>NC_134689.1:339132078-341922078 GCF_050947455.1 Rhinoderma darwinii
GAGAAATGCTGCCTATGACCCAAAGAACACCATCCCCACTGTCAAGCATGGAGGTGGAAACATTATGTTTTGGGGGTGTTTCTCTGCTAAGGGCACAGGACTACATCACCGCATCAATGGGAGAATGGATGGAGCCATGTACCGTCAAATCCTGAGTGACAACCTCCTTCCCTCCACCAGGACATTAAAAATGGCTCGTGGCTGGGTCTTCCAGCACGACAATGACCCAAAACATACAGCCAAGGCAACAAAGGAGTGGCTGAAAAAGAAGCACATTAAGGTCATGAAGTGGCCTAGCCAGTCTCCAGACCTTAATCCCATCGAAAACTTATGGAGGGAGCTGAAGATCCGAGTTGCCAAGCGACAGCCTCGAAATCTTAATGATTTACAGATAATCTGCAAAGAGGAGTGGGCCAAAATTCCATCTAACATGTGTGCAAACCTCATCATCAACTACAAAAAACGTCTGACTGCTGTGCTTGCCAACAAGGGTTTTGCCACCAAGTATTAAGTCTTGTTTGCCAAAGGGATCAAATACTTATTTCTCTGTGCACAATGCAAATAAATATATATAATTTTGACTATGTGATTTTCTGTTTTTTAAAAAAAATATAATCTATCTCTCACTGGTAAAATTAACCTAGCCTAAAAATTCTAGACTGTTCATGTCTTTGACAGTGGGCAAACTTACAAAATCAGCAAGGCATCAAATACTTATTTCCTTCACTGTATATACATATATATATATATATATATATAAAAAAAATTTTTTTAAATAAAAGATGTGATTACAGAAATCAGTAAATATTGGCTGGTCGAGTTTCTTCGGGAATCTGCTAGTCAAAGACACTTAGCCCTTATTCACACGACAAAGTTTCGGTGCCGGGTGAAGGCCGTTCATAAAACGGCCGTCACCCGGCCGCAGTAGGAACAATATACCCCTAATGGGGCTATTCACACGACCAATATTTTGACGGGCCGGGAAACCCGGGCGTCAAAAAATGGCACATGCCCTATTTTCGGCCGTTGACCCGGCTGCCCCGGCTCCCATAGTCTATGGGGCCGGGTAATATACGGCCATCACTGGAATGTGTCCCGAGTGACGGCCGTGTCTACCGTCGCTCGCTCTCTCCTCACAGCGTAGAGTGCATGTGAGGAGGAGGAGTTTATGCCATTCGTTGGTTTTAAAAGTGCCCTGGCCCGGCGACACCTCCCATGGCCGATGGCGCCGCTAGCAGCTGCTGCGGCTGCTACTGCTGTAGCGACGCCACTATAGCAGAGCAGGGAGGTATCTCCCTGCTCTGTTATGTGCTAGCCCAACTTTAGCTTCCGGAAGGAGCGGAATCCCTGAACACACGGCGCTTGATGTCTCTGTCTCTGTCTATATATGGACAGTGACATCAGGAGCAACTCCTGAAGCGGAATCCCTGAACACTTTGTGACCGGGGATTTCACACCAGGAGAAGCCAGTAACGTTGAGTGTCCATAAATGGACGCAGACGACAGGGGCTTTTCCTGAAGTGGAATCACCGGCCACATGGGGATTCCACTTCAGGTGTTGCCCCTGATGTCACAGTCCAGATATGCCTGGCCCGGAACGGATGTAAAACGGATGCAAACCAGCCGGGAAAAACGGCCCATTTTATCGTCCGACACTCAGAGACTGTCGGGACCCTGTCGTGTGAATAAGGTCTTAATCCAATACCATTCCAGCAAAAATGAGTAAATATTAAAACGAAAAACGAAAATCCACAAGGACTAAACAAATAAAACATCAATACAAACACCAAATCATCAGTAACGTAAAGTACTAACTAACTGTTAACTACTTTATCTGGTACACCATGACGCCCATGCAGCTGTACATAAATGTTGCCCGTCCTGCTCGGCTGACAACCAGCGATGCATTTGTAAGCCTCCTAACTTAAAGAGGCTCTGTCACCAGATTTTCAAACCCCTATCTCGTATTGCAGCAGATCGGCGCTGCAATGTAGATTACAGTAACGTTTTTTTTTTCAAAAACGAGCATTTTTGGCCAAGTTATAAGCATTTTTATATTTATGCAAATGAGCCTTTCTTAAGTACAACTGGGCGTGTTTAAATTTATGTCCAAGTGGGCGTGTATTGTGTGTGTACATCTGGGCGTGTATTGTGTGTGTACATCTGGCCGTTTTTACTTGTTTTACTAGCTGGGCGTTGTGAATAGAAGTGTATGATGCTGACGAATCAGCATCATCCACTTCTCTTCGTTAACACCCAGCTTCTGGCAGTGCACAGACACACAGCGTGTTCTCGAGAGATCACGCTGTGACGTCACTTCCTGCCCCCAGGTCAGCATCGTGTCAGACGAGCGAGGACACATCGGCACCAGGCGATAGAGGCTACAGAATCACAAACGCCGATGCTGCTGCAGAATCAACTGTAGCCTCTGTCGCCTGGTGCCGATGTGTCCTCGCTCTGGTGACAGAGCCTCTTTAAGGACCTTTTAGACTGAACAATTATTGCATAAAATTGCATAATTTAAAGTTTGCAATTATTGACAATCGGCGATTGCACGATCGGCGAGAAATTGCTTGCTTGTCAGGGTTATATCTACTCGTGTAAACAGACATCTGCTAGTCATTGGCATACAGGAAAGGAGAAAAAACAAGGAATGTAAAAAGCGATCAAAGAAAAGAAGAACCGTAGGATTATTATTACATATAAATGCATGTCTTTCACCCATTAAGGATTTATCCTCACGTGTAAGAACACCATTAGTTCTCTGACAAATCTGCTACTGATGACCAGATGAAATGCTATACGATGGCGAATAAGTTAGGTACAGGTTCCAGATGGAGTTTCCCTCGTTGGGGCCTGGTATTCAGTATAGGCCTAGGAAATAACAGGTCTATACCAGGATGAAATAGGGACAGAAGATGTGTCCCCCTGAAGCCAAAGCATCAGGACCCGGCTACCTCAGAGTAATTATTTAAAACACGTATACGGTAAGATTGTTCCTTTATTCATACAATAATCGAGTACAGCTAATTTACAGTACGCACTGCACATCATTGGTACAGGATCTTGAATTGACTTGGTGTTTCATGATCCCGGATGGGATTTGTATTGATGTTGTATTTGCTACTTGTGAATAGCATTAAATGTTGAAAAATGTGAATATGATCAGTGATCAGCGTTGCCCCGGCTGCTGGAATGCATGGAGGTCTCCTCAACTAGCTTTTTAATATGTTTGGTTCCGTTATGTAGATACAGGTCTCAAAATGGGCTAATTTGCATACTACTACTACTACTACTACTACTACTACTACTACTACTACTACTACTACTACTACTACTACTACTACTACTTGCTCAATAACTTCACTACAGTCAACCACTCCCCAGACTGTATGGTCGCTTTAGGGAACCATAGATTCAACTGCACCGTAAATGTATTTAACCCCTTAAGGACACAGCCTGTTTTCGCCTAATGGACCAGCCCATTTTTTTCAAATCTGACGTGTCACTTTAGGTAATAATAACTTTGGAATGCTTTTATTTTTTTCAAGCGGTTCTGAGTGTTTTCTCATGACACATTGTACCTCAAGATACTGGTAAAATTTGGTCGATACATTTTTTTTTGTTGCAGAAAATCTGTTTTAATTCATTTTTTTCTGTTATACAGAAGGCTTTACCAGGGAAACACAACTCCATATTTAGGGTATGTGCACACACACTAATTACGTCCGTAATTGACGGACGTATTTCGGCCGCAAGTACCGGACCGAACACACTGCAGGGAGCCGGGCTCCTAGCATCATACTTATGTACGATGCTAGGAGTCCCTGCCTCGCTGCAGGACAACTGTCCCGTACTGTAATCATGTTTTCAGTACGGGACAGTTGTCCTGCAGCGAGGAAGGGACTCCTAGCATCGTACATAAGTATGATGCTAGGAGCCCGGCTCCCTGCAGTGTGTTCGGTCCGGTACTTGCGCCCGAAATACGTCCGTCAATTACGGACGTAATTAGTGTGTGTGCACATACCCTTATTGTCCAGATTCGTGCTACTGGACTGAAACACCAGCCTCAGGAGCAAAAGAGTACCTATTGGATTTTGGGGCCTCCATTTTATTAGAATATATTTTAGGCACCATGTCAGGTTTGAAGGGGTTTTGTGGTGCCAAAAGAGTGGAAACCCCCCAAAAAGACACAATTTGTCAAACTACACCCCAAGGGGTATAGTGAGCATTTTAACCCCACAGGTTTTTTGCTGAATTTTGTGGAATTAGAATGTAAAAATGAAAATCTATTTTTTCCAATAAAATGTAGAAATCTTCAATATTCACAAGGCATAAAAGAGAAAAACAACCCCAACATTTGAAAAGCAATTTCTCCCGATTACGGTAATACCCCAAATGTGGTGATAAACTGCTGTTTGGACCCACGGCAGGGCTCAGAAGGGAAAAAGCACCATTTGGCTTTTGGAGTTCAAGTTTGGCTGGAATGGTTTTCGGATGCCGTGTCACATTTGCAAAGCCCCTGCGGGACCAAATCAGTGGAATCTACTCAAAATTGACCCCATTTAGGAAACAACACCCCTGTAGGAATTTATCAAGGGGTACAGTGAGCATTTTAACCCCACAGGTTTTTTGCTGAATTTAGTGGAATGAGGCCATGAAAATGAAAATTTACGTTTTTTCTAATAAAATGTAGTTTTAGCACAGATTTTTCCATTTTCACAATAGATAAAGGAGACAAAGCACCCCAAAATTTGTAACATGAACTCTTCTGAACACGGCAATACCCCATATTTGGCAATAAATTGCTGTTTGTACCCACACCGGGGCTTAGATGGGAAGGAGCACCATTTGGCTTTTGGAGCTCAAATTTTGCTGGAACGGTTAGTGGCGCCATGTCACATTTGCAAAGTCCCTGCGAGACCAAATCAGTGGAAACCACCCAAAAGTGACCCCATTTGGGAAACTACACCCCTGGAGGAATTTATCGAGGGGTATAGTTAGCATTTTGACCCCACAGTTTTTGCTGAATTTAGTGGAATTATGCTGTGAAAATGAAAATTACATTTTTTTCTGACAAAACATGGAAATGTTTAATTTTTAGAAGAAAAAGGGAGAAAAAGCAGCCCAACATTTGAAAAACAATTTCTCCTGATTACAGCAATACCCCACATGTGGTAATAAACTGTTGTTTGGACACACGGCAGGGCTCAGAAGGGATGAAGCACTATTTGGTTTTCGGAGCTCTAGTTTTGCTGGAATGCCATGTCGCATTTGCAAAGTCCCCGAGGGACCAAAACAGTGGAAACCCCCCAAAAGTGACCTCATTTTGGAAACTAAACACCTCAAGGAATTTATAGAACGGTATAGTGAGGATTTTTACACCACAGGTTTTTGTGAAATTTAGTGGAATTAGGCCGTGAAAATGGATACCAAAATGTTTTCCACTAAAATGTTGACATTTTTAATTTCTACAAGGGTTAAAGGAGAAAAAGCACGCCAACATTTGTAAAGCAATCTCTCCCGATTATGGTAATACCCGATATGTGGTATTAAACTGCTGTTTGGATACACGGCTTGGCTCAGAAAGGCAGGAGCGCTACTTGGCATGCAGATATTGCTGGAATGTTTTTTGGGTGCCATGTCGCATTTGCAAAACCCTGAAGTACCAGAGTATAGCGGAAGCCCCCAAGAAGTGACCCCATTTTTGATACTTCACCCCTCAAGGCTTTTATAATTTGCCTGGACATATGACAGGGCTCAGAAGTGAAGAGCAGCATGCGCATTTGAGGTCTATTTTGCAAAACCCCCAGACCAAATCAGTGGAAACCCCCGAAAAGTGACCCCATTTGGAAAACTACGCCCCTAAGAGAATTTACCAAGGGGTATAGTGAGCATTTTGACCCCACAGGCTTTTTGCTGAATTTAGTGAAATTATGCTGTGAAATTGAAAATGAAATTTTTTCTGACAAAACGTGGAAATGTTAAATTTTTACAAGGAATAAAGGAGAAAAAGCACCCCAACATTTGAAAAGCATTTTCTTCTGATTACTGCAATACACCATATGGGGTCATAAACTGCGGTTTGGACACACAGCAGGGCACAGAACGTCAGGAGCACTATTTGGCATGCAGATTTTGCTGGCTTGGTTTTTGGGCGCCATGTCGCATTTGCAAAACCCTGAGGTACCAGAGTATAGTGAAAGCCCCCAAGAAGTGACCCCATTTTTGAAACTTCACCCCTCAAGGCTTTTATAATTTGCCTGGACATATGACAGGGCTCAGAAGTGAAGAGCAGCATGCGAATTTTAGGTCTATTTTGGTGATTTTCAAAAGATTCGCCCACAAATGCAGAGGCTCTGAGGTCAAATAGTAAAACAAACTCCCAAGTAGTGACCCCTATTTTGACAACTACACCTCTTAAGGCATTTTAAGGGGTGTAGTGAGCATTCTGACCCACAGGTGTTTATTCATTAGAAATTAATGCTGTAATGACGGGGTAGGGAGACAGACAGGTGAGCCCTAATCTACCCGCCACTCAATCCCTGCCTACTTGCAACGGCCCATCCTAGGCGACAGCGTACAACTGGGCGACGGTCCCTATGCTCAATAAGTGCACGACAGACAAACAGACAAGGGTACACAGAAGCTAAGGGAAATGGGGCAGTTGCCCACGGCAACACAGTGAGCAACAAGAGTAGTGAACAAGCCGAGTCAAACCAGGAGTGCACGAGGTACAAATCGCAGAGCAGGAGCGTAGTCAGTAAAGCCAGGGTCAAAAATGAAGCAAGGTCAATAATCATAGCAGGAGCAGCAGAGCCAGGAAACAGAAAAGAATCACAGGCAAAGGAGGAGCAGAAAATGCAGGTATAAATAGACAGAGGGCGGGAGCTAGCTCCGTCTGGCCAGGCTGTGATAGGCTCTCCCACTCCTCAGCCTCCCAGCCTGACTGGTAGAAGATCGTGTCACTCTCTCAGACTTAGGAGCAGGTGCAGACTGATTACCATGGGCGTCGACACAGAAGCTGTGTCTGGCAGATCCTTTACAAATGCACAGCGGATGGTACAAAGTGAAAATTGCAATTTTCCACTGATATGCCATTTTAGTGCACAATATGTTGTGCCCAGTTTGTACCACCGAAGACAAATTCCTCATAAAATATTATGGATTACATATATGTGGACGTAAACTGCTATTTGGGCACGCTGTAGGGTTCAGAAGTGAGGGAGCGCCATTTGGCATTTGGAGCGCAGATTTGCTTCGCAGTTCTTCTGTTTGGGGCTTGCTGATATTTCAGTTTATAATGTGGGGGCATATGTAAGCTGTGCGGAGTACATCAGGGTATATGTAAGCTGTGTGGAGTACATCAGTGTATATGTAAGCTGTGCGGAGTACATCAGTGTATATGTGAGCTGTGCGGAGTACATCAGTGTATATGTGAGCTCTGCGGAGTACATCAGCTCATAATAAGAGGGTATAATAATGCGGTAAATAAATATTAATCCGCAGATGTCTGGCCAGTGTCGTACTGATAAATGGTGCCCAATCTTATCCGCTTTTGGAACACTCTGCACAATTTCTGTCGCTATATTCTGAGAGCCAGAACTCTTTTATTTTTTCTTCAACGGAGCTGTGAGGGCTTATTTGTTGCGGGACAATCTGTAGTTTTCAGTTGTACCATTTTGGGGTACACACAATTTTTTGATCACTTTTTATTCCATTTTTTGGCGAGCAAGGTGACCAAAAATCAGCAAATCTGACAACGTTTTTTATTCTTTTTTTTTACAGTGTTCACCGTGGGCTATAAATGACAATTTTACTTTATTCTGTGGTTCGATGGAATTACGGCGATACCAAATGTATATAATTTTTTGGAGTTTTACAGCGTTTGCACAATAAAATCACTTTTTTTATTTCTTTTTTGTCACCATATTCTGAGAGCCATAACGTTTTATTTTTCAGTCAAAAAAGTTGTGAAATTGCTTGTTTTTTTGCAGATCCGATTGTAGTTTTTATTGGTACTGTTTTTGGGTACATGCGACTTTTTGATCACTTTTTATTCCATGTTTTGGGAGGGGAGGTGATAGAAAAATAGCGATTCTGGCATTAATTTTTATTTTATTAATATACACCTGACACCCACTGTCGATGGTGCGGGCTCAGCTTCTGAGCCTGCATCAGCAACACAGTGTATCAGTACGTTGTGTTGCGTTAAGCCCTTAATGACAACAACGTACTAGTACGTTGGATGTCGTTAAGCGGTCAAGGTAGACTCTCACTTTTGTGTCCCTTTAATTTTTGAGCCTGGATGTGCTTGTACATGTCATTCACCTTTACTGCTTCTCATATGGTAGTGATTATTATTTAGGACTGAATTTAATTTCCCAACCGCTCCCATATATGTATTAATCTAAACTATACTTTCTTCACATCTTTACATATTCAGGAAAAAGGAATTGAATCTGAATTGAATGCCATTCTGGAAGCACTTTATAAATGTGTCAGCGCTGGGGCAGATCTTTGCAGCATTAGATTTAGATTAGCACTGCGTATATCACCTACATATACCCCAATGTCACACCCCTTACTTCTCTAGGCCATAATAAAGTAGGAGATTTTCCCTATATTTCGCAACTAAGCCCCCAAAATAAAATACGTCTGTTGAAAGTTACATGGTTACAGTTTAAAGAAAGGATGGATTCTTTGCGTGCAACTAAGACTTCTATAATATTACCACTGTACATTATACTGTATGACGCAGTCCCAAACCTATTTTATCTTCTGAGCTACATTCAACTCTGAGAGGTGATTGTGATCTCACTATTAAATGTTGTGACGAAATATGGTCCCAAGATGTCTTCTTTCCCCAGGTGCCGAAAACCCCTCTCCCCTATGGTGGATGGCAGTAAGGAAGTGCTGAAGTGTGTAGTGACAGCCGCAGGCCAACTTTTATGCACTTTAATGTGAAACTACATGACTAAAGGTTTATAGAGTTCGGTCCTTGATATCCTATTACTTTTAACTTAAATATGGCCAATCCAAACCCACCAGTCCTCCAATTCTCACCACACCCTCTTATACCCATGGATAAATACTTTGAGACTTTGGATTGGATTAAATTGGCCACAGCAGCCATTGTATTTCCAAACAAAACAGGTCTATAGTAAGGGTATGTTCACACGCAGTGAGCAAAAACATCTGAAAATATGGAGCTGTTTTCGCCTGAAAACAGCTCCATATTTTCAGATGTTTTTTTTAACAACTCGCGTTTTTCACGACCGTTTTTGGAGCTGTTTTTCAATGGAGTCAATGAAAAACGGGTCCAAAAACGTCCCAAGAAGTGACATGCACTTCTTTGACGCGGGCGTCTTTTTACGCGCCGTCTTTTGACAGCGAAGCCTTAAATTACACCTTGTGGGAACAGAACATCGTAAAACCCATTGAAAGCAATGGGCAGATGTTTGTAGGCGTAATGGAGCCATTTTTTTCAGGCGTAATTTGAGGCGTAAAATGCCCGAATTACGTCTGAAAACAGTACGTGTGAACATACCCTAAAAAAAAAGCATTTTCACCACTAATATACTTTGCGTGAAAATTCACCCAGACATGAAGCCTGTATGGTGGCACACAGGGTCCCTAGTCTGTAAGGCACTGTGTGTCGCCTTTGTAAAGCACCACTTAGGCCAGAATCACACACAATGTTTTGGTGCAGTTTTTGGCTCAGTTTCTTGAGCCAAAGCCAGAAGTGGATCCAAACGGAAAGAAAGGTATAAATAAAAGACATATGCATCTCCTTTCTTTTGTGTCCACTTCTGTGTTTTGCGTAAAAATCTTGAGCCAAAAACTGCATCAAAACTGTGTGTGTGTGTGTGTGATCCTGGCCTAACAGAGGTTTTCTCACCTATGCTTCTATTTAGTGGAGAATATCTCTTTAATACGGCAGCCAATGAAACATGCCACCATATTAACGGAGGCATGCGAAGGTACAGTATGGTCCTTTAGGCTGGGTTCACACGACCTATTTTCAGGCGTAAACGAGGCGTATTATGCCTCAATTTCCGCATGAAAATAGGGCTACAATACGTCGGCAAACATCTGCCCATTCATTTGAATGGGTTTGCCGACGTACTGTGCCGACGACCTGTAATTTACGCGTCGTCGTTTGACAGCTGTCAAACGACGACGCGTAAATTGACTGCCTCGGCAAAGAAGTGCAGGGCACTTCTTTGCAACGTAATTTGAGCCGTTCTTCATTGAACTCAATGAAGAGTAGCTCAAGATTTACGAGCGTCACAGACGCCTCACATAATACGAGGAGCATTTACGTGTGAAACGAGGCAGCTGTTTTCTCTTGAAAACAGTCTGTCTTTTCACACGTAAATGCCTGCTATCGTGTGCACATACCCTTATATAGCCATATGCGTAAGGCCGGATTCACAGGAGCGCATGCATTTTGCGTGCGCAAAAAAACGCTGCCTTTTGCGCACGCAAAAGGTACATAACAGCTCCGTGTGTCATCACCATATGGTGCGCGGCTACGTGATTTTCGCGCAGCCGCCATCATTATGACACTCTGTTTGTATGTTTGTAAACAGAAAAGCATGTGGTGCTTTTCTGTTTTCATTCATACTTTTTACTGCGGTTGCGCGAATCACGCGCGTCACACGGAAGTGCTTCCGTGTGCTGCGCGTGATTTTCACGCACCCATTAACTTCAATGGGTGCGTGATGCGCGAACAACGCACAAATATAGGACCTGTCGTCAGTTTTACGCAGCGGACACACACTGCGTGAAACTCACGGACAGTCTGCACGGCCCCATAGACTAACATAGGTCCTTGCGAGGCGTTGCACAGGCGTATTACACATTCGTCTAAATAAGCCCTAAGGCTTAAACTGGTAAAACCTGGACATTCTGATTATAATTGTTCAATATGAAGTCTCTCTTACTCAGGCCTTATTTACACGAGAGTAGTTCACGTCTGTGATACGCGCGTGAAAATCACGCGCGTCGCACGGACCAATGTAAGGCAATGGGGACATTCAGATATTCCGTGTTTTTCACGCAGAGTGTGTCCGCTGCGTGAAACTCACGACATGTCCTATACTTGAGCGTTTTTTGCGCCTCACGCACCCATTGAAGTCAATGGGTGCGTGAAAATCACGCGCAGCACACGGACGCACTTCCGTGTGCCGCGCATGATTCGTGTAACAGTAGATCAAGAAATGAAGGGAAAAATAAAACCACCTCCTTAATTTCTTTTTCTAAACCTCAAAACCGCGTGTCATAAGGTTGGCATATGTGCGAAAATCACGCAGCCACGCACCAAACACTTATGACACACGGAACTGCAACGCAGCGTTTTTTGCGCACGCAAAACGCACACGTTCGTGTGAATTTCGCCTCACTAAATAATATTTTTGGGCTGCGCTGTTGACAGTCAGCTGCCTGCATTTGTTTGGAACACTGCCTAGCAACAAGTGACGCAGCTTGTTGGTGACCACGGAGGATCTCTGCTCTCTTGTAGACATCCAGCGTTGTCACATGAAGTGCTGATAAAACATTTTTAGGGCATTTTACTGCCCCAGAATGACTTAATGTCTAACTAAAAAAGGATTCCAAAGCTTGTGTGAAGGTAATTTTTTAAATCCATTCTCCATTCAGTTACCTGCAGATCTTAGTTACAAAAAAGGGGTTATCATAATAGACATTGACCGATCTGCAGGTTTCAGACAGGTAGTGCAGGTTTGTCCACACTGACATTTTGATTTTCTCTAGGTTCCATTCATTTCTATTAGTATCAGTCATAGAACGAATGTATAAAATAAAAAACCGGTAAACATAAACCTAAGTGTGAATAGAACTGTACAGCAATGCTCCATGTCCTAGGTGAATTCTTTGAGTTAATCCTTATGGAATTGCTTTGCCTTTGGCTGGGTTCACACGACCTATTTTCAGGCGTAAACGAGGCGTTTTACGCCTCGAATTACGCCTGAAAACACGGCTCAAATACGTTGGCAAACATCTGCCCATTCATTTCAATGGGTTTGCCGATGTACTGTGCCGACGACCTGTAATTTTACGCGTCGCTGTCAAAAGACGGCGCGTAAAATAACAGCGTCGTCAAAGAAGTGCAGGACACTTCTTGGGACGTAATTTGAGCCATTTTTCATTGACTTCAATGAAGAACAGCTCCAAATTACGGGCGTAATTGACGCCTCGCAAAACGTGAGTACGAGCAATTACGTCTGAAATGCAGGAGCTGTTTTCTCCTGAAAACAGCTCCGTAATTTCAGCCGTAATTGTCGTTATCGTGTGCACATACCCTATCAGTTCACGTATTTGTTATGATGACAAGGCATGATCATGCACAATAGTGCGCTGCAATGCCCTAATGCAGTGTGCAAGGTGGAGCCCAGATGACTCTCTGAGTGCTGCAAGTATCTTATCTTTAATGGAATCTGCTGTTTTAGGCTAATAGATTACTGAAAGGCCAGTATTTTCATATTATATTTCCTCTGACCCTGAACATTAAATGATTCTGCACAACTAAGCATGTCACAGTCAATCATCATGTATTAAGCATCTTGTCTAACGCCTCATGCACATGACCGTGTGCATCGGCCGAGTCCCGTCAGTGATCCGAGGAAAGATAGAACATGTTCTATCTTTCCTCGGATCTGAGACTCGGATCATTTTTCACGCCCGATTCACCCACTAAAGTGAATGGGTCCATGAAGACTAATGGGTGCCACTCGGATGGCGTCAAAAATGGCCCGAGTGGCACAACGGTCGTGTGCATGAGGCATTAGCAGGTGGAGAGTGACTGCAGCACAATACATGTTACATTTCACTAGCTGCAAAATTGAGGTATAATGGATTGGTTATATGGAATATTAGATTTTCTCCATACTGTGTATGTGGTTTGCGCACGACCGTATCTTTTATCCACAATTACGGATCCGAAATTGTGGAAAAAGCACTGACACATTAATTTCTATCGGCCACAGACACCTTCCCGTATAGTTAGGGGTCTGTGTCCGGGCCGGAGAAATGAGCCGCAAAAAATAAGACGAGTCCTATTTTTCACATTTACGGACCATGCTCCTATACTTATTACTGTGAGCACGGTCCGCAAATGCGGATGACACTGACCGCAAATACTGAACGGTCGTGTGCATTAGAAAGTGCTGAAGATTGTTTCCATAACATTGTATGTTATGCAAATACAGTAACACAATGTCTGAAAAATATTAGCCACCAGGTTGACTGCAACTTTTCTACGATCTGACACTGTTGCGTAACAGTTACACTATATAGAACCCAATGGAAATTGACAAACAAAAATTCTTTTGACCCCTATGAGCAAAATTAGAATTTCATGTAAATTGGGTTGTATAATTGTTAGATCATGAGACTTGGATTACACAAAATTGTTATGTCATACATTGCAAACTACATGTCACCATCTAAACCTAGTCAAATTAATTTCTACAGGAATGATGAGGGTTTAGGGCTTATTAATACAAACGGTAGATTTTCACGTCCGAGTTGCACAAGGGCGGGACTGGTTTTCACGGATCCCTCATAGACTTGAGTTTATCGAGGGATCCGTGAAAACGGAAGAAAATAGGACATCTTCTATTTTTCAGTGGACCCTTGACACGGCCCGTTAAAACAACAGCCGTGTGAACGGCCCAATTGGAATACATTAGTCCGTGTGACGGCCGTTGTTTTAATGGCCGTCACGCGGACGTATACAACGTTCGTGTGAATAAGCACTAAAAGAGAAGACACCAAGGCTAACATACAATGAAATTACAAAATTCACAATGCCTGCGTTCACTTTCACTAGCAGCCCATTAACCAAAGGCATCCATACCACATACCACAGAAGCAGCTATTGAGTCTGCTATGGGGCATCTGGAGGGAGAGGGCCCAACCCAGGTTGACTGCATTCCTTATTTAAAGAAACCTTTCAACAGGAATGCACTATCGGCTTTAAAGGGAACCTGTCACCAGCATTTCACCAATCAAACCAGCAATACCTGGTGGTAGCGGGGGAAAAATTTATTCTATATAACCAATAATTGTCTTCTTAGTCGGCTCTGTAGGTTTAATATTCAGTTTTTTAGTGTTCCCACACCGTATGCTAATGAGCATAAAAGAGTCATATCTTTGTTTGAAAAGAGTCATATCTTCATTCCTCAAGTTTTTCCGAGTTTACCCCGCCTCCTTACTTTTGATTGACAGCTCCTCTCCTTCCCCCAGCACACAAAATCCGGCGCTTGTGAATTGATGTCCTCTTCTGGTGTGTGCGCAAAAAGAGACACCGGATTATTAGGATAAAAGGCGGGAAATGTTTGCAGACCTTTATTTACAGTTGGAGGAGGTGTTTAGGAGAGGGGATAACAGCAATGAACTTATGATAGCAGCAGCCAGTGTGGGATATGTAAAGTTCAATAGGTGAAATGCTGGTGACAGGTTCCCTTTAATTGAAAAATCATTAGCCCACTCCCCCCCAAAAAAGAAAATTCTAAATATAAGTTATTAAAAAAAAAAATCCACTTTATAAGTCACGTGCCCAGTATGCAAATGACCTAACTCCCCGCAGGAGGCAGGTCTGAACCTGGTAGAAGGATCCCAGTATGCCCAGTGCCTTCCCACAACCCACAGCAGCATACAGTATCAGATCGCGAGATCTTGCTGCTCTGACTAAAAGAGTGCTGTCTACAATATTAATACAGCAAAGCACAGTCCGCAGCATTATTGATCGATTATTTTTAATGACATGAGTAGAAATATATTTATTTTTAGGGGTGGTAATGATTTCTCAATTAAAACAGAAAGGGTATTCATGTTTATACGTACTCTTTAAGGGTACGGCCACACGGAGCGACCCTGACACAGTCGCAACGCGGCCAAACAACTGCGCTGGCTCTATGTAGGAGCGGTTGTCAAATACCTCGTTAAGGGGTATTCCGGTTACATGCGCATGCGCATTGCCGCTCCATTCATTCTCTATGGGAACGCCGGAGATAGCCGAGTCCAGTGTTCGGCTCTTTCCGGCGCTGCCATAGAGAATGAATAGGAGGTAATTTGTTGTAATTTGCAAGACTGCAAGCATGGTATAATAACATCTAACTGAGGGGCATCTTTGCCTGTTCTAATTAAATAACGACCACACCACACTTCTTAATTTTTTTGCTGGATGGTGATCGGCCACAGCTTTTATTACATTTCTCAACAAAACCGCTTAGCGGCAACCAGTATTATCCGCATCGCTATGAAGCGTTATGCCGGCGGCCGGACTCACCGAGGGGCAAGTCCGCCCTCCTAGCTCCTCATCACACCACCGAGATCTCAACTGCCACGAAGGTGCCGTTGTACACCTACACAGGGTTCCGACCCCCACCCAGCAAAAAAAGTGCCTGTTCTATACCATCCTGTAAACCGCTAAGAAAAATGTCAACACCTATATCGTTAAGGTGTACCCCATCAGGTCTCATAAGTCCGCTGTTGTCACCCTCTAGCTGACGATGACGTATGACTACCCCAGAGCGAGACCGAACAAATCTTGAAATGCGGGGATTAATGGTGCGTCTAGCCCGTTCCACCGCATCTGCATCTTGTGCGCCTTGCCATACTACACGAGGGACTATTTCCGACCAGACAAGGACCATTTCTGTAAAAAAGGCAAAACGCTCCATGTCAGAGTGCATGAGCGTCATCAGCCCAGCCATTCGCAGGAAACAAATATCATTGTCCCCTGCGTGTATAACTAAAATCACCGGGCCCGTGACCCCCCTACTTAGATTTACCACCTCAGGTAGTACTTGACACCACCTCAAACCTCGTATTCCTCTCCAGCAAACGTTACATAGTTACATAGTTAGTACGGCTGAAAAAAGACACATGTCCATCAAGTTCAACCAAGGGACGGGAAAAGGGAAGGGAAAAATGTCTACACATAGGAGCTAATACTTTTTTGTTCTAGGAAATTATCTAACCCTTTTTTAAAGCCATCTACTGTCCCTGCTGTGACCAGCTCCTGCGGTAGGCTATTCCATAGATTCACAGTTCTTACAGTAAAGAAGGTTTGTCGCTTCTGCAGGTTGAACCTTTTTTTCTCCAGACGGAGGGAGTGTCCCCTTGTTTTTTGAGGGGGTTTTACATGGAACAGGATTTCACCATATTTTTTTGTATGTGCCATTAATATACTTATATAAATTAATCATGTCCCCCTTAGTCGTCTTTTTTCAAGGCTAAATAGGTTTAATTCTTTTAATCTTTCCTCATAACTTAGATTCTCCATGCCCCTAATTAGCTTCGTTGCTCTTCTTTGTATTTTTTCCAACTCCAGGGCATCCTTTCTATAAACTGTAGCCCAGAACTGAACTGCATATTGTAGATGAGGCCTCACTAATGCTTTGTAAGGTAGCAATATTACATCCCTGTCCCGCGAGTCCATGCCTCTTTTAATACACAACAATATCCTGCTGGCCTTTGAAGCAGCTGATTGACACTGCATGCTGTTATTTCGTTTATGATTTACAAGTACACCCAGATCCTTCTCAACAAGTGAATCCGCCAGTGTAGCTCCCCCTAGGACATATGATGCATGCAGGTTGTTGGTACCCAGATGCATAACTTTACATTTATCTACATTAAACTTCATTTGCCAACTGGATGCCCAAACACTTAGTTTATTTAAATCTGCCTGCAATTCACGAACATCTTCCATAGACTGAACTATATTACATAGCTTGGTGTCATCTGCAAAAATAGAAATAGTGCTATTAATCCCATCCTCTATATCATTAATAAATAAGTTGAATAATAGTGGTCCCAGCACTGAACCCTGGGGTACACCACTTATTACCGGGGACCATTCAGAGTAGGAATCATTGACCACAAATCTCTGGATACGGTCCTTGAGCCAATTCTCAATCCAATTACAAACTATATTTTCTAAACCTATAGTCCTTAATTTACCCATTAGGCGTCTATGGGGGACAGTGTCAAATGCCTTTGCAAAGTCCAAAAACACTATATCCACAGCGGCCCCTCTGTCTAGGCTTCTGCTCACCTCTTCATAAAAACAGATCAGGTTAGTTTGTCCTTAGTAAAACCGTGCTGGCTGTCACTTATAATACTATTTTTTGTCACATAATCTTGTATATAGTCCCTCAATAGCCCCTCAAACATTTTCCCCACGATGGATGTTAAGCTTACTGGTCTATAATTACCCGGGGAAGACCTAGAGCCCTTTTTGAAAATAGGCACCACATTTGCCCTGCGCCAGTCCCTTGGCACTATTCCAGTCACTAGAGATTCTCTGAATATTATGAAAAGGGGGACAGAAATAACTGAACTAAGCTGTAATGGCAGGAAGGAGGGGAAGGGAAAGTGAGCCCTAATCTACCCACCGCCCTGTCCCTGCCTACTTGCAACGACCCGCCCTAGGCGACGGGGTACAACTGGGCGGCGGTCCCTAAGCTGTCTAAGTGCACGGGAGAACAAACAGGGAACACGCAAGGGAATGGGCAGTAGCCCACGGAACGCCGCGAGGAAACGGAGCGGTGAATGAATAGTCAGGACCAGGATGAAGTGGAGTATACCAACGTGAGCACGGAGAAGGAAGCAAGCCAGGGGCAAAGCGAAGCAGGTTAAGCGGAACTGCAGCAAGGCAGAAGCACGGCAGAAGCAGGCTGGAGCAAGCAGCAGTGGGGCCAGGAATCCAGAAGAATTACAAGCACTGAGGAAGAGAACACGGCAGGTAATAAAGGACAGGGGGCGGAGCTAACTCCGATAGGCTCTCCCACTCCTGAGCCTGCCACCCTGGTTGGTGGGAGACGGTGTCAGTCTAACAGGTCTGGCCTCAGGTGTGGATTGATTAATCCCAGGAGTATACCTAGACGTAGTACCTGGCAGATCCCTAACAGTACTCCCCCTTTTATGAGGGGCCACCGGACCCTTACTAAGAGGACCCGGTTTAGTAGGGAAGAGAAGGTGGAACCTCCTCATCAATACCCCAGCGTGAACATCACGGGCAGGTACCCAAGTCCTCTCCTCCGGCCCGTATCCTCTCCAATGGACCAGGTACTGGAGGGAGCCCTGGACCATCCTACTGTCCATAATCTTGGCCACCTCGAATTCCACCCCCTCAGGGGGGAGAACGGGAAGAGGAGGTTTCCTCGAGGGGGACCAGGACGGGGAGCAGCGTTTGAGGAGGGAGGCATGGAAGACGTCATGTATGCGAAAGGATGGGGGCAGCTCCAGACGGAAGGATACAGGGTTGAGGACTTCAATGATCTTATAAGGTCCAATAAATCGGGGAGCAAACTTCCTGGACGGGACCTTAAGGCGCAAGTTCCTGGACGACAACCAGACCAAATCCCCGACGACGGTTAGCAGAACGTCTACTATCAGCGTGAATCTTTTGTGCGCTCTGGGACGCCTCTAGGTTCTTCTGAACCTGGGCCCAGACTGTGCACAGTTCCCGATGAACATCCTCTACCTCAGGATTATTGGAACAACCAGGGGAAACGGAGGAGAACCTTGGGTTAAACCCGAAATTACAGAAAAACGGGGAGACCCCTGACGAGTTACTGACCCGGTTATTCAGGGAAAATTCAGCAAGGGGAAGGAATGAGACCCAATCGAATTGACAGTCAGAGATGAAACACCTTAAATATTGTTCCAGGGATTGGTTAGTCCTTTCCGTTTGGCCATTAGTTTCGGGATGGAAGGCGGAGGAGAAGGACAGATCAATCTCCAACTTTTTACAAAAAGCTCTCCAAAATAAGGAAACAAATTTTACCCCTCTGTCAGAAACGATATTGACTGGGGCCCCATGGAGACGCAGGATGTGTTTCACAAACAAAGAAGCTAACGTCTTGGCGTTAGGTAGCTTCTTAAGGGGCACAAAGTGGCACATCTTGCTGAAGCGGTCTACTACCACCCACACCACCGACTTGCCCTGAGATGGGGGCAAATCGGTGATAAAATCCGTGGAGATATGGGTCCAAGGTCTCTGGGGAATGGGCAAGGAACGTAGTAGGCCAGCAGGTCGGGACCTAGGGGTTTTGGACCTAGCGCAAACCTCACAAGCGG
The DNA here is from genome assembly GCF_050947455.1 of Rhinoderma darwinii. Lineage (NCBI taxonomy): Eukaryota > Metazoa > Chordata > Amphibia > Anura > Rhinodermatidae > Rhinoderma > Rhinoderma darwinii. The sequence goes on from NC_134689.1 coordinate 339,151,195, forward strand.
CGACATAAGCCCTAACGTCTTTAGGCAACCCAGGCCACCAATAGTTTCTGGTAATGAGGTGTTTGGTGCCCAAGATGCCAGGATGACCAGATAGAGCGGAGTCATGGTTTTCCCTGAGTACCCTTAGCCGGTATTGCAGGGGAACAAACAGTTTGTCCCCAGGGACGTTCCCGGGAGCTGAACCGTGATCAGCCGCAATATCAGAAGCTAAATCAGAATCCGTGGCAGAAACGATTATACCAGGGGGTAAAATACAAGCAGGATCCTTCTCGGAAGGAGGATTGGCCATGAAACTACGTGACAGAGCATCAGCCTTAATATTCTTGGACCCAGCCCTATAGGTAACCAAGAAATTAAATCTGGTAAAGAATAGTGCCCACCGAGCTTGTCTAGGATTAAGCCTCCGGGCCGATTCTAGGAAAACCAGATTCTTGTGATCCGTAAGGACCGTTACCTGGTGTCTGGCCCCCTCCAGGAAGTGCTGCCACTCTTCAAAAGCCCATTTAATGGCTAGAAGTTCGCGGTTGCCAATATCATAGTTACTCTCCGTGGGCGAAAACTTCCTAGAGAAGTAAGCACAGGGGCGGAGATGGGTGAGGGAGCTGGTACCCTGGGACAAGACGGCCCCCACTCCCACCTCGGATGCGTCAACCTCCACAATAAATGGCTCCTCTTGGTTGGGCTGAATCAGCACGGGGGCCGAGATAAAGCACTTCTTGAGGGTCTCAAAGGCCTGGACGGCCTCAGGGGGCCAATGGAGGACATCAGCACCCTTGCGAGTAAGGTCCGTAAGAGGCTTAGCGACGACGGAGAAGTTGGCACTAAATCTCCTGTAATAGTTGGCGAACCCTAAAAAACACTGTAACGCCTTAAGGGAGGCAGGTTGGACCCATTCCGCCACAGCCTGAACCTTGGCAGGGTCCATGCGGAATTCATGAGGAGTGAGGATTTGCCCTAAAAATGGTATCTCCTGTACCCCAAAGACACATTTTTCAGTCTTAGCAAACAGATTATTCTCCCGAAGGACCTGGAGCACCTTCCTGACATGCTCCACGTGGGAGGACCAGTCCTTGGAAAACACCAGTATGTCATCAAGGTACACAACAAGAAAATTACCCAGGTAATCTCTCAGGATTTCATTAATAAAATTCTGGAAGACAGCAGGGGCATTACACAACCCAAAGGGCATGACCAGGTATTCGAAATGACCCTCGGGTGTGTTGAACGCAGTTTTCCACTCATCCCCCTCTTTGATGCGGATAAGGTTATATGCCCCCCGTAGATCGAACTTAGAAAACCATTGGGCTCCCTGAACCTGATTAAAAAGATCCGGAATCAAAGGAAGTGGGTACTGGTTCCTTACGGTGACCTTATTCAGGTTACGATAATCAATGCATGGCCTAAGACCACCATCCTTCTTCCCCACGAAGAAGAAGCCAGCACCTACAGGAGAAGTCGAGGGGCGAATGAAACCCTTGGCCAGGCATTCTTGGATATACACCCTCATAGCTTCACGTTCAGGACATGAAAGATTAAATATCCTACCCTTAGGAAGCTTGGCACCAGGCACCAAATCGATGGCGCAATTGTAATCTCTATGGGGGGGCAACACCTCGGAGGCCTCCTTAGAAAACACATCGGCGAAGTCCTGAACAAACTCCGGAAGCGTGTTTACCTCCTCCCGGGGAGAAATAGAGTTAACAGAAAGACATGACATAAGACATTCATTACCCCATTTGGTAAGCTCCCCAGTATTCCAATCAAACGTGGGATTATGCAACTGCAACCAGGGAAGACCTAATACCAGATCAGACGATAATCCCTGCATCACCAGTACAGAGCACTGCTCCAAATGCATAGAGCCAACCAGGAGTTCAAAAACAGGAGTATGCTGAGTAAAATAACCATTAGCAAGGGGGGTTGAGTCGATACCTACTACAGGGATAGGATAAGGTAAATCAATAAAAGGCATCTTTAGAGACATAGCAAATTCCACAGACATGATATTAGCAGATGAGCCAGAATCCACGAAAGCACTGCCCGTGGCAGACCGGCCAGCAAACGAGACCTGAAAGGGAAGCAAAATTTTATTGCGTTTCACATTAACGGGAAATACCTGTGCGCCCAAGTGACCTCCCCGATGATCACTTAGGCGCGGAAGTTTTCCGGCTTTTTATTCTTGCGCCTGGGACAGGTGTTCAGTAGATGCTTGTCGTCCCCACAGTAGAAGCACAGACCATTCATTCTGCGAAACGCCCTACGTTGTCGAGGGGACATGGAGGCCCCGAGTTGCATAGGTACCTCCGAGTCCTCCGTGGAGGGGCGAGGAGACGGGACCTCGGGGGGAATCGCAGGGAAGTCAGAGGGGAGCACATTGAAACGTTCAAGCTCACGTTCCCTGAGACGTCGGTCAAGTCGTACTGCTAGGGCCATAACCTGGTCAAGGGAGTCAGAAGAGGGGTAGCTAACCAGCAGATCCTTCAGGGCGTCAGATAATCCTAACCTAAACTGGCACCTTAGGGCCGGATCGTTCCACCGAGAAGCTACGCACCACTTTCTAAAATCAGAACAGTATTCCTCAACCGGTCTCCTACCCTGACGTAAGGTCACCAGCTGACTCTCGGCTAAAGCAGTCCTGTCAGTCTCGTCGTAAATGAGTCCGAGGGCAGAGAAAAAATGATCAACAGAGGAAAGTTCAGGGGCGTCAGGAGCCAAGGAGAAGGCCCACTCTTGGGGCCCTTCCTGGAGTCGGGATATGATGATACCCACCCGCTGGTTCTCGGAACCTGAAGAGTGGGGTTTTAGGCGGAAATACAGTCTGCAACTCTCCCGGAAGGAGAGAAACGTCTTACGGTCCCCTGAGAACCGGTCAGGTAACTTGAGGTCGGGTTCTAGAGGTGAGGTGAGGGGTACTACTAAGGCAGCGTCACCCTGGTTGACCCTCTGGGCCAGGGCCTGGACCTGTAGGGAGAGGCACTGCATCTGCTGGGTCAGGGTCTCAAGGGGGTCCATGATAGCGTCAGCGTAGGAGAATGGTAGACTAGGTATGGGCTTGTAATTATGTAATGGCAGGAAGGAGGGGAAGGGAAAGTGAGCCCTAATCTACCCACCGCCCTGTCCCTGCATACTTGCAACGACCCGCCCTAGGCGACGGGGTACAACTGGGCGGCGGTCCCTACGCTGTCTAAGTGCACGGGAGAAGAAACAGGGAACACGCAAGGGAAGGGGCAGTAGCCCACGGAACGCCGCGAGGAAACGGAGCGGTGAATGAATAGTCAGGACCAGGATGAAGTGGAGTATACCAACGTGAGCACGGAGAAGGAAGCAAGCCAGGGGCAAAGCGAAGCAGGTTAAGCGGAACTGCAGCAAGGCAGAAGCACGGCAGAAGCAGGCTGGAGCAAGCAGCAGTGGGGCCAGGAATCCAGAAGAATTACAAGCACTGAGGAAGAGAACACGGCAGGTAATAAAGGACAGGGGGCGGAGCTAACTCCGACTGACCAGGCCGCGATAGGCTCTCCCACTCCTGAGCCTGCCACCCTGGTTGGTGGGAGACGGTGTCAGTCTAACAGGTCTGGCCTCAGGTGTGGATTGATTAATCCCAGGAGTATACCTAGACGTAGTACCTGGCAGATCCCTAACATAAGCTCTTTAAGAATTCTAGGGTGTAACCCATTAGGTCCCAGGGCCTTGTGCACATTTATTTTATTTTATTTAGCTTGGACCATATCTACATTCATCCAATTCAGTATATCAACTGATATATTAACAGCACTGGCACCGGCTACATCAGCTGCTCTTAACATCTCGGAGACCCAAAGCACGGCCTCCGGGTCGACAAACGGCTCTCTGTGCCGCCCAAAATATATAGGAATGCCCAAGCATCCATACCGTGGGCTGTTGGTGAGCTAAATAAAAGAAACTGAGTCATAACGGATTGAACATAAACAATTACAGTATATGTAGTAGGTGCAATTCAGTATTATAATTAATAACAGATCGGGGTATGAACAAAGAAATATATAACATTTATAATAACAGATCGTGGCGTATATATCTTGCAAAACAAGCCGAGCGCCACCGCCCTATCTGCTGAACCTCGGTATCCGTAAGTCCTGCCCTGGCGGCCTCAGTTGCTGCCCCGATCTAAATGAATGAGTGCCAAACTGTTTTGGAGGCATGCCACACAGCACTAGGCATCTTGTAAAAATGGCTCTAAATTGATAAATGGTAAGGGGTGTCTCATCCATATGTATTAAAAATTGCGTGAGTGGAGGGCGGATCTCGCAGTAGGCCATGAGTGAACGAACAGGGCAAACCGTGCCCAGGACTGCTCGTAACGGTATCCAAACCCCATACCCAAAATGTCAGTTTTTGAACGACGTATCCTTATCGATATTGACCATAACACTCGAGTCTTGTAAACCACATGCCTTATGTTTAGAGGGGGGGTAGCAGCTCGCTGATATGAAAGGCTCCAAAGAAAGCTAGTGTAAAACTAAGTGACAATAATACTATCTCATAAAGAGATACGCACACTGTACTACAGGCAAGAAGTAATTGACATAGCAATTTGTAAGAAACAGGGCGCCGACATTCAGTCTTAACATGCGTCCTCCTCCAACCTTTTAGCGCCTGGGTGATTAAAAAACACTTAGTAACATCATTCCAACCTAGGAGTTTGAAATAAAAGGCAATACCAGATAAACGTCTTTGTGCCACTAAACGGGGCGTTCCTGAAGAATGGAGTGCCAGCAGATATTCAATTGTGACTTCCCTGCGAAGATTATCTGAGGAAAAATCATTCCTACCCTTCACCATGTTTTAAATACAAAGACTCAACTGGTTGAGTAACGGGTTAGGTGCCACTATAGGGTATTTAATGCACCTCCACTATGTATGATAGGCAAGCTTCACATATACTTGAGCAAACTTTATTAGAACCAAAAAAGCCAAAATGCCACACTAGTAATGAAAAAATACAAAATAGTTTATTGGGACATATAACACAAAAATTACAAATGTTAAAATATAAGGAGATCTAAAAGGAACAGTGTGGGATATAATCCCAGTAAATTAGGGTGTCCTACAATGATGATCTACCATGGCATGGTTGTACATGACAAGTAAACATATATGAAACAGTCAATCAAAATTACACTGAATATAATTGGATACAGGCACATTTAGTACATCGTATATGGATATAAGGGAAGTGCCCAGGGTATTAGGGTTAAAAGCCCTGTCCTGCCCAGATGAAAAATGAGTGTAGGAGAGACCGTCATAGAAAGACCTCTCCCAAGAGGCTCTGGATAAATTAAATGCCGACCTTGAAATAGAGTTCAAAAAATGGGAAACAGAGATCTGTGCTACTAAGAGTCAGAAATTTCAGAGGGATAACCACGACTACCTACAAGGTAGGGTCTACAAATGGAGGAGTAGTAGACCACGATCCGGATTTCGATCCAGATCAGGGTCCATATCTTCCCAGACCTCTAATGACGAACGTACTGAAGTTAGGTGGCACGGGGATACAGCACCTGGACAAGAACTAAGCCTCCCCCGGAGAAACAGGGAGAGACAAGTGACCAAAAGAAAGACCCCATCTCCCTATTCAGGGGGCAAAAAGCCTAGGAATTTAGAGGTAATTAATCTATCCACACACACCCTCTCTGACACGCAATGTGAGATTTTAAGTAAAGGGTTGACATTTTCCCCAAGTAATACGTTCGATCTTTTTACAGCGATAAAAGATTTATACTTATTCTCAAGAAAATTGGTGTTACGTAAACTTCATGGGAGGGGTGATAGCCACATGGGCTTGGATAGTGCCTTGGAACAGGAGACTCTGTCGGCCTTGGAGGAACTTCTACGGGAACAAGTTCCCCTTGAGCAAGGTGGGTCTCATAATTGGATTGCCCCTAGACCCAAAAAATTCCCCCCCTTGTCCCTGTGTCCACAAGTGGAGATTTTCACAAAGCTTGTGATGGAGGATTTCAAGCAGATCCCCACCAACAGGAAATTTGATAATCTCACAGCTGCGCAACGCAAAGCGTTGCAATCTTTACAATCTCTCAAGGATGTAGTCATCAAAGCAGCGGACAAGGGGGGGAACATTGTGATCTGGCCTACTAAACTATATGAAAAAGAAGCTTTCCGTCAACTACGAAATAAGGAGACATATTGCAAATTAAGCTATAACCCCCTTGGGTCCTTTTCTTCGGAGCTTCTTAAAAGCTTGAACAAAGCCTTTGAGACAGGGATCATTTCTAAAAAAACATTGGATGGCTTGAGTGTAGAGTTTCCTAAAATTCCGACTTTCTACCTCCTCCCAAAAGTGCACAAAAACATTAAAGACCCACCAGGCCGCCCGATAGTGTCAGGGATCGGGGGTCTCTGTGAACCTGTGTGCAGGTTCATCGATTTTTATTTGAAACCTCTAGTGGAGTGTCTGCCCTCATATGTCAGAGACACCACAGAGGTGCTCAAAAGAATTGATGGTATTTCTTTGGAAGCTGATATGATACTGGTCACAGTAGACGTAGAATCTCTGTATACCTGCATTAGACACCAAGATGGCATCAGGGCGGTCCGCTTCTTCCTCGGGATGAGCAACCGGGACAGCCAATTATGTGAGCTGATAATTGACCTATTGGAATTTATTTTGACTCATAATATGTTTGTCTTCAAAGACACTTTTTATGTCCAGAAGCAAGGCACTGCCATGGGGGGCGGCGTGCGCGCCGTCGTATGCCAACCTGTTTCTGGGCCTCTGGGAGAGGCAGGTTGTGCATGGCGACGGCGCCTATGCCGCCAACCATGTGCAGTGCTGGTTACGTTACATTGATGACGTACTGATCATATGGCAGGGTACTGAGTCACAGCTTATTGATTTTATGCACAATTTAAACATCAATACCTGGAACATAAAATTTACATTCACCCATGATAGACAAAGGGTGGACTTTTTGGACATAATCATTGAAGCCGATAATGATGGGAGATTACAGACCGACGTCTTTAGGAAAGAGACATCGGTCAACTCCCTATTACATGCGACATCTGCGCATACATATTCCACTGTAAAAGCTGTCCCGGTTGGCCAATTTTTGAGGATGAGGCGGATCTGCTCCTCAGAGACCAGGTTTGAAAATCAAGCATCAGATCTGAAGGAACGATTTAGGGAAAGGGGTTATAGTCACCGTTGCATCAAACGGGGCTATAACAGGGCTAGGAGAGTGGAAAGGAAGCACTTACTCAACCCCTTACCGCCAGAACAAACAGATGAGACGCCTGGGGTGATTAGGTTCATCTCTACCCACAACAATCAATGGCAGACCATGAGAGATATCCTACAAAAACATTGGCCCATTTTACAACTAGAGCCAACCCTTACCCCAGTTTTATCACCTCGTCCACAAATGACAGCCAAAAGAAGTCGGAATGAGCCCCCATAGTACTAATACAGCAGAAAAATGAATCCTTATGTACACCCGCCAGGACCGTTGGAGGGGGGCTGTCCACCGGTTTAACTACTGGAGATGACGTGGGGAGGGATAGTTTATCTAAAATAGTCTTAAGTGTCGTTACAATCTCAGAGCCATTAACCCTAGGCCCGCACGCCCCAGTGTATGAAAACTCACCAGATCCTTAAGCAGCGGCTTGTAACTGTGCTGTAGGGGAAACAATTGTCATCAGCTGCACTTGGGAAGGTCCCGGTCTCGCTGGAGATGCTGCAGGATTACACCTCGAAGGGGTCCTGGAAACCAGGCTAGGGACCCTGGAACGACGAGAAGGCTTCCGCCACTTGCGTTTATGAAACAAAGTTCTGCCAGACTCCTCGGAATCGCTGGTAGACACTTCAGATGTGGAAGGGGAGCGCCATCTGGAGGACCTGGAGCGTCCACGTCTCCGCGATACCCTGGAACGGTGTCGGGAGTGGCGCCTACCATGCCCGGTGGAACCCTGGCGACTACGCCTCCTGGATCCCCTGGAGGATGAGGATGAAGGAGTTCTATGTCTCCTAGCAGGTACCCTGTTAGCAGATTCCTGCCGTGGGAGGGGTAAAGGTGGTAAGACCTCATGAGGTGTTACATTAACAGGAGATGGCCCCAACGGAGCAGGGGGCTGCTGGGAAGCAAGTGTAAGTGTACTGGGTAACCCAATGCTGCTTGGTGACTCTGCTGCATTAGCAATCCCTATTAAGGGGACTTGTAACTCAGGTGGGCTGGGAGGAACAATCTCCCCTAGCGTTAATCCTACCTCATGAGGGGTGGGGGGACCTCGGAGGCGGAAGAGCTGCTAGCCTGACCTCCCATGCTAGCAGCAGCTAGTGTCAGGCGGGAAGAACGGGCAGAAGGATTGGGCGGAGCTACCGCCGCACCCTGCTGCTCTGTTGAAAGGGAAGAAACGCCTGTCTGCCGGATACCACGGCCTCTCTGCCGGGTAAGTGAGGGGGCTGGAGCACTGGGGCTATGTCGCTCCGGGGGGCGGGTGATTCTGGCAGTGCGTCTGCCTCCTGCTATAATGGGCAATACCTCCGGCCTTATGGGAGCGGAGGTGAGATGGGAGACGAGTTCCGCAAGGAACTGATTCAGCCACCCCACCCCTCCACCCATTATGCGAGACCTGATTGTCTGCAGTAGGTTCTCATCGGCGGAAGCCATGGCGATTCACTTCTCTGGACAGGGCAGTGGATGCAAACTCGCTTCCAGGTTCTTAGGAAGAGGCAGCTCGCCGGGCATCATCCCCCTATATCACCTCTCTGCTGGGTGGGACGCAGCATAAAAGGTACACTCTAATAGGCCACTCACTTGGCACCCACCCTTTCTATATTAATAACAAGATAAAAGGAGATGGGAGAGAAAACGGAGGGCGGGGGCTCAACACTGCAGCTGCCCAGTCCTGAAATCTTGAACCCGTAACCTTCCCCCTTATAGTCAGAGTGCCCCCTCCCTATTTGGTTGGGTGCCATCAAATCGTGCGGCAATAAAAAAAGGGGGTAAAAATTCATTTGGCCCTACCCGTAATGGTTGGTGAGAAGATGTGCAGGGCTCCCATTTTCACAGACCCTACAATATAAGCATACAAGTGTGGAGGTAGGGGGGCAAACAAGCACCAAGTCCAACTGCCCTACGTGGTTAGGAGTGTGTGTTACCTTGTACCAGTTGGGGCCCCATTTTAACAGTCAACAGTCTGTATAATGCTTTCTTAAAGCATTCATTGACAGGTAATAAGGGCAAACACAGAGAATTTTATTTCCCCACAGCTGCCCTTCTGCAGCTTCTGCTCGTGAGAACAAGATAGGAAACTGCAGAGATACCATCTAAAGGGATTATCCTATGAATCATTTTTATATCAGAAATGCTGTTAAAACAGTTTTAACGTAATTTGCACTGTTTCTAGCATATAAAAATACCTTTTATATCTTCTTTTGCTTTCCTGTGTACACCTTGGTGCTCCTGCTAATTTGTGCTACTGGATGAGGAGTTCTGAGCTGAATCAGTCTCCTTCCTCCTCTGGCAGCTGAAAATATAGATCCTTCTTACTTATCCTGCAGATAATGTAAAATGGGGTCCAGATATTTACTGTGTGACGTCCACAGTAAGCATTACCTTAGAAAGCAATGGCAATAGAATGAAATAAAACAATTAAGTCTAAGTGGACATGGGCAGGGTTCATATCTGCTGTCAGGATGCTTAAAGGACCAGTGTCACGTAAAAAAAAAAATTTCTATCAATTTGACTTTAGTGTGTTATTAAACATTTTTTATTTTATTTGTGTGTTTGTGTTTTACTTTTTTTTTTTTTTTCACTTTTTCTTCCCTATGGGGGCTGCCATTTTTTTTTCCATTTCTGTATGTGTCGATTAACGACACATACAGACATGGAATATGGCACATACAGTCCCATAGTGAATGCGAACGGGGCCCGTTCCATCCACTATGCTGTACGCCGTCTGTGTGGGAACGGCGCATGCGCTGCTCCCACACAGTCCAAGTTGAACTGTGCGACGTCCGGCGCCATTTTCCTGTGGACCGGAAGTCGCGGCCGGACAGTAAGATTACTACTTCCGGTCGCGGCTTCCGGACTTGTGCACTTGGAGCGGCGGTAGCAGACGGAGCGGACGGACCGGAGTGAGCGGCGGCGGCAGGAGCAGATAAGTTATTTCTATGTATGTTCGTGTTTTAGTGTGTGTTTACTACTGTATGTTAACCTACTACACTGTGTGTTAGCTCAAAAAATGGCGACACACAGTGTAGGAGGTTTGACCGTTCAATCCCCTCGTTTCTCCCGGCACTAGCCAGGATAAAGGAGGGGGGATTCTGAGAGCTCACTAGAGCGAGTGAGTTTTCTCAAATTTTGCAGCATAAAGCAATGTGGTTGCTTTACCACATGCAATGCTGCAATTTTGGGTATTGCTCCATCTAGTGACCAGCGCTGGGAAATATTATAAATTAGAATCCAATTTATAATATTTCCTGACTCGTGAAAAAAATAAAAAAAATTAGAACAATGTTTAATCACCTATACACTAATTGTTTAACTAAAAAAAAAAAAAAATTTTTTTCTAGCGACACTTTCCCTTAAACAACCTGAAAAGAAGGAGTCTCCTCAGCTATACTGAAATGCTACTGCAGAGGCTCTGCTCCTTCCCTGACAAGCAGGAAAGAATGCTATTTCTATTGGCTGCTCTGCCGTTAAATATGCAGAGACCTGGCTGTGGGAAAAGTGACTGAGCATGCCTGTCCTCTAGCACTCCTCTCATTAGGTGGACGTGCACGTTGCTATCCACTGAACACCAGGTGGTGCCATACTTTGTAAGCAAATGTCAAAATTCTTCACTGGAACAATTTTTTTTTTTTTACAAAAGTTTTTTTATTTTCGTTAAGTTATACAAAACCATACAACAGATATAGGCATACAGGCCCAAAAAATAATAAACAATATTACAACAATAAGTAATACAACAATCAAAAAAATTGCACATTGTTTTTTATCAAAAAACATGAAGCAGTAAAATGAAGAGACAAGGAAAAATGGGGGCAGAAACCACCCCCTCCCGGGAAAAAGGAAAATCCTAAAGAATCCTGGTAAGAATTTTAGCTGTCACGTAAATGCAGACGACCCAGCGTATCCTTTAAAGTTTCCAACAAGTACCATGTAGTTAGCGTGAAGGGAGACACCGCCTGTTGAAGTTCCGAGTCAGATAAATGCCTCACCAGAAATGCTTTCCACTTTATAATTTTTTTTTTAGTGCGTTTGGTTTTCATACGCTCTGCGTCTAATCGTTCTATGCGCAAACATTGTTTTAGTTGGTTCATTTTCATTTGCATAGTTGGTACTGTCGATACCAACCAGTGTTGTAACAGTAATTGCTTAACTACCAAACTGTCAATTTTTTAACAGCATCTAAATGGAAAACATTATTCATTTTTTATGATCTATACAATATATATATATATATATATATATATATATATATATATATATATATATATATATATATATATATATATAATCTTTAATGGTGGGACAACCCCTTTAAATGCCCCATTTTATATTTAATGGATGAACATCTGTAAAACACAAAGGAGACCGAACCTTATGCCATCAATACACGCTTTGCACACCAGGCCGTACAACTTCCTGACACTGATAGGTTTCTAAGCTGGCTTATTTTCAGTAAGCTTGAGAGGTTCCAGTGAGTGAGAGTGATGGATGGATGGAGCTTCTGCATGAATGCCCAGTGATGTCACATGAATGCACACCGCTGACCCAGTGTTCACACACAGGCATATGCACACAAAGTATGTAGATGCACAGACAGATTCTCACACACATGTATACAGAAAATGCTGACAGGGCAGGGAAAATGTATAAATGTCCAAAGCTGAGAAATGACAAAATCTTCTTGTATCAATCTGGTCTTTGGAATTAGCTTTAATTACAGTGTAGGTTCATGCCATGTTCATGTATTATTATTGACACATATAGACCACTTTTTTTTTTTTTATTAAAGTTTTTCTTTATTATAATGATATTAGTAAAAATACAAATCGGTAAGCATACATTGCAAGACAAGATATAATATATCCATTTGCTTAAGGAATCTTTAACACCAATTTCCTTCCTATACATTTTTAATCTATAAAGGGGATATGGGAATGGGACACTTGTCATCGAACCAAACCAATACTTTTTAAACTATCAAAATACACCCTTTCCCCATAATAAGGATCCATTCGGACCTCTAAACCCACCTTTAAACAATTGTCCACCCATTTAACTAGACTTTTTCTTTTCTCTATATATTATCATCATCATCCGCTTTATATTTTGATTCCAGTGAGTGCCATTAGGATATTCCCCCCACAGTAACATATAGCAGGAAAGAAATATTAAATATACGTCCACCAAATAAAGATCCCACTACAGGTACACTCGTATGAAGCGTCCTTGTCTATCTTACCATATTGCAACATTTTTTTAATTTTTTTATTATCCCATCCCCAAACAAAACAACAACAAAAAAAAGAAAATAAAACGTATCCATCTCTCCCCCCCCCACCCGTCCACGAATGAATACATCCAACCTCATATTGCAACCAGCTTCCCCACAACTCCTCAAACTCTACCTTCCTACTGTTTGCTAGGTAGTATATTTTTTTGTATTGTAGCATCCTCCTCACATATTTCCTCCAGCAATTTCCCGTAGGTGGATTTTGCTTGATCCATTTAAACATAATGGTCTTACGCGCCCAATATAGCAGTTTTAATAGGACTTCTTTCTTAACATCTCTTGTACCCTTAAGTCCATCATAACCCAATACGCAAATAACTGGATCCCAGGGGATTCCAACCCCATGTAGCGCCCATGGCCGCGGGCCGTCGGGTTCACTCACCTCCCGACGCCCGCAGCCATGGATCTGTGAGCGCTGGCTTCCGTCTCCCTCCTAGGAGATGCCAGCGCTCACTTCCGCTCCGTCCGGCCGGGCCAGCGCGCGCACATGAAAACAATGATCATTAACCCACGTGATTCCCTGCTCTATAAGAATGCCCCACGTCAAGTGCCATCTGCCACGTCAAGTGTCATCTGCCACGTCAAGTGCCATCTGCCACGTCAAGTGCCATCTGCCACGTCAAGTGCCATCTGCTCATCGGATACTGCCCGCCACGTCTGGCGCCACTTTCCGCACCTGCCTCCATCCGTGCTGAAGCCACAGTCACCGTCCGGACTATTTCAGGTACCTAAGCATTACTGTCTGCTATCTTACTTTCACATAGACTGTGACCTGGTCAGCTGCCTCCCCGCTACGGCGGAGCGGCCTAGTGGGTCCACAAATCCAGTGTCCGTGACAGTACGCTCAGGCCATGGAACCCGCTGGCCAGCCCAAGACCCCAGTACAGAAGATTCAGACAGAGATGCAGGACCTACGCACTCGTCAGGACCAACTCCTTGAGGCGGTGAATTCTATTCTGGTCCGCCTGGATCTACTCGCTGTTCCACCCCCGGTTCTTCCTCCAGAAGCTGTTGCCGTGCCACTGCCTGTTGCTCACCCTGTTTGTTCCGGATCCTCAGTTCCTCTGCCTCTTCCTCCTCGCTATGACGGTGATCCCAGAGCATGCAGAAGATTTCTTAATCAATGCACGGTGCATTTTAGGCTACGGCCTCATCTCTTCCCCTCCGAGGAGGCTAAAGTAGCGTTCATTATCTCCCTCCTCGCTGGCAAGGCCCTCGCGTGGGCAAACCCAATCTTGGAGCAACAAGGACCTGTATCCGCGGACCTAGCCTTGTTCCTGCAGTCCTTTCGTGCCGTGTTTGAGAGCCGGGTCGAACATCCTCTGCCGCAGCCACTCTGTTGACCATCAAGCAAGAAGGCTCCACAGTAGGGGAGTATGCAATCTCCTTCCGTACCCTAGCAGCCGAGCTGGCATGGACCAATGAGGCACTGGTGGCGACCTTCTGGCAGGGACTGTCCTTTCACATCAAGGACGAACTGGCAGCCCGCGACCTTCCTTCTACCTTGGATGCCCTCATCCTGTTAGCCACCCGGGTTGATATGAGAATCCGGGAGCGCTCTCAAGAGGTTCGTCAGGAGAGCCGGGCCCACAGACCAGCACCCCCTGCCCAGAGACCACAATTGTCCACTCCTAGTGCGCTACCTGAGGAACCCATGCAGGTAGACAGAGTCCGGTTATCTGAACAGGAGAAGCAGCGCAGACGCTCCTCTGGACTTTGCATGTATTGCGGCCTCAAGGGTCATTTTGTGCGTCAATGCCCACAGAAACCGGGAAACTCCAGTACCTAGGGTTGGTTGGAGAGGCAACTCTAGGTGGAACGTCTCCAAACGTTAAAACCTCTTCCAAATTATCGATACCTGTGGCCATCGTCACCGGACAGGCATCACATCCTTCCTCCGCCTATCTTGACTCTGGAGCGGCTGCTAATTTTATCCACCAAGATCTAGTGGATCGGTTTCAACTACCCACAGTCCGTCTGGAGAGACCCCTGGCAGTTTCCTCTGTGAATGGTCTACCGCTGCCTGATCCAATCATGCTCATCACTGAGCCGGTGACATTACGGGTCGGAGCTCTTAACTCAGAACAGATCTCCTTCCTGGTACTACCCAAGGCTATCAATCCTATCCTGCTGGGTCTGCCATGGCTCCGTCTACACGCCCCGACACTCGACTGGAGTTTTGGAGAGGTTCTTCAATGGGGTTCCAGATGCCATAGCCATTGCCTGTCACAAGTCCGTCCTGTTGTGCCCCCTCTGCCTCAGTCACTCTCCGATCTACCTTCTCAGTATGCCAGTTTTGCGGATGTCTTCTGCAAACGAGAGGCTGAGACGTTGCCTCAACATCGGAGTTATGACTGTCCCATTGAACTGGTTCCCAATGCTTCTCTTCCCCGTGGACGAGTATATCCTCTCTCCTTGCCAGAGATGTTATCAATGTCAGCCTAGATCAAGGAGAACTTGGAGAGGGGTTTTATTCGAAAATCTTCCTCCCCGTCCGGGGCAGGATTCTTCTTAGTTAAAAAGAAAGATGGATCTCTCCGACCCTGCATTGACTACCGTGGTCTCAATCAGATCACGGTCAAGAACAAATACCCGTTGCCACTCATTTCCGAGCTGTTTGATCGCATACGAGGAGCCAAAATTTTTTCCAAGCTAGATCTGCGGGGGGCCTATAATCTAATACGGATTCGCCGGGGTGACGAATGGAAGACGGCATTTAACACCCGCGATGGGCACTACGAATACCGAGTGATGCCCTTCGGACTGTGTAACGTTCCCGCAGTATTTCAGGAGTTCGTTAATGACATCTTCCGAGATCTCCTCTATACGTGTGTTGTAGTTTATCTCGATGATATTCTAATCTTCTCCCCAGATCTGATGACCCATCGGAGGCACGTTCGTCAAGTTCTTCTGCGACTAAGAGAGAATCGCTTGTATGCCAAGTTAGAGAAATGCACATTTGAAAAGAGGTCTCTGCCCTTCCTGGGCTATGTCATCTCGGATCAAGGCCTTAAGATGGACCCTGAGAAGTTAAAGTCTGTCCTGTAATGGCCACGTCCTCAAGGCCTAAGGGCCATACAGCGGTTCCTGGGTTTCGCCAAATTTCTACCGGCAGTTTATTCCGAACTTTTCTTCTCTGACGGCCCCCATCTCTACCCTTACCAAGAAGGGTGTGAACGCCAAGGTGTGGACTCCGGAGGCAGAGTCCGCATTCATTAGCCTCAAGAAAGCCTTCACTTCAGCTTCGATCCTCCATCACCCTGACATATCTCGGCAGTTCTCACTGGAAGTGGACGCTTCCTCTGTTGGTGCAGGCGCACTTCTGTTCCAGAGGAGCTCCAAAGGAAAGGCAGTAGTGTGTGGCTACTACTCAAGACTGTTTTCCTCTGCTGAGCGCAATTATTCCATTGGAGATCGGGAGCTACTGGCTATCAAATTGGCCCTGGAGGAGTGGAGACATCTTCTGGAGGGCGCTGCTCACCCCTTCCTGATCTTCACCGACCACAAGAATCTCACTTACCTTCAGTCCGCTCAAAGACGGAATCCTCGTCAAGCCAGGTGGTCACTGTTCTTCACCCGTTTCCAATTTCTGCTCCACTACCGTCCCGCGGACAAGAACGTGAGGGCCGATGCCCTGTCCAGATCATTTGAAACGGAAGACACGGTGGAGTCCCTTCAGACGATCATAGACCCATCCTGCGTTGTCACCGCCAATACTCTGCAGCTTAGAAATATCCCTCCAGGGAGAACTTTTGTTCGGTTGGCTGACAGAAAAAGAATTCTCCGCTGGGGACACAGTTCTAAACTGGCTGGGCACGCTGGTGTCCGTAAAACCCAAGACCTGGTCGCTCGTCACTTCTGGTGGCCCACGCTACCTAAAGATGTTCTGGACTTTGTCTCTGCTTGCACGGTGTGTGCCTCTAACAAGGTGGCTCACAGCAAGCCTGCCGGCCTGCTTCAACCCCTGCCTGTACCCAGTGCCCCCTGGCAGCACATCGCTATGGACTTCGTCACGGACCTTCCTCTCTCAGCAGGATGCAACACCATCTGGGTGGTGGTGGACCGGTTCTCTAAGATGGCACATTTTATCCCGCTAACCGGCCTACCCTCAGTTTACCTCCAAGTTCTGGAGAGCCCTCTGTAAACTCCTGGATGTGAGTTTGGACTTTTCCTCTGCCTATCACCCCCAGTCCAATGGGCAAGTTGAGAGGATCAACAAGATCATGGAAAATTACCTCCGCCACTTCATCTCTTCACAGCACGATAACTGGGTACAGCTTCTACCATGGGCGGAGATTTCATATAATAACCACACAAGTGAGTCCACCACCTCCACTCCGTTTCACATCGTGTACAGTCAACATCCCAGATTTCCTCTTCCAGTGTCGACTTCATCTCAGGTACCCGCTGCTGACTCTGCATATGGGGACTTCATGCAAATCTGGCAACAGACCCGGTCCTCTATTTTGCAGGCGGTAGATCGCATGAAGCATAAGGCAGATACCAAAAGAAGAGAGCCGCCTCAGTATCTTCCTGGGACTAAAGTCTGGCTGTCCTCTCGAAACATTCGCTTGAGGGTGCCTTCATACAAGTTTGCTCCCAGGTTCCTTGGTGCCTTCGAGATCCTGCAACAAATTAACCCTGTTTCCTATAAGCTGCGGCTGCCCCCTACCCTCAGAATCCCTAACTCCTTCCATGTGTTCCTCCTGAAACCAGTGGTCCTGAACCGCTACAGCAAGACCTCTAGTTCCACAGTTGCTTCCAGCGGTCCTTCTGATGTATTCGAGGTAAAGGAGATCCTGGACCGCAAGAGGGTAGGAGGAAGGACTTTCTATCTGGTGGACTGGAGAGGGTTTGGTCCTGAGGAGAGGTCCTGGGATCCAGAAGAGAACCTCAGTGCTCCTGCTCTTATTAAAAAGTTCCTCTCTCACTCTGGCCCCAAGAAGAGGGGGTGTAAGAGGGGGGATACTGTAGCGCCCATGGCCGCGGGCCGTCGGGTTCACTCACCTCCCGACGCCCGCAGCCATGGATCTATGAGCGCTGGCTTCCGTCTCCCTCCTAGGAGATGCCATCGCTCACTTCCGCTGAGTCCGGCCGGGTCCCGTAGTGTGCACGCGCACGCTCGCGCCCGCTCTTAAAGGGCCAGCGCGCGCACATGAAAACAATGATCATTAACCCACGTGATTCCCTGCTCTATAAGAATGCCCCAGCCCTTCTGATCCTTGCCTGAGCGTTGTTAGTCTTTCCCTGTCTGTCTTGCAAATAGTCCCTTAGTGTCTCCCGTTCCAGCTGTTACCCGTGCCCTGTTACCGTTCCTGTATTCCGCATTGTTCCTGTGCCTACCCGTGTTCAAGTGTCATCTGCCATGTCAAGTGCCATCTGCCACGTCAAGTGCCGTCTGCCACGTCAAGTGCCGTCTGCCACGTCAAGTGTCGTCTGCCACGTCAAGTGCCGTCTGCCACGTCAAGTGCCATCTGCCACGTCACCGTGCTGAAGCCACAGTCACCGTCCGGACTATTTCAGGTACCTAAGCATTACTGTCTGCTATCTTACTTTCACATAGACTGTGACCTGGTCAGCTGCCTCCCCGCTACGGCGGAGCGGCCTAGTGGGTCCACAAACCCAGTGTCCGTGAAACCCCATATCTCTCCACAATTTCTTTAAGGATGTCCTCCCAGAATCTCTTTATTTGGGGAAATCACCACAATATATGGATTAAGTCCGCCTCTTCCCCTGCATACTTAGGTCACTTTGCGTTCCGATATGTAAACATTTTAGCCAACCTATATGGTGAATAATGCGCCCTATTAACAATGAAGAGTTCTGTGACCCTAAGCTGAGGTCCATGAGATAGTTTAGGAATATTTCCAAGTATTCTCTTCCATTGGAGCTCTCCTATCTCCCCCATATCTTGTATCCATCTCACCAGAGCAGGGATTAGAATAGTTTGACTCTTTTTATAACTCATTACTTTATATATCTTTGAAAGTCTCCCTTTCCTACCACATTCCTCTAATCCCAACCTCAAGTTTACAAATGGGTTCTTCTCCAAACCTTCAGTCATTTCCCTACATTTATGACCAAGTGCATGTCTGAGCTGTAAAAACCATAATCTGTCTTTCTCCTCAAGTCCATATTCCCTAGTTAGCTCAAGGAACAGTTTTAGTCCTCCTTCTTTAAAGGTCTGTCCTAATTTATATATCCTCTTCTGTTTCCAAAATGTATACTCATTAGTAAAATAATCATCTCATATATTTGTATACCCCCATATAGGCGTGCCACTATAGTAACCATCTGCTTCCAGTCTCTTAACTACCACTTTCCATACCATAGTGTACAAGTACAAGGAGGGAAACTCAATCCTGTATCTTCTCCCCTCACAGATTCCAGAATTTCAAGCATGTTATAATTCTGCCAGAATGGGAATCTATATCCTAGGGCCCTAACCCAAACCAGGGACGTAGCTAGGGGGGGGGGGGGGGGGGGGCAGGCGAGGCATGTGCCCCGGGCGCAACTTAGAGAGGGCGCCAGCACCACACCCTCCTGCACTATAATTGTACCTGCGTCTATAGGACACAGGTACAATTAGAAGCAATAAATGGCCGGGTACGTTCCGTGCCCGGCCATTCAGCGCTTTTCTACGAGTGAAGCGGTATCGCGCTTCCGTCGTTGAAAGGCGCTGACTGACAGGGAAAGTTATTCTGCCCAGCAAATCAGCGCCTTTCATAGATGCTTCGTTCAACCCTAGGAGACCTGCGCAGAAGAGAGCAGGTCTCCATTGCTGCCAGCCGGTGTGGGAACGGTATTAAGGTGAGTTTGAATAGTTTGTTATTTTATTTTAATAAAAAAGTGTGTGGCTTTATCTACAAGGTGGGCTTTATCTACAGGGGGCTTTATCTACAGCAGGGGTCTCAAACTCAGCCGGGTAAGTGGGCCGCATATAGAAAAAATGGGAAGTTGACGGGCCGCATTACTTTCAAATTTGATACAATACAAAATTATTGTTAATCAATTAGTTATTTGAACTACTAGAACACTATATTACTAGAATAATAATACTACATTACTATAATAATAGCGCTAGGTTTAAAATTTGAGATATTTCTCCACGTGCTTATTTCAACAATCCAGCTTTCCAGTTTAAGTGTCGCTAAATGCAGTCCGGCGGCTCAGTTAGCACACATGTCAAGATTGGGCAGCCCCTTTTTAGATAGTGCCGCAGTGCCCTCTGTGGATGCTGCCACAGTGCCCTCTGTGGATGCTGCCGCAGTGCCCTCTGTGGATGCTGCCGCAGTGCCCTCTGTGGATGCTGCCGCAGTGCCCTCTGTGGATAATGCAACACACCCCTAGATAAGGCCACAGTGCCCTCTGTAGATAAGGCCACAGTGCCCTCTGTAGATAAGGCCACAGTGCCCTCTGTAGATAAGGCCACAGTGCCCTCTGTAGATAAGGCCACAGTGCCCTCTGTAGATAAGGCCACAGTGCCCTCTGTAGATAATTCCACAGTGCCCTCTGTAGATAAGGCCACAGTGCCCTCTGTAGATAAGGCCACAGTGCTCTCTGTAGATAAGGCCACAGTGCCCTCTGTAGAGGCTGCCCCAGTGCCCTCTGTAGAGGCTGCCCCAGTGCCCTCTGTAGAGGCTGCCCCAGTGCCCTCTGTAGAGGCTGCCCCAGTGCCCTCTGTAGAGGCTGCCCCAGTGATGTCAGGGGCTTGCCCAGAGCTGGAGTCCCGGAGCAGAGCCGCTTCTGGCACTCTGCCTGGGATTCCAGCTCTGCTCCTGACATCACTGTCCATATATGGACAGAGATGTCAGGGGCAACCCCAGAGCTGGAGTCCCAGGCATAGCGCTAGTAGGCTCTTCCTGGGACTCCAGCTGTGCTCCTGACATCACTGGGACTCCTGCTCTGGGGAAGCACCTGACATCATTGCCGATGTATGGACAGCGATGTCAGAGGCTTCCCCAGAGTCCCGGAGCAGAGCCGATAATAGCGCTCTGCCCGGGACTCCGCTCTGGGGAAGACCCTGACACACTGTCCATATATGGGCAGCGATGTCAGGGAATTCCACAGAGTCCCGGAGCAGAGCCGATACTAGCGCTCTGCCCGGGACTCCGCTCTGGGGAAGACCCTGACACACTGTCCATATATGGGCAGATATGTCAGGGAATTCCACAGCGTCCCGGAGCAGAGCCTATACTAGCGCTCTGCCCGGGACTCCGCTATCGGGAAGACCCTGACACACTGTCCACATATGGGCAGCGATGTCAGGGAATTCCACAGAGTCCTGGAGCAGAGCCGACACCAGCGCTCTGCTCGGGACTCCGGCTCTGGGGAAGCCCCAGACATCGCTGTTCATATGTGGACAGCGATGTCAGGGAACTCCACAGAGTCCCGGAGCAGAGCCGACACCAGCGCTCTGCTCGGGACTCCGGCTCTGGGGAAGCCCCAGACATCGCTGTTCATATGTGGACAGCGATGTCAGGGAATTCCACAGAGTCCAGGAGCAGAGCCGACACCAGCACTCTGCTCCGCTCTGGGCAAGACCCTGACACACTGTCCATATATGGGCAGCGATGTCAGGGAATTCCACAGAGTCTCGGAGCAGAGCCTGTACTAGCGCTCTGCCCGGGACTCCGGCTCTGGGGAAGCCCCAGACATCGCTGTTCATATGTGGACAGCGATGTCAGGGAATTCCAGAGTCTCGGAGCAGAGCCGATACTAGCGGCTCTGTGTCCCGCGGGCCGCAGATGACAGCCCCAGGGGCCGCGTGCTTGAGACCCCTGATCTACAGGATGGCTTTATCTTTGGGGGGTCTTTATGTACATGGGGCTTTATCTACAGGGGGCTTTATCTACAGGGGGGGATTTATCTACGGGGGTGGCTTTATCTACAGGGGGGGGCTTTATCTACAGGAGGCTTTATCTATGGGGGGCTTATATCTACAGGTGGGCTATATACAGGGGTGGGCTATCTGTGGAGCACTATAGGGGGAGCTATTTGTGGGACACTATACAGGGGTGGGCTATATGGGGGCATTATTTACAGGGGGCTCTATGGCAGGCACTATCTATAGGGGGCACGGTGTGTGTGTGTGAGACAGTGTATGGTGCTATTATAATTAGAGGTGCAGTGTGTGGCGCTATTATATTTAGGGGCATAGTGTGTGGTATAATGAGAACTTTATCTTTATTTATAGGTGTAGAAATGTTGGAAAAGTGAGAAGCTGAAGACATCTGAGCGGCAAACTGCAGAAATGGTCTGTGACCGGTAGAAGCCGTCATAGATGTCTGGACCGGATGGAGAAAAAGAACTAGAATCTGAGACATCACCGGTGAGTCACTTAATGTAAATGTTTATTCTACCTCTAATCAGCACTGTAGTCACTGTATGATTTGCAGTGAGATGAAGGGTGGTATGATTATGATATGATTTACTTTTTTGTGAAAAAGCATCTCCCATCATATCCTTACTATTGTTCGGGCCATGCTGGGAGCTGTAGTTTTACGCCGTACATACCTATACGGCAGGTGTTGCACTAAATGTAGCTGTATTTGTGCTGGTGCTGTATATATGTACTGAGCTGTGTTCTGGTGCTGTATATATGTACTGAGCTTGGTTCTGGTGTTGTGTATAGAACTATATTGCTTGTAAAATGTACAAATGTTTTTATGCTCGAGTTACGTAAAAAGAAATGTGGAAAAGAAATGACACGTCATTGATTGGTAGAGAAAACAAACATGGTGAGGGGGAAGGAGATGATGGGAAAGAGGTTGGGGGGGGGGCCAACTGAATCTTTGCCCCGGGTGCTGGAGAACCTAGCTACGCCTCTGCCCAAACATTATCAGTTTTTGTATTAATAATCTTATTAACTTGCACGGCTAAAAAATAGTCTCTCATTGCTGGAATTGACAAACCACCCCTATCAACCGCTTTCCTCAGCTGTTCAAGTTTTATTCTAGAACGGTTCCCCCTCGAAACCAACTCTGAGAACAAACGTCAAAAGTTTTGAATATTGCTTCTGCCAACCAAATCGGACTATTCATCAAAACATAACATTTTTGGTAATAAGATCATTTTAATCAGCGCCACCCTTGCAGCCAACCCAATATCCAGTTTTTTTCCATATCTGAACCTTTTCTCTTTGAAGAGTGTTGCTGCATTTAACTTTTCATACTCCTTTATATCACTAGAGACGTTAATCCCCAGATATTTAACTCCTTCCCGACCACCCCACATAGATTAACGGGCTGCAGAGCTGGTCCTTGTGCCTGTAGCCCGTTAATCTACGTGTGCTCCTAACAGAGCATACAGACGCTCCCCGCAGCCCGGCATCTCCCAGTACGGGCTGCTACTAGCAGCCTTAGTACTGGGGGAAAACAGCAGTTCGGATCACAGCGGTGATCCGAACCGATTAACCCCTTAATTGCGGCAGTCAATAGTGACCGCCGCATTTAAGTTGTTATAGCAACATCGGCACCCCGCTACGCGATTGCGGGGGCGATTGCTATGGCAACCGGAAGCCTAAGAAAGGCTTTCGGTCTGCCATCTATTACGTCCTGCCAGAGGCAGGACCTAATATGCCTACTGTCAGTGTGAAACTGACAGGTATAATACCCTGCAATACATAAGAATTGCAGGGTATTATAAAAACGATCCAACAATTGGATCTTCAAGTCCATAGAAGGATTAAAAAAAAAAAAGTAAAAAAAGTTACAAAAAATGTACAAAAGTAAAATGTCAAAATAATAAAATGTAAAAATTGACTTTTTCCCCTTATAAAGTCCTTTATTATTAGAAAAAAATGAAAGAAATAAATAAACTATTCATAATTGGTATCGCTGCGTCCGTAACGGCCTGAACTATAAACATATATAGTAATTTATCCTGCACGGTGACCGCCATAAAAAAAATAATTAAAAAACTATACCGGAATCGCTATTTTTAGTCGCATGTACCCAAAATTTTACCGATAAAAACTAAAGTTTGTTCCGCAAACAACAAGCCCTCACACAGCTTTCCTGATAGAAAAATAAAAAAAGTTGTGGCTCTTAGAATATGGCGACTTCTTAAAACCGAGATTTTATCGTGCAAACACCATAAAACATAAAAAACCTATATACATATGGTATCGCCGTAATCGCATCAACCCACAGAATAAATTAAATATGTCATTTATAGCGCACGGTGAACGTGGTAAAAAAAAGAATAAAAAACAATAGAAGTTTTGACGGCCTAATTCCACTCAATTCAGCAAAAAACCTATGGGATCAAAATGATCACTATACCCCTAGACAAATTCTTTTTAGGGCTGTAGTTTCCCAAATGGGGTCACTTCTGGGGGGTGTCCACTGTTTTGGTCCCTCAAGGGCTTTGCAAATGCGACATGACACCCGAAAACCAATTGAGTAAACTTGATCTCCAAAAGCCAAATAGCGCTCCTTCGCTTCTGAGCCCTGCTGTGCTTCCAAACAGCCGTTTATTACCACATATGGGGTATTGCCGTAATCAGGAGAAATTGCTTTACAAATCTTGGGGTGCTTTTTCTTCTTTATTGCCTGTAAAAATGTATAATTTCTAAGTTTTATTGAAAAAAATTTAGATTTTCATTTTTACGGACTAATTCCACAAAATTCAGCAAAAAACCTGTGGGGTTAAAATGCTCACTATACCCCTTGAAAAATAGGTTTTGGAAATTTTATTGAAAATGTAATTAAACATATGGAATATGTTAAATAGTAACTATTTTGTGTGGTATTACGGTCTGTCTTACAAGCAGATAAATTTAAAATTAGAAAAATCATAATTTTTGCAAATTTTCTTTAAATGTTAGTGTTTTTCACAAATAAGCAATGAATGTATTGACCAAATTTTTCCACTAGCATAAAGTACAATATGTCACGAGAAAACAATCTCAGAATCGCTTAGATAGACAAAAGCATTCCAGAGTTATTACCACATAAAGTGACACATATCAGATTTGAAAAAATGGGGCTGGTCCTGAAGGCCAAAATGAGCTCGATTCTGAAAGGGTTAAAGTCATCTTTTTTGCTATTCTTTTTAACAGCCCTCCCGGAATATGTTAATTTTCATCAATCGGTACGATAGAAGATTTCCCCAGTTAATACCCACATTTGAAATTCTATCGAATTCATTAAATAGGTTAAAGATAATCCCAATAGAATTGTGTGTACCCAAAAACAATAGAATATCATCCACGAACAATGCTATTTTCTCTTCCGCCATTCCATACCTATAACCCACTGTAACGTCCACATCCGCCGACCGTCGTTCTGACTTACCCCTCGATGGCCACGGCCATGGACATGTGAGTGCTGTTTACAAAAATGTGAGGGCCGATGCCCTGTCCAGGTCATTTGAAACAGAGGACACTGTGGACTCACCTCAATGTATCATAGATATGTCCTGCATTATTTCTGCTAATCCCTTGCAAGTTGGAGACATTCCTCCGTGGAAGACTTTTGTGCGGTTGGAAGACAGGAGGTGGGGACACAGTTCCAAACTGGTTGGGCACGGGGGTGTTCGTAAGACTCGAGATCTGATTGCTCGTCATTTCAGGTGGTCCACGCTGCCCAAAGATATTGTGGACTTTGTCTCTTCTTGCACTGTGTGTGCCTCCAACAAAGTTGGAGGCACACACACGACCGTCGTTCTGACTTACCCCTCGATGGCCGTGGCGATGGACATGTGAGTGCTGGACGGCATCTCCCTCCTTAAATAGCCAGTGCGCTCACATTTAAAACATCACTAATTAGCCCATGATCACCCTGGACTATAAAAAGAACTCTGCCCTTTCACTCATTGCCTGAGCATTGTTGTGTTTAGCCATGTTAGTCTTAGCAAATGGTCCCTTAGTGTTATCCTGTTCCCGTTATTCCGTGCCCTGCTACCTGTATCCTGTATCCCGTGCTATATTTGTTCCTGTGCCTTAGAGTATTGAAGTCGTGTTGTGCCACCTGTCACGTCTGCTGTCCCACACCACATCTGGTGTCATCTGTCTTCAAGTTTATCTGTGCCTAGCCTCCACTACTGTCTGGACTTTCAAAGGTACTCTTGTACTAGGACTGTTGTTTGGCCAGCTGCTACTCCGCTACAGTGGTGCGGCCTAGTGGGTCCACATACCCGCGGATCGTGACACCCACTATTTCTGGGCTTTTTCTTATATAACTTGCCAATGGCTCAATTACTAGGTCAAAGAGCAAAGGAGATAGGGGACAGTCCTGTCTAGTTCCTCTATCAGGATCTGATATTGTCCCATTTATAGATAACCTTGCCATTGTTCCAGTATATAACAATTTTATCCACTTTAGGAATTTTGGACCTATTCCCATGTACCACATATAGACACTTAATTGAATAGCATACAGGATCATAATAGTAAAGATCTAACTTTACATTTACTAATATATTAGGGAATTGTCTTATGAGCAATTGCCTAATATTTATTACAGGTAACTTATGATTCAATGTATTTATAATGCAATGTGCTAATGGGTATCGCAGCAAGCAATCTGTTGTCTTCATACACAGAATACAGGTGGTGACCGGTGCATGTATTCTGTTGATGGCACCAAGTAGGAGCATACTATATCTGTAAAAGATGCCTTGGAGCCTGAGGAGACGAGTACTATAAGTGACCGTGATAGTTGAGGACAGAGGCGTAACTAGGAAAAACTGGGCCCCATAGCAAACTCTTGACTTGGCCCCCAACCCCAGGTGCCACACGCAGCCCCCCTTATAGAAATTACCCCCTGTAGATTGTGCCATACAGCCCCTGTATACAGTGCTATACAGCCCCACCTGTAGACAGTGTCACACCCCACTTGTAGATAGCGCGCCCAACCTCCCATTGTAGATAGTGCCATACAGCCCCCTGTATATATCGCCATAAAGCCCCCTGTATATAGCGCCATACAGCTCCCCCTGTATATAGTGCCACACAGCCCCCCTCCCTTGTATATAGTGCCACACAGCCCCCCCTTTGTAGATAGTGCCACACAGTGCCCCCTTAGTAGTGCTACACAGCCCCTTTTATATAGTGCCACACAGCTCCCCCTTGTGTATAGTGCCACACAGCTCCCCCTTGTGTATAGTGCCACACAGCCCCCCTTGTATATAGTGCCACACAGCCCCCCAAGTAGTACAAGCCAAATGCGCATCCGAGAAAGTTGTATCAGCCAGGGTGATGTCAATCAAACATGGAAAGTTGGGTTTGGAGGCAGGACTATGTGACTCTTCAGGATAGTGGCACCGACCCATGACACTTTAATGAGTAATTAGCATATAGTGTGCGCCGATTTAAAAGTTTATTTTATAGATTTTGCTGCATCTGAAAAAAACATACATTTGGAAATATTGTCAGGTTATGAATTACCGCATGGTGGCGGTTCAAGTGGTTAAAACTACCAGACAAGTTCCCATTAAATATACAATGAATTAAAAACTACTACATCTGCTCAGCAATTTTGTTATTATAAATACATCCTATATAATTACGGCTTCGGAACCAAGCTCATACATATATACAGTACCACAACCAAGCTCAGTACATAAATACAGCACTAGAACCAAGCTCTGATATATATACAGCACTAGAACTAAGCTCTGACATACATACAGTACCACAACCAAGCTCAGTACATATATACAGCACCAGAACGAGGCTCAGTACATATATACAGCACCAGAACAAACCTCATACATATATACAGCACTAGAACTAAGCTCATACATATATATGGCACGAGAGCCAAGCTCAAAACATATATACAGCACCAGAACCAACCTCAGTACATAAATACAGTGTAATGACGGGGTAGGGAGACAGACAGGTGAGCCCTAATCTACCCGCCACTCAGTCCATGCCTACTTGCACGGCCCGTCCCAGGCAACGGCGTACAACTGGGCGACGGTCCCTACGCTCAATATGTGCACGACAAGGGTACACAGAAGCTAAGGGAAATGGGGCAGTTGCCCATGGCAACACCGCGAGCAACAGGCGTAGAGAACGAGAGGAGTCAAACCAGGAGTGAACGAGGTACCAAAACGCAGAGCAGGAGCGTAGTCAGTAAAGCCAGGGTCAAAATGAAGCAAGATCAATAATAATAGCAGGAGCAGCAGAGCCAGGAATTTGGAAAGAATCACAGGCAAAGACAAGCAGGAATTGAAGGTATAAATAGACCGAGGGCGGGAGCTAGAACCGTCTGGCCAGGCTGTGAAAGGTTCTCCCACTCCTGAGCCTACCAGCCTGAGTGGTAGCAGATCGAGTCACTCTATCAGACCTAGGAGCAGGTGCAGACTGATTACCCACTGGCGTCGACACAGAAGCTGTGTCTGGCAGATCCTTTACATACAGCACTAGAACCAAGCTCAGTACATATATACAGCACCAGAACATAGCTCAGTACATATATACAACATCAGAACCAAGCTCAGTACATATATACAACACCAGAATGTCAATTTAGCTCAATTTAGTGCAACCCCTGCCGTATAGGTTTTTAAGGCGTAAAACTACAGCTCCCAGCATGGCCCGAACAATGGTAAGGATATGCTGGGAGATGCTGTTTCACAAAAAAAACAAAAAATATACCACCCATCATCTCGCTGCAGATCATACAGTGACTACAGTACCGATTAGAGGCAGAATAAACATTTGCATTGAGTGACTCACCGGTGACGTCTCAGATTCTAGTTCTTTTTCTTTTTTCTTCTCACTCCGGTCCAGACCACTATGATGGATTTCTCCCGGCCACGACCCATTTCTGCAGTTTTCCGCTCAGATGTCTTCAGCGTCTCACTTTTAAAACATTTCTGCACCTATAAACAACGATAAAATTCTCAACAACTTTAAATATAATAAAGCGCCATACACTGCACCTCTAATTATATTAGCACCATACACTGTGTCCCTGATTATAATAGTACCATACACTGTGTCCCACACGCACACACACACACACACACACACACACACACACACACACACACACACACACACACACACACACACTGTGCCCCCTATAGATAGTGCCCCCATCGCCCCCTGTAGATAGTGACCCCCATAGAGCCTCTGTAGATAGTGCTCTACATAGAAACCCCTGTAGATAGTGTCCCTCATAAGCCCTCTGTAGATATTGCCAACATATGGACTCCAGAGCTGCAAGGCAATAGTGCTAACCACTGAGCCACTGTGCTGCCCTACATATAGCTTCCCCAATAGATAGTGCTCCACGTATAGTCCACCTCTGTAGACAGTGCCCTACATATAGCCTCCCTGTAGATAAAGCCCCACAGGTAACTCACCCCTGTATATAGTGTCCCACATATAGCCCAACCCTATAGATAGTGCCCTACAAATAGCTCTCCATATAGATAGTGCTCCACATATAGCCCACCCCTGTATATAGTGCCCCAAATATAGCCCACCGCTGTATATAGTGTTCCACATATAGCCCACCCCTGTATATAGTGTCCCACATATAGCCCACCCTGTAGATAGAACCCTACATATAGCTCCCCCTGTATATAGTGCTCTACATCCCCACATATAGACCCCCCCATTTAGATAGAGCCCCCACTATAGTTAATGCCACTCAGTTTTAGTAGAAAAAAACAAAAAACTTTACATACTCACCCTGATCCCGTTCCCACGCCGTCTAGTGGCAATGCAGATCTGCTCCCTTCTGAGCAGGCAGCTGGATCTGAACAAGTGGCGCGTCGTTGAAAGGCGCTGATTGGCGGGGCAAGTCATTTTGCCCTGCCAATCAGCGTCGTTGCAAGGCGCTGAACGGTCGGGCACGAGATGTGCCCGGCCATTTAGCGCTAATGCATGTATTTGTACCTGCATGCTATAGACGCAGGCACAATTACTTCAAGAGAGGGTGGCTGGCGCTAGTACCGGGGCCCCCTCCGGTGCTAGTGACGCCACCGGGCATGAGAGGGCCCATGACGCCCGGTCCAGAAATGTTAGAGACTCGGTGGAGCGGGCCCCGTAGTAGCGTTGCTACCGCTGTAGCGGCCATAACGGCTGCTAGCGGCGCCACCCGGCATATGGGGGTGTGTTGGCGGGCAGCACGGGCCCCCTCATGCCCCGGGCCTCGTAGCAGCCGCTACGGCTGCTACAGCGGTAGTTACACCACTGGTTGAGGGTCTTGTTACAGATTCTGCATTGGGGTCTACAAGCTTCAAGTAACCCCCTGGCGCCCAGAGAAAAGTCATGGTAATTGAAATTCTCCACTGCTGCTCTACTGTATTATCTGCTCATAAAGCAATTTCTTTCACTTTAACTAATGTTTTGACATGTTACACAGATGGGACTCACTGATTTCCAGGAAGAGGAGGCCACAACACCAAGTAAACTACTCAAACTATACAAGGGCGAACTCATACGTGGCACATTCATCCTGGATTTCCGCAGCGTAAAAATATGCTGCGGAAAACTGCAATGTATGCCTATGGGAAAAATATTCCGCAACTCTGACAGTTTTCCCTAGCTCTTGCACTGCAGAATATTTTTCCCACAGGCATACATTGTAAAGTTTTCACAACGCATGTTTCTACTGTGGAAGTACAAAGCACGTACGCCACGTGCGACTGCACCCTTGAGCACCTATAAAGCTTAGGCTCTGCTCTGAGACTGCCTTCACTGAGAATCTCTGTCACAGGGTTTGCAATAAATCTCCACTGGTTTAATTTTTGAGCTGTGTCACAGATTCCCATCGTCAAGGGGCTCTTTACAAAACACTATGGCCCTTAATTCTGGGCCCCTTTACTAATCTTTTCTTCATATGTGTTGATTATTGTAAGAAGGGGCGTAACTAGGAACGACTGGACACCACAAGAAACTTTTGATTGTGCCCCCCTCCACTATGTGCAACACACAGCCCCCTTGTAAATAGTGCCCCCTGTATATAGTGCCCCCTGTAGATTGTGCCATACAGCCCCCCCTATAGACAGTGCTATACAGCCCACTGTACACAGTGCTATACAGCCCCCCTGTAGTCAGGCTATACAGCCCCCCTGTAGACAGTGCTATACAGCCCCCCTGTAGACAGTGCTCTACAGCCTCCCCCCTGTAGACAGTGTCACTTCCCACTTGTAGATAGCGCACCCACCTCCCCCTTATAGATAGTGCCATACAGCCCTCCTGTAGATAGCGGCATAAAGCCCCCTGTAGATAGCGCCATACAGCTCCCCCTGTAGATAGCACCATACAGCAA
This sequence comes from Rhinoderma darwinii, assembly GCF_050947455.1. Lineage (NCBI taxonomy): Eukaryota > Metazoa > Chordata > Amphibia > Anura > Rhinodermatidae > Rhinoderma > Rhinoderma darwinii. The sequence continues at coordinate 339,181,953 of NC_134689.1, forward strand.
TGGCGGATTATAATATGGCCGTTTCGGGCGGTCGCCCGGGGCCCGAGGCTGCCAGGGGGCCCATCGGGGCCCGAGGCTGCCAGGGGGCCCATCGCGGCCCGAACCGCACACAAACGTCAAAAACTATGCAGCGCTGCCCGCTTCCAACTGAATCTGCATCCGCAGGACACAGATTCAGTTGCGTTGAATGCTGGAGCCTCACTCCAGCATTCACTCTGCCGTGAGCGTCTCGGTGCAGGCAGGCGCGATGTAGTGACGTCATCGCGCCTGTCTGCACGGAGTCACTCACAGCACAGTGCAGAGGAGGAGAAGAATCCCCCAACGTCGTGGGAACAGGGATAGGTAAGTAATTATGTTTTCTTTTTTATTAGGTACGCACATATGGGGCATTATGCTGTGTCAGCTATGGGGCATTATACGGTGTCCGCTATGGGGCATTATGCTGTGTCAGCTATGGGGCATTATACTGTGTCAGCTATGGGGCATTATACTGTGTCAGCTATGGGGCATTATACTGTGTCAGCTATGGGGCATTATAGTGTGTCAGCTATGGGGCATTATACTGTGTCAGCTATGGGGCATTATACTGTGTCAGCTATGGGGCATTATACTGTGTCAGCTATGGGGCATTATGCTGTGTCAGCTATGGGGCATTATGCTGTGTCAGCTATGGGGCATTATACTGTGTCAGCTATGGGGCATTATACTGTGTCAGCTATGGGGGCATTATACTGTGTCAGCTATGGGGCATTATGCTGTGTCAGCTATGGGGCATTATGCTGTGTCAGCTATGGGGCATTATACTGTGTCAGCTATGGGGCATTATGCTGTGTCAGCTATGGGGCATTATGCTGTGTCAGCTATGGGGCATTATACTGTGTCAGCTATGGGGCATTATACTGTGTCAGCTATGGGGCATTATGCTGTGTCAGCTATGGGGCATTGTACTGTGTCAGCTATGGGGCATTATGCTGTGTCAGCTATGGGGCATTATGCTGTGTCAGCTATGGGGCATTATACTGTGTCACCTCTATGGGGCATTATACTGTGTCAGCTATGGGGCATTATACTGTGTCACCTCTATGGGGCATTATGCTGTGTCAGCTATGGAGCATTATACTGTGTCAGCTATGGGGCATTATACTGTGTCAGCTATGGGGCATTATACTGTGTCAGCTATGGGGCATTATGCTGTGTCAGCTATGGGGCATTATACTGTGTCACCTCTATGGGGCATTATGCTGTGTCAGCTATGGGGCATTATACTGTTTCAGCTATGGGGCATTATGCTGTCTCAGCTATGGGGCATTATACTGTGTCAGCTATGGGGCATTATACTGTGTCAGCTATGGGGCATTATGCTGTGTCAGCTATGGGGCATTATATATGTCACCTCTATGGGGCATTATGCTGTGTCAGCTATGGGGCATTATACTGTGTCAGCTATGGGGCATTATGCTGTGTCAGCTATGGGGCATTATGCTGTGTCCGCTATGGGGCATTATGCTGTGTCAGCTATGGGGCATTATACTGTGTCAGCTATGGGGCATTATACTGTGTCAGCTATGGGGCATTATACTGTGTCAGCTATGGGGCATTATGCTGTGTCAGCTATGGGGCATTATACTGTGTCAGCTATGGGGCATTATACTGTGTCAGCTATGGGGCATTATACTGTGTCAGCTATGGGGCATTATACTGTGTTGCAGCTATGGGGGCATTATACTGTGTCAGCTATGGGGCATTATACTGTGTCAGCTATGGGGCATTATGCTGTGTCAGCTATGGGGCATTATACTGTGTCAGCTATGGGGCATTATGCTGTGTCAGCTATGGGGCATTATGCTGTGTCAGCTATGGGGCATTATGCTGTGTCAGCTATGGGGCATTATACTGAGTCAGCTATGGGGCATTATACTGTGTCAGCTCTGGGGTATTATGCTGTGTCAGCTATGGGGCATTATACTGTGTCAGCTATGGGGCATTATACTGTGTTGCAGCTATGGGGGCATTATACTGTGTCAGCTATGGAGGCATTATACTGTGTCGCAGCTATGGAGGCATTATACTGTGTTGCAGCTATGGGGGCATTATACTGTGTCACATCTATGGGGCATTATACTGTGTAGAGGCAGCTATGAAGGGCATTATACTGTGGGGGCAGCTATGGGGGCATTATACTGTGTCGCGGCTATGGGGGCATTATACTGTGTCGCAGCTATGGGCGCATTATACTGTGTAGAGGCAGCTATGAAGGGCATTATACTGTGGGGGCAGCTATGGGTGGCAATATACTGTGGGGGCAGCTACGGGGGACATTATACTGAGCAATTACAAGAACTGCAGGTCCAAGGGGGGAGACGCTGTGTAGCACAATATACAAGGGGGGATTGTTGTATAGCACTATATAGAAGGGAGCGCTGTGTATCACTATATCTAAGGGGGATTGCTGTGTAGCACTATATACAACAGGGGGAGGGCTATGTGACGCTATTTACAGAGGGGGAGGACTGTGTAGCGCTATTTACAGGGGGCTGTGTGTGGTGCTATCTACAGTGTTTGACACAATTATATTCAGGGGCGCAGTCTATGGTGCTATAATATTTAGGGGCACAGTGTTTGTACTATTTTATTCAGGGGCGCAGTGTTTGGTGCTATTATATTTAGGGGCACAGTGTGTGGCACCATGATAATATTATCTTTGTTTATAGGTGTGGAAATTTTAGAAAAGTGAGGAGCCAAAGACATCTGAGTGGAAAAATTCTGCAGAAATGGGTCATGGCCGGGAAAAGTCGTCATGAAGTCTGGACTGGATGGAGAAGAGGAAAAAAACTACGTCGTCACCTGTGAGTCACTAGATTTATAGAGAATCTGTCACCTCTCCTGACATGTTTATTATAGGAAATCCTTGTATTTCACAAAAAGTCTTTCTGCAGTCCAGGACTGATAGACAATTCCCCTTGTCAGGAGGATGTGTCCTAGCACAGTGTGATACTGTCAGTATGTAGGGACACAGCCCTGTGACAAGGGAAATCGTAACACTGTTAATGCTTGCCCAAAAAAGTAGTGTTAAAAATAGTTACGGGGCGGCGGTGAGGAAGGGGGGCCCAAGTTTGGGTAACAGCCCAGGGCCCATGGTCTACTTAATCCGCCACTGCCATACAGCCCCTCTGTAGATAGCACCATACAGTCCTCCTGTAGATAGCGCCATACAGCTCCCCCTGTAGATAGCGCAATACAGCTCCCCTGTAGATAGCGCCATACAACCCCCCTGTAGATAGCACCATATACCCCCTGCAGATAGCCCCATACAGCCCCCCCTGTAGATATCGCCATACAAACCCCCTGTAGATAGCGCCAAACAGCTCCCCCTGTAGATAGCCCCATACAAACCCCATGTAGATAGCGCCATACAGCCCCCTCCTGTTGATAGCGACCCCACTTCTGTAAATAGCGTGATATAGCGACCCCCAAACAAATAAAACAAACGGAGTAAATCAAAGCCAATGGGATCCTTGTGTGGGCCAGTGTGATCCAGTGATGTCATCACACCAGCCTGCGCAGGGATCCCGTCCCTGCACCTGATAGGCTACAGGCCGAATGTGGCCTGTAGCCTAGTAAATGGCAGAGTAGGGAGCTATCTCCCTGCTCTGCCATAGTGTTCAATAGCATCTATGTCCTAAGGACGTAGATACTATTGAATGCGGCGTCCCTACCGCTATAGCAGCCATCGCGTCCACTAGAGGTGCCACCGGGCAGGGGGGAGCCCATGACGGTGGGCGGCACGGGCCCCCTCATGCCGCGGGCCTCGTAGCAGCCGCTATGGCTGATACAGCGGTAGTTACGCCACTGCTTGTAAAGATTAATTAGGGTGAAATTTCACTTTCAATTTCCTACATTATGGGGCAGTCTATTGGCCCTGACACTGGCTGGGATACTGAGTCGTACACAATTATTTGAAATCTACTTTTGTACCTCTTGTGTTACTCCTCTCATCTTCTTTAGATTGTACGCTCTTATGTGCAGGGCCCTCTCTGTCTCTATGCCATTGTTCGTAGATATCTTTAACAATATTTGTAGGTTTACCTCTGAATGAAAAATGCTGTGAAATATGTTGAAACGTTGCAATAATAATAGTAATAATAATAATAATATATATCTAGGCAGGAAAACATGACCTATTACTATGTAGCTCAGCAGTGAAAGGGTTAAACAAAATATGAAGCCAGAAAACCAGATGTGTTCACACTGGGCTCTGCATACCGCTGGCAAGTAGACCGTCCTCCCCTTCTAAGGTGTGTACAGGTGGAGAGCAGGTGTTCTTGGGAGATGTCTTACCACAAGACTGAACCTAAACTCTGGAGGATGAGCCATGGCTCCCCAGGTGCAGGTGTCACATCAATATGGCAGCCAAGCTATGACATGGGAGGAAATGTTCTGTTTATTTTGCATGGAACATAATGTGGGCTTCTTTCCAAACAGGGTTTAACTCCCTGTTATTATTTTGTAAGAGGTGAGGTTGGAGCAGAGCATTTTCTTGATGAAAGTTCTTTGGTTATTCATAGGAATTATATATCTGAATTTAAAGAGCGTTTTCCCTAAAATCCCCCAAGTGTTTGAAAATATAATCCTGATCTATACTCTATTTCAGGGGTCAGCAACCTGTGGCACCAGCCGGCACAAGGGGCATGGTTTTCTGGCACACTTCACTCTTCTGGTGTCCAGCGCTATTGTGTGTTTGGTGGCGCTAAATACAGGCAGAAAGAGCGATGTTTCATTATGCGCTGATCACCAGAAGAGAGTGAGCAGTGCTTCATTGTGTTTGTTCCTGCTGAACACTTAGCAAGCTTACAATGCAGCACTGCTCTCTCCTGGTGATCAATAGCTGTGGTCTCTCCTATGTGCACCCCCCAAATCTGGTGTTCAGTAGCCGCAGTCTCTCCTGTGTGCAGTTCCCCCTAGCTGGTGTTCAGTAATCGCTCTCTCTCTCCTGTGTGCTGCGCCCCCAAGCTGGTATTCAGTAACCATGGTCTCTCCTATGTGCAGTTCTCCATAGCTGGTGTTCAGTAGTCACGGTCTCTCCGATGTGCACCCCCGTTGGTGTTCAATAGCCTCTTATGCACCAAAGATGGATCATCTTTGCAAAGAAACTCACGGACAAGGGTCACACTGAAATTTAATTTTAATAAACTGATAAATTGAATTATGTCACATACATGGTAACCATTTGTCTTATATGAATTTCATGTTTGCATGGCACACGAATACTTTATCATTGATTTTTTTTATTTTTATCGGCACGCAATACAAAAATGGTTGCCTACCCCTGCTGTATTTGGGGGTTTTCTTGGGTAACAGATGCCGGGTAACAACCAATAATGACAGCCATTGTAGTGCCCATAGGGGTTGTTACCGACCTCTCTATATATCAGTTATGCCTTTTATATTTGCAGTGTGATGGAAAACAATTAGTTTTATATGTTATTTACGTTCTTTCGAAGGCTACATGGCAACCCCTATAAAAGTGATGAGCTTATTGAAAATCTCTAGACACTGGAGAACTGTACTAATATGGCATGTATGACCATTGGTGTTAATGGCGGAGAGACACAGCAGAGAAAAAAAGCATAATCATTAAACAGCTGAGTGAGCGATTCCATGTAAAACATATATAAAACACATTTGAAATCTGTCCTTTTGGAACTTTTACTATGCCTTTTAAAAGTGGATCATCAGTACCTTATAATTTGTTATCCCTTTTCCTACTTGTAGTTTAGTTGCTTGTAGTTTGTAATCATTCTGTCCTTGCTGTAATTAAAATCAGCCACTCAAGCATTGACTTCATGTTAAATTTGTGGAGGGCTTGTGATTATAAACAAGAGCCAATCTGAAGAAACAGATCTGCAGTGCAAAGCATGAAAGAAGGACATCCTGAGTCTCTGACAGAGGGTGGGTTTAGACCACCTCAGACTCCCATTAGACAATATCGCTAAACAGAGTCACTGATTATAGCTGTGCCCTAATGGAGCAGAGCAAAATATTAGCCAACACCAAAGAGCATTACACATATGTAGCAACAATAGTATTATTTTTAAGACCACAAGTGGACATCCGCTTTATTACAGAGATATTCCAAGTGTTAGAAAATGTGAGCCTGTCTAATGTTCTGCTAGTTTTGCTACATTTATAAGATCATGAAGAATCAATGCATATGTCCAATTTATTCTAAATGTTTGACAATTTGCTTACCATTGCCCTAATATTTTTGCCATTTAAAAATTTTTGTTAAATGAGAAACCCAGAGTCATAGCTAGGTTTCGTTCACCCAGGGCAAAGATTGAGTTTGCACCCTAGCCCTGTATATAAATTCCATGGCCAAAGCTGAGTGGCTTTTTGGAGCTCCACCTGGCACACAGCACCAGGGGCACATACCCCCACCAGAACACCTTCCCCTTAGTAGCTAGACCCTTGGCCCCATGGTCACATTTACAGTTTGTAGTGTTTGTTAGTCCCTGACACAGAAACATCATAAAGGTATCTAACTGAACCAGAAGTCAAGACTGGTGTTTACATGACTAGCAGAAAATGTTATGAGTGATCCCAATGCCAAATTTGTATTCCTGGTATAATTCCTTGGTATAATTGTGAAGGTGTCAATACGCCTCATGAATAAAAGTGCCCATATCAACCAATCAGGTTGCAGCTTCCAAACTGGATCTGGAACAGTGCAAGCTGGAATGTGATACGGGCAACTGCTCTACGTTTTGTCGACATTCTTATTTATGTATGAGGCCTAGTTAAAAATACTACAAGGCATCTGCTCTTTAATGCAGCACATAACTTTATGACCAGGCCTGTTTTTGGTCATCCACACTTACAGTAAATAATGCCATAAAAAGGCGTTGACTACCATGTTCTCAATAATTTACTGCCTGAATAAACTGACACAAACACTGTCTGGTATAGTATTTGAGGAGTGCTGCTGCTGAATGGCTTTCCTTCGGTGACATAATTGAACAATGTAGTCTTATGTAGAATAACAGCAAGCAAACAAGTCTACAATTACATACAACAATCCAGACACTTCACACATAAAAGAGTGAAAACAGAGACACTGGGAATGACTTGAGCTAGCATTCAGGCAAAGGAAGCAAGCATCCAACAACACAACTATGCTCTCTAGTCAACACAAACTTCGAGGCATGTAAACAGGCATTTACAATATAAAACGAGGTATCTATTATATTAGAGATGCTTGAATGCCAAGTAATAGTGGTAATACGCACCATCAAATAGACATATTCAAATGTAAATTCCTTTGTTGACTTCATTACCATAATGCGAGCACAAAAAGCAGAAGAAAGAAAGCATAGATTGAATACTGCATACTGGGATGGGATTGCACTGGGGAACTCAAAATGCATAGTCTGAATTGTCACATAGGTGATATTTCCCCTCTAGTCTTAGGGCCCTTTTACAGAGGCCAATTATCAGTATCACAGAACGCTCGTTCCCGATAATTGCCCTGTCTAAACACTGCAATGATCAGCCGATGAACGAGCAAACGCTCATTCAACGCCTGAATATACCGTTTTAAATGCCCAAAATATTATCGTTGTAGGCAGCACATCTCCCTGTGTAAACTGCTGATATGAAAAAAATTTATGAGGACGAGCGATCGTAGTAACGATTTCTAGTCCCCATACTAGCTCCTTGTGACAGCAGCAAACGAGCGCCGATCAACGTACTGTCTCGTTGATCGGCACTCGTCGTACAGGCCAAAATGGGCCGGTGTAAAAGGACCTTTAGGGTCCTCTTACATGGTCCAACATCTGTCCGTTTTTAATGGCCGTTTTTAATTTGTTGATTTTATTGTCCAAACCCCCTGAAAACACCACAGTTCCCATGTAGATAGTGCTGCAATGACCCTGTAGATAGTGCCACAGTGCACACTGTAGATAGCGCCCACATAGTGCAACAGTGCCCGCTACAGATAGTGCCACAGTGCTAACATATAAAGTGACATAGTGCCATAGAGCACACACATATATAGTGCCAGTGCCCTCATAGTGTCACAGTGCCCATGTAGATAGCACAACAGTGTCCCCTGTAGATAGTGTCACACCCCATATAGTGCCACAGTTTCCATGTAGATAGCGCCACCCCCCTGTAGATAACACCAACCCCCCTTTGTAGATAGCACCCACCCTGTAGACAGCACCACCCCCGACTATAGATAGCACCACCCCCCAGTAGATAGCACCACCCGCCACTGTGGAAAGCTCCCCCCTTAAATGACACCTTCCCCATGTAGCTAGCACCCCCACATGTAGATAGCACCCCCACATGTAGTTAGCACACCCCCGTAAATGGTATCTCCACCCTATAGATAGCGCCACTGTAGCTCCCTGTAGGAGCGTAATCCCTATGGCCAGGGATTTCACCCCTAGAGGCAGCCCCTGATGGCTCTGTCCATATATGGACAGTGATGCCAGGGGCTTCTCCAGTAGCAGGAATCCCAGAGCATCGGCCGGTGATTCCGCTCTGGCAGGAGATTCCAGAGGTAGCCCCTGACGTCACTGTCATATATGGACAGTAACTGCAGAGGCTTCTCCAGTAGCAGAATCCCCTGGCCGGAGCGTCGGCCGGGTATTACGCTCCAAGGAGCTACAGCGGCGCTACCTGAGGGGAAGTGCCATTTACGGGGGGAGTGCCGCTATGTACAGGTCAGAGGGAGACAGGAGTCCCTGGCCAGAGATATCGCGATGCTCAGGCCTGAGACTCCCCAATTGAAAGCCTGACATCACTGTCCATATATGCACTCAAAGTAGCGCTGTGTGCGGGAGATCCTCGGGCAGTTTCAGTTTTTACCGGGCGTTACAAGGATTGATTTCTAAAAGACGGTTGGTAAAACTGATCCATTGATTTCTATAGGAGCCGTGAGGCCGTCAAAACGGGCAAAAATAGGACTTGTCCTTTTTTTTTACATACAGTTTTCATGGGCCGTTAAAAAAACCTCCATGTGAATACACCCACAGAACTCTATTGTTCTGAAAATGGCCGCGTAACGGCCGTTACAAAAGCGGCCGTTGCTCAGCCGTTTTTCACTGTTGTGTGAATGTAGCCTAAGGTGTGGTGTCCATCGTTTTGCCTGGAAAAATAATGCGGTAGAGGCTCTAATGCAGATAAGAAAATAACTTAACCCCTTCCCGCTCCTTGACGTACTATTACGTCATGGCAGCTCTATCGTTCGCGCTCCATGCCGTAATAGTACGTCTTGCAGTTAGAACAGCGGTGCGCGCGCCCGGCGCGTTCATGCGCTGTGATAGCTGCTGTTTCTGACAGCAGGCTATCACGGCATAATGGGACGGGACCATTTACTATGGTCCCGCCTCGCCGATCGCCGCTATTGGCTAGTCAGTGAGTAACTAGCCAATAGCAGCGATCGGTCTCATTCAGCACAGCAGTGCTCGAGCCCGGCGTTCCTGAGCTGTGATAGCTGCTGTTTCTGACAGCATGCTATCACAGCATAATGGGCCGGGACCATTTACTATGGTCCCGCCTCGCCGATCGCCGCTATTGGCTAGTCAGTGAGTAACTAGCCAATAGCAGCGATCGGTCTCATTCAGCACAGCAGTGCTCGAGCCCGGCGTTCCTGAGCTGTGATAGCTGCTGTTTCTGACAGCATGCTATCACAGCATAATGGGCCGGGACCATTTACTATGGTCCCGCCTCGCCGATCGCCGCTATTGGCTAGTCAGTGAGTAACTAGCCAATAGCAGCGATCATTCTCGTCACTTCCTCTCTCTGACCTCACATCCTGCTGCAACCGCCCTGAACGCCCTGTTGGAGTTAGCGAGGCGTTGAGATCGGTTGTGAGCAGAGAGTCAGAGAGAAAAGAAGTGAAAAAAAGTGAAAAAAAGTTTCTAAAACAACGTTTTTTTTGCTTCCCACCACCCCATTCACTACCCACTCCTGTTCCCTTCCTCTTTGAGTTCTACCCACGTTTTTTGGTCAGTGATCTCCTATCACTGACCACTTTTCAGTCTTCAGGACCACATTTCTTGGTCCCTGGGGATTTTTTTTTCATTTTTTTCTATATAAAACATAAAACAAAAAAAAAAATATAAAAAGAAAAAAAAGAAACAAAAAAAATAGTTAGTTTAGCCAATTTTGAAAATTTAACTGGTTAGTTTAGTATTAGGGTTAGTTAGTGTCAGGGAACCGTCAAAAAGCGTAGTTAGGTATAGTGTCAGGGAATTTAGCGTCAGGAATCGGTCACCGTAGATAGGCTTAGCGTTAGGGATCCATCACCGTAGTTAGGTTTAGCGTCAGGGAAGCTCGGAATAATTAGATAGGTTTAGTGTCAGGCACCCGTCACCGTAGTTAGGTTTAGTGTCAGGGAAGCTTGAAATAATCTAGATAGGTTTAGTGTCAGGGAATCGTCGCCGTAGTTAGGTTTAGCGTTAGGGAAGTCCACATAAAATTTAGTTAGGTTTAGTGTTAGGAACCCTCGCCCTAGTTAGCTTTAGTGTCAGGGAAGTCCACTTGCTCTCTAAAAACAAAACACACATTTGTGCTAGTTGTGCTATCCTATTGCTTCCAGTTAGGGATTTATTTTTTTGCAGTATATAAATTTTGTCTTCGCACAACAAGCATGTCCCAACGGACATTTACTGCTGAAGAGGCGTATGCATTTCTGGCCTCCGACACAGACTCGTCGGATGGCGATACAGTATTTTATTTGTCTACCTCCTCATCCAGCGATGAAGAGGAGGGACCCCCTAGGAGACGCCCCAGGACCACCACCATAGTAGAAATCCCTGAGAGAAGTGACCCCACAACAAGTGATACCCCTGAGCGAAGTGACCCCATTTGGACACCCACACCAGACCATTATGAACCCCAAATCCCTGAGTACACGGGCAGCCCAGGCATCAAATTTAACACGGCAGGGTTCAGTGAGATGGACTTTTTCAAGTTCTTCTTCACTGATAACTTTATAGAGCTAATGGTCACCCAGACTAATTTATATGCCCAACAGTATATCACCAAGAACCCCAACTCATTTTATGCCCAATCCCAGAGGTGGACTCCTGTAAACGCAGCAGAGTTGGGCAAGTTCTGGGGACTGCTCTTGAACATGGGGCTTCTAAAAAAGCCATCCATTAGGACCTACTGGAGCACGGACATCCTATACCACACCCCGATGTACCGTATGGCCATGTCCAGGATGCGTTATGAGGCAATACTTCGCTTCCTACATTATGCCGATAATGAGCAGTGCCCACCCCGAGATGACCCCAGTTTTGACCGTTTATATAAACTGAGACCCCTATTAGACCATTTCAGTGCCCGGTTTGCCCAAGCATACACCCCCGAGAAGTGTATTTCCATTGATGAGTCCCTGGTACATTTTAAAGGGAGGCTTCAATTCCGCCAATACCTGCCAAGTAAGAGGGCAAGGTATGGCGTGAAGTTGTATAAGCTGTGCGAGAGTGCATCAGGGTATACATATAAATTCAGGATATATGAAAGGAAGGACAGCAGTATTCAGCCCCCAGAATGCCCCCCCTTACTGGGAATTAACGCAAAAATTGTGTGGGATTTGGTGCACCCACTGCTGGACCAGGGTTACCACCTCTACCTGGATAATTTTTATACCAGCGTCCCGCTCTTCAAGTGCCTCGCTTCCAGAAGGACTGCGGCATGCGGCACTGCTAGAAAAAATCTTAGAGGCCTCCCTAAAACACTGCTTGGGCAAACACTCAGAAGGGGTGAGAGCAGGGCACATTCTAGTAGCAACATATTGTGTGTCAAGTACAAGGACAAGAGAGATGTCCTTGTATTGACAACAATACATGGCCACACCAGTACCCATGTACCTGTACGAGGTACCAGTACAGAGACCCCCAAACCAGATTGCATCCTGGACTACAATAGGTACATGGGAGGGGTGGACTTGTCAGATCAAGTCCTGAAGCCCTACAGCGCTACGCGGAAATCGAGGGTGTGGTATAAGAAGCTGGCCGTGCACATCATACAGATGGCATTGTACAATGCGTACGTGCTACGTCGATGTGCAGGCCAGAGGGGAACTTTCCTGGAATTTCAAGAGGTGGTTATAAAGAACCTAATTTTTGGCGACCAGGAAGGAGGGGCACCCAGTACTTCTGGAAGCGAGGCCACACGCATCGTACCAGGGCAACACTTTCCAGGAGAAGTTCCCCAAACTGGCAAGAAGGGAAAAAGTCAAAAGAGGTGCAAAGTGTGCTATAAGAGGGGGATAAGGAAGGACACAACATACCAATGCGACACGTGTCCCGAAAAACCAGGGCTCTGTATGAAAGATTGTTTTAAAATTTACCATACATCCCTTGATTTTTAATTTACCCTGATGCACTCCGCACAGCTTATCCCCCTCATCTTTCCCTTTTGAGCCCTGCCATGTGCCCAAGCAGCAAATAACAGCCACATGTAGGGTATTGCCGTACCCGGGAGAACCCACATTACAATTTATGGGGTGTATGTCTCCGGTGGCACATGCTGGGCACAATATATCGGACACTGAAATGGCATATATGTATAGGAAATTGCAAATCTCACTTTGCACCATCTACTGCGCATTACCTTTTACACAATAACTGTTGGGTCAAAATGCTCACTACACTCTAGATGAATGTCTTAAGGGGTGTAGTTTTTAAAATGGGGTCACTTCTCGGGGGTTTCAACTGTACTGGTACCTCAGGGGTTCTGCCTACATGACTTAGCACCAGAAAAGCTCCAGTAGGCTAAATGGTGGTCCTTCCCTTCTGAGCCCTGTCGTGTGCCCAGGCAGCTAATAACAGCCACATGTAGGGTATTGCCGTACCCGGGAGAACCCACATTACAATTTATGGGGTGTATGTCTCCAGTGGCACATGCTGGGCACAATATATCAGACACTGAAATGGCATATATGCATAGGAAATTGCAAATCTCACTTTGCACCATCTGCTGCGCATTACCTTTTACACAATAACTGTGGGGTCAAAATGCTCACTACACCACTAGATGAATGTCTTAAGGGGTGTAGTTTTTAAAATGGGGTCACTTCTCGGGGGTTTCAACTGTACTGGTACCTCAGGGGTTCTGCCTACATGACTTAGCACCAGAAAAGCTCCAGTAGGCTAAATGGTGGTCCTTCCCTTCTGAGCCCTGTCGTGTGCCCAGGCAGCTAATAACAGCCACATGTAGGGTATTGCCGTACCCGGGAGAACCCACATTACAATTTATGGGGTGTATGTCTCCAGTGGCACATGCTGGGCACAATATATCAGACACTGAAATGGCATATATGCATAGGAAATTGCAAATCTCACTTTGCACCATCTGCTGCGCATTACCTTTTACACAATAACTGTGGGGTCAAAATGCTCACTACACCACTAGATGAATGTCTTAAGGGGTGTAGTTTTTAAAATGGGGTCACTTCTCGGGGGTTTCAACTGTACTGGTACCTCAGGGGTTCTGCCTACATGACTTAGCACCAGAAAAGCTCCAGTAGGCTAAATGGTGGTCCTTCCCTTCTGAGCCCTGTCGTGTGCCCAGGCAGCTAATAACAGCCACATGTAGGGTATTGCCGTACCCGGGAGAACCCACATTACAATTTATGGGGTGTATGTCTCCAGTGGCACATGCTGGGCACAATATATCAGACACTGAAATGGCATATATGCATAGGAAATTGCAAATCTCACTTTGCACCATCTGCTGCGCATTACCTTTTACACAATAACTGTGGGGTCAAAATGCTCACTACACCACTAGATGAATGTCTTAAGGGGTGTAGTTTTTAAAATGGGGTCACTTCTCGGGGGTTTCAACTGTACTGGTACCTCAGGGGTTCTGCCTACATGACTTAGCACCAGAAAAGCTCCAGTAGGCTAAATGGTGGTCCTTCCCTTCTGAGCCCTGTCGTGTGCCCAGGCAGCTAATAACAGCCACATGTAGGGTATTGCCGTACCCGGGAGAACCCACATTACAATTTATGGGGTGTATGTCTCCAGTGGCACATGCTGGGCACAATATATCAGACACTGAAATGGCATATATGCATAGGAAATTGCAAATCTCACTTTGCACCATCTGCTGCGCATTACCTTTTACACAATAACTGTGGGGTCAAAATGCTCACTACACCACTAGATGAATGTCTTAAGGGGTGTAGTTTTTAAAATGGGGTCACTTCTCGGGGGTTTCAACTGTACTGGTACCTCAGGGGTTCTGCCTACATGACTTAGCACCAGAAAAGCTCCAGTAGGCTAAATGGTGGTCCTTCCCTTCTGAGCCCTGTCGTGTGCCCAGGCAGCTAATAACAGCCACATGTAGGGTATTGCCGTACCCGGGAGAACCCACATTACAATTTATGGGGTGTATGTCTCCAGTGGCACATGCTGGGCACAATATATCAGACACTGAAATGGCATATATGCATAGGAAATTGCAAATCTCACTTTGCACCATCTGCTGCGCATTACCTTTTACACAATAACTGTGGGGTCAAAATGCTCACTACACCACTAGATGAATGTCTTAAGGGGTGTAGTTTTTAAAATGGGGTCACTTCTCGGGGGTTTCAACTGTACTGGTACCTCAGGGGTTCTGCCTACATGACTTAGCACCAGAAAAGCTCCAGTAGGCTAAATGGTGGTCCTTCCCTTCTGAGCCCTGTCGTGTGCCCAGGCAGCTAATAACAGCCACATGTAGGGTATTGCCGTACCCGGGAGAACCCACATTACAATTTATGGGGTGTATGTCTCCAGTGGCACATGCTGGGCACAATATATCAGACACTGAAATGGCATATATGCATAGGAAATTGCAAATCTCACTTTGCACCATCTGCTGCGCATTACCTTTTACACAATAACTGTGGGGTCAAAATGCTCACTACACCACTAGATGAATGTCTTAAGGGGTGTAGTTTTTAAAATGGGGTCACTTCTCGGGGGTTTCAACTGTACTGGTACCTCAGGGGTTCTGCCTACATGACTTAGCACCAGAAAAGCTCCAGTAGGCTAAATGGTGGTCCTTCCCTTCTGAGCCCTGTCGTGTGCCCAGGCAGCTAATAACAGCCACATGTAGGGTATTGCCGTACCCGGGAGAACCCACATTACAATTTATGGGGTGTATGTCTCCAGTGGCACATGCTGGGCACAATATATCAGACACTGAAATGGCATATATGCATAGGAAATTGCAAATCTCACTTTGCACCATCTGCTGCGCATTACCTTTTACACAATAACTGTGGGGTCAAAATGCTCACTACACCACTAGATGAATGTCTTAAGGGGTGTAGTTTTTAAAATGGGGTCACTTCTCGGGGGTTTCAACTGTACTGGTACCTCAGGGGTTCTGCCTACATGACTTAGCACCAGAAAAGCTCCAGTAGGCTAAATGGTGGTCCTTCCCTTCTGAGCCCTGTCGTGTGCCCAGGCAGCTAATAACAGCCACATGTAGGGTATTGCCGTACCCGGGAGAACCCACATTACAATTTATGGGGTGTATGTCTCCAGTGGCACATGCTGGGCACAATATATCAGACACTGAAATGGCATATATGCATAGGAAATTGCAAATCTCACTTTGCACCATCTGCTGCGCATTACCTTTTACACAATAACTGTGGGGTCAAAATGCTCACTACACCACTAGATGAATGTCTTAAGGGGTGTAGTTTTTAAAATGGGGTCACTTCTCGGGGGTTTCAACTGTACTGGTACCTCAGGGGTTCTGCCTACATGACTTAGCACCAGAAAAGCTCCAGTAGGCTAAATGGTGGTCCTTCCCTTCTGAGCCCTGTCGTGTGCCCAGGCAGCTAATAACAGCCACATGTAGGGTATTGCCGTACCCGGGAGAACCCACATTACAATTTATGGGGTGTATGTCTCCAGTGGCACATGCTGGGCACAATATATCAGACACTGAAATGGCATATATGCATAGGAAATTGCAAATCTCACTTTGCACCATCTGCTGCGCATTACCTTTTACACAATAACTGTGGGGTCAAAATGCTCACTACACCACTAGATGAATGTCTTAAGGGGTGTAGTTTTTAAAATGGGGTCACTTCTCGGGGGTTTCAACTGTACTGGTACCTCAGGGGTTCTGCCTACATGACTTAGCACCAGAAAAGCTCCAGTAGGCTAAATGGTGGTCCTTCCCTTCTGAGCCCTGTCGTGTGCCCAGGCAGCTAATAACAGCCACATGTAGGGTATTGCCGTACCCGGGAGAACCCACATTACAATTTATGGGGTGTATGTCTCCAGTGGCACATGCTGGGCACAATATATCAGACACTGAAATGGCATATATGCATAGGAAATTGCAAATCTCACTTTGCACCATCTGCTGCGCATTACCTTTTACACAATAACTGTGGGGTCAAAATGCTCACTACACCACTAGATGAATGTCTTAAGGGGTGTAGTTTTTAAAATGGGGTCACTTCTCGGGGGTTTCAACTGTACTGGTACCTCAGGGGTTCTGCCTACATGACTTAGCACCAGAAAAGCTCCAGTAGGCTAAATGGTGGTCCTTCCCTTCTGAGCCCTGTCGTGTGCCCAGGCAGCTAATAACAGCCACATGTAGGGTATTGCCGTACCCGGGAGAACCCACATTACAATTTATGGGGTGTATGTCTCCAGTGGCACATGCTGGGCACAATATATCAGACACTGAAATGGCATATATGCATAGGAAATTGCAAATCTCACTTTGCACCATCTGCTGCGCATTACCTTTTACACAATAACTGTGGGGTCAAAATGCTCACTACACCACTAGATGAATGTCTTAAGGGGTGTAGTTTTTAAAATGGGGTCACTTCTCGGGGGTTTCAACTGTACTGGTACCTCAGGGGTTCTGCCTACATGACTTAGCACCAGAAAAGCTCCAGTAGGCTAAATGGTGGTCCTTCCCTTCTGAGCCCTGTCGTGTGCCCAGGCAGCTAATAACAGCCACATGTAGGGTATTGCCGTACCCGGGAGAACCCACATTACAATTTATGGGGTGTATGTCTCCAGTGGCACATGCTGGGCACAATATATCAGACACTGAAATGGCATATATGCATAGGAAATTGCAAATCTCACTTTGCACCATCTGCTGCGCATTACCTTTTACACAATAACTGTGGGGTCAAAATGCTCACTACACCACTAGATGAATGTCTTAAGGGGTGTAGTTTTTAAAATGGGGTCACTTCTCGGGGGTTTCAACTGTACTGGTACCTCAGGGGTTCTGCCTACATGACTTAGCACCAGAAAAGCTCCAGTAGGCTAAATGGTGGTCCTTCCCTTCTGAGCCCTGTCGTGTGCCCAGGCAGCTAATAACAGCCACATGTAGGGTATTGCCGTACCCGGGAGAACCCACATTACAATTTATGGGGTGTATGTCTCCAGTGGCACATGCTGGGCACAATATATCAGACACTGAAATGGCATATATGCATAGGAAATTGCAAATCTCACTTTGCACCATCTGCTGCGCATTACCTTTTACACAATAACTGTGGGGTCAAAATGCTCACTACACCACTAGATGAATGTCTTAAGGGGTGTAGTTTTTAAAATGGGGTCACTTCTCGGGGGTTTCAACTGTACTGGTACCTCAGGGGTTCTGCCTACATGACTTAGCACCAGAAAAGCTCCAGTAGGCTAAATGGTGGTCCTTCCCTTCTGAGCCCTGTCGTGTGCCCAGGCAGCTAATAACAGCCACATGTAGGGTATTGCCGTACCCGGGAGAACCCACATTACAATTTATGGGGTGTATGTCTCCAGTGGCACATGCTGGGCACAATATATCAGACACTGAAATGGCATATATGCATAGGAAATTGCAAATCTCACTTTGCACCATCTGCTGCGCATTACCTTTTACACAATAACTGTGGGGTCAAAATGCTCACTACACCACTAGATGAATGTCTTAAGGGGTGTAGTTTTTAAAATGGGGTCACTTCTCGGGGGTTTCAACTGTACTGGTACCTCAGGGGTTCTGCCTACATGACTTAGCACCAGAAAAGCTCCAGTAGGCTAAATGGTGGTCCTTCCCTTCTGAGCCCTGTCGTGTGCCCAGGCAGCTAATAACAGCCACATGTAGGGTATTGCCGTACCCGGGAGAACCCACATTACAATTTATGGGGTGTATGTCTCCAGTGGCACATGCTGGGCACAATATATCAGACACTGAAATGGCATATATGCATAGGAAATTGCAAATCTCACTTTGCACCATCTGCTGCGCATTACCTTTTACACAATAACTGTGGGGTCAAAATGCTCACTACACCACTAGATGAATGTCTTAAGGGGTGTAGTTTTTAAAATGGGGTCACTTCTCGGGGGTTTCAACTGTACTGGTACCTCAGGGGTTCTGCCTACATGACTTAGCACCAGAAAAGCTCCAGTAGGCTAAATGGTGGTCCTTCCCTTCTGAGCCCTGTCGTGTGCCCAGGCAGCTAATAACAGCCACATGTAGGGTATTGCCGTACCCGGGAGAACCCACATTACAATTTATGGGGTGTATGTCTCCAGTGGCACATGCTGGGCACAATATATCAGACACTGAAATGGCATATATGCATAGGAAATTGCAAATCTCACTTTGCACCATCTGCTGCGCATTACCTTTTACACAATAACTGTGGGGTCAAAATGCTCACTACACCACTAGATGAATGTCTTAAGGGGTGTAGTTTTTAAAATGGGGTCACTTCTCGGGGGTTTCAACTGTACTGGTACCTCAGGGGTTCTGCCTACATGACTTAGCACCAGAAAAGCTCCAGTAGGCTAAATGGTGGTCCTTCCCTTCTGAGCCCTGTCGTGTGCCCAGGCAGCTAATAACAGCCACATGTAGGGTATTGCCGTACCCGGGAGAACCCACATTACAATTTATGGGGTGTATGTCTCCAGTGGCACATGCTGGGCACAATATATCAGACACTGAAATGGCATATATGCATAGGAAATTGCAAATCTCACTTTGCACCATCTGCTGCGCATTACCTTTTACACAATAACTGTGGGGTCAAAATGCTCACTACACCACTAGATGAATGTCTTAAGGGGTGTAGTTTTTAAAATGGGGTCACTTCTCGGGGGTTTCAACTGTACTGGTACCTCAGGGGTTCTGCCTACATGACTTAGCACCAGAAAAGCTCCAGTAGGCTAAATGGTGGTCCTTCCCTTCTGAGCCCTGTCGTGTGCCCAGGCAGCTAATAACAGCCACATGTAGGGTATTGCCGTACCCGGGAGAACCCACATTACAATTTATGGGGTGTATGTCTCCAGTGGCACATGCTGGGCACAATATATCAGACACTGAAATGGCATATATGCATAGGAAATTGCAAATCTCACTTTGCACCATCTGCTGCGCATTACCTTTTACACAATAACTGTGGGGTCAAAATGCTCACTACACCACTAGATGAATGTCTTAAGGGGTGTAGTTTTTAAAATGGGGTCACTTCTCGGGGGTTTCAACTGTACTGGTACCTCAGGGGTTCTGCCTACATGACTTAGCACCAGAAAAGCTCCAGTAGGCTAAATGGTGGTCCTTCCCTTCTGAGCCCTGTCGTGTGCCCAGGCAGCTAATAACAGCCACATGTAGGGTATTGCCGTACCCGGGAGAACCCACATTACAATTTATGGGGTGTATGTCTCCAGTGGCACATGCTGGGCACAATATATCAGACACTGAAATGGCATATATGCATAGGAAATTGCAAATCTCACTTTGCACCATCTGCTGCGCATTACCTTTTACACAATAACTGTGGGGTCAAAATGCTCACTACACCACTAGATGAATGTCTTAAGGGGTGTAGTTTTTAAAATGGGGTCACTTCTCGGGGGTTTCAACTGTACTGGTACCTCAGGGGTTCTGCCTACATGACTTAGCACCAGAAAAGCTCCAGTAGGCTAAATGGTGGTCCTTCCCTTCTGAGCCCTGTCGTGTGCCCAGGCAGCTAATAACAGCCACATGTAGGGTATTGCCGTACCCGGGAGAACCCACATTACAATTTATGGGGTGTATGTCTCCAGTGGCACATGCTGGGCACAATATATCAGACACTGAAATGGCATATATGCATAGGAAATTGCAAATCTCACTTTGCACCATCTGCTGCGCATTACCTTTTACACAATAACTGTGGGGTCAAAATGCTCACTACACCACTAGATGAATGTCTTAAGGGGTGTAGTTTTTAAAATGGGGTCACTTCTCGGGGGTTTTAACTGTACTGGTACCTCAGGGGCTTCTGCATACATGACTTAGCACAAGAAAAGCTCCAGTAGGCCAAATGGTGGTCCTTTCCTTCTGAGTCCTGCCATGGGCCCAAACATCAGTTTATCACCACAAATGGGGTATTGCCGCACTCAGGACAAATTGGGCAACAAAATGGGGTGTTTTATTCCTTGTGAAAATAAGAAATTTTGAACAAAAATTACATCTTAATGGAAAAAAATATCATTTTTTTAATTCACAGCCCAATTCAAATAGGTGCTGTGAAAAAACGGTGTGGTCAAAATGATAACAACAACCATAAATGAATTCCTTGAGGGGTCTAGTTTCCAAAATGGGGTCACTTCTGGTGGGTTTCCATTGCTTTCATACCTCAACACCTCTTCAAACCTGGCATGCTGCCTAAAATATATTCTAATAAAAAAGAGGCCTCAAAATGCACTAGGTGCTCCTTTGTTTCTGAGGCTTGTGTTTTATTCCACGAGCGCACTAGAGCCACATGTGGGACATTTCTAAAAACTGCAGAATCTGGACAATACATATTTAGTAGTATTTCTCTGGTAAAATCTTCTGTGTTACAGAAAAAAATGGAATAATATTGAAATTCAGCAAGAAAAATGAAATTTGCAAATTTCACCTCCACATTGCTTTAATTCCTGTGAAATGCCTGAAGGGTTAAAAAACTTTCTAAATGCTGTTTTGAATACTTTGAGGGGTCTAGTTTTTAAAATGGGGTGTTTTATGGGGGTTTCTAATACATAGGCCCCTCAAAGCCACTTCAGAACTCAAGAGGTACCTTAAAAAAAAGGCTTTTGAAATTTTCTTAAAAATATGAGAAATTGCTGTTTATGTTCTAAGCCTTGTAACGTCCAAGAAAAATAAAAGAATGTTAAAAAAACGATGCCAATCTAAAGTAGACATATGGGAAATGTGAACTAGTAACTATTTTGGGTGGTATAACCGTCTGTTTTACAAGCAGATGCATTTAAATTCTGAAAAATGCAATTTTTTCAAAATTTTCTCTAAATTTTGCAATTTTTCACCAATAAACACTGAATATATCGACCAAATTTTACCACGAACATGAAGCCCAAAGTGTCACGAGAAAACAATCTCAGAATCGCTTGGATAGGTTTAAGCATTCCGACGTTATTACCACATAAAGTGAAATATGTCAGATTTGAAAAATGGGCTCTGAGCCTTAAGGCCCAAACTAGGCTGCGTCCTTAAGGGGTTAAAGAGGCTCTGTCACCAGATTATAAATGCTCTATCTCCTACATAATCTGATTGGCGCTGTAATGTAGATAACAGCAGTGGTTTTTATTTTGAAAAACGATCATTTTTTAGCAAGTTATGAGCTAGTTTAGATTTATGCTAATGAGTTTCTCAATGGACAACGGGGTGTGTTTTTACTTTTTACCAACTGGGTGTTGTACAGAGGAGTGTATGAGGCTGACCAATCAGTGACTAATCAGTGACATACACTTCTCATTGTTCCAGCCCAGCATGATCCACAGCACAGTGTGATTATGCAGTGAAAGAAGTAAACACGCCCAGTTGCTTAAAACACAACACACGCCCAGTTGGAAATAAGAGAAAACACGCCCAGTTGTCCATTAGAAAGGCTCATTTGCATAAATATAAAATTGCTCATAACTTAGCCAAAAATGATCATTTAAAAAAAAAATAATAATGTTACTGTTATCTACATTACAGCGCCGATCACATACAATAGGAGATAGGGATTTGATAATCTCGTGACAGAGCCTCTTTAACTTCTCTGCAGCTACTGGGGGGTGTTGGTTTACTGTAGACAGTAATAGAGAGAGTGGCACTGCTGAGCAGCTGCTGTATGTCAGGTTTAGTGGGTGCTTATTGGTTCGGAATACAGCAGCCGCTCAGCAGTGCCATTCTCTTTCTCTTATCTAATGAGGTCTGTGAAATCTGCAGGTCTGGCACCACCCCCACCCACTAAACAGCGTACAAACCAATGCTAGACTGGTGGACAAGCTCTTTCCTTCTGGGGAGAGGAAGCACTGCTTCCTCTCTGCCACTTGATAACTGCTCGATTATACAGACGCAGCTGACCTCATGCCTCTTCTACCCCATGCCATCTCTCTGAGTGTCTGATCAGTGGCTTCTTACAGATAAGCTTGATCAGACACCTGAAGTGAATAGGCTTCAATCCGCAGCTATAATTAAGAAACTATGTGGGTGGCAGCCAACCAGCCCACTGCTGCACCAGCACATCTGCCGTTTGCCAGAACTGCCAGATAGCCAGTCCGGCCCTGCCTTCAAGTCCCCCAGTGGGACTAAACAAAAGTTAAAAGAAGTTAATAAAATGTTGTACAAAAATATAAAAATAAAAGTTTCAAGTAAAAAAAACAATGACCACTTTTTTTCCCATGATAAGAATTTTATTATAGGAAAAAACTGAAAACATTAAAAAAGTATACATATTTGGTATCTCCGTGTCCGTAACGACCCAAACTATAAAAATATTCCGTGATTTTCTCCACATGGTGAACACCGTAAAAAAATAAAAAACAATTCCAGACTTGATGTTTTGTGGTCTCCATCCCTCCCAAAACATAGAATAAAAAGCGATCAAAAAGTCTCATTTACCCCAAAATGGTACCAATAAAAACTACAGCCTGTCCTGTAAAAAAAAAAGACTTCCCACAGATTGATGAAAAAGTTAAAAGTTATGGCTCTCAGAATATGGCGAATTTTTTTTATTTTATTGTGCAAACTCTGTAAATACATATGGTATCACTGTAATTATATTGACCCCCAGAATAAAGTAAAAATTTCATTTATAGCGCACAGTGAACACTGAAAAAATAATAAATAATAATAATGTCAGAATTGCTGGTATTTGGTTACCTTACTTCCCAAAAAATGGAATAAAAAGCATGTACCCCAAAATGGTATTAAAGGGATCCTGTCACCCGCATTTCACCTATTAAACCAGCAATACCTGGTGGAAGTGGGTGACAAATAATTTTTGTGTTACATATAATGATCTTTCTTTAGTGTTCCTGCACCGTATGCTAATGAGCATAAAAGTGTCATTTCTTCGTATGAAAAGAGTCATATCTTCATTCCTCAAGCCTTTCTGAGTTAATCCGCCTCCTTACTTTTGATTGACAGCTCTTCGCCTCCCCCAGCACACACGAAATCCCACACTTCTGCATTGATATCCTGTACTGGAGCGTGCGCACAATGGGACACCATAGCGGCGCATGCACAACAACCAGATTTGAGGCACGGATGAAGCAGGCAAGGGTGTTGGACCATACATGACGGGCGCATGGGCGCTATCTCAGCCAATATTTAGACATCCAGGATGGGCCAGTTTTCGGAGGTGGGGGGGGGGGGGGCATAGAAGGAACAAACAATACTACCGTATTATTAGCATAAAAGGCACAAAATGTTTGCAGACCGTTATTTACGGTCAGGAGAGGAGTATAGGAGTGGGGATAAAGGCAATGAACTTTTGACAGCAGCGGCCAGCGAGGGGTGAGCAGAGTTCAATAGGTGAAATGCTGGTGACAGTTTCCCTTTAATGAAAACTACAGATTGATCCGGCAAAAAATAAGCCCCAACACAGCTCTGTCGGCGAAAAAATGAAAAAGTTCTGGCTCTCAGAATATGGCAACACAAAATGTGCAGAGTGTGTTCCAAAGGGGGAATAAGATCGGGCACCATTTATCAGTGCAACACTGGCCACATATCTTTCTCTTGTTATGCCCTGATGTACTCCACACAGATTACATATGCCCCCACATAGTTACATAGTTACCTAGTTAGTACAGTTGAAAAAAGACACATGTCCATCGAGTTCAACCCAAGGAATGGGAAAGGGAAGGGAAAAATTTCTACACATTGACATAAGAGATTATATTTTTTTGTTCTAGGAAATTATCTAAGCCTTGTTTTTAAAGCCATCTACTGTAGCTACTGTGACTGCATGGAAAGACCCACCTTTTATTTTCTTCTTTAACTCCCATCCGCTCTATTAAATAAATTATGTAAATAAATAAAGGACACCTCTTTATGGTAAATCTGGGGAATGTTCACAGCTTTATTAACTCATACATAACCAATTAAATGATTGGCCTGAAGGCTTAAATTAACATAATCTCTTCCTCCTTTCCTGATACGCTCCAGTTGCTGCCCAGTAGCGGGCATGTAGGGTGTCCTATCCCGCATTCAAAACCATAGCTCTGCCAGCTCTGACATTTGCAATAAAAGAAAAGAAAACCAAAACAACCATACCAGGTACAGATCCAAAATCATATCACCACATAAACCAAAGGGAGGGCGGAAGCTTGTTACTTCACACTGCAGCAGAAGGTAAAGAGGGGGCTCTGCCCTTGAACTCTACCCTATATCCCTCATGCCACTCCTCCTTTAGCACATTCGCCCAATCATGCTCCTGGGCATTTTTTCAACTTTTGTAACCACCTACTCCACTTCCCTGCAGTCCCTGGCGCTCTCCATATGCGGTTCAGTGACATCTAGACTGAATGGAAAGACCCACATTTTATTTTCTTCTTTAACCCCCATCCGCTCTATTAAATAAATTATGTAAATAAATAAAGACTAGGACACTTCTTTATGGTAAATCTGGGGAATGGCCACAGCTTTATTAACTCATACATAACCAATTAAACGATTGGCCTGAAGGCTTATATTAACATAATCTCTTCCTTCTTTCCTGATAAGCCCCAGCTGCTGCCCAGCAGTGGGCATGTAGGGTGTCCTATCCCTCCCTCAAAACCATAGCTCTGCCAAGGAGGGGAATCGAGAAACCTCCTCAAATTACCGACCACCCCCACCCAAAAGCGCCAAACCCTTCTATGCTCCATCCTTGATGCCCAATAAGAAAATGTCCAAGCCGATCTCATTCAGATGCACGCCATCAGGACCCAACAGGGCTTTCTTATCCCCTTCCAGCTCGTGATGCCGGCCAGGGAGCGCACGAAAGGAGAGATACGGATGTTCAACAAACTATACTGGCAACATTCTGGCAACTATACTGGCAACATTCAATACTGGCAACATTCCTCGCAACCCTCCAAAACATACGCGCAACTATCTCCGACCAAACTAAAATACACCGGTTAAAGAGTGAACGCAAACTATCCAGAACAGTTTTTATCAACGATAGTAGTTCCGCTAATTTGATTTGTCCCAAAACATTGCCCCCTGCGTTAACTATAATGACCACCGGCCCCGACACATGCCGGCTAATGGCGACTATTTCGGGCAACACTTTTACCCACCATAAGCCCCTAATGCCTCTCCAATGCACGTTGCAGTTCCTGAGGCCCAACGAAGCACCAAGGGGGCGCCGAGAAGCGCGTTCGGAAGCCCAATGAACATATGAATGCCCAACAATCAATACTTGGGGCCTGGAAAAACCTACCAAAACATAAAACGAATCAAATAAAAATATACAAACCACTTAAAGTAAATCAGGCCTTACATAAGATTTGTAACAGTTAGACTTCCATCGACCTAAACGCCGGATGAAACGCCGGCAAACCCAGCTACTTCTGGAAAGACTTGAAAACAGCTGTAAACTGAAAACGGGTGAGAGAGAGGAAATTAGCGTGAATTAAAAATTGCGTTCCCACGGGTCTCCGGGACCTGAAGTCCTAGAGAGCGGCTACCGGGCATAAATCACCCCCAAGCGACTGAGCGACAATCATTCGCCTTTACCAGCCTGATCAGTTTTCGATTTACGCACGCAGATCCGTATCGCATCTTGTAAGAAAACTACGTTGTCTGCCGGCAGGCCCCCCTCCTTCCTAACACTAGGGGCTACCAATTCGCTTATCCTGAAAACACAGAAAAAATCCATTATAAACGCTGTTTAAAACAAACACTGCTCATAATGCTCCACACAAACCTCCAACAATATTCTAACGATTTTAGAAAGTAAGGACACGGGCCAACCCATGGCGCACGAGATATGTTCCTTCTTCCATCCCTTCAGTGCCTGGCGGACTACAAATTCCTTCGTAACATCTCAGGCACCCCACAACTTTAACATAAACGCCACCCCAAATAAAAACGTATTCACCACAGAAGCGCTACGACCTACCTGCCGCAAATGGACCAGTAAGTCCAACGTGATATCGAGATGCCCCTCGAGGAACCAAGCCAAGGGGTGAGACCCTCAAGTTTTGATATGGAGGCTCTGTAAAGGGGCCAGCCATTCTCCCTAACGCAATTTCTTTTGAAAACTCCTCCCTGACCACGTCGATGTTATCTTTCACTGATTTTAGGTTGTCTGCTAACATAAATACTGATGACGCTTCAAAAGGAAAAAAAGAAACCCTCGCCAAAACCATTAGCGAGAGCCTCTGACTTCTGTATCCTGTGGTACCGATCTAACCTCGGCCCCATCGCATGGACGCTCACCGGTGTTCTCTGCCATGCCGGAGTGGGCACCTTTACCAGGTTGTTTGACCCTGCGGCTTCATCGAAGTGCCGCGTGAACGCCCCCGCAGATGGAGCATTCATGATGTAACTTGCAGGTTGCAAAGAACCTGCAATGTCCCTCATTATTTAGCCAACAGGCTCCTGTAGGGCGTGCAGCCGCTGATTCCGGAGCTGTTCCGGAACCCGCGGCCCCACTGGGAAAGGGTCTAACCTGCTTCCCACTAACCTGTCGCCCAACCAATCTCGGACGAGAAACCAAATGGCGACAAAATTCTTCATCGTAGCGCAACCAAGCCGCACCCCCGTGCAGCCTGTGGGCACTAAAAATGGTGTCGAAATACACGAACAGCTCTGCACCCTTTTCGGGATGACGCTGACAGACTATATGGGCCAGGGTAGCGAGACCCTGAAGCCAATTATTGAACATTCTAGCAACCTTAACCTTTTTATCAGAACCTTTTTTGAAACTGCGCTCCTTATCCACCGTCACCTGTTCTACCGAGATCAAGGACCAAATATCTACAAACTAATTTTTCAAATTTTTTCCTTGGTCTTGGCAGATAGATGAGTGTTGAGAGAAGCCACCTCACAGAACAGGAAATCCCTAAGGCTGGGTTCACACGTGGCGGAATTTCACTTAAATTCCGCTGCGGACACTCCGCAGCGTTAATCCGCAGCGGAGCCGTTTCTGCATTGACTTCCACTTCTATTTAGAAGTGTTCGTTTAGACGATGCGTAACATTCCGCTGCGGAGCATAGGCTGCGGAGCGGAATTTGGTGTCCGCAGCATGCTCTGTCTGTTGCGGAGCAGTGGCGGACTCATGGCGGAATTTCTCCATTGACTTCAATGGAGATTCTAAGTTCCGCAATGAAGTCCGCAGCTGTCATGCACATGTTATGTGTGCTGCGGATGCGTCTTGCTTTTTTGCCATGACATTTCTTCATTCTGGCTGGACCTATGTATTTCTAGGTCTACAGCCAGACTGAGGAAGTCAATAGGGCTCCCGTAATGACGGGAGCGTTGCTAGGAGACGTCTATAAATAGTCACTGTCCAGGGTGCTGAAAGAGTTAAGCGATAGGCAGTAACTGTTTCTGCACCCTAGACAGTGACTACCGATCACAATATACAGCAACCTGTAAAAAAATATAAGTTCATACTTACCGAGAACTCCCTGCTTCTGTCTCCAGTCCGGCCTCCCAGGATGACGTTTCAGTCTAAGTGACGGCTGCAGCCAATCACAGGCCAAGCACAGGCTGCAGCGGTCACATGGACTGGCGCGTCATCCAGGGAGGTCGGGCTGGATGCCGAAAGAGGGACGCGTCACCAAGACAACGGCCGGTAAGTATGAAATTCGTTTACTTTCACTAGGGAAAGTGCTGTCCCTTCTCTCTATCCTGCACTGATAGGGAGAAGGGAAGCACTTTTCCCGCAGTCCGCAGCAGCTAGTCCGCATCAATTTACTGCACATTTTGTGCAGATCCGCAGCAGAATCTGCAACGCAGATTCTGTGCGGCATTGATGCGGACAGTTGCGGAGGAAATCCGCCACGTGTGGTCATGCCCTAAAAGTCAAACAAGCTAAATTAGCTAAATTAGCTAAAACTCCTCCCTGACCACGTCGATGTTATCTCTCACTGATTTTAGGTTGTCTGCTAACATAAATACAGATGACGCTTCAAAAGGAAAGAAGAAACCCTCGCCAAAACCATTAGCGAGAGCCTCTGACTTCTGTATCCTGCGGTACCGATCTAACCTCGGCCCCATCGTCTTTTTGGGGGTGTTTACACTTTTTTGGCACCACAAGACATCTTCAAACCTGACATGGTGTCTAAAATATATTCTAATAAAAAGGAGGCCCCAAAACCAAAAATCAACTGGGTGCTCCTTTGCTTCTGAGGTCTGTGCTTCAGTGCATTACAACACAAGGGCCACATGTGAGATAGTTCTAAAAACTGCAGAATCTGGGCAATAAATATTGAGTTGCGTTTATCTGGTAAAATCGTTTGCGTTAATGAAAAAAATGGATCAAAATGAAATTTCGACAAAAAAATGTTAATTTGTAAATTTCAGCTCCACATTGCTTTCATTTGTGAAAAGCCTAAAGGGTTAAGAAACTTTGTAAATGCTGTTTTTAATACTTGGAGGGGTGCAGATTTTAAAATGGGGTGATTTATGGTGTGTTTCTAATATATAGGACCCTCAAAGCCATCTGAGAACTGAACTGGTCCCTAAAAAAATAGGTTTTGGAAATTTTCTTGAAAATGTGAGAAATTGCTGCAAAAGTTAAAAGCCTTATAACGTCCTAGAAAAATAAAAGGACTTTAAAAAAACCGATGCCAACATAAAGTAGACATATGGTAAATGTTAACTAGTAACTATTTTGTGTGCTATTACTATCTGCCTTATAAGCAGATACATTTATATTTACAAAAATGCAAATTTTTGATAATTTTTGTGTTTTTCATAAACACTGAATGTATCGACCAGATTTTACCACTAACATAAAGTACAATGTGTGACAAAAAATAAATAATCTTAGAATGGCTTAAAAAATATAATGCATTCTAAAGTTATTACCACATAAAGTGACACATCACATTTCACCTCCCCATACGTGTGCAGCTGAGTGCAGCATGTAATGGGGAGGGCTGCACAAACCCTGGGGCACTTTAATTTTTTTTCTACCTCCCACCCAGTGGCCCCCACTATGGCCGGAGGCTCCGCTAGCAGCCGCTATGGCTGCTACAGCGCGACGCTACTGAACACTACGGCAGAGCAGGTATCTCCCCGCTCTGCCATTAAACAAAAGACATGTATCCCCTATCCACAGGATAGGGGATACATGTGTGATCGCTGGCATTGATAGGGAGAACGGGGGACTGAAAGTCCCCTGAAGTTCTCCATCACAAACCTCGGACTTCCGGGGTCTGTGCCGGCAGCTCCCTAGTAATGAATGGAGCGTCGGTCACGCTTGTGCGCATGCGTGACCAGCGCTCCTTTCATTTTTATTGAGCTGGGCAGACTCCGGAAGTCAGAGGTTAGTCATGGAGAACATTGGGGGACTTTCGGTCCCCCGTTCTCCCTATCTCTGCCAGCGATCACACATGTATCCCCTATCCTGTGGATAGGGGATACATGTCTTTTGTAGGACACACTGTAGGTCAGATTTTTTTTGGGGGGTTGTGGATGTACGGCGTTACCTACAGGGGGGGCTGTATGGCGTTTCCTACAGGGGGGGCTGTATAGCGTTACCTGCAGGGGGGCTGTATAGCGTTACCTACAGGGGGGCTGTATAGCGTTACCTACAGGGGGGCTGTATAGCGTTACCTACAGGGGGGCTGTATAGCGTTACCTACAGGGGGGCTGTATAGCGTTACCTACAGGGGGGCTGTATAGCGTTACCTACAGGGGGGGCTGTATGGCGTTACCTACAGGGGGTTGTATGGCGTTATCTACAGGGGGGGCTGTATGGCGTTATCTACAGGGGGGCTGTATGGCATTACCTACAGGGGGCTGTATAGCGTTACCTACAGGGGGGGCTGTATAGCGTTACCTACAGGGGGGCTGTATAGCGTTACCTACAGGGGGGGCTGTATGGCGTTACCTACAGGGGGGCTGTATGGCATTACCTACAGGGGGGCTGTATGGCATTATCTACAGGGGGGGCTGTATGGCGTTATCTACAGGGGGGCTGTATGGCGTTACGTACAGCGGGGGGCTGTATGGCGTTACCTACAGGGGAGGCTGTATGGCGTTATCTACAGGGGGAGTCTGTATGGCGTTATCTACAGGGTGGGTTCTGTATGGCGTTATCTACAGGGGGAGTCTGTATGGCGTTATCTACAGGGGGGACTCTGTATGGCGTTATCTACAGGGGGGGTTCTGTATGGCGTTATCTACAGGGGGGATGTATGGCGTTATCTACAGGGGGGACTCTGTATGGCCTTATCTACAGGGGTTCTGTATGGCGTTCTCTAGAGGGGGGCTGTATGGCATTCTCTACAGGGGGGCTGTATGGCGTTCTCTACAGTGGGGGCTGTATGGCGTTCTCTACAGTGGGGGCTGTATGGCGTTATCTACAGAGGGGGCTGTATGACGTTATCTACAGGGGGCTGTATGGCGTTATCTACAGGGGGGCTGTATGGCGTTATCTACAGAGGGGGCTGTATGGCGTTATCTACAGAGGGGGCTGTATGGAATTATCTACAGAGGGGGCTGTATGGCGTTATCTACAGGGGGGCTGTATGGCGCTATCTACAGGGGGGCTGTATGGCGTTATCTACAGGGGGGACTGTATGGCGTTATCTACAGGGGGGCTGTATGGCGTTATCTACAGGGGGGGCTGTATGGCGCTATCTACAGAGGGGGCTGTATGGCGTTATCTACAGGGGGGCTGTATGGCGTTATCTACAGGGGGATAATGGCGCTATCTACAGAGGGGGCTGTATGGCGTTATCTACAGGGGGGCTGTATGGCGTTATCTACAGGGGGGGCTGTATGGCGTTATCTACAAGGGGGGGTTGTGTGACACCCAGGGGATGTGGGGCCCCAGTCAAAAGTTTGCTATGGGGCCCAGTCTTTCCTAGCTACGCCCCTGCTCCCACCGTTATTTAGATATCGGTGCAGTTATATTTGGCGCCCGATATTTAAATAACCCGCTGAACAGTCAACGGGGCGTGTACTGTCAAGGGGGCGTATTACTATGGCTGTGACACTGTCCAATCAGATATGGACAGTGCCACAGCATGAGAGAGTGTGCGATTGCAGTCTCTTCATCCGAACAGGCAAGGGGGCGTGTCAGTGCTACAGTTAGGTCCAGAATTATTTGGACAGTGACACAATCTTCATGATTTGGTCTCTGCATGACACCACGTTGGATTTGAAATGAAACAACTGAGATGCAACTGTATATCCTGTGAAACGTTTTCTACACAGCCTCCTCATTTCAGAGGATCAAAAGTAATTGGACAAATTAACATTACCATAAATAAAATGTTTTATTTAACACTTTGTAGAGAATCCTTTGCAGGCAATGACTGCCTGAAGTCTGGAACCCATGGACATCACCAAACGCTGGGTTTCCCCCTTTGTGATGCTTTGCCCGGCCTTTACTGCAGCTGTCTTCAGTTGTTGCTGCTTTGTGGGTCTTTCTGCCTTAACAGGTTCCCGACCGCTGGCCGTATTTATACGGCCAGCGGTCAGGGTCTCTAAAGTCCGCCGTATAGACTATTTACGGCGGCACTTCAGAGACTGTGCACGCGCGATCGCGTGCACACAGCTCTGTGCCCTGGCTGTTGCTAACAGCCATGGGCACTGGGCAGAATGTCAGGGGTCAATCTTTTGGCCCCTGAACATGTGATCGCTGTGACAACCAATCACAGCGATCACATGCATTTCTGCATAGAAAACAGTGTGCACGCGATCGCGTGCACACAGCCCTGTGCCCACGCTGTTACCAACAGCTCTGGGCACTGGGCAGAGTATCAGGGACCAATCTGATGGTCCCTGAACATGTGGTCGCTGTGAAAACCTATCACAGCGACCACATTTGTTTTATTTTGACTTTTCTGGCAGTAAATCTCCTGCCTCTTTTCTTCTCCTCAAACATTGTTTCAGTTTGAGGAGAAGAAGAGACTCGGGAGAATTGCTGCCAGAAGATTACAGTTACAGTTACACAAAAAATACAGTTACACTCTAAAACATTCTCTGTATAGATAGATTTCTATCTATCTATACAATCTATCTATCCATCTATCTTTTTCTATCTATCTATCTACCTTTCTATCTTTTATTCTATTAGAATAGGCAGGTAGGGAGTATATAATTATATATATATCCACATATATATAATATATATAGCAATAGCGGTTTATTTTTTTGTTAGCGGTAGTGTAGATATATATAGCAGTTAGTTTGTGTGTTTTATATAAAAAAAAACAAAAAAAAACAAAACAATTTGATTAGTTAGTGTTAGTGTTAGTTACGTTATGGCGAGGAAGTTGTTTAGTGCCGAGGAGGCATACGCCATGCTGTGGTCTGAGTCGGAGACCGCATCAGAGATGGCGTCCGAGATGGAACCTGTTTTAGGTAGTGACGATGACAGCGTCACTTCAGGTTCATCTTCAGGGGACGTTGTCCCTGATACAGTTGAAACTGCAGAACTTGAAAGCGCAGGGCCAAGTAGCGCTGTAGCACGGGACAGCCTGGTCCCTTCAGTCCAGGCTCTTGTATGGGCACCTGCCCCATCTTTTGGGCCTAGAATCCACGGATTTACTGCCACTCCTGGCATAACCGTGGACAATACAAATTTTGTCCAAATGGATTACTTCCATTTATTTATAACGGACGACATCCTAAATCAGATTGTCCACGAAACAAATTTATATGCCACTCAATATATAAGGCAGAAACCTTCATCCACCCATGCCAGAGATTGGACGCCCACCAATTTGCTGGAATTAAAAAAAAATTTGGGGCTCACCCTAAATATGGGTATTGTCAAAAAGCCCTCCATTAGGTCTTACTGGTCAACAAGACCCGCCCAAGCCACCCCAATATATTCTGCAGTAATGCCCAGGTCTCGTTATGAGACAATAATGAGGTTCCTCCACTTCAATGACAACGCACAGGCCCCCCCAAGTACCGATGCAAACCGGGATCGGTTGTTCAAAATAAGACCGCTAATAAATTCCCTGAATAATTTATTTCTGCAACTCTACACCCCTGAGCAGAATGTAAGTGTGGACTAATCCCTCCTCAACTTTCATGGCAGACTTAGCTTTCGCCAATATCTACCTTCAAAAAGGGCAAGATATGGCGTTAAGCTCTACAAATTGTGTGAAAGCGGGTCAGGATATACCACCGCCTTCAGAATTTATGAAGGGCGGGACCGCACAATAAATGTTCCTGGATGCCCCCCTGATCTTTCCACCAGCAGTAAGATCGTGTGGGAGATAATGCAGCCTCTGCTTCACAAGGGGTACCACCTGTACTGCGATCATTTTTATTCCAGTGTGCCCCTGTTTAGGCATTTGCATGCTGCAAGGACTGGGGCATGTGGTACCATGCGCAAAAACCGAATTGGTTTTCCACAGCAATTAGTGGGGAAGCGCATGGTAAAGGGGGACTCCTGTGCTTATGCATCTGAAGAATTGCTGGCGGTCAAGTTCAGGGATCGCAAAGATGTGTATGTGCTAAGCACGATTCATACCGCAGGAACAGTGGCAGTGAGGGAAAGGGGGGCAACATCGGACAAGCACAAACCAGTGAGCGTGTCCGAATATAACAAGTACATGGGGGGGTGGATTTAAGCGACCAGGTTTTACAGCCCTATTTAGTAAAACGCAAAACTAAAACCTGGTACAAAAAAGTGGGCATTTATTTGTTACAGGTGGCCATCCACAACTCATTTGTGCTCTACAAAAAAAACAGAGGCAGAGACACATACCTGGATTTCCAGGAAAAAATTATTGAAGGCCTCATTTTTGATGTTCAGGACACCCGAGAATGCCCCCAGTCTGAGGATGTCACGCGACTGACTGAAAGACACTTCATCAGTCGGATTCCCCCAACACCAACCAGAAGCAACCCTCAGAAAAAGTGCCGCGTCTGCAGAAAAGACGGGCACCGCAAAGATTCCCGATATTTCTGTCCCTCATGTCCCTCACAACCAGGCCTGTGCATTGAGCCATGTTTTAAAAAATACCACACTGTTCTGAATTATTAGATTTTAGTTAATTCGTTAAAAATATATTTGCCCTACATTAAGTTTTTATTTTTCCCCTGATTTTACTCCAAGGGTGAGGGAGGGAATGGGTGGGGGGTGGATGTCATGTTTGCATATTCTCTAAAGTTCATCTGCTGGAGAGCTCCATTTGCATAAACCTGCAATTTCTTATTTTAGAAAACCCCAAAAAATAAATTCCCATTATACCCCTAGATGAATATTTTGGGATTTCTGCTTCAAGAGCAGATATTTTGGAAGTGTTATAGAAACTCTGTTGAGTTTTGTAAAACCAGCTTTGAAAAAAAGCGATTTGTGAAATAATCTTCTTCTATCGTCCGCCCTCCTACTTCTCTATGTGATAAATAAGGCACACATATTTGGTATCCCCATGCACAGGAGAAGTGGAAGAATGTGAAAGGAGATGAATTTTGGCCGTGGTCTATGCCGTGTGTGAAAAATGCTGGTATAAACTGACGCATTTGCTAAAAAATTGCTAATTTTATTTTGATCCATCTTATTCAAGAAACTTTCAGAAGAAAACTGGACTGTCTAAAAATATGATAAACCCCTTGAAGAAAACCTTGTGGGGTCTACTTGCGTGAATGAAGTAATTTATGGGGTGATTCTAATCTTTCAGCAGCATTAGGCCCCCAGAAAACAGTATGCGGCTATAAAATCAAGTGCAGAATTCCTGGACCGAAAAGGCCAAAAAGCCTCCTTTTATGCCAAGCCCTGGCACATGCCCGTGAATAAAGCACACATATTTGGTATCCCCATGCACAGGAGAAGTGGAAGAATGTGAAATGCGATGAATTTTGTCCGTGGTCCATTTTGTGTGTGAAAATACTAGCATAAACTGACGCATTTGTTAAAAAAAAAGGTAATTTTATTTTGATCCATCTTATTCAAGAAACTTTCAGAAGAAAACTGGACTGTCTAAAAATATGATAAACCCCTTGAAGGAAACCTTGTGGGGTCTACTTGTGTGAATGAAGTCATTTATGGGGTGATTCTAATGTTTCAGCAGCATTACGCCCACCAGAAAACAGTATGCGGCTATAAAATCAAATGCAATATTCCTGGACCGAAAAGCCTCCTTTTATGCCAAGCCCTGGCACATGCCCGCACAGTGAATAAGGCACACATATTTGGTATCCCCATGCACGGGAGAAGTGGAAGAATGTGAAAGGAGATGAATTTTGTCCGTGGTCTATACCGTGTGTGAAAAATACTAGCCTAAACTGACGCATTTGCTAAAAAATAGCTGATTTTTTTTTGTTCCATCTTATTCAAGAAACTTTCAGAAGAAAACTGGACTTGCTAAAAATATGATAAACCCCTTGAAGGAAACCTTGTGGGGTCTACTTGTGTGAATGAAGTAATTTATGGGGTAATTCTAATGTTTCAGCAGCATTACGCCCCCCAGAAAACAGTATGCGGCTATAAAATCAAATTCAAAATTCCTGGACCGAAAATGCCGAAAAGCCTCCTTTTATGCCAAGCCCTGGCACATGCCCGCACAGTGAATAAGGCACACATATTTGGTATCCCCATGCACGGGAGAAGTGGAAGAATGTGAAAGGAGATGAATTTTGTCCGTGGTCTATACCGTGTGTGAAAAATACTAGCCTAAACTGACGCATTTGCTAAAAAATAGCTGATTTTTTTTTGTTCCATCTTATTCAAGAAACTTTCAGAAGAAAACTGGACTTGCTAAAAATATGATAAACCCCTTGAAGGAAACCTTGTGGGGTCTACTTGTGCGAATGAAGTAATTTATGGGGTAATTCTAATGTTTCAGCAGCATTAGGCCCCCCAGAAAACAGTATGCTGCTATAAAATCAAATTCAAAATTCATGGACCGAAAAGGCCGAAAAGCCTCCTTTTATGCCAAGCCCTGGCACATGCCCGCACAGTGAATAAGGCACACATATTTGGTATCCCCATGCACGGGAGAAGTGGAAGAATGTGAAAGGAGATTAATTTTGTCCGTGGTCCATACTGTGTGTGAAAAATACTAGCCTAAACTGACGCATTTGCTAAAAAATAGCTGTTTTTTTTTGTTCCATCTTATTCAAGAAACTTTCAGAAGAAAACTGGACTTGCTAAAAATATGATAAATCCCTTGAAGGAAACCTTGTGGGGTCTACTTGTGCGAATGAAGTCATTTATGGGGTGATTCTAATGTTTCAGCAGCATTACACCCCCCAGAAAACAGTATGTGGCTATAAAATCAAATGCAAAATTCCTGGACCGAAAAGGCCGAAAAGCCTCCTTTTATGCCAAGCCCTGGCACATGCCCGCACAGTGAATAAGGCACACATATTTGGTATCCCCATGCACGGGAGAAGTGGAAGAATGTGAAAGGAGATTAATTTTGTCCGTGGTCCATACCGTGTGTGAAAAATGCTAGCATAAACTGGCGCAATTGCTAAATTCTTGCATTTTTTTCCAATTTTGCCCACTTTAGAGAAAAAAATACAAATGATATATACTGACAAATGCCACTAAAACAAAGCCCTATCTGTCCTTTAAAAAGAGTATAAAATTCAAAGATGAACTTTATTCACCTGCTGAGTTATAGTCATCTAAAGAAGCGCATAGCAAAATTGTGAAATTTGCTCTGGTCATTTAGCTGTAAAACAGCCTAGTCCTTAACCGGTTAAAGAGGCTCTGTCACCACATTATAAGTGCCCTATCTCCTACATAAGGAGATCGGCGCTATAATGTAGGTGACAGCAGTGCTTTTTATTTAATAAAACAATCTATTTTCACCACTTTATTAGCGATTTTAGATTTATGCTAATGACTTGCTTAATGCCCAAGTGGGCGTATTTTTACTTTAGAGCAAGTGGGCATTGTACAGAGGAGTGCATGACGCTGACCAATCACCGTCATGCACTCCTCTCCATTCATTTACTCAGCGCATAGGGATCCTGCTAGATCCTTATGTGCTGTCTTATACTAACACATTAACAATACTGAAGTGTTTAGACAGTTAATAGACATTCCACGGGATGTCTATTCACAATCTCTGCACTTCGTTACTGTTTCTATGGTAGTTACAGCAGAGGAAGCGTGATCTCGTTGTAACTTGTCATTTACAGCGAGATCTCGCGAGATCACGCTTCCTCTGCTTTAACTACCACAGACAGAGTAACGACGTGCAGAGATTGTGAATAGACATCCCGTGGAATGTCTATTCACTGTCTAAACACTTTAGTATTCTTAATGTGTTAGTATAAGACAGCACATAAGGATCTAGCAGGATCCCTATGCGCTGAGTAAATGAATGGAGAGGAGTGCATGAGGCTGATTGGTCAGCGTCATACACTTCCCTGTACAACGCCCACTTGGTCTAAACTAAAAATACGCCCACTTGGGCATTAAGCAACTCATTAGCATAAATCTAAAATCGCTAATAAAGTGGTAAAAATAAAAAGCACTGCTGTCACCTACATTATAGCGCCGATCTCATTATGTAGGAGATAGGGCACTTATAATATGGTGACAGAGCCTCCTTAAGTTCTGTTTTAAGCAAGTGAAATGCATGCTCGATCAGGTTGAGCAGGGCCGCCATCAGGAATTTCAGGGCCCCCTACAGCTAAATTTTCGGGGCCCCCCTACCGTGGCACCGCCTGTTAACGGTACTCCGTCCAGCACTATATCATGGTACCCAGGGCCGCCATCAGGGGGGGGTATTAGGAGTACTGATGTGAGAGGCCCGGCCAAACCTAATTGAAAGGGGGGCCCGGCAAACTGCCGCGACTTGCCTTTGGTAGAAAAAAAACAGGCCCCTACAATGGGGCCCATTTTTTTCACCAAAAGAATGTCATGAGCTGCGGGCCCCCCTTTCAATTAGGTTTGGCCGGGCCTCTCACATCAGTACCCCTAATACCCCCCCTGATGGCGGCCCTGGGTAGCATGGGGGTCGTCATGGGGGCCGTCAAACACCGCCGCCCGTGCGACCGATCACGCGCACCCGCAAACTCCCGCGCATGCGCACCGGCGACCGCCTGCAACCGCGCACCGAATTTTGAGGCAGATTTTGACCTGCCCACACTATCTTGCCGCGTTTTTTGCCTGCGGCGATTGAGGACAGCAGACAGAAAACGCAGCGAAAAATGCATTTTCTGCCTCCCATTGATTTCGATGGCGGGTCAGAGGCGGAACCGCGGCAAGAAAGGACGTGCTGCTTTTTCTTTTTCCGCGACTGGCTCCCATTGATTTCAGATTAAATCAATGGGAGGCGGTTTTGGAAGTTGTTTGGTGCTGATTCTGACGCAGTGTCCGAGTCAATATCAAGGCCCAAAAACTCTGTGAACTGGGCCTTATTGTTAGGGCTTATTCAGACGAACGTGTAATACATCCGTGCAACGCGCGTGATTTTCACGCGCCTCGCACGGACCTATGTTACTCTATGGGGCCGTGCAGACTGTCAGTGATTTTCACTCGCCTCGCACGGACCTATGTTACTCTATGGGGCCATGCAGACTGTCAGTGATTTTCACACGCCTCGCACGGACCTATGTTACTCTATGGGGCCGTTCAGACTGTCAGTGATTTTCACGCAGCGTGAGTCCGCTGCGTAAAACTCACGACATGTCCGATATTTGTGCATTGTTCGCGCATCACGCACCCATTGAAGTCAATGGGTGCGTGAAAATCACGCCCAGCACTTCCGCAGCCGTATAAACTATGAATGAAAACAGAAAAGCACCACGTGCTACAAACATACAAACAGAGTGTCATAATGATGGCGGCTGCGCGAAAATCACGCAGCCACGCATCATACGCTGCTGACACACGGAGCTGTTATGGACCTTTTGCAAGCGCAAAACGCCACGTTTTTGCGCGCGCAAAAAGCACACGCTTGTGTAAATCCGGCCTTAGGGTAGGAACACACTAGGCATGAACACTGCGGATTTTATGCAGCACATTTTATTGTGGATAATCCGCAGCGTATTACAGACGCAGCAGAGTGGATGAGATATGAACAAATCTCATCCACACGCTGCAAAAATAATGGACCTGCAGTGTGGCTTTTGGCTTTTTAAGCCGCAGCGTGTCAATGTATTCTGTGGAATCGCCGCTCCTCTGTTGCGGAAATGCTGCGGTTCTGCCGCAAAAATCACACATGAGAAAAAAAAAAAAGGCACTTTTTAAAATTTATAAAAAAGTTTAGACTTGCCCCGGCCGTAGTCCTGGTGACGCGATCCTCTATTCTTAGCGCAGCTCGGCCTCCTGTCATGACGTTTCATCCCATGTGACTGCTGCAGGTCACATGGTCTACAGCGTCATCCCAGGAGGCGGGGCTACGTTCAGAAGAGAGAGATGCGTCACCTAAACTACGGCCGGGGCAAGTCGAAACTTTTTTTTCCCTGCAGGATTCCCGCAGCGGACATGCCTCACCAAACCTGCGCCACTATTTGGTGCGGTTTTGCTGGCAGAATTCCCTGCGGCTACCGGGGCGGATAAGCTGTGTAGTTTTACTCAGCATATCCGCCTAGTGTGTTCCTTATGATGTCGCTCCTGGAGCTGCTGCCGGTCTCTAAATAGGCAATTGGTTCAGTAGAATTTGGAATTATTTTTTTTTGTGAACCAGCTTAAAAAAATACAAAACTTTTGAGTTAGGGCCTGTTCACATCACCGTTCGCTTCCGTTCCGTCTGAGGTTTCTGTTGGGTGAACCCCGCAACGGAAAGTGAAAGTGACAGCACAGCTTCCGTTTCAGTCACCATTGATCTCAATGGTGACGGAAACATCGCTAATGGTTTCCGTTCGTCACCATTCCGGCTGGTTTTCGGACGGAATCAATAGCGCAGTCGACTGCGCTAATGGTGATGGAAACGGAAGCTGTGCTGTCACTTTCACTTTCCGTTGCGGGGTTCACCCGACAGAAACCTCAGACGGAACCCCGGAGCTGAAGCGAACGGTGATGTGAAGAGGCCCTAACACAAAAGTTTTGTATTTTTTTAAGCTGGTTCCCAAAAAAAAATAATTCCAAATTCTACTGAACCAACTGCCTATTTAGAGACCGGCAGCAGCTCCAGGAGCGACATCATAAGGGACACACTAGGCGGATATGCTGAGTAAAACTACACAGCTTATCCGCCCCGGTAGCCGCAGGGAATTCTGCCAGCAAAACCGCACCAAATAGTGGCGCAGGTTTGGTGAGGCGTGTCCGCTGCGGGAATCCTGCAGGGAAAAAAAAGTTTAGACTTACCCCGGCCGTAGTCCTGGCGACGCATCTCTCTCTTCTGAACGTAGCCCCGCCTCCTGGGATGACGCTGTAGACCACGTGACCGCTGCAGCAGTCACATGGGATGAAACGTCATGACAGGAGGCCGAGCTGCGCTAAGAATAGAGGATCGCGTCACCAGGACTACGGCCGGGGTAAGTCTAAACTTTTTATCAATTTAAAAAAGTACCTTTTTTTTTTCTCATTTGTGATTTTTGCGGCAGAACCGCAGCATTTCCGCAACAGAGGAGCGGCGATTCCACAGAATACATTGACATGCTGCGGCTTAAAAAGCCAAAAGCCACACTGCAGGTCCATTATTTTTGCAGCGTGTGGATGAGATTTGTTCATATCTCATCCACTCTGCTGCGACTGTGATACGCTGCGGATTATCCACAATAAAATGTGTTGCATAAAATCTGCAGTGTTCATGCCTAGTGTGTTCCTACCCTAAGGCCGGATTCACACGAGCATGTGCTTTTTGCACGCGCAAAAAACGTGGCGTTTTGCGCATGCAAAAGGTCCATAACAGCTCCGTGTGTCAGCAGCGTATGATGCGCGGCTGCGTGATTTTCGCGCAGCCGCCATCATTATGACACTCTGTTTGTATGTTTGTAGCACGTGGTACTGTTCTGTTTTCATTCATAGTTTATACTGCTGCGGAAGTGCTGGGCGTGATTTTCACCCACCCATTGACTTCAATGGGTGCGTGATGCGCGAACAATGCACAAATATAGGACATGTCGTGAGTTTTACGCAGCGGACACACGGACACACGCTGCGTGAAAATCACTGACAGTCTGCACGGCCCCATAGAGTAACATAGGTCCGTGCCAGGCGCGTGAAAATCACGCACGTTGCACGGATGTATTACACGTTCGTCTGAATAAACCCTAACAATAAGGCCCAGTTCACAGAGTTTTTGGCCCTTGATATTGACTCGGACACTGCGTCAGAATCAGCACCAAAAAACTTCCAAAACCGCCTCCCATTGATTTAATCTGAAATCAATGGGATCCAGTTGCGGAAAAAAGAAAAAGCAGCACGTCCTTTCTTGCCGCGGTTCTGCCTCTGACCTCCCATCGAAATCAATGGGAGGCAGAAAA
The DNA here is from genome assembly GCF_050947455.1 of Rhinoderma darwinii. Lineage (NCBI taxonomy): Eukaryota > Metazoa > Chordata > Amphibia > Anura > Rhinodermatidae > Rhinoderma > Rhinoderma darwinii. The sequence goes on from NC_134689.1 coordinate 339,223,780, forward strand.
TGCATTTTTCGCTGCGTTTTTTGTCTGCTGTCCTCAATCGCCGCGAGCAAAAAACGCAGCAAAAAAACGCGGCAAGATAGTGTGGGCAGGTCAAAATCTGCCTCAAAATTCTTTAACGAATTTTGAGGCAGATTTTTTTTTGCCTGCAAAATACTGTGTGAACAGGGCCATACATAAATAGCACTTTGAGATAATTTACTCACCGTGTCAGAAGAGCTGCTCCCACTCAAGTCCTCTTCCGGCGATGTCTTCCAGGCGAGGTCTTCGGTCCAGACGTCCAGTCCTTCACCTCCAGCCAGGCTCCAGGTAAGTTTTGTCCATGTGTGTCCGCGGCTGCGCGCGCTTCGTTCGCGGGTGCGCGCGCGGCCGATCGCGGGTGCGCGCGCGGCCGATCGCGGGTGCGCGCGCGGGCGGTCTCCAGTGCGGGCGTTCGTGGGTGCGCGCTCGCGAGTGCGCACGCGCGGGAGTTTCCTTGTGCGCGCGATCGGGTGCGCGCGTGCCGGCGGACTGTTTGACGGCCCCCCATGACGAGGGGAGGGGGCCCGCAGCAGCAGCAGCAGCTCACGACATTCTTTTGGTGAAAAAAACGGGCCCCATTACAGGGGCCCGTTTTTTCCTACCAAAAGAATGTTGCGGCAGTTGCCGGGCCCCCCTTTCAGTTAGGTTTGGCCGGGCCCCTCACACCACTACCCCTAATACCCCCCTGATGGCGGCCCTGAGGTTGAGATCTGGTTATTGACTTGGCTATTGCAGAATATTCCACTTTTTGCCTTAAAAAACTCCTGGGTTGCTTTCGCAGTATGTTTTGGGTCATTGTCCATCTGTACTGTGAAGCGACGTCCAATCAACCTTGCTGCATTTGGTTGAATATGAGCAGAAAGTATATACCTGAACACTTCAGAATTCATCCGGCTGCTTCTGTCTTCAGTCACATCATCAATAAACCCTAGTGACCCAGTGCCTTTGGCAGCCATGCATTCCCATGCCATCACATTGCTTCCACCATGTTTTACAGAGGATGTGGTGTGTTTTGGATCATGAGCCGTTCCAAGCCTTCTCCATACTTTCTTCCCCCCATCATTCTGGTACAGGTTGATCTTAGTTTTATGCTGTTCCAGGACTGGGTTGGCTTCTTTACATTTTGTTTGGCAAAGTTTAATCTGGCCTTTCTATTTTTGAGGCTGATTAATGGTTTGCACCTTTTAGTGAACCCTCTGTATTTGCTCTCATGAAGTCTTCTCTTTATGATAGACTTAGATACTGATACGCCTACTTCCAGGAGAGTGTTCTTCACTTGGGTAGATATTGTGAAGTATTTATTCTTTACCATGGAAAGGATTCTGCGATCATCCACCACTATTGTCTTCCGTGGACGTCCAGGCCTTTTGGAGTTCACGAGATACACCAGTGCGCTCTTTTTTTTCAAGAATGAACCAAACTGATGATTTGGCCACTCCTAACATTTGTGCTCTCTCTCTGATGGATTTCTTAATTTTTTTTCAACCTAACGATGGTGTGTTTCCCTTGCATTGAAAACCCCTTTGACCTCATGTTGTGGGTTCACAGCAACAGCTTCCAAATGCAAATGCCACACCTGGAATCAACTCCAGACCTTTTACCTGCTTAATTGATGATGGATTAACGAGGGAATAGCCCATTAAATAGCTTTTGAGGTAATTGTCCAATTACCTTTGGTCCCTTGAAAAAGAGGCAGCTACATATTAAAGAGCTGTAATTCCTAAACCCTTCCTCAAATTAGGATGTGAATACCCTCAAATTAAAGCTGTGAGTCTGCGCTTTAAACCCATATTGATTATATAACTGTATATTCAATATGTTTTGGTAAAAAGCTAAAATGACAAAACTTGTGTCACTGTCCAAATAATTCTGTGCCTAACTTTATATATAAAGGGGTAACAGCCGTTCCCATACACAATAGTAAATGGTGTTTGAGTTACTGTACTCTAACAGTAATGAACACTTGCAGTGAGACAGAAGTGACACTCGGATACACAGTCACAAATATATAGAAAGCTTGTATAGATACACACAGCATACACAAAAGCAATGGGATAAACACAAACACCCTGATAGATGTAAACATATATATCACTCCAACAACCAGGAAATTATGAAAATAGCCTTTCTGGAATAGTCATTATAGGTTACCATGGAAACACTGCAAGGACAAAAAATAGAAAGACGTGACACAGCCAGTCTCCATAGAAACAAGCGAACCTGCCGCTGACTACGCACAGCAGAACGCCCAAATATGTCATGACATGGAATCTGTGCTGACGGGTTGCTACATGGGGCTCTGGCAGCTTATCGATAGGATGGGACTAGTAGGCTGCTTTATTATAGCAAATACAAGAAACACAGACAATCTTATGTACTGCTTCCAGAACCTGAGCATCTCCTCCAAGACACATGATAGTTGCTTAATTCTAGAAGTCTCCTAATCCCCGGAAATCGTATTCATTAAGACTGCATAGTTCTGTGCACTTCATCCTCAAGAATGTCAGAATTTTATAAATGTAGACTGAGGATACAGAAGTTGCAGTCCTGCTAGGCATATTGGATCTGTGTACGAGAGTCACCTACTGATGTGAACATTTCTTTTTTTTTTTTTTTACATATTTGGCACTGGCTTTAAATAGCCGCATAGTTGTGACCTAGTTACAATTCACACAAATAGGAATAAAGAAATTGCCATTTTTATAGATGAACGGCTGCTGTAGTCTTAAGGGGGTTATAATAAAAAACATAATATAAAAGATGTTATATATAATATTATTTGGTATGGGGAATATGTCCCCAGAAAGAATTCTTGAACATACAACATCCTTAATAAGATTTCTTAAGAGTAAAAAAAAAGGCAGAAAATGTAATATTAATAATTAAAAAAAAGAGATTCATCTGTTTAATCCCCCGCCGCTCCAGTGCCAATAGTCTCCTGCCGGTCTTTGATTACATTCCAGCAGTGATGACGCGCCGTAAGAGCACTAGACCAGTGATTGGCTGCAGCATTTACATGCTGGTACAGCACGTCATCGCTGCTCGAATGTAAACAAAGACAAGCGGCGGACCATTGGTGTATCAGTGTTGGAGTGGCGGGGGATTTAACAGGTGATCTATATTTCCTTTATTATTTTTATAACTTTTTCTGCTGCTAGTTTTCTTTTTTTTCACTCAAAGACAGACCCTTTAAGGTATCCTCATAAAGATAAGTAATGGGTGCAAAACCCACACAGTGCCAAGTAAGGGGACTAACATCAATAGCTTCACTATTAGGGGTGCATCAGTATGAGGTGGTGTGTAGGCCCCTCTGCCACAAAAAAATACAATAATACCTTATAATACTATATTGTAATGCAATTGTGACACGTGTGGGCTGCTATATGGACCTGTAATCCACAGGGATGTATTGACTTTTAAATTATGCTAAGTATACTGCACATCAGATGTCATATTTTTTACTAATACTTACCTGATAGGGGTTATTTGCCTTCTGTATTGGTTTCTATAATGAGGCTTTTTCAACCCATTTGGATGGCCTCTTGTGGTAATCTGTATATGTATTTTTACATGCTTTTCCATAATCCATGTGTATTCAATATTTTTGTGAAATAACGTATCTATTTTTGACATAATAATCGGAGTCCAGGTGTAATTGTATACACACGTTCTTGTCTTTTTCTCTGGTTCCAAACGAATGCAAATTTAAGGCCTTGTTCACACAGTGCAGATTTGATGCAGATTTTGCATGTATTTTTTCTAAGCCAAAACCAGAAGCAGAACCTAAACAGAAGAAATATATAAAGGAAGGCCTTAAAGTTTCTGCCCTATTGGATTCAATTCTGGTTTTGGCTTAAAAAATGCATGTAAAATATGCGCTGAACATGTGAAAAAGGCATTAGGGGGGTTTCCTAGTTATGTATCTTAGGGACCACCCTCTGAACTGTTCATTAGAAGTGGAGTTAAATGATAAAACTCTGTCACTACTAGAGGAAGCTCACTACATATGGATTTACTATAGAGTTCAATGGGAGCTGAATATATCCCTATGTTAATGCCTCCTAGTGGTGGCTGCAGGAAGACAGAATTTTATCATGTAACTATGACTATGACTTATCCTAAAAGCAAGACTCTGACCCCTATAACTATTTTTTTTTACCTATTTAGATGAAATAAACTTAAATTAGAGGTACGCTTTCCTGCCCTAGACCACTTCCATTAATGCTTTTCACCATCCCAAACAGAGATACCAATCGTACATAAATGAAGGGGGTGGATTTTGACTTCTATATTATAGGCATCAATGTATTTAGGAGCCCCCTTTTTAAAAAACCTGCTTTTGCCCCTGGATTTGGGTAACTTACCTATCCTAGGCATTGTCTTAGTCCTCCTGGTGCTATCCATGTTGCTGCGCTACCAATACAATGTCATGTTTACCAGAGTAGAGGGAAGAACATCAGATGGACTAGGACGGTGCTTATGATGGGCAGCCTCTATGGGAACTAGTTGTGAAAAAAACAGGAAAAACAGAAGTACAATGTTGTATAACTGCACGACAGTACAATAAGGGTAAGTCCACACGTAGTGTAAATACTTCCGATTTTCCGCAAAAGATTTCATTACGGAAAATTCACAGCGTAATAAAGTAGCAGCAGAGTGGATGAGATTCGAACAAATCTCATCCACACACTATAAAAAAAATCTGCTGAAAAACAGTTTATAAATTGACCTGTGGTGCGTTTTTTTAATCTGCAGCATGTCAGTTCATGCTGCAGGGTCTCTGGTTTTCTGTTGGGGGTTTTGCCCATTGAATTCAATTGGGAGGTAAAACCCGCAACAAATAGCATATGTTGCAATTTTTGCAGCGGAAAAGCAGCGCAACGCAGAAGAAAAAAATAAAATAAAAATTATACTTACCCAGATCTCTTTGCTTCTGCATCTAGCCCGGCCTCCAGGGATGACGTTTCATTCCATGTTACTGCTGTAGCCAATCACAGGCTGCAGCGGTCACATGGGATGAAACGCCATCCCAGGAGGCTGGGCTGCAGGACGTCAGAGGAATACGTCGCCATGACTACAGGTAAGTATAGGCTTTTTTTTTTTTTACATCTGCTGTTTTCCGCAGCAGACATTCCGCCCGAAAAACTGCAGCACAATTTGGTGAGGTTTTTTTGGCCGGAATTCCCTGCGGGGTCCAGGGCGGATACATTATGTGCTTTTATGCAGCGTATCCGCCCTGTGTGAACATACCCTAAATATGTATATAAAACAATGCACAATGTGGTTTTATGGCATATGATGGCTTAAGTTTATGCCTTGGGGCCAAAAGACTTCCACAGCACCACAATAGCGTGTGTTATATATAAATGACACTCGAAGTCCTCTAAGTGAGTCTGAAGCACATTCTAGGCTCACATGTATTCACGTCTATACCTTTTAAACCAGTGGTCTTTAACATGTAGCTCTCCAACTCATGTATAACTACAACTTCCAGCATGCTCTGACTACTGCAGGCTGTTAGTGAATGCTGGGAGTTGTAGTTTTGCAATAGATAAAGAGCCACAGGTTGGAGACCAATGTCTTAGACTTTTTTAAAGCAGGAAGTGCTTCCAATGAGTCTGAGGTTCTCCTTACTGGCTGAGAAGACTCAGTGATAGTAGGTACTCATCACGAACATACAGCACACTCCTAGAGATCCAAATTTAAGTGCTTTCGTACTAGTGACAGACTCCCTCTAATGACTTTGGAAGTGTTGTTTGTCAAATCTGGGCTGGTTATGGTGGTTATAAACCGATAGAATACCAACGAACAGGATACAATAAAACGTAGTGCTAAGAAAAGATAACCAGTAAACTGTAAAGCATAATTGCCAGCTATATTGCATGCACTATATTGGATCCTAGGTAATGACCAAGATATACTTGGTGCATCGATCAATAATTGACAAGAGACTAAACCAAGAAAATATGATCGACTACGGCACACAATAATGAAAAAAATATATAAATTTTATTAAATAACAAACATGAGACAATTTAAAAGATGGAAATGAGGAATAAGTCACACAATAAAAAGACGTCGCATCAATCAAAAGGTCGGATATGAGTGTTGTGTCAACATGTAAGCAGTTTACATTATAGCAGCAATAGGGAACGCATATGATCACAGAGGAAACCGTGTCCGGTTGAGATCACAGCAAGTAAGAGCCAGACATGTCCAAGAACAGCAATATGGTCAGTACAAAAATGAGGTACTAGTGATTGTAGCGATCTCTGCATAAGTGTGAGAGATAAGTATGGATCGCAGGAAGTTTAGATACACGATGTTACAGGACAGTGTAACATATCAACAAATCTTTGGAATCAACGGAAGGTAACCAGAGATGATGGACAAAACAAGGCAATAGCTGCTAGACAGAACAAAAGTTATGAAACATACCGGTGGACATGATGGAAGTGTGAGATGAGACGTCTGGACCCGACGCGCGTTTCGGCAACTGCCTTCGTCCGGACGAAGGCAGTTGCCGAAACGCGCGTCGGGTCCAGACGTCTCATCTCACACTTCCATCATGTCCACCGGTATGTTTCATAACTTTTGTTCTGTCTAGCAGCTATTGCCTTGTTTTGTCCATCATCTCTGGTTACCTTCCGTTGATTCCAAAGATTTGTTGATATGTTACACTGTCCTGTAACATCGTGTATCTAAACTTCCTGCGATCCATACTTATCTCTCACACTTATGCAGAGATCGCTACAATCACTAGTACCTCATTTTTGTACTGACCATATTGCTGTTCTTGGACATGTCTGGCTCTTACTTGCTGTGATCTCAACCGGACACGGTTTCCTCTGTGATCATATGCGTTCCCTATTGCTGCTATAATGTAAACTGCTTACATGTTGACACAACACTCATATCCGACCTTTTGATTGATGCGACGTCTTTTTATTGTGTGACTTATTCCTCATTTCCATCTTTTAAATTGTCTCATGTTTGTTATTTAATAAAATTTATATATTTTTTTCATTATTGTGTGCCGTAGTCGATCATATTTTCTTGGTTTAGTCTCTGGTTATGGTGGTTGATGATGACATGTAAATGGTTTTGGCATGATATATGATGACACCACAGACTATTTTGCTGATATAAAGAATGAAACCACTCTACTATTTATTGTACATAAAGGACTCCTAACGTGTCTACTAAGAGACATACAATATCAATATACAGCGAATACTGATTATTTGGAGCTCTGTGGAGCAGATGTTGATACTTAGTAGAGCAGATGTCGTGCTTCCTTCTCAGTCTGCTCTTTTCATGTTTTAGTCTCAGCCAAGTGTTCTGGATTACCAACAATTTTGTTGCTTCATGACTCATCCTTGTGATGTTGCCTTACTACTTCTGTGGCCTGATGTTGTCCTGTTTAGTGGCCTTGTCTTGCACTGCTTCTGTCACCCTAGTTTTCTCTGCTTTAGCCAGGGACGTAACTGTATGGGCGTAGAAGTTGCAGTGGCACCTGTGCCCTAGTGCTTGAGGGTGCTCGACAGCTACTGTCACACAAAATAATGCTAGTTTTGCTACTTCTGTGCTGTGACATCACTGTTAATTATTCCTGAACTGTGACATCACTGTATCCATTACCTCTATACTGTGACGCTACTTTGTCCCTTATACTTGTATTATTACTGGCATATTTATTAACCCGATACTGTAACATCATTGTATTCATTACCTCTGTACTGTGACATCACTATGTACAGTATCCTTGTATTTTGATGCTGTGTTTATTATACCTGTATTGTGACATTATTGTGTCCATTACGTCTGCTTTGTGACGTCACTGTGTACATTATCCTTGTATTTTGACTGCTGTGCTTATTAACCCAGTGATGTGACACAACTGTGTGTATTATCCTTGTATTATTACTGCTATATTTGTAAATCCTGTATTGTAACATCACTTTGTCCATTACCTCTGTACTGTGACATCACTGTGAGCATTAACCTAGTATTATGACTGATATATTTATTATTCTTTTATTGTGACATCCCTGTGTTCATTACCTCTGTACTATGACATCACTGTGAGCATGATCCTTGTATTATGACTGCTATATTTATAATTCCTGTATTGTGACGTAACTGTGTTCATTATCTCTGTCCTGTGACATCACTATGTGTATTTTTTTTAATTATGGTTGCTGTATATTATCTTTGTATTGTGCTTTTCACGCGTGTCGTACGGACCTATGTAAGTTTATGGGGGCATGCAGACAGTCCGTGAGTTTTGCTCAGCCTGAGTCCGCTGAAAAAAACTCACGACATGTCCTATATTTAAAGTCAATGGGTGCGTGAAAATCATGCAGGTCACACGGAAGCACTTCCGTGCGAACAGCGTGATTCGCGCAACAGCTGTCAAACTCTGAATGTAAACAGAAAAGCACCACGTGCTTTTCTGTTTACAAACATCCAAACGGAGTGTCATAATGATGGCGGCTGTGCGAAAATCTCGCAGCCGCGCATCATACGCTGATGACACACGGAGCTGTTAAGTGCCTTTTGCGCACGCAAAACGCTGTGTTTTTTGCGTGCGCAAAACACACACGCTCGTGTAAACCAGGCCTAAGAATTATTACTGTGCAGTGATATCATTGTGAGCATTTTTGGGGGTGAACTTATATGAGGTGCAGAAATTTCAGTAGCACATTAGATAGATAGAATATTTTCCTCTGGGTCTACTAGGGCAGTGTTTCCATGGAGTTAAGCCCTTGGGATAACTGGTTATTGTACTGCTAACTGTAGAGCGCATGCTAACAAAGGAGAACTCTCCTGGGCCAGAACCTGAATCGCAGAGCCTCACTTCTTACTAGTTGTAGTTCTATTCTGTCTATTTGCCGTTGAGTTCTGCTTGTAGGCTATGTTGATTTAGACTTCTGGCTGGTATGGCTACATGTATTTGTTCTGGTCTGTATTTTTTGGGGTATACTTATAAAAGTAACATGGCATAGCTCTGTATTTGTTTTTTATTCCTCAATTTGTGTGCACCGTGTTGAGAAATGTGGCACACGTGACAATAAAATTCCATACTAGAAAACCACACAGCAGTACATATGCCCCATTGCATTAAATGAATATGAATATGAAGAGTGGAATGATTTGGCAGTGGTAATATATGTTCTTCAATGGCTCTCTGTCCTTGTTCTTTGCACCAAGGAAGTATATACATAATAGGAAGGAGGTGGTGCAAACAGCATTTGTGCCATCTAATCAGCCAACATAGACATGTCAGGGCACAGTTCTAAAAACATTGCTGCAGATTAGATCTGGAGATGAAGAGAGCCAAACTGGGCACCATTTTTTGTACGCTTTATTTGTGACTGACAGGTACAAGTTTTGTAAAGGATCTGCCAGACACAGCTTCTGCCTCGACGCCCGTGGGTAATCAGTCTGCACCTGCTCCTATGTCTGTGAGACTGAGTCCATGTTCCACCACTCAGGATAGCAGGCTTAGGAGTGGGAGAGCCTATCACAGCCTGGCCAGACGGAGCTAGCTCCCGCCAACTGTCTATTTATACCTGCCTTTCCTGTTCCTCCTTTGCCTGTGATTCTGCTCTGCTTGTTTACTGGCTCTGCTGCTGCTGCTTGAACTACTGAGCCTCTGCTTGTTATTGACCTTGGCTTTACTGACCACTCTCCTGCTCAGCGTTTTGTACCTCGTGCACTCCTGGTTTGACTCGACTCGTTCACTACTCTCGTGCTCACGGTGTCTCCGTGGGCAGCTGCCCCGTTTCCCTAGCTTCTGTGTACCCTTGTCTGTTGTGCACTTACTGAGCGTAGGGACCGTTGCCCAGTTGTACCCCATCGCCTAGGATGGGTCGTTGCAAGTAGGCAGGGACTGAGGGCTCACCTGTCTGTCTCCCTACCCCATCATTACATAATCACAGGCCCATATACCTAGTCTACCCTGGTCCCTGACACAACTATGGACCCCCTTGAGACCCTGGCTCATCAAATGCAGGGCCTCTCCCTACAGGTTCAAGCCCTGGCTCAGAGGGACAACCAGCATGATGCTACCCTGGTAGCGCCCCCAACCTCACCTCTTGAACCCCACCTCAAGTTGCCTGACCGGTTCTCAGGGGACCGGAAGACTTTTTCTCCTTTCGGGAGAGTTGTAGGCTCTATTTTCGCTTAAAGCCCCACTCCTCAGGTTCTGAGAGCCAGCGGGTGGGTATAATTATGTCCCGGCTCCAGGAAGGGCCCCAAGAATGGGCCTTCTCCTTGGCTCCTGACGCCCCTGAACTTTCCTCCGTTGATCTTTTCTTTTCTGCTCTCGGACTCATTTATGACGAGACTGACAGGACTGCCTTTGCCGAGAGTCAGCTGGTGACCTTACGTCAGGGTAAGAGACCCGTTGAGGAGTATTGCTCTGACTTTAGGAAGTGGTGCGTAGCTTCTCGGTGGAATGACCCTGCCTTAAGGTGCCAGTTTAGGTTGGGTCTGTTGAACGCCCTGAAAGACCTGCTAGTTAGCTATCCCTCTTCTGACTTCCTAGACCAGGTTATGGCTTTAGCGGTACGACTTGACCGACGTCTCAGGGAACGACAACGTGAACGTTTTTGTGTTTTCTCCTCTGACTCCCCCATGATGCCTCCCGAGGTTCCGTTGCTTCGTTCTTCCACGGAAGACTCGGAGGTACCTATGCAACTCGGGGCCTCCGTGTCCCCCCAACAACGTACAGAGTTCCGCAGGAAGAATGGTCTCTGCTTCTATTGTGGGGATGACAAGCATCAAGTCAACAACTGTCCTAGGCATAAGAATAAGCAGCCGGAAAACTTCCGTGCCTAAGTGATCATCGGGGAGGTCACTTGGGCGCACAGGTATTTCCCGTAAATATGAAACCTAATAAAATCTTGCTTCCCTTTCAGGTCTCTTTTGGTGGTAGGTCTGCTACAGGCAGTGCCTTCGTGGATTCAGGGTCTTCTGCTAATATTATGTCTGTGGAATTTGCTATGTCTCTAGCTATGCCATTGATTAATTTGCCTAAACCTGTCCCGGTAGTGGGTATCGACTCCACTCCTCTTGCTAATGGTTATTTTACACAGCATACCCCTGTTTTTGGCTCCATGCATTTGGAGCAGTGCTCTGTACTGGTGATGCAGGGATTTGGTTTTAGGCCTTCCCTGGTTGCAGTTGCATAATCCCACGTTTAACTGGAATACTGGGGATCTTACCAAATGGGGTAATGAATGCATGACGTCATGTTTTTCTGTTAATTCTATTTCTCTCCCTGAGGTGGTGAACACTCTACCTGAGTTTGTTCAGGACTTCGCTGATGTTTTCTCTAAAGAGGCCTCCAAAGTGTTACATCCTCATAGAGAATACGATTGCGCAATCGATTTGGTACCAGGAGCTAAGCTCCCTAAGGGTAGGATATTTAATCTCTCTTGTCCCGAACGTGAAGCCATGAGAGAGTATATCCAGGAATGCCTGGCCAAGGGTTACATTCGCCCCTCTACTTCTCTGGTAGGTGCTGGCTTCTTTTTCGTAGGGAAGAAGGATGGTGGTCTTAGGCCGTGCATTGACTACCGGAACTTGAATGAGGTCACTGTAAGGAACCAGTACCCCCTTCCTTTGATTCCTGATCTCTTCAATCAGGTTCAGGGGGCCCAATGGTTCTCTAAGTTTGATCTACGGGGGGCTTATAACCTTATCCGCATCAAAGAGGGGGATGAGTGGAAGACTGCGTTTAACACGCCCGAAGATCATTTCGAATACCTCGTCATGCCCTTTGGGTTGTGTAATGCTCCCGCGGTCTTCCAGAATTTCATAAATTAGATTTTAAGAGACTACCTGGGGGTATTTCTTGTAGTGTATCTTGATGACATGTGTTTTCCAAGGACTGGTCCTCCCACATTGAGCATATCAGGAAGGTGCTCCAGGCCCTTCAGGAAAACAAACTGTTTGCTAAGACCGAAAAATGTGTGTTTGGGGTGCAGGAGATACCATTTTTGGGTCAAATCCTCACTCCTCATGAATTCCGCATGGACCCTGCCAAGGTCCTGGCTGTGGCGGAATGGGTCCAACCTGCCTCCCTGAAGGCGTTACAGTGCTTCTTGGGGTTCGCTAATTATTACAGGAGATTTATTGCTAACTTCTCGGTCATCGCTAAGCCTCTTACGGATCTCACTCGCAAGGGTGCTGATCTACTCTGCTGGCCTCCTGAGGCTGTCCAGGCTTTTGAGGTCCTTAAGAAGTGCTTTATCTCGGCCCCAGTGCTGGTTCAGCCCAACCAAATGGAGCCATTCATCGTGGAGGTTGATGCCTCCGAGGTGGGAGTGGGTGCTGTCTTGTCCCAGGGTACCAGGTCCCTCACCCATCTCCGTCCCTGTGCCTACTTCTCCAGGAAGTTTTCACCCACTGAGAGTAACTATGATATTGGCAACCGCGAACTCTTAGCCATTAAATGGGCATTTGAAGAGTGGCGCCACTTCCTGGAGGGCGCTAGGCACCAGGTAACATTCCTTACCGACCACAAGAATCTGGTTTTCCTAGAATCTGCCCGGAGGCTAAACCCGAGACAAGCTCGATGAGCGTTATTTTTTACCAGATTCAACTTTTTGGTCACCTATAGGGCTGGGTCTAAAAATATTAAGGCTGATGCACTGTCGCGTAGCTTCATGGCCAGCCCTCCTTCGGAGGAAGATCCTGCTTGTGTTTTGCCTCCAGGTATAATCATTTCCTCTATTGATTCTGACTTAGTCTCCGAAATTGCGGCTGATCAAGGTTCAGCTCCCGGGAACCTTCCTGAGAACAAGCTGTTTGTTCCCCTGCAATTCCGGCTAAGGGTACTTAGGGAAAATCATGACTCTGCATTATCTGGCCATCCAGGCATCCTGGGTACCAAGCACCTCATTGCCAGAAACTACTGGTGGCCTGGGTTGCTTAAAGACGTTAAGGCCTACGTCGACGCTTGTGAAGTTTGTGCTAGGTCCAAGATTCCCAGGTCCCGACCAGCGGGCTTACTATGTTCTTTGCCCATTCCCCAGAGACCTTGGACCCATATCTCCATGGATTTTATCACCGATTTGCCTCCATCTCAAGGCAAGTCGGTGGTGTGGGTTGTAGTAGACCGCTTCAGTAAGATGTGCCACTTTGTGCCCCTCAAGAAACTACCCAATGCTAAGACGTTAGCTACCTTGTTTGTCAAACACATCCTGCGTCTCCATGGGGTTCCTGTGAATATTGTTTCTGACAGAGGGGTACAATTTGTTTCATTGTTTTGGAGAGCCTTCTGTAAAAAGTTGGAGATTGATCTGTCCTTCTCCTCGGCCTTCCATCCTGAAACTAATGGCCAAACTGAGAGGACTAATCAGTATCTAGAACAATATTTAAGGTGTTTTATCTCTGACTGTCAATATGATTGGGTCTCATTCATTCCCCTTGCCGAATTTTCACTTAATAACTGGGTCAGTAACTCATCAGGGGTCTCCCCCTTTTTCTGTAATTTTGTGGTTAATCCACGGTTCTCCTCCGTTTCACCTGGTAGTTCCAACAATCCCGAGGTAGAGGTCGTTCATCGGGAACTGTGCACAGTCTGGGCCCAGGTTCAGAAGAACCTAGAGGCGCCCCAGAGCATACAAAAGACTCAGGCAGATAGACGTTCTGCTAACCCCTTGTTTGTGGTCGGGGATCTGGTTTTGCTATCTTCAAGAAATTTGCGCCTTAAAGTCCCGTCCAAGAAGTTTGCTCCCCGGTTTATAGGGCCGTACAAGGTCATTGAAGTCCTTAACCCTGTCTCCTTCCGACTGGAGTTGCCCCCGTCTTTTTCGACTACACAACGTGTTTCATGCCTCCCTCCTTAAACACTGCTCCCCGTCCTTGACTCCCTCGAGGAAACCTCCGGTCCCTGTTCTCACCCCTGAGGGGGTAGAATTCTAGGTGGCCAAGATTGTGGACAGCAAGATGGTCCAAGGCTCCCTCCAGTACCTGGTCCATTGGAGAGGATACGGGCCTGAGGAGAGGACTTGGGTACCCGCCCGGGATGTTCACACTGGGGTATTGCTCAGGAGGTTCCACCTTCGTTTCCCAAATAAGCCAGGTCCACTTAGAAAGGGTCCGGTGGCCCCTCATAAAAGGGGGGGGGTACTGTAAAGGATCTGCCAGACACAGCTTCTGTCTCGACGCCCGTGGGTAATCAGTCTGCACCTGCTCCTATGTCTGTGAGACTGACTCCATCTTCCACCACTCAGGATGGCAGGCTTAGGAGTGGGAGAGCCTATCACAGCCTGGCCAGACGGAGCTAGCTCCCGCCAACTGTCTATTTATACCTGCCTTTCCTGTTCCTCCTTTGCCTGTGATTCTGCTCTGCTTGTTTCCTGGCTCTGCTGCTGCTGCTTGAACTACTGATCCTCTGCTTGTTATTGACCTTGGCTTTACTGACCACTCTCCTGCTCAGAGTTTTGCATCTCGTGCACTCCTGGTTTGACTCGACTCGTTCACTATTCTCGTGCTTACGGTGTCTCCGTGGGCAGCTGCCCCGTTTCCCTAGCTTCTGTGTACCCTTGTCTGTTTGTCTGTCGTGCACTTACTGAGCGTAGGGACCGTCGCCAAGTTGTACCCCGCCGCCTAGGACGGCTCGTTGCAAGTAGGCAGGGACTGAGTGGCGGGTAGATTAGGGCTCACCTGTCTGTCTCCCTACCCCGTTATTACAAGTTTGAGAAAGCAATGATTGATTGCCTAAAATCATATGAAAGAAACAAGTGAGGCTTCCCAGTCCCCAGTCATAAGAACGGAACAGGACTTTAACACACTACGGAATGGGTAGGAGGGGTCATTCACTCACATGTTTTGCAACAATTTGGAGCATTTTCTTAAACTCTGCAAAGAAATGATAATGTCACCAATATTGAATTGACTTATTTTGCATGGAGCACTACATCTCCTGTACAATAAGGAAGATTTTTTTGTAAACAGTCTTGTCCTGGTGTGCCATTTGTTTTACACACTTTTTAAATATGTTACAAATAAAAGTTACATTTTAAACAAAACTCTAGTCCTATTCCAGTGATTTAATTATAAATTCTTGTAGAGTATACAAAATATCAAGTCCTGCGGTGGAAGGCTTCAAATATACCACTAACACCTTAAGTTTGAGTATGTGGTATCATTCATTTGTCATAAGTATGCACCCCAGATGTTCATGTTGTCCCTCCTTCAACACAGACGTGACATCTATAGTGACAATATAACTAAGTCCATGGCACTTTTGTCACCAAAAAACATAACTTGTTTACTGCTTCAATATCTAAGTAACATTACATCTAAAGAGACAATAAAACGACGTTTCGGTCCTTACTGGACCTGTCTCAAGTCGTGTCTGCAATATGTAATGATGGACGCAAAAGGAAATGCAGCTAGAGTTGCGATAGGTGTTGCTGCATTTCCTACACGTCCATCATTACATATTGCAGACACGACTTGAGACAGGTCCAGGAAGGACCGAAGCGTCGTTTTATTGTCTCTTTAGATGTAATGTTACTTGGATATTAAAATAGAAAACAAGTTATATTTTTTGGTGACAAAACCAATTTACTATTACTGCAGTGTATTTCCTTATACTGATATACGGATTGAAAAATCCTTCCAAGTGGCACCAACGTATTCCAGGAGTGCTACCTTACTTTATTCTGCATCTATAGTGACAGCACGGGACATCACCACTGCAGCCAGAAATTGAAAAACATGTTTTAACTGTATACTTGACATGTACTAGATTAAAGCATGAATTACTGCATTGACCTGAGAGTAATTTTTATGGTATTAGAAATTGGACACCTGGTTCTCACTTACATTATTATGGACTACGGTCAATGTATCTGGAAGAATTTCACCTGGGACAATATGCTCTATGTTCTCCACTTATATTATAATTGCTGTAATCTGGGCAGAATCAGATAACGGATGCTGGATACGTTTTGATGCTAATTAATCAATCTGTTGAGCTTCTGTTAATTAAACCAGAAAATATGTTGATGAGACAACAGCCAACCAATGTGTCCCAGTGCTACCACTAATGACTGAAACTGTAAATTAAGGGACTAATGTAACATTGTAGAACATTGCAGAACTAGCGTAACATTTAAGATCTGCAGTAAAAGGTTTTTTATTGAAATTTCATTACGAGTCCTTCATAGGGCATATATGATACCTACCAGAATACATAGATTTTACCCTTCGTCTTCTCGGTGTATCTTCAAAGCATGTCAGGAGGATGGTTCCACCTTGCACATTTGGTGGACATGAAGGAAGGTTAAACGGTTCTGAATGACAATTTTCATCTAGGTTTTAGAGTTATAATCCATGATATACCTTTTACTCCCTCCGTTTATTTATTATGTGAAAAACCTCATGGCTTGTCACTTTCACTTTGCAAATTGATGCAATTCATCCTGATGGTTGAATGAATACATATTGCCCAATAAATGAAAAACGTCAATATTGTCCTATCAGGCTGTTTCACAGCATATCAATAACATTATGCTCTATGAGAAAATAAATGCTATTATATCTGATTCTAGAGACAGATTCAAAAAGGTATGGTCACCATGGATGGCTCTCGAACATGCACCATCCCAACTTTCGATACATTACTATAATGAGATCTGTAAAAATACTCGCTTTTCGGATCCCAAATTGATATGGTCAGTAGGTCCCATTTAATACTTCTTCATTCATCGAAACTATAAGGTCTTTTATTTGGATCCTAATTCCCTGGTATTCCTAATGGTCCTACAATTCTACAAATCGAAAACAAACACTAGGTCTATCTAATGTATCTATCTATCTATCTATCTATCTATCTATCTATCTATCTATCTATCTATCTATCTATCTATCTATCTATCTATCTATCTATCTATCTATCTATCTATCTATCTATCTATCTATCTATCCATCTATCTATCTAATCTCCTATCCATCCATCCATCCATCCATCCATCCATCGATCTAATCTATCAGAAATTGTGTGTGTCCGTTGTGTAGCTGTTTGTCTGTGTTGTCAATAGACCATACTGACTACAGATCAGTGCTAGTCCTCTACTCTGATACCTTGTAATTGTGTGTAACGGATTACTGTGTATAGCAGATATCATAAGATGTATATAATCATGGGCACATTGACTATGTTATGACTAATGCACTTTAATACCCAGCTAAGCAATAATGAGAATATTCTCTTCTGATAGCGCCCACTATCTCAATGTAAAAGCGGCATATATATTAGTACAAAGGCTGCATCAACTGAATTGTTCTAAATAGCCGTCTCTAATATTTCTCATACATTGACAACAATAGAATATTCTGTACATGTGGTATACGGCAATAATCTCTTAATTCAGGTGTCATATAGGTTTGTAACAATTGTATTGCATATTGCGACTAAATAGGCATTGTTGGACTAAACAATTGAACAATCGAGCAGTATCCATGTGTATTGCAACTGAGTTGGATGCAGTCCCCTGACAGCTTTCTACACTCAGATAATAGTTACACATTAAGTGATATCACAACATGGGTGCAGTCCAAAAACTAAAAGGGGGTGAAGCAGCACTGGTCCCGATAAATGGGATGGTGTCACGCCGTCCTACATCGGACAAACCACATCCAATCTATCTTCTCACCAATGGTCGGACAACAGCACACATCTCCAAAAATTGTAAAAAAAGTTTTTTGTCTATTTGTCAAACATTTCGATCCATTGTATGTGTAGGGTCGAGAAAGACATTACAAGTCCCAGCTCATGACCCTTTCAGCCTACCCTTTGTAGCATTTAATTTAACAGATATGTGTGAAAAAGTGCATGGACTATACAATCACGGATAATCTGGCAATTTGAGAGTGTGCTGGGCTCAGATTAATACACTCAAAAACGTAACATATATATATTCTGAGTTACAGCCTGAATATATGATTCACAGTTCTTATGGTTGTTATTGGAAACAAGCTTGACATATCCCTAACAGCTGAGCTATTATAATGCAGTTGGACATTTAGTTTTTCCTATATCAGATTTTGGATTAGATTTCCCAATAGACATGTTTCTATGGGTGGCTCAGCAAAAATGGCAGAGTGTATTCAACCCTGCACCCTCGCGAAAGAAATCAGAGGCAGGATGGGGACATTGGGACAAGATGACATCCAGACATCCCAATATAGCTCTTCTAGCCAGTGCCTAAAGTATTCACAAAAACGTGGTTTTATGGAAGGGGGTAACACTTGTGGTAGGCACTTAAGGGGGCACCTGAGACTGGGGTGCTTATGTGGGAACCTGTGCCTGCAGCACTTAACCCGTTCAGGACCAAGCTAATTTTGTCCTTAAGGACCAGACCCATTTTTTCACATCTGACATGTGTCACTTTATGTGGTAATAACTTTGGAATGCTTTTACCTATCCAAGCGATTATGAGATTGTTTTCTCGTGACATATTGTACTTTATGCTAGTGAACAAATGTGGTCGATAAATTCATTGCTTATTTGTGAAAAAACAAAATGTAGAGAAAATTTGAAGAAATTATGATTTTTCTAATTTTAAATGTATCTACTTGTACAGCAGATAGTAATAATAATAATAATAATAATAATAATAATGATAATAATAATTAACATATCCCATATGTCTACTTTATGTTTGCACCATTTTTTGAACATCCTATTATTTTTCTAGGACGTTACAAGGCTTAGAAGAACTTTAGCAGCAATTTCTCACATTTTTAAGAAAATTTCAAAAGGCTATATTTTCAGGGACGAGTTCTGAAGTGGTTTTGAGGGCCCTATATATAACGATCGTTTCACGCTACAAGCGCTTTGTCAAGCCCTGACAAATCGATTGTAGCGTGAAACGGTTGTTGGCATCTTCCACATCAGACAGGCTGAGATCCAAATCAACAAAAACCTTTTTACTGCCACTGCCGTGAGTTCGTCGTATTTTCTACTTCCTTTATTCGAATTAGTCTGTGGAAATGAAAATCTACTTTTTTTTCCTGGAAGAACAGAATTGTCAAATTTTTGTAAGGAATAAAGGAGAAAAAGCAACCCAACATTTGTAAAGCAAATACCCCATATGTGGTAATAAACTGCTGTTTGGACCCACGGCAGTGCTCAGAAGGGAAGGAGCGCCATTTGGATTTTGGAGCGCTAATTTCACTTGAATGGTTTTCGGTGCCGTGTCGCGTTTTCAACACACTGGAGGGACCTAAACAGTGGAAACCCCCCAAAAGTGACCCTGTTTTGGAAACTATACCGCTCAAGGAATTTTTCTAGTGGTATAGTTAACATTTTGACCCCAGGGGGTTTTTGCTGAATTTATTGGAATTAGTCTGTGAAGATGAAAACATAGAATTTTCTTATTTTTATAAGGAATAAAGGAGAAAAGGCACTACAACATTTGTAAAGCAATTTTACCTGATTACGGCAATACACCATATGTTTTAATAAACTGATGTTTGGACCCACGACAGGGCTCAGAAGGGAAGGAGCACCATTTGAATTTTGCAGCTCAGATTGGTTTCTGGGGGCCATCTCGCATTTGCAGAGCCCCTGAAGTAGCAGTACAGTAGAAATTCCCCAGATGTGATCCCATTTTGGAGACTATACCCCTCAAAAAAATTAATTAGATGTGTAGTGAGCATTTTGATCCCTCAGGTGTTTTATAGATTTTATTAGAATTGGGCCGTGAAAATGAAATTTTTATTTTTCCAATAACGTGTAGATATAGCTCATCATTTTTCATTACCGCAAGGAATACAGGAGAAAAGACACATCAAAACGTGTTACACAATTTCTCCTGAGTAGGGAAATACCCCATATGTTGTTGTAAACGGCTATTTGGAAACATGGCAACGGTCTAAACGGAAAAAGCACAATTTCGTTTTTGGAGTGGAGATTCTACAAAATAGTTTTTTGGCGCCATGTTGCATTGCGCTGAGGTACCAGTACAGTGAAAACCCCCAAGAATTGACCCCATTTAGGAAAATACACCCCTCAAGGAATTAATCTAGAAGTGTATTTTGACCCCAAAGGTTTTGCAGAAATTAGTACACAGATGTTGCAGATTGAAAATTGCCATTTTTCCACGGATATGCTATTTCAGTGCCCAATGTGTTGTGCCCAGCTTGTACCACTGGAGACACACACCTCATAAATTGTTAAGCGGTTCTCCAGAGTACAGTAATACCCCATATGTGATCATAAACTGCTGTTTGGGCACACTGCCAGGCCCAGAAGGACCGCCATTTGGCTTTTGGAGCGCAAATTTTGCTTGGTAGTAGTTTTGTTTAGTGTTTTACTGGTTTTTCAGTTTATAATGTGGGGCATATGTAATCTGTGTGGAGTACATCAGGGTATATGTAAGCAGGGCGGAGGGTATCAGGATATATGTAAGCTGGGCGGAGTGTATAAGGTCATAATAGGATGATGTAATAATGGGGTAAATGAATAATAAAATTAATTATCCATGGATAGTGACGTACGCTTTGAACCAATCCTTTATGCACAGGCAAGATTTTTGGGTGCAGGAGTCGCACTTCTAAAGGGTGTCCGTGGTGTTGTACAAAATATCCGCACTCCAGTATTGCCTAATCTTTGATTTCTTCACTAGCCCCATATGTAGCACAGATCCCAAAATGTCCTAGTTTCCGCTGCATTTACAGGGTCTACCAGTGGGGGCTAGCAAATGATGACGTTGGGTTTTAGGTGAAGAACTGCTGCACATATAAATTAGTCTGGGCCGTCGTTTTGCATTATTGCGTTATGAGAGTCATAACTTTTTATTTTTCCGTTGACGAGCTGTGTGAGTGCTTGATTTTCTTGGGACAAGCTGTAGTTTTTATTAGTATCATTTTGGGGTACATGTGATAATTTGATCAGTTTTTATTACATTTTTTGTGAGGTGAGGAGACCAAAAAACAGATATTCTCTCACTGTTTTTTTATTCATTTTTAACTGCGTTCTCTGTGCAGTATAAACAACATGTTTACTTTATTCTGCAGTTCAATACGATTACGGCAATACCAAATTTATGTAGTTTTTATATGTTTAACTACTTTTACACAATAAAAACACTTTTTTTCTAAATAGAATAATGTTTTAGTGTCACCCCATCCTGAGAGCCATAACTTTATTTTTTTGTCTACGGAGCTGTGTGAGGGCTTGTTTTTTGCGTGACACACTGTAGTATTTATTGGTACCATGTTGGGGTACGTGAGACTTTTTGATCACTTTTTATTCCATTTTTTGGAAACAACGTGACCAAAAAAGGAAATTCTGCCATTGTTTTTATTGTATTTTTTTTTACGGTGTTCACCGTGCAGGATAAATAATATGATATTTTTATAGGTCAGGCCGATACGAACGCGGTTATACCTATAATATATAGTTTTTTATTATTTTTTCATTTTTTTCTAATTATAAAGGGTTTGATCAGGGAAACAGGTCGATTATTGTTTTTATTACATAAAACGTTTATTTATCTAAAACTTTTTTCACTTATTTTTTTTTTTTTCACTTTTTTTTTTACATATACTTGGGGACTTGAAGATCTGGTCTTCTGATCCCCTGTACAATACACTGCACTACTTATGTATGTACTTATGTAGTGCAGTGTACTGTAAGGCCTAATTCACACGAGAGTATTTCACATCCGTGTTACGTGCGTGAAAATAACGCACATCACAAGGGCCTATGCAAGTCAATGGGACCATTCAGACATTCAGTGTTTTTCACGCAGCGTGTGTCCGCTGCTTGAAACTTACTGCATGTCCTATACTTGTGCGTTTTATGCGCATCATGCACCCATTGAAGTAAATGGGTGCGTGAAAATCACGGACAGCACACGGACGCACATCCGTGTGCTGTGCGTGATTCACGCAACAGTTGCTAAAGGAATGATTTTGAAAAAGAAAAACACCTCCTTCAGTTTATTTTGCTGACGTGAAACGCATGACATACGCGCGTAAAAACGCAGACACGCACCGTACACCGATGTCACACGGAACTGCAACGCAGGAAAAATGATCGCCAACGTTGCAGCGGGATGTCAGCTGTATATTACAGCCGACACCCGCTGAAGATGAAGCGCGCACAGCTCCTGTACCCGCTTCATCCTCAGGGTGTTACTGTACGCCCATTTGCGGGAACAACCCGCTAAGAAGGACGTACAGTAACGCCGATTAGCGGGAAGGGGTTACGGGGCACCTATAGGCTGGAGCACTTAAGAGGTACCTGTGACTCCAGCAGATAAGGGAGCCTCTAAGACTAAAGGGGGTTTTACACTGGACGATTATCGGGCAGACATGCGTTCATAGAAACCAGTTGCCGATAATTTCCCTGTGTAAACAGGGCAGCGGTCAGCAGATGAACGAGCAAACGCTCAATCATCTGCTGGTCGTATTGTTTTTAAAAATTAAAATATTATCGTTGTTGGCAGCATGTCTCCTCGTGTAAACAGGGAGAAGCGCTACCGACATGATAATAATGCATAGGGACAAGCGATCGGAGTAAAGACTGCTTGCCCCCATCCATAGCTCCTTGTGACAGGAGCAAGTGGGCGCCGATCAACGATGTCTCGTTGATCAGCGCTCGCTGCAACATCGGCCGGTGTAAAAGGGCCTTAACACAATGTTACGTGAGCACTGTGACTTTCATGAACTTTTGCACAACACAGAAAAATTATCCCAGTAGAACTATAAGTACGGAGTTTAGTAGTGAATTGAGAGTGGGTGATCAGTGCATGAGGCAGGAGAGGGGGGGGGGGGAAAGAAGTGTCTGGTAAGTAGAGAAATAGGCCTTTTTCTATAACAAGACATATTACAAAGTTTATAATCTAGGCTTGCACTATTGATTTTTGGAAAGTTAGTCACAACGACTGGGACTCTAAGTTCTAAGTACTAAAGAGGGTATTGCAGAATCTTTATCTCTGAAGAATCTTAAAATGTCATCCATTTGCAGGTAAAAAATCATAAGCCTTCAAAACAGATACAAAACTTTTAGGACACAAGTAAAAATGGAGGCACAAATGAAAGTTGCATCTATTAAGGCCAGCCTAGACGGTAGCTGACTTGTCTTGTTACATTTCATGGCTCACTGGTCAGGCAGCTACAATAATACAACAAGCAGAATGAATTTGCCCTCAGGCAGCAATACTACTCTTAAATACTGAAATTTAACCACAGCAGCATCGATACCTGAAATACAAAGTCTGTCCTTGGTATCAATAATAACTTTAAACATTGAAAATGCTCATTTTTATCTCAATAAAAGGAACCACCATTACAAACCAAGGAAAATTTTAAATTATAAAACATTTGGCTATGAAAACGAAATCTTCTAAGGCTGGTTTCAGACGGGTGTAATGCATCCTAATTTTAGCCTCCATATTTTGGCCATGATACCCAGATCTCTAGCAGTTCTACAGAACAAAACTTAGATCAGTAGAACCACAAGAGGTCTGGGTATTATGGCTTTAATAATGACGCTAAAATGTTGCCATATTACATCCGTCTGGCACTAGCTTTAAGTAGTTTTCCAGTTAGAAATTGTGCTTTCACCTCAGAATAAGCCATCCATATCTGACTGGTGGGGGTCCCGCCGATGAGCTGTTTTGAATGGGAGTAGGCTGTAATACAGTCAACCACTGCTAGACGTGTGTCGGCGTTTCACAGTACAAGCAGTGCCAAGAAAGACAGGGATGCAGCACTGGCGGCCCCTTTAAACCAGCTGATTTGGCGGGGTTGCCGAGAGTTGGACCCTCACCGATCAGATATTGATGGCCAATCCTGAGGATGGGCCATTATTTTCTTCTAATTGGAGAACCCCTTTAAAGCCTTAATACCATTCTCCTTTCATTTCCATAGAAAGCTTTTGCAAGCCCTTTCTACAAATGATACACTTGGGCAAAAATTGAGCACCCTTTTCTAAAATTAAGTCGTTAAAAAAAAAACATTGCATTAGGATTTGCCTGATAGCGTTGTATACATGACTGAATTCAGTACTTGTAACTTTGTGCCCCATTTTTTCAGTGATTTAACTATTCTCTATTCAACATCAGAAGAACCAGAAAATAGTTTCCTGTTAATATACAATTATAAAACAGGTGTTATTTGTTATTTTCAATGTCATTATCTATATTAAAGAATCCTGACCACTAAGCCCACACAATAGGCTGACCCTTCCTGTTTTGTAGAGATCAATTTTCAGCTGGTGCTGTGCTATTTAGGGCAGGGACAACAGTCATCTCATTATCATCACAGTCAGGATTATATTAACAGGTAACATCTTTAATATAAAGCTTGCGGCAGATAACACTGGATCACACCATTTCTTGAGAAAGACTCAGGAGCCAAAACGTTGCACAGCCGGATTAAAAATACAACACTTGTTTTGCATTGACAGGAGTTCTGTCTATTTTACTTTATTTGGGCCATTAACAATAGGTGATAGGGACAGCTCCCCATCTCCACATCTGCACAAAGCATGCCCACAATCATAGAAGTTACAAGTCCTATAAATCAATGATAAAAGTATTTGTAAATATATTTAAAATTTTATGTAGATTTATACAGTGGAATATTGCAAAACTACTGTGCAAAGATTGAGTTTTGCTTTAATCACAGACACAAGAAGACTGTGCCAGGTACATAGGTGTCATAATGTATGGAAAAATGTACCCTCCTACTGTAAATTCTAAGAATATTAAAAGTCATCAAGGAGTTTTGTGACCATATAAAAGAATGAGACAGATCATGGAACTTCGAGGTGACTTCTAGGGACTTTCAGCAAAAGCAATCTTCTATAGTCATCTTCTATATGGACAGATACATAATGCCTGTGTAGTCAGGGGCGTAGCTAGGGGGGGCAGGGCATGGCGCGTGCCCCGGGCGCAACTTAGAGGGGGCGCCAGGGCCGTACCGTCCATGACGGCGGCCTGCTGCCTCTCTGAGGGGTCGGCGGCGCCACTGAAACCAGCCGCCGCCACCCCCTCCTGCACTATAATTGTACCTGCATCTATAGGACACAGGTACAATTAGAAGCAATGAATGGCCGAGTATGCTCCGTGCCCAGCCATTCAGTGACTTTCTACACGTAAAGCGGCGCGATACTTTGCGCCGCTTGCGTCGCTGAAATGTGCTGATTGACAGGGAAAGTCATTCTGCCCTGCCAATCAGCACCTTTCATAGACGCAAGCGGCGAGATCACGTCATCTCGCTGCTTGCGTCGCTCAACCCCAGGAGACCTGCGCAGAAGAGAGCAGGTCTCCATTGTCTCAAGAACGGGATTAAGGTGAGTTTGTATAGTTTGTTTTTCTATCCTAATAAAAAAGTGTGTGTCATTATTTATGGGGGGGTGGCTTTTTCTATGGGGGGGGTGGCTTTATCTAGAGGGGGGCATTTATCTATGGTGGGGCTCTACCTACAGGGGGGCTATATACTGGGGTGGGCTATATGTGGAGCACTATATACAGGGGTGGGCTATATGTGGAGCATTATATACAGGGGTGGGCTATATATACAGGGGGCTATATACAGGAGTGGGCTATCTGTGGAGCACTATATACAGGGGTTGGCTATATATGGAGCACTATATACAGGGGTGGGCTATATATACAGGGGGCTATATACAGGGACGGGCTATCTGTGGAGAACTATAGGGGGAGCGATATGTGGGACACTATATACAGGGGAGGGCTATATAGGGGGCACTATGGGGGTACTATCTACAGGGGGCTCTATGGCAGGCACTATCTACAGGGGGCACGGGGTGTGTGTGGGACACAGTGTATGGTGCTATTATAATTAGAGGTGCAGTGTATGGCGCTATTATATTTAGGGGCGTAGTGTGTGGTATAATGAGAACTTTCTCTTTGTTTATAGGTGTAGAAATGTTTGAAAAGTGAGACGCTGAAGTCATCTGAGCGGCGAACTGCAAAAATGGGCTGTGACAGGGAGTAGTTATCATAGAGGTCTGGACCGGATGGAGAAAAAGAACTAGAATCTGAGACGTCGCCGGTAAGTCACTTAATGTAAATGTTTATTCTGCCTCTAATCAGTACTGTAGTCACTGTATGATCTGCAACGAGATGATGGGTGGTATGTTTATGATATGATTTTTTTTTATGTGAAACAGCAACTCCCAGCATAGTCTTGCCATTGTCCGGGCCATGCTGGGAGCTGGAAACAATTCAGTGCAAACCTACATGGCAGGGGTTGCACTAAATTGAGCTGTATTTGTGCTGGTGTTGTATATATGTACGGAGGTTCTGGTACTATATATATGTAATGAGATTTGTTCTGGGGCTGTATTTATGTACTGAGCTTGGTTCTGGAGCTGTATTTATGTACTGAGCTTTGTTCTGGTGCTGTATATATGTAATGATCTTGGTTCTGGAGCTGTATTTATGTACTGAGCTTGGTTCTGGTACTGTATATATGTAATGAGCTGGGTTCCGGTGCTTTATATATGTAATGAGCTTTGTTCTGGTGCTGTATATATGTATAGAGCTTGTTCCTGGAGCTGTATTTATGTACTGAGCTTGGTTCTGATGCTGTATTTATGTACTGAGCTTTGTTCTGGTGTTGTATATATATAATGAGCTTTGTTCTGGTGCTGCATATATGTAATGAGCTTGGCTCTGGTCTTGTGTATTGAACTACACTACCGTTCAAAAGTTTGGGGTCACCCAGACAATTTTGTGTTTTCCATGAAAACTCACGCTTATATTTATCAAATGAGTTGCAAAATGACTAGAAAATATAGTCAAGACATTGACAAGGTTAGAAATAATGATTTTTATTTGAAATAATAATTTTTTCCTTCAAACTTTGCTTTCGTCAAAGAATGCTCCATTTGCAGCAATTACAGCATTGCAGACCTTTGGCATTCTAGCTGTTAATTTGCTGAGGTAATCGGGAGAAATTTCACCCCATGCTTCCAGAAGCCCCTTACAACAAGTTGGATTGGCTTGATGGGCACTTCTTGCGTACCATACGGTCAAGCTGCTCCCACAACAGCTCTATGGGGTTGAGGTCTGGTGACTGCACTGGCCACTCCATTACAGATAGAATACCAGCTGCCTGTTTCTTCCCTAAATAGTTCTTGCATAATTTGGAGGTGTGCTTTGGGATCATTGTCCTGTTGTTGGATGAAATTGGCTCCAATCAAGCGCTGTCCACAGGGTATGGCATGGCGTTGCAAAAAGGTGATATCCTTCCTTATTCAAAATCCCTTTTACCTTGTACAAATCTCTCACTTTACCTCCACCATGCTTGACAGATGGCGTCAGGCACTCTTCCAGCATCTTTTCAGTTGTTCTGCGTCTTACAAATGTTCTTCTGTGTGATCCAAACACCTCAAACTTCGATTCGTCTGTCCATAACACTTTTTTCCAATCTTCCTCTGTCCAATGTCTGTGTGCTTTTGCCCATATTAATCTTTTCCTTTTATTAGCCAGTCTCAGATATGGCTTTTTCTTTGCCACTCTGCCCTGAAGGCCAGCATTCCGGAGTCGCCTCTTCACTGTAGACGTTGACACTGGCGTTTTGCGGGTACTATTTAATGAAGCTGCCAGTTGAGGACCTGTGAGGCGTCTATTTCTCAAACTAGAGACTCTAATGTACTTGTCTTGTTGCTCAGTTGGGCCTCCCACTTCTCTTTCTACTCTGGTTAGAGCCTGTGTGTACTGTCCTCTGAAGGGAGTAGTACACACCGTTGTAGGAAATCTTCAGTTTCTTGGCAATTTCTCGCATGGAATAGCCTTCTTCTCTAAGAACAAGAATAGACTGTCGAGTTTCACATGAAAGCTCTCTTTTTCTAGCCATTTTGAGAGTTTACTCGAACCCACAAATGTAATGCTCCAGATTCTCAACTAGCTCAAAGGAAGGTCAGTTTTCTAACTCCTCTAAACAGCAAAACGGTTTACATCGGTGCTAACATAATTGCACAAGGGTTTTCAAGTGTTTTCTGGAAATGGGCCTCTATACACCTATGTAGATATTGCATTAAAAAACAGACGTTTGCAGCTAGAATAGTCATTTAGCACATTAACAATGTATAGAGTGTATTTCTGATTAATTTAATGTTCATTGAAAAAAACTGTGCTTTTCTTTAAAAAATAAGGAAATTTCTAAGTGACCCTAAACTTTTGAACGGTAGTGTATATTGCTTGTAAAATGTACAAATGTTTTTATGCTCGAGTTGCATAAAAAAATATGGAAAAGAAATGACACGTCATTGATTGGTACAGAAAACAAACATGGCGAGGGGGAAAGAGATGACGGGAAAGAGGTTGGGGGGGCGCCAAACTGAATCTTTGCCCCGGGTGCTGGAGAACCTAGCTACGCCTCTGTGTGTAGTGCCACTCGTCATTATGTCTGACATGAGAATGTGATGTTTATGCATATATTATTCTATTGATATGTATTATATAAAGATAACCTGTCACTATGCTTCAGACTGGGCTATGACTCCTTGAAAACCCCTGAATGCACTCTTTCAGCACCTCCACCATCAAACAGATCTGGACTATCATTACCAGATGTAGATTAGTCAGGGTGACATCAGCAGATGAGCCTTATGTAAGAATATTGAAACAATTGACATCTTTGGAAAGAAGCCTTGATAATCCTGCATTACACATAGTGCAAGCATTCTAAATAAGAGGTTTGTTTAATGTCAGATGGACCATGGCCCTGGATACCCAGTTTTATCAATGACCAAACTGAAAGGCTATGAGCAGAATCCCTATCGTAATTTATAAAAGTGGTAAGATGGCAATGATCTAAACTATATTACAAAGCCAAATCCTTCTGCTTTGTTGTTGAAGAAAGGTTAAAGCAATATATTTCTTTATGATTTGCATTATGAAGACATGAAAGAACCAGCAGAGTGATGAATTCCTTAGGCTCTGTATAAGCCTATGGATTGTGGCATGTGAGGTCAGACACCTAAGGGGTATTTTACAACATCTCTAAGGGATATAGATATACAACCAGACTTTGTCCTATTGATATATTAAGTTGTGTTTTTAACTAGACTGAATTCAAGTAGATATAATACATTTACATATGCATAGAATATGACTTTTTCCTGCATTGGGTATTAAGGTGGCATTTTCTAAATACTTCCAGCAAACATAGGTCAAGTACCAATGACTTGCTGCATAGAGTTATTTGCTTTTCACACCACCCTTACTGGATGTGTCTCCTCCATTTACTTATGAAACAGGGAAGAGAGTCACTAAATTGGAATGTAACGATTCGGCAGAAGTCCTGAGGCAGAGAAGAGAAACCTGGCCAATGGCAGCCACCCATGGGAGGGCACAGACAGGCCAGGGAGGTATGAATGGGCTGGGTGTTGAGTTGGGAGACATACTCATATCACAGTGTAAGAGCTAGAGGTATAAAAACTTGAACGACCAAAAAGAGAGCTGCAGGGGACATCGTGTCAGCACATCCAATAGCTTTCGCCACAGGACGGAATGGGAACATAGTTCTTAAGAATGTGTACATCCTGTTCGATCGCTGGGTACCATAGCAAGATTGGCACAGAACTTTCTGCTCTTGAAATATTCAGAAGTTTGGAATATTTTGACAATCGGAAACATGAAGATTCTCGCCAGATGCCAGTATCACTTCCTTATCACTTTTCCAGCCCAGCTTTCTATTATAAACTGTTGGACGGAGAACTGATAAGGCTGTGTGACTGCCACGCACATCTGGAAGCTGCCACCTGAGGTGAGATCATGAGGGGCCTTGGGTCTTAAAATGGCTGGTACCTATCAACGTCTCTTACTATTAGTTTACCGCAATTCTATTACAAAGAAGACAGAAAATTCAGAAAGTACCCTCAGCTGCAAGAAAATAGTTTATTAATAATCACTGATTTGTAGAAAAAAATATCAAGATTATTAATTGCAGCGCTTATTGTTGACACTATTGTGTTATAACTTAAACTTTAAATTAATTTTTGGATGCTAAATATCTAACTTATTCAATTTGAATAGGCACTGAAAATAGTGTTCACAAGATAACGCACGGATTACAGATGAACCATTACTAAAGTTTTTTTTGTAAATTAATAATCTAATGTTTTTTTGTTTCTTATTTTTTGTCACAATGTACTAGTCACTTATAAACTATCAATGATATTATGTGAACTAATGCTATTAGACTTAAATATATATATATTTTTAAAATGAATATTTTTTGAGGATAAGATATAATAAGTTAAATAATTATCAAGTTCAACAAATATATTATTCGATGTATTTGTAATCTAGTAGGAGAAACAAATGAATGTAGGCCATAATATTGTATAGAAAGCTGTAAAACAATTGAAATTAAATACTGGCTATTTTTCTAAATGTTTTTTTATGTAACAAAAAAATGGTGTACTCACAAAATGCAGATTGTAAACATAAACTTATGTCTTGTTCTTTGAATACTAAACACATTAGAGTTACAGATGTAGCAATCCATTTCTTGACTCTGATAACTTGTTGCAGTGTGATAACTTTTCATATAAGCCATTGAAAGCATTTGAAAAAGTCATGTTAAAGTTTTTTCCCACAGTGTGTTTAATGCGTTAAAAGTCAAACCAAAGATTGTTACATCTTTGGACCCTTTTACACCGGCCAATTATCGGGAAAACGATCGTTCACAGAACTCTCGTTCCCGATCAGTGCCCTGTGTAAACAGAGCAGCGATCAGCCGATGAACTAGCAAATGCTCATTTATCGGCTGATTGTATCGTTTATGCTGCAAGAAATATTATCGTTGTCGGCAGCACATCTCCCTGCAAAAACTGGGAGACGTGCTGCCGACATGATAGAAATGTATAGGGATGAGCGATCGTAGTAATAATCACTCGGCCCCATACTTATCTCCTTCAAGGAACAAACGAGCGCCGATCAACGAGCTGTCTCGTTAATCGGCACTCGTTTACAAGGCCCATGTCGGGTCATGTAAGAGGACCTTATACCATACAATCTGGCATTTGTAGTTGCAACTTGAAGTCAGGGCCTTTAATAATCTTGTGAGACAGGGTAGATGGCTAGATTACTCAATGTTGTTTAAACACATTTTATTACACACTCTATTAAGTAACCTTTGTAAAGTGTAATTATAGGACTTTGTACAGTTCAGAAAAAAAATCTCATTAATCATTCATTTTCGTGTCCAACAGTCTAAAAAAATCCTTTTATTTTTTTATTGTCTTTATCTCTGTTTTTGCTTTTTTTTTGTTTATTTGTAAAACAAAAAAAATAATACAAATTTTCATTAAATAATAAAGGAAATAAAACTCATAACTGTGTAATTCATATTTATAATAAATGAACTGAGTATGTAGAAAGAAAATATTGGATGCATATTTACAAAGACAGGAAAACATGAGGATCAGACTATTCCTTTTATGAACTGAGAGGGACCATTTGTACCAAATGAAACAGTGCATCTAACTTTGACTTGTTCCTTAGCCAACTGCCCATATTCTAACCACCATCTACACTGTATAATATTGGGCTTTAGGAAAGAGTATCCATCCTGCTAAAGTTGACTAAGGGCTTGTTCACATTGGTGTCAGAGTTGCCCACTCCGTTGTTTATGTCGGACAAAATGACGGACACCATGACAGAAACCCAACGGAATCAATTAAAGTCAATGAATTCCATTGGGCGCCGTTGGTGTCTGTCATGCAATGGATACAGGGGCTCCGTTTTTTTGTCGTTCTCCTGCTATGATGGGCCAGAACAGCAGAAAGTCATAAAGCAGATGTGGACACAGCCTTATAATCTTCTTGGCTAATAATGTGCAAGAGGATACAGAGATAAAAGGAGCTGTTTGGATTAAAAAAAAGTAATCTCAAATACCAAATTAGGGAATCCTGAGTTAATATCTGGGGAATGTCCCTAATCAAGATCCTCATCTTTTAGGCTCTTTTCACATCTGTGTTGAGGCTTCTGTTTATAATGGAAGCCACGATGCAGTGCCGAATCCGTTGTATGATGGTCACCATCGGAGCCCAATAGAACCCACTCTTATTATGGCATTTGTTGGGTTTTGTCTCGGTTTCCGCCGTTTTGCATGTAGCGCTATTGCTCCTGTAAACCCTGAAGGAATGTCCGTACAGTACACGAACAGACAAATTGATTTCAATGGGAACTGTGTAATACTTTATTTCCCCTGTAATGGTGTTGAACACTGATCACTGGGGATTCCAGCAGTTAATTGTTAGGGGACTATTCTAACAAAAATGTATTGTATAAAGCGTTTAGTCATCACAAGCCAAAAAATAAAAAAGAATTGCAATTGGTTATTCCACAGTGCTGAACTCAAGTTTCCTGAAGTAAGTGAAATGTCCATGTATATTTTACAACAAATATTATTAAATTCCAAGGACACTTTTAGGTTTTCCATGAATTCTGTTGAAATATTTATTTTTCAATTTGAACAAATTAATATAAATCACAGAGTACTGCAAAATTTACACTCCATGTTATTTTGCACATTTGTTTAACTGTGGTCATTGTAAGGCACATTTTCTTCCGGGCATCTGGCACATCACAACCCTCTATTCTAGTTATCTATGCTTTACAAATGATCAGAGGTCTCCACCCAGCCACCATTTTATTACTATGCCCTCAACAGGATGCCAGTCCATCAAGAAAACCCATGTAAAATAGAGGAATGAATGGCTAATACTTAAATACCCACCTTTATATCAAGGTCAATCGACTAAAATATTATGAATGATTTAAACATATCTTTAAACATATCTTCCAATTCATATATATCATACTGCTTTGTATTTCCTATAATTAGAACACCCTCCCTTGACTTTATTCTGTATGTGCCTTCTCCCTCACTCCTACAGTCCCTGTCCCCAATTTGTTTGTATCCTGCCTTTTTCTTATGTACTCTCTGGCTTACACTGTGTATAAAAGTACTCTCCGGTTTATTATACTGTGTATGAAGGCAATCTTTGGCTTATACTGTTTATGAAAGTATTCTCTCGCCTGTATTGGGTACTGAAAAAAAAAATAGTGGCCAAGTTATTTTGAAGGGTACTGATTTACATATACAGTAGTTCTTAAAACCACAACTGTGAATCTGCTTCAAAAGGCAAAATATCAGTGTCCATAAGTCACTTTCAGATTACTCAGTCTTTCAGCAGTTAACAGTGGCAGAGTGCTCCCATTAGAAGAGTCCTCATTACAGTATAACCCAGAGACTGCTTTCATACACAGTATAAGCCAGAGAGTTCCTTTAGAAATAGTATATGCTAGCTAATTCTTTCATACACAGTATAATCAAGAGAGTGCCTATAACACACAGTACAAGCCAGAGAGTGCCTTCACACAGAGTATAAGTAAAAGAGTGCCTTCATACACAGTATTAGCTAGAGAGTATCCTCCTACACAGTATAAGCCAGAGAGTGCTTTCATACACAGTATAAGCCAGCTTTCACACACACACACACACACACACACACACACACACACACACACGCACACACACGCACACACACGCACACACACGCACACACGCACACACGCACACACGCACACACACACACACACACACACACACTATAAGACGGAGAGTGCTTTCAGAAACAGTACAAGCAAGAGATTGCTTTCATACACAGTATAAGCCAGAGAGTGCCCTCATACAGAGTATAAGCCAAACAGTGCCTTCATACACAGTATAAGATAGAGATTTCCTTCATACACAGTATAAACCAGAGAGTGACTACAAAGACAGTATATGTCTGAGTGTGCCTTCATAAACAGTATAAACTAGAGATTGCTTTCATACACAGTTTAAGCCAGGGAGTGCCCTTATACACAGTATAAACCAAAGAGGGCCTTCATACACAGTTCAAGCCAGAGAGTACCTTTATACACAATATATGCCAGAGAGTGCCTTGATAAACAGTAAAAGCCAAAGATTGCTTCATACACAGTATAAGCCAGACAGTGCCTTCATACACTATAAGCTTGAAAGTACCTCCATACACAGTATATTCCAGAGAGTGCTTTCATACACAGTATAAGCCAGAGAGTACCTTTATACACAGAATAAGTCAGGGAGTGTCTTCATACACAGTATAAGCCAAAGAGTGCCTTCATACACAGTGCAAGCAAGAGAGCGATTCCAAACACAATTTAAGCCAGAGTGCCTTCAAAAACAGTATAAGCCAGAGATTGCCTTCATACAAAGTATAAGCCAGAGTGCCTTCAATCACAGTATAAGCCAGAGAGCGCATTCATAAACAGTATAAACCAAAGAGTACATTCAGACACAATATGTCAGAAAGCACTTTCATACACAGCATAAAAAAGACGGTGCCTTAATACACAATAAGCTTGAAAGCACTTTCGTACACAGTATAAGTCAGAGAGTGACTTCAAACACAGTATACGCCAAAGAGTATCTTAATACACATTATAAGCCAGAGAGTGCCGTCAAACATAGTATAAGCCAGAGATTGCCCTCATACACAGTATAACTGGAGAGTACTTTTATACACAGTATAAGCCAGAGAATACCTTCATACACAGTATAAACCAGAGAGTGCCTTCATACACAGTAAAGGGCCAAGGAGTGCGTTCATACACAGTGCAAGCAAGAGAGTGCCTTTATACACAATACAAGACAGAGTGCCTTCATACACCTTATAAGCCAGAGATTGCCTACATACACAGTATAAGCCAGAGAGTGCTTTCATACGTAGTATAGGCCAGAGACTACCTCTATGCATAGTATAAGTCAAAGAGTGCCTTCATACATAGTGCAAGCCAGAGTGTGCCTTCATACAGAGCATAAACCAGAGAGTGCCTTCATTAACAGTATAAACCAGAGAGTGCCTTCATACACAGTATAAACCAAAGAGTACTTTCATACACAGTATAAGCCAGACAGTGCCTTCATACACTATAAGCTTGAAAGTACCTCCATACACAGTATAATCCAAAGAGTACTTTCATACACAGTATAAGCCAGACAGTGCCTTCATACACTATAAGCTTGAAAGTACCTCCATACACAGTATAATCCAAAGAGTGCCTTCATACACAGTGCAAGCAAGAGATTGCCTTCATACACAGTATAAGCCAGAGTGCCTTCCAACACAATATAAGCCAGAGAGCGCATTCATAAACAGTATAAACCAAAGGGTACTTTCAGACACAATATGTCAGCAAGTACTTTCATACACAGCATAAGAAAGACGGTGCCTTCATACACAATAAGCTTGAAAGTACCTTCGTACACAGTATAAGTCAGAGAGTGACTTCAAACACAGTATACGCCAAAGAGTACCTTCATGCACATTAAAAGCCAGAGAGTGCCTTCAAACATAGTATAAGCCAGAGATTGCCCTCATACACAGTATAAACCGGAGAGTACTTTTATACACAGTATAAGCCAGAGAATACCCTCATACACAGTATAAACCAGAGAGTGCCTTCATACACAGTATAAGCCAAAGAGTGCCTTAATAGACAGTGCAAGCAAGAGAGTGCCTTCATACACAATACAAGACAGAGTGCCTTCATAAACAGTATAAGCCAAAGATTGCCTTCATACACAGTATAAGCCAGGGTACCTTCATACACCTTATAAGCCAGAGATTGCCTTCATACACAGTATAAGCCAAAGAGTGCTTTCATATGTAGTATAGGCCAGAGAGTACCTCTATGCACAGTATAAGCCAAAGAGTGCCTTCATACACAGTGCAAGCCAGAGTGTGCCTTCATACAGAGCATAAACCAGAGAGTGCCTTCATTAACAGTATAAGCCAGAGAGTGCCTTCATACACAGTATAAACCAAAGAGTGCTTTCACACACAGTATGTCATAGAGTACCTTCATACACAGTATAGGCCAGAGAATACCTTCATACACAGTATAAACCTGAGAGTGCTTTCATACACAGTATAAGCCAGAGAGTGCTTTAATAAACAATATACTGTAAGTCAGAGTGTACCTTCATACACATTATAAGCTAGAGAGTGCCTTCATATACAATATAGGCTAGATAGTATCTTCATACCCAGCATAAGCCAGAGAGTACCTCCATACACAGTAAAAGCCAGAGAATGCCTTCAAACACAATATAAGGCCCTATGCACACGACTATGCCAGTAATCACAGTCCGTGATTACGGGCACGGCTGGCCGCTGATGGCCGTGGACAGGCACCCGCAAAGTATGGGAGCACGGCTCGTAAAAAGCAAAAAATAGGACATGTCCTAAATTTTGCGGAGCCTTTCTACGGCATGGACACTTTCCCGTAAATATATGGGAAGGTGTCCGTCGGCCATAGAAATGAATGGGTCCGTAATTACGGACCGTAATTATGGTCCATAATTACGGACAAAGTCTATGGTCGTGTGCATGGGGCCTAATCCAGAGAGTACTTTCATACACAGTATAAGTCAGAGAGTGCCTTCATACACAATAAGCCAGAAAGTACCTTCACACACAGTATAAGCCAGAGAGTGCATTCATACACAGTATAACCTACAGAGTACCTTCATACACAGTATATACAGAAGAGTACTTTCATACACAGTATAAGCCAGACAGTGCCTTCATACACTATAAGCTTGAAAGTACCTCCATACACAGTATAATCCAAAGAGTACTTTCATACACAGTATAAGCCAGACAGTGCCTTCATACACTATAAGCTTGAAAGTACCTCCATACACAG
Source organism: Rhinoderma darwinii (assembly GCF_050947455.1). NCBI lineage: Eukaryota > Metazoa > Chordata > Amphibia > Anura > Rhinodermatidae > Rhinoderma > Rhinoderma darwinii. The sequence continues at coordinate 339,260,565 of NC_134689.1, forward strand.
TATAATTCAAAGAGTGCCTTCATACACAGTGCAAGCAAGAGAGCGATTCCAAACACAATTTAAGCCAGAGTGCCTTCATAAACAGTGTAAGCCAGAGATTGCCTTCGTAATTACGGGCCCATAGACTTCTATTGGCCACGGGTACCTTCCCGTTTACGAATGGGAAGGTGCCCGGGTCATTGAAAAATATAGAACATGTCCTATTTCAGGCCGTAATTACGGCACGGGCAGGCCCATAGAAGTCTATAGGGCTCCCGAAATTACCTGCGGCTACGTGTGTGCACCCGTAATTACAGGAGCGTTGCTAGGTGACGTCAGGGGATTTCAATTTTTGAAGAAAGAGCAGCAGAGAAAATGGCGTCTTAGCAATCATGTGACCCTTTTAAGGGGTTTGGACATGATTGTGACATCATTTCCAGCCCCCCTTTTTTTACGGGTCCGTAAATACCGGTGGAATACGGATGACAACGGACCCGTATTTACGGGCACGGGTCTGTAAATACGGGTTAAAAACATGTGACAAAGGACCTGTATTTACGGCCAGTATTTACGGGAGAGAAAAAACACGATCGTGTGCATGGGGCCTTTATCAGAGAGTACCTTCATACATAGTATTAGCCAGAGAGTGCTGATCTCTTCTTAGCTGGCATCAATGACAGATTGCATAAAACAAATAGGTACTTCTGACAGATAAGGGCTGGTGGTTAAGAAAAGCAGCTATTAGAGAGCTATTGTTTGTATCCATTACAACAACAGAAAAATAGATAGCTTCTTTCTTAATTTATGAAACGACAGCTACATTTTTTGCCTGATCCCCTCATTTCTGTCTTTAGCACCCATTTTTTGTACAAACAGGCATGGGTTTCAGCTAAATGAAGTGTGAAAGGCTACACACCACATGTAGAATAGTGGTCCACACAGATCACATACAGATAACAGAAAATACTGAAATCCTGTATACATTATTGAGAATATTCTTTCTGCGTTCATCCACTAATGACCATGTGCATGGATCATTCTACTTTCATTGGAATCAATGATCCCTGTTTCTGTTCTACGTTGTTGCAATTGTGAAGCTGCTCTTGGTAAAAATAACTGTACAAACAAACCATTGATTCGCATCTAAGGTTTCGTTCACATCTGTGTTAGGGTCCGTTCCGTCGGAGCTTCCCGTCAGAACGGAACCCTGACTGAACAAACGGAAACCATAGGTTTCCGTTTGCATCACCATTGATTTCAATGGTGACGGATCCGGTGCAAATGGTTTCCATTTGTCTCAGTTGTGCAAGGGTTCTGTCGTTTTGACAGAATGAATACCTTAGTCGACTACGTGTCCTGGCGCAGATGTGAACTACGCCTGAGCTGTTTATATTGTATTGAATCCACCAGCCATTTTATCAAGGAAAAATACAACAGGTCCGCAGCATGTTGTATGTCTGATAACTCTGGTACTCCATTCATCACCATCATTACCATAAGAGTGGCATCAAGTTTTCTATTTTGCTATTGTTTCAAAAAAATTTTTAAAGTATGTTCTAATCAAAAGTATAGGCTGTGCCTACATAGGACCAGCAGCTTCTCTGCTCTGAGACATGGTTTGGTTCAGATGATAAATAGTTTGGACGTAAAAGAACTTCACAGATGTTGGCCCTTGTCAAAAGAACAATTAAAGGGAATTTGACAGCTCGACAAATCAGTTTACATTAGTAGCTAATAAAAAAAGATTAAACTAATAGTCCAATAAATTACTGCATGGCTCCAGAATAAATAATAAAGAGACATTATTTTGTGGATACCCCCATCCACCTTAACCCTGAGCCAGAAGTGGAATCACATGATGAGGTTAATACAAGTAATTTATCTCAAATTTTAAACTGTCTCTAGAGGCGTAGCTAGGGGCTTAGCATAGGGGGGCGGGGGAACATATCTGAGTGGGTCCCAACCCAGTGCTCCCCCAATGCATGTTTATAACTGCAGAGGCACATTCTAATCGTAATGGTTATCAGTCTGAATGAGCAAGAGTGCTGTATATGCTGCTATATTATCAATTCTTACTAAAGTTTAATATTTTTTCTCGCAGAGGAGTTTGCATTAGAAAGTGTTGCAGACCTCTCTAAAAGTAAATTAAAGAGTATATAACCCAGCCTGGCTGGTATATACAGGGATGATGGGGGTTATATACAGGGATGATGGTTTTTATTTGCAGAGATGATGGGCGTTATATACAGGATGATGACCAGTCCAGCCATCATCCCTATATTAATCTCCATCATCCATGTATATACCAGCCATTATCCCTGTATATAAACCCCATCATCCCTGAATCCATTTATCCATCTTTTGGAAAGGGGTGCTTGCTCACCCTCTCCTCACATGCAGGCTGCTTCTGCTCGTCTCTGGTGGGTAGCATTAGAGGCATGTCCTAGCAGATGTGCCTAACGTGCAGCACGTCTGCTCGATTAAAGAGTATTGTAGCGTGGCCGTGGCGGAGTAACTTTGGCGGATTTTGTGCCGAATTTGCTGCATATTTGTGTTTCAGTGCAGAATTACACATAGCATTAAAGTCTATGAGGAAACTTAGAATCCAAAATCTGTAACGCATAAAGAAAATGCTGTGTAAATTATTTCCACAGCTGCAAAATTCTGCACAGAAATTGAAACAATGTATGTGGTTGCAGATTTTTTTTACCCATAGGAAAATATTGTAAATTTCGGCAGCAGATTTTTCGGAAAATGACGCCACATCTGACTGCACCTTAAAAGTGATTTGAATAAATACTCTCTTCACATCTATATAGTCTCATCTCGTTTTTGCAACCAGGGGTGAAACAAGTCAGACTAGTGGATCTGCTATCAGGCCAGGAATGAACTGTCTTCCTATAACCAAAAATACAGGGAAAGTAAAGGAGAGGCAACAGGCGAAGAAATGTAAAGTATTTACAGATGTGTCCACCCTTGCTTTTTTTTTAACTTGCGTTCAGCTATACAATTTATCATGATACTAAAGGGGGTTTTACACAGGACGATTATCGGGCAGACGAGCGTTAATATATAGGGCAGCGATCAGCAGATGAACGAGCAAACGCTCGATCATCTGCTGATCGTATCATTTTAAAAAGTAAAAGATTATCGTTGTCGGTAGCACATCTCCCTGTGTAAATAGGGAGATGTGCTGCCGACATGATAATAATGTATGGGGAGCGCAGCCTTTTTTTTGATGGATGATATGCGTCGCCCATAGACTCCCATGCTAAGAAAATATATAAGTTTAACATATGTGTTTTTTTGCTGGATGGCTGTGACCAGGGTAGATGGCGCCCTGTGCGAAATTTTCTTTCGGCGCCCTACCCCATCATAAAAAAAAAATCCCCATAAGTCTAATGCACCCACACAGTATAATGCCCTTTTTAGTGCCCACACATAGTATAATGCCACCATAACACCATAACCACATAGTGACTGAATAAAATCCCCATACTGTTATTGAATAATACCACCACACCATAACCACATAGTGACTGAATAACACCCCCATACTGTTACTGAATAATAACACCACACCATAACCACATAGTGACTGAATAACACCCTATACTGTTACTGAATAATACTGCCACATAATAACCACATAGAGACTGAATCATACCCCCCTACTGTTACTGAATAATACTGCCAGACTATAGCCACATAGTAATAAAATAATTAAAAATTAGGACCTATATACCGGCGCTGCTGGACATAAAAGGATTTAATAGAAGGCTACGCGTTTCGACGCAGGACATGCGTCTTCATCAGGCCATAAACATGCGGTGATAACATGTTATCACCGCATGTTTGTGGCCTGATGAAAACGCATGTCCTGCATTGAAACGCGTAGCCTTCTATTAAATCCTTTTATGTCCAGCAGCGCCGGTATATTGGTCCTAATTTTTCATTATTTTATTGCTTTACCTGGCAGTAAACTTCCGTTTACCGGTTTGGACCGTTGCAGCAGCTGATCTTTTGATTCCAAATTGAAACCTGCACACATTTCGGGTGTGTCTACACAAGCACATCCACTGCAGTGCAAACTGATACGTAGGCTGGAATTCGTTTTGCATCCTTACCAGCGTTGTGCCTGTCTTTGCACAACCACTCAAGGTGAGCACACTGTAATCCTTGCCCCCCTTTATATTTACCCGTGGGTAATCTGCACTATGTGGCGCCGTGTTTTTTTTTTTTTTGTTCTCTCTCCTTTTAGTTTATAACCACATAGTGACTGAATAATACCCCCATACAGTTACTGAATAAAAACCACTTTACAAGGACTAATATTACCACCATATAGCCATATAGTGACCATATAGTGGTAGATGCCAGTTATACACAGGAGCTCTGCAGACAATATAAGTGATTACAGCACATTTATATTCAGTGACTCACAGGTGATGATTTCTCTGATCAGAGTCGTTCACTTTCCATTTTTTTTCTCCATCCAGCCCAGACCACTGTGACCACTTATTCCAGCCACGACTTGTCTCTGCAGAATTTGACACACAGACATGTTGGTTTCTTGTGTTTCCAGCACCCTCCACACCTATATCCCATCTTCTAAACAAACTCATAATCCACAGTGCCCCAGATGGCAATAATGATCCCTCAATGCTTGACACAATAAAATTGTCCCTCAGTAACCATGTCCCCTTTGTGCCCCCACACAGTAATAATGCCCCCTTTGTGCCCCCTGTCGATAGTGCCACTGCGTCTCCTGTAGATAGCGCCACACACAACCCCTCGTAGATAGCGCCGCACACAGCACCCTGTAGATAGAACCACACACACAGATGCCTGTAGATAGTGCCACAGAGAGAGCCCCCTGTAGATAGTGCCACAAACACACACACACACACACACACACACACATACACACACACACACACACACACACACACACACACACAGTCCCCATCTTGTTGATAGTGGCACAAAGCCTTCCACCCTGTATAGTGCCACACAGCCCCTCTCTGTAGATAGTGCAACACAGCCCCCCTGTTAATAGTAACACACAGCCCCCCTTTGTAGATAGTGCCACACACTCCCTTGTAGATAGTGCCACACACCCCACTTGTAGATAGTGCCACACAGCCCTCCCCTGTATAGTGCCACACGGCCCTTTGTAGATAGTGCCACACAGCCGTCCTCCCTGTATAGTGCCCCACAGCCCCCCTTGTAGATAGTGGCACACAGCAATCCCCCCTTATAGATACACAGTCCGTCTTGTAGATAGTGCCACACAGCAATCACCCTTATTTTAGATACACAGCCCCCCTTTGTAGAAAGTGTCACACAGCCCCCATTTGTAGATACTGCCACACAGCCCCCCCTAATAGATAGTGCCACACAGCCCTCCCCCGTATAGTGCTATACAGCCCCCACTAGTAGATAGTGCCACACAGCCCTCCCCCTCTGTATAGTGCCACTCCCCCTTGTAGATAGTGCCACACAGCCCTCCTCCACGTATAGTGCCACACAGCCCCCCCTTGTAGATAGTGCAACAGAGTCACCCCCCCATTTTAGAAACACAGCCCCCCTTGTAGATAGTTCCACACAGAAATCCCCCCTTTTTAGATACACAGCCCACCCTTGTAGATAGTGCCACATAGACCCCCTTGTAGATAGTGCCACACAGAAATCCCCCCTTTTTAGATACACAGCCCCACCCTTGTAGATAGTGCCATGCCCCCCCTTGTAGATAGTGCACATAGTAACCCCCCCCCGTTTTAGAAACACATCCCCCATTGTAGAAAGGGCCACACAGAAATACCCCAATTTTAGATACACAGCCCCTTCATTGTAGATAGTGCCACATAGCCCCCCCATTGCAGATAGTGCCACACACTCCCTTGTAGACAGTGCCACACACCCCACTTGTAGATAGTGCCACACAGCCCTCCTCTGTATAGTGCCACACCCCCCCTTGTAGATAGTGCCACGCAGCCCTCCTCCCTGTATAGTGCCCCACAGCCCCCCTTGTAGATAGTGGCACACAGCAATCTTCCCTTTTAGATACACAGTCCCTCTTGTAGATAGTGCCACACAGCAATCACCCTTGTTTTAGATATATAGCCCCCCTTTGTAGATAGTGCCACAGCCCCCATTTGTAGATAGTGCCACACACCCCCATTATAGATAGTGCCACACAGCCCCCTAGTAGATAGTGCCACACAGCCCTCCCCTTATAGTGCTATACAGCCCCCGCTAGTAGATAGTACGACACAGCCCTCCCCCTCTGTATAGTGCCACTCCCCCTTGTAGATAGTGCCACACAGCCCTCCTCCACGCATAGTGCCACACAGCCCCCTTGTAGATAGTGCCACACAGTAACCTCCCTGTTTCAGATACTCAGCCCCCCAAAAAATATTACTTATCTAGCCCCGTTCCCGCGACGAACGGAACGCTCTATGGCCTCCAGACAGGACACAAGCGTAGGCCAGCATGATGAAGTGACTCTCCCAGCGTCCTGAGGACGCAGATAGAAGTTTATGTGGTAGTTGCTAGCACCGGGGCCCCCCTGGTGCCAGCGACGCCACCGAGTGTAAATTTTATGTGCCGGGCGGCGTGGACCACCTTATGCCGTGGGCCCCGTAGCAGCCGCTATGACTGCTATGGTGAGAAGGGGTCTCTGGGGAGCCAGCACAGTGCCCCCTTCTTCTTGCTGGAGAGATGCGCCCTGTGCGATCCCGCTGGTCGCACACCCCAAAAGCTGGCCCTGGCTGTGACATATACTTTTTTTTAACATGGTAATCTATGGGCAACGGATGACTGACCGATGGCATCCGTTGGAGGTATAATTTTTTTTTAACATGTTTGTTTAACATCTGATACCATACATCTCTGGTTATGTCAGATTTAGAGAGAAAATAAGGGAGGACACATCTGTATCATGGGAGCAATCCGATTTTTACTCTAATTTTTCAGAGGCCCTTTGTAAAACGAGAAAGTCAACGTGATTGGTCGCTGATGGCAACTGCTTTTTTCCCTTGTACAAGTTACGATAAATCTCCCCCAGTGTGTCCTTCCTAACTAATTTTTAGATGTACATGGTATACCTTTCACAAATCTATCTTGGTGGATTTTAGAATTCTTCTTCAGGGATACCTATAAATTACAATTGCGCCATATTTTCTTAAAAGATCAGCTCACTAAGGAGGAAATGTATTGACCTTTGCCATCCCTATGCATCTCTGTCAGTAAACCAGGTGTGACAGGTTGCATTTTAAGAAAGGAGGAGAATGTGTCCTGTAAGCACAATTTTACTTTTGCACATGACACCCTTGTGCTTGTGTCATAATCAATTGCTCAGTCATTTTGATCCCAACACCTGTAAAAAGCTAAAATATTCTTCAATCGGTTACCAAAGTCCTCTCCCAGTTACTCAATGTTATGTGTATGAGGCATGAAACTATGTGGATACACACCCTACAATGTGACCCTTACTATTAAGTACAAAACATTCACCTCCCAAAAATCAGAACTTTAGTTAATATTATAGTTACTGCCGGATAAATTAACAGAGGTAATGACAACTTTAGGGTATTAATATAGCACAGGCAGAGGCATTTCTATAAGATCCTGGGCCCCAATGCAAAATCTGTAACAGGGCCCCCCCACCTACCTTGTGCAATTTATAATACTGGTGTCTTCATATGTGGCAGAGGGGTCTCAATTGAACTTTATCTCTAAGGTTAGTCCAAGTAAAAGGGGTTGTCTTTTTTAGAAAAAACATTTTCAAATGCCCTATTAGAGAATTCTGACTGGTTGTCCAGGATTAAAAAAAATATATGGCTGCTTTCGACCAAAAACAGTGCCACATCTGTCCGTAGGCTGTTTATGGTTTTTCAACTCAGCCCCATTCACTTCAATGGAGCCGAGCTACAATACCAGGACATGTGTGGTGCTGGTCTGGAAGAAATCAGCCATGTTTTCTGGACAACCAATCAGAATTCCCTAAAACGGCATTTGAAAATGGGTTTCGTCATTCAGGACGCTCATCTATTAGCCAGAGTGGAGTGCCTGGGGAGCCTTTCGCCTTTTGTCCATGCATTACACAAAACGCCCATTTATTTAATTGGGTACTGTGTAATGCAACATTTTCCCTATGGTGGCATTGCAAAGAACTTGACCACATACTAGTGGGTTCCCCTAGAGATTACAGCTATGGGACACATGTTCTCCCTTTCATATTTGTTTCCTATTTTTCAGAGTGTGTCTGCTTAAGCAGGGTTATCAACCCAGCAGGGTATGTTCACACGTCACAGTTTTGATGTGCTTCCACTGCATTTTTATGTAAAAATTAAAAGAAAAGATTTTCCCATAATAAAAGAATAAAAACTCAGAAAGCGCAGAAAATAAAAAAAATGCAGCAAAACACTAGGTGCCAAGTTCACACGTAGCGTAAACGCTGCGGAATTTCCGCAATGGAAATCCGTTCAGAAAGTTTGCAACATTTACAGTAGCAGCAAAGTGGATGAGATTAAGGGTATGTTCACACGGCAGCGTCCATAACGGCTGAAATTACGGGGATGTTTCAGCCTGAAAACATCCCCGTAATTTCAGCCGTACCGGCATGTGCAGGCGCTTGAACGCCGCGTTCATTATGGCCGTAATTAGCGCTGCTATTCATTGGAGTCAATGAATAACGGCTCCAATTACGGCCAAAGAAGTGACAGGTCACTTCTTTGACGCGGGCGTCTATTTACGCGCCGTCATTTGACAGCGGCGCGTAAATATACGCCTCGTGTGAACAGACAAACGTCTGCCCATTGCTTTCAATGGGCAGATGTTTGTCAGCGCTATTGAGGCGCTATTTTCAGACGTAATTCGGGGCAAAAACGCCCGAATTACGTCCGTAAATAGGCCGTGTGAACATACCCTAAGAATATCTCATTCCCATGCTGCGTGAAAAAAACGCAGCATAAACGTTAATAAATTGACCTGCGGTGCAGAATTTAAATCCGCAGCATGTCAAGTTATGCTGCGTTTTAATTGCTTTTCTGTTGCGAGTTTTCTCATTGAATTCAATGGGGATGCAAAACCCGCAACAAAAAGCCATGTGTTGCGACTTTTGCAGCAGAATCACAGCAATTCTGCCGCAAAAAACGCAACTCAGGGAATCATAGTTACCCAGAACTCTCTCCTTCTTCCTGCAGTCCAGCCTGCTAGGATGACGTTTCATCCCATGTGATCGCTGCAGCCAATCACAGGCTGCAGCGTCACATGGCCTGCAATGTCACTTTAGGAGGTCGAGCTATGCACAAAGAAGAGTTTTGTTTTTTTCCGCAGCGGAAATTCTGTTAGAAAAACCGCACCACAAAGTGCTGTTGTTTTTTCGGACGGAAGGTGCGGCGGGTTCCAGGTCGTATACGCTGCACAGTTTTTACGCAGTGTATCCATATTTGACAACATTTGAAACTTATGGTGTGGCTTCTTTGGTGGGTGTGTCTTATGGGGGACATGGCTTATCTGGTAGGTGTGGCCAGTGGGCGTGGCATTCTTTTCAGTATTTTTGCATACAAATAAATAAATTGACCTGCGGTGCAGAATTTAAATCCGCAGCATGTCAAGTTATGCTGCGTTTTAATTGCTTTTCTGTTGCGAATTTTCTCATTGAATTCAATGGGGATGCAAAACCCGCAACAAAAAGCCATGTGTTGCGACTTTTGCAGCAGAATCACAGCAATTCTGCCGCAAAAAACGCAACTCAGGGAATCATAGTTACCCAGAACTCTCTCCTTCTTCCTGCAGTCCAGCCTGCTAGGATGACGTTTCATCCCATGTGATCGCTGCAGCCAATCACAGGCTGCAGCGTCACATGGCCTGCAATGTCACTTTAGGAGGTCGAGCTATGCACAAAGAAGAGTTTTGTTTTTTTCCGCAGCGGAAATTCTGTTAGAAAAACCGCACCACAAAGTGCTGTTGTTTTTTCGGACGGAAGGTGCGGCGGGTTCCAGGTCGTATACGCTGCACAGTTTTTACGCAGTGTATCCATATTTGACAACATTTGAAACTTATGGTGTGGCTTCTTTGGTGGGTGTGTCTTATGGGGGACATGGCTTATCTGGTAGGTGTGGCCAGTGGGCGTGGCATTCTTTTCAGTATTTTTGCATACAAATAAATGAACAAAAATGTCCGCTCTTGTATGGCTCACAAGTTCTATGGTGGCCGGTATCTCTCTGGTTATATGGTTGTTTACAGGCAGGTGATGTCTCGCTTTATCACTAAGGCTAGGCGATATGTGCTGACTACTACTGGTAGCGTAAAAACCAGCGTAGATAGTGCCACACTCAGTGCCCCTTGTAGGTGGTGCTCCACACTGCACCCTGTAGATATGGCCACACAATGCTCCCTGTAGATATTGCCACGCACTGCTCCATGTAGATATTGCCACACAGCCGCCCTTAAGACGGTTCTCCAGACTGCCCGCAGTAGGTATTGCCACACACTGCTCACTGTAGATAATGCAAATCACTGCTCCCTGTAGATATAGCCATGCACTGTGCCCCCTGTAGATAGTGCCACATGGCCCCCTGTAGATAGTGCCACACATCCCCTTTTTAGATAGTACCACAGTGCCCTCTGTAGATAGTGCCACACAGACCCCTGTAGATAGTGCCACACAGTCCCCCTGTAGATAGTGCCACATAGCCCCTGTAGATAGTACCACACAGTCCCCTTGTTGATAGTGCCAGACAGCCCCCTGTAGATAGAGCCATATAGCCCCCATGTAGACATAGCCACACAGCCCCCCTGTAGATGATGCCACACAGCCCCCCTGTAGATGATGCCACACAGCCCCCATGTAGATGCCACACACCCAGCCTTGTAGATAGTGCCACACACACCCTTGTAGATAGTGCCACACACTCCCCCCCTGTAGATGGTGCCACCCCCTCCCTGTAGATAGAGCCATTGTGGCTCCCTCTAGGAGGAGAATTCCCAGCCAGAGCGTTGCCGACGTTCTTGTCGGGGATTCCTCTCCTGGAGGAGCCCCTGACATCACTGTCCATATAGGGACTATGACTCCAAGGGCTCCTCCAGTAGCGGATCCCTGGCCAGAGCATTGGCAAGGAGAAGCCCTTCACTTCACTGCCAATATATGGACAGTGAAGTCATCAGTGGCTCCCTCTATGAGCGGAATTCCCTGACCAGAGTGTCGGCACTGCTCTGGCTGGAGATTCTGTTACAGGAGGTGCCCCTGACATCACTGCCCTTATATGGACAGTAGCGTCAGGCGCTCCCTCTATGAGCGGAATCCCCGGCCAGGGCGTCGGCAATACTTTGGCCGGGGATTCCACTCCAGGAGGAGTGAATGGCAGAGCAGGAAGCGGATAGTTTCCTGCTCCGCCATAGTATGCAATTGTATCTGCGTCCTGAGGACGCAGATACAATTGAATGTAGCAGTTGCCGGGACAGTAAATTGCCAGGACTGTCTCTGTAAATTCGGGACAGTCCCGGGAAATTCTGGACTGTTAGCAACTCTGCGTATCCGTCCCGTGGGAACCCGGCTTAACAGTTGCACAGGTTACTTGATGAAAACCTCAAAGAACTGTGGGCTGGATTGATGGAATTCTACAGATCTCCACAGTCGGGTAGTACAAAATATAAGGGGAAAGCTCTGAAAATTACACAAGAAACAGTTTATTAGTTTTTTTTTAGCTTTTTGGTATGGATGTTTCTAATAATATAGTTACATGTGTGTAAGTGATTTTACAAAGTCCCCCTCCCCTGCACTTTGTATTAGATGCCTATATAATCCTCAAATTAGCTAATCACGTAAATGGGATGCTCAGAGACTGACGTGTAAAAGTACTAGATTATGGGAAGGGAAGCTCAGTAGTTTAGTCTCCACTAGAATTTCTAATAAGCCTGTAGTAGAGCAGTATATGTAGATGCGGCTGCCTTACTTGTTACTATGCACACTTGTAATCCTAGCTTCAGGCGACTCTCAATATGAGGACATAGAAGGCAACAATCTACAATCCAATAGATCTGGATGAAATGCCGGGGATGACAACTGTGCACATAGCAAACTTGTAATTTTCCAATATTTGCTACTATATGCTGCTACTGCTTTTTATTATTATTTCCTGTTAGTTATAGGACATATCCTGAATAAGTGCATTTATACCTAATATGATCACTAATATCATTCTCTTTCCTCAATGGGATTCACAATGTAATTTCCCAATCTCACACCTCACTAGAGTCAATTACAAACCAAGAGAACATATGCAGGACACTGAAATTCTGCACAAATGTAACCTTGGGCTCATTTAAATCTAGGACCTCGGTGCTGGATGCCTCCATCCTGCCCAATACATGTATGACCTTCATATCTCCAGTGCTGATACCAACAGTTCCATAAAAACTGGAAATCTAGTGCAAATATTATACTTTGAGTTAATAGACTGGAAAAGTGGACGTTAAACGGGTTCTTCCACAAAGACCTTGTTCACATGGTGCAGATTTTGCATGCATTTTTTTTAAGCCAAAACCAGAATTGGATCCAGGAGAGGAGACACTTTAAGGCCTTCCTATATATGTTTCTTCTGTTTAGTTTCTGTTCCTGACTTTGGCTTAAGTTCTGCACCAAATCTGCACGGTGTGAACAAGGCATAACAATGCCCCTCTTGGGCTGTGTCCTGTATTACTGTTAAGCCACATTAACTTCAGAGGAACTGAGCTGTAATATCAGATACAGCCAATGGACATGACCTTCCTAAGTAGAGTCGTGTGTTAATGAACCTTCCCTTACCCATCTTATCCCTCCACCCCCACCTTTAGGAAAGACACGTGACACCGAGGTTGGATGTGAAATGGCCACAGCAGCCGTTTATTAATTTCACAGTTTTATCAAAACAATTTAAATCCGAAACATTCGGATAACTAGTTAGGAATCCACCAGAGAATTCCTCCTAATAATTCACATGACCCAACATGGGTCAGAATCGTACATAACAATTTAACGTTAACATTAACCCGAGCAGAGGAAGTCCTTGAAGCCCCTTCAGATGTTCCTTTTTAAGAACACACCGAATTAGCCATCTGCAAACCACCAATTACCTCCAGCCGTAAACCAGCTCGGAAGCACCGTTCACCTCTGCAGATGGCTCCAACCACTAGAAGTCCACTTCAAGGGGATAACACCCGATGAAGCCCTCAAGTGATATACCGACCACCAGAAGTCCACTTCAAGGGGATAACACCCGATGAAGCCCTCAAGTGATATACCGACCACTAGAAGTCCACTTCAAAGGGATAACACCCGATGAAGCCTTCAAGTGATATACCTTCTACCAGAAGACCACTTCAAAGGGATAACACCCGATGAAGTCTTCAACCATGTACCTTTTTTGGGGGACGCATACCCCCGATGCGACCCCCCCACCATTTTGTACTGACTGGCCTCAAGGACTCCCCCCGCCAGCTGCCATGACAACAGAACCTACTCCGGGAAAAAAGGAAAAACATGTTAAATAAGCACACAAAACAAAGACAACACTCATAAACGGACGTACATAAAGACCCACAGGGGTAACAAACAAAGGGCGGGAGGGTGGGAGCTTGTCTCTCCCTGTGTTACCCCTCCCGCTGCTTCCGGCTCAATGCCGCAAACAGCGGGAAGCTCAGCAACGGCCCCCTGACTCCTCCTTGTCCCTCCTCCACCTCCTCCTAACTCTCCCTCCAACTCTCGCTTACCTATTAACCCTTTCCCTATCAGTGAGGTCATGGAGGCTTCCCCTTAAGCCCTGCAGGCTGCGTCCAGCCTCTTCTTGACCTTCCTAAGTAGAGTCGTGTGTTAATGAACCTTCCCTTACCCATCTTATCCCTCCACCCCCACCTTTAGGAAAGACACGTGACACCGAGGTTGGATGTGAAATGGCCACAGCAGCCGTTTATTAATTTCACAGTTTTATCAAAACAATTTAAATCCGAAACATTCGGATAACTAGTTAGGAATCCACCAGAGAATTCCTCCTAATAATTCACATGACCCAACATGGGTCAGAATCGTACATAACAATTTAACGTTAACATTAACCCGAGCAGAGGAAGTCCTTGAAGCCCCTTCAGATGTTCCTTTTTAAGAACACACCGAATTAGCCATCTGCAAACCACCAATTACCTCCAGCCGTAAACCAGCTCGGAAGCACCGTTCACCTCTGCAGATGGCTCCAACCACTAGAAGTCCACTTCAAGGGGATAACACCCGATGAAGCCCTCAAGTGATATACCGACCACCAGAAGTCCACTTCAAGGGGATAACACCCGATGAAGCCCTCAAGTGATATACCGACCACTAGAAGTCCACTTCAAAGGGATAACACCCGATGAAGCCTTCAAGTGATATACCTTCTACCAGAAGACCACTTCAAAGGGATAACACCCGATGAAGTCTTCAACCATGTACCTTTTTTGGGGGACGCATACCCCCGATGCGACCCCCCCACCATTTTGTACTGACTGGCCTCAAGGACTCCCCCCGCCACAGCGAAACAGGCCTTGACCACCTTAAGCCTGTGAGTTCCGCCACACCACCACCGCCCTTTCTATTCCTTCTGCTATCGCCAAGCTCCAAAGATCAATGCCAACCTCGGTCAGATGAACCCCATCACCCCTCCAGAAGTTCCCCACTCCTAACTCCAAATCCCTGTGCCGCACCCAAATGCCCCCGATTTTTGCTACGAAACGGGACACCGCCCGATTAACTTTAATGCGAGCCTTATTGACTCTTTCACTGACCTAGCCAACCGCCAATGTTTCCTCGGGACTATGTCCGACCACACTATCACCAACTTGGGATAAGAAACCCACAAACCCAACATATCGTGTTTGATATCCCGCACCAACTCACGCAAGGGGCAGACTCCTAAGTCATCCCCACCCACGTGCAACACTAAGACCTCCGGAACCCTATCAAGCCGGGCCTATGTCTGGAATTCTGCCAACCCCCTGCTCCATGACATACCTCTAAATCCCAGCCAATGCACAACCGCATCCTGTCGCGGAATGCGCAACTGGCGACCGTCCGGGCACGTACGAATGACCCAGTGCACGTACGAATGACCCAGCAACCACACCAAACACGGAGGCAAATCTGAAATGGAAAACAATTATAACAAATGGAGCGGACATAGGACTTAACTCAGTTGGACTCCCAACGACCAATGCGCCGCACCCCTTCATCATCCAACCCCCAGTGCCCCGCTGCAGTTGCTGCGCCAAACCTGAAGGAATGAGATGAATATGAGCCCGCCGCGACACCAACCGCCGTCAGACATTCCTTAAATACATCTCCAAACTGAAACCTGGACAAAACGACCCGTCCACATGACGTAACAAAGGCAAATCTGGAGACCCCGCTTGCGGCTTAAAAAACCCCGCATGCACTCTACTGGGCACATAACCGACCCCGGGAGGGCGAACAAAACTATCAGCTTACCCTTCCCTACTTGGCTAAGCAAAGCAAACGACACAGGCCTTCTACTATCCGCCTCCACTCTACCTCGGCCCAACCCAAAAATTCCTTAGATACATCTTGAAAGCCACGTAACTTAAAACCAAACGCCACCGCAGATATGAACCGGTTCACCTTTGCCACTGAAAACCCCGCCTCCCAGGCGTCCCCTAACCAGTACAAAAGTGCCACCAACCTGTCTCTATCCGTATTGACGTCACCCAACTCTCTTACCCACTCCTCCCACTGCCTCCAACAAGCAGAATAAGCACTCCACGTCGTGCGCGCCAAAGACCTTTGTACCAGTTGTTCTACGGGACCGAGACCAGATCCCAAAGATGTTCCGGACAAGCCAAACCGAGACGTTCCGCTCCCGGTGCCAATTGCCGAAACCGGTCCCACTGCGAGCGAGAAAGAGCATCAGCGATGCAATTCCGTACCCCCGGCACATGCACCGCCACCACCCACGCGTTCCACGACAAACATACCAACACTAAATGTCGCAACAATTGAACTACAGGAGGAGAGGACGCCGTGATGTTATTAATGGCCAGCACCACCCCCATGTTGTCGCAGTAAAAACGAACCTTCTTATCCCTGAGCCTGTCCCCCCAAATGGTTGCCGCCACCACGATGGGGAACAGCTCGAGCAGGGCCAGATTCCGCGTGAGTCCGCTGGACACCCAACTAGCCGGCCATTGACCTGCGCACCACGGACCTCCCCCGTAAGCTCCAAAACCGCCCGCCCCAGCCGCATCCGTAAAATTATTCAAATCACTCGTATCCTGCGCTGGGGCCATCCACAGCGAGCGACCATTGTACTGGCCCAAGAAGTCATCCCAAACCTGAAGATCAGCTCGGTGCTCCTCCTTGAGCCGCACAAAATGATGCGGTGCACGCACTCCCGCCGTTGCCGCTGCCAACCGTCTACCAAACACCCTCCCCATTGGCATAATCCGGCAGGCGAAATTCAACTTCCCCAGCAGCGACTGAAGCTCCCGCAGCGTCATTTTCTTCAGTCTACAAGCCCGCCGTACCTCCAGCCTCAAAGCACCCAGCTTATCCGCAGGGAGACGACACTCCATTGCCACCGAATCTATTTCAATTCCCAAAAACAAATCGTCGCTACTGGGCCCTCCGTTTTTTCTGGCGCCAAAGGGATCCCAAAATCCCTCGCAACCTTCTGTAGTGCATAAAGCAAATTACCGCAAACCGGCGAACCCCCCGGGCCAACGCACAAGAAATCATCTAAGTAATGGATCAACGAGTCGACCCCGGATACTCCCCTCGCTACCCACTCCACGAAGCTACTAAACGCCTCGAAGTACGCACAAGAAAGGGAACACCCCATCGGAAGGCACCGATCCACATAAAAAGCCCCATTCCAAAAACAGCCCAACAGCCGTTGGCTTTCTGGATGAACTGGCAACAACCTGAACGCCGCCTCGATTTCGGTTTTTGCTAGCAGCGCGCCCGGACCCGCAGCCCGCACTAACCCCACCGCCTTATCGAATGAGGTATAGGCTACGAAGCACAACTCGTGATCTATCCCGTCGTTTACCGACGAACCCTTGGGATACGATAAGTGTTGAATTAAACGAAATTTTACGGGCTCGCGCTTAGGAACAATACCCAACGGGGACACAACTAAATCTTTTACTGGCGACTCAACAAAAGGCCCTGACATGCGACCCAACGAAACTTCTTTTAACAATTTGTCCGACACGACCTTGGCATGCGAGTAAGCCGATTTTAAATTCCTCCGCGTAACCGGAACCTCATAAGGAGGCGGGGGAATAACGAAACCAACACGAAAACCCTCGTAAAGCAACTTAGCCGCCGCCCTGTCCGGATACTCATTTAGATAAGGGGCCATCTTTTCCACCCTCACCGGTGACACCCCCTTGACCAGCCGCGGAGGACTGGTTCCCTGACCTCCTTTTCCGCATACATTTCGCCGCCCCGTGTGATGCACCATTACACTCCGAACACACGTGCTTGAACTTGCACGTGGCCCCGAACTTGCACTGGCCTTCATTAAATTGCCAGCAAAACCCTGCCTTTCCCCCGCCGCCTTGTCCAACCTGACTAGACTGGCCTCCTTGGCCGGCGCTCCCGGGAAAGGACTGCCTAACCGGAGCCGTAACCCGTAACCAGAGAGCAATATCCTTCTGGTCCCACCGAATCGCCGGCCGAACCGCTTTTCGCTGACGGAATTGCTCGTCGTATCGCAGCCACGCCTGGCCCCCATACGCCCTATGAGCCTCCCCAATAGCATCAAAATAACAAAACAACGCCGAACAATTTTCCGGCGCCTTTTCCCCTATCACACTGGCTAATATGGCGAACGCCTGCGACCAATTAACGAACGTCTGCGGGATAAGCCTATACCGCCGCCGTTCCTCCTCGTCCTTTTTACTCTCGTCCCGCTTGCTCTTATCCAAATTAAATTTAGCGAGCGGCAAGAGAGAAAAAATCTCTACATATTCGTCCTTCCAGATCCGCTCACGCACCTCCTGCTTTAAATGCGCCCCCAACGGACCTTCGAAACACACATACACCTCCCCACGAGCGCGATCATCAATACGCACCCGATCGCCATCTTTTTGCGCCTCGGTCTGTACCGACACCGCGACCGCCTCTCTAACCGCCGTTACGGGCCGCGCTTGTAACAATCCCCCTTCCCTGGGACCCTCCCCAACTACCGCCGGGGACACTTCCGTGACTACCGGCGCCACCGCCCTATCTAGGCGCCCGACCAGCTCTCTCAAGCAACCCACTAAGTCTGCCAAACCCGCGCCATCGCGCCCGCCCGCGCCACTACCGGCCACCGATGCGACGCTAGCAGCCCCCCCGCCGATACCCGACATAAAAATCGCTGGATATGACAATGATGGAGTTATACACTCACCGGGCTGCACAGGCGCTGTGTTCCCGTCAGCCGGACCATCCTGACCTCGACGATACACGTCCAGTTCACCTTCCTCCAGCTCTTCTCTCGCCGACGACTGTCCATCCAAACGACATCTTCGGAACGGGGATGAGGACGCGCTGACCGATGGGCCGGCAACCTGCCGCCCGACCGCCGGGACCCAGACTTCCGACCGGACCTGTTGCCTCGACGTCGCTGCAGATCTAGACGTCCGTCTCGCTGATCCTGAAGAAGCCTGCCCCCTGGCCGGAACATCACCAGGCGGGGCGGCCGTACCTTGTCCTCCGAATCTTCCATCCGATGGGGGAGGGGTGACAGGGAGCCCGGCCTGCGACTCCCTGCTTACCGCCGGACCCCGTCGCGGCTTGGGATTCCTGCCAGGACGCAGGGCCTGGGAAGGGGCGGTCCTCCCAGCTGCCTGGCCTGCAGCGTCCGAGATCGGGCTCCCTCTGCGACGCCGTGTCCGCGGGACTGCCTCAGGACTGAGGCGCTCTGGAGGTCGGGACCGCCGGGAGGGACGGGTCGACCCGGCCTGAGTCGCCGTCACCCCCGGCAACGCTCTCAGCCTGCTCCGAGCAGGAGCGGTTGTTGCCGACTCCCCCCCCGCCGCCATAGTAATGCTAGTAAGGGGGCCGGGGGAGGAGAGCCTGTCCCCTGCAACAGACCCCGAACGCCGGGCCTGGCGTGGCGAAACGGCGTCCGGGATCCTAGTTAATGCAGCCACGGTCTCCTCAAGCCATCCGGGACCGTGGTGCACATCAGCGGCACGCAGCCGCTCTAATAATACAGCCTCCGACATTGTTATAAGCGCGGGCAACGGGGAGCTTGTCTCTCCCTGTGTTACCCCTCCCGCTGCTTCCGGCTCAATGCCGCAAACAGCGGGAAGCTCAGCAACGGCCCCCTGACTCCTCCTTGTCCCTCCTCCACCTCCTCCTAACTCTCCCTCCAACTCTCGCTTACCTATTAACCCTTTCCCTACCAGTGAGGTCATGGAGGCTTCCCCTTAAGCCCTGCAGGCTGCGTCCAGCCTCTTCTAGAGTGCCGCTGTTTGTGGATGAAAAGTAGATTTCTTTTTCTAACCCTGAACAACTCCTTTAAATATAACGCAATCAACTTCTAGGAGGTACAATGTGATAGTGTCAGAGCTATATTTAGAGCTGATGTTCCTTATATTTAGAGCTGATGTTCCTTTACCGATTGGGAGGCGGCAACCTCCAAATTAGTAATCGTGCTCGCTGCAGAATTATGACACCTCTAACTAATCTCTACTCCTCCATGACGGTTGATAAAGACTAGAAAATCTGAATACAAGTGGTATAAAAAAATCCATGTACACGCCTAATCTATTTCTAAACAAAATAAATTCCTGTTAATGATGGAAACTAATCCTGATCAATCATTCACACAGTAGTGTCCACAGCCTACAGATTAGCTATATGCATTGATTTTAGGGAGCCGCATAGATATTGACACTAAGGGAATGTTTGGAAGTTGCAGATGACAGATGCTCTTTGCTGGCCTCTGCTGCTCTTGTCCCTTCTCTCCCCCTGTCTCATTCCATTCCAGATTTCTGCTCTTGTTTTATTAGCTCTGAATGGATGGATTTAGGTCCCGACACACAGGAATGTCAGTGGCAGCGCAATTTCCAGGAGGAATAATAATTTGCTCATCCCAGCAAATCCCCAAACCCAACACAGCTTCGTCTGGTATGTGAGGCAGGGATCAAAGGCTGGGCAGCCTCTGCCACCCTGCAATGCTCTGCAGACCGTGCTCTTTCCTGCTCCTAACAGGCAGGCTGAGGACAGGAAATACCAGCCTTAACAGAAAGCATACGAGCCGGGTATAGACGCCAGTCCCAAGAGTACTTCTCCCTATGGCCTAGGCTATGACGGCAGGATCTGCAGACACCTTGCTTGCTTGTACTTTTCTGTGTACATATCTTGACTCAATGAGGCATTTATATAAAGCAACTACAGCAATGTGCCTTCTTGCATGCAGCATTGTTTGCTTTATGTTACTTGGCCTTGTAATAATCAAAAGAGTCTACACTTAAGATATAAGATCTGTGTCTTGTGTCTATTATTCGTAAAGCAAAACCGGAGCAGCCAATGTTATAGAGGTGTATTAGAATGTGGGGTCCACTGTTTCTAGGGGTCCACTCCTTGAGTCTAAATTAATTATTTTTGCACATCTTTATATTTTAAATTAGGGTTTATAAGTTATTCGACTCGCCAATCAACTTTATTCATGTCCATTTTGTATAGTCTTCTAATGACTATACATAATCTATTAATTTGGAATAATAATGATGACAAAAATAAAAAGAGACAATTAGTTTTATTATTTTGCACATCTGCATTTAACAGCATTTCAAAGTTTAAATTTACACAAAATGTTGCGATAGTTTATACTTTTCTCTGCTGGTTGCCCTTGGAAACAGACAACCTATGTTGTCAGACAAGTAACCTATCAGCTTCACACACAGAATTTTTCTGGCAATTTAAACTGCATCAAATAAAGTGGTGTAATATTTTCTGTATGACATTGTCCAATCAGCATCCTACAGTTCTTCTCTTCCCAGCCCAGCAACACAGCGTGATCTCACGATTGAAGCTAAGATCAGGCTGGGCTGGGAAGAGGAGGACTGTATGACGCTGATTGGACAGCATCATACAGAAAACATTACACCGCCCAGAGTGAAAAGAAAGAAAAGAAAGAGTTACCTCCCATTTGGCAAGTATAGCCAAATTTAGCAGATATAAAAAAAAAGCTCATAATTTTGCAAATAATAAACATTTTGGAACACAATTTACACGGTAGTTATCAGCATCAAAGCGCCTATTAGATTAGTTAGGAGACAGGGCATTAATAAACTAGTGACAGATCCTCTTTAAATGTCCATTTGATGAAAATGATGTGTCAGATTTGCAGTAACAGAAATCTCTGAGCAGTGCCAAAGTCATACTTGTCTACTTTTAAGAATCCTTTTCATGGGTGGCCTGGCTGTTGAAGAAGATGTCTGACTGGTGAGCTACTGCACCCTAGGGACTTAAACAGTGACTAAAGACCTCGCAACTTGATCAAATTTGCCTAAGTGTCTCTACTAACCTCCGTGATGCCGAGGAGGAGGAGGAAGAGGTCGGTGGCCAGACCGGCAAAGCTGACCGACTTATACACCCGCCAGGCAAGCGGAAATAGGGACGACGCAGACTCTGGGTCTCACGCCGGTTCTTCGGTCTCCGAGGCACCGCCTGAACACTCACAAGGCTGAACTTTGGGGATCCCCATGTTCACACGGCGTAATTCCGAGCCGTTAGTGTCTCCTCACTTGGGGCTTGAGAGCAGGAGCCCTCAGCAAAGAGATGCAGGTACTCACTGCGAGAGAGAGGATACCCGACGTCAGCACCTCACGCCACGTGGTGCGGCCTTTTCGGCGCCATCTTCTCCCCTTGTCGGAAGTCCAGAGATGCTGCAGTAGCGGGCGCTTAGTCCGGATGAACCGTTGGACGAGGTAAGACACCCTCCAATCCCTAGCATCTCATCCCTGGGAGAGACCCCTGATTTTTTGGGACCATTACCTTCATCTTCAGACCCAGTCACTGAATTGACAATGAAAACTATGCTACAGGCTTTGCATC
Source organism: Rhinoderma darwinii (assembly GCF_050947455.1). Taxonomy (NCBI): domain Eukaryota; kingdom Metazoa; phylum Chordata; class Amphibia; order Anura; family Rhinodermatidae; genus Rhinoderma; species Rhinoderma darwinii. The sequence continues at coordinate 339,282,631 of NC_134689.1, forward strand.
AGTCTCTACATACTAGTCTGGCAGGCCTTATCCACCCATTGTCTGCGTCAGTACAAGAAGTTAAACATAGAGTTCACCATTTAGAAAATAAAATGGGAGAAGTCACTTCCTCTCATAATGAGTTGGTAGATGCTCACTATGGCTTGTACGATGATCTAACACAAATTAAAGCTAAATTGGCGGACATAGAAGACAGGTCGAGGCGCAATAATGTTAAATTTCGGGGTATACTTGAAGATATTCTACCACAGGACCTTAACAGTTTTGCACAAAACTTCCTTAAAAGTATGTTACGGAATGTTCTCAGAGAGATCTGATTATAGATCGAATACACCGTATACCTAGACCCAAACATCTTGCTGCAGATATACCAAGAGATGTACTGGCATGCATAAATCTTTTCCACATTAAAGAACCACTGATGGAAGTTACTAGGAAGAGAGATGATCCAGCCTCAATTTCGGATGATTTCTGTCTTCACTGACCTATCGGCAGCGACACTGCAAATGTGTAGACAACAGACCCCAATAACGTTGGCGCTCAGGGAAAACCAAATCCTATACAGATGGGGATTCCCAGTCAAGCTACTGGTCAAACGCCAGAATGTTATGCATGTTATTAGATCACTGGAAGAAGGTACGGATATTCTGCGCCGCTGGAATATCGTGGTTAAACACCCAATTAAACCATTGGTAACCCTCCACAGCATCTGATGGAAGAATGGCATAAGATTTCTCGACACAAGACTACATACCGCTGAAGGTGATAGAGCTCTGTTTATCCAGGTAACCTGAAGATCTTTGGTGCACAGAGCATCCATCTTGATTCAACTTCACTTTGACTTTTTTCCCCCACATACACCTGTTATGCAGCTTTTGCTGTTTTCTTGTTTTTTGTTCTTCAGAGCTGAGTTATTTTTATGTGATCCGACATGATCTTCTCTCTGGAATTGCACAGATAATACTTCTTTGTCAACATTTATATTTCCATGTGATTATTTAGATTGATTACCTATGTAATGTGCATATTTGCATTTCTTTGAATTTTCTTGTGTCTTCACAGTAACCTTCTAGAGGTATTTGGTATAACTGTACATGTATTTTGGTGTAGAGGAGGCACTGGTAGTCAGCAGCATGCTCTTACTTTAGGAAATTATTCTTAAACTTGCATCCTTAAATGTTAACGGACTCAACACTCCTCAAAAACACAACTTTATGTGGACGGAGGCTAAATCATTAACTTGTGATGTCTTCTGTGCACAGGAGACACATCTCCTCTCCAAGGACTCCCATCGTATCAAGTGTCACACTTTTCCACATATCTTTCAATCTCACTATAAGACCAAGACCAGGGGTGTTCTGATGGCTATTAGGAACTCTGTAGCTTTTCAACAAATCCGTTTACGTGTTGACCCCAATGGCTGATATATTTTGCTGGTCTGCTTAATTAACAACGTAAAATATACTTTGGTAACATTATATGCACCTAATACACGTCAAATGCATTTCTTCCACAAAATGTTTAGGATCATTGATAAATATAGAGAGGGTAAGCTGATAATATGTGGGGATTACAACATGGTAATGAACACATCTCTGGACTCTACCTCTAGTAGCAGACTCGACCAATCCTCCTTACGGACGTTGGTTTGGAATAGAGAGTTATATGATAGTTGGAGGATTCATCATGGTACGGAGAGGGATTTTTCCGTTTTTTCAAGTCCGCACAATTGGTACTCTAGAATTAACATGTTTCTCATAGATAAAGATCTTTTACTTCTCATGGAAAATTCTACCATAGAAGTTATTAAATGGTCTGACCATGCTGCCATAACTCTAACATTAAAAGAACATAATAATTCTAATCCCACCTTTATGTGGAGATGTAATCCGTTTCTACTGTCCCACTCCAAATATAAACAGGAAATAATTGGCGATCTTGAAGAATACTTTGCGACTAATGACACAGGAGAGATACATATCAATTAGCTTTGGAAAGCTCATAAAGCGTTTATAAGGGGATCCTTGATACGTATGGGTCATATTGTCAAGAAACTACGTCTAAAAACCATCACAAAACTTGATGGTTGATATTGCTAATCAATTCAAGGATTTCTATGAATCTTTATATAACATAAACCGGGATCCATTCACGTCAAAACCAACTATAAATGACATCCAAACCTTTCTGGACAACATCCCTTTATCTAAATTAACGCCTAGTCAATTGCATACTCTAAAGTGACAGAAGTAACTGACATCCTACGCTCATTACCACCAGATAAGTCGCCAGGTAGAGATGGTCTCACCAACGCTTATTATAAAACATTCCATGAAATCCTCTCCCCATACTTATGTAGATTTTTTTCTTACCGCTCAATCCTCGGGATCCTTTCCTAAAGAAAATCAAGAAGCGTTGATAATTACTTTACCGAAACCAGGAAAGTCGGCTGACCAACACCAAAACTTTAGGCCAATTTCCTTATTAAGTATTGATCTGAAAATCTATGTCAAATTAATAGTGAATCGACTGGCCCCTATTTTGCCCCATCTGATAGCGGATGACCAGACTGGCTTCATTAGGGGGAGACAGGGATCAGACAATACCAGACGGGTAGTAGGTTTGCTGAACCATATCGAGAAGAAACACATCTCATCCGTGTTGTTAGCTATGGACACGGAGAAGGCGTTTGACCGCATTTCTTGGTTGTACGCCTTCTCTACTCTTAAACATATGGGGTTTTCAGGCACTATAGTGTCGGCTATACATGCTTTGTATTCTGAACCTTCGGCAAAAGTTTATACAAATGGGGTGTTTTCTGAAGAGTTTGGAATTTCCAATGGTACTACACAGGGCTGCCCCTTGTCACCCCTCATATTTGTGTTGTCTATGGAACCTTTAGCCCAACTTCTTAGATTACATACAGCTGTGCAGGGCATAAAAATAGGATCAAAGACGCATATTATCTACTTATATGCTGATGACGTAATATTGTCTCTGTCTAACCCAGAGACTTCTCTGGAAGCTGCTATGGACTGTATGTCGCAATTTGGTCACGTCTCCCTTTTAAAACTGAACACACAAAAGTCTCAGATCCTTTCCCTGCATCTCTCGGTCTCATCTTTACATTTTCTCCAATCTAAATACCCATTTGTATAGAATAAGACAAAAATCACCTATTTGGGCCTTACTTTGACGGATAACCATAAAGCTTTATTTGGGGCTAACTATATCCCTCTCATACAGGTGATTCAGGATGAGACCGATAGAATGATTAAAGTAGAGGTTTCATGGTTGGGTAGAATTGCTGCGTTTAAGATGTTTCTCCTACCAAAGCTATTATATTTATTTTGAACTCTCCCTATAACAATTCCCAAATCTTATTTTTATCGCATTCAACTTATTTTGATGAACTTTATTTGGGCAAAGAAGAAATCAAGAGTTGCATCTCACATACTCATCAAAGATCAAAAATCAGGGGGCCTGGGAGTACCTAGTATATTTGGGTATTATGTTGCTTCTGTAGCAGCTCAAGCGAGGTCGTGGTGGAAGGATGACAACTCGAAACATTGGGTACACATTGAATCATCCTATTTGGGCTCCGGAGGTTTGAGATCCCTCCTTTTCTTACCATTTTGGGATATACGACTCCCAGTTGAGATTTCCCCCCCTTACTATAGCCACCTTGACATGTTGGACATACTTACATTTACATGCGTCAAAATGCTTACCAATATGTAGGTCTTATCTTCCACTAGATTTTTTTGGAGCTATCTATACCTAGCCTGAACCTTCAGTGTTGGAAAACACGAGGATTGGTTACATGCGACCAACTTTTTCATGACAATCAATTGTTGAGATTTGCACACTAAATGACATCCTTTGCTATCCCTCAGTGGGTGTTGTTTACATACATTAGGATTAAACATTTTATACATAGTCATGCAGATCTCAATTTCCGGGGCAATCTCTAGTTACTGAATGGTTTTAACGCTGGGAAGAAGGGCTTAAAATATCTTTATAACTCCATTTCCTCTCATTCGGAGTTCCAGAAAACTGGTCCGATTGTTCGTTGGGAACAGGACTTGGGGAAAACTTTCTCAGATCATCAATGGACTTCAGCCTTTAAATAGATACATACCTCACTTAGATGTGTTTCATATGTAGAAGCTGTCACCAAAACATTTTTTCGATGGTGCTATACGCCAGATTGTCTACATACAATGTTTCCAAATGCCTCTTCATTATGCTGGTGGAATTGGGGTAATAGGGGTTCTCTCATACATGTTTTATGGGAGTGTCCTCTTATTAATAAATACTGGTCTGAGGTAATTACTCTAATGTCTGACATATTTTCTATGGAAGTCGTGCCTAGCCCACAGTTGATTCTACTATTTTTGGAAATAGATAGTGCACCTGTTGTTCATAGGAGGTTATTTTGTAAGATCCTAGTTATGGCAAAATTGGTTCTAACACGTTACTGGAAGCAAGTGGAAATCCCACCACTTTCCGAATTAATTTTGGTAATAAACACATCCTATGTATACGAAAAAGCCATTGCATTTGGTAATTTCTCGATTTCATCTTTTGAGAAATATTCGATAGCTTGGACAAATTGTAATCTTTGCTCAGGGAGGTAATAAATAAAGCCCAGTTGGGCCAGATTTAGATAATTTTTCGGATTATTACTACTGTTGTTTTTGTTTGTTGTTTGTGTAATTTACTACATGCTTGCATTGTTATCATATGTACTTCATAATCCTATTTAATGCGTAGGGTATGGTCTTGTTCAGAATATACTTTGAGACTGCTTTACTACTTGTATTCTTTTGAACCTGCCAATATCTTGTGATAATGCTGATTTTGCTGACATTTTGTTTTGTTTATGTGAAACTTTAATAAAAATTATTTGAACGAAGAATCCTTTTCACGGACATTTATTTTCTATGTGAACTCGGCTTACAAGTACAATATACGCCTCCAGAATGACATCTAAACTTCCTCCATTAACAGTGCCATCAGATTGACCCAATAAAGAGTGGCAGCACACTACCCCCATAAACTATGCGTTGGCACAGTTTTATTTTCCAAAAATTTGTGTTGTTTAATATCATAATATAACTTTATAAGGGTCGAAGCTCTTTTTTTAAAATTATTATTATTTAGAATAATCTCTGTGATTGCCTTCACACAGCCATATAATTTAATGATAAAATTCAAAGCTATGAAACCTTTGAAAGGCAATTTTTTAAAATACAAATGTCAGTCATTGTGATTAGTGCAACATTCTAAATAGTTTTTATTAAAAATTAGTTTGACTTTTTTAGTTACAGCTTCTCTTTATTCTCTATACAGAGCAGCTATTTTGTTCGCTATGACCTGAATCCGTCAGTCCCGCAGACCTGACAGGTTCAGTGGCAGAAGGTCCTGCGTGTCTCTGAGGCTTCGTTCACATCTGCGCTAGGGTCCCATTCCGACGTTCCGTCTGAGCTTTCCGTCGGAACGGGACCCAGACGAACACAAACGGAAACCAAAGGTTTCCGTTTCCATCACCATTGATTTCAATGGTGACGGATCTGGTGCCAATGGTTTCCGTTTGTCTCAGTTGTGCAAGGGTTCCGTCGTTTTGACGGAATGAATAGTGTAGTCAACTTTGGTTTCCTTTTGTGTCAGTCAGGGTCCCGTTCAGACGGAAAGCTCCTACGGAGCGTCGGAACAGTGCCCTAGCGCAGATGTGAACGAAGTCTTACACGCAGGATCCACCTATAATCTATCACATCTAAGTTATGAACTTAGATGTGACGGATAACAGGTGGATTCTGCGGACCTGACAGGTACAGGATTTAACGAATTATACAGCTGCTGTGTATAGAGAATACAGAGCGTCTGTATCTCAATAAGTAAAACACATTTTCAATAAAAACTATTTAGAAAGTTGCACCAATCACACTGACTGACATTTTTATTTTTAAAAAATTGCCTTTTAAAGGTGTACATAGCCTTTAAAGGGCTTTTCTCTTGTAGTCATTATTTCCTATTAGAGCATATGCTCTATGAGCCAGGACAGAGATGCTCAGTCTATAAGGATGGCCATTCATCATGGGTGACTGCTGCAGGTAAAATGTCTATCTGTACTACAGAACGTATTGAAAAGCTAGACTAACATTGTGTAGATCTTCGCCAACTAGAAAGCTCCCCAGCTGTATTTCTGCAGAGTGAAGGGTTCCTACATACCACTGCACATTGTGGTTGATATACGTACATTTGGATGGAACATAATACTACAGTTACCCAATGCATATTGATGCATCAAAGTAAGGTCCTGACGCTGGCCAGGGGCCGCTGTGACCCTTATAGCTACGACTCTGGTCGTAGCTATTGTTCATGAGGAAGTCCCAAGCAGCGGATCACACTCTATGGGATGGAGGTGCAAACCAAAAAAACAACTTATTTTCCACTCTAAAAGATTTTAGGATTTTCATTATCATGTGGAAGGCTCCTGAAAAAAAAAAAAAAAGGGTCTGATTCCTCTGACTGCCAGGGACACTCTCCTGCTGGCACTATTAATGGGTATATTCTGAATGCTGTTATGGGGCATAGCCACAATCACTATGTGGCAACTATGTCATAATTTCACAGCAAAGACTTCAAATTTCACCCAAAACAGGGCTTTGTCTTGGTCAGACTCTTCTTAAGGGTCGATATACATGGCATTGTCACATGCATGAACCCTGTACGCCAGCACAAATATGCCTCCCATGGCACAATAATTTGTTTTTTTACTGATTCATAAGAAAACAATTTTTTATAATGAGTATCATGTTATTGATCACAGATTTGTAATATGGCAGTAAGCATGTGGCCTAACTGTGTGATGGCGTTTTGCTCCAGTACACCTATGTATTTGTATGTACATTTTTGTTGTACGTGTGCTACAGTGGCAGATTAAGTAGACCATAGGCCTTGGGATGTACCCCAAACTTGGGCCCCCCTTCCTCACCGCCGCTCTGCCGTGTCTATAGTGAACAACACCTTTCTGTGTAAGAATTGACAAATGGGTGTTACGATTCCCCTTGTCAAAGGGCTGTGTCCCTACATACTGACAGTCTCCAACCATCGCTGACAGTATCACACTTCCTCTTGACAATGGGAATGGTAACACACATTTGTCTGTTAGTCCTTGGTACAAAAAAATATGTAGAATACAAGGATTTCCTACAACAGACATGTGAGGAGAGGGGACAGATCCCCTATAGAACCAGTGACGCACTGATGATGTCTTCTCTGATGGGAGTCGTTTTCTTCTCCATCTGACGCAGACCGTTATGGCGACGTCTCCTGATGAGACATCTTTGCCCATCACTTCTGCAGCCATTTCCAGCTCCTATAGAAACACACAAATTTAGACACCAAGGCTCAGGACCATACATTAAAGGGGTTGTCCGGGCACAGACCGTTTTTTATACTGATAACCTATCGATGTGCCCGGACAACCCCTTTTACTCAGTGTTAAGGATCTGCCAGGCACAGCTTCTGTATCCACGCCCATAGGTAATCAGTCTGCACCTGCTTCTATGTCTGTGAGACTGACTCCATCTTCCACCACTCAGGATGGCAGGCTTAGGAGTGGGAGAGCCTATCACAGCCTGGCCAGACGGAGCTAGCTCCCGCCCTCTGTCTATTTATACCTGCCTTTCCTGTTCCTCCTTGCTTGTGATTCTTCTCTGTTGGTTTCCTGGCCCTGCTGCAGCTTCTTGAACTACTTGTCCCTGCTTCGTATTGACCCTGGCTTACTGACTACTCTTCTGCTCTGCGTTTGGTACCTCGTACACTCTTGGTTTGACTCGGCTTGTTCACTACTCTCCTGCTCTGCGTTTGGTACCTCGTACACTCCTGGTTTGACTCGGCTTGTTCACTACTCTCCTGCTCTGCGTTTGGTACCTCGTACACTCCTGGTTTGACTCGGCTTGTTCACTACTCTCCTGCTCTGCGTTTGGCACCTCGTACTCTCCTGGTTTGACTCGGCTCATTTACTACTCTTGTTGCTCACGGTGTTGCCGTGGGCAACTGCCCCGTTTCCCTTTGTTCTGTGTTTCCTTGTCTGTTGTCTGTCGTGCACTTACTGAGTGTAGGGACCGTCGCCCAGTTGTACCCCGTCGCCTAGGGCGGGTCATTGCAAGTAGGCAGGGACTGAGTGGCGGGTAGATTAGGGCTCACTTGTCTGTTTCCCTATCCCTGTCATTACACTCAGACTAATAAATTTGGACCCCAGACTAGATCATAAAATACATACAGACCCAGACCTTCTAAACTATTGCAGTCCCCAGACCAGACCCCCCTAAACAAATACAGACCCCAGAACAAGCACCCTAAATAAATACAGACCTTAGACAGGACCCCTAAATACAGACCCCAGACCCGACCCTCTACACTAATAATGACCCCAAACCTGACTCCCTTAATACAGACCCCAGACCAGTCCCCCTAAACTAATACAGACCCCTAAAGAAAGACCCCTAAACTAATACAGACCCAAGACCAGGCCACCTAAATACAGACCCCATAAACTAATACAGACCCCAGACCCCTTAAATACAGACCCCAGACCTCAAACTAATACAGACCCCCTAAATACAGACCCCAGACTTGACCCCCTACACTAATAATGACCCAGACCTGACTCCCTTAAGTAATACAGACCAAAGACCAAACTCCCTAATCTAATACAGACCCCAGACCAGACCCCTAAATACAGACCCCTAAATAAAGACCCCTAAACTAATACAGACCCTAGAACAGGCCCCCTAAATACAGACCCCATAAACTAATACAGACCCCACATGTCAAACTAATACAGACCCCCTAAATACAGACCCCAGACCCCTTAAGCTAACATAGCCCCCTAAAGATACAGACCATAAACCCCTTAAACTGATACAGACCTCAGACCCCCTAAATACAGACCCCAGATGCCTTAAACTAATACAGACACCAAACTTCCTAAATACAGACCAGACCCCCTAAATACAGTCCCCAAACCAGACCACTATATACAGGGGGGTCTATATGTGGGGATGTGGGCCACTATATACAGGTGGGTCTATATGTGGGGCACTACCTACAGAGGGGTTCTATATGTGGGGATGTGGGGTACTATCTACAGGGGGGTCTATATGTGGGGATGTGGGGCACTATATACAGGGGGAGCTATATGTGGGACATTATATACAGGGGTGGGCTATATGTAGAGCACTATCTATAGGGGAGTTATTTGTAGGGCAATATCTATAGGGGTGGGCTATATGTGGAACACTATATACAGGGGTGGGTTATCTGTGGGGCACTAGCTACAGGGGGGCTATATAGAGGGCACTGTCTACAGGGGTGGGCTATATGTGGGACACTATATACAGAGGGAGCTATATGTGAGGTACTATCTACAGAGGTGGGCTATATGTGGAGCACTATCTATAGGGGGAGCTATTTGTAGGGCACTATCTACAGGTGTGGGCTATATGTGTGACACTATATACAGGGGTTGGTTACCTGTGGGGCACTATCTACAGGGAGCTATATGTAGGGCACTGTCTACAGGGGTGGGCTGTATGTGGAGCACTATCTAACTGGGAAGCAATATGTAGGGCAGCACGGTGGCTCAGTGGTTAGCACTATTGCCTTGCAGCTCTGGAGTCCATATATGGGCACTATCTACAAAGGGCTGTATGTGGGGCACTATCTACAGGGGCTTCTATGGGGGTCACTATCTACAGGGGGCTATGGGGGCACTATCTACAGGTGGCACGGTGTGTGTGTGGGACACAGTGTATAGTACTATTATAATCAGGGACACAGTATATGGCGCTATTATAGTTAGTGGTGCAGTGTATGGTGCTTTATTATATTTAGAGGTGTTGAGAATTTTTACTTCGTTTACAGGTGCAGAAATGTTTTAAAAGTGAGAAGCTAAGACATCTGAGCGGAAAAACTTCAGAAATGGGTCGTGGCCGGAAGAAATCCATCATAGAGGTCTGGACGGGAGGGAGAAAAAAAGAACTAGAATCTGAGACGTCACCGGTGAGTCACTTGATGTAAATGTTTATTCTGCCTCTAATCAGTAGTGTAGTCACTGTATGATCTGCAGCGAGATGATGGGTGGTATGATTTTTTTTTGGTGTGATACAGCATCTCCCAGCATATCCTTACTATCGTTCGGGCAATGCTGGGAGCTGTACTTTTACGCTGTAAAAACCTATACGGCAGGGGTTGCACTAAATTGAGTCGTATTTGTTCTGGTGTTGTATATATGTACTGAGCTTGGTTCTGGGGCTGTATATATGTACTGAGCTTTGTTCTGATGCTGTATTTAAGTACTGAGCTTTGTTCTGGTGCTGTATATATGTACTGAGCTTGGTTCGGGGATGTATATATGTACTAAGCATTGTTCTGGCTTTGTATATATGTACTGAGCTTGGTTCTTGGGATGTATATATGTACTGAGCTTTGTTCTGGTGCTGTATTTATGTACTGAGGTTGGTTCTAGTATTGTATATATGTACTGAGCTTTGTTCTGGTGCTGTATTTATGTACTGAGGTTGGTTCTAGTATTGTATATATGTACTGAGCTTGGTTGTGGAGCTGTATTCATGTACTGAGCTTGGTTCTAGTGCTGTATTTATATACTGTGCTTGGTTCTGGGAATGTATATATGTATGAGCTTGGTTCTGGTGCTGTAAATATGTCAGAGCTTGGTTCTCGTGCTGTATATATGTACTGAGCTCGGTTCTGGGGATGTATATATGTATGATCTTGGTTCTGGAGATGTAATTATATAGAATATATTTATAATAACAAATTTGCAGGGCAGATGGATTTGTTCTCAATTCATTGTATATTTCATGGGAACCTGTCTGGTAGTTTTAACCCCTTGAACCGCCACCATGCGGTAATACATGACCTGACAATATTTCCAAATGTCTGTTTTTTTCAGATGCAGCAAAATCTTTAAAATCCACTTTAAAACGGCGCACACTATATGCTAATTACTCATTAAAGGGTCATGGGGCGGTGCCACTATCCTGAAGAGTCACATAGTCCTGCCTCCAAACCTAACTTTCCATATTTGATTGACATCCCCCTTGCTGATACAACTTGCTCGGATCGCCATTGCCTATTGGCACTACACCCAAGGGGGGTCTGTGTTGCACTATACACCAGGGGGGGCTGTGTGGCACTATACACAAGGGGGAGCTGAGTGGCACTATGCACAAGAAGAGCTGTGTGGCACTATACACAAGGGGGAGCTGTGTGGCCCTATACACAAGGCGGGGCTGTTTGGCACTATATACAAGGGGGAGCTGTGTGACACTATACACATGGGGGAGCTGTGTGGCACTATATACAAGGGGCTGTGTGGCACTACTAAGGGGGGGGGGGGGGCTCTGTGGCAGTATCTGTGGCTCTATCTACAGGGGGCTGTGTGTAGCACAATCTACAGGGGTCTGTGTGTGGCACTATCTACTAAGAGGGGGGCTGTGTGGCACTATATACAAGGGAGGGGAGCTGTGTGGCACTGTATACAGGGGGAGCTGTATAGTGCTATATACAGGGGGGCTTTATGGCGATATCTACAATGGGGAGGTGGGGGTGCTATCTACAAGTGGGGTGTGACACTGTCTATAGGCGGGGCTTCATAGCACTGTCTACAGGGGGGCTGTATGGCACATTCTACAGGGGGCACTATCTATAAGGGGGGCTGCTTGTGGCACCTGGGGAGGCCCAGTCAAGGGTTTGCTATGGGGTCCTAGTTACGCCCCGGCATGCGGTCATCTGACCAGCAGGTCTCTAAGCAGTAATAAGAGCTTCAGAGATGAGGTCATGTGACCTTATGTCTAAAGGTCCTTTTGCAGGACATATACAATGCCGTTTCGTCACGTTTTTTGCCACGATTCGCGGCAAAGTCGCGGCAAAACTACATTGTACTTTGGGCGGCCATGGACCCCCCGGGAGCCTCAGGCCACGGGCGGCCGCCCAAAACGCCCTATGATGATCCGTCATTGATGTGCTGCCCCATTGCATTTTTACCATTTTCAATGTGAGGAATTCTCTCATATTCGACAATAAAGTACTATTCTATTGACTCCTGAGCTGCGTAACTAAAGATTGAAACCTTGCCGAACTGACTTGTTGGACATTTATAGATTTCTTCAAATATCAGAGGTCATGGTAGAACAGACTTCCATATTATATGAAGTTTTTCCTCTACTTATTAAGGGTGATGTGTGGCAGTTATTGAATGATACTCATTCTTATTACAGCTTTGTATTAATTCATTATGCCGTTCTCACGCACATTTGCTTTTCATAGAAATTATCTCAAAATTGGCTATAAAAACGATTTGCATGTGACTGCACGAGATGAAATGTCCTGCTGATTTTAATTTCTGTTATCATATATTTTGATATTGTTTTATTTAGGAAAAATACCATTTATCCATAAAGAAGCCTTACAACATAGTTTCAATGAATAAAATGTTATGTCTGTGCATAACATGATTGTGAGTTATTACTTTTGTGAGGGCTCCCCCTAGAGGCAAGATGCCTTTATTATTATGTCCACTTATAGAATGTGTGTCTCATCTGGACATCCAAGTAATTCACACAGGAGACATGAATGTCTGTAAAATATCCTGTCAACAATATATTTTTATTTGGTAGAAAGTGATATCTTATATAAGTTACATAGCTGTCAAGACCGTGGCCTTATAACAGACACAAGTCATGAGATAAAATTGTACCGGCATTTAACTAAGGGCACATTCACACATGCTGGCTGAGTTCACAGAGGGCGGATACGCTGCGTAAGAGCACGCAGCGTATCCGCCCTGTGCGCAGCAGGAAATTTTGGGCAAAAAAAACGTTGCAGGAACTGCAGCACTTAGCCGGGATTGGCTGCAGCAGCGGTCACTTAGGATGGAGAGTCATCCCAAGAGTTTGGCCCTCTGACTTAGGGTGGATTTACACGAGCGTGTGCATTTTGCACGCGCAAAAGGCACTTAACAGCTCCGTGTGTCATCACCATATGATGCGTGGCTGCGTGATTTTCACGCAGCCGCCATCATTATGACACTCTGTTTGTATGTTTGTAAACAGAAAAGCACGTGGTGCTTTTCTGTTTTCAATCATACTTGTTACTGCTGTTGCGCGAATCACGCGCGTCCCACGGAAATGCTTCCGTGTGGTGCGCGTGATTTTCACGCACCCATTGATTTCAATGAGGACAAAAAGAAGATGAGGCAGCACTACCAAATATTTGGATAGAGATCCTTTTATTCCACGTGTGTGCAACGTTTCAGCTCGGTGTGAGCCTTTCTCAAGCATGCTGTAGAAAGGCTCACACCGAGCTGAAACGTTGCACACACGTGGAATAAAAGGATCTCTATCCAAATATTTGGTAGTGCTGCCTCATCTTCTTTTTGTCCTGATTGAGGGGTCACTCTTGGACTGTGACCTAGGAGGCATGCACCCGCCTTAGAAATATTATCCTGTGCTGCTGATTTGCATCCATCCATTGATTTCAATGGGTGCGTGATGCGGGAACAGCGCAGAAATATAGGACATGTCGTGTGTTTCACGCAGCGGACACACGCTGCGGGAAAATCACGGACTGTCTGCACGGCCCCATAGGCTAACATAGGTCTGTGCGAGGCACGTGAAAATCACGCGCGTTGCACGGACGTATTACATGTTCGTGTAAATCCGCCCTAAATCGAGGCCAGCCTCTTGGGATGATGTTTCATCCCATGTGACCACTGCTACAGCCTCTAATTGGCCGCAGCGGTCACATAGTATGAAACGTCATCCCAGAAGTCCGGCCTGAAGAAAGAAACACAGACTCCTGGGTAAGTATAAGATTTTTTTTTTTCTTAATTCCGTTTTTTGTGGCAGAATCACTGGGAACACGCCGCAAAAAAACACAACAATTAAATGGGGAAAAACCTGCAACAAATAAGCAGCGTTTACACAAATACAATTGACATGCTGCTGAATAAAATTGCGCGCCACAGGTCAATTTCTGAGCGTCTTTTACGCTCAGTATTTACGCAGGATGAGATTTGTTTTATATCATGCACTTTTCTGCTACTGTATTTGCTGCCATCCACAGTACTTACGCAACGTGTGTTTGTAGCAGATTTGTAGCTATTTGTAGCAGATTTTTGCTGCAGATTTGTTGCACAAAGATCCATTAAAATCCTTGACTGTATACTTCGATTGTTGTATTTGATTTTTTCAGGAATAGAAATCTAGGAGCGGTGACTAAGGGGTATCTCTCTACAGAGTCCTTTCACTCTGGAAATTAGTGGTGGTCTGAGATCACAGACAATATGCTCACAACAACACTGCTGTACCCACTAATCCTGACAGCTCCATTAAAAGACTGATACCTGTTTTTTTTTTTTATTAGTGTGGCCTGACCCAGCATTCCTTTTCACTGTGCTTGGGCCAAGGGGTTTTCCCAGAATCATAAATGAACACCTATCCACAGGATAGGTAAAAATTTTCTCATCGCTGGGACCCCCACTGCTGGGACCCCGCACTGATCGTGAGAACGGCAGGTCGCAAATCCCCAGATTCTTCTCACTGCACCTCCCGCAGTGAGGAAGAGCTTAAATGGAGTGGCGGTCGAGCATGTGCCCATCTCTCCATTCACTGTCTATGAGAATGACAGAGCCGTATGCTGTACTTGGCTGTTTCTGTTATTATCCCAGACTTTGAATGGAGCGGCAGTGCGCATGCTCGACCACTGCTTCATTCATGCTCCTCCTAACTGCGGTCGAGCAGTAAGGAGGAACGGGGGTTCGGGACACCCATTCTCACGATCAGTGGGGCTCCCTATGAATAGAAAATTATCCCCTATCCTGTGGATACGAGATAATTTATGATTTTCATAAAACTCCTTTGCACTAACCCCCTCTTTTTTTGTAAATTCTGTCGTTTTTTTTAGATACAGGTATATGTTGGATACCTGGGGGGAGTTTGAGTAGTGGGCGCAGAGCTCTGAGAGGCTGTTACCCACATCCTCGGTCATCTGAAATGAATGTACGGTACAATTAGCATTTCCAGAGGAGTCTTGTCAGTCGTCGTCCCTTCTCCATCCAATGGTTTACAGCACCTGCTATCCAAACTCCCCAGTATTTAAAGTGCCCCTGTCTCAGGACAGCAGCAGTTAAGATAGTTTTAATACTTCAGTAACATTTTCTATGGTGGAGATTTATCACAGGATATTATACCTTTCCCTTCAGTAAATATCAATGTGCTGCATGCAGAAGGAGACAATGGAAAGTTCCTACTGGGAACATGTAATCTTCTACAATTTCAGGACCACACAAATGTTCTCGTGTAAGGGGGGCCTTAACCTAAACCATCAAAAACATTTGGGATTAACTGCAAGCCAGACCTTCTTTCTCCAACATCACTGCTTAACTCTACTAATACTCTTGTGGTTGGCTGGATGGATGGGAATCTCTACAGCCATTATCGAAAATATAGTAATAAGCATTCCTAGAAGAGTTGGCAGCAAATTAGGAGGGCAACTACATATTAAAGGAACACTACAGGAGAACCTGATAAAAAAGTTTTATCCCTAGTGCAGGGTCTGAGGTGGCGGTGCATGACACAGAAGAAAAAAACAAAGAAAGAATCCATGTATCATGCACCGCCCCTCTGGACCTTCATTAAGCATGACACAGTGTATCAATTTTGTCTAGAGTGTTCCTTTAATACCTATGGTTATGGAATAATATAGCTAACAAGCATATATAGTTGCAATGGGCAAATGTCCACTTACAATACTTATGGCAATGTAGTCTATATACACAGTCGAGTCACATTATTATGCCCACCATCTAATATCCAGAGTAACCACCGTGTGAAGCACGGACAGCAGCTAGACGGGCTGCAAGTAACTCAATAAGGTGCTGGTGGGTTAACTCAGATATCTGGAGTAGAGATGAGCGAACCGGGACAACCGAACCCGGTTTCGGTCCGAACATCGGGAAAAGTTCGGTTTGCAGCGAATCCGAACTTCACCGGGTTCGGCCGAACACGTTTTGACCGAACCCGGTTTAAAATATTATACAAATCGGCAGCCACTTGTCTCTATCAATCACTGATAGAGAAAAGAGGCTGCTGATTAAAAATAAAATAAAAAGCATTTCATACGTACCCGGTCGTTGTCTTGGTGACGAGTCCCTCTTCTTCCTCCAGTCCGACCTTCTTTCCTGACGCGGCAGCCTGTGATTGGCTGCAGAGGCCGCTGCAGCCTGTTATTGGCTGCAGAGGCCGCGGCAGCCTGTGATTGGCTGCAGCGGTCACATGGGCTGTAACGTCATCCAGGAATGTCGGGCCGGATGTCGAGAGGGAAGCGTCACCAAGGCAACGGCCGGGAGACCGGACTGGAGGAAGCAGAAAGTTCTCGGTAAGTATGAACGTCTTTTTTTTTTACAGGTTACTCTATATTCTGATCGGAATTCACTGTCCAGGGTGCTGAAACAGTTACTGCCGATCAGTTAACTCTTTCAGCACCCTGGACAGTGACTATTTACTGACGTCGCCTAGCAACGCTGCCGTAATGACGGGTGCACACATGTAGCCACCCGTCATTACGGGGCCTCATGCACACGACCGTAAAAACACCCGTTATTACGGGTCGTAATTACGACCCGAAATAGCGGGCCCATAGACTTCTGTTAGCCACGGGTACCTTCCCGTTTTCTCACGGGAAGGTGCCCATGTCGTTAAAAAGATAGAACATGTTCTATTTTTTTATTTTACGGGCCGTGCTGCTATACTTTATAATGGGAGCACGGCTCGGAAAAACGACCGGCCGCTCGTGGCCGGCCGTGCCCGGCCGTGCTCATCTCCTGAAATACTCTGTGCTGCATTAAACTCTGTGGACAGGTCAGGATCCTGTTTCTTTTAAACGCTGCTGGGGAACCCGCTGGATCCACTATATAAGGCTGCGCTACAGTGCTTGGGAATAAGTGACTGGGGCAGAAGAGGATGGAGGCGCAGCCTTATATAGTGGATCGAGCGGGTTCCCCAGCAGCATTTAAAAGAAACAGGATCCTGACCTGTCCACAGAGTTTAAGGCAGCACAGAGTATTTCAGGAGATGAGCGTGCGGATCTTGTGCGGGGTGGTGACTTGCCAATCATGTGAAGGTGTTATTGAGGACAGGAGTGGAGGAGACGTAACAGACTGAGAGCTACGTAATGGTAAGAGCAGAGTTCACAGCAGCACAGAATATTTCAGGAGAGGAGCGTGTGATTGGCTGCAGAGGCCGCTGCAGCCTGTGATTGGCTGCAGAGGCCGCGGCAGCCTGTGATTGGCTGCAGAGGCCGCAGCAGCCTGTGATTGGCTGCAGAGGCCGCGGCAGCCTGTGATTTACTGCAGACTCCGTGGCAGCCTGTGATTGGCTGCAGAGGCGGTCACGTGACGTGCGTGACCGCCACTACAGCCTGTGATTGGCTGCAGTGAGCGGCGACATGGATGAAACGTCATCGCTGGAGGCCGGACAGGAGGAATGTAAGTATGAACGTATTTTTTTTATTTTTTATTACATTAAAATTTTATTTTCCGCGTGCCGAGCATGGTACTGTCAAGGTTGCTGAAAGAGTTAGTGCAGCCCATTAACTCTTTCAGCACCCTGGACAGTACCATGCTCGGCGCACGGAAATTACAGGTTCGGTCAGAACTAGTTCGGTCTGAATCGAACTTTTTCGTAAAATTCGGCGAACTAGCCGAACCAAACTTTTCATAAGTTCGCTCATCTCTAATCTGGAGCCATGCTGACTGCAGTGCATCCCACATTTACTGGAAGGTGCGTGGGGGAGGATCCATAGAGCTAACAAGACGATCGAGGTGGTCCCACAGATGCTCAATTGGGTTCAAGTCTGGCAAATTCGGGGTCCGGGAAGTACTTGGAAGTCTTGGTCGTGCTCTTCCAACCACTGTCGGACATTTCTAGCCATGTGACATGTCGCATTGTTTTGCTGGAAGATTCCATCTGCCCCAGGGAAGACAAACAGCATATATGGGTGGACGTGATCTTCCACATGCATGAGTGGGCCCAGAAAATACCATGAAATAATTCCCCAGACCATAACGCTGCCGGCACCAGCTTGTGATCTTCCAGCAATGGTTGCAGGGTATTTGTTCTCTGATGTTTCTCGCCTGACATGCCAACTTCCATCTGTTCGATGAAGCAGAAAACGTGACTCATCGGAGAAGGCAATCCTTTGCCAATCTTCTGTGGTCCAATTCTGATACTGCCGTGCAAATTGAAGACTTTTTTTCCGATGCACCTTTGTTAGCATGGCAACAACGAGTGATATGTGTTTAGACCGCCTATCGCACAACTTATATACCCACCAAGCCAGCCCACGACACATCACTTCCTTCATGGGCTATGCGATGCCGGCGTCGAAAGTGAGAGGTGGTCATAATAATGTGATTCGACTGTGAATATTGATGGTAATTGTATCCATGTCTACATATATTATGGGATTAAAGTTTTTAACCCTTTCAGGACCGAGCTCATTTTGGCCTTCAGGACCAGCCCCATTTTTTCAAATCTGACATGTGTCAATTTATGTGGTAATAACTTTGGAATGCTTTTGCCTATCCAAGCGATTCTGAGATTGTTTTCTCGTGACATATTGTACTTTATGTCAGTGGAAAAATGTGGTCAATAAATTCATTGCTTATTTGTGAAAAACACCAACATTTAGAGAAAATTTGCAAAAATTATGATTTTTCTAATTTTAAATGTATCTGCTTGTAAAACAGATAGTAACACCACACAAAATAGTTACAATTTCACATATTCCATATGTTTACTTTATATTTGCATCGTTTTTTGAACATTATTTTATTTTTCTAGGACGTTACAAGGCTTAGAACCTTAGCAGCAATTTCTCACATTTTAAAGAAAATTTCAAAAGGCTATTTTTTCAAGGACCAGTTCAGTTCTAAAGTGGCTTTGAGGGACTTATGTACTAGATAGACCCCATAAATCACCCCATATTAAAAACTGCACCCCTCAAAGTATTTAAAACAGCATTCAGAAAGTTTCTTAACCCTTTAGGCGCTTCACAGGAATTAAAGCAAAGTAGAGGTGAAATTGACAATTTTTTTTTTTTGCTGGAATTCATTTGTAATAAAAAAAAATCTGTAACACAGAAGGTTTTACCAGAGAAATGTAACTCAATATATATTGCCCAGATTCTGCAGTTTTTAGAAATATCCCACATGTGACTCTAGTGTGATAATGGACTGAAACACCGGCCTCAGAAGTAAAGGAGCACCTAGTGGATTTTGGGGCCTCCTTTTTTTAGAATGTATTTTAGGCACCATGTCAGGTTTGAAGAGGTCTTGTAGTGCCAAAACAGTACAAATCCCCGAAAAGTGACACGGTTTTGGAAACTACACACCTCAAGGAATTTAACTAGGGGTAAAGTTAGCATCTTGACCCCACAGGTTTTTTTGCTATATTTATTGGAGTTTGTCTGTGAAAGTGAACATCTACTTTTTTCTAAGAAACATAGAAATGTTTAATTTTTACAATTAATAACGGAGAAAAATCATGCCAAAATTTGTAAAGCAATTTGCCCTGATTTCAGCAATATGCCATATGTAGTAATAAACTGCTGTTTGGACACACGGCAGGACTCAGAAGGGAAGGAACAATATTTGGCTTTTGGAGCTCAAATTTAGCTGGAATGGTTTTCGGGTGTCATGTCGCATTTGCAAAGCCCCTGAGCAGGGGCGTAGCTAAAGGCTCATGGGCCCGATGCAAAAATTCTCACTGGCCCCCCCCCCGCAAACTTCTCATCGCTGTCAAAAGGCGGCGCGTAAAAAAGACGCCCGCGTCAAAGAAGTGCCTGTCACTTCTTCAGACGTAAATGGAGCCATTTTCCATGGACTCCATAGAAAAACAGCTCCAATTACGTCCGTAATGGACGCAGCGAAAGACGCCTGCACATGCAATTACGGCTGAAATTACGGTGCTGTTTTCTTCTGAAAACAGCTCCGTAATCTCAGCCGTAACAGACGCTGCCGTGTGAACATACCCTCAGGGCTTAAAATGTTGTGCTCAGTTTGTGCCACTGAAGACAAATACCTCATACAATGTTGAGCGGGTTCTCCCGGATATAAAATATCATATATGTGGACGTAAGCTGGTGTTTGGGCACGCTGTGTGGCTCAGAAGGGAGGGAGCACCATTTTGCTTTTGGAGCGCAGATTTTGCTTGGTAACTGTTCTGTTTGGGGTTTTGCTGGTATTTCAGTTTATAATGTGGGGGCATATGTAATCTGTGAGGAGTACATCAGGACATAATAAGAGGGTATAATAATTCGGTAAATAAATAATCCGCAGATATGTGGCCGATGTCGCACTGATAAATGGCGCCCGATCTTATCCGCTTTTGGACACTGCACAATTTCTGTTGCTATATTCTGAGAGCCAGAACTTTTTTTATTTGTTCTCCACCGGAGCCGTGCGAGGGCTTATTTGTTGCGGAACAATCTGTAATTTTCATTGGTACCATTTTAGGGTACATGTGATTTTTTTTAGCACTTTTTATTAGATTTTTTGGGCAAGCAAAGTGATAAAAAAACATAAATTCTGACAATGTTTCTTGTCTTTTTTTTTTTTACAGTGTTCACCGTGGGCTATAAATGACAGTTTTACTTTATTCTGCGGGTTGATACGATTATGGCGATATCATATGTATATCGTTTTTTTATGTTTTGTGGCGTTTGCGCAATAAAATCACTTTTCGATAAAATTATTTATTTTTTGTGTCACCATATTCTGAGACCCATAACTTTTTATTTTTCAGTCAAAAAAGCTGTGTAAGGGCTTGCTTTTTGCGGGACGGGCTGTAGTTTTTATTGGTACTATTTTGGGGTACATGCGACTTTTTGGTCACTTTTTATTCTATATTTTGGGAGGGTTGATGACCAAAAAAGAGTGATTCGGACATTGTTTTAAAAAAATTTTTTTGCGGTGTTCACCGTGTGGGAAAAATAATATTATAGTTTTATAGATTGGGTTGTTCCGAACGCGGTGATACCAAATATGTGTACTTTTTTTTAACATTTTCATTTTTTTGCTATAATAAAATACTTATTATAGGAAAAAAAGCATTTTTTTTGTTTTTGTAACTTAGAACTTGTTTTTACACTTTTATAAAACATTTTTATTACGTTTTTTTTAACTTTTTACTTGTTTTACCTGAAGACCTGCAGCACTGTTTGCTGCTATAATACATTACACTACCTAGGTAGTGTAACGTATTATAAACTGTCAGTGTGACGCTGAGTGTCACACTGAAAGGAAGCTTATGAGGACCGACCTCCGGCTGGTTCTCATAGGCTGCCGTGCATGGCAGACCCGGAGGCTGTTGTATGGCCTCCGGTTTTGCCTTATAACCGATTGCAGCACCCGCAATCGGTCCTCGGGAAAGTTTGTTGTAGCAACAAACTTTCCAGTTTGTTATAGTAACAAACTTTCCAGTTCGTTGCTACAACAAACTTTCCCTGCAATCACATGACCGGGACCAGAACCGATTAGGTCCCGATCATGTCTCCGGGACCAGAGGCAGGGGATAACAGCGCGATCCAGGTGTCAGCGCTACTCTGAGACACCCAGATCGCGCTTTTGACACCCACCGTGAATTCACGTTGGCGCTGCACAGAGCCCAGCAAGCGCCGACGTGAATTTACTGTGGGCGGTCGGGAAGCGATTAAAGACATTTGGCACCAGTGATTATATTACATTCAGTCATTTTGCCTTGGTAATTTCTTCCACTTTTTTTCACCCAGTTACTGTTACTTTATATGATCCATATTCATACCTGGCTGATAAATGCATATGTGTGTATTTTGTATATGCAGAGTATCTTTGAAAGCTTTATGCACCCACGTTTCACACATTATTTACACACTGCTATAGATGAGAAATTTCTAGTTTCTCATTTCATTTGTGCTGAGCCAACAAATGTCAGTGACACATAAAGTGTAAGGTCACGGTCTGGTGTCCCAGCAGTGCTCAGATGTTTAACTAGTGTTTGCAACTTTTGTCTTTACTAATCTTGTACTCATATGATAAAAGAGCAAATGCTCTTCAGAGCGCAGTTGTGTAGTTTAAGGAACAAGCACAGGATTTTGAAGGGAAATCTTAAATATACAAGAATAGAAGAATGGGATTTTCATGAGCACCTAAAATAAAATAAAACTATAACCACATCCGCAGCAGCCTTCATGGACTAGCATAATCTATAGAATGAGTAGCTTCAATTGCAGTATAGATATCCATGCTGCTACTAGAACCTACCTGATCCTCTAGTAAAGGGTACTTAACCCCTTCGCGCTCAGGTCAGTACTATTACGTCGCGCTAAGTACATCGTTCGTGCTCAGGTCAGTAAGGGTATGTGCACACACACTAATTACGTCCGTAATTGACGGACGTATTTCGGCCGCAAGTCCCGGACCGAACACAGTGCAGGGAGCCGGGCTCCTAGCATCATACTTATGTACGATGCTAGGAGTCCCTGCCTCGCTGCAGGACAACTGTCCCGTAGTGTAATCATGTTTACAGTACGGGACAGTTGTCCTGCAGCGAGGCAGGGACTCCTAGCATCGTACATAACTATGATGCTAGGAGCCCGGCTCCTTGCACTGTGTTCGGTCCGGGACTTGCGGCCGAAATACGTCCGTCAATTACGGACGTAATTAGTGTGTGTGCACATACCCTAATAGTACTGACCTGAGTAAACACGGCGCCATTTAATCCCGGCGCGTGCTTGAGCTGTGATAACTGCTGTTTCTGACAGCACGCTATCACAGCTTAGTGTGCAGGGACCGATCGCGGTGGTCCCCGCCGATTAACCCCTTAGAAGCCGCGTTCAATAGCGATCGCGGCTTCTTAGGGGTTAAGCTGCCATCGCCGGCCTGCTACACGATAGCGGGCCGTGATGGCTACTATGGCAACCAGAATCCTAACAATGGACTCTGGCTACGCCATCGACGGAAGCCTAGTGGGTCCCGACAAAATCAGGACCCACTATGCTTGCTTTCAGCGAACAGCTGACAGCTCTAATACACTGCACTACGTATGTAGTGCAGTGTATTAGAATAGCGATCAGAGCCTCCTGCCCTCATGTCCCCTAGTGGGACAAAGTAAAAAAAAGTGTGAAAAAGTAAAAAAAAGTTGTGTAAAAATAAGAAAATAAAAGATTTAAAAGTAATAAAAGTAAAAGTCCCCCTTTTTCCCTTATCAGTTCTTTATTATTAATAAAAATATATAAATAAACAAATAAACTACACATAATTGGTATCGCCGCGTCCGTAACGTCCTGAACTACAAAACGATGTCGTTATTTATCCCGCGCGGTGAACGCCGTAAGAGAAAATAATAATAAACCGAACCACAATCACAATTGTTTGGTCACTTCACCTCCCAAAAAATGGAATAAAAAGAGATCAAAAAGTCGCATGTACCTAAAAATGGTACTGATCGAAACTACAGTTCGTTACGCAAAAAATAAGTCCTCGCACGACTTTCCTGATGGAAAAATAAAACAGTTCTGACTCTTAGAATAAGGTAACACAAAAAATAAATTATATTTTACAAAATGTATTTTATTATGCAAACGCCATAAGACAAAATAAAACTATAAACATCTGGTATCGCCGTAATCGTATCGCCCCGCAGAATAAAGTGAATATGTCATTTATAGCGCACGGTGAACGCTGTAAAAAATTTTTAATAAAAAACAATAGTAAAATTGCTGTTTTTTTAGTCACCACGCCACCTAAAATTAGAATAAAAACTGATCAAAAAGTCGCATGCACCCCAAGAAAACTACAATGGATTCCTCAAGGTCTCTAGTTTCCAAAAAGGGGTCACTTTTGGGGGGTTTCCACTGTTTTAGTACCACAAGACCTCTTCAAACCGGACATGGTGCCTAATAAATTAAATTAAATTAATTAAATGTCACCTCTACTTTGCTCTAAATTCCTGTGAAACACCTAAAGGGTTAATAAACTTTTTAAATGCTGTTGTGAATACTTTGAGGGGTCTAGTTTCTGAAATGGGGTGTTTGATAAGGGTGTCTAATATATGGGCCCCTCAAAGCAACTTCAGAACTGAACTGTAACCTAAAAAATAAAATAAAAATGAGGCAATACTTCGCTTCTTACATTATACTCATAATGAGCCGTGCCCACCCCGAGATGACCCCAGTTTTGACCGTTTGTATAAACGGAGACCCCTATTAGACCATTTCAGTGCCCGGTTTTCCCAGCATTCACCCCCGAGAAGTGTATTTCTATAGATGAATCCCTGGTACATTTGAAAGGGAGGCTTCAATTCCGCGAGTACCTGCCGGGTAAGAGGGCAAGGTATGGCGTGAAGATGTATAAGCTGTGCGAGAGTGCATCAGGGTATACCTACAAATTTAGGATATATAAAGGGAAGGACACCAGTACTCAGCCCCCAGAATGCCCCCCCTTACTGGGAGTTAATACAAAAATTGTGTGGGATTTGGTGCACCCACTGCTGGACCAGGGTTACCACCTCTACCTGGATAATTTTTATACCAGCGTCCCACTCTTCAACTGCCTCGCTTACAGAAGTCCTGCGGCATGCGGCACTGCTAGAAGAAACCTGAGAGGCCTCCCTAAGACTCTGCTTGGGCAAACACTCAGAAGAGGTGAGAGCAGGGCACAATCTAGCAGCAACATATTGTGTGTCAAGTACAAGACCAGGGAGATGCCACACCAGTACCCATGTACCTGTACGAGGTACCAGTACAGGGACCCCCAAACTAGACTGCATCCTGGACTACAATAGGTACATGGGAGGGGTGGACTTGTCAGATCAAGTCCTGAAGCCTTACAGTACTTCTGGAAGCGGGGCCACAGGCATCGTACCAGGGCAACACTTTTTAGGAGAAGTTCCCCAAACTGGCAAGAAGGGAAAAAGTCAAAAGAGGTGCAGAGTCTGCTATAAGAGGGGGATAAGGAAGGACACAATATATCAATGTGACGTGTGTCCCGAAAAACCAGAGCTCTGTATGAAAGAGTGTTTTAAAATTTATCATCCATCCCTTTATTTTTAATTTACCCCAGTTTTACTCGCTCTGATCCACTTCGCACAGCTTACCCCTCCTCATCTTTCCCCTCTGAGCCCTGCTGTGTGCCCAGGCAGCTGATAACAGCGACATGTAGGGTATTGCCGTACCCGGGAGAGCCAACATTACAGTTTATGAGGTGTATATCTCCGGTGGCGCATGCTGGGCACAATATATCGGACACTGAATTGGCATATATGTATAGAAAATTGCAAATTTCACTCTGCACCAACTGCTGCACATTATCTTTTACACAATACCTGTGGGGTCAAAATGCTCACTACACCTCTAGATGAATGCCTTAAGGGGTGTAGATTTTAAAACAGGGTCACTTCTTGGGGGTTTCAACTGTACTGGTACCTTAGGGGCTTCTGCGTACAAGACTTAGCACCAGAAAAGCTCCAGTAGGCCAAATGGTGGTCCTTTCCTTCTGAGCCCTGCCGTGTGCCCAGGCAGCTAATAACAGCCACATGTAGGTTATTGCCGTACCCGGGAGAGCCCACATTACAGTTTATGGGGTGTATGTCTCCGGTGGCACATGCTGGGCACAATATATCGGACACTGACATGGCATATATATAGAAAATTGCAAATCTCACTCTGCACCATCTGCTGCGCATTATCTTTTCCACAATACCTGTGGGGTCAAAATGCTCACTACACCTCTAGATGAATTCCTTAAGGGGTGTCGTTTTTAAAACGGGGTCACTTCTCGGGGGTTTCAACTGTACTGATACCTCAGGGGCTTCTGCACACACGACTTAGCACCAGAAAATTCCCAGTAGGCCACATGGTGGTCCTTTCCTTCTGAGCCCTCCCATGGGCCCAAACTGCAGTTTATCACCACAAATAGGGTATTGCCACACTCAGGACAAATTGAGCAACAAAATGCGGTATTTTATTCCTTGTGAAAATAAGAAATTTTGAGCCAAAACGACCTCTTATTGGAAACATTTTTTTTTTTTAAATTCACAGCCCAATTCAAATAAATTCTGTGAAAAAACTGTGGGGTCTAAATGGTCACAACACCCATAAATAAATTCTTTGAGGGGTGTAGTTTCCAAAATGGGGTGACTTCTGGTGGGTTTCCATTGCTTTGATACCTTTGGGGCACTGCAAATGCGACATGGCACCCGAAAACCAATCCAGCAAAATCTGGGCTCCAAAGAACACATAGCGCTCCTTTCCTTCTGAGGCCTCCCATGGGCCCAAACGGCAGTTTATCACCACAAATGGGGTATTGCCGCACTCAGGACAAATTGGGCAACAAATTGGGGTATTTTATTCCTTGTGAAAATAAGAAATTTTGAGCCAAAACTACCTCTTATTGGAAAAAATTACATTTTTTTGAATTCACAGCCCAATTCAAATAAATTCTGTGAAAAAACTGTGGAGTCTAAATGGTCACAACACCCATAAATGAATTCCTTGAGAGGTGTAGTTTCCAAAATGGGGTCACTTCTGGTGGGTTTCCATTGCTTTGATACCTTTGGGGCTCTGCAAATGCGACATGGC
The DNA here is from genome assembly GCF_050947455.1 of Rhinoderma darwinii. Taxonomy (NCBI): domain Eukaryota; kingdom Metazoa; phylum Chordata; class Amphibia; order Anura; family Rhinodermatidae; genus Rhinoderma; species Rhinoderma darwinii. The sequence continues at coordinate 339,309,343 of NC_134689.1, forward strand.
ACCCAAAAACCAATCCAGCAAAATCTGGGCTCCAAAGAACACATAGCGCTCCTTTCCTTCTAATACCTCCCATGGGCCCAAACGGCAGTTTATGGCCACAAATAGGGTATTGCCGCACTCAGGACAAATTTGGCAACAAAATGGGGTATTTTATTCGTTGTGAAAATAAGACATTTTGAGCCAAAACTACATCTTATTGGAAAAAAGTTTTTTTTTTTAAATTCACAGCCCAATTCAAATAAGTTCTGTGAAAAAACTGTGGGGTCTAAATGGTCACAACACCCATAAATAAATTCCTTGAGGGGTTTTGTTTCCAAAATTGGTCACTTTTGGTGGGTTTCCATTGCTTTGATACCTCTGAGGCTCTGCAAATGCGACATGGTACCCGAAAACCAATCCAGCAAAATCTGGACTCCTAAGAACACATAGCGCTCCTTTCCTTCTGAGGCCTCCCATGGGCCCAAACAGCAGTTTATCACCACAAATGGGGTATTGCCGCACTCAGGACAAATTGGGCAACAAAATGGGGCATTTTGTTCACTATGAAAATAAGAAATTCTGATCAAAAATGACATCTTATTGGAAAAATTGTCATTCTTTTAATTTCACAGCCCAATTCAAATACGCGCTGTGAAAAAACTACGGGGTCAAAATGGTAACAATAACCATAAATTAATTCCTTGAGGGGTGCAGTTTCCAAAATGGGGTCAGTTTTGGGGGATTCCTACTGTTTTGGCACCTCAACACCTCTCCAAACCTGGCATGCTGCCTAAAATATATTCTAATAAAAAAGAAGCACCAAAATGCACTAGGTGCTTCTTTGCTTCTGGGGCTTGTGTTTTAGTCCACGAGCGCACTAGAGCCACATGTGGGACATTTCTAAAAACTGAAGAATCTGGACAATACACATTTAGTTGTGTTTCTCTGGTAAAACCTTCTTTGTTACAGAAAAAAAATAGAATAAAATTGAAATTCAGAAAGAAAAATGAAATTTGCAAATTTCACCTCCACTTTGCTTTAATTCCTGTGAAATGCCTGAAGGGTTAAAAAACATTCTAAATGCTGTTTTGAATACTTTGAGGGGTCTAGTTTTTAAAATGGGGTGCTTTATGGGGGTTTCTAATACATAGGCCCCTCAAAGCCTCTTCAGAACTGAACAGGTACCTTAAAAAAAAAGGCTTTTGAAATTTTCTTAAAAATATGAGAAATTGCTGTTTATGTTCTAAGCCTTGTAACGTCCAAGAAAAATAAATTAATGTTCAAAAAACGATGCCAATCTAAAGTAGACATATGGGAAATGTGAACTAGTAACTATTTTGGGTGGTATAACCGTCTGTTTTTCAAGCAGATGCATTTAAATTCTGAAAAATGCTATTTTTTCTAAATTTTCTCTAAATTTTGCAATTTTTCTCAAATAAAGACTGAATATATCGACCAAATTTTACCACGAACATGAAGCCCAAAGTGTCACGAGAAAACAATCTCGGAATCGCTTGGATAGGTTTAAGCATTCCGACGTTATTACCACATAAAGTGAAATATGTCAGATTTGAAAAATGGGCTCTGAGCCTTAAGGCCCAAACTAGGCTGCGTCCTTAAGGGGTTAATTTTCCATATATAGATTGTAACAGTACTAGAAACTACATTAGATTACTGCTACCAATAAGGAAATGCAGGGGAGACAGATTGTGTGTTTCCTACTTTCCGAAGTCCCAGTGAAAATAAATAGATTTTAGGCTCTGTTCACATCTGCATCGTGACTTTTGTTTATAACGGAGGCCACAGTACAGTGCTGGACCCATCATATAACAGACATTACCGCGACCCAACAACCCCATTGATTTACAATGGGGTCCATTGTTGTTCTGTCATGATGATAGGAAAAATAATGCTACGTACAAAGGCAATTTTTCCTGTCAAAGCAGATGGAATTTTCAAAGGAGGCACCAAATGGAAATGTGAACAGAGCCTGAAGAATTCATAACAAAATGCTTATTATAAAATGACAAAAAAAATAAAAAAATAAAAGTGAACAAATAAAAGAATAAACCGAAAAAATGTACACACCTTTCAGCCTATCTACAGTACCTCAGAGCATACACTACAAAGATGCATTTTGCATTGACGACATGCCCAATGTATGTTAGTGACAAAAACTCATCCCCAAATTTCTCTTTGCTTACCCTAATTTATGCCTAATAGTAAAGGCCTTATCTTGGTCATTATGTAGTGTCCTGACTACCATAGAGGAGTATTTTTTACATTGTAATGCATTGAACATAATGTTATATGTTGTGTTATGCTGCCACCTAGTGATGCAGAATTGTCATTACAATCTATTTTTCCCGCCTGTAAAGGGTGTGGCTGGAGAGGAGGGTCTGAGGCAGTTCCCATGAGGCTTTGCAGCAGAAAGTTGTAGAGGAGTCGGTTCCAGGAGAGGAACGAGGGAAGACAGCCTGTGAGGAGAGCTGATATAATACTGGGCCTCACAGCATATTTAGTTCAGAAAGCTTCTGGCCTGAACTAGAAATTAATACAGGGAAACAAACCTGCGTAAAGAGAAGGAAAGCAAGAGAGAAGAAAGTTCATTTTGCTGCTTGCAGATAGGAAACTGTCCCAGCCTGACTCATCCCGCCTGCCCTAGCTGGATAATAACTTCTATGTGGAACCAAGCTGCAGCCTGCAATCTTCCAGTAAAGAAACTGTGAGTTATTATTATACCAAGTTAAATCACCATCTCCTGCGTGTTACTCTGCACTGCACCCACTAACAACAAGGGCACCCCATATCCCATCCACCAGGAGACAGCACCACAGGGTGTGCCCCAGGGGGAATCAACAACTACCACCCATACATATGCAGATCCCCCTCCTTCACTGTGCCAGCTCCGCAGGAGTGTGAGAGGACTACAGCCACCGTGAGTACTACAACTCCCAACATTGGTCTCTGCACTTTCCCTCATCCCCATCGGGCTGTTGCAATTATAGGTATTTCAAATCTTTAATAATATACATACAGTATATTAGACATTGGTGTATACTATCAGGGCCGGCCTCAGGATAGATGGCGCCCGTGCGAAATGATCTTTCGGCGCCCCATCTCCATCATTAAAAAAATATATAAAATATAAAAAGTATAATACCCCTTTAGTGCCCCATACAGTATACGAATAATATTTAATAATATAATATATTACAACCCCTTCAAGGACACAGTATTTTGTCCTCTAATTGTGCCCACAGTATTAAGCCCCACGTACTACCCCTACACAGTATAATGTCCGCTTAGTGGCCCGCACACAGTATGATGCCCCCTGTAGATTTTGCCATACAGCCTCCCTGTAGACTGTGCCCCACCTCCTCCTTGTAGATCGTGATATACGGCCCCCCACCTCCCTCTTGTAGACTGTGCCCCCCAAGCAAAAACAAAAATTGTACTCACCCAGGCCCCGTTCCCACGACAAACTGAGCTGCTTCACGACGGGATCCTTGCATAGGCCGGCGTGATCTTGTAGCCTTGTAGAGAGTTTCCCAACCTTTTCAGACTCAAGGCAGCACTGGAAAAATAAACTTTCCTCAGGGCACCACCTACCAAAAACTGTTTAGAGAAAGACAGAAAACGACTAAAAACAAGCACTACACTCGTAGGATATGTTCATACAGCGTTTTTTGTAAGGCAGAAAAAATCTGCCTCAAAATTCCTTCTGGAATTGACAGTGTTGTTTGACCTTTTTTTTGGCGTTTTTTCTTAAGCTGTTGAAGCGAATGCAAAAGACGCAGGAAAAAAAACTCCAAACGGGCGCCGCAGGTATTTTCTGCCTCCTATTAATATCAATTGGAACTCAGAGGTGGAAACCACTTGAATACCATCAGCCCACCACTCTCAGTAATATGACCATCAGCCCCTCACTCTCAGTAATATGACCATCAGCCCCCCACTCACAGTAAAATGACCATCAGCCCCCCACTCACAGTAACATGACCATCAGCCCCTCCACTCACAGTAAAACAACCATCAGCCCCCCAGTCACAGTAAAAAGACCATCAGCCCCCCACTCACAGTAAAATGACCATCAGCCCCCACTCACAGTAAAATGACCATCAGTCCACCACTCACAGTAAAATTACCGTCAGCCCCCACTCAGTAAAATGACCATCAGCCCCCCACTCACAGTAAAATGACCATCAGCCCCCCACTCACAGTAAAATGATCATCAGCCCCCCCACAGTAAAATGACCGTCAGCCCCCCACTCACACTAAAATGACCATTAGCCCCCTACTCACAGTAAAATGACGGTCAGCCCCCCACTCACAGTAAAATGACCATCAGCCCCCCACTCACAGTAAAATGACCATCAGCCCCCACTCACAGATTCACCCCTGTAGATAGCACCACACAGCTCCCTTGTAGATAGTTCCAGACAGCCATCTTGTAGGTAGTGCCACAAAGCCCCTTGTAGGTAATGCCACACAGCCCCTTGTAGGTAGTGCCACACAACCCCCTTTGTAGGTAGTGTCACACAACTCCCTTGTAGATAGTGCCACATAGCACCCTTGTAGATAGCGCCACACAGCCCCTTGTAGATAGCGCCGCACAGCCCCCTTGTAGACAGTGCCATACAGCCCCCTTGTAGGTAGTGCCACACAGCCCCCTTGTAGATAGTGCCACACAGCCCCCTTGTAGGTAGTGCCACACAACCCCCTGTAGAGAGTGCCACACAGCCACCTGTAGAGAGTGCCACACAGCCCTCTGTACGTAGTGCCACACAGTACCCTGGTAGGTAGTGCCACACAGCCCCCTGTAGGTAGTGCCACACAGCCTCCTGGTAGGTAGTGCCACACAGCCCCCTGGTAGGTAGTGCCACACAGCCCCTTGTATGTAGTGCCACACAGACCCCTTGTAGGTAGTGCCACACAGCCCACTTGTTGGTAGTGCCACACAGCCAACGTGTAGGTAGTGCCCCACAGCCCCCTTGTAGGTAGTGCCACACAGCCCACAGCCACCTTGTAGGTAGTGCCACACAGCCCCCTTGTAGATAGCACCCCCCTCCTTCCTGTAGATAGCGCCACTGTAGCTCCATGAAGGTGCAGAATCCCCGTGTGGCCAGGGATTCCGCTCCTGGAGCGCTCCGCTTGATTTCTCTGTCCATATATGGACAGTGACATCAGGGGAAAGTCCTGAAGCGGAATCCCCGTCCACAGCGATGCCGATGCTGTGACAGGGGATTCCACTACAGGAGAAGCTCCTGTCGCCTGTGTCCATTTATGGACAGATGAATCAAGCGGAGCGCTCCAGGAGTGAAATCCCCAGCCACAAGGGGATTCTGCTCATTCAGGGAGCTACAGTGGCGCTAGTAGATAGCAGAGCAGGGAGATACCTCCCTGCTGTGCTATAGTGGCGTCGCTACCGCTGTAGCAGCTGCAGTGACCGCTAGCGGTGCCTCCACCCATGGGGGGGCCCAGTACAGGCGCCTTCATGCCCAGTGCCGCTGCTAGCAGCCGCTATGGCTACTACAGCGGTAGTGACGCCACTGAGTGAAGAAGCGCCGGGCGGAAAGGCGGCTGCTGAGTTGCCGGGCCCAGTCGCAGGGGAAGGGAGCCAGCGCAGCGCCCCCTTCCACCTGCTGGAGTAATGTGCCCTGTGCAAAGGCACAGGTTGCACACCTCTAAGGCCGGCCCTGTATACTATAGAGTCTTGCACCAGTTAAAGCCATTAAGATGGGGTGCAACTTCCTAATATATACTGTAAGCCGGCAGCAAGTGCCATCAAAGGGCAAATGAAATATAACATACCGTATTTTTCGGACTATAAGAAGCAGTTTTTAGCAAGAATAAATCTTGCTAAAAAGTCCCTGCGTCTTATAGTCGGCAGTCAAGGGACCACTTGGGGATGATGTAAGGAGGGGGCTCACGCACTGAGCCCGCTCCATACACTGCAGGTGTCAGCTTCTGACACACTGCTCTAACGGCGAGGAACAGCGTTGGCGCTGTTCCTGGTCGTTTAACTAGTTAAATGCTGTGGTCAATAGCGACCGCAGCATTTATAGTGGTTTACCCATGAAGGACATTTATGACATATCCACAGGATATGTCATAGACGTCAGATAGATGTGGGTCCCACCTCTGGGACCTGCATCTATCTCTAGAATGGGGCCCCCTAAACCCTGTTCTATCTTACCCGGCTCCGCTGTCTTCCGGCCACTTCCTAGCTCAGCGAGTTATGCTGTTTCCGTTACTCATCCATGTATTGCAGTGTATTTTATCAGCGATCTAATGATCGCTGGTTCAAGTCCCCTAGGGGAACTAATAAAATTTGTAAAAAAAAAAAAAGATAGATACATTTTCAGGAGTGTACATTTTTTTTAAAAGTTAAAAAAACCAAAACCCTTTTCCCACTTTTCCCCAAGAACAACGTAAAAATGAAAGCATAATAAAAACATTGGTATCGCTGCGTCTGTAAAAGTTCAAAACTATTACAATATAGAATTATTTGATTCACACACTGAACGGCGTAAAAAATAAATAAATTAAAACCCCAGAATCGTTGTCTTTTGCTCACTATAGCGCTAAAAAGAATGAAATAAAAAGTGATAAAAAAAATGTACCAAAAAAATGGTGCTAATAAAAACTACAGCTCGCCCCGCAAAAAATAAGCCCTCACACCGCTCAAACGATCAAAAAATATAACTTATGGCTCTCAGAATGTGGCGATATTGAACAAATTATTTTATCCTCTAGAACAAGACATTTTGTTTATTGCCACTCACTTCTGTGGCTAACAAATGAGGGTCCTGAACAGGGGTCCTAACCCCCTGTCTTTATTATCTCAGAATTGCCTAATTGGGTATTAAAAAATGTGTTTTCTAAATCAGACAATCCCTTACTAAACAGAAAATGCAAAAGAAAATAAAAATATATCCCAGCACTTCTCCCCTTCATCTCCTCCTCTCTTTTGATCCTAATTGTCTCATATTACCATTAGAACTGAGAAATAAATAAAGAATTCTTGTCTGTGTGTTCTAGGAACTCAGCCGTGTCCTCCAACCTCCTCCTTCTCACTGTCCTGTCTCTGGCTGTAAGACAACTGGCTGAAGCAGGAGCCTTCTCCCTCTGCTCTGTCAATGGGTTCCATCTGGCCACCGTTGACGGATAAGGTGCTTCCGTTTTTTCCCCCTCATTTTTCTGTTCCTATAATGAAACTGAGAAACAGAAAAACCAACAGAGATGTGAACCAGTCTAAGACTTGTGTTCTCTGCGAGATTTCTACAAGACTGTTTCCTTTAGGAACATGTAGAAAATCCTGCGGACTGACAAACCGTGGGGGCAGATATACAAAAATATTCACCCATCATGTGTTTTCAGTTTATTGGATGAGCCTTTGGCCACTACTTTCATAACACTTTATTTAGAGACTATACACTGTCTATGTATTAATAATTACAAATCTGGTAATACACACACATAAAATGCATTCGGAAAGCCTTCAGACCCTTTCAAATTTTGGACATTTTGTTATGTTGAGGCCTTATGCTAAAATAAATGACAAAGTGAAAACAGAATGTTAGTAATCTTTGCTAATTTATTGAAAAGGAAAAACTAAAATATTGCATTGACATAAGTATTTGGACCCTTTACTCAGTACTTAGTTGAAGCACCTTTGGCAGCGATAACAGCCTCCAGTCTTCTTGGGTATGATGACAAGGTTTGCACACTTGGATTTGGAGATTTTTTGCATTCTTCTCTGCAGATCCTCTCAAGTTCTGTCAGGTTGGATGGAGACAATCAGCGGACAGCCATTTTCAGGTCTCTCCAGAGATGTTCGATTGGGTTCAAGTCAGGGCTCTGGCTGGGCCACTCAAGGACATAAAGAGAGTTGTCCCTAAGCCACTACTGTGTTGTCTTGGCTGTGGGCTTAGGGTCATTGTCTTGTTGGAGGGTGAACCTTTGACCAAGTCTGAAGTCCAGAGCACTCTGGATCAGGTTTTCATTAAGAATATATCTCTGTACTTTGCTACATTCATCTTTCCCTCAACCCTGACCAGTCTCCCTGTTGCTGCCACCACCATACTTCACTGTAGGGATGGTATTGGGCACGTGATGAGCAGTGCCTGGTTTCCTCCAGACATGACACTTAGAATAGAGGCCAAAACGTTCAATCTTAGTTTCATCAGACCACAGAATCTTGTTTTTCACAGTTTGAGAGTCCTTTAGGTGCTTTTTTCAAAACTTCAGTCGGGCTTTCATGTGTCTTTTACTGAGGAGAGGCTTTTTTTCTGGCCACTTTGCCATAAAGCCCGGATTGCTGGAGTGCTGCAGTAATGGTTGACCTTCAGGAAGTTTCTCCCATCTGCACAGAGGATCTTTGAAGCTCAGCCATAGCGATCATTTAGTTCTTGGTCAACTCTCTTACCAAGGCCCTGCTGCCCCCATTACTTAGTTCGTTCAGACGGCCAGCTCTAGGAAGAGTCCTGGTTGTTCCAAACTTCTTCCATTTAAGAATTATGGATTCCACTGTGCTCTTGGGAGCTTTCATTGCAGCAGAATTTTTTTTTGTACCCTTCTCCAGATCTGTGCCTCCACACAATACTGTCTCTGAGCTCTACAGGCAGTTCTTTCTCCCTCATGGCTTGGTTTTTGCTCTGATATGCATTGTTAGCTGCGAGCCCTTATATAGACAGGGGTGTGTCTTTCCAACTCATCCCCAGTCAAATTAATTGACCACAGGTAGACTCCAATCAAGGTGTAGAAACATTTTAAAGATGATCTAGAGATATTGAAGGCCCCCAGAGCGAAATTTCAAGTGTCATAGCAAAGGGTCTGAATATGTACATATGTCCATGCAAAATTTGAGTATTTCATTTTTAATAAATTTGCAAAAATTTAGAAAAATCTGTATTCACTTTCACTAAGGGTTATGGAGTTCAGAATGATGGGGGAAAACTTGAATTTTTTTTAAATTTTAGCACAAGGCCTCAACATAATATAATGTGAGAAAAATGAAAGGGTCTGAAGACTTTCCGTATGCACTGTATGTAATAAAGACAGTCTAGGTCAGAATGTTATGTGAAAAGACGAAAATAAACACCTCACGATATTGCAGCAACATTATAACTAAGGCTCTGTGCAAATCAAGTTTTTGGCCTACATTTTAATGTATAAGCCGGGAAAGGCTCCCAATGTATACGTTAAATGTAGGCTGTGAATGACGCCTTTAGGGTCAATGCACACGATGCGTATTACGTGTGGTTTTGCCGGGCGGATTTGCGTGCAGCAAATCCGTAGCGTAATATAGTATATTCCAGGAAATCTTAGTATTTTTCAGGACTGAAATTGACCTGTGGTGCATTTTTAGAATTCGTAGCACGTCAATTTATCTTACGTTTCCGCTGGCGAACTTTATCCGCCTAGTGCTGAGGAAAATCGCATCAAAATCCGCAGCATGAAAACGTGGCAAAAAATGCATCAAAACGGAAAAAAAACGCACCAAAAAACGCATCGATAAAACGCACCTTCAGGTGCGTTTTTTTTTCCCTGCAAATTTCTTGCGGTTTCCAGCGGTTTTGATGCGTATTTTCTGCTGCAAAATAAGCAAACATGTGCATGTATCCAAACACACTTTTGGGTTCTATCGGGCTAACACATTTTAAAGACGGGTGTCCCAGCGATCACACATGCATCCCCTCTCCTGTGGAGAGCAGATGCATGTCTTTTGTAGGAACAACCCCTTCAGTGGCATCGCGCTGTAGCAGCCATAGCGGCTGCTAGCGGAGCCTCCGGCCATGGGAGGGGGGCTGTACCGGCGGGCGGCACGGGCCCCCTCATGCTGTTGGCCCCGTAGCAGTCGCTACGGCTGCTACTGCAGTAGTTACGCCACTGATAAGGCCCTAACCCTGTCAGACAACAGCACACTGTATGCGCTGCGGCCTACTGTGAGAGCCTGAGGGGATTCCGGGGGGAGAAGAAGAGTGGTGAGGTGAGTAATTTTTTAAAATTTTATGTCCAATCAAGTGGGGCAAAGAAGAATTGGGACCAGCCGTGGTCACACTAACAACTGATTGTTACGCCACGGCGCGTGGCCATCCGAAAGATCAACACATTTATTGTGGATAGGACAGTGGTGCAATACCTTGCACGGCCGCTACAAATGTAACGGTCTCATGCAATTATGCACGGAGAGAACCATATAAACAATGAAGAGGCCTGGGCTTTTACGAGTGCCACAACCCGTTCAAACAGCTCATAGGCGGTGGTGCCGACAGTAGGACACTGATATAATATTTATGGCCTATCCTAAGGATGGCTATCAATTTTAATAACCCAGATAAACCATTTTAGGCAATACTCCCAACTTATACCTCTGGACAGAGCATAATCTACAGCAGCACATTGTGAATCTAAAGAACAGAAGAAGTCAGCAAGCACTCTCTCAATGTTTGGATCATTTTTATGATAGGTGCACAAACCCGGATATTCTGAACCTCCTAACCACCAGAACTTATAAACAAAAGTCAAAGAAGGGGTCAGAAATCCAATATTAGGTGATATCCATCACAAGCGTTTTTTTACATACCCATACCCATGTACCCATCGTATTGTACAAAAGAGTACTGTGTGGCAATAAAACTGTAGTTTCAAAGTTTCGGATAAATACCCTTCATGCTTTGGTGCATCACAAAAAGAGCAGCAGTGTGTATGACATAACACTGATGCTATTTTCAATTAAAGTGTAATGTATTATATCATAAATCTATAGCATTGAATACAATAGCAAGCAAATCACACTAGAGATCCAACCCTACATAACTGCAAATGCGATATAATGAAATAAAAATTCAGAACGGATTCTTTAAATGGAACCATTTTACATGACTGTATACAATTATCATATGTGCTGATTATAATGTCAACAATCTAAGTGCGGTGAAAGACAGTTACGTTTGTTTATCTTGAGAATATGGGCTGATTCTATATGACTGTAGAGACCATAAGCCCATAACGTGAGTTGCCCTTTCGCTCCCCAATAAAAACACAACACATATTTAACTTTTTTGATGGACGGGGGTCGGTCACAGCTTTTATTAATATATCTCCAAATGTATAAAATCTCCACATAACCATTCTCTCATAATGTAAACAAGGAGATCCGAAACGGTATGCCTACCACCGGACACCCTATCGGGCAAGCCTTCAGCTCCATCATCATCACCATCTCAGACCGCCATGGAGGAGGCCGTAAAAACCTTATACGGTACTCCGAGCCCCACCCAGCAAAAGCAAAGCTTGCGCCACACCATCCTGTACACCTGAAAGAAAGATGTCAAGGCCAATATCATTGAGGTGGACACCATCTGGCCGCAAGAGGCATTGGTTATCCCCTTCAAGGTGTCGATGACGTACCACCACACCTGAACGGGAGCGGACAAAACGAGAAAGCCTGGCGTTAATCGTTCTCCGCGCTCTCTCGACTGCCTGCACATCCCGCGCACCTTGCCATGTAACCCGTGAAATGATCTCAGACCATACCAATATAATTTCTGAGAAATAACCAGGTATGCGTTCTAAGTCGGCATGCATCAGGGTGATCAATTCAGCCATTCTCAAAAAACAAAGATCATTTCCCCCAGCATGAATAACAAGAATAACTGGAGAAGAAACACCTCTACTAATTTCAACTGCCTCCTGTAATACTTGCGACCATCATAAACCATGAATTCCTCACCAACAGGGCTCGATATTCTGAAAATGAAGGCTGTGACCACCCGGTCTGCACTCTGTCCTCTGGGCAGCCCAGAATATATATGAGTGGCCCAGAAACCAGACAACAGGGTGAAGAACATTTGAAAAACAAAATCAAGTTAGTAGATCTGGGCGTAAATATCCCACATAACCTATAAAATGGAGTCTAGCACACAAAAGATGAATAAAACAATGAAAGTTTATTAAATCAATTAAAATAAACAAATAAGTGACAACATAGAGATGATTTACCACAAGGAAAAATGGACAACCAGAGCACAAGATGTAAAAGGCGGCTATGTATAAATGGGCTCAAGCACAGCAGTGGCAATAAATATAAAGTTTAAGAAGTGATATGCAGACAGCCAACTGTCAAACATTGAGAGCCGCTGGGTAATGCATGCAGTACTGCTGAATATGCTGTATACTGTCTCCGTATCGTGAAATTTGGACAACAGCCCATAAATGATACAGATGAGAGACTACAGCTAAATATACATCATAATACAAATAGCGGTAGCACTATGCAATAAATAAATAAATGGTGAATGCATGTCTCTTACCCATTGTAAAGTGCCTGGTGTCCACCCCGACGCGCGTTTCGGCTTGGAAGCCTTCGTCTGGGGGTGTCCAAGCCGAAACGCGCGTCGGGGTGGACACCAGGCACTTTACAATGGGTAAGAGACATGCATTCACCATTTATTTATTTATTGCATAGTGCTACCGCTATTTGTATTATGATGTATATTCAGCTGTAGTCTCTCATCTGTATCATTTATGGGCTGTTGTCCCAATTTCACGATACGGAGACAGTATACAGCATATTCAGCAGTACTGCATGCATTACCCAGCGGCTCTCAATGTTTGACAGTTGGCTGTCTGCATATCACTTCTTAAACTTTATATTTATTGCCACTGCTGTGCTTGAGCCCATTTATACATAGCCGCCTTTTACATCTTGTGCTCTGGTTGTCCATTTTTCCTTGTGGTAAATCATCTCTATGTTGTCACTTATTTGTTTATTTTAATTGATTTAATAAACTTTCATTGTTTTATTCATCTTTTGTGTGCTAGACTCCATTTTATAGGTTTTGTTGCATATTTAGCTGGTGCACCGTTACAACCATGTGTATTTATGGGCCTGTGGCCCGGTTCCCTATAGAGCCCATACATTCACCATTGAAGGGTCATTTTCTACGAATCTACTAGGGAGCTCTTTTGGTGTCCTCCATTTAGGTAAAGTAAATATCCCACATAACAAGAAGATTTCCAACTACCAATACGCTGAAACTCCTCATTGGGAAGGCCCGCTCTGGCCGCCTCAGTCGCTGCTCCTATACGGAAGGAATGTGTGCCAAGGTCAGATGGCTGCTGACCAGACATCAATAAGCAACATTTAAAAATAAACTGAAATTGGAAACGGGTTAATGGTGATCCATCAGCGTGGGACGAAGGGCTACAAATTCAGCTGATGTTGCCAGCAGTAGCTGGACAAGTAATGCATATGAAATAGGTTTTCTACATTCAGTTCTAACGCATCCCTTTTCCCAACCCCGTAAGGACTGCCTAAGGAGGAAATACTTAGTAATATCCAACCAACCACGTAATTTAAAATGGAAGCCAACACCGGCAAGACGCTGTTGTGCAAGTGCTACTGAAACACCCTTATCTTTTAACTGCAGTAACGTTTAACCTTTCATTGTCAGTAGTGGCGGGACGTAGACTATTGTCCAATAGCCACCATTCCATCCATGCCTTACCGTGGCTGTTCCAAGTGGCAGGGGCCACTGAAGAACAGATTAAGGATATCATTCTATCATCATCAAGTCCCACAGGAACACTGGGCAATGCAGACCCTCCACAGCCAATAGGTTGCGGAACTCCTGCCAATGAAAACATGAGAGGGCATCAGCAATGACGTTATACACACCAGGCACATGACGGGAACGAAACCATATGTTGTACTGCAGGCAGCGAAACACCAAGTGTCGTAAGAGTGCGAAAACTGGTAAGGAAGAAGAGGAAAGTCTGTTAATACAATAAACAACCCTAAGGTTATCTGTCCAGAAACAGACCCGACGATTCTTCAAAACATGTCCCCATAACTCAACTGCCACTATGATGGGAAAAAGCTCAAGCAAGTTTAGGTTACTGCATAGCCCTAGCTCGCGCCATGAATCTGGCCAGAGTTCCGCAGACCATTGTGTATCCAGTATCGCCCCAAATCCCACGGAACCCGAGGCATCTGTAAATAATGATATTTCCCTGTTGGAATTCTCCGACTGCTTGGCAGCATGTGTGGCCACTATGTAGCCTGAGAAAATCTCGCCATACTACTAAGTCAGCTTTTAAAGCTTTAGTGAGGCGAATGCGATGTTCTGGTCTAGTTACCCCACAAGTAACCAAAGACAAGCGGCGAGAAAAAACCCTGCTGATTGGCAAAACCCGACAGGCAAAGACCAGAAGACCCAAAAGGGATTGCATCTGCTTAAGGGTGACTTTTTTCAAGGAACAGAAAGCTTCAATGATGCAGAGAAGCCGTTCCAGCTTGTCGGTAGGCAAGCGAAACACCATACCCACCGAGTCAGTTTTGATACCCAGGAAGGATAATGTAGTAACAGGGCCTTCAGTTTTTTCTGAAGAGCGGGAAACACCCAATTTGTTCATCAAAAAGATAAATGTAGAAAGTAAAAATTTACACTGATTGCTATCAGCGGGGGCAACAAACAGAAAATCATCAAGATAATGTATGATAGAGCGAGAACCAGTTTCATATCGCACAACCCATTCAAGAATGAACTGAACATCTCAAAGAAGTGGCACGATATGGAACAACCCATAGGAAGGCAAATATCGTAGTAATACTGGCCATCATGCATGCTACCCAGTAAATGATAGCAATAAGGGTGAACAGGAAGAAGCCGAAAGGCGGACTCAATATCAGATTTCACCATTAGGGCTCCCTGGCCTGCTGCTCGAACCAAAGCTACTGCTCTGTCAAACGACGCATATGATACGGAAGCATCTTGCTTAGAAATTCTGTCATTAACTGAAGAGCCCTTTGGGAACGATAAGTGGTGTATAAGCCTGAATTTTCCGAACTCCTTTTTGGGGACCACCCCTAGTGGAGATACTCTAAAATTAAAAAAAGGGGGTTCCCGATAAGGACCTAACATCCTACCAATACACCTCCTTTGACATTTTTTCACTCAAAACATTGGGATTGCCCTAGCGGACTTCAAATTATGTGAAAGGACTGGTGAACTTGAAAAATAAAAGGGGATAAAAATGCCATATGAGAAACCAAAACGCAGCTGAGCGGCATCAATTCTATTAGGATACAGGTCTAGCCACGGGGACATCTCGTCTATGCTCACTGGCGTCTTTTCCATCAGCCGCACCAGAGGTCTTGCCAGTGGGTTTTTTCTGGTCGAGAACAACGCACTGCTGAGTGCGGCCCACCACATGTGGAGCATTCATGTTTATATTTACACAAAGCAAAGAATTTGCAGTGGCCCTCATTAAAGAGCCAATAGGCGCCTGGTCTAGGCACTACCACTGGTCCTGCAGTAGCGGAAGCAGCGGCCACAGTTGGAAAGGGCGAGCTCCTTTGAGCCATCATCAAACGTAACCACACATCCGTGGCTTTAACGCCCCATCTGATGTCTGGTTGAAGCGCTAGACGCCCACGGAATTCTTCATTGTATTTCCAAGAAAGCGCTACCACCATGGGACCTATATGCATTGTAAACTGTGTCCATATAAATAAAAAGGTCAGAGCAGGGCTCAGGGTGCTTATGACCCATCACTAGGACTGAAAAGGCTTGAAGCCAATTATTCATAGTACATGCTACACAAGGCTTTATATCCGCAGATTTTTCTGTATAAAAATGTCTCTCCCTGTCAAACGTATGTTGGTCAACAGAAATGAAAGACCAAATGTCTATATATTGATTACTACAAATTTTATTACGCATCTCATCATCTAAATGAGCACCCAAAGGACATATACCACAAAAGAAAGCTTCTTTATGTATACCCGCTCGTGATACAGAGGTAGAAGCTTCAACTCCCACAGCACTAACTGGTGCAACGAGAGCTGAGGGGGGATCCAACTGCATTAACAAGGCCTTTGTAGCGTACATGGCCGCGGGCCGTCTGGTCTACTCACCTCCTGACGCCCGCAGCCATGGATCTGTGAGTGCGGGTCCCCATCTCCTTCCTAGGAGACGCCAGCACTCACTTCCGCTCCGGTCCGCTGTGTTCCGCTCATGCCCACTCTTAAAGAGCCAGCGCGCACACATGAAGACAATCATCATCATCAACTCACATGATTTCCTGGACTATAAGAAGGCCCCAGACCTTCTGATCCTTGCCTGAGCGTTGTTAGTATATCCCAAGTCTCTCTTGCAAATGGTCCCTTAGAGTTTCCCGTTCCAGTTGTTACCAATGCCCTGTTACCTGTTCCTGTATCCCGTGCTGTGTTCTTGTTCCTGTGCCTACTAGTTGGAGTCGTGTCTACTGCACCTGCTGTTGTTCGCCACGTCCGGAGTCATCTGCCACATCCAGTGGGATTCGCCATGTCTGGCGCAACCTGCGGCACCTGCTGTCATCCGTCACATCTGGCGTTACCTGCTGCACCTACCTCCATCCGTGCCAGAGCTGCGGCCAGGGCCGCCATCAGGGGGGTATTAGGGGTACTTCTGTAGGGGGCCCGGCCAAACTTAATTGACAGGGGGGCCCGGCAACTGCCGCGACTTGCCTTTGGTAGAAAAAAACAGGCCCCTGCAATGGGGCCTGTTCTTTTCACCAAAACAATGTCGTGAGCTGCGGGCCCCCCTCTCGTGAAACACCGCCGTCAGCTGCGGGCCTCCCTCTCATCACCGCCCACTTGCGCGCGTACGAGCGAGCGCGCGACCGCAAGCGCGCGCCCACGCGCGAACGACCAGGCGCGCCGCCGAGAGGGAGGCGGTGCACTCGCAACACAAGATCTAGGGGGAAGGACAGCCACACAGGGACAGCGGCGCACAGTCTACTTACCTGCTGGCCCGCCTCCGACTCGTCCTCCTCGTCCGCCTCCGACTCCGCCTCCTCGTCCGACTCCGCCTCCTTCTACTCCAGAGCGTAGCTGCGTAAGGAGAGGGAGAGGAGTCTAGTTGTTGCGCGGCGGCAGGAGTTCTACGATCCCCGCCATTTTCTGGAGCCTGGAGGTGAAGAACTGGACGTCTGGACCGAAGACATTGCCTGAAGAGGACTGGAGTGGGAGCAGCTCTTCTGACACGGTGAGTAAAGTGTCTCAAAGTGCTGTTTATGTATGGCCCTGTTCACACAGAGTATTTTGCAGGCCGAAAAAATCTGCCTCAAAATTCCTTAAAGAATTTTGAGGCAGATTTTGACCTGCCCACACTATCTTGCCGCGTTTTTTGCTGCATTTTTTGCCCGCGGCGATTGAGGACAGCAGACAAAAAACGCAGCAAAAAATGCATTTTCTGCCTCCCATTGATTTCGATGGGAGGTCAGAGGCGGAACTGCGGCAAGAAAGGACGTGCTGCTTTTTCTTTTTCCGCGACTGGCTCCCATTGATTTCAGATTAAATCAATGGGAGGCGGTTTTGGAAGTTGTTTGGTGCTGATTCTGACGCAGTGTCCGAGTCAATATCAAGGCCCAAAAACTCTGTGAACTGGGCCTTATTGTTAGGGCTTATTCAGACGAACATGTAATACGTCCGTGCAACGCGCGTGATTTTCACGCACCTCGCACTGACCTATGTTACTCTATGGGGCCGTGCGGATTGTCAGTGATTTTCACGCAGCGTGTGTCCGCTGCGTAAAACTCACGACATGTCCGATATTTGTGCATTGTTTGCGCATCACGCACCCATTGAAGTCAATGGGTGCGTGAAAATCACTCCCAGCACTTCCGCAGCAGTATAAACTATGAATGAAAACAGAAAAGCACCACGTGCTACAAACATACAAACAGAGTGTCATAATGATGGCGGCTGCGCGAAAATCACGCAGCCACGCATCATACGCTGCTGACACACGGAGCTGTTATGGACCTTTTGCATGCGCAAAACGCCACGTTTTTGCGCACGCAAAAAGCACACGCTTGTGTAAATCCAGCCTTAGGGTAGGAACACACTAGGCATGAACACTGCGGATTTTATGCAACACATTTTATTGTGGATAATCCGCAGCGTATCACAGTCGCAGCCGAGTGGATGAGATTTGAACAAATCTCATCCACACGCTGCAAAAAAAATGGACCTGCAGTGTTGCTTTTTAAGCCGCAGCATGTCAATGTATTCTGTGGAATCGCTGCTCCTCTGTTGCGGAAATGCTGCGGTTCTGCCGCAAAAATCACACATGAGAAAAAAAAAAAAGGCACTTTTTAAAATTTATAAAAAAGTTTAGACTTGCCCCGGCCGTAGTCCTGGTGACGCGATCCTCTATTCTTAGCGCAGCCCCGCCTCCTGTCATGACGTTTCATACCATGTGACTGCTGCAGCGGTCACATGGTCTACGGCGTCATCCCAGGAGGCGGGGCTACGTTCAGAAGAGAGAGATGCGTCATCTAAACTACGGCCGGGGCAAGTCTAAACTTTTTTTTCCCTGCAGCATTCCCGCAGCGGACATGCCTCACGAAACCTGCGCCATTGATCTCAATGGTGACGGAAACATTGCTAATGGTTTCCGTTCGTCACCATTGCGGCTGGTTTTCGGACGGAATCAATAGCGCAGTCGACTGCGCTAATGGTGACGGAAACGGAAGCTGTGCTGTCACTTTCACTTTCCGTTGCGGGGTTCACCCGACGGAAACCTCAGACGGAACCACGGAACGGAAGCGAACAGTGATGTGAACAGGCCCTAACACAAATGTTTTGTATTTTGTTAAGCTGGTTCACAAAAAAAAATAATTCCAAATTCTACTGGACCAACTGCCTATTCAGAGACCGGCAGCAGCTCCAGGAGCGACATCATAAGGGACACACTAGGCGGATATGCTGAGTAAAACTCCACAGCTTATCCGCCCCGGTAGCCGCAGGGAATTCTGCCAGCAAAACCGCACCAAATAGTGGCGCAGGTTTGGTGAGGCATGTCCGCTGCGGGAATCCTGCAGGGAAAAAAAAGTTTAGACTTGCCCCGGCCGTAGTCCTGGTGACGCATCTCTCTCTTCTGAACGTAGCCCCGCCTCCTGGGATGACGCTGTAGACCATGTGACTGCTGCAGCAGTCACATGGGATGGAACGTCATGACAGGAGGCGGGGCTGTGCTAAGAATAGAGGATCCTAAGAATAGAGGATCGCGTCACCAGGACTACGGCCGGGGCAAGTCTAAACTTTTTTATAAATTTAAAAAAGTGCCTTTTTTTTTTCCTCATTTGTGATTTTTGCGGCAGAATAAATTGACATGCTGCGGCTTAAAAAGCCAAAAGCCACACTGCAGGTCCATTTTTTTTGCAGCGTGTGGATGAGATTTGTTCAAATCTCATCCACTCTGCTGCGACTGTAAACGCTGCTGATTTTCCACAATAAAATGTGTTGCATAAAATCGCTGTGTTCATGCCTAGTGTGTTCCTACCCTAAGGCAGGATTTACACGAGCGTGTGCTTTTTGCACGTGCAAAAACGTGGCGTTTTGCGCATGCAAAAGGTCCATAACAGCTCCGTGTGGCAGCAGCGTATGATGCGCGGCTGAGTGATTTTCGCGCAGCCGCCATCATGATGACACTCTGTTTGTATGTTTGTAGCACGTGGTGCTTTTCTGTTTTCATTCATAGTTTATACTGCTGCGGAAGTGCTGGGCGTGATTTTCACGCACCCATTGACTTCAATGGGTGCGTGATGCGCGAACAATGCACAAATATCGGACATGTCGTGAGTTTTACGCAGCGGACTCACGCTGCGTGAAAATCACTGACAGTCTGCACGGCCCCATAGAGTAACATAGGTCCGTGCGAGGTGCGTGAAAATCACGCACGTTGCACTGATGTATTACACGTTCGTCTGAATAAGCCCTAACAATAAGGCCCAGTTCACAGAGTTTTTGGGCCTTGATATTGACTCGGACACTGCGTCAGAATCAGCACCAAAAAACTTCCAAAACCGCCTCCCATTGATTTAATCTGAAATCAATGGGAGCTAGTCGCGGAAAAAAGAAAAAGCAGCACGTCCTTTCTTGCCGCGGTTCTGCCTCTGACCTCCCATCTAAATCAATGGGAGGCAGAAAATGCATTTTTCCCTGCGTCTTTTGTCTGCTGTCCTCAATCGCCGGGCAAAAAACGCGGCAAGATAGTGTGGGCAGGTCAAAATCTGCCTCAAAATTCGGTGCGCGGTTCCAGGCGATCGCCGGTGCGCATGCGCGGGAGTTTGCGGGTGCGTGCGATCGGTCGCACGGGTGGCGGTGTTTGACGGCCCCCATGACGACCCCCATGCTACCCAGGGCCACCATCAGGGGGGGTATTAGGGGTACTGATGTGAGAGGCCCAGCCAAACCTAATTGAAAGGGGGGCCCGCAGCTCATGACATTCTTTTTGTGAAAAAAACAGGCCCCATTGCAGGGGCCTGTTTTTTTTCTACCAAAGGCAAGTCGCGGCAGTTTGCCGGGCCCCCCTTTCAATTAGGTTTGGCCGGGCCTCTCACATCAGTACCCCTAATACCCCCCCTGATGGCGGCCCTGGGTACCATGATATAGTGCTGGACGGAGTACCATTAACAGGCGGTGCAACGGTAGGGGGGCCCAGAAAATTTAGCTGTAGGGGGCCCTGAAATTCCTGACTGCGGCCACTGTCTGGACTATCCAGGTACCCTTGTGCAGGACTTTGTATTGCTGGGGTTCCCTGTTGTTTGGCCAGCTGCCTCCCTGCTACGGAGTTGCGGCCTAGTGAGCCCACATACCCACATAACGTGACAGCCTTAAGGGCCTTTACTAGATTTTTATTATTCACCGAACCCCAAGCCCCTGTAAAATCAAACTCACCAACAGAGGCTGGAAGGGACGGTTCCTCCGATGGAACAGGAACGGACTCCAGCACTAAATATGGAACCGCGCTAGCCTGGCTGGCTCTGCGGATCGACCGTCTGGTCGACCGAGCAGGCTCCCACCTCATACTGCATCTTCTAGAAGCCCTGCCTGCATTCGATCAACTACAGGAGCTCACGTCTGAGGTAGACGGAGAACGCCACCTAGATGATCTTGAATGACGAGATCTGCTGCTTCTCCTTGAAGATCTATGGCAAGAACGGTGGCTTATATGGGGTTGCATTATACTGTATAAGGAGCTCATATGGGGGGCATTATACTGTGTGGGAAGCTCATATTGGTGGATGTAATGCATTTGCCTGACACAGCTTCTTTGTTGACGCCCGTGGTTAATCAGCCTGCATCTGTGCCTAGATCTGTTAGAGTGACTCGATCTGCTACCACTCAGGCTGGGAGGCTGAGGAGTGGGAGAACCTATCACAGCCTGGCCAGACGGAGCTAGCTCCCGCCCTCTGTCTATTTATACCCTCATTTCCTGCTCCTCCTTTGCCTGTGATTCTTCTGTTTCCTGGCTCTGCTCTGTTGTCCTCTGCTTCAAATTGACCCTGGCTTTACTGACTACTCTCCTGCTCTGCGTTTGGTACCTCGTACACTCCTGGTTTGACTCGGCTCGTTCACTACTCTTGTTGCTCACGGTGTTGCCGTGGGCAACTGCCCCATTTCCCTTAGCTTCTGTGTACCCTTGTCTGTTGGTCTGTCGTGCACTTATTGAGCGTAGGGACCGTCGTCCAGTTGTACGCCATCGCCTAGGATGGGCCGTGCAAGTAGGCAGGGACTGAGTGGCGGGTAGATTAGGGCTCACCTGTCTGTCTCCCTACCCCGGCATTACAGGTGGCATTATACTATATGGGGGGCTCATATGTGTGGCATTATACTGTATGGGGAGCTCATATGGGGGGCATTATACTGTATGGGGAGCTCATATGGGAGGGCATTATACTGTATAAGGAGCTCATATGGGGGGTATTATACTGTATGGGGAGCTCATATGGTTGGCATTATACTGCATGGGGAGAACATTTGGGGGGAATTATAATGTAGGGGGGCTAAAATGAGGGGCATTATACTGTATTGGGGGCATTATACTGTATGGGGGGCATTATACTGTATGTGGAGCTGATATGGTGGTGGCATTATACTGTATGGGGGGCATTATACTGTATGGGGAGCTGATATGGCAGGGGCATTATACTGTATGGGGAGCTGATATGGGGGGCATTATACTGTATGGGGAGCTTATATGGGGGACATTATACTGTATGGGGAGCTCATATGGGGGCATTATACTGTAGGGGGGGCTGATATGGGGGCATTATACCGTATGGGGGCTGATATGGAAGGGCATTATACTGTATGGGGAGCTGATATGGCGGGGGTATTATACTGTATGGATAGCTCATATGGGGGGGCATTATACTATGCGGGGAAGCTATGGGGGGCATTATACTGTATGGGGGCAGCTATGGGGGGAATTATACTATATGGGAGCAGTTATGGGGCATTATGCTGCATGGGGCAGCCATGGGGGCATTATACTATGTGGGTGCAGCTATGGGGGGCATTCTACTGTGTGATGGCAGCTATGGGGGCATTATACTGTATGGAGCAGTTATGGGGAGCATTATGCTGTGCGGGGACAGCTATGGGAGCATTATACTGTGTGGGCGCAGCTATGGGAGCATTATACTGTATGGGGGCATTATACTGAGTGAGGGCAGCTATGGGGGCATTATACTGTATGAAGCAGCTATGGGGAGCATTATACTGTGTGGGGACAGCTATGGGAGCATTATACTGTGTGGGGGCAGCTATGGGAGCATTATACTGTGGGGGGAAGCTATGGGGAGCATTATACTGTATGGGTGCAGCTATGTGGAGCATTATACTGTGTGGGGGCATTATACTGTGGTGGTCAGCTATGGGGGTCATTATACTGTGTGGGGGCATTATACTGTGGAGGCAGCTATGGGGGCATTATACTGTGGGGGCATCCATGTGGGTTGTTGGGCAAGGCAGCTGGGCATAGGCGCACGCAGGGGTCTTCTGGTGGTGTTGGGGAGGGGTAGGAGGAACCAAGCTGAATTCTTGCACCAGGGCCCATGAGTCTTAGGCCTCATTCACACGAACGTGTCCATTTTGCACGCGCAAAAAAGGCTGCGATTTGCACGCGCAAAAGTTCTGTGTGGCATGAGTATTTGGTGCGTGCCTGCGTGATTTCCGCGCATATGGCAGCGTGATGACACTCTGTTTTTATGTTTACAAACATAAAAGCATGAGGTGCTTTTCTTTTTTCATTAATTTATTTTACTACTGTAGCGCGAATGACGCGCGGCACACGGAAGTGCTTCCGTGTGCCGTGTGCGATTTTCATGCACCCATTGACTTCAATGGGTGCGTGATGCGCGAAAAACGGCCAAGTATAGGACATGTCGTGGGTTTAACGCAGCGCACATACTCTGCATGCAGTGGCGTAACTACCGCTATAGCAGCCGTAGCGGCTGCTACGGGGTCCGCAGCATGAGGGGGGCCCGTGCCGCCCGCCGGCACGGGCCCCCCTCCCATGGCGGGAGGCTCCGCTAGCAGCTGCTATGGCTGCTACAGCGCGACACCACTGAAGGGGTTGTTCCTACAAAAGACATGAATCCCCTATCCACAGGATAGGGGATACATGTGTGATCGCTGGGACGCCCAGCGATAAGGAGTAGTTCTCCATGACAAACCTCGGACTTCCGGGGTCTGTCTGCAGCTCCATAGAAACGACTTGCGCACCGGTCGCGCTTGTGCGCATGCGTGACCAGCGCTCCTTTCATTTTTATTGAACTGCGCAGACGCCGGAAGTCCGAGGTTTGTGTCATGGAGAACTTCGAGGGACTTTCGGTCCCCCGTTCTCCTTATCGCTGCCAGCGATCACACATGTGTCCCCTATTCCGTGGATAGGGGATGCATGTCTTTTGTAGGACAAACTATAGGCCGTTTTTTGTTGGGGGCTGCATGGCGTTACCTACAGGGGGGGTTTAGGGCTGTATTGCGTTATCTACAGGGGGGGCTGTATGGCGTTATCTACAGTGGGGGCTGTATGGCGTTATCTACAGGGGGGCTGTATGGCGTTATCTACAGGGGGAGGGCTGTGTGGCGTTATCTACAGGGGAGGGCTGTATGACGTTATCTACAGGGGGTGTCTGTATGGCGTTATCTACAGGGGGGGTCTGTATGGCGTTATCTACAGGGGGGGTTCTGTATGGTGCTATTTACAGGGGGGGTCTGTATGGTGTTATCTACAGGGGGGGTCTGTATGGAGTTATCTACAGGGGGGTCTGTATGCCGTTATCTACAGAGGGGGTATGTATGGCATTATCTACAGGGGGTGTCTGTATGGCATTATCTACAGGGGGGATTTGTATGGCGTTATCTACAGGGGGGTCTGTATGGCGTTATCTACAGGGGGATTTGGGGCTGTAAGACGTTATCTACAGGTGGGCTGTATGGCGTTATCTACAAGGGGCTGTATGGCGTTATCTACAGGGGGGCTGTATGACGTTATCTACAGGGGGCTGTATGGCGTTATCTACAGGGGGTCTGTATGGCGTTACCTACAGGGGGATTTGGGGCTGTCCGGCGTTATCTATAGGGGGCTGTGTATGGTGCTATCTACAGGGGGCTGTGTATGGTGCTATCTATAGGTGGGCACTGTGTGGTGGAATCTATAGGGAGGCACTATCTACAAGGGGGGTGTTGTGTGATACCCAGCGGAGGAGGGGCCCCAGTCAAAAGTTTGCTATGGGGCCCAGTCTTTCCTAGTTACGCCCCTGGATTCATGAAAATCACGGACTGTCTGAACGCCCCCATTCACTAACATAGGTCCGTGCGATGCGCGTGATTTTCACGCGCGTATCACGGACGTAATACATGTTTGTGGGAATAAGGCCTTAAGCTACGCCCCTGAGTGTGAGTGAATTCAGCCTAGCAGCATGGCAATTTAGTCACCATTTCTTATTATACAGTGAATAAAATCTCAATGTGCATACAGCTCAGAATTCTCCTTTGATTATACATATAATACATACAACTATTCTGTGATATTGTTAACAGCCCCTGTGACTATTTTTTAGATTTTTAAAAAAAGAAAAAGAAGGTAACTGGTTAAAAATAGCTGTATAATCTAATTTGTATGGATCTTAATTAACTTCTGATCAAAATGTAAAATGCAGCACCAGTGAACCAACAATAAGCTAACAAAGTATTTGGGAATTTAGCATTTTGGATGAAGCCATCGTACTGTCTATCCTATCGCTGTTATAGAGTCAATAGTAACGTTGCTTTAATTTAAATGGAAATCCTGCCATCTGCTGACCATTCGGAAAACACACAGACAAGGAAGCAACTGCTCGTCTTTAGGACTGTAAAAGCCTTGTGCCACATTGTACTGTATAACATTGTGGCATCCTTTTTTACCCATCGTTTGCTGTGTTTGACCATCAATCCATTATACATTCACTTTAAACCTTGGGCTGATAAAACTAGCCACATAGGGGTGCATATTAATTGATTTGGATGAACAGAAGCGTTTGATATATCTTATTACCACATAAAAATATTTTGGAAATGTTATTTGAACTGTGCTACGCACTTCAACCATGAATTGCATAGCAGAGTAAAATGAATGAAACATCCTATATATAGGGTAAAATCAGAGGCGTAGCTAGGTTCTCCAGCACCCGGGGCAAAGATTCAGTTTGGTGCCCCCCCCCACCCCGAACCTCTTTCCCGACATCTCCTTCCCCCTCGTCAGGTTTGCTTTCTCTACCAACCAATATGATGTAAAATTTTTTCACATTTTCTTTTATATGTAACTCGAGCAT
The DNA here is from genome assembly GCF_050947455.1 of Rhinoderma darwinii. NCBI lineage: Eukaryota > Metazoa > Chordata > Amphibia > Anura > Rhinodermatidae > Rhinoderma > Rhinoderma darwinii. The sequence continues at coordinate 339,334,981 of NC_134689.1, forward strand.
AAAACGATTTGTACATTTTACAAGCAATATAGTTATATAAGGAAGTTATAACAATACATTAAAAGAAAAGAAATAAAGAGGTCAGTGCCAGACTAAAACATAATGAATGGTGACATAATGAACAGCCTCCTCTTGTAGATAGTACCACTCCCCCTTGTAGATAGCGTCATCCCCCTGTAGATAATGCCACTGTCGTGGAAATCCATCGCTCAAAATATATTAGACTGAAATTTATATGAGTCCCAACAGACTCTCAAGGCCAGACTCCATTAGTCAGTATCCTAATTAGGATATTTCACCGATATATATCGAGAGAGGAGAAGAAAACACACAGACACGCTGAAATGTTCAAAATGCTCCTCTGAAGGATTTATTACCAAACTCAAACTGTTAAACTGAAATTCAGAAGGGGTGTAGGCTTGAGGTAAACCAATCAGAGACAATGTAACAATATTTGCTATTCAGTAAAAAGCATACAATAAAGTACATCCCAGATACATCATTATAATTCTTCACACATTATGTTTACAAGTGTCTTATCTCTCTCTTGGACAGAATATTCTCGTGGAGATGGGGGAGACCTTCCCTCACGCATACTTGCCATCCTCCCATCTCACTCCCTGTCCATCTTCGCATGGGAACCAAGGTCAAAGATAAAACATACGAAATCAACATTACTTGTATTAAAGGAACAATGACTTTTCTATTCACTACAAAAGAACCAAGATGGGAACTCCAGACAAAATGGCTGCTGCACGAAACTAAATCATTTAAACATTATCATCACTTTCACATATTACATATCTTAGTAATTCGGCATCCTGCTTGATAATTCACAATGTAATTTCATACAGAGAATATAAGCAAATAAATCATCCTTCACAAACCTCCCTTTTTCTCATATTAAATTACAGAAATTATATATTATGATTATGAAACTCAAACAATATATCAATAGGGCCACAACTAATATGATGCCATCACCAATGTCCGGTTAGGGTATGGGGTCCCACCAGTGTATTGACAAGTCATGTACATCATCGTCCTCTTCTTCTCCTGTCTTCTGATTAGAACACTTGATACTGCTGACGGATTCACTCAGGTCTTTGGTCCTTACTTTGAACTTTGCTGATGTCATCAGAACTTGGTTTGGTCCTTCTCGTCTTTAAGACACCGTCTCTTTTAGTATACGTCACCGGGCTGTATATAGCATCTCATGCTGTGAACCTGGTGTGAGATCCCACGTAGGCAGATTAGTGGAGTGTTATTATGACCCACAAACCCTCCGCTAATCTGTCTTCTTCCTCCGGTAAGTTACTTGTCTGGGCGGCTGCTTGGAATTGTGACACTACCGTCAGTTCATGACAAACGCGTTGTACTGGCTCCGGCTGCGCCTGCCGCACCTCAGTAATGGAGTTCATTGTATTAAAAATCTTTTAGTTCATGTTTAATGGCACTTGCTGGGGAACCCCAACCCTTGTCAATTGTTAAAATAAATACTAATCTGGTGATAACATCTACGTACTATAAAAGTTTTTCTAAGTACATACAATAACAATGTCAGGCCCTTAAACTAAATCAAACAAACAAACACCTTTTATATAAGAAAAACTTCTCTGTTCCAATGGACAGGGCACCTAGAAGATGTGTAATTATTGGGTACATTTCATTTGCACTTGGTGTCACGCTTTCCAGCAGGATTTGTACCTTGATCTGAGCTGATTGCCTGGAACATCTCCAGCTCACCAAAATATACACAGATTCCACATGTTTATCTGACAAATGTCGCAAATTTGTATTGCATGGGAAGGCCTCTCAAGGTCTGTTCTCTTTGTGGGAGGCGGGTATGATAAGGTTGGCACGGGTCTGCCAGGACTGTTCTGTAGGCAAATCAAACAGCTCTAACAGAATTTAGCAGCAACAGCTGTAAAGCCTGGGACATACCAATTAGATCTTACCACATCGATCCTTGCAGTCTTGGGGCATAAGTGAGGCCATACACCATCAATGCAAAAGCCATCAAGAGTGCCTTGGGTGTTACCGGTTCACGTTCCGTTATCCATCCACATTCTGTTAGAATCTGGTTCTCACGCCTTCCGCTCCCAGTTGGACTCTTCCTGTGGAGAACAAGCTTTTTCATTATATAAACATTAATTGATCTTAATCAAATAATTAATTTGAAAAAAAACCATTAACAAATAACATCTTTACATCAAAGGTTCACATTGAGCAATAACTTGAAATGATACATGCAAACTCATTTTTCTTCTTTATATATATATATATATATATATATATATATATATATATATATATATATTCAAAAAATAGGCAGCACTCCGCAGTAAATGTGAAAATAGGGTACTTTTATTGCCCCCTGTGCAACGTTTCAGCTCTGTCCTCTAGAGCCTTTCTAGAGGACAGAGCTGAAACGTTGCACAGGGGGCAATAAAAGTACCCTATTTTCACATTTACTGAGGAGTGCTGCCTATTTTTTTAATATTATCAAGTTTGGAGCGTGGTCTGTTCCTGAGGATTTGCACCCACGATACACCGGTGCTGCTAGATATATTTGTTTATCTATATATATATATATATATAAACACACACACAAACACTGCACAGAATTTTCCTTTCACAATAACAACGACAAAAAACAAATAACTAAAAATGTTTTCAAATGGGAATATTCCACTTCTGTACCTTTTATCTGACGCATGACTCTAATAGTCCAATGCTAAGGCTGGTCCAGAACTTTACATAAAACTTAACTTCAGTATTTAATATTCCCACAACACTTCTTAAATACAATTATTAAACAAACTAACTTTGGGATAACATCTGGAGAACTGCTGATATCTTATTGTACAAACATCAGTTCAATACTTGGGATAACATTGTTCCCCTGTCACTTACACACAACATCTGCAGTGGGGAAAATACAGGCCGGGCTTCAGGCCCCCCTGAGAACAGGTCTACACACACGAGCCCATTGTCATACACTTCTACCTCGGGTAGTTGTATTTTCTGCAGTCGCTGGGACTGTTAATCTGGCCGGGCTTCACTTTTCACAGGTACCTTTCCTGTTTTACCTATGTCATGCCGTGCGCACATCATGCCGGCTGCTACAAACCTAGTGGTGGCATTATTGTATCCAGGGACAAGCCAATTTACTGATACCTGGCTGCACATACCATTATTGTCAGGTCTGTTTTCTCTTGCTCTCTCAATTGGCTTACCCGATGATCCAATAAAGTTCCTACTACCAATGGGCCCATAATTGTGGGCGATGCCAAAAGCGTACCTAGAGTCAGTGTAAATGTCGGCCGTCTTACCTTCTGCCAGGTTACAGCCTCAGCGAGCACCTCCAGCTCCACTCCTTGAGATGAACAAGAAGGTGAGAGTGGTTTCTGGGTAATTTACCTTGTGCCTCGTATCCTGTTCTACACATGCTGTATATGATAAAGTATGTCTACATTACAAATTCACATTGGAAACCCATGTCACATATAGATAGAACATTTCAAAAGGGTGGAGTTTTATTGTTCCACATTTATCTGATGATCCAGAACACTTGTAAATCCCACCCACCAGGTCCTGTAAATACCTGATTAATACAAAAACAAACAAAATATTTTACTGAAATCTGGCATAAAATAAACAATATTCAAACAATTTTTTTGTTTTGCCTTCTCCCCATCTAAATCTGTCAAGACTCATCTGTGAGTGACGTCACCTCTGCCTCCTGTGTAAATTGGCTGGAGGGGGATGGTCAATTACACAATACCTCATATTGGGTGGAGACTACAGCACAGCTTACCCAGTGCCATATTCACCGTTCTGGAAGGATCTGGAACCATCTACACAGAAAAACCTCAAAATGTAGGTTACTGTCATACACATTTAATCTGGGTTACTCCTTGAAGCTCATACACATTTTGTAGATGTCCTAGAACCAAATTCATTAATTCAAAACAAAATAAAACACAAAACAAAACTACCTGATCAGTCCCTTCACCATTCCCTCCTATTTGGACTCTGCGAAAGTAATGTAGCAGGGTTCAAAACTACATATCAACATAATAAAATTAGACACTCTATCGGGGGGGGGGGGCACTAGTTTAACCCCCTGTAATACACAACAGCCTGGAAAAAAAAAGATTACTTTCTCCTGACAAAAATACATTTTATCTTTAAAATGACCTGCAACCATTTACCTGTAAAACATCTCACATTTTCAAAAATAACATTTAGGCAGCACCATAGCACGCGCCTCATGTGTGAAAACAAAAAAACAAGACAAATGTAATTAGATATTCAATAACACATAAAATAATATCTGGTAATATTAATTACTGCAAACCAATAAGCTGTACATAAGAATAGGGAACAGAGGGGGCACATACATTTTAAAAACCCCGTGTCTCACAATATCTGTATTTTAATTCATTTGAATCAACATCAAAACATTCCAACATTAAATCTTATCACATTATAACACATTAATCTGCAGTATAGCTTTTATCTTTCTACAAACAGATCCAGCCGGCTGTAATATTTTTCTCGCTTGGTGTAGTTACAGACAACTGTGCGTGCGCGAAAATAAGACACGTTGCATAAAAAAAAATGAAAAAAAGTGGAACTGATTTTAACCCCATACACAAAACACTAACATTTTTAGACATTACTGCTGTTAAAAATAGGAAACATACAATATAGTTCTGCTTTTATTGTGGCCATTAGTTTCAAACTTCAGACATGTTACATCACACACATCACACAGATGTCTCATCACATCACACATGTTACATTGCACACATCACACAGATGTCACATCACACATGTTACATTACACTCCCCCCGTTCTGACCCACGTTAGTCACTGCAATGTACCTGGCTGCTCTGTTTTCTTCACTCTTCCAATGAAAATTTACACCTGTATTTAAATTGTTCTTTCTCACATCATCTTACTTGTAACTACCTGTAATCACCTGATCACATGCAAACATCCTTCTTACGGCTGCCAGCCTCTTCAACAATTTTTTTCAGTGTGTTATTTTGCCTTCACATACTTTACAATTAAAGCCCCAGCTCCTTTTGCTCATTCTAATGTTGGCCGGGACCAGTGCCCCAAAGTATCTTTGTCCAACTTCCTCCTGACCCCATGGTCGGAGAGCAGTAGGGTGATTTCCGGTAAATCCCCCACCTCCAGGCAAACAGGCTACGCCACGTTTGCCGACAGATATCTCAGACCAGTCTATCTCCTAGACTGTCTTACCAATACGATATCAAAAGTCGTTCCTCCAGACATTCTAGCAGTAGGATCCTCTGATCCCTCACTGTATTGAACATCAAGAACAGACAAAATGCTGCCAATCAACAATTACAAGAGCAAATTCTTCAACACAATCGACATTCATGAACCTCCATTGATTCAAGCAGGAGTTGGTAACACTTCACTTATGCAGAACACTTGCTGCCGGGGGGGGGGGGGGGGGGTGTCTTTCAGTTCATACAGCCCATGATGTAGCATATATCCCAAACTCTTTCCTCTAGCACTTTGCAATGGTTTCACATGCAAATTATATTTGGTAACATATATATATATTATCCTCACTGCTCAGCCGTTCACTCTGTGGGTTGTAGTTTAGGGGGCTGTTATCTATGTTGGTGATAATTTCTTTACGGGCTATGGGTCTGATCCAATACCAATGTTCTTCACTGTAATTACTACTACGACACAGGTGGCACCTGGGATAAGTGTCAGGGTAATTCATTGAATACAGGATGTTATATTACAACGGTATTCAATCCAGCGGTCTGATGTTATACTACTACAGACTTAATTACTTGGATGTTATTTTACATCAAAGTGTATATGCCGGATTATCATGTGCTAGAAATCAGTCTGTACTGATTCCCACCTTATGCCAGTCTGGCAATGCATACAACTGGTTTATGGACCCTTACACACAATATCACTGTCTGGCAATGAGCCAGGAAAATATAAATGATTTTCTAATACAGTATTCAAAGTTTTCCCTATTGCACTGGGTAATGGTATTGAGTGCAAATTCAATATAGACACAATTGCTTCTCCTTGCACTGGATTCTACATTATCAGGACTTAACCATTGAAGCCCCTGTGGTACTACATAATATTACTCACAACTATCTCACCTACAAACAGTCAATACCTCCCAACTATAATCCCAGACAAACGGGTAACAGAACAACTATTAATCCTCAACAATTTTACACAACTAAATAACAAATGACGCTACAACAAAGCAGCAAGCAGAAGTTTTGTTTTTTCCTCACAGTCCAGACTACAATCTTTTCATTTCAAATACTTCACATGTGAGTTACGACTTCTCTCTGCCATGCGCTACGTCACTGCATTCCAAAGGCGGAAGTCTTACAATTTTCCTGGTTAACAATATAATTGCTGGCAAAAATTCTCTCATGTCTTTCATATCAACAGTTTAAGATCACGTACACACCTGCAATCCTTCATCACACAAAAAGCTTCAACATACCTTTTTGGATCCATCTTTCAACCCGTTCTGACTAAGGCGTCTCGTCCATAAAGAAGTGACGTCTGACAGCTAGATTCCAAGGCTTACGCAATACATGTGTGAATGGTGTAAGAATAAGCTCCTTACTTACCGCGGTTTTTTGTAATTCACAGATGCAAAGCCAGACCTCTCCAGTGACAGCTTATCAGACGTGCAATCTTCCTGGGTTTTATCGGCACCATTACTGTCGTGGAAATCCATCGCTCAAAATATATTAGACTGAAATTTATACGAGTCCCAACAGACTCTCAAGGCCAGACTCCATTAGTCAGTATCCTAATTAGGATATTTCACCAATATATATCGAGAGAGGAGAAGAAAACACACAGACACGCTGAAATGTTCAAAATGCTCCTCTGAAGGATTTATTACCAAACTCAAACTGTTAAACTGAAATTCAGAAGGGGTGTAGGCTTGAGGTAAACCAATCAGAGACAATGTAACAATATTTGTTATTCAGTAAAAAGCATACAATAAAGTACATCCCAGATACATCATTATAATTCTTCACACATTATGTTTACAAGTGTCTTATCTCTCTCTTGGACAGAATATTCTCGTGGAGATGGGGGAGACCTTCCCTCACGCATACTTGCCATCCTCCCATCTCACTCCCTGTCCATCTTCGCATGGGAACCAAGGTCAAAGATAAAACATACAAAATCAACATTACTTGTATTAAAGGAACAATGACTTTTCTATTCACTACAAAAGAACCAAGATGGGAACTCCAGACAAGATGGCTGCTGCATGAAACTAAATCATTTAAACATTATCATCACTTTCACATATTACATATCTTAGTAATTCGGCATCCTGCTTGATAATTCACAATGTAATTTCATACAGAGAATATAAGCAAATAAATCATCCTTCACACCACACACCTCCTCTTGTAGATAGTGCCGCACACCTCCCTGTAGATAGTGCCACAAAGCCAGGGCCGGCCTTAGGATAGATGGCGCCCCGTGCGAAATGATCTTTCGGCGCCCCACCCACATCAGTATTATGCCCCCTGTAGTACACAGTATAGTGTCCGCTTAGTGGCCCCCACACAGTAGAGTGCCCCCTGTAGATAGTGCCCCACTGTAGATTTTGCCATACAGCCTCCCTGTAGAAAGTGCCATAATCCCGACCTCCCCCTTGTAGATTGGGCCATACAGCCCCCCACCTCCCCCTTGTAGACAGTGCCCCCAAAAAAATAAAAAAATTGTACTCACCTAGGCCCCATTCCCATGACGGGATCCTGTAGACTAGTACAGAGTTTCCCAACAGTTTCGGACTCGAGGCAGCACTGGAAAAATAAAATTTCCTCAGGGCACCCCTACCAAAAATTGTTTCGAGAAAGACAAAAAACGGCTAAAAACAAGCACTACACTCTTAGGATATGTTCACACAGCGTTTTTTGTAAGGCAAAAAAAATCTGCTTCAAAACTCCTTCAGGAATTTTGAAGCAGATTTTGTGTTGACAGCGTTGTTTGACCTTTTTATGTGTTTTTTCTTAAGCCGTTGAAGCTAATGCAAAAGACGCAGGCAAAAAATCACCAAACGAACGTAGCAGGTATTTTCTGCCTCCTATTAATTTCAATTGGAGGTCAGAGGTGGAAACCACTTAAAGACCATCAGCCCCCCACTCACAGTAAAATGACCATCAGCCCCCCACTCTCAGTAATATGACCATCAGCCCCCCACTCTCAGTAAAATGACCATCAGCCCAGCACTCACAGTAAAATGACCATCAGCCCCCGAATCACAGTAAAATGACCATCAGCCCACCACTCACAGTAAAATGACCATCAGCCCACCACTCACAGATTCCCCTTGTAGATAGTGCCATACAGCCACTTGTAGGTAGTGCCACACAGCCCCTTAGGTAGTGCCACACAGGCCCTTGTAGGTAGTGCCACACAGCCCCTTGTAGATAGTGCCACACAGCCCCGTTGTAGATAGCGCCACACAGCCCCCTTGTAGATAGTGCCACACAGCCCCCTTGTAGATAGTGCCGAACAGCCCCCTTGTAGATAGCGCCACACAGCCCCCTTGTAGATTGTGCCACACAGCCCCCTTGTAGATAGTGCCACACAGCCCCCTTGTAGATAGTGCCACCCAGCCACCTTGTAGGTAGTTCCACACAGCCCCCTGTAGAGTGCCGCACAGCCCCCTGTAGGTAGTGCCACACAGCCCCCTGGTAGGGAGTGCCACACTGCCCCCCTGGTAGGGAGTGCCACACAGCCCCCTGGTAGGGAGTGCCACACAGCCCCCTGGTAGGGAGTGCCACACAGCCCCCTGGTAGGTAGTGCCACACAGCACCCTTGTAGGTAGTGCCACACAGCCCCCTTGTAGGTGGTGCCACACAGCTCACAGCCCCCTTGTAGGTAGTGCCACACAGCCCCCTTGTAGATAGAAACCCGCCCTTCCTGTAGATAGCGCCACTGTAGCTCCCTGAAGGAGCGGAATCCCTGTGTGGCCGGGGATTCCGCTCCTGGAGCTCTCCGCTTGATGTCTCTGTCCATATATGGACAGTGGTAGCGACGCTACTGAGTGAAGAAGCACCCAGGCGGAAAGGCGACTGTTAAGTCGCCGGCCCGGGGGCTTCTGAAACAAGCAGGGTAAGGGAGCCAGCACAGCGCCCCCTTCCACCTGCTGGAGTGATGTGCAAAGGCACAGGTTGCACACCCCTAAGGCCGGCCCTGCACACAGCCCCCCTATAGATAGTACCACACAGCCTCCCTGTAGATAGTGCCACAGTGCCCTCTACATATAGTCACCCCCCTTGTAGATAGTGCCACACAGCCCCCTGTAGATAGTGCCACACAGCCCCCCTATAGAGTGCCACACAACCCCCTTGTAGATAGTGACAAACACCCCCTTGTAGTGCCACACAGCCCTCCCTGTATAGTGCTATACAGCCCCCGTTAGTAGATAGTGCCACACAGCCATCTTCCTCTGTATAGTGCTACTCCCCCTTGTAGATAGTGCCACACAGCCCTCCTCCATGTATAATGCCACACAGCCCCCCTTGTAGATAGTGCCACACAGTAATACCCCCATTTTAGATACACAGCCCCCCCCAAAAAAATAAAAAAATATCCCCCCTTCTAGATAGTGCCACACACACCCCCCTTGTGGATATCAATTCCTGCTGCGGGAAGTGGACAGAATTGCTGCATTTTTCAGAGGAGATGTCACCAAAAATGCAGGAAATGGTGCGTTTTTTCTGCAGCGGATTGTCTGCTAGTTTAAGTGGAAATTTCTGCAGCAATTCCATTACTTGTGGACAAGTCCTTAGCATTCAAATGGCCAGGATCAAAATTATCTCTGATACCGACCATTAGTGCCCGCTCCATGCACCCTCTTCCGACGATAACATACATTTACATAAAATGTTGTTAAGGGGTTAAAGTAACCTCTGTTTGTAGTGTTTTTGACCTAAGAAAAAACACAGTGAAAAATGTTAATGAAAAACGCAGCAACACGATGCGAATGTCAGGAAATCGTTTGGATCATATGAGAGATGTTTTGCTCCTGTTCTGCAGCCAAAATGGTGGTGCCATGACAATCTCACACAGAACTCCATACATTTCTCTGCTTCTACCTTATTAGTACACTGCTACTTTCCTGCCATAAGAGATGCAATGTCAGAAACTTTTCATGTTACTTTGAGAAGCAGAACGACATTCCTCAACAGACTTCACTATGGATTTCGCATCAGTCTGATTTACAAGCTACGTGTGCTGAAACGGAGCGTGGATTTTCTCAAAAGAATCTTCACATATGAAGACTGGGAAATTTATGATCACAATCTGAACTTTCATCAATGCTTAATCAATATTGTGCATACAATATACTGTATGTATTAATAGTTATCTGTGCTGTCTACTGCAGGGATAACAAGTAACCATGGGGTTATACAGCAAAACTCGGAATGGGGCCGCACTCCACCACAACCACCATTAGAAGAGTTCAGAACATTGACATTTTATGATTATTTTGGTCTCCACTGTGTCCCCTGTGTGTTGTCCTCCTCTCCGTAGTCTGCCTGGAACCTGTATTGATCCATGGCTGTTAAGTTGCTCTTTTGGCGTGTGTGGTTTAATTTTGGTGGGGTGTCTAAATATGAGTGGGTTTCCACAAATAATACCATACCTATATACAGTGCCCTAAAGTTCCCTAAATAATACCTTTAAATGTACACCAAATTATCTCAGCAATATAGTACCTACAGAACATAATGAAGACTGAAAAGGTTAATGATAACATCTGTGGTGGTCTACATTGGTTTGGTTATGGGTTAATGTCTAATATCCTTGGAGGTCTAGAGTGGTTTGGAGTTTAATAGCTAATTTTCCTGAAAGTTTAGTATTGTGAAGGGGTTAACTATTTATTTATGTTGCTTATATGGCGCCAACATATTCTTCAGCCCTGTAAAGATATTGCCATCACTCACATCAGCCCATGTCCACAATTAATGGTATTATTTGTGGGGGCCTAGGGCAGTAAAGAGATTAATGTGTATCTTTAACCCCTTAGTGACCACCAATACGCCTTTTCACGTTGGTCACTAAGGGGACTTAGGCTAGGCTGACGCCTTTTCACGTGAGCCTAGTCTAAGTCCTGCACGGGTCTCCCGTGAAGGCTGGAGCCGGGGCTCAGCTGTCTGATGACAGCTGAGCTCCTGCTCCAATGCCCGCGATCGAAGTTTACTTCGATCGCGGCCGTTTAACCCGTTAAATGCCGCCGTCAATAGCGACCGCGGCATTTAACTTGTTTACAGAGGGAGTGAGCTCCCTCTGTCACCCATCGGCGGCCCACAAATGCAATCGTGGGTCTCTGATGGGGTGTCATGGCAGCCGAGGGCTTGATAAAAGCCCCCACGTCTGCCCTGGACATATGCCTGTTAGGACGCGCCGGAGGCACGTCCTAATAGATTGCCTGTCAGATTTACACTGACAGGCAATAATGCTCTGGTATACGAGGTATACCAAAGCATTATAGCAGCGATCTGAAGATCGCACAGTAAAGTCCCCTAGTGGGACTAGTGAAATAAATAATAAATGTAAATAAAGATTATTAATAAAAATGACAGTAAAAAAATAAATAAAACCATTTTTTTCCATAAAAAGTGGTTTTATTTAGTAAAACTGTAAAAAATAAATAAATGTAAAAATATATGGTATCGCCGCGACCGTAATGACTCCATTAATAAAGTTAATATGTCATTTAAACCGCAAGGTGAACACCGTAAAAAAAAACACGCAAAAAACAATGGCGAAATTGCAATTTTTTTCCATTGCCCCCCAAAGAAGTCATAATAAAAATGAATCAATAAGTGCCATGCACCCCAAAAAAGTACCTACATATGTGGTATCGCCGTAATCGTACCGACCCATAGAATAAAGGTAACATGTTATTTACGCCGCACAGTGAACGGCGTCAATTTAAAAACGCATAGAACAATGGTGCAATTTCAGTTTTTTTTTATAATCCCCCCAAAAAAAGTTAATAAAAGTTAATGAAAAAATTATATGTACCCTAAAATGATGCTATTAAAAAGTAAAACTAATCCCGCAAAAAACAAGTCCTCATACAGCTATGTAGACGAAAAAATAAAAAAGTTATAGCTCTTTGAATGTGACTATAGAAAAACGAATAAAATAGCTTGGTCATTAGGGCCTAAAATGGGCTGGTCACTAAGGGGTTAATTAAAAATGTTCATTATAAATACTCCCAACTTAGACATTTATGGCATATCCACAGAATAGAAAGAGCCGTACTAGACCCAGCCTGAAATCTGCGGTCAGCGGCCGCCACACCAGACGACACAGCGATCAGATGACTCCCGTTCTCAATCTGTGGGTCCCAGAGCTATCAGACATTTATGGAATATGCTGTGGATATGCCATATATGTCTAAGTAGGGAATACCCCTTTAAACGATAAGATGTCTGCCTGTAGCTACGACTAGTGTGGACTGCTGGCTATCCATTAAATATTCAGGTAATAGGCTGTGGAAACTGAGCGAGCAGGCTGCCGGTGCCAAATCCATGTGTCTGCCAGAATTCAGTACATCCTAGTTGCCCACAGCCCTGCCAATTGTTATGTTTAAAGTAAGCATGTCTTATAATAGTATTATATTGGGGAAGAGCTATTTATGTATTTCCATAGTATAATTTCTAAGTGGGCCCACATTGTGTGCTATATGGCTTTACATAAGGCCTGCTGCTTTAAACAACTTGGTGTAGAACTATGCAAGTAGGGGCACTCTCCATCATCGAAAAGCGATCACAATGCAAAAGGCCGTGACTTGGGCAATGGGAATTTACACCCCATTTCTTTCATAAAGGGCGGAATAATCCAGATTAGAACACTAGCTATCAATTAAGTAAAAAAAAAAAAGTTAAGTCATTTATAACGCGTGAAACCACAAGTATCCTTGGAAAAGTGCAGACTTGTTCTAGTTAATCTAGAAATAAATGACCTGTAAAAAACAGCATTGGAACAGTATTGATTTGTATATTGCACAAACCATCGTAAATTTAAGTGTCATGGGGAAAAACATTACTTCTAAGACTTTGACTAGTTGCAGTGTTTGGAGAAGCGGAGTGTTTCTTACAAATGACCCAGTTTTGCTTCAGTGATCCATTTATATTTGTAGAAAACTGGAAAGCACAGATATTCATTGTGGTATTGGCGTAAGAAGGCTAATCGATGGGCTTAACATTACATCAATATCACTTGTCATTGATTATTGTGCCTCTCTGTTTTTTTTTTTTTTCTCAGTTGTTCCTTTATATGCAGTAAGGACATAGCTGGCAGTATGGTACGGGATACATCAAGAGACTGGCCCATCAAAGGCAAATTAACAAATACGGCCAAATTTCAGTAGTTAAATGCTTGTTCCATATATCCAATTGTGGTAGTGACGTGGCTGTCATAAAAGGGGTTTCCCCCACTGAAGTTCCACCCCGTATGAGAGTGGAGAGCCACCGCGGTGGACTCTAGATGCGACCATGTATAACACGGTCACCTATTCATTTAACTGGGCTCCATATACTACTGTAACGTGGATTTATTGATGATACACTGTAGGCAGACTAATAACCAATCAACTTCTTTATTAAAGAGCAGCGTATAAGTTTCGGCAAAGCGGTCAATAACCGAGGTCGAGGGAACTCGACCTCTGCGGGAGTTCCCACCGTGCCCGTTTGTGTCAAAGGAATCGGTGGACACACAGGTCCCACCTTCTATAGTGCTGCCACGGGTCACAGAGATGCCACTCTCTACCACACGGCTTATCCCGATGTCTTTATTTACCTATGTCACCGGGTTGCACAGATTGCTTTGTTGAGGACGCCCTCCTATCCCTGCTACACTTACGCGGGTAGTTGCGGAGGCACCACTACCTTTCGTGCACGGACACCCTCGGCGGTACTCTGGCAGCAGTCCGAGTACCTTAGGCACAATTATTTAAGGGGGTATTGTAAAGTAAGTAGATAGTCCAAAATCCATGCAAATCAGTCCATTGAATAAGATGATTACCGCCCCTTTAAGATCGCTTTGCACTGACTATAACATAAACATACCTTGCTTGTAACTTGTATATTTATGACTAGGAAATATTACTTCAAAGATGACTGTTCACTCAAATTACCACAAGGTGTGGAGGGACGACCAGACTTCATGTAACGTCAGTGGTCGCTGACCACAAACTCTTTCAATCCAGTCGACGCCCTTCTCTCAAGAGATGTTTGCACATACGGCCGTCCTGCTCCACAGTGACCACCAGGGTGCGGTTAAGAGCTTAGTCCAGACTTGAGAAGCCAGAGCGCAAGCATGTTTGTGATTGAGCTAATTGGTCCAGAGTACTCTGGGCTATAAGAAGGTTCCAGCCCATCCTCCCACGCCTGAGCTTTGTCTGTCTTGCATATGGCCCCCAAGTGTTTCCTGCTCCCAGTGTTCCTGTTCCTGTATCCTATACTTGTATCCTGATCTAGTGCCGTGCTGAGCTGTATACCACACCTGTCCTGCTTCTCCACGCCTGACGTCTACCTGCTGCCAAGTTCCTGCCAAGCCTGCATTGCTACTGTCCGAGCTGCCACAGGTACCCTATATGAACTATAGACTTTTACCTGCATCCTGTTGGCCAGCTTCCTTACCGCCAAGACGGTACGGCCCAGTGGGTCCACGAACCCTACGTGACACTTCACTTGATAATTATATTCTAGATATAATTTATTCAGTCAATATTCAGACCTTATTCTCAGGCCCCTCTGACTTGATGACACTTTGTGGTGTTAGATTCCCAGACACTCGGCCAGACACTCGGCCAGACACTCGAATGTTTAGTTTCTTTCTACCTATTGTCACTCTAACTCCCTCCACTGTCATTACCTCACACTTTCTCGCCTTTTTCTAACTCCACCCCTTCTCTCTCTCTCTAACCTCTTACTATCCAGATGGCGCACCAATCATCAGGACCAGTACGGTCACCTGATCTGTGCACTAATACAGGGCTCAATGGGAACCCCCCTTAGTGCAGGGCTGCTGTGTTTCCTTGGTTGCTAGGGAAAGCCAGCCTCACCACCGCCCACTGGGAAGACATAGCGAAACAGGAGGATACAAAGAACCAAGACCGACACCGGGGGACACACACAAGAGGGTGAGAGAGCAAAACACACAACCATTTACTATACCTGGTGGGTGACCAGGAAACACCCCATAATACTACATTTCCCCTGCCAGTAAGTGAAGCTACACAAATCCACACAGTAATCATAGCAAAGTCCACACTCTCCCTCAAGTAGTATAGCAGTAATCCACTCTTTCACCTCCACCAATAAAACATATTCCTAGTATAGTAGCATGAGAGTAAGAAGTCTGTTCTACAGTCACAGAATTTGTAAGAAGCCGCAGGGTGGAGAGAATATTTTTTTATTATTATTGTGCCCTAGTTTACAATTATCTTTCTGGAAAAACCTCTAGAGCTCCAAGGTGCCCCCATAGGATAGACAGCCACAGGAACATCATACAGTTAAAGCCACAGAACCCCCTATAACAGACAGTTACAGACTACAATAACATTGATAGCCATAGACCTCAAGTAACAATGACAGCCACATTGCCCCCAGGCCAGAATACCTTGAGGGGTGAAAGATTCTGGCGGGTCACAGTGGTACCAGCAGGAACAGAGGAACAGGATGTCCCACTCCCATCCTCTAACTCAGCTAATCACAGCAGAGTGCAAAGAGCTCGTCTGGTAAACCCCACGGCACCACCATTAGCACTCCGCATTTCACTTGCTTAATATGGCTGTATCCAATTCACAGTTTAGATCAGGAAGACGGATCAGTAATAACCGAATCAGAACAGCTATGCTCTTAATCATGGTGACTTAAAAAGGTTTTCCAAGCTTATAAATAGCACAGAAAAGTTCCTATCTGTGTCTAAATGGTCACAGATAATACCACTATTGCTCAGAAGTCATTTTTAATATTCATTATGTTGCTCAGCTTCCATTTTGCTAAGGCTTGCTGTGGCGGAATTACCATGTAAAGGACTACAGTTCCCATGACTCTTCTCCTCTCTCACAGACATTGCCTATATTAACAGCTGTCTGCATGCCCCTCTATTATAAAGTGTAAGGTAGTACTGCAATTGCTCACTGTCTGCTCTGTTGTTCAGCTGCTGTATGCTGCACTGTCTGCTGCCCAGCATGAGAAACACGATCCCTCCATAGACAGAAAGGGAGGGCAGGGAGCAGTGGAGATAACAGGCATGTGATTCGTGATGCCCTGTACTACAGGGAGAGGAGAGAGGAGATATTTTAAAAATGGTGTGGAATCTAAACAAAAAAAACTAATTAAAACGAAAAAAAACATAATTTCCGATATGCAATGGTTAGAGGGTAAGAGTCGGTTACAAAAACTTCTGACATGTTATAGTAACATATCAAAGGTTTTGATTTGTAGCGTCCAGTTGATAAAAACCCCCACCAATTGCTGATACAAAAGGGGCAGAAGTGTTCAGCTGACCGCAACGTTTTCCCCTATTAGCTGTGATCGGCTCTCCTTGGGTGCTCGATTCATTATACAGTGAAATCTCCCCAGAAGTCCACCACTTTGAGATGACCACGCCCAGATTATTCTGTGACTGATTTGAAACGACATTATAGTCTACGTCCGGTGGTCCTCTTTAAAAAGTCCTCTCAGTCTGGTCGGTGAGCAGTCTTTTTTAACAGTTTTTTGCTGGGACCACCTTTGTAAAGATTGCATATTTCACTTATTTGACCCTTCTCCGTACAGCTGCGTCCCATGAAGGCCTAGCCAGAGGAGAGGGAGCAGTTAAGCTTTTTATCTCTTCTCTTGTTTTCTTCTTCACATCTCTAATGCATTCCCTGATTGAATCAAGCGCAGAGGAGCAAGGTGCCACTTTCTAGGTGATGGGAGGGAGTCAGAGGATGGGAGGTGTCAAGCTTTTATGCTGCAGATTTCATGCTGTAAGTGGACAGAGCTCAGCCTGCGCGATCAGCTGCAGCACAGTTGAGTAAAGGGCCATCATTTGGAGGAAAACAAGTTATCCATGCTCAGTAGAATGAGTGGAGAGGTTATGGTAAGGATTGAGGATAGGGAAACTATGCTGTGGATTGATAAGAAGGAAAGGGAAGCCATGCTGGGTACTGAGAAGGAGAGTGGAGCCATGCTGGGGACTGAGAGGGAGAGTGGAGCAATGCTGGGAACTGAGGTGAGGGGTCTGAGAAGTATACTGTACAGCAGGGCCATTATCAGGGCAGTACTGGCGTTACTGCCATCAAGTGCCTGGACCAAATTAAAAAAAGAAGGGTAAGCGCTTCCACCTGCCTCTGCCCACAGACACTTTATGCATTGACCCTTTGCAATGGGACCCCAGATTCTCATGGTTTAACTTTAGGGAGAAGAATTGAAGCCCGCATAGGGGCCACAACCAAGCAAACAACTGCCACTGGACATATTTATGCTGATGCTCCGGCCGGCCAATCACCTCTTCTACTCTCCTTCACATCGATTTTACAGACATTGTTTTCTGTCAAAAAAACTATGAAAAAATTATAAATGTATTGAAATGTATGGCATAGATTTGAAAAAATATATACAACTCCTTTTTTATGTTAAATTTATGTAAAAAAATGGAAAAATAAAATTTGAATAGATGCAATGTGTTTGCATGTATACAGTGAAGGAAATAAGTATTTGATCCCTTGCTTATTTTGTAAGTTTGCCCACTGTCAATACATGAATAGTCTAGAATTTTTATGCTAGGTTAATTTTACCAGTGAGAGATAGAGTATATAAAAAAAAAAACCTGAAAATCACATTGTCAAAATTATATATATATATATATATTTGCATTGTGCACAGAGAAATAAGTATTTGATCCCCTACCAACCATTAAGAGTTCAGCCTCCTCCAGACCAGTTACACGCTCCAAATCAACTTGGTGCCTGCATTAAAGACAGCTGTCTTAAATGGTCACCTGTATAAAAGACTCCTGTCCACAGACTCAATTAATCAGTCTGACTCTAACCTCTACAACATGGGCAAGACCAAAGAGCTTTCTAAGGATGTCAGGGACAAGATCATAGACCTGCACAAGGCTGGAATGGGCTACAAAACCATAAGTAAGACGCTGGGTGAGAAGGAGACAACTGTTGGTGCAATAGTAAGAAAATGGAAGACATACAAAATGACTGTCAATCGACATCGATCTGGGGCTCCATGCAAAATCTCACCTCGTGGGGTATCCTTGATCCTGAGGAAGGTGAGAGCTCAGCCGAAAACTACACGGGGGGAACTTGTTAATGATCTCAAGGCAGCTGGGACCACAGTCACCAAGAAAACCATTGGTAACATATTACGCCGTAATGGATTAAAATCCTGCAGTGCCCGCAAGGTCCCCCTGCTCAAGAAGGCACATGTACAGGCCCGTCTGAAGTTTGCAAATGAACATCTGGATGATTCTGAGAGTGATTGGGAGAAGGTGCTGTGGTCAGATGAGACTAAAATTGAGCTCTTTGGCATTAACTCAACTCGCCATGTTTGGTGGAAGAGAAATGCTGCCTATGACCCAAGGAACACTGTCCCCACTGTCAAGCATGGAGGTGGAAACATTATGTTTTGGGGGTGTTTCTCTGCTAAGGGCACAGGACTACTTCACCGCATCAATGGGAGAATGGATGGAGCCATGTACCGTCAAATCCTGAGTGACAACCTCCTTCCCTTCACCAGGACATTAAAAATGGCTCGTGGCTGGGTCTTCCAGCACGACAATGACCCGAAACATACAGCCAAGGCAACAAAGGAGTGGCTCAAAAAGAAGCACATTAAGGTCATGGAGTGGCCTAGCCAGTCTCCAGACCTTAATCCCATCGAAAACTTATGGAGGGAGCTGAAGATCCGAGTTGCCAAGCGACAGCCTCGAAATCTTAATGATTTACAGATGATCTGCAAAGAGGAGTGGGCCAAAATTCCATCTAACATGTGTGCAAACCTCATCATCAACTACAAAAAACTTCTGACTGCTGTGCTTGCCAACAAGGGTTTTGCCACCAAGTATTAAGTCTTGTTTGCCAAAGGAATCAAATACTTATTTCTCTGTGCACAATGCAAATAAATATATATAATTTTGACAATGTGATTTTCTGTTTTTTTTTTTGTTTTTTTTATATAATCTATCTCTCACTGGTAAAATTAACCTAGCCTAAAAATTCTAGACTGTTCATGTCTTTGACAGTGGGCAAACTTACAAAATCAGCAAGGGATCAAATACTTATTTCCTTCACTGTATATGTGTCGTGTTTACATGGATAAATATGAAGACACAACAAGAAAGGCAGATCTTACAAGAACAAAGCGCCATGGGGTACAAGAAGGAGAACCAGTAAGGGCACACAAAGTGGCAGCCGCACGTAGACAAAACCACGCCCAACTGCAATGGCATATGACCGTAGGATTTTGCCTCATGAGGCTGCCACTCCTTGTGTTCTCATCCTAAGGGTAGCCTGACTCTTTGTCTGCATGAGGCAGAGAAATTCCTTACGGCAGTCCTGCTGTACAGCACTATCCTGTACTGCAGTGTTCTCCAATCTGTCACTCTCCAGATGTTATGAAACTAAAAATCCCATCATGCGTAACAAGTCATTGGTAGGGTAAACTGGGATGCCACCCACATTTAAAAGTCCACTGCAGTATACAGTTTGTATATTGAGTTTACATGTTACTAGGCACAGTACAGGAGTCAGGGCAGTACTTCCCAGATAGAGGGAATTAATGGAAAATGTTGCAATGCAATACTGTATACTATATGCAAACTGTGTCATTGCTGACATGATTTGGGGGTCCATCAGATGGCCAAGACAAAGTTTTACCCACTGGAAGTAAACAATGAAGGTTTCTGAACATCAGCAAACAGAGATCTTGAAAACCATGAGAAATTGATAGAGGAAGTATATTGGAAAATTGTATAACTTTTCATTATACAAAGAATAGGAATCTATTTACTAAAACTGTAATACCCCTTTAAACCCTTCAGAACCCAGCCTCTTTTGGTCTTCAGGACATGTGTTACTTTATGTGGTAATAACATCGGAATGCTTTTACCTATCCAAGCGATTCTAAGAATGTTTTCTCAAGACATGTTATACTTTATGTTAGTGAAAAAATGTGGTCGATAATTTCGGTATTTATTTCTGAAAAACACCAAAATTTAGAAAATGTTTTCAAAAATTAGCATTTTTCTAAATTTAAACGTATCTGCTTGTAAAACAGATAGTAATACCACACAAAATAGTTACTAGTTAACATTTCCCATATGTCTACTTTATGTTTGCATAGTTTTTTGAACGTTCTTTTATTTTTCTAGGACATTACAAGGTTTAGAACTTTAGCAGCAATTTCTCATATTTTAAAGAAAATTTCAAAAGGCCATTTTTTCAGGGACCAGTTCAGTTTTGAAGTGGCTTTGAGGGCCTTATATATTATAAAATCCCCAGAAGTCACCCTATTTTGAAAACTGCACCCCTCAAGGTATTCGAATCAGCATTCACAAAGTGTTTTAACCATTTACGCGTTTCACAGGAATTAAAGCAAAGTAGAGGTGAAATTTACAAATGTTATTTTTTTTGCCGAAATTCATTTCTAATACATTTTTTTTTGTAACACAGAAGGTTTTACCCAAGAAATGCAACTCAATATTTTATTGCCCAGATTCTGTAGTTTTTAGAAATATGCCACATGTGGCTCTAGTGTGCTAATGGACTGAAACACAGGCCTCAGAAGCAAAGGATCACCCAGTGGATTTTGGGCCTCCTTTTTTTTAGAATATATTTTAGGCACCTTGTCAGGTTTGAAGAGGTCTTGTGGTGCCAAAACAGTGGAAACACCCCAAATGTGACCCCATTTTAGAAACTACACCTCTCAAGGAATTTATCTAGGGGTATAGTTAGAATTTTGACCACACAGGTTTTCCGCTAAATATATTGGTATTAGTGTAATGACGGGGTAGGGAGAAAGACAGGTGAGCCCTAATCTACCCGCCACTCAGTCCCTGCCTACTTGCACGACCCGTCCTAGGCGACGGTCCCTACGCTCAATATGTGCACGATAGACAAACAGACAAGGGTACACAGAAGCTAAGGGAAATGGGGCACTTGCCCACGGCAACACGAGTAGTGAACGATCCGAGTCAAACCAGGAGTGTACGAGGTACCAAACGCAGAGCAGGAGTGTAGTCAGTAAAGCCAGGGTCAATATGAAGCAGAGGTCAATAGTAATAGCTGGAACAGCAGAGCCAGGAAACAAGAGAGAATCACAGGCAAAGACAAGAAGCAAATGAAGGTATACATAGACCGAGGGCGGGAGCTAGAACCGTCCGGCCAGGCTGTGATAGGTTCTCCCACCCAATCTAAACTGGCACCTCAAGGCAGGGTCATTCCAGCGAGAAGATACACACCACTTCCTAAAGTCAGAACAGTACTCTTCAACGGGTCTATCACCCTGACGTAAGGTCACCAGCTGACTCTCGGCAAAGGCAGTCTTGTCAGTCTCGTCATAGATGAGCCCGAGAGGGGAAAAAAAAGTTCAACAGAGGAAAGTTCAGGGGCGTCAGGAGCCAAGGAGAAGGCCCATTCTTGGGGGCAGTCCTGGAGCCGGGAGAAAAAAGTCTTCCAGTCCCCTGAGAACCGGTCAGGCAACTTGAGATGGGGTTCAAGAGGTGAGGTGGAGGGCACTAGCTGGTTAGCATCACGCTTGTCGCACCTCTGAGACGGGGCTTGGACCTGTAGGGAGAGACCCTGCATTTGCTGAGTCAGGGTCTCAAGGGGGTCCATAGTAGTAGGAACCAGGGTAGAAAAGGTACATGGGCCTGTGATTATGTAATGACGGGGTATGGAAACAGACAGGTGAGCCCTAATCTACCCGCCACTCAGTCCCTGCCTACTTGCACGAACCGTCCTAGGTGACAGCGTACAACTGGGCGACGGTCCCTATGCGCAATATGTGCACATCAGACAAACAGACAAGAGTACACAGAAGCTAATTGAAATGGTGCAGTTGCCCACGGCAACACCAGGAGCAACAGGAGTAGTGAACGAGCCGAGTCAAACGAGGAGTGTATGAGGTACCAAACGCAGAGCAGGAGCGTAGTCAGTAAAGCCAGGGTCAATATGAAGCAGAGGTCAATAGTAACAATAGTAATAGCTGGAACAGCAGAGCCAGGAAACAAGAGAGAATCACAGGCCAAGACAAGAAGCAAATGAAGGTATACATAGACCGAGGGTGGGAGCTAGAACGTCTGGCCAGGTTGTGATAGGTTCTCCCACTCCTCAGCCTACCAGCCTGAGTGGTAGCAGATCGAGTCACTCTATCAGACCTAGGAGCAGATGGAGACTGATTAACCACGTGCGTCGACACAGAAGCTGTGTCTGGCAGATCCTTTACAGTACCCCCCTTTTATGAGGGGTCACTGGACCCTTCCTATGTGGACCTGGCTTATTGGGGAACAGAGGATGGAACCTCCTGTGCAATACCCCAGCGTGAACATCCCGGGCGGGTACCCAAGTCCTCTCCTCAGGCCCGTATCCTCTCCAATGGACCAGGTACTGGAGGGAGCCTTGGACCATCCTGCTGTCCACAATCTTGGCCACCCCTTATTCTACCCCTTCAGGGGTGAGAACAGGGACCGGAGGTTTCCTCGAGGTAACCAAGGACAGGGAGCAGCGTTTCAGGAGGGAGGCATGAAACACGTCGTGTATTTGAAAAGACGGAGGTAACTCCAGCCGGAAGGAGACAGGGTTAAGGACCTCAATGACCTTGTACGGCCCTATAAACCGGGGAGCACATTTTTTGGACGGAACTTTAAGGCACAAATTTTTTGAAGACAGCCACACCAGATCCCCGACCTCAAACAAGGGGTTAGCAGAACGTCTTCTATCTGCCTGAGTCTTTTGTATGCTATGGGATGCCACTAAGTTCTTCTGAACCTAGGCCCAGACTGTGCACAGTTCCCGATGAACGACATCTACCTCGGGATTGTTGGAACCACTAGGTGAAACGGAGGAGAACCATTGATTAAACCCAAAATTACAGAAAAAGGGGGAGACCCCTGACGAGTTACTGACCCAGTTATTAAGGGAAAATTCGGCGAGGGGAATGAAGGAGACCCAATCATATTGACAGTCAGAGATAAAACACCTTAAATATTGTTCTAGAGACTGATTAGTCCTCTCAGTTTGGCCATTAGTTTCAGGATGGAAGGCCAAGGAGAAGCACAGATCAATCTCCAACTTTTTACAGGAAGCTCTCAAAAAACAGTGAAACAAATTGTACCCCTCTGTCAGAAACAATATTGACAGGAACCCCATGGAGACGCAGGATGTTTGACAAACAAGGTAGCTAACGTCTTGGCATTGGGTAGTTTCTTGAGGGGCACAAAGTGGCACATCTTACTAAAGCGGTCTACTACAACCCACACCACCGACTTGCCTTGAGATGGAGGCAGATCGGTGATAAAATCCATGGCTATATGGGTCCAAGGTCTCTGGGGAATGGGCAAAGAACATAGTAAGCCCGCTGGTCGGGACCTGGGAGTCTTGGACCTAGCACAAATTTCACAAGCGGCGACGTAGGCCTTAACGTCTTTAGGCAACCCAGGCCACCAATAGTTTCTAGCAATGAGGTGCTTGGTACCCAGGATGCCTGGATGGCCAGAAAGTGCAGAGTCATTATTTTCCCTGAGTTCCCTTAGCCGGAATTGCAGGGGAACAAACAGCTTGTTCTCAGGAAGATTCCCGGGAGCTGAACCTTGATCAGCCGCAATTTCGGAGACTAAGTCAGAATCAACAGAGGATATTATTATACCTGGGGGCAAAACACAAGCAGGATCTTCCTCCGAAGGATGGATGGCCATGAAGCTACGCGACAGTGCATCAGCTTTAATATTTTTAGACCCAGCCCTATAGGTGACCACAAAGTTGAATCTAGTAAAAAACAATGCCCATCGAGCTTGTCTCGGTTTTAGAGTCCGGGCAGATTCTAGGAAGGCCAGATTCTTGTGGTCGGTACGGACCGTTACCTGGTGCCTAGCCCCCTCCAGGAAGTGGCGCCACTCTTCAAATGCCCATTTAATGGCTAAGAGTTCGCGGTTGCCCACGTCATAGTTACTCTCAGTGGGCGAGAACTTCCTGGAGAAGTAGGCACAGGGACGGAGATGGGTGAGGGACCTGGTACCCTGGGACAAGACAGAACCCACTCCCACCTCGGAGGCGTCAACCTCCACGCTGAATGACTCCATTTGGTTAGGCTGAATCAGCACTGGGGCAGAGATAAAGCACTTCTTAAGGATCTCAAAAGCCTGGACCGCCTCCGGAGGCCAGTGGAGTAGACCAGCACCTTTGTGAGTAAGATCCGTAAGAGGCTTAGCGATGACCAAGAAATTAGCAATAAATCTCCTGTAATAATTAGCAAACCCCAGGAAGCACTGTAACGCCTTCAGGGAGGCAGGTTGGACCCATTCAGCCACAGCCTGAACCTTGGCAGGGTCCATGTGGAATTCATTAGGAGTGAGGATTTGACCCAAAAATGGTATCTCCTGCACCCCAAACACACATTTTTCGGATTTAGCAAGGAGTTTGTTTCCCCGAAGGGCCTGGAGCACCTTCCTGACATGCACAATGTGGGAGGACCAGTCCTTGGAAAACACAAGTGTGTCATCAAGGTACACTACAAGAAATACCACCAGGTAGTCTCTTAAAATCTCATTTATGAAATTCTGGAAGACCGCAGGAGCATTACACAACCAAAAGGGCATGAAGAGGTATTTGAAATGACCTTCGGGCGTGTTAAACGCAGTCTTCCACTCATCCCCTTCCCTGATTCGGATAAGGTTATAAGCCCCCCGAAGATCAAACTTAGAGAACCATTGGGCCCCCTGAACCTGATTGAAGAGATCAGGAATCAAGGGAAGGGGATACTGGTTCCTTACAGTGACCTTATTCAAGTTTCGGTAATCGATGCACGGCCTAAGACCACCATCCTTCTTCCCTACGAAGAAGAAGCCAGCACCTACCGGAGAAGTAGAGGGGCGAATGTAACCCTTGGCCGGGCTTTCCTGGATATATTCTCTCATGGCCTCACGTTCGGGACAAGAGAGATTAAATATCCTACCCTTAGGGAGCTTAGCTCCTGGTACCAAATAGATTGCGCAATCATATTCTCTATGAGGAGGTAACACTTCAGAGGCCTTTTTAGAAAAAACATCAGCGAAGTCCTGAATAAACTCAGGTAGAGTGTTCACCTCCTCAGGGAGAGAAATAAAATTAACAGAAAAACAGGACGTCATGCATTCATTACCCCATTTTGTAAGATCCCCAGTACTCCAGTTAAACGTGGGATTATGCATCTGCAACCAGGGAAGGCCTAAAACCAAATTGGACAATAATCCCTGCATCACTAGTACAGAACACTGCTCCAAATGAATGGAGCCAACAATCAGTTCAAAAACAGGGGTATGCTGCGTAAAATAACCATTAGCAAGTGGAGTGGAATTGATACCCACTACCGGGACAGGTTTAGGCAAATCAATCAATGGCATAGCGAATTCCACAGACATAATATTAGCAGAAGACCCTGAATCCACGAAGGCACTGCCGGTGGCAGACCTACCCTCAAAAGAGACCTGAAAGGGAAGCAAGATCTAAGCAAGAAACACCTGTGCGCCCAAGCGACCTCCCCGATGGTCACTTAGGCGCGGAAGTTTTCCGGCTGCTTATTCTTACGCCTAGGACAGTTGTTCACTTGATGCTTGTCATCCCCACAGTAGAAGCAAAGACCATTCTTCCTGCGAAGCTCTCTACATTGTTGGGGAGACACGGAGGCCCCGAGTTGCATTGGTTCATCCGAGTTTTCCGTGGAAGAACGAAGCAACGGAACCTCAGGAGCCATCATGGGGAGCCAGAGGAGAAGGCACAAAAACGTTCAAGTCGTCGTTCCCTGAGACATCGGTCAAGACGTACCGCTAAAGCTATAACCTGATCTAGAGAGTCAGAAGAGGGATAGCTAACTAACTAACTAACAGGTCTTTCAGGGCGTTCGACAGACCCAATCTAAACTGGCACCTCAAGGCAGGGTCATTCCAGCGAGAAGATACACACCACTTCCTAAAGTCAGAACAGTACTCTTCAACGGGTCTCTTACCCTGACGTAAGGTCACCAGCTGACTCTCGGCAAAGGCAGTCTTGTCAGTCTCGTCATAGATGAGCCCGAGAGGGGAAAAAAAAAGGTCAACAGAGGAATGTTCAGGGGCGTCAGGAGCCAAGGAGAAGGCCCATTCTTGGGGGCAGTCCTGGAGCCGGGAGACAATTATACCCATTCGCTGGCTCTCAGAACCTGAGGAGTGGGGCCTTAGACGGAAATAGAGCCTAAAACTCTCCCAAAAGGAGAAAAAAGTCTTCCGGTCCCATGAGAACCGGTCAGGATACTTGAGATGGGGTTCAAGAGGTGAGGTGGAGGGCACTAGCTGGTTAGCATCACGCTGGTCGCACCTCTGAGCCAGGGCTTGGACCTGTAGGGAGAGACCCTGTATTTGCTGAGCCAGGGTCTCAAGGGGGTCCATAGTAGTAGAAACCAGGGTAGAAAAGGTATATGGGCCTGTGATTATGTAATGACGGGGTGGGGAAACAGACAGGTGAGCCCTAATCTACCCGCCACTCAGTCCCTGCCTACTTGCACGACCCGTCCTAGGCGACAGTGTACAACTGGGCGACGGTCCCTACGCTCAATATGTGCACGACAGACAAACAGACAAGGGTACACAGAAGCTAATTGAAATGGTGCAGTTGCCCACGGCAACACCGGGAGCAACAGGAGTAGTGAACGAGCCGAGTCAAACCAGGAATGTACGAGGTACCAAACGCAGAGCAGGAGCGTAGTCAGTAAAGCCAGGGTCAATATGAAGCAGAGGTCAATAGTAATAGCTGGAACAGCAGAGCCAGGAAACAAGAGAGAATCACAGGCAAAGACAAGAAGCAAATCAAGGTATACATAGACCGAGGGCAGGAGCTAGAACCATATGGCCAGGCTGTGATAGGTTCTCCCACTCCTCAGCCTACCAGCCTGAGTACAATTAGTCTGTAAAAATGAAAATCTACTATTTTTCTGAAAAAACATAGAAATTTTTCATATTTACAAGGAATAACAAAGAAAATGCACCCCAACATTTGTAAATCAATGTCTCCCGATTACGGCAATACCGCATATGTGGTAATGAACTGCTGATTGGACCCACAGCAGAAAAGAAGGAGCGCCATTTGGATTTTGGAGCACAGATTTTGCAGGAATGGTTTTCGGTGCCATGTCGCGTTTGCAACGCCCTGGAGGGACCAAAACAGTGGAAAGGGGTATAGTGAGCATTTAGACCCCATGGGTCTTTTGCAGAATTTATTAGAATTAGGCCGCGAAAATTAATATCACAATTTTTTTTCCACTAAAATGTTGAATTTTCTAATTTTCATAAGGGATAAAGGAGAAAAAAACAACCAAATTTTGTAAAGCAGTTTCTCCCAAGTATGGAAATACCGCACATGGGGTCATACATTTTTTCAGGACTGATTCATTTTTTGCTTTCTTATTTTCGTTTTTCACTCCCCACGTTCTTAGAGCCATAACTTTTTTCTTTTTCCGTCAATAGAGTGATGTGAGGGCTTATTTCTTGTGGGAGGAGCTGTAGTTTCTACTGACACCATTTAAAGTGCCATAAAATGTACTGGGAAACGGAAAAAAAAATCTTTGCAGGGTTTTCATTTTTACAGCTTTCGCCGTGCGGTAAAAACGATAACTTTACTATATTCTGCGGCTCAATCCAATTACGATGATAACAAATTTATATGTATATTTTTATATTATACTACTTTTACAAAGAAAAATCTCTGTTAAAATAAAAACTGTTTTGTTTCACCACATTCTGAAAGACGTAACTTTTTTATTTTTCGGTTGATTGAGCAGTAGGGGGTCTTATTTTTTGCGGGACGAGCTGTGGTTTTTATTGGTACCATTTTTTGGTACATAAAAAAGATCAAAGTTGTATTTCATTTTCTTTTTAGAGCTAAAGTGACAAAAAAAACTGCGATTTTGGCGGTTTAAATTATTTATGTTTTTTACGGTGTTCACCGTGTGAGTTAAATAATGGTATATTGTGATATTTCGGCCTTTTATGGACGTAGCGATACCAATTTTGTTTCTTTTTTTACATTACTTTAAAAGAAAAATGGGAAAAGGGGGGGTTTTAACTTTAAACTTTTTTTTTCTCACTACTAATAACTTTAATTCTTCTACACATTTTATTAGTCCCCTCAGGGGACTTGAACCAGCGATCATTGGATCGCTGGTACAATATACTGCAATACTAATGTATTGCAGTATATTGTTATTTTTACAGGCTTCTGTAACCGCACGATCGCTGTTCCTGTCCGTTAGTCCTGGGTGTCAGCTGTAATACACAGCTGACACCTGCAGCTCCATACATCAACCCCCGCACCATGACGTGCTATTAAGTCAGAGTGCACAGCGGATGGTGTGAATATTGGAATTTTTCACTAGTATGCCATTTTAGTGCATAATATGTCGTGCCCAGTTTGTGCCACTGAAGACCAATACCTCATTAAACGTTAAGCGGGTTCTCTCGGTTATGGCGATGCCATAAATGTGGGCACAAACTGATGTTTGGGCACGCTGCAGGGCTCAGAAGGGAGGGGCGCCATTTTGCTTTTTTTAGTGCAGATTTTGCTTCGTAGTTGTTCTGTTTGGGGTTTTGCTGGTATTTCAGATTATAATGTGGGGGCATATGTAGGCTGTGCGGGGTACATCAGGGCATAATAAGAGGGTATAATAATGCGGTAAATAAATAATAATTCATAGATATGTGGCCGGTGTCGCACTGATAAATGGCGCCCGATCTTATCCGATTTTGGAACACTCGGCACATTTTGCATCGCCATATTCTGAGAGCCAGAACTTTTTTATTTTTTCACCACCGGAGCTGTGTGAGGGCTTATTTGTTGCGGGACAATCTGTAGTTTTCATTGGTACCATTTTACATGCGATTTTTTTGATCACTTTTTATTACATTTTTTTGCAAGCCGGGTGACCATAAGCAAGCAATTCTGACAATGTTTTTTAGTTTATTTTTTTTGCGGCGTTCACCGTGTTCTATAAATTACAGTTTTACTTTATTTTGCGGGTCGGTACGATTACGGCGATACCATATGTATATAGTTTTATTTATGTTTTGCAGCGTTTGCACAATAAAATCACTTTTTTTATAAAATTATTTATTTTCTGTGTCACCATATTCTGAGAGCCGTAACTTTTTATTTTTTAGTCAAAAAAGCTGTATAAGGGCTTGTTTTTTGCGGGATGGGTTGTAGTTTTTAGCGGTACTATTTTCGGGTACATGCAACTTTTTTTATCACTTTTTATTCTCTATTTTGGGAGGGGTGGTGACCAAAAAAACAGATTCTGGTGTCATTTTTTATTGATTTTTTTAGGGTGTTCATTAGTTTTATAGTTGGGGTCGTTATGAATGCGGTGATAGCAGATATGTGTACTTTTTTTAACGTGTTCATTTTTTTCCTAGAATGAAAGTCTTATAGGAAAAAAAACATTTTTTGTTTATATAACCTATAACTTTTATTTTTACACTTTTTTTTAAAACATTTTGATTACTTTTTTTAACTTTTTTTACTTGTCCCACTAGGGGACATTTAGACTTGCAGCTTTGATCGCTGCTAGAGTACGTTACACTACCTACATAGTGTAATGTATTCTAACTGTCATTGTGACGTGACAGTCACACTGACAGGAAGCCTCGGAGGACCGGCCGGAGGCTGCTCCTCCGAGGCTTCCGTACATGGCAACCCGGAGGTCATTGTCTGGCCTCCGATTGCCACGACAAGCATCGGCAGCCCCCACAATAACTTAGGGGGGGCTGCCGATGTGCTTCAAACCCCTTAAATGCGAAAAACGCAATCTGTCGCCGCATTTATGGGGTTAATTGACTAAATCAGCGGCGATGGTCCGCTGACCGGCAAGACTGGAGTGTCAGCTGTCGGGGACAGCTGACCTCCCGGTTTCCAGACACTGTCCGTTAAGACAGTGTGCGCCGGGAACTACTCCACAACTGTACGTCCTGATGAGGGAAGCAAGCCCTCTGCAGGACGTACAGTTGCGGCGCAGCTCGTGAAGAGGCTAAGTTTGATGCAGCATGGGTAAAGAGCTATGTAAAATGTCTGCTCCTTTGACAATTTAATATGGATTTGTTTGCTTGATGCACTAATGTCATACAAGTATACCTTTTATTTCTTCATAGAATACAATAGGGCTCCTTTCAGGTTTGTGAAAAACGGAATTTAAGAAATAACCATATTTCTTTGAATTCAGTTTCATGCTTTTCTCCATTGATCACATGCCCCAAGAAGGTCTAAGTATTGCAGTATTGTTCCCTATTTGTTCTAAATGTTAGGTGTCTATTTAAAGTGAAGAAATTAGCTCACCTTTCAAGCTCTCACTGGCATGGATTCTGTTCGTAATCCTATTACGGGGTTCTATGAGCAGAATGAGAAATACTGAAAGACGGACTATATGGATGGATTTGCAGGTCTGCTGCAGTCTATTATACTAGGAGAGAAATCTCTTTCTTAGTTAATTCAACAGAACTGAATATTTTTAAATGACAGTAGCACTATGCCTTATAAGAATGGTAGAAAATACTGTCATATGTAGCTGTACCATTCCATCTTGGAATGAAATCAGGTCAAGTGCCTTCAAGGTTTCAGTACAATAGATTGCTATGACAACTGTTACCTCAAATTCTAAAGTTTTACTAAAACTGTGAAATAGTTAATAATGTCGCATGAAGGTACTGGATTAGTATTATGCTACGGTAGTAATCTGCAGGGACAAGTGAGTCACATATATTCATCACATCTCAAACTCAAATGAAACACACCCTATTATGCAAAACGCAAAGGCCACTAAGCACTTAAAGACCAACTCCGGTAAAAAAACGAATTACCAGAGTTTCACATTGTAATTATTAGGCTGCGTTCACACCACGTTTGGGGATAAGTAAATAAATGTTCAGCGGGAACATTTGAAATGGTGTGCCAAACGTATGCCCCAGACATATTCAATTGTATGCTTATACAGTGGCATATGTCTGTCAATGACTTCCATAAAGAAAAATGTATACCACATAGTATATGTTTTTTACATATAGTTGTGTTAAAAAACGTAGTTAACTATGCTTTTTTATATCAGTTGAGGCAAATGTATACCAGCGTTGGGTGTATATGTAACGTGTCCTTGGACTTTAATAGCCAAATGTACGCCAAAAGGACTTTTTTGGCATGTTCGGTTTTTACGTTTATCAAGCCTGTATCTTAGTGACAGGATACAAGGCTAGTGGGTGACACCTCCAAATCCCCACTTTGTGGGGATTCAGTGGTACATTACATGGGCAAACGTATGTGGACACCTGACCATACACTTATATGAGCTTGTTGGACATCCCATTCTAAAGCTATGGGTGTTAATATGGAGTTGGTTTCCACTTTTGCATCTAGACTCAGTGGCGGATCCTCATGTGGGCGGTTCAGGCGGCCGTCTGGGGCCCGAGGCTCCCAGGGGGCCCATGGCTGCCCAAACCGCACATCAGTTAAAAAAGAACTATCCGGCAGCTGGCTGTCGCATTGTTTCGGTCATTGTCCCCACCTGCTGATGAAGGGGGGCATGTGCATGGAGAGTCAATTGCGGCCAGGGAACAGGGAGCTTAAGGCACAGTAAATCAGTTGTTGAGAGCGGACTGTCAGAGAGAGTGATGGGCAGGTGCTGGAGTCTCTCTCCCTGACAGTCAGCTCCTCTGTGCTGCTGTGCACTGTCCTGCCTGTCTAAACCTCCAGCAGCTGCTTGATAACGGCAAGACTGCAAGTAGGAGGTGAAGGACTTGTGGTGACGTCACAGTCACATGATCAAGGTCCTGGAGGCTGCACCCGAGCACAAGCACCGCAGAGGAAGAGGCTGTGGTAAGTGTGTGTATGTATAGTGAACATAGTGTAAGTGTATACAGTGTGTGCTGTGTGTATAATGTCAGTATATATAGTGTGTGCTGTGTATGTCAGTCTATATAGTGTGTGCTGTGTATAATGTCAGTCTATATAGTGTGTGCTGTGTATAATGTCAGTCTATATAGTGTGTGCTGTGTATAATGTAAATGTATACAGTGTGTGCTGTGTATAATGTCAGTCTATACAGTGTGTGCTGTGTATAATGTCAGTCTATACAGTGTGTGCTGTGTATAATGTCAGTCTATACAGTGTGTGCTGTGTATAATGTAAGTGTATACAGTGTGTGCTGTGTATAATGTCAGTCTATATCAGGGGTCTCAAACTCGGCCGGGTAAGTGGGCCGCATATAGAAAAAATGGGAAGTTGACGGGCCGCATTACTTTCAAATTTGATACAATACAAAATTATTGTTAATCAATTAGTAATTTGAACTACTATAATACTACATTACTATAATAATAGCGCTAGGTTTAAAATTTGAGATATTTCTCCTCGTGCTTATTTCAACAATCCAGCTTTCCAGTTTAAGTGTCGCTAAATGCAGTCCGGCGGCTCAGTTAGCACACATGTCAAGATTGGGCAGCCCCTTTTTAGATAGTGCCGCAGTGCCCTCTGTGGATGCTGCCGCAGTGCCCTCTGTGGATTCTGCCACAGTGCCCTCTGTAGATAAGGCCACGGTGCCCTCTGTAGATAAGGCCACAGTGCCCTCTGTAGAGAAGGCCACAGTGCCCTCTGTAGAGAAGACCACAGTGCCCTCTGTAGAGAAGGCCACAGTGCCCTCTGTAGAGAAGGCCACAGTGCCCTCTGTAGAGAAGGCCACAGTGCCCTCTGTAGAGAAGGCCACAGTGCCCTCTGTAGAGAAGGCCACTGTGCCCTCTGTAGAGAAGGCCACAGTGCCCTCTGTAGAGAAGGCCACAGTGCCCTCTGTAGAGAAGGCTTGCTCAGAGCTAGAGTCCCGGAGCAGAGCCGCTTCTGGCACTCTGCCTGGGATTCCAGCTCTGCTCCTGACATCACTGTCCATATATGGACAGAGATGTCAGGGGCAACCCCAGAGCTGGAGTCCCAGGCAGAGTGCTAGTAGGCTCTTCCTGGGACTCCAGCTGTGCTCCTGACATCACTGGGACTCCTGCTCTGGGGAAGCCCCTGACATCATCATCGATGTATGGACAGCGATGTCAGATGCTTCCCCAGAGTCCCGGAGCAGTGCCGATAATAGCCCTCTGCCCGGGACTCCGCTCTGGGAAAGACCCTGACACACTGTCCATATATGGGCAGCGATGTCAGGGAATTCCACAGAGTCCCGGAGCAGAGCCGACACCAGCGCTCTGCTCGGGACTCCGGCTCTGGGGAAGCCCCAGACATCGCTGTTCATATGTGGACAGCGATGTCAGGGAATTCCACAGAGTCCAGGAGCAGAGCCGACACCAGCGCTCTGCTCCGCTCTGGGCAGGAACCTGACACACTGTCCATATATGGGCAGCGATGTCAGGGAATCCCACAGAGTCCCGGAGCAGAGCCGACACCAGCGCTCTGCTCGGGACTCCGGCTCTGGGGAAGCCCCAGACATCGCTGTTCATATGTGGACAGCGATGTCAGGGAATTACACAGAGTCCCGGAGAAGAGCCGACACCAGCGCTCTGCTCGGGACTCCGGCTCTGGGGAAGCCCCAGACATCGCTGTTCATATGTGGACAGCGATGTCAGGGAATTCCACAGAGTCCAGGAGCAGAGCCGACACCAGCGCTCTGCTCCGCTCTGGGCAGGAACCTGACACACTGTCCATATATAGGCAGCGATGTCAGGGAATTCCACAGAGTCTCGGAGCAGAGCCGACACCAGCGCTCTGCTCCGCTCTGGACAGGACCCTGACACACTGTCCATATATGGGCAGCGATGTCAGGGAATTCCACAGAGTCCCACCAGCGCTCTGCTCGGGACTCCGGCTCTGGGGAAGTCCCAGACATCGCTGTTCATATGTGGACAGCGATGTCAGGGAATTCCACAGAGTCCCGGAGCAGAGCCGACACCAGCGCTCTGCTCGGGACTCCGGCTCTGGGGAAGCCCCAGACATCGCTGTTCATATGTGGACATCGATGTCAGGGAATTCCACAGAGTCCAGGAGCAAAGCCGACACCAGCGCTCTGCTCCGCTCTGGGCAAGACCCTGACACACTGTCCATATATGGGCAGCGATGTCAGGGAATTCCAGAGTCTCGGAGCAGAGCCGATACTAGCGGCTCTGTGTCCCGCGGGCCGCAGATGACAGCCCCAGGGGCCGCATGCGGCCCGCGGGCCGCGTGCTTGAGACCCCTGGTCTATATAGTGTGTGCTGTGTATAATGTAAGTCTATACAGTGTGTGCTGTGTATAATGTCAGTCTATACAGTGTGTGCTGTGTATAATGTCAGTCTATACAGTGTGTGCCGTGTATAAGGTCAGTCTATATAGTGTGTGATGTGTATAATGTAAGTGTATACAGTGTGTGCTGTGTATAATGTCAGTATATATAGTGTGTGCTGTGTATAATGTCAGTCTATATAGTGTGTACTGTGTATAATGTCAGTCTATATAGTGGGTGCTGTGTATAATGTAAGTGTATACAGTGTGTGCTGTGTATAATAACAGTCTATACAGTGTGTGCTGTGTATAATGTCAGTCTATACAGTGTGTGATGTGTATAATGTAAGTGTATACAGTGTGTGCTGTGTATAATGTCAGTCTATATAGTGTGTGCTGTGTATAATGTAAGTCTATACAGTGTGTGCTGTGTATAATGTCAGTCTATACAGTGTGTGCTGTGTATAATGTCAGTCTATACAGTGTGTGCTGTCTATAATGTCAGTTTATACAGTGTGTGCTGTGTATAAGGTCAGTCTATATAGTGGGTGCTGTGTATAATGTAAGTGTATACAGTGTGTGCTGTGTATAATGTCAG
Source organism: Rhinoderma darwinii (assembly GCF_050947455.1). Taxonomy (NCBI): domain Eukaryota; kingdom Metazoa; phylum Chordata; class Amphibia; order Anura; family Rhinodermatidae; genus Rhinoderma; species Rhinoderma darwinii. Next base: position 339,370,135 of record NC_134689.1, read on the forward strand.
TATATATAGTGTGTGCTGTGTATAATGTCAGTCTATGTAGTGTGTGCTGTGTATAATGTAAGTCTATACAGTGTGTGCTGTGTATAATGTCAGTCTATACAGTGTGTGCTGTGTATAATGTCAGTCTATATAGTGTGTGCTATGTATAATTTCAGTCTATACAGTGTGTGTTGTGTATAAGGTCAGTCTATATCGTGTGTGCTGTGTATAATGTAAGTGTATACAGTGTGTGCTGTGTATAATGTCAGTATATATAGTGTGCGCTGTGTATAATGTCAGTCTATGTAGTGTGTGCTGTGTATAATGTAAGTGTATACAGTGTGTGCTGTGTATAAATCAGTCTATATAGTGTGTGCTGTGTATAATGTCAGTCTATATAGTGTGTGCTGTGCATAATGTAAGTGTATACAGTGTGTGCTGTGTATAATGTCAGTCTATATAGTGTGTGCTGTGTATAATGTCAGTCTATACAGTGTGTGCTGTGCATAATGTCAGTCTATATAGTGTGTGCTGTGTATAATGTAAGTGTTTACAGTGTGTGCTGTGTATAATGTCAGTATATAGTGTGTGCTGTGTATATTGTCAGTCTATATAGTGTGTGCTGTGTATAATGTCAGTCTATATAGTGTGTGCTGTGTATAATGTCAGTCTATGTAGTGTGTGCTATGTATAATGTAAGTGTATACAGTGTGTGATGTGTGTATAGAGTTTACAGTGTGTGCAATGTAAATCTATATAGTGTGTGGGTGTATGTAGTGTGTGCTTTGAATATATAGTGTGTGGTTTTAGTGTGAATTGTATATAGGGTGTTTAGTTTCTACATTTTTGTGTGTGAAATTGTTTCCCACCCAGGGAGCCCTCAGATGCTCAGAACCCCCCCCCCCCCTTGCAATATAATCTCCCCTATAGAGCCCTCAGTAGTTATTATACTGCAAGAGGGAGGGTGTCTGACTGCTTAAAGGATAACTAAACTTTTTTTTTTTTTAAATTGTCATAGTGACATGTCAAAAGTTCTGATCGGTGGGGGTCCGGGCACTGAGACCCCACCGATCGCTAAAACAAAGTGGCAGAAGCGGTCAGGTGAGTGAGGAGCCACTTTGTTTCTGATCGTCTTTCCTCTGATAGCCGAGCAAGCGGTGTATGGGCTCAATAGAAAGTCTATGAGTCCGTACACCGCTCCAAGGAAAGACGATCAGAAATTAAGTGGAACAGTGCTCACCTGGGCGCTTCTGCCGCTTTGTTTTAGTGATCGGTGGGGGTCTCAATGCTCGGACCCCCATTGATCAAAACTTCTGACATATCACTATGACATGCCAAAAGATTTTTAAAAGTTTAGTTACCCCTTGGGGACTGAATATATTGGTCTGAATTAATGCATGGGCCTGGGGTCTTAATTTGCTTAGGAGTTTGGTCTCGAGTATAAAACAATTTAGGGTTACATAGTTACATAGTTACATAGTTACATAGTTAGTACGGCTGAAAAAAGACACATGTCCATCAAGTTCAACCAAGGGACGGGAAAAGGGAAGGAAAAATTTCTACACATAGGAGTTAATACTTTTTTGTTCTAGGAAATTATCTAACCCTTTTTTAAAGCCATCTACTGTCCCTGCTGTGACCAGCTCCTGCGGTAGGCTATTCCATAGATTCACAGTTCTCACGGTAAAGAAGCCTTGTCGCCTCTGCAGCTTGAACCTTTTTTTCTCCAGACGGAGGGAGTGCCCCTTTGTTTTTTGAGGGGGTTTTACAAGGAACAGGATTTCACCATATTTTTTGTATGTGCCATTAATATATTTATATAAGTTAATCATGTCCCCCCTTAGTCGTCTTTTTTCAAGGCTAAATAGGTTTAATTCTTTTAATCTTTCCTCATAACTTAAATTCTCCATGCCCCTAATTAGCTTTGTTGCTCTTCTTTTTATTTTTTCCAACTCCAGGACATCCTTTCTATGAACTGGAGCCCAGAACTGAACTGCATATTCTAGATGAGGCCTCACTAATGCTTTGTAAAGTGGCAATATTACATCCCTGTCCCGTGAGTCCATGCCTCTTTTAATACACGACAATATCCTGCTGGCCTTTGAAGCAGCTGATTGACACTGCATGCTGTTATTGAGTTTATGATTTACAAGTACACCCAAATCCTTCTCAATAAGTGAATCCGCCAGTGTAGCTCCCCCTAGGACATATGATGCATGCAGGTTGTCGGTACCCAGATGCATAACTTTACATTTATCTACATTAAACTTCATCTGCCAAGTGGATGCCCAAACACTTAGTTTGTTTAAATCTGCCTGCAATTCATGAACATCTTCCATAGACTGAACTATATTACATAGCTTGGTGTCATCTGCAAAAATAGAAATAGTGCTATTAATCCCATCCTCTATATCATTAATAAATAAGTTGAATAATAGTGGTCCCAGCACTGAACCCTGGGGTACACCACTTATTACCGGGGACCATTCAGAGTAGGAATCATTGACCACAACTCTCTGGATACGGTCCTTGAGCCAATTCTCAATCCAATTACAAACTATATTTTCTAAACCTATAATCCTTAATTTACCCATTAGGCGTCTATGCGGGACAGTGTCAAATGCCTTTGCAAAGTCCAAAAACACTAAATCCACAGCGGCCCCTCTGTCTAGGCTTCTGCTTACCTCTTCATAAAAACAGATTAGGTTAGTTTAACAACTTCTGTCCTTAGTAAAACCGTGCTGGCTGTCACTTATAATACTATTTTTTGTCACATAATCCTGTATATAGTCCCTCAATAGCCCCTCAAACATTTTCCCCACGATGGATGTTAAGCTTACTGGTCTATAATTACCCGGGGAAGACCTAGAGCCCTTTTTGAAAATCGGCACCTTATTTGCGCTGTGCCAGTCCCTTGGCACTATACCAGTCACTAGAGATTCTCTGAATATTATTAAAAGGGGGACAGAAATAACTGAACTAAGCTCTTTGAGAATTCTAGGGTGTAACCCATCTGGTCCCAGGGCCCAGGGCCTTGTGCACATTTATTTTATTTTATTTTGCTTGGACCATATCTACATTCATCCAATTCAGTATATCAACTGATATATTAACAGCACTGGCACGGGCTACATCAGCTGCTCTTTCTTCAGTTGTATATACAGAGCTAAAGAACCCATTTAGTAACTCTGCCTTCTCTTGATCCCCTGTGACCAACTCCCCATTACCATTATCTAGGGGTCCTACATGTTCAGACCTTGGCTTTTTAGCATTTATATTATTTTTTTGGGATTTGTTTTACTATCTTTGGCCACCTGCCTTTCATTTTGTATTTTTGCTAATTTTATTACCTTTTTACAGATTTTATTAAGCTCTTCATATTTTACAAAGGCTGCAGATGTACCCTCAGATATGTATTTTTTAAATGCCCTTTTTTTGTCATGTATTGCCCCTTTCACAGAAGGTGTAAGCCATGTGGGGTTTCATTTGAGTCGTTTATACTTGTTACCTATAGGAATAAATTTTGCACTATAATAACTCAAAGTAGATTTGAAAATCTCCCATTTATCATTTGTACCATTATTTGACATTAGTTCTTCCCAGTCTATATCCTGAATTGCAGCCCTCATCCTGGGGAATTTGGCTTTCTTAAAATTAAATGTTTTTGCCCTCCCAGCCTGCGTTTGTTTTTTACAGTATAGGTAAAATGTAACTATATTGTGATCACTGTTACCGAGGTTTTCACGAACATTGACATTCCCAACAAGATCTGCATTATTAGAAATGACCAGATCCAACAGAGCTTCACCTCTAGTCGGGTCTTCCACAAACTGGCCCATAAAAATTTTCCTGCAACAGGTTGAGGAAATGTCTCCCCTTTGCAGTTGAAGCTGAACCATGACACCAATTAATATCCCGGAAATTAAAATCTCCCATTATCACTACAGTACCCGCCTGTGCAGCCCGCTCCATCTGTTTATATAGCTGAACTTCCATCTCCTCAGTTATATTGGGGGGTCTATAGATTACACCAAAAGTAATTTTTTCAGTGTTTACCTCCCTTTCTAGTTCCACCCACAAGGTTTCAACCTCCTCACAGTATTCACCCACTATTGTCTCTTTCACACTCGCCTTCATATCATTTCTCACATACAGACATACACCACCACCTTTCCTATTTGTCCTGTCTTTCCGAAAAAGTGTAAAACCCTGTAGATTTACAGCCCAGTCATGTGAAGAGTCCAGCCATGTTTCAGCAACACCAACTATATCTATATTTTCTTCCAGTATCAAGGCCTCCAGCTCCCCCATTTTGCTTGCTAGACTTCTGGCATTTGTGAACATACACTTTAACTTGCCTGTCAGTTTTTCACTTTTATCAGAAATGTGATTTGACATTATTTGGGCATTTTTATTTACACTGCTGTTTTGTAACAAAAGGATCTCCTTATCTTGTTGTCTAGTCCTCTCCCCAGATTCTGTTTCTCCCCCCACCAATATAGTCTGACCCCTCTCTAACCTGGCTACCCCTTTTTTTTCTACATTGACCTCCCTCCTCAGCCCTAGTTTAAATACTCCACCACCCCAGCTAGAATTCTCTCCCCCAGCACAGCGGACCCCCTTCCATTTAGGTGCAAATCATCTGCAGAATACAGTTTGTACCCCAATGAAAAGTCAGCCCAGTGCTCTAGGAACCCAAATCCTTCTCCTCTACACCAAGACTTCAGCCATGCATTTAACTCCCTGAGCTCCTGCTGTCTTTCCTGTGATGCGCATGGTACAGGCAGTATTCCTGAGAATACTACTTTGGAGGTCCTTCCCTTCAGCTTGTAGCCTAGTTCTTTAAAATTATTCTTAAGGCTCCTCCACCTACCATTTATTCTGTCGTTGGTACCGACATGGACCACGACAGCTGGATCATCACAAGCCCCTCCCAGCAATTTGTCCACCCGTTCCACCACATGCCGAACCCTGGCACCAGGAAGACAGCAAACCATTCGGTTGAGGTGGTCTTGGCGACAAATTATTCTATCCGTCTTCCTGATTATAGAATCCCCTACGACTATCAATTGTCTTGGCTTACCTGCATTACCATCCCGCCGACTACTAGATGGGCTGTTCTCCCGGCTGTTAGGGAGATCAGTATTCACTAGGGCTGCCATTTCTGAGACTGACACCCTCGCATCAGCACCCAACTTGGCAATTTTGGTTGGAATGTCAGAAACCGGATTGGCCTTCCTTTTCTTTGACCCCTTTCTACTGCCCCTAACTACATTAACCCAGCTACTTACCTGATCCTGCTCACCCATGTCTTCACCCTCCAGTTCTAACCCACTAACTGCATGCTCCGTGAGCAGCATGCTTCGCTCAAGATTGTCTATCCTCCTCAGTGTTGCATTTTGCTCCTGCAGATCTCTAATACGAGCTTCCAGGTGACCAACATGCTCACATCTGCCACAGAGATATTCACCCTTGAACTCCGGCTCCAGTCATGCATACATATGGCAAACTGTGCACTGAAGAAAACCTCCAATCTTGCTGGCCATTATCCCAGTTACAAAAAAAAACAAAACAGCGAACAGTTGTTAATGCAAAAAGAAAAAGAAGAAGAGTACTTACTGGGGACTTTAACTCCTCTTTTGAACTCCGGTTTTTGGAACTCCACTTGATATACAAACCACTTGTTTTTTCAAACCACAGAGCAGGGTGTTTAGTTTCTGAATTTTTGTGTTCTATAGACTCTGAAAATTGCTGCAGAATCGAGGGGCAAAGATTTCTCATCAGGAAACTCTGCAGTCATCAGGAGAAGTCGCCATAGCGGTCTGTGTTAGATGGAGAAGAAATGAGAACGACTCCCATCGGAGAAGACATCACTTGTGAGTCATCGAATTTATAGATCTGTCCCCTCCCCTGACTTGTCCATTATAGGAAATCCTTGTATTCTATAAAAAGTCTTTGTGTACCCAGGACTAATAGACAAATGCATATTACCATTCCCATTGTCAAGAGGATGTGTCCCTACACAGTGTGATACTGTCAGTATGTAGGGACACAGCCCTTTGACAAGGGGAATCGTAACAACCATTTGTCAATGCTCACACAGAAAGGTGGTGTTTAATATAGACACGACATGGCAGGGCGGTGGTGGAGAGTGGGGCCCAAGCTTGTGGAACAGCCCAGGGCCTATGGTCTACTTAATCCGCCACTGTGTAGACTGCAAGCATGGTATAAACCTGTATCTACCTAAGGGGCATCTTTGCTTTTTCAACTAAATAAACACCAAGACACAACTATTCATTTTGCTGAATGGTGATCGGCCACAGCTTTTATTACATTTTTCCCAATAAAACCGCTTAGCGGCAAACCATATTCTCAGTATAGCTATGAAGCGTTATGCCGGCCGCCGGACTCCCGATGGGCAAGTCTGCCCTCGTAGCTCCTCCTCACACCACCGAACTCTCAAAACCGCCAGCTGTGACTTAAATATAAAACAGTATAAGAATATAAAATGCATAGGACAAGAATGCAATATTGACATGAGTAAAACAGATATATATTTATATGTAAACATAGCATATCGAAATAAACATATGTAATGCCAGTATAAACGTCGAAATATCCCAATGACATCTATTCTTTGGTTTTGTTTTTTGTATTATTAAATTAACAAGGGAGGGTGGGAAACTCGCCTCAGAAAGAGGAAGACCATCGTGGGCGTCAGCCATATATGCCCTTTGCTGGTGGGCAGGGCACAGCGACACAGCAACTTTCTATTGGCCACGAGTGTGGCCAGAACCATTACTTGTTTTAGGACAGGGGGAGTATAACAGCTACTGACCCTTTTGTTTATTAGGAAAGGAGAAGAGGGGGTGTATACCCCGTTCTGCAGCTGCTCAGCCTTGAACTTTCTATCCCAGACCAACTTACAGTCAGAGTGCACCCTCCCTAACTGGTTGGATGCCATCAGACTGCAAGCATGGTATAAACCCGTATCTACCTAAGGGGCATCTTTGCCTATTCATTGATCAGCCACAGCTTTTATTAAATTTTTCCCAACAAAACAGCTTAGTGGCAAACCATATTCTCAGTATGAAGTGTTATGCCGGCCGCGGGACTCCAGACGGGTAAATCCGTCCTTGTAGCTCCTATTCACACCACCGAAATCTCAAAACTGCCACGAAGGAGCCGATGTACACCTACACAGGGTTCCGACCCCCACCCAGCAAAAAGAGTGCCTGTTCTACACCATCCTGTATGCCAGAAAAAAAAATGTCAACGCCAATTTCATTAAGGTGCACACCGTAATTTCTCATCAATTTGCTGTTGTCGCCCCATAGCTGGCAATAACATATGACCACCCCAGAGCGAGATCAGACGTGTCTGCATCTCGTGCACCTTACCATACCACACGAGGGACAATCTCTGACCATACTAGGATCATTTCGGGAAAGAATGAAGCAAATATCTCCATGTCAGAGTGCATCAAAGTCATTAGCTCCGCCATTCGTAGGAAACAGAGATCATTGCCCCCCGCGTGGATAACTAGAATGACGGGCCCGTGACCCCTCTGCTGAGATTTACCACCTCAGGGAGGACTTGACACCACCTCAAACCCCTGATTCCTCTCCAGGAAACGTTGACATCGCGGAAACCCAAAGCCTGGCCTCCGGGACTACATTCAGCCCTCTGCGCTGCCCAAAATATATAGGAATGCCCAAGCATCCATACTGTGGGCTTTTGGTGATCTAAATAAAAGAATGATAACAATTATAATAACAGGTCAGAGCGTATATATCTTGCAAAACAGGTAGAGCGCCAACGTCCTGTCCTCTGAACCTCTGCATCTGTAAGTCCCACCCTTGCAGCCTCAGTGGCTGCACCAATTCTAAATGAATGAGAGCCAAACTGTTTGGGGGACGCACCGCACAGTACTAGGCACCAGGAAAAAATGGCTCTAAATTGATAAATGGTAAGGGGACTCCCATTCAGATGCACTAAAAATTTGGGGAGGTGAGGGCGAATGTTGAAGTAGGTCATGAGTGGATGCACAGGGCAAACTGGGCCTAGGACTACTCGTAAAGGTATTCAAACACCATGTCCAAAATTGTCAGTGTTTACCATAACATCTGTGTAAAGCAAGCCACCTATATTATTCTTAGAAGGGGGGGGGGGCAATTCACTGATGCGGAAGGCTCCAAAGAAAGCCAGGTTAAAACTAAGTGAAAATAACATAATCTCATAAGGAGACACGCATACTGTTTTACAGACACAAACTAACTGGCACAGCAATTTATAAGAAACAGGTCGCCGACATTCAGTTTTTACGTGTGTTTTCTTCCAACCTTTTAAAGCCTGGGCGATTAAGAAACATTTAGTAACATCTTTCCAACCTAATAATTTGAAGTAGAATGAAATCCCCAATAAACGCCTTTGTGCAGCAAAACCTGGCGTGCCTGAAGAATGTAGTGCAAGCAAATACTAAATTGTAACCTCACTGCAGAAAGCATCTGAGGAAGAGACATCCCTACCCTTCACCATTTGCAACCATTCCAAGTAGGTCTTACCATTTCTTGTCCATGTAGCAGGGGCTACAGATGAGCTAACCAGCGACATAAGCTGAGGTCCACCAACTCCCATAAGTGCTCCAGGCATAGCCGGCTGTTGATCACTGCATTGGGAAGCAAAGATCAGAATACCTGCCACCGAAAAACATTAAAATAGTTATCGTACCACATTACAAGTAGCTTATTATATGCTAATTCGCATAAATGTCTGAAGAGGGTACGAACAGGGAGGAAGAACACGACAAGGAGGAAGAATACAACAAGCTGTTAACACAATTTCAAAAGGTGTGGAGGGGATACTTCCATTACCACATACCCTTGAGTACCTCTGGATGCTCCTGGACCAAATGCAAATTAGAAAGGATGCTGCTCAGATGAAACAGAATAATGGACCAACTCCTGAGGGGTTAAAATAGGGCTGGCAGGAGGCAGACATGCTGGAGCAATGACCTGCTGTGTAATAGATGTAATGGGTTCCACATTGGTGCCTAGCAGATCCCCAGGATTAGCAATCCCCACTAATGGTAATTATATCTCAGGTGGGGTGGGGGGGACCTCAGAGGCGGAGGAGCTACTGGCGTGACCTCCCATAATGACTTCAGTAGCCGTTAGTGTCGGGTGGGAAGGAAGCACTGAAGGAGTGGGTGGAGCTACGTGCACGCGCTGCTCAGCAACTGGAAGGGAGGGGACATTTGGCAGAGGCGTAGCTAGGTTCTCCAGCACCCGGGGCAAAGATTCAGTTTGGCACCCCCCTAACCTCTTTCCCGACATCTCCTTCCCCCTCGCCGTGTTTGTTTTCTCTACCAATCAATGACGTGTCATTTCTTTTCCACATTTCTTTTTATGTAACTCGAGCATAAAAACATTTGTACATTTTACAAGCAATATAGTTCTATACACAGCACCAGAACCAAGCTCAGTACATATATACAGCACCAGAACAAATCTCATTACATATATGCAGCACCAGAACAAAGTTCAGTACATAAATACAACACCAGCACAAATACAGCTCAATTTAGTGCAACCCCTGCCATATAGGTATGTACGGCGTAAAACTACAGCTCCCAGCATGGCCCGAACAATGATAAGGATATGCTGGGAGATGATGTTTCACAAAAAATAAATCATATCGTAATCATGCCACCCATCATCTCGCTGCAGATCATACAGTGACTACAGTGCTGATTAGAGGCAGAATAAACATTTACATTAAGTGACTCACCAGTGACGTCTCAGATTTTAGTTCTTTTTCTCCATCCGGTCCAGACCTCTATGATGACTACTCCCTGTCACAGCCCATTTCTGCAGTTTGCCGCTCTGATGTCTTCAGCTTCTCACTTTTCCAACATTTTTACACCTATAAACAAAGATAAAGTTCTCATTATACCACACACTACGCCCCTAAATATAATAGCGCCATACGCTGCACCTCTAATTATTATAGCACCATACGCCATGTCACACACACACACACACACACACACACACACACACACACACACACACACACACACACAGTGTGCCCCCTATAGATAGTGCCTGCCATAGAGCCCCTTGTTGATGGAGCCCCCATAGAGCCCCCTGTAGATAGTGCCCCCATTTAGCCCACCCCTGTATATAGTGTCCCACAAATAGCTTCCCCTATAGTGCTCCACAGATAGCCCACCCCTGTATATAGCCCCCTCTGTATATAGTGCTCCACATATAGTTCACCCCTGTATATAGTGCTCCCCATATAGTCCACCCCTGTATATAGTGCTCCACAGATAGCCCACCCCTGTATATAGCCCCCCTGTAGATATATATATATATATATATATATATATATATATATACTGAGGGACTTGTGCTTGTTGACAAATAGTTATTTGGCTGCTGTTTAGGATTAAACAGATCAGATATACGTGGTTGTCCTACTGATCAGCAGAAGTGCATAGGGAACCCCCATGACAGACTAAAAGATTTATCAGAGTGTATAGGGTAACCCCCATGACAGACTAAATATAGGCCAAAGGGTTAAGTAGGCTAGGATTGAAATAGACTGAAAAGTTAGTGCGGATGTAGCCAGGTTTGTCTTGACCTTGATAACTTGCTGCAGCGTGACATCACACAGCAAAAGCCTTTGAAAAAGTCAAGATAAGGGTGGCTACATTAGTAAGTCTGGGATTTAGCAGAGGGGCATGGGGAAATCTGGATCGAAGTATGCCTAAGGTAAAGGGCTGGCCAGCTGGGAATAGGTGCATAACACTCAAGGTACAGGGTGTGGTAAAACAGCAGCAGATATAGCTAGAAAACTATGCGGGAAAAGGTTTAGTTTAGAACCTAGAGAAAATAACGTAGAAAGCGAGAAAGTCCAAGTAGGAGAGTCCTCAGTTATACTAGATGGGATGGTTTCTTGAGAGATTATGGGCCCTGGATTAATAGACAGATTTGCAGAGAACAGATAGAAGTGATTGAATGCACCAGCAATAAACAACAACAACAACAAAAAAAACACAAGGAAACACAGTTGTCATTTGTAAGTAAGAATTAACTAGCGTCTAATTCTATAGATAGTGACATTCCAGTAGAAAAGAATGTGCCAATGTATAAGGCTGGGTTCACACAACCTATTTTCAGACGTAAACGAGGCGTATTATGCCTCGTTTTACGTCTGAAAATAGGGCTACAATACGTCGGCAAACATCTGCCCATTCATTTGAATGGGTTTGCCGACTTACTGTGCAGACGACCTGTCATTTACGCGTCGTCGTTTGACAGCTGTCAAACGACGACGCGTAAAAATACAGCCTCATCAAAAGAAGTGCAGGACACTTCTTTCAGACGTAATTTGAGCCGTTCTTCATTGAACTCAATGAAGCACAGCTCAAAATTTACGGCTGTCAAAGAAGCCTCACAAAATGCGAGGAGCATTTACGAATGGAACGAGGCAGCTGTTTTCTCCTGAAAACAGTCTGTCATTTCAGACGTAAAAGCAAGCTAGCGTGTGCACATACCCTAATTCTTCTATGTACAGCTTTATAAACCAAAGGTTTACAGAAACAAGAGGTTTCCAGGGGTGACATGCGATGAGTTATTAGCAATACATTGAGAGAAAGGCGTCATCAGAATTCAGAAAGGAATCAATTAACTCTTCACTTCCTAAAACGGAAACATTGGGTGAAATGTTCAGGGATTATTGATAGAGAGATAGTAAAATCTGGATTAGGAATTGGCTAGAAATTGAAATAAAGCCAATAGGATAATTTTAAGTGTACTGACCACGGATTGTAGAAGGAGAAGTGAGATTGATAAAGTGAAGATTCTTATGGATTTCTATCCAGATCTGGTTGTTGGAATATACTGTATATCATCTGTCCTAAATTGTCACTAATGAAATTTCCTCTCGTTATACGAGTTTTTCCAAGACATTTTAAACTTTACTGTAAACCTTTTTCCTTTTTGGTTTATTTAAAAGTCATTTTAATAATTGCATGGAATGTCTAACATGATGTATGGTTAACCTATAGTAACTGTGTTAGACTAATATAACTAATGATAAGAGAATAACGTGTGTTACTTACAAGATTACAAGATCAGGATACCTCAGATATCCATTGTGGGAGAAAAAAACCATGTGAAAATGCTTGATTGACAGGAGCACATGGGGACATTTTGACCTTGTAGCTCATAAGTTTTGGCTAGTAAGGGGTTAATGCTACATTCTCTGTTATCTGTTTTATAGCTGTGTCTGCAGAAAGTGCACATTTAGTGCAAAATAAGAACTGTAACTTAAAGATTGAGAAAGGAAAAAAAGCCTGATAAGATCACAGGATTGAGTATTATATGTTTTTATGTTATATGTTACGTTATATGTGTTTTATGTGTCAACACCAATGAAAAACTTCACATTCATATTTAAATTTTAATATGATGTGCATTACTAAATGAGGATTATAGTTCATTGGATGAATAATACAAGAATAGGAGTTTATACATAGTCATTCTAGTTATATACTTGTTTTACCAAAGGTACACACATAAGGTATACAGGTGTGAGATTGGATTCTCAGTACTGAGAGTGTCTGGTAACAGCCGGCATTGTGAGTGACTGGTGTGTGCTGAACTATTTTTAAAGGGAAATGGTTTATTTGAAATCACCACATCAGAAGTGATTTGACAAGACAGAAAGATTTTTATATGTCATTGTTACATTTTAGATTATTATTATTTGATATTAACAAGTTTCTATTGGCATATGATGACGCATATAGTGCACAATATGTTTCATCATTTGTCTCAATGGATTGGTTTATATAATAATGACAAACTAATTAAGGAAAGAAATATTTTGCTATTTTGCAAAGCTCTATTATTTATTTTAAAGAGTATCCTTTCTGTTTAATGATGGTATATACATTACATACACACAAACACATAAACATATTGGTAATATATTTGACGTAATAAAAATACAAATAAGATTACAGCATTCACAAGAGCTGTTGTCACGTTTAAGGTGTCCGATTCCTGTCCAGTCAATCTTAGGGTATGTGCACACACACTAATTACGTCCGTAATTGACGGACGTATTTCGGCCGCAAGTCCCGGACCGAACACAGTGCAAGGAGCCGGGCTCCTAGCATCATACTTATGTACGACGCTAGGAGTCCCTGCCTTGCTGCAGGACAACTGTCCCGTAGTATAATCATGTTTACAGTACGGGACAGTTGTCCTGCAGCGAGGCAGGGACTCCTAGCGTCGTACATAAGTATGACGCTAGGAGCCCGGCTCCTTGCACTGTGTTCGGTCCGGGACTTGCCGCCGAAATACGTCCGTCAATTACGGACGTAATTAGTGTGTGTGCACATACCCTTATAGTTTCTGACATCCTTGCAGCAATGTAGGTTGTCATTCCATATAAGCCTGATGGACAGATTTAACCCCTTAAGGACGCAGCCTAGTTTGGGCCTTAAGGCTCAGAGCCCATTTTTCAAATCTGACATATTTCACTTTATGTGGTAATAACGTCGGAATGCTTAAACCTATCCAAGCGATTCTGAGATTGTTTTCTCGTGACACTTTGGGCTTCATGTTCGTGGTAAAATTTGGTCGATATATTCAGTCTTTATTTGTGAAAAATTGCAAAATTTAGAGAAAATTTACAAAAAATAGCATTTTTCAGAATTTAAATGCATCTGCTTGAAAAACAGACGGTTATACCACCCAAAATAGTTACTAGTTCACATTTCCCATATGTCTACTTTTGATTGGCATCGTTTTTTGAACATTCTTTTATTTTTCTTGGACGTTACAAGGCTTAGAACATAAACAGCAATTTCTCATATTCTTAAGAAAATTTCAAAAGCCTTTTTTTGAAGGTGCCAGTTCAGTTCTGAAGTGGATTTGAGGGGACTATGTGTTAGAAACCCCCATAAAACACCCCATTTTAAAAACTAGACCCCTCAAAGTATTCAAAACAGCATATAGAAAGTTTTTTAACCCTTCAGGCATTTCACAGGAATTAAAGCAAAGTGGAAATTAAATTTGCAAATTTCATTTTTTCTGCTGAATTTCAATTTTATTCAATTTTTTTTTAGTAACAGAGAAGGTTTTACCAGAGAAACACTACTAAATATGTATTGTCCAGATTCTGCAGTTTTTAGAAATGTCCCACATGTGGCCCTACTGCGCTCGTGGACTAAAACACAAGCCCTAGAAGCAAAGAAGCACCTAGTGCATTTTGAGGCCTCTTTTTTATTAGAATATATTTTAGGCAGCATGCCAGGTTTGAAGAGGCGTTGAGGTATCAAAACAATGGAAACCCACCAGAAGTGACCCCATTTTGGAAATTACACCCCTCAAGGAATTCATTTATGGTTTTTGTTATCATTTTGACCGCACAGTTTTTTCACAGCACCTATTTGAATTGGGCTGTGAAATGAAAAAAATGATATTTTTTCCAATAAAATGTCATTTTTGATCAAATTTTCTTATTTTCACAGGGAACAACATACCCCATTTTGTTGCCCAATTTGTCCTTAGTGCGGCAATACCCCATTTGTGGTGATAAACTGCCGTTTGGGCCCATGGGAGGGCTCAGAAGGAAAGGAGCGCTATGTGTTTGTTGGAGTCCAGATTTTGCTGGATTGGTTTTCGGGTGCCATGTCGCATTTGCAGAGCCCCAGAGGTATCAAAGCAATGGAAACCCACCAGAAGTGACCCCATTTTGGAAACTACACCCCTCAAGGAATTCATTTATGGTTTTTGTTATCATTTTGACCGCACAGGTTTTTCACAGCACCTATTTGAATTGGGCTGTGAAATGAAAAAAATTATATTTTTTCCAATAAGATGTCATTTTTGATCAAAATTTCTTATTTTCACAGGGAACAACATACCCCATTTTGTTGCCCAATTTGTCCTTAGTGCGGCAATACCCCATTTGTGGTGATAAACTGCCGTTTGGGCCCATGGGAGGGCTCAGACGGAAAGGAGCGCTATGTGTTTGTTGGAGTCCAGATTTTGCTGGATTGGTTTTCGGGTGCCATGTTGCATTTGCAGAGCCCCAGAGGTATCAAAGCAATGGAAACCCACCAGAAGTGACCCCATTTTGGAAACTACACCCCTCAAGGAATTCATTTATGGTTTTTGTTATCATTTTGACCGCACAGGTTTTTCACAGCACCTATTTGAATTGGGCTGTGAAATGAAAAAAATTATATTTTTTCCAATAAGATGTCATTTTTGATCAAAATTTCTTATTTTCACAGGGAACAACATACCCCATTTTGTTGCCCAATTTGTCCTTAGTGCGGCAATACCCCATTTGTGGTGATAAACTGCCCTTTGGGCCCGTGGGAGGGCTCAGAAGGAAAGGACCACCATTTGGCCTACTGGAGCTTTTCTGGTGCTAAGTCATGTGTGCAGAAGCCCCTGAGGTACCAGTACAGTTGAAACCCCCGAGAAGTGACCCCATTTTAAAAACTACACCCCTTAAGACATTCATCTAGAGGTGTAGTGAGCATTTTGACCCCACAGGTACTGTGTAAAAGATAATGCGCAGCAGATGGTGCAGTGTGAGATTTGCAATTTTATATATGTATATGCCATTTCAGTGTCCAATATAGTGTGCCCAGCATGCGCCACCGGAGATATACACCCCTTAAATTGTAATGTGGGTTCTCCTGGGTACGACAATACCCTACATGTGGCTGTTATCAGCTGCCTGGGCATACGGCAGGGCTCAGAAGGGAAAGATGAGGGGGGTAAGCTGTGCGGAGTGCATCAGGGTAAATTGAAAATCAAGGGATGTATGATACATTTTAAAACAATCTTTTATACAGAGCCCTGGTTTTTCGGGACACGTGTCACATTGATATATTGTGTTCTTCCTTATCCCCCTCTTATAGCAGACTCTGCACCTCTTTTGACTCTTTCCCTTTCCACCGGTTTGGGGACCTTCTCCTGGAAAGTGTTGCCCTGGTACGATGCGCCCCCCCTTCCTGGTCCCTAAAGATTAGATCTTGAAATTCCAGGAAAGTTCCCCTCTGGCCTGCACATCGACGTAGCACATACGCATTGTACAAAGCCATCTGTATGATGTGCCCGGCCAGCTTCTTATACCTCACCGCATGGCGCTGTAGGGCTTCAGGACTTGATTTGACAAGTCCATCCCTCCCATGTACCTATTGTAGTCCAGGATGCAGTCTGGTTTGGGGGTGGCCTTTCCTTCATATATCCTAAATCTGTAGGTATACCCTGATGCACTCTCGCAGCTTATACATCTTCACGCCATACCTTGCCCTCTTACCTGGCAGGTACTGGCGGAATTGAACCCTCCCTTTAAAATGTACCAGGGACTCATCAATAGAAAAACACTTCTCGGGGGTGTATGCTTGGGAAAACCGGGCACTGGAACGGTCTAATAGGGGTCTCCGTTTATACAAACGGTCAAAACTGGGGTCATCTCGGAGTGGGCACGGCTCATTATCAGTATAATGTAAGAAGCGAAGTATTGCCTCATTTATTTATTTTTTTAGGTTCCAGTTCATTTCTGAAGTTGCTTTGAGGGGCCCATATATTAGAAACCCCTATCAAACACCCCATTTTAGAAACTAGACCCCTCAAAGTATTCACAACAGCATTTAGAAAGTTTATGAACCCTTTAGGTGTTTCACAGAAATTTAGAGCAAAGTAGAGGTGACATTTACTCTTTTTATACCATTTTTTTTATAACACAAAAGGATTTATCAGAGAAACGCAACTCAATACTTATTGCCCAGATTCTGCAGTTTAGAGAAATATCCCACATGTGGCCCTCGGGCGGTAATGGACTGAAGCACCGGCCTCCGAAGCAAAGGAGCACCTAGCGGATTTTGAGCCCTCTTTTTTATTAGGCACCATGTCCGGTTTGAAGAGGTCTTGTGGTGCCAAAACATTGGAAACCCCCCAAAAGTGACCCCAATTTGGAAACTAGACCCCTTGAGGAATCCATTGTAGTTTTCATGGGGTGCATGCGGCTTTTTGATCAGTTTTTATTCCATTTTTAGGTGGCGTGGTGACTAATAAACAGCAATTCTACTATTGTTTTTGTATACTTTTTTTTTTACAGCGTTCACCGTGCGCTATAAATGATATATTAACTTTATTCTGCGGGGCGATACGATCACGGCGATACCAGATGTTTATAGTTTTTTTTTATGTCTTATGGCGTTTGCACAATAAAATACGTTTTGTAAACAATCATTCACTTTTTGTGTTACCTTATTCTAAGAGCCATAACGTTTTTATTTTTCAATCAATAAAGCCGTGCGAGGACTTATTTTTTGCGTAACGAACTGTATTTTCCATCAGTACCATTTTTAGGTACATGCGACTTTTTGATCTCTTTTTATTCCATTTTTTGGGAGGTGAAGTGACCAAACAATTGTGATTGTGGTACGGTTTATTAATATTTTTTTTTACGGCGTTCACCGTGCGGGATAAATAACAAAATAATTTTGTAGTTCAGGCCGTTACGGACGCGGCGATACCAATTATGTATAGTTTATTTGTTTGTTTATATATTTTTATTAATAATAAAGGCCTGATAAGGGAAAAAGTGGGACTTTTACTTTTATTACTTTTAAAACTTTTATTTTCTTATTTTTACACATCTTTTTTTAACTTTTTTTTTACTTTATTACTTTGTCCCACTAGGGGACATGAGGGCAGGAGGCCCTGATCGCTATTCTAATACACTGCACTACATGCGTAGTGCAGTGTATTAGAACTGTCAGCTACTCACTGACAGCAAGCATAGTGGGTCCTGACGTTGTCAGGACCCACTAGGCTTCCGTCTATGGCATAGCCGGACGCCATTGTTTGGTGTCCGGTTGCCATAGTCACCATCGCCGGCCGCTATCGCGTAGCAGGCCGGCGATGGCAGCTTAACCCCTAAAAAGCCGCGATCTCTATAGAACGCGGCTTTTAAGGGGTTAATCAGCGGGGACACAGCGATCGGTCCCCGCTGTAGGAGCTGTGACAGCTGCTGAACAAGACAGCAGCGTCACAGCTCCTGTATGTGTCGGGAGGACGGCCGAAACGGCCGTTACTCCCGAGACGTACTATTACGGCATGGAGCGCGAACGATACAGCTGCCATGACGTAATAGTACGTCAAGGAGCGGGAAGGGGTTAAGTTATTGATGATATGCTAAATTTTATGCGTGCTGCACTCTATGAGGGATTGCACCGAGAGAAAGACCCCACACCTCAGGAAATATTGAGGGCGGTGTTGTCCTCCTTCTGGGCACAGGGTAAACAGACGTAGGACGCATGTCTGTGGCCCCTGTGACTGTTAATATTATTGCAAACAGCCCCAAACCTCAGTTGTAGCAGTGTCCTCTAAGCCCTCCCACAGTTGAAAAGTATTGATAACCAGATAAGACAGTATTTGGAGACAGGGATACTAAAGAAATGTGTATGTCCTTATAAACGCCCCTCTCCCTAGGAATGCCAAACAACTTTGTACCTTCCAGGGTCGCATAGAATACTGTAAAGAAAGGGTGTACTCCGCTTATGCCCTTATGCAACCCCTATATGATGCAATAGGGCAGTAGCCCTTTACTTTGACAGAAGAAGTTGAGGCTATTAACGGTCTGAAGTATGCTATTGTTTCGGTCATACCCACCGTCTTGTATCTGTGTAGTAGCAGCAGCTGCTCTACTCAAAGAAAAGACAATTGACAGTGCTATGATTAGCTTCTAGTTCTCATGGTGCCCCATGCTGTTAGTGATATTCTTCATCAAACACCCACTAAGCATATGTCTACTAAGTATAAGACCAGTCTCATCACCCCATTTAAAACTAACCATACAGAGATCTACAGAGTTGAACCCTGTTACATTGCTTCCGCATGGTCCAACAGAGGAGGAAGAGAGGGATAGGTTACATGGATAGGTTATATGGTCAATGGGAGACTTGAGAGGGAGTGGGATAAGTCACAGGAAACAGCAGACCATGAATTTCCAACCTGGTGGGAAGTTGATTTCCCAGCGCATTTGATTCCCCAGTACACAGGTCGCCAACATAATTGTCCTGAATTAATGAGAATAGAGATGAAAAAAAAAAAATTAACATAGGATAATCCAGCTTTTGAGGGGTTTTCTTTGTAGTTGGTTCCAGGTACCACCAAGAAGGATGCTACAAGACTGGGTATACCGTCACTACTGAAACAGAGGTAATAAAGTAACAGCCACTCCCATCCTCCGTGTCCGCACAGGAGGTGGAGTTGAAGGTACTTGCTGAGGTGTATAGACTGACTGAAGGTAAAACCGCAAATATATATATACTGACTCTAGATATGCTTTTGGTATTGCACATGATTATGGCCTAATCTGGAGGAGCAGAGATTTTGCTGGATCCACGGGTAAACCCATAATGTTGAGAGAGTGAAAGAACTGTTTGAGGATCTGACACTGTCAAAGCAGGTAGGTATACGCAAAGTGCAAGCTCTTATTAAAATGCAAGTTACCCCCGAAGCGAGGGGAAATAGACTTGCAGATGAGGCTGCGAAAGCTACGGCTCTCACGTCCCTCAAAGAGGAGGACGTAGTATTCTTGACCAGCATAGCATCTGGTCCCATAGACATGATAATATTAAGTAGACTACAAAGTCAAGCCACAAAAGAAGAAAAGGTGCCAGTGACGGGGAGGATGGAATATGGAAGGTGGGTAACAGGATGTGCCTACCCAGAGTACTCTTCCCCATGGTAACCCAACTAATGCAAGGACCAACGCATGTGTCCAGAGAAGGAATGTGTGCAATGGTGACAAAATGGTGGGTACCCCCAGGTTTCAGCAAGTGCTGCTGCCAGATTTGTCCAGAGGTGTATGATATGTGCCTGCTATAACATAGGCAAAACTGTGCGGGTTGCAAAAAGGCATATGGTAAAGGCGGACTACCCATATCAGCGATTGCAGATTGACTCAGTTACCAAAGGTGGGACAGTATGAACATGTACTGGTCTGTGTAGATCTGTTCTCCGGGTGGCCTGAGGCGTGGCCAGTAACGAGGGCCACAGCAAAAGTAAAAGACTGCTCTCAGAAGTAGTATGTAGATATAGGGTCCCTGAGACAATAGAAAGGGATAGAAAAACTCACTCTACTGGAGAGGTACTCCAAGAAATCTTGCAGGTCCTGAGCATAGAGCAGCTTTTCACACCCCGTATCCCAAGAGCAGTGGGAAGGTAGAAAGGTTGAATGGGACTTTGAAGTTAAATATCCAGAAGGTCATGGCTAAAACCCATAAACCATGGACTGAGTGCCTACCCATTGCACTCTGACCTCATCAGTTATGGGGGAGCTCTGTAAAAACAGCTCACGCAGATGTATAAATATGTTTATGATTCCATTCCAGATCCTAAGTGAAAGGAGGACATTGTTTACAGCCAGGGACTGGGCGTGTTTAAAGGAAAAGTGTCACGAAATTTTTTTTTTTAACATCAGTTTGATTTTAGTCTTTTATTAAAAACTTTTATATTTATTTGTGTGTTTGTGTTTTACTTTTTTTTATTTTTACACTTTTTCTTCCCTATGGGGGCTGGCATTTTTTACTCCATTTCTGTATGTGTCGATTAACGACACATACTGACATGGAGTACGGCAGCTACAGTCCCATAGTGAATGTGAACGGGGCCCGTTCCATCCACTATGGTGTACGCCGTCTGTGTGGAAACGGCGCATGCGCCGCTCCCACACAGTCAAAGTTGAACTGTGCGCCGTCCGGCGCCATTTTTCTGTGGACCGGAAGTCGCGGCCGGACAGTAAGATTACTACTTCCGGCCGCAGCTTCCGGACTTGTGCACTTGGAGCAGCGGCAGCAGACGAAGCGGACGGACCGGAGGGAGCGGCGGTGACTGGAGCAGGTAAGTGATTTCTATGTATGTTCGTGTTTCAGTGTGTGTTTACTACTGTATGTAAACCTACTACACTGTGTGTTAGCTCAAAAAATGGCGACACACAGTGTAGGAGGTTTGACCGTTCAATCCCCTCGTTTCTCCCGGCACTAGCCAGGATAAAGGAGGGGGGGATTCTGAGAGCTCACTAGTGCGAGTGAGTTTTTCCCAATTTTGCAGCCTAAAGCAATGTGGTTGCTTTACCACATGCAAGACTGCATGTACTAATGTTATCCCCATATTAAGTGTCGCTGATGCATCATTACCAATTTAATAAACCAATAAAGCAACGAAACCTGTTTCTTGGAGAATGTGGGAATGGCCACAGCTTTATTTAACACAACCAAACATTTTTGTATCACATGGCCCTGAAGTAACCACTTAATTTATTCAAATCTCCTGTGATGCCGCCCACTGTGAAGCGGCGCGCATGTAGGTTCTTCTCCGGATTTTACTCTTCAGAGCCTATCTCCGCCTGCTGTGACATCTGAAAAAACAAATGAAAACCACAGAAACACGCCTACGCAAAGAAAAAAGCAAGAAGCTGACGAGCCATAAGAGTCATGGCATAGAAAAGAAAAGAAATTAAAAGACAGAGAAACACCATAACTACACACCCAAATTTTTCCTAAAGAGGGAGGGCGGGAGGGACGTTTGCAGCTCCAGCAGGTAAGATGGTGAACTGCCCTTGACCTCAACTATTTATCTGCTCCTAACCCCTCCTCTATCCCCTTGTCCCACCAATCCCTGCTCCTGATTTTTCCCGCACTTTTCCCCCCCTTCTTTCCCCCTATCACATACAGTCCCCGGCACTTTCTCTATTTGATTTAGTGCCTCAATGCTGCAATTTTGGGAATTGCTCCATCTAGTGACCAGCACTGGGAAATATTATAAATTAGAATCTAATTTATAATATTTCCTGACTCGTGAAAAAAATAAAAAAAATTAGAACAATGTTTAATCGCCTACACACTAATTGTTTAACTAAAAAAAAACAACATTTTTTGCTAGCAACACATTCCCTTTAAAGAGACACTATAAAGCACTAGAGCCGCACTGTGACAGTCCGTACCAAGTCCAACTCACAACTTCCACATCCGTTAAATTGGGAGGAAAGACAACTTGGACACACGCCAGTCACTGCTGAAAGGTCCTCAATCACGATGCTGAACTATGGGTCTCGTCAAGATTCGGCTGACCTTCATTTTTTCTGTCATCTCTACTTTACCTATTGTCTAAAAGATGAGCTAGAAGAAGAGTTTAATGACACGTTTATCAAACATCAAGTGATATCAGCATTAACTGAATTGCTGGACTGTTGTATATGTATCCATTCAAAAACGATGCCATATCTAGCAATACCCCTAGGGATAGATGAAGTTATATCTTTGCAGCCCCATCTCTTTTGCCTAGCGCTTAACCCTAACTTGTCTCGAGTTGTCCCTCTTGTAATAGCAGCGTGGGCATTGGTTACCTGGCTGTTTAACCGGCTGAAGCGCTGTGGAAAATAGATCTCAGGTCAGGAATACTGCAGTCCATGATTAGATGATACCCCAATGACACTGTGTGATGTGTAAACATAGGTCAGGTTAATAAAAATGACATGTTATTTGATGCTGTAAACCTCACCGACTGTGAGAGAAGAGACACAAAATATGTATATTGTGTGGGGGTAAAAGCAACTGGCAGCTCCCAGTGTCCGAGTACAGCTAGTAAATGGATGATACAGGGTCTAGAAGGTGCAATACGAGGTAATCTAACTGATAAAGGGGTTGGCATCGATGAATGCCACCGGGCGGGACATAATCTTGTTCTCCTGGATTGCAGGAGTGTTTCATCACTCCAGGGATGTGCTTCAACCCAACATATACGTCATATATGTGGGTTTAAATCATATAAGTGGTTGCCACTTGGGAGACCAGGAGTATGTACCTTAGCAGGGATACAACCAGTTACTTGGGTATGGGAAGATAAAGATTTCCCCTATGGTAATGTTCCCCAACACATGTTATTAAAAAGGGAAGCACAAAAAAAGGCCAGGCCATTAGTATATGTACCATGGCAGGAAAAGTTCGGCCTAGCATTCTTATCTATAAAGAATGCTCATAATATAGAAAGCCGAGCTATTTGATAATGTAACTGATTATATATTTGATAGTTTAAACATAACATCAGCCATCATAGGACAATTAGTCTTAGTAACCAATCAACATACTATGGTACTTGATTATTTAACTGCATCACAAGGAGGTATGTGTAAAATTGTTGGACCAGCCTGTTGCCATTATGTAGATCCTTCAGGACTGGTGCAGGTAAAGCATGACATAGAACGAGCCCAGAAGGTAAAGGAAGAATTTAGAAAAGTTAATTCTAAAGAAGACTGGAATATTGATTGGCCTGACTGGTTGAGCTGGTTAAACCCAGCCAATTGGTTTAACCCCTTCCCTTGCTTGCATTCTGGGCCCTAATGACCATGCCATTTTTTACGTTTTTCCATCGTCACATTCGAAGAGCCTATAACTTTTTTTTTTTGCGTCAACATAGCTGTATAAGGTCTTGTTTTTTGCGGGGACAAGTTATACTTTTTAATAGCACCATTTTGGGGTACATATAATTTATTCATGAACTTTTAGTAACTTTTTTTGGGGGGGATAGAAGAAAGCCTGAAATTTCACCACTCTTTTTTTTGCGTTCTAAATCTACGTAGTTTACCGTGTGGTATAAATAACACAATAACTTTATTCAACGGGTTGTTATGATTGCAAAGATACCAAATTTGTATAGATTTTGTATGTTTTACTACTTACTGTAATGACGGGGGGTAGGGAAACGGACAAGTGAGCCCTAGTCTACCCGCCACTCTGTCCCTGCCTACTTGCAACGACCCACCCTAGGCGACGGGGTACAACTGGACGGCGGTCCCTGCGCTCAGTAAGTGCACGACAAACACGACAAACATACAAGGGAATACAAGCAAGGGAAAGGGGCAGTTGCCTACGGCAACACCGTGAGCAACAGAGTGGTGAACGAGCCGAGTCAAGCCAGGAGTGTGCGAGGTACCAAACGAAGAGCAGAAGAGTAGTCAGTAAGCCAGGGTCTGTATGGAGCAGGATCAAAATAGAAGGAGCTGTAGCTGGGCCAGGAAACCACACGAAAAGAATCACAAGCACCGAGGGACAGGAAGGGCAGGTTTAAATAGACCGAGGGCGGGAGCTAGCTTAGTCTGGCCAGGTTGCGATAGGCTCTCCCACTCCTAAGCCTGCCAGCCTGAGTGGTGGAAGCTGGAGATTCAGGTGCTGACTGATTAATTATGGGAGTTAACCCCGAAGCTGTGCCTGGCAGATCCTTTACACTTACACAGTAAAAACACTTTTTTTAAAAAATTATTTGTTTTTGTGTCTCCATATTTGAAGAGCCATAACTTTTTTATTGTTCCACCGATGCAGTTATATGAGGGCTTTTTTTGCGGGACGACTTGAAGTTTTTATTGGTACCATGTTGGAGTAGATGCGACTTTTTGATCACTTTTCATCACATTTTTTTTAAGTTAGGACTAACAGAAAACAGCAATTTTTCCATTGTTTTTTATTTTATTTTTTACAGCGTTCACCGTGCGGGTTAAATAATGTAACAGCTTTATAGTCGGGGTCGTTATGGTCGCGGCGATACCAAATATGTGTAACGTTTTTGCTTTATTGTGGTTTTTTTTAATAGTAAAGCATTTTATAAGGGGAAAAAGTGGGTTTTTAATTTATTTATTTTTTCTAATTTTTTTTAATTAACTTTATTCAACTTTTTTTTACTTTTTTACTAGTCCCACTAGGGGACTTTAATATGCGATCACTTTTATAATACACTGCAATACTTTTGGCATGACCTAGCAGGCATTTACTACGGGCAGACCTGGGGGCCTTTATTAGGCCCCCCGCTGCCATCGGAGACACAGACACTCAGCGATCTTATCGTCGGGTGTCAGTGGTTTGAGAGAGAGCTCCCTCCCTCTCTCCAAAACCACTCAGATGCGGCGCACGCTATTGAGCACCGCATCTGAGGGGTTAAACAGGTGAGATCGATACTAATATCGATCAAACACGTTCGAGCAGGGACACCCCCAGCCCTCAGCTACCTCTGAAACGGCTATTGCATCAGAAAAAAAGCCCACTAATGACCGCTGTGAAAAGGCTTATCGGTGGTCATTAAGGGGTTAAAGGAATTGGAGGCTGCGTTTCTGGTATAACTCATGTGGCTGTACAGGTATTAGTTTTTGTTTTGCTGGGATACATTTTGTTCAAACTTGCAATATGTTTGGTTACAAGAATAACAGCAGTCAAGAAAACAGCACAGGTTATTAAAGTGCATGTGGTTCAGACCACCCACCACCCAAAGAACCGAGGTGAGAGGAAACATTAAGAGCCACCATTTTACGTGACACTGAATGCTTCCATACCTGATAAAGTTATCCGTCAAGCCGTAGCACAACACCAAGATAGCTGGTATTGCCCGAATTGTCAAACCCGTAATTCGCGAAATCTTCAGGTGTGTACAGTATGTAACGCTGCGCACTCACCTATTGCTAGACATGTATAGTGAGTACCCATCCGAAGGTGAATGGCATGGGATGCCCTGGTTCAGAATAGCTGACCAGAAGGTAGCCTTGGAAGAGTATTCTAATACATGGCTAAGCAAATTTATGTTCAAAATAAGGGAATTGTCAAAGATATTTTAATATCTTTATATGTGTGAACCTAAATTGCTCAACATGGACGGACAGTTGTCACTAAAGCTCAAAGAACTGCTGACAACAGCCTATAGGGGGGATGGCTATTCTATTCCAAGTCTTTTGGTTTATGGCTTTGCATTCAGCTGTTACAAAGGCATCGTGGCAAAACGTGATGACATTGTATTTCTTATGGCTAAAGATATATGGGGAGTTTGGATATTACCATATTTAGAATGTTTATGTTTGCAACTTAAAGGCTAACACCTACTCTCATTTTCTTATAAAGATGGATCCACCCCCTGGGGGCAGAGACTGTTTGAACACTGACGCTGTGTGTCATGGCCTCTCTCCGGCCGGCCGGCCTCTCTCAGATCTACCATTGAGGGAGCATTCACTAATTTGGAACTCATAGACAAATGCAGATAATGTCCAACGTTAACGGACAACGTAAATTCTGCAGCGACAGTTTCCATTCCGTAAAGTTTTCTTCGCAGAAACAATAGCGCAGTCCACTACGCTATTGTTTCCGCTAAAATAACAGAAACTTTACAGAACGGAAACAAACGAAAACCAAATCAAACCGAAGCATTACAATTGAAATCAATGGTAATGCAAACGGTAGCTTTAGTTTCCGTTTGGCTTTCCGTTCATGGGTTCCTCTGACGCAAAGCTACAATGGAAACCATGAACGGAAAAGCAACGCTAATGTGAACAGGCCGTTATATTGTGACTATCAGTTTTTGTGTTCCTATTATTTGTATAGTTCTACTGAAATATGTTGTAAAACTTTAGTAAAAAAATAAATAAAGTATTGTTAAAAACTACAATCATGTAGAACGTATTTTTTTGCTCAGGTCTAGAACTTGACTCTCCCATTCCAAAATCACTTAGTTTAATGGAAGCGATGTTCCTCTGAACTGTTTGGCCGTGTTGTCTAAATTATACCAATTGTGTTGGTTTGCTCTATATTACAATGGAAAACGGTGCTGGCAATTTATAAACATTTGCAGAGAAAATAATTTATCTCAATAGGCCATCCAAAATACATTTGCTGAGAGGCTGTTTAAAAGGTCATGGGTAATTTCCTCAATGCAACATTAATCTCAGTAGCACAACAGTAACAAATCTATTAACTGGTACTCTTGTACTGCAAAGTGAGGCATCCATTTCTTCAAAAAGAACCAGATCTAGGACTAATATATACTAAGTGGATACACCATTGCATCTTCACCATACAGAATTGCAAAACACATTTTTAGTCCAAGCATAGTCCCACATAAAGTTATTATTTATAAAAAAATAACTTTACTGGAGCAACAGAATGCAGCATTATTTATGGATAAAAATCCTATTTTAAGTTAAAAAATATATATTTACACTACCAGTTTTAACTGTCTCCCCACAATTCTGTCTCGTGTAACACTTCTCTGAGCTCTGTTGATTCTGACCATTCTGGTTCATGTATGGAATGCCAGAATTATACAGTAAAGACTGACAAAAAAGTATAGAAGAGAGAGGGTAGCATCATAAAGAAAGCTCCCGTCCATATGTTCTAATGTCATATGGACAGCATAGAGGGGGATTCTCCGCTGGAAACTTCCCACTACAATCCAGAGCAGAGTAGGTAGGAGCGGCTCTGGTAGATCCAGCCCAGTCATTTCTTACATGGTCACACATTGCTTTAAATGAGTGCCATGTACAGATTTGGAACACGTAGAATTTATTTTTATTGATCTAATAATTTATGGTTGTCGTCTTCTATAGAATAACTATGAACAGGAATCATCGGCACCAACAAAATCATGTGAGATATCATATTTTAACCATGAATAAACCCACACACGCAAAAATCATTGCAAACTAAAGGAGGGGGGGCGGTCAGAAAATGTTAGAGTTCTCTAAAACAAAGGTTATAGCTAAATGGCATTAGGATAAATATACTACAGCTGAGTCTATAATGAAGGTCAGTTCTATCAAACCTATAGGAATGCCATTAAAAGTAAGTGTTTTTTAAATATTTATAAAGGTTAAACTATCCACATAAAACAGGAAATAATTCTAAAATAAAAATGACAAATGGTTATAATTAAAAGCTATGCTTATTAGAGTGGATTCTTCTCACCCGCATTCAAACTCACCACCATAGCTAACTGCTTGTTTTTCCCATCTAACCCATAGGGTGCTAGCAGCTACTGTCAGTATGATGGATAATTACCCTCCGCGCCCAGGCATACTTACTACACAGTCCTTGGCCTAAAGCGGCAACATAATTCTTTACCCCTGATACTTTCCTAGACCTGGCAGCTGACTTATGGGGCTGAAGGGGCTGACTAACAACTCAGTAGCTCAATTCATAAACCAAGTGATGGCTGGTACACCCACACTCTGCATCATGGTCCTATGCCTCAGTGCTATAGCACTGTCCTATAATAGGCACTCTTCTCATTTTCAGTTTTTGGTGTATACGAGGCAGATGAATACGAACAATAAACCCCAGAATTATTTTATAGGGCTCCAAATTTCCCTTTAACCCTTTCTGTTGCAGCAATACGGGATCCGGCTGAGGTAAGTGGAAGCGAGCGCTGGCGTCTCCTGAGGAGGAGACTGGGGCCAGCGCTTGCCGACTCGTGGCTGCGGCTGTCATGGGAAGAGTGGCGCTGATGGCCCGCAACCACGGACATCACAGTATCCCCCCTCTTATGCCCCTCTTCTTGGAACCAGAGCAAGAGAGAAACTTCTTCAGAAGAGTAGGAGCATTGAGGTTCTCCTTTGGCTCCCAGGACCTCTCTTCAGGACCAAACCCCTTCCAATCCACCAAATAAAAAGTCTTTCCTCTCACTTTTTTGGTGTCCTAGATCTCCTTAACCTCAAAGGTGTCTGAAGGACCGCTGGAGGCAACCACAGGGCTAGGAGCCTTGGTATAGCGGTTCAGAACCACCGGCTTCAGGAGGGAGACATGGAAGGAGTTGGGAATCTTGAGGTTAGGAGGCAGCCGAAGCTTGTAGGCGACAGGGTTGATCTGCTGAAGGATCTCAAAGGGTCCGAGGAACCTGGGAGCAAATTTGCATGATGGCACCCTTAGTCAGATATTCCTAGAAGACAGCCAGACCTTCGTGCCAGGGAGGGAGAAATTGAGGAAGTTCTCTTCTCCTTGTGTCAGCCTTTAGTTTCATGCGGTCGACTGCCATTAGGATGGAGGATCGAGTCTGCTGCCAGATCTGCAGGAAGTCCCTAAAAGGAGTCAGACGTATCGGGCACCGGGAGAGGAATTCGTGGGTGTTGGCTGTAGACAATGAAGAACAGTGTACTCCTTGTGAACTCGCTGGTGTGATTATTATATGAGAACTCAGCCCACAGAAACAGCTGCACCCAGTCGTCATGCTGCTTGGAGATGAAGTGGCGTAGGAAGTTCTCCAAGATCTGATTGATCCTCTCGACCTGACCATTGAACTGAGGATGGTAGGCTGAGGAAAAGTCCAACTTCATACCAAGGAGTCCACAGAGGGCTCTCCAGAACTTCGAGGTGAACCGACCAGACACAATATGCTGTGGCAAGCCGTGCAAGCGGAAGATGTGTTGGACGAACAGCTTGGCCAACTGAGGAGCAGAAGGAAAACCGATCAGAGGAACGAAGTGGCCCATCTTAGAAAATCGATCCACCACCACCCAGACAGAACTGTATCCGGCAGAGAGAGGCAGGACCGTAATAAAGTCCATAGCTATATGCTGCCAGGGAGCATTAGGCACAGGCAATGACTGGAGCAGACAGCAGGTCTGGAGTGAGCGACTTTGTTGGCTGCACATACAGAACAGGAAGAATCAAAGTCCATAATGTCCTTGGGCAGCGTGGGCCACCAGAAATGACGAGTAATCAGATCCCGGGTCTTACGGACCCCCACGTGACCTGCCAGTCTAGAGGAGTGTCCCCAGTGGATAATTCTTCCATGATCAGCCAGGCGCACAAAAGTCCTTCCTGGAGGAATGTCCCCAACTTGAAGGGAATTGACAGAGACAATGAAAGACGGATCAATAATGTTGTGTTTAATCTCCATGGTGTCTTCTGTCTCGAAAGACCTGGACAAGGCATCGGCCCTCACATTCTTGTCGGCCAGGCGATAATGAAGCGCAAACTGGAAACTGGTAAAGAACAGTGACCGCCTGGCCTGAAGAGGGTTCAGTCGTTGGGCAGTCTGGAGGTAGGTCAGATTCTTGTGGTCTGTAAAAATTAGGATCGGATGAGCTGTGCCCTCTAGTAGATGTCTCCATTCTTCCAGAGCCAATTTGATGGCCAGTAACTCCCGATCCCCAATCGAGTAGTTGCATTCTGTGGAAGAGAAGAGCTTAGAGAAATATCCACATACCATTGACTTGCACTTGGGACCTCTCTGGAATAGGAGTGCACCAGCACCGACAGAGGATGCGTCCACCTCCAACAAGAACTGCAGAGAGACATCCGGATGATGGAGGATAGAGGCTGACGTGAAGGCACTCTTCAGGCTATTGAATGCAGACTCTGCCACGGGAGTCCACACCTTGGCGTTCATGCCTTTCTTAGTGAGGTTAGAGATAGGAGAAGTCAGAGAGGAGAAGTTTGGAATAAACTGTCTGTAAAAATTGGCGAATCCCAGAAAGTGCTGTATGGCCCTCAAGCCTTGAGGGCGTGGCCATTCCAGGACAGCCTTTACCTTTTCAGGATCCATCTCGAGACCTCGATTCGAGACGATGTAGCCCAGGAAGGGTAGAGCATCTCTGTCAAACACGCACTTCTCCAACTTGGCGTACAGACGATTCTCCCTTAACCGTAGCAAAACTTGACGGACATGTCTCTGATGCGTCACAGGATCTGGAGAAAAAAATCAAGATATCATCAAGATAGACCAACACTCAAACATAGAGGAGGTCATGGAAAATGTAATTAACAAACTCCTGGAAGAACGCGGGAGCATTACACAAACCGAAGGGCATTACAAGATATTCATAGTGTCCATCACAGGTGTTAAATGCAGTCATTCATTCGTCACCCTGGCAATCCGGATTAGGTTGTAAGCCCCACGCAAGTCTAGTTTAGAAAAAATATTGGCACCACGTATATGATCAAACAGTTCAGAGATCAGTGGCAACGGATATTTATTCTTCACCGTGATCTGGTTGGGACCTCGGTAGTCGATACAAGGATGAAGAGACCCATCTTTCTTTTTGACGAAGAAGAACCCGTATGAAGCCCCTCTCCAAGTTTTCTTTCACATAGGCGGACATGGACAGAGTCTCTGGCAAGGAGAGAGGATATACCCTACCACGGGGAAGGGATGCACCAGGAATCAGTTCGATAGGGCAGTCATACGCCCGGTGTGGAGGCAATGTCTCCGCCTCTCTCTGAAGACATCCGAAAATACAGCATAATGACCCGGCAATCCTGCCAATGACCGAGGCAGAGAAGGCTGAGCCGAACGAATCTGCGCCAGGCATCGGCTTTGACACTCAGGGCCCCACTGGAGGACCTCTCCAAAATTCCAGTCCAGGACTAGGGGCATGTAGTCGGAGCCAAGGCAGGCCCAGCAACAAAGGGTTAACAGCTTTGGACCGGACATAGAACGACAGAAGTTCGAAGTGAGAGCCCATACTTGGAGCCTCAGTGGCTTGGTCACAGCTATAACTGGGTCTGGCAGAGGTAGTCCATTTACTGAAGCAACTGTCAACGGGATCTCCAGAGGTGGTGGTGGGTAATTCAAGAAGGTCCACCAGGTCTCTACGGATGAAATTAGCAGCAGATCCAGAGTACAGATACGCAGAGACCTGATACGTTCTCTCGACGGACACTATGGTCACAGGTATAGACCAATTAGACGGAAGTCCTTTCTTACCCAAGGTTGTCACTCCTAGCAACCCTAGCAACCCTAGGCATTGAGTCCAGAAGTGCGTCTGCTTTGTCTCTCCTGGGGGGATAGCTTACATTGGTCCATCATCAGAGACTCCTTGGGAGGATCGACATTTGAGGACAGCAGGGGTTGCTGCAAAGTAGGAGCCAGAGTAGGAAGGCCTCCCTCCCGACGAACCTCTTGGAGGTGTTCTCGGGTCCGTATATCAATCCAGGCGGACAGAAGGATGAGGTCATCCAGGGTAGGCGGCAGATCTCGAGCGGCAAGTTCGTCCTTAATTTTAGGAGCCAGTCCATGCCAGAATGCAGCCACCAGGGCCTCATTGTTCCATAACAGCTCTCCCACCAGTGTGCGGAAGTGGATGGCGTACTCGCTCACGGAGGTGTCTCCTTGGTGTAGGTTAATCAAAGAAGCTGTTGCAGATGAGACCCATCCAGGCTCCTCAAACATCATGCGAAAGTCCGGAGAAAGCCTTGGAAGTCACGGGTCTCAGGTCCTTGTCTCGCCCATGCAAGAGCCTTGGCAGTGAGGAGAGAGATGATGAAAGCGACCCTTGCGCCATCAGACAAAAATGTCCTAGTATACAGGCTGAAGTGGATCTGGCACTGATTCAAAAATCCACGACAGGTACTTGCATCTCCATCATAGCGGTCAGGAAGTGGCAAAGAAAAACGCGGGTCAACACTGCCAAGAGGTGTAGTCTGAGGATCAACACTGCCAGGAGGTGTAGTAGGAGGAACGGCAGCTTGTGCCTCCTGCCGACGTGCAAGAATGTTCAACGCCTGGAGGAGTTGGTCCTGTCGAGACTGGAGGTCTAGCATATCCACCCGCATCTCTTGTGACGTCGTCATGGTCTTGAATCAACCAGCGGGGTCCATGGCCTGAGCGTACTGTCACGTGGGGTCTGTGGACCCACTGGGACGTATCACCTTGTCGGTATGGCAGCTGGCCAACAGGGCGCAGGTCAATGTCTATAGCTCGTATAGGGTACCTGTGGCAGCTCGGACAGTAGCAAGGCAGGCTCGGCTGGGACTAGGCAGCAAGTAGATGTCAGGCGTGGGGAAGCAGGTCAGGCGTGGTATACAGCATGGCATGACTTTGGCTCAGCACAGTACTCGATCAGGATAGTACGGAATGCAGGTAACAGGAACAGGAACACACTAGGAGAGCATTGCATAGACAAAATAGGGAAACAACAACAACGCTCAGGCTTATCGAAACAGGGGGCTGGACCCCTCTTATAGCCCAAGGTACTCATGGCCAGATGCTTATCAAAGTCCAGAGCGCGCGCTGCCCCTTTAAGAGCGGGCACGAGCGTGCGCGCACACCCTACAGGATCTGGCTGAGGTGAGTGGAAGCGAGCGCTGGCATCTCCTGAGGAGGAGACTGGGGACAGCGCTCGCCGACTC
Source organism: Rhinoderma darwinii (assembly GCF_050947455.1). Lineage (NCBI taxonomy): Eukaryota > Metazoa > Chordata > Amphibia > Anura > Rhinodermatidae > Rhinoderma > Rhinoderma darwinii. The sequence goes on from NC_134689.1 coordinate 339,403,103, forward strand.
GTGGCTGTGGCTGTCATGGGGACAGTGGCGCTGATGGCCCGCAGCCACGGACATGACACGATCGCCCTCAGTGTTGCATTTTGCTCCTCCAGATCTCTAAATGCAAGCTTTCAGGTGAACAACATGCTCACATCTGCCACCGAGGTATTCACCTTGGAACTTCTGCTCCAGTCGTGCATACATATGGCAAACTGTGCACTGAAGAAACCCTTCAATCTTGCTGTCCATTATTCCAGTTAGAAAAAAACAGTGAACAATTGAAAAAGTAAAAGGAAAGAAGAGTACATCAGCAAATATAACTGTCTGGACTATTCAGGTACACTTGTGCTGGACTTTGTATTGATTGGGCGCTCTGTTGTTTGGCCAGCTGCCTCCCTACTTTGGCGGTGCGGGCCTAGTGCGTCCACATACCCACAGACCGTGATAGTATTCACAAAAATGAGTAGCAGCAAAATAAATAAACGTGTGTGCCTTGCGTCATTCCAAGATCCCGCTGCATATATGGGGGTCCACCTAGGAAATGATGACCTGGGTTTTTGGGCTAAAAATTGCTAAGCATATAAATTTGTCTGGACCACCACTAAATTAACAAAATCCTCAGAGCAAAAGACCTTGGAAAAGTCCATTTCTGTGAGGCCTGGGGTCTCAAACTGAATGCCTGAGCTGCCTATGAAACCTGCAATGTGAGGCTCACAATTCTCAGGGGGCAGGTTTCACATGGTATCACTCATTTGGCTGGTTGTCTCAGCTGTTGTCCTGGGGCACCTTTGCAGGGGTTACTCATCACTGAATGAGGAGGAGGAGGACAAGAGGAATGGGGCATATTCCTCTTCTTCCTCACTGGCCGTATCAGTGTCAGAATCCTGAATGGCACCAAAAATCAGTGATGGCGGTCACTGATCAGTACTCAGCGGCCGCAAGATGCACACAGGAAATTGGTGCGGGTAGAAAAATAAATAAGGCCCAAAATAACCGGCATTAACAAATTACCACTGAGGCTGATTATAATTCAGTGGCCGCAGGGTGCACACAGGTAGATGGTGCAGTAAAAAAAATAGGGCAAAAAATAAAAAACTTGCGCCAAAAATTAAGCAAAGATGCCGATCAGTGATGGCAGTCACTGATCAGTGCTCAGTGGTCGCAGGATTCACACAGTGAAATGGTGCGCATAGAAAAAGGCAAAAAAAAAACTGCGTAAGAAAAATGACCACAGATACTGATGAGTGATGGCTGTCACTGATCAGCACTTAGTGCCCGCAGGGTACACACGGGTAAACAGAAAACAGAAAAAGAAAGTTCTGCGCCAAAAATTCAGCACAGAGGCCGATTAGTGATGGCGGTCACTGATCAGCACTCAGCAGCCGCAGGACGTAAAAAGGGTGGGATGGGGTACAGGAACATGGGCTGGGAAATTTAGGGACAGATCTAGTGCTGCTGCTAAAAAAAATCCGAAGCTGCACAGTTGATGATGATGATGATGATGACTCAATGAGTGATCACACAGCAGGATGCAGAAGACTCAGAAGGATGCAGAAGAGGATCGCCAGACCAGTCAGTATAAGGATCACACACCAGCTCTGCTTACTGTTCCTAACCGGAATGAGGCAGGCATAGCTGGTGCGGGGTGTTTGAAACACCCGCCATGGATGCAATTTGGGAGGTGCACCAGCGGCACTGCCCCATGAATACATGGTAGGGATTGGTGCTCTCCTAGACAGCACTAATCACCACCATATCACTGTGCCCTGGGGGATAGTGATTCGCTATTCTATAAAACCAAATTGACCGGCCAATCACAGCGATTGCCGATGGTGGTGGTGGGGGGGGGGGGGGTTGACAGCCTTTTGCGGGAAGCACTGTCTTTCCATGACGTATGACATTACGACAAATGTTGGGAAGGGTTGACCAACTCAGAAAAACAATGTTTATATACCGAATTAGGGAATTCTGAGTTAATAGAGGCGGGTCCCCTGTTCAGGAGGATCTGTCCTGTCCTGCACTATACAGACAACCCATTGCCATAAATGGACACTGTGTAATGCTTAATTTCCCCTGTGGTAGCGCTGCAGATAAACTGCAGATAAACTGAACACTTTCTGACAGGTTTAGCCACATGTTACAGCTAATCGCTGGGGGTCCAAGCATCAAAACACTTTGTGATAAGCTTTTAGTCGAGGGAGCATTCTAACAAGTGTGGATTGCCCAAAGCAGAGACTCCTTAAAGTTATTATCTATGCCCATATTGTCTCCCTGTTCAGTCTTCAACAGTTTATCTGCCCAGCTTTTGAGCATTTCCATACCCATTGCCTAGGCATATGTCCCCTCTTTGCCACCTTGCTAGCTTTCAAACATTTCTATGTTGGCCTGCCCATAGTGAAGTTATTTGCACATCACTTTAAAGATGTGGAAACTGGTCAGCAGGCATTTGAGATGTAAAGTGAAACAGTACAGGACTCTGTTCACGCTACTATCATGGATTTTGTACTTAACAGAACCATCAAAGGTATGACGGATCCGTTTTCAAACTAATCTCAACAAATTCTGACAAATCCTATTGATTTATAAAGAGGTCTGTCTGGTCTCTGGTGTTACATAGTTACATAGTACGGCTGAAAAAAGACACATGTCCATCAAGTTCAACAAAGGGACGGGAATAGGGAAGGCAAAAATTTCTACACAATATTTTTTTTGTTCTAGGAAATTATCTAATACTTTTTTAAACCCATCTACTGTCCCTGCTGTGACCAGCTCCTGCGGTAGACTATTCCATAGATTCACAGTTCTCACAGTAAAGAAGGCTTTTTGCCTCTGCAGGTTGAACCTTTTTTTCTCCAGACGGAGGGAGTGCCCCCTTGTTTTTTGAGGGGGTTTTTCATGGAACAGGATTTCACCATATTTTTTGTATGTGCCATTAATATATTTATATAAATTAATCATATCCCCACTTAGTCGTCTTTTTTCAAAGCTAAATAGGTTTAATTATTTTAATCTTTTCTCATAACTTAGATTCTCCATGCCCCTTATTAGCTTTGTTGCTCTTCTTTGTATTTTTTCCAACTCCAGGGCATCCTTTCTATGAACTGGAGCCAAGAAATGAACTGCATATTCTAGATGAGGCCTCATTAATGCTTTGTAAAGTGGTAATATTACATCCCTGTCCCATGAGTCCATGCCTCTTTTAATACACGACAATATCCTGCTGGCCCTTGAAGCAGCTGATTGACATTGAATGCTGTTATTTAGTTTATGATCTACAAGTACACCCAGATCCTTCTCGACAAGTGACTCCCCCAGTGTAGCTCCCCCTAGGACATATGATGCATGCAGGTTGTTGGTACCCAGATGCATAACTTTATTTACATTAAACTGCATTTGATAACTGGATACCCAAACACTTAGTTTGTTTAAATCCGCTTGCAATTCACGATCATCTTCCATAGACTGAACAATATTACATAGCTTGGTATGGTGTCATCTGCAAAAATAGAAATAGTGCTATTAATCCCATCCTCTATATCATTAATAAATAAGTTGAATAATAGTGGTCCCAGCACTGAATCCTGGGGTACACCACTTATAACCGGGGACAATTCAGAGTAGGAATCATTTACCACAACTCTCTGGATACGGTCCTTGAGCCAATTCTCAATCCAATTACAAACTATATTTTATAAACCTATAGTCCTTAAATTACCCATTAGACGTCTATGAGGGACAGTGTTAAACGCCTTTGCAAAGTCCAAAAACACTATATCCACAGCGGCCCCTCTGTCTAGGCTTCTGCTCACCTCTTCATAAAAACAGATCAGGTTAGTTTGACAACTTCTTTCCTTAGTAAAACCGTGCTGGCTGTCACTCATAGTACTATTTTTTGTCATATAATCCTGTATATAGTCCCTCAATAGCCCCTCAAACATTTTCCCCACGATGGATGTTAAGCTTACTGGTCTATAATTACCCGGGGAAGACCTAGAGCCCTTTTTGAAAATAGGCACCACATTTGACCTGCACCAGTCCCTTGGCACTATACAAGTCACTAGAGAATCTCTGAATATTATGAAGAGGGAGACAGAAATAACTGAACTAAGCTCTTTAAGAATTCTAGGGTGTAACCCATCTGGTCCCGGGGCCTTGTGCACATTTATTTTATTTAATTTAGCTTGGACCATATCTACATTCATCCAATTCAGTATATCAACTGATATATTAACAGCACTGGCTGTTAATTTGTGTATTTGACTGCAAGTACAGGGCTACAGACTGTGCTATTCTTGCTGTCAGAAAACCCCATAACTACGACCCTCTGTAAGACCCAGTTCACGCAGGTTTTTGCACTGACTTTGACGCGGAAACTGCGTTGGAATCAGAGCCAAAAAAATACCCAAATCCTCCCTAATAATTTCAATGGGAGGCAGAGGCGTTTTTTTAAGGGCGGTTTGTGACCGCTTGAGGGAAAAAAAGCGGCATGCTCTATCTTCGAGCAGTTTCTGCCTCTAAACCTCCACTGAAATCAATGGGAGGCAGAAGAAAACACGCCCCTCGTTTGAAGCGCTTCTTGGTGCAGATTTAAACACAAAATGGCCACGGTTATTGAATTTGAGTTATTAAAGAAACCAACCCTACAAAAAACGCTGCAAAAAGATGTAAAAAAAGCTTCACAAAAAGAGTAAAAACACATCAAAAAACTTTGGCATTTCAAAATCTGACTCAAAAATCCTGAAGGAATTTTGAGGCAGATTTTTTCTGCCTGACAAAAAAACTCTGTGTGAACACTGCCTAAGTGTGAAAAGAGCCTTAACCAGAAGTTGTAAAATGTATTATCCGTATAATACATCTTCATGACCTTTTAACGGGTGGATACAGGTTTAAAATTTATGTGGGGGGGCGGGGGGGGTTGGAAAAATCTGGGATCAGAGTTACACTATATGGCCAATTGTATGTGGGCAAATTATTGATATCAGATGTTTCAGCCACACCCATTGCAAACAGTTGCATGAAATCAAGCACACGGCCATGTAATCTTCATAGAAAACTACTGGTAGTAGCATGGGTCACACTGAATAGCTCAGTGACTTTAAAGGCGTTTGCTCCTTTTGACATTCTCTACTCATTAGAATGGTCCATTGGTAAAAGGCAGATCAACTGTAATCTGTGGGGAAACCTGGCAGTATGTTCTTCAGAGAAGCAATACACAGTTCCAATTCGAATCAATGGCTTGTATGTGTAAAGCAGGACAGGGCAGGTCCTCCCGAGCCCCCAAGTAATTAGCTCTATCATAAACAATAATGTATATATGAGTATATCTCTGAATAAAAGAGTTATGCACTTAACAAATATTCAAATATACAAGAGCCAAATTATATTTCCACACCATTACCACATATCTCTACCACAAAGACCAATATAACCAATAATATACAGTGATCATACAGTGGTCACATACTAGTTCTACACTGGCGCTCTATGGAGTAATATCAAGCTGCAGTGATTACAGTACTGTTACATCAAGTGACTCACAGGTGACATCTTCTCTGGTTGGAGTTGTTCACTTTCCCTTTTCTTCTCCATCCGACGCAGACTACCATGACAACTTCTTGCGGCCACGACTCATCTGCAGAATTGACTCATCTCTGCCATAGTATTCAACTGTACAAATAAAAGTGGCATTCACCCAGGGATCCAATACACTGGGTCAAAAATCTGGGGATTATGCCCCAGGTGCTGGTGGTGGTAGAGACGTCACTGTCAACAGTAATTGTGTGATATGAATAGGAATGAGTGTAATTCCTTACATATCTTTTTATAGACAGTAGTAAACACTATTATTTTTGTAAGGTAGCAGTGCGCATTTTTACGGCTGCACAGGTTGCACATATGGTATGTCTGCCCTATACACTCCCTGTGCCTGCAGTAGTACATGATGGATTACATATTTGCTACAACCATATGCTAATCCTCAGCACTGCCGGACCAAGATTCATGCTGCTTAGTATGTAACCCCACTACTAACAATGCAGTAATTGAAAAGTAGGAGAATCCAACGCTTTGGATACTCCTACTTTTACACTATCCTACTAGCATACACTTTTTAAGACATACTGTATACTGTGCATAATGTCTCCATGTAATGTTACCTCTCAGATAGCGTGTGGTTTATAGTGTGTTCATTAGACAAGGGCCGGATTTAGGTTGGATGGCGCCCTGTGCCCGACTCTCTATTGCTGCACTCCACAAACCAAAAGTTAACCACATAGAGTGCATTCAGAAAGTCTTCAGACCATTTCACTTTTTTCACATTTTGTTATATTGAGGCATTGTGCTAAAATAAAATTTAAAAAAATGGCCCTATCATTTTTCACTTATTACCCCATAAAGACAAAGTGAATACCAAAGTTTAGAATTTTTTGCGAATTTGTTAAAACTGAAAAACTCAAATTTTGCATGAACATAATGCCAGTTGCACATAACCGATGTGCCACTCGGGCCGTTTTTAATGCCATCTGAGTGGCACCCGATAGTCTTCATGGAACCACTTAGGCGGGTGAATCGGGTCCGTGAAAACTAACCCAATTCTCCAATCCGTCGTAAGATATGACATGTCCTATCTTTCTACGGATCATTGATGGGACTCGGTCGACACACACTGTCGTGTGCATGAGGCATAAGTAATCAGACCCTTTGCTATAACACTTGAAATTTAGATCTGGGGGCCTCCCATTTCTCTAGATCATTTTAGAAATGTTTCTACACCTTGATTGCAGTCCACCTGTGGAAAATGTATTTGATTAAACATGATTTAGAAAGACACCCCCTGTCTATAAAAAGTCTCACATCTGACAAGGAATACAAGAGCAAAAACAAAGCCATGAGGAGGAAACAACCGCCTATAGAGCTCAGAGACAGGATTGTGTGGAGGCACAGATCTGGAGAAGGGTGAAAAAAAAATTATGTTGCACTGAAAGTTCCCAAGAGCACAGTAGCCTCCATAATTATTAAATGGAAGAAGTTTGGAAAAACCAGGACTCTTCGTAGAGCTGGCCGCCCCACCAAACGAAGTAATCGGAGGAGTAGGGCCTTTGTAAGATAGGTGACCATGAACCCAATGGTCACTCTGGCTGAGCTCCAAAGATCCTGTGTGCAGATTGGAGAAACTTTCAGAAGGTCAACCATCACTGCTCATTACCTGTCCAATACCATCCCTACAGTGAAGCATGGTGGTGGCAGCATCATGCTATTGGGTTGTTTTTCAGCAGCTGGGACATTGAGACTGGTCAGGGTTGAGGCAAAGTACAGAGATATTCTTACTGAAAACCTGACCCAGAGTGCTCTGGACCTCAGACTGGACTGAAGGTTCACCTTCCAACAAGACAATGACTGTAAGCACACAGCCAAGAAAACACATGAGTGGATTAGGGACAACTCTGTGAATGTACTTGAGTGACCCAGTCAGAGCCTTGACTTGAACCCAATTGAACATCTCTCCAGAGACCTGAAAATGACTGTCCACTGATGGTTCCCATCCAACCTGACTGAGCTTAAGAGGATCTACAGAGAAGAATAGCAGAAAATCCCAAAATCCAGGTGTGTAAATCTTGTCGCATCATACCCAAGAAGAGTGGAATCTGTTATCGCTGCCAAAGGTGCTTCAACTAAGTACTGAGTATACGGTCTGAATACTGATGTCAATGCAATATTTTAGCTTTTCCTTTTCAATAAATTAGCAAAGATTACTAACATTCTGTTTTCACTTTGTCATTATGGGGTATTGCGTGCAGAATGATGGGGGAAAAAACGTGAATATTTTTTATTTTAGCACAAGGCCTCAACATAACAAAATGTGAAAAAATTGAAAGGTTCTGAAGACTTTCCCGAATGCACTGTATATATACACGCACATACTGGGGAATATATACTGTACATACATAAAGGCACATATTTAGACAAACAGGCAAATATACATATATATACACACATTCTGGAATATATACACATAAATAAAGGTAAATATATAGACATACAGACTCACACATACGCGCACACACACACACACACACACACACACACACACACACACACACACAGTGCGGAACATATACAAATACATAAAAGGCACATATATACACACACACACACACACACACACACACATGTATATACAAGCATAAAAACACATTCACAGACCCATAGACCCACCCAGGCACATATATACACAGTACCGATGATGTAGTAGATGTTACCTGCAGTCCTATATAACACCACAAATAACAGTGATAACTCTCTGAGTATAGATAATGTAGTCCTATGTAACACCACAGAAAACACTCTATGAGAACTAAACCACCACAGACACACATAAGCACACACAGAGGCTTTTATATATATATATATATATATATATATATATATATATATATATATATATATATATACACTACCGTTCAAAAGTTTAGGGTCACTTAGAAATTTGATTATTTTTGCAAGAAAAGCACAGTTTTTTTCAATGAAGATAACATTAAATTAATCAGAAATACACTCTATACATTGTTAATGTGCTAAATAACTATTCTAGCTGCAAACGCCTGGTTTTTAATGCAATATCTACATAGTTGTGTAGAGGCCCATTTCCAGCAACCATCACTCCAGTGTTCTAATGGTACATTGTGTTTGCTAACTGTGTTAGAAGGCTAATGGATGATTAGAAAACACTTGAAAACCCTTGTGCAATTATGTTAGCACCGCTGTAAACAGTTTTGCTGTTTAGAGGAGCAATAAAACTGACCTTCCTTTGAGCTAGCTGAGAATCTGGAGCATTACATTTGTGGGTTCGATTAAACTCTCAAAATGGCTAGAAAAAGAGAGCTTTCATGTGAAACTCGACAGTTTATTCTTGTTCTTAGAAATGAAGGCTATTCCATGTGAGAAATTGCCAAGAAACAGAAGATTTCCTACAACGGTGTGTACTACTCCCTTTAGAGGACAGCACAAACAGGCTCTAACCAGAGTAGAAAGAGAAGTGGGAGGCCCCGCTGCACAACTGAGCAACAAGACAAGTACATTAGAGTCTCTAGTTTGAGAAATAGACATCTCACAGGTCCTCAACTGGCAGCTTCATTAAATAGTACCCGCAAAATGCCAGTGTCAACGTCTACAGTGAAGAGGCGACTCCGGGATGCTGGCCTTCAGGGCAGAGTGGCAAAGAAAAAGCCATATCTGCGACTGGCTAATAAAAGGAAAAGATTAACATGGGCAAAAGCACACAGACATTGGACAGAGGAAGATTGGAAAAAAGTGTTATGGGCAGACGAATCGAAGTTTGAGGTGTTTGGATCACACAGAAGAACATTTGTGAGACGCAGAACAACTGAAAAGATGCCGGAAGAGTGCCTGACGCCATCTGTCAAGCATGGTGAAGGTAATGTGATGGTCTGGGGTTGCTTTGGTGCTGGTAAAGTGGGAGATTTGTACAAGGTAAAAGGAATTTTGAATAAGGAAGGCTATCACTCCATTTTGCAACGCCATGCCATACCCTGTGGACAGCGCTTGATTGGAGCCAATTTCATCCTACAACAGGACAATGACCCAAAGCACACCTCCAAATTATGCAAGAACTATTTAGGGAAGAAGCAGGCAGCTGGTATTCTATCTGTAATGGAGTGGCCAGCGCAGTCACCAGATCTCAACCCCATAGAGCTGTTGTGGGAGCAGCTTGACCGTATGGTACGCAAGAAGTGCCCATCAAGCCAATCCAACTTGTGGCAGGGGCTTCTGGAAGCATGGGGTGAAATTTCTCCCGATTACCTCAGCAAATTAACAGCTAGAATGCCAAAGGTCTGCAATGCTGTAATAGCTGCAAATGGAGCATTCCAAGACGAAAGCAAAGTTTGAAGGAGAAAATTATTATCTGAAATAAAAATCATTATTTCTAACCTTGTCAATGTCTTGGCTATATTTTCTAGTCATTTTGCAACTCATTTGATATATATAAGTGTGAGTTTTCATGGAAAACACAAAATTGTCTGGGTGACCCCAAACTTTTGAACGCCAGTGTATATATATATAGTATGTATATGTATATATATATATATATATATATATATATATATATATATATGTATATATATATATACAGTATATATATATATATATATATATATATATATATACACACAAACGCATACACACAGAAACATATACACACTATCTGTAACGAGGGGTCTGTGGACCCACTGGGCCGTACCAAATTGGTGGTAAGGCAGCTGGCCAACAAGGCGCAGGTGAATGTCTATAGTTCGTATAGATACCTGTGGCAGCTCAGACAGCAGCAAGGGAGGCTCAGCTAGGACTAGGCAGCAGGTAGACGTCAGGCGAGGTGAAGCAGGTCAGACGTGAATACAGAACAACAACACGACTTTGGCACAGCACAGTGCTCGACCAGGGTGGTATGGAATGCTAGGGACAGGAACAGGAACTGGAACAGGTACAGGAACTGGAACAGGTACAGGAACAGGTAACGCACTAGACGGCCATCACATAGACAAACTAGGGTACAACAACAACGCTCAGGCATCGAAGCAGAGGGCTGGACCCCTCTTATAGTCGAGGGTACTCACGGGTCAAAGTTTGTCAAACGGTCCAGTGCGCGCGCTGTCCCTTTAAGAGCGAGCACGAGCGTGCGCGCGCACCCTACGGGATCCGGCTGGGGTGAGTGGACACGAGCGCTGGCGTCTCCTGAGGAGGAGGCTGGGGCCAGCGCTTGCCGACTTGCGGCTGCGGCTGTCAGGAGAGGACCGGAGCTGACAGCCCGCAGCCACGGACATTAGAGTACCCCACCTTACGCCCCCTCTTTTTGGGACCAGATCGAGAGAGAAACTTCTTCAGAAGAGCAGGAGCATTGAGGTTCTCCTCTGGCTCCCAGGACCTCTCTTTAGGAACAAACCCTCTCCAGTCCACCAAATAAAAGGTCTTCCTCTCACTTTTTTGGTGTCCAGGATCTCTTGAACCTCATAGGTGTCTGAAGGGCCGCTGGAGGCAACCACAGGGCTAGGAGTCTTGGTGTAGCGGTTCAGGACCACCGGCTTCAGGAGGGAGACATGGAAGGAGTTGGGGATCTTGAGTGAAGGAGGCAGCCGAAGCTTATAGGCGACAGGGTTGATCTGCTGCAGGATCACGAAGGGTCCGAGGAACCTGGGAGCAAATTTGCATGATGGCACCCTTAGTCGGATATTCCTGGAAGACAGCCAGACCCTCGTGCCAGGAAGAAACTGAGGAGGTTCTCTTCTCCTTGTGTCAGCCTTCCGTTTCATGAAGTTGACTGCCATCAGGATGGAGGATCGAGTTTGCTGCCAGATCTGTAGGGAGTCTCTAAAGGTGGAGTCAGCCGCTGGAACCTCGGAAGAATTGGGCACCGGGAGAGGAATTAGTGGGTGCTGGCCATAGACAATGAAGAATGGTGTATTCCTTGTATACTCGCTGGTATGATTATTGTAGGAGAATTCTGCCCATGGGAGCAACTGCACCCAGTCATCATGCTGCTTGGAAATGAAGTGGCGTAGGTAGTTCTCCAAGATCTGATTGATCCTCTCAACCTGACCATTGGACTGAGGATGGCAGGCTGATGAAAAGTCCAATTTCACACCGAGGAGTCCACAGGGGGCTCTCCAGAACTTCGAGGTAAACTGAACCCCCAGACACACTATGCTGCGGCAAGCCGTGCAGGCGGAAGATGTGCTGAATGAACAGCTTGGCCAGCTGAGGAGCAGCAAAAATCGGTCCAACAACTCCAAGACAGCACTGCATCCAGCAGATAGAGGCAGATCCGTAATAAAGTCCATAGCTTTATGCTGCCAGGGATCATTGGGCACCTGACCGTGACCTGCCAATCTAAAGGAGTGTCCCCAGCGGAGGATTCTTCCACGATCAGCCAGGTGCACAAAAGTTCTCCCTGGAGGAATGTCCCCAACTTGCAGGGGATGGACAGAGACAATGCAAGATGTATCTATAATGTTCTGTGGACTCTCTATGGTGTCTTCCGTCTCGAAAGACCTGGACAAGGCATCGGCCCTCACATTCTTGTCAGCTGGGCAATAATGGAGCTCAAACTGGAACCTTGTAAAGAACAGTAAACACCTGGCCTGAAGAGGGTTCAGCCGTTGGGTCGTCTGGAGGTCGGTCAGATTCTTGTGGTCTGTAAAAATCAAGATCGGATGAGCTGCGCCCTCTAGTAGATGTCTCCATTCTTCCAGGGCCAATTTGATGGCCAGTAACTCCTGATCCCCGATCGAGTAGTTGCGTTCTGCGGAAGAGAAGAGCTTAGAAAAATATTCCCATACTCTTGACTTGCCCTTGGGACCTCTCTGGAACAGGAGTGCACCAGCACTGACAGAGGATGCATCCACCCCCAACGAGAACTGCAGGGAGACATCCAGATGATGGAGGATAGAGGCTGACGTGAAGGCACTCTTCAGGCTATTGAATGTGGACTCTGCCTCGGGAGTCCACACCTTGGCGTTCATACCCTTCTTAGTAAGGTTAGAGATGGGAGAAGTCAGTAAGGTGAAGTTTCGAATAAACTGCCTGTAAAATTTAGCGAATCCCAGAAAGCGCTATATGGCCCTCAAGCCTTGAGGACGTGGCCATTCCAGAATGGACTTTACCTTCTCAGGATCCATCTCAAGACCTCGATTCGAGATGATGTAGCACAGGAAGGGTAGAGCATTTGTAATGATGGGGAAGGGAGACATACAGGTGAGCCCTAATCTACCCGCCACTAAGTCCCTGCCTACTTGCAACGGCCCGTCCAAGGCGATGGCGTACAACTGGGTGACGGTCCCTATGCTCAATAAGTGCACGACAGAAAAACAGACATGGGTACACAGAAGCTAAGGGAAATGGGGCAGTTGCCCACGGCAGTACCGTGAGCAACAAGAGAAGTGAACGAGCCGAGTCAAACCAGGAGTGTACGAGGTACCAAACGCAGAGCAGGAGAGTAGTGAACGAGGCGAGTCAAACCGGGAGTGTACGAGGTACCAAACGCAGAGCAGGAGAGTAGTCAGTAAGCCAGGGTCAATATGAAGCAGGGACAAATAGTTCAAGCAGCAGCAGCAGAGCCAGGAAACAGGAGAATCACAGGCAAAGGAGGAGCAGGAAGTGAAGGTATAAATAGACAGAGGGCGGGAGCTAGCTCTGTCTGGCCAGGCTGTGGTAGGCTCTCCCACTCCTCAGCCTCCCAGCCTGATTGGTAGAAGGAGGGGTCACTCGATCAGACTTAGGAGCAGGTGCAGACTGACTAACCACGGGCGTCGACACAGAAGCTGTGTCTGGCAGATCCTTTACAGAACCCCCCACTTTTATGAGGGGCCACTGGACCCTTTCTAGGTGGACCTGGCTAATTGGGGAACCGAAGATGGAGCCTCCTGAGCAAAACTGCAGCGTGAACATCCTGGGCGGGTACCCAAGTCCTCTCCTCAGGCCCGTATCCTCTCCAATGGACCAGGTACTGGAGAGAGCCTTGGACCATCCTGCTGTCCACAATCTTGGCCACTTCAAATTCTACCCCTTCAGGGGTGAGAACAGGGACCGGAGGTTTCCTTGAGGGAGCCAAGGACGGGGAGCAGCGTTTCAGGAGGGAGAAATGAAACACATCGTGTATTCGAAAAGACGGGGGTAACTCCAGTCGGAAGGAGACAGGGTTAAGGACTTCAATGACCTTGTACGGCCCTATACACCGGGAGCAAACTTTTTGGACGGGACTTTAAGGCGCAAATTTTTTGAAGACAGCCACACCAGATCCCCGACCACAAACAAGGGGTTAGCAGAACATCTTCTACCTGCCTGAGTCTTTTGTATGCTTTGGGACGCCTCTAGGTTCTTCTGAACCTGGGCCCAGACTGTGCACAGTTCCAGATGAACGACATCTACCTCAGGATTGTTGGAACCACCAGGTGAAACGGAGGAGAACCGTGTAATAAACCGAAAATTACAGAAAAAGGGGGAGACCCCTGACAAGTTACTGACCCGGTTATTAAGGGAAAATTCGGCGAGGGAAATGAAGGAGACCCAATCATATTGACAGTCAGAGATAAAACACCTTAAATATTGTTCTAGAGACTGATTAGTCCTCTCCGTTTGGCCATTAGTTTCAGGATGGAAGGCTGAGGAGAAGGAGAGATCAATCTTCAAATTTTTACAAAAGGCTCTCCAAAACAATTAAACAAATTGTACCCCTCTGTCAGAAACAATATTGACAGGAACCCCATGGAGACGCAGGATGTGTTTGACAAACAAGGTAGCTAATGTCTTAGCATTGGGTAGTTTCTTGAGGGGCACAAATTGGCACATCTTACTGAAACGGTCTACTACAACCCACACCACCGACTTGCCTTGAGATGGAGGCAAATCGGTGATAAAATCCATGGAGATATGGGTCCAAGGTCTCTGAGGAATGGGCAAAGAACATAGTAAGCCCGCTAGTAGGGACCTGGGAGTCTTGGACCTAGCACAAATTTCACAAGCGGCGATGTAGGCCTTAACGTCTCTAAGCAACCCAGGCCACCAATAGTTTCTGGCAATGAGATGCTTGGTACCCAGGATGCCTGGATGGCCAGATAGTGCAGAGTCATGATTTTCCCTAAGTACCCTTAGCCGGAATTGCAGGGGAACAAACAGCTTGTTCTCAGGAAGGTTCCCGGGAGCTGAACCTTGATCAGCCGCAATTTCGGAGACTAGGTCAGAATCAACAGAGGAAATGATTATACCTGGGGGCAAAACACAAGCAGGAACGTCCTCCGAAAGAGGGCTGGCCATGAAGCTACGCGACAGTGCATCAGCCTTAATATTTTTAGACCCAGCCCTATAGGTGACCAAAAAGTTGAATCTAGTAAGAAATAACGCCCATCGAGCTTGCCTCGGGTTAAGCCTCCGGGCAGATTCTAGGAAAATCAGATTCTTGTGGTCGGTAAGGACCGTTACCTGGTGCCTAGCCCCCTCCTGGAAGTGGCGCCACTCTTCAAATGCCCATTTAATGGCTAAGAGTTCGCGGTTGCCAATATTATAGTTACTCTCAGTGGGCGAGAACTTCCTGGAGAAGTAGGCACAGGACGGAGACGGGTGAGGGACCTGGTACCCTGGGACAAGACAGCACCCACTCCCACCTTGGAGGCGTCAACCTCCACGATGAATGGCTCCATTTGGTTAGGCTAAATCAGCACTGGGGCTGAGATAAAGCACTTCTTAAGGACCTCAAAAGCCTGGACCGCCTCTGGAGGCCAGTGGAGGAGATCAGCACCTTTGCGAGTAAGATCCGTAAGAGGCTTAGCGATCACCGAGAAGTTAGCAATAAATCTCCTGTAATAATTAGCAAACCCCAGGAAGTACTGTAACACCTTCAGAGAGGCAGGTTGGACCCATTCAGCCACAGCCTGAACCTCGGCAGGGTCCATGCGGAATTCATGAGGAGTGAGGATTTGACCCAAAAATGGTATCTCCTGCACCCCAAACACACATTTTTTGGTTTTAGCAAAGAGTTTGTTTTCCCGAAGGGCCTGGAGCACCTTCCTGACATGTTCAATGTGGGAGGACCAGTCCTTGGAAAACACAAGTATGTCATCAAGGTACACTACAAGAAATACCCCCAGGTAGTCTCTTAAAATCTCATTTATGAAGTTCTGGAAGACCGCGGGAGCATTACACAACCCAAAGGGTATGACGAGGTATTCGAAATGACCTTCGGGCGTGTTAAATGCAGTCTTCCACTCATCCCCCTCTTTGATGCGGATAAGGTTATAAGCCCCCTGTAAATCAAACTTAGAGAACCTTTGGGCCCTCTGAACCTGATTGAAGAGATCAGGAATCAAAGGAAGGGGATACGGGTTCCTTACAGTGACCTTATTCAAGTTTCGGTAGTCAATGCACGGCCTAAGACCACCATCCTTCTTCCCTACGAAGAAGAAGCCAGCACCTACAGGAGAAGTAGAGGGGCTAGGCATTCCTGGATATACTCTCTCATGGCCTCACGTTCGGGACAAGAGAGATTAAATATCCTACCCTTAGGGAGCTTAGCTCCTGGTACCAAATCGATTGCGCAATCGTATTCTCTATATGAGGAGGTAACACTTCGGAGGCCTTTTTAGAAAAAACATCAACGAAGTCCTGAATAAACTCAGGTAGAGTGTTCACCTCCTCAGGGAGAGAAATTAAATTAACAGAAAAACATGACGTCATGCATTCATTACCCCATTTGGTAAGATCCCCAGTATTCCAATTAAACGTGGGATTATGCATCTGCAACCAGGGAAGGCCTAAAACCAAATCGGACGATAATCCCTGCATCACTAGTACAGAGCACTGCTCAAAATGCATGGAGCCAACAAGGAGTTCAAAAACAGGGGTATGCTGCGTAAAATAACCATTAGCAAGAGGAGTGGAGTCGATACCCACTACCGGGACAGGTTTAGGCAAGTCAATCAATGGCATAGCTAGAGACATAGCAAATTCCACAGACATAATATTAGCAGAAGACACTGAATCCACGAAGGCACTGCCGGTAGCAGACCTACCACCAAAAGAGACCTGAAAGGGAAGCAAGATTTTATTAGGTTTCATATTTACGGGAAATACCTGTGCGCCCAAGTGACCTCCCCGATGATCACTTAGGCGCGGAAGTTTTCCGGCTGCTTATTCCTACGCGTAGGACAGTTGTTCACTTGATGCTTGTCATCCCCACAGTAGAAGCAGAGACCATTCTTCCTGCGGAACTCTCTACGTTGTTGGGGAGACACGGAGGCCCCGAGTTGCATAGGTTCATCCGAGTTTTCTGTGGAAGAACGAAGCAACGGAACCTCGAGAGCCATCATGGGGGGGTCAGAGGAGAAGGCACCAAAACGTTCAAGTCGTCGATCCCTGAGACGTCGGTCAAGACGTACCGCTAAAGCCATAACCTGATCTAGGGACTCAGAAGAGGAATAGCTAACTAACAGGTCTTTCAGGGCGTTTGACAGACCCAATCTAAACTGTCACCTCAAGGCAGGGTCATTCCACCGAGAAGCTACACACCACTTCCTAAAATCAGAACAGTACTCCTCAACGGGTCTCTTACCCTGACGTAAGGTCATCAGCTGAATCTTGGCAAAGGCAGTCTTGTCAGTCTCGTCATATATGATCCCGAGAGCAGAAAAAAAAGATCAACAGAGGAAAGTTCAGGGGCGTCAGGAGCCAAGGAGAAGGCCCATTCTTGGGGCCCGTCCTGGAGTCAAGACATAATTATACCCACTCGCTGGCTCTCAGAACCTGAGGAGTGGGGCTTTAAACGGAAATAGAGCCTACAACTCTCCCGGAAGGAGAAAAGGGTCTTCCGGTCCCCTGAGAACTGGTCAGGCAACTTGAGGTGGGGTTCAAGAGGTGAGGTGGGGGGCACTACCAGGGTAGCATCATGCTGGTTGTCCCTCTGAGCCAGGGCTTGGACCTGTAGGGAGAGGCCCTGCATTTGCTGAGCCAGGGTCTCAAGGGGGTCGATAGTTGTGTCAGGGACCAGGGTAGAAAAGGTATATGGGCCTGTGATTATGTAATGATGGGGAAGGGAGACAGACAGGTGAGCCCTAATCTACCCGCCACTCAGTCCCTGCCTACTTGCAACGGCCTGTCCTAGGCGATGGCGTACAACTGGGCAACGGTCCCTACGCTCAGTAAGTGCACTACAGACAAACAGACATGGGTACACAGAAGCTAAGGGAAATGGGGCAGTTGCCCACGGCAACACCGTGAGCAACAAGAGAAGTGAACGAGCCGAGTCAAACCAGGAGTGTACGAGGTACCAAACGCAGAGCAGGAGAGTAGTGAACGAGCCGAGTCAAACCAGGAGTGTACGAGGTACCAAACGCAGAGCAGGAGAGTAGTCAGTAAGCCAGGGTCAATATGAAGCAGGGACAAATAGTTCAAGCAGCAGCAGCAGAGCCAGGAAACAGGAGAATCACAGGCAAAGGAGGAGCAGGAAGTGAAGGTATAAATAGACAGAGGGCGGGAGCTAGCTCCGTCTGGCCAGGCTGTGATAGGCTCTCCCACTCCTCAGCCTCCCAGCCTGATTGGTAGAAGGAGGGGTCACTCGATCAGACTTAGGAGCAGGTGCAGACTGACTAACCACGGGCGTCGACACAGAAGCTGTGTCTGGCAGATACTTTACAGCATTTTTGTCAAACATGCACTGCTCCAGCTTGACGTACAAACGATTCTCCCTTAACCGTAACAGTACTTGACGGACATGTCTCTGGTGCGTTATAGGATCTGGAGAAAAAATTAAGATGTCATCAAGGTAGACTACATCATAAACATAGAGGAGGTCACGGAAAATGTCATTCACAAACTCATGGAATACCGCGGGAGCATTACACAGGCCAAAGGGCATTACTGGATACTCATAGTGTCCATCACAGGTGTTAAATGCAGTCTTCCATTCATCACCCTGGCAAATCCGGACTAGATTGTAAGCCCCATGCAGGTCTAGTTTAGAAAAAACCCTGGCACCACGTATACGATCAAACAGTTCAGAGACCAGTGGCAACGTATATTTATTCTTCACCGTGATCTGGTTGAGACTTCTGTAGTCGATACAAGGACAAAGAGAGCCATCTTTCTTTTTGACAAAGAAGAACCCAGCTCCTGCCGGGGAGGAAGACTTTCGTATGAAGCCCCTCTCCAAGTTCTCTTTCACATAGGCGGACATGGACATAGTCTCTGGCAAGGAGAGAGGATATACCCTACCACGTGGAAGGGATGCACCAGGAATCAGCTCGATAGGACAGTCATATGCCCGATGTGGAGGCAATGTCTCCACCTCCCTCTTGCTGAAGACGTCAGCAAGGCAGAAGTTCGGAGTGAAGGGCTCCCACTTGGAGCCTCAGCGGCTTGATCACAACTATATCTGGGTTTGGCAGAGATAGTCCATTCACTGAAGCAACTGTCAACGGGCTCTCCAGAGGGGTGGTGGGTAATTGCAGAAGATCCACCAGGTCTCTACGGATGAAATTAATAGCGGATCCAGAGTCTAGATACAGAGAAACCTGATGCGTTTTCTCGCCGGACACTATGGTCACAGGTATAGACAAACTAGATGGAAGTCCATTCTTACCCAAGGTTGTCACTCCTAGCAACCCTAGGTTTTGGGATCTTTGGGGACACAGGCGCACAAGATGGCCACCGAGGCCGCAATAAAGACAGAGTCCAGATGTGCGTCTGCGTTGCCTCTCCTGGGTGGATAGCTTACACTGGTCATTATCACAGACTCCTTAGAAGGATTGACATCTGAGGACAGCAGGGGTTGCAGCAAAGTAGGACCCAAACTGGGAAGGGCTCCCTCCCAAACTGGGAAAGGCTCCCTCCCGTCGAACCTCTTGGAGGCGTTCTCGGATCCATATATAAATCCGGGCAGACAGAAGGATGAGGTCGTCCAGGTTAGACGGAAGATCTCGGGCGGCAAGTTCGTCCTTAATTCTAGAAGCCAGTCCATGCCAGAATGCAGCCACCAGGGCCTCATTTTTCCATAACAGCTCTCCCGCCAGGATGTGGAAGTGGATGGCGTACTCACTCACGGAGGTGTCTCCTTGGCGTAGGTTAATCAAAGATGCCACTTCAGATGAGACTCGTCCAGGCTCCTCAAACACCATGCGAAACGTCCAGAGGAAGCATTGGAAGTCACGGGTCTCTGGACCTTGTTTCTCCCAGATAGGGTTCGCCCATGCAAGAGCCTTGCCAGTGAGGAGAGAAATTATGAAAGCGACCCTTGCGCCATCAGACGAAAATGTCTTACTATACAGGCTGAAGTGGATCTGGCATTGATTAAGAAATCCACGACAGGTACATGCTTCTCCATCATAGTGGTCAGGAAGTGGCAAAGAAACATGCGGGTCAACACTGCCAAGAGGTGTAGTTGGAGGATCAACACTGCCAGGAGGTGTAGTAGGAGGAACAGCAGCTTGTGCCTCCTGCCGACGCGCAAGGATGTTTAACGCCTGGAGGAGTTGGTCCTATCGGGACCGGAGGTCCAGCATATCCGCTCGCATTTCCTGTGACGTCGTCATGATATTGAATCGGCCAGCGGGGTCCATGGCCTGAGCGTACTGTCACGAAGGGTCTGTGGACCCACTGGGCCGTACCGCCTTGGCGGTAAGGCAGCTGGCCAACAGGGTGCAGGTGAATGCCTATAGTTCGTATAGGTACCTGTGGTAGCTCAGACAGCAGCAAGGCAGGCTCGGCTAGGACTAGGCAGCAGGTAGACGTCAGGCGAGGTGAAGCAGGTCAGACGTGGACACAGCACGACACGACTTTGGCACAGCACAGTGCTCGACCAGGGTGGTATGGAATGTTAGGGACAGAAACAGGAACAGGTACAGGAACAGGTACAGGAACAGGTAACACACTCGGAGGCCATCACATAGACAAACTAGGGAACAACTACAACGCTCAGGCATCAAAGCAGGGGGCTGGACCTCTCTTATAGTCCAGGGTACTTACGGATCAAAGTTTGTCAAAAGCTCCAGTGCGCGCGCTGCCCCTTTAAGAGCGGGCACGAGCGTGCGCGCGCACCCTACGGAATCCGGCTGAGGTGAGTGGATGCGAGTGCTGGCGTCTCCTGAGGAGGAGGCTGCGGCTACCAGGAGGTGATATTCCGCAGCCACGGACATTACACTTTTAAAAATACATATATACACATGCATACAGATACAGTGAAGGAAATAAGTATTTGATCCCTTGCTGATTTTGTAAGTTTGCCCACTGTCAAAGACATGAACAGTCTAGAATTTTTAGGCTAGGTTAATTTTACCAGTGAGAGATAGATTATATTTTAAAAAAAACAGAGAATCACATAGTCAAAATTATATATATTTATTTGCATTGTGCACAGAGAAATAAGTATTTGATCCCCTACCAACCATTAAGAGTTCAGCCTCCTCCAGACCAGTTACACGCTCCAAATCAACTTGGTGTCTGCATTAAAGACAGCTGTCTTAAATGGTCACCTGTATAAAAGACTCCTGTCCACAGACTCAATTAATCAGTCTGACTCTAACCTCTACAACATGGGCAAGACCAAAGAGCTTTCTAAGGATGTCAGGGACAAGATCAAAGACCTGCGCAAGGCTGAAATGGGATACAAAACCATACGTAAGACGCTGGGTGAGAAGGAGACAACTGTTGGTGCAATAGTAAGAAAATGGAAGACATACAAAATGACTGTCAATCGACATCGATCTGGGGCTCCATGCAAAATCTCACCTCGTGGGTTATCCTTGATCCTGAGGAAGGTGAGAGCTCAGCCGAAAACTACACGGGGGAAACTTGTTAATGATCTCAAGGCAGCTGGGACCACAGTCACCAAGAAAACTATTGGTAACACATTAAGCCGCAATGGATTAAAATCCTGCAGTGCCCGCAAGGTCCCCCTGCTCAAGAAGGCACATGTACAGGCCCGTCTGAAGTTTGCAAATGAACATCTGGATGATTCTGAGAGTGATTGGGAGAAGGTGCTGTGGTCAGATGAGACTAAAATTGAGCTCTTTGGCATTAACTCAACTCGCCGTGTATGGAGGAAGAGAAAAGCTGCCTATGACCCAAAGAACACCGTCCCCACTGTCAATCATGGAGGTGGAAACATTATGTTTTGGGGGTGTTTCTCTGCTAAGGGCACAGGACAACTTCACCGCATCAATGGGAGAATGGATGGAGCCATGTACCGTCAAATCCTGAGTGACAACCTCCTTCCCTCCACCAGGACATTAAAAATGGCTCGTGGCTGGGTCTTCCAGCACGACAATGACCCGAAACTTACAGCCAAGGCAACAAAGGAGTGGCTCAAAAAGAAGCACATTAAGGTCATGGAGTGGCCTAGCCAGTCTCCAGACCTTAATCCCATCGAAAACTTATGGAGGGAGCTGAAGATCCGAGTTGCCAAGCGACAGCCTCGAAATCTTAATGATTTACAGATGATCTGCAAAGAGGAGTGGGCCAAAATTCCATCTAACATGTGTGCAAACCTCATCATTAACTACAAAAAACTTCTGACTGCTGTGCTTGCCAACAAGGGTTTTGCCACCAAGTATTAAGTCATGTTTGTCAAAGAGATCAAATACTTATTTCTCTGTGCACAATGCAAATAAATATATATAATTTTGACAATGTGATTTTCTGTTTTTTTTTAAAATATAATCTATCTCTCACTGGTAAAATTAACCTAGCCTAAAAATTCTAGACTGTTCATGTCTTTGACAGTGGGCAAACTTACAAAATCAGCAAGGGATCAAATACTTATTTCCTTCACTGTATATAGACACAGGCTCATATATACACACATTTTGGAACATATACACATACAAACAGACACATATACACACACAGAGACATATATATACACACACAAACATACACACATAGGCACTTACCATCTCTCCTTGCTGACAGCCTCATAGGCTTCTTTCAGGGGTGGGCTGTGGGCGGAGCTTCCTCCTCTCCTCATCATTCCTCTGCTCTTGTTTCCTTCATGTGTGTAACCAAGAGCAAAGGACAGAGCAGAGGTGGAGCTAAGTGTCTCCCACTACATGCTGGGAGGGTGCAGCACCCTGTGAACTCGCACAGGCCGCACACCCCTAAGGCCACCCCTGCATGTGACTTTCCAACAGCTCTTTCACTTTATGGAACTATTTGCTATATCTGTATTATTTTATTTTTTAAAGGTAAACTTTATTAAGACCCCAGGAAAAATAAAGGTACCCAAATGTATGAGGTCATTTTAACGAACAGATCATAATAATATACAAAATCAAAATGACATAGGAAACACAAGGAACAACAAAAACCTGAAACACAGCTCTTCATTACATATGGGAAAAAAAAAAGGAGGTAATTAAAATAATGCAGTCTAAAAAGCAGTACCAGTGGAGTATTGAGAGGACCCGGAGACACAGAGGTAGTCGTTAGCAAAGAAAATAATGACAAGACCATTCGAATAGAATGGCTAGTATGTGGGCTAGCTATTCAAGGCTGCCATTTTTTTGTAAATTTGACTGGGAATTCTCTACGTTCATATGTAAGCTTAAGAAGAGAGAGATTCGTATTAACCATGACGATCCATGCCCGTAGCGTAGGAGCCTTGGGAAGCTTGCAGTGTGTGAGAATAGTTTTTTTTAGCATAGAACAAAAGTAGTATCATAAGTGACATGGATGCCACAGTGTGTACAAGCTCCTTAACTAGCAGAAGCAAGCAGAGTGGGTATGTGGACATACTAGGCCGTACCGCCGTAGCGGTGTAGCAGCTGGCCAAAAAACAGTCCTAGTACAATAGTACCTTTAATAGTCCAGACAGTAATTGAGGCTCGACACAGATGAACTTGTAGACACAAGACGTGGTGTATAACAGCAAGCGTGACCGGTGGCACAACACGACTCCAACAGGTTAAGGCACAGGAACAGATATAGCGCGGGATACAGGATACAGGTAGCAGGGCACGGGAACAACGTGAACAGGTTAACACTAAGGGACCATTTGCTAAGACTAACATGGGTAAACACAACAATGCTCTGGCAATGATTGAAAGGGCAGAGCTCTTTTTATAGTCCAGGGTGATCATGGGCTAGTTCCAGATTTTCCTCATGTGTGTGCACTGGGCCTTTAAGGCCGGGCGCGAGCGCACGTGCGCAGCCTACGGGATCTAGTGCGGCGATGTGGAAATGAGTGCTGGCGTCTCTCGGGTGGGAGATGATGCCCGGCACTCACTTGTCCATTGCCAAGGTCGTCGGGTGGGGGGGGGGAACCACGACGGTCCGTGGCTGTGGACGTTACACAGAGCCTAGAGTGCATTACTCTCGGGAGGCCCACTTTAAGCTCGATATATTCCATGACTTCTGCCCAAAAACCAGGGATCACCGGAAAGTCCCAAAACATATGCAAAAAGGAGCCATCTGCCCCACAACAACGAGGACATGTAGGGGGATGCTAGTCTTCCCATTCCAAACAATTTAGCAGGAATGTAGTAATTTTGACAAAAGAATTTGTTCGGAATAAGGCGATCCCTGGCTGATATCAAAGGGC
The DNA here is from genome assembly GCF_050947455.1 of Rhinoderma darwinii. Lineage (NCBI taxonomy): Eukaryota > Metazoa > Chordata > Amphibia > Anura > Rhinodermatidae > Rhinoderma > Rhinoderma darwinii. The sequence goes on from NC_134689.1 coordinate 339,427,173, forward strand.
CAGTTAAAAAATCCAATAACTCCTTGTGATCTTAGCGGGTATGGAAGGGAGAGTCTGGGATGACTGGTCCAAAGCTGAGACAAACTTATTAGATGAAACACTTAGTATTTGTTTTTAAAACAGTGACAGGGGGTTTAAGCAGTGTGTCCTGTGTTACCCAATCCTCCAAAGGATTGAAAATTGCGACCAAAGCACATGTCTAAGTTGAAAATATCGGAATCTCATGTGGGCGGAACCTGATGTTTAGAACTAATTAGTGTGAAGCATTTACCATATCCCCTACAACCACATCCACCAAAGTTAGGACAGCCAGGGCTGCCCATTCACCAGGGCCAGAAGGCCTTTGTACATGTGGCAAAAGTGGATTATACCGTAGCGGTGTTGCAGGTGACCAAGTCACCTCTTCAGTACGGAACAGAACTAGGGAACTCTGCCATATCTTCAAAGTAGTTTCCATTGGAGTCGATAGAAAATGACCTGGCAGGGGGACTAATTTATACAGAGAATTCACTAGGGTCTTATAGGACCCCAGTAGCAAGGCCTAAATATCGTACAGTGTGTATAGAATAGCAGCAGCATAAATCTGCATAAATAGTATCAGTTGTACATAATACATATATTATATCCATAGTGCAAATATAACATGATATCCATAGTGTAAATATAACATGAAATGTAATGCATACATACTAGCACCAGCTGCAGTACGGACATAATAGCATTAGCAGTAGTGAAAGTACCACTCTTCCTCAAGTTACAGCATACATTTGTTCTGGAATGACCATTATGAAAGTTGAAAATATTGTAAGTTATATTGGCAGTACTTGGCTCTAAAGGCCCCAAAATGTCAACTCAAAATAATAAAATATGGTGAGTAATGAAAATATTAGCAAATAATACAAATAAAGAACCCACACCCCATTATGGCGGTGTCCTCTGGTGCTGGTGAGCTCAATACTGACTCTCTCGCTGTCAATCTGGTGTTTGCTTAATTTTATAGAAATGTATACTTTTTTAAGCTGACATATACCGCGCCTGACCTAGAGGCCTATGTAACTATGTAACTGTAACAGATTCTATTATATGTGCACTGCTCTTGATGGTGTTAACAATGCACTACCACAGGTATTATATTATAACATTATCTTCCTTACTTCATAGAAATAACATGCCTGTTCGGTCATATTTTTGGCATATGTTCCTGAATATTTCCCGCTCTATAGTAATAACATCATATAAACAGACAAACATGGTGGTGGTAGTATGATGGTGTGGAGATGCTCTGCTGTATCAGAACCTACAGCACTTGTCATTGATAAAGGAACCATAAATTCTGCACTGTGACAAAAAATTGAGTTCAGTCATCTATCTGTAATAATTAGGTCATGCGGCCAGACAATGATTCAAAATACAAAAGTAAATCTACATTAATGGCTCAAGAAGGACAAAATTTAAGGTTTGAACAGGCCTAGGAAAAGTCTTCACTTGAACCAAATGGAGATGTTGGGTCAGGACCCGCAACAAGAAGTTCATGTAATATATGCAAATATAGGAAGCGTTTAGTTGCCATTATTTTGGTGCAACCAATTATTACATTAACCCCTTCCCGACATTTGTCGTAAGTATACGACATGGAACGCGAGTGCTTCCCGCAAAATGCTGTATACTTACGCCAAATGCTTTGCACCGGCTCAGAAGCTGAGTCAGTGCCATCATCGCCGGATCTCAGCGGTATCTTACAGCTGACATCCGGCTGTAATGGCGGGGACCAAAATTAGATTCGATCCCCGCCATTAACCCCTTCAATGCAGCGTTCAAACGTACATTTAAGGTGTTTGCAGCTCATCGGAACCCCAGCAATGAAATTGCCGGGGTTCCGGTGGATGCAATGGCAACCGGAGGCCTAATACTGGCCTCCCGGTCTGCCTAGAACGGAAGTTGGTCAAGATCCGCCCGGCGCGGAGCCTGATCGGATTCCGTAGCCGCCGGCAAGATGGCGCCGGCTCAGGAGCTGATCCGGCGTCATCAGCGGTGGAAGTCAGCTGTATGTTACAGCTGACATCCACCTGTAATGGCAGGAACCGGAGCTAGCTCTGATCCCTGCCATTAATCCCTGGCCCTGGCTTGACTGACTATTCTCCTGCTCTGCATCTCCAGGACGGCCCCCAGGAATGGGCCTTCTCCTTGGCCCATGACGCCCCTGAACTCTCTTCTGTTGACCTTTTTTTTTCGGCTCTCGGACTCATCTATGACGAGACTCACAAGACTGCCTTTGCCGAGAGTCAGCTGGTGACCTTACGTCAGGGTAAGAGACCCCTTGAGGAGTACTGTTCTGACTTTAGGAAGTGGTGTGTAGCTTCTCGGTGGAATGACCGCGCGTTGAGGTGCCAGTTTAGATTGGGTCTGTGGAACGCTCTGAAAGACCTGTTAGTTAGTTATCCCTCTTCTGACTCTCTAGATCAGGTTATGGCTTTAGCGGTACGTCTTGACCGACGTCTCAGGGAACGACGACTTGAACGTTTTTGTGCATTCTCCTCTGGCTCCCCTATGATGGCCCCCGAGGCTCCGTTGCTTCGTTCTTCCACGAAAAACTCTGATGAACCAATGCAACTCGGGCCTCCGTGTCTACCCAACAACGTAGAGAGTTCCACAGGAAGAATGGTCTCTGCTTCTACTGTAGGGATGGCAAGCATCAAGTGAACAACTGTCCTAGACGTAAGAATAAGCAGCCGGAAAACTTCCGCGCCTAGGTGACCATCGGGGAGGTCACTTGAGCGCACAGGTATTTCCCGTATACATGAAACCAAATAAGATCTTGCTTCCCTTTCAGGTCTCTTTTTACGGTAGGTCTGCCACCGGCAGTGCCTTCGTGGATTCAGGGTCTTCTGCTAATATTATGTCTGTGGAATTTGCTATGTCTCTAGCCATGCCATTGATTGATTTGCCTAAACCTGTCCCAGTAGTGGGTATCGACTCCACCCCACTTGCTAATGGTTATTTTACGCAGCATACCCCTGTTTTTGAACTCATTGTGGGCTCCATTCATTCGGAGCAGTTTTCGGTGTTGCCGATGCAGGGATTATCGTCCGATTTGGTTTTAGGCCTTCCTTGGTTACAGATGCATAATCCCACGTTTAACTGGAATACCGGGGATCTTACTAAATGGGGTAATGAATGCATGACGTCCTGTTTTTCTATTAATTTGGTTTCTCTCGCTGAGGAGGTGAACACTCTACCTGAGTTTATTCAAGATTTCGCTGATGTTTTTTCTAAAAAAGCTTCCGAAGAGTTACCTCCTCATAGAGAGTATGATTGCGCTATCGATTTGGTACCAGGAGCTAAGCTCCTTAAAGGTAGGATATTTAATCTCTCTTGTCCCGAACGTGAAGCCATAAGAGAATATATCCAGGAAAGCCTGGCCAAGGGTTACATTCGTCCCTCTACTTCTCCGGTAGGTGCTGACTTCTTCTTCGTAGGGAAGTAGGGTGGTGGTCTTAGGCCGTGCATCGATTACCGAAACTTGAATAAGGTCACTGTAAGGAACCAATATCCCCTTCCTCTGATTCCTGATCTCTTCAATCAGGTTCAGGGGTCCCAGTGGTTCTCTAAGTTTGATCTTCGGGGGGCTTACAACCTTATCCGAATCAGAGAAGGGGATGAGTGGAAAACTGCGTTTAACATGCCCGAAGATCATTTCGAATACCTCGTCATACCCTTTGGGTTATGTAATGCTCCCGCGGTCTTCCAGAATTTCATAAATGAGATTTTAAGAGACTACCTGGAGGTATTTCTTGTAGTGTACCTTGATGATATACTTGTGTTTTCCAAGGACTGGTCCTCCCACATTGAGCATGTCAGGAAGGTGCTCCAGGCCCTTCGGGAAAACAAACTCTTTGCTAAAAGTGTGTGATTGGGGTGCAGGAGATACAATTTTTGGGTCAAATCCTCACTCCTAACGAATTCCGCATGGACCCTGCCAAGGTTCAGGCTGTGGCTAAATGGGTCCGACCTGCTTCCCTGAAAGCTTTACAGTGCTTCCTGGGGTTTGCTAATTATTATAGGAGATTTATTGCTAACTTCTCGGTCAACGCTAACGGACCTTACTTGCAAAGGTGCCGATCTCCTCCACTGGCCTCCGGAGGAGGTCCAGGCATTTGAGAACCGTAAGAGGTGCTTTATATCTGTCCCAGTGCTGATTCAGCCTAACCAGATGGAGCCATTCATCATGGAGGTTGACGCCTCCGAGGTGGGAGTGGGTGCTGTCTTGTCCCAGAGTACTAGGTCTCTCACTCATCTCCGTCCCTGTGCCTACTTCTCCAGGAAGTTCTCGCTCACTGAGAGTAACTATGATGTGGGCAACCGCGAACTCTTAGCCATTAAATGGGCATTTGAAGAGTGGCGCCACTTCCTGGAGGGGTCTAGGCACCAGGTAATGGTCCTTATCGACCACAAGAATCAGGTTTTTCTAGAATCTGCCCGGAGGTTAAACCCGAGACAAGCTCGTTGGGCGTTGTTTTTTTACTAGATTCAACTTTGTGGTCACCTATAGGGCTGGGTCTAAAAATATTAAAGCTGATGCGCTGTCGCGTAGCTTCATGGCCAGCCCTCCTCCGGAGGAGGATCCTGCTTGTGTTTTGCCCCCAGGTATAATCATATCCTCTATTGATTCTGACTTAGTCTCCGAAATTGCGGCTGATCAAGGTTCAGCTCCCGAGAACCTTCCTGAGAACAAGCTGTTTGTTCCCCTGCAATTCCGGCTAAGGGTACTCAGGGAGAAACATGACTCTGCACTATCTGGCCATCCAGGCAACCTGGGTACCAAGCACCTCATTTCTAGAACCTATTGGTGGCCTGAGTTGCTTAAAGAAGTTAGGGCCTACGTCGCCGCTTGTGTAATTTGTGCTAGGTCCAAGACTCCCAGGTCCCGACCAGCGGGCTTACTATGTTCTTTGCCCATTCCCCAGAGACCTTGGACCCATATCTCCATGGATTTTATCACCGATCTGCCTCCATCCCAAGCCAAGATGGTGGTGTGGGTTGTAGTAGACCGCTTCAGTAAGATGTGCCACTTTGTGCCCCTCAAGAAGCTACCCAATGCCAAGACGTTAGTTACCTTGTTTGTCAAACACATCCTGTGTCTCCATGAGTTTCCTTTCAATATTGTTTCTGACAGAGGGGTACAGTTTGTTTCATTGTTTTGGAGGGCTTTCTGTAAGAAGTTGGAGATTGATCTGTCCTTCTCCTCTGCCTTCCATCCTGAAACTAATGGCCAAACTGAGAGGACTAATCAGTCTCTAGAACAATATTTAAGGTGTTTTATCTCTGACTGTCAATATGATTGGGTCTCCTTCATTTCCCTCGCTGAATTTTCCCTTAATAACCAGGTCAGTAACTCGTCAGGGGTCTTCCCCTTTTTCTGTAATTTTGGATTTAATTTTGGATTTAATGTTTGTCCTGGTGGTTCCAACAATCCCGAGGTAGATGTCGTTCATTGGGAACTGTGCACAGTCTGGGCCCAGGTTCAGAAGAACCTAGATGCGTCCAAGAGCATACAAAAGACTCAGGCAGATAAAAGACGTTCTGCTAACCCCTTGTTTGTGGTCAGGGATCGGGTGTGGCTGTCTTCAAAAAATGTGCGCCTTAAAGTTCCGTCCAAAAAATGTGCTCCCCGTTATATAGGGCTGTACAAGGTCATTGAGGTCATTAACCCTGTCTCCTTCCGGCTGGAGTTACCCCCGTCTTCTCAAATACACAACGTGTTCCATGCCTCCCTCCTGAAACGCTGCTCCCAGTCCTTGGCTACCTTGAGGAAACCTCCGGTCCCTGTTCTTACCCCTGAAGGGGTAGAATTCGAGGTGGCCAAGATTGTGGACAGCAGGATGGTCCAAGGCTCCCTGCAGTACCTGGTCCATTGGAGAGGCTATGGGCCTGAGGAGAGGACTTGGCTACCCGCCCGGGATGTTCACGCCGGGCTATTACTCAGGAAGTTCCATCTTCAGTTCCCCAACAAGCCAGGTCAACCTAGGAAGGGTCCAGTGGCCCCCTTATAAAAGGGGGGGTACTGTGAAGGATTTGCCTGACACAGCTTCTGTGTTGACACCCGTGGTTAATCAGCCTGCATCTGTTCCTAGGTCTGCTAGAGTGACTCGATCTGCTACCACTCAGACTGGTAGGCTGAGGAGTGGGAGAGCCTATCGCAGCTTGAGAAAGGTTCTGAGGGATTGAAACGTTGCATGGGTGATTAAAGGTTTTCTTAGTTTTGGAAGTGCTGCCTCCATGTCCGTTTTTCTGTTTGCTGTATATTAGTCCACACATATAGATATGGGGTGGTGCCTTTTTTCCCATTTACCCATCGGATATTTAGGAACATGTGACCTTTTGTTGCATAGTGATGGCATCCCTACCAACACAGTGGATTATGGTTGCATAGTTACGGCGTCTCTGATAATGACATTTATAATGTATTTAACATACTTGAGCCACAAGATGCGGGATCGATTATAATATGGCTTTCATACGTACCTGATTAGCAGTCTTTGCCGATTTGTTCAGTTGCAAGTGGATGACACTCAACTCGCTGCTTCGACTGTGCCTCGGCGATTCACGGATTGTAGAGCATGCGCAATGGTATCCTATGATCGGTGCTGGGAGCTGTAGTGTGGTGAACTTCTCTTCTTTTTCGTCTGGCAGAACAATGACTGATATATATATATATCAACTGGTTTATTGAAGATGTATTGTATGTCGTTTTTGTACACATTTTTTATATAACAAGTCGATTGATGTCAATTGAACTAATGTACTGTATAATTCACCTGGGAGACACAGATCACGATTTTCACAGGTTGAAATGTATCATGTGACTTTTACCTATTTAAGGATGATGTTTTTAGACATAATGTTAGGCTTGAAAAAGACCCTACACTCACTATGGGTCGAAACGTTGCCTGTTTGCCGTTGATGTTTTGACAATAAAACCAATTTGAAGATCTGGAGACGTGTGCTGTTGTCCTACTACTTTTCTTGGAATATTCACAGGATATGTCATAAATGTCAGATAGATGCAGGTCCCACCTCTGGGACCCGCACCTACAGTATCTCTAGAACGGGGCCCCCTAAACGCTGTTTTACCACTCTGTGTTGCGGCTGAAAACCCTCAAAACCACTCAAAACCACTTCAGAACTGAATTTGTCCCTGAAATATAGCCTTTTGACATTTTGAAAGACGTGTAACGTCTTAGAAAAATAAAATGATGTTCAAAAAACGATGCAAACATAAAATAGACATATGGGATATGTTAATTAGTAACTATTTTGTGTGGTATTACTATCTATTTTACAAGCAGATACAATAAAAATGTGAAAAATCATTATTTTCTTACAATTTTCTCTACATTTTGGTGTTTTTCACAAATAAGCAATGAATTTATAGACCAAATTTTTCCACTAACATAAAGTACAATATGTCATGAGAAAACAATCTCATAATCGCTTGGATAGGTAAAAGCATTCCGGAGTTATTACCACATAAAGTGACACATGTCAGATTTGAAAAAATGGGGCCAAACTCAGCTTGGTCCTGAAGAGGTGAAGGGTGGATTCACATGTGGCAGATTTCATAGCAGACATTTCTACAACTGAAAATTAGTTCTATTCATCTGAGGCTGGATTCACACGAACGTTGCGTTTTTTGCGCGCGTGAAAAATGCGCCGTTTCGGTTGCGTTGGAGTTGCGTGTGGCATCCGTTTGGGCAGCGTGATAGCGTATTTAACGCGCGTATGGCATGCGTTTTTTATGCGCGTCAAAACAACGGAGGGTAGAGTAATGGAGAGGGCAGCCTACAAAAAGACACCTTCTCCAACACCTGCTTGCTGTGAGCACATGTTCGCATCAAGATTTCACGTTACCTCACACTTTGGCCCGTGTTTGATGTTTTTGGGTGGTTTTACAGGTTAAAAAACTACTATTCCTGCAGATGTCAGTTTAAACTGTGCGCATGTGCTCAGAAAGTGAAAAGCCACTTCCTGGTTTGTAGTTGTTTTGTCTAGTCTGCTCAACTCATTTACATAGACTTAACAAGTGTTGCATGAAAAACGCTGTGCGTACGGAGGTGCTTCCGTGTGCCCTGCGTTGTTTTCACGCACCCATTGACTTCAATGGGTGCGTGATGCGTTGAAAACGCTGAATCAACGGACATGTCGTGCCTTTTTGGCAACGGAGCAACGCTGCGCAAAAACCACGCACATGTCTGCACGGCCCCATAGACTAATATAGGTCCGGGCAACGCGCGTTAAAATCACGCACGTTGCACGCGCGTATTTTACGTTCGTCTGAATAAAGCCTGAATGGGACTTACAAAAATCCATGCACCTGCTGCAGAAACTACATTCAGATGAAGAAATTTCTGCAACAAAATCTGCCGTTCGTGACTGTACCAGGGTACGTCCACACACAGCGTAAACACTGCAGAATTTGCCTCTGGAATTTTCATGTGGAAATTCTGCAGCATTTTCAAAAGAGAAATTTACATGCTGCAAATTAAAAATCCGCATTACAGGTCAATTTCTGCACTTGTTTTCTGGAAGTTTTTTTCTGAAGCATGTGGATAAGATTTGTTTGTCTCATCCACATTGCGGCTTCTGTAAGACGCTAAGGAATTTCCGTACAGAAAATCTGTACGCAAATTGTGCATTGTTAACGCTGTGTGTGGACATACCCTTAAGGGGCAATTACTCCTTACATGGGTGATATTGGTGTTGTAAAGTTAGTAGTATTATCAGAAACATGCCTGTATAGAGAAGTGATACCTCAGCTGCAGATCACTGCTATTTGGGATCTAGCAGAGTGACCTACTAAACCTTTGCCCCCTAGGTTCCATCTGATAGAAACCCTCACCTCTTTATAACACTATGTTGTTTATTCCTTTTCTCTAGGCTTTGAGTATTGCTATTTTGACATGCCCGGTCAATTTGTCTTTTTCTTGCCATGTCTTTTGCAATATCGGATGTTTGTGCCGCGATTTTGTAGAAGTTGTGCAACGTATGAACAAGGCCATACCCTTTACTGTAAGGGGTCATTCACATGTGCTTCTTATATCTACCTTATCTACTCCTGAATTTCTGACTCATTCCCTTCCCTCTCCTCTGTACCTGATCATGCAATCACTCACTATTGCATGAAAAACACTCTGTACAATGAGGTACCTTGTACATGTCAAGATCCATTTATACTAACACTCTGGGCACTGATTGTCTATAAATCAGCATTAGTTTCATATGCCTCTGTGGAACCCATGGTTAAACCATTGTGTGAAAATAATGTATACCTAGTTTATATATATGTATATATATTTATTTATTCAAATTTTCACATGCCAAAGAAAAAAGTCATGACAAAAGCTAAGAAAATTTGTCGACAAATATGGCACACTCATACCCCAATTTCTTAGCATTTGATACATGATAGCATTAGCTATTCTAGGATTATCTTTCCCCTTAATTAAATTTCAAAACCAAAGTTTGACAATTTTCTGTGAATTTTCTTGACAGGTAATAGGGAAAACATCAAAAGACATAAAGAATCTTGGGAAGAATACACATTGTGATTGATTTAAACCCGACAAACTAATAGAGATTGATCCGGTACCATTTATTCAGCTCTACGGAGATGGCATCCAAGACAGCTTTTTGATTAGTTTTAATAATTTTAGTATTGATGTTAGAAAATCCACTAAATGGACAAAAGTATTGGGCCACACCACTTGATCATTAAATTCAGGTGTTTCATTCAATGCCATTGCCACAGTTGTCTAAAATCAAGCAGCTAGCCATGCAGTCGTCTTTATAAACATTAGTGAAAGAATGGGTCATTCTAAAGAGCTCACTGAATTCCAGAGTGCTACTGTAATAGGAACAAGTCAGTTCGTGAAATTTCTTCCCTCCTAGATATTCCACGATCAACTGTGACTGTTATTACTGCAAAGTGGAAGCTCAGCAACTCAGTGGAACTACTGCAAAGTGGAACCACAGCAACTCAGCCATGAAGTTACACGTAAAGTTACAGAGCGGTCGCCGAGTGCTGACTCAATTGCAGAGTTTGAAACCACCTTTGACATTAACATCCGCATAAAAACTGTGCGCTTGTAGCTTCATGGCATGGGTTTCCATGGCTGAGCAGCCGCATGCAAGTCTAACATTGCCAAGCACAATGCCAAACGTCGGATGGAGTGGTGTAAAGCATAGTGCCACTGGACTCTGGAGCAGTGCAAACGTGTTCTGTGGAGTGACAAATCACACTTATCTATCTGGCAGTTTGATGGACAAGTGTAACGTCTATGGCCGCGGTTGTTCTGACACCCTCTGACGGCCGCGGCCATGGACGTGTGAGTTCTCGGCAGCATCTCCCTCCTGAGAAACGCCGGCACTCACTTCCTGATTCAGAGACTGTCTCCCGCAGGGCACGCGTGCACAGCCTTAAAGGGCCAGTGCACGTCCAGTTGCAGAGAATCTGCAATTAGCCCAGAATGCTGCTGGACTATAAAAAGGGCTCTGCCCTCTTGATCATTGCCTGAGCGTTGTTGTGTTACCTAAAGTTTGTCTTGCAAATGGTCTCCTAGTGTTTTCCAGTTTCCAGTGTTTCCCGTTCCTGCTACCTGTACCCTGTTTCCCGTGCTACCGTGCCTCTGTGCCGCCTAGAGTTGAAGTCGAGTTGTGTCTTCCTCTGCATCTACTGTGTCACACCCGCCGGGTGTCTGTCTGCTGCCGGAGCCTCATCTTAAGCCTGAATCACCGCTACTGTCTACACGCCCCAGTCCTGGATTGGAAGTCCGGAGAGGTTCTCCTGTGGGGTCCCAAGTGTCTCAACCGCTGTCTGGGGAATATCCATCCTCCTCAGGCTCCTTCACATCAGTAATTGGCAGGGTTGCCTCCTTGTTACTCTCTGTTCTCAGATGTCTTCGACAAGAAGGAAGCTGAGACGCTGCCACCACATCGAGCGTATGATTGTCCTATTGACTTGGTTCCTGATTTGTCACCTCCTCGCGGTAGAGTATACCCTTTCTCCTTACCTTAAACCCAGTCAATGTCAGCCTACATTAAGGAGAATCTTGAGGGGGCTTCATACGTAAATCCTCATCCCCGGCCGGAGCCGGGTTTTTCTTTGTCAAGAAAAAAGATGGATCCTTTTGACCCTGCATTGGCTACCAGGGTCTTAACCAGATCACAGTGAAGAACAGATACCCATTGCCTTTGATCTCTGAACTGTTTGATCGCATACCAGGGGCAAAATTTTTTCTAAACTAGACCTGCGGGGGGCCTACAATCTAATCCGGTTTCGTCAGGGTGACGAGTGGAAGACTGCATTTAATACATGTGATGGGCACTACGAATACCTGGTTATGCCAGTGTAACGGCCCTGGGGTGTTTCAAGAATTTGTCAATTACATTTTTCGTGATCTCCTCTGTCTGTGTTGTGGTGTATCTCGATGACATTTTGATTTTTTCCCCAGATCCAGTAACTCATCAGAGACATGTTCGCCAGAATTTTGCTTCGATTAAGGGAGAATCATCTTTATGCCAAGCTGGAGAAGTGCGTGTTTGAAAGAAAGTCTCTACCCTTCCTTGGCTATATCATCTCCGATCAGGGCCTCAAAATGGAAACACTGAGATGGTAAAGGCTGTCCTGGAATGGCCATGCCCTCAAGGCTTAATGGCCATACAACGCTTCCTGGGATTCGCCAACTTCTACCGGCTGTTCATTCCCAACTTCTCTTCATTGACAGCTCCCATCTCTACCCTCACCAAAAAGGACATGAACGCCAAGGTGTGGACTCCAGAAGCAGAAGCCGCATTCAAAACCTTCAAAAAGGCCTTTACGTCAGCCTCTATTCTTCATCATCCTGATGTATCCCTACAGTTTTCATTGGATGCCTCCTCTGTTGGTGCTGGCACACTTTTGTTCCATAGAGGTTCGAAAGGCAAGACTGTGGTATGTGGCTACTACTCCAAGCTTTTTTCTCCCATAGAGCGCAACTACTCGATTGGGGATCGGGAGTTACTGGCCATCAAACTGGCCCTGCAGGAGTGGAGATACCTACTATAAGGCACACCTCATCCTTTGTGGGGGGGGGGGGCGCCTTTCTATAGTTCGCCTCAGGCAGCAAAGGGGCTAGGTTCAGACCTGAGTATACCCTCTCTCCTTGCCAGAGACCGAGTCTATGTCAGACTACATTAAGGAGAATCTGGAGAGGGGCTTCATACAAAAGTCTTCATACCCGGCCGCAGCCGGGTTTTTTTTTTTGTCAAAAAGGAGGATGGATCCCTTCGACCCTGCATTGACTACCGAGGCCTCAACCAGATCACGTTGAAGAACAGGTACCCTTTGCCGTTGATTTCGGAACTCTTTGATCGTATACGGGAGGCAAAAAAAATTTCCAGGCCTGACCTGCAGGGGGCTTACAATCTAATCCGGATCCATCAGGGTGGCGAGTGGAAGACTGCATTTAACACACGTGATGGACACTACGAATATTTGGTCATTCCCTTCGGCGCGTGTAATTTGTGAATGACATTTTTTGTGATCTCCTCTATGTCTGTGTTGTGGTGTATCTCAATGATATCTTGATGTTTTCCCCAGATCTTGTGACTCATCAGGGCCATGTCTGCCAGGTGTTGCTTTGATTAAGGGAGAATCATCTTTACGCCAAGTTTGAGAGGTGCGTGTTCCAAGAGAAGTCTCTACCCTTCCTGGGCTATATCATCTCTGATCAGGGTCTCAAGATGGACCCTGAAAAGGTCAAGGCTGTCCTGGAATGGCCACGTCCCCAAGGCTTAAGGGCCATACAACGTTTCCTGGGATTCGCCAACTTCTACAGACTGTTCATTCCCAACTTCTCTTCCTTGACAGCCCCCATCTCCACCCTCACTTAAAAGGGTATGAATGCCAAGGTATGGATTCCAGAGGCGGAAGTCGCATTTAAAACCTTAAAAAAGGCCTTTACGTCAGCCTCTATTCTTCATCATCCTGATGTATCCCTACAGTTTTCGTTGGATGCCTCCTCTGTTGGTGCTGGCGCACTTTTGTTCCAGAGAGGTTCGAAAGGCAAGACTGTGGTATGTGGCTACTACTCCAAGATTTTTTCTCCCACAGAGCGCAACTACTCGATTGTGGATCGGGAGTTACTGGCCATCAAGCTGGCCCTGCAGGAGTGGAGACACCTACTATAAGGCGCACCTCATCCTATCCTGGTCTTCACAAACCACAAGAACCTGACCTATCTTCAGACGGCTCAACGGCTGAAGCCTCATCAAGCCAGGTGGTCGCTGTTCTTTGCTCGGTTCCAGTTTGAGCTCCACTACTGACCTGCCGACAAGAATGTGAGGGCCGATGCATTGTCTAGGTCATTTGAGACAGAGGACTCTGTGGAGTCCCCACAGAATATTATTGACCCTTCCTGCATCTTCTTTGTCAACCTTCTGCTAGTTAGAGATATTCCTCCGGGAAGGACTTTTGTACATCTGGCAGACAGAGGAAGAATCCTTTGCTGGGGTCACAGTTCCAAGCTGGCAGGTCACGCGAGTGCCCGTAAGACCTGAGACCTAATTGCCGGTCAGTTCTGGTGGCCCACGCTGCCCAAAGATGCCATGGACTTTGTCTCCTCCTGTACGGTATGCGCAGCAAATAAAGTTACCCACTCCAGACCAGCTGACCTGCTACAACCACCACCTGTGCCTGATGCACCCTTGCGACATATTGCAATGGATTTTGTCACAGATCTCAGATCAATCCCGTGTTTTACAAGCTTCGGCTGCCTCCTACCCTCAAGATCCCTAACTCCTTCCATGTCTCCCTGCTGAAGCCCATGATCCTGAACCACTACTCCAGGACTCCTAGTTCCGCAGTGGCTCCTGGCGGTTCGTCAGGGACTTTCGAAGTGAGGGAATCCAGGCCACCAAGAAAGTGGGAGGAAGGACGTTTTATTTTGCGGATTGGAGGGGATTTGGTCCAGAGGAGAGGTCTTGGGAGCCAGAGGAGAACATTGATGCCCCTGTCCTCATGAAGAAGTTTCTCTCCCGCTCTGGTCCCAAGAAGAGGGGGCATAATAGGGGGGATACTGTAACGTCTATGGCCGCGGACCGTCGTTCTGACACCCTCTGTTGGCCGCGGCCATGGACGTGTGAGTTCTCGGCAGCATCTCCCTCCTGAGAGACGCCGGCACTCACTTACTGGTTCAGAAACTGTCTCCCGCAGGGCGTGCGCACCCGCACATGCACGGCCTTAAAGGGCTAGTGCGCGTCCAGTTGCAGAGAATCTGCAATTAGCCCAGAATGCTGCTGGACTATAAAAAGGGCTCTGCCCTCTTGATCATTGCTTGAGCGTTGTTATGTTACCTAAAGTTTGTCTTGCAAATGGTCTCCTAGTGTTTTCCAGCTCCCAGTGTTACCCGTTCCTGCTGTCTGTACCCTGTATCCCATGCTACCGTGCTTCTGTGCCATCTACAGTTGAAGTCGAGTTGTGTCTTTTGCTGCATCTACTGTGTCACACCCGCCGGGTGTCTGTTTGCTGCCGGAGCCTCATCTTAAAGGAACAGTGTCATCACAAATAATTTGTTTATATGTTAAAGATGTTAGTGCCTTAATATAAACGTTTATTTACATTTGTGTGTTTGTGTTTTACTGTTTCTTATTTTCACACTTTTTCTTCCCTATGGGGGCTGCCATTTTTTGTTCCATTTCTGTGTGTGTCGATTAACGACACACACAGACATGGAATACGGCAGCCACAGTCCCATAGGGACTGCGAACGGCTCCCGTCCCATTGACTGCCGTGTACGGCGTCTGTGTGGGAACTGCGCATGCGCCGCTCCCACACAGTCCTATTCGAAATTGGCGCCGTCCGGCGCCATTTTCCTGTGGACCGGAAGTCGCGGCTGGACAGTAATATTACTACTTCCGGTCGCGGCTTCCGGACAAGTGCACATGGAACAGCGGCAGCAAAGGGAGCGGACGGGCCGCGGCGGCAGGAGCAGGTAAGCGATTTCAATGTATGTTAGTGTTTGTGTGTGTTTACTACTGCATGTAAACCTACTACACTGTGGGTTACCTCAAAAAATGGCGACACACAGTGTAGGAGGTTAAACCTTTCAAACCCCTCGTTTATCCCGGCACTAGCCAGGATAAAGGAGGGGGGGATGCTGAGAGCTCACTAGAGCGATAGCTTTTAACCCAATGTTGCAATGCTGCAATTTTGGGAACTAGCTCCAAACAGCTCCATCTAGTGACCAAAAATGGGTAGTATTATAAATTTGAAAAAATTTATAATATTTCCTGACTCGCGAAAAAAATAAAAAAAATTTGAACAATGTTTAATCACCCACACACTAAATGTTTACATTTTTTAAAAAAAACATGTTTTTGGGGCGACACCATGCCTTTAAGCCTGAATCGCTGCTGTGTACATTGCCTCAGGTACGCTTTCTGGACTATAGACATTGTATTGTACCTGTTTGGCCAGCTGCCTTTCCGCTACGAGGTACGGCCCAGTGGGTCCACACCCCGCGCCGTGACAACAAGTCTGGGTTTGGTGAATGCCAGGAGAACATTATCTGCCTGACTGCATTGTGCCAACTGTAAAGTTTGGTGGAGGAGGGATAGTGCCATGGGGTTATTTTTCAGGGGTTGGCCTAGACCCCTTAGTTCTAGTGAAGAGAAATTTTAATGATTTCAATTATCAAGACATTTTGGGCAATTGTATGCTTCCAACTTTGTGGGAACAATTTTGGGAAGGCCCTTTTCTGTTCCAGCATGACTGTGTGCCAATAAAGAAAGCAAGGTTCATAAAGGCATGGTTGGAGGTTGGGTGAGTTTGGTGTGGAAGAACTTGATTGGCTCGCACAGAGCCCTGACCTTAACCCCATTCAGCACCTTTGCGCTGAACTAGAATGGAGATTGTGAGCCAGGCCTCTCATCCAACATCAGTGTCTGAACTCACAAATGCTCTTCCCACAGACACACTCCAAAATCTTGTAAAAAGTCTTCCCAGAAGAGTGGGAGCGGTTTTAGCTGAAAAGAGGAGACCAACTCTATATTAATGCCCATGGATTTAGAATGGGGTGTCTTAAAACTCCTGTAGGTGTCCCAATACTTTTATCCATACAGTTTACACATATTCCTTGCTATTACAATCCCTTATCTGCCCAAATAAAATATAATTTGACCCTGTTATTTTGCATATACAGTATTTTATCATATTTATGGGTAGAAACTGACAATTATTTAGATTCAACCTACAGACTGTCAAGAATGTTTCAATAGTAACATAACCTCAGATACCAACGTCTTTAAGTTAGTAACTGAGACAACCACATCACCGGCATACCTTGTAGTTGTATACTCGCTGTTCCCCACAAATTTGCCAGTTATTTAATGATTATTTTGCAGTGCTGAGGCTAAAGGTTCAATTGCCAAATTAAAAGTCACTGGTTGTATCGGGAAAACCTGCCTTGTATTATATAATATCCTGCCATTTGGGTGGGTGTAGAGAACACTAAATGCACTAAGAAAAAATTTATTTTTGTACTTTCTCAGCATCTAGTGATAAGATCGCACCTGGTGATGCAATAAAGATTTCTCAGATCCCCAAACAACAAATTTACCTAGTTATACAGCGATATAGGATATCAAAATGGTTGATGTTCAAAAGCAAACCCTCTGCAAGTAATATTCGCAGCCACATAGGCTGCCTCCGAGTATTCCCAGGAACAGATATAACTATAAATGACTGAATAATTTTTTTTAGAACGTGACATAAGACTCGGCTATTGAAGTGCTTCCCTGCCAGGATGTATGCTACGTCCTTGGCAGGGAAAGGGTTAATAGCGCCCTAACAGCCCCAAAAAAAGTGCCAGGGCTTCGGCCTGTTGAGCCCTGGCACCATAGCACCCCTGCATGATAAGACAACTCAGGCAATTAATTCCTCGATTTTAGGGTAAAAAACTCAAATATCAAACTTTTCCACGCATACAAATCTTCAATGAGTTTTTATAGTTTTAGTCCAATCCTGAGACCAAATGGCTTAAAGATTCAGGGCCCTGGTAGACAATCTGTACCAGGGCTCCCTCAGCTGGCACATGCCGCTGTATGCAATGTCTTTACTTTGTGTAGGATCTATATACACTCTAAAAGTACTCATTCACATATTAAGATAGACATTTCTACAGTTATTATATAATTTTGTAGTTATAATATAATATCACACCTCTACACTGGTCCTTTAAACAAATGCTGTTCTGTCGTATGGCAGGTGGGGCCTTTGTGCCCTCCGTGGGCATTAAGGCCCAGGGGCGAATGAAACCTTTACTGCCCCCGTGCTAAAACAGTATGTGGGCCCCTTTACTCTCCATTAGCTCACCAAAGAACACGCTGCCGTTTTGTCTTTTTAACAATTCATCAATAATTCATTGTCAATAGCTCAGTCCAGATATGCAATCCAATAGGCAGAATAAAGCTTATTTTAAGGTGGCAGTGGGCCCCCTACCTAGTGGGCCCCTGTACAGCTGCACAGGTTGCACGAATGGTATGCTTGCCCCTGCTCTATAGCTATGCCTATAGCTATGCCAATGCCTGAGACAGTCAAGTAGCCCACATAAGGGTTTTAATAGAAAATAAATGACTCTATATACAGTAACGAATTTACACAAATCTGTATTGAGCATAGATAGCCATTTATATGATAGTATAGCAGCCTGAAAAGAGTACACAGAATATAGGGAGAGGATAACAGCAGAGGGACTTCTCAGATTTTTGCTGCATGAGACCAAAAGTGAATTGGCAACCCCACAGCTCCCCAAATTGGACACGGAAAAGAGCAGGGATAGACTGTATATGACAAAACGCTTCCCCATGCAGTCAGCGAATAGTGCTGTTTGATGTAATGTTATCACCTATAAGTAAGGAGCACCCCTGAAAAACAGCAAGGATCAAAATGACTCCCCACCAATGTTATTTCATACAATCACATCCTCTCACTCTTAGATATGGGGGGCCAGTGCTTGTTTGCCCCCTCACATCTATAACATGTAAAAGGGAACCACATTGAGCACAGGTTGACGCTACCATTGAGGAAGGGGATTTGGCCAACCTGAGTTTGGGTCGGTAGCCGATGAAACCCATAGTAGCCACAGGGCTTAACTCCACAGTACATACACCTTTGTAAACATGGTTTTGCATAAGTATGCATTTATATAGGTACAACTGTAAGAAAATATGATGGCTTTTAATACACAACGATGTACATTAATATCTAGATGTCACAATTTAATTTCACATTTATAAAGGGCCATAATAATTATGCCGGATCCATTTGCAAATGGATATACTAGCCAACCCTGATGACTCCATTGACTTGTAATGGGACCTGTCAGGTTTCCGTTGGATTTCTGGTATTTTTGTAAGTCATAGAGGGAGATTATATCACAAAAAAATGGAGTACGCTGCGTTTTCTAAATATATGTGTTTTGAAGCTTTTTATGTCTACCGGTGGGTGGCTGAAAGGGGACACACCTTTGCCAAATTTCTTAACATTTTGGTGCATTTGTATACCAGCCACGAGGTGGTAAAAGGAAGAGAAAAGTGTCTAACATGCGTAATGAGTTGCGCCAAACGTATCATGCCATGTGTGCTCCAATTTGAACCATTTTTGCCAACTCCTAAATTCATGATTCGTATGACCCCAATGCTAAATGTTTCCCATAGTTTTCAACAATGCTCTAATTCTTACAAACAATATTAATGTACACCCCCCCCCCCACCAGTGTGTCTTTGTAGCTTAGAAATTGGGACAAGAACCCCAAGGCCAAAATATTGGCCATAAAAATGTAAAATGTTTTTTTATTGCATTGCGCCTGGGAAAAACAGGCAGCATTCACTAAACGACATGCAGAACATTCCCAAACCAACCACACAATATATCCGGGTTCTCGAGCAGTTCAAGGTTTGCCAGTGTTAAATTAAGTTAATTAGCACATGGCCCCCCTTATTTGTTTATGGTCGTAAAACTGTATTTGAAGAATTGATTCTATCCATTTGATAGGGTTAAGAACATAACCGATGGGGGGTTATTCTTATTCATCCCCGCTTCCTACATCCAAGTAAAGAATCATCAGGGGTATGTATGTTCTCTTTCTGCAAACCTGACCAGCAAGTCAACGACGGCCAGGAAGCTCCTAATTAATGCTAATTGAATGCAATGTATGAGATGCACATAGAGCATCGCACACGGGAGAACCTATAGTCCCATCATTACAGGCTGAGGGTTGTCCTTACCCTATTCTGTCTATACACTATTTAATTCTTCTCACACTGCAGTAAGCTGCGATAGATGAGACCCTGCATGCTCGTGTCACATATAAGGCACAGGTACATGGCATCAGCAATCTATCTCATGAGCCATGAGGGATACACTTTTCCTCCTCCCTTTCAGGGGGAAAAAAAAGGAGGGACCATAACAGAGACCTTCATTCAGAGTCTTAGGATATTATATGGGTGTCCCTTAAAATTCAGTCTGAGATGATAAACAGGAGGGGTATGAAATTGTGGGAGGTGGAAGGTTAGAACGAGAAGGGGAGATAAAGAAGAGCAACAAATCAGACTGCAGGACCCATGTAAAAATGGAATGGGAGAAAGGGGGATGGTGTGAACGGAAAGCAGTGCAGCCGGGTGCTGCTGGATGCCTGGCAGAATGAGCAGCAAGGACTTCTGCAGCAGTCAATTGTGCAGCATTGGGCTGGGGGTCTGCAAAGCTCAGCTTTGTGTCTGCTGGACACCTTCCTTCATTCGTGCAGATGAGGATGTGAGGAAAAGACATTGCTCCCTGGACTGAGGATGTCTAAGCCCGAAAGCTGGACCACATAGAAGAGACATGCATGACAGCAGCACCAGTGCCAGCATCCACACACACATACCACCAGACACAACACTGCTTCTCTCAGAAACAAGACATCCACTAATAAATCCGACACACATACACTCACACAACAGTCTGTGTTACTCAAGGAGCACATCCTAAGACGGGACTAAGCGCGATATCATCATTTATCTACATTTCGAAGAACATACACCAGTTATATGTCTGCACTGTGATTTTATATAGACATATACCAATAAAGCATGAACCATCAGACACATATTTTTTTACACTTATTTATAGTCAATTAAAAAAAAAATAGATTTAGCTATTGTCGCTGACACGCACATATCACTGTTTACCTATAACACCACACATAGGAAATCTCGCTGCAGGAAAGATCACATTAACGCACACGTTGCAAATATTATGACACAGCCAAACTGAGCAGAGTTAAAATAAAACGCCAGTGAGCTGTGAATTGTCCATACAGAGCAGGAACCAATTGCAATGACACATGCAACACATAAAATCTGAGATCTTGATATTTGCACTATAGTTTTGGTATTCTGCACCGTACACATATCTATATTTACACTGCACACCTATACAACATTCACTTTGTGTCACTGCTCACAAACAAAAACAACCTACCAGTTCTTGCCTAATCTGCGTCCAGTACTGAGCTACAGGTAAGTGGCGAGAGATCAGGGAAAAGGCCAAAGGAGGAAAAGCTGCCAGTCCCAGGGGGTTGGGGGTGAAGATCAGCAGATCAGCAGGAGGAAACACTTGGGGGTCTATTCATTATCAGTTATCTTTTTTCTTCCCATCCCAGTGGCACTTAAATTGGGCATGAGGAAGGTCATTAGGAACTCATGGGGCTTTAGTTTGTGCATTCGGGGTCATTGTCATTTTTGTGCAATACAAGTTCAAATACATTAGAAATGGGTGTCTGATCCCTACCACAGAAGAGTAATGAGAGTATACTGCTATATTGAATCAAAAACCATTGGCTTTAAGTTTTTTGCAAAATCAACATTACAATCTAACGTGGAGCTTTGACTAAGGCATTGACTCAAGGTTAAGGTTTAATGTGTATTGGGCTAAGTTTAAAAACATTGTGGCAAAATAATAAAAAAAGGTGTCCAGGGCTGGGTTCACACACTGTATCTGTGTTGCGGCTTTCCTTTATTTTTCTGTTGGAGGTCCATTATTTGTCGCTAAAAACAAAAATTGGGAAACCGCAATGCAATCACAGTGTGTGGACTTGGTCTAAAAATCAGCATCCATACCAAAAGTAACAATAGTTCCCTGGTTGTTATTGTCACTGCTGGTGTTAATCCAAGTTTTTATTTTAGTTGTTTTTTACTTTATTGAGCCTTTGTATAGGGCCATATCATTTTGTGCTCATGTGGTTGTTGGTTTATGATTTTTATTACCTATGCTTAATTGTATGTAATACTGAAGGTCTTAGGATATGATTACAATGCTGCTATTTTTTATAATTGAATATGTACTGTATTATTATTATTTATTTTAAAGTGCCATTAAATTCAGGGCGCTGTATATATGAAATACAGAAGCGTTTAATAACATGGCATGAGACAACAAAAGCAACAAGTACAATAAACATGGGCTTTATAACAGACTGGTACAGAAGAAGAAAGGACCCTGCCCATGAGGGCTTACAATCTACAAGAGTCCTGAGTTTCAATCTGATTAGGGAAACGCCTTCATTGAATTTGTACGTTTTTCCACCCCACTCGGTTTGCATGGTTTTTCGCTAGGTAGTCCAATTTCTTATCACACTACTTAAAATTACTGATACGTAAATTGGATTCCTATGTAAATTGTTAAAGTTACTGCCACAAAGACTGGTGTGATTTATATTTGCCACATTTAAGACAATGAAGGCTGAAATATAGATATGTATTTCAGACTCTTTTGTCTTATATGCATCAATTCGGCTCTGGAAAATCATCCATTAGTAAAAAGCAGGCAAGGCAAATTTTCAGTACTTCACTTATAGTCCTCCAAAGACATAAAGGACCTCTTCCAGTAGCTCAAATGGTTTAAAGCAGTCAAAACCTTTAGCTAGAATCCACTTAGATCAAGTTTCATATTTTCACATCGCTGGTTTATGCCATGACTTTCTGATTGGTTGGCGGAATGACCTCTGGTACCCCCACTGATCTTGAGAATGAATGTGCCACAGCATTGGCATAGGGAGCACCGCTATTCAGGGAAAAACTGTTAAGGGACCGCAGCGCTAAACGAGAGCGGTCAGACCCCTGCCGATCAGACAGTAATGGCATATCTTAGCAATATACCATCACTTCATGGGATGGGAGGATGATAATAATAGGAGAGAAGAATATATATAGATAACACTAAATTGTACGGTATGTTGAATGATCATGGTTATATTACCAAAGCGGAAGAAGGACTAGGGAATGTAGGCCACGAGTCATGCTCTACTTTCCCTCAGGTTTGCTCATTCATTGGCTTTGGTAAGGGTCTATTCACATGGTGCGGTCAGATAGTGGTTTATTTCCGCGGTTACGGTGAAATGCTTCCATTGTGTTGCGATTTTGCAAAAACAGCATCTTGTCACAATTTCGCTGTGTGTAAATAGATCCTAAAAGTGTTTTTGCATTCCAATGGCATTTTCTCTATTATGATCAAATGTTCTCAATGTGATTATCCATCTCTCCTCCATTTACCCATCAAAAGATTAGCAGAGCAGAGAAGAAAAAGAATTAGAAAACCTGTGCAGAAGATATAACTACTATGCATTGTCAAATTCTGCAAGCCAGCTTTTCCAGGGAATGATTTATTTCTAGATCTAACACCACTGCAAACATTATTTGAAACCATATGTAGCAATACAGTGAAATTTTATACTCTGCACCACTGTACTAGTAATGTTCACATTGGCGGTTTTCTCTATGTCTATCTTTACTATAATGTTTACATAATAAAATGTAGAGAAATGTTCCCATTAATGTCCTCGTTGATATCAATGGAATTTTTGTGCGTGAAGTCTGGTGACTTCAGTTAGGTTCCAGCTTGTCAGGTTTGACGGGCCAAATAGTGTAGTCTGCTGTGCTATTTTACCCAGTAAAACACTTGGAAACCTGAACAACACCAATAAAGTCAATAGGATCTATAAGGATTCTGGAGACTTCGTTTCAACCTGTTATAGAAGGATCTGTAAGAAATCAAAGTCTGAACGCCAGTGTGAACACAATGGTGACGGAGACTTTGCTAATGGTTTCCGTTTGTCACCGTTGTGAACGGGTTCCGTTCTTTTGACGGAATCAATAGTGTAGTCGACTACGCCATTGCTTTTGGCAAATCTACGAGTCTGGTGCACAACAGATACAAACGGAAACCATGGGCACTGGATCCATCACCATTGAAACCAATGGTCCCGTTCTGAAGGAAAGCTCCGACAGGACATCAGAACGGGATCCCAACGCAGATGTGAATGAAGCCTTAGTATCATAGACGTTCGCGATTATTGTTAACAATCTTGAGGTTGTATCATCAGTGATAATCTTTACGTCTATTGTAAGCTTCACATACATTTATGTGAATGATATTGGTATTTAGCGTGTTTTTCTTTTATCAGATTTGTAATTTAGAGTTAGTGGTACATTTTATCATTTTAGTTTTTTATAAATACTACTGTCATCAACAATTACAAACAATCTCTTCTTTTGCTCTGTGCTTTGGGGTTGCAATTATTACAGTCAAATTTTTATATCTCAATTCATATTGTAAGTGTAGCAGAAGTAGCTATGTTCAATGCAGGCACATGAAAGATGAGTCCACACCTAGCCAGAAAAGTCAAAATACACTAAAAGTTGTCCGATTTGCCATGATACTTCTTTCAATATACTTGTTAGTAGATTATCCAGCCTCTCTTTTTGTAAATGGTTTTAAAAAAAAACAATGAAAAAAATGTAACATAGCAGCTTGTAGTTACTATACAATAGCAGGCAGATGGAGGATGATTGGGAGACATTTTCTTGTGCAAAGTGGCCGTTAAATGCATCGGCTTCAATAAAGAGATGGCTGCACTTGTGCCGGCTCTCCCCATTGAGTATGTGACCTCTCCATGGCAGTTGGCGCGACAATCTGGAAGCCACTTAATGCTTGCCCGATAGGTAAGGGTGTCAGAGGTGGGAGTCAATTCTTGAGATGGGAATAAGATGGGAGTACTATGTAAAAGCACAGGTAACAACACCTCATATCACGTTTAGTTGTGTTAAATGACAAACTTAGCTGTGCTACATACAGTATGTGCTCCCACTCTGGTGGTTTCTCACTACAAACCCAAGCAGGTAAAGCTGTCAGTCCTTGAGTGAGAACTCCCACAGGACTCCTAAGCCCAGAAGGAACAGAGATTTAGATCAATAAACTCCATTTTATCTTTTCCCACAAAACTATATATCAATCTGTTCACTTCTTCTTGCTCTATAATATGCTGCACATAAATGGTACTCCATTTTCAACGTGATGGGTTCCCTTTAAAAAAAAACTATATGCCGATATTAAGCATCCCACGTAGATTGTTGCACAGCTCTATTCTCCGCAGGTGTATAGCAATCTACTGCCTCGTCCAGTGCAATTTTTACCATATACTCCCCATAGGCAACCATTGGCATTTTAGCCAGTTTCTTCATCTTCCAAGCAATAAGGGAGGAAAAGGGAGGAATAGGGTCTTACCAGACAATGACCTAGAAAATGACTATAATCGGGAAGAAACTCCATATTGTGTGGAGTAAATAAAATTTATATATAGAAGAAGGCTATGTGTAGTAAAAACGCATCATTTCATGACAAGAATTCTGCTTTATGCAAATACTTGCAGATTCTCCTGCTGTAATGTGGCTTATTCTTGCGTTACATTGTTACTTTCTGCTGCAAGATTTCACTGCAAAGACAAACTGATGTTTTTGAAGCTCTTGCAGAAATTTGTTATAAAACTTTACAATGCATAGAAAAATCACATTGGATTTAAAGGAAAAAATAAAAGCATTTCAATGATGGTTTCTGTCTGTGATAAAATGAACAGATTGAAATAAATCTCATCTGTTGACCTGATCTTGTTCTGTGAGGTCCCCGTAAGCAGTATACATTGCACAATTGTCCATCCTTCAGAAAACCTGCTCTCCAAATACATTATGTTGGCACTGTTATATTTCCTTTTTCCCAACCTGAAGACCAGAAGAGAATCAGGATATGTAGGGGAAATTACAGGGGCATAGCTAAAGGGGGTGCAGCGGTAACAGTCACACCCGGGCCTTAGAGCCGGAGGTGGCTCAAAAGCCCCACAGCCACATAAGAAGACACTAGTATTATAAAATGATATATAGTAGGTGGGAGGGGGGCCCTGTTATAGATTTTGCTTTGGGTTCCAGGAGTTTTAAGTGCCTCTGGAAAGGTACAATGAGCGATCAGAAATATCTCTGAACTAGTTTTAAAGTGGTCCTCCAAAATGTAAAATGTTTTTTTTATTTTACCCAAAACCGTACTTAGTATTGCAGCTTAGACCCATTAATTTCAATGAGCATGTGTTGCAATAGCCCATGGACAAGAATAATCTCGGAAGACTCCTTTAAAGGGGTCTTCCCATAAGTGACATTTATGACATATCCACACAATGTCATAAATGTCAGATAGATGCGGGTCCCACCACTGGGACACGCACCTATCTCTAGAACGGGGCCCCCTAAACCCCATTCTACCTCTCTGTGTTGCGACTGAAGCGTGTGAGTTCCAACCATGAAGAAGAAAGTACTACGCTGTTTCCGTAAGTCCCATAGTAATGAATAGCAGTTACGGATGCAGCGTGGCACGCAAGGTACACTGTTTCCGTAACTACCATTTAGTTCTATGGGACTTATGGAAACAGGATAGCTCAGCAAGCTACGCTGTTTTCCTCTTCATGGACGGAAATCACACGCTTCAACCGCAACACAGAGAGGTAGAAATGTTAGTGAGATATTAAGGCCCTTTTACACAGGCCAATTATCAGGTTCCCGATCATTGCCCTGTGTAAACAGCGCAACGATCAGCTGATGAACGAGCAAACACTTGTTCATCGGCTGATCTTATCGTTTATGCAGCCTAAAATATTAGCTTTCTCATTGATCGGCGCTCATTTACATGGCCCACGTCGGACCGTGTGAGAGGGCCCTTCGCCTGCATATGTGTTCTCTAAGTTTGCAAGATTTCCAACTTCATAAAAAACAAGGTCATAAGAGGCTTTGTAAAATGCAGTAAATTTTAGTTCCTAGTAAAGTAAGCCCTTTGAAACTAATTGAACTTTTGTTCTTGGGAATCCCAGGGTGATGAATTTTTGAAGGCTAGAAATTTGCATTATATTAGAATTAAAATCCACATGGGCTCATATAATACTACAAGATGCCATTGGAGGTTAGATATTGACATAAAAAGGCTATGTAACGCTTTGTAGCCTTTATTTTATTATTATAAAATGTGTTTAAAAATGTTTTTACCAATAACTATTAACTAATTAACTAGTAACTATGACACACAAAGGATAACCCTAATACCACACAGGATAACCGTAATACCGATCACATCCAAGTTCATGAAGTTAGATGTGATCGGTATTACGGTTATTCTGTGTGTTAGAGGCACACAGGAGCCGCTGTCGGCCGAGCCGATGGTCCAGCAGACTGACAGATTCAGCATACTGCAGGACTACGCAGCTTCTATGAATAGTGCATACATAAGAGCTGTGTTGAAGTCAAGGATTTAAAGACTGGAGAAATGTATATTAACTTTGGCTTCTCACTATAACCAATATATTCATTTCTGCTCTTATAATTAATATGCAATTACCCTGACAGGTTATTTTATCCCTAAGTCTACCAGACACGGGAAACGTCCCACAACTCTGGCCCAAGGCTTGCATTAAAGGGACAAAAATAAAAAAAGTTATAACAAAATAAAAAATAAAGTAGAAATAAACAAAATACACTGTGGGAGATATATTAACACGGTCTTAAAGTTAGACAGGATAAAACTAGGCCAAACCGGCAGAAACTGTGACAAATTTATCACAGTGGCGGAATTTGGCAAATCTTGCTAGACATATAAAACACATATGACACTTTTCTCTTCCTTACCACACCTCATCACTGGCTTACGGCGTACACCTTTAATACATTTGGTGTATTGTACAACTCTTAGCCACAACTCCTTTGTTAGACACTTTTCAAGGCTGTCTAGTGAGGTGTTAAAATAGTCTAAAACGCGTTAGGGCAAATAATTAAATGTTTGGGCAAGTTTTCTGGTGTAGAAAAGCATGTAATGCATTAATGCCGCTCACGGAAGGGATGGGGCCATCCACAACCCGAAACATTTACTATAATTTAAGCCAAAAGCTGGCATAAATTTTAGGGGACTTCTATGCCAGCTAGATTTCCCTTTCCGGTGCACGAACAGCAGAAAATGTGACAAATGTATTAACAGGCGTGCACCTCTCAATAAATTAGCTGCATCTTACTCCTGCGACCTTCATTCTAAAAAAAAAAAAATATTTCAGTAAATCGGCCCTATAATAATGCATGTACGCCAGTTTTGTGGCGCAATTTGAGCCAGAGTTCTGGTGCATTTTGCTTAGTAAATCACCCCCATTATTTCAATAGAAAACTGTACGTTTTAGTGTTTATGGTGTATGACCGTCTTTAGGCAGCATGTGACACGTATCATGACCTGCCTGTTTAGTTGCAGAGAAGAAAACAAACTCCAATGAAATATTATGTAATGGTGGGAGCAGGAAGGTAGAGGAAACACGAAGACATTTCAAACAGTACACAGGACCCCACATAAGAACGTTTTAGAGGAGAAAAAGATCTGCCATAACATGAGCAAAAACTGACTATTCATCATATTCATAGAATTTATCTTAAAAAGGTTGTCTCACAAAGACAACCTCTTGTCGGATTAAAGACGTCAAGTCAATCAGTTGATCGCCACCGGTTTGACTCCTCACACCCCTCTGCAAACAGCTGAATTTTCTGGGGCAAGCTGCTGTAATACATGGGCAATAGGAGTCCACCAGTATGAGATCAGCTGTTTATTAGTGGCTCTCCATTCTGGCTTATAGAGGGGGTCCTCCCTCTATGATGTCCATATGCCCTTTTAGGTAATTCGGACAGGGATTGCCTTATCATGAGAAAGACTTCAGCGGAACATCGCTGTCTGTACTGGCTGGTATTTGATGTATGTTATTCTGCTTCTTTTATGTGGATTTTTTGATGGGGCTATGGCCTAGCCACTATCTTTGGATGTAAAATGCTGTGTTGTTTCCTATTTGTACTATAGGGGTTGTTGCGAGACAATCCCTTAAAGCAATAAAATAACAAACATGGTAAAACACCATAAAAGGTGCCAACAAACCAGTATTCATAGTCTAATATCCATGTTTTCAAAGTCTGTTTCTACAAACATTCTTGAAATGCATAAATGATTGTTTTAATGTTAAGCAGAACGAGCCATTTTAATTCTGTACCAGCCATTCCTGTTCACAGGTCACCAAACCAACAAGAATGTTGTGACAAAATATAAAGGTTATCTAATGAATGCAATAAAGATTGTCATGTTCAATATCAACTCTCATACAATGCAGCCCCATGTCTACACACATAGACGCAAGATAAGGTTAATTGCCTGCCGTTCTTTTTGCATGTTTTATTAAAATCTGATTACACAACAATCCTTGGATCTTTTACTGGATATAAATCCCTTCAAGGTCGATGTGTATAAAGAATTTTAAGTAGCCAATTTAGTGAACAGTTCAGAACTGTGTGCTCAGCTCACGTCATCAAAGCCCCGCAAAAGGCCAAATGTTGAGGATATCCCTGAAGACGTCTTGAAGTTCACTTGATTAGATGCAGGTATGTCAATATCAAAATTGCATTACTGGGGCAGCTGAACTGTTTAGAAGTCAGCTCAGTAAAAATCCTTTCAAGCAGAGCAATGATTGTGTAGAAGCCTGCCTGTGGAGTACGACTCTTATTTTCTCATCTTAAACCTGTATTTTTCACAGTTTTCACAGACAGAAATACTCTACCGGTAGGACTCCTATTTTATCAGTACACGTAGTCTTAAAAACCATTGGAGAGCGCATGACTTAGGGTACCCTTACACGGCCCAACGTGGGCTTTGTAAATGAACGCTGATTAACAAGACAGATCGTTGGTCGGCGCTCGTTTCCTCCTTCCACAAGGAGCTAGTATGGGGACGAGCACTGATTACTATGAACGCTCATCCCAATACATTTCGATAATGTCGGCAGAACGTCTCCCTGATTACACAGGGATATGTGCTGCCGACAACGATAATATTTTCGGCTGCATAAACGATACAATCAGCAAATGAACGAGCGTACTGTGAACATTCGTTTGCCCGATAATTGACCCGATGACGGTTACATTCTTAGATGATAAGACACTAGGCTGTGTTTAAGTGACCTAGATAACAATATAATGTAAATTTAAGCAGCACTGTCAAACAAAACTGGGGCGGTACAACTGTCAAAACCGTAACACAGGTGTCCTAAGGTGACCTCAGGGAAGACAATGGAAAACAATGGAAAACAAAATCACTAACTTCAACTGTTAGACAAGGGATGGACTGACAATTCAGGTTTATGGACTTTGGGGACCCACGGCTTCTTAGTCAGTAACAGCACTTATTAAAGACAGTGACGTAACTACCGCCGTAGCAGCAGTAGCGGCTGCCACGGGGCCAGTGTCGCCCGCCAGCACGGGCCCCCACCATGGCCGGAGGCTCTGCTATCAGCCGCTATGGCTGCTACAGCGGGACGCCACTGAACACTACGGCAGAGCAGGGAGGTATCTCCCCGCTCTGCCATTAACTGGTTCCCGACCGCTGGCTGTATTTTTACGGCATTTTTACGGCCAGCGGTCAGGGTCCTTAAAACCCGAGCCATAGACTTTCTACGGCTCGGGTTTTAACTTGCTGCCCGCGCGATCGGGCAGCTGAATGTCGGGTCTCCGGCTGTCAGTGACTGCCGGGGACCCTGAGGAGAGGATAGAAGCAGCTTTCGCTGCTTCTGTCTTCTCTGATCACTTGTACACAGCGCTGAATGCGCGCTGTGTACAGGAATAGAGACAGCAGCAGCGGCTCTGTCTCTATTCCTCCCGGTGATCATGTGACTGGTCACATGATCGCCGGGTGCCGTTACTAACAGACTGCTGCTTGGTCTTACTAGACCCAGCAAAGCCCTATTAGTGACAATCGTCACTATGAGAGGGCTGATTTCCCCTGTAACTGGGGCTGCTGTGCAGCTCCAGTTACTGTGGAAAAGCATGGTGTAAAAGAAAGAAAAAAATATATAAAGTTCCCCAAAGGTCTTTTTTGACCTTTGGGGGACAGACCATAGTAATAAAAAAATAATAAAGTAAAGTGCCAAAAAAAATTAAATAATAAATACACATAAAATACCCACCCCAAAAAAAAAACCTTCCCCCCGCCAATCAGTGTTGTAACGCTAACGCTGACCCAATTACCCTAATATAGACATGTAATATATAAAAATTTACGGTAGACAATGACAATCACAAATAAAAGGTCTATTTTAGGGTAAAACTATGTTATTACCAAAAAAAAAATAGCTGAAATGTAAAAAAGCTTATTTTTTTAATATTATTTTCAAACTTTATGAATAAAAATTCTAAAATAGCAAAAAAGGTGTGTATAAAAACGATAAAAAATGAAACCTGCATTGTCTACGGAAAAAACGTCGCAAAAAATCACGTCGTTAGCCCAACAAATAAAAAAGTTATAGCCATTTAACTAACACGTGCTAAAAATGGCTAAACGGTGTCTGGTCCTGAAGGCGCAAAAGACATGTATCCCCTCTCCACAGGATCTCCACAGGACAGGGGATACATGTGTGATCGCTGGCAGCGATAGGGAGAACGGGGGACTGAAAGTTCCCTGAAGTTCTGCATCACAAACCTCAGACTTCCGGGGTCTGTGTCGGCAGCTCCGTAGAAATGAATGGAGCGCCGGTCGTGCTTGTGCGCATGCGTGACCAGCGCTCCTTTCATTTTTATTGAGCTGCGCAGATGCCGGAAGTCAGAGGTTAGTCATGGAGAACTTCAGTGGACTTTCAGTCCCCGGTTCGCCCTATCGCTGCCAGCGATCACTCATGTATCCCCTATCCTGTGGAGATCCTGTGGAGAGGGGATACATGTATTCTGTAGGACACACTGTAGGTCGCATTTTTTTGGGAGGGGGGACGCTGTATGGCGTTCCCTACGGGGGGGGGGAACGCTGTATGGCGTTCCCTACAGGGGGGTGGCTGTATGGCGTTCCCTACAGGGGGGAGCTGTATGGCGTTCCCTACAGGGGGGGCTGTATGGCGTTCTCTACAGGGGGGGCTGTATGGCGTTCCCTACAGGGGGGCTCTATGGCGTTCTCTACAGGGGGGGCTGTATGGCGTTCCCTACAGGGGGGGCTGTATGGTGTTCTCTACAGGGGGGGCTGTATGGCGTTCTCTGCAGGGGGGCTGTATGGCGTTATCTACAGGGGGGCTGTATGGCGTTATCTACAGGGGGACTGTATGGCATTCTCTACAGGGGGATGTATGGCGTTCTCTACAGGGGGGGGCTGTATGGCGTTCCCTACAGGGGGGGCTGTATGGTGTTCTCTACAGGGGGGGCTGTATGGCGTTCTCTGCAGGGGGGCTGTATGGCGTTATCTACAGGGGGGCTGTATGGCGTTATCTACAGGGGGGCTGTATGGCGTTCTCTACAGGGGGATGTATGGCGCTATCTACAGAGGGGGGGCTGTATGGCGTTATCTACAGGGGGGCTGTAAAAAAGGCACTATCTACAAGGGGCGGGGGGTTGTGTGACACCCAGGGGAGGGGGGGCCCCAGTCAAAAGTTTGCTATGGGGCCCAGTCTTTCCTAGTTACGCCCCTGATTAAAGAGGTATTCCCACAGTCAAAATTTATGGAATATCTCCCAAAACTGGGAACTCCGTTAATCAAAGTATGGGGGTGTCTCGTCCTTCATTGTTCTTTAGAATTAGGCAGAACCCAGATGCAACAGGAGGAGAGGAGGGGATGAGACAACCTCGTATGTGCATCACTCTCCATTATACCATAATGGATTACCCATTATAATGCAGAACTGTTTCCTCTACAACTCCTTTATTGAGGTACATTATTAGAGATGGGTAGCAACTCTGTACCAGACATATATTTTCAAATCAGCTATTACCTAGAGGGAACTAGAGTGTGGGTTTCATTCACACTGCATGAGCTGAACCACCTTGAACCAACTCTCCTAAATATTATATTTCTATTGTTACCAAAATTTAAGACCATTATCCTATTCAGCAGAGTTTAAACGGAAATTACTCCTAGCCTGGTCACGTCTTCCATCCAAGCTAGGAGAATGTTGTTCCCCTTTCTCAGATGGTTTGTGATTTTGTAAGGTTATCCCACATTCCAGGCTGATACCTTAGTGGTGGGAGGCCTTGCTTCAGTTAAAACCCACATAGCAAATGTCTTTCACACTCCATAAGCGGACCCATGATGTGGATTTAGTCTATGCGAAATTAACTTTTCTACCTACAATTTACAATATTTCAGATTTTATTGGGGTTTAATACACGCATCGATTTTTATATTGGCTTTGTTTACTTTTTAATCTCGCCATTTGCAAGCAATATATATATAAGAGTTTAATGGGGGAAGAAAGGAAACACAATTCTGAGATAAAAAGTTGGAATTCTGAGTTTACAAGTCAGAATTCTAGGGGAGAATAGCTCTGTACAAATGGTAACCAACGGAGCCTGGTATGTAGGAACACAGAGACCCTGCGGCTCCATGGAACAGTGCCATATGGGACACCGTGTGCCACCGTCCAGCCTCCTACACACGGCTCTGCATGGAGCATGAGGCCTTACCTTTCTGAAAAGCATAAATCTAATCACAAAGAAATTTGTGTAAAGACGGAGTTGTAGTATAGTAATTAGTAAACATTAAAGCTGGGTTTACAGGGGCAGACATGTGCCCATAACAAGCGCGGATCGCCGATAATTACAGGACGATTGGCGCTCAATTAACGTCTCTTTACGTGGGCCAATGTAAAGTGTATGGGGACAAATGATCAGTAATACAATTGTTCGGTCTTCATACAGTTTACATAATGTTGGCAGCACATCAACTGTTTACACGGGGAGATGTGCTGCCGACAACGATGATTTTGAGGGCAGCTTAAAAGATAAAATCAGCCGACGAGCAAACGTTTGCTTGTTCGTCGACTGATCACTGGCCTGTTTACTTGAAGACTAGCGTGGGGTTATTGGGTCATCTTTCAATATGATGCTTACATTAAAGGGAGTCTGTTACCAGAAATTTGCCTATCAAACCAGCTACATAGTAATATAGTATAGCCTCACCTGAATCTTACACTTTTTTCATTTTTCAGCTAAGTGGCTCCATTGCAGTGATAATCACTTTATTCCTTATATGAAAATGAGCTTTTTGGAGCAATGAGGACGTTACCGTTGCTCCAAACTCATCTACGTTTTATCCCCAGTCTGACCCTCCCTCCCTTTCTCCTTTGATTGACAGGGTCATGTAGTGATCACACCTGGCCCCGTATTCTACATGAGCACACCCGCGCTTCTGCTTCCGAAGCAGGGCATGCACAGTACATCACCGGTCTAATCAGTTGTACTGGGCATGCGCCCATTACGTCACACTATACCTGGGAGCGCTCATGAAGGATACGGGGCCAGGCGTGATCATGTCTTCTACACTGCCTGGCCCTGTCAATCAAAGAAGGAAGGGAGGGAGGGAAGGTCGGACTGGGGATAGAAGATAGATGAGTTTGGAGAAACGATGGTTGCTCCAAAAAGCTCATCTGCATATAGGGAATTAAGTGATTTTCACAGCATTGGAGCTACTCAGCTGAAAAATGAAAAAAGCATTAGATTCATGTGAGGCTACACTATATCACTGTGCTGCTGGTTTGATAGGCAAATTTCTGGTGCCAGACTCCTAAATTTTAGATTATTTGGGATTATCTCTTGGAATACAAGATAACTTCTTATAGTTTGAAGAGTGACATGATTAATTTTCTTGGTTTATGTACAGTATCGGTGAGTACACTGCTTTGTCTACGGGTCTGGAGCTGGTGCCAATAAAATGATGTAATGGCTCAGGCACTGGACATCCTCCGGAGCAAGAATTGGAGCTTAGCCAGTACTTCCAGAAATCTTCTCTGCACTTTTTATTCTAGTTGCTATTCTTGCTCTCATTTTTTTTTTCAAATGTGGTGAGGCACGATAAGCATTTAAACATTACAAATATATAGTCATGATGAACATAATTCCACATGCAGACAATTTAACACATCCTTTGACATGAATGTTTATCACCCTTTCTGTATGTTATGCCACAGTAAATTAGTTCTGTAAAGATATACCATATGGATGGATCACCTCTAATAACTGCAGCCACTGTACTTTATGGTATTATGCAGAGAAGATATCTTTCCCTAGATAGAATGAGACTAGAATTATAAGCCTATTCTGAACCAATAGGCATTTAAAAGAGAAAATTTACTAGATTGGATTATAATGCTTATGTTTATTCTATGATACTTAAATATTCTGTGAATCAGTGGAAAAAAAAGGAAGAATGGAAGTCATGGATGGGAGTTTTGACTTGAGATCACTTCTCACACCACAACTTTCTATCAGTTTTCCTCATTGGGGTGCACAGTTTCTAAGGCGAGTGGTGGAGGTGGATTCAATCTGTGTAGACGCCAATGTTTTTTAAGGTGGGTGTCACAACTGCGCCTCTTGCAGGTTAGCTTTCTGATAAGTAAAATACTCACTGAACCCACATTATAAATGATATCGCCCTGTGATCTAACATAAAGGCATTAGTGCGATAATCAGGCACTATTTATGCTGTGGAGCTCTGCTGTGCAGAAAAAGATAGTGAAAAGCTTATATATCTCTCCAGAAAAGGTATTTTCTCTATGGAGTACAGACTATAAAAAAAAAAAGAAAAATGCATCAATTGTCCTATGCATGCTGCACCTAGAAACTTACAGGTTCACACATCTAAATAAAGACATTAGTGTGAACGCACCCTTAGTGTGTTCTCACTGAACGATTATAAACTGAGTATTTTTCTCCTGTTTGGATGCTATGTTCTAGCCGCTCTATGAATCAGTATAAAGTGTAGCTTCACTTGAATAGGTCCACCTACCCAGATAACTGAAAGATATGTTCTTCACCCTAACACAGCAATGTTTTAGCTCCATATAAAGGCATATGTAGCGGAGAGGCAGCTGCTATGGGTACCAAGATATTGGATGACAAGTACTAAATTGTGAGCAGACTAAGGGTGGGAAATTGACCCAAGGGTTATGGAAAGGGCATCTAAGGCATACAAACACTAGGCCCTTCTGCTCTGGTTGGCAAAACTTGGCTACATAATGGAGAGCCCAATTTGATCTTCACTATGGGGCCTCCCTTTTTTCTATGTACACAAGTGTCTCCAAATGTTTCTATCTCAAGCAAAGTTTTTCCCTAATACAGTGTCACAAAAGAAAATATGTATAGCTAATTTTATATATATATATATATATATATATATATATATATATATATATATATATATATATATATATATATATATATCTATGACACACAGCTATATGGCCAAAGTTATGTGGACACCCCTCCTATTTCCTATTTATTGGTATCAGGTATCAAACACTGGTAGTATTATGTGTCGTACTGAAGAGCTCACTCACTTTAAACATTACACTCTCTTAGGATGCCACCTTTGTCACAAGTCAGATCGTGAAATTTCTGATCTGCTACGTCTTCCCCGGTCAACTGTAAGTGCTATTATTGTGAAGTGGAAGTGACTAGGAGAAACAACAGCTCAGCCATGAAGACTACGCAAAATCACAGATTATATAAACTCACAGTAGAATGCTGGAATTGAAAGACAGATTGTAGGTAGTCAAATAGAGAGTTGGATGAGAGGTGGGAGGACAGTTCAAGGTAAGGATGTTGCTCAAGGAGTTTTCAGACAATTGGAAGTAGCGAGATGGGGTGATAGCTGGACAGAGAGGATTGGTTAATGGCTTCTTGAGGATGGGTGTGATATAAACATACTTAAATGAAGATGGGAGGATTCCAATAGTTAGTGATAGGCTGAAAAGATGGGTTAGGGCTGGGCTATAGTAAGGTTGGGTATCAAGTGGGATAACGACTCCTGGGAGTAAAGATAACGATTGGTTGAGGAAGGAACACGTGGATGAAGATGATCCATTTTAAACAATGGTCTGTGATGACTACCTGGGGAGGCTTGGTCTCATCGCAGACCATGTGGAATGCCAAGCCTCCAGCTACAGCTTAAATTTTTTGTAAAATGGATCATCCTCATCCACCTGTTCATTCCTCAACCAATTGTCATCTTTACTCCCAGGAGTCGTGAGTTGTAATCTGGCACAAATGTGCCGATGCAAGTAAATATTTATTATATATTTATCTAAACCATTATAGGTCTCCAATTACACACAAATTGTCCAGTATTGTCCCCTGATGAACCAACTAGGTTGGGTAAACGCATTGGGAGGGTTATGAAGTGTCAGTATTGTGATTATTTTATGCAATATCTGTTGCTTAGAAACCACACTATTTATGTGTACCAGGCCACCTAGATATCATTTTCTGGATACTGCAGGTGATTATTGTGTATTGTTTATTTGATTCAACCCTGGTTGTGTCAGGGGTATTTGCATTCAAAAGAATTACCCAGAGTATTTTAATGTTATAGGCCTATCTAAAAAGATGTGTTTTCACGGCACGCTTAAAACTGTGGATGTTGGGGATTAATCTGATTGTCTGGCGTAGTGCATTCCAGAGAACTGGTGCAGCATGAGAAAAATCTTGGAGACGGGAGTGGGAGAATCCGATTATGGAGGATTTTAATTTAAGGTCATTGGCAGAACCTAGAGCGCAGGTAGGGTGGTAGACAGGGATGAGGGAAGAGATGTAAGGAAGTGGAACATTGTGGAGAGCTTTGTGGGTAAGAATAATAAGTTGTATTCTAAAGTGAATGGGCAACCAGTGCAGTGACTGGCACAGGGTAGATGTGTTGGTGTAGCGGTTGGTCAGAAAGATGAGCCTGGCTGCTGCATTCAGGGTAGATTGGAGAGAGGAGAGTTTAGTGAGGGGAAGAGCGATAAGTAATGAGTTACAGTAGTCAAGACCAGAGTCAATCAGAGTGACAATGGGAGTTTTGGCTGTATCCACAATAAGAAAAGGGTGGATTCTGGAGATGTTTTTGAAGTGGAGGTTACAGGAGCGTGTAAGCGGTTGAATATAAGGAGTAAAGGAAAGATCAAGAGTCCAAGATAACCCCAAGACAGCTGGCGTGCTGCCAATGAGTTATGGTAGTGCCACGAGATGGAGACATTAGGTTTAGGTAGGTAAGTAGATGGTGGAAGCACAAGGAACTCAGTTTTAGAAAGAGTCAGTTTCAGAGAGAGGACCTGATGTTAGAGACAGCGGACAGACAATCACTGGTGTTTTGTAATAGAGTAGGGGTTGTGTAGAGGGAAAAGAGGAGATTTTCATCAGCGAAGGTGGAAAAGCAGGTTAGAGGAAGAGCACTGAGCAATTGTATAGAGGTAATGCGGGGACTGAAGATTGAAGCTGTTTCTAATAGTGTTGATCTTCTGTTAGAAATACGTGGCAAAGTCCTCAGCTGAGATCAGAGATAAGGAAGGGGTCACTGGCGGATGGAGTAGAGAGTCAAAAGTGTTAAATAATAATTTGGGATTGTGGAACAGAGAAGATATGATTCTACAGAAATAGTCTTGTTTAGCAGAAGTGAGTGTGGATTTGAAGTTGAGAAGTATTTCTTTGTATGTTGCATAGACTTCCCTGGGGTTGGTTTTCTTCCAATGTCGCTCTGCAACCCTTGAAGCTTGCCTCCAATTTTTTCATCAGATTATCAGATTAGTGTGCCAAGGTTGATTATTGATTTGTCGAGGGAGAAATTTATGAAAGGCTTTACACCAAATTTGCTATATAATTGGCAAATTTGTCATTTTTCATTGCTCACGATAAAAAATGTGAGCAGGGCTTAGCGGAGGGGGTGGGGTCATCCGCTGCCTGACAGATTGACTATAGTTTACACCAGAAACTGGCGTAAATCACTGTAGAAATCTACACTTGCTCGCAGCCGGCATAGATTACGCACGGACAGCCAAAGATGCAACAAATTTATTGAGTGGCGTCTGCCTTTTAATAATTTTTTTGCATCTTGCCAGCGGGCTTTAAGCTAAGACAGGTGTATAAAACGCTAGTCCTAATAAATCTGCCCCAAATAGTTTTTTTAGGGGGTGGAGGTCATAAAATTATTTCATAATACAGCTTTTCTATTTCAATTTTTTTTCCAGTACAAACAATGATTTTATTTTGCTATTAAGTTGAATAAATCTTCATTGATTTTCAATCATGCTAATTATTTAACATATCTGAAATGTAGAATAACCAGACGGCATCTGAAATAAGAAAAGTTGAGAACTAATGCCAGATTCAGTGTGTGTACCAACAATACATGTTCTGTACACAGGATGTAAGTGCACTTATGGATCATGTAATAGAAATGCTATTAGAATTATATTTATCTTGCATGCACAACTTAGAAGCACAACTAGGAAGACTTAGATGGCAAAAAATAACTAGTGAGAGATGAATTCATGAGATTTTTTTTTTTTTTTGCTCAAGTTATATACGCATGGTCTCTGCTGATGACTGTAATATGAAACTTTCGTGTTATTGATACACTTATTAAATCTGAAGATGTCAGACAGGTTATGTGCTCATTGCCCCCAGACCGGTATAATTAACTTCTGCTTAATAAACTGAACAGTTATTAACATCCTAAAGGCCACCATGAGCGTTCTGCACCACGGGTCTCCACATACATAATTTTCTTCTCATACCGGAACATATTAGATGAGATCTTTAAATTATTACTAGGTGTTGTACATGTAATGTTAATGAGCTTAGCTAAAAATTCTTGAAAGAAAAAAACCATCAAGAACTAAGATAATCTTGAAAACATAAATATTCAACAACCAGAACTGTTGTATGTGGACAGACTGACCATGTTGCCCATATTAAAGGGGTTGTCTGGTTCTGGAAACTTATTTTCAAATACCTTTATGTTTAATAGAGGAGGGAATAGGGAATAGCCCTCGCCATCGCTGGGCTAAAGCTTGCAACTTTTTACGTTTGTTGCCACTATACAAAAGTGGCGGGAAAGGGGCCGGGGTTTAGCAAAGGAGGTGCGGCCTCCACCAGAGCAACAGATTTTTCATAATTTACTCCTGAAACTGGCGTTAGATATGCATTTCTGTCACACGGACAGCCAAGGATGTGCCAAATATATTAAGAGGTGTGCCCCTCTCAATATATTTGGCACATTTTCCGCCAATGTAAATTAGCTTAAGACTGACGTTTAACATGCCAGTCTTAATATATTTCCCCCACTGTTGTCTGCAGAGGAATTGAAGATCAGTTTCTATGGCATAAAGGCTATGTAACCTTTGAAATAGATTATTATTATTATAAAATTTTTTAATAAAAACGTCAGTCAGTGTGTTTTGTGCCACTTTATAATTAGCTTTTCTTAAAAATAAATTTTTACTTTTTGAGATACAGCTGCTCTGTATTCTGTATGCAGAGCAGCTTGCATAGAGCGCTAATACCTGAATCCGTCACATTCGAGGGACTAACGGTTTCAGTGTGTGAGTCCTGCAAGTCTCTGACACGCAGGATCGAGCTGTTACTGATTACATCTAAGTTCATAACTTAGATGTCATCGATTACAGGTCAGAGACCTGCTGACCCGCTGACAGTGAACCAGTCAGTCCCACGAATCTGATGGATTCAGGTATTAGTGCACTATACAGCTGCTCTGTATACAGAATACAAAGCAGCTGTATCTCAAAAAGTTAAAAATAATTAAAAATAAAGTAATTCTAAAGTTGCACAAAACACACTGATTGACCTATTTATTTAAAAAAAATTGCTTTTGAAGGTTTACATAGATTTTAATTATAGCAATAGTTATACACCTATGGATTAGCTACTGCATACCAGGCAAAAAACACCTGTGCTACTTTATCTATATGTATAAAGAATATTTTTCCATTTTTATTTCTTTGGAAATAGGTTTGAGGCTTAAGCAGACCTAACTACCAAAAGTAA
The DNA here is from genome assembly GCF_050947455.1 of Rhinoderma darwinii. Classification (NCBI taxonomy): domain Eukaryota; kingdom Metazoa; phylum Chordata; class Amphibia; order Anura; family Rhinodermatidae; genus Rhinoderma; species Rhinoderma darwinii. The sequence goes on from NC_134689.1 coordinate 339,467,415, forward strand.
TATAAGAAACCCTGACTGGCCTGACTTCGCCAATAAATATTCAACAACTTCTATAAGAATGTCATTTGCACACTATCGAATGATTTAACTTTTTGATTAAGGGACCGGTCAGCTCTCCTGGCATGTCTGATTTAATAAATAATTGTAATAACAATTCTCGACCACCTCCATAGAAGAATAGGTACACATATATGTAGCCAAAAAGATGGGTACAGACAGGTGGATGTTCATGAAGACTGGCATACCGACTGAGCAGTATGGGTGTAACTTTTTGTTAGTTCTGTTTTTACATGTATCTGTGTATCAAAAGTGCTAGCATTGTACATTTTATCAGATATTAACATTTTTTATCTAGAACTGAACCTCTTTATTGAACAGTGTCCTTCAAATAATCATGTACCTCTTGTTTGTTGGGAAACCAGCCCTATTCAAATTAAATTTTATTGGGTTTCTGTTATAAGAGAGTACAAATAGGAGCAAAACATGTTTACAACAAGCAAATGGTGCCACTCTGCATGGCAGGAGCCAATTTCTACGCCAGTGCCAACTTCAGCATGCATAGGTATGCCTGTAATAATAATATTATAATAATAATATATGATAAGGCGATGAACAGAGTTCCTGAAAGAGCTTACACGTAGAATAAATAAACCAAATTCTATACACAGAGCTAACTATTAATAGGGTATATAATAAATTGTACAATGATGGAAACACTTTAACAGAAAATATATGCATATGTCCCTGGACGTAGCCATAGCAACCAGAATTCCATTTTTACTTTTCTGACTGCATTGGGAAAGCTGGAAAGTGAAGCACCATATAAATAAAGCTTATGTTACAAAGTTAATATGTTTTTCACTTTCGTGACTGAAGTTAAAGCTTAATAAAAAAAAAGTTTAAATCTTATTTAATATACTGATAGCAATAAAAAGATTGTCTTTTTTAAACCTAAAGTGTCCGCTGGGACCCCCAACTATCAGCTGCACTCTGCAAGTGTTCAATTTTCCTGCAGTGCTACCACAGGGGAAGTGAAGAATTACACATTTCCTATTTAAATTAATGGGCTAACTATGTAATGCATCGAAATGTCAGGTCCTTCAGAACGAGAAATGTTCTTTGTAGCTGCTCTCAACTTTGGCTAATAAATAAAGGTCCTTAACCGTTTGGCGCCACTCACCGTAAGTGCAGCCAGTACTTAGTGCACAACACTGTACATTTACGGCTCTGTGATCCAGGGGACACAGTGGTTGTGCCCATGCCATCACGCGCAGAGAGGCGACTACTCTGTAACATACAATGACTTCCCACTGCTACATCATCAAAAAAAAGTTATGGCTCTCAGAATGTAGCTTAGCAAAAACATAAAATTTACACTGCTTTCTGAATGGATGTCTCCTTAAAGTGTACCTAACCTTTTAGGTGACTTTTCAGAGTAAACTGTCATATGTGTCTACAAGAGGAATAACACTACTTCTGGTCAAATTTTTTTTTTTGCAGTTATCCCCTATGCAGGCTCTATCTCTAATTCTCATTTTTCCCTGAGCTAATGGGTGGAGCCTAATTGCTATCATCCTGCTTCTCAATTTAATTTTAGCACACCCTCAGAAGCAGCAGCAACATGGATGACATCATACAACAGTAATAAGCAGTGTAGCTGTGAATCCAGCACTGGAGTGAGATATAACACTTACTAGGAAGTTTCAGCAGCGTGTGTCTCTCTGCCTCTCTCCTCCTCAGCTCCTGCCTCCTCCTCCCCCTCTGCCCTCTCCATAGACTTCTATGGGCAGCTGTAACTTGATCCCTCAGTGGGCTAATAGTCCGTCACCTCTTGGGGAGATGCATTTAGCAGTAAATTCAGAGTAAGTGAACAGTTGGAGGGGGAGCCTGATAAGTAGAGAAAAAGGCATTTTTCTCCACTCTAATAAGGTATATTACAATGTTTTGCTTGTACTATTTATTTACGTAGAGTTTGTTAAAAATTTAGAGAACATTTAAGGGGTTAATTGGGGATTTGAAAATGACAGCTTTAGATGGGTAGCCTGCAGCTGCTGGGCCTTTTCTGCACTGCCCGTTTACCACCCTTTATGCCAGTTCTATAGGCACCTCTTTTAAATATCACTTATTTCTAATGCTCACAGAATGTAAACCCACCAAACACTAGAATATGATTCTTTGTATTTGATGAACTGTAATATCACCAATCGTCTTAACCCCCAAACCATACGAAAAACTGTTCTTACTGTTTCATATTGGCATTTATAAACTCAGCGCCTCTCAATTTCAGCTGACATTACAAGTCGTGTTTCCTGACAGGTACCTGCAGCACTTGTGATTATAGTCCCAGTGAGATGGCAGGTGACATGTAGGAAAACATTCTTCTTCTGTGCAGCCAGTCAAATTCATTCCGTCATTCTGGGTTATAACTTAAAACAGCTGCAAGTCCCTTTGATGGAGTTTAGTCGTTTTGTTCTTAGTCTGACATCCTACAATGACCTGTCAACACTTATTTCTACAGAGCAGTGCAAAATGTTATTTCCTTAGGGTATGTTCACACGGCCTATTTACGGACGTAATTCAGGCGTTTTTGCCCCGAATTACGTCTGAAAATAGCGCCTCAATAGCGCTGACAAACATCTGCCCATTGAAAGCAATGGGCAGACGTTTGTCTGTTCAAACGAGGCGTATATTTACGCGCCGCTGTCAAATGACGGCGCGTAAATAGACGCCCGCGTCAAAGAAGTGACCTGTCACTTCTTTGGCCGTAATTGGAGCCGTTATTCATTGACTCCAATGAATAGCAGCGCTAATTACGGCCGTAATGGACGCAGCGTTCAAGCGCCTGCACATGCCGGTACGGCTGAAATTACGGGGATGTTTTCAGGCTGAAACATCCCCGTAATTTCAGCCGGTACGGACGCCCTCGTGTGAACATACCCTTACCGTGATGGCATTTCATAAAAATTGTATTATAAAAATTGTTATTGTTGTTTCTAAAAATGTACAAAAAAAATTGTGGGCACAATTGAATTGTTTGTTCAATTTTCAACTATGTTATTCCTGGCCTCAGCGGTAAAGGGCAGAACGATGGCTTAGTGGGTAACACTGTATCCTTTCGGTCCTGGATTTAAATTCAAACAAGAACAAGATGGAGTTTGTATGTTCTCCCTGTGTTTGCGTGGGTTTCCTATGGGTACTCCGATATCATCCTACAATCCAAAAACATACAGATAGGTTAACCATGTAATCAACAGAAATAAAAAACAGGACCTGCATCCAGAGCACATTCAGGCATGACTTTAGTATTGAATACAGCACCAAGAAGCATTTCTCATTTACAATCCAGAGGAGATGATGGTAAAGAGCTGACTTGTAAAGCTTATTCAATGAAGATTTGAACGTTTCCACCACTTGGAAACATTTCATATATTTCCTCTCTCATTACCAAATATCTATCTCATCTCTTGTACTCTGCGTTCAGCTTACGACTCTCATTCTCCCATATTACATCCTCTCACACCTGCCTGCAGGACCTCTCCCGTGCTTCACCCATTCTGTGGAACTCCCTGCCTGGGGCCATCAAACTTGCTCCTAAATTCCATGTTTTACGCGTGCTTCGAAACTAATTTCTTCAAGGAGTCTATGTCACATAATCATAGTCCATGGCCCATACGCAATCTGACCTGGTCACAGATATCTCCACCCTGTCCCCAACTAGCTACCCTTGCATCAACCTGCACTTTATGACTGTATTGCGTCAACACGAGAGGCTGTTCTTTTTGACAAAATTAGCACCTTGTACGTGATGTTCCACTCCTCATGTAAACTCCAATGGGCAGGGACCTCTCTTCGTTTGTCTCATTGTTTATTTTATTTTTTTATTACTTGCTTTTTAACTAGTTTGTCACCTCCTCAATTGTAAAGCTCTCCAAAATATGTCGGTGCTATATAAATATAGAAGAGGCTGGACGCAGCCTGCAGGGCTTAAGGGGAAGCCTCCATGACCTCACTGGTAGGAAAGGGGTTAATAGGTAAGGGAGAGTTGGAGGGAGAGTTAGGAGGAGGTGGAGGAGGGACAAGGAGGAGTCAGGGGGCCGTTGCTGAGCTTCCCGCTGTTTGCGGCATTGAGCCGGAAGCAGCGGGAGGAGTAACACAGGGAGAGACAAGCTCCCCGTTGCCCGCGCTACTCACAATGTCGGAGGCTGTATTATTAGAGCGGCTGCGTGCCGCTGCTGTGCACCACGGTCCCGGATGGCTGGAGGAGACCGTGGCTGCATTAACTAGGATCCCGGACGCCGTTTCGCCACGTCAGGCCCGGCGTTCGGGGTCTGTTGCAGGGGACAGGCTCCCCTCCCCCGGCCCCCTTACTAGCATTACTATGGCGGCGGGGGGGGAGTCGGCAACAACCGCTCCTGCTCGGAGCAGGCTGAGAGCGTTGCCGGGGGTGACGGCGACTCAGGCCGGGTCGACCCGTCCCTCCCGGCGGTCCCGACCTCCAGAGCGCCTCAGTCCTGAGGCAGTCCCGCGGACACGGCGTCGCAGAGGGAGCCCGATCTCGGACGCTGCAGGCCAGGCAGCTGGGAGGACCGCCCCTTCCCAGGCCCTGCGTCCTGGCAGGAATCCCAAGCCGCAACGGGGTCCGGCGGTAAGCAGGGAGTCGCAGGCCGGGCTCCCTGTCACCCCTCCCCCATCGGATGGAAGATTCGGAGGACAAGGTACGGCCGCCCCGCCTGGTGATGTTCCGGCCAGGGGGCAGGCTTCTTCAGGATCATCAAGACGGACGCCTAGATCTACAGCGACGTCGAGGCAACAGGTCCGGTCAGAAGTCTGGGTTCCAGCGGTCGGGCGGCAGGTTGCCGGCCCATCGGTCAGCACTTCATCATCTCCGTTCCGAAGATGTCGGTGGGATGGCCAGTCGTCTGCGAGAGAAGAGCTGGAGGAAGGTGAACTGGACGCGTATCGTCGAGGTCAGGATTGTCCGGATGACGGGAACACAGCGCCTGTGCAGCCCGGTGAGTGTATAACTCCATCATTGTCATATCCAGCGATTTTTATGTCGGGTGTAGGCGGGGGGGCTGCTAGCGTCGCATCGGTGGCCGGTAGTGGCGCGGGCGGGCGCGATGGCGCGGGTCTGGCAGATTTAGTGGGTTGCTTGAGAGAGCTGGTCGGGCGCCTAGATAGGGCGGCGGCGCCGGTAGTCACGGAAGTGTCCCCGGCGGTAGTTTGGGAAGGCCCCAGGGACGTGGGATTGTTACAGGCGCGGCCCGTGACGGCGGTTAGAGAGGCGATCGCGGTGTCGGTACAGACCGAGGCACAAAAAGATGGCGATCGGGTGCGTATTGATGATCGTGCTCGTGGGGAGGTGTATGTTTGTTTCGAAGGTCCGTTGGGGGCGCATTTAAAGCAGGAGGTGCGTGAGTGGATCTGGAAGGACGAATATGTTGAGATTTTTTCTCTCTTGCCGCTCGCTAAATTTAATTTGGATAAGAGCAAGCGGGACGAGAGTAAAAAGGACGAGGAGGAACGGCGGCGGTATAGGCTTATCCCGCAGACGTTCGTTAATTGGTCACAGGCGTTCGCCATATTAGCCAGTGTGATAGGGGAAAAGGTGCCGGAAAATTGTTCGGCGTTGTTTTGTTATTTTGATGCCATTGGGGAAGCTCATAGGGCGTATGGGGGTCAGGCGTGGCTGCGATACGATGAGCAATTCCGTCAGCGGAAAGCGGTTCGGCCGGCGATTCGGTGGGACCAGAAGGATATTGCTCTCTGGTTACGGGTTACGGCTCCGGTTAGGCAGTCCTTTCCCGGGAGCGCCGGCCAAGGAGGCCAGTCTAGTCAGGTTGGACAAGGCGGCGGGGGAAAGGCGGGGTTTTGCTGGCAATTTAATGAAGGCCAGTGTAAGTTCGGGGCCACGTGCAAGTTCAAGCACGTGTGTTCCGAGTGTAATGGTGCATCACACGGGGCGGCAAAATGTATGCGAAAAAAGAGGTCAGGGAACCAGTCCTCCGCGGCTGGTCAAGGGGGTGTCACCGGTGAGGGTGGAAAAGATGGCCCCTTATCTAAATGAGTATCCGGATAGGGCGGCGGCTAAGTTGCTTTACGAGGGGTTTTGTGTTGGTTTTGTTATTCCTCCGCCTCCTTATGAGGTTCCGGTTACGCGGTTTAAAATCGGCTTACTTGCATGCCAAGGTCGTGTCGGAAAAATTGTTAAAAGAAGTTTCGTTGGGTCGCATGTCGGGGCCTTTTGTTGATTCGCCAGTAAAAGATTTAGTTGTGTCCTCGTTGGGCATTGTTCCTAAGCGCGAGCCCGGAAAATTTCGTTTAATTCAACATTTATCGTATCCCAAGGGTTCGTCGGTAAATGACGGGATTGATCACGAGTTGTGCTCCGTAGTCTATACCTCATTCGATAAGGCGGTGGGTTTAGTGCGGGCTGCGGGTCCAGGCGCGCTGCTAGCAAAAACCGACATCGAGGCGGCGTTCAGGTTGTTGCCAGTTCATCCAGAGAGCCAACGGCTGTTGGGTTGTTTTTGGAATGGGGCTTTTTACGTGGATCGGTGCCTTCCGATGGGGTGTTCCCTTTCTTGTGCATACTTCGAGGCGTTTAGTAGCTTCGTGGAATGGGTAACGAGGGGAGTATCCGGGGTCGACTCGTTGATCCATTACTTAGATGATTTCTTGTGCGTTGGCCCGGGGGGTTCGCCGGTTTGCGGTAATTTGCTTTATGCGCTACAGAAGGTGGCGAGGGATTTTGGGATCCCTTTGGCGCCAGAAAAAACGGAGGGCCCGGTAGGGACGATTTGTTTTTTGGGAATTGAAATAGATTCGGTGGCAATGGAGTGTCGTCTCCCTGCGGATAAGCTGGGTGCTTTGAGGCTGGAGGTACGGCGGGCTTGTAGACTGAAGAAAATGACGCTGCGGGAGCTTCAGTCGCTGCTGGGGAAGTTGAATTTCGCCTGCCGGATTATGCCAATGGGGAGGGTGTTTGGTAGACGGTTGGCGGCGGCAACGGCGGGAGTGCGTGCGCCGCATCATTTTGTGCGGCTCAAGGAGGAGCATCGAGCTGATCTTCAGGTTTGGGATGACTTCTTGGGCCAGTACAATGGTCGCTCGCTGTGGATGGCCCCAGCGCAGGATACGAGTGATTTGAATATTTTTACGGATGCGGCTGGGGCGGGCGGTTTTGTAGCTTACGGGGGAGGTCCGTGGTGCGCAGGTCAATGGCCGGCTAGTTGGGTGTCCAGTGGACTCACGCGGAATCTGGCCCTGCTCGAGCTGTTCCCCATCGTGGTGGCGGCGACCATTTGGGGGGACAGGCTCAGGGATAAGAAGGTTCGTTTTTACTGCGACAACATGGGGGTGGTGCTGGCCATTAATAACATCACGGCGTCCTCTCCTCCGGTAGTTCAATTGTTGCGACATTTAGTGTTGGTGTATTTGTCGTTGAACGCGTGGGTGGTGGCGGTTCATGTGCCGGGAGTACGGAATTGTATCGCTGACGCTCTTTCTCGCTCGCAGTGGGACCGGTTTCGGCAATTGGCACCGGGAGCGGAACGTCTCGGTTTGGCTTGTCCGGAACATCTTTGGGATCTGGTCTCGGTCCCGTAGAACAACTGGTACAAAGGTCTTTGGCGCGCACGACGTGGAGTGCTTATTCTGCTTGTTGGAGGCAGTGGGAGGAGTGGGTAAGAGAGTTGGGTGACGTCAATACGGATAGAGACAGGTTGGTGGCACTTTTGTACTGGTTAGGGGACGCCTGGGAGGCGGGGTTTTCAGTGGCAAAGGTGAACCGTTTCATATCTGCGGTGGCGTTTGGTTTTAAGTGGCGAGGCTTTCAGGATGTATCTAAGGACTTTCTGGTGTCACAGGCTTTGAAGGGGTTGCGCCGAGGTAGAGTGGAGGCGGATAGTAGAAGGCCCGTGTCGTTTGCTTTGCTTAGCTCGTTGGGCGGTTCGTTAGCATCGGTCTGTCGTTCTTCAGGCGAAATGGATTTGTTTCGGTTAGCTTTTTCGTTAGCGTTCTTTGGGGCATTTAGGATAGGTGAGTTGGTGTCGCCAAGTACCAAACAGGCAGGGGGGCTGAGATCTGGGGAAGTGAGCTTATTCGCAGATCGGCTGGAGGTATGGTTGCGTCGGTCAAAAACAGACCAATTAGGGAAGGGTAAGCTGATAGTTTTGTTCGCCCTCCCGGGGTCGGTTATGTGCCCAGTAGAGTGCATGCAGGGTTTTAAGCCGCAAGCGGGGTCCCCAGATTTGCCTTTGTTACGTCATGTGGACGGGTCGTTTTTGTCCAGGTTTCAGTTTGGAGCTGTATTTAAGAAATGTCTGACGGCGGTTGGTGTCGCGGCGGGCTCATATTCATCTCATTCCTTCAGGATTGGCGCAGCAACTGAAGCGGGGCGCTGGGGGTTGGATGATGAAGGGGTGCGGCGCATTGGTCGTTGGGAGTCCAACAGATTTAAGTCCTATGTCCGCCCCCATTTGTTATGAGGTTGTGGTTAACGCTTATGAAATGTTTTGTATGGCGGTGTCTAATTGTTTTTTCCGTTTCAGATTCGCCTCCGTGTTTGGTGTGGTTGCTGGGTCATTCGTACGTGCACTGGGGGGCTTTGAGGGCGGACGTCCGCCCGGACGGTCGCCAGTTGCGCATTCCGCGACAGGATGCGGTTGTGCATTGGCTGGGATTTAGAGGTATGTCATGGAGCAGGGTGTTGGCAGAATTCCAGACATATGCCCGGCTTGATAGGGTTCCGGAGGTCTTAGTGTTGCACGTGGGTGGGAATGACTTAGGAGTCCGCCCCTTTCGTGAGTTGGTGCGGGATATCAAACACGATATGTTGTGTTTGTGGGTTTCTTATCCCAAGTTGGTAATAGTGTGGTCGGACATAGTCCCGAGGAAACATTGGCGGTTGGCTAGGTCAGTGGAGAGAGTCAATAAGGCTCGCATTAAAGTTAATCGGGCGGTGTCCCGTTTTGTAGCAAAAAACGGGGGCATTTGCGTGCGGTACAGGGATTTGGAGTCAGGAGTGGGGAACTTCTGGAGGAGTGATGGGGTTCATCTGACCGAGGTTGGCATTGATCTTTGGAGCTTGGCGATAGCAGAAGGAATAGAAAGGGCGGTGGTGGTGTGGCGGAACTCACAGGCTTAAGGTGGTCAAGGCCTGTTTCGCTGTGGCGGGGGGAGTCCTTGAGGCCAGTCAGTACAAAATGGTGGGGGGGTCGCATCGGGGGTATGCGTCCCCCAAAAAAGGTACATGGTTGAAGACTTCATCGGGTGTTATCCCTTTGAAGTGGTCTTCTGGTGGAAGGTATATCACTTGAAGGCTTCATCGGGTGTTATCCCTTTGAAGTGGACTTCTAGTGGTCGGTATATCACTTGAGGGCTTCATCGGGTGTTATCCCTTTGAAGTGGACTTCTAGTGGTTGGAGCCATCTGCAGAGGTGAACGGTGCTTCCGAGCTGGTTTACGGCTGGAGGTAATTGGTGGTTTGCAGATGGCTAACTCGGTGTGTTCTTAAAAAAGGAATATCTGAAAGGGCTTCAAGGACTTCCTCTGCTCGGGTTAATGTTAACGTTAAAATTGTTATTTACGATTCTGACCCATGTTGGGTCATGTGAATTATTAGGAGGAATTCTCTGGTGGATTCCTAACTAGTTATCCGAATGTTTCGGATTTAAATTGTTTTTATAAAACTGTGAAATTAATAAACGGCTGCTGTGGCCATTTCACATCCAACCTCGGTGTCACGTGTCTTTCCTAAAGGTGGGGGTGGAGGGATAAGATGGGTAAGGGAAGGTTCATTAACACACGACTCTACTTAGGCAGGTCAAGAAGAGGCTGGACGCAGCCTGCAGGGCTTAAGGGGAAGCCTCCATGACCTCACTGGTAGGAAAGGGGTTAATAGGTAAGGGAGAGTTGGAGGGAGAGTTAGGAGGAGGTGGAGGAGGGACAAGGAGGAGTCAGGGGGCCGTTGCTGAGCTTCCCGCTGTTTGCGGCATTGAGCCGGAAGCAGCGGGAGGAGTAACACAGGGAGAGACAAGCTCCCACCCTCCCGCCCTTGGTTTGTTACCCCTGTGGGTCTTTATGTACGTCCGTTTATGAGTGTTGTCTTTGATTTGTGTGCTTATTTAACATGTTTTTTCCTTTTTCCGGAGTAGGTTCTGTTGTCATGGCAGCTGGCGGGGGGAGTCCTTGAGGCCAGTCAGTACAAAATGGTGGGGGGGTCGCATCGGGGGTATGCGTCCCCCAAAAAAGGTACATGGTTGAAGACTTCATCGGGTGTTATCCCTTTGAAGTGGTCTTCTGGTGGAAGGTATATCACTTGAAGGCTTCATCGGGTGTTATCCCTTTGAAGTGGACTTCTAGTGGTCGGTATATCACTTGAGGGCTTCATCGGGTGTTATCCCTTTGAAGTGGACTTCTAGTGGTTGGAGCCATCTGCAGAGGTGAACGGTGCTTCCGAGCTGGTTTACGGCTGGAGGTAATTACTGGTTTGCAGATGGCTAACTCGGTGTGTTCTTAAAAAAGGAATATCTGAAAGGGCTTCAAGGACTACCTCTGCTCGGGTTAATGTTAACGTTAAAATTGTTATTTACGATTCTGACCCATGTTGGGTCATGTGAATTATTAGGAGGAATTCTCTGGTGGATTCCTAACTAGTTATCCGAATGTTTCGGATTTAAATTGTTTTTATAAAATTGTGAAATTAATAAACGGCTGCTGTGGCCATTTCACATCCAACCTCGGTGTCACGTGTCTTTCCTAAAGGTGGGGGTGGAGGGATAAGATGGGTAAGGGAAGGTTCATTAACACACGACTCTACTTAGGCAGGTCAAGATTATTAACATTATTACAAATGGTTTTATGACTGTGCCATGAATCATATCATCATCCAGAGTTGTGTCTTTTTCTAGTGAACTTTTGTCTGTTTCATTCACATAAAACTTCTAGGCGACCTATAGACTCAATGAAAAAGTGATCATCCATTAAACTAAAGGTTCACATATATCACCACCAGTAAATATAAGTTGTCAGCCATTTTTATTATTAGATCTGCTATTGAGAAAGCTGAGTGAGAACGCATATGGGAACGCTACAGTTTATATTACCGTGGTCATCCAGCTTTTCCAGACTGTTGAAAGGCGAATCTGTGATTCTAATATTGGTGATAGTTGTCCACCCCTGTATTACTGCATAACAAGGCAGATTTGCAGTTTAGGGGTCTAGGAAAGTTAGGTGCCTTTTTTTCATTAGCCAAAGCTGGGATTGGATCAAAAAAATAAATAGTGCTACGGAATATGTTGACGGTATGTAAACAGTGGGAAATAACTAAATCTTACAGAAAAGCATTCTGTATACCTCAGTATGAGATCAGAGGCATACAGAGAGACAGTATGGCCCTAACACTTGTATTGGTTCTGTGTTACGGCTTAGTACAACACGGAGGATGTACGGAGACCTAGAATCTGAGGATGTACGGAGCCCTAAAATCGGAGGATGTACGGAGCCCTAAAATCGGAGGATGTACGGAGCCCTAAAATGTTCCTGTGCGTGTACGTTTAGTGAACCACTGTTAAAATCCAGATAGTTCTGCAGGGTTCACAGAAAATAAACTTCTAATAACTCAGTGTAAAGAGCAACCTGCATAAACAGCGTCTTGTTTTCTGCATTGCCTTATTGCAAATGTGTTGTGTTCTGCATTGCTAAAGTGCTAAAAGTTTCTACAAATAGACTGTCGTGTTTCTGAAAAAGTCACAGAAATATCTCATACTGCAATGCGACTAATAGTATTGACAATTAAAATGTGAGCACTGAAAATGTCATAGGGAATATACAGCTGATTCTAAGTCTGCTCCTTCATATTGATGTTATTTATATGACTGCAGCAAGCTGCTCTTCTTTCCTTAGTGTCACCTGTCAGCTGTGAGACACTGGGATCTTGTAGTTTGAAATGACAAGTAACAGTAGGCAATGTCCGTATGTGTCAGTACACGGAGTTTGCATTCCCCAGTGGCAGCAATTGTTAAAAATTGACTTATACATCAGGATTAACCCCTTTGGGACGGATACAGTTTAGTGAGAACTTGGAAGAGATAAGATTTCTTCTTTTGCTGCCAGGCTCTGCATGTGATAACGCATTGTACATCAAAGTGTATATTTACATGACATATTTCTTGGAGTTCTGTCGATTTTTTTTCTAATCTCTGCAAAAATAAAACTTTTTTTTTTAAACAAAAATTCTGCCAAAACCCGTGGCAAAATCCTGAGAAAAATATCTCATGTCCCTTAGGGTTTATTCAGATGAACGTGGGTGAAAAACGTCAGTTTTTCACGTCCATGTTGCCCCCGTGCAGGTCCCGTTTTCACGGATCCCTATAGACTTGAGTCTATGGAGGGATCCGTGAAAACTGAAGAAAATAGGACATATTGAATTTTCAAAGGACCCTTCACACAGTCTGTTGAAACAACGACCGTGTGAATGGCCTCATTGAAATACATGCATAAGTGTGATGGCCGTTGTTTTAACGGCAATCCCACGGATGTATACAATGTTCGTCTGATCAAGCCCTTAGGCTGAATTTACACTGGTATCACTCTGCTCTTAGCTCCACCCTTGCTTTGGCTTAAAAACAAACAAAAAACCTACTCTATAAAACACAGAACCCAAATTGCAAAGTTTTAACCGTGTCTTGAAGTAAATCTCTTAGGGTATGTTCACACGGCCTATTTTCGTCCGTTTTTCGGGCCGTAAACGGCCGAAAAACGGCTGAAAAATCGGAAGCAGACGGGCCGTTCTTTTACGCAGCTGTTTTGAAAAACGGCCGTGTAAAAAAACAGCCGCGAAAAAGAAGTGCCTGTCACTTCTTCAGCCGTTTTTGGAGCCGTTTTTCATAGACTCTATAGAAAACAGCTCCAAAAACGGGCGTAAGAAACGCAGCGAAAATCGCGAGTGTCTTAAAAAACTTCTGAAAATCATGAGCTGCTTTCCCTTGAAAACAGCTCCGTATTTCAGACGTTTTTTGTTAAGCATGTGAACATACCCTTACCGATAACTGAAAATTCCTTCCCCTCCTTCACTCAGGTATGAAGAAATATTTATTATGCATGGAACAGGGCTACAGGAGATGTGGGGAGGGGGGTTGCAAACCATGCAGCACCACACAATTTAAAAATTGAGAGAGGTGGAATCTTCAACCTGTCATAAACTTCTCTGCAGGTGGAAAAATGAAATTTATAGAGCATCCAATTTGAACAGGCAGAGCGGCAGCGTGAATAAGAAATGTTTGACAGTTAGGCTATGTTCACACAGGGCAGATACGCTGCGTAAAAGCACACTGTATCTGCCCTGGTCGCCGCAGGGAATTCTAAAAAACCACACTAAATTGTGGTCTAGTTTTACAGACCGAATGTCCGCTGCGGAAAACTGCATGTAAAAAAGTGTCATACTAAGGGGGGATTTACACGAGCGTGTGCGTTTTTGCGCATGCAAAAAATGCAGCATTTTGCGTGCGCAAAAGGCACTTAACAGCTCCGTGAGTCATCACATAGGATGCGCGGCTGCGTGATTTCCGCGCAGCCGCCATCATTATGACACTCCGTTTGGATGTTTGTAAACAGAAAAGCACGTGGTGCTTTTCTGTTTGCAAACATACTTTTGACTGCTGTCGCGCGAATAACGCGCGTCCCACGGATGTGCTTCCGTGTGGTGCGCGTGATTTTCACGCACCCATTGACTTCAATGGGTGCGTGATGCGCGAAAAACGCAGAAACATAGGACCTGTCGTGAGTTTTACGCAGCGGACTCACGCTGCGCAAAAATCACGGACAGTCGGCCCTGCCCCATAGACTTGCATAGGTCCGTGCGACACGCGTGAAAAACACGCGGGTGGCACGGACGTATATCGCGTTCGTGTAAATCCGCCCTTACCGCTAGCCATGGAGATGCGCCCTTATGCCATCCTGCAGCCCGGCCTCCTGGGATGACGTTTCATCCCATGTGACCTCTGGAGCCTTTGATTGGCTGCAATGGTCACATGGTATGAAATGTCATCCCAGGAGGCCGTCCTGAACGAAGAAGCACAGAGTTCTGGATAAGTATAAGATTTTTTTAGAGCTGCGATTTTTTGCAGTGGAAACGCAGCTTTTTCGCCGCAAAAATTGCAATATCTGCTATTTGTTGCAAGTTTCACCTCCCCATTGAATTCGATGTGGAAAATCAGCAACAAAAAAGCAGCGATTACGCAAATAAAATTGACATGCTGCGAATTTTTAAAAAAATCACCGCAGGTCAATTTCTGAACGTTTGTTCCGCTAATCATTTACGCAGCGTGTGGATGAGATTTGTTCAAATCTCATCCACTCTGCTGCTACTGTATTAGGCTGTGCATTCTCCGCAACTAAATCCGTTGCACAAAATCTGCAGTATTTATGCTACATGTGAATTCTTACTGTAAAGAATCTATTCTACTCATGCTGCATCCTAAAGGACAAAAATGACTTAACATGTTAATAATGATCAGATTCGGAAAATATGTGGCAGGTAATTGAATTAATGGACAACAAGGAAGGAAGAGTCTGAGAAATGTAAAAAAAAATAAAAAAATCAGAAATAAAATATTACATATCTTCTCCTTACAACAAGACTTTAAAATATTGGGATGCTCTGCCCCTGGACGCCCAACTTCTCAGAGAAGACGCAGAGGCAGGTTTTGATTGTTTCTGCCTCCTTGATCGCATTGTACCCATCATTCAATGAGCGCTGTCTAAAAAACGTGTTGCATCCTATATACATCAGGAGTCCCAGTATGTCAATTTAGGGGTTACATGGTACTGTATATTCCATTGTCTGCAGGATCCTCTTATATTGAAAAGGAAGATTTGAATTTAAAAAGATTTTCCCAGGATATGCCATCGCTTCCTGATTGGCAAGGTTCTGACTGCCAAGACCCCTATCGATTCTCAGAGTAAAGGGGCAGCAGCTCTGCAAAGCTTAGCGATATGCCATAGGTTTTTCAAATGGGAAAATGCCTTTAATTTTTTTAAGTGGAGCTCTGTGAATAGTTTTTTTTTTTTTTTTCATGTGTTCCTGGCCATGCCTTACTGTGAAATTGAGCCCTGTTACTACTAGATGGATCCCGCGGCTAAAAGGAACAAATCTAATAAAAACAGATAAAGGAGCTGCTGCAAACTATTCCCTGATATATTCTCAACCTTACTGTAAGAATTCTTGTTTGCAACCAGAAGCCGAAATATTTGGATTCTGCCAACTTTTATCTCAAGTGCATGGTCAGCTTAAGGGTATGTTCACACGAGGGCGTCCGTTACGGCTGAAATTACGGGGATGTTTCAGCCTGAAAACATCCCCGTAATTTCAGCCGTACCGGCATGTGCAGGCGCTTGAACGCCGCGTCCATTACGGGCGTAATTAGCCCTGCTATTCATTGGAGTCAATGAATAACGGCTCCAATTACGGCCAAAGAAGTGACAGGTCACTTCTTTGACGTGGGCGTCTATTTACGCGCCGTCATTTGACATCGGCGCGTAAATATACGCCTCGTGTGAACAGACAAACGTCTGCCCATTGCTTTCAATGGGCAGATGTTTGTCAGCGCTATTGAGGCACTATTTTCAGACGTAATTCGGGGCAAAAACGCCCGAATTACGTCCGTAAATAGGCCGTGTGAACATACCCTAAGAGTTTACGACAATTGTGTCCAGTCTAGAAAATTTTCTTTGACTAACGCCGGATACACACAAACGTTGCGAAACTCAGACGTGAAAAACTGCAGTTTTTCAAGTCCGAGGTGCATCTGTGCTGTACGCTGCGGGTCGCGTTATCATGCATCCCCCAGAGATAACAGTCTATGGAGGGATGCGTGAAGCGCAAAGAAATAGGACATGTACTATTTTGTCATGGACCCTTCACACGCTCTGTTGAAACAACGGCAATGTGAACGGCCCAATTGAATTATAGAGGTCCGTGTGATTACTGTTGTTTCAACGGCTGTCACACTGACGTATTACACGTTCATGTGAATAAGGCCTAACAACGGCCGTCACACGGACCTATATAATTCAATGGGTTCGTTCACACGGAGCGTGTGAAGGGTCTGTGAGAAAATAGGACATGTCCTATTTCTTTGCGCTTCACGCATCCCTCCATAGACCCTAGTCTATGGGGGATGCGTGATAACGCGACACGCAGCCTACAGCACGGATGCACCTCGGACGTGAAAAACGGCTGTTTTTCACGTCCAAGGTTCGCAACGTTCGGGTGAATCCAGCCTTATGGTTTGGACTTGAGGCTGATGCATTTTGACCAAAGAACTGGCCCATGTATTAGAACAAAAAGGGCAGACTGGATGGACATGTAGGTACGTTTCTGCCATCAAATTCTATGTAACTGGGCAGATGTATTCACATGCTTTATATTTAGAATATGTTGAGGAACCAAATGCTTATCAATGCCTTTCCCAGTCTAGCTGGGAGCATACGTGTCAAAATCAATTAAGTCGATGTAGCTGGAAGCGGAGAAAGCAGTTGTGCTAAATTGGGTGGATACTAATGCTCTGGGAAGGTTACCTCAGAGGAATTTCCAATTTGCAGAAGCTACGACCTATAAAATAGATGTTTTAAAGAGAACAACACACTGTATTTACTCCATCTTATCGACTATTGCCCCGACACCGGCTGATACTTTATATTATTGGCCTGTTTGTAATACAGCATTCAGCTCTATCTTGTTACTGAAGGGATTTGATGATTCTTAGAGAACTACTCAGTGGCCTGTATTAGCCTGAAATCCACCTACGGTCGGACCCTCACTCACAGATTACATTTTACTTGTTCAGATCGGCTCCTATGTATATAAGCCACCTTAGAAGTCTAATTTCCATTAAATCTGCAATGATTATAAACCCCAAACATCTCCAAAGATTTTTTGTGGTACCTGCCACACAATACTGATACAAAAGGGCTTCTGTAAAAGTGGAGTATGGAAATCAACTTTAAATACTATGTACACCTTTCAAAGATTTTTTTTTTTTTTTTTTTTTTTTTTTTTTAAATGATATTAAATCAATGTTTTAGGTGCTTATAAGCATTTTTTAAATTAACTTTTATTAAAAAATCTTGCTTCGTTTTTCTGAAACAGCTTCTGTGTATCCTCTATACATACCAGCTGTATCATTCACTAGAAGACGTTTCCGTCAGTGAATTGAACTGAGAGCTCGGCGACAATGGTTCCTGTGTGTCTCTATCGATCACCTCTAAGTTGATGAACTTAGATGTAATCGATATTATGGTGGTCCCGTGTGTTAGACACACACAGAACCCGCTCTCAGTCGAGCCGTCGGTTCAGATAAACTGACAGAATCAGGTGAGAGACCAATACATTTTATATATATATGGAGGTTACATACTGTAGAGGCTGTATCGGAAAACAAAGTACAATTTTTAATAGAAGTAAATTTAATAACGGTTAAATTTGCAGTGCAGTTTTGCCGTGTGATTCTTGGCCGCATAGCAAAAAAAAAAAAACACAACTCCACCCCACTATCTAAAAAAAACATTGGGGCTCAGTGGTATGCCCAAAGAGCTACCTGTGCATAGGCGCAATATGCTAACATACAAGTATACCAGTATACTGTACATGGGACAAAAATAAAAAATAACATAAAGTGCTGCTAAAAAAGAAGACATCTCTTAGATAATAGAGATTAGATTAAGTCTCCCCTCTGTACAGAAGTCCTGATACCGCAAATAACAAATGGTTGCCTAAAGAGTTGTATGTGAAAAAGTATAATGATGCCATAGAGCATAGGGGTTAAGTAATATGTTAAATTGTGTACAGTACATTTCTGCCTTTCATAATAAGTGTGAAGAAAAGTAAAAAAAATGCTCCTCGAAATTAGCGTTGCTGGTAATCCACATATGTATACATATATATTCACGTTACCCAAATTTGTCAGAACATGTCTTCTTTTTTGTTTTTTTATAAACAAAGTTTAAAACATACAACCCATTTCAATCCTGGTCTGAGATCTTCATAATGAATATGCCCCGAGGAAGAACAATGCAGGCTGAGATTATGGAACAATTCTTTTGAGAAATAGCCAAAGTACATATGAATTTATTACACAATATAAAAGTATTAAACAGCAAAACCATAGGAGGGAATCTGGATCAACCATGAATTCCACATGTCCTCTATGTATTAGAACTATCCATTTTAATCTTGTTCCCTCACTCCTTCAATTAATCCGGCTTCCAGTTTTGATTACATATAACACTTCTTTCAACTCGAAGAGATAACAAGAGATATAAATAGTAGATCCACATAGCAACTCAATATTGCTACGCTAGTTAGTAATACACCTATAGATTTTTTTTAACATTTAAACCCAAATACTAAAACATAATCAGAATTTTTTTTAATAATCAGTTTTTTTTCTGATTATATATATTTTATTATATTTTTTGTACAGGATTATAGCAGCAACCATATCATTTTAGCTGCTGCTCTGAGCTGTGAACAGCAGTTCGGAGATTTGCTTTAGTGCGGGCGGTTCTGTCAGCTGATTATGCTGCCCTAGGTAAGGGCAGCATATTAGTGACAGCTCCGTTCTTCTATTAGCCATAGGAGCCATCAAAGAATTTGGCAGACTCACCGCTATGAGTCTAATGTATTCATGAGGAGAGCGCTCCCACACCCTTCTCGGCAGTGATTGATGGGTCGCTATGTTTAGAGCAGTCAGCCGTCAATCACTGTGAGGGGGTGGGGGCAGGTGATGGTAGGCGGGGCACTCGTTTCATGAAAATACAGGACTGATAACTATGAGTCAGGGAGATTAGAAAAAAAATGTTTTAGTATTCGGTTTTAATTAGCAAAAAACATATACAGTAGGTGATACATTCCCTTCACATGTCTTGAGTATTAGTAACGTAGATTGTGTAGCAATTTTGAGTTGCTATGTGGTTCTACTATTTATATCTCTATGAGATGAAAGAAGTGTTAAATGTAATCAAAACTACAAAACTGGAAGCTTTATGAATTGAAAAAATGAGGGAGTGAAATTAAAGTGGATAGTGCTAGTACATAGAGGACGTGTGAAATTTATAATTCATCCAGTATCTCTTCAATGGTCTTTTGTTTTATACTTTTAAAGCAGATCTGTCAGATATTTAGCAGCCACATGGACATAAGCAACCTCATTTAGAAAACAACCTATTGACTTAGGGCTCATTCAGACGAGCGTGAATAACGTCCGTGTGCTGCGCAGGGAAATCACGAGCAGCACTTGATTTCAATGGGGCCGTTCACACATACAGGAGTTTTCACGCAGCGTGTGTCCGTTGCGTAAAACTCACTGCATGTCCTATATTGGTGCGTTTTTCACCCACATATCGCCTATTGAAGTCAATGGGTGCGTGAAAACCATGCACAGCACACGGATACACATCCGTGTTCTTTATATGATTTACGCATCAATTCAATTGAAAATAATAATAAATAAAAAAAGATGTGCTTTGCGAGTGCGTCAATAACACATGCCACTCGCAAAGCACACTGACGCATAACGGACCAGATTCAAGCGCGTTTTTTACGCGTGTGAATCTGATACGCTCGTGTGAATGTAGCCTTATATAGGAAACTGTTGTGCCCATGCTCTGTAATATGTGCAGAAGTTACTGTGCAAAGACAGGGAGGGGGAGGTGAGCTGTGTTCTACGCCCATTGTCAATAGTGGGATCAGTGACATCTATACATACCATATGGGTTACATTTCATTGTAATCCTGCCTGTGAATAATAATGAGATGACTGCTGAGAAGTGATCTCTACAGAACAGGAAGTGTCAATTTAATGTGATGCCCAGTGGCCAGAGTGAAAACTTCAAGATTTCAAGATTTTATTTAATATAGAAAGTTGTTGACAAATCTCAAAATAAAGTGCTGGGTAAGAATTCTAGAATACTTTACTCACCCTTACACCAAGGTAGTAATTGGAGTTGGGGGTTTCTCGACAATGGAAACATTTTTCAGAAGTCCCACATGTTAATAATGTTGATAGTCTTAAGGGCAATACCAAATGCATGGACCCTGTACAGTGCCACCGAATGAAGCTTCGGTGAGGCACATTATTCTCCCTTAGAAGCAACGCTTTGCATACTTCCGTAATACGGCATGAGATAGAGAATGCCACCATTTTTTTCTTATAGGTTCTGTATAGATCCATGAGAAAAAAAAACCTCTGTGTGCCTCCATGCATAATAAGATCATCACGGTAACATGAAAGTAGAGAATAAGTCCATAATAGGCTATGGGAGACGTATTACGGATGTGTACCACATGGATAATACAGTGTTGTGCCCAAGGCCTTAGTGCTAACTGTTGATAATGTTGTTCTTGTTGGATTTATATAAAGCAGCATATGTACTAGCACAGGAAAGTGTAAAATATATGACACAGGCAATCATCATGTATGCAATATTTTCAAATTTAGATTTTATATTGTGATATTATCATTGTATTGTTGCAGTATTGGCATTTTAACCTAAATATGGCCAAGATATTCAAGACCTATATGCATATCCAAGATATTAACACCTTTGAGCCCTTGTTATGTCTGCAGAACTGACATAGAGGTGCCAAGGTGGTCAACAGTGAGTTTTCATCATCAACAAAAAAGTGGCTATGTAAGTTCAATGAGTCAAATTATTTTTGTTTGGTCACTCAGAGATACTTTTTTGCTAGTTGGGGAAACAAATTAAACCCCCTTGTTCCCATTATGTTAGTTCTTCAGGAAGACAGGCAGATAACAACTTACAGTTGTTTAGCGTGAGAACCCAGGTAAATAGCCCCATAAACCTCCCTGGATTACTGTGAGTGTGACTAGGCTGGTGTGAGATTAAAGGCAGAAACACCTGAAATTTCCGGTTTTGGGTGGATTTAGATTTTAAAATAATTTTGCACAGCTGCTAAGTGAAAAATAATGTTATTTGTTTTATCCTTTGTAGGAATATAGAAACTTGTCACCATGAGTGATGCCCAGGACTCTTCCTATCTTCTTGTGAAGATTCTTGAAGATTTAGACTCAAAACAAAATTCAGTTTCTTACCAAGACCTCTGTAAATCTTTATGTTCCCGATATGAACTACCTGAACTTGCAAAGCTGCGCAGTCTCCTCTACTACACTGCCTGTCAAGATCCCAGCTTTCCAGCAAGTCTGTTCCGAGACAAGATGAGAAATGCCGCAGAGAATCAACAATCCAAAAAAATTATAGCAGCTGCTGATATAGTCACTATATTTAATTTGATACAAATGCATGATGGGGCTGCCAAAGAAAAGCTGCCCATTCAACAGCAGTCTCAGCAAAAAGAGGGCATAGAATCCGACACAGACGTTTACAGTGGCAATGATATAGCTCCACATAAAGAAGCACAGAAACGGGATACCAACCGGAGCTATTCCATCACCAGGTCCTCCAGCTGCCACAAAGAAGAGTGTGAAGGATGTCATACATTTCTCCCAGAGCCAAATTTCCTCCTAGGAGTTAAGCAAGAAGGAAAAGAGCGGGCATCTTCCATGGAGAGATTACAAGCCTTGGACTCGTACTCTATGGTAACACCACAATCCTGTGAAATGCAAAGCACCTATTTCCCCAGTCAGCCATTATCTGAGCCAGAATCACTGCCACCTACCCCCAGTGAAGAGCCTTTCAGACTTCAGGCGTCCAGTGGACAGAGAAGAAATATTTTTAAGGATGATTTCCATAACTTAGTTAGAGTGTCACCTAATTTAACAATGAAAAAGAATGAAGGGAAAATAAGTCCCAAGACAGTTTTTTTCAATCACAGTTTTGAGATGCCATACAGCTCTCACTATCTAAATACAGCATACTCCTCTTCAGAGGACTTTCGAAGGGCAAAACATGAAAGCTTAGATGATCTTCAGGCTTCCACATACTTTGGTCCAACAACTGGTTCAGGACTGCATGATCAAAAAAGGTTTACTAACAAGCCCAAACACCTAATAGGAAAGCCTGTGAAAAGCTGGAGTCTAAACACTGAAGAGGTACCTGATTTTGAACGCTCCTTTTTTAACAGAAAAGAGGAAGCTATGTGCTACCCAAGCACTAGCTTAACGACGGCAAATTTTGTTTCGGTACCAGAGCGACATCATTCTTACTTACCTGATTTAGCATTGAAGACTAATGGAAATACATTTTGTGAGCCTCAAGATGTTGAGAAACAAGAGGCCTTAAGGAGATTCAGAGACAAGGGCACAAAAACTCCATCCAGTCAATTCAGTGTAGAAAAGACCGAAAGTGTTGGTACACAGACAGAGCAAACCGATGCAAAAAAGGGAAAAGAATCAAACATCCCTTCCCTCTGCAGCCGTTATATAGAGAGCAGAGCTCGTAACCAGTCTGAGGCAGACTCTGAAATCATTAGTGATGACATTAGTGACATATTCAGATTCCTAGATGATATGAGCCTTTGTGGATCTTCTGGCATCCCTCAATCATCCTGCTACAATAGCAGTGGTTCCTTATCTCAAATTCCACGAGCAGACAACGAAAGTTCTCCAGAGCATGCATCAAATAGAGCAGGCAACAAACCAACCAAGGGCCCACGGAGTGAGACCTTGGAAGAAGAAGAATTAAAAAGTAGTGTCAGAAAGTTAGTCAGAAGAATCGGAGAGATTGAGAAGAAGTTAGAGTCACTTTCTGGTGTACGTGATGAGGTATCTCAAGTGTTGGCCAAGCTAAATAAGCTAGATGAAAGAATACAGCCCCCAGAGAATGCAAAGTTAGACGTTGATAGTCAACCTCATAGTGATGCCATTTCCAATACAAGATCTTCACCAAGTTCATTCCATGATCAAAACTCATCCCACAATGGGAACGTGGATAAGCCGGACTGTTGTTGTCCAGACATCACTAATGCTACCACGGAAAGTCTCAGAGTTAAAGCCATGAAAAAAAATCTATTCTCACAAAGGTCAGTCCGATCATTAACTGAAGATATTACTACCACTGAGTCTAAACCTGGAAACTCCCATCATGAATGCAGACCTTGGGGATTCCCCAAACAGCTTAGTATATCTGAGGAAGAAAAAAAGGATAAAGGAGGATCAAGTAAAGACTGGCACCGCAAATCAAAAGAGGTAAAAGAACTAATATAAAAGTAGAAACTCAAAAAAATTATTTAATGTCTTCTTCAGTGAAAAACAGGTAGTAAAATAGTGGTTAGCACTGTTAACCTTGCAGCATTGGGGTCCTGGGTTCAAATCCAACCGAGAACATCACCTGCTTGGAGTTTGTATGTTCTCACAGGTGATTGTGTGAGTTTCCTCTGGGTTTTCTGGTCCCACTGTCCAAAAAAAAACAACAACCCCATACTGAAGGGTTCATAGGCTTCCTATAATATTGGCCCTAGTGTAGAAACTCACTAGGGTCAGGGGTGGATATGGATGAAA
The DNA here is from genome assembly GCF_050947455.1 of Rhinoderma darwinii. Taxonomy (NCBI): domain Eukaryota; kingdom Metazoa; phylum Chordata; class Amphibia; order Anura; family Rhinodermatidae; genus Rhinoderma; species Rhinoderma darwinii. The sequence goes on from NC_134689.1 coordinate 339,490,895, forward strand.
ACAATCTCTGTACTATATAAGCAACAGACAATAAATATAAATATAATGTATCGCTATCCTGTCATATGCTTTAGGTGGATCGCCAGCATGAAATACCTCATTTGCACAGGATGCCAAAACCAGGCAGGGATTCATATATGGTGGAACAAGTGTTCAGCCCTCACCCTTATCCAGCATCTCTGAAGTCTCACATGAAGAGCAACCCCATTTACACAGACATGCGCCTAACAGAAATGGCAGAGGTAAAACGAACCCAACCGTCATGGACTATAGAAGAATATGCACATAACTCAGGAGAAAAAGGGCGTCTGACAGCACTGGATCTCCAGGTAAAATGTAATACATACACTATTCTCATGTATACTAATCACTATTCTTTTTATTGTTTTACTATTGAAGTTCTGCAACTTTCTAATATATTTTGTGTTTTAATTATGTATTGTTTCAATATTTTTATTTGCTGTCAGTGGATTATCATTATCAGGACTAATAAAAATGTAAAGACCTAGTTCTGCTCACAGCTAAGAACTACAGTTTATTTAATTTAAGCAATCCTATGTTAGGCTATGTTCACATCACATTTTTTGGCGTACATTAAAGTCTCATGCACACGGCCGTGCTGGTAATCACGGCCCGCGATTGCCAGCCGCCCGCATTTTCGGCCGTGCTCCCATACAAAGTAAAAAGCAAAAGATAGGACATGTCCTATCTTTTGCGGTACACTTCTACGACCCAGACACCTTCCCGTAAACAAACGGGAAGGTGACCGTGGACAATAGAAGTGAATGGGTCCGTAATTTCAGACCGTAACTGCGGTTCACAATTACGGACAATTTTTATGGCCGTGTGCAATTGCATGGGGCCTAAGGTTATACGCTTGAAAAAGCTTCCGACATGTACGCTAGATGTGGGCTGTGGTGGATGACTAACAGTGGCATCCGTCACCCATATACTAAAGTGGTACACTTTAAACGGATACGTCATTAACACTACTGGTCCTGTTTATGACGTATACGTTAAATGGATAGCATTATAGCCACTGTAAGGCATCCGTCGCAGGCATCCATCACCCATAGACTATTATGGTATCCATTTAACGTATCTCATTAAAGCTCATGAAGTATACATTAAACAGATGCCATTGACATATGCTATACAGTGCCCTAGGTACCCATGTTAAAAAAATGCATACAGCATGGTATACTTTTTTTGCAGGATGCCATTGTATGGAATAGCGTAGTCTACTGCGCTATTGGAGGTAAACAATGAAAGATGTATCCAGCACTCGGTAAAAGTTAAATGGTTTATTTGGTCATCTTAAAACAAAAGTTTAAAACAAAGATCCTGGGACCACGCTTACGCGTTTCAGACCACTAGGGTCCTTGGAAACGCTTTGGAAACGTGGTGAGCAAACTTTTTGTAATACATTCCTTCTTTTCTACTGCGCTATTCCATACTTCAAAAGGACACTGTTTGGGTCTACGTCAGGCTAGTGGATCCCAGTGGACATGTTTAGCATGTACTTCAGGAGCTTTCCCCAGAGCAAAAACGTGATGTGAATGGGGCTTTAGGCCTCATGCACACGTTCAGTATTTTGCTTCAGTATTTGGAAGCCAAAAAAAGGAGTGTGTGAAAAACACGGAAGAGGTGCAAATCTTTCCATTATAGGTTTTCTCTGTTTGTGTGCCACTCCTGGTTTTGGTTCCAAATAATGTAGCAAAATACTGACCAGAATACTGACGTGTGCATGAGGCCTTTGAGCGAAATACTTTAGCAGCAGAAATCTCTTTCCTGTCCTGATGATTTGCTACAATGTATCTGTAGATAAAATGTATCAGCCAGAAGTATAAGCTGTTTACAGTACCGAGGACTTCCTAGACTGGAGAAAAAAAAAAGTATGTCAGTGCTAAGGACATTCTTTTGGAATACGTTAGGCCTATGGATGGTTACGTCGGGTGCGTGAACCCACTGTGCTGTATCTCCTCAACGGTATGGCAGCTAGCCAACAGGACACCGGTGAAAGTCTATAGTTCGTATAGGTGTACCTGTGGTAGCTTCAGACAGTAGCAAGACAGGCTCGGATGGGACTAGGCAGCAGGCAGGCACCAGGCATGGTGCAACAGGACAGGCGTGGAACACAGCGCAGCACAACTCCAACTCAATACGGCACTTGCACAATATGGACCAGGATACCACGGGATACAGGTTACAGGTAGCAGGAACGGGAAACACTGGGAACTGGAAGACACTTAGGAGATTATTTGTAGAGAGAAACTAGGGTAACGACAACAACGCTCAGGCAATGTAGGAAGGGGCAGAGCCCTTCTTATAGGTAAGAGTGCTCATGGGCTAATTTGGTCTTTAATTCAGGTGTGCACGCCCTTTAAGAGCAGGTACGAGCGTACGCGCACACCCTACGGGACACAGCAGAGCGAAGTGGCAGTGAGCGCTGGCATCTCCTGAGGAGTTGGGTACCAGCGCTCACTGATCCATGGCTGTAGCCGTCAGGAGGTAAGGAAACCTGGCGGCCCGCGGTCATTACAGTATCCCCCCTCCTCTTGGGGCCAGAGCGAGAGAGAAACTTCTTCAGGAGGGTTGGAGCATTGAGGTTCTCTACTGGCCCCCAGGACCTCTCTTCAGGACCAAACCTCCTCCAATCCACCAAATAAAAGGTTTTTCCACCCACTCTTTTGGTGTACAGAATCTCCTTAACCTCAAAAGGATCTGATGAACCGCTGGGAGCCACTGCAGGAGTAGAAATCTTGGAGTAGCGGTTCAAGACCACAGGCTTCAGAAGGGAGACATGGAAGGAGTTGGGGATCTTGAAGGCAGGAGGCAGCCGAAGCTTGTAGGAGACCGGGTTGATCTGTTGCAAGATCTCGACGGGTCCGAGGAACCTGGGAGCAAACTTGTAAGATGGCACCCTCAGCCGGATATTTCTGGAGGATAGACAGACCCTACAGGACACAGCAAAGCAAAGAGGAAGTGAGCGCTGGCGTCTCCTAAGATGGGGACCAGCAGTCACTGATCCATGGCTGCGGCCGTCAGGGGGTAAGCAAACCTGGCAGCCGGCGTGCATGGGCATGACAGTATCCCCCCTCTTATGCCTCCTCCTCTTGGGGCCAGAGCGAGAGAGAAACTTCTTCAGGAGGATAGGAGCATTGAGGTTCTCTTCTGGCTCCCAGGACCTCTCTTCAGGACCAAACCTCCTCCAATCCACCAAATAAAAGGTTTTTCCACCCACTCTTTTGGTGTACAGAATCTCCTTAACCTCAAAAGGACCTGATGACCACTGGGAGCCACTGCAGGAGTAGAAATCTTGTAGTAGCGGTTCAAGACCACAGGCTTCAGAAGGGAAACATGGAAGGAGTTGGGGATCTTGAGGGTAGGAGGCAGCCGAAGCTTGTAGGAGACCGGGTTGATCTGTTGCAAGATCTCGAAGGGTCCAAGGAACCTGGGAGCAAACTTGTAAGATGGCACCCTCAGCCGGATATTTCTGGAGGATAGTCAGACTCTATGGGACACAGCAGAGCAAAGCGGTAGTGAGCGCTGGCGTCTCCTGAGGAGAAGATGGGGACCAGCGCTCACTGATCCATGGCTGCAACCATCAGGAGGTAAGCAAACCTGGCAGCCCGCGGCCATGGGCATGACATGGATACATTCAGTGAAAAAAAACGGGAGCATTTCTGGCAGATATGGCGAATGTATACCCCAAAGGTGGAGTCTGTATGGGTTTTCAGCATCTGAATATACAACAAAAATTTATTGATTTACTGTCAACAAAATACTAGAAAGTTCAATAACAACTTTACATTCTGAAATGAATAAGTTTTATTTATAGAAATCACAATATAAATGACTTGAAGGAATTCCAAAAACAAAATGTGTATTTTTATCACTAATATGTATTATCACACGGATGAACCTTACAAGGCATTATAGCTGTAGGACCAACTAAAAAATACACAAGTGTTACTGGATGCAGGACAATAAAAGAATGTTGTAAAGGGACTACGTTTATATGCTAGTGTACGGAAAGTTCGGTTTCAAAAAGCTTCTGAAAATTTTACTTTTACGGGTAAAAGAAAATCTAGACACAGATTGTAAATCAATTTATAATCAGAATACCATATATAACAGAAAATGGTTGTATACTAGTCCTTCTCAATGAATTAGAATATCATCAAAAAGTTAATTTATTTCAGTAATTAAATTCAAAAAGTGAAACTCATAGATTCATTACACACAGAGTTATCTATTTCCAGCATTTATTTCTTTTAATGCCCCAAATTTTGTGTCTCAGAAAATTAGAATATTATATAAGTACAATTTCAAAAGTGATTTTTAATACTGAAATGTTGTCCTACTGAAAAGTATGTACAGTATATGCCCTCAATACTTGGTCGGGGCTCCTTTTGCATGAATTACTTCATCAATGCGGCGTGGCATGGAGGTGATCAGCCTGTGGCACTGCCGAGGTGTTATCAATGCGGCGTGGCATGGTGGCGATCAGCTTGTGGCACTGCTGAGGTGTTATCAATGCGACGTGGCATGGAGGCGATCAGACTGTGGCACTGCTGAGGTGTTATGGAAGCCCAGGTTGCTTTGATAGCGGCCTTCAACTCGTATGCATTGTTGGGTCTGGTGTCTCTCATCTTCCTCTTGACAGTACTCCATAGATTCTCTATGGGGTTTAGGTCAGGCGAGTTTGCTGGCCAATCAAGCGCAGCGATACTGTGGTTATTACACCAGGTATTGGTACTTTTGGCAGTGTGGGCAGGTGCCAAGTCCTGCTGGAAAATGAAATCAGCATCTCCATAAAGCATAAAGCTTGTCAGCAGAGGGAAGCACGAAGTGCTCGAAAATGTCCTGCTAGACGGCTGCGTTGACTCTGGACTTGATATAACACAGTGGACCAACACCAGCAGATGACATGGCTCCCCAAACCATCACTGACTGTGGAAACTTCACACTGGACCGCAAGCAACTTGGATTGACGCCTCTCCACTCTTCCTCCAGACTCTGGGACCGAGATTTCCAAATGAAATGCAAAATTTACTTTCATCTGAAAACAGGACTTTGGACACTGAGTAACACTGTTGGTCCACTGTGTTATATTAAGTCGAGAGCCAACGCAGCGTCTACCAGGAAATTTTCGAGCACTTCATGCTTCCCTCTGCTGACAAGCTTTATGCTTTATGGAGATGCTGGTTTCATTTTCCAGCAGGACTTGGCACCTGCCCACACTGCCAAAAGTACCAATACCTGGTTTAATAACCACAGTATCGCTGTGCTTGATTGGCCAGCAAACTCACCTGACCTAAACCCTATAGAGAATCTATGGGGTATTGTCAAGAGGAAGATGAGACACACCAGACACAACAATGCAGACGAGCTGAAGGCTGCTATCAACGCAACCTGGGCTTCCATAACACCTCAGCAGTGCCACAGGCTGATCGCCTCCATGCCACGCCGCATTGATAACACCTCAGCAGTGCCACAGGCTGATCGCCTCCATGCCACGCCGCATTGATAACACCTCAGCAGTGCCACACACAGATCACCTCCATGCCACGCCGCATTGATGAAGTAATTCATGCAAAAGGAGCCCCGACCAAGTATTGAGTGCATATACTGAACATACTATTCAGTAGGCCAACATTTCGGTATTAAAAATCATTTTTGAAATTGGGCTTATATAATATTCTAATTCTCTGAGACACTAAATTTGGGGTTTTCATTAACTGTTACCATAATCATCAATATTAAAAGAAAAAAATGCTGGAAATTGATCACTCTGTGTGTAATGAATCTATATAATATAGGAGTTTCACTTTTTGAATTTAATTACTGAAATAAATTAACTTTTTGATGATATTCTAATTCATTGAGAAGGACTAGTATATCCTAAAGCCTCCTACTGGCCAGGCAGAGTTCAGCATACAATGAGTTAAAAGATCTGTGCTTCTACAATATGCAATTATTTTGGTCTACTTTGTTTTTTTCAGACTCAGGAATCCCTGAACCCAAATAACCTGGAGTTTTGGATGGAAGACATCTACACTCCAGGCTATGACTCTCTGTTGAAAAGGAAGGAAGCAGAGTTCCGGCGAGCCAAGGTCTGTAAGATGGCGGCACTCATCACCGCAGCTGCCTGTACGGTAATCCTAGTGATTGTGGTACCTATTTGCACCATGAAATCCTAATCTGCAGAAACAGACAGACTGCTCAACTTGCACTCCCTACGTATCCTGTGTATAGTGCCCAGGAATGGGTAATAATAGTTACTGATACACATAAATCCCTATGGCAGTAAAATGAATAAGTAGACACTGAGAAATACAGAACATATATGTGTATATATATATACATATATGTGTATATATATACATATATATGAGACACCCACAATGTGCAAATTACAAACATAGGATGCTAGCATTTTCTATGAGCTCAGATAATGGAGTAGGAATTACAGTATGGCATGTACCTCTTGCAACATATGTAAATGGATTATCGAGACTACAAATCCTCCTCCCTCCAGAGAAATCCTCTTGGATATTCATCACATACATAAATAAAGATAACACATCAAGCTGACACGCTTGTACAGACCTCAAATATGTGAATTTAGTATTTATCTGTATACGGGAGAAAAGGAACAAGACGTTTAGAGAGGACGAGGTGAACAGCCAAAGAGATGATGCAGCTTCATTTGAACAGCAATACACAATCATTCCATCTTTCGTGCCTTTCTTCGATACATTGACAGCAATTCTTGCTTTTAGCATTACATGTATTTTTTTATTTGAATATTAGAATAATTCGTCTCGGTCAGAGAAGTTAAGACCCATAAAGAGCAACATGTGACACCCTCAATGAACTCTTAATATCTGCATATGGCTCTATAGACTCAATGTTAATGTTTGCCGCTCCCTGGTTTGAAACAAGTCTAGTTAAGATAAGCATGATTGTTATTCAGCGATGACAGAGAAAGAATGTGTCTTCAAAACTGTAATGTACAAAATTGAGATTTTTACTGGGGATATATCCTAATATCCTTCTTTTTCCGTTAATATGTAAACCTCAGACTCTCTTAAAGTCAATAACTGGTTCTCAAAGGGGTAAAATAAAAAGGGTATTTTTTTTCCACCTAGAAACAGCGCCACACTTGTCAATGGGCTGTGTCTGGTATTGCAGCTCAGCCCACATTCACTTGATTGGGGATAAGTTGCAATACCAGACATAAATCCATGGATAAGAGTGACACTGTTTCTGGAAAGAAAGAAGACGTCTTTCTAATATCTGGAGTGTGATTTCCAGTTGGTTATGCATAAGAGTTTAAGGTTGAATATTTCTCTCCTTATAATACAAAAAAGCAGCATAGCATCTTACCTGTATTAAAAGGGCAAGCTATTTTCTTACTCCTAAAAATCTGCAACTAAAAAGGTCAAATTATTTCCAAGAGTTAGAAATGTTGACTATTATATAGATATATATATATTGTATAATGTGAATGTATAAGAATATGCATTGTACTCAATACTATTATTAGCATGAATTCTATATTATATACTGAGACATGATTATTCTTAAAGGACCATGTCCTCTAGGCCAGACATCACTGGTAGGCTATATAAAACTGGCGTAAGAGATCTTTGTGGTCTATCCATGAAGAATTTGAAAGCGATATTTGTATTCATCAGCAAATTTAACAAGGACTTTGTATGCTAATCTTTATAAAGATTGAAATGTGTACAAGAATGTACAAGGAGAGGTATTATTTCATTAAAAATATTTGAAATGGACTTTATATGCATTTGTGTCTTGTGTATCTTCATAAAAAATGACACGAAACTACAGGCAGCACAAAAATACCTTCAATCCTATGTAAAACATATTTCAAGCTCCGTGACAAGGGCATACGTACCATAGAGGCAGCTCATGCAGTAGCTATTGGGCCCAGTCCAGGTTGGTTGCATCGATTTTTTTTCTTAACGGGTGGTGACAACCTGTGCCGAGATCCCCTCTCCACAGGTCCTTCAATGGACGCAAAGACGTGGGAATAAACCCAAGGATCATGGAAAGAAAATTGGGCGTGTGGGGCCAATCAGCACCAAGTCCTCCTGGTCAGGGTTGTGATGGTGTTAAACAGCACCAGCAAGAGGCACTATTATAAACTTTGCTATGGGGGCGTCCTCACAGGTGTCAAGTAATGATACGCATCACCATTGCTGCTCCCAGTGAAAGATGAAAGATGGTTGCCAGTTCCAATATAGAACACAGATTTTCTGTCACGTTTATTGATATCTAATTAAAATATGCCAGTTTTGAAAGGGGCATAGGGGTTACCGGCAGAAGACCTTTTGTCTCCATGCCAGAGTTCTAGATTGTACTGATAACTCAAGCCCTATGTGTCACTTTTTGTAATATTTTCTTATATTGCACATCAATAAATAATTAAAGGGTTTGTCTACTCATTCTTACATTATTTATCGGTATATTTGCCACTTTGGATAACCCTTTTTTAATCAGGCAGTTCCGTCTGGAGATAGAAGTGGGATCCTTCCCCTCTAGATTAGCGGTTATTGTCAGGGGAGCTGCTCGGTGTCTGATCATTTCTCTTGCAGAGAAAATAAAACATTACACGACATCAATTAAAATATTTTCTTTAAAACTTTATTTTTATTGGTTTTGTTGTACATACGTGCAATTTTAACAGTAAAAGAGCAATTAAATTCAATGGACATCTGTGGAATGCAAGGACTTAAGTTTATGTTAACAAAAATCGCAGGATGTATACACCGGTTACATAGCCCCTCTACGCATGTAAGGGTGTGTTCACACAGCTTATTTTCAGGCGTATTTTTGAGCGTAAAAGGCTCGTATTATGCTCAAGAATACACTTAAAATATGCCTGCAAACAGGTTCCCATTGATTTCAATGGGAAATACATTGTGCTGTTCACATGATGCGTATTTTTGCTGCTGAATTGAAAAAACGCCTTGTAAAAGGAAGTAGCATGTGACTTCTTGAGGCGTTTTTGGAGCTGATTTTCCATTGACAATACAAAAAATGCCTCAAAATACGGTTGAAAAAAGCTATGTCGACACATTCCCCTTGAACTTATGTAAAAAGCCACGTATTTGGCATATTTTGGGTCCGCATGGGCACGTTTGGCATATAAGTCACAAACATTTCCTGGTGCAAACCCACAATGAGTCATTTAGTAGCAGATGTAGTTTTTTGGATAGCCGGGTGGTCCGTACAACTCATCATCGCTTCACGTAATCCGGCCTGCAACATTCTAGTCAAGGTTGCACATATGGTCCCATATATAAGTATGAGGGTATGTTCACACGTATTGAAAAATACAAGGCTGATTTCAAGAGAAAGAAGTCTCTGAATCCAGCCATTTTTGGAGATGATTTTCAAAGTGCTTTTGGTGTTTGTAACTCGTGCCGTTTTTTGTAGCGTCAATAAAATATCAACTCCAAAAACACCTGGAGAAATGACATGCCACTTCTTTTTACGATGCACATTTTTACGAGGCGTTTGTTCATATGAACAACAGTGTATTTCCCGTTGAAATCAATGGGAAACTGTTTGCAGGCGTATTTGTATTATGTATTAGGTGTATTATGTATTAGGTGTATTATGGAGCGTGATACAAGCATTTTATACTCCGAAATAATAAGCTGTCTGAACATACCCTGAATGGCAGATCGTTTCGCACTAGGGTTATGCTACTATCTGAGAGGAACATACTACAAGACGGATACATAAGCACTTATAAACCTCTTTTCAAGCCAAAAAAATAAAGTCGCTACTTTAGTAATTAGAAAGAATATATGTTTTCTGTTAAAAACAAGAATCCTGGTCATACTGAAATAATAAATAGGATTTATTTTATCCCTGCAACAAAGGATTGTAGGGGGAGTGCATATTCTGAAGCTGTTCAGGACAAATCACAAGGGAATCTGAAATGGGAAATTTACAAACATTAACAAAACTTCAAAGAAAACCATAAACCAAAATGCCCCAGATGCATAAATAATTGAAATGGGACCAGGACCCTCCTCCACATAATTCTCCATTAGTTCATACATCTGCCTTCCAATTACTGTACTGTGGTTTTTGTTGTTCAGCTAGTAATTATATCATTCTAATATATGCAAAGTAATTGTATGGTGGGGAAGTATTAAAAAGCAAATATGGCACACACTAGGAACACGGTGTTCTTCAAAGCGATTTCTACAGGTGATGACCTCAGCAATGCCAGCTCGCGGTTACAGTACATGGCAAATTGTGATATACTGTAATATTATTAAAAAGTTTTCAATACTTGTTTAAGCAGCAAGCTGTAATCTGATCCATTTTTAGGCGATCTTAGGCCCTGTTCACACTGAGTTTTTTTACGCGGAAACCGCGCCGCAAAACTCCTCAAAAACCGCCTGAAAATGCCTCTCATTGATTTCAATGGGAGTTGGAGTAAAAAAACCGCGTCGCAGTAAAAAGAAGCGTCATGACCCATCTTGAGGCGGTTTCCGCCTCCAAAACCCCATTTCAATCAGTCAGAAAGAGGAAAAAAACGCCCCGACTAGTGTTTTGATGAGTTTTTGTCAAACCACTGTGCAAAAACCGTCTGGAGCAGTTTTTGCAGGAGGAATTTTCCGCCTGCAAAAAACTCTGTGTGAACAGGCCTCATGCACACGACCGTATTTTTTCCCTCCCGTAAATACTGGCGTAAATATGGGTCCGGTGTCACGCGTATTCGACCCGTTTTGCACCAGTATTTACGGACCCGTGCCCGTAAATATGGGTCCTGTGTCACCCGTATTCCACCCGTATTTACGGGCACGTTTTTGGCGGCAAAATAGCACTGCACTAATCGGCAGCCCCTTCTCTCTATCAGTGCAGGATAGAGAGAAGGGACAGCCCTTTCTGTAATAAAAGTTAAAGAAATTCATAGTTACCCGGCCGTTGTCTTGGTGACGCGTCCCTCTCTTCACATCCAGCCCGACATCCCTGGATGACGCGGCAGTCCATGTGACCGCTGCAGCCTGTGTTTGACCTGTGATTGGCTGCAGCGGTCACATGGGCTGAAACGTCATCCAGGGACGGCCAGGACGTCGGGCCGGATGTCGAGAGGGACGCGTCACCAAGGCAACGGCCGGGAGACCGGACTGGAGGAAGCAGGAAGTTCTCGGTAAGTATGAACGTCTTTTATTTTTATTTTTTACAGGTTGCTCTTTATTCTGATCGGTAGTCACTGTCCAGGGTGCTGAAAGAGTTACTGCTGATCAGTTAACTCTTTCAGCTCCCTGGACAGTGACTATTTACTGACGTCGCTTAGCAACGCTGCCGTAATGACGGGTGCACACATGTAGCCACCCGTCATTACGGGAGCTCCATAGACTTCTATGGACTGTCCGTGCCGTTATTACGGCCTGAAATAGGACATGTTCTATCTTTTTCAACGGCACGGGCACCTTCCCTTAAGAAAACGGGAAGGTACCCGTAGCCAATAGAAGTCTATGAGCCCGTTATTACGGGTCGTAATTACGACCCGTAATAACGGGAGTTTTTACGGTCGTGTGCATGAGGCCTTAGGGTGTGTTCACATCAGTGTTCGGTTCCCTCTGAGCTTTCCAATGGAAGAACCCATCAACGGAAAGGCAAACGGAAACCACAGCTTTAGTTTGTATTACCATTGATTTCAATGGTAATGCTTCTGTTGCTAATGCTTTCTAAATGTTGTACGGCCGTTTTCTGGCATAGAAAACTTGTAAATGCATCAAAGTTGAAAAAAAAAAGTGGATGGGGCGTAGTAGGAGGTTGCAGGGCCACCCATGGGCCAATGCATTTACTAAACTTAAGCCAGAAACTAGCGTAAATTATAGGGCAATTCTACGCCAGCTTGTGGCATAGATTTCTCTTTCTGGCGCGTGGACAGCTGAAGATGCTACACATTTATTAAGAGGTGTGCGCTTTTAAATAAATTAGCCGCATCTTAATCCTGTGAGCTTTATAGAAAGAGTATGTTTACACAGAGTTTTTCTGCAGTCAGAAAATTCTGCCTGGAAAAATCAGCAACGGTTTTTTTCAAGTGGTTTTGCACCACACGCGTTTTTTTGCTGCTTTTTTTTTAGCTATCTTTTCAACAGAAAGATGTAATATCCACGAGCGTTTTTTTGCCGAAAAACGCGTCAAAAAATGTGTTTATTTCCGTCTCCCATTGATTTCAATGGGGTTTTTGAGGTGGAAAACGCCTCAACATAGGGCATGTCGCTTCTTTTTCCCGCGAGCATTTTTTTTTGCTTGCGGTAAAAAAACGCCTCCACCTCCCATTGAAATCAGTGGGAATCATTTTTTTCCGTTTTGTTCCGCGGCAAAAAACTCTGTGTGAACAGGGCCTAAGATTGGCGTATTGAACGCCAGACTTTGTAAATCTGCCCCTATGCTGTAGATTGCAAAAAAAGGTGTCACTAAAGTGTGCAGCAAATTTAGTAAGCTTGGTGTAGTCATGAGTGATCTCGTAGCATAACCTTACGCCCTGTTGTAATATGCTGTTGCACAACAGGGCATAGAGCGACCTTTCCAGCTGGTGCCAAGTTCCTGCCAGTGAGCTGACAGCAGAAGCATAATTCCAGTAGCGCATCAACTCCATCAAGTCAGACACATACCGAGCTTCAGTAGTAGAAAGGCGGTGATTCACTGGTTGCTGTAGAAATTCATGCATGAAGCAGTCTCCAGCTCTTGTACAGGTAAGCAGGCTCCTCTATTAGGCAGGCTCCTCTATTAGGCCTCATGCGCACGGTCGCATTCTGGCTCAGTTTTGTATGGAGCCACAATACAGCTCCCATAGAGGCGTCTACTGTGCCTCTGATTTCATGCGGACACACATGGAGTTTCTTCTTCTGTCGGAAATCCGACAAATCCTAAATTTGCGGCATGCTCCATTGGATTTGTATGTTTGGAGGAGTTTTCCTCTAGAAGCACATGGAGGCCGTGCAGCTCCATACTAGGGAGATGTATGGCCTCTATGCACTGCTATACAGGTTCTGTGTGTGCATGGGTCTTTAGTTAAATATATGTAATCTTTACCCTAAATGACTTGAATAGTGGCAGTAATGTGTGTGTATATATGCATTAAACATTGATGTGAATAGTGATTTGGATGAAGACTATGTACCTGGACTTAACAGAACAGTTAGGGTATGTTCACACGTGCACGTCCGATACGCCTGAAATTACGGAGCTGTTCTCAGGAGAAAACAGCTCCGGCATTTCAGACGTAAAGGCAAGTGCAGGCGTTTTTCGCAGCGTCCATTACGGACGTAATTGGAGCTGTTTTTCTATAGCGTCAATGGAAAGGCCGCTGATATCAATGCGAGCATGCTTCCGTGGTGTACAGCAGAATACCTGCTGTTGAATTAATATCGCTGGCATCCCGGTCAGAGTGACCAAGCACAGACCCCTGATGATAAGTACAAGAAACGCGTAGGGTCGTGTTAGTGAGGAATTGTAGCATTGGGGACAGTGTGATTTTTTGTATCCTTTAGCACTAGGAGTTTCAGGTGCGGTTATCGCGGGCTCTAGTGTGTTTCAAGGTTTATACTACTGTTATGCCCATGGTTATATGCTGATTCTGGTTTGATATCTTTCATAACATACTGAGTCATAGAGGGTTCGCAATGGTATCAGGACTCAGTAGTTACTGTTTAATACGTTTTTAATACACACGGTGGGGCTTTTGTCACGGTGGTGATTGTACCCCTGTTTTTAGAGAGTTATCTAAATAAAGTTATATTTTACTCATATATCACTTCAGTGAATCCATAAAAATTTCCTATATTGTGGGAGCACAATTTTGTTGTATCAGTTATACAGTGAATTTGAGTCAATGGAAAACGGCTCCAATTACGTCCCAAGAAGTGACAGGCACTTCTTTGACGCGGGCGTCTTTTTTCCCCGCCGTCTCTTGACAGCGGCGCGTAAAAAAAATGACCGTCGGCACAGAACATCGTAAAGCCCATTCAAATGAATGGGCAGATGTTTGCCGGCGCATTGGAGCCGTATTTTCGGACGTAATTCGAGGTTAAAACGCCCGAATTACGTCCGTAAATAGGGTGCGTGAACCCAGCCTTAGGCTGAGTTCACATGTTGCTGCTTTGTAGCAGATTTTCAACCGAGATTTTACTCTTTGCGATGCAAAGGGTGAACCCTGCATCAAATCTGCAGCATGTGAACTCAGCATTAGGCCGGGTTCCCACGTAGTGTAAATGCTGCGGAATTTCCGCAACTGAATTGTATGAATAAATTCTGCAGCATGTACAGTAGCAGCAAAGTGGATGAGATTTAGAAAATCTCATGCCTATGCTGCGGAAAAAACCCACAGCGTAAACGTTAATAAATTGACCTGCGGTGCGGAATTTAATTCCGCAGCATGTAAATTTATGTTGCTGCTTTCTGCAACGTAAATTCCGTCTGAAAAACCACACCACAATGTGCTGCGAGTTTTCGGACTGAAGGTGATGCGGGTTCCAGGTCGGATACACTGCGCAGTTTTTACGCAGCGTAGTCAACCCATGGGTACCTGGCCTTAGGGTGCAGTAACACGCAGCAGATTTTGTTGCAGAAATATCTGCGACTTAAAATCAGTTCTATTCATCTGATTATAACGTGCAGAAACAACCCCATTCAAATAAAAATCTGCCATGTGTGACTGCACCCGTAAACTCAGTTTACACATAACTATTATCATTACGCTTCCAACATTTCCGAGTGATCAGCCCAATAACTTCCCATTGTAAATGCACAAATTGATCAAAAGATGGAAACTGGTCAAAATTGATACATAGTTGGTCTGCCTACGTAAACATATTTGGTATGATGTAACTGTCCATCTTATGTTTTTAATGAGTTTGGGCATAGGGGATTGTTAATTGGCTTCCTAATGAAGACTGGAATACGTAAAGGACCCTTTAGTGTTGTCATGAGTTCACCAGACCAAGTTTGGTCCCCCCTTGTCAAATTCATGTTCTGAGATGACAAAAAAAAAAATAGTAGCACATTAATAAAAAAAATTAAAAAGTTGGTAATATACTCAATCTCTCTTCCCCAGATGGTGGTCCCTGTCGCTTCCTCCAATATCTGCTGTGTACGGCACGTGCCAACGGACAAAAATGCAATTGCAGAACAAACCCTTGAACACAACCTCTGTAGGGAACAAACTTAAAATGTACAATTAAACAGAACGTTCTGCTTCTGTGGGGGTCACATGGTATTTTTAATGATCGCTGACATCACATGAGCTAATTATAATCTCCGAAAAGGATCATCAGGATCATGCAGGGTAGTAGCTATAAGAGGTGCAGAGTTAGCAGCTGTACCTGGTCTCTCGCGTCTGAGGGTACCCAAAGTCACCTCTGCCACATATGAAGACATCACTATTAGAAATGGCACATGGTAGGTAGAAGGCCAGGTTGCAGATTTTGCATTGGAGCCCTGGAGCTTCATGTTACACCTCTGTGGTCATGTGATATACCATGTGACATTCCTGAACTTGTAAGGCCTTATACACACGACCGTAAAAAAGAATGGCTGTATTACATCCAATAAAAATATAGTTGTAAATGGTCATACTTTCATCCGCATAGAGTTCTGTAAGCGTTTCCGTATTAAGGCCATTTAAATCCGTGTTGTATCCATGTTGGATCTGTTTTCCTCTATTATCCCATCAGTATTATGGATCTAATACATAGTCAATACGAAAACTTTTTCTAGATCTATAGACCAAATACAATTAGTCTGGGTCTTCATTGACTTCTATTGGGATTTCTCTGCCACAAATGGGCATCCGATAATGCATACTGCATTTTGATTTTTGCAGCATACGAGTAAGCGTGTGCCCGTGCTTAAAATTAATAGACCATTTACTATTATAGGGTCAGTGTACAGACGGTATGGCAGCCGGATTAGAATAGGATTCTACACAGACATAAAAAAAAAACATTTGTGAATTAAAAGGGATTGTCCCATCTTACCTCTGTATTATGGCCGCCGCTTCCCTCCCCTGGTTTGATGCTCTAAATGCTGAATGCGACTGCTGAATCAGTTTTATTGATAGTTCAGGCCAAATCACAAAAATGAGCTATATTAATTTAAAATCACTGAACAGGCCATACTTACTCACAAGGGCAGGTACGCACACCACTTCCCAACAGGATGCAGACAAACCACAATGATACATAGAGGGAGATTGCTCAGGTGCAATGTACTGATGAACAGCCACTCTCAAACCTACTATTCATGAGGGGGGTTGCTTCTTAGTATTATCACTGCACACAGAAATAGCTTTTATAAGTGTGCCAGTCACAGGCCAGCGGCGATGTGATGATGCCACCCCGCCTCTTGCCTAAAAGTGCACGCTCTCTCATCCTGAAAGGTTCTCTTTAGTAAATTCTAAGACTCGTCGGACAGACACCAGCTAACAGATACACTTGGAAAAACAATCCACTCACTGAGCGACCCCAGGCACCCCTCAAACTCTAATTCAGAGAGCTGAAATCACCTAAACGTCACTGAGGTCTAGTCCATATACCACTTTGACGGTCACTAGAGTAGAATTTTAATAAGTATCTTACAGATTTTTTTTTTTCTTGCCTACATAGGTCTCACATATTTAGGGGATTTGTTTGAATCTTGGACAATCCCTCTGAAATTCTTTATTTAAATGTATTTTATTCATATGACATCACACTTTCTGAGCTATTCATGCAGAAGCAAAGAGTTCAAATTTTTTCTTTCAACCATATATTATAAAAGACTAGAAAAAGTACCCGGCGCTGCCCAGGTATAACGTGTCGATCTGTCTGTTTGTGTGTTCATTGAATTTGTTCCAAGGGTGCCCAAGAGGCTAATCCATGGCCTCGTATTTTCTTGGTTTACGGAGAAATCGCTAGCAGCCCCATATACCCCGGCAGTTACACACTGTATATTTCAATTTTAACTTCCTAAATACTTAACAGCTAAACTGGTAGGAAATGGAGTCATAAGATTGTGACAGAATCTGTTGATTAACAACATTGGCAGTTTTATTACTAGTTGGCCATAGACTATGGTTGGATCATAATTGAAAACAGCATCATGCACGAAAGCCCACTCATTAGTACGCTGAACATGATGCACTCTATCATCTTGCTGACTGGCCTGGGTTCGTGCAGGGGTCTCTGCGCTTCTGGGAGCCACCTGTCTGATATGTTGCTGAGAAAGCCTGAGTTTGCTGAGGAGTTTCAGCAGCTCAAGCAGCAGTATGATGCATTTTATCAGCTTGCAGTTGGGAAGGGGAGTCTCTGCAGCTAGTAATGCAGCTTTCCTCTGGGCCATCAGTAATCTGATTGGTTGCTATGGGTAACCGCTCCCCTGTACCTTCCCATCTAGGATTATCTTGTAAAGTGCACTACCTGATACTGCCAGATAAAAACATCTTTACTATAAAAGCAAATGTATGTATTCGCTTTTATAGTATTGGATCATGATAATGGCTGATAACAGAGAAGAACAGCAAGGTTTAGACATTTATGAAAACCTTCCCGGACACCAGATGTACATATGTTTGGTTAAAAACTTCATTTCCTACTGATATGAAGCCGACATATCCAATAAAGTCCAAGTGTAGGGTTCCTTTTTGGAGGCATGACTTGTCTGAAAAGGGTTAAATTTATGAGAATGCTCGAATCCATTATAGGTGCAGTTTGTTTACAGCGAGTAACACGTCGAGTAAAGAAAAATGGCTGGGTTGTTCTGGAAACCTGGTCTTAAACTGTGTGTATGTGAGTGAAGCTAAGAATTAAGGACCTGTGAGCTTCTATTGGTTAATACAGGTCATCTGATGTGATATGGATGAAGGTCCTTGATGTGGAAGCCAGTGGTGCCATATTTGCTTTTCTGAACATGTCGAGACGGTAGGTCCTAGAGAGCTGAATCCTCTAAAACCTTTGGAAGCGCGTGAATTACTTCTGTGCCAAATTTGGTGCAGATTGGTCTAGTCGTTTGGCCGTGCATAAAGAACATGAAACATACACATAAGACAAGAGAAGTTAATTTTTACACATATAGAGATAAGACCAATGAGGATTTTAGATAATATGGACCACAGCTTTATTTTGATAGTGGGTGAAATGAAGAGGAATGAAAGATCCAAGACACTGTTAAGATCGGAAAAATAGAAAAAGTTAAAATTATCAACTTGCGGCAAAGAATGTTGTTAAGTCATTTCTTAAGAATCTCCAGCACAGATAATTTCGTCGATCTCAAAATCGTTTTCCGTTACAGGGATGGAGTCGCAAATCTGTTCCTGAAATGTCAATGCGATGGTAAATGGCTTGGCAGAAAGATGACGACTGTAGCGCTCTAAGAAAGTGTCATAATATCCTTTACCCCTCCCCAAACGATGACCTTCCTTGTCAAATCCAAGTCCTGGTACAAGCACAAGATCCAGTCCTCCTGTAATAATTTGGTTGTATATAAGTAGTTGCTGTACATTTTAAAAAAGATTTAAAGCGACCCTTCGGTCCTGGGACAACATTTTAAATATGATGAGGTATATGGAGTAATATTACCTGGTGCCCTCTAGTTATGCCCCTCTGCCGTGGATCCGCTGTTTTAAGGTCCCCTCTGTGAAGTCCCAAAATGGCTGCAGAGCTTCTTAGGCCTCATTCACACGGCAGGGTTTCCCGGCCGGGTGCCGGCCGTTCATAAATCGGCCGGCACCCGGCTGCCTTAGGAATAATAGACCCCTAATGGGGCTATTCACACGACCGATTTTTTGACGGCCGGGAAAACCGGCCGTCAAAAAATAGGACATGCTCTATCTTCGCCCGGGTACCCGGCCCCCATAGAAGTCTATGGGGCCGGGTATTACACGGCCATCACCGGGATGTGTCCCGAGTGATGGCCGGGTTTTCCGGAGCTTGCGCTCTGTCTCCTCCTCACAGCACAGAGTGCATGTGAGGAGGAGGAGTTGATGCCATTCTGACGAATGGCATCGCTGTACACTGTGTGGCAGGGCCGGGGTGTACAGCAGGTGGAAGGGAGCGCTGCGCTGGCTCCCTTCCCCTGCTTGAAAAGCACCCTGGCCCGGCGACACCTTCGATGGCGCCGCTAACAGCTGCTGCGGCTGCTACTACTACTGTAGCGACGCCACCATAGCAGAGCGGGGAGGTATCTCCCCGCTCTGCTATGTGCTAGCCGCACTTTAGCTCCTTGAAGGAGCGGAATCCCTGTGTTTTCGGGGATTCCGCTCCTGGACAGAGCGCTTGATGTCTCTGTCCATATCTGGGCAGTGACATCAGGGAAAACTCCTGAAGCGGAATCCCCGAACACATGGGGATTCCCCTTCAGGAGTTGCCGCTGATGTCACTGTCCGGATCTGCCCGGCCCGGCACGGATGCAAAACTTAATGCAAACCGGCCAGGCAAAATGGCCGATTTTACCGGCCGACACTCGGCTCGGGAACGACCCGGTCGTGTGAATCCCGCCTTAGACTATGAGTCGGAGACATTCCTACTGTTCTCGGATTGGCCAAAGCTGCTCATGTGATCAGAGGAATTGTCTTATACTCAGTCTGAGAAGCGCTGTGGCCATTTTGAGACAACACAGAGGGGGCCCTAAAACGGCAGATCCACGGCAGCGGCACAACTGGAGGATCAGGTAATATCACTCCAAATACCCCGTCACATTTATAATTTTGTCCTAAAATGGAGCATCGCTTTAAGGCTGGTGATACATTGTAACCGTTTTGTTGTGCAATGTTACTTACCATTAAAACCTCATTAAAAAAAATATAAAAAACGTAATTGCACCAGTAAACCTATCCAGATTAACAATAGGTATAATGGCCAAAGGACAAAACCGTATGTGGTTGTAGATGGGACAACAGAGAGAAATGGTAGGTTACCCTGTAGCTTGCTGCTGATCTTATAATAAAACTAGTGGCTAACTAATAAAAGTTGCATAAACGTAATATTTGTCGCCATTGGTATTGAATGTATGGCTTTCCAGCTGTTGCAAAACTACAACTCACAGCATAACCTACATAATGGGAGTTATAGTTTTGCAACAGCTGGACAGATAGGTTGCTTCAAACTAATAGTACTATTGGAGTTGCTAATAATCTCTTATCTGTCACTGTAGCCAGAAAGTTTGCATGTACATGAGATAGATGCCTCTACCAACCTAGAGTCTGCTCGTAATGAGGGAGTAATAGTTCCAACTACGAGTACCAGCACAAAAATCTGGATCAGCACTAATAACTTTGGCAGAAACTAGCATTTCCACAAACTCCTACAATGAGAGAAGTCTGTCTGTTGTAAGACTCTTTAAAGGGGTTGCCCAGGATAAGGGGTTGCCTCCAGAAACTGCGCCATTCTTGTTCATGGGCTGTGCCTGGTATTGCAACTCAGTCCCATTGATTTGAATGATATAGGCAGACAGTCCATGGACAAGAGTGAAGACACTTTTTTTTTTATATCTCTGAAAACTCCATTAAGGTCCCGTTTTCATTCAAAGGAATCCGTTCTCCCATCTGCCTTTTTTTTCACCTATAAGGCGACAAATCCCAGCCAATTGAAAAAAAACATGAGCTTGGCTTTTCTCCACTATGGCATAATTGCAATTTATTGTATAAAATGATGAAAGAGTGGATCACTATGAAACAAATGTTAACTAAGAAGAAGATTGACAGAATAAAACCATGCAGCGGCTTTCTCACCAGTAGCCAATGCCTCTTCTCTGCAGTCTTTCTCTCCGGGTTGGCGTATATTCCACGAGGTTACTGGTAACAGGTTGATTTCCTCCATTGAACTGAGTCTCACCATATCCATATGTGAACTGCGAGGCTGGTAACGTGGAATGAAACACAATTTGTCTTGATGGAAAATATCACGTATGATGTCTCCAGTCTGAACCTCATCGGGCATATTCAGAAATACAGCAATGCGCTGAGCTGTTTGGTATCGGTGGTGAGAGAGTAACTGTAAGAATATTTCATCATGAGAAGTTATGTACCTACACCTTACTCGTAAAAAGTATAAAACCTAATACCATATTCCAATCTTTATACAATACTTTTGTCCTAAATGTAAAAAAAATAAAACTTTCAGAGCAATGTCATACAGAAATATTGCCAAATAAAAAAAATAGCCATTTGAATAGCTCCATTGACCAACTCTAATGTAGCATTAAAGTATATGAAAACCTTTGTAGCCTTTTTTTTATTAAATGTATGTAATTGGCGAATGTAAGCAATTTTCTAGACTATATTTATAAAAAATGTTCTATTGTTTTTGGGATGCAGCTTCAATGTATCCTCTATACATAGAAGCTGTAGCGTTGGCTAGCAGCCGAATCCGTCAGTGAAGTGAACTGAAGGCTTGGCTGAGAACACGTCCTGTGTGTCTCTAACACACAGGATCGCCATAATATTGATCACATCTAAACTGACGGCTCGACTGACAGCGCTTGATGCAGCTTCTAAGTATAGAAAATACATAGAAGTTGCATCTCAGAAACGATGGAAGATGTTTAATAAATGTAAATAAGAAAAAAAATGTATAATCACCAATTACATACAATTAATAAAAAAATGGCTAAAAAGGTTTTATGTTCTGAGAGAGGATTAAAAGAACACCAGGGGGCATCAGAACAAGTATGTAACAGTAATATATAGACACAAGAGCATTTTATTTTTTAAGGATTCCAATTGAAAATATTGTTGTGTCACAATGTCTTCATAAAAAAATCCCTATGGTTTCCTGTGGGTCCTATATGTTTCCATTCAACAGTCATAGTCTCATCCATGTGTCCCCTTCTTCTTGCTTTCCTACCAAATGTATGTTAGTTAAAGGGGTTATGTTGGGACCGAAAATTAGTAACAGTGTAGTCATTGCAGTATGTGAGTAAACTCGCTAATATGCATTCCGGTCCCTCGTCACGCTGATTATGAGATTTTAATAGATTTTTATAGCACTGGCGGGGGACCGGTACTCTAGTTGCACAGTCTTTCTTCATGACGACGCGACTCTTCGTCATGTGACCGGCCCCGCTGTACTCTATATAATCGCTGTACTACTGCATGGAAAAACATGGAAACAGCTGGACGTTTCACAATGCTCATAAACTACAATGGAGAGAGTGTATGCATGCGAAGCCGCCTCATCTCCTCCTCCCTGGAATGCTGAACAGGGGTTCAAGGAAACCCCATTCTATAGATAAATGGGGGTCTCAGAGATGGAACCTTCTGGATATGCCATAAATGTCTCAGACGCAAATACCCCTTTTAAAGGGAGCACTGTGGCTGAAGCTAATGCATTGTGTTATGCCTAATGGGGGGCCTGATACAAAGAAGAACAAAGAGAGAATACCGGTCACGCACCTCCACATCAGGCCTGCACTAGGCATAACAGACGCTGTGGGATTATGGGCTGGACTTGATGGACCTGTGACTTCTTTCAACCTCATCAACTATGTAACACAGTAAGGCCACATGAACAATGCATGTATTACATGTGGCTTTGATGCGCATATTTTCCTGCTGCAAACCTGCAGCGTAATACAGTACCAGCAAAGTAAATGAGATTCCAAGTAATCTCATCTACACGTTGAAGAATTTTTCTGCACGTAAATCTTTAGATCCGCAGCATGTCAATTTATGTAGCGTTTCCATTTCAGAATTGTATCTGACAAGTGTATTTAAGAAACCAAAATATGCAGTATGTAATCTACACCTGTTTCACCCAAATTGTAAAATACACACCCAAAAACACATTAAGAAACGCACTATTAAGTGCGAATTTTACCTGCAGAATTACCTGCCTAAGAGTAATAAACATCAAAGTGACTGCACCGTGTGAATAGACCATTGCCTGGTGGTACCTTTAATAAAACAGAGCTCACACATACCCACAATGCCTCCCATAACAGCGCCAGCCACGCAGTGCTTCCTATATATCAGGTGTGAATAATTTCTTAAAGTAATAAAAAAATATAATAATTTAACTGGCAGCAGCAAATGTTATATTATAAAAAACAAACAAATAAAACAACAATATTTACCTGCTAAATCCTCATTAGTTTCTGCATTTATGCTCCAGAGATGACCCACCACTCTGTTTAGTTTCCAATGGAAATGACATGCCGCGCCAGCTCGTGACCTCTGCAGCCAATCATTGGTCTCAGTGGTCATGTGCCATACTAACTAGCATCACCATCGAGGCCAGCGATTGGCTGCGGTGGTCACCTGCTGGTACTGCATGTCATCTCTCCCGGAAAGCGAACGAAGACCGGTGGGGGACTACCGAAGCGTCAACACTGGAGTGGTAGGGAATTCAACAGTCAAGTAATGTGTTGTTTGTTTTTATTTTATAACATTTGCTTGCTGGCAGTTCTGCTTTGTTATTCTATTCTATTTGCTCCCATGTAATGTACTTTACATGTGCCAATTTCTAACACCCTACACAGATCCAATGAGTATGTATTATATTTACATTTTGCCCATATATGGAGAAGATTTAGCAAAACTAGTGCATTGTAAAATTGAAGACGTTTCCCATAGCAACCAATTAGGTTAAGAAATGAGAGCTGGTATCTGATTGGCTGCTACAGGCAACTCCTCTTTCACCTCGCGCTACTTCTAATACTGTGCTTTCTTCAATAAACTTTATTGACAAGACCATTAGAACACATTTAACCCGCTTGTTGCCTCCATATAAGACGTGTAACCCTCACATAACAAAATGCTCTCCGATACGACTACCATCCCAACGATTGGCGCACACACCTTCTGAGTCACTGCCTGGGACTGCTGAAGCTTCTCTAGGTCGCTTAAGACAGCTATTCTTTGCTTCAACTGAGCCCTGAGCGCCCTCTTAGCGGCTTGTATCGACGCCATCTTGGCATAAAGGGAAAAAAAAGTTTCTGTCCTATTTATTGAGCTCCTCCCACGGCTGCCAGGTTGTCTCTGCTAACTGGTCACTGACTGGTGGTGACCCTATGTGCTCACGACCATAATCAACAATCGTGTCCAGGCATATGACTGGGGAAGGGTGACAGGCTACGGCTCTCCAGCTGTTGTGTAACTACATGACCTCGTCTGTCAGAGCATGCTGGGAGTTGTAGTTTAACAAACAGCTTATGAACTACAGAACACTTCAGTACAAGCCTGAAGGAAGCAAAGCATACACAACGATGCGACACCTTGATGACGTCATGCAGTCACACGACGTCACGAGCTATTGGCCATCCAAAAATGAGAAACACCCACAGAGGGAAGGATCTAGCGACTTACCATCACCGGAAGTGGGAGGAAAACCGGAAGTGTGAAAGAAGGAAGTGACTGACACCGGTAGCGCTTTCACCGTAACCTAGTCTTGTTAATTGTCATACCAAACGGGAATCAAACCGACGACAAACATTAAGAGCCGGCAACTGGAGCTACGGAGGCGGGAATACAGGGGCGCAGGGGTCGTGTCGTTCTCTGCTATAGGCCTCGAGTGGGTTCGACTCCGGTCACATTGATAAGGCTTTCTCTGGGCACTGTTTACCCAGGGGTCTCCCCCCATACCCTGACCCCTGCCTGTGTGTGAGGTGAGTGCCTGCACGACCACTGCCTATTTCCAGCATTGTGCCCTATATTGTGCCCCTAGGTGTGGCAGGGCCATGTTATTGTGTATGGACGTCTCATACACCCCCTAATTATGGTGGACTAGTAGTAACAACAACAACAATAACAACATGGTCCCTGTACGCAGATACAGGGACTATGACACTTCCCACAAACATGAAGAATTAAATGTGTCACAGTTTAGAGGGGGTTTCCTTGTCTGCCATTTTTTGAGACGTAAACATAAATCCATATACATGGCATTGAAATTCTAACCTTTTCTCTACACACGTAAGGCTTAGCCTTGTGTAAACAATATGGATGCAGTGACATCCGTCCTAGTGACGTTCACGTGAAACCTGGTACGGCAGCGGGCATGGGCAGATGCAGGATTGCCACCTAGATGTGACATCACTAGGGCAGAGCGTCCCTGAAGCCCATATGTTTACATACGGCAATGTTAACACCGTATAGGTAAGGACAATTTTTATTTTGAGTTTTTGGGATAATAAAAAAACTAAAGGCTCCTTCTAGGGATTTTAGTCAGCCACATCCAGTCATACCACACATTGACCATTATTATTATATGGGTCATTTTATGGCCATCTTAAAGGGATCACAGAGTTTGAACAATATAGCAAGACAGAATAAAAAAAAAAGTAGATAATGGCAAAAAAAATTATGCCGTTGCCCCTTGCAACAGTTTTTATATTTGAATCTTTTGGGTTTTCTAGCTGAGTTGGAGGACATGAATTGTAGCAGTGAGAAGCCTAGAAACAGCTGTGTACACAATCTCTGCCTCTGTCATCCCTGCGCCCCGCAGAGACACTGACAGGTGACTTATGGGTGACACGTGTCTGATCTAAACCTGAAAGTGTCACAAAAGCTTTCTAATGACAACCTGAAAATCCACAACACTTTGTTTTACTATTTATTTTTTTTTGAACATTCTCTAACCTAACTCAGCAGTATTTTATTTGTGTTTCTACTGATCATCCCTCTTTTCTATAGGAATTTTCTCTTTCTGTATAAATCTGTGCTGCCGGTTGGCACATACAATAAGAGGTTTAAAGGCTAGGTACAGCTTTTATTAAATGAATGTATTTAGTGTTGTATTCAACTTTTAAAATCACTTATGAACATTTTTTTTTTTTTAACTTTTTGCAGTGTAGCTAAACGTTTGACAAACCTCTGACATGTCACAGTGACATGTCAGAAGTTTGTATTGGTGGGGGTACCGAGCACGGAGACCCCCACCAATTGCTAGAACGAAGCAGCTGAAGCACTCGTGCGAGTGCTCAACTGCTTCGTGTCTGTTTGGCTTTTTCCGGAAATAAATGTATCGTGTGTGTGGACTCAATAGAAAGTCTAAGAGCCCGTACTCCGATACATCGGCTTTCCGGAAAAAGCCGAACAGACACGAAGCGGCTGAGCGCTCACACGAGTTCTTCAGCTGCTTCGTTCTAGCAATTGGTGGGGGTCTCCGTGCTCGGATCCCCACCAATCCAAACTCCTGATATGTCACTATGACTCAGAAGTTTGTCAAACGTTTAGCTACACTTTAAGATACAGCTTCAATGTATTCTGTATACTTAGAAACTGTATCATTCCATCTGAGCCGTGTCCGTCAGTAAAGTTGAGAGCGGGTGACGCGTGATCCCGCTAGTAATGATCACATCTAATGTATGAACTTAGATGTGATCGTTTTTAGCCTGACCCGCTCTCAGCTGAACGGACGGACACGGCTCAGACAGAACGATAAAACTTCTATGTATACAGGATACCTAGAAGCTGTATCGTAAAAAGAAGTGATCATAAAAGTGGCATAAAAACACGAAATACATTCATTTAATAAAAATATATTCTTACAAAGGTGTACATATCCTTTAAGGAATCATAAGTGGCGATGATAAAGAACTTAGTGATTCCTCTTGTGTATGTCATAAGCGGCAAGATTGAGGAATACTGCCTAATGGTGTTACTATATTGGAGTAGATCTAATGGCGTTACTATATTGGAGTAGATCTAATGGCGTTACTATATTGGAGTAGATCTAATGGCGTTACTATATTGGAGTAGATCTAATGGTGTTACTATATTGGAGTAGGGAGGTTTGTGATTATCGGGACTTTTCATAGGAATAGAGGGAATGTTCTCTGTCTTTTCCAGTGTTGTGTAACCTGCTGATTGTGAATTGCTGTTTTTTGTTGTGCTTGCTTAAAATGTAGAGGTAAATAAATGGATCATAATATACATATTGGCCCATATTTATCATGTAGTTTGCGCCAGATTTAGTTGTAAATGGCGAAAAAAAATTTGCAAGTGGACACGTGACGAATTTGCATAGAATTTGTGACTTCTCGTCATTCGCTAAATTTGAAAAGTGGGAGTGGTCCCCAAGAAGACAGTTTTAGGCCGCGGGGATACTGAAAACATGATTACAGTATGGGACAGTATTCCCGCGGAGAGGTAGGGAGTCCTAGCAGCATAGAGAACTATGGTGCTAGGAGCCCAGGTCCCTGATCTGTGGTCGGCCCAGAAAATAAGGCCAACACAAGGTCCGTATAGCACAGACCGCGTGTGGGCATCTGAATAAAGGGGGTTTTAAAAAAGTAAAATATTATCGTTGTCGGCAGCACATCTCTGTGTAAACAGGGAGACGCGCTGCCGACATGATGATAATGTATGGGGACGAGCGATCAGAGTAACGACCAGAGCAAACGAGCGCCGATGAACTTGCGGTCTTTCTGATCGGCGCTCGCTGCATCGGCCCTATTAGAAAAGAAATGGCACAAGTTTAGTCACAAATCTACAGCTACTTGTAGCAGGTGCAGATTTTTTTTTTCCTATTAGACAGTTCAAAATGTGTGGCGCATATCACTCCCATAATCAACTTTAGGCCGGATTAACACGAGCGTGTGCGTTTTGCCTGCGCAAAAAACGCAGCGTTTTGCGCCCGATGCACTTCCGTGCGTCATCAGAGTTGACTGCGTGATTTTCACGCATATGCCATGCTTATAACACGCGGTTTTGAAGTTTAGAAAAAGAAATGAAGGAAGTTCTTTTATTTTTTCCTTCATTTCTTTATCTACTGTTGCTCGAATCACGCGCGACACACAAGTGCTTCCGTGTGCCGTGCGCGATTATCACGCACCCATTGACTTCAATGGGTGCGTGATGTGCGAAAAACGGCCACGTATAGGACATGTCGTGAGTTTTACGCAGCGGACACACGCCGCATAAAAATCACGGAATGTCTGAACGGCCCCATTGACTAACATAGGTCTGTGCGACACGCGTGATTTTCATGCTCGTATCACGGACGTAAAATACGTTTGTGTGAATAAGGCCTTACTTAGACTGGCATAAGATACACCAGTGTTTCAGGACGTCTGCCCTGTTTTCCCTCCAGTATAATAAGTATGTTTTGTTTGAGCCCCTTCCCCATAAAGTTGCTTCCCAGGTTCCGTCTCCTGTCCAGGATTCTATTGTTTTGCATTTGAATCTCTATGATGCTTCTGTGTCCATGGAAACTCCTTATTGCAGGATGTGTGGCTTAGAGCTCACATGTAGCCTGTGTCTTCTTACATTTGTTTGTGTGGATTAACACCTAAGGGAAAAGACTGACAACCGGGATGGTGCAAGAGTTCTGAAAACTGGAAAGGATTTGATTCAAAATATACTGCTCTGGCACAGACTGGAATTACAGAGGTGTGAATCTGGCTTGAGGTCTCATTTGCCCGGTAAAGTCTGTAAGGCAGCACGTGGAGTCCGTATGGTGTCTCCATGTTGTGCTGTCCCTAAAATCAATGTTTCTGTAATATGATATGTGATAAAAAGTTTTTTTTATCTCTCTAATTCCGTATGAATCAGTGAGAAAAACAAACCTGTGCCTCTGTATTCAGAGTAACGCGGAAGTCTAATGTGGGTCCATAAACTCCTGTAATCTGTAGAATACTTAGGCTATATTCACACGACAGTTAAAAACGGCCGTTTGACGGCTGTTATGCTGCCGTTTACAGAGCAATAATGTTCTATGGGTGTATTCACACAGCCGTTTAACGGCCCGTCAATATTGGCCGTCAAAAAAATGGGACATGTCCTATTTTTGGCCGTTTTCACGGCCAGACGGCCCCCATAGAAGTCAATTGATAAGTTTTTAACGGCTGTCAATACATGTAACAACTGTTAAAAACAGATCTGTGACGTGGGGATTGGCAAGGGAACGACTACTTGCTGGCTATCGGCGGCATACTCACCGATTTAGCACTGTCTTCAGGTGTGGTCTCTCGTCTTCACGGGTTCTGCGAAGGCGTCGCGATGGCAGACGAGAGACCACACCTGAAGAAGACTAGAGACTGCGCTGCATCAGTGACTATGAAGGGCAGCCGAAAGTTAAATGTAGTGTATTGCTGCGCTCACTACAAGAGTAGTGTGGCACTAGTACAGGGGGCATTGTACGTAGTGGTCAACTGTAGTGAATTTTCCGCGACTGTCCGGAATTTACAGAGACGGTCCCTAAAAATTCCTTGAAGGGGGGGGTCTGTGTGGCATCATGTACATCGGGCCTGTGTGGCGTCCTCTCCAGGGGGTCTGTGTGGCGTCCTCTCCAGGGGGTCTGCGTGGCGTCCTCTCCAGGGGGTCTGTAGAAATAGGTCCAGAGAAAATAGTGTCTACATGTGACCTTCCTTTGGGTGTTTTCAGGGGGCTGGGACAAGAAAAGCCTGACATGAAATTTATCAGTTTTTTTTTTTTTAACAGATATGAAAAACTGATTCAAAACAGATGTCAAATGGCTATTAAAAACGGACAGACGGACTGGTTAATAGATGAAGATTTGGAGACACACTGATGCAAAACGGCCATGAAATGCTGACCGTTGATCCCTTTTTAAATGGCCATTTTTTTTCCTTGTCGTGTGAATGCAGCCTTAGGCCCCATGCACACGAACGTGCCTTTGCGGCCGCAATTCCCCCGGAAATCCACGGGAGAATTGCGGCCCCATTCATTCCTATGGGCAAGTCTTATTACGGCCTTGTTCTGCGGTCCCTGCTGATGGCAAATTATGGCCGCGGCCATGTGCACGGCCCGCGATTTGTGGGCGTCTTGCGTGTGACTCTCCGCCCTAGGCTAACCCGAAAATCACGGCTGTGCACATGGCTACGGTCGCGTGCATGAGGCTTTAGTGTATAGTAAGTAGAATTTAAAGTAATCCCACATAATGTGGTACAGAGCCATGTGGTTTCTAGGGCATGCCAAGGTTTTCTTAACCTGGCTCTTCCCTGGCAATTGCGGGATGTTTTTCCCCCATGAAGGATAGCTATTGACCTTTAGTCGAGGCACTGTATATTCTTTGCACTTTTTTTCATGCATGACTCTATAAGTGTGCCCTGGTAATCTTCCCTAAACTGTTAATCAATGAAAACATCTTAAGTATGTAGACGTCATGTTAAGTGCAATATCAATTACCATAATACACCGTGACTTGTCACTTAGATATTTTGGCAGTGTCTTACTCTTAAAGAGGCTCTGTCACCACATAAGTGCCCTAAATTGTACATGATGTGATTGGCGATGTAATGTAGATTACAGCAGTGTTTTTTTATTTAGAAAAACGATAATTTTTGACTGAGTTATGATCTATATTAGCTTTATGCTAATGAGTTTCTTAATGGACAACTGGGCGTGTTTTACTTTAGACCAAGTGGGCGTTGTACAGAGGAGTGTATGACGCTGACCAATAAGTGACCAATCAGCGTCATACTCTTCTCTCCATTCATTTACACAGCACATAGCGATATAGCTATATCGCTTCATGCAGCCACATAAACACACTATAACGTTACTGCAGTGTTCTGACAGTGAATAGACATTCCTTCCAGCCAGGACGTGATGTCTATTCAGAATCCTGACACTTCGCTAACACAGTCCCGACACTACAGCACAGCAAGCGTAATCTCGCGTGATTACGCTGTAAACTAATTTCAAACGAGATTACGCTTGCTGTGCTGTTGTGTCGGGATTGTGTTAGCGAAGTGTCAGGATTCTGAATACACATGACGTCCTGGCTGGAGGTAATGTATATTCATAGTCGGGACACTGCAGTAACGTTATAGTGTGTGTATGTGGCTGCAGATAGTGATATAGCTATATCGCTATGTGCTGTATAAATCAATGGAGAGAAGTGTATGACGCTGATTGGTCAGCGTCATACACTCCTCTGTACAACGCCCACTTGGCCATATAGTAAAACACGCCCTGTTATCCATTGAGAAACTCATTAGCATAAAGCTAATATAGGTCATAACTCCGTCAAAAATGATCGTTTTTCTAAATAAAAAAACCACTGCTGTAATCTACATTACAGCGCCGATCATATTATGTAGAAGATAGGCCACTTATAATGTGGTGACAGAGCCTCTTTAATGATGGCTTGGACTAATAGCAAAGTACTTAGAAGCAGGTTGTGTATATCTGCCTTCTGTGCAGTAATAAATGGACTATTTAAGGGAAACAAATACTCTTTCACAGCAATTTTAAGTAAGTGAGTAACCAGTTCTCGCCCTATTTCCAAACGGAAAGCAGAACATGTACGTTGCGGTCTGTCTGGCAAGCTATTGCTTCCATAAATCACCATGGTTCAGGCCTATTTCCCGCATACTAACAGCAGCCTTTGTTCAATTTTTCAGCTTCATGGTAGATGAACATGGCGCAAGAGACAAACCATAACCAAGCGCCTCTACTTTGTTCTAATGGTTGTGGCTTCTATGGTAACCCACGTACCAATGGACTCTGCTCCGTCTGCTATAAAGAATATCTACAGCGACAGAACAACAGCGGCACTGGGAGGAATAGTCCTCCAGGTAACACTGTGTGAACTAATCTTATAATAACTTGTTCTGCCTGTATAGTATATTGGACTATCGGTAAAAAAAATAATTTCTCTCTTCTGCAGTGTTGTCAGTGGGAAGTGGGGTGGAGGCTTCCACTCCACAACATGTAGTCCATTCCAAGGTGGATGAACCAGCAGAATCTGTGGATCCACAGACACAAGCCAAGTAAGTAAATTTCCAGGATAGATTGTGTGCGGTTCTACACTGTGACCAAGTCTGAAAGTCAAACAAAGCCCCCATTTACTCAGATACTAGTGCTGAGTGAAAAACCTGTATCCCAGGTAGGTGACTGTACTTTCCTGGTTTTCCAGGTTGATGCTTCTTAGAAGAGGCAGTATCTAAAGATGTTGACTGGCACAGCTGGTGGAATCGCAGAAGAGCACTGCAAGAGCATTTCTCCTTAGAGGAGAAGGGGGCAAGGTGCTCAGACATCATGCCAAGCATGGTATCTACAGCCTAGGAGTTAAAGCGGACCTATCGTTACAAAAATAAATCACAAATCTCTCATTAGGTAGCTGTGTATTAGTGCAGTCAGAAATGTTGTGTATAACCTGTATGTTTCCTTCCATCTGCTGGTATCTGTAAATGCATATTGTCTCTCTCCATGCTTGCTGGTTGGGCGTGCTCTTCATGTTTTGATATAATAGCTGTGCTGTGTGCTCTGAGCCTATCAGATGTCTTCACTATTTTTGCTCCCCCCTCCCCTCTAAAAACATGCAGTTTCTCGCACACTGAGGGAGTGGTACTGCAGCTGCATCCCCCTCCTCCATGTCTTCTATTTACTGTATTATTCTAGACCGATTTTTTTTTTTTGGTGACTGAGGAGGTTTCTGAACATTTACAGAGAGCCTGCAGGCAGGGAAAGGGGAACTACAGGCTGCTGGAAGGTGAGAAAGATGCCGCTTTCCCCAACAAGTTGTATTACAAAGTACTGATTTATGCAAAAAATGATAACGATGGGTACGCTTTAAGTCTGAGAGCGGAGTATGACTAAACTGTTTGGTTACCTGAAAGGAAAGCAGCAGAAGTTTGAACGCATGTTAAAAGCTATGTATATGAATGGTGAACACAACATGAAGCTGCTTAAAATTGATACAAATACAGTAAAGCAAAACTATTTTCTGTTACTCAACTTCGTTTCTTTTATTGTAGAATTTATTTAAAAGGTAGATATTTTCTTTAAGTTTAGTATAAGTGCCTTAAAGCGGCTCTCAGGTCTCCCATGCTACTCTGAGAGCAACGTAGGATAGAGACGGAAAAGGATTTCTAGTTTTCCATGATATGATTAAATATTTAATTGTAAATAACAGCAATTGACAGCTGTCAAACTATATATCCACAAGCAGTGTCTTCCCCCTTTAAAATAGGCTGTCCTCAGTGAAACACAGGATACCGGACATCCAATTATAGATCAACTCTTGCTTTCAGTTTCTTGCTCTGTCTTTTTATCCTTGTGAACTTGATAATAAAAGGGTTTCCCAGTGCTAAAAAATTGAGGCTTATTCTCAAAAGGCTATCCATATCTGATCGGTGGGGGTCCGAGTCTCAGCACTCCCGCCGACCAGCTGTTATGAAGGGGCCGCATACCTCGCTCTACTTTTCATTCATTCCTGTCACTGCTCTGTTCTGTGAAACGCCGACACACTTGTAGCACCGTTTTCACAGTCGGACCCCGACTGTTCAGATCTTGATGGCCTAACCTGAGGATATCAGTAGAAAGGAAAAAAAAACAGAGGAAATACCAGCGCTCCCGACATACCATTGATACATAAATCAACAGTGATACACAGTAGGTAGGGGAGGTATTTTATTAGCCTCTTAAAACAATGGCAACGCGTTTCAATGCCAGTCTGGCACCTACGTCAGGCCAATATACAGTTAAAAAAAACAGCAGCTTAAATATAGCACCAAACAATTAGGAACAGGATGAAAAAACCCGCCAAAATTCACTTGAAAATAATGTCATAGGGGTCGGAGAAAGTCTGAGTGACGGTACTTGTAACCAATGCAGAATGAGCCACTGGCAGCGGCTAGACATTGGCACAAAGTAACATGGGTCAAGGATGTAAACAAACCTCCATGTTGACAGTGATGAAATAAATAAATAGATACACAACTATTTGGAATGCAAGATGCAGTGATACAAATATGTAAATAAATGCATACAAGGATAAAATATGTAAAAACGGGCAAGCACATTTAGTTTGATTCTATGTATGAGTAATGAAATGTACCCG
This sequence comes from Rhinoderma darwinii, assembly GCF_050947455.1. Taxonomy (NCBI): domain Eukaryota; kingdom Metazoa; phylum Chordata; class Amphibia; order Anura; family Rhinodermatidae; genus Rhinoderma; species Rhinoderma darwinii. The sequence continues at coordinate 339,524,689 of NC_134689.1, forward strand.
CACGGAGCCCAGAGCAGAATGAATGAGTATCCCCATTGTGTAGGATATTCGGGTGCAATATGTTATCACTGAAACCCTTGAATACGGGAAACATCAGCGGAAGCGGGTTCAAAGTGACTGCGGGGCTGTTGCATGCAGCGGGATATAGTCTGGGGCCGGCGGACTGAAAATTGCCGGTGACTGATGAGAGGCAGAGAATGTGTAAATTGGGAGACAGGGTGTGGGGTGAGGGCGGGTGGATGGAATGAAATGCCAGCTAGTGAAATATAGACTATGATAGAGGAAAAGGAGAATAGAATGAAATCCAAGCGCAAAGGATAGGCCATCAATTGTTTATCACTTGATGACCCCTTTTAAGTAGATCACCTGGGATTGTTCCAGATTTCATGTCTCAGGCTCTAGGTCCAGGTTTTGAGTTCATAACTTTAGAGTAAAGATCTTGTTAATTCCAGGAAAAGAAGTAACTAATAAACGAAAAATCTTTGCCAACTATGACCATTTAAATGGAATATATTGGTACACTGTAGCTCTGGTTGCAGTCACCCTCCTTTGTTCTTTGAATCTGTAGATACTCAGTTGGTCGCCTGTGTTTTTTTGTTTTTTGAATCATTTCTTCTTATCATTCTTTTCTCTGTCTACCAGTTCTCTTCCCCAACCAGAGTCAGACTCCTCTTTGCAAGTTGAAACCACAGATGACAGAACTGCTGAATCGAAAGAGGCACAAGGTTAGTCCTGTATTGGTATTTTTTTCTGTGGCGAATGTTTTGTGTCCTCTGTGGGCACACAATGAATACTAGGGACCTTGTATGTGCAGCATATATGGTGTGCAACAACGGAGTTAACATTGCCCTAAGTAAATCGCTATCTTGTAGTGTTTGTACTCATGCCCCTGAACATTATCCCTGATAAAGCTGCAATATATTACTGATAATAATAAACTATTTTCATGTTGATATATGTTCAGCTTCATCAATGCATTTAACACTGCAACTGCATGTTTCCAAAAATAGGGTAATCCTAAAGGTAGTCCGAGGTCTTTTGAAGCATATGTGCAATGATGTTAAATAGACAGCAGTTTAATTTTGTTACACAAATTTTTTGGCGTATCTGACTTGTCAGTCAGTATTGAGGGAGAAAGGATTTTTAGAAGTGTGATCTATGAAAATTGGGTACAGTGTTTGATAGAAAACTGGGGGATTTACTTAAAACGAGCTATGGAAGGTGTTGCTATTGGATATTCCAGATTGCAGACTCTCAGAGAAGGGTTTCAGTTTTTCAAGCATAGAAAAGGGGGGAGTTCAGCAGAGTGTGTTGCAAGAAGGCTCGAGAAGGGGGAAGAGAAAGCATAATGAAACAGAACAGAAGTTAGACAGTGCTAATGGTAAGTCATTATTTGCTTTGGTGGGATTTTATCCTCGTACAGGGCAGAGACCCGATAAGGAGTCGTATTGCGTAATTACAATATTTTTTTCCGTAGCTGCAGCATCAGATAGTGCACAGAATTCTTCGGAAGAACAAGAGCGCTCCCCCCAAGAGGCCAAAGTCAAGAAGACAAACCGTTGCCACATGTGCCGCAAAAAAGTTGGACTCACAGGTCTGTATATATATTGAACTCTATATTATGTATGATCAGAAATGTTGTTGCTCAGCTATATGCTGACTGACATTAAGTTTTCAGAGAAGAGGCTCTTTCACACTGTCAGAGGTTCTGCTTTTTCATGAGATCCATGATCGATTAATTTGGCAACAAATCCTAGTGGATCCCATTGGCATAATAGGTCAATCAGGTGGGCGGAAAAGTGCAGCAGGCTACCCAATTCTGACCATCAAAATGTAATGTCATTGTGAACATAGCAACAATTACACCAGCCATATTTATAGTACAAAATAGACAGACCCCATTTGGACAGCAAAAGTATGATATTCCAGAAGAAGAAAGCGGTTATAATTTATAGTCAAGGAGTTGTCTAACCCCATTAATTTAAAAAAAATGTCTTACAAGGATATAAAATAACAACAAGTAGTAACGACAGGCTGCGGCAGCAGCGACATGTTGACGCAGCTGACTTCATTGCTGCGGCCAGTGATTGGTTGCAGCAGTCACATGTTCCTTTAATGGAACAGATCAGATGGGAAACGTCAAATTATGTTTCCCTTTAACCCCTTCCCGACATTTGACGTACATGTACGTCATGGAAAGCATTGACTTCCCGCAAAATGCCGTAGATGTACGTCAAATGTTTGGCACCGGCTCAAAAGCTGAGTCGGTGCCATCATCACCGGATCTCAGCTGTATCTTACAGCTGACATCCGACAGTAACGGCGGGGACCGAAATTAGCTTCGATCCCCGCCATTAACCCCTTAAGTGCAGCGCTCAAACGCGATCGCTGCACTTAAGGTGTTTGCAGCTCATCGGAGCCCCAGCAATGAAATTGCCGGGGTTCCGGTGGCTGCAATGGCAACCGGAGGCCTAATACTGGCCCCCCGGTCTGCCTAGCACCGAAGCCGGTCAAGATCCGCCCGGCGGCGGAGCCTGATCGGCTTCCGTAGCTGCCGGCAAGATGGCGCCGGGTCAGGAGCTGATCCGGCGTCATCAGCGGTGGAAGTCAGCTGTACTGTACAGCTGACATCCACCTGTAACGGCAGGAACCGGAGCTAGCTCCGATCCCTGCCATTAACCCCTTCGATGCAGCAATCGAAAGCGATTGCTGCATCGTAGCGGTTACTAGCAGATCGCCAGCCCTGACAGGCAATCGGGACTGGCGACTGCTGTTATGGCAACAGGAGACACAATGGTCTCCTGCTCTGCCATTACGGAAGCCGATTTAGGCCCCGCCGGGAGGCGAAGTCTAATCGGCTTGCTGTCAGTGAATGACTGACAGATCTAATACATTGCACTACATAGGTAGTGCAATGTATTAGAAAAAAAAAAATCTGACCGTTGGACCTTCAAGTCCCCTAGTGGGACTTGAAGAAAAGTGTCAAAAAAGTATAAAAAAGTGTCAAAAAAAAGTGCAAAAAATAAAAGTTTGAAAACAATAAAAGTTTCAAGTAATCAAATAAAACACAATCCCCCTTTTACTCTTATCAAGTCCTTTATTATTGAAAAATAATAATAAACCATATGTATTTGGTATCGCCACGACCGTAAACGACCTGAGGTATCAAAATATTGTATTATTTATTGCACGCGGTGAACAGCGTAAAAAAAACCGTAAAAAACGTTACCAGAGTTTGTTTTTTAGTCACTTTGCCCTACAAATATTAGAATAAAAAGTGATCAAAAAGTCGCGCGTATCCAAAAATGGTACCAATAAAAACTATAGCTCGTCCCGCAAAAAACAAGCCCTCATACAACTCCGTCGACAAAAAAATTAAAAAGTTATCGTTCTCACAACATGGCGACAGAAAAAATACATTCTTTTTACAAAAGTAATTTTATTGTGAAAAAAGTTGTAAAACATAAAAAAGTGCTATAAATTTGGTATCGCCGGAATAGTACTGACCCGCAGAATAAAGTTAACATGTAATTTATAACGCATGGTGAACGCTGTATAAAAAAAAACGAAAAAAGCTGTGCCAGAATTGCATTTTTTTGTTTACCTGGCATCCCAAAAAATAGGATAAAAGGTGATCAAAAAGTCGCATGTACCCCAAAATGGTACCAATAATAACTACAGCTCATCCCGCAACAAACCAGCCCTCATACCGCTACGTCTATGAAAAATAAAATTAGTTATGGCTCCAATAAGTCAGGAAATAAAAAAATATGCAGTTGTGCCCGAGGGGAACATTTCTTCAGTTTGAAGAGGCGATTTATCAAGGACCTAAAATTAGGGAACCAGGAAAGGGAGGGCCCAAACATATCCGCTGGAAGCGACGGTGCCCGTATTATACCAGGACAACACTTCCTAGCAAAATTCCTCAAACTACAAAGGTGCAGAGTGTGGACCAAAAGGGGGATAAGAAATGACACCATTTATCAGTGCGACACTGGCCTGTGCGGAAAGGATTGCTTCACAGCGTAACACACATCTATGGATTATTTTATTTTTTTCATACCACCTGACTATGCCCCTTATATACTCCGCCCCACTTACATGTACCCCCACATTATAAAACACCAGCAATACTCAAACAAATTTAGTACCAAGCAAAATCCGCTCTCCAAAAGCCAAATGGTGCTCCCTCGGCTCTGAACCCTACAGCGTGCCCAAACAGCAGTTTCCTTCAACATATATGGCATCGTCATACCCGGGAGAACCCTTTTAGCAATTTTTGGGGTGTGTGTCTCCAATGGCATAAGCTTGGCATGACATATTTGCCACTGAATGGCATATCTAGGGAAAAATATACATTTTTAATTTGCACCATCCGCAGTGCATTCATTTATGGAAAAGACCTGTGGGGTGAAAATGCTCACTACACCTCTTAATAAATGCCTTGAGGGGTGCAGTTTCCATAATGGGGTCACTTCTCAGGGGTTTCTTTTTATTATTTCACATCTGAGCCTCTGCAGTTGTGAACCAATACTTTGTAAATCGCCAAATTAGGCCTCCACTCCGCATGGTACTCTTCACTCCTGAGCCCTGTCATATATCCAGGCAAAAGATTAGGGCCACATGTAGGGTGTTTCTAAAACCGGGAAACCCCGCATAATAATTAGAGGGCTGTCTTGTTATGGTGGCACAAGCCGGGCACCACATATTGGCATATCTATGGAAGAAAATCCCATTTTCACTCTGCAACATCGAGTGAACACTAATTTCTACAAAACACCTGCAGGGTTAAAATGCTTACTACACCCCTTGGTAAATGCATTGAGGGGTGTCGTTTCCAAAATGGGGTCACTTCTGGGGGGTTTCCACTGTTTTGGGCCCACAGGCGCCCAGAAACCAATCCAGCAACATCTGCACTCCAAATGGCGGTCCTTTCCTTCTGAGCCCTGCCGTTTGCCCAAACAGCAGTTTATGACCACGTGTGGGGTATTGCCGTACTCGGGAGAAATTGCTTTACAAATTTTGGGTTCTTTTTTTCCTTTATTTGTTGAGAAAATGAAAAAAATTGCGCTAAAGCTACGTCTTATTGAAGAAAAAGGACTGTTTTTATTTTCACTGCCTAATTCTAATAAATTCTATGAAACATCTGTGGGGTCAAAATGCTTACTACACCCCTAGATGAATTCCTCAAGAGGTGTAGTTTCCTAAATGGAGTCCCTTTTTGGGCGTTTTCATTGTTTTGTCCCGTCAGGGGCTTTGCAAATGTGACCTGGCCTCCGCAAACCATTCCTGCTAAATGTGATCTCAAAAAGCCAAATAGTGCTCTTTCCCTTCTAAGCCAAGCCGTGTCTCCAAACAGCCGTTTATTACCACATGTGGGGTATTGTTTTACTCGGGAGAAATTGCTTTACAAATGTTGTGGAGCTTTTTCTCCTTCAGTCCTTCTGGAAATGAGAAAAAATTAGCTAAACCTAGATTTTTTTTGAAAAAATGTAGATTATTATTTTCAGGGCCTACTTCCAATAATTTCTGCAAAAAAACTGTGGGGTCAAATCGCTCACTATACCCCTAGATAATTTCCTCAATGGGTGTAGTCTCCAAAATGGGGTCACTTGTTGGGGGTTTCCACTGTTTAGTCCCCTCAGGGGCTTCGTAAATGTGACATGGCCTCCGCAAACCATTCCTGCTAAATGTGGACTCCAAAAGCCAAATGGCGCTCTTTCCCTTCTAAGCCCTGCCGTGTGTCCAAATATCCATTTATTACCACATGTCGGGTACTGTTTTACTTGGGAGAAATTGCTTTACAAATTTTGCGGTGCTTTTTCTCCTTTAGTCCTTGTGGAAATGAGAAAAAAAATCGCTAAACCTACATTTTCTTTGAAGAAATGTTGATTTTAATTTTCACGGCCTACTTCCAATAATTTCTGTAAAAAACCTGTGCGGTCAAAATGCTCACTACACCCCTAGATAATTTCCTTGAGGTGTCTAGTTTCCCAGATGGGGTCACTTTTGGGGGATTTTCACAGTTTTGGCACCGCAAGAGCCCTTCAAACCTGACATGGTGCCTAAAATATATTCTAACAAAAATAAGGCCCAAAAATCTTCTAGGTGCTCCTTTGCTTCTGAGGTCGGTGCTTCAGTCCAGTAGCACGCTACGGCCACATGTGGGATATTTCCTAAAACTGCAGAAACTGGGCAACAAATATTGAGTTGCATTTCTCTGGTAAAACCTTCTGTGTTATAAAAAAAATTGTATTAAAAATTTATTTCTGCAAAAAAATATGAAATTTGTAAATTTCACCTCTACTTTGCTTTAATTCCTGTGAAATGTGTAAAGGGTTAACACATTTTCTAAATGCTGTTTTGAATACTTTGAGGGGTGAAGTTTTTAAAATGGGGTGACTTTTTGGGGGTTTCTAATATATAAGGCCCTCAAAACCACTTCACAACTGAACTGGCCCCTGTAAAAATAGCCTTTTGAAATTTTCTTGAAAATGTGAGAAATTGCTGCTAAAGTTCTAAGCCTTGTGAGGTCATAGAAAAATAAAAGGATGTTCAAAAAACGATGCCAATCTAAAGTAGACATATGGGGGATGTTAATTAGCAACAATTTTGTGTGGTATAACTGCCTGTCTTACAAGCAGATACATTTAAATTGAGAAAAATGCTAATTTTTGCAATTTTTCACTATATTTTCGTGTTTTTCACAATTAAATACTGAATGTATCGACCAAATTTTACCACTATCTTAAAGTCCAATGTGTCACGAGAAAACAATCTCAGAATCGCTTGGATAGGTGAAAGCATTTCGACGTTATTACCACATAAAGTGACACATGTCAGATTTGAAAAATGAGGCTCTGTCAGGAAGGTCAAAAGTGGCTAAAGAGGGAAGGGGTTAAACACTGTCAACTTGTTGTCCCAGGCTGAATGTGTAACAACGGGAGTTTTTGGCTTCTCGGTGTGTAGCTGAATAAGTAGTTTGGAAAGGTACTTGGAAGACATTTTAGTTCCAAACTAGTACTGCAGGTCTTGTCCAGGCTTTTCACTTTCATACACAAGCAAAATTGTGGTTGTATTAGTGGTTTTCATCACGTATATTGTTATAAAGTCATTGTCAGTTGTTATTAATAGGGATGCATCGAAACTTTGATACTGTGCATCCCCAAACGGTTCGATACTGCTATTTCTTGTATTTCGATACTTGGCTGCGCAGCCGCACAGCTAAGTATAGTAACACATGAATGTATGAGAGCGAGGCTGCGGCTGTGTGATACAGTCATTGCCGCGCTCCTGACAAGCGCGCGCGGTCAGGATGATGCGATGCTGCCGGCGCTGCACCAATGAGCGGCGGCACTGATGACAGAACATAGCGGGCGCACTACAAAACACCCCCATGTTCTGTCTTCAGTGCCTGAACCGCCGCTCATTTCTGCAGCGCCGGCCGCGTCACCTCAGGCTGACCGCGCGCGCACTTCCTGTCAGGAGCGGGGCAATGACTGTATTTGAACAGCCGCAGCCCCGGTCTATAACGGCGGAGATCAGAGAAATCTCTCATCTCCGCCGCTATTCCCCTGAATGCTGCCATCAAAGCTGACTGCAGCATTCAAGAGGAAGTGAGAAGGGGGGATGCCCCTTGGATCGCGTCACAGGAATCCCTGTGACGCGATTGAGGGACATACCATATATGGACAGACAGCCCAGGGTCCATTGAAGGACCCCAGGGCTGTCCTACCATATTTATTGTTGTTAGGGCATATTTCGGTATGTCCTAACAACTGCCTGTGTACTATCCGTACACCGGCTAATGTACTGTAATATAGATATATGTCAATACATTAAAGTTTAAAAATTAAGTAAAAACAAAGTAATGTTACATTTAAAAATAATACACACAACTTTTTTTTTTACAGTAAACATTAAAATAATTCTCAATACATAAAATATACACATTCAGTATTGGTGCGGCCGTAATAACCTGCACAACAATTTTTTTGCATCATTTATGATGTGTACGCATTAGGTACCTCACACATTAACCCATTATGACTGAGACACATGATAGGATTAATTACTATTAATGTGAGGCACATTCAAAAGTCATCACACCTCGCTATGAATCTTGTTATGTACTTAATGTAACACTAAACAGTTTCTTTATATGCATATATTCTGGACATGTCCGCTGCGCGGGGGTCCAGCAGTTTACTGTGTTAATGTGTTTATATGTCTCCTTCAATAAACTGAGTTTAAAAAAAAAAAAAGTCATCACACCACGCGCCTCACATCAGAAAACGGAAGAACTTTTTTTTTATTACTGTTGGCAAAGTATCGAGTTGGTATCGAAATCGCAATACTAAATGAAGTATCAGTATCGACGTACAAATTCTGGTATCGTGACACTCCTAGTTATTAATATGTCCATTTTTTTTGCCAGGCTTTGACTGTCGATGTGGGAATATATTCTGTGGGACACATCGATACTCCGACATGCACAGTTGCTCCTATGACTATAAAGCTGATGCAGCTGAGAAGATCAGGAAAGAAAACCCTGTTGTGGTCGGGGAGAAGATCCAGAAAATTTGAAAGTGAGCTTCAGTCTGTCCTGGATGACACCAGCATTGTGGTGTGGACTGTGGTGGGATAATAAGTCATACAACCACCTTCATCATCCTGACTCTACATCCAGGGATACAGCTCCTTCTCTTTCATCTAGCTACACCCCCCCCCCCTTTCTTATTACAGTTTTCTTGAATCCTTACAATTGAAACAAGGAGAAACAACAACAAAAAAACTTTAAAGACTCTTTAAATTGTTTCCAGGGTTTTTCATACTGTGCACAACAGTTGGAGGGAGAGAGGATGTGATGGAGTGTAATGTACTCTGGATGTGACTTGTTACATCTCTATGATCAAACTCCTGACTCTTTATCCCATTGTATTCATCCCAGAACTAAACGGATCAACATTTTATTGGACCAGTTTAATCATGTGTGCTTGAGCTCTGGCAAAGTGCCCTCTTTCAACAGAGGCGCATTTTTTTCCCTTCTGCATCATATTGTGTGATTGAGTGTGTGATTTAAAAAATAATCTTTTAAAGGCATTTTCCAGGCACAGAAAATTATACATAAATAAATTTTTCATCCAAAAACGAATAATTTACCAATATACATCTTTCTTCCCATGCAGCACTTTTGTGAGATTATATTATATTCCCATTGCCGGAACCTCGATAGTTCCTCAACTTGTGTTGACGTGTTGTCTTAGACTCTCAGCACTGTGGGCAGTGCTACTTCTCTCTTCTGTGAGGACACATCAACGTACACATGGGCTTGTCCTATCTGCTGCTCCCTTTGCAAGCGCCCCGCTGCACAGGGAGACGGAGATGGGAGAAGCCAGTGACCTGTCATCACAGAAGGAGCAGTGCTCAGTCCGAGGGACTAAGACGACACATCAACACAAGCTAAGGAACTTCCAGCAACAGGTGAGTGAGAGATGATCTTATTGGGAAGCAAAATCTATGTAAGAAAGTTATTTAGCTTTTGAATAAAAATAATTTATGTATAATTTTCTGGGCCTGGAAAACCCCTTTAATTACAGAAGAAAAAGTGTACCCATTTTATGGTTGGAACCTGTGTTTTTTCCCCTCCCCCAGCAGGTCCTGCATGTGTATGCTCAGAGCCCAGCCTACACTGGTGGCTTCAAATAATAATGGCAGTACAAGTTATGAACAGGGAAGGACTCCATTATAAGTCTAAAAGACTGGTGCCACCAAACTGAGCATTGATTTCAAAAGCCAAAAGCCTTTCCGTTTGCTACTGGCCGTTAAACATAAATTTAAAATATTTTTGTTTCCTTTTTATAGTAGATCTAATCAAACGTGTGAGCTCGGACACTTATTGGCCTCTCACCAAAGGTTTTATGTTTATGTCCGTTTGATTTGAATAAAATATAAGAGCTTGTGTCTTGTTTTAGTTCTCATACATACACCCACCCCTGTGAAGGGTCCTTAGATACTTTATGGTGTGTAATTTGCCCTGATTCCCTGTTCTCCTCTTTTATCCTTGCGTGCTTAAAGAGGCTCTGTCACCACATTATAAGTGCCCTATCTCCTATATAAGAAGATCAGCGCTATAATGTAGGTGACAGCAGTGCTTTTATTTAGAAAAACAATCTATTTTAAACCACTTTATTAGCGATTTTTAGCTTTATGCTAATGAGTTTCTTAATGCCCAAGTGGGCGTGTTTTTTACGTTCGACCAAGTGGGCGTCGTACAGAGGAGTGTATGACGCTGACCAATCAGTGTCATACACTTCTCTCCATTAATTTACACAGCAGCATCGCGTTCTTACTAGAACACAATGTGCAGCCACATACACAGACATTAACGTTAATCAAGTGTCCTGATAATGAATATACATTACCTCCAGCCAGAACGTCATATGTATTCAGAATTCTGACACTTCTGAATCTTTTCTGTGAGATTCCAGCAAGGGAAACGAAATCTCGTTTACATCGTAATCTCGCGAGATTACGCGTGGCTTGCTGGAATCTCACAGAAAAGATTCAGAAGTGTCAGGATTCTGAATACATATGACGTTCTGGCTGGAGGTAATGTATATTCATTATCAGGACACTTGATTAACGTTAATGTCTGTGTATGTGGCTGCACATTGTGTTCTAGTAAGAACGCGATGCTGCTGTGTAAATTAATGGAGAGGAGTGTAGGACGCTGATTGGTCACTGATTGGTCAGCGTCATGCACTCCCCTGTACAACGCCCACTTGGTCAAAAGTAAAAACACGCCCAGTTGGGCATTAAGAAACTCATTAGCATAAAGCTAAAAATCGCTAATAAAGTGGTTTAAAATAGATCGTTTTTCTAAATAAAAAGCATTACTGTCACCTACATTACAGCGCCCATCTCCTTATATAGGAGATAGGGCACTTATAATGTGGTGACAGTCTCTTTAAAGGGGATGTACAAGATTTCAGAGTAACATCTGTGTTATTTATTGAAATGGGGCCATAAGCTGTGTCTGATATTGCTGCTTAGCTCCATTTAGGTGAGTGGGGTTAGGCTGCAGTACCAGAGACCTTCTATGGACACGAGACACTATTAGAAACAAGAAAAAAAACACCATACTTTTATTTTTTCCTCTCATACAATCCATTTAAACACTTACATAGGGCAATGAAAATAAGTTTATGCTCTTGTACAGAACATAGTTAATTTGTTTTTTGTGTTTTTTGTTCAAAGATATGTATTCTCTTTCTACTTCATTGTAGAAAATGTAGCTGTTTATTAATTCATTTATTTATCTGAAATGGAAAAATGCTTAAATATTGCAAAAATATTATTTTATTGGGGGTGGGTTGTAATTATATAAGGTCACACATTTATCAGCAGATCCGCTCTGTATGGCCCAGTTCACACTGAGGTTTTTTTTTACGCGGCAACCGTGCCAAAAAATGGCCGAAAATGTCTCCCATTGATTTCAATGGGAGGCTAATGCGTTTTTCCCTCGCGAGCGGTAAAAACGTTCATGGGAAAAAGTGACAATCCCCATCTTCGGGCGTTTACGCCCCTGACCTCCCATTGACAGAGGGAGGCAGAGAAAGTGTATTTTGCGGCATTTTTGCCCATGGCGCTCAATGGGCGCGAGCAAAAAATGTGGCAAATGGCGTGCAGGCAGCTCAAAATCTGCCTGCAAAAAATCTCTGTGTGAACTCAGTCTATGCTTGTTGAAACCAAATGGGTGAATGAATATGCTCTGCCTTGTGAAAATAATGCTTGTTGAACTGCATTTCCTTCTGATAAGAATATAGTGGATAGAACTACTCCTTGTTTTATGATCATTTTTTTCCCCCTTAACTTTTACAATTTTAATACAGCTGTTTATTTAACTGATGTAAATCTATGTATGTTATCTCTTAGGCTATGTTCACATCTGGAGCAGAGCCCTGACTGACACAAACTGAAACCAAAGGCTTCTGTTTCAGCCACCATTGATTTCAGAATGACGGAACCCTTGCACAATGGAGACAAACTGAAATCATTGGCACTGGATCAGTCAACATTGAAAACAATGGTGATGGAAACGGAAGCCTTTGGTTTCAGTTTGTGTCAGTCAGGTCTCCGTTTTCGACGGGAAGCTCAGTCGGAACAGAGCCTTGACGTAGATGTGAATGAAGCCTTATATGTTCACATTACGCAGTCAAGACCTACAATACCAGTCAGAACCCATGGTCTTTCTGGAAACCATAGTCCCTTTTATCGAATACCAAACATCTCCTTTACATTATTATGCACTAGTGAAAACTATCTTCATGCAAGAATCAAGGTTTTGACCTTATCCGTTAAAGTCAAATTACATAGATATCTATCTATCTATCTATCTCTATCTATCCCCTTAATGACCGCCGTATAGCCTTTTTACAACGGCCGTTCGGGGTAGTTCTGAAGCGCTGACACTTCAGATGAATTAGTCCCGCATCGGGCGGCGAGCTCCTGAAACCCTGGCGGTGGTCTCCCATCATATTTAACCCCCTCAGATGCGGCGCGCAATAACAAGCGCTGCATCTGAGTGGTTTTAGAGGCTGGGGGCTCCCTCTCTCACCCCACTGGCATCCCACGATGCAATTGCCTAACAGATGCCTGTCAGTTTTACACTGACAGGCAATAATACAATGCAATACAGGAGTATTGCAGTGCATTATAAAAGCGATCAAAAGATCACACAGTAAAGTCCCCTAGTGGGACTAAAAAAAGAAAAGCAAGTTTGAACTAATAGTGTCAAGCAAAAAAAAAATATTAAGAGCCCACTTTTTCCCCTTACATAGTTAGTACGGCTGAAAAAAGACATGTCCATCAAGTTCAACCAAGGGACGGGAAAAGGGAAGGAAAAATTTCTACACATAGGAGCTAATATTTTTTTGTTCTAGGAAATTATCTAACCCTTTATTAAAGCCATCTACTGTCCCTGCTGTGACCAGCTCCTGCGGTAGGCTATTCCATAGATTCACAGTTCTCACAGTAAAGAAGCCTTGTCGCCTCTGCAGATTGAACCTTTTTTTCTCCAGACGGAGGGAGTGCCCCCTTGTTTTTTGAGGGGTTTTTACAAGGAACAGGAGTTCACCATATTTTTTGTATGTGCCATTAATATACTTATATAAGTTAATCATGTCCCCCCTTAGTCATCTTTTCTCAAGGCTAAATAGGTTTAGTTCTTTTAATCTTTCCTCATAACTTACATTCTTCATGCCCCTTATTAGCTTCGTTGCTCTTCTTTGTATTTTTTCCAACTCTAGGGCATCCTTTCTATGAACTGGAGCCCAGAACTGAACTGCATATTCTAGATGGGGCCTCACTAATGCTTTGTAAAGTGGTAATATTACATCCCTTACGAAATACTTTATTGTGAAAATAAGTAAAAAGTGACACGTATTTGGTATCGATGCGTCCATAATAACCCCAATTATAAAACAATTACATTTAAACCGGCACGGTGAACGATTCAAAAATAAATAACAAACAATGGCAGAATTGCTGTGTTCTGTTCATCCTACCTTCAAAAAAATTTGATAAAGATTGATCAAAAAGTGGCATGTACTCCAAAATGGTACCAATAACTACAAGGTGTCCTGCAAAAAAAACCCTCACAGCTGCATCAGCAGAAAAATAAAGTTATGACTCCTAAAATATTGCGACACAAAAAAAATGATTTTGAAGAAAAAAAAGTGTTTACTGTGTAAAAGTAGTAAAACGTAAACAAACCTATATAAATATAGTGTCGCCACAGTCGTAACGACCCGCTGAATAAAGTTATGTTATTTATACCACACGGTAAACTACGTAAAATTAAGACGCAAAAAAGATTGTTGAAATTTCCGGGTTTTTTTTTTTACACTACCCCACCAAAAAAGTAAATAAAAAGTTATTCAATAAAACTATGCACCCCAAAATGGTGCTATTAACAAATACAACTTGTCCTGCAAAAAACAAAACCTTAGACTTCGTTCACATCTGCGTTGTGGCATCTGTTTTAGCGGATACGTTGAAATAATAATAATAAAAAAAAAAACGGACAGACTGAATGCAACAGAAGGTAAAAAAAAATCCTGACTTTTCTTTCAATTTCGGCCTTATTTACACGAGCGTATTTCACGTCCGTGATACGCGCGTGAAAATGACACGCGTTGCATGGACCTATGCAAGTCAATGGGGCCATTCAGACAGTGTTTTTCATGCAGCGGACACTGTCCGCTGCGCGAAAGTTACTGCATGTCCTATACTTGTTCGTTTTTCGCGCATCACGCACCCATTGAAGTCAATGGGTGCTTGAAAATCACGGACACACGTCCGTGTGCTGTGCGTGATTCACTCAACAGATGCTAAAGAAATTACGAAAAATAGAAAAACACCTTCAGCTTATTTTGCTGACGTGATACGCGTGACATACTGATGACATACGCGCATAAAAAAAAACAGACACGCACCATACACCGATGTCACATAGAACTGCAACGCAGGAAAAACGCGTTTCTTGCGCGTGCAAAACGGACACGTTTGTGTGAATTAGGCCTGATCATCATACACTGTTTTTATCTTTGTATCTTTCTTGCTTTCATTTTTAGTCTGTTCATGTGCACAAAAAAAAAAAAAAACTGATCCGTTAACGTAATGCATAACGGATACAAACGGTTGGCATATCATGTTATATCTGTCGTTCATTGACTTCAATATTAACCCCTTCCCGACATCCGCCGTATATATACGGCACTGCCGGGAAGGTGTTCCCGCAAAGTGCAGTACAGTTACGGCGCAGTGATGGTGCGGGCTCAGGAGCAGAGCCGGCAGCATCACCGCGGGGTGACAGCTGTATTATACAGCTGGCGCCCTCCTGTAACTGCCAGGCCCGGAGCTATTCTCCGATCCGGCAGATTAACCCCTCAGATACTGCGCTCAATAGATCAATAGACCCAGTAACGCAATCGCGGCGTCTCCTCATAGGCTTGCTGCCAGTGTATAACTGACAGTGCTAATACACTGCACTACGTATGTAGTGCAGTGTATTAGAGTAGCGATTGGGGCATCAGGCCCTCATGTCCCCTAGTGGGACAAGTAAAAAAAGTTAATAAAAATGTAAAACAATAAAAACACACACATTTCAAATAAAAATAAAGATGACTTTTTTCCCATAGTAAGTCTTTTATTAAGGGAAAAACCGTAAAAATTAAAAAAACTATACATAATTGGTATCGCCGCGTCCGTAACGACCCAAACGGCAAAACTATTATGTAATTTATCCCGCACGGTGAACGTCGTAAAAAAAACAAACATGAAAAACAACATCAGAATCTTTGTTTTTAGGTCACATCTTCCAAAAAATGCTATAAAAAGTGATCAAAAAGTCACATTTACTCCAAAATAGTACTAATAAAAACGGCAATCCGTCCCGCAAAAAAATAATCCCTGACACCGCTTTGTGCACGCAAAAATAAAAAAGTTATGGGTCTTAGAATATGGCGACACAGAAAACAAATGATTTTATAAAAAAAGTGATTTTATTATGCAAAAGCTGCAATACATAAAAAAAACGATATAAATTTGGTATCGCCGTAATCGTATTGACCCGCAGAATAAAGCTAACATGTAATTTAGGGCGCACTGTGGATACCGAAAAAAAAACCAATAAAAAACTATTCCAGAATTGCTTGTTTTTGGTAATTTCCTTTACCAAAAAATGAAATAAAATGTGATCAAAAAGTCGTATGTGTTCTAAAATGGTACCAATAAAATCTACAGCCTGTCTCGCAAAACACAAGCCCGCACACCGCTCAATCAACTGAAAAACAAAAAAGTTATGGCACTAGTAATGCGGTGATGAAAAAACATCTCAATCCCCAGGCCGGAGGGGAACATTCCTTCAGTTTCAGGGCCCTAGTATTTAGGAACTAGGAAAGGGAATGGACATAGCACATCCGCTGGAAGCGAGGGTGCCCGTATTATACCAGCGCAACACTTTCCCAGCAATATTTCCCAAACTACGAAGGAGAAAAAGTCCCCAAAAGGTGCAGAGCGTTACAAAAGGGGGATAAGAAAGAAAACCGTTTATCAGTGCGACACCGGCCTGTGCATAACGGATCGCTTCACAGCGTAACACACGTCTATGGATAATTGTATTATTTACCCTATTATTATACCCTCTTATTATGCCCTGATGTACTCCGCACAGATTACATATACCCTGATGTACTCCGCACAGATTACATATACCCTGATATACTCCGCACAGATTACATATACCCTGATATACTCCGCACAGATTACATATACCCCTGATATACTCCGCACAGATTACATATACCCCTGATATACTCCGCACAGATTACATATACCCCTGATATACTCCGCACAGATTACATATACCCCTGATATACTCCGCACAGATTACATATACCCCTGATATACTCCGCACAGATTACATATACCCCTGATGTACTCCGCACAGATTACATATACCCCTGATATACTCCGCACAGATTACATATACCCCTGATATACTCCGCACAGATTACATATACCCTGATATACTCCGCACAGATTACATATACCCTGATACATATGCCCCCACATTATAAACGGAAATACCAGCAAAACCCCAAACAGAACTATTACCAAGCAAAATCCATGCTCAAAATGGCGGTCTTTCCCTTCTTAGCCCTACAGTGTGCCCAAACAGCAATTTATGTCCACAAGTAAGGCATTACCATACCCGGGAGAACCCGCTTAACAATTTATGGGGTAAGATTCTCTAGGGGCACAACATATTGTGCGGTGAATGGGCAGATCAGTGGAGAAATTGCAATTTTCACTTTGCACCATCCACTGCGTATTCATTTCTGAAAAACACCTGTGGAGTCTAAATTCTCACTACACCCCTTGATAAATGCCTTTAGGGGTGTAGTTTCTAAAACGGGGTCACTTTTGTTTGGTACATCAGTGGTTTTGCAAATGCAACATGGCGTCCGCAAACCATTCCAGCAAAATCTACGCTCCAAAAGATAAATACCGCTTGATCTAAAACTACATCTTGTTGGAAAAAAAATAATTATTTTTCATTTTCATGGCTTAATTCTAATTAATTCAGCAAAAAACCTTTGGGATCAAAATTTTCACTATACCCCTAGATGATTCCTCAGGGGCTGAAGTTTTCCAAATGGAGTCACTTTTGGGGTGTTTCCACTGTACTAGTACTACAGGGGCTCAGCAAATGTGACATGGCGCCCAGAAACCATTCCAAAATCCAAATGGTGCTAGTTCCATTCTGAGCCCTACCGTGTGTCCAAACAGATGTTTGTGACCACATGTGGGGTATTGTTTTACTCGGGAGAAGTTGCTTTACAAATGTTATGGTGCTTTTTCTCCTTCAGTCCTTATTGAAATGAAAAAAAAAAATACATATACCTATAATTTCCTGTGAAAAAATGTAGAATTTCATTTTTACGGCCTACTTCCAATAAGTTCTGTAAAACATCTGTGGGGTGAAACTGCTCACTATACCCCTAGATAATTTCCTCATGGGGTGTAGTTTCCAAAATGGGGTCACTTGTTGGGGGTTTCCACTGTTTTGTCCCCTCAGGAGCTTTGCAAATGCGACATGGCCTCCGCAAACCATTCCTGCTAAATTTGAGCTCCAAGAGCCAAATGGCGCTCTTTCCATTCTAAGCCGTGCCGTGTGTCCAAACAACCGTTTATTACCACATGTGGGGTATTGTTTTACTCGGTAGAAATTGCTTTACAAATTTTATGGTGCTTTTTCTCCTTTAGTCCTTGTGGAAATGAAAAAAAAATTAGCTAAACCTACATTTTATTTGAAAAAATTTAGATTTTCATTTTCATGGCCTAGTTTCAAAAATTTTTGCAAAAAAACTGGGGGGTCAAAATGCTTGCTACACCCCTAAATAAGTTCCTCGAGGGGTGTAGTTTCCCAAATGGGGTCTCTTTTGGGGGGTTGCTACTGTTCTAATTCCACAAGACCTGTTCAATGCTGACATGGTGCCTAAAATATATTCTAATAAAAAGGAGGCCCAAAATCCACCAGGTGCTCCTTTGCTCTGAGGCCGGTGCTTCAGTCCAGTAGCACACTAGGGCCACATGTGGGATAATTCCTAAAACTGCAGAACCTGGGCAATAAATATTGAGTTGCATTTCTTGGGTAAAACCTTCTGTGGTAGGAAAAAATGGATTCAAAATGAATTTCTGTAAAAAAATAATGAACTTTGTAAATTTCACCTCTACTTTGCCTTAATTCCTGCACAATGTCTAAAGAGTTAAGAAACTTTTTAAATGCTGTTTTGAATACTTTGAGGGGTGCAGTTTTAAAAATGGGGTGACTTATTGGGGGTTTCTAATATCTAAGGACCTCAAAGCCACTTCACAACTGAACTGGCCCCTGTAAAAATAGCATTTTGAAATTTTCTTGAAAATGTGAGAAATTGCTGCTAAAGTTCTAAGCCTTGTAACGTCCTAGAAAAATAAAATGATGTTCAAAAAACTATGCCAATCTAAAGTAGACATATGGGGGATGTTAGTTAGCAACATTTTTGTGTGTTATAACTGCCTGTCTTACAAGCAGATACATTTAAATTGAGAAAAATGCTAATTGTTGCAATTTTTCGCTCAGTTTTGGTGTTTTTCACAATTAAATACTGTATGTATCGGGCAAATTTTGCCAGTAACATAAAGTCCAATGTGTCACGAGAAAACAATCTCAGAATCGCTTGGATATGTAAAAGCATTCCGGAGTTATTACCACATAAAGTGACACATGTCAGATTTGAAAAATGAGGCTCTGTCAGGAAGGTCAAAAGTGGCCAAAGAGGGAAGGGGTTAAAAAAAATAAAATTGGAAAGCACCTTTCCATCAGGTTTTTGTTATTTTTTACGGAAACAATAGCGCAGTAGACTACGGTATTTCTTCTGTCAAAAAAACGGAAACCTGATGGAACGGAGCCTAACTGAGCACAAGTGATGCAAAAATGAAACCCGTTGAAATCAATGGGTGTTTTGGCGGAAATGTTAACTTCCGTTCTTGTGGACCTCTGACGGATACGCTAGAACGGATACCACAACGCAGATGTGAACGCAGCCTTATACAGCTATGTCGACGGACAAATAAAAAAAGTTAGAGCTCTGAATGTGACTGAAAACTTAATTCAACATAGACTATAAATTAAAGAAAAACTATATATATATATATATATATATATATATATATATATATATATATATATATAGTGCAATATATATATTCTTCAACTGTAGTTTACTTTTTTTATTCCCCCAGGGGACTTTTGCAGGATATACTGCAGTACTAATGTATTGCAGTCTAACGTAGTTTTTATAGGCTCCTTTTTTAATAAGAGCACAAAGATTACAGGCCAGAGGACCTTCCCTAGGCCCCAGGCTGCTACGACAATCATCAGCACCCCGCTATCACATCGCTTGGGGGGGGGGGGGGGGTTGATGGGATGTCAGAGAGGGCTACCCAACAGTTTTAACTGCTTAGATGCCGCGGTTTCTATTGACCACGGCACATAAGAGGTTAAACAAGCGGGGTGAGCCCGCTCCATACTTTACCACTGACCTGACAGAGCGATATAGGGGAGTGCATTTTAAAGGTACCTTTTTGTCTCAGTAGCTGCCAATCAGGAGACTGCTGTCAGCCGTCACTGAGAGAAAATGAGC
This sequence comes from Rhinoderma darwinii, assembly GCF_050947455.1. Lineage (NCBI taxonomy): Eukaryota > Metazoa > Chordata > Amphibia > Anura > Rhinodermatidae > Rhinoderma > Rhinoderma darwinii. Next base: position 339,544,440 of record NC_134689.1, read on the forward strand.
AGGGCTGGCAGCATGCAGTGCAGAAGCAGCTTGTGCTGCTTCTGTCTTCTCTGATCGCTCCTACACATAGTTCAATAAGCTGTGTATAGAATAGACACATATAGCGCCGCTGCCTCTATTGGTCGCGGTGATCATGTGACTGGTCACATGATCTCCGTGATGCCGTTTGTGGCAGGCTGTTGCTGGGTATAACAAGCCTCAGCACAGCCCTATTAGTGACAATAGTCACTATAAGGCTGGATTTACACGAGCGTGTGCGTACTGCGTGCACAAAAAACGCGGCTTTTTGCGCGAGCAAAAGGTACTTAACAGCTCCGTGTGTCATCACCATATGATGCGTGGCTGCGTGATTTTCACGCAGCCGCCATCATTATGACACTGTATGTTTGTAAACTGTTTTCATTTATAGTTTTGACTGCTGTTGCTGAAGTGCTTCCGTGTACTGCGCGTGATTTTCACGTACACATTCTTCAATGGGTGCGTGATGCGTGAACAACGCATAAATATAGGACATGTCGTGCGTTTCACGTAGCGGACATATGCTGCGTGAAAATCATGGACTGTCTGAACGGCCCCATAGACTAACATAGGTCCGTATTAGACGCGTGAAAATCCCGCGCGTTGCACGGACGTATTACACGTTCGTGTAAATAAGCCCTAAGGGCTTGTTTACACAAGCGTGTTATTCGTCCGTGCGACGCGCGTGATTTTCACGCGTGTCGTACGGACCTATAATAGTCTGAGTCCGTGAATTTTGTGCAACGTGAGTCCGTTGCAAAAAAAAAAACCCACGACATGTTCTATATTTGTGCGCTGTTCGCGCATCACGCACCCATTGAAGTCAATGAGTGCGTGAAAACCACGCATTTCACACGGAAGCACTTCCGTGTGAACAGCGTGATTCGCGCAACCGCAGTGAAAAGGATGAATGAAAACAGAAAAGCACCACGTGCTTTTCTGTTTACAAACATCCAAACGGAGTGTCATAATGATGGCGGCTGCGCGAAAATCACGCAGCCGCGCATCATATGGTGATGACACACGGAGCTGTTAAGTGCCTTTTGCGCACGCAAAACACAGCGTTTTTTGCCTGCGCAAAACGCACACGCTTGTGTAAACGAGGCCTAAGACAGCTGATTTCCCCCGTAACTGGGGCTGCTGTGCAAAGTGGAAAAACATGGTATAAAAAAAAGGCCCCCCAAAGGTCTTTGGTGACGACCTTTGAGGGACAGGCCATAATTCTGTTAACTTTTACTTTTTTTTATAATTAATAATTCTTTCCTTTCTTTTTGTCTTAGTCTAGGAGATTTTATTATCGTTAGATCGCTCATGCAATACAATGCAATACTTATGTACTAGACCTAGAGGCTTTCTATTGACTGCTGAATGTGAGGGGTTGTAATAGCCAGGATTACAGGTCGCTGATCCTGGCCTTTGTATTCCGGTGTTGGCTCCTGAGCCTGTGCCATATTATGACGGCGCACATACGCTGTACATGTGAATGTTGCGAAGGTGTTAACTGATTCAAACCATAATTAAATCCATGTAGATATATGGTTCCTTATAGTTCATTAGAACACTGATGCCTCTGATTTAAGTCATTTACTCAGCTGATCTTGTTCTGCAGCACCTGGACACTTGCATCATGCGGGGCCGGTGGCAGCACAGGGCAAACCCGGGCATGTGCCAGGGCCCACTACCCTTGGGGGGGGGGCCCACTCGGCCGTTGGCTGATGACGCTGCCATCATGGCTCCTCCAGAACTGGAATCCCCGGCCAGAGCGTTGCCAAAGGAGCAGAATCCCCCCTCCCTAGTAGTGCCACACAGCCCTCCTCCCTGTAGGTAGCGCCTTTGGGGCACCCTCTAGGAGTGTTGTTGACGCTCCGGTTAGGGATTCCGCTGCCACACATCGAAAACCCCCTTCAAGAGCGTCGGCAACACTCTGACTGGGGATTCCACTCCTAGACGGAGCCCCAAATTTGCTACCTATAGGGAGGAGGGCTGTGTGGCACTACCAAGGAGGGGTGCTGTGTGGCATATATGGACAGTGACGTCAGGGGCTCCTCCAGGTGAGGAAGCGAGGCCACATACATCGTACCAGGGCAACACTTTCCAGGAGAAGTTCCCCAAACTGGCAAGAAGGGAAAAAGTCAAAAGAGGTGCAAAGTCTGCTAAAAGAGGGGGATAAGGGAGGACACAATATATCAATGTGACACGTGTCCCGAAAAACCAGGGCTCTGTATGAAAGAGTGTTTTAAAATTTATCATACATCCCTTGATTTTTAATCTACCCCAGTTTTACTTACCCTGATGCGCTCCGCACAGCTTATCCCCCCTCGTTTTTCCCTTCTGAGCCCTGCTGCGTGCCCAGGCAGCTGATAACAGCCACATTGAGGGCATTGCCGTACCCAGGAGAACACACATGACAGTTTATGGGGTGTATGGCCCCGGTCAAAATGCTCACTACACTTCTAGATGAATGCCTTAAGGGTGTAGTTTTTTAAAATGGGGTCACTTCTTGGGGGTTTCAACTGTACTGGTACCTCAGGGGCTTCTGCATACATGACTTCGCACCAGAAAATCCCCAGTAGGCCAAATGGTGGTCCTTTCCTTCGGAGCCCTCCCATGGGCCCAAACGGCAGTTTATCACCACAAATGAGGTATTGCCGCACTAAGGACAAATTAAGCAACAAAATGGGGTATTTTATTTCTTGTGAAAATAAGACATTTTCAGCCAAAACTACATATTGGAAAAAATTATTATTTTTTTAATTCCCAGCCCAATTCAAATAAGTTCTGTGAAGAAACTATGGGGTCAAAATGGTCACAACACCAATAAATCAATTCATTGAGGGGTGTAGTTTCCAAAATGGAGTCACTTCTGGTGGATTTCTATTGCTTTGATACCTTTGGGGCTCTGCAAATGCGACATGACACCCGAAAACCAATCCAGCAAAATTTGGACGCCAAAGAACAAATAGCGCTCCTTTCTTTCTGAGCCCTCCCATAGGCCCAAACTGCAGTTTATCGCTACAAATGGGGTATTGCTGCACTCAGGAGAAATTGGGCAACAAAATGGGGTATGTTGTTCCCTGTGAAAATAAGACATTTTGATGAAAAATGGCATCTTATTGGCAAAAATTTAATTTTTTTAATTTCACAGCCCAATTCAAATACGTGCTGTGTAAAAACTATGAGGTCAAAATGGTAAAAACAACCATAAATTAATTCCTTGAGGGGTGTAGTTTCCGAAATGGGGTCACTTTTTGGGGATTTCTACTGTTTTGGCACCTCAACACCTCTTCAAACCTGGCATGCTGCCTAAAATATATTCTACCGTGTTTCCCCGATAGTAAGACACCCCCGATTGTAAGACGTATCGGGGGTTTCAGGGGGGTCGGCTAATATAAGCCGTACCCCGAAAGTAAGACATATGTCTTACTTTCGGGGAAACACGGGGGTATTGCCGCCTCCTGCCCACTTCCGCGCCGCCCCCCTCTCCATACGTCACCGCGCCGTCCCCTGCACTTGTCAATGCCGCCTTAACGCCGAAGGACGGATATATCCGTCCTCAGCAGCTGCTAGTTCGCGCAGGAGGACGGATATATCCGTCCTGTGATGGCGCGGGTACTGAGACTGTACCCACGCGATCAGCGGCAGGAGCACGGCTGTTATACACAGCCTGGCTCCTGCTGCAACTGCCGGAATCGAAGCGTGCGCCGATTCCGGCAGTTTAACCCATTAAATGCCGCTGTCAATAGTGACAGCGGCATTTAATGTGTTTGACAGAGGGGGGAGCTCCCTCTGTCACCCGATCGGCGCCCCCGCAAACAAATCGCGGGTCGCCGTCGGGTTTCCATGACAGCCGGGGGTCTAACAAAGACCCCCAGGTCTGCCTTCAGCATCTGCCTGTTAGGCGATGCCGGAGGCATGACCTAATAGGTTGCCTGTCAGTTTTACACTGACAGGCAATAATGCTTCGGTATACTAAGTATATAAAAGCATTATATATGCGATCGGCACATCGCATAGTGAAGTCCCCTGGTGGGACTAAAAAAAAAAATGTAAAACAGTTAAATAAAGTTTGTGAAAAAAAAAAAAAAAAAAAATAGACAATTTTTTTCCAATATAAGACATACCCCGAAAGTAAGACATAGTGGGGCTTTTGGGGATAAAAAGAAAGTAAGACACTGTCTTACTTTCGGGGAAAGGCTGGGTTCACACGTGGCGGAATTTCACTTAAATTCCGCTGCGGACACTCCGCAGCGTTAATCCGCAGCGGAGCCGTTTCTGCATTGACTTCCACTTCTATTTAGAAGTGTTCGTTTAGACGATGCGTAACATTCCGCTGCGGAGCATAGGCTGCGGAGCGGAATTTGGTGTCCGCAGCATGCTCTGTCTGTTGCGGAGCAGTGGCGGACTCATGGCGGAATTTCTCCATTGACTTCAATGGAGATTCTAAGTTCCGCAATGAAGTCCGCAGCTGTCATGCACATGTCATGTGTGCTGCGGATGCGTCTTGCTTTTTTGCCATGACATTTCTTCATTCTGGCTGGACCTATGTATTTCTAGGTCTACAGCCAGACTGAGGAAGTCAATGGGGCTCCCGTAATGACGGGAGCGTTGCTAGGAGACGTCTGTAAATAGTCACTGTCCAGGGTGCTGAAAGAGTTAAGCGATCGGCAGTAACTGTTTCTGCACCCTGGACAGTGACTACCGATCACAATATACAGCAACCTGTAAAAAAATATAAGTTCATACTTACCGAGAACTCCCTGCTTCTGTCTCCAGTCCGGCCTCCCAGGATGACGTTTCAGTCTAAGTGACGGCTGCAGCCAATCACAGGCCAAGCACAGGCTGCAGCGGTCACATGGACTGGCGCGTCATCCAGGGAGGTCGGGCTGGATGCCGAAAGAGGGACGCGTCACCAAGACAACGGCCGGTAAGTATGAAATTCTTTTACTTTCACTAGGGAAAGTGCTGTCCCTTCTCTCTATCCTGCACTGATAGGGAGAAGGGAAGCACTTTTCCCGCAGTCCGCAGCAGCTAGTCCGCATCAATTTACTGCACATTTTGTGCAGATCCGCAGCAGAATCTGCAACGCAGATTCTGTGCGGCATTGATGCGGACAGTTGCGGAGGAAATCCGCCACGTGTGGTCATGCCCTTACACGGTAATAAAAAAGAGGCCTCAAAATGCACTAGGTGCTTCTTTGCTGCCGAGGCTTGTGTTTCAGTCCACGAGCACACTAGAGACACATGTGGGACATTTCTAAAAACTGCAGAATCTGGACAATACATATATAGTAGTGTTTCTCTGGTAAAACCTTCTGTGTTACAGAAAAAAATTGAATACAATTGAAATTCAGCAAAAAAAATTAAATTTGCAAATTTCACCTCTACTTTTCTTTAATTTCTGTGAAATGCCTGAAGGGTTAAATAAACTTTCTAAATGCTGTTTTGAATACTTTGCGGGGTCTAGTTTTCAAAATGGGGTGTTTTATGGGGGTTTCTAATACATAGGCCCCTCAAAGCCACTTCGGAACCGAACAGGTACCTTAAAAACATTTTCTTAAAAATATGAGAAATTGCTGTTTATGTTCTAAGCCTTGTAACGTCCAAGAAAAATAAAAGAATGTTCAAAAAACTATGCCAATCTAAAGTAGACATATGGGAAATGTGAACTAGTAATTATTTAAATTCTGAAAAATGCTATTTTTTATAAATTTTCTCTAAGTTTTGCAATTTTTCACCAATAAACACTGAATATATCGTCCAAATTTTACCACTAACATAAAGCCCAATGTGACACGAGAAAATAATCTCAGAATCGCTTGGATAGGTTTAAGCATTCCGACGTTATTACCACATAAAGTGAAATATGTCAGAAATGAAAAATGGGCTCTGAGCCTTAATGCTCAAACTAGGCCTCGTCCTTAAGGCTGGGTTCACACGACCTATTTTCAGGCGTAAACGAGGCGTATTATGCCTCGTTTTACGCCTGAAAATAGGGCTACAATACGTCGGCAAACATCTGCCCATTCATTTGAATGGGTTTGCCGACGTATTGTGCAGACGACCTGTAATTTACGCGTCGTCGTTTGACAGCTGTCAAACGACAACGCGTAAATTGACTGCCTCGACTCTTTGCAACGTAATTTGAGCCGTTCTTCATTGAACTCAATGAAGAACAGCTCAAGATTTACGAGCGTCACAGACGCCTCGTAAATTACAAGGAGGAGCATTTACGTGTGCAACGAGGCAGCTGTAAACAGTCTGTCTTTTCACACGTAAATGCCTCTCATCGTGTGAACATACCCTAAGGGGTTAAGACAAAACTTAAGGCATAAAGACCCACAAACAAGCAACAACTGAAGACAGCTGCAGTAAAGGCCGGGCAAAGCATCACAAAGGAGGAAACCCAGCGTTTGGTGATGTCCATGGGTTCCAGACTTCAGGCAGTCATTGCCTGCAAAGGATTCCCTACAAAGTATTAAAAAAAATACATTTTATTTATGGTAATGTTAATTTGTCCAATTACTTTTGAGCCCCTGAAATGAGGAGGCTGGGTAGAAAAATGGTTGCAATTCCTAAACGTTTCATAGGATATTTTTGTTCAACCCCTTGCAATTGATGTGTAGACCTTCAGGTTTAATTAATCTCAGTTGTTTCATTTGAAAGTCAATGTGGTGGCATGAAGAGCCCAAATCATGAAGATTGTGTCACTGTCCAAATAATTCTGGACCTTAGGTCCCATGCACACAAAAGTGCTTTTGCGGCCGCAATTCCCCCGAAAATCCACGGGAGAATTGCGGCCCCATTCATTCCTATGGGACCATGCACACGACCATGGTTTCCACGGTCCATGCATGGCCCAGGAGCCCGGACCGCAGAAAGAACGGACATGTCTTATTATGGCAGTGTTCTGCGGTCCAGGCTCATAGCAAATAATGGCAGCGGCCATGTGCACGGCCCGCGATTTGTGGGTGGCTCACGGGTGACTCCGCCCCCGGCAGACCCGAAAATCACAGCCGTGCACATGGCTATGGTCGTGTGCATGAGGCCTAACTGTACGTATATTTCATAGAAATGACCCGCAAAAAATAGGACACGTCCTATTTTTTTATTTTACTGACCGTGATGCCATACTTTATGACACAGCGAGTGACTGTCTGCGGCCGGCCATAGCCGTAATACCGGGTCATCATTGCGACTACGGCCGGCAGCGGACAGACACCCACATTTGCAGGCAGTGCTCCCATTATATATTCCCAATAAACGGGAAGGTGTCAGTGGGCAATATAAATGAATAGGTCCGTTCTTTGATCTGCAATTACCGTCTGTAATTTCGGATCAAAATTACGGCCGTGTGCATGGGGCCTTAGTCTGTTTGAAATGTGTGGAATTTGAAGGTACTTCAGGACCCTCCAGTCCGCTGGAACACAGGGATGTACATGTCAGACTTGTCCTGAACCAAAGTTGGGGGGTGGGGGTCAGGGGGAAAGATAAAAAAAAATGGAAAGCTGCATGTACATAGCAGTGAAATTGCACACATTTTGTATTTGGCACTGCATAATAATAGCTTTGTCACAAATGAAATAGATGGACACATCAAAATCACACTATTTTATAGAAAGATAGGGGTTTAGAACGGGAGGTGGGACATTGGGCAGTATAATGACCCCCTAATGCTTCCTCCAAATAGAATAATGCCCACATAGCTGCCCCCACACAGTATAATTACCCCTTAGTGTCCCCCACACCGTGTAATGCCCTTATAGCTGCCCCACACAGGATAGTGCCCCTATAGCTGCCCCACAGGATAATGCCCCTATAGCTGCCCCCACACAGTATAATGCCCTTAAAGCTGCCCAACACAGTATAATGCCCCTAAAGCTTCCCTAAAACAGTATAATGACACCTTAGTGCCCCCACACAGTATAATGCCTCTATAGCTGTCCTCAGAAAGTATGATGCCCTCCTAGTGCCTACCACACAGCCTAATGCCCCTATAGTGCCTCCCGCACAGTATAATGCCCCTATAGCTGCCCCCACACAGTATAATGCCCCTATAGCTGCCCCCACACAGTATAATGCCCCTAAAGCTGCCCCACACAGTATAATGCCCCTAAAGCTGCCCCACACAGTATAATGCCCCTAAATCTGCCCCACACAGTATAATGCCCCTAAAGCTGCCCCCACACAGTATAATGACACCTTAGTGCCCCCCATACAGTATGTTGCCCCCCACAGTATAATGCCTCTATAGCTGTCCTCAGAAAGTATAGTGCCTACCACACAGTAAAATGCCCCCCATAGTGCCTCCCACACTGTATAATGCCCCCAAACAGTATAATGCCCCCATTGTGCCTCCCATACAGTATTATGCCCCATAGCTTCCTCCACACAATATAATGGCCCATAGCTTCCCACATACAGTATAATGGCCCATAGCTGCCCCCACAGAGTATAATGCCCCCTTAGCTGCCCCATACAGTATAATCCCCCATAGCTGCCCCTATACATTATAATGCCCTCATAGCTGCCCTCATACAGTATAATGCCCCCATAGCTGCCCCATACAGTAAAATGTCCCATAGCTGCCCCCACACAGTATAATACCCCCATAGCTGCCCCATACAGTGTATTACCCCCATATCCAGTATAATGCCCCCATAGTGCCTAATAAAAAATAAAATAAATACCTATCACTGTTCCCACGATGAGTGGAGGAGATCAGTCTGCTGATCCGGTCTGTGCAGTGTGTGGCTGGGAGCAGACAGGCGCGATGATGTCACTATATTAAGCCTGTCTGCGCCTAGCTGCTCACGGCTGGCATTACATAGCGAATGCTGGAGCAAGGAGCCGTCAGCTCCCTTCTCTAGCATTGGATTCAACTGTATCTGTGTCCTGAGGACACAGATAAGGTTGAAACAGGGACATGCCACCGCTGGAAGACCGGCCATGGGCCACACTATCTCAGTGGGCCCGGAGTCATCACCCACTGCCCCCCCCACCGCTAGCTACGCCTCTGTACAAACCTACTTTTGGCATTTGCAGCTAAAAGGGACTCCGTGTGTCGCCATAATGTGCATCTGTGTGGCATTGTAGTACGCGATATAACATAGAAACACAAAACAGTTGGTCAGCACCTCCTAACAAAATAAGATAAATGTCACGTACGCTGTGACTGCAAACAATACATATAAAAAACATTGCAGCAGCACTCTGCGAGCGCGAAGACCACCAGATTCACTTTATTTCGATAATTTTGCATTACTGCTAGGTTCACTTTACTTAGAAATTTGAGGTTCTTAGTGCATATTTTGATCAAATTGTGTGAGCCCGCATACTGTTTTTTTTTTTTTAATATATAATTGAAAACACGTAAATGCACAGCTCTGAGCTTAATATATGTGCAAATACCCGAGATGAGCTCAGATTTGATGTCTTTGTGTCTTGCATCTGCACAGACCGGAGAACAGGCTGCTGTCAAATTTGGGAATAGTCTTTGAACTTTGCTCTGAGGAACAGGCTGAGTCATCCTGACCCTGGTTTTGATTAGTGACATTCCGGTGGGTGTAGTAGCTCCTCTATGCAGGATTGGTTAGTAAGGAGGAGGAAGTACACAAGGCCTGAGCCTCCCTCCTCCTGACACATCTGGAGTCATATGAAGATCATACAAAACCTGGGGCCACTTTCCTGTCTGTGCTTACAATGTCTTTCATCCCTGTAGACCCAGACTCTGATTTTCCCATCCAGAATTTGCCGTATGGGATTTTCTCTACAGAAGAGGAGGTTGGTATTGATGATTATTATTATTTTAATAACTGTTTTTGCAGTGATAATATTCAGAATTTCGCTAGTATCATACGAACATGAAATAACAAATGTTAGGGAATTGCCTGATATGCAATTGCCCAATGTACGTTCATTAACTCAAGATAAGCCATGAAGAAATGTATGACCTGTAGCTGCACCTGGAGACTGTCAGCAAACTGTACGCTGAGGTTTCTGAAAGTTTGTAGTCTGCTTATGGCCTTCAGGCTACAGACTGCTGAAGTGCACCAGGGAAGATACAGGGAATATGATGTGCTCAGATCTTCTTCGCTGTAGCTTCAAATTACTCCTGCTAAAAGATTCTGATAGTAAGACCTCATTCACACCTTTGTATTTTGTTTCCGTATGCTGTCTGTATGGAATATGTGTAGAATATGGAGTAATGCTGTTCTGTGGAGGCATTGTTGACAGACATTATCCCACACGCACCTTGTCAGCATACCTCCCAACTTAAAAGTATCGCAATGAGGGACAACCTTTTAAGCCACACTCCTAATCCCACCCATACACACCCACTTCAGCCCACAAAGTATCATGCTCCCATACTACCTCCCACACAGTATAATGCCAAACAGCTACCTCCACACAGTATAATGCCAAACAGCTACCTCCACACAGTATAATGCCCTTATACAATATAATGCCCACATAGATGCACCCATACAGTATAATGCCCACACAGATGCTCCCCATTCATTATAATGCCCCCATAGCTGCCTCCCTACAGTAAATGCCTCATAGCTGTCCCATACAGTATAATGCCCCCCATAGCTGACCCATGCAGTATAATGTTGCCATAGCTGCCCCCATACAGTATAATGCCCCCACAGCTGCCACATACAATATAATGTCCCATAGATTCCCCCATACAGCAGAATGCCCCCATAGCTATAGCTAATCCCAAGCCATAGCATTAGCAACATTCTGGTTGGGGATTCTGCTACAAGAGGAGCCACTAACGTCACTGTCCATATATGGACAGTGACGTCAGGGATTACCTCTTGAAGCAGAATTACCGGCCATATATGGACAGTGACATTAGTGGCTCCTCCTGTAGCAGAATCCCCGGCCAAAGTGTTGCCGACGCTATGGCTTGGGATTCCGCTCCTAGAGCTTAAAGTAGCGACGTGCCCAGGGAGTCCTCTGTACTAACGCTGAAGCAGGGAGCTGAAGGTTCCCTTTTTCAGCATTGGCTTCAACTGTATCTGCGTCCGGAGGACGCAGATACAGTTGACACCGGGAGTCCGGGACATACCACCGGCACCCGGGACACCGCCTGAAATCTGGAACTGTCCCACTGAATTCAGGACGGTTGGGAGGTATGTTATCAGTATGGACTGCAATAAATACCGTATTGCGGACAGAAATTTATATGAGGCCTTTGGACCTAGGCCGCATCTCAGTCCATATTATGGCTGCAGGACCTGGACTCCATCAGCAAAATCTTAGAAGTCCCAAGGAAGTCCTGGAACTACAAAGAACCACTACACTTGAAAATGATAAAGCTCAGAGGAAAAAGACCTTTACCAACAATTCATTTTAAATAAAGGAACATATAATTTCCTAAACAAAATATTGTTGACACACTAACAATATGCGCTGATTTGTGTCTTTAGCCCACCCCAACCACGTGCACATTTATAGTGTATTCACACAGGTCGGTAGTATGTTGTGCATTAAAAACCACGTGGAACACTACCAGCCCTTGTAAATACACCCTAAAATAGATTTGATCACTTCGTTGTAAAAGGGAAATTTGTTTTCTCTATTTGGACTTTACATTTGATACAAGAAATCTTCATAAATCAACCTAACAGTGAAAACCTGTCCATGTTTTTTCTTTTGTGTTTTACTGGAGTGAGCAAGGTAGAAAATGACTTAAATTGTCACAAAGTGTCTTATTTTTATTTAAGACCACTAGAGGGCACTCCAATACCTATAATGTCAGGAAAAACAGCAGAACAGGCAGCAATTACATATATAAAACGTATGTATACAATGTCCTTGCGAATTACATACACAGATATGCTACATTTACAATTATCTTGTTACAATTGCATCTGTCAAGGGGTGGGATACATTTGGAAGAAAATGAACAGTCAATTCTTATTATTTTATTTATTTCTGTTACTTATATAGCACCACATATTCCACAGCGTTGTACAGAGGTTGTATTTACTTACTCTCCCTATTGGGGCTTACAATCTAAATTCCCTATTGTATGCTTTTTTGGGGTGTGGGAGGAAACCAGAGTTGCCAGAGGAAACCCACACAAACACAGGGAGAATATACAAATTCCATTGCAAATGTTGTCCTTGGTTGGATTCAAGCCCAGGACCCCAGCGCTGCAAAGCGATAGAGCCACCATGCTGCCTCTTGAAGTTAATGTGTTGAAAGCTGAAAAAATGGGCAAGTATAAGCAGGGCCGGCCTTAGGATAGATGGCGCCCTGTACGAAACGATCTTTCGGCGCACCACCCCATCATAGAAAAATGCCCCATAAAAAAGTATGATGCCACCCCACAGTATAATGCTCTTTTTAGTGCCCCCACACAGTATAATGCACTTTATAGGGCCCCACACAGTATAATGCACCCTTTAGTGCCCCCCACACGGTATAATGCCCCTTTAGTGCCCCACAGTATAATAATAATAATAATATTATATATTATAACCCCTTTCAGGACACAGTATTTTGTCCTCTAAGTGTGCCTACACAGTATAATGCCCCCTAAGTGCCACACACAGTATATTGCCCTCTGTAGTGCCCCTTCAAAGTATAATGTCCCCTTAGTTGCCCCCACACAGTACAATGTCACCCCTCCACACACAGCCCCCCTTGTAGATAGTGCCTCCCTGTAGATTCTGCCATACAGCCCCCTGTAGATTGCCATACAGCCCCCCTGTAGATAGCGCCATACAGCCACCCCACCCCCCCTTGTAGATAATGCCATACAGCCCACACCTTCCCCTTGTAGACCGTGCCATACAGCCACCCACTTCCCCCCTGTAGGTAGCAACATACAGCCCCCCACCTTCCCCTTGTAGACAGTGCCATAAAGCTCCCCACCTCCCCCTTGTACATAGTGACCCCTAAACAAATAAGACAACAAATTTTTACTCACCTAGGCCCTGTTCCCACAACGGATGGAGCTGCTTCACCACGCTGATGGGATCCTTGTGTAGGCCGGCGTGATCCAGTGACGTCATCATGCCTGCCTGCGCAGAGATCCTGTCCCTGCGCCTGATAGTCTGCAGGCCAAACGTGGCCTGTAGCCTAGTAAATGGCAGAGCAGGGAGGTACCTTACTGCTCTGCCATAGTTTTCAATAGAATCTGTGTCCTAAGGACGCAGATGGTATTGAATGTAGAGTCGCTACCGCTGTAGCAGCCATAGCAGCTGCTAGCGCTACCACCGGACATGAGGGTCCGTGCCGGCGGGGCCCCGTAGCAGCCGCTATGGCTGTTACAGTGGTAGTTACGTCAGAAGGAGTGCCCGGGCGGAAAGGCAGCAGCAGGAGCCCGGGCACTTCAGAAACACAAGCAGGGGAAGGGAGCCAGCACAGCGCCCCCTTCCACCTGCTGGAGTGATGCGCCCTGTGCGATGGCACAGGTTGCTCACCCCAAATGCCGACCCCGAGTGTACGGATCTGAGCAACTCTGACAAGGGCCAAAATGTAATGGCTAGACGAGTCAGAGCATCTCCAAAACGGCAGGTCTAGAGGGGTGTTCCCAGTATGCATTGGTTAGCATCTACAACAAGTGGTGCAATGAAGGACAACAGTTGAACCGTTGACAGAGTCATGGGCGCCCAGGGCTTGTAAAGGCACAAAGACTAGCCTGCCTAGTCCGATCCCACAGAAGAGCTCCTGTAGCCCAAATTGCTGAAAAACTTACTGCTGGCTGTGTTAGAAAGGTGTCAGAACATGCAGAGTATCACAGCTTAATTTGTTTGGAGCTGAATAGTAGCCGAAGACTGGTCAATAGTTCCGCCACAGAAAAGAACCTACAATAGACACGTGAGCATTATAACTTGATTATAAAGCATTTTTGATGAAAGTGTCCTGGTCTGGTGACTCACATTTTCTATTTACACCCTTTGGTTGGGTCCATTTGCGTCGCTTACTTACATAAGAAATGGCACCAGGATCCACTATAAAGGAAGAAAGCAACCCGTCGGAGGCAGTGGGATGCTATGGGCAAGTTCTGCTGAGAAACCTTGGCCCTGGCGTTCATCTGGATGTTACTGTGATCTATTTCACCTACCTAAACATTGTTGCAGACCAAGTACACCCCTTCATGGTTTGAGGAACATGACAAGGTGTTGACTTGTCCTCCAAATTCCCCAGATTTCAATCCGATCGAGCATCTGTGGATGTGCTGGATAAACAAATCCAAACAATGGAGGCCTCACCTCGCAACTTACAGGATCTGTTGCTAATGTCTTGGCGCCAGACACCACAGGACACTTTCAGAGGTCTAGTGGGGTCAAAGCCGTTTTAGGGCCTGTTCACATCAACGTAGTGTTTCTGTTGAGGATTTCCGACGCAACCCCTTAACAGAAAGAACCGCTGATGTGAACACAGCCTCAGTAGCTTCAGAGGGACCTACACAATAACAGGCAAGTCGTTTATAATGTTATGGCTGAAGGTTATATATATATATATATATATATATATATATATATATATATATATATATATATATACACACACACACACACACACACACACTACCGTTCAAAAGTTTAGGGTCACTTAGAAATTTCCTTATTTTTGAAAGAAAAGCACAGTTTTTTTCAATGAAGATAACATTAAATTAATCAGAAATACACTCTATACATTGTTAATGTGCTAAATGACTATTCTAGCTGCAAACGTCTGGTTTTTAATGAAATATCTACATAGGTGTATAGAGGCCCATTTCCAGCAACCATCACTCCAGTGTTCTAATAGTACATTGTGTTTGCTAACTGTGTTAGAAGGCTAATGGCTGATTAGAAAACACTTGAAAACCCTTGTGCAATTATGTTAGCACCGCTGTAAACCGTTTTGCTGTTTAGAGGAGCTATAAAACTGACCTTCCTTTGAGCTAGTTGAGAATCTGGAGCATTACAATTGTGGGTTCGATTAAACTCTCAAAATGGCTAGAAAAAGAGAACTTTCATGTGAAACTCGACAGTCTATTCTTGTTCTTAGAAATGAAGGCTATTCCATGCGAGAAATTGCCAAGAAACTGAAGATTTCCTACAACAGTGTGTACTACTCCCTTCAGAGGACAGCACAAACAGGCTCTAACCAGTGTAGAAAGAGAAGTGGGAGGCCGCGCTGCACAACTGAGCAACAAGACAAGTACATTACACTCTCTAGTTTGAGAAATAGACGCCTCACAGGTCCTCAACTGGCAGCTTCATTAAACAGTACCCACAAAACGCGAGTGTCACCGTCTACAGTGAAGAGGCGACTCCGGGATGCTAGCCTTCAGGGCAGAGTGGCAAAGAAAAAGCCATATCTGAGACTGGCTAATAAAAGGAAAAGATTAATATGGGCAAAAGCACACAGACATTGGACAGAGGAAGATTGGAAAAAAGTGTTATGGACAGACGAATCGAAGTTTGAGGTGTTTGGATCACACAGAAGAACATTTGTGAGACGCAGAACAACTGAAAAGATGCTGGAAGAGTGCCTGACGCCATCTGTCAAGCATGGTGGAGGTAATGTGATGGTCTGGAGTTGCTTTGGTGCTGGTAAAGTGGGAGATTTGTAGAAGGTAAAAGGAATTTTGAATAAGGAAGGCTATCACTCCATTTTGCAACGCCATGCCATACCCTGTGGACAGCGCTTGATTGGAGCCAATTTCATCCTACAACAGGACAATGACCCAAAGCACACCTCCAAATTATGCAAGAACTATTTAGGGAAGAAGCAGGCAGCTGGTATTCTATCTGTAATGGAGTGGCCAGCGCAGTCACCAGATCTCAACCCCATAGAGCTGTTGTGGGAGCAGCTTGACCGTATGGTAAGCAAGAAGTGCCCATCAAGCCAATCCAACTTGTGGGAGGGGCTTCTGGAAGCATGGGGAGAAATTTCTCCCGATTACCTCAGCAAATTAACAGCTAGAATGCCAAAGGTCTGCAATGCTGTAATTGCTGCAAATGGAGCATTCTTTAACGAATGCAAAGTTTGAAGGAGAAAATTATTATTTGAAATAAAAATCATTATTTCTAACCTTGTCAATGTCTTGACTATATTTTCTAGTCATTTTGCAACTCATTTGATAAATATAAGTGTGAGTTTTCATGGAAAACACAAAATTGTCTGGGTGACCCCAAAATTTTGAACGGTAGTGTATATATACACATACATACACATATACACACACATGATGTATACACATGTCATATGTGCAGCTGCAAAGGTGCCCCATAGGCAAATGGGGCTGTTCCGCCATGCGTAATTATTACTGGTGAATTAGGGTGCGGGTTTACAAAAAAAGGGGGACAGTACATATTTTTTCTGCATAGGGGCCCTACGCTGTCTACGTTCGACCCAGGAATCTAGACTATATACATACATACTATAAATTCATACATTATAAAGTTATTTGCACCCACTTAAGCTCTGATAGGTTCAATCTTCCTAACACCCCTTATAATAATAGGTCATATATGAATGGGGAAAATAGTTTTGTTTTGTTTTTTTACAGCACAGTTGTATTACTGCTGCGGTAGAATGACTGTGGAGGTGAAATAAAAAAAAATTACAGTCATAGATTCAATTAAATAAACTGCTGATATGAAATCGTCTTGTGGCCTCAGATGTCTTCACTATGAAACACACGTGACCCTAGAAGAAATAAACCTGGAGTGTATTATTGTAAAGTCTATGAGTTGACCATATATACATATATACATATATACACAGTGAAGGAAATAAGTATTTCATCCCTTGCTGATTTTGTAAGTTTGCCCACTGTCAAAGACATGAACAGTCTAGAATTTTTAGGCTAGGTTAATTTTACCAGTGAGAGATAGTTGATATAAAAAAAAAAAAAAAGAAAATCACATTGTCAAAATTATATATTTATTTGCATTGTGCACAGAGAAATAAGTATTTGATCCCTTTGGCAAACAAGACTTAATACTTGGTGGCAAAACCCTTGTTGGCAAGCACAGCAGTCAGACGTTTTTTGTAGTTGATGATGAGGTTTGCACACATGTTAGATGGAATTTTGGCCCACTCCTCTTTGCAGATCATCTGTAAATCATTAACATTTCGAGGCTGTCGCTTGGCAACTCGGATCTTCAGCTCCCTCCATAAGTTTTCGATGGGATTAAGGTCTGGAGACTGGCTAGGCCACTCCATGACCTTAATGTGCTTCTTTTTGAGCCACTCCTTTGTTGCCTTGGCTGTATGTTTCGGGTCATTGTCGTGCTGGAAGACTCAGCCACGAGCCATTTTTAATGTCCTGGTGGAGGGAAGGAGGTAGTCACTCAGGATTTGACGGTACATGGCTCCATCCATTCTCCCATTGATGCGGTGAAGTAGTCCTGTGCCCTTAGCAGAGAAACACCCCCAAAACATAATGTTTCCACCTCCATGCTTGACAGTGGGGACGGTGTTCTTTGGGTCATAGGCAGCATTTCTCTTCCTCCAAACACGGCGAGTTGAGTTAATGCCAAAGAGCTCAATTTTAGTCTCATCTGACCACAGCACCTTCTCCCAATCACTCTCAGAATCATCCAGATGTTCATTTGCAAACTTCAGACCGGCCTGTACATGTGCCTTCTTGACCAGGGGGACCTTGCGGGCACTGCAGGATTTTCATCCATTACGGCGTAATGTGTTGCCAATGGTTTTCTTGGTGACTGTGGTCCCAGCTGCCTTGAGATCATTAACAAGTTCCCCCCGTGTAGTTTTCGGCTGAGCTCTCACCTTCCTCAGGATCAAGGATACCCCACGAGGTGAGATTTTACATGGAGCCCCAGATCGATGTCGATTGACAGTCATTTTGTATGTCTTCCATTTTCTTACTATTGCACCAACAGTTGTCTCCTTCTCACCCAGCGTCTTACTTATGGTTTTGTAGCCCATTCCAGCCTTGTGCAGGTCTATGATCTTGTCCCTGACATCCTTAGAAAGCTCTTTGGTCTTGCCCATGTTGTAGAGGTTAGAGTCAGACTGATTAATTGAGTCTGTGGACAGGAGTCTTTTATACAGGTGACCATTTAAGACAGCTGTCTTTAATGCAGGCACCAAGTTGATTTGGAGAGTGTAACTGATCTGGAGGAGGCTGAACTCTTAATGGTTGGTAGGGGGTCAAATACTTATTTCTCTGTGCACAATGCAAATAAATATATATAATTTTGACTATGTGATTTTTTTTTTTAGATATAATCTATCTTTCACTGGTAAAATTAACCTAGCCTAAAAATTCTAGACTGTTCATGTCTTTGACAGTGGGCAAACTTACAAAATCAGCAAGGGATCAAATACTTATTTTCTTCACTGTGTATATATATATATATATATATATATATATATATATATATATACCAAAAGACAAAAGAGCAAGTAACAGCACCAGGACTTCAGCGTTGGGGAGATGTTGGTTTATTCACCACCAGGTGGAAGAGTGAGCAACGTTTCGGTTCACACCTGAACCTTTCTCAAGCTTGAGAAAGGTTCAGGTGTGAACCGAAACGTTGCTCACTCTTCCACCTGGTGGTGAATAAACCAACATCTCCCCAACACTGAAGTCCTGGTGCTGTTACTTGCTCTTTTGTCTTTTGGTATTCTAACCTAAGGAATTGATTCGTCCTTCCACTGGTAACGTGCACATGGCCTGATGTTCAGTTTGCATTGAGTGCTGTGTTTTCCTCTACTATATATATATATATATATATATATATATATATATATATATATATATTAGTCTTTTATTGTTATATCGGTTTCTGGGAATGCTGGGTGACCAAGAATATGGCCGACATTACTGCCACCTGAGGAGTTACTGCCACCTGCTTAGATCTGTCCCTGAGCCTGTCAGCAAATTTTAGACTTGACAGACAAACATTAAAAAGAAATAGAAAATAAAAACATGTTTTTTTTCTGTTCTTTTTTATTTTAACAGCCAAGACATAGGATTGGAGTGGCTATTGGGGACCAAATCCTGGATCTGAGTGTCATCAGGCACTTATTCAAGGGCCCTTTCTTGTCAGGAAAACAAGATGTATTTCATGAGGTATTGTTTCTATCTGTCTGTCTACTGTATCATGCAGCCCATTATTTATTTGATGCCTCAGTATGGTATAGTATAGCGATATAAAGCAAACATCACTATGGCTTATTTTTTTGTGTGACCCCCTTCTTGAGGGTTAATCACAATCTAAATGTGTGTGTACTGTATTGTCTCTAAAAGCTTAAGAGAGGAAAATAGTATAGTAACACCGAAGGCTATCAAAAGGGTTTTCCAGTGAGAAATAATTGATGGCCTATCCTAGGGATAAGCCACCAATATCTGATCGATGGGGGCCCAACTCTCGGCACCCTACCGATCAGTTTTTTTAAAAAAAAAGGCCTCGGTGCTTGTGCGAGTGCTGCTTCCACTTTAATCCCTACCTGCTCCATATAATGAAGCCCTAATAAACTTGTAACGGCGGATCACAGTATTATGCCTTATTTACACAAACGTGTTAAACGTCCATGGGACAGCCGTTGAAACAGCGGCCGTCCCACGGACCTATGTAATTCAATGTGGCTGTTCACACAGCCGTTGTTTCAACGGACCGTGTGAAGGGTCCGTGCGAAAATAGGACATGTCTGTTCTTTTCGCGCTTCACGCATCCCTCCATAGACTCAACTATGGAGGGTGCGTGACATCGCGTCACGCAGCGCTGAGCACGGATGCCTTAGGCCCCATGCACATGACCGCATTTTTCATCCATAATTACGGACCCATTCATTTCTATTGCCCACGGACACCTTTCCGTATTTTTACTGATGGGTGTCCGTGCTGCAAAAATGATAGAACATGTCCTATTCTTTTCCGTAATTACGGCACGGAGTCTCCCATAGAAGCCTTTGGGTGCTTCTGTAAATACGGACGGCTACAGATGTGCATCCGTAAACCGTCCGTATTTACCGAAGCGTTGCTATGCAACATGTTGGTAACATCGTTTGCATCCTCCCTTTTTTTTTTTTACGGGTCCGGATATATGGATCAAATACGGATGCATTACGGACCGTATTTGCGGATACCATATATATGGATAAGTTACGGACGACTACAGATCCGTATTTACGGATAGATTAAAATACGGTCGTGTGCATGGGGCCTTACAGTCTTCTCCTATTCAAGCTACAATTGTGACGATGAGTGAGCAGTGACAGGAATAAAGGGGAAGCTGCGGCCCCTTCACAACAGCTGATCGGCGGGGTGCCTAGAGTCCGATCCTTACTAATCAGATATGATTGATGGCTCAGCCTGATGATAGGCCATCAATTTCTTCTCACTGGTAAACCCGTTTGAGTTATGGCTATTGGAAACCTCTGATTTCGTGCTACTAGAGCAGAGAGAAATTTTCCACGCCTACGATATTATAGGTCATTAAAGCAAGTCTACCGCGTGTCATTGATTGTACTATATGCAGAATATGGTGGTTATACATTCCTACAGAGTCATGGTGGCTTTTTTTTTTTTTTTAAATGAAGTCCTCAAAAAAGAAAAAAAATCGCAGCATGCTACATTGGATGCCGTGTAGTGGACTGTATATCTCGCTAGAAACCCGGTTTAATCTAGAGTAGAATACAATGAGCTATATGGCTCACAATACTGAATAGTAAGAAAGTACGACACGTGTGGCTGCACCTATAAACAGAGTCTCGTCTCCGGTGGCATCATACTGTGATGTGAGGAACACCTATAGAAATTATCACGTAACCCCTCGATCTAATCCTGCTCCCCTTATGTCGCCATACTAATGACTGGGCCATAGCAAGATGTGAGTATTGTTATGCGGTTTTAAACGTATGTGTTTTATTGTAGCCAACCCTCAATAGTTTTATGGCCCTTGGGCGCAATGCATGGAGAGAGGCCCGGAAAACCCTTCAAGAGCTGTTTTCCGCAACAGAGCCCACACTTAGAGACAACAAGGAGCTGCGTGCCAGGTGCGTACCGCCATGTCCTGTTTATTATGTACGGTTGTACTCTGCATCCATTTATGACTTTGCTATCAATCACACTGGAGCTCTGTTTACCCAATGTTAAGGGTTACTCACCTCAATCATATAGGTGACCGCTCTACCTCACGTCTCACAGCCACACAGCCATGGTTTCTATCTGCCAATGTAAATTGCTTTACAGATGTAGCCGAGCTGATTTTTTAATAATACTGTTTGGGGCTGCATTGTTGCCATGTAACACTGACTTTGTGCACATTACTGTATTCCGGCTCCTTACAAATTGTACAGAGCAATAAAATAGCACCCACAGAAGTCTATGGGGTACTACTTTTCTTCAGCTTGCCTCCAATTTCATACAGAGGTATACACACAATTTTATCCCCTGAAGAATTCTATATAAAACCTGCAAAAACGAATCATAGCATGCTCCATCAGATGCAGTATTACAGAGGCACTATATAGCTCTGTGCGCACGGTTCTGCCATATGCATGAGGCCTAAGAGTTTATATGCAGTTTATTTACTGGATGTCCAATGTTAAACCGGAAGCACAACGACAAACTCAGCTCTACTACGTTTGACTACTCACCTATACTACATTTGATAAACTCAACTCTGCCAGAATCCATATACAAAAGTACAGTTATGTCTCAATTACAGTAAGAGTCATCCTATATGTTGTTGTATACTTCACATGTTATGCACAGGTTTATTATTATTTTAGGAATATCTCATTTTTAGGCTTTATACACATGACGGATTTCTCCAGAACGGATTTGCTAGAAAATTTTGGCTCTTGGATTTCTGACACGGATTTGTTGCTTCATCTGTCATGGATCCATGCGTAGATTAGCCCTGATTAATGGGACTAATCCGCGTGCCGCTACCCAACGTTGTTTCCACATGAAATCCGCAAAGAAAATGTATGAACTATAGCATGGATTTCCCATTAAAAACTATGAGACACGGATTTCACAGAGATTTTGCGTGAAATCTGCGTGAAAATCTGTCGTGTGAACATGGCCATGCAATAGATTGCATTGATGTGTTAAGCTAGGCATAAACTATATGATTCTGCACACTATATGACTGTAAAAGAACAGCATTATTATTAATTTTTGCATCGATGGCCCCAAACGATTGGGTATAATAAAGTGAAATCCATAAAAATGTAATATATAAAAATTTTGATTGCTCCTTCTGTGATCAATATTGTGCAGTTATGCGTATTTGAGGGTCAGGGAGGATAATGTCATCGTGAGACGCATGAATTTACAGGTTGCTGATTCAACAATCAAGTGTGTGAAAAGAATTCATCATTTTTTATATATGTCATCTCTTCAAACCTTGCACAACAGTTCTACAGTGTGGAAATATAGGAGTGCAACCCCCTGTGATTTAGTAAGTGATGGGTCCGTTGCATGAAACTCACTGCATGTCCTATTTTGGTCAGTTTTTGCGGACCACATCGCCCATTGAAGTCAATAATTAGATGAAAAACACAGACAGCACACGGATGACATGTGTAAAGAAATGATAAGAAAAAAAAAACAACCAGGAACACTGATGCCACATGAGAAGCACATTGACACCACACGGAACAGATATACGTTTTTGTTTTCTTTGCAAAGCAAAACGGACACGTTCGTCTGAATAAGGCCTTAAAATTTACGCTGTGGAACCAGCCTAAATATCCGCAGTGAATGAACCACTGAAAATCTGCAATATTTCCACAAGAGATAGGACATGCTGCAGATTTGAAAATTTGCAGCAGGCCTACAATCCTCAGGGGATTATTTTACACTGTGAGTGAATGGGGTTTGTTAAATCCCCAATCACTAACATTGTACTGTACTTTATTGCGGAATTTAGGTGCAGAGTTCTCAACTGAAATTCCGCAACAAATACGACATGTGTGAACATAGCCTTACGAAGATGGGCCATGCTGCTCAGTCACAGTTACTTCCCAGAATAACTAGCAAAATTCTGAAAGTAGCTTCATTCATAAAAGAAGAAATAACTAAATTAAAACAATAAGTAAAATGAAAGTACTTACAAAATTTCAAGAAAATTTTGTAAACCGTAAAAATGATGTTAAAGGTAGAATTACTATGTTATTTTAGGCTTTGTTCACATTTGCGTTGGGGTCCCGTTCTGACGTTCCATCTGAGCTTTCCGTCACAACGGGACCCTGAACAGACACGTTTCCATCACCATTGATTTCAATGGTGACGGATCCGGTGCCCATTGTTTCCATGTGTCGGTGTTGTGTGTGTTCAAATCAATGGTGATGGAAACCTCTAGTTTCCATCTGTGTCGGTTTGTGTGTGTTCAGGGTCCCGTTCTGACGGGAAGCTCCGATGGAACGTCAGACCGGGACCCCAACGCAGATGTGAGCAAAGCCTAACTTTATTGCTCTACTCAAGTATATATTTTTCTAATAAGATTCATTATACCAATTTTTGGTTACTTTATTTCACTATTTAGTTACTTTTATTTATTTACTTTATTTATTAGAGCATTTGTTCCACAGTCAAAGGCGAAGCTTCATCTCCCGGCAAATATCGGTATGTACTTCTGATTGGAAATCATTGTGGTATGTCCTAGGATTGCATGATTAGTACTAGAAAAAATATATTTCCCTAAAGTGGTATTCCGATCACATCATGATATAGCATATCGCTACTATACGCGATAACATTCTGACTGGTGGGGGTCCGACCTCTAGGGCCTCTGTCAATCCTGACAATGTAGGGACAGAGGTCCCTTTGGATTAGTATTTTAAGCCAAACACAGGAGTGGGCACAAACAAAAGGAGGTGCATCAGCATTTTTCTTTATGCTTTTCCTTCCTTTTGGATCCACTTCTGGCTTTGGCTCAAAAAAACTGATCCAAAAACTGTATCAAAACTGTATGTGTGATCCTGGCCTAAAAACACACTGGTTTGATGCAGTTTTTGGATCAGTTTTTGGATCAGATTTTCAGCCAAGGCCAGAGTTGGATACAAAAGTTGGAACATAAAGAAAAGACTGATGAATCTCCATTCTTTTGTGTCCACTCCTGTGTTTGGCTAAAAAAACAAACAAAAACGGCACCAAAAACTATATCAAAACTACGTGTGTGATCCCGGCCTTACTACCTGCCTTTTTTAGGTGACTTTTTTCACATTGCAAGTCTGGTAATTCAAAGATCATGTGATGCAACACATACTTTTTTTTTTAAAATAATTTTTAAACCCACACTAACATCATATAAAAGCGCAACACTCATTGAGAATTGCATTTTTTTTTAAAAATAAAGAAAAACTGAAGTCTATGGGACAAAAAAACAAACAATAAATGATACAAAAAACACAGATACCAGGCTTGCTGTGATTTTTTTTTTTAAAATGCCACTAAGGGGGGATTCACACGAACGTGTATTGGGTCCGTGCGGGCCGCGTGGTTTTCACGCGCCACGCACAGACCAATACAAGAATTTGTCAGCTGCGCAAAAAGCGCGACATGCTCAATATCTCCGCGTATTTCGCGCATCACGCACCCATTGAAGTCAATGGGTGCGTGAAAACCACGCAGGTCGCACGGAAGCACTTCCGTGCGAACCGACTGAAACAGCGCACCAGCTGTCAAAAGGATGAATGTAAACAGAAAAGCACCACGTGCTTTTCTGTTTCCAAACATCCAAACGGAGTGTCTTTGAGATGAGCGAACCCGGACAACCAAACCGAACTTCACCGGGTTCGGCCGAACTCGTTTTGGCCGAACCCGGCAAAAAAATTTCCGGTACGCGACGTCAGGAGATAGTCACTGTCCAGGGTGCTGAAAGAGTTAAACTGTTTCAGCACCCTGGACAGTGACTTCCGATCCCAATATACATGAACGTGTAAAAAAAAAAAAAGAAGTTCTGACTTACCGATAACTCCCGGCTTCTTCCTCCAGTCTGACCTCCCGGGATGACAATTCAGTCCAAGTGACAGCTCCAGCCAATCACAGGCCAAGCACAGGCTGCAGCGGTCACGTGGACTGCGGCGTCATCCAGGGAGGTGGGGCCAGATGTCAAGAGAGGCGCGTCACCAAGGACGCGTCACCAAGGCAACAGCCGGGAGGGAAGTTCTCGGTAAGTACGAACTTTTTCTTTTTTTTAAACAGGTTTCTCGATATTGTGATCGGCATTCACTGTCGAGGGTGCTGAAAGAGTTAACCGCCGATCAGTTAACTCTTTCAGCACCCTGGACAGTGACTGACGTCGACTAGACTCATCTCTATGATGGCGGCTGCGCGAAAATCACGCAGCCGCGCATCATACATGGATGACACACGCAGCTGTCAAGTGGTTTTTGTGCACGCAAAACGCCGCGTTTTTTGCGCGTGCAAAAACGCAACGTTCGTCTGAATCTGCCCTAACCCAAAAAGCGAAAGTAAAATAAAAAAAAATAAAAAATATTTGTAGGAGGTTTTCTATTTCCCTACTGACTTTAAGCTGGCATCTGGCTGCAGTGTTTTCTGCCTATAAAAACGTGGCGCTTTCCCTAAGGCTGGGTTCACACGACCTATTTTCAGGCGTAAACGAGGCGTATTATGCCTCGTTTTACGTCTGAAAATAGGGCTACAATACGTCGGCAAACATCTGCCCATTCATTTGAATGTGTTTGCCGACGTACTGTGCAGACGACCTGTTATTTACGCGTCGTTGTTTGACAGCTGTCAAACGACGACGCGTAAAAATACAGCCTCGTCAAAAGAAGTGCAGGACACTTCTTTCAGACGTAATTTGAGCCGTTCTTCATTGAACTCAATGAAGAGCAGCTCAAGATTTACGTCTGTCAGAGAAGCCTCGCAAAATGCGAGGAGGAGCATTTACGTGTGAAACGAGGCAGCTGTTTTCTCTTGAAAACAGTCTGTCTTTTCACACGTAAATGCCTGCTATCGTGTGCACATACCCTAAGGGCGGATTTACACGAACGTTTGGAGTTTTCCACGAGCAAAAAACGCTGCATTTTGCGCGCGTGGCAGGTGCGTGACAGCTTCGTGTGTCATGTTCATATGGATGCGCGGCTGCGTGCTTTTCGCGCAGCCGCCATCATTATGACACTCCGTTTGGATGTTTGTAAACAGAAAAGCACGTGGTGCTTTTCTGTTCACATTCATTCTTTTACTGCTGTTGCGCGAATAACACACGTTCCACGGAAGTGCTTCCGTGTGGTGGACGTGATTTTCACTCACCCATTGACTTCAATGGGTGTGTGATGCGCGAAAAACGCCGAAATATAGAACATGTCGCGAGTTTTACGCTGCGCAAAAATCACGGACAGTCTGCACTGCCCCATAGACTTGCATAGTACGTGCGACCCGCGTGAAAACCTCGCGGGTTGCACGGACGTATAAATCCGCCCTAAAAACGTTATCTGTGAATCCACCGTAACAGTTAGGCTGGATTCACACGAGCATGTTCAGTCCGTAAAGGACGGAACGTATTTCAGCCGCAAGTCCCGGACCGAACACACTGCAGGGGGCCGGGCTCCTAGCATCATAGTTATTTACGATGCTAGGAGTCCCTGCCTCGCTGCCGGACAACTGTCTCGTACTGTAATCATGTTTTCAGTACGGGACAGTAGTTCCACGGAGAGGCAGGGACTCCTAGCGTCGTACATAAGTATGATGCTAGGAGCCCGGCTCCCTGCAGTGTGTTCGGTCCGGGACTTGCGGCCGAAATACGTTCAGTCCTTTACGGACGTAATGTGCACGTGTGAATCCAGCCTTATGCTGAATTCATTTTGAAACTGAAGATTTCTGTCTGGGCTCCGGTATGTTTGGTGGCAAGAATAGTGCTGCATTCTGCAAGTGCGAACAGAGCCTTCTTTTTTCTGCATCTAGTGTTGGTTTTGCCAAAAAACAAACGGTTTAGTATAAACCCGGCTGATAAATGGTATTTATTTGTGTAGTGAGATCGCTCAACATCATTGTTATGATCATCATTATCATTCATCAGCATTTTGCTCTTGTAATGTCACTAGTTTGCAGGATACAAAGCAGCATCAGCAAAATAAAATGGGAAAATAGTCCTGCCCGCTGCATTTTTAAATGTTGTCTAATGGCCATGTTTATCAGGAAGCATTTGCTTGGTTAAATAAATCACCTAACAGCTTTCAGGATGACGTTTAGTCTGTGGGTTATTATTTCTTTACTGCCCTATCTCAAAGAGACAGAAATGGCCGACTCATTTCCTAAGCAATTTCATTTAAATGTGCAGCGTTAACACAGATTTGATGTTTGCCTTGCAGGGGATTACACCGACTTCTATTCCTCTAGGGATCATGCTACAAATGTGGGGATTATGTTTAGAGGGAAGGAGAATGCGCTGATGCCAAACTGGTGAGTTAAAGTTAACCCTGTGTGTCCATTTCATTATTTGCTGGACACCAACCTTTGTTCAGTCACCTTTAATGATGCTGACCTGCAACGTACAGATATATACTGGGCTGGAAGTGACAATATGTGAATCAGAAGCAATACATCATGAATGGCTTCATTACAGGAACAAATGTCCGTGAGCTTTTAGTGTATGTTCACGCAGGGCGGCTACGCTGCGTAAAAGCACACCGCGTATCCTCCCTGGTCGCCACAGGGAATTTAGTTTGAAAAACCGCACCAAATTGTGGTGCAGTTTTTCGTCCGGACTGTCCGCTGCGGAAAACTGCACCTAAAAAAACCAAACGTTTCATAGTTACCCGTAGCCATGGCGACGCTTCCCTCTGCTGTCTTTTAGTCCAGCCTCCTGAGATGACGTTTCATCCATGTGACATCCCAATCACAGGCTGCAGCGGTCACCTGGGATGAAGCATCATGCCAGGATGCCGGCCCAGAAGAAGACGCACAAAATTCTGGATAAGTCTAAGATTTATTTATTTTCTAAGTTGCGATTTTTGCCACAGAATCGCAGCTTTTACGCCGAAAAAAAACATCTGCTACTTGTTGCGGGTTTAACCGCCCTATTGAATTCAATGTGGAAATAAAATTGACATGCTGCGGATTTAAAAACCGCACAGGAGGTAAATTTGAGCGTTTTTTTTTCCGCTTATCATTTACGCAGCGTGGATGACCCTTGTTGAAATCTCATCCACTTTGCTGCTATTGTAGTAGCTGCTGATTTTCTGCAACAAAATCCTTTGTGAAAAATCTGCAGTATTTACGTTACGTGTGAACCCGGCCTAACAGTGGGAATATTGCAACTAGAATACTAAAAAGACTTAAAGGGGTTGTCCCAAGTTGATAAATGGAGCTATAAAGCTCCCCCATGTAAAAATAAGAAGAATTCTAATTACCTGTCCGTCGTCCAGCGATGTCGTTTTCTTGATATCGTTGATTGCAGTTGCGGTCGGTCCCTCTTTGTATCCTGCTCGTTGCCTAGGTTCCCGGCCACCGCTATTTACCTTTAGCGGTGGCCGCGCATGCGTAATGACATCCTCTGCGTCCGGAGCAGAGGATGTCATTTACTCATGAACGCGCATCTCGGCGCATCTCGGCGCATGCGCAGGAGATGCAAGGAGATGAAGTGGAAGGCACCCGTCGCGAGAAGTCTGCGCTCCGCTAAAGGTAAGTGTGTGTGTGTGTGTGTGTGTGTCTGTGTATATGTGTGTGTGTTTATGTGTGAGTGTATATATGGGTGTATTTGTGTGTATATGTTTGTGTATATTTTTGTGTTTGTGTATATTTGTGTGTGTGTATATATGGGTGTGTTTGTGTATATGTGTGTGTGTGTGTTTTTGTATATGTGTGGGTTTGTGTATGTGTTTGTGTATATATGGGTGTGTTTGTGTACATATGTTTGTGTGTATATGTGTATATGTTTGTGTGTATATGTGTGTGTGCTTTTTTGGTGTGTTTATGTGTGTGTGTTTGTGTATATATGGGTGTGTTTGTGTATATGTGTGTATATATGGGTGTGTTTGTGTATATATGTATATGTTTGTGTATATGTCGGTTTGTTTGTGTACATGTGTTTGTGTATATGTTTGTGTATATATGTGTGTTAGTGTATATGTTTGTGTGTGTGTTTGTGTGTTTATGTGTGTGTGTGTTTGTGTATGTGGGTGTGTTTGTGCATATGTTTGTGTGTATATGTTTGTGTGTTTTTGTATATGTATATATGTGTGTGTGTATATGTGTGTGTTTGTGTATATATGGGTGTGTTTGTGCATATGTGTATATGTATGCATATGTGTGTGTGTATGTGTGTGTGTGTTTGTGTATATATGGGTGTGTTTGTGCATATGTGTATAGGTTTGTGTGTATATGTTTGTGTGTGTTTTTGTATACGTGTGTGTTTGTGTATATGTGTGTGTGTTTGTGTATATATGTGTGTGTGTGTGTGTATATATGTTTGTGTATATGTTTGTGTATATATGGGTGTGTTTGTGTATATGTGTGTGTGTATATGTGTGTGTGTATATGTGTGTGTGTATGTGTGTTTGTGTAATATATGGGTGTGTGTTTATATGTGTTTGTGTATATGTTTGTGTGTGGTTGTTTGTGTGTGTGCGTGTATATATGTGTGTAGGTGAGTATAAGTATCGGTATTGTTCACATTGCTAACTTTTTTTTAATGTTGTTGCAGATTTTGATGTACCGATTGGACTACGTCTTTCGATTCGTTGGACTACTGCGTAGATCTACGTTTTTTGAAAATTTTAATAAAATGGTTAACGAGGGTTTTGTTGGGGATTTCTTATTTCAATAAAAAAAAATTGTCTTTGTGTTTTTTTTTCAAACTTTATTAGTGCCTAGATAATGGCAGTTGGCTGATTGACAGCATCCATTATTAAGGCGGTACTTAGTGTTAGCAGAGGCTAGCACTAACCACCCATTATTACCCCGGTACCCACCACCACCAGGGGTGCCGGGAAGAGCTTGGTACGATCCAGTACCCGACCATCTGTTGTGATGGTCGGGTACTGGGGCGGCCGTAGGCTGGTATTATGAGGCTGGGAAGGGCCAAAAACAGTGGACCTTCCCACCCTTGTAATGCTAGGCTGCTGCTGCTGTGTTGTATCGGGCTGGTTATAAAAATGGGGGGGACCCCCACGTCGTTTTTTTGTAAAATTTAACAATAACCAGCCATATACAAGGCCGCAGCAGTCTGGCATTACACGGGTGGGAGGGGCCACTGGTTTTGTCCATTCCCAGGCTAATAACACTGTGTTGTTTGTGGCTGGTTATGATAAATTGGGTGGAACCCCATGTCTTTTTAATAAAAATAATAAATAAATAATAAAAAAAAATGACGTGGGGTCCCCCCCATTTTTATAACCAGCCAGATACAACACAGCAGCAGCAGCCTAGCATTACAAGGGTGGGAAGGTCCACTGGTTTTGGCCCTTCCCAGTCTCATAATACCAGCCTGCGGCCGCCCCAGAGCCCTACCATCACAACAGATGGTCGGGGACTGGATCGTACCCAGCTCTTCCCGGCACCCCTGGTGGTGGTGGGTACCGGGGTAATAATGGTGTTTAGTGTTAGCCTCTGCACCGGCTAACACTAAGCCTCCCCTTAGTAATGGATGTTGTCACTCAGACAGCGGCCATTACTAAAGTGATAGTAATAAAACTTGAAAAGAAAAGACAAAGATATAGATAAAATATTTTATTGAAATAAAGCACCCCCAACACAACCCTCATTAACCATTTTATTGATGAAAAAAAAAGCGTCATCTAAGTAGTCCTCGAAACCGACGTAGTCCAAACACCAAACCTGTAAAAAATCAAAAATATAAAAAAAAAAATGAAATAAAACATGTCGTAGGCTTACTTTCACTTTCATGTGTGATACTGACTGTTATACCATGTATAGAAGCCTGCGGCAAAGTTGGCTTAGATACAGGGCGCCAGCAGACAGTATCATACATGGCCATACAGACATATATACAAACAAACATACATACATACATACATGCAAACATACATGCACGTATACACATACAAACATGACAACATACATACATGAAAACATACATACAAACATACATACATGCAAACATACCTACATGAAAACACATACATGAAAACATACACACATACAAACATGACAACCTACATACATGCATGCAAACATACATACATGCAAACATACATGCACATATACACATACAAACATGACAACATACATACATGAAAACACATACATGAAAACATACAAACATGACAACATACATACAAGAAAACATACATACAAGAAAACATACATACAAGAAAACATACATACATGCAAACATACATACATGCAAACATACATACATGCAAACATACATACATGAAAACATACATACATGCAAACATACATACATGCAAACATACATGCACATATACACATACATGCACATACATACATACATACATACATACAAGCAAACAAACATACATACAAGCAAACATACATACAAGCAAACATAC
Source organism: Rhinoderma darwinii (assembly GCF_050947455.1). NCBI lineage: Eukaryota > Metazoa > Chordata > Amphibia > Anura > Rhinodermatidae > Rhinoderma > Rhinoderma darwinii. Next base: position 339,575,903 of record NC_134689.1, read on the forward strand.
ATACAAGCAAACATACAAGCAAACATACATACATGCAAACATACATACAAGCAAGCATACATACATACATACAAGCAAACATACATGCACATATACACATACATGCACATATACACATACAAACATGCAAACATACATACATACATACAAGCAAACATACATACAAGCAAACATACGTATATGCAAACATACATACATGCAAACATACATACAAGCAAACATACATACAAGCAAACATACAAGCAAACATACATACAAGCAAACATACATATATGCAAACATACATACATGCAAACATACATGCATGAAAACATATACATACATACATACAAGCAAACATACATACCTACAAGCAAACATACATACAAGCAAACATACATACAAGCAAACATACATACAAGCAAACATACATACAAGCAAACATACAAGCAAACATACATACATGCAAACATACATACATACATACAAGCAAGCATACATACATACAAGCAAACATACATACAAGCAAAAATACATGCACATATACACATACATGCACATATACACATACAAATATGCAAACATACATACAAGCAAACATACATACAAGCAAACATACATACAAGCAAACATACATATATGCAAACATACATACATGCAAACATACATACTTGCAAACATACATACATGAAAACATACATACATGCAAACATACATGCACATATACACATACATGCACATATACACATACAAACATGACAACATACATACAAGAAAACATATACATACATACATACATACATACATAATACATACCAACATACATAACAACATACATACAAAAATAAACTCACCTAAGACGTTCCCACAAAAAGCTGAACGGTCCCGTCACTTTTCTTCTCCCATTCACAATAACAGATCGGTGGGCGCAGATGAAGTAATCACGTGGGCCTGATATGATTACGTCATCTGCGCCACAACGCATTGTTACTATGAATGCGAGCAGCGCCAAGAAGAAGGAAGATGGCAAGTGACGGGACCGTTCAGAGCGCCGTTAGAACGTCTTAGGTGATTATTATTTTATTTTATATATTTTTAGTTGTTCGCCGGGTGCTGATGCAGCACCGATGCGGCGGGTACAAAAATGTAGTGACAGGGTGGGGGAGGGAAAAGTGGCTTGCCGAAACGGGGTGAATGTAGTGTAGTGTAGTGTAGTGTAGTGTAGGGTTGATGACATTCACGGTAAGTTCGTCTCAATCAGGCTTACCATGCCCGCTTGAGACGAACATTCTCCCGATGTTGCTAGAACTACAGTATCTAGCAACATCGGGAGCGCGCACACTGCAGAGCGGAGCGGCTTGATTGACATCGAGCCGCTCACGCCCCTTTTTAGAAAAGATAACCAGCACTTGCTGAGTTATCAAGTGTAAAAAAAAGGCACTTAGGAAATGAATTTTAAATTTTTTTTAACACGAAATGTTTTAAAATTCATTTCCTGCTTAGAATGTATAAAAAAAAAAAATTGAGTCAACTTGGGACAACCCCTTTAATTTAAAAAGCATGGTTTCAACTAGAGGTTAGGAAATAGATTGTCAGTGTGTGCAAATTTTGGTGGAACTTGAACCCGCCAATGAATTCTGAACAGCCAATCACATGATACAACCCTCCCATATAGGTCAATGTAGGTGCCTGCTCATTCCATTATCTGAGTGTAGAAGTAGCCGCATGCATTTCATTTCTCTGTATTTTATGCATTTTGCTGGTAAAACCAAGCCAGCACCAGTATGGCCGGGTACACATGTTGCAGATTTGCTTCTGATTTTCTGTCCAGATTTGCAGCAAACTGGATGAGATTTAAACAACCCTCATCCACATTCTGTGGAGATTTTGCACGCAGAAATTTACCTGCGGTACAGATTTTTAAGTACGCAGCATGTCAACTTTTGCTGCGGAAAGTGCAGAGATTAGTTGCGTATTCAAAAGGGAAGAAGAAATCTGCGAGCAAATCCTATTGTGGAAAACCTGCAGACCTGCAGCAAAATGCACAATTCCAGATAGCCTAAAATAGGTTAATATTAAAATCAGGAAAACACTATACTCACCTCCCCTGGCGGGCAACATTTCCCTGGTCCCCTACACTCGGCCTCCAGTGATGATGTGCTGACAGGTAACCGCTGCATGTCACATGGGTCAACACGTCATCATTTTCAAAAACTCAATAGAAACCTTCATTATTTACAGCTGATAACTGTACTGTAACTGTAACGAGCCGTGCACCAGGGTCTCTACCACATGACCAGGAAAGATTTTTATCCCCTGGGAGTAAAAAAAATTAAGATTATTGAATGACGGCAAGCATAGATTACAACCGGCATCCTGTAATGATATTTAATCAGAGGAGACTAATGCAGCCTGTGATTGGCTGCAACAGTCACATGTGACGTCATCACAGACAGGCTGCACAGAAACTAGCCGGGGGTACATGGAAGCGTCACCTGGGAGTGCCAGGTGGGGTTAGTACAGACTTTTTTTTAATTTAAGGTAGAAATAGTGTGCTTGACTTGCGTTTTTTTGCTGTGGATACGCAGTAAAAATGTGCAATATTTGGCATTTGTTGCAGATTTTGACTTCCCCACTGAACTTAATGGGGAAAATCTTCAACAAGTATGTGACTATTCTGCAGCAGAAGTTGATGAAAAGTTTTCGCAGCATGGATGAGATTTGTTCAAATCTGGACAGAGTTTCTGCATCAATTCTGCTACTTGCGAACGTTACCTAATAGTACATTTACAGCTTGACCATACCCGGTTTAATTGTAGGTTCTCTTTTCTTTTTTTGGTGTGAGGAGACATTTGTTGCAAATGTTTGCGCAATTTTGCCACAATTTCAGATGCAACTATTTAACCGGTGCAATTTCTACCAAAATCAGGTGTAAACTGAATAATAAATGTGGGCCATTGTTCTCATTATTAGATTGGTGGTTTGCCACATCGAAATACATAGTCTTTTACCAATATCACTAAGTAACCCTTAATTCTGTTTCCATAGGTTACATCTCCCTGTTGGTTATCATGGACGGGCATCTTCTGTTGTGGTTTCTGGTACTACGATCAAAAGACCAAAGGGACAGATAAAGCCAAGTGATGGTAAGTTATTCATGGTCTTATACAGTGGCGATTGTACCAGGTAGGTCATCCTAATGCTATGGAGCCCATGACGGAGGGCACGCGTTCCGATACCCCTTTTTGTGATTTTTTTTTGTTCTCCATTTCTCACTGGCCTGTTAGAAAGGAATCTTTCTGCTTAAATATAATTGAAGGGGAAGTGTGAGATCATTCCCTCCAGTCATGTAACCCACTAAAGGAAGCACGGTAGATAGGCTTTCTATAATGCCCCTCTTTACTGAGAATTCATTGCACTGTGAGTGTTCAGTATAAGACAAGTTATGAGCAGGGCAGTGTAAAGATGTCCATACATTTTAGATAACTGTCCTACCGACTGCACCATTATCGTGCACGCTCGGCTCATATGAGCGTGCATGTTTATGTCAATGGGGATAGGGAAATAAACCACTGGGAGTGGCTTATTTTCTGTGGGAACAAAGGATTGGGTACGTTGAAATCCAAAATGCCTGAGCCATCTTGTCCCTGACATCTGCCTTCAGAGGAGAGTAGGGACCACTCATATACATTATATAGTCAGCCTGTTCCACTGTAATCGAAAGGTCCAGACAACTTTTAACTAATGTGTATAGGCACCTGTAGTTATAGTGGTGCGTCGCTGATGCATTCCTGCAAGCAAAAATTATTCAAAAAGTCTAGCGAAAACAACTGGTGTAAAAGGCACGACCTTTACAAAAAAACAAATCATGACAGATCCTATCCATTTCTATGAGATGAGTGCATGAGTTGGCATCAGCCTTTTTACAGTACTGTGTTTTTTTTTAACATTGTGGTCAATGGCTGGGAATTTTTTTTTTTATGCAAACGGTCATTAGTTTTACAATCAATCAGTTTTGTTCAGGTTCAGAACAATATTGGCCCTAATCCACACCAATCAGGTTATGAGTATTTTTTAGAGTCCATAAATACAATCTAATGTACATAACAGTAACTTTTTGTCCTACTCTATTCACACAGCACCAGTCAATAGCATTCACCCTTTTAGCAGAATTAAATGTTATAACTGATGACATTTCTAAGTTATAGTTATAAAATGATAAAAACATTTTTTGTGTGTTACAGTTCCGGTTTATTACCTTAGTTTTCCCACTACAAAAATATTACATTTCTCTGTCAGTTCACTCCAAAATTTTTTTTTTTTATATTAGAATTATTATTAGTTTTTTTTATTGTGTCTAGAAATTACTGTTACATGCTAGTTATTGCGCCCCCTAGTGTTCTTTGTATTACCTCTCAGAACGTCCACCCTATGCGTCTAGTGCTGGTGAACACATATGCCCAGTAGCTCTGTCCTCTTGTACACGGGTGATTCCTGTTATTTTGAAGGCCAGCCAATATGAATCGGACCACTAGAAGTGGCTTCTTCTCACTAGCGCTCAATAAATTAGGTGGACGGCTAACACGGAAATCAAAAGAACACCAGGGGGCACCATAACAAGTATGTAAAAGCAAAATCTAGACACAGGAACGTTTTTTTTCAATGATTGCAATTGAATTTTTTTTATGTTTTGCGCGATCTAATAGAGAAATTTAATATTTATTCATGGGACAACCACTTTTTGCAGGGCAGAATATATAATTGATAAAGAAAATGCATCAGTTATTCAATTCTCTTCTGCTAAAATGGCATCCTTTATTTTATGGTAATGTAAACTGGGCATAATTATGTGACTTTTTTGCAATCCAATAGTGTAGCTTTTGTTGTGCACAGAGTAAGGCCTCGTTTACACGAGCGTATTATACGCGCGTGCGACGCGCGTGCTTTTCACGCGTGTCGTACGCACCTATAATAGTCTATGGGGCTGTTTAGACGATGCGTGAATTTTGCGCTGCGTGAGTGCGTTGCGTAAAACTCACGACATGTTCTATAATCTTGCGTTTTTCACGCAACACGCACCCATTGACTTCAATGGGTGCGTGAAAACAACGCATGCCACACGGACGGTCCTGCGTTGCATGCGCGAAAATCACGCAAGAGCTGTCAAAAGGCTGAATGTAAACAGAAAAGCACCACGTGCTTTTCTGGTTACAAACATCCAAACGGAGTGTCAAATTAGAGATGAGCGCACCGAACTTCACCGGGTTCGGCCGAACTCGTTTTGACCGAACCCGGCAAAAAATGTTCGGGTACGCGACGTCAGGAGACAGTCACTGCCCACGGTGCTCAAAGACTTAAACTGTTTCAGCACCATGGACAGTGACTTTCGATCACAATCTACATATACGTGTAAAAAAAAACAGAAGTTCGGACTTACCGATAAATCCCGGCTCCTTCCTCCAGTCCGACCTCCCGGGATGACAATTCAGGCCAAGCACAGGCTGCAGCCAATCACAGGCCAAGCACAGGCTGCAGCCAATCACAGGCTGCAGCGGTCTCATGGCCTGCCGCGTCATCCTGGGAGGTGGGGCCGGATGACAAGAGAGGGACGCGTCACCAAGGCAACGGCCGGGAGACCGGACTGGAGGAAGCAGGCAGTTCATGGTAAGTTTGAACGTCTTTTTGTATTCACAGGTTGGTGTATATTGTGATCGGCATTCACTGTCGAGGGTGCTGAAAGAGTTACTGCCGATCAGTTAGCTCTTTCAGCACCTTGGACAGTGACGGGCCTCGACTACCTCATCTCTATGATGGCGGCTGCGTGAAAATCACGCAGCCGACACGGAGCTGTCAAATGCCTTTTGCGCGTTTAAAACGCAACAAGGCTGCGTATACGCAGTGCATACGCCATACAAACGCGCGCAAAACGCTGCGTTTTTTGCGCGCGCAAAACGCACACGCTCGTGTAAATGAGGCCTAAGGGTATGTGCACACGATAACTGCATTTACATCTGAAATTACGGAGCTGTTTTCAGGAGAAAATAGCTCCTGAATTTCAGACGTAATTGCTCGTACTCGCGTTTTCCGGGGCGTCCCTATTGGACGTAATTTGGAGCTGTTCTTCATTGGCTTCAATGAAAAACGGCTCCAATTACGTCCCAAGAAGAGTCCTGCACTTCTTTGACGAGGCTGTTATTTTACGCGCCGTCTTTTGACAGCGACGCGTAAAATTACAGCTCGTCGGCACAGTACATCGGCAACCCTTTGAAATGAATGGGCAGATGTTTGCCGACGTATTGGAGCTGTGTTTTCAGGCGTAATTCGAGGCGTAACACGCCTCCAATACGCCTGAAAATAGGTTGTGTGAACCCAGCCTAAGGGTATGTTCACAAGTACACGTCCGATACGCCTGAAATTACGGAGCAGTTTTCAGGAGAAAACAGCTCCGGAATTTCAGACGTAAAGGCAAGTGCAGACGTTTTTCGCAGCGTCCATTACGGACGTAATTGGAGCTGTTTTTCTATGGAGTCAATGTAAAACTGCTCCAATTACGTCCCAAGAAGTGACAGGCACATCTTTGACGCGGGCGTCTTTTTTACGCGCCGTCTTTTGACAGCGGCGCGTAAAAAAAATGACCGTCGGCACAGAACATCGTAAAGCCCATTCAAATGAATGGGCAGATGTTTGCCGGCGCATTGGAGCCGTATTTTCGGACGTAAGTCGAGGTTAAAACGCCTGAATTACGTCTCCGTAAATAGGGTGTGTGAACCGAGCCTAAGGGTATGTTCACACGGCTTATTTTCGGCCGTTTTTCGGGCCGTAAAAACGTCCATAAAATTCGGAAGCAGAACGCCTCCAAACATCTGCCCATTGATTTCAATGGGAAAAACGTCGCTTTGTTCCAATGGGCCGTTTTTTTGCGCGGCCGCGTAAAAAAAAGTCAGCGAAAAAGAAGTTCATTCCACTTTTTCAGCCGGTTTTCATAGACTATGGAAAAACATCTCCAAAAACGTCCGTAAAACTGCCGCGAAAATCGCGAGTGGCTCAAAAAACGTCAAGGGAAAACAGCTCCTGATTTTCAGACGTTTAAGCCACTCGCGTTTTTCGCTGCTTTTTTTACGGCTGTGTTTGGAGCGGTTTTGAATAGAATCTATGAAAAACCGCTCCAAAAACGTCCCAAGAAGTGACCTGCACTTCTTTTTCTCGGCCATAAAAAAACGGCCCGTCGGAACAGAACGCCGTTTTTCCCATTGAAATCAATGGGCAGATGTTTGGAGGCGTTCTGCTTCCGATTTTTTTGTCCGTTTACGGTCCGAAAAACGGCCGAAAATAAGCCGTCTGAATATACCCTAAGTGATTGGTACAGAAACCAATGGAGTCCCTTTTCCTATTCCCTTTATAAAAATGCATTAAAAAGTACCTATCACATGACAGAGCCCTTTATTTTAGGACATCTATAAGAAACGGAGACAGTAGGGACAAAAAAAAACAAAAGAACGAGTCTGTGGAAGTGTAAGGAGCATCACGTGACACCTTGTAGACAGCAAGGATAGTTGCGAAGGCTCACACGATCTAATTTGCATATGACTCATGAAATCTTTTGACGTCCTGTTTAGAAAATGGGGGCTGTTTAGTGGGTGTCGTGGCAGTTACTATCTATTTGCAATAAAATAAAAAGCTCTGTCCGGTGACAGATGGTTTTTAAAGGGGGTTTAGAAAACCGATTTACGAATACCCTTGGGTTAATTCTGCGTCATTTAGGATCATCACCTGTTAGCCTGAATGGCTACAAAGAGTATATCTCGCCATGGAAAACCCATTTTGTCCATGTATATGTAATCCATAATTTCTCCTGTGGTGGCGCTGCATGTGAACTGAAAACTTTCTGCAGTGTACAACTCATCGCTGAGGGTCGCAGGAATAAGACTCCCTATGATTAGCTTATTCTCAGGGGATTTCCGAAGTAAATTGAATTGTCAAAAGTGGATAACCCCTTTAAATGCATTTAAAATAATGTAGAAGGTAATTTTTAAATATACTTGTACGGTTAAACCGCTAGTTTTGTCCCTTTTTGTGGTCCTGACCGGCTATCGATAGGGGACCCGTAAGGGTATGTTCACACGGCTTATTTTCGGCCGTTTTTAGAACGCCTCCAAACATGTGCTTATTGATTTCAATGGGAAAAATGGCGTTCTGTTCCGACGAGGCGTTTTTTTACAGCTCCAAAAACGGCTGTAAAAAACACAGCGAAAAACGTGAGTTGCTTAAAAAACATCTGAAAATCAGGAGCTGTTTTCCCCTGAAAACAGCTCCGTATTTTCAGACGTTTTTTGCTAAGTGTGTGAACATAGACTAACTTTGCATCTGGTATTTGAGTATTTTTCCAGCTGATCATTTTGACTTTCTTATTCTAGACAAACCACCAATTTTTGATGCCAGCAAACTCTTGGACATTGAGCTAGAAATGGTGAGGAGTTCTTCAGTTTATATCCGATGTGTACATTATGCCTTCATGCAGCAGTCCATGTGCCACGGTATGGAGAAGCGCTGTATTTTGGAGATATTCAGTGTCTGATAGAGGGTGCCTACATAGGAAATCAGAGGCATATGGCAGTACAGTTGCTCTCCATGGAACAGATCCATACAACTTAGTGGTTGTACAGGGCCGCAATAGGGCCACGTGCATGAGTCCTTACACTTTTTAGCAGTGTATAGATCAGTGGTGGACAACTGGCAGCCTACAGGAACAAGAGATAGAGAACAAGTGAACAAGAGATATGGAAACAGGTTATTGCGGCCACTTGGTTTCTCTACCTCTCTGCTGCAAAAGGGCACATAGTATTGGGACATTGAATGTAATGTGCGAGACACTGTGATGGAATAAGGGACACATCTTAGGCCTCCATAATGTGGTACAGATGTAGCTGTCTTTATCTTGACACATTAAATACACAGCGGCAAGAAACTTTAACTTGACTTTATCAGCGGCTTTCCAATGGCTTTTTGCTGTGTGATGTCACGCTGCCGCAAGTTATCAGATTCAAGATAAACTGTACTACATCTGTAGGTTAAGCGCCACTGGTATAGGGAGTTGTATATACAGCAACCCCTTAATACACTAGAATTACTGAAAAGTATCTGTTTAGTTAAGTACAATCTGATTGTACTGACATCTTAATGCAACCACTACATCTCTTACAGTGTTGTGACTCTTCCTACAGTCCTAAATAGAAAAGAAGTCTAGAAATACTATGATATGCGCAGGGTTCAAATGATCTATTCCAGGTCTGGAAAAGTTGGGTCAAAGACTATTGTCACATTCACGAACAATTTTTTGTTCCAACTTATCTAAAATGAATCAATACTGCAATAGGTCTTCATTTCCTATGGTTTTGTTTCTACAGATCCTATGTAGATCTATGTGTCTCCATGGTAACAGATAACACACCCTGTGTAGTCTGATCCTGTAGTTATACACCTTTTATCTGTGCCCTACTTCTTGCTAACTAATGAAATGTATGTAGGAAACAGTAGGGGACAGATGGAAGGGACCATGATTGCAGGATCAGACTACAAATTGTTTGTTGTCTGTTACCATGGAGACGTACAGGTCTTCAAAGGAATATAGAAACAAAACTATATGAACTCAAGATTTATTGCAAAGTTGATATGTCCAGTGCGTTTGAGCTGAAGGCGGCAGCTGATTTGTTTTAATTCAGCTTCAAAGGCTTTCATAGTTCCCTCTCTTCTATATAGTTTTCCTTAAAAACAATTTGATCTGCATATTGAAAGATGATATTTGTTGATGGATCTAACCAATTTCATCAGGATCTCATGTATATGGGGACAGGCTAACACTTTAAACGGAAACATGAAAATAAAAGTTATTCTAATTACTTATTAGGGAGTCCTTCACATTTCCTAATGGATTTGTTTTGTCTCTACTATTTGCTAAGCAGCATCCAGACAATGCTTGGCAGTAAAAACCGCAGGTAACATATCCGGATCTCCATGTTCCTGTGGAGATATGGATGTGTCATATATTATATTGGTAATGGTTGATGCCGTGTATTGATGTGCCCAGCACTTCAATCTGTAAAATCTGGGCCCCATAAAGACAAGTGGTCAGGGTCCATTGTGCTCTTTTCCTTCGATCCTCTTTCTTGAATACCACTGTTTACTCTTGATGGACACGTGGGGAAGAACATAGCCCTTTTCCAGCATAAAATTACGTTATTCCCTTTCCAACACACAGTGGCAATGGATCTGTGGGTTCCATACCACATAGCACCCCATTTTTGAAAGTTAAAGGACCATTGTGCCTGTCCGATTGGATGAGTATTAGGTGACAAGTGAGCGCTGACATATGAGTATGGGCCTCATATTGGACTCATTTGTCTGAGCCCCTGACGGCAATACCAACTATACTGCCCTAATGGTGGTCCATTAGCCCTTCTAGCCCCTGGTGGCTGAAAGAGAAAGATGGCTGCCACATTGTCAGTCTCAATTTTTAAAGGGGTTGTCTGGTTTGGATTCTTGGACCTTTTTTGTTAGTAGGGACCCCTGATGACTAGCTGATTGCAGGGAATCCCACTTCCTCCAGTCCCTATTTCCCCTGGAGCAATGCTGCATGGAAATAAGTCCATTCACTGAGCTAATTGAAATCAATGGCTGTCCATTTAATGCATTCATGGGCCAGTTTCTCCAATGCAAGAATCACTTTGTTGTGGGGTCCCAAATATTAATTCAGAATGTCCTAATAGAGCATTTTATAAAGGGGACAAAAAATCTCAACCCTTTTATATGTCACATAGAAATCTCAGCCTGGAAATCACACAATTCTCCAGAAAACAAGTACAATCTGTGATTTTATTGTTTTTTTAAAGCAGCTAAAAATCAAGAGCAATTATCATTTCTCATTTACAGGCTTTCTTTGTGGGCCCAGGAAATGATTTAGGAAAACCAATTCCCATTCAGAAAACTGATGAGCACATCTTTGGAATGGTACTGATGAATGATTGGAGTGGTAAGAATCTCAGGAGATGCTTTATCAGAGAGAAGATGATGGAAATGCTCCCAAATGTTTAGTGCTGGCTTGAGAACGAAACTCTCCTTTGGCAACCGCTGCTCCTAGGTTTATGCCCTTCTCCCCATAAAAATAAACATGCACACGTGGCTGAGCCGAGCATGCATGCTTATGGTGGAGTTGGAAGCATTCGGCCAACAGTTATTTCATGTAAATGGCCGGCTTAGGGCTTGTGCTGCACAATTGCCCCCTATTGGCAAAAGCATTGTACTGCACCTTATTCAAGATTACCAGTATTAGGTGGCCCCTTTATTGGGCGTACTGCCCACGCTGCTGCAGCAATACCTTATGTTAGGGCTATGCTTGTTTTGTACTGTGCATAATGGCCGTCAAAAAATAGGACATGTCCTATTTTTGGCCGTTTTCACAGCCATACGGCCCCCATAGAAGTCAAAGGATCTGTTTTTAACGGCTGTCAATACATGTAACAACCATTAAAAATGGATCTATGACATGGGGATTGTGTAAAGGATCTGCCAGGCACTGCTTCGGGGTTAATTCCCAGAATTAATCAGTCAACACCTGAGTGTACATCCCTGAGACAGACACCAGCTTCCTCCACTCAGGCTGGCAGGCTTAGGAGTGGGAGAGCCTATCGCAACCTGGCCAGACTCAGCTAGCTCCCGCCCTCGGTCTATTTAAGCCTGCTCTTCCTGTCCATCTGTGCTTGTGAATTCTTTCCTTGAGGTTTCCTGGCCCAGCTACAGCTCCTGCTACTTTTTGATCCTGCTCCATACAGACCCCGGCTTACCGACTACTCTTCTGCTTTTCGCTTTGTACCTCGCACTCTCCTGGCTTGACTCGGCTCGTTCACTACTCTGTTGCTCACGGTGTTTCCGCGAGCAACTGCCCATTTCCCTTGCTTGTATTCCCTTGTTTGTTTGTCGTGTTTGTCATGCACTTACTGAGCGCAGGGACCGCCGCCCAGTTGTACCCCGTCGCCTAGGGCGGGTCGTTGCAAGTAGGCAGGGACAGAGTGGCGGGTAGATTAGGGCTCACTTGTCCGTTTCCCTACCCCCCCCACCATTACAAATTCACAAGCCCTATACCTAGTCTACCCTGGTCCCTGACACCATTATGGAACCCCGTGAAACCCTGGCTCAGCAAATGCAGGGTCTCTCCCTACAGGTCCAGGCCCTGGCTCAGAGGGTCAACCAGCCTGATGCTACCTTGGTAGTTCCCCTCACTGCACCCCTTGAACCCCACCTCAAGTTGCCCGACCGGTTCTCAGGTGACCGGAGGGCTTTTCTCTCCTTTCGGGAGAGTTGTAGGCTTTACTTTCGCTTAAAGCCTCACTCCTCAGGTTCTGAGAGCCAGCGGGTGGGTATAATTATGTCCCGGCTCCAGGAAGGGCCCCAAGAGTGGGCCTTCTCCTTGGCTCCTGGCGCCCCTGAACTTTCCTCCGTTGATTGTTTCTTTTCTGCCCTCGGACTTATTTATGACGAGACTGACAGAACTGCCTTTGCCGAGAGTCAGCTGGTGACCTTACGTCAGGGTAAGAGACCTGTTGAGGAGTATTGCTCTGACTTTAGGAAGTGGTGCGTAGCTTCTCGGTGGAATGACCCTGCCTTAAGGTGCCAGTTTAGGTTGGGTCTGTCGAATGCCCTGAAAGACCTGCTAGTTAGTTATCCCTCTTCTGACTCCTTAGACCAGGTTATGGCTTTAGTGGTACGACTTGACCGACGTCTCAGGGAACGACAACGTGAACGTTTATGTGTTTTTTCCTCCGACTCCCCCATGATGCCTCCCGAAGTCCCGTTGCTTCGTTTCTCCCCTAAAGACTCAGAAATACCTATGCAACTCGGGGCCTCCGTGTCCCCTCAACAACGTAGAGAATTCCGCAGGAAGAATGGTCTCTGCTTCTACTGTGGGGATGTCAAGCATCAAGTAAACAACTGTCCCAAGCGTAAGAATGCTGTCAGAGAGCTCCCGCGTCTAAGTGATCATCGGGGAGGTCACTTGGGCGCACAGGTATTTCCCGTAAATATGAAACGTACTAAGATATTGCTTCCCTTTCAGGTCTCTTTTGGTGGTAGGTCTGCTACCGGCAGTGCCTTCGTGGATTCAGGGTCCTCTACTAATATCATGTCTGTGGAATTTGCTATGTCTCTCGCTATGCCTCTGATTGATTTGCCTAAACCTGTTCCGGTAGTGGGTATCGACTCCACTCCTCTTGCTAATGGTTATTTTACACAGCATACCCCTGTTTTTGAACTCCTTGTTGGCTCCATGCATTTGGAGCAATGCTCTGTACTATTGATGCAGGGATTATCGTACGATTTGGTTCTAGGTCTTCCCTGGTTGCAGTTGCATAATCCTACGTTTGACTGGAATACTGGGGAGCTAACCAAATGGGGTAATGAATGTTGTACGTCATGTTTTTCTGTTAATTCTATTTCTCCCCCTAAGGAGGTGAATACGCTACCCGAGTTTGTTCAGGACTTCGCTGATGTTTTCTCTAAAGAGGCCTCCGAAGTATTACCGCCTCATAGAGAATACGATTGCGCTATCGAATTGGTACCAGGAGCTAAGCTTCCTAAGGGTAGGATATTTAACCTTTCTTGTCCCGAACGTGAAGCCATGAGGGAGTATATCCAGGAATCCCTGGCCAAGGGTTACATTCGTCCCTCTTCTTCTCCGGTAGGTGCTGGCTTCTTCTTCGTAGGGAAGAAGGATGGGGGTCTTAGGCCATGCATTGACTACCGTGGCCTGAATAAGGTCACGGTAAGGAACCAGTATCCCCTTCCTTTGATTCCTGATCTCTTTAATCAGGTTCAGGGGGCCCAATGGTTCTCTAAATTGGATCTACGGGGGGCGTATAACCTTATTCGCATCAAAGAGGGGGATGAGTGGAAGACTGCGTTTAACACGCCCGAAGGCCATTTCGAATACCTCGTCATGCCCTTTGGGTTGTGCAATGCCCCTGCGGTCTTCCAGAACTTCATAAATGAGATTTTGAGAAATTACCTGGGGATATTTCTTGTAGTGTACCTTGATGACATATTGGTGTTTTCCAGGGACTGGTCCTCCCACATAGAGCATGTCAGGAAAGTGCTCCAGGTCCTTCGAGAAAACAAACTGTTTGCCAAAATCGAAAAATGTGTATTTGGGGTACAGGAGATACCATTTTTAGGTCAAATCCTCACTCCTCATGAATTCCGCATGGACCCTGCCAAGGTTCAGGCTGTGGCTGAATGGGTCCAACCTGCCTCCCTGAAAGCGCTACAGTGTTTTTTGGGGTTCGCTAACTATTACAGGAGATTTATTGCTAACCTCTCGGTCGTCGCTAAGCCTCTTACGGACCTCACTCGCAAGGGTGCTGATGTCCTCCATTGGCCCCCTGAGGCCGTCCAGGCTTTTGAGACCCTCAAGAAGTGCTTTATCTCGGCCCCCGTGCTGGTTCAGCCCAACCAAAGGGAGCCATTTATTGTGGAGGTTGACGCGTCCGAGGTGGGAGTGGGGGCCGTCTTGTCCCAGGGTACCAGCTCCCTCACCCATCTCCGCCCCTGTGCTTACTTTTCTAGGAAGTTTTCGCCCACGGAGTGTAACTATGATATTGGCAACCGCGAACTTTTAGCCATTAAATGGGCATTTGAAGAGTGGCGCCACTTCCTGGAGGGGGCTAGGCACCAGGTAACGGTCCTTACCGACCACAAGAATCTGGTTTTCCTAGAATCTGCCCGGAGGCTAAACCCGAGACAAGCTCGATGGGCGTTGTTTTTTACCAGATTCAATTTTTTGGTTACCTATAGGGCCGGGTCTAAAAATATTAAGGCGGATGCACTGTCGCGTAGCTTCATGGCCAGCCCTCCTTCGGAGGAAGATCCTGTTTGTATTTTGCCTCCAGGTATAGTCATTTCCTCTATCGAGTCCGATTTAGTCTCTGAAATTGCTGCTGATCAAGGTTCAGCTCCTGGGAACCTTCCTGAGAACAAGCTGTTTGTTCCCCTGCAATTCCGGCTAAGGGTACTTAGGGAAAATCACGACTCCGCACTATCTGGCCATCCAGGCATCCTGGGTACCAAACACCTCATTACCAGAAATTATTGGTGGCCTG
This sequence comes from Rhinoderma darwinii, assembly GCF_050947455.1. Classification (NCBI taxonomy): domain Eukaryota; kingdom Metazoa; phylum Chordata; class Amphibia; order Anura; family Rhinodermatidae; genus Rhinoderma; species Rhinoderma darwinii. The sequence goes on from NC_134689.1 coordinate 339,591,025, forward strand.
GTTTGCCTAAAGACGTTAAGGCCTACGTCGCCGCCTGTGAGGTTTGTGCCAGGTCCAAGACTCCCAGGTCCCGACCAGCGGGCTTACTGCGTTCGTTGCCCATTCCCCAGAGACCTTGGACACATATCTCCATGGATTTTATCACCGATTTGCCTCCATCCCAAGGCAAGTCGGTGGTGTGGGTGGTGGTAGACCGCTTCAGTAAAATGTGCCACTTTGTGCCCCTCAAGAAACTACCCAACGCCAAGACGTTGGCTACCTTGTTTATCAAACACATCCTGCGTCTCCATGGGGTCCCCGTCAATATTGTTTCTGACAGAGGGGTACAATTTGTTTCATTGTTTTGGAGAGCCTTCTGTAATAAGTTGGGGATTGATCTGTCCTTCTCCTCTGCTTTCCATCCTGAAACCAATGGCCAAACGGAGAGGACTAATCAGTCTCTAGAACAATACTTAAGATGTTTTGTCTCTGACTGTCAATTTGATTGGGTTTCTTTCATTCCCCTCGCCGAATTTTCCCTTAATAACCGGGTCAGTAACTCGTCAGGGGTCTCTCCCTTTTTCTGTAATTTTGGGTTTAATCCACGGTTCTCCTCCGTTTCACCTGGTTGTTCCAACAATCCCGAGGTGGAGGTCGTTCATCGGGATCTGTGCACAGTCTGGGCCCAGGTTCAGAAGAACCTAGAGGCGTCCCAGAGCATACAGAAGGCTCAGGCCGATAGAAGACGTTCTGCTAACCCCCTGTTTGTGGTCGGGGATCTGGTGTGGTTGTCATCCAGGAACTTGCGTCTCAAGGTTCCGTCCAAAAAGTTTGCTCCCCGGTTTATTGGGCCGTATAAGGTCATTGAGGTCCTCAGTCCTGTCTCTTTCCGGCTGGAGTTACCCCCGTCTTTTCGTATACACAACGTGTTTCATGCCTCCCTCCTGAAACGCTGCTCCCCGTCCTTGGCCCCCTCGAGGAAACCTCCTGTTCCCGTCCTCACCCCTGAGGGGGTGGAATTTGAGGTGGCCAGGATCGTGGACAGCAAGATGGTCCAAGGCTCCCTCCAGTACCTGGTCCATTGGAGAGGATACGGGCCCGAGGAGAGGACTTGGGTACCCGCCCGGGATGTTCACGCTGGGGTATTGGTCAGGAGGTTCCACCTGCGTTTCCCCAGTAAGCCAGGTCCACTTAGAAAGGGTCCGGTGGCCCCTCATAAAAGGGGGGGTACTGTAAAGGATCTGCCAGGCACTGCTTCGGGGTTAATTCCCAGAATTAATCAGTCAACACCTGAGTGTACATCCCTGAGACAGACACCAGCTTCCTCCACTCAGGCTGGCAGGCTTAGGAGTGGGAGAGCCTATCGCAACCTGGCCAGACTCAGCTAGCTCCCGCCCTCGGTCTATTTAAGCCTGCTCTTCCTGTCCATCTGTGCTTGTGAATTCTTTCCTTGAGGTTTCCTGGCCCAGCTACAGCTCCTGCTACTTTTTGATCCTGCTCCATACAGACCCCGGCTTACCGACTACTCTTCTGCTTTTCGCTTTGTACCTCGCACTCTCCTGGCTTGACTCGGCTCGTTCACTACTCTGTTGCTCACGGTGTTTCCGCGAGCAACTGCCCATTTCCCTTGCTTGTATTCCCTTGTTTGTTTGTCGTGTTTGTCATGCACTTACTGAGCGCAGGGACCGCCGCCCAGTTGTACCCCGTCGCCTAGGGCGGGTCGTTGCAAGTAGGCAGGGACAGAGTGGCGGGTAGATTAGGGCTCACTTGTCCGTTTCCCTACCCCCCCCACCATTACAGATTGGCAAGGGAAATACTAGTTCCCTTGCTGGCTATCGGCGGCATACTCACCGATGCAGCCACGTCTTCAGGTGTGGTCTCTTGTCTTCACGGGTTCTGTGAATGCGACGCGATGATGCCATCGTGCCGCCTTCGCAGATCCCGTGCAGACGAGAGACCACACCTGAAGAAGATGAGAGACGGCGCTGCATCCGTGAGTATGAAGGGCAGCCGAAAATTAAATGTAATGTATTTTTGCGCTCACTACAAGGGTAGTGTGGCGCTAGTACAGGGGGCATTGTACGTAGTGGTCAACTGTAGTGAATTTTCCGAGACTGACCAGAATTTACAGAAAATTCCTACAGGGATTGTGGAGTGGTGTGTGTGGCATCCTCTACAGGGCGTCTGTGTGGCATCCTCTACAGGGCGTCTGTGTGGCATCCTCTACAGGGCGTCTGTGTGGCATCTTCTACGGGGCGTCTGTGTGGCATCTTCTACGGGGCGTCTGTGTGGCATCTTCTACAGGGCGTCTGTGTGGCATCCTCTACAGGGCGTCTGTGTGGCATCCTCTACAGGGCGTCTGTGTGGCATCCTCTACAGGGCGTCTGTGTGGCATCCTCTACAGGGCGTCTGTGTGGCATCCTCTACAGGGAGTCTGTGCGGCATCCTCTACAGGGCGTCTGTGGGGCATCCTCTATATCGGGGCTGTGCGGCATAGTCTACATCGAGGCTGTGCGGCATAGTCTACAGGGAGGCTGTGCGGCATAGTCTACAGGAAGGCTGTGCGGCATAGTCTACAGGGAGGCTGTGCGGCATAGTCTACAGGGAGGCTGTGCGGCATAGTCTACAGGGAGGCTGTGCGGCATAGTCTACAGGGAGGCTGTGCGGCATAGTCTACAGGGAGGCTGTGCGGCATAGTCTACAGGGAGGCTGTGCGGCATAGTCTACAGGGAGGCTGTGCGGCATAGTCTACAGGGAGGCTGTGCGGCATAGTCTACAGGGAGGCTGTGCGGCATAGTCTACAGGGAGGCTGTGCGGCATAGTCTACAGGGAGTCTGTGCGGCATAGTCTACAGGGAGGCTGTGCGGCATAGTCTACAGGGAGGCTGTGCGGCATAGTCTACAGGGAGGCTGTGCGGCATAGTCTACAGGGAGGCTGTGCGGCATAGTCTACAGGGAGGCTGTGCGGCATAGTCTACAGGGAGGCTGTGCGGCATAGTCTACAGGGAGGCTGTGCGGCATAGTCTACAGGGAGGCTGTGCGGCATAGTCTACAGGGAGGCTGTGCGGCATAGTCTACAGGGAGGCTGTGCGGCATAGTCTACAGGGAGGCTGTGCGGCATAGTCTACAGGGAGGCTGTGCGGCATCATATACAGGGGGGCTGTGAAACAATCATGACAATGACCTTCCTATGGGTGTTTTCAGGAAGTTGGGACAAAAAAAGCCTGACAAATGAAATATATCAGTTTTTTTAACGGCCATGAAAAACGGATGTCAAACGGCCATTAAAAACGGGCAGACGGACTGGAAATGGATTAAAATTTGGAGACCAACTGATGAAAAACAGCCATAAAAAAACTGACAGTTGATCAGTTTTTAATAGCCATTTTTTTTCACTGTTGTGTGAATATAAGGGCCTTTTCACATCACCGTTCGCTTTCCGTTCCGGGGTTCCGTCAGAGGTTTCCGTCGGGTGAACCCCGCAACGGAAAGTGAAAGTGAAACCACAGCTTACGTTTCAGTCACCATTGAAATCAATGGTGACGGAAACATCGCTAATGGTTTCTGTTCGTCACCATTACGGCAGGTTCCCGGTTTTCCGATGGAATCAATAGCGTAGTCGACCTCCGACGGAACCCCGGAACGGAAAGCGAATGGTGATGTGAACAGGCCCTAACCTTACCCTTTATGGCTGTTGCTGCGCCCAGTAATTAGTAAGTGTTTTGTGGGCAAATATAATCTCAATAATATTTTTAAATAGAAAAGCGTATTTGGTAAGCTACACAAAGTTTAGGAAGCCTAATACAGAAATAAAGTACAGTAAAGTTTCTTTAATCTGGCATCCAATAGTCCAGAAATCCTGTTTCTGGTGGACAGCTGTAAAATAATCTGGAATCTCACAAGATCAGAAGACTGAGCAGAGATGACAATGAGACTCTTTTTCCGTCCAGAATAGCAAATGGAAAAACGCAGCAGAATACAGTAGCAGCAAAGTGGATGAGATTGAACAAATTACATCCACATGCTGCGTAAATACTGAGCGGAAATATCGCTCAGAAATTCACCAGCGGTGTGGAAAATTATTCCGCAGCATGTCAATTGTATTTGCGTAAACGCTGCTTATTTGTTGCGGGAATTTCCCAATGAAATCAATGGGGAGCTAAATCCCATAACAAATAGCAGTTGTTGCGTTTTTTGAGGCGAGTTCGCAGCGATCCCACTACAAAAACGCAACTCTGAAAAGCCTGATACTTACCCAGAAGTCTGTGTTCTTTCCTCCAGCGCAGCCTCCTGGAATGATGATTCATCCCATGTAAATGGTTAAGTGCTGCAGTTTTCTGCAGCGGACATTCCGGGCAAAAAACTGCACCACAGTTTTGTGCGATTTTTCGCCTGGAATTCCGTGCGGGTTACGCTGAGTGCTTTTTCGCAGCGTATCCGCCCCGTGTGAACTCTGCCTAATGATTAAAAAGTCACAGTATCATGCTTTATGATAGTATTTTTATTTTGGGGTGTTTTTCTTTAGGAGGTTTATTTTCCTCTGCGGGTAAAATTGTTTGCTGCTGTTAATATATTAGGAATTTTAGCACCATTCTTTTAAGCAGTGCTGCTCTGTTCAGTCTCACGTCTTACGGTTGACTTATTATGGGGTCCGTGAGGTTTCCATTGGGTTCCAGATTACAGACGGTGCTATTCTAGGCACCAAAAATACCGGAAACCCTGGCAGAAAGAGTTACAATGCATATGTGAATAGAGATTAAAGGCCCTTTTACACCAGCCGACACTCAGCCGGTGCAGCGAGCACCGATCAACGAGACATCGTTGATCGGCGCTCGCTTGCTCCTTTCCCACGGTACCTATGGATGGGGATGAGCGGTCATTACTTAGATAGCTCGTCCCTATACATTATCATGTCAGCAGTACGTCTGTGTTTACACATGGAGATGCGCTGCCGACAACGATAATCTTTTACTTTTTTAAAACGATACGACCAGCAGATGATTGAGTGTTTGCTCGTTTATCTGCTGATCGCTGCCCTGTTATGGGCAAATATCGGCAACGAGCGTTATATGAATGCTCGTCTGCCCGATAATCGTCACGTGTAAAACCCCCTTAACAAATATACTAATGCACTTTAAATTCGATAGATAAAATCTGTTATGGATGAAGCGAATCTCCACCTAACAATGTTGTGGCAGACTTTTTAAGTTAGGTTTTAAAGTATTAATTCGGATGCCACTTCCATGATTTAGGTGATACGTTCTCTATATACGATGGAATTAGTATTCGCTGATTAGTGGTTTTAACTTATTACAACCAGTAGGTGGTGCTATGTGACCTCTTTTATATACGGTATATAGACAGCTATACAAGTACAGATGGAAAGTGTGCTGCTCAACTTCACTAACATTGTAATTATTGATCTATACATCTTTTTTTATTACATTATTATTTATTATACAGTTTTCTAGTTTAATACTGTTAGAAGATTGTCACCTGCTGCATGTGTGAGTGATCCACACAGAGCTCAAAAGCTAGTAAACAGAATTCAGTTTATGATCGTGTATTGATGGGGTAGGCCAATGATCGGTCGAACAAGCGCTTGTATGAATGTTCAATCACGATTATTACCCTGTCAGCTTATTGCATCTTTTATGCGGCAAAATTAATAGCCGCACATCTTTCTGTGTAAACAGGGAATCTGCTGCCAACAAGACACAAAATGTATGAGAACGAACAATCATTAACTATCGTTCGTCCCCGTACATTCGGACACTTGCTCCATGTTAATGTAGCTAAAAGAGTGGCGATCAACGTGCTCTATCGTCGATTGGCGCTCGTTCCCGGACAGGAAATCTGGCCGTGTAAAAGCACCTTTAGGCCCCTGCACACGGGTCGGATTTGCTGGGGAAAGCTCCACAGCAAATCCAACCCGGATACCATAAGGGGGGATTTACAGGAGCGTGCGCGTTTTGCGCACGCAAAAAACGTGGCATTTTGCGTGCGCAAAAGGCACTTAACAGCTTCGTGTGGCAGCTCCGTATGATCATTATGACACTCCGTTTGGATGTTTGTAAACAGAAAAGCACGTGGTGCTTTTCGGTTTACATTCATAGTTTGACATCTGTTGCGCGAATCACGCGCGTCCCACGGAAGTGCTTCCGTGTGTTGCGCGTGATTTTCACGCACCCATTGACTTCAATGGGTGCGTGATGCGCGAACAACGCAGAAATATAGGACATGTCGTGAGTTTTACGCAGCGGACTCACGCTGCGCAAAAATCACTGACAGTCTGCACTGCCCCATAGACTTGCATAGGTCCGTGCGACACGCGTGAAGATCACGCGCGTTGCACGGACGTATATCACGTTCGTGTAAATAAGCCCTAAGGCTGGGTTCACACGAGCACATTAACGTCCATAATGGACGGACGTATTTCGGCCGGAAGTCCCGGACCGAACTCAGTGCAGGGAGCCGGGCTCCTAGCATCATAGTTATGTACGACGCTAGGAGTCCCTGCCTCTCCGTGGAACTACTGTCCCGTACTGAAAACATGATTATAGTACGGGACAGTTGTCCTGCAGCGAGGCAGGGACTCCTAGCATCGTACATAACTATGATGCTAGGAGCCCGGCTCCCTGCACTGTGTTCGGTCCGGGACTTCCGGCCGAAATACGTCCGTCCATTACGGACGTTAATGTGCTCGTGTGAACCCAGCCTAAGGATGACGTCTTCTCCCATATGACTGTTGTAGCCTGTGATTGGCTGCAGCGTCAAATGGGATGAAAAGTCATCCCAGGAGGCCGGCAGCACTAAATCCAGACGGGGAAGGGGTGAGGCGTCACTATCGGAACGCTAGGAGCAGTGAGTATCGTTTTTTTTTAGGGGGTTTAAGTGTATCTTATCTGCGATTTTTGCTTCTAATTCACAGAAAAAATCGAGAGACTTGCCATTTGTTGTGGAATTTCACTTCACTATTGAACTCAATGTGGAAAGTCCGTCACAAATATGTAATCAATGCGCAGCATAGATGAGCATGCTGCGCTGTAAAAATTTCTTCACAGAAATTTCAGAAGCGCGTACATGAGATTTTAAAAATGCTGCTACTATAATATGCTGCGGTTTTTCCGTCTGCAAATCCGGACAGTAAATCTGCAGAAATTACGCTACGTGTGCACGGGGCCCTAGGGCATTGGTGTTGTAACTTGTGAGGGTCTCTAGAGCTACTTGGTACCGAGGACCATGGGGGAAGGGTGTGAAAGTTTCCGCAGGTTTCTGTATGATGGTACAGGCAACAGCAAAAGTCTATTTGAGCACTTTAAAAAAAAAATATCTTTTTATATAAAACAAAAAAAGCCTGCTAAGACAAAAATCTGTTTTTCATAAATGTACTCGCTTTTTGCGACACCTTTTGTAGCTTTTTTTTTTTTTTTTTTTTTAAGGTTGCTGAAAAACTTTTTAGAATATAAAAGCCTGCTACTCCGGGCAAAAAAAAGGATTTATCGAAATGTGCCCACTAATTTGACTATGTTTTTTTTTTTTATATAAACTTTTTATAAAAAATTAGAAATGCTTGGAAAGAAAGTACAGCACTTAAAAAACGGTAGTAGTAGAAGTGCCTCTCTTCTTCATGTCGCTGCTATTCCAGCCTATAAATTAATTTTTTTATTTATTTTCAATAAAATATCCCAAAGTCAGTCTGAAACCTCCTTCCTACAAACTGCTCTGACTGCCGACAGCGTTTAGACGCCAGAGCAATCTCTTAAACTGATATTGGGAGATGCTCCCCATCCCCCTCTTCATAGATTCTATAGAGCTGGGTGATGTGCACTGACGCAGTGATGCTGGAGCTGGGGAGCCTGCCACCTTCCTAAGTTCCTTTGTGCTAGAGTCAGTGCGTCGATGCATACGTTCGCATCTACAGGATCCCTGTGAACTGGAAAGACGGACACTATGGTTCAGTCAGCACTGCAGAATAAACTTTATTCTACAGTACTAATCATATTCCCCACCGATCTACTCAGGACCAATGTTCCCTCTAAGGGTATGTTCACACGCAAACGCAAAATACGTCTGAAATTACGGAGCTGTTTTCAGGCGAACACAGCTCCTGAATTTCAGACGTTTTGGCAAGTACTCACGTTTTTCGCGGCGTCTTTTACGGACGTAATTGGAGCTGTTTTTCATTGGAGTCAATGAGAAACGGCTCCAAAAATGTCGCAAGAAGTGTCCAGCACTTCTTTGACGCGGGCGTATTTTTACGCGCCGTCTTTTGACAGCGACTCATAAATTTACACCTCGTCTGAACAGAACATCGTAAGACCCATTGCAAGCACACCAGTAAAAGACCGTTATAAACACCAATTATAGATATCAATGAAAGAAACCCTCATTACACCACTGTCCCTATAGATAGCGCCACACACAGCCCCCCTGTAGATAGCGCCACACACAAACCCCCCTGTAGATAGCGCCACACAGCCCCCCTGTAGATAGCGCCACACACAGCCCCCCTGTAGATAGCGCCACACACACCCCCTGAAGATAGTGCCATACAGCCCCCCTTGTAGATAGCGCCATGAAGCCCCCTGTAGATAGCGCCACACAGCCCCCCTGTAGATAATGCCATACAGCCCCCTTGTATATACAGCCCCACAGCAATTCCCCTCCCCTTGTATATACTGCCACACAGCAATTCCCCTCCCCTTGTATATACTGCCACACAGCAATTCCCCTCCCCTTGTATACATACCTCCCAACTTTTGAATTCGGAAAAGAGGGACATTTTAAGCCACGCCCCTAACCACGCCCAATATCTGGCATAAACACATCAAATCGCGGCCAGATCCTTCTGAAAATAACGCGCGCACATTCTCACTGTGGATCTCTAGACTGTCTGGATATTACAGATATTATGGATCCAGTTATATCGTCTTTATGTTACTTTTCCTATCTTGGGTATAACATTTGCTTATCACGGCAGCAGCACCTGCAGGACAAACCGAAAGGCTGAGAACAATGAAAGTCAAGAGGGAGACCCTGTGGTGGATGACTTTTCAATTGACAGGTAGCAGAGTTACATGATGGGGATTTTTTTTTTTCCAGTTGTGACGCCTGGAGCTGATGTGTCTTCTCTCTTCCGACGCCAATGTTGAAGGACCTGTGGGTGACGTCACTCTGTGTGTCAGCAGTGAAAGAAGCTGGCTGGGAATGATGACATCACCCACAGGTCCTTCAACCTTGGCGTCGGAAGAGAGAAGACACATCAGCTCCAGGCGTCAGAGGCTACAGTGCAGGGTATGTGCAGGTAAGCATAGCAAACTCCCTAGAGACGAGCATATTAACCTTTTGGACGCCTGGAGCCGATGTATCTTCTTTGTCCGACGACAATGTTGAAGGACCTGTGGGTGACGTCACGATGTATTTCTGCAGTGAAAGAAGCTGGGTGGGAACGATGAGAAGTGTATGATGCTTATTTGTCAGCGTCATACACTTCTATTCACAACGCCCAGTTGGTAAAAACACAATACACGCCCAGTTGGTAAAAACACAATACACGCCCAGTTGGTACAACGAGAAAACACGCCCAGTTGTCCATTGAAAAGCTCATTTGCATAAATATAAAATTGTTCATAACTTGGGCAAAAATGATCGTTTTTAAAAAAAAACAAACTTTGCTGTTATCTACATTGCAGCGCCGATCACATTCAATAGGAGATAGGGATTTGATAATCTGGTGACAGAGCCTCTTTAAACTTTAGAGAACGGGCGGACTGTGAAACACTGCTCAGGACCAATCAGGAATAGACCTCTCAATCGACGAGTTGCCAGCCAGGGGTATATAGCCTATGTCCTACATGCAAACTATATTGTTGATTGACCCTCATCTAACAGGATCTAAGGACACATACGACTATCGTGCTCTTTCGTCAGATTGCTATTCTGTAAATAACATAGTGAACATTGCTTATATAGTACCGTCCCAATGGTTTGTCAAAATTGGAGATATACCTTAAAAGAAATGTCTACCCATGAACATCATTTCGGCACACACAGGTCATACAAGGCACACACAAGTGATGCATATATAATACAAGGCACCACAGATCTAGTGCTTAGGGTGGGAATTAGGCGGGGGCAGCGCGGCCTGATTTAATTTAGGATTCTGGTCTGGGGCCTGATTTAATTTACTGGGTCAGGTCTGGGGTCTGATTTAGTTTAAGGGTTTTGTCTTGGGTCGGATTTATTGAGGGGTCTGATATAATATAGGTGTCTGATCTGTGGTCTGATTTGATTTAAGGAACTGGTCTGGCGTCTGAATTAATTTGTCGGATTGTTCTGGTGTCAAATAAAATGGAGTCTGGTCTGGGTTCCGAATTTATTTGGGGTCTGGTCTAATTTAAGGGACTGGTCTGGGATCTGAATTAATTTAGGTGACTGATCTGATGTTTGAATTCATTTAGGGGAATGGTCTGGGGTCTGAAATAATTTATTGGACCAATCTGGGGTCTGACTTAATTTAAGGGTCTGGTCTGAGGTCTTTATGTATTTAGGGAACTGGGCTAGGGTCTGAATTAATTTAGGGGTCTGGTCTGTGGAGGTCACCTATTTGGTACTCTGTGTTGCAGCATGCTTGCTGGCATGATGCATTTATGTAACCATGCCTGTCAGTGTGAGGCTGCGGACTGCCGGTAGGGTTCAAGCAGAGGCAGTTCTGGACTCCTTGTGCGAACGAGGTTAGGTAAATATTTTAAACTGGTTTAAACTATTTATTGGGGCACTCTCTATATGGCACAGATCTACATGGGGCACTTATTTGTGGCACAACTTTATATGGGGCACTTCACATGGCACAACTTTATGGGGCACTATGTGTATGACACTATTTACTATGAGGCACTGTCAGTACAGTATTTTGCAGACTTGAGCAGCACAGCAGACACAGTATTAAAGGTAACACCAGGATTGTACTACTAAAGTCGGCAGCTGGATGAGAGGTTGGTGAAGAGGGTAGGAATGTGCTGGGAAAATATGGAGCCAAAGATGTCTTTGCGAAAAACTCAGTAGAGGCGAGTCATAGCTGTAAGAAGTTGTCATGACGGTCTGGGCCAGATAGAGAAGATGAAAAAGTGAACGACTAATCATAGAAGACTTCTGACATCTGTGAGTCACTGGATTTAATTGTTTATTCTATCTTTGACTGTGTCTGTTCGGTATTTTTTAATTTGTCCAGTCTGCAGTGTGGTGATACTCCGCAAACAGCCTGAGTGGTATCTGATTACTATATGATCACTGTAATCAGTCTCAGTATGGTGGTGATATTCACTTACAGTATGGTGGTCATTTTGGTATTTATTTCGTGTTTTTTCATCCAGCAATATTTTGGAGATATTATTAAGTGGTATTATTTAGTCACAATATGGTGGTATTATTCGGTTTCAATATGGTGGTATTATCCAGTTACTGTATGGTTGTGTTATCCAGTCACGGTAAAGTGGGATTATTTAGTTACTGTATGATGGTAATGTAAAGTAACTATTTGGTGGTATTGCTCAGTCATTGTATGGTGGTATTATTTAGTCACTTTATGGTGGTATTATCCAGTCACAATTTTGTGGTATTATCGAGACACAGTATGGTGGTATTATCCAGTTAGGGTATGGTGGTATTATCCAGTAAGTGTATAGTGGTATTATTTAGTTACTGCATGCTGGTGTTATTTAGTAACAATTTGGCAGTGTTATTTAGTCACTGTATGGTGGTATTATCCAGTCACTGTATGATGGTATTATTTAGTCGCAGTATGGTGGTGTTGTTTAGTATCAGTATGGCGGTATGAAGTCATTGTAAAGTGGTAACATTTAGTCACTGTATTTATCAGTAGGGGGTAGGGCTAATATATGTATACAGATTTCAGATTCTGGTACAGCGTAATGTGCCCTGTATTTCTTAATAGAGCACATGAACACCAGGAACTGACTGTACGATAGGCAGCAGTGCCTTGTGTAAATGTCATTATTATCGGCATTTATATTTTAATCGTGCCAACGGTAATGATTATTTTTACGGCATCACAATTGATGATGAAAAATAAACTATGCTTCTCCCTTAACACTGACTAATTATCATTATTTCTCAGAAACAAGCAAATTAATGATATTTGGTGGGTTTAAATCTGCATTTAATTGGGGCCTATGCATACTTAGTGTCTAAAGCAAAGTGAGCTGTAAATACGGCCCTGCATAAACATAGACTTCAGGAGTAACTGTACTTTCAAAAAACTTTTGATATGTCCTAGAGGCATATCAGAAGGGGAGTCTGGTTATGAAACCCCCACCAAGGCTGACATGAAGATGCAGAGGCACTCCGCTAAGTTCCCTCCACCTAGGGGGAGATTAGGTGCTTACTGCATACTATTATACATTAAACTCAATAATATAACAGTATGCAATAAACGCCTAAGCTCCTGCTGGCAGTGGCAGAATTGTGTTATTTATCTATGCAGGGGATTTGGAGCTCCGTACCAGCATACCACTATAAAAATATGTTCGGAAATTAACCGGCCAGGAATGTTGGACCTAAAATGACATGGTGCTAAAAGGGGGGATTCTCTGTAAGGAAATCTTAAACTATGCTTTTTCCATGGTGACGTTAACCTCATCTTATTATTAAAAGGAATTGTAATACAATATAATATGTATTTAGTCTGTGCTAAATTGTAAAGTTATTACTCTGATTAACATTTTCTTTTTGCCTCCCCTCGTACCATTAGCCAGAGACATCCAGAAATGGGAATATGTTCCTCTTGGTCCTTTCTTGAGTAAAAACTTTGCAACCACTATATCACCGTGGGTGGTGCCTATGGAAGCTCTAATGCCTTTTGTGCTACCAAATCCAGTGCAAGTGAGTATATTAATGAATAATATTTCGAGCCCGGTTTTATGATCTGCACTTTTATTAATATATATATATATATATATATATATATATATATATATATATATATATATATATATATATATATATATATATATATAGTAGCAGTTTGGGGACTGTAGATAGGCAAAGAGACACTCTCAGCACAGTATTCTTGTTTAACCAGGACTTTAGAAGCTTTATTTCTCTTTCAATCAGGGAAATCCAATAAACAGACGGTAGCTCGTCTCATCAGCATACACAAAGGTTAGAACAGAAAAAAACGTTTCACGTAACAAGAGCCCAGGTATAACTCACACAGTCCAGCCCTTTGCAGGGGTTAGCTCTCACCCCTCTGTAAATGTCAGATCTGTTCAGCAGCAAAACCATTCTTCACCTTCCTGCTGCCCCCTCTCTCACTGCCACACACTCCCAGCAGTGCTTTCCTCTTAGTTAATTACTCTCCACCTGTGTGGAGGGAAGATCCTATGTTAACCCCTTAATAGACATCTAGGAATATATCTCCCTTGGCAGACTAACCCCCTCAACCTGTTACTATATATATATATATATATATATATATATATATATATATATATCCCATTTTATTGCAACAACACAATTTATACTATGTGCTACAAGCCATCCATAATTCAGGATCTCATACGCTCCCCGTTGCTCACCATCCATTGATTTTTGTCGTCTGTTTTCAGGATCCAGCACCACTGCCATATCTCCAGGATGAGAGTAATTACACATTCAATATTAACTTGTCCGTCTGCCTTCAAGGTAAATTGCATTTTACTAATGGTTCTGCGTTATTGATCCATGTGGGTGTTGAGAGACCGATTTAGGTTTATTCTGAGGTGTCTACATCTGTATTTATACATTATCTTCCTTCCTATCTTCTGGGTATATGAAGAGACAAGTGTTATGAATCTGCACATTTAGAGCCAACCAAATGTGAACCTACAGTTGGCATATACAGCAATGCCCAAGTGCATTGGAATAACACCCTGTATAAGTGGTACTAATCTCATAATAGAGCAGGTCTTCCTTTCTGTCAGTTGTCAGTAGACATACAAATCTTCTACTCTTCTAGGCAGCCTGTATTCTGCTTAGAGACTCACAAGACAACACTGGGGAAGTAGACTTTTTTTTTCAATTTAGTTAGGAAAGAGGCATACTAAGGCCCCCTGCATACGACCGTGCCCATAATCACGGTCCGTGATTACGGGCACGGCCGGCCGCAGACAGACTCCTGCATTACCAGGCCGTGCTCCCATTCTGAAGTATAGGAGCACGATCTGTGAAAGCAAAAAATAGAACATGTCCTATCTTTTGCAGAGGCTTTCTACGGCACAGACACCTTCCTGTAAGTTATACGGGAAGGTGTCCGTGGGCAATAGAAGTGAATGGGTCCGTAATTACGATCCGTAATTACAGACCGTAATTACGAACGAATTCTACGGTCGTGTGCATGGGGCATAAGTGGATCTTTCCCACAACATTGTAAATTGTTTTTATCATGGAAAAATTCCGAAAAAAACCAGACTTTTATTTGTAATCTTTGACAATCTTTTGCTGCCTCATGTATAGGTCAATGATAGTTGCCATAGATTTTCTCTTCCTTTATGCTGTTTTCGTTTTACAATTATTTTATGAATAAATAATCTGCAATGTAATAATTTTGTTCAGGAGATGGAATGAAGGAGCCGGCCACTTTATGCAGATCTAACTTCAAAGTAAGCAATTCATATGGCTTGTGTTAACATTTTAAGACCTTCTTGTCTGCATTGTCACCTCTACTGCTGCCCCCATCGGTCTAACATCATCCCACATATACCGGACTATAATTTGGTAAATAAAAGTTAAATATCTCCACTATATAAGTGATATCTAAATTTAAAGAGGTTGTCCCAACAGGACTAGCCCTGTCCATATGCCCTGTCAGGGCATATGGAGGTCATACGGGAGATATCCTCGCTCGGGAACCTCCTCTATAAACCAGAGCGGAGAGCTGCTGACAAGCTCTGGCAGACTTATTCGTCCTTGTATTACATGTAAATCTACATTTCCCTTGCAGCAGCCGCCTGCATCATCCCCTGGCATTGTCTGCACAGATTAAATGGGCTGTCTGTGATCCCTTTAACAACATTTCAGTTTGAATCTACATAAAAACTGAGTCATTTTGCAAATGCTTTGCTTTATTGTCTTTGTACCGATTTTACGTTATTTCATGTATTTTTCACCATTCATATGACCTTGGAAACAGACAGAGAATTATCTCCACGATCGCACATGTGACCTAATAGCTGTGATATAAACGGAGAACAAAACCTAATGCAACACAGAAGTATTTGCAGTTACTTTGCATTTTATGTTGTTCCTAAGTGGAGTTCCCTTTTATAAAGCTGAGACAATAACATACAATATGAACATAGTGCCGCACTAGAAATTCTGCTGCTGAACATTCAAGTCTTGCAACAAACCTGGAGAAGCAGGGTATCAAAAGATGTGCACTCGTTTAGAACCAATTCTTTTTTTTTTTTTTTGCTTCAAGGCCCTGATTTTGACTCGGAAACCGCATCGGAATCAGAACCTAAATACGTCTGAAATCGCCGCCCATTGATTTCAATGGGAGGCAGAGGCGTTTTTATTTTCCCTGGGCAGCTTTTAGCCGCTCGCGGGAAAAAAAAGCAGGAAGTCCTTTCTTGCCGTGGTTTCCACTTCTGACCTCCCATTGAAATCAATTGGAGACAGAAAAAATATTCAGCGCACTTTTTCAAGCATTCTTCGTGGTGTTTTTTGCCCGCGGTCCTTGTATTAGCATCAATGGCCGCGGGTGAAAAAGACTGGGAAAAAAACACACTCAGTTCAAAACCTGCCTCAAAATTCCTGAAGGAATTCTGAGGTAGATTTTTTCCACTTGCAAAAAAACGTGAACAGGGCCCAAGCATAAAATAAAGAAATAAATGTAGCCACTTTGCAAATAATCTTGGTTAAAAATATCTGTTTAGTGTATACAGAGTTAATTCAGTCTCTGATCCATGGTAACAGACTAAAAATAATCCCTATTTGTAGTCTGATCCTGCAGTCATGCATTACTTTCAGCCTCTCTTCCTTATTCTACTCCTGAACACTAGGTCAGAGCAGATTAATGTAATTGACACATACCATGTTATATATACATGAGACTTGTATTAAGAGAGTTGTATTCTCTCCAGAAATCAGAACTTGCACAGCCATGACAATGTGAGAAAGATAGCAAGGAGACAAAAGCACACAGGCTACAGAGAAGGCCCACGGAGCTCTGAACTTGCAGGTTTACAAGCAGGCATGTCAGAGGGAGCAGATCTTAAATAAAAAAAGAAGCTTGACAGGAACAATATAGTGTAACTTGAACGTCTCCAGGTACAAGGATACATATCTAAAAATGTATTTATAATTTCACATGTATAGAAAAGAATGGAGATGTAATGAATGGACCGTGTTTCCTCATTTCTCTATGGTGTCTGTTTATTATACTAATCCTTTAAATAAATATAAATTTTGTATATATATACATTTACATATATATATATATATATATATATATATATATATATATATATATATATATATGTGTGTATATATATATATATATATATATAAAGAATTAACAGATCTTTATGTAATCTGTATATATGTGTAATGATAGGGGTAGGGAAATGGACAAGTGAGCCCTAATCTACCCGCCACTCTGTCCCTTCCTACTTGCAACGACCCGCCCTAGGCAACGGGGTACAACTGGGCGGCGGTCCCTACGCTCAGTAAGTGCACGAGACTAACAGACAAGGGTACACAAAGCTAAGGGAAATGGGGCAGTTGCCCACGGCAACACCGTGAGCAACAAGAGAGGTGAACGAGCCGAGTCAAACCAGGAGTGTACGAGGTACCAAACGCAGAGCAGGAGAGTAGTCAGTAAGCCAGGGTCAGTATGGAGCAGGATCAAATAGTCAGAAGCTGTAGCTGGGCCAGGAAACCACACGAGAAGAATCACAAGCAAAGGAGGAACAGGCAGGTATAAATAGACCGAGGGCGGGAGCTAGTTGAGTCTGGCCAGGCTGCGATAGGCTCTCCCACTCCTAAGCCTGCCAGCCTGAGTGGTGGAAGCTGGAGTCAGTCTCAGAGACATAGACTCAGGTGCCGACTGATTACCTATGGGCGTTAACCCAGAAGCTGTGCCTGGCAGATCCTTTACAGTACCCCCCTTTTATGAGGGGCCACCGGACCCTTTCTAAGTGGACCTGGCTTATTGGGGAAACGAAGGTGGAACTTCCTGACCAATACCCCAGCGTGAACATCCCGGGCGGGTACCCAAGTCCTCTCCTCAGGCCCGTATCCTCTCCAATGGACCAGGTACTGGAGGGAGCCTTGGACCATCTTGCTGTCCACAATCTTAGCCACCTCGAATTCCACCCCCTCAGGGGTGAGAACGGGAACAGGAGGTTTCCTCGAGGGAGCCAAAGACAGGGAGCAGCGTTTAAGGAGGGAGGCATGAAACACGTCGTGTATTCTAAAAGATGGGGGCAACTCCAGTCGGAAGGAGACAGGATTGAGGACTTCAATGACCTTATACGGCCCAATAAACCGGGGTGCAAAGTTCTTGGACGGGACCTTAAGGCGCAAGTTCCTAGACGATAACCACACCAGATCCCCGACCATAAACAAGGGGTTAGCAGAACGTCTTCTATCAGCCTGAGTTTTTTGTACGCTCTGGGACGCCTCTAGGTTCTTCTGAACCTGGGCCAAGACTGTGCACAGTTCCCGATGAATGACCTCTACCTCGGGATTGTTGGAACTACCAGGGGAAACGGAGGAGAACCGTGGATTAAACCCAAACTTACAGTAAAAGGGGGAGACCCCTGACGAGTTACTGACCCGGTTATTAAGGGAAAATTCGGCGAGGGGAATGAATGAGACCCAATCATATTGACAGTCAGAGATAAAACACCTTAAATATTGTTCTAGAGATTGATTAGTCCTCTCGGTTTGGCCATTAGTTTTAGGATGGAAGGCAGAGGAAAAGGACAGATCAATCTCCAACTTTTTACAGAAGGCTCTCCAAAACAATGAAACAAATTGTACCCCTCTGTCCGAAACAATATTGACAGGGACCCCATGGAGACGCAGGATGTGTTTGACAAACAAGGTAGCTAACGTCTTGGCATTGGGTAGTTTCTTGAGGGGCACAAAGTGGCACATCTTACTGAAGCGGTCTACTACAACCCACACCACCGACTTGCCTTGAGATGGAGGCAAATCGGTGATAAAATCCATGGAGATATGGGTCCAAGGTCTCTGGGGAATGGGCAAAGAACGTAGTAAGCCCGCTGGTCGGGACCTGGGAGTCTTGGACCTAGCACAAATTTCACAAGCGGCGACGTAGGCCTTAACGTCTTTAGGCAACCCAGGCCACCAATAGTTTCTGGCAATGAGACGCCTGGATGACCAGATAGTGCGGAGTCATGATTTTCCCTAAGTACCCTTAGCCGGAATTGCAGGGGAACAAACAGCTTGTCCTCAGGAAGGTTCCCGGGAGCTGAACCTTGATCAGCCGCAATTTCAGAGACTAAATCAGAATCAATAGAAGAAATGATTATACCAGGAGGCAAAATACAAGCAGGATCTTCCTCCGAAGGAGGGCTGGCCATGAAGCTACGCGAGAGTGCATCGGCCTTAATATTTTTAGACCCAGCCCTATAGGTAACCAAAAAGTTGAATCTGGTAAAAAATAGCGCCCATCGAGCATGTCTCGGGTTTAGCCTCCGGGCAGATTCTAGGAAAACCAGATTCTTGTGGTCGGTAAGGACAGTTACCTGGTGCCTAACCCCCTCCAGGAAGTGGCGCCACTCTTCAAATGCCCATTTAATGGCTAAGAGTTCGCGGTTGCCAATATCATAGTTACTCTCAGTGGGCGAAAACTTCCTGGAGAAGTAGGCACAGGGACGGAGATGGGTGAGGGACCTGGTACCCTGGGACAAGACGGCCCCCACTCCCACCTCGCATGCGTCAACTTACACGATAAATGGCTCCATTTGGTTGGGCTGAACCAGCACCGGGGCCGAGATAAAGCACTTCTTAAGGACCTCAAAAGCCTGGACAGCCTCAAGAGGCCAGTGGAGGAGATCAGCACCTTTGCGAGTGAGGTCCGTAAGAGGTTTAGCGATGACCGAGAAGTTAGCAATAAATCTCCTGTAATAATTAGCGAACCCCAAGAAACACTGTAACGCCTTCAGGGAGGCAGGTTGGACCCAATCCGCCACAGCCTGGACCTTGGCGGGGTCCATGCGGAATTCATGAGGAGTGAGGATTTGACCCAAAAATGATATCTCCGGTACCCCAAACACACATTTTTCGGTTTTCGCAAACAGTTTGTTTTCCCGAAGGACCTGGAGCACCTTCCTGACATGCTCAATGTGGGAGGACAAGTCCTTGGAAAACACCAGTATGTCATCAAGGTACACTACAAGAAATACCCCCAGGTAATCTCTTAAAATCTCATTTATGAAATTCTGGAAGACTGCAGGAGCATTACACAACCCAAAGGGCATGACGAGGTATTCGAAATGACCTTCGGGCGTGTTAAACGCAGTCTTCCACTCATTGCCCTCTTTGATGCGGATAAGGTTATACTCCCCCCGTAGATCAAACTTAGAGAACCATTGGGCCCCCTGAACCTGATTAAAGAGATCAGGAATCAAAGGAAGGGGATACTGGTTCCTTACAGTGACCTTATTCAAGTTACGGTAGTCAATGCATGGCCTAAGACCACCATCCTTCTTCCCTACGAAGAAGAAGCCAGCACCTACCGGAGAAGTAGAGGGGCGAATGTAACCCTTGGCCAGGCATTCCTGGATATACTCTCTCATGGCTTCACGTTCGGGATAAGAAAGATTAAATATCCTACCCTTAGGGAGCTTAGCTCCTGGTACCAATTCGATAGCGCAATCGTATTCTCTATGAGGAGGTAACACTTCGGAGGCCTCCTTAGAGAAAACATCAGCGAAGTCCTGAACAAACTCAGGTAGCGTGTTCACCTCCTCAGGAGGAGAAATAGAATTAACAGAAAAACATGACGTCAAGCATTTATTACCCCATTTGGTAAGCTCCCCAGTATTCCAGTCAAACGTGGGATTATGCAACTGCAACCAGGGAAGGCCTAAAACCAAATCGGATGATAGTCCCTGCATCAACAGTACAGAGCACTGCTCCAAATGCATGGAGCCAACAAGGAGTTCAAAAACAGTGGTATGCTGTGTAAAATAACCATTAGCAAGAGGAGTGGAGTCGATATCCTCTACCGGGACAGGTCTAGGCAAATCAATCAAAGGCATAGCTAGAGACATAGCAAATTCCACAGACATGATATTAGCAGAAGACCCTGAATCCACGAAGGCACTGCCGGTAGCAGACCTACCACCAAAAGAGACCTGAAAGGGAAGCAAGATTTTATTACGTTTCATATTTACGGGAAATACCTGTGCGCCCAAGTGACCTCCCCGATGATCACTTAGGCACGGAAGTTTTCCGGCTGTTTATTCTTACGCCTAGGACAGGTGTTCACTTGATGCTTGTCATCCCCACAATAGAAGCAGAGACCATTCTTACTGCGGAACTCTGTACGTTGTCGGGGGGACACGGAGGCCCCTAGTTGCATAGGTATCTCTGAGTCTTCCGTGGAAGAGCGAAGCAACGGGACCTCGGGAGGCATCATGGGGGAGTCAGAGGGAAAAACACAAAAACGTTCAAGTTGTCGTTCCCTGAGACGTCGGTCAAGTCGTACCGCTAAAGCCATAACCTGGTCTAGGGAGTCAGAAGAGGGATAGCTAACTAGCAGGTCTTTCAGGGCGTTCGACAGACCCAACCTAAACTGGCATCTTAAGGCAGTGTCATTCCACCGAGAAGCTACGCACCACTTCCTAAAGTCAGAACAATACTCCTCAACAGGTCTCTTACCCTGACGTAAGGTCACCAGCTGACTCTCGGCAAAGGTAGTCCTGTCAGTCTCGTCATAAATGAGTCAGAGAGCAGAAAAGAAACGATCAACGGAGGAAAGTTCAGGGGAGTCAGGAGCCAAGGAGAAGGCCCACTCTTGGGGCCCTTCCTGGAGCCGGGACATAATTATACCCACCCGCTGGCTCTCAGAACCTGAGGAGTGAGGCTTTAAGCGAAAGTAGAGCCTACAACTCTCCCGAAAGGAGAGAAAGTCCTCCGGTCCCCTGAGAACCGGTCAGGCAACTTGAGGTGGGGTTCAAGAGGTGAGGTGAGGGGCAATACCATGGTAGCGTCAGGCTGGTTGACCCTCTGAGCCAGGGCCTGGACCTGTAGGGAGAGACCCTGCATTTGCTGGGCCAGGGTCTCAAGGGGGTCCATAGTAGAGACAGGGACCAGGGTAGACTAGGTAATAGGCTTGTGATTATGTAATGATAGGGGTAGGGAAACGGACAAGTGAGCCCTAATCTACCCACCACTCTGTCCCTGCCTACTTGCAACGACCCGCCCTAGGCGACGGGGTACAACTGGGCGGCGGTCCCTACGCTCAGTAAGTGCACGAGACAAACAGACAAGGGTACACAAAGCTAAGGGAAATGGGGCAGTTGCCCACGGCAACACCGTGAGCAACAAGAGAGGTGAACGAGCCGAGTCAAACCAGTAGTGTACGAGGTACCAAACGCAGAGCAGGAGAGTAGTCCGTAAGCCAGGGTCAGTATGGAGCAGGATCAAATAGTCAGAAGCTGTAGCTGGGCCAGGAAACCACACGAGAAGAATCACAAGCAAAGGAGGAACAGGAAAGGCAGGTATAAATAGACCGAGGGCGGGAGCTAGCTGAGTCTGGCTAGGCTGCGATAGGCTCTCCCACTCCTAAGCCTGCCAGCCTGAGTGGGGGAAGCTGGAGTCAGTCTCAGAGACATAGACTCAGGTGCCGACTGATTACCTATGGGCGTTAACCCCGAAGCTGTGCCTGGCAGATCCTTTACAATATGTATGCAATGACTCAAAATCATTGCCTTTATAGATGTTACAGGGGTTGTCTTTATGAGACCACCTCTTTCATAGATTTATATCCAATAGAATTGATTTATCCCAGTTACAGAGGTTGTATATGATTAGAAAAACGTGACTGCTTCCTTCCAAAAACAACACCTGTCCTGTGTTTTGTCTGGTATTGCAGTTTAGCTCCATTGAAGCAAATGTGGCTAAGCTGCAATAACAGACAAACAGGTGTGTTGCTGTTGTTTTTTTTTTTTTTTAAGTAAGCAGTCCTGTTTTTCTAATTCTGTACAACCACTTTAAGTATTATTTCTCTCTGTGTTTGTACATACTATGTAATTCAGCCAGAGAATAGAAGCACCTTGTGGGACAAATATGTTGTGATCCTGTTTTATATGGAAGGCTTACCTCAAACTTGGGTTAGCGAGTTTTCTGTATTGGGATTTTAAATTATTAAGTAAGTAACAATTCCATATTCTAATGGTATTATCTGTATAGCTGCCATTAGCCAAAGGAGTGCAAAGCAGGATAGCCAGGATAATACTGATTCCCCATTGCTTCCTCGTGATCCAACTAGCAGACTACAGGCTGTTGTATTCTTCTGTATCTTCTCATGATGGACACTCTGTTTTGCAGAACATGTATTGGACTATGAAGCAGCAGCTGGCTCATCACACTGTGACAGGCTGCAATGTTCGCCCTGGAGATCTTTTAGGATCTGGCACTATAAGTGGACCGGTAAGTCTGAACCCTTTTATCTGAAGCCCTACATTATTAACCTGTTATGAAGCAAGAGCAAAAGTTATTCAAATATGGAGATTTAGGGCAGAGGTGTAGCTAAATTCTCCAGCACCCGGGGCAAAGCTTCAGTTTGGGGCCCCCCAACCTCTTTCCCGAAATCTCCTTCCCCCTCGCCATGTTTGTTTTCTCTACCAATCAATGACGTGTCATTTCTTTTCCACATTTTTTTATGTAACTCGAGCATAAAAACATTTGTACATTTTACAAGCAACATAGTTCTATACACAACACCAGAACAAAGCTCATTACGTATATACAGCACCAGAACAAAGCTCTTTACATATATGCAGCACCAGAACAAAGTTCAGTACATAAATACAGCATCAGAACAAAGCTCAGTACATAAATACAGCTACAGTACCAAGCTCTGTAAATATACAGCACCAGAACAAAGCTCATTACATATATACAGTACCAGAACCCAGCTCTGTACATAAATACAGCACCAGAACAAAGCTCATTACATATATGCAGCACCAGAACAAAGTTCAGTACATAAATACAGCATCAGAACCAAGCTCAGTACATAAATACAGCTACAGTACCAAGCTCTGTACATATACAGCACCAGAACAAAGCTCATTACATATATACAGTACCAGAACCCAGCTCTGTACATAAATACAGCACAAGAACAAAGCTCATTACATATATACAGCACCAGAACAAAGCTCAGTACATAAATACAGCACCAGAACTTAGCTCAGTACATATATATAGTACCAGAACCAAGCTCAGTTGTAATGACGGGGTAGGGAGACAGACAGGTGAGCCCTAATCTAGCCGCAACTCAGTCCCTGCCAACTTGCACGGCCCGTCCTAGGCGACGGCGTACAACTGGGCGATGGTCCTTACGCTCAATATGTGCACGACAGACAAACAGACAAGGGTACACAGAAGCTAAGGGAAATGGGGCAGTTGCCCACGGCAACACCATGAGCAACAGGCGTAGTGAACGAGCCGAGTCAAACCAGGAGTGTACGAGGTACCAAACGCAGAGCAGGAACGTAGTCAGTAAAGCCAGGGTCAAAATGAAGCAAGGTCAATAATAATAGCAGGAGCAGCAGAGCCAGGAAACAGGAAAGAATCACAGGCAGAGACAAGCAGGAAATGAAGGTATAAATAGACCGAGGGCGGGAGCTAGAATCGTCTGGCCAGGCTGTGATAGGTTCTCCCACTCCTGAGCCTACCAGCCTGAGTGGTAGCAGATCGAGTCACTCTATCAGACTTAGGACCAGGTGCAGACTGATTAACCACGGGCGTCAACACAGAAGCTGTGTCTGGCAGATCTTTTACATCAGTACATATATACAACACCAGCACAAATACAGCTCAATTTAGTGCAACCCCTGCCGTATAGGTTTGCACTAAATTGTTTCCAGCTACTAGCATGGCCCAAACAATGGTAAGGATATGCTGGGAGTTGCTGTTTCACAAAAAAAAAATTATATCATAATCATACCACCCATCATCTCGCTGAAGATCATACAGTGACTACAGTACTGATAAGAGGCAGAATAAACATTTACATTAAGTGACTCACCGGTGACGTCTCAGATTCTAGTTCTTTTTCTCCATCCGGTCCAGACCTCTATGATGACTTTTCCCGGTCACAGCCCATTTCTGCAGTTTGCCGCTCAGATGTCTTCAGCTTCTCACTTTTCCAACATTTCTACACTTATAAACAAAGATAAAGTTCTCATTATACCACACACTACGCCCCTAAATATAATAACGCCATACACTGCACCTCGAATTATAATAGCACTATACACTGAGTCCCACACACACACATACACACACACACACACACACACACACACACACACACACACACCGTGCCCCCTGTAGATAGTGCCTGCCATAGAGCCCCTGTAGATAGTTCCCTACATATATCTCCCCCTATAAATAGTGCTCCACATATAGCCCACCCCTGTATATAGTGCCTCACATATAGCTCCCCCTATAGTGCTCCACAGATAGCACCCCCTGTAGATATAGATAAAGCCACCTCCCGTAGATAATGCCACACACTTTTTTATTAGGATAAGAAAACAAACTCTACAAACTCAGCTTAATCCCGTTCCCACGCGGTCCGTTGGCAATGGAGACCTGCTGTCTTCTGCGCAGGTCTCCTAGGGTTGAACGACTCAAGCAGCGCGATGACGTGATCGCGCCGCTTGTGTCAATGAAAGGCGCTGATTGGCAGGGCAGAATGACTTTCCCTGTCAATCAGCGCCTTTCAAAGACGCAAGTGGCGCAAAGTATCGTGCCGCTTCACTCGTAGAAAGGCGCTGAATGGCTGGGCACAGAACGTACCCGGCCATTCATTGCTTATAATTGTCCCTGTGTCCTATACAATTATAGTGCAGGAGGGGGTGGCGGCGGCTGGTTTCAGTGGCGCCGCCGACCCCTCAGAGAGGCAGCAGGCCGCCGTCATAGAAGATGCGACCCTGGCGCCACCCACTAAGTTGCACCCCGGGGCACATGCCACACCTGCCCCCCCTAGCTACGCCCCTGATTTAGGGTATGTTCACACGCAAAAGTAAAAACGGCTGTAAAATACAGAGCAGTTTTCAAGGGAAAACAGTCTCTGAATTTCAGCCATTTTTAAAGCATGAAAAAGCCATTTTTGGAGCTGTTTTTCTATTGACACAATGAAAAAAAGCTCCTTCTTTAAATGGGGCGTTTTTTCACATGGCCGTTTTTTCAAACGGCTATGTAAAAAAACACCCTGTTAGGAACAAAACGCTGGGCAGATGTTTGTAGGCGTTCAGCTTCCATTTGTTCAGGCATTTTTTAAGGTGTTTACGCCCCAAAAAACGCCTAAAAACACTGCATGTGAACATACCCTAACCATATCACGTAGACACTTTGGAAATATTTCACTCATTAATCTAGAATTTGGGAACATCTTGAATTAAAAAAACCAAAAAAACTTTCCTCAATGGACAAGTGATGTTCACCTGAATTCATGATCACATCATACCAATGTTTTTCTATTTTTATCTAACAGGATCCTGAAAGCTTTGGTTCAATGTTGGAACTTTCCTGGAGAGGGTCTAAGCCAATTAATCTTGGAAATGGTCACACTCGAACATTCTTGAGGGATGGAGACACTATAGTCATGAGAGGTATTATCAGCTATTCTCAATTTGTCACTGGAATCACACATGCAGTTTTTTTTAGCCAAAGCCAGGAGTAAATTCAAAAGGAAGGGTGTAAAATACAGTAGCAAAATACGTCTGAAATTACGGAGCTGTTTTCAGGCGAAAACAGCTCCTGATTTTCAGACGTTTTTGTAACAACTCGCGTTTTTCGCGGCATATTTTACGGATGTTGTTGGAGCTGTTTTTCAATGGAGTCAATGAAAAATTGCTCCAAAAATGTCCCAAGAAGTGACATGCAATTCTTTGTCGCGGGCGTCCTTTTACGCACCATCTTTTGACAGCGACGCGTAAAATTACACCTCGTGGGAACAGAACATCGTAAAACTCATTGAAAGCAATGGGCAGATGTTTGTAGGCGTAATGGAGCCGTTTTTTCAGGCGTAATTCGAAGCGTAAAACGCCCGAATTACGTCTGAAAACAGTGCGTGTGAATATACCCTTATACTTTTCCTTCCTATTGGATCCACTCCCAGCTTTGGAGGAAATTCCACAGCATTAAGGGTATGTTCACACGGCAGCGTCCGTAAAGGCCGAAATTACGGGGCTGTTTTCAGGAGAAAACAGCCCCGTCATTTCAGCCGTAACGGCATGTGCAGGCGCTTGAACGCCGCGTCCATTACAGACGTAACTGGAGCTGGTTTTCCATGGAGTCCATGAAAAACGGCTCAATTTACGTCTGAAGAAGTAACAGGACACTTCTTTGGCGCGGGCGTCTATTTACGCGCTGTCTTTTGACAGCGACGCGTAAATATACGCCTCGTGTGAACAGACAAACGTCAGCCCATTGCTTTCAATGGGCAGATGTTTGTCAACGCTTTCAAGCCGTATTTTCGGACGTAATTCGAGGCGTAAAACACCCGAATTACGTCCGTAAATAAGCCGTGTGAACATACCCTAAGGCTTTATTCAGACGAACGGGAAAAACATCCGTGCAACGCGCGTGATTTGCACGCGCGTTGCACGGACCTATATTTGTCTATGGGGCCGTGCTGACATGTCCGTGATTTTTCCTCAGCATGAGTCCGCTGAAAAAAAGTCACGACATGTCCGTTCTTTCTGCGTTTTTCACGCATCACGCACCCATTGAAGTCAATGTGTGCGTGAAAACCACACATGCCTCACGGAAGCACTTCCGTGCGAACTGCGTGATTCGTGCAAGAGCTTTCACCACGTGCTTTTCTGTTTACAAACATACAAACGGAGTGTCTTTGAGATGAGCGAACCCGGACCACCGAACCGAACTTCACCGGGTTCGGCCGAACTTGTTTTGACCGAACCCTGACGCGACGTCAGGAGATAGTCACTGTCCAGGGTACTGAAAGAGTTAAACTGTTTCAGCACCCTGGACAGTGACTTCCGATTACAATATACATGAACGTGTAAAAGAAAAGACGTTCTGACTTACCGTTAACTCCCTGCTTCTTCGTCCCGGGATGACAATTGAGTCCAAGTGACAGCTCAAGCCAATCACAGGCCAAGCACAGGCTGCAGCGGTCACATGGACTGCTGCGTCATCCAGGGAGGTGGGGCCGGATGTCAAGAGAGGGACGCGTCACCAAGGCAACGGCCGGGAGGGAAGTTCTCGGTAAGTACGAACGTCTTTTTTTTTTTTTTTAACAGGTTGCTCGATATTGTGATCGGTAGTCACTGTCGAGGGTGCTGAAAGAGTTACTGCCGATCAGTTAACTCTTTCAGCACCCTGGACAGTGACTATTTACTGACGTCGACTAGCCTCATCTCTATGATGGCGGCTGCGCGAAAATCACGCAGCCGCGCATCATACACTGATGACACACGGAGCTGTCAAGTGGTTTTTGCGCGCACAAAACGCAGCGTTTTTGCGCGCACAAAACGCAGCGTTTTTGCGCGCACAAAACGCAGCGTTTTTGCGTCCGCAAAAACGCCACGCTCGTGTGAATCCAGCCTAACAGTAGCAACAAATCTCAGCCACACGCTGTGGAAAAACCCATAGAGAAGTTGTTTGGAAAGGGCTCTGCGGTGCGACTTTAAATTCCACAGCATGTAAATTTATACTGCAGGTTCTGTGTCGAGATGCTGCGTGTTTGGACCATAAATTTGAATGGGGAACATAAATTCCTTAACAGATGAGTTTTGTTGGGGTTTGTACAACGTTTACGCTGCATTTTTTTATGCCCGTTTTTGGAGCTTTTTTCAATAGAGTCTATGGAAAACGGCTCCAAAAACATCCCAAGAAGTGTCCTGCACTTCTTTTTCGCAACCGTTTTTTTACGCGTAAAAAAACGCAGCGAAAAACGCTCAGTCGAAACAGAAAGCCGTTTTCCCATTGAAATCAATGGGCAGATGTTTGGAGGGGTTCGGCTTCCGATTTTTCGGCCGTTTTTCGGCCTTTTAGGGTATGTTCACACGGCCTATTTACGGACGTAATTCGGGCGTTTTTGCCCCGAATTACGTCTGAAAATAGCGCCTCAATAGCGCTGACAAACATCTGCCCATTGAAAGCAATGGGCAGACGTTTGTCTGTTCACACGAGGCGTAATTTACGTGCCGCGGTCAAAAGACGGCGCGTAAATAGACGCCCGCGTCAAAGAAGTGACCTTTCACTTCTTTGGCCGTAATTGGAGCCGTTATTCATTGACTCCAATGAATAGCAGCGCCCATTACGCCCGTAATGGACGCGGCGTTCAAGCGCCTGCACATGCCGTTACGGCTGAAATTACGGGGATGTTTTCAGGCTGAAACATCCCCGTAATTTCAGCTGTAACGGACGCCCTCGTGTGAACATACCCTTACAGCAAAATTGTGATTGCAGTCTACTCATCTGATGTTTACTTTGTGGCCTTTAGTTTTTCACTGCTTATCTGTCTTTTTCATGACCATCATCTGTTTCCCTACCACAGGTTACTGCCAAGGAGAAGGTTATCGTGTTGGATTTGGAGAATGTTCTGGAACAATTCATCCAGCAGAATAGAAGATTGTATCTTGCTTGTTTGATTATATTAGAAACTTACAGTATTCCCATAAATTCAGAGAGACAGCTGAAAAACGCTGGCAGCATTGTGGAGCATATTGCAAACCATATGTCTTGAATGTGGAATTAATAGTATTTTTTTTTGTCTGCTGGAGTCAACAAATCCCCTATTATGGCACATATGTGATTCACACGGACTGATTTGATGCAAGAGATAAAGTCTACATCCTCTAGAACACTGGTAAAGAACAGCACTCACGTCCGGTATAATGAAAAGTTACATTTATTAAACCGTGACCTATAACATTGCAGCAATCGTGACCTATAACATTGCAGCAATCGTGACCTATAATATTGCAGCAACGTTTCAACCCCTATATGTAGTCAGGCCTGTAGTCAAGTTTGAGAAAGGCCTGACTCTATATTTGTGGGTCGAAATGTCTCTGCTAAATGTGACTTTCATTATACCGAGTTGCTTTCGTTCACCAGTGTTCTAGTGGATCGAGTTGCGGAGAGGGTTTTGCCGGGAGAAACGACCACTCACCAGCCTGAGTCCGTAGTAATAGTGCTTCTTCATCTCAAATTTTTTCTAGAAGTCTATATCTTGTCACCAGGACTCTTAAAAAAAACAAAAAACACAGCAGCAAAATATTCAATGAGAATGAACAGTTAGGCCATGTTCAGACAGGTGGATTTGTTGTGGATATTCGGGGTGCAATAAAATTGCAACAAAGTACAGTACAATACTTGTGAATGGGGTTTTTAAAACTCTATTCATATCGAGGGGGTTTTCCCGATTCGGATTTAAGGGTATGCTGCGGATTTTCAAATTCGTTATGTGGATTTATATCCTTTCTAATGCAAAGGGTTAAATCTGCTGCAAAATCCACATGTAAGTGTATGTTCACACTCACTGTTTTCAGACGTAATTTGTGTGTTTTATGCCTCGAATTACGCCTGAAAAAACGGCTCCATTACGCCTACAAACATCTGCCCATTGCTTGCAATAAGTTTTACGATGTTCTGTTCCCACGAGGTGTCATTTTACGCGTCGCTGTCAAAATACGGCGCGTAAAATGACGGCTCATCAAATGGAGTGCATGTCACTTCTTGGGACATTTTTGGAGGCGTTTTTCATTGACTCCATTGAAAAACAGCTCCAAAAACGGCCGTGAAAAAGGCAGCGAAAATCGCGAGTGACGGTAAGCCGCCATATTCAATTGTAGCTGCGCCAACACAATCGCAAAATAATCACTGAATCAGTCCCCAGCACGGTTCAGTGCCCGACGAAGGTCTCACGACCGAAACTTTGCACTTGTAGCCACTGGCATTTACCTAAAGAAATAAAATCTATGTTGAATACCATAAAGGTGTGCAAATACAACTCTTGACCCATACCCTAAGGCTGGATTCACACGAGCGGGGCGTTTTTGCGGACGCAAAAACGCGGCATTTTGCGAGCGCAAAAACCACTTGACAGCTCCGTGTGTCATCCGTGTATGATGCGCGGCTGCGTGATTTTCGCCCAGCCACCATCATAGAGATGAGGCTAGTCGACGTCAGTAAATAGTCACTGTCCAGGGTGCTGAAAGAGTTAACTGATCGGCAGTTAACTCTTTAAGCACCCTCGACAGTGAATTCCGATCACAATATCGAGCAACCTGTTAAAAAAAAAACGTTCGTACTTACCGAGAACTTCCCTCCCGGCCGTTGCCTTGGTGACGCGTCCTTGGTGACGCGCCTCTCTTGACATCCGGCCCCACCTCTCTGGATGACGCGGCAGTCCATGTGACCGCTGCAGCTTGTGCTTGGCCTGTGATTAACTGGAGCTGTCACTTGGACTGAATTGTCATCCCGGGAGGTCAGACTGGAGGAAGAAGCCGGGAGTTATCCGTAAGTCAGAACTTTTTTTTTTTTACACGTTCATGTATATTGTGATCGAAAGTCACTGTCCAGGGTGCTGAAACAGTTTAACTCTTTCAGCACCCTGGACAGTGACTATCTCCTGACATCGCGTAGCGGAATTTTTTTTGCCGGGTTCGGTCAAAACAAGTTCGGCCGAACCCGGTGAAGTTCGGTTCGGTTTTCCGGGTTCGATCATCTCAAAGACTCTCCGTTTGGATGTTTGTAAACAGAAAAGCACGTGGTGCTTTTCTGTTTACATTCATCCTTTTGACAGCTCTTGCGCGAATCACTTAGTTCGCACGGAAGTGCTTCCGTGCGGCATGCGTGGTTTTCACGCACCCATTGACTTCAATGGGTGCGTGATGCGCGCAAAGCACCGAAAGAACGGACATGTCGTGACTTTTTTTCAGCGGACTCACGCTGAGGAAAAATCACGGACATGTCAGCACGGCCCCATAGACAAATATAGGTCCGTGCATCCAGCCAGTGATTTGCACGCGCGTTGCACGGACGTTTTTCCCGTTCGTCTGAATAAAGCCTAAGGCTGGGTTCACACAAACTATTTTTAGACGTAATAGAGTTGTTTTACGCCTCGAATTACGTCTGAAAAAACGGCTCCAATACGTCGGCAAACATCTGCCCATTGCTTTCAATGGGCTTTACGATGTACTGTGCCGACGACCTGTCCTTTTTCGCGTCGCTGTCAAAAGACGGCTCGTAAAATTACAGCCTCGTCAAAAGAAGTGCAGGACACTCCTTCGGACGTTTTTGGAGCAGTTTTCTCATTGACTCCAATGAAAACCGCTCCAAAAACGGCCGTAAAAAACGCCGCGAAAACGGCCTGCGAAAAACGCGAGTTGCTCAAAGTTCCCTTGAAAACAGCTCCGTATTTTGAGACGTTTTTGACTCTACGTGTGAACATACCCTAACAGACAAACATACAGATTTTGCCATGTATCTGTTGTAGGTTTATTGCACATTTGCAGCAAAAAAGCCTTAGGCTGCATTCACACACAGCTTTTTCCTGCGGTTTTGTACGTTTTTCGTGGTGTTTTTTGCAGCTTTTTTTAATGATTTTTTTTAGTGCGGCCAGTTGTTACATTAAAGTCTATAGTAAAATATCAAATGCATTACATGCAACTTCATTTTTGTTTGTGGCGTTTTTGAAGCAATTTTTTGGTCAGTGGCACTTATTCCAAATGCAGCATACTCTGGGTATGGCATTTTTTTCAGGCGTTTTTTCCATAGACTTCTCTTTAGGACTTCAAAAACGCCATGAAAAAAGCATGTACAAAATGACACTAATTAAAAAACGACAAAAAAAAAGCATGTTTCGTTTTAATACTGCTAGCGTATTTGAAAGTGTTTTTTTTGGCAGTTTAATTTGCCAGAAATTTTCTGCGTGAATTTTCTGTGAAGGAGGCCTAAGGCTCAGTACACATGTTGCATAAATACTGCGGATTTTCAGCAACGGAATTCGATGCGGAAAATCCGCAGCAAATACAGTAGCAGCAAAGTAGATGAGATAAAACAAATCTCTTCCACTCGCTGCGTAAATACTGAGCAAAAAAAATCACTTACAAAATTAACCTGCGGTGCACAATTTTATTCCGCAGCATTTCAATTGTATTTGCGTAAACGCTGCTTATTTGTTGTGCAACTCAGAATTTTTTTTCATATTTTGTGGTGCGCTTTTTCGAACGGAATTTCCACTGCGGAATAAAGCGCTCATACTTACCCCGTCCGTCTTCTCTGTGCGTAGTCCTGCCTCCTATGATGATGTTTCAGCCCATGTGGCGCTGCATCCTGTGATTGGCTGCAGCGGTCACTTGGGATGAAACGTCATCCCAGGAGGCCGGACTGCAGGAAGAAGGAGGGCATTCTGGGAATTGCAATTTTTGTGGCGTAATCACTGTGAATATGCCGCAGAAGTCGCAACACTTGGCTTTCTGTTGCAGGTTTTTCATCCCCATTGAATTCAATGGGGAAAACCCACAACAGAAAATTGTCAATAACGCAGCATAAATTTACATTCTGCGGAATTAAATCCCGCACCGCAGGTCAATTTATTAATGTTTACGCTGTGTTTTTTTCCACAGCAGGGGCATGACTTTTTCTAAATCTCATCCACTTTGCTGCTACTGTAAATGCTGCAGAATTTCTGCACAGAAATCCGTTACGGAAATTCCACAGCGTTTACGCTACTTGGGAACCCGGCCTTAGGCTAGATTCACAGGGGCGTTGCGCATCTCGGACGTGAGAAACGGCAGTTTTTCACGTCTGAAGTGCATCCATGCTCTGCGCTGCGGGACGCGATATCACGCATCCCCCATAGACTATGGAGTCTATGGAGGGATGCGTGAAGCATGAAAAAACAGCACATGTCCTATTTTCTCACAGACCCTTCACACGGTCCAATGAAACAACGGCCGTCTGAACGGACACATTGAATTATATAGGTCCGTGTGACGGCCGTTGTTTCAACGGCCGTCACACGGACGTGTAACACGTTCATGTAAATTAGGCCTTAAAGCGAGCCTTATATCAGTTTTTTGTCTCCCAAACAGGCAGTTGATTGATGGCTCTGCTTATCTGCAGTGTCATATAAGCAGAGCCGTCAATCAACTGCAGAGGGGAAGGGGAGCGGAACCAATATGTTGGCCATTACCGCTCCTCGAGAGTCCTGAATGACAAATCTGCCTAGTAATGCATTAGTATGAGGGAGAGGGATGTACTACTTGATAAGCAGATTTATCTTTCAGGAGTCTGGGAAAGCTGGGTTATAACCCCTATGTATCTGTAATGGTAAACATTTTGACAAATGTTTTTCAGGAACAGATATAACTAAGAAATGGATTAATTGAATTTCTAACAACAGAGAGATCTGCCTCATCATCATGGGATTAAAATACTTTCCTCCATTTATGGTGCTATTATTCAGTAACGGGTATATAGCGAAATACATTTGTGATATTAATTATAGATATTTAATTTCTAGCTTTAGTTATCACTCATTTTCTGGGCCCATATAATGAACAGGGATTTATCATGCTCCACCATTTAATGCCATGTATGAAAAATTCTTGGCATTTAAACCCTGTGAGATTTATTGCGCCTGATACTTCCCATTGCTGCACTATGCTTTAACCCAGCATTTTAAACAATGTGTTCACCGAAAGGTCAGGACCGTGTACATCCAGTCCATCCAATCCTGAGGTTTTTCATTTTTTCTAATAAAATATGCTGTATTGGGTTTATTTTCCTATTTTCTACATCAGTACCGATGAAAATGACAAAGCAAGAAAAAAAAATTAGCATGTATTGTAATTGTGGATCCTGGCCAGACAGACCTGCCAATACCACTAGACTTGCTGTTATCTTTATTAGATAATTATGAATTTTGGCCACAACAATATACTCACTATACATCACAATATAGCATACAATATATAAAAAAAATATCGGAAGACGCTGCATTACTGTTGGAGCTAGAGGCGTCAGTTGTCTGCTCTCATGTTCCCATATAACCCTATTTGCTCAAACTCCTTTCTGTTAGGCCTCATGCACACTAACGTGTTTTTGCGGCCACAATTCACCCGCGAACTGCGGCCCCATTCATTTCTATGGGCCCATGTACACGACCGTGCATTGCCCGGGAGCCTGCACCGCAAAAAAATAGGACATGTCCTATATGGGACGCATTTTTTGGTCTGGGCTCATTGAAATAAATTTACACGGCCAAGTACATGGCCCTTGATTTGCAGGCGGCCCGCAGATGACACTCCGCAGCTGTCCGAGCCACAAATCACGGGCCGTGCACACCACTACAGTCGAGTGCATGAGGTAAAGTCGGGAGCTGCACAGGATGGACCATGTAATCATTAGAGGGTATAATAATAACAACTATTAACCCTATCATGTTTTGTTATCGATGGAGTGTCAAGACAAGGAAAACAAGGGTCAAAATTGCAGCTTCTTGTTATGAACAGCTGATCCATATGGGACGACCACGATGCACAAAAGGCCAATATACACCCTTCTAAAGAATATATAATTTACTTACTGCTTTACACCGTGTTCCAAATTATTATGCACATTGGATTTAAGTGTCATAAACATTTAATTATTAGTTTTTCAATTAAACTCATGGACGGTATTGTGTCTTAGGATCATTGTAATCAATCTCAGACACCTATGATAATTAGTTTGTCAGGTGTGCCCAATCAAAGGAAAACTACTTAAGAAAGACGTTCCGCATTATTAAGCAGGCCACAGGTTTCAAGCAATATGGGAAAGAAAAAGGATCTCTCTGCTGCCGAAAAGCGTGAAATAGTGCAATACCTTGGACAAGGTATGAAAACATTGGATATTTCAAGAAAACGTAAGCGTGATCATCGTACTGTGAAAAGATTTGTGGCTGATTCAGAGCACAGATGGGTTCGTTCAGATAAAGGCATAATGAGGAAGGTTTCTGCCAGACAAATTAATAGGATTAGGAGAGCAGCTGCTAAAATGCCATTGCAAAGCAGCAAACAGGTATTTGAAGCCGCTGGTGCCTCTGGAGTCCCGCGAACCTCAAGGTGTAGGATCCTCCAGAGGTTTGCAAGTGTGCATAAAGCTATTATTCTGCCACCCCTAAACAATGCTCACAAGCAGAAACGGTTGCAGTGGGCTCAGAAATACATGAAGACTAATTTTCAAACTGTGTTTACTGATGAGTGCCGTGCAACCCTGGATGGTCCAGATGGATGGAGTAGTGGATGCTTGGTGAATGGCCACCATGTCCAAACAAGGCTGCGACGTCAGCAAGGAGGTGGCGGAGTCATGTTTTGGGCTGGAATCATGGGGAGAGAGCTGGTAGGTCCCTGACGGTGTGACCTCTGCAAAGTACGTAGAGTTTATGACTGACCACTTTCTTCCGTGGTACAAAAAGAAGAACCGTGCCTTCCGTAGCAAAATATACAGAAATATACAGATGTAGCCGTCTTTACCTTGACTTTTAACACATTAAATAAACAATGGCTAGATCCCTCATCTTGACTTTTTCAATGGCTTTTCAATTGCTTATGTTGTGTGATATCACGCTGCAGCAAGTTATCAGAATCAAGTTTACCCCTTCCCGACATCCGCCGTGTATATACGGTGCACACCGGGTGGGGGAGTATGGAGCGGGCTCCATAGAGCGAGTGTGTCGGCTGTGTGTTACTGCCAACACTTCTGGGTAACGAGCGAGAACCCGCTCGCTTAACCCGTTAAATGCCGCGGTCAATCACGACAGCGGCATTTAAATGCCTAAAAACCAGGGGGCGACCCCCTGTAACGTTCCAACGGCACCCCCACGGTGAGATCGGGGGGTGCCGTTTTTTGGCATGGCAGCCTGAGGGTCTGATGAAGGCCCCCAGGTTCGCCATCTTTGTACTCCTATGAAGCTCTGCCTCCGACAGGGCTTCATAGGAGACTGTCAGAATCACGATATACTGCAATACATTAGCATTGCAGTATATCGTGCAAGCGATCTAACGATCACTGGTTAAAGTCCCCTTAGGGGGACAAGTAAAAAACAGTAAAATAAAGGTTTAATAAATAAAAAAAATGTAACTTAAGAAAAAAAAAACTTTTCCCATTTTCCCTCAAGCATAATGTAAAAAAATGAAAAAGCTAACATAAGTGGTATCGACGCGTCCGTAAAAGTCTGAACTATTACAATATATCATTATTAAGGGTATGTTCACACGCCCTATTTACGGACGTAATTCAGGCGTTTTACGATTCTAATTACGCCTGAAAAAACGGCTCCAATACGTCTGCAAACATCTGCCCATTGATTTCAATGGGTCTTACGGTGTTCTGTGCAGACGAGGTGTATTTTTAGGCGTCGCTGTCAAAAGATGGCGCGTAAAAAGACGCCCGCGTCAAAGAAGTGCAGGACACTTCTTGGAACGTAATTGGAGCCGTTTTTCATTGACTCCTTTGAAAACCAGCTCCAATTACGCCCGTAATGGTGCACTTGTAAAAACATCTGTAATTCAGGAGCTGTTTTCGCCTGAAAACAGCTCCGTAATTTCAGACGTATTTGGCGTTGCCGTGTGAACATACCCTAAGTCCGCACGGTGAACGGCAAAAAAATTTCAAAACATCAGAATTGCTGTTTTTTGGTCACTTCATCTCCCACAAAAAAATGAAACAAAAAGTGATCAAAAATTCTCATGTTCCCCAAAATGGTACCAATATAAACTACAGCTCGCCCTGCAAAAATTAAGCCCTCGTACCGCTAAATCGACAGAAAAATAAGGCTCTCAGAATGTGGCGACAAAGCTTACATTTTATTTTTAACAATCAGTTTTTTCCTTGTAAAAGTAGTAAAACATAAAAAAAACTATATAAATTTGGTATTGCTGTAATCGTATTGACCCGCAGAATAAAGTTAACATTCATCTTTTATTGCACCGTCAACGCCGTAAAAACAAAACCACACAAAAGATTGAGGAATCACAGTTTTTTTCCTATTCCACACCACATATATATTTTTTCTCGTTTCCCACTACATTATATGGTACAATAAATTATGCGGTGAAAATGTACAACTCGTCCTACAGAAAACAAGCCCTCATACGGCAATATTGATGGAAAAATAAAAAAGTTACGGCTTTTGGAAGATGGGGAGGAAAATGAAAATCCGAAAAATGGCTGCAGAGGGAAGGGGTTAAAGATGGCTACATCCGTACATGAAGGTGTCCGTGACCAATAGAAATGAATGGGTCTGCAATTTCATGCGTAATTACATATTCTGTAAATATGGATGAAAATTACGGTCATGTGCATGGGACCCAACTGGAGTGACCTTGTTGGATCCCCTTACTTTTGTAATGACCAGCGTAGTAACCTTTTGTACTAGAGAAGTGCTGGTAACACATACCACTAATGTGTCGCCCTCCTTTTTCACAGGTGAAAGTTTTCACTTTTTGTGTTTTCAGACGTTTTTCGGGTCGTAAACGTCTTGAAAAACGACTGAAAAATCGGAAGCAGAGCGCCTCCAAACATCTGTCCATTGATTTCAATGGCAAAAACGGCGTTCTGTTCTGATGGGCCGTTTTTCAAAACGGGCGCGAAAAAGAAGTGCATGTCACTTCTTCAGTCGTATTTGTGGGCGTTTTTCATAGACTCTATAGAAAAACAGCTCCAAAAACGCAGCGAAAAATGCAGCAACACTCGCGAGTGGCTTATTAAACAGCTCAGTATTTTCAGACGTTTTTGATTTTGAGTGTGTGTGCATACACTGACACGGTCGCAACGTGATCAACAACCGCATGGGCACTATTTAGTCAAATACCTTGTTAACTCTTTCATGCTGACAATCTGTACATTAACGTCCTTTTCGCACATACCCCATGCTGCCAGGACGTGTATTTAAAAACACCGAAAAAAGGCCATACTTACAAATGGACACAGACAGGTCAGAAATGCTGATGAAGGAGTGTGAACAGGTGCATTTAAATAATAATAGCCACTCCTACTAGTCTTGAGGGGAGTGGCGTGTGGTGCATAATATGTGTAGTAAAAAATAATAAATGAATGGTGTATGTGCAAGTGATAATATAAGTGAAATATAGGGGGCAGTAGTGAGTAAAGTGCCTAAATGAAAATAAATTAATAATGGGGTGCAAGTGTGTGAAAAATGGAGGGATAGTGGCTATTATTATTTAAATGCACCTGTTCACTCTCCTTCATCAGCATTTCTGACCTGTCTGTGTCTATTTGTAAGTATGACCTTTTTTCTGTGTTTTTGTGTTATATGTCCCCTTGTTTTTATCTGTTCGGTTTGTATCAGGGATATTTAGTTCCAGTTAAGGAGTTAGGGACTCGCAAGCCTGGGGATCGTTGTCGTGGATTGCGAGCTTGCGTCCTTTTGGCCAAAACGATTACTAATACCCCAGGTATTTTTCATGCTTACTTTATTTGCTTCTTTTGGACACAGCCGGATCTTTGATGCTGGGAGAATATGGTGTGTTGTCGTTTGGCTTAGCAAGCAGGGTAGCCCGCTCTATGCATTATCAAGGCGTCACAAATAGGCTTTTACCTGGCTATACACATTGCGCCTCATGACTTACACACTATCCCTCCATGTTTCACACACTTGCACCCCATTATTCATTTATTTTCTTTTAGGCACTTTACTCACTACTGCCCCCTATATTTCACTTATATTATCGCTTGCACATACACCATTCATTTATTATTTTTTACTACACATATTATGCACCACATGCCACTCCCCTCAAGACTAGTGGGAGTGGCTATTATTATTTAAATGCACCTGCTCACTCTCCTTCATCAGCGTTTCTGACCTGTCTGTGTCCATTTGTAAGTATGGCCTTTTTTCTGTGTTTTTGTGTTATATGTCCCCTTGTTTTTATCTGTTCAGGACGTGTATATACAGATGTCTGTTCCAGCCTGCATAGTGCTGTGAAAAGCGCTCGGACGTTGGCTGGGTCAGTGTCTGCGTCTCCCCAGCAACATGTTCTCTGACAGCCGAACCGATTGGTTCGGCTGTCAGAGAATATGATCACCGGTATTAACCGCTTCCTGACCGCCCCCAGTAAATTCATGTCGGCGCTTGCTGGGCACTGTGCAGCGCCGACATGAATTCACAGTGGGTGCTAAATGCGCGATCCGGGTGTCTCAGAGTAGTGCTGTCGCTGCAGAATTTACATTGTCCATTAACGTTGGACATTATCTGCATTTGTCTATGAGTTCCAAATTAATGAATGCTCTCTCAATGGTGGATCTGAGAGAGGCCGGCCGGAGAGACCATGACACGCAGCTTCAGTGTTCAAACAGTCTCTGCCATGGGGGGCAGATGCATCTTTATTTATAATGAAGAGAGAGAAGGTGTTACCCTCATGCTTACACATATACATACCACATATGGTAAAAGATAGAGTTCCAAGCTTATCTTAATATATATATTTAGTTAAAATGGATTGCAAGTGTTATTGGGTTTTGTCATGTCAGCCCTTGTATCAGCTGATTACAAGGTCATTAGGTCATGTAGCCGAAGTCTTAGAATAGAATACTCATCCCCCACTGTCGGCTGTTAGCAGATCTTTGAGCTTTAGT
The DNA here is from genome assembly GCF_050947455.1 of Rhinoderma darwinii. Classification (NCBI taxonomy): domain Eukaryota; kingdom Metazoa; phylum Chordata; class Amphibia; order Anura; family Rhinodermatidae; genus Rhinoderma; species Rhinoderma darwinii. The sequence goes on from NC_134689.1 coordinate 339,630,897, forward strand.
GACCACTCAACTGTCCATTTAAAGCAATATATGTTCACACATATAAAGATAATTAAAATATTTTTGACAATTCCCTTCTTTTGAACATAAAATTGCTTAGCCATGTATTAGAATATTCATCCGAGATTACGTTCTGGTCAGCTCCCCTGATCCAGGGCATCCTATGCCATTCACTATGACATGAATACTCAAGATACGTGTCTAACAATAGGTGAGTGCACAGCGTTACATACTGTACACACCTGAAGATTTAGGGAATTACAGGTTTCACAATTCGGGCAATACCATCTATCTTGGTGGTTTTCTACGGCTTGACAGATAACTTTATCAGGTATGGAAGCATTTAGTGTCACATAAACAGGTGGCTCTAAATGTTTCCTCCCACCTCGGTCCTTAGGGTGGTCTGGACATCATAAACTTTAATATTGTGTGATGTTTTCTTAACTGCTGATACTTTTGCAATCAAACATGTTACAAGTTTAAACATAATATATCTCTATCTAAGTAGCTGGTTGTATCCTGGCTCGGGTACATACTCCTGGTCTCCTGGGTGGCAACTACTCATATGCTTTAAACCCACATATATGAAGTACATGTTGGGTTGAAGCCTATCCCTGGAGTGATTTAACACTCCTGCAATCCAGGAGAACAAGATCATGTCCCGTCCGGTGGCTTTCATCGATGCCACCCCTTTTATTAGTTAGATTACCTACTTTTGCATCTTCTAGGCCCTGCGTTAACCATTTTCTAGCTGTCTCGGAGCACTGGGAGCTGCCAGTTGCTCTTATCCCCACACAATATACATATTCTGTGTCATGTCCCTCATTCTTCATCGTAACGCCACCAGGCTGCACCACCGTGCAGCCTGTGGGCGCTGAAAATCGTGTCAAAATAAACAAACAACTCGGCCCCTTTTTCGGGGTAGCGCTGGCAAATAACATGAGCCAGTGTAGCATAACACTGTACCCAGTTGCCAAAAGTTTTCGCGACCTTAACTTTTTTATCTGAACCTCTCTCAAATACCCGCTCCTTATCGACAGTCACCTGCTCCACAGAGACCAAGGACCAAATATCCACAAATTCATTCCTCCAAATTTTGTCCTTGATCTCCGCTGACAAATGAGTCCCGAGAGGAGCGACCCCACAAAACAAAGAATCCCGAAACGTTAGACTAGCTAAAGTATTTTCTCTCTCAGAGGGGAGCCTAGCCCCCCCTGGTGGCACAGAGGGAACTGACGTTCCCTCGTTCACATTCAAACCAGCCACCATGGCTTTTAAAACAGAAATCAGATCCGTACCCGATGCATTAGATTTATTAAGCCATGCGTCACCGCAGGCCGACTCACCGCTCCCAGAGGTCCCACCGACTCCAGAGGGTACTTCAGCCACTTGCCGCGGCACTGGAACCACGGCCTGAACCTCCTCCACCGCCCCGGCGGGAGGAACAACCTGGGACAGCTGTTCACGATCCTCCGACAAGTGCCGCACCTCCCGGCGTCGACTGTGTCCCTGCGGCCGTGATGATCTCCGCGAAGACCTCTTCCACGACTCCGATGAGGCAGATGCTGATGACGATGACGAGGAGGAGAATCCTTCGCTGGATGACGAGGAAGACCGCCGACCATGCCTCTTCGCGCCACCCGATCTGCGACGTCTTCGATGGCTGTGGCGGCGATGTCTTCCAGAACGACGTTTCCTCCCTCTCCTGGAACGCTCCCTCACCGAACCTACAGGAGAAAAATGAGACAAGGCAGGAGAAGGGCAAACTGGACCAGACGTTCCCCTGATCCTACACTCACTAGAACAATCCCTACCCTGCCTCGACCCCTGTTGGCAGGGGACCGGAGGTGAGAAGCAGCAGGCGCAGCAGAAGCCCCCGCCCCAGGGCTGGGCTGAGTACTCACCGCTCGCTTCTTTGTGCCCGCCGCCATCTTCTTTACATGGGCGCCGCCATCTTGCTTCCTGGCCGACCTGCGCCGACCCGGAAGTCCCGCCTCTGTTCTCTCTCCAACCATTTCTGGCTGAACAGAGAACAAAACGGGGAGCGATGACGTCGGCGCTGGCTGCTCGCAGGAACCGGAAGTAAGTCCCAGTTCCGCGAACATGCCTCGTGGTAGACAACCATGGCGGACCAGCTTTCTGGACCCGCCATACTCACCCCACTGTCCAGGAAGTCGCCTGTCCCATCCGTACCCGCAGCTGCAGCTCGAGGTAGGTTGTACCGTGCATGTGCCGGTTTAACCGCAGCCCTCTTACCGCTATGGGGAGGGACGCCAGCGCGACGCGTGGACGGGGGAGAGGGCGGCACTATGTCGCCCGACGAAGCGCCGGGTGAAATAGGCCTAGGGGAAATACTGGGACCAGCGCGCAACGGTGTAGCCTTCACCGCGCCCCGAACGGGAACGGGGCTGGGGCTTAAGCGAACAGGGGGGCGGATAACACGCTGCGGCCTACCTCGGGTAGCCGCTCCCGGCTGTTCCATGCTCCGATCCGATCCACTCCTTCTCCCATCCGCCAACAGGGATTCCAGCCAGGCAGGCCCCTCCAACGCCACCCGCTGTGCCACCTGCCGCAAAAGATCCTCCGCCATCAGTGCAAGACCGTCCGCCGAAACGACAGGAAAAAAGGCTCTGAATCTCCCAGCTCCACCAGAGGATGTTTCTCCCGCTGCAGCTTGAAGGTAAGAGGGCGTTCTGCCCCAAACCCCAGCCTTATGTCTCCTTAACCACGCCCCTCTTACCCCTTGTTCACCAATCCTGGTCCTGGGCATTATTTAAACATTCCATCCTTCTTAAACCCCTCGCAGTCCCTGACACTCTCCCTAGCCGCTTCAGTGTCTGCAAAGGCCAATCTTAGCACTGTGTCTGTTGTGTTGTCTTGTCTTTGAGTAGAGCAGCTGCTGCTAATACACAGATACAAGACGGAAGGTACAAAGTTGTTTGGCATTCTTAGGGAGAGGGGCTTATTATAAGGACATACACATTTCTTCAGTATCCCTGCCTCCAAATACTTGTCTTATCTGGTTATCAATACTTTTCAACTGTGGGAGGCTTAGAGGGCACTGCTTCAACTGAGGTTTGGGGCTATTTGCAAACAATTATAACAGTCACAGGGGCCACAGACATGCGTCCTACATCTATTTACCCTGTGCCCAGAAGGAGGACAGGACCTCCCTCAATATTCCTGAGATGTGAGGTCTCCTCCTAGTGCAATCTCTCATAGAGTGCAGCACACATAAAATTTAGCACATCAGTGACTTCAATCTGTCCATCAGACTTATATCGAACGTCAACCTACATTGCTGCAAGGATGTCAGAAACTATAAGATTGACTGGACAGGAATCTGACACCATAAACGTGACAACAGCTCTTGTGAATGCTGTAATCTTATTTGCATTTTTCATTTCATCAAAAATATATTCCCAATATGTGTGTGTGTGTGTGTATGTGTATATATATATATATATATATATATATATACCATCATTAACCAGAAAGGATACTCTTATAATTAAATAAGAGGCTTGCTAAATATTTGTTTCCTTAATTAGTATATGTCAATTATTAAATAAACCAATCTATTAACACAAATGATGAAACATATTGTGCACTATATGCGTCGTCATATGTCAATAGAAGCTTGTTAATATCAAATAATAATAAACTAAAATGTAACAATGACATATAAAAATCTTTCTTGTCAAATCACTTATCATGTGGTGATTTCAAAGAAACCATTTCCCTTTAACCCCTTAAGGACACGGCCAATTTTAGCCTTGAGGAAAGAGCAATTTTTTTTACATTTCCCTCTTTGCATCCCGACGCTCATAACGCTTTTATTTTTTGCACGACGTAGTTGTATGAGACTTTGTTTTCTGCGGGACGAGTTGTACTTTATGTACGTACCATTTTTTGGTACAAATACATTATCGTTTAATTTCTATAAATTTTTAATTAGATTAAAATGCAGAAAAAAGCAGTTGCGCAGCAGTTTTAATATTATTTTTTTTACACCATACACCGATCATCATAAATAATGTTATACTTGTTGTACAGGTTGTTACGGTCGTGGCGATACCAAATATGTCTATATTATTTCATGTTTTGGGACTTATATTTTAAAAAGTTGATTTATTATAAAAAATGGGTGTTTCTGTGTATTTTATTTACTTTTTATTTATTTATTTACCATTCTTTTTTTTTTACATTCATTTAACTTTTTTTTTTAATCCCATAAAGGGATTTATCATTTTTATTTTGTAACTGTAATGTACTGGCATAGATCTATATGCCAGTACATTAGCCTGTGTACTGATTGTACACAGGCAGTTGTTAGGGCATACCTCAGTATGCCCTAACAACAGGAAATATGTTCAGACAGCCCTGGGGTCCTTCAATGGAACGCCGCGATCAGCTTTCATCGCGGCGTTCAAAGGGTTAACAACGGAGAGAAGTTGCTTCTCTCCTCTCCGCTGTCAGAGCGGGGCCATGGCTGTATATTACAGCCGTTGCCCCGCTCTCGATCGTGCGCACAGACGCGCGCAGGGACGGATGTCACACAGGACGAGTATGCACGTCCTAATGCGCGAAGTGCTCGCCGCTCAGGACGAGCATACTCGTCCTGTGTCGGCAACCTGTTAAAAATAGTTCTGCACACACCAGTCAATCACACACCAGTCAATCACAGCACCAGCTGTTCCCAGACACTCTCAGTACTGAGAATCCAATTTCACACATTATATACCTTTTGTGTGTGACCTTATGCAAAACAAGTATATAACTAGAATGACTGTGTATAAACTCCTATTCTTGGATTATTCATCCAATGAACCATAATCTTCATCTAGTAATGCGCATCATATTAAATTTAAATATGAATGACATTTTTCATTGTGGTCGACACATAAAACACATATAACATATAAACATAAAACATATAATACTCAATCCTGTCTTCTTATTTTGCACTATATGTGCACTTTCTGCAGACACAGATATACTACAGATAACAGAGAATGTAGCATTAACCCCTTACTAGCTAAAACTTATGAGCTACAAGGTCAAAATGTCACCATGTGCTCCTGTCAATCAATGACAAAACCTCTTCACATGTTTGTTTGTTTTTTTCCCCAAAATTTATGAATATCTGAGGCATGCTCTTGTAAGTAACACACGTTATTCTCTTATCATTAGTTCTATTAGTCTAACACAGTTACTATAGATTAACAATACATCTTGTTAGACATTCCATGCAATTATTAAAATGACTGTTAAATAAACCAAAAAGGAAATAGATTTACAGTATTGTTTAAAATGTCTTGGAAAACTCCTATAACGAGAGGAAATTTCATTAGTGACAATTTAGGACAGATGATATACAGTATATTCCAACAAGCAGATCTGGATAGAAATACATAAGAATCTTCACTTTATCAATCTCACTTCTTCTACAATCCATGTTCATTAGGGGGGATTCAGACGAGCGCGATTTGCGCGCGTGCAGGCCGCGTATTTTCTGCGCGTCACGCACAGCACTATAGAAGTCAATGAGGCAGTTCAAACAGTGCGTGATTCTTGCGCAGCGTTTGTTCGCTGCGTACTATACGCGACAGGTTCAATAACTCTGCGTATTTCACGCATCACGCACCCATTGAAGTCAATGGGTGCGTGAAAATCACGCATGTCATACGCTGGCAGCAGCTGCGAGCGCGCGTTTTTCACGCAGGACACGTTGTCTCAATGCAAATGAGTTTGAACTAACTAGTTGAAACCAGCAGAAAAGCAGGAAGTTGGCTAGACAGCAGGTTTTGCAAAAGAGGCCACACCGTTTGCAAAAGCACCACAAGCACCTTGCAGGCATGCCTCGCCAGATGGATGTGGCGAAGCTCATTAGGTTAGTTCAGGAGCGGCCGGAGGTCTGGAACACCCATGCGGAGTCGTACCATGACCGCACATTGAAGGAGGCAGCATGGGAGCAGATAGCAGAGGCGCTATTTGAGCAGGAGTGGGCCGACAGCCGCACCCGTGACCGGCAACTAATTGGTGAGTGGATATCTGTGTGTCGCCATTGATGTGTATAATGACATCCATATTGGATATTGCGTCCCTGCTGAATAATTGCCTGTCATTGCCAACGTTTCGGTTCACTGCCATCTTGATATAGTATCATCAACTTAGGTTTGTTCTTGTGTAGACGTGTGTTTTACACCAGTTTATATGCACTGTCTGTGTGCGCACTCACATCTGCTGAGTTTATTCAATGATGTGTTCTTTATTCATCATACAGTGGACGATGTAAAGAGACGGTGGCGCAGCTCGAGGGACCAGTTCCGTCGAGAACATGGATCCGGCGCCCGTAGCGGAGATGGTGGTCCCCAAAAACGGCGCTACATTTACTACGACCAGCTGTTGTTCCTGCGGGAAATAATGGACATGCGACCGTAAGTACTCGTTGTTGTCCCTTTGTGGCCACGTCACCTTCCAAACATGTTACATACGCCAAAACACCTTTGTGTTTGCACATGACATTTGGTTCCTCAACTGACGTGTCCCCTATATTATAGAACTAGCGACACTCTGGATGCTTCAGAAGAGGAGGCACGGCCCCAGTGTAGCCAGGCGTCAGAATCCGCTGCTCCCCTGGTCGCCCTAACCCCGGAGGCCACTAGAGAGGATCCTGGTCCAGTCGCCTCAGTGCCTGAAGCAGGACAACCGGACCAAGTGGCACCTAGTCAAGCAGCACCCCGCCGCAGACGTCCTGTTAACCCACCCGCAGCTGCACAGGTGGACGCCCGTGTTCTTGACTACCTGCGCCGTGCAGCTGATGAGGACCAGCATGATTTCTTTTGTCGGAGCATGGCACCTTTGATGCGGCGGGTACCAGAGGATAGGTTGGTGCGGCTGCAGATAAATATGCTGTCGCTAATCGACTGTGCGACACCCCCGCTAAGTCCAGGCCGGTGCTTTACTTCTATTGAGCACTGGCGCAGTGTCTATATGCCCTCAGCGCGTGCCCATGTGCCAAGGCCCTCCCAACCTGCCCCCGTCTTCTCGCAGATGGCGCAATACCCTCCTGCCCCAAGATACCTCTCCCCTGCCCCAATGCCTGGCCCAGTCCGTCACTTTCCTCCATACTCCATACCTGGGCCAAGTTTACAGGCTCACATGCAGCCTCAGTGTTACCCACCGCAGTATCAACCCCAATATGCTGTGCAGGAACAGGCTCCTCAGGGCCAGGGACAGCATAGTGGTGCGGAACGGTCTGGTTACAGCTCGCCGACCCATGCCTATCATAATCTTTAGGGGCAATTTTTTTCTACGGGCACATGTTAGAAAGCGATGACATGCTAGGAATCCCTACATGTATTTGTTGTATATGCATCATGTTGGTGCACTTTTTAGTTCGGGTATGTTTTCCCGCCTCTGTATTTTGCTGATATGGCGTGTATGTGTCACAAACATGACTGCTAAAGTTAGATTTTTTGAACTTCTGTGTGGACAATCCTTTTGTTACCTTGCGCACTATTTCTACTGCCTCTACCGCTATGAGGTGCTGTTGCCTTAGAGGTTGTGACGGTATTATATTTCTCCACCACATCTTTGAGGTCTTCGTTGTTCGGAAGGGGTTTGGAATACCAGGAACTCAGCTGTAATTAGTATAGTTAGTGTTTGGCCATAACTAACTTTACTCACCCCGAAAGGCTCACATACATATAGGGCAGGAAATACATAGTTTCCACCAGAGGATGTGATGGCCATGCATTCTTGCCGTCTAAAAAGGGTATTCCAAGCGCCTACCGAGCTTTAAGCTCGCAACCCACGTCAAGGGGCCTCAAGTTTTGCGAGTCCCTAACCCTCCCCCACACCCCCCAAAAAAAAACGCCTTGAGGGATAAACAGATGTTCTCTCAAAGAATATTAAACTTCACAACACCTCAAATGGCAGCGTTCTGGCAGGTTACATCTCAAGCCTGCCTGTCAAAATACTCAGCAAATTGGTGGCGCACTCGCTGCCCACATGTCGGTGCCCGGCCAGGCCGAGCAGCCTGGCCCAGGCTGGTGGTGGGTGCAGATGTTCCCATATATTCCCCATCATGAGCGGCATCATGGATGCGGGTAAAGTTGTGCAGCACAACACAGGCTTTGATCACACATGTGACATTTGACGGCGACAATTGCATTGATGTCATCAGGACCCTCCACTTGCTGGTCATGATGCCAAAGGCACATTCCACGACTTTCCGTGCTCTGCATAGTCGCTGATTGAAAATGCGCCTACGGTTATCCAAGCCCCTCCGCGCAAATGGCCGCATTACGTGTCTGCTGAGGGCAAAACCTTCATCTGCAACCATAACATAAGGAACGGGTGGCCCGCTGGTGCCAGGGAGGATGCTAGGCTCGGGGACATCAAGTTGGTTGGACATTAGACGCTGGGCCATTCTAGATGAGCGAAAAATGCGTGCATCCGCCGAGCTGCCATAGGACCCGATGTCCACGATGGTAAAGCAGAAATTACAGTCCGACAAGGCAAGCAAGACTATTGAAAAATACTGCTTGTAATTGAAGTAGCGAGAGCCAGAGTGGGGCGGTTTCTGCACACGGATGTGCTTCCCATCGAGTGCACCAATACAGTTAGGAAATTGGGTGTCGCGTTCAAACTGCTGCGCTATGCGAAGCCAGTGTTGGGCCGTAGGCTGAGGGATCACGCTGCTCTTCAATCTCTGCCACAGGACCACACAGGTTGCTGGGACAATGCCGGAAATAGTGGAGACTCCAATTAGGAATTCAAAATGAAGGGCATGGTAGCTATTGCCGGTCGCCAAAAATCTACAGGAAATCAGACAAGCAAACCACAAAGCAAACATGTTAGTTAGGACATTAAGGACATAAAATAATGTGTAACCTGGATCACAAAACTGCACATACCGTAACGTCAGAAGGAGACGCTCCTCGGGGGAAATACAGCGTCGCATGTTTGTGTTCTGATAGGTTATTCCAGGCCGAACCAGCTCCAGCAGCATATCAAAGGCATGCACAGACAGGCGGCAAAAGGCCCGAAATTTCTCAGGGTGACGACGGAGGTCAGCAAAGAGGGTATGAAAATGCCCTTTAGAGGTGCGTTGGGCCACTATTGGGTGAACCCACATCCTACCTGATCTCCGCCGGTGTGGCCGTAGAAGGCTACCTCGTTGCCCAAACCTCCGGGATAGCATCCATGCTAATAGCACACGGGCCAGAGAGCTAGGTGGCATCAATGCAGTCTGGCAGACAAACTTCCCTAAAATACTGGTAGAAACAGTGGGTTGCATCCAAAGCACACAAATGAATTAACACAGGTGCACACATGAAGCAGGGGTATTGCATTCATGGCCCTTTTGAAGCCTGGCGTAAACAGAACAGCTGAGTGCGTTTTTTACACGCGCGGGAAAAACGCATGTCTTACGCGCGTATTACACGCATACATCGTTAAAAAACGCATTGCACACGCTGCTGACACGCGCGCAAAACGCTGCGTTGTTTGCGCGCGCAAAAACGCAACGTTCGTGTGAATCTGGCCTTACACTTATAATTATCCTATTGGCTTTAACTCTATTTCTAGCCAATTCCTAATCCACGTCTATCTATCTCTCTATCAATAATCCCTGAACATTTCAGCCAATGTTTCCTTTTTAGGAAGTGAAGAGTTAGGCCTCATGCACACGACCGTGCTCGTAATTACGACTCGTAATTACGAGCACGGCCGGCCACGGGCAGCCGGCCGCTTTTCTGAGCCGTGCTCCCATTATAAAGTATAGCAGCACGGCCCGTAAAATAAAAAAATAGAACATGTTCTATTTTTTTAACGGCACGGGCACCTTCCCGTGAGAAAACGGGAATGTACCCGTGGCTAACAGAAGTCTATGGGCCCGTTATTGCGGGTCGTAATTACGACCCGCAATAACGGGTGTTTTTACGGTCGTGTGCATGAGGCCTTAATTGATTCCTTTATGAATTTAGATGACGCCTTTCTCTCTATGTATGGCTAATAACTGATCGCATGTCACCCCTGGAAACCTCTTGTTTCTGTAAACCTTTGGTTTATAAAGCTGTTCATAGAAGAATTATACGTTGGCACATTCTTTTCTACTGGAATGTCACTATCTATAGAATTAGACGCTGGTTAATTCTTGCTTAATTCTTACTGACAACTGTCAACTGTGTTTTTTTTTTCTTTTGTTTATTTCTGGTGCATTCAATCACTTCTATCTGTTCTCTGCAACTCTGTCTATTAATCCGGGGCCCATCATCTCTCAAGAAATCATCCCATCTGGTATAACTGAAAACTACCTGCTCGGGCATTCCCGTTTTTTTTTTTTTTTTTCTCCAGGTTCATTTACTGCCCCTGCCCCACATTGGTTTTTAACAATATCTGCTGCTGTTTTACCACACCCTGTACCTTGGGTGTTATGCCCCAATTCCTGGCTGGCCAGCACTTCACCTTGGGCATACTTCGATCCAGATTTCCCCATGCCCTCTGCTAAATCCCAGACTTACTAATGTAGCCAACCTTATCTTGACTTTTTCTCAATGGCTTTTGCTGTGTGATGTCACGCTGCAGCAAGTTATCAGAGTCAAGACAAACCTGGCCACATCCGCACTAACTCTTCAGTCTATTTTCCTGGCCTACTTAATCCTTCGGCCTATATTTAGTCTGTCATTGAGTTTACCCAACGCACTCTGCTAAATCCTTTAGTCTGTCATGGGGGTTCCCTATGCACTTCTGCTGATCAGTAGGGCAACCGCGTATATCTGATCTGTTTAATCCTAAACAGTAGCCAATTACCTATCGTAACAAGCACAAGTCCCTCAGTATACTATACTTTAGCCTACTTTATGTTGTATTTAAAAGGGATGGGTGTGATTTATAACTATCTCACTGTCTCAGGTGCCCGTGGATATTCTATAAACTTTCTAATTAGAGATGTTACTTAATAATCAGCAACTCATTCAGATCGGGCGTCCGAGGATTAGCCCACATACATACTCTTACTTCCGGCCAGGTGCGCCTCCTATGGGTCACAGTCTGGATACGCGAAAGTCCTAACAATCACTTGGGCGGGGATGGTTACCCGTCACATCTGCAAGGATCAATTTGCAACCTGATCTTAATACACACTAAACCCAGGGGCCGAAGGGAACACTTCGGACAGGCCATTTAGTGTTATCTTGGTATTTGGTTGTTTTGGGATCAGAAAACAAACGCTCCCTTATCTCAGCCGCTCACAGATACACTCACAGATTCATTTCTACTCACACGCCTATTCCTATACATGGGGGGCAGATGCATCTTTATTTATAATGAAGAGAGAGAAGGTGTTACCCTCATGCTTACACATATTGTAATGATGGGGGTAAGGAAACAGACAAGTGAGCCCTAATCTACCCGCCACTCAGTCCCTGCCTACTTGCAACGACCCGCCCTAGGCGACGGGGTACAACTAGGCGATGGTCCCTACGCTCAATAAGTGCACGACAGACAAACAGACAAGGGTACACAGAAGCAAGGGAAAAGGGGCAGTTGCCCACGGCAACACCGTGAGCAACAAGAGTGGTGAACGAGCCGAGTCAAACCAGGAGTGTACGAGGTACCAAACGCAGAGCAGGAGAGTAGTGAACAAGCCGAGTCAAACCAGGAGTGTACGAGGTACCAAACGCAGAGCAGGAGAGTAGTCAGTAAGCCAGGGTCAATATGAAGCAGGGTCAAATAGTTCAAGAAGCTGCAGCAGGGCCAGGAAACCAAACGAGAAGAATCACAAGCAAGGAGGAACAGAAAAGGCAGGTATAAATAGACAGAGGGCGGGAGCTAGCTCCGTCTGGCCAGGCTGTGATAGGCTCTCCCACTCCTAAGCCTGCCATCCTGAGTGGTGGAAGATGGAGTCAGTCTCACAGACATAGAAGCAGGTGCAGACTGATTACCTATGGGCGTGGATACAGAAGCTGTGCCTGGCAGATCCTTAACAGTACCCCCCTTTTATGAGGGGCCACCGGACCCTTTCTTGATGGACCTGGTTTATTGGGGAAACGAAGGTGGAACCTCCTGACCAATACCCCAGCGTGAACATCCCGGGCGGCTACCCAAGTCCTCTTCTCAGGCCCGTATCCTCTCCAATGGACCAGGTACTGGAGGGAGCCTTGGACCATCTTGCTGTCCACAATCTTGGCCACCTCAAATTCTACCCCCTCAGGGGTGAGAACGGGGACAGGAGGTTTCCTCGAGGGAGCCAAGGACGGGGAGCAGCGTTTAAGGAGGGAGGCATGAAACACGTCGTGTACTCGAAAAGATGGGGGCAACTCCAGTCGGAAGGAGACAGGATTGAGGACTTCAATTACCTTGTACGGCCCTATAAACCGGGGAGCAAACTTCATGGACGGGACTTTAAGGCGCAAGTTCTTAGACGATAGCCACACCAGATCCCCGACCATAAACAAGGGGTTAGCAGAACGTCTTCTATCTGCCTGAGTTTTTTGTATGCTCTGGGACGCCTCTAGGTTCTTCTGAACCTGGGCCCAGACTGTGCACAGTTCCCGATGAACGACCTCTACCTCGGGATTGTTGGTACTACCAGGTGAAACGGAGGAGAACCGTGGATTAAACCCAAAATTACAGAAAAGGGGGGAGACCCCTGACGAGTTACTGACCCGGTTATTAAGGGAAAATTCGGCGAGGGGAATGAATGAGACCCAATCATATTGACAGTCAGAGATAAAACACCTTAAATATTGTTCTAGAGACTGATTAGTCCTCTCAGTTTGGCCATTAGTTTCAGGATGGAAGGCAGAGGAGAAGGACAGATCAATCTCCAACTTTTTACAGAAGGCTCTCCAAAACAAAGAAACAAATTGTACCCCTCTATCAGAAACAATATTGACAGGGACCCCATGGAGATGCAGGATTTGTTTGACAAACAAGGTAGCTAACGTCTTAGCATTGGGTAGTTTCTTGAGGGGCACAAAGTGGCACATCTTACTGAAGCGGTCTACTACAACCCACACCACCGACTTGCCTTGAAATGGAGGCAAATCGGTGATAAAATCCATGGAGATATGGGTCCAAGGTCTCTGGGGAATGGGCAAAGAACGTAGTAAGCCCGCTAGTCGGGACCTGGGAGGCTTGGACCTAGCATAAACCTCACAAGCGGCGACGTAGGCCTTAACGTCTTTAGGCAACCCAGGCCACCAATAGTTTTTGGCAATGAGGTGCTTGGTACCAAGGATGCCTGGATGACCAGATAGTGCGGAGTCATAATTTTCCCTAAGTACCCTTAGCCGGAATTGCAGGGGAACAAACAGCTTGTTCTCAGGAAGGTTGCCGGGAGCTGAACCTTGATCAGCAGCAATTTCAGAGACTAAATCAGAATCAATAGAGGAAATGATTATACCTGGAGGCAAAATACAAGCAGGATCTTCCTCCGAAGGAAGGCTGGCCATGAAGCTACGCGACAGTGCATCAGCCTTAATATTTTTAGACCCAGCCCTATAGGTAACCAAAAAGTTGAATCTGGTAAAAAATAACGCCCATCGAGCTTGTCTCGGGTTTAGCCTCCGGGCAGATTCTAGGAAAACCAGATTCTTGTGGTCGGTAAGGACAGTTACCTGGTGCCTAGCCCCCTCCAGGAAGTGGCACCACTCTTCAAATGCCCATTTAATGGCTAAGAGTTTGCGGTTGCCAATATCATAGTTACACTCAGTGGGCGAAAACTTCCTGGAGAAGTAGGCACAGGGACGGAGATGGGTGAGGGACCTGGTACCCTGGGACAAGACAGCCCCCACTCCCACCTCGGACGCGTCAACCTCCACGATAAATGGCTCCATTTGGTTGGGCTGAACCAGCACCGGGGCCGAGATAAAGCACTTCTTAAGGACCTCAAAAGCCTGGACAGCCTCAGGAGGCCAGCGGAGGAGATCAGTACACTTGCGAGTGAGATCCGTAAGAGGCTTAGCGATGACCGAGAAGTTAGCAATAAATCTCCTGTAATAATTAGCGAACCCCAAGAAGCACTGTAACGCCTTCAGGGAGGCAGGTTGGACCCATTCCGCCACAGCCTGGACCTTGGCGGGGTCCATGCGGAATTCATGAGGAGTGTGGATTTGACCCCAAAAATTGTATCTCCTGCACCCCAAATACACATTTTTCAGTCTTCGCAAACAGTTTGTTTTCCCGAAGGACCTGGAGCACCTTCCTGACATGCTCAATGTGGGAGGACCAGTCCTTGGAAAACACAAGTATGTCATCAAGGTACACTACAAGAAATACCCCCAGGTAATCTCTTAAAATCTTATTTATGAAATTCTGGAAGACTGCGGGAGTATTACACAACCCAAAGGGCATGACGAGGTATTCGAAATGACCTTCGGGCGTGTTAAACGCAGTCTTCCACTCATCCCCCTCTTTGATGCGGATAAGGTTATACGCCCCCCGTAGATCAAACTTAGAGAACCATTGGGCCCCCTGAACCTGATTAAAGAGATCAGGAATCAAAGGAAGGGGATACTGGTTCCTTACAGTGACCTTATTCAAGTTACGGTAGTCAATGCATGGCCTAAGACCACCATCCTTCTTCCCTACGAAGAAGAAGCCAGCACCTACCGGAGAAGTAGAGGGGCGAATGTAACCCTTGGCCAGGCATTCCTGGATATACTGTCTCATGGCTTCACGTTCGGGACAAGAGAGATTAAATATCCTACCCTTAGGGAGTTTAGCTCCTGGTACCAAATCGATAGCGCAATCGTATTCTCTATGAGGAGGTAACACTTCGGAGGCCTCCTTAGAGAAAACATCAGCGAAGTCCTGAACAAACTCAGGTAGCGTGTTCACCTCCTCAGGGGGAGAAATAGAATTAACAGAAAAACATGACGTCAAGCATTCATTACCCCATTTGGTAAGATCACAGTATTCCAGTCAAACGTGGGATTATGCAACTGCAACCAGGGAAGGCCTAAAACCAAATCGGACGATAATCCCTGCATCAACAGTACAGAGCACTGCTCCAAATGCATGGAGCCAACAAGGAGTTCAAAAACAGTGGTATGCTGTGTAAAATAACCATTAGCAAAAGGAGTGGAGTCGATACCCACTACCGGGACAGGTTTAGGCAAATCAATCAAAGGCATAGCTAGAGACATAGCAAATTCCACAGACATGATATTAGCAGAAGACCCTGAATCCACGAAGGCACTGCCGGTAGCAGACCTACCACCAAAAGAGACCTGAAAGGGAAGCAAGATTTTATTACGTTTCATATTTACGGGAAATACCTGTGCGCCCAAGTGACCTCCGCGATGATCACTTAGGCGCGGAAGTTTTCCGGCTGCTTATTCTTACGCCTAGGACAGGTGTTCACTTGATGCTTATCATCCCCACAATAGAAGCAGAGACCTTTCTTCCTGCGGAACTCTCTACGTTGTTGGGGGGACACGGAGGCCCGAGTTGCATAGGTACCTCCGAGTCTTCCGTGGAAGAACGAAGCAACGGAACCTCGGGAGGCATCGTGGGGGAGTCAGAGGAGAAAACACAAAAACGTTCAAGTTGTCATTCCCTGAGACGTCGGGCAAGTCGTACCGCTAAAGCCATAACCTGGTTTAGGGAGTCAGAAGAGGCATAGCTAACTAGCAGGTCTTTCAGGGCGTTCGACAGACCCAACCTAAACTGGCACCTTAAGGCAGGGTCATTCCACCGAGAAGCTACGCACCACTTCCTAAAGTCAGAGCAATACTCCTCAACAGGTCTCTTACCCTGACGTAAGGTCACCAGCTGACTCTCGGCAAAGGCAGTCTTGTCAGACTTGTCATAAATGAGTCCAAGAGCAGAAAAGAAAAGATCAACGGAGGAAAGTTCAGGGGCGTCAGGAGCCAAGGAGAAGGCCCATTCTTGGGGCCCTTCCTGGAGCCGGGACATAATTATACCCTCCCGCTGGCTCTCAGAACCTGAGGAGTGGGGCTTTAAGCGAAAATAGAGCCTACAACTCTCCCGAAAGGAGAGAAAAGTCTTCCGGTCCCCTGAAAACCGGTCAGGCAACTTGAGGCGGGGTTCAAGAGGTGAGGTGAGGGGCACTACCATGGTAGCATCAGGCTGGTTGACCCTCTGAGCCAGGGCCTGGACCTGTAGGGAGAGACCCTGCATTTGCTGAGCCAGGGTCTCAAGGGGATCCATAGTAGTGTGAGGGACCAGGGTAGACTAGGTATATGGGCTTGTGATTATGTAATGATGGGGGTAAGGAAACAGACAAGTGAGCCCTAATCTACCCGCCACTCAGTCCCTGACGGGGTACAACTGGGCGACGGTCCCTACGCTCAATAAGTGCATGACAGACAAACAGACAAGGGTACACAGAAGCAAGGGAAAAGGGGAAGTTGCCCATGGCAACACCGTGAGCAACAAGAGTGGTGAACGAGCCGAGTCAAACCAGGAATGTACGAGGTACCAAACGCAGAGCAGGAGAGTAGTGAACAAGCCGAGTCAAACCAGGAGTGTACGAGGTACCAAAAGCAGAGCAGGAGAGTAGTCAGTAAGCCAGGGTCAATATGAAGCAGGGTCAAATAGTTCAAGAAGCTGCAGCAGGGCCAGGAAACCAAACGAGAAGAATCACAAGCAAGGAGGAACAGGAAAGGCAGGTATAAATAGACAGAGGGCGGGAGCTAGCTCCGTCTGGCCAGGCTGTGATAGGCTCTCCATCTCCTAAGCCTGCCATCCTGAGTGGTGGAAGATGGAGTCAGTCTCACAGACATAGAAGCAGGTGCAGACTGATTACCTATGGGCGTAGATACAGAAGCTGTGCCTGGCAGATCCTTAACACATATACATACCACATATGGTAAAACATAGAGTTCCAAGCTTATCTTAATATATATATTTAGTTAAAATGGATTGCAAGTGTTATTCGGTTTTGTCATGTCAGCCCTTGTATCAGCTGATTACAAGGTCATTAGGTCATGTAGCCGAAGTCTTAGAATAGAATACTCATCCCCCTCTGTCGGCTGTTAGCAGATCTTTGAGCTTTAGTGACCACTCAACTGTCCATTTAAAGCAATATATGTTCACACATATAAAGATAATTAAAATATTTTTGACAGTGCTGACACCCGGTTCGCGTTGTCAACCCCTGCCTCTGATCCCGGAGACATGACCGGGACCTGATTGGTTCAGGTCCCGATCATGTGATCGCAGGGAAAGTTTGTTGTAGCAACAAACTGGAAAGTTTGATGCTACAACAAACTTTCCTGAGGACATATTGCGGGTGCTGCCGTCGCTTGCATGGCAAAACCAGAGGCCATACAACGGCCTCCAGTCTGCCATTCATGGAAGCCTATGAGGACCAGCTGGTCCTCATAGGCTTCCTGTCAGTGTGATTCTATGCGTCACACTGACAGTTTATAATACGTTACACTACCTAGGTAGTGTAATGTGTTATAGCAGCCATCAGTGCTGCAGGTCTTCAAGTAAAACAAGTATAAAAAAAGGGAATAAAAATGTTTTATAAAAGTGTAAAAATAAGTTATAAGATACAAAAATATTAAAATGCTTTTTTTCCTATAATAAGACTTTTATTATAGGAAAAAAAATAAAACGTTAAAAAAGTACACATATTTGGTATCACCGCGTTCGTAACGACCCCAACTATAAAACTATAATATTATTTTTCCCGCACGGTGAACACCGCAAAAAATAATTAAAAAACAATACTAGCATCACTATTTTTTTTGGTCATCACCCCTTACAAAATATAGAATAAAAAGTGATCAAAAATTTGCATGTACCCCAAAATAATAACACTAAAAACTACAACCCGTCCCGCAAAAAACAAGCCCTTACACAGCTGTTTTGACTGAAAAAAAAAAAATTATGGCTCGCAGAATATGGTGACACAAAAAATAAATAATTTTATAGAAAAGGGATTTTATTGCGCAAACGCCACAAAACATAAAAAAATATATATACATATGGTATTGCCGTAATCGTACCGACCTGCAGAATAAAGTAAAATGTCATTTATAGCGCACAGTGATTGCTGTAAAAAAAAGGAGAAAAAAGATTGTCGAAATGTATGTTTTTTTTGTCACTTTGCTTGCCTCAAAATCGGATAGAAAGTGATCAAAAAAATCACATGGACCCTAAAATAGTACCAATGAAAACTACAGATTGTAACGTAACAAATAAGCCCTTGCACTGCTCCGGTGGAGAAAAAAATTAAAAAAGTACTGCCGCTCAGAATATAGCGACAGAAATTGTGCAGAGTGTCCAAAAGCGGATAAGATTGGGCACCATTTATCAGTCTGACACCGGCCACATATCTATGAATTATTATTTATTTACCACATTATTATACCCTCTTATTATGCCCTGATGTACTCTGCACAGATTACATATGCCCCCACATTATAAACTGAAATACCAGCAAAACCCCAAACAGAACAACTACCAAGCAAAATATGCGCTCCAAAAGCCAAATGGCGCTCCTTCCATTCTGAGCCCTGCCGTGGTTCCAAACAGCAGTTTATTACCACATATTGGGTATTTTCGTAATTGTGAGAAATAGCTTTTCAAGTTTTGGGGTGCTTTTTATTATTTATTCCTTGTAAAAATGACATTAATTCAGAAAAAATTTAGATTTTCATTTTCACAGACATATTCCAATAAATAAAGTAAAAGACCTGTCGGGTCAAGATGCTAACTATACCCCTAGATAAATTCCTTGAGGTGTGTCGTTACCAAAACCACTTTTGGGGAGATTCCACTGTTTTGGCACCACAAGACCTCTTCAAACCTGACATGGTGCCTAAAATATATTCTAAAAAAAAAGGAGACCCCAAAATCCTCTAGGTGCTCCTTTGCTTGTGAGGCCTGCGTTTCAGTCCATTAGTACACTAGAGCCACATGTGGGATATTTATAAAAACTGCAGAATCTGGGCAATAAATATTGAGTTACATTTCTTGGGTGAAACCTTTTGTGTTACAGAAAAAAATGTATTACAAATTAATTTTGGCAAAAAAAAATTCAATTTGTACATTTCACCTCTACTTTAATTCCTGTGAAGCACCTAAAGGGTTAATAAACTTTCTGAATGCTGTTTCGAATACTTTGAGGGGTGCAGTTTTTAAAATGGGGTGATTTATGTGGTCTATCTAGTACATAAGGCCCTCAAAGCCACTTCAAAACTGAACTGGTCCTTGACAAAATAGCCTTTTGAAATTTTCTTGAAAATTTGAGAAATTGCTGCTAAAGTTCCAAGCCTTGTAACGTCCTAGAAAAATAAAATAATGTTAAAAAAACAATGCAAATATAAAGTAGACATATGGGGGATGTTAATTAGCAACAATTTTGTGTGGTATTACTATCTGTTTTATAAGTAGATTACATTTAAAATTAGAAAAATTATAATTTTTACAAATTTTATTTAAATTTTGGTGTTTTTCACAAATAAGCTATGAATTTATTGACCAAATTTTCCCACTAACATAAAGTACAATATGTCACGAGAAAACAATCTCTGAATCGCTTGGATAGGCAAAAGCATTCCAGAGTTATTACCACATAAACTGACACATGTCAGATTTGAAAAAATGGGGGTGGTCATTGAGGTATCGATGACCCTTGGTCCTGAAAGGGTTTAGGGGTATTCTGGTTATATGCTCATGCACACTGCCGCTCCATTCATTCTCTATGGGAGCGCCAGAGATAGACTAGTGCAGTGTTCAGCTTTTTTTGGCGCTGCCATAGAAAATGAATAGGGGGTAATTTGTTGTAACCAGCAAAATCGTGCGGCCATAAAGGGTGTTTTAATTCATGGCCACATGATTTTGCAGTTAAATGGGCGGTTTACCAGCATTAACGTGTGGCCACTAACAGGCCGTTTGACAGCCGCACCGAACATGGTGCCGCTGCGGTTGTTAGCCACGCTGCGACCGTGTCAGGGCCGCTCCGTGTGGTCTTACCCGTAGGGCGGATTCACACGAGCGTGTGCGTTTTGCGCGCGCAAAAAACGCGGTGTTTTGTGCGCATTGCACATACGCTTGTCATGCGTATTTGCTGCGTTTCTGCGTTTTTTACGCGTGTGCGGCCTGCGATTTTTCCACGCGTAAAAAAAACGTAGGGAGACGTAATTGAGAGGCCAGCCTCCAAAAAGGCACCCTTGCCGCACACCTGCTTGCTGGGTGCACATGTTATGACCCTTTTTTCATCTTGAGCAAAAATAGTGTTTGTTCACACAGTTGGCAGGCTATTTGTCTTCTATTCCACATTTATGCCTTGTCCGTCACTGGCCCGTGTGCTGCTAGTGTGGATGATTTCTCGGAGATTTGGCGAACGGCGTCCCATGCTACAGGACCACCCGCGTAGAAGAGGGAGGATTTGGGTTCATCCTCTTGTGGCCCAACGTACCTCCAAAGGGCACTTTCATACCCTCTATGAGGACCTCCGGCGTCACCCAGAGAAATTTCGAGCCTTTTGCCGCATGTCTGTGGCCACGTTTGATATGCTGCTTGCGCAGATTCGTACAGGAATCATCTATCAGGATACAAACATGAGGCACTGCATTTCCCCAGAGGAGCGACTCCTTGTGACCTTGAGGTATGTGTGTTTCTTAAAATTGTGCTTACAGGATGGTTTGTGGGTTTCATGTCACACATAACATGTGTTCTTTGTTGTTTGTGTTTTTCCCGTCATGTAGATTTCTGGCCACAGTCAATAGTTACCATTCTTTACATTTTGAATGTCTTCTGGGAGTGACCACCATTTCCTGCATTGTGACATCCACCTGTTTCGTGCTGTGGCAGAGATTAAAGACCACGGTCATGCCTCAGTCCACGTGACAACACTGGCTTAGTATTTCTGAAGAGTTTTTTACTGGCACCCAATTTCCTCATTGTATTGGTGCCAGGGGCGGATTAAGGGTACCAAGTTTATAACTTTTTTATTTTTACGTCAATGGAGTGGTGTGTGAAGGATTATTTTTTTGCGGGAGCAGTTACAGTTTTTATTGGCACCATGTAAAGTACCATATAATGGGTGAATTGGAAAAAACTGAGATTCCTCCATGGTTTTTTGGATTTAGATTTTACTGTATATATTTACCTTCTCTTAAGGTAAAAGTAGATTTAACATATACTTTTACCTTAAGAGAAGGTAAATATATACAGACCCAGAACCAAGCTCAGCACATATATACAGCCTCAGAACCAAGCTCAGTACATATATACAGCCCCAGAACCAAGCTCAGTACATATATACAGCACCAGAACAAAGCTCAGTACATATATATACAGCACTAGAACCAAGCTCAGTACATATATACAATGCCAGAACCAAGCTCAATACATATATATAACGCCAGAACCAAGCTCAGTATATATATATATATATACAGCACCAGAACAAAGCTCAGTACATATATACAGCACCAGAACAAATACAGTTCAGCACAGAGATCATTTGCAAATTCAGTTAAACCCCTGCCATATAAATTTGTACATAATAAAACCACAGCTCCCAGTATGAACAATGGTTAGGATATGCTGGGAGTTGCTGTTTAACAAAAAGAATGCTACCATCCGTCATCTTGCTGCAGATCATACAGTGACTACAGTACTGATCAGTCACAGGTAGAATAAACATTTATATTGAGTGACTCACCGGTGACGCCTCAGATTATTTTTCGTTCTTTTTCTCTTTTCTTCTCCATCCGGTCCACACCTCTATGTTGACTTCTCCCGGGCACGGCCCATTTCTGCAATTTGCAGCTCAGATGTCTTCGGCTCCTCACTTTTCCAACATTTCCGCACCTGTAAACGAAGATAAAATTCTCATGATGCCACACTCTATGCTTCTAACTATAATAGTATCATACAATGAATATTATAGTACTATAAACTGTACTCCTGAATATAATAGTACTATACACTGTGCTCCTGAATATAATATTACTATACACTGTACTACTGAATATAATAGTACTATACACTGTACTCCTGAATATAATAGCACTATACACTGTGCAAGCGTGTGTGTGAGTGCGCGCGTGTGCGCGTGCGTGTGTGTGTATATAGGAGACAGCATATCTATAGCACGACGACCCTACAAACTGTGGATAGGATTAGATACAGTGGCTCAGCACAGTATTACACATGGTAGGATTAGATACAGTAGCTCAACAGACAGTATCACACATGATAGGATTAGATATAGGGACCAGCTTGCTGACATTGCGGTTCCAGTGCTGTTCCCAGAAAAGGTAAGTATAAGGCCTGATTTACACGAGCGTGTGCGTTTTGCGCACACAAAAAATTAGGCGTTTTGCGTGAGGAAAAGGCACATAACAGCTCCGTGTGTCATCAGCGTATGATGGGCGGCTGCGTGGTGCTTTTCTGTTTACTTTCAGAGTTTGACAGCTGTTGCGCGAATTACGCAGTTCGCACGGAAGTGCTTCCGTGCGGCATGCGTGGTTTTCACACACCCATTGACTTCAATGGGTGCGTCATGTGCAAACAGCGCACAAAGATAGGACATGTCGTGAGTTTTTTTCAGCGGACTCACGCTGAGCAAAACTCACGGACTGTCTGCATGCGCCCATAGACTAATATAGGTGCGTACGACACGCGTGAAAAGCACGCGTTTCGCACGCACGTATATCACGCTCGTGTAAACGAGGCCTAAGAATTGTTTTGCTTTTTTATGTGTTACTAATTATTTTTGTGTGTTTGTGTTATTTTACAGGTTCGGTTGTTGGACTACGTCGGATTCGAGGACTACTTCAATGACAGCGTTTTTTTTATTCTCAATAAAATGGTTACTGAGGGTTGTGTTTGTTTTTTTTAGTTCAATAAAATATTTTTTCTATGTCCTTGTATTTTTTTAAACTTTACTTTTACCGCCTTATTAATAGCTGCTGGCTGATTGACAACATCCATTACTAAGGCGAGGCTTAATATTAGAAGGCAGAGAGGCTAACACTAACCCCCAATACCCCGGTACCCACCGCCACCAGTGGTACTGGGAAGAGCCGGGTATGAACCAGTACCCGACCATCTGTAGTGATGGTCGGGTACCGGGTCAGCCACAGGCTGGTAATATCAGCCTGGGAAAGGCCAAAAACAGTGACCCTTCCCCCCCTGGTAACGCTAGGCTACTGCTGTTGTATCTGGCGGGGTCCCCCCAATTTTTCATAACCAGCCAGCAACAGCAGGTTAACATTACCAGGGGGGAAGGGCCACAGTTTTTGGCCTTTCCCAGCCTAATAATACCAGCTTGCGGCCGCCCCATTGCCCTCTGTACCGGTTAACACTAAGCCTCGCCTTAGTAATGGACGCTGTCAATCAGCCGGCGTCCATTACTAAGGCGGTAGTAATAAAGTTTAAAAAACAAACAAAGACATAGAAAAAATATTTTATTGAAATAAAAACCACCCAGACAACCCTTATTAACCATTTATTGATAATAAAAATGCAGTCATCGAAGTAGTCCTGGAATGCGACGTAGTCCAACCACCGAACCTATAAAAAAACACAAACACAACAAAAACGATTAGTAACACATGTGGTAGGCTTATATACAGGGCCCATCAGACAGGATCACAAATGGGCCATGTATCTAAGCCTACCATGTGCTTATGTAAGATGCTTAGATACAGGGCCCAGCAGACAGGATCACACATGGGCCTTGTATCTAAGCCTACCATGTGATTGGATTAGATACAGGGCCCAGCAGACAGCATCACACAATCTGTGTTCCTGTCTCATGGGCCCTCTAAGCCTGCAACATCGTAGGCTTAAAGGGATTGTCCAGTCCCTAAACATTGATGGCCTATCCTCAGGATAGGCCATCAATTGCTGATGGCTTGGGGTCCGTCTCCCGGGACCCCCAATCACCTGTTTAGAAGGGGCCGCAGCACTCGTACGAGAGCTGCTTCCCCTTCATTTCACTTACTCGCTCACACTGTGAATCGCCCACACGGATTCAGTGTGAGCAAGTGACCGGAATGAAGGGAAAGCACCAGCTCTCATATGAGCGCTGTGTCCCCTTCAAACCAGGTGATTGGCGGTGGTCCTGGGAGTCAGACCCCAAGCCATCAGCTTCAAGCAGAAGGGGTATCAAACTTACCCTGCTCTTCAGCCGCGGCGGATGTCCTTACTTAGGATGGTGGTGACGTCATGCGCTGCGCACCGGAAACAGGAAGGTAAGTACTGTAGTTACTATAGTAACGGGCCGCGGCTCCCGCTACTATAGTAACGGGGCGCGGCTCCCGTTACTATAGTGACTTTTTTTTATTGTGTAGTGCGTAGTGTAGTGTATAGCCACTGGTTGGGTAAGCGGTCCCACTTCACTCCGGTTCTCTGAACCGGCTGCAATTTTAACAGCCGGTAAGGGAGAACCAGGGTGAACTGGGCCCCCTTCCAGCCTCGGGCCCCGGGCACTTGCCCATATTGCCCTCATTGTAATCCGCCCCTGATTGATGCCCTAGACGGGAAGCACATTCGTGTGAAGAAGCCCCCACACTCTGGCTCCAGATACTATAACTACAAGCAGTATTTTTCTATCGTCTTGTTGGCCTTTCTATCGTCTTGTTGGCCTTGGCGGACAGTAATTTTTATTTTACCATAGTAGACATTGGGTCGTATGAAAGCTCTGCTGATGCACGCATATTTCGCTCATCCAGAATGGGTCAACGTCTTATGAGTAATCAACTTGCTGTGCCTGAACCTACCATCCTCCCTGGCTCCATCGGCCCACCAATCCCATATGTCATCATTGCAGATGAGGGTTTTGCCCTGACAAGGCAAGTAATGCGTCCATTTGCAAGAAGGTGCTTGAATGAGCATAGGCGCATCTTCAATTACCGCCTATGCAGAGCGCGAAGATGTGTCGAATGCACCTTTGGCATTATGTCTAACAGGTGGAGGGTGTTTATGACAACAATACAAATGTCACCGCAGAATGTGACACGTATCATCCAAGCGTGTGTAGTTCTGCATAACTTTAGCCGCATACATGATGCTAGTTTTGATGCAGAATATATCCTAAAAAATGCAACCACCACCAACACTGTGCCGGCAATTCCACTTGGGAGGGCTCTAACATCTGGACTCCGAGTGCGCAAAAAGTTTTGCCGAATATTTTGATAGCCCTGCTGGAGCTGTACTATGGCAGCACGATGCCATAGTTATTAGTATTGTGTACAAATGTCCTTAGTGACCCGTGTATTCTCTTTTATGTTTGGGGCTTGTTGTGTTAGGGACTCGCGGACATGAGGACCCTTGACGTGGGTTGCGAGCTTATATCTGTTTGGGTTTGGACTTGGCATTTATCAGGCAAACAAGTAATTGGATCAGAATAACATAGGCTCTACCACTGATTTCTCATACAATCACAACTGTCCTTTGTGCGTCAAATCTGAAAGCACTTCACGGCAACATTTAATTCTCTTTTGACTAAAGCCAAACCCCAACAGATGAACTAATACCTCAATGATGGCATGCTACAATGTTGGGCCCTGGTAAACAGTGTGTGAATGTACAATAACATCACGATTGCCAAACATTTTGAAAATGAGGAGTACAAAAGAATGGCCACACTCAATTGCAAATATAAACACCAGAGTTTATGTTCTCGCCACACAGAACCCCAAGTGCGAACATATGTAAACACAATAGTTAAATTGGCACCAACATGATGCGACAACAATAATAACAAAACCCTGAAGTCAGAAATAAAAAAAACACTACTTCATCCCACACGCACTCCTACAAGTCCTGGTATTCATGAGGCGAGGATGTGTATGTGCCCATTTCAGCACCACTATGCTGTCCACGGGCCTGCAGAGGATGTTCCTCAACAGCATAGTGGTGCTGATGCTGCGCCTGGTAGCCGTGGCTTTGGAAAGGAGGTGGATATGTTTCCGCTGCTCTGCTGTAGGGCGGAAAATGGCGCTCACGGCCAGCCACAGGACCAGGCAAAAAGCGGGCAGGCAATGGCCTGTACTGGTGTTGCCGTGCGCTGGGGGTGGCCGGTTGGGATGGCCCTGGTAAATTGGACCTGACTGAAGGCTCCTGTAATCCACGCCAATGCTCTATTGCGTAGAAGCAGTGGCGAGGATTGTTGGGTGGTGTGGCACTGTCAATCAACAAGATAATCGCGGACTGGAGGCACGGCAGCCTATTGTCTGGTACCTTGCGAAGTAGTGGCACCATGCTGCGGGCAAAAAAGTCGTAGCCGTCCTCATCTGCGGCACGACGCAGGTATTCCAGGACCCTGCCGTCCACTTGCGCACCCGCGGAAGCCATGTGAGTGTGTCTACGTCTGGCTGCTGCAGGATGTTGTGGCATTTCATCCGTTGTGACATGTGCTGGCGCGGACGCTAGTGGCGCAGGGTCCTGAGGTGTCGGCTCTGGGGTTAGGGGCAGCAGGCGAGTGGTGTTAACTTGCGCTTTGGACTCCCCATGGGCAGGCTCCTCTTCTGATTTGTTCAGATTGTCGCTGGTTCTAGAGTAGAAATGCATAATGACAAAAAACATTTAGACAATGAACAAACAAGCTCTTTTGAGGACATGACATAGTTACATAGTTACATAGTTAGTACGGCTGAAAAAAGACACATGTCCATCAAGTTCAACCAAGGGACGGGAAAAGGTAAGGGAAAAATTTCTACATATAGGAGCTAATACTTTTTTGTTCTAGGAAATTATCTAACCCTTTTTTAAAGCCATCTACTGTCCCTGCTGTGACCAGCTCCTGCGGTAGGCTATTCCATAGATTCACAGTTCTTACAGTAAAGAAGGCTTGTCGCCTCTGCAGGTTGAACCTTTTTTTCTCCAGACGGAGGGAGTGCCCCTTGTTTTTTGAGGGGGTTTTACATGGAACAGGATTTCACCATATTTTTTGTATGTGCCATTAATATATTTATATAAATTAATCATGTCCCCCCTTAGTCGTCTTTTTTTCAAGGCTAAATAGGTTTAATTCTTTTAATCTTTCCTCATAACTTAGATTCTCCATGCCCCTTATTAGCTTAGTTGCTCCTGTGAAAACAAACATTTTTTCATGCGACAGTAGGATTACTTATGCTCGCATCTCCATGATATCTTTCAGAAACATGAGCTGCTCTGTGTAGAGGTACCTCCTTTTTTTTGAGGCACCATCTCCACTTCTGCCTCTGTCGCCGTACTCCCTATGGAATTGATCCCTGGTGCTCCTCCACCGGGTCTTCACATCATGTACTGTAGAATGAACCCCAAAAAGATGATCACTCATTGTGTTAGCACACACAGCTACACTTCAATCAATTTTCCGGTCCTTACACAGAAAAATACATTCCACAAGGTGATGATGCAGCAACACAAATGAAACGTTGGGCATTTGGGAAATGTTAGCACAGGGACACACTACTGAATATGGATGACATTACATCTATAAATACATGTACTCACCAATTCTCTGACGGTCACGCGTGCTGCTTTTAGCCCATTCGTGGCTGAATAGCGACTGGGCTATATGGTCCCATGCCACTTCTTTGGCACACCGATCATGGTAGGACTCCGCACGGGTGTCCCACATCTCGGGCCTCTCCTGCACAAGGCAGATCAATTTCTCAACATCCATACCTCTAGGCATGCCTGCACTTCTCTGTGTGTAGCTATGTATGGGCCAAACAAGTTCTAAAGCACTTCCTGGTTTGTGCTTGTTTCGACAAGTTTTCTAAGTCATTTGCCTCCGCGTGGCATGCGTGATTTTCACGCACCCATTGACTTCAATGGGTGCGTGATGCGCGAAAAACGCACAAATATAGGACATGTCGTGAGTTTTACGCAACGGACTCACGCTGCGCTAAAATCACGGACTGTCTGCACGGCCCCATAGACAAACATAGGTTCATGCGACGCACGTGAAAATCACGCACGTTGCACGGACGTATATCACGTTCGTGTAAATCCGCCCTAAGACTGGCAGAATTGAAAAAGAGAGCGAAACACTGGAAGCCTCCTGAAAACATTTAGCATTCTGGATGTTGGTTACTAGTGTTCGGTTCTGTCTCACATGCCAATGTATGTCAGATGCAGAAACACTAAAAAGCTGGTAAAAGTGGTACTGAATTTTTTTATGGGGCATGTGTGGCTGATATATTGTCTAGTGCATTTCTGCAGATGTGCCCTATAATATAGGCTGTAACTCCGCATTGGTAGTAATGCAACATAGTGGTTCCACATTTTATGTAGATTATATCTTTGTATAAACTGTAAATAGTGGACAAACCCTTTAGGCTGGATTCACACTGATTCACAGGCTGTGTTTTGCTGCGTTTTTTTTTGTAATGCTGCCATATGTTACATTAAAGTCTATAGTAAAATATCAAATGCACTACACACAACTGCATTTTGGTTCTTGAAGTTTTTGAGTCTCTATAGGCTTCTCTATAGGACTTCAAAGATGCCAGAAAAAAAACATGTACAAAATGACACCAAATTAAAAGCGCCACCAAAAATGCCACTTAAATCACCTTAAAAAAACGCATGTTACATTTTAATAATGCTACTTTTCTTAGAAGCGATTTTTGATGCAGTTAAAATTGTCAGAAAAATTGTGTGAAGGAGGTCATAAGGATGTACAATGGCTTTTACAGATACGACTCTTTGACACCCCAGACTTTAAACACGCTGTGCATGCAAGACGATAAAAAAATACTTCTAAACTAGGAGCATTCTGCAATTTGCGCTCTCATTTTTTTTCACTT
Source organism: Rhinoderma darwinii (assembly GCF_050947455.1). Taxonomy (NCBI): domain Eukaryota; kingdom Metazoa; phylum Chordata; class Amphibia; order Anura; family Rhinodermatidae; genus Rhinoderma; species Rhinoderma darwinii. The sequence continues at coordinate 339,659,648 of NC_134689.1, forward strand.
TGATAAATTCAGCGACAAAAAATGTTCAAAGGGTTGTTTGATATTAGAAAAACTGATGTTTTTTTTGCAGAAAGGGTGTGTTCACACGCTTAACCAAAAACGTCTGAAAATACGGAGCTGTTTTCAAGGGAAAACAGCTCCTGATTTTCAGACATTTTTTAAGCCACTCGCGTTTTTCGCTGCGTTTTTCGCTGTGTTTTTTACGGCCGTTTTTGGAACTGTTTTCAATAGTCTATGAAAAACAGCTCCAAAAACATCCCAAGAAGTGACCTGCACTTCTTTTTCGCGGTCGTTTTTTTTACGCGGCCGTTTTTCAAAACCCGTCGGAACAGAACGCCTCGAAAAATGGCTCAAAATATGCCGTGTGAACATACCCAAACAGTGCTATTCCTGCCCACTCAAGTGAGTGGAACTAAGCTGCAATACCAAATACAATCTATTAACAGGTGTGGTGCTGTTTCTAGAAAAAGACGACCCATTTTTCGAATCTCAGACCTCCCGTGCAATAGTATGGTACATTTTACTTTGCAGAAGTATATTTAATTTGTGTGTACTTTATTTTCACTTCAAAAAAGTGAAAGCACAAGCCAAGTACAATATAATGGGAATTGGCTTGAGGTGGTTGAGCATTGCCACTGGAAACAGGTTCTTCAAGGATAATTTTGTTATACTAACTACATGGCGGGCTTTTCAACGGCTTACCTTAGTGATCCATTCTAGATTGATACTTCTGTGATCAGGACAGAAGATGCCTAAGGTTATTTTGGTTGCTGTCAAGATGCTCCTGCATGGTTGAAAAGTTACAAATGACATGTGCCTTAGGGCTAACAAATATTTTTAAGTACACCTCAGACATAAAGCATTAAAAACTGGCAAAGGAATGATAAAAAAATGGTGTTTTTTTTTTAAGGCAAGCAGTTTAAACAAGCTCTAATTCTTCTGAGGTTAAAGAGGTTGTCTCCCTATTACAGCATATGTACATCATAGATGGGGAAGGGGTCCACCGCTTGGGGCCCCCCTCCATTAGTCAGAGCAGAGAGGGACAATGTATGGCAGCTTATATTTGTGATATTTATTGTGGGTGAGCTTGTTTTCCTTGTGATCTAGACTTAGCAAAACCCAGAAAAGAAAGAAAATGGCCAGCTACCGTATCCCTAAGTATTTCCACATGCATGGATCCGCTTTTAAAACTCTTAAGCTATGTTCACACGCTTAACAAAAAACGTCTGAAAATATCGGATTTTACGCCGTTTTTTAAGCAGCTTGCCGTTTTTGCGGCTGTTTTTTGAGCTGTTTTTCTATTGAGTCAATGAAAAATGGCTCCAAAAATGTCTCAAGAAGTGATATGCACTTCTTTTTACGAGGCATTTTTTTACGCGCCCGTTTTTAAAACCGGCGACGTAAAGAATACCCCGTGGGAACGGAACGCAGTTTTTCCAATTTAAATCAGAGGGCAGATGTTTGGAGGCGTTCAGCCCCCACATTTGTAGCCATTTTTCAGGGCGTTTACGGCCCAAAAAACGTCTTAAAATAGCCCTTGTGAACATACCCTCACATTTCAAGCGCACGCTGTGTTCTTAGTCATAACTATCTGGTTTCCTTTAACACGTGACACTATAATCAGTGGCAACACCTTTTAAGACTGACCATAATGTTTTTCTTATTGCTTACATCATGTTTTAAGAGTAGCAGTTACAATATATATATTAAAAAATAAATATATATTGTTACTCACCTCTCCCGACTTCAGCAGCGTGTCCCGGCAAATGACCACAGCTCCAGCTGACGGACGTGTCTGGTTGCTAGGTGACTTTTCTCATGCTATGCTTGTTCCAGTGACGATACGGCTTCCTCTTCCTATACGCCGACCGTGTTGATTCGCCATGGCGACTACTGATGATGATCAAGGTTCATCCTGTAGTTTCCTATTGCTACTTTGAGTCTGTTCCTGACTCGTGATCCTGACCTTGTTTCTGGCTAACATTCACGTGGCTCTTGTGAATCTCCTGCTATTGACTCCTGGTATTGACTCCTGGCTATGATTCTGTCTCATTCTCCGGTTTGTTGCATCCTGACCTATTATCCGTTGACGACTCCTGGCTACGATCCTGACTTTGCTACAAGTTCTACGCTATAGCACATCCGTCACAAATCGGTGACTATTCTGGGGACTGTGACCTGGGAATCTGACCTACCAATTGAACAACTAATAACATTAAAATAGTGTTATATTTGAGAATTGGTGATAACATGATTTTAAAAAACAATCTATAGGGCTTATGCACACGGCTTTATTATGCTCTGTTTTGTACAGAGCTGTAAACAGGTTTGATGTAGAGGCGCATGAGCTCTGTACTGTACCTTCTGTACGAATCTGACAGAAAAAAATTGGGTGATGTTTTATCACATTCCGCATGTATGGAGGTAATCTCGCCACAGAAGCATCGCTTTTAGGGAAGAATATATATACACGGAGTCCGACAATGCCTGGACAGCAGCACACATTCGCTGCATGGCTCAGTACCAAAGCAACCGTACAGGTTCTGTGCCAGTGTGCATGAGACAATTTTATTAATTACATCTTTTTAGTAGAATTCTGCTCCCTCAATGTATTAGACCTTGATATACCAAGGCTTGATGCCAATTTATTTTTTTTAACTGAACAAATTGTTAATTCCATAAATAAATGAAGGAATGTTAAGCAAGGTTAAGTGCTAGATATGACTTTGTCTCTTTCTGTTCCAGTGGTTTGTTTTGTTTTTACAAATCTAACCCTCTATAATAAACATTTAGCCTGGATTCACACACATGCAGTTTTTGCTGTTGTTTTTTTTTATTTACATACATTTTTTTATATAACTGAAATGACCTATTTTAGCATATGAATGTAAAAGAGGGGAGTCTTACACTTAGCACTCTCCTCTATGAACAAGGGTGGAGAGTTGCTAAAAGAGCAACTCTTGTTCTTGCTGATCTGGTCCATCCATGTATTATTTGTACGGCCATTAATTTGAATGTTTGGCATATATATGGCCAGCCGGAGCTTTGCCCGACGATACTGACTCCCAGGCCAGCTTTCATTTGAAAAGAGGTTTAAGTGTGGAGGCACTTTTTTTCATGATCCCTTTAAAGGGGTTGTCTGAACAAGAAAAGGTGAGGGGTTGTTTCACCTTTCTTAAATGAAGCCAGCCAGCATGGACGTGTTGTGTCAGCCAGAGCAGGAGATGTTCTAGCTCATAGAGAGGAGTCCCCTTTTTTTATGCTCATATGCCCTAATAGGGTATATGGACAAGGGGCTGTCTTCATGAAACAACCCTACAAGTGTGAAGGCCCTCCTCTCCTCATATTAAATAAACAATATAAAAATAATACAGTGACAATAGAAAAAAGCAACTAAAAATGTATTTCTGAGATACAGATTTGAAAAAGACCATCGACAGGGAAAATGTTAATTTTTTTAATGCAAGTCAAGCAATGTTGAGAGTCTTTTACAATAATGTCCTGACGCCTTAAAGATTGTGTCAGACCATTTGTAAGCAAGTTTAATAATTTTTTCCTGATCATAAACCGGCCTTCATTCTTTCTCTTTGATTACAGGTTAAGTGCAGTTTTGTGCTCGTATCTTTTGACTACCTGTCTTTTCCAAATTGCCAATTACTCATATAAAAGGAAGTCCGGCAGGACTGATGTTTGATTGTGTGGTGCAGAATTTATTTCTGAGTTTTGATTAAAGCTTTTTCTGCCATAATGAAATCAGAGGTTTGTTTCTCCTAAATATACAGGCTCTATCTGAGTGAAAAGATGAATAACTTAGCAAATACATGTCATTACTTGACTTACCTTGTATTATTTTGAGCAAATATTATAGTCCAGAGCTGCATTTAGAATTCTGCCAATGTTTGCTGAAACCAGTCAACAGACTGTCAACAGACATAACCCTGATATCATAGCAGTGCTCTGGTAATACAATGTTTTCTTCTGCACTGCATGTTTTCCATAGTCAGGTTATTTTACAATGCCACTAGTATCACCTGTAGTCAAGATCATCTCATGCCAAATGCCTTCTGAGCAGCAAATTCTGAAACATAATTTACTGTATCTGTTCTGTCCTGGAAGGTGGATATGATTTTCTTCTGTATTGGTTTCTAGAGTTGTTATTACTATACTCTGTAAGTTCTTGTTCTGTATGATAGTATAGAACTGTTTTTCTTCTTCTCTGTATTCTAGAACTGATTCTTTTTCTAGTGTTGTCTCGTGTAAAGGAGGATTTCTTATGTCTAAAATTGCTCCATATGAACTTATTGTATTTGCAAACCATTTTGCCTCTGTGTATTTGTTTTGTCAAACTAATGGAAGTAGATCCTCTTGGAAGGAAGAAGGAAAGCCTGTTAAGTGTCCCTATTGTTTCATATAAAATTGATCAGGTACCAGATAGACATTGCAGCTTTATATCTGTCATATACTTAATTATTGGCTTACCAGATGCTTTATTGTAAGGGTAGCCACTCCGTTTCTGGCTGCCATTGGGCCACGTGATCTTCTTTCGGACCACCCAAATCCTACAGCATTTGCTGTAGGCACCGGAGGTCAGTCTTTCAATGCAATTCTATGAGACTCACATTGAGGCTCTCATGGACTTGTACTAAGAGATATTGGGCAGAAGAAATAAATTTGCCAGAGTTCTTCTTTAATGTGTTGTGCCTGGATACAGGAGCAAACACAGGATTTTTAAAAAAGAGTTTCCAAGCATTTTGGTGCCCAGAACAGACGCTCCTCCACTTCCATTATCACTTTGCCAACTTTCTACATGTACAGTACTACGTCACACATTTTTGTGATAGTATTCCTGTAATATCCCTGGTGGTCTAGGATGGCTTAGCGGTTAATACTGATTGTATCTGTTGATCTTTGGTGAAGAAGGGGTTAATATTGATATCTAGTATCAGTGGTGGTCTAGGATGTTATGGGTTAATATCAAATATACCTGGAGGTCTACGGTGGTCTAGTAATTAACTCTTACTATGACATATAGTAATTATATTGTTTAGTATTATATGGTCTAGGATGAAGGGGTTAACAAATAGTGGTGTTCTGTGAAAAGACGGTATACCTATAATTTCATTTTCATTTAATCTAAAATGATCCAGAATTCTTATAGGGGTCTGATCTCTGTTTTTATTTGACAGAACTTTAAATCCCCCCTACCTTCACACAACCATCCAGTTACATGATAAAATTCTATCTGCCTGCAGCTGCACAGGGGGGATAGAAGGATTTATTTTTTATTTAACTTTTTTCCTGAACTCCCAAAAGTAATGTTTCCAGGTACTAGGGCCCCCTGCCCTTAGTTTGCCTATAGGTTACTTAGCCAAAACTGGCAGATCCTCCAACGTCATGGCAGAGATCCGCAAAAGAGAAGCTACAGTTGTTGGCACTTCACACAGTGCTAGGGTTGCTTTGAATGAATATCTTCAAAGCCTGTCATCTTTCTCCATTAGGATTCAGTATTTACTGTGAGGATTCCTTGATTTATGGCAGCTCCTGGCTCTTATGTGTTGCCTGTCTTCAGGAGTCCTGCTGCCATGATGCTGGAGGGTTTGCCAACTCTATTGGAACTGCAGGGTAAAAACGTCTCATGTATGTGGCAGGTTTACAGTTGAAGATATGCCTGCTTGTAATTTTATCTGAACTGTTAGATACACTATAACGTAATTTGTCACTGTGACTGACACAATTATGGAGACACTGTGGCTTGCATTGTTATGTTGGAACGGTGGAGGTTAATGTTAAATATGAAAAATGTCTCCCTGAAGTACACAGAACAGGAAGTGTCATCATGCGGACACAGTTATAAGAGCTATGGACCTATAACCTAAAGCACTGATAACCCAGCAATGCTGACTTATTGTAGGTCTGATTTAAAATGTTATTCCTAATCTTGAGAGATAACCATGAACAGCCATGTTACTTATTTATGCAAACATATATGAACTGTTTCCATCCACTAGTAATACCACATAGTGACCCGATTCTCTTAGAAGCAGGGAAGTTACTTACTGGTCCAGCCATTGTATCGATACATTTGTTACTAGACGGTCTGCCTTGTACGTTGGTTCTATTCAGAAGTTCTATTCTGGGCACTGTATGGCACTATCTGAGCACCATATGCAGAAAATTTATAAGGCTATGTTCACACATAGTGCAATTGCTGCAGATTTTCCGTTCGGTCGGAAAATCTGCAGCGTATTACAGTAGCAACTAAGTGGATGAGATTTAACAAATCTCATCCACACGCTGCGGAAAATTAATCCGGAGGATGTCAATTTATGGTGCGTAATGGTTGTGCATTTGTTGCAGAGTTTCCTTATTGTGTTTAATGGGGGAGAGAAAATCTGCAACAAATGACAAATGTGTTTTTTTTTTTGCTGTATAATACCTGCATTTCTGCAGCAAATATCACAACTAGAAGAAAAAAAACAAAATATGTTTCAACTTTAGAAGAAAGACCATAATCCCTTCTCCTGGTGCACCCATAGCGACATATCTCTACTTCTCAAATTGGTCTGCGATAATCCAGCCAGGTTTATGTGGGCCCTTGGCTGACACAGACTTAGTACGCCCCTTTGCGGGGGAACTCACAGCGGCAGTAAAATTGCAGAAAACGTCCCTTTGTGCCTCTATATAGACGTTAGGCCATGCTTATGACCCCACAGAGAAGTTAGGCCCCCAGTTTGCACCCGCATAAATGTAGTGCCCTCTGTAGATAGTGCCACACAGCCCCCTCCCAGGTAGTGCCATACAGCCCCTCAGGTAGTGCCACACTGCCCCCCTCCCAGGTAGTGCCACACAGTTCCCCCTCCCAGGTAGTGCCACACAGCCCCCACCTCAGAGGTAGTGCCACACAGCCTCCACCTCTCAGGTAGTGCCACACAGCCCCCTCCTCCCAGGTAGTGCCAAACAGCCCCCTCTTCCCAGGTAGTGCCACACAGCCCCCCTCCCAGGTAGTGCCACACAGACCCCCTCCCTGGTAGTAACACACAGCTACCCTCCTTGGTAGTACCACACAGCCTTCTTCCCTGTAGGTAGCACCTTTGGGGTTCCCTCTAGGAGTGGAATCCCCAGCCAGAGCATTGCCGATGCTCTGTCTAGGGATTCCGCTTCAGGAGAAACCACTGACGTCACTGTCCATATATGGTCTGTATTGTCAGGGCAACCCCAGAGTCATAGTCCCGGGCAGAGCACTACTAGCACTTTGCCTGGGACTCCTGCTCTGCTCCTGACATGACTGTCCATATATGGATAGTGATGTCCGGAGCAGAGCTGAAGTCCCAGGCAGAGCGCTAGTAAAGGCTCTGTTCCGATACTCCATCTCTGGGGAAGCCCCTGATATCAATGTCCATATACAGCTAGTGATGTCAGGGGCAACCCCAGAGCCAAAGTCCCAGGCAGAGCGCTACTAGCACTCTGTCTGGGACACTGCTCTGCTCCTGACAACACTGTCCATACATGGACAGTGATGTCAGGGGCTTCCTGAGAGACGGAGTCCAGGAGCAGAGCCGCTTGACGCCGGCTCTGAATCCGGCCTTCTGGGATGACGTTTTGTTCCACGTGACCGCTGTAGCGTCACGTGGGATGAGATGTCATCCCAGGTTGCTGGTTAAACAGGGGATCAGGGAGTGTTTGCTACAATAGCTTCAGGGTGGGGGGGGGGGGTATAGTTTGTTTTCTTTTTTTAATCCCCTCTGCTATCCTCTTCTTTTTTGCAGTGGGAAATCAGGATGAAAATCTGCACCAAATCAAACACAATTTGGTGCAGACTTTCAAACGGAATTCCTGTGGATTCTGGGTCGGATCTGCTGCAGTTTTCCGCAGCAAATCCAACCCGTGTGAACATACCCTAAAGGTTCACCTTCACCTTAAAGGGATTATCCCGGGACCAAAAATTGCTTGAAATTTATATATTTATTTGTGAAAAGAAATCACTTACCAATGTACTTTCATTTTTATTTCTGTACTGAATCGTGCAGTTTAAACACAGTGAAGTGTTACCGAAAGTCCTGTAGTTTTTCTAATAATTGTGACGCACCGACATAGTTCCACGTGACTGAGAGCTTGCTTCCTGTGCCGTCTGTGTCAAGCGCATGACCGCAAGGAGCTAGCACATTGCATATCGCTGGAGTCCCTGAGCAGAGCAGCTGCTGATGCTCTGCCCGGAGGCTCCATCACTGCTCCCGAGGTCATTGTCTATACATGGACAGTGATGCCAAGTATTCCCTATCGCTGGAGTCCCCGAGCAGAGCATCAGCTGATGTTCTGACTGGGGACTCCAGCAATGCTCTCGACGTCACTTTCCATATATGGTCAATGACGCCAAGAGTTCCCTATTGCTGGAGTCCCCATGCAGAGCATCAGCTAATGCTCTGTCCGGAGGCTCCAGCACTGTCCCGACATCCCTGTCCGTATATGGACAGTGACGTCAGGAGTTTCCTATTGCTGGAGTCTCTGAGCAGAGAATCAGCTGATGCTCTGCTCGGGTACTCCAGCGATAGGGAATGTGACAGCCCCTTGCGGTCATGCGCTTGATAACATGCCAACACGATCAGCACAGGAAGCAAGCCCTCAGTAACGTGGGGCTATGTCGGCTCGTCATCAATATTAGGAAAACTACAGGATTTCTGCCACCACTTCACCGCGTTTGAACTGCACGATTCAGTATACAATTAAAAATGAAAGTACATTAGTAAGTGACTTCTTTTCACATAAAAATATAAATCCCAAGTAATTTTTGGTCCCTGGATAAACCATTTAAGCTCATCTTAATTCGATAGAAGTAGGTTCTATAGTGCACTTATGAGTAGCAAGGCATACAGACAGTGGCGTAACAACCTTGGTAGCAGCCGTAGCGACTGTTACTGGGCACGCAGCTTGAGGGAGCCCATGCCGCTAGCCGACATGCCCCCCCATATGTCCCGTGGTGCCGCTAGCAGCCGTTATACAGCTTTAGCGACGCTACTACGGGACCCGCGCCACCAAGCCTCTAACATTTATGGGCCGGGTGACATGGGCCTCCTCATGCCATTCTGCCCTGCCAATCAGCGCCTTTGAACGGGATCATGTGAGTATGTAACGTTTTTGTTTTTTCTAATAAAACTGTGAGTGGCATTATCTACAGAGGGGTCTATATGTGGGGATGTGGGCCACTGTATACAGGGGGATCAAAATGTGGGGATGTGGGGCACTATCTACAGGGGGGTCTATATGTGGGGATGTGGGGCACTATCTACAGGGGGGTCTATATGTGGGGCACTTTATACAGGGGGGTCTATATGTGGGGATGTGGGGCACTATCTACAGGGGGGTCTATATGTTGGAATGTAGGGCACTATATACAGGGTGGGGTCTATATGTGGGTATGTGGGGCACTATATACAGGGGGTCTATATTTGGGCCACTATATACAGGGGGGTCTATATGTGGGGCACTATCTAGAGGGGGTCTATATGTGGGGATGTGGAGCACTATCTACAGGGGGGTCTATATGTGGGGATGTGGGGAACTATATACAGGGGGAGCTATATGTGGGACACTATATACAGGGCTGGGCACTATGTAGAGCACTATCTATAAGGGAGCTATTTGTAGGGCACTATCTATAGAGGTGGGCTATATGTGGGACACTATATACAGGGGTGGGTTACCTGTGGGGCACTAGCTACAGGGGGCTATATGTAAGGCACTGTCTACGGGGGTGGGCTATATGTGGGACATTATATACAGAGGAATCTATATGTGAGGTACTATCTACAGAGGTGGGCTATATGTGGAGCACTAGCTATAGGGTAAGCTATATGTAGGGCAGCACAGTGGATCAGTGGTTAGCACTATTGCCTTGCAGCTCTGGAGTCCATATGTGGGCACTATCTACAGAGGGCTGTATGTGGGGCCCTATCTACAGGGGCTTTTATGTAGGGCACTATCTACAGACACTCTTTGGGGGTCACTATCTACAGGGGCCTATGGGGGCAGTATGTACTGGGGGCACGGTGTGTGTGTGTGTGTGTGTGTGTGTGTGTGTGGGACACAGTGTATAGTACTATTATAATCAGGGACACAGTCTATGGTGCTATTATAACTAGAGGTGCAGCGTATGGTACTTTATTATATTTCGAGGTGTTGAGAATTTTAACTTCGTTTACAGGTGCAGAAATGTTTTAAAAGTGAGAAGCTGAAGACATCTGAGCGGAAAACTGCAGAAATGGGTCGTGGCAGGAAGAAATCCATCATAGAGGTTTGTACCGGAGGGAGAAGGAAAGAACTAGAATCTGAGATGTCACTGGTGAGTCACTTAATGTAAATGTTTATTCTGCCTCTAATCAGTACTGTAGTCACTGTATGATCTGCAGAGAGATGATGGGTGGTATAATTTTTTTTTGGGGAAACAGCATCTCCCAGCATATCTTTACTATTGTTCTGGCCATGCTGGGAGTTGTCGTTTTACACCGTACAAACCTTTACGGCAGGGGTTGCACTAAATTGAGCTGTATTTGTTCTGGTGTTGTATATATGTACTGAGCTTGGTTCTGATGCTGTATTTAAGCACTGAGCTTTGTTCTGGTGCTGCATATATGTATGAGCTTGGTTCTGGTGCTGTATATATGTACAGAGCTTTGTTCTGGCTCTGTATATATGTACTGAGCTTGGTCCTGGGGATGTATATATGTACTGAGCTTTGTTTTGGCTCTATTTATGTACTGAGCTTGGTTCTGGTGCTGTATATATGTCAGAGCTTTGTTTCTAGTGCTGTATTTATGTACTAAGCTTGGTTGTGGTACTGTATATATTCACTGAGCTCAGTTGTGGTAATGTATATATGTACTGAGCTCGGTTCTGGTGCTTTATTTATGTACTGAGCTCGGTTCTGGTGCTGTATATATGTACTGAACTTGGTTCTGGAGCCGTATATGGAGATGTAATTATATAGAATATATTTATAATAACAAAATTGCCAGGCAGATGGAATTGTTCTCAATTCATTGGATATTTCAAGGGAACCTGTCTGGTAGTTTTAACCCCTTGAACAGCCACCATGCGGTAGTACATGACCTGACAATATTTCCAAATGTATGTTTTTTTCAGATGCAGCAAAGTGTTTAAAATCCACTTTAAAACGGCATACACTATATGCTAATTACTCATTAAAGGGTCATAGGGCGGTGCCGCTATCCTGAAGAGTTACATAGTCCTCCTCTAAACCCAACTTTCCATGTTTTATTGACATCCCCCTGGCTGATACAACTTTATCAGATGCACCATTGCCTTGTGGCACTATACAATATGGGGGGCTGTGTGGCACTATACACAAGGGGGAGCTGTGTGGCACTATATACAAGGGGGAGCTGTATGGCACTATACACAAGGGGGAGCTGTGTGGCACTATACACAAGGGGGAGCTGTGGGGCGCTATACACATGGGGGAGCTGCGTGTCACTATATACAAGGGGCTGTGTGGCATTATCTACTAGGGGGGCTGTAAATGGAAGTGTGTCCCCCCTTTAACGGAGACGGAGGGGGGGGGATATAGAATGTGTGTATGTCTTAATGTCCCATGGGTCAAGTCTGTAGAGACACAGGCCTGACCATGGGACTATACTCATAACAGGACAGTGACAATTAGTCACTGTCCTGACTTAATGATCAGGGAGTGAGATGGGAGATATTACCTTTGATCTCCTGTCTCCACGCTCGGCGGAGGGGGGGGGGCTGGAGAGGTAATTGGGGATTCATCCTGTGGACATCCCCCACTGATTGGGCTTGCCTCCTCCCCGCACGCTCGTGAGCCGGCCGGTAACGACACATGTGAGCCAGGCGCGAGTGGCACTATCGTGCCTGCGCCTGGCTCAGGAGCAAGCGTGCCGGCGGGGTTTAAATAGCGCTGCGCCGGTATGTTCGCTCTCTATTTCCTGCTTACCGGCTCCACCAATGGACATCCCCTCTTCCTTCGTGGTCTCCTCTCTCCTGGTCTTCCCTTCCCTCGTGGTCTCCTCTCTCTCCCTGGTTTACCGTTCCACCGACGTCCTCCACTCCACCAACGATCCCCTGGACAACGAGCGCTAAGTATCTCCCCTATACAACGAGCTAACACCTATACCTCCCCAGTAACCCTTTCCTGTAACCCCCACATTACCTACACCCCTACCTACACATTCCGATCATACATCCCTAGCAACCCTTCCCATCGGCAGTCCCTGTTAAACCTTGCAGTCCCTGTTAACCCTTGCAGTCCATGTTCTCTGTTAACCCTTGCTGCCCTGTGTACCCTGCAGTGACCCTTGACCTGCACATCCCCAGAAACACAGTAACCCATTCCTCTTGTTCCTCCTTATATGGTATTAACCCTTAGTGTATAGGGAAAGTTATATTATGAGGGAGTGGGACAGAAATAGTGAGCGTGTATTGTATTGTATATGTATGTTTAGGTAAGTGGGTGGTGGTATAACGTAGGATTGTGATACCGTGTTTATACTGTATTACGTATAGTGTGAGTATACTCAGTATATATTAACTTATTATATGTATTGGGGTATACTAATACTATACTGTGATCGGTTATTGTGTTCTGTGTTTGGTGTATTTTATATGTGTAAGTGTGATTATTGTTAGTAATAAATATTACCTTTTATTCACTATACAATTTTATTTACTGAGTCTTATTCCCATGAGTAGCAGAAAAGCAAGTAGATTAACGTTAATATAAGGAAAAGGTAGGGGAACTAGGCATAACCCTAGTGACCCTGATTATAAAGGAGGTAGTAATAGTGGGTGACACGAGTAAGTGAATCCCACCATTATACCAGCCCTTTAACAGGGGCTGTATGGCCCTATTTACAAGGGGGAGGGCTGTGGCTCTATCTACAGTGGGCTGTGTGTGGCACTATCTACTAAGGGGAAGGAGCTGTGCGGCTCTATCTGCTAAGGGGGGGGCTGTGTGGCACTTTATGTAAGGGAGGGGGACTGTGTGGCACTATATACAGTGGGAGCTGTATAGCGCTATATACAGGGGGGGCTTTATGGCGATATCTACAGGGGGCTGTATGACACTATCTACAAGGGGGAGGTGGGGGGGCGCTATCTACAAGTGGGGTGTGACACTGTCTATAGGCGGCGCTGTATAGCACTGTCTACAGGGGGCTGTATGGCACATTCTACAGGAGGCACTATATATAAGGGGGGGGGCTGCTTGTGGCACCTGGGGGGCCCCCAGTCAAGAGTTTGCTATGGGGCCCAGTCATTCCTAGTTACGCCTCTGCATACAGTATATTGATGGGGTTAATACATAAAACCAAAAAGCATTTGTAAATATCTTGTTTCTTTGTTCAGTTGTTACATATCACATTTTGTAGAATATGCAGCCACTACATTTATTATTTAGAGGAAATCATTTTCTTTTGGTTCATTATACTATCAAATCTTTCCACGATGCTAGATGTGTTTAGACTACGTCTATTAATACTGTATATCCCAGAGTCATAATTGCTGATTTGCATAATGTACAATTGTAGGGATATATTCTTCTGTAATTGACTGGCACACAGTGCTTTAGCTGATAATAACCAATCTAAGACAACTGGCATATATGGAAAAAATATTGGTAGAGGATGTGGCTAAAATGTACTATCCCATATTTCCAATTACCCACCAGTGAAATGGTGGTCATTTACCATAGACTAAAAATAGTTTTTACATTTAAATTAGATATATTTATGTATTTCTGTAATTTAGGGTCATTTTCTTACTTTGAATGATGTTAGTTTCTTGTTATTGGGGAGATTTTAAAAAAAACAAAAAAACAAAAAAGAGAATAAACCCTGATTGGTTGCTACAGTTTTGATAAATCTCCACCAATGTGGGACAGATCAAGGATTTATAACCCTGACCAAGGGGATACTTACCATAGTGGTAGACCATGTGGTTACTTTGCGGCCCTTGGAGAGAGTTGGCCCAACATGGAATAAATTGGTCTCAACCGGTTCAGAACTTGTCTCTCCAGCGGAACTTTGAAAAAGAAGTGGTAAATTGGTCCAAGGGCCATGGAAAGGGAGTAGAGGGGATATAAATATTAGGCTGTTCTGCCCTCGAAAAGCACCCATTTTGATTTTTCTATTGGGCATCTTCTCTTCTATGCACACTACTGGCCCTGACCATCTAGGGTCACTGTCCTGTTTATAAGGGTGCGTCCAGACGTGGTGGATTTACTGAAGATTTGTGGTCTGCAGCAATTTACGGTACAATACAAGTGGATTAGGTTTTCAAAACTCTATCTACATGTAGCAGAAATAATCCTCACTGAAAGCAGGACATGCTCCTTCTTGTGGAGAAGCAGCAGATTTTACCCCTTTGTAATCCAGAGGGTGAAACCTGTGGTAAATCTGCAATAAATCCGCCACCTCTGAGCGCACCCTAACAAATGTAAAGTTTGCCGGAGATTCGTTGCAGATTTGCTGCAAATTTGTGGCGGAAACTGTCCACCATGTCTGGATGACCCCCAAAGGTCAATGACAAAATGAAATGATTTTGTTATGTTTACCAGACAATTGCAAAGGGATAATACAAAAATTTTGGAGATATGTTTAAGCCCTTAGTGACTAAGCCTGTTTTGGCCTTAAGGACCAGACCATTTTTTTCAAATCTGACATGTATCAATTGAAGTGGTAATAACTTTGGAATGCATTTATTTTTTTCAAGCGATTCTGAGATTGTGTCCTCGTGACACATTGGACTTTAAGTTAGTGGTAAAATTTGGCCGACACATTCAGTGTTTATTTATCAAAAACACCAAAATGTAGAGAAAATTTGCAAAAATTAGCATTTTTTAAAATTTAAATGTATCTGCTTGTAAGGCTGGGTTCACACGACCTATTTTCAGGCGTAAACGAGGCGTATTATGCCTCGATTTACGCCTGAAAATATGGCTCCAAAACGTCGGCAAACATCTGTCCATTCATTTGAATGGGTTTGCCGACGTACTGTGCCGATAACCTGTAATTTACGCGTCGTCGTTTGACAGCTGTTAAAAGACGACGCGTAAAATTACAGCCTCGTCAAAAGAAGTGCAGGACACTTCTTGGGACGTTTTTGGAGCCGTTTTCTCATAGACTCTATTGAAAAGAGCTCCAAAAACGGCCGCGAAAAACGCTGCGAAAAACGTGAGTTGCTCAAAAAACGTCTGAAAATCAGGTGCTGTTTTCCCTTGAAAACAGCTCCGTATTTTCAGACGTTTTTGGCTCAGCGTGTGAACATACCCTAAGACAGATAGTAATACCACACAAAATAGCTACTATTTCACATTTACCATAGGTCTACTTTATGTTTGCATTGTTTTTTGAACATCCTTTTATTTTCTAGGACGTTACAAGGCGTAGAACTTTAGCAGCAATTTCTCAAATTTTCAAGAAAATGTCAAAAGCCTTATTTTAGGGACCGGTTCCATTCTGAACTGGTTTTGAGGGCCTAATATACTATAAATCACCCCATTTCAAAAACAAGACCCCTCAAAGTATTCAAAACAGCATTTAGAAAGTTTCTTAACTCTTTAGGCGTTTCACAAGAATTAAAGCAAATTAAAGGTGAAATTTACAATAATAATTTTTTTTTGCAGAAAATCAGTTTTAATCAATTTTTTTCTGGAACACAGAAGGTTTTACCAGAGAAACGCAAATCAATATTTATTGCCCAGATTCTTCAGTTTTTAGAAATATACCACGGGTGACCCTAGTGTGCTACTGGACTGAAACACAGGCCTCAGAAGCAAAGGAGCACCTAGTGGATTTTGGGACCTTATTTTCATTAGAAACTTATTTTAGGCACCATGTCGGGTTTGAAGAGGTCTTGTGGGGCCAAAACAAAGGAAACACCCCAAAAAAGACACCATTTGGCAAACTACCCCCTCAAGGAATTTATCAAGGGGTATATTGAGCTTTTTGACCCCACAGGTATTTTGCTGAATTTAGTGTAATTAGGCTGTGAAAATGAAAATCTACGCTTTTTCTAATAAAATATTGTTTTATCTCAGATTTTTCCATTTTCACAATAGATAAAGGAAAAAAAGGACCCCAACATTTGTAAAGCAAACTCTACTGAGTATGGCAATACCCCATATGTGGTAATAAACTGCTGTTTGGACCCACGACAGGGCTCAGAATGGAAGGAGCGCCATTTGGCCTTTGGATGTCAAATTTTGCTTGACTGTTTTTCAGGTGCCATGTTTCATTTGCAGAAACTTTTTTATTTTTTCTCCACCAGATCTTATTTGTTGCGGGACAGTCTGTAGTTTTCATTGGTACCATTTTGGGGTACACGCAATTTTTGATCACTTTTTATTACATTTTTTTGGCAAGCAAGGTGACCAAAAACCAGTAATTCTGACAAAGTTTTTGTTGTTGTTTTTTTTACAGTGTTCACCCTGGGGTAAAAAAATAAATTTTACTTTATTCTGCGGGTCGATATAATTACGGCGATACCATATGTGTACAGTGCTTTTACGTTTTGCAGCGTTTGCACAAAAAAAAAAAATCCCTTTTTTTTTTAATAATAATAATTTTTTTGTGTCACCGTATTCTGAGAGCCATAACTTTTTTCTTTTTGCGTTGACAAGGCTGTGTAAGGACTCGTTTTAGTGATTGCGTCATTGTTTTTTATTTTTATTTTTTTACACTGTTCACTATGCGGGACAAATAACATTATAGTTTTATAGCTTGGGTTATTGCGGACGCGGTGATACCAAACATGTGTACTTTTTAAAAGTTTTAATTTTTTTCTCCATAATAAAAGACTTAGTATAGGAAAAAAGGCAGTTTTTAATTTTTACACTTTTGCTGAACTTGTTTATAACTTTTTTTGTCCCACTAGGGGGCTTTAACCCCTGCACCTCTCATCTTTATTCTAATACATTGCACTACCCACGTCATGCAATGCATTAGAGCTGTCAGCTATTCACTGACAGCAAGCCTATTAGGCTCCGCCTCTGGGTGTGGCCTTATAGGCTTCCGTACGTGACAGACCAGGAGGCCACTGTTGGCCTCTGGTTGCCATAGCAACGATCGGCATCCGTGCGACCACATTGCAGTGATGCCGATCTCCTGGAAACTACTAAGATGCCGCGATCGCTTTTGATCACAGCATCTAAGGGGTTAATGGCAGGGAACGGAGCTAGCTCCGTTCCCTGCTGCTACAGCAGGATGTCAGCTGTAACATACAGCTGACACCCGTCAGCTTATGGCGCAAGCTCAGCTTCTGAGTCCGCCGCCATCTTTCATCTGCGGCCAGAAGCCTTTTAAGCCCCGCCTCTTGGCGGGGCCTAACAGGCCGCCGTACATGGCAGACAGAAGGCCGTTGTTAGGCCTCCTGTTGCCAACAGCCAATTGCCTAGCATGGCTGCCCGGCTCTTTTAGCCCGGTAACCATGCTGCAATACTGTGATTGG
The DNA here is from genome assembly GCF_050947455.1 of Rhinoderma darwinii. Classification (NCBI taxonomy): domain Eukaryota; kingdom Metazoa; phylum Chordata; class Amphibia; order Anura; family Rhinodermatidae; genus Rhinoderma; species Rhinoderma darwinii. The sequence continues at coordinate 339,677,126 of NC_134689.1, forward strand.
TCAGTCACTACTGACTGACCAATCACAGTGATCGCAGCCGATGTCACTTTTCTGTCACTGTGTCTTTTGAGCTCAAGGCAGCAGTAAAATGGCAGAAAATGTCACTTTGTGCCCCCATATAGACATTAGGCCCTTTTTATGCCCCCATATGGAAGTTAGGCACCCAGTTTGTACCTCCATAACTTTAGTGCCACACAGCCCCCCTCCCAGGCAGTGCCACACAGCCCACCTCCCAGGTAGTGCCACACAGCCCTCCTCCCAAGTAATGGCACACATCCCCCTCCTCCCAGGTAGTGCCACACAGCCCTCCTTCCGGTTAGTGCCACACAGCCCTCCTTCCGAGTAGTGGCACACAGCCCCCCTTCCGGATAATGCCACACAACCCCATCCTCCCAGGTAGTGCCAAACAGCCCCCTCCTCCCAGGTAGTGCCACACAGCCCCCCTTCCAGGTAGTGCCACACAGCCCTCCACTCTGGTAGTGCCACACAGCCCCACTCCCTGGTCATGCCATCTCCCCTACCTGGTAGTGCCACACAGCCCCCCTCCCTGTAGGTAGCGCCTTTGGGGTTCGCTCTAGTGGAATTCCCAGCCAGAGCATTGACGACGCTCTCCTTGGCGATTCCGCTTCAGGAGAAGCCCCTGGATAGTGATGTCCAGAGCAGAACTGAAATCTCGGGCAGAGCACTAGTAAGGGCTCTGCTCCGGGACTCTGTCTCTGGGGAAGCCATTGACATCACTATCCATATATGAACAGTGATATCAGGAGCAGAGCAGTGTCCCAATGAGATATATTACTCTTTTCTTTAAACCCTTCCTTCCATTTGAATCCACTTCTCCCTTTGGCTCGGAAAAACGACATAAAAACTGCACCAAAAACTGCATGTGTGATCCTGGCCTAAAAATAATAAAAACACTATATTCACTTTTCCAATTTTCTGCTGCATCCCTGGTAAATTTAGCCTGGTTCTCCACCGGTCTCTGTATCTTGGCTTTCAGCGATGACGTGTCGTGTAGACACGTGACCACTATAGCCAATCACAGCCTGGAAGGCAGGATACAGAGACCGCCGGGAGACCAGGCTAGTGTTACCAGGGGAACGGCTGAAGATTTGGAATGTTAGTGTTTTTTGTTGTAGCCGATCTTCAGATGCCAAAATCTGCACATGTTATTGCAGATTTGCCGCTGCGGATTTCCCTGTGGCCTTCTCCAGATTTGTTGTGGAAATACAGTACGTGGGAACTTGCTCTTAGAGTGCTCGGCTCCCTGGCGGCATAAGCCAGGGAGCTGTTAACTGGAAGTGGTAGCAAAGGGGTTAACTCATTTTCCCTTCATTCCTGAGATGGCTTTTGATTGGTCACAAGTTGGTAGGGGGCGTCCACATGTGAGATGATATATTCCTGCTGAGGGCGATGCTCTGTCTCTTGGGACACCTCCATGGCACAGTGCAGAGGTTCTGACCTATTTGCTTTATTTCTATATTATGGCTGACACTGCTCTCTTAGCCCTGCTGAAGGATAAACTTCAGAGGGATGGTACAGCTTGGCTTGCACCGTTATTGTCTGGCTCCATAGGGAGCTCAGAGGTAAGGAGGTAAGTGGACAAGCCCTTCAGCCCCCCGCCCTGTGCGGGGTGGTCGCACCCCTGCCCGCCTGAGTCTTTCCCCTCCCGGCGCTAGGCTAGGCGCTGTACCACCCTGCATTGAAAGAGCAGATTCCTGCCCACTCGCGGTCGTCGCTGCTACACAAGCCGACCACTCCACGTGTCCGCCGCACGCCCACTAGGCTTGAGCAGACCTCATGTGCAGTGGAGATTAGCCCGCCCCCCTCTTACCTATCTTGATGGCAGCTTTGTCCGCTGTGGCTGCAGCTCAGCCACAGGCTGTGTCTGGGCAACCCAGCACAGTGCTTATGCCTCCTCCCAAGCCACCAGGTAGATTTGCAAGATGGTTTTGGAGAGGTAATAGTGTAAAAGACACAGGCACAGTGCTTGCTACTACTTCTGTAGTGTCTGACATCATATCTCAACCCCCCTTCCCCTCCAAGATCACAATTGTTTGAAAATTATGATAGCACTGAGGAGTTTTTCAAAATGGATTACATTCCTGGAACTCCTCGGCGTGAACCTTCTGTTCATGGTGAGATTTGCTTATCCACTTTGCGCCATTTTGCAAGGGATCATGATATTGTCACAAGTTTTCAGATGCATAGTCGATGGACTGGATTACATGCACTGTAGGACGATAGTTTTAGTTGCCTTGAAATAGGTCGGTGTTCTGAGTCTATGGAAGGCCGACATTCTCGCTGGGAATCTCATAGCTCACGGGAAAGCAGGTGATCCAGAAGCTCCCGCAGGGGGCGTTCAGTCTCTTGCCACTCCTCATCCTCAGGGAGCAGTGGTTATAGTCTCCATAGCAGGAGGCACCACGACAGTCGGAGACGAAGGCGGAGATCTGGATCCAACAGATGTGCAGATAAGGATACTTGGGTGGTCCCTCTGCTGGCGTACCAATAGCGCCTTCACAGCCTTCCCTATTGACCGCTGTCTCTCAGCCTCTCGTCATCCCAACCGGTGAGTTGCCATGTTCCCAGGCTTGGGGACATTCAACTGGTGTTAATAATAATAATGAAATTTTGGATGTTTTAAAAGCTGTGTTAGCTAAAATAGATACTCCTGTAATATGTCCTTCCCCATGTGCGGCAATTCCGCAACCTGAGTCGGTTTTAAATTCCTCCGGGATTCTTATTTTTGCGGGGTACCTCTGCTGGGAACTCATATCACATCTGAGATTCGAGATATGCTCATAAAAATGGAGTATGTGGATATATGGTCTTTGGTGTCTGTCAATCAATTGACAGTAGACAAAGAGACGCGTTTTGAGAAAGGTGAAGATAAAAAGCCAAAATTGGCAAAGACATTTGAAAACTGGCTACAGATCTTTTCTGTAATATCGAGTATTTTATGTCAGCACAAGCATGACATATCACATGAATTATTTATATATATTGATACAATATATTCTGCCCATAAACTCCATGTTGGTTCGGCTTGGTGGATATATGATGAGGAGTTTAGACGTAGACTAGCTATTAAACATAAGGCCGGATGGGCTACTAAGGCCACCGACCTTTGGATACAATTAATGTTATCCCAAAAGCAACAACCTCCTTTTTCTTCAAGTGCCTCCGCGTCGGCAAGTAGACGTCCCGGGGCATGTTGGCTGTTTAACGAGAGGCACTGTAAATTTTTCACCTCTTGCAAGTTTAAAAACGAATGTTCTGTATACCGAGGGTCACACTCGGCCTTACGATGTTATAGAAGACGTAAGCTGCCAAACAAACTAGCGGCTTCAAGTAAACTCGAGAACGCCGGTGAACGTGGAAAGAATGCTCCCATGGCTAGAGAGGTACCCCAGGAAACAGGAGGCAGACATGTTAGTTAAAGGTTTTTCCTTGGGTTTTTACATACCACATGTGCCTCAATCTGCCGTTCTTTTTTCTGAAAATTTAGGATCAATCTGTGTTGGTTACAGATAAGTTGTTTAACCCCTTAACACTCAGCAACGTACTATTCTGTCATGCTGACCGCCCCGTTCGCGCTCAGTGACGGAATAGTACGTCGCGGGAGTAACGGCCATTTTGCCTGTCTTTCCGACACATACAGGAGCTGTGACAGCTGCTGTCTTGTACAGCGGTGCCGCAGCTCCTATAGCGGGGACCGATTGCTGTGTCCCCGCTGATTAACCCCTTAAAAGCCGCGTTGAATAGCGATCGCGGCTTTTTAGGGGTTAAGCTACCATCGCCGGCCTGCTACTCAATAGCGGCCGGCGATGGTGACTATCGCAACCGGTCACCTAACAATGGCGCCCGGCTATGCCATCGACGGTAGCCTAGTGGGTCCTGACAAAGTCAGGACCCACTATGCTTGCTGTCAGGGAGTAGCTGACAGCTCTAACACACTTTACTACGCAGGTAGTGCAGTGTATTAGAATAGCGATCAGGGCCTCCTGCCCTCAAGTCCCCTAGTGGGTCAAAGTAATAAAGTAAAAAAAAGATGTTTTTAAAATAAGAAAATAAAAGTTTTAAAAGTAATAAAAGTAAAAATCCCCCTTTTTCCCTTATCAGTTGTTTATTATTAATAAAAATATATAAACAAACAAATAAACTATAGATAATTCATATCGCCGCGTCCGTAACGGCCTGAACTACAAAATTATTTCATTATTTATCCTGCGCGGTGAACGCTGTAAAAGAAAATTATAATAAACCGTACCAGAATCACAATTGTTTGGTCACTTCACCTCCCAAAAAATGGAATAAAAAGAGATCAAAAAGTCGCATGTACCTAAAAATGGTGCTGATTGAAACTACAGTTCGTTATGCAAAAAATAAGTCCTCACACGGCTTTCTTGATGGAAAAATAAAAAAAGTTCTGGCTCTTAGAATATGGTACCACAAAAAGTAAATGTTTTTTTACAAAAAGTATTTTATTGTGCAAACGCCATAAGACATAAAAAAACTATAAACATATGGCATCGCCATAATCGTATCACCCCGCAGAATAAAATGAGTATGTCATTTATAGCGCACGGTGAACGCTGTAAAAAAATAGAATAAAAAAACAATAGTAGAATTGCTGATTTTTAGTCACCACGCCACTTAAAAATAGAATAAAAACAGATCAAAAAGCCGCATGCACCCCATGAAAACTGAAATGAATTCTTCAAGGTGTCTAGTTTCCAAAATGGGGTCACTATTCGGGGGTTTCCACTGTTTTGGCACTACAAGACCTCTTCAAACCGGACATGGTACCTAATAAAAAGGAGGCCTCAAAATCCACTAGGAGCTCCTTTGCTTCAGAGGCTGGTGCTTCTCTGGTAAAACCTTTTGTGTTATAAAAAAAAATAGGGTATAAAAAGGATTTTCTGACAAAAAAAAGTAATCTGTAAATTTGACCTCTACTTTGCTCTAAATTCTCATGAAACACCTAAAGGGTTCATAAACTTTCTAAATCCTGTTGGGAATACTTTCAGGGGTCTAGTTTCTAAAATGGGGTGTTTCATAGGAGTTTCTAATATATAGGCCCCTCAAAGCAACTTCAGAACTGAACTGGAAACGAAAAAAAAAAAATAAATTAGGCAATACTTCGCTTCTTACATTATACTGATAATGAGCCGTGCCCACCCCGAGATGACCCCAGTTTTGACCGTTTGTATAAACGGAGACCCCTATTAGACCATTTCAGTGCCCGGTTTTCCCAAGCATACACCCCCGAGAATTGTATTTCTATTGATGAGTCCTTTGTACATTTTAAAGGGAGGCTTCAATTCCGCCAGTACCTGCCGGGTAAGAGGGCAAGGTATGGCGTGAAGATGTATAAGCTGTGCGAGAGTGCATCAGGGTATACCTACAAATTTAGGATATATGAAGGAAAGGACACTAGTATTCAGCCCCCAGAATTCCCCCCCTTATTGTCACAGGATTATGTGACAATAAATAGAATTATAAGTGACAGCCAGCACGGTTTTACTAAGGACAGAAGTTGTCAAACTAACCTAATCTGTTTTTATGAAGAGGTGAGCAGAAGTCTAGACAGAGGGGCCGCTGTGGATTTAGTGTTTTTGGACTTTGCAAAGGCATTTGACACTGTCCCCCATAGACGCCTAATGGGTAAATTAAGGACTATAGGTTTAGAAAATATAGTTTGTAATTGGATTGAGAATTGGCTCAAGGACCGTATCCAGAGAGTTGTGGTCAATGATTCCTTCTCTGAATGGTCATCGGTTATAAGTGGTGTACCCCAGGGTTCAGTGCTGGGACCACTATTATTCAACTTATTTATTAATGATATAGAGGATGGGATTAATAGCACTATTTCTATTTTTGCAGATGACACCAAGCTATGTAATATAGTTCAGACTATGGAAGATGTTCACGAATTGCAAGCAGATTTAAACAAACTAAGTGTTTGGGCGTCCACTTGGCAGATGAAGTTTAATGTAGATAAATGTAAAGTTATGCATCTGGGTACCAACAACCTGCATGCATCATATGTCCTAGGGGGAGCTACACTGGCGGATTCACTTGTTGAGAAGGATCTGGGTGTTCTTGTAAATCATAAACTCAATAACAGCATGCAGTGTCAATCAGCTGCTTCAAAGGCCAGCAGGATACTGTCGTGTATTAAAAGAGGCATGGACTCGCGGGACAGGGATGTAATATTACCACTTTACAAAGCATTAGTGAGGCCTCATCTAGAATATGCAGTTCAGTTCTGGGCTCCAGTTCATAGAAAGGATGCCCTGGAGTTGGAAAAAATACAAAGAAGAGCAACGAAGCTAATTAGGGGCATGGAGAATTTAAGTTATGAGGAAAGATTGAAAGAATTAAACCTATTTAGCCTTGAAAAAAGACGACTAAGGGGGGACATGATTAACTTATATAAATATATTAATGGCACATACAAAAAATATGGTGAAATCCTGTTCCTTGTAAAACCCCCTCAAAAAACAAGGGGGCACTCCCTCCGTCTGGAGAAAAAAAGGTTCAAGCTGCAGAGGCGACAAGGCTTCTTTACAGTGAGAACTGTGAATCTATGGAATAGCCTACCGCAGGAGCTGGTCACAGCAGGGACAGTAGATGGCTTTAAAAAAGGGTTAGATAATTTCCTAGAACAAAAAAATATCAGCTCCTATGTGTAGAAATTTTTCCTTCCCTTTTCCCTTCCCTTGGTTGAACATGATGGACATGTGTCTTTTTTCAGCCGTACTAACTATGTAACTATGTAACTATGTAACTGGGAGTTAATGCAAAAATTGTGTGGGATTTGGTGCACCCACTGCTGGACCAGGGTTACCACTTGTACTTGGATAATTTTTATATCAGCATCCCACTCTACAACTGCCTCGCTTCCAGAAGTACGGTGGCATGCGGAACTGCTAGAAGAAATCTGAGAGGCCTCCCTAAGACTCTGCTTGGGCAAACAAGAAGGGGTGAGAGATGGGCACATTCTACCAGCAACATATTGTGTGTCAAGTACAAGGACAAGAGAGATGTCCTTGTATTGACAACAATACATGGCCACACCAGTACCCATGTACCAGTAAGAGGTACCAGTACAGAGACCCCCAAACCAGACTGCATCCTGGACTACAATAGGTACATGGAAGGGGTGGACTTGTCAGATCAAGTCCTGAAGCCCTACAGCGCCATGCGGTGTGGTATAAGAAGCTGGCCGTGCACATCATACCGATGGCATTGTACAATGCATACGTGCTACATCGATGTGCAGGCCAGACGGGAACTTTCCTGGAATTTCAAGAGGTGGTTATCAATAAACTAATTTTTAGGGACCAAGAAGGGGGGGCACCCAGTACTTCTGGAAGGGAGGCCACACGCATCGTACCAGGGCAACACTTTCCAGGAGAAGTTCCCCAAACTGGAAAGAAGGGAAAGAATCAAAAGAGGTGCAGAGTCTGCTCAAAGAGGGGGATAAGGAAGGGCACAATATACCAATGCGACACATGTCCTGAAAAACCAGTGCTTTGTATGAAAGAGTGTTTTAAAATGTATCATACATCTCTTAATTTTTAATCTACCCCAGTTTGACTTACCCTGATGCACTCCGCACAGCTTATCCCCCCTCGTCTTTCCCTTCTGAGCCTTGCTGTGTGCCCAGGCAGCTGAGAACAGCCACATTGATGGTATTGCCATACCCATGAGAACCCACATTACAGTTTATGGAGTGTATGTCTCCGGTCAAAATGCTCACTACAACTCTAGATGAATGCCTTAAGGGTGTAGTTTTTAAAACAGGGTCACTTCTTGGGGGTTTCAACTGTACTGGTCCCTCAGGGGCTTCTGCATACATGACTTCACACCAGAAAATCCCCAGCAGGCCAGATGGTGGTCCTTTCCTTCTGAGCCCTCCCATGGGCCCAAACAGAAATTTATCACCATAAATGGGGTATTGCCGCACGCAGGACAAATTGGGCAACAAAATGGGGTATTTTATTTCTTGTGAAAATAAGAAATTTTCTGCCAAAACTACATTGTATTGGAAAAAAATTATTTTGTTTTAATTCCCAGCCCAATTCAAATAAGTTCTGTGAAAAAACTATGGGGTCAAAATGGTCACAACACCCATAAATGAATTCTTTGAGGGGTGTAGTTTCCAAAATGGGGTCACTTCTGGTGGGTTTCCATTGCTTTGATACCTCTGGGGCTCTGCAAATGCGACATGGCACCCAAAAACCAATCCAGCAAAATCTGGACTCCAAAGAACACACAGCGCTCCTTCCCTTCTGAGGCCTCCCATGGGTCCAAACGGCAGTTTATCGCCACAAATGGGGTATTGCTGCACTCAGGAAAAATTGGGCAACAAGATGGGGTATTTTGTTCCCTGTGAAAATAAGAAATGTTGATGAAAAATGACATCTTATTGGAAAAAAAAAATCATTTTTTTAATTTCACAGCCCAATTCAAATACGTGCCGTGTAAAAACTGTGGGGTCAAAATGGTAACAACAACCATAAATTAATTCCTTGAGGGTTGAAATTTCCTAAATGGGGTCACTTTTGGGGGATTCCTACTGTTTTGGTACCTCAACACCTCTTCAAACCTGGCATGCTGCCTAAAATATATTCTAATAAAAAAAAAAAAAGAGGCCTCAAAATGCACTAGGTGCTTCTTTGCTTCTGGGGCTTGTGTTTTAGTCCACGAGTGCAGTAAAGACACATGTGGGACATTTATAAAAACTGCAGAATCTGGACAATACATATTTAGTAGTGTTTCTCTGGTAAAATCTTCTGTGTTGCAGAAAAAAATTTAATACAATTGAAATTCAGCAAGAAAAATGAAATTTGCAAATTTCACCTCTACTTTGCTTTAATTCCTGTGAAATGCCTAAAGGGTTAAAAAACTTTCTAAATGCTGTTTTGAATACTTTGAGGGGTCTAGTTTTCAAAATGCAGTGTTTTATGGGGTTTTCTAATACATAAGCCCCTTAAAGCCACTTCGGAACCGAACAGGTACCTTAAAGAAAAAACTTTTGAAATTTTCTTAAAAATATGAGAAATTGCTATTTATGTTCTAAGCCTTGTAACGTCCAAGAAAAATAAAAGACTGTTCAAAAAACGATGCCAATCTAAAGTAAACATATGGGAAATGTGAACTAGTAACTATTTTGGGTGGTATAACCATCTATTTTACAAGCAGATGCATTTAAATTCTGAAAATTGCTATTTTTTATAAATTTTCTCTAAATTTTGCAATTTTTCACCAATAAACACTGAATATATCATCCAAATGTTACCACGAACATAAATCCCAATGTGTCACGAGAAAACAGTATCAGAGTCGCTTGGATAGGTATAAGCATTCCGACGTTATTACCACATAAACTGAAATATGTCAGATTTGAAAAATGGGCTCTGAGCCTTAAGGCCCAAACTAGGCTGCGTCCCTAAGGGGTTAAGGAAGTTGAGATGGGTAGAATGGTGGGGCCGTTCATTGAACCGCCCCTCCCTAATCTCAGGGTTTCTCCTCTAGGTTTTGTTCCTAAAGTTTCGCCTCATCCACCATTTGTCTTATCCTGCACGTGAGTCAGTTAACGATTCCTCAAGAGGATGATGTACCTGCTGACGGCCCTAGACCCATCTCATCCTGCCGGCGTCTTCCTCCCCGTAGATGCCAGCACATGCGGCTATCCTGCCCTTCAGTGAACACTATGGTGCGTGCCCGCGAGTTAATTTCCGGCCTTAAAGGGCCAGCACGCGCACATGTACAGAATTACTCATTATCCCCAGATCACCCTGGACTATAAAAAGGGCCCTGCCCTTTCAATCCTTGCCTGAGCATGGTTTGTATTCCTATGTTAGTCTTGCATATTGTTCCTTAGTTGTATCCTGTTCCCAGTGTTCTTGTGCCCTGCTACCTCTGTCCCGTGCTGTATTTGTTCCTGTGCCCTCTCTAGTGTTAGAGTCATGTTGTGCCGTCTGCTATGCCTGCTGTCTTACACCATGTTTGGTGTCATCTGCCACGCCTGGTACCTCCTGCCACGTTTTGCATTACCTGTCGTCAAAGTACCATCTGTGCCTAAGCTGTATCTACTTTCTGGACTATTGCAGGTACCCTTGTGCTTGGACATTGTATAGACTTGGTACACTGTTGTTTGGCCAGCTGCTACTCCGTACGGGGGTGCGGCCTAGTGGGTCCACATACCCACAGATTGTGACAGATGTAGTTGTTTCTTACATGTCCTTTGACAGGGCGATCAAGCTGGTGGTTGCCGCAGGCCCTTGGGCCTGGTTGGCAATATCAGATGTGGAATCTGCCTTCCGCTCTCCCCCAGTGCATCCCGACTGTTTTCATTTGTTAGGTCGCCAGCTTGTGAGCCAATATTTTGTGGACATCTGTTTACCGATGGGGTGCTCCATCTCTTGCCATTATTTCAAAATGTTTAGTTGTTTTTTTTTATTATGATGGCATTTCTTGTTTCCCAGAACCAGAGATTAATAACTATGATCTTCAGTTGTTCACAGATGCTGCGGGTGCTATTGGTTATTGGGCAATTTTTTTAAATCGTTGGTCCACAGAAAGATGACTGCAGCTGTGGATTGATAGAGGTTTTGATAAGAACTTGACTCTTTTGGAATTGTTTCGAGTGGCTATGGCAACCAGAGGCCTAACTAAGGCTTCAGGGTCTGCCATCTACGAAAGGTGATTAAGTCCTGCCAGAGGCAGGACCTAATACGCTGCCTGTCAGTGACAAGCTGACAGGTATAATATCCTGCAATACATAAGTATTGCAGGGTATTATAACAACTATCCAACAGTTGGATCTTCAAGTCCCTAGTGGGACTAAAAACAAAAAGTCTAAAAAATTGAATAAAAATAAAAAAGTAAAAGTTCCAAGTAATAAAATTAAAAATCGCCCTTTATTATTAAAAAAATAAATAAACAAAATAAACTATGCATAATTGGTATCGCCGCGTCTGTAACGGCCTAAACTATAAAAATATAAGGTTATTTATCCCGCACAGTGAACGCTATAATTTTTTTTATAAAAAAACAATACCAGAATCGCTATTTGTAGTCACTTCAGCCCCCCCAAACTTTAAGAAATAATGACAAAAAAGGTACTAATAAAAACTGCTTTCTTGATGGAAAAATAAAAAAGTTATGGCTCTTAGAATATGGCAACACATAAACGAAATATTTTTTTTAAAAAACGTGATTTTATCGTGCAAACACCGTAAAACATAAAAAACTATATACATATGCTATCGCCTTAATCGCATCGACCCGCAGAATAAATTAAATATGTCATTTATAGCACATCGTGAACACCATAAAAAAAAAAGAATAAAAAACAATAGAAGTTTTCATGGCCTAATTCCACTAAATTGAGCAAAAAAACTGTGAGGTCAAAATGCTCACTATACCCCTAGATAAATTATTTTAGGGCTGGAGTTTCACAAATTGGGTCACTTTTGTGTGCGTTTCCACTGTTTTGGTATCTCAGGGGCTTTGCAAATGCGACATGGCACCCGAAAACCATTCCAGCAAACTTGAGCTCCGAAAGCCAAATGACGCTCCTTCCCTTCTGAGCCCTGCCATGTGTCCAAAAAGCCGGGTTTTTTTTTGCCCCATATGGGGTATTGCCGTAATCAGGAGAAATTGCTTTACAAATTTTGGGGTGCTTTTTCTCTTTTATGCCCGGTAAAAATTGATAATTTCTAAGTTTATTGGAAAAAATGTAGATCTTCATTTTCACTTTCTGATTCCACTCAGCAAAAAACCTGTGGAGTAAAAATGCTCACTATACCCCTAGATAAATTCATTGAGGGGTGTAGTTTGCCTAATGGTGACTTTTTGGGGGTGTTTCCACTCTTTTGGCACCACAAGACCTCTTCAAACCAGACATGGTGCCTAAAATATATTCTGATAAAAAGGAGGGCTCAAAATTCTCTAGGTGCTACTTTGCTTCTTTCAGTCCATTAGGACACTAGGGCCACATGTGGGATATTTCTAAAAACTTCTGAATCTGTGAAATAAATATTGAGTTGCGTTTCTCTGGTAAAACCTTCAGTGTTACAAGAAAAAATTGATTAAAATGGATTTTCTAAAAATATTTATTTTTATAAATTTCACCTCCACTTTGCTGTAATTCCTGTGAAACACATAAAGGGTTAAAAAAACAACTTTCCTAATGCTGTTTTGAAAACATTAAGGGGTGCAGTTTGTACAATGGGGCGATGTATGTGGGTTTCTAATATATAAGGCCCTTAAAGCCACTTCAGAACTGAACTGGTCCACAAAACAATAGGTTTTGGAAATTTTCTTGAAAATGTGAGAAATTTCTGGTAAAGTTCTAAGCCTTGTAATGTCGTGGAAAAATGAAAGGATGTTCAAAAAAAATGATGCAAACATAAAGTAGACATATGGGAAATGTTAACTAGTAACTATTTTGTGGGGTATTGCTATCTGTTTAACAAGCAGATATATTAAAATTTCGAAAAATGATAATTTTTGCAAATTTTCTCTAAATTTTGGTGTTTTTCACAAATAAATACTGAATTTATCAATCAAATTTTTCCACTAACATAAAGTACAATATGTCACAAGAAAACGTTCTCAGAATAACTTGGATAGGTAAAAGCATTCTCAAGTTATTACCACATAAACTGATACATGTCAGATTTGAAAAAATCTGTTGCGTCCACAAGGCCAAAACAGGATGTGTCCTGGAGGGGTTAATCATGAGAGGTTGGAAAAAGTACTCTGTAAAATTAGACCGTAGACGTCCTATTTCCTTTCCTCTTCTCCGTAATCTCATATCGGCATTTTTTATCTGTTCTTCGGAACATGGGACATTACTGTTGAAATGCGCGTTTTCTTTAGCCTTTTTCTGTATGTCGGCGAATTAGTTTCTCCCTCAAAAGTAAAATTGTCAGGCTTGCTTTCAGATGACGTCGTTATACTTTCCGATTCTGTAAAATTTCTAATTCAATGCTCAAAACAGATGTTTATGGCCTTGGAACTTGGCTTACGGTTTTGAGGATAGTGTCACGTAGGGTGCGTGGACTCAGTGGGCCGTACCACATTAACGGCATGGCAGCTGGCCAACAGGACACAGGTCAAAGTCTACAGTTCATATAGATGTACCTGTGGTAACTTCAGACCGTAGCAAGACAAGCTCGGATGGGACTTTGGCAGCAAGCAGACACCAGGCGTGGTCTAAGGGTATGTTCACACGTAGTCAACAAAAACGTCTGAAAATCCAGAGCTGTTTTCAAGGGAAAACAGACCCTGCTTTTCAGACGTTTTTTTTACCAACTCGCATTTTTCGCGGCGTTTTCACGCCGTTTTCGCTGCGTTTTTTACGTCCGTTTTTGGAGCTGTTTTCATTGGAGTCTATGAGAAAACAGCTCCAAAAACGTCCAAAGAAGTGTCCTGCACTTCTTTTGACGAGGCTGTATTTTTACGCGTCGTCGTTTGACAGCTGTCAAACGACGACGCGTAAATAGCAGGTCGTCTGCACAGTACGTCGGCAAACCCATTCAAATGAATGGGCAGATGTTTGCCGACGTATTGTAGCCCTATTTTCAGACGTAAAACGAGGCAAAATACGCCTCGTATACGTCTGAAATTTGGCCGTGTGAACATACCCTAACAGGACAGGCGCAGTACTCAGCACAGCATGACTCAAACTCTATATGGCACTTGGACCAGGATAACACGAGATACAGGTAGAAGGAACGGGATCACTGGGACTAGGAAGACGAACATAGGTAACGACAACACTCAGGCAATGCAGGAAGGGGCAGGGCCCTTCTTATAGTCCGGCTGCTCATGGGCTAATTTGGTTCTTCAGCCGAGTGAACCGGAAGTGAGCTCTGGCATCTCCTGAGGAGGATATGCGGACCAGCACTCACTGATACATGGCTGCGGCCGTCAGGAGTTGAGGAAACCAGACGGCCCACGGCCATTGGTATTACAGATAGATGACATGTTCTCTCCAGTATCTTTAGTTTCAGATATGCGTCTTCTCATCCTCCTGCCCCTATCTTCTTGGTTCACACGTCGGGGGCTCCTTTAACTGATTCCAATTTGAATCCTTATTTAAGAAATGTTTGCTTGACGCGGGTGCCCTGGTGTTGGAATTTGGGACACATTTCTTCCGCAATGGGGTGGCTACAGACGCAAATGCATCTGGTATGTCGGACGGTGAGCGTCAAGCATCTGGGTAGATGGAAAGCATTACATTCGCCCGGATTTGTTGACATGTTAATCATTTCACTTGAATTAATGCCTTTCATTTCCTTCTCTCTTTTCTTGTGTAGTCCAAGTTTGCGACGGCCCAAAGTTGGGTCAATAGGTAATTTGTACATATATTGGGCCGCCAGAAGGGCTTCTAATAATCCTGGGGGACTGAAACTTGGTTTATCCAATGCGGATCTTTCTTGGAGGGGTATTCGGAGCCTCAAATGGCTACAAGTTTTACCTGAGATAGTCAGCAAAGATACCCATGCCCCGGCTGTCCTACTTGTACATGCAGGTGGTAACGACCTGTGTTCTGTTAGTTTAGCCGAGCTTATCTCTGTCATTCTTTCGGACATAGATAGTTTTTCGTAATTTTTCCGAGATGCCGTTGTAGTTTGGACCGAGATAGTTCCCCGAGTTGTAAGGAAAGGTGCTCGTAACCATGCCTCTATAGAACGGGCCAGACGGACACTAAATATGCGTGTATGACGCCATGTTAGATCTAAAGGTTTCAATTCGCCATAGACAACTAAAAGGCGACAGTAGAAACCTTATGTTGCTAATTTGAACGAGATTGGATTGGATATATTTCATTCTAGCCTTCTTGACGCAGTAAACAGGGCCGTGTTCCTCCTTTTGGGTCGGGGTCGGAGCTCAGTGTAGGTTTACACTGCGCTCCTCAGACGTATGGGAGGAACTTTTCCCTTTCGAGACCGTGAGGGATTCGTAAGGGTCACCAGTCAGAACAACTAGGACATGTCCACCGCAGCTGCGATGGCATCGACATGCTTGGTGACCCCAGGAAGAACTATATACGGGCAAGGTTCCCCATATGCTCATTTTGTAATAATGCTGTGGCCGACCCCTCACTGTATTCACAACACTGTATCTGTGTCTTATTATTTATGTAGATATTTTTCGTAGATTTACCCATACAGGCGATGAGAAAAGTTTTGTTACAGTTATAATACTGTCAGTCTTGTAGTTTTTAGCAACCTAGAACTAAGGTGGCACAAGGTATAATGTACTGCATAGCTGATGATAATAATAACTATTAAAACAAATTTGGGGACATGGAATTCTGAAGTCCACCTCGTCAGGTATTAATTTTTATTTGTTGTGTGCATAAATCTCATCAGAAATATTATTATGGAGGCCATAACAGACTTGAATATCGTTCCTTATCTTTGACTCCAGTTTCTACAGGTGACGTCCCAGCAGTGAGAAGATACTGCATCAGGATGTCTCGAATTTTATTTTTGCAACATTCTTGCTGATAATGCCAGCTATGTCAAGAGACTGGCAGTGCTCCTGCCACAGACATGCCCCATGAGAAAATCAATCTTAATGATATAATGCTAAAGTATTTTTAAAAGTTTCCCTTGGGACAGCTAGCAGATGTGAGGAAATGTTCCATCAGCATCTGACATCTTAATCTGGAAAGTTTCTCCCTTGACTGGCATGCTTTAATGAACTTGTCCGATCTATGACAGTGACCCAATGTCATGAGAAAATGCATCCTGTACGCCTCTGGAAACACCTGCCCTTTAAATCATACATTGTGTGAATGTAGTTTTGCAAATAATTCTTTAGTTAAAATTGTCTTCCCATTTTAGACATTTATGGCATATCCACGGGATTCACAGATTGCTGGCTGCACGGGCATTGCTAGGGTCTTAAAAAATCAGGGGCACAAAACCGAGACATATATTTACCCCCCCCCCCCCCCCCCCTGAAAAATCAAAAAAATTAACATTCATATTATAGATAGCACATCTATAAGACTTAGGCTCCTGTAGCTACACCGCTGGATAGAATTGGATGTATTGTCTCAGCAGACAGTATCACACATAATAGACTCAGATAGAGGGCCCCAGCATTAAGTATCCTTGTACTCACACATGTCCGCTCACCCAAAAAAATGTGTGTGCATGTATGTATATATGTGTGTGTATATATATATATATATATATATACAGTCCAGCAATAGATAAACACAGCACTCCACAATAGCAGAAAATCAGGCCATGTGCTCGTCACCAGGGGATGAATCAGATCCCCTTTTTTTTATAAATAGAGGACAACGTAGAAAGCAGTGACGGCACCAGGACTTCAAGGCAGATGCAAGCAAAGTGGATTTATTCACCTCAACAAAGATACAGCAACGTTTCGGTTCAACAGGAACCTTTCTCAAGCCATGACAAACTCACAAAAGTGGCAAGTATATATAGGGAGGACGTACATCAACTGGCAATCAAACAAATTGACAGTACAATTCTCATAAAATACATAAACATGTGAACATAGCAGTGTATTATGACTTTTATACAGACAGTGCAGCAATGAGTCTTCAAAACGCTATTAATAAACGACAATACATTCGAAGACATGTTTTATGTATAGGCATTTATCTGTGCAAACGTACTATGCCCAGCACCTGCCCAAAACTATTGATTTATGCACTTTAGCTTTCCTTGGGATCGTGTGACTAGTTTTACATCTGGGGGGCCATGCTGCTTTATGTTCTGATTCCATCTTCTTATGAGGGTTCATGTTATTTTAAGTGTACAGTTGTTGTTTTTATGTGTTTTTTTGTGTCTAATTGACTTTAATAAAGATTGTTCGTAATTTTTTCAACTATTTGGTCGTGACTTGTTTCTTTTTCTGGTTTATTATACTAGTCACTAGGACCATTGATATAATTTGGGGCATTGTTCGGTTTGCTGATGTCCATGGGTTCCAGACTTCAGGCAGTCATTGTCTGCAAAGGATTCTCTACAAAGTATTAAAATAAAAACACATTTTTTTTATGGTAATTTTAATTTGTCCAATTACTTTTGAGCCCCTGAAATTAAGAGGCTGTGTAGAAAAATGTTTGCAATTCCTAAACGTTTCACAGGATATTTTTGTTTAACCCCTTGAATTAAACATGAAAGTCTACACTTCAATTGCAACTCAGTTGTTTCATTTCAAATCCAATGTGGTGGCATGCAGAGCCCAAATCATGAAGATTGTGTCACTGTCCAAATAATTCTGGTCCTAACTGTGTATATATATATATATATATATATATATATATACACAGTGTATATATATATATATATATAGAGAGAGAGAGAGAGATACATTTATATCTATCTAGCTGCTATCTATCTAATCTACAAATAAAAGGTGTTGTCCAGCATTAGAAAAAAACTGATCTTAATTTTTTGTTTAAAACTAACAGCGCCACTCTTGTCCATGGAATGTGTCAGGTATTGAAGCTCAGCCTGATTGACTTTAATGGGGATGAGCTACAACACCAGACAGGGGATTGCAGGGGATGAGCTGCAATTGACCTTGTTTTCTAATCCTTGACAACACCATTAAGTTTAAAAGTATTCCATATATGCAGAGTTTATGGTCGACAACAATATTACATACTTATTTGTATAATGTCATCTACCAAGCTTCAATGAATCTTTTATATCAGTGGTGCTATATGACACAAGTGAAATTGCACTGTAATACATATATTTGTACTGTATATAACTGGTGACATTGACAGAAGATACATGACAAGGGATAATAGAGTGCGGTCTTGTCTTACCTTACCTCCCGCTACTGCACCAATTCACCCGCTGCGTCCCCCACTTACCATACTGCTAACTAGAATAAGACACAGAGACTTTTTCTTGGAATGAATTTGGCCACAGTAGCCATTTTATTAACAAAACCAAAACAATTCCACACATCAATACACAGGAAATAAATAACCACAATTTACATAACATTGGGGAGGCAGGTCCTTGAAGCTCAGGCCGGAGGATCTAGCGCCAATCTGCCCACACAATGTAATTTTACCCCCAGCCGTCCAAAACACAGGCTCAGAGGCACTGTGACCAACCGCAGATGGCTAAAACGTCAATGTACCTACTCCTCGGGACACCACCCAGCAGGAGCCCAAATCCACCAGATCCCCCAGAACATAATTTTGGGAGGGGCCATCCCTACTATTAGTCCCTCCCCCACCAAATTTGACCAACTCCAAGTACCCCTAACCCCGTCACAGCGAGAATATCTTGATCCCCTCAAGTATTCGAGTCCCCCACAACACCAAGGCTCGCTCGATTCCTTACTGAATCCTCAATGCCCACAGATCCACACCCACTGCATTCAAATGCACACCATCCGCCAACCAAAATGTAACCACACCATCGTCAAAATCTACATGACGCACAAACACTCCGCCATTCTTTGCCACAAATGCAGATACCACCAGATTCACCTTCACGCGTGCTCTATTGATTGCCGTCACGGACCTGACGTCCTTCCATGATTTTCGCGGGACTATTTCCAACCAAACCACCACCACCCTGGGAAAAACTGCTCATAGTCGCAGGAGATCTAATCGGATGTCCCGAATCAGCTCCCTAAAAGGACGGACGCCTAGGTTATTTCCCCCTACATGCAGCACCAAGACATTCGGTGCCCTGTCCAGCCCTGCCGAGTGATTAAACTCAGTCAAAACCCTCGCCCATGACATGCCCCGGAATCTGAGCCACGGATGGCTACCGATCTGTCGAATCCCAGCTGGCTAGCCCGTCCGGACGAACGTCCACCCGAATCGCCCCCCCCAATGGACATACGAGTGCCCAAAGATCCATACCAGGCACGGGACTGAAAAAAGAATGAACACAACCGTTAGGCATGAGCAATAACATCTCTGAGTCGCAGGAAACGCCTCAACCTTCCCTGTACACCGGTCCCCCCACCTTCCCCTGCCCTTATGCAAGCAAGTGCGGACACACATAAGTTTTATATCGCCGAGATTCCCACCTCCCTATACCACGCACCACTTCTGGTGCCAACCCCCAGCTTGCCGCATCCGTGGCTGCCCCAATCCGAAATTAATGTGCCACGTAAGATCTATCCTCTAGGCCCATGAACCGCAGACACCTCCGAAAAACAGCCGTAAACTGGAAACGAGACATAAACCCCCCGTCCGCATGATGCAGCAATGGACCCTCCCCCAACTCGTTAGTCCCCAAATAAGACACTAAAGTACGCACCGGACACATGATTGCCCCCGACACTGTATCCAACACCACCCGCTTCCCTCTTGCTGACTGATCCGTTTTAGACCGGCGAATCCAGAACTCCACCATGCCACGCAGCTGCGTTACATCTTCCCTTAACACACCCCCCGGTCGCGATCTACTTGGCAACACCAGTTCACCCACTCTAAGTACCCCGAAAAATGCCCAAGGGAAAGCCAACCTAAACAAAACCACCTCATCCGCGGAGGTGCACACCCCGTCTACTGCCGATCCCAGTTGTTCGAGCAACACAAATGACACAGGGCGACGCCTATCCGACACCACCCGCCCCCATTTAAACCCCCTCAGGGCCCGGCCGACTAGAAAATCTCTTGTGACATCACGCCGTCCCCGCCATTTGCATCCAAAAGCCAAGGCCGCCACAAAGCGATTCACCTTCGTGATAGACCAACCCACAGCCGACACATGGCCCAAAAATGCAAGCAACACAACCATCCAGTCATCATCCGTTACCACCCCTTCCATCTCATTAAACCACTCCGACCAATCTCTCCAAGCTGCCTCGTACGCTAATGATGAACGGATAAGCCGCTCCACTCCCTGCAGACCAGATCCCACAAGTGCGCCGAACAGACGAGTCCCTCTGCCTCCGCTTCTGGGGCCAACAGCCGGAACTGATCCCACTGTAACCGAGAGAGAGAATCCGCAATTGAGTTGTCGACCCCTGGTACGTGCACCCCAGTATCCCACGCATTCAAAGACAAACACAACAGGACTAGATGTCGCAACAAACAGACAACAGGGGGAGATGAAGCCGAAACATTGTTAATTGCCATCAGCAATATTGTCACAGTGAAATCACACCTTCCTGTTCCTAAACCGCTCCCCCCATATTGTAACCGCTATGACAATGGGAAACAACTCCAGGAAAGCCAGGCTACGAACCCAGTTACGAAGCCAGGTTCCAATCAAAACTATTAACCACCGGTGCCATGATAACTGATCGGCCATTGTACTGGTCCAGAAACTCTGACCACACCTTTAAGTTGTCCCGATGTTCCCTGACTAAGCGGACAAAATGATGAGGTGCCTTTACCCACGGCTTAGCTTTCGCCAACCGCCTATAAAATATCCTGCCCATGGGCATAATCCGACACGCAGGGCCGGCTACAGTTTTATGTGGGCCATTGGGTGACACAGACTTAGTGGGCCCCTGTGCGGGGGAACTCACAGCAGCAGTAAAATGCCAAAAATAGTCACTTTGTGTCCACATATAGACGTTAGGCCCTGTTTATGCCCCTATATAGAAGTTAGGCCCCCAGTTTGTACCCCCATAAATTTAGTGCCCTCTGTATATGGTGCCACACAGCCCCCTCCCAGGTAGTGCCACACAGCCCCCTCCTCCCAGTAATGCCCCCCATAGCTGCCCCATACTGTATAATGCCCCCATAGCTGCACCATTCAGTATAATGCCCCCCATAGATACCCCATACTGTATAATGCCCCCCATAGCTGCCCCATACCATATTATGCCCCCCATAGCTGCCCCATGCAGTATAATGCCCCCCATAGCTACACCATACAGTATAATGCCCCCATAGCTGCACTATACAGTATAATGCCCCTCAGAGCTGCCCCATACCATATAATGACCCCCATAGCTGCACCATTAAGTATAATGCCCCAATAGCTGCGCTATACAGTATAATGCCCCCCATAGCTGCCTCATACTATATAATGCCCCCATAGCTGCACCATACAGTATAATGTCCTCCATAGATGTACCATACAGTATAATGCCCCCATAGCTGTCCCATACAGTATAATGCACCCATAGCTGCACCGTACAGTATAATGCCCCATAGCTGCACCATACAGTATAATGCTCCCATAGCTGCACCATACAGTATAATGCCCCCCATAGCTGCACCATACAGTATAATTCCCCCATAGCTGCGCCATACAGTATAATGCCCCCATAGCTGCACCATACAGTATAATGCCCCCATAGCTGCACCATACAGTATAATGCAACCCATAGCTGCACCATACAGTATAATTCCCCATAGCTACACCATACAGTATAATGCCCCCCATAGCTGCACCATACAGTATAATGCCCCCCATAGCTGTCCCATACAGTATACTGCCCCCCATACAGTATAATGCCCCCCATAGCTGCCCCATACAGTATAATGCCCCCCATAGCTGTCCCATACAGTATAATGCCCGCATAGAGTATAATGCCCCCCACAGCTGTCCCATACAGTATAATGCCCCAATACAGTATAATGCCCCCTCAGCAGCTACAATAGGGCCCCCTCCCATACCTAGCATATGTACCTAATAGAAAAATAATAACATAATTACTTACCTATCCCCGTTCCCACAACATGTAGAGGACCCTTCTCCTCCTCTGCACTGTGCTGTGAGTGACTCGTCGCAGATAGGCGCGATGTAGTGACGTCGCTACATCGCGCTTGCCTGTGCTGAGCGGCTCACGGTACAGTGAATGCTGGAGCAAGGCTCCAGCATTCAACCCAACTGAATCTACGTCCTGCGGACACAGGCTCAGTTGGAGGCGGGACCAGCGCGGTCAGGCTGGGACACTGCTCTGGTCCTGGCATCACTGTCCATATTCACTGTCCATATATGGACAGCGATGTCAGGGGCTTTCCCAGAGACGGAGTCCCAGACCAGAGCCGCCAGCGCTCTGCCTGGGACTCCTCCCCTTCTTACATCACTGTCCATATATTGACATTGTGTGATGCATTAATGACGGCAGCGCCCTGCCGACACGTAAAATTAAGCCTCCCCAGGAGAGATTGCAGGTCCAGCAGCGTGATTTTCCGCACGTGCTGCGTTCTTTCCAGAAGCAACTTTAAATCCTGCAATTTCTCCGGGGGAAGGCGGCATTCCATACGTTCAGTGTCAATGGTGATACCCAGAAACACCATTACTGAACTGGGGCCCTCAGTTTTTTCTGGCACAAGCGGCATCCTGAACCATTTACACACCCACTGTACAGTTGATAACAGGTTGCTACACACCAGGGAACCTGCCGGCCCAACACAGAGAAAATCATCCAAGTAATGAATGATTGAGGCCACTCCCGACACCTCACAAATAACCCAATCCAAGAAGGAACTAAACGCTTTAAAATAGGCGCAGGAGATCGAGCAGCCCATCGGCAAACTTCTGTCCCCAACATAACCCCCCTCAAAATAGCACCCCAGCAGCCAAACGCTCTCTGGATGTATCGGAAGCAACCGGAAAGCTTTCTCTATATCCGTCTTTGCCATAACCGCTCCCTTCCCGTACCGCCTAACCCAATCAACTGCTGCATCAAATGAAGTGTAAACTACTGAACATATGGACGGATCGATGCCAACATTCACAGAAGCCCCCTTCGGATGCGACAGGTGATGAATGAGCCTAAACTTGTTGGGTTCCTTTTTGGGGACCACCCCCAGTGGGGAAACCACAAAGTCCGGAAAGGGGGGGGGGGTGAAGCAAAAGGACCCGCCATTCTACCCAGCCCCACCTCCTTGCTCAATTTTTCCGTAACTATCAATGGGAACTCCCGTGCCGACTTTAAGTTACGTAACAAAGAGGGAACCTCATGCTGCGGCGGAGGTATGCAAAACCCATTCCTAAAACCTACCTCCAGCAACATTGCCCTCTCCCTATCCGGGTATCTACCTAGTTATGGCAACATCTCTGCCAGCTTCACCGGTGTCTTTCCCATAGGCATCTGCACTGGCTCCCTTTCCCTTCTTAAAGCAGCGGGATGACCCATGGGACGCCCCCCACAAACGGAGCAGGAGTGTTTAAATTTGCATCCTGTTCTGAACTTACCCGTTTTGCTGTTTGCTGCCGCGCCCGACTGGCCCCCCCTCATTGTCCAGACTGGCCCGGCCCCCCTAGAAAGGTCTTCCTGCCAAACCTCACCGGTGCCATTACCCATAACCCAATGTCCTTCTGATCCCACCGTATACTGAACTGTTCGTCATATCTGAGCCAGGTCACCCCCCATAGACCCTGTACGCCTCACCTATGGCATCTAGATAGCAGAAGAGTCTGGAGCAGTTATCCGGCACCTTCTCCCCTATGACACTTGCTAATATAGCAAACGCCTGCAACCAGTTGGGAAAAGTTTGGGTTATTAATCTATACCTACGCTTCTCCTCCTCCTCTTTCTTACTCTCCACCCGCTTTGGCTTATCCAAATTAAATTTCTCCAGCGGTAGCAGTGAAAAAATCTCCACATACTCAGCCCCCGCATCAACCGACGACGGACTCCCCCATAAACCGACATTCTGACACCGCAACCATTATTCCCGTACCCCCCCAACAAATCATTCAAACTATTGTCCTGCCCCTGCCCTACCACACCGCACATGATCCCCTTCCTAACCTTGCCCTTTGGTCCCCCATCGCTGAGCCCATGGGGCGCCGCCTACCTCCGTTGCTCTGCGCGATCACCGACTGTGCCCACCGAGCGATGTCGTCGTCCACGATGCCGTCCTGGAGACAGGCAGGCCGCCCAACTAGAGCATCGCCAGGTCGACCTGCTGCAGATCCTGGCACAATTGTCCTTGGGCCTGAGGGCGTCCCCCGCCTTCTGGGAACCAGACCCCCGACCCCGCTGGCTGCAGCCGAGATTCCTGCCAGCCCGGGGCCTACACCCAGGATGAGAGGGCAGAAAGCCCCGGACTCCAGGGTTCCTGGTGGGGCTCCCAACCCTGCGTCGGGCCCTGGGAGTTCCTTCTGGGCTCACCCCTCGCTGGCTACCTGGCCCTCCTGGATCGGCGTGGATGTCTCTTCTGGGGGTCGCGGTCCTGCGATCCCCCAGCCGCCTCCGCCTCTCTTCAAGGGCACAGCTTCCCCGATCGCCGGCGGTTCTCCTGCCTGGCCAGCAGGGACCGCAGCCAGTCCGTGCCTGGCTCGGCCGCCATCCTCCCTAACTGTTCAAGCAGATTGCTTGCGTCCGACATATCTATTCTATTGTGTGGGTGTTTGCTGGGAGAGCCGAGGGACACAACCTGCTCCTGGTTACTTCCAGGTTAGACTGGCGCTCAGTACGGAGCGCCGTCTAACCCACCCTCATGTCCCTCGGCTCCTCCCCTTCCTCTTCCCCTCGTCATGAAGCCTCCCCCTACCTGCGGCTGGGTACGGCCATTCTATATTGAGACTGCCAGGTTGTTAAGTACATAATGTGGTGCTGTGTGCTCATAATATACTATTTATTTGTGTTGTGATTTCTGCCAGGATCCTGTAAATGTGAGGTCCTTCAAATCTTACAGAAGTCTCAATGGTCCACATGTTGCTGTAGTCCTGGCCGTCCTTAGTGATCTGATGTTCTAGAAATGATATGTTTATCACAAAAGGTGATGTGTTTGTTGGCTATATTTGCCCCCTAAAAGAACAAGCAATTAATATTTCTAACCACGGGGCCCTGTTGCCAGCTTCAAGTGTCTGAATGAATTTAACCCCCCCTCCCACCCTCTTCCTTATATTTTACAACTTGATCAAATTCCAGAGCTTCCCTACCTAGCAATATTTGTGCCCTGCATTTGTGGTGCAGGCAGCACAGGCTAAGGCCACTTTCAGACCGCGGTGTTCTAGTCAGTGTTTTGCATCAGTATATGGAGGCCAAAATCAGGAATGGAACCTACACAGAGAAAAAATATAATAGAAAGATTTATTAATAATAAAATAATAATAATCTTTATTTATATAGCGCCAACATATTCTGCAGCGCTTTACAATTCAGGTGGTACATTTTATAGACAATATCAGGCATTACATAATGACTATGCTAAATTACAATTCAAACAAGAGGAGTGAGGACCCTGCTTGCAAGAGCTTACAATCTATGAGGCAATAAGAATAAAAAATGTTTAAGTACAATGGCCAAGCCATCTTCTATACACATGGTGTAGTACACATAGAGCTGCATGAGCCTGTCACCAGCCAGTGTCTGTATAACAGACATGAAGTATATTAGGGTGAAAGGAGTATGGGGGATACTGCTGAATGAGGGGGTCTGGTTCTCATGTCTAATGTAGAAGAGGGGCCAGGGGAAGGAGTCAGATTAAGGAATGTTATAGGCCTGTCTAAAAAGATGTGTATTCAGGGCACGTTTAAAACTGTGGATGTTGGAGATTAATCTGATTGTCTGGGGTAACGCATTCCAGAGGACTGGTGCAGCAAGAGAAAAATCTTGGAATCGGGAGTGGGAGGTTCGGATTATGGTGGATGTTAATCTAAGGTCGTTGGCAGAACGTAGAGCAGGAGTAGGGTGGAAGACAGAAATGAGGGAGGAGATGTAAGGAGGTGCAGCACTGTGGAGAGCTTTGTGGGTGAGAGTAATAAGCTTGAATTTAATTCTGAAGGGGATGGGCAACCAGTGAAGTGACTGGCACAGGGTAGAGGCATTGGTGTAGCGGTTGGTCAGAAAGATGAGCCAGGCTGCTGCATTCAGGATAGATTGTAGAGGGGAGAGTTTAGTGAATGGAAGACCAATTAGTAATGATTTACAGCAGTCAAGAAAAGAGTGAATCAGAGCGACAATGAGAGTTTTGAATGTTTCAATAGTAATAAAAGGGCGGAATCTGGAGATGTTTTTGAGGTGAAAGTGACAGGAGTGTGTAAGTGATTGAATGTGTGAAGTAAAGGAAAGATCTGAGTCAAAAATAACCCCAAGACAGCAGGCATGCTGCTTAGGAGTCATGATAGTGCCACACACAGAGATGGAGACATCAGGTTTAGGTAGGTTAGTAGATGGTGGAAACACTGGAAACACAAGGAGCTCAGTTTTAGAAAGATTCCATTTCAGATAGAGGGGAGACATAATGTTAGAGACAGCTACAGACAAGCACTGGTGTTTTGTATTAGAACGGGTGTGATGTCGTGGGAAGAGGCATATAATTGGGTGTCATAAGCGTAGAGATGGTACTGTAACCCAAATCTGCTGATGGTTTGTCCAATAGGCGCTGTGTAGAGAGAGAAGAGGAGCGGACCTAGGACTGATCCCTGAGGAACCCCGATAGCAAGGGGAAGAGGAGAAGAAGTAGAACCAGCAAATGACACGCTGAATTAGTGGTCAGAGAGATAGAAAGTAAACCAAGAGAGAGCAGTGTCTTTAAGAACAATAGAGTGGAGCATGTTAAGTAGGAGTTGGTGGTTTACAGGGTCAAAGGCTGCAGAGAGATCCAGAAGAATCATATATACAATATATACAAGGGGAGGGGGAATGCTGTGTGGCAGTATATACAAGGGGAGGGGGGATTGCTGTGTGACAGTATGTACAAGGGGAGGGGGGATTGCTGTGTGGCAGTATATACACAAGGGGAGGGGGGGACTGCTGTGTGGCAGTATATACAAGGGGAGGGGGGAATGTTGTGTGACAGTATATACAAGGGGAGGGGGGCTGTGTGGCAGCATATACAAGGGAAAGGGGGGGGGGCTGTGTTGCAGTATATACAAGTTGAGAGGGGGTCTGTGTAGCACTATATAAAGGGGGATTGCTGTGTAGCACCATATACAAGGGAAGGGGGGATTGTTGTGTGGCAGTATATACAAGGGGAAGGGGGATGTCTGTATGACCGTATATACAAGGGGAGGGGAGATTGCTGTGTGGCAGTCAATCTTCCCTATAAGGTGCGCGGCTGCGTGGCCGTGCACCTTCCACGCCCCCCCCCCGCTCACTAATCTTTAAAGCTAGCTCACTTTCCTTCACAAAGCGGCCACCCAATGAGAACTCCCGAGGGAGGAGATAGCCCAGAGTATCAGAGACGGCATGCAGGACGTCCGCTGACAAGTGAGGTCGGTGCCGGGAGTGGACCAATCCAGTTACCTGACATGAGGTCAGGTGACTAAACTGGTCCAGTCCTGTGCCAACACCGACCCCAGACAAAAGTGATCCGATCTTTGCCACATGACCACATCCTCCGCCTCCTCCTGACGGTAAGTCGGTAGGCTACCACTCTCCGTTCTGTTTGCACTAAGTACAAGGGAAGGGGGGAGGCTGTGCGGCAATACTTACAAGGGAATGGGAGGCGCTATCTAGAAGGGGGGCTGTGTATCTATCTAGAAGGGGGCTGTGTGTAGCTATCTACAAGGGGGGGCTGTGTGTGGCTATCTACAAGTTGGGCTGTGTGGCACTATCTACAGTGGGTCTGTGTGGTGCTATCTACAGGGGGGTCTGTGTGGCGCTATCTACGGGGGGGTCTGTGTGGCGCTATCTACAGGGAGGGTCTGTGTGTCACTATCTGCAGGCAGGGTCTGTGTGGCGCTATCTACAGGGGTTCTGTGTGGCGCTATCTACTGGGGGGTCTGTGTGGCGCTCTCTACAGGGACAATGAGGGATTCTTTCATTGATGCCTATAATTGATGTTTATAACTGTCTATTTTACTGGTGAACTTGTAATATTATAGTATGTAAAAAAGTTATTTAAATAAGTTTTCGTATTCTCTTATTTAGTCGCTATATTAGCGTTTACGGGGGGTATCACATTTGGTCATCAGATCGCCCACCATTGATGGAGACTTGCCCAGCTCCCTAACTGCTCCGCTCAGGAGCTGTCAATTCTTAGAGGGAACATTGCACATTACTAGCAAGTAATGAAGAAATGATAGTCAATCTGCGACCCTGACTAGAAAAACACATTAAAAATGAACAGTAAAAAACAACACTAAACAGTCCACCCATATCCTGTAGGAGAAACTTTCCTATAAATGAACTTCATTTTTTTCCGACATGTGGAGCATCCGATCGGCTAACATATTCTAGAGAAGAGTTCAAAAGATTTGTTAAGTATAGTGGCAAAATATAGCAAGATGTACAGTCAAGCTGATTTGTTATCTTTTACGTGCTGCACAGAGTTATTTATTACCTGTAGCCTTCTCACACAGGCTATGGACTTCTAACCTCGAGAAACGTTATTCCCAGGTTTTTATATTAAGACCTGTGCTTAATATAACTAAGACCCAGTCTTAGTACCTAAGATCCAACTTAGGTTTTTATCACATAACCTTATAACATCTAAATATGAAAAATAAAAAATATATATATAAAAAAAATTATATTACCTTTATTCAGATGAAAACTTGAATCCTCAATTCTTTTTTATACGTTCTTTTAGAATCCTTCACTCCACCCCGTCCGTCCCATCAGACTGGCCTCTGTGTAACGGCAATTCAGCTGGAGGGCTTTAGATTTAGTGAGTTCATTGAATAACTCACCCCGTGCACGGTATGCAGTCCTCGAGTAGACGAGGGGTCAGGAGATGTTGCATTCCCGGCTCAAAGAATCAATTGTTAGAAGAATTGATGTACTTATCAAAGAAATTCAAGGAGTCACCTGAATAGAGAATGCACGTCTTTTATTCTTATCGATATGTAGACAATATGGCAAAATGTCTCCTGCTACCTTCAGTATCATGGCTTTTATACATGGGATAAACCTAGTTCAAACCAGTCCTTACACAGCTTTGTTATCTCTTTACTCGACTTCGATACTTCTGTAAATACTTCACTTCTCTCTCTAAAGGAAACCAACTGCCTACCCCCCTCACACTTGATAACATATTAAACACTTTGTCAGCAAAAAAATCTTTGCAGAGAAACTTGTATAGCTTAATACACACTTTAGTTTCCGACACATACATTTTAAATAAAACTTTCCTAACATTTTCCCCTGTTGTAAATTTATCAAGCAATGTTGTGAGGCATCCAAAACAGATTTTCTTCAGAATCTTGACCGTCATCATGGGGTGTTTCCAAGCCATCGCATAAGTCCTCATTTTGAATCTCTTGGTACATTGTTTTAGTAATTAAAGTGTCAATGAGTCTCTGAATTAATCCTCTTATGCAAGAAATGCAACAACATCCATGAGTTACAAGTATGCCTGCCACCTTTGCTAAGAAAATCAATAGACTGGATATGTGGTTACTCCATTTTCCAAACCATCCTTCAAGTCAATTAGTGAAGATGTCATTTATTCCAGAGTTTTCCAGACAGGGAATTGAGTCCTTCCAATGCCTTGGTAATACTACCATCGGGAGCTGTATTATTGGAAATAAAAGTACAACAGAAGATACAAACATTTTGCAGACACCCCCTTTTTCTGCTAGTAACATATACAGGGCCATTGTATTTTGCCATGTCATTAAAGATACAGGTCCCAACTGATCTGCAATGCCATTTTTTGCATCTCTGGTATAATTAACAACTCTCTGATTGTAATTAATATAATTAATCAAGTTGACATTCTTATTTATCGTAGACCACCAGAAAAATACAGATTCGCCTGATGCAATCTGATTTCGGGCCTTATGTATATCACTAGCAGGCACTGCATATATCATGCCACATACCCTACAAACCACTATGTGTAAAGCAAAACAAATGGGTATGTATAAGGCAACGGGTATAACTGTCAAGGAATAGCCATATGAGTATACAAAATAACCGTTTATTGAATACAAAAACACTACATAGAAGTTAAAAACATTTAAAATAGCATAAGAAATGCCATGTACAGATCACTGAAGGGGGAATACCACCATGATAAGCGGCTATCAAATAGCTACTTCCTTACACTCACCTAAACCCCCAGAGCAGGCATGCAATGCATTAATCTTGAAAAGAGTGTGTAAAAATGGGAAAAAAAGGGGAAAGAAAGCCCCACGCGTATCGCCACAAAGTGGCTTCCTGAGGATTTGAGGATTTCACTTTGTGGCGATACGCGTGGGGCTTTCTTTCCCCTTTTTTTCCCCCATATAGCCTGAGACACAGGACATGCTGATCTGATGCCTAACTGATGCAACATTTTTACACACTCTTTTCAAGATTAATGCATTGCATGCCTGCTCTGGGGGTTTAGGTGAGTGTAAGGAGGTAGCTATTTGCTAGCCACTTATCATGGTGGTATTCCCCCTTCAGTGATCTGTACATGTCATTTCTTATGCTATTTTAAATGTTTTTAACTTCTATGTAGTGTTTTTGTATTCAATAAACGGTTATTTTGTATACTCATATGGCTATTCCTTGACAGTTATACCCGTTGCCTTATACATACCCATTTGTTTTGCTTTACACATACTGATTTCGGGCCTTAACTCATTTGGCCCCCCTCGGGGTACTCCTATTTCATCTATGTATATTCTATGGTCAAAGGAACCTCCAGGGATAGACCGCTTAGGGTATGTTCACACGGCGGGGGTCCGTAACGGCTGAAATTACGGGGATGTTTCAGCCTGAAAACATCCCCGTAATTTCAGCCGTACCGGCATGTGCAGGCGCTTGAACGCCGCGTCAATTACGGCCGTAATTAGCGCTGCTATTCATTGGAGTCAATGAATAACGGCTCCAATTACGGCCAAAGAAGTGACAGGTCACTTCTTTGACGCGGGCGTCTAGTTACGCGCCGTCATTTGACAGCGGCGCGTAAATATACGCCTCGTGTGAACAGACAAACTTCTGCCCATTGCTTTCAATGGGCAGATGTTTGTCAGCGCTATTGAGGCGCTATTTTCGGGCGTAATTCGGGGCAAAAACGCCCGATTTACGTCCGTAAATAGGCCGTGTGAACATACCCTAATAGCGATTCAGATAGTCTCCAGGGCTATGTTCTCATTCTCTGAAACTCAGGGGCTGAAAACAAGTGGATGTCATCAGAAGCTGAACCACAGCAAGGCTTCACTGCCACTTGGCCAGTAGCCTAGGTCTCAGCTTCCTGTCTCCACATAGCTATCCAAGATCAGTCCTTGCCCTTCTCTGGTTGGTAAACCAATTAGAGGAGTAATTACCATTATCGGTACCAATATCTATGGTGGTTTCGCAAAACTCTTCAGTGAGGTTCCCTACTTTCTCTCCTTGCCCATTCCTCAGAAAGCAGGTGTAGTTGCCTGGGTAAGCAACTACTAAGGGAGGAATTTCATCTCTCCCCACAGGTGGGTACAATAAAGAGAGTGTCTTACATAATTGATCACCCGGATTATATGATGCATTATATAAAGATAACACGCATTGCAGACCTTGTGGGTTCTCCTTATCTGATAGCCTGAAAGGTATAGTAGCCAGATGTGGCTAAGCTGTTCCACAAGCTATACAGTTAGTTATTTTATTTTGGATTGCAGTGTATCCCATCCAGGCTAATCATTCATTTTTATAACTGTAACCTGTTTCTAATGCCAATTTATCTTCATAAGTGAAGTTGGTCAGATAGACTATAGAGGGTAGGTCTATCTTTGGGGCTAAAGGGCTTTCAACTGCATCCTTTTCCTTAAAGGCATTGTGTTGCCAGAAAAACATGTTTTTTTTTTTTTAATTAAACATTTAGTGTGTGGGTGATTAAACATTGTTCAAATTTTTTTTATTTTTTTCACGAGTCAGGAAATATTATAAATTAATTCTAATTTATAATACTACCCATTTTTGGTCACTAGATGGAGCTATTCCCAAAATTGCAGCATTGCAACATTGGGTTAAAAGCCCTCGCTCTAGTGAGCTCTCAGCATCCCCCCCTCCTTTATCCTGGCTAGTGCCGGGATAAACGAGGGGTTTGAACGGTGTAACCTCCTACACTGTGTGTCGCCATTTTTTGAGCTAACACACAGTGTAGTAGGTTTACATACATTAGTAAACACACACAAACCCGAACATACATTGAAATCTCTTACCTGCTCCTGCCGCCGCGGCTCCCTCCGGCCCGTCCGCTCCGTTTGCTGCCGCAGGTGCAAGTGCACAAATCCGGAAGCCGCGACCGGAAGTAGTAATATTACTGTCCGGCCGCGACTTCCGGTCCACAGGAAAATGGCGCCGGACGGCGCCAATTTCGAATTGGACTGTGTGGGAGCGGCGCATGCGCAGTTCCCACACAGACGCCGTACACGGAAGTCAATGGGACGGGAGCCGTTCGCAGTCCCTATGGGACTGTGGCTGCCGTATTCCATGTCTGTATGTGTCGTTAATTGACACACACAGAAATGGAACAAAAAATGGCAGCCCCCATAGGGAAGAAAAAGTGTAAAAATAAGAAAAAGTAAAACACAAACACACAAATGAATATAAACGTTTTTAATAAAGCACTAACATCTTTAACATATAAAAAAATAATTTGTGATGACACTGTTCCTTTAACATCAATAAAATGCCCTATAGGTTCAGTACCTGAAACATCAGCTCCTATAAAAAATGGCTGGTTACATTTGGTGGAATTTGTACAGGGAGAGGTAGGTTTCTTAATAATAATAATTAACCTTTATTTTAAAGAGGGATTACTGGCATAATATCCATAGTCGGGCATAGCCGTAATCCATACAGCCAAAGTCCATGACTGCACATCCTAGCTTTATATGTGTTTGTATAGCATAGATGTATTTGCCTGACCTTGTTAACTTGGCTGATTCTCCTCCTATTTAGATTACATTTTAACCATCCATTGTTTCTAGTTCTGAGCAGATCACAAAAGTCTACCTGCAATGTGGCTGTTTGTCCTTCACTAAAGTTAAGGCTAACCACATTCCATTTCAATTGACCTGGAGTTCCTGAATTAATGTTAACTGCGGGATCCCATCTCTTGTTTTCATTATAATTAAAATATTTAACCCCTCCAAGCTAAGTCTTTAGCGAATCCTTTCCCCTGGCCCTGTTTCTCAGGGATCCCATACCTTAGGTGGACACACCTTGGATCCCCATAGGATACCTAGAATAACGTATAACATTTTGCCCTGTCTCCCCCCAGGTTCTGGATGTTTTCTTCGCTGAAGTTTGAGACCAGTTACCTCTAGCAAATGACCACCCTTTGTAATCAGTCTTTTATGGCCTAGGAGGATAGTGGTAATTCCCTAACTACCTTACAGTGTGATAAGTGTATCCAAGAGGTACGTTCGGCTATCTGTACAGCCGTAGGTGTGGTAAGTAGAACCTTATATGGTTCTTCCCAACGAGGATGATACCAGTGTTTTCTTCTTATAACTTTGATCAGGATCCAATTTCCTGACTTCTCAGGTTCAGGTTCAGGTACAGGGTCACCTGGAATACAATTAGAAATAGGAACTTCCTTGTTGGTTAACATCTTTACCATATATTCAGCAAGTGTAAAATCAGACTCCTCATCCATCTTAGAGAATGGACTTAACTGTGGTATTACAAATGGTCTATCATACATCATTTCAAATGTTGTCAAACCTGATGCTGTAGGAGTCACATGCATATTTAGGACTACTAATGGTAAACAATATGCCCTATTCTTCCCAGTCTCTTCCATTGTTTTCTTGAGTTTGTTTTTTAGTATCCCATTGTCGCTATATATTTTCTCAGGTATCCCAAACCTAGGTATTATCTCCTTTACCAATTCTTTAGCGACTGTGATAGCATCTGGGCTTGCTGTGGGGAATACTTCTACCCATTTGGTAAATGCATCAATAATCACTAAGCAATATTTCGCTAAGCAATATTTCTACCCTTTGAGTTTCGCATGGGAACCAAGGTCAAATATAACTAACTTTAATAACATATGAAATCAGAATTAATATACTTGTCTTAAAGAAACAATGTCTTTCTTATTCACTACATAAGAACAAGATGGGGTCTCCAGACAAGATGGCTGCTGCACAAAATGAATTCATTTAAACATTATTTTAATCACTTTCACATTTACCACCTTTTGTTTATTTGAGGACATTTTGTACCCAAGCCAGGTACGTAAAGGAGGGCTTATCCCCCTTACAGACTTTAATTTCTTAGCTTGCTCTATGGTCATACTTGTCCTGCATAATGCCAAAAAGGTCTATACAGTGGCAACAGGCTGGGCCAACTACTTGGCAAATGCCCCCTTGGGCAGCATTCAAGACATCAAACACATAATCTGTAACAGTGTCCAATCTGTCGGCCACTTTCTCTATATTATGAGCATTCTTTACTGCTAAACCTACTAATATTGACAATAATCCAAACTTGTCCTCCACGGTACATATTGGTCATAAATGTGTCGCACTGTCACTTACTGTCCTAATGGGACTTTTACCCCTGCAGATATAACAGGTCGTGGGCAGCATTTTTCTCAAACCTAAAGACACTCAGGTAACATAACCTCCGGGCTCTCATTGGTGCCATGTACTTCTTACTTATGAGTGACAACAACCAGTGACCTTCACCTCATACCTCCACAAAAAACACCTCAGATTGTAATTTGCAGCACCATGGCATATTTACAACTAATAAAATAACACTATCACCAATCTCATGCTATCATCCCTCAGGTTTGGGTCCCATCAGTTCATTGACATCAAATCAAACAAACGCCTTTATCTAAGAAAAACTTCTCCGTCCCTCTGGACAGGGCACATAGAAATATGTAGTTACTGGGTACATTTTATTTGCACTTGTTGTTTCTCTTTTCAGCTGGATTTGTACCTTGATCTGAGCTGATTACCTGTAACATCTGCTACTCACAGAAATATTCACAAATATCATACATTTTATCTGACAAGTGTGTCAAAGCAAATTTTTTCTTACCTACTCTGAGATTCAAATGAACACCCTTACACATATACCTAATATTTTAGGAAGCTAAAATGCAATGAAAAAAATACAAAATGTGTTAGAATGGATATTGTGGACTTAGGAACTGACCTCTTTTTGGTCTTACATTCCCCTGTGGATTATGTTTGGCGCATGTTAAACAGGTTAAACAAAATTTTTAGAGTAGTTAGTAAAGCCATATGCCATGAACACTTTAAATATGATTTCTACCATCCCCCCTGTTGAGACATGGCTTGTCCTATGGCTCAATATGATTGCATAACCGAATAAGTTGCTGGGTAGGATGTATTTGTTCTTACAAGATCCATCTACAAACAGTATCAGATAACTATTTGGTAGTGGAGTATCTTTAAGATCTGATCTTGGTAACACTCTTTCTGCTATGGAGGATAGGCAACCATGTGGTTCACCATCCTCAGCAGTAGGCATCAAGGTCGAAGAATCTTATGTGGTACATCTTTCTATCATAAATAACACTAATGTGGCGGAAGCTCTTATAGCTTCTGGGTGGCTACATCTAATTGAACATGGGGAGGTAAGGCTCTAGCTACTGGATCAAGTTTTGATGAGTAGTAAGCTAGAAGTCTATTCTTTCCTCCATACTCCTGTGTTAGTACTGAAATCATTACAAAAGATGCCTGCCAGCAACAAAAGCCCTCTTTTCCAACTAACAGTAAGAATAAAATAACAAAATTTTTATTGTGCAATTATAGCAAAACACAGACTACATAGAAATTAAAAGAGTCAGGTCCAAAGCTGACGCCGATCAGCATAGTGCAATGTTGACAGCTCTGTTAGGAGAGTACAGAGTGCTAGCGGCCACAGAGCGCTGCACTCAGGTCCACAGTTTAATTATTAGTAGTTAGCAAGGACTTGGATTAAAATTTCAAAGAGAGCCCCCCCGACATGTTTCGCTATGGATGTAGCGTCTTCAGGGGTATCGGGGCTAATGACGGCGCGCGCGGAATTCCCAGACCTAAATACATCAGGGACTGATTGCACGCCTCTGCCCATCGTGGCCTGGACAAATGGGGAAAAGGATGGAGGAACGAGCCTCCAACTTAATGAAGGACAGTCAGTGCAGCGAATAGTACGCTCTGCACCGACCGCCAATGAGAGATTGTATACGCGCGCATGCGCGATAGAGAAAACAGGGGAGATAGAATCAGATCAGTTGCAGTCTCGGAAAGATAAGCATGAGCGCATGCGCACCGAACTGGGTATAGAGATCAGTAAAGCCCAGTGCTATTATACAACAGCAGTGAGATAGATGGACCTCTCATCAAGGTCGGAGATTCAAAAAGCCAGTGTACGGGAAGAACTGGTGCAGGTCTCGATGTAATATCTAGACAGAAATCATCAAATATAAACTATGGTCACAGTTGGCTGTAAATACTAAGCACAGCACTACCACCAGGGATGGCGATGGCAGGGATAATACGTTTCAATTAGATACAATAGCAGTCGTAATACAGAAAACCGCCGCAATGGTCATCAAAATTATAGTCTGAGTAAATAAGAACAAAGATAGATAAGTAATAGAGTGGAATTTTAATAGGATAGACAGGATAAATAAATATAACATTATTAATTAATTATTTGACCATATTGTAAAGTGAAGCGCTCGGGATTAAAGCGCACATAGATATACATATTGGCCAGCTTGCTGATAATCACGCTGGTCAGGACAAGGTACTGGAATTAAGTACGTAGAGAATAAAAGGATTAGATGCATCCAATACGGTTCAGAGAAACGCCGCAAAGGTGAAACCTTCATTTAGGCCACCAGGACTCAGGGACCCCAAACGATGGATCCAGCGTGCCTCCTCCTGTAGCAATCTGCGACCCAGATTGCCTGCT
The DNA here is from genome assembly GCF_050947455.1 of Rhinoderma darwinii. Classification (NCBI taxonomy): domain Eukaryota; kingdom Metazoa; phylum Chordata; class Amphibia; order Anura; family Rhinodermatidae; genus Rhinoderma; species Rhinoderma darwinii. The sequence goes on from NC_134689.1 coordinate 339,713,843, forward strand.
CTCGGGCCAGGTTTAATCTGAGTGATGCCCCAAAATTGTAGTGAGCGGACATCCCCATCATGTATGAAGCGGATATGCCTGGATAGCGGTGTGTCCTCCTTATAATTAATGATATCTAAGGGGAGAGAAAAGACATGGACCGCACATCCACTGTATACAATGATCACTTGCGGCTAGGCAAAATATATAAATATGAACGAGAGGTTCTTTGTAACATTTTGATCAAATTGTATGCAAGCCCACTTGCCACTTCACGGCGACCTCTGAAAGTGGGTCCCTACTCTAACGGTTGCAGCACCGCATGGCGGCTACCGCCACCGCAGCGCCGCTCCTGCAGAGGGAGCAACCCAGGGGCCCAAAAGCACCCATGCCTTCAGACCGTGCCAAGCCTCCTTGGCTCTGGGCCACGTCCCCCCACAAGTGCAGCACTACAGCAACAGACACCACCACACAGCACCACAACATGTGAACAGATGTAATGAGCTCACCTTGCCATGCGCCCCCAGTGGCCGACTGAGAGTACAAGCAGGAGCAGGAACACTTATGAGGTCATTCCTAAATTAAAATCAGCTGGGCCAAAAGTGTGGAGTGCTGGTACCAAGTAAAACAAAACAACAGAGGGGATAGACTCTGTATCATATCTAAGGGGAGAGAAAAGACATGGACCGCACATCCACTGTATACAATGATCACTTGCGGCTAGGCAAAATATATAAATATGAACGAGAGGTTCTTTGTAACATTTTGATCAAATTGTATGCAAGCCCACTTGCCACTTCACGGCGACCTCTGAAAGTGGGTCCCTACTCTAACGGTTGCAGCACCGCATGGCGGCTACCGCCACCGCAGCGCCGCTCCTGCAGAGGGAGCAACCCAGGGGCCCAAAAGCACCCATGCCTTCAGACCGTGCCAAGCCTCCTTGGCTCTGGGCCACGTCCCCCCACAAGTGCAGCACTACAGCAACAGACACCACCACAACATGTGAACAGATGTAATGAGCTCACCTTGCCATGCGCCCCCAGTGGCCGACTGAGAGTACAAGCAGGAGCAGGAACACTTATGAGGTCATTCCTAAATTAAAATCAGCTGGGCCAAAAGTGTGGAGTGCTGGTACCAAGTAAAACAAAACAACAGAGGGGATAGACTCTGTATCATATCTAAGGGGAGAGAAAAGACATGGACCGCACATCCACTGTATACAATGATCACTTGCGGCTAGGCAAAATATATAAATATGAACGAGAGGTTCTTTGTAACATTTTGATCAAATTGTATGCAAGCCCACTTGCCACTTCACGGCGACCTCTGAAAGTGGGTCCCTACTCTAACGGTTGCAGCACCGCATGGCGGCTACCGCCACCGCAGCGCCGCTCCTGCAGAGGGAGCAACCCAGGGGCCCAAAAGCACCCATGCCTTCAGACCGTGCCAAGCCTCCTTGGCTCTGGGCCACGTCCCCCCACAAGTGCAGCACTACAGCAACAGACACCACCACACAGCACCACAACATGTGAACAGATGTAATGAGCTCACCTTGCCATGCGCCCCCAGTGGCCGACTGAGAGTACAAGCAGGAGCAGGAACACTTATGAGGTCATTCCTAAATTAAAATCAGCTGGGCCAAAAGTGTGGAGTGCTGGTACCAAGTAAAACAAAACAACAGAGGGGATAGACTCTGTATCATATCTAAGGGGAGAGAAAAGACATGGACCGCACATCCACTGTATACAATGATCACTTGCGGCTAGGCAAAATATATAAATATGAACGAGAGGTTCTTTGTAACATTTTGATCAAATTGTATGCAAGCCCACTTGCCACTTCACGGCGACCTGATAAGTGTTCCTGCTCCTGCTTGTACTCTCAGTTGGCCACTGGGGGCGCATGGCAAGGTGAGCTCATTTCCATCTGTTCACATGTTGTGGTGCTGTGTGGTGGTGTCTGTTGCTGTAGTGCTGCACTTGTGGGGGGACGTGGCCCAGAGCCAAGGAGGCTTGGCACGGTCTGAAGGCATGGGTGCTTTTGGGCCCCTGGGTTGCTCCCTCTGCAGGAGCGGCGCTGCGGTGGCGGTAGCCGCCATGCGGTGCTGCAACCGTTAGAGTAGGGACCCACTTTCAGAGGTCGCCGTGAAGTGGCAAGTGGGCTTACATACAATTTGATCAAAATGTTACAAAGAACCTCTCGTTCATATTTATATATTTTGCCTAGCCGCAATTGATCATTGTATACAGTGGATGTGCGGTCCATGTCTTTTCTCTCCCCTTGGATCTTATAATTAATGATACTCAAGTGTTTCGAAATTCTCCTCCTTAGTTCCTGTATAGTCTTACCCACATACAACTTAGGGCACGAACACCTAGCTACATAGACTACGCCTTTACTCTGGCAATTGATAAACTGTCTAACCTGATAAGATCTACTATCAAGTGGGTTGGTAAATTGTTTCACAGTGGTCATCAGATAACAGAACGAACAATGGCCACAGGGATGGGAGCCAATGACTGATGATTTCAGCCAGCATTTCGATGCAACAGTGGAGCCAGAGTGGTGGCTGTGCACCAAATAGTCACGCAGGTTCCTACCTCTATGATAGGTGATACTAGGGGTAGAGGGAACTGCATCCTAAAGATCAGGATCGGCCAGGAGGATTGGCCAGTGTCGATGCAAAATATTGCGAACCTGTTGGGAACCAGTATGGAAAGTACCGATGCATCTGATGTTAGTAGATACTGCGGGTTTATAAGTAGCCATTGACTGTTGAGTACCCAGAGGTTTCCGTTCGCACAGCAATTCTCTTCTGTCTGTGGCCCTCTCTCTGGCATATGCTCTGTGCAGCCATTTCCTAGGGTACCCTCGTGCCAAAAATTTGGAAAGAAGCCCATCGCATTCCATTTGGAAGGACCGCTCATCAGAGCAATTCCTTTTTTGCACGAAGGTATTGCCCTATCGGAATGCCCTTTTTGAGAGCGGGAGGATTTTTTTGGGTCATGCAACTGGCATGACCAAGACAACAGGTATCGTTACAATGCCCTCCGCCTCCCCTATATAGCGCTTTTAGCAGTTTTGAGGCATCAAAACTGTTGACAGGTTACCCTTGACATGAAGCTCTGTACTCTGTTAGGGTATGTTCACACGATGAGAGGCATTTACGTGTGAAAAGACAGACTGTTAACAGCTGCCTCGTTTCACACGTAAATGCTCCTCCTCGTAATTTACGAGGCGTCTGAGACGCTCGTAAATCTTGAGCTGTGCTTCATTGAGTTCAATGAAGAACAGCTCAAATTACGTGGCAAAGAAGTGCCCTGCACTTCTTTGCCGAGGCAGTCCATTTACGCGTCGTCGTTTGACAGCTGTCAAACGACGACGCGTAAATTACAGGTTGTCTGCACAGTACGTCGGCAAACCCATTCAAATGAATGGGCAGATGTTTGCCGACGTATTGCAGCCCTATTTTCAGACGTAAAACGAGGCATAATACGCCTCGTTTACGTCTGAAAATAGGTCGTGTGAACCCAGCCTAAATGTACAGCTATGCTCGCGTGATCATTCATGGGTGGATTGGAACCTACTGATAAAAGAAAGCTCCTATTATGTTCCTTTAACCCCTAGGATGCTGTAAACAATACTGATTGCAGTACCTATAAGGCATAAACAAAAGGAAGGGGGCTGGCAATTTCATAGTGACATCCAGGGGCCTCACAAAGTCCCTTGTCCTGTATTTATGCCTATAAGGGCATATTGTGCCTTAACAGATATCTGTACATTTTAGACACACGGGGCAATAATTAATTGTCGTACACTGGTATTCTGCTGCATTATAATTAAAAAGTAATAATGGTAAAAAGGAATAGTCCCCTAGTGTGACAAAAAAAGCTCATAAAGTAACCTCATAAAAAAAAAAGATAAACACATTTGGTATTGGCATAGCTTTAAAAACTCATACAGGTTAAGGTGTATTTATAGTGCACGAGGAACAGTTTGAAAAAATAAAAATAGAAAATCTCTCCAAGTCATCCCCATGTTCTTTTCATGCCCTTCTGGAGAGGGTCCTGCATAGGTTATTGCCACCTGGTAGCAAAAGGAATGTGCCCAACCTTGGCTGCGCCCCCATTTCTCTAGTGGTCCCATAGCAGCCGCATGGTCTGCCTCTGTGGTATATATGCCCTTAGCAACAATGGTGAATAGCTGTGCATTCAATTACATTGTGTTTTATGAATGTATGTCCTTTTCTAGAGTAAGACTCTTGTTATATTGACCAATGCTACACAACATTAGTCCAAGGGGGGCTGTATGCCTGAGCAGGGGTGAACCTAGCCCGTCTGCCGCCTGAGGCGAACTATAAAAAGGCGCCCCCCCCCAAATCTATCAGAGTTTTCTCATTCCTAGCTGTACACATCAAACACGCAATATATACATTTTTTAAATAGGAAAACATTTGATGTTTATTTGTTAGGCCCTGTTCACACAGAGTATTTTGACGAGTTTTTGGGCACGGAAACCGCTCCGCAAAACTCGTCAAAAACCGGCCGAAAATGCCTCCCGAGAAAGAAGGGACATGCCCTATCTTTGCACGTTTACGCCTCTGACTTCCTATTGACATCAATGGGAGGCAGAGAAAGGGTATTTCGCAGAGTTTTTTGCCCGTAGCACTCAATGGCCGTGAGCGAAAAACGCGGTGAAAATCGTGGCAAACGACGTGCAGGAAGGACAAAATCTGCCTCAAAATCCCAAACAGAATTTTGAGGCAGAATTTTCCTCCTGCAAAAAACTCAGTGTGAACATAGCCTTAGGCTATGTTCACACGGAGTATTTTGGCGAGTTTTTTGACGCGGAAACCGCGTCGCAAAACTCGGCAAAAACGGCCCGAATATGCCTCCCATTGATTTCAATGGGAGGCGTCGTCGTCTTTTTCCCGCGAGCAGTAAAACTGCCTCGCGGGAAAAAGAAGCGACATGCCCTATCTTTGGGAGCTTCCGCCTCTGACCTCCCATTGACTTCAATGGGAGGCAGAGAAAGCGTATTTCACAGTGTTTTATGCCCGCGGCGCTCAATGGCCGCGGGCGAAAAACGCTGCGAAAAACTCCGCGAAAATCGGCGTGCAGGGAGAGGAAAATCTGCCTCAAACTTCCAAACGGAATTTTGAGGCAGATATTCCTCCTGCAAAATACTCCGTGTGAACATAGCCTTAAAGTGCTGTTTGAAGTATGGAAGATATTTAAAGAATTATTCTTACTGCCAATCAGTGCAGTGCAAATAGTACAGTCTGCACTGCCCCATATCTCTCCTCGGCAGCCAGTCTCATTTGCGGCGTCACTCTCTACATTCAGGCCAGTCCAGGACGGATCGCGCTTAGCACTGTTTTGAAGCGCCACATCCTGGGCCGGTTTCTTTGCTCTACCTGCTGCATTGTTGTGGTCTGCCTGTGCTGGCTCCATGCCAGTGGTGGATTAATATGATCTTAGGCCCTGGGCTGTACACAAGTTATGTGCCCACAACCTACACGTAAGTATCACCTACATGTCAAAGTACATCACATGGCACTCTGCAGACTGTCTCTTAGCCTGATCATCTGCTGCCACTCACACTTCCCCACAGCCCACACCACAGTAATGTACATAGATTGTAAGACCAACATTACCAATAATACCACATACTGTTACTGAATAATACCCCCATACTGTTACTGAATAATACCGCCATACTGTTACTGAATAATATCTCCATACTGTTACTGAATAATCTCTCCATACAGTGACTGAATAATACCTCCATACTGTTACTGAATAATACCCCCATACTGTTACTGAATAATACCCCCATAATGTTACTGAATAATACCCCATACTGTTACTGAATAATACCCGCATACTGTTACTGAATAATACCCCATACTGTTACTGAATAATACCGCCACACCATAACCACATAGTGACTGAATAATACCGCCACACCATAACCACAGTGACTGAATAATACCGCCACACCATAACCACATAGTGACTGAATAATATCCACATACTGTTACTGAATAATACCTCCATACTGTTACTGAATGATACCCCATACTGTTACTGAATAATACCCCCATACTGTTACTGAATAATACCCCCATACTGTTACTGAATAATACCCCCATACTGTTACTGAATAATACCTCCACACCATAACCACATAGTGACTGAATAATACCGCCATACTGTTACTGAATAATACCGCCATACTGTTACTGAATAATACCCCCATACTGTTACTGAATAATACCTCCATACTGTTACTGAATAATACCTCCATACTGTTACTGAATAATACCTCCATACTGTTACTGAATAATACCTCCATACTGTTACTGAATAATACCTCCATACTGTTACTGAACAATACCCCCATACTGTTACTGAATAATACCCCCATACTGTTACTGAATAATACCTCCATACTGTCACTGAATAATACCCCCATACTGTTACTGAATAATACCCCCATACTGTTACTGAATAATACCTCCATACTGTTACTGAATAATACCCCATACTGTTACTGAATAATACCCCCATACTGTTACTGAATAATACCCCCATACTGTTACTGAATAATACCTCCATACAGTTACTGAATAATACCTCCATACTGTTACTGAATAATACCCCCATACTGTTACTGAATAATACCCCCATACTGTTACTGAATAATACCCCCATACTGTTACTGAATAATACCTCCATACGGTTACTGAATAAAACTACCAAACCATGATCACATATTACTACAACATTCTGTCAGAAAAAACCCACCATACTGTTAGTGAATAAATCACACTATATATAGACCAATATTACCACCATATAGTGACCTTATAGAGGTAGTTGCCAGTTATACACAAGATATCTGCAGACCATATAAGTGATTACGGTATAGTTATATTGAGTGACTATTGTGGCAAATTTTTACGTTTTTAAAATTTTTATACTTCTTTTTTTTGGTAGGTTCCGCTGGAGCGTTTGGACTACGTCGTAGATTCATTGGACTACTCCGATGATCTTTTTAAAAAAAAATAAAAAATGGTGAAAGAGGATTGCATGGGGGAGTTTAGATTTCAATAAAAGTTTTTCTTGTCTGTTTTTTTTAATACTTTATTATGGCCTTAGTAATGGCTGCTGTCTGATTGATAGCGTCCATTACTAAGAAGGGGCTTAGTGTTAGCCAGTAAAAAGGCTATCACTAACCCCTATTATTACCCCGGTTCTAACTGCCGCGAGGGGAGTACGATCCAGTACCTGACCATCTGAAGCGACGGTAAGGCAGCAGGGCGGTCACAGGCTGGTTTTACCAGGCTGGGAAGGGATAAAAAACGTGGCCCTTCCCACCCTGGTGATGCTAGGCAGCAGCTGTTTTATTGTATCTGGCTGGTTGTGAAAAATAGCGGGAACCCCACGTCTTTTAAAAAAAATAAATAGAAAAAAAATTACGTGAGATCCCCTCCATTTTTCATAACCAGCCAGATACAATAAAGCAGCAGCATCAGCCTAGCATTACCAGGGTGGAAAGGGCCATGGTTTTTGGCCATTCCGAGCCTGATAGTACCAGCCTGCAGCCATGCCAGTACCCGCCCTTCCCTTCAGAGTCGGGTGCTGGATCGTACCCAGCTCTTCCCTTATTACTGGCTAACACTAAGCCCCTTCTTAGTAATGGACGCTCTCAACCAGATAGCAGCCATTACTAAGGCGGTAATGAAGTATTAAAAAACAGAGACATAAAGAAATTTATTTTATTGAAATGACAACTCTTCCACACAATCCACTTTAACCATTTTATTAAAAAAAAAAGACATAAGGCTTAAATCAGTGAAGTAGTCCAACGAATCTACGACGTAGTCCAAATGGTCCAGCGGAACCTGCAAAACAAAAATGAGCAGTATGAAAAATAAAAATAAAGTTGGCTGCCCCCACCCACAGACGTACAAACATATGAATAAATAGCTACCTTCGGAAACATATTAAAATACTTAGAAAAATAAGGCCCATAAAATAAAACATATCAAATAAAAAAAAAAAAATTAGAACACCTTTCTTTTAAAGAGAACCTTTCACCTCCCCATACATGTGCAGCTGAGTTCAGCATGTAATGGGGAGGGCTGCACAAACTCTGGGGCAATTTACATTTTTTTCTTAGCCTCCTTCGTTATTTAGATATCAGTGCTGTAATATTTGGCGCCCAATTTTGAAATAACCCCATGAACTGTCAATGGGGAGGTAATTGGCAAGGGGGCGTGTAACATCGCTGTGACACTGTCAAATCAGCTACGGTCAGCGTTACAGCAAGAGCTGGAGAGAGAGCGCGTGCGCGCAGCTCCGCCACCACTAAGGAACAGAAGAAGAGTGTGAATTCTTCTTCTTCTGTTCCATGGAATCGGAGCTGTGCGCGCACGCACACTCTCACTCTTTGGCTGGGTTCACACGTGGCGGAATTTCACTTAAATTCCGCTGCGGACACTCCGCAGCGTTAATCCGCAGCGGAGCCGTTTGTCCATTGACTTTCACTTTAATTTAGCAGTGTTCGTTTAGACGATGCGTACAATTCCGCTGCGGAGCATAGGCTGCGGAGCGGAATTTGGTGTCCGCAGCATGCTCTGTCTGTTGCGGAGCAGTGGCGGACTCATGGCGGAATTTCTCCATTGACTTCAATGGAGATTCTAATTTCCGCAATGAAGTCCGCAGCTGTCATGCACATGTTATGTGTGCTGCGGATGCGTCTTGCTTTTTTAACTTGACATTTCTTCATTCTGGCTGGACCTATGTATTTCTAGGTCTACAGCCAGACTGAGGAAGTCAATGGGGCTCCCGTAATGACGGGAGCGTTGCTAGGAGACGTCTGTAAATAGTCACTGTCCAGGGTGCTGAAAGAGTTAAGCGATCGGCAGTAACTGTTTCTGCACCCGGGACAGTGACTACCGATCACAATATAGAGCAACCTGTCAAAAAAATATAAGTTCATACTTACCGAGAACTCCCTGCTTGTGTCTCCAGTCCGGCCTCCCAGGATGACGTTTCAGTCTAAGTGACGGCTGCAGCCAATCACAGGCCAAGCACAGGCTGCAGCGGTCACATGGACTGGCGCGTCATCCAGGGAGGTCGGGCTGGATGCCGAAAGAGGGATGCGTCACCAAGACAACGGCCGGTAAGTATGAAAATCGTTTACTTTCACTAGGGAAAGTGCTGTCCCTTCTCTCTATCCTGCACTGATAGGGAGAAGGGAAGCACTTTTCCCGCAGTCCGCAGCAGCTAGTCCGCATCAATTTTCTGCACATTTTGTGCAGATCCGCAGCAGAATCTGCAACGCAGATTCTGTGCGGCATTGATGCGGACAGTTGCGGAGGAAATCCGCCACGTGTGGTCATGCCCTTTAGCTCTCGGCAGACAAGGACGATAAGACTAATCTCTCACCTGAGATCACAGTCTTGTACTTGCCTGCCGAGAGCTGAAGAGTGAGAGCGTGCGTGCGCACCTTATCTCCTCTCTCCAGCTCATGCTGTTGACATTGTTTGTAGCGGATTGTGTCACAGCGATGTTACACGTCCCCTTGCCAATTACCGCCCCATTGGCAGTTTATGGGGTTATTTAAATATCGGGCGTCAAGTATTACAGCACCGATATCTAAGTAAGGAAAGAGGGTAGGAAAAAATATATAAAGTGCCCCAGAGTTTGTGCAGCCCTGACCATTACATGCTGCACTCAAATGCAAATCTGTGGGCAGGTGAAAAATTCTCTTTAAAGTGTAACAACTTTTTAAAAAACTTTTGACATGTCAGAAGTTTTGATCAGTGGGGTCCGAACACTGAGACCCCCCACTAGTCGCTAAAACGAAGCAGCAGAAGTGCTCGGGTGAACGGTGTGCCGCTTCAATTCTGTTTGGCTTTCCTTGGAGCAGTGTACGGGCTCAATAGAAAGTCTAGGAGTCCGTACACCGATCACTCTGCTGAAAGTCGATCATAAATGAAGCGGCACAGCGCTCACCCGAGCACTTCTGCTGCTTCGTTTTAGCGATCGGTGGGGGCCTCAGTGCTCGGTCCCCCACCGATGAAAACTTCGGACATGTCACTATGATATATAAAGATATCTATTAATGCGATTGGTGCAAGTTTTAATAACTTTTTATTGAAAATGATTTGCACTTTTTGAGATACAGCTGCTTTGTATCCTGTATACAGAGCAGCTGTATATTGCCCTGAATCCATTAGGTCGCCTATTACCGATCACATCTAAGTTATGAACTTAGATGTGATCGGTAACAGCTCGATCCTGCAGGACTCGCTGACACTGAATCAGTCAGTCCCGCTGACCTGACGGATACAGCGCTATATACATTATATAATATATTTATTTTAATTAGCGGGGGCAGGTTTATAGGGAAGGATTAGGGCCTGTTCACATCAGCGTTGGCTTTCCGTTCCGGGGTTACGTGGGAGGTTTCCGTCGGGTGAACCCCGCAACGGAAAGTCAAACTGAAACCACAGCTTCCGTTTCAGTCACCATTGAAATCAATGGTGACGGAAACATTGCTAATGGTTTCCGTTCGTCACCATTCCGGCAGGTTTCCGTTTTTGTGACGGAATCAATAGCGCAGTTGACTGCGCTAATGGTGACGGAAACGGAAGCTGTGGTTTCAGTTTGACTTTCCGTTGCGGGGTTACCTCCAACGGAACCCCAGAACGGAAAGCCACGCTGATGTGAACAGGCCCTAAGGCTTCTTTCACAATAGCATTAATATACGTTTACCGCTCTTCCGTCAGAGGAAGAGAGGATCGATACGTTAAACGGAAAGCAACGGTTCCATTAGAATTACCATTGCTTTCAATGGTAATTCTTTTGTATCAGTTGCTTTCCGTTTGTCCCCGTTCGCTAAGTTTCCATTTTTTTTAAAGGAAACAAAAGTGCAGTCTGCAGAACTTTTATTTCCGTTCAAAAGAACGGAAACCTAGCGAACGGAGACAAACGGAAAGCAACTGATACAAAAGAATTACCATTGAAAGCAATGGTAATTCTAATGGAACCGTTGCTTTCCGTTTAACGTATCGATCCTCTCCCTCTGACGGAAGAGAGGTAAACGTATATTAATGCTAGTGTGAACAAAGCCCAATACAAGATATTAATATTTAAAAAAAAACAAAAAAAAAAAACAGCTGGGATTTGAACCAGCAACCTTCATGTGTAAGGCAGACAAGCTAACCACTACTCCATAGAAGCTGTCATAGTCAATGCCTGTGAAACTGTAGTAGTTGAGGGTTTACTATTAGTCTCTCCTGTCTCTCTGCTGCGTGTGGGTGGTGACTGGTCAGAGACTCACAGTCAGACTGGCTGCCGCAGCTGCTGCATACAGTGTGCACTGTGATACTCACCAGTCACAGCTCTGATTGTAGCTTTCCCACGCTAATTAAGCACAGGAAAGCTACAAAGCCAGCAGTATACTGCAGGGGGGGGGGGGGGGGGGGGGTTTACTGACAGCAGAGGGCTCTATAGGGGGGAATTATCCCCCCACCATAGAGCCCTGACTAGTTACTATACTGAAAGGTTAGGGGGGTCTGAGCATCTGACTGACTGCTCTAAAGGGGGGGGGGCAGAATCCCCCCCTATAGAGCTCTCTGCAGTAAGTCAGACGCTCAGACACTCCCCCACCCACACTAATCGTTGCATTATAGTGATGTGAGGGCTCTATGGGGTGGATTATTCCAGCCCCATAGAGCCCTCTGCTGTCGGTAAAATGCCCAGACACCCCCTTGCAGTATACTCACGTCACGGGTCCCGGTCCCAGCAAGGCAGGAACTTACCTCGTGCTGCTCGTCGCTCCTCCTGCAGACTTGCTCCTCCTACAGACTTGCTCCTCTCTGGCTGCATGTGCTGTGTGCAGCGTCAGAGAGGAGGAGGAGTGTTACAGATGTTCGGCACGTCTGCATGGCCCCTCCCCCCGGTCCAGTCCGTCCCGGGCTGAAAATGCCGCCCCCCCCTTTGGGTAGGTGGTGCCGCCTGAGGACGTCGGCTCACCTGGCCTCATGGCAGATGCGGCACTGTGCCTGAGACATCTTGTCATTATTTCCTTGTGACATTTTGGCTTAGCCTTCAAAATAAAGTCTGTCATAAGGTGGCACACTGGGATCAAGTTCACTTTAACTGCAAATATATTGGATGCTAGGTCATCAATTTTTTAAACTGATCCATCATGAGACTATTGGTAAGAAAATGGCCACCTTCTTCCTGGTGGGAACCTGGTAGATGAGACTTCTTGCAGACTGTTAATAAATACTACAAGCAGAGGATTATCTAACCGATAAGCATAGGACAAGGAGAGATGAAAATTGGGCGTATTGTAGACTTTGCTTAATTTGTTGTCTGAACCTGCCTCTTTGCATTCTGCAAAACACTTGTAGGATTTAAGAAATGCATTATATGTGCTTATTACATATGCAAAATAACGATACTTTTATTCACTACATTACATTAGGAATAGAGTCACTATTTGATCTCATTACTGAATAATTAATGTAATCGTCTCAATACGATAATTAAATGCATTAAACTGAGTACAAAATTACCTGACATTAAAATGGCAGTGAAGCAAGCTGTGCAGAAATGACAGCTTACTAAGAATAGTTTTCTAAATGTAATTATTTTTTTTTTACCATTTTCCTTAGAGCAGGTATACAATAACTTTTACATTTACTCATATTACTGAAATGCTCTTCTATCCTTTCCTCAAGTTGAGGTCACGTGATTGCGATTCCCCTTCCTCGTTCCTGTGATGGATGACGTCAGGTACATCCATCATGTGTAGACTTTCGGTAAAGTAACTCCCCCAATGACGGCACGTAAGCAATCACATGCCATACATTGCGCTGAGTTACTATTCTGAGTTACTGAGCTAGCACCGATGTAGCTCCGACGCATTCAGTGAATAGAACAATTGTCTCAACTGCGCATACACTATAATTCATTCAGGCAGTGTAGGTCTCGACTAGGGGTCTCAAGCATGCGGTCCACGGACCGCATGCGGCCCCTGGGACTGTCATCTGCGGCCTGCGGGACACAGAGCCGCTAGTACAGACTCTGCTCCGGGACTCTGGAATTCCCTGACATCGCTGTCCACATATGAACAGCGATGTCTGGGGCTTCCCCAGAGCCCCGTGCAGAGCGCTAGTATAGTCTCTGCTACGGGACTCTGTGGAATTCCCTGACACCGCTGTCCATATATGGACAGTATGTCAGGGTCTTCCCCAGAGCGGAGTCCTGGGCAGAGCGCTAGTATAGGCTCTGCTCTGGGACTCTGTGGAATCGTTTGACATCGCTTTCTACATATGGACAGCGATGTCTGGGGCTTCCCCAGAGCTGGAGTCCCGGGCAGAGCGCTAGTATAGTCTCAGCTCTGGGACTCTGGAGAAGCCTCTGACATCGCTGTCCATACATCGACAGTGATGTCAGGGGCTTCCCCAGAGCGGAGTCCCGGGCAGAGCGCTAGTATAGGCTCTGCTCTGGGACTCTGTGGAATCGTCTGACATCGCTGTCTACATATGGACAGCGATGTCTGGGGCTTCCCCAGAGCTGGAGTCCCGGGCAGAGCGCTAGTATAGTCTCAGCTCTGGGACTCTGGAGAAGCCTCTGACATCGCTGTCCATACATCGACAGTGATGTCAGGGGCTTCCCCAGAGCAGGAGTCCCAGTGATGTCAGGAGCACAGCTGGAGTCCCAGGAAGAGTCCACTAGCGCTCTGCCCGGGACTCCAGCTCTGGGGTTGCCCCTGACATCCATGTCCATATATGGACAGTGATGTCAGGAGCAGAGCTGGAATCCGAGGCAGAGTGCTAGAAGCGACTCTGCTCCGGGACTCCAGCTCTGGGCAAGCCCCTGACATCACTGTCCATATATGGACACTGATGTTAATGGCTTCCCCAGAGTTCCAGCGCAGAGCCTATACTAGTGCTCTGCTCCGGGATTCCGGCTCCGGGGTTGCCCCTGATATCACATTCCGGTCAAGGAGGATCCCCTGACATCACTGTATATGGACAGTGACGGCAGGGGCTCCAACAGTAGAGGAATCCCCAGCCAAAGCGTCGGCAACGCTCTGGCTGGGGATTCCACTCCTAGAGGGAGCCCCAATGGAGCTATCTACTTGGGGTGTGTGTGACATTATCTGCAGAAGGCACTGTGGCAGCATCTGCGGAGGGCACTGTGGCAGCATCTGCAAAGGGCACTGTGGCAGCATCTGTGGAGGGCACTGTGGCAGCATCTGCGGAGGGCACTGTGGCAGCATCTACGGAGGGCACTGTGGCAGTATCTACGGAGGGCACTGTGGCAGCATCTACAGAGCGCACTGTGGCAGCATCTACAGAGGGCACTGTGGCAGCATCTACAGAGAGCACTGTGTCAGCATCCACAGAGGACACTGTGGCATTGTCTAGGGGTGTGTTGTATTATCTACAGAGGGCACTGTGGCATTATCTACAGAGAGCACTGTGGCATTATCTACAGAGGGCACTGAGGCATTATCTGCAGAGGGCACTGTGGCAGCATCGACAGAGAACTCTGGCAGCATCTACAGAGGGCACTGTGGCAGCATCTACAGAGGGCACTGTGGCGGCATCCACAGAGGGCACTGTGGCGGCATCCACAGAGGGCACTGTGGCGGCATCCACAGAGGGCACTGTGGCACTATCTAAAAAGGGGCTGCCCAATCTTGACATGTGTGTTTTTCGCAGCGTCTTTTGCCCGCGGCCATTGAGTGCTACGAGCAAAAAACTCAGCGAAATACGCTCTCTCTGCCTCCCATTGATGTCAATGGGAGGTCAGAGGCGTAAACGCGCGAAGATAGGGCATTTCCCTTCTTTCTCCCGCAAGGCGGTTTTACTGCTCGAGGGAGAAAACCACCCCCGCCTCACATTGAAATCAATGGGATGCATTTTCGGCCACTTTTTGACGAGTTTTGCAGAGCGGATTCCGCTCCAAAAAGCTCGTCAAAATACTCTGTGTGAACAGGCCCTAAAACTGGTGAATGACCATGCACTACATAGTGATTTTAACATTTACCAGCAGCTAAATCAGTCTTCCAGTGTTAGGATCTTGCATACAGCAACCTAGCTCTCTGCTTCCTGTAACCCTGTTAATATGGCTAGGAGGAATGGGATATTAAGTTTAACTCTAGAAAAACCTTTTAAGGGGTTGTGCCCTTTAAACAAACTTGATAAGCTTATCACCAGTGTTCTGCTGCTGTGATCCCCCAGCAATAAGTTGTAGTCTGTGGGGGAACCTGGCAACAAGTGTTCAATTTACCTGAAGCACCACCACACCGAAATGAAGCATTACATGTTACCCATTGAAATAAATAGGCTGTCCTTGTAATGCACAGAAATTCTGGGTCCTCCAGAGCGAGACAATAGATGAAGGTCCTCCTTTATTAACTCAGAATTTCCAAATAAGTTATTTGAAAAAGGATTTTCTAAACCAGCCAGACCCTTTAATTTTTCATTCCTAAACCCATGAGGCACTGTAGCGTCCATGGCCACGGGCCGTCGGGTTTACTCACCTCCCGACGCCCGCAGCCATGGATCCGTGAGCGCTGGTCCCCATCTCCTTTCTAGGAGACGCCAGCGCTCACTTCTGCTCCCTTCTGCTTTGTCCAGTAGGGTGCGTGCCCGGCCTTAAAGGGCCAGCGCGCGCACATCAGGAAATCATCATCATCAATGGCCCATGATTTCCTGGTCTATAAGAAGGCTCCAGCCCTCCTGATCCTTGCCTGAGCATTGTTAGTTTATCCCAGTCTGTCTTGCAAATGGTCCCTTAGTGTTTCCCATTGCAGTTGTTTCCCGTGCCCTGTTACCTGTTCCTGAATCCCGTGCTGTTCTTGTTCCTGTGCCTACTAGTGTTGGAGTCGTGTCTACTGCATGACCGTTTGCCACGTCCAGTGTCTTCTGCCACGTCCAGTGTCTTCTGCCACGTCCTGTGTCTTCTGCTACGTCCAGTGTCTTCTGCCACATCGGATACTGCCTGCCACGTCTGGCGCTACCTGCTGCACCGGCCTCCAACTGTGCTGAAGCCACAGCCACCGTCTGGACTAGTTCAGGTACCCAAGCGTTACTATCTACTATTGACTTTCGTATAAACTGTGACCTGGTCAACTGCCTCTCCGCTATGGCAGAGCGGCCTAGTGGGTCCACATACCCTGTAATCGTGACAGGCACCTCTTTTGTGTTCTAATGGAAACTTCCTATTATTACTATTATATTATTAACGGGGTTATCTGGGGACCAAAAATTGCATTCCAATAATATATTTATGTAAAAGTAAGTAACTTACTAATATATTTTAATTAAAAATTCTGTACTAAATGGTACAGTTCAAACATCATGATATTATTCAGTAAGTGCTGGAGCTTTTCTAATAATGATGACGCTCCGACACGGCCCCACGTGACTGAGGGCTTGCTTCATGTGCTGTTCGTGTACATGACCGCAAGGGGCTGTCACATTGCCTATTGCTTGAGCTAGCTGATGCTCTGCCTGGGGACTCCACTACTTCTGCCCACGTCACTGTCCGTATATGAACAATGACATGACAGTGATGTGGGCAGAAGTCCTGGAGTGCCCGAGCAAAGCATCAGTTGATGCTTTGCTCGGGGACTCCAGTACTACTCTGCCGACGTCATTGTCCATATATGGACAGTTACAATGACATGGGCAGAAGTTTTGGAGTCCCCAGGCAGAGCATTATCTGTTGCTCTGCTTCGGGACTCCAGTACTGTTGCCGACGTCACTGTCTTTATATGGACAGTGATGTGGGAAGAAGTCCTGGAGTGCCCGAGCAAAGCATCAGTTGATGCTTTGCTCGGGGACTCCAGTACTACTCTGCCGACGTCATTGTCCATATATGGACAGTTACAATGACGTGGGCAGAAGTTGTGGAGTCCCAAGGCAGAGCATCAGCTGATGCTCTGCTCCGGGACTCCAGTACTGCTCTGCCGACGTCATTGTCCATATATGGACAGTGATAGTGACGTGGGCAGAAGTTTTGGAGTCCCCAGGCACAGCATCAGCTGATGCTCTGCTCAGGGACTCCAGCGATAGGAAATCCCTGAATTTACCACATATGGCCATCGGGAGCAGTGCTGGGGTCCCGACCAAAGCGCTAGCTGATGCTCTGCTCGGGACTCAAGCAATAAGCAATCTGACAGCCCCTTGCGGTCATGTTCACGAACAGCACATGAAGCAAGAGCTCAGTCACGTGGGGCCGTGTTGGAGCATCATCACTATTAGAAAAGCACTAGCACTTACTGAATAATTCATGAGGTTTGAACTGCACCATTTAGTACAGAATTTTAAATTAAAGTATGTTAGTAAGTTACTTAGTTTCACATAAATATATTATTGCAATGCAATTTTTGGTCCCCGGATAACCCCTTTAACTTCCTATTATTCCTATTATATTATTACTATAGTACTTTGTCTAGATACCAGGTCCACCAGAAATGAATAAGTCATTATTTAATATTTTATCTGCTGTATGAGCTTACTACCACCTTTGTATAGCTACAGTGAAGGAAATAAGTATTTGATCCCTTGCTGATTTTGTAAGTTTGCCCACTGTCAAAGACATGAACAGTCTAGAATTTTTGGGCTAGGTTAATTTTACCAGTGAGATATAGATTATATAAAAAAAAAAAACTGAAAATCACTGTGTCAAAATTATATATATATTTATTTGCATTGTGCACAGAGAAATAAGTATTTGATCCCTTTGGCAAACAAGACTTAATACTTGGTGGCAAAACCCTTGTTGGCAAACACAGCAGTCAGACATTTTTTGTAGTTGATGATGAGGTTTGCACACATGTTAGATGGAATTTTGGCCCACTCCTCTTTGCAGATCATCTGTAAATCATTAAGATTTCGAGGCTGTCGCTTGGCAACTCGGATCTTCAGCTCCCTCCATAAGTTTTCGATGGGATTAAGGTCTGGAGACTGGCTAGGCCACTCCATGACCTTAATGTGCTTCTTTTTGAGCCACTCCTTTGTTGCCTTGGCTGTATGTTTCAGGTCATTGTCGTGCTGGAAGACCCAGCCACGAGCCATTTTTAATGTCCTGGTGGAGGGAAGGAGGTTGTCACTCAGGATTTGACGGTACATGGCTCCATCCATTCTCCCATTGATGTGGTGAAGTAGTCCTGTGCCCTTAGCAGAGAAACACCCCAAAACATAATGTTTCCACCTCAATGCTTGACAGTGACGGTGTTCTTTGGGTCATAGGCAGCATTTCTCTTCCTCCAAACACGGCGAGTTGAGTTAATGCCAAAGAGCTCAATTTTAGTCTCATCTGACCACAGCACCTTCTCCCAATCACTCTCAGAATCATCCAGATGTTCATTTGCAAACTTCAGACGGACCTGTACATGTGCCTTCTTGAGCAGGGGGACCTTTCGGGCACTGCAGGATTTTAATCCATTACGGCGTAATGTGTTACCAATGGTTTTCTTGGTGACTGTGGTCCCAGCTGCCTTGAGATCATTAACAAGTTCCCCCGTGTAGTTTTCGGCTGAGCTCTCACCTTCCTCAGGATCAAGGATACCCCACGAGGTGAGATTTTGCATGGAACCCCAGATCAATGTCGATTGACAGTCATTTTGTATGTCTTCCATTTTCTTACTATTGCACCAACAGTTGTCTCCTTCTCACCCAGCATCTTACTTATGGTTTTGTAGCCCATTCCAGCCTTGTGCAGGTCTATGATCTTGTCCCTGACATCCTTAGAAAGCTCTTTGGTCTTGCCCATGTTGTAGAGGTTAGAGCCAGACTGATTAATTGAGTCTGTGGACAGGAGTCTTTTATACAGGTGACCATTTAAGACAGCTGTCTTTAATGCAGGCACCAAGTTGATTTGGAGCGTGTAACTGGTCTGGAGGAGGCTGAACTCTTAATGGTTGGTAGGGGATCAAATACTTATTTCTCTGTGCACAATGCAAATAAATATATATAATTTTGACTATGTGATTTTCTGTTGTTTTTTTTATATAATCTATCTCTCACTGGTAAAATTAACCTAGCCTAAAAATTCTAGACTGTTCATGTCTTTGACAGTGGGCAAACTTTCAAAATCAGCAAGGGATCAAATACTTATTTCCTTCACTGTACATTATTCACAATGCCATCAACCTCTGCACTTTTCAAATTGGTGACTGACAGTCAATGAGTGTTCCAACGTGACTGTAATATGTAATACGTTTTTTTTGACCCTTGATATACCTCCAATTATTCAAAGATTGAGCACTGTTTGTTTAACATTGATTTACTTAGCCAACCATAGATAGTTGACAATTAAACTTTTTTTGCACTATGATCCATAATAGCTTACGATAAAATGAATGACCTTATGGGATTATTGATATTTTATCTGTATTTAGAATTCTCTCAGCCTCCCTAGTTAACTCTTCTCCTTTCTCTATTGATTTTGTGCAGTCAATTATTTCACATTACTTACAGAACACAAGGTGACCAGGTTTTAAGATAATTTATAAGCGAATGTTTTTCAGAAAATAGACAACATAGCTCAAAATCTCCACAAGGAAGGGAAGAAAACCTGGACCACACATCCACTTGCTATACTTGATCTATTGCGGCTCAGCAAAATTTAAAAAATGAATGAACATGAGGTTCTTAGTAAACATTTTGATCAAATTGTAGCCCACTTTCCACTTCATGGAGACCACTTTTAAGAGGGTCCCTACTCTATCAAGTGCAGTATTGCATGGCCACCAGTGTCGCTGAAGCACAGCACCTGTAGGGGGAGCAACCCAGGAGACCAACAGCACCCATGCTGCCAGTCTAAGCTACCTTGGCTCTGGGCCATGTCCCCCCACAGATACAGCACCACGGCAACAAAGATCACCACACAACACCACAAAAATTACTCAAAATCTAGCAGTGCTGTATGAGAAAAAGGCCTGAATGAGTTTTTTTTGTCATAATATGGCCCAGTGTCGAACTAGGGCTTCTTGGACTCCACAGAGCCAGGGTTCTTTGAACTTATCGCCAATATATGTTTTCATTGTGGGTGTTAACAGGCTTTATTTTCTGTAGTGCTGTAAAATCACACCACTACAGAAACGTAGCTGCATGGGGAATCGTGCAACAACTGGTCAGATGCCCGACTATAGGAGAAAGCCAGGCATCCAGTAGAGAAGGCAGAATTTTTTTTTTTTTTACTCTATTGGTCCCGGTGATCATGTGTTCACTGAGACAACTGTTGTAAAACAGAACTGCTGGGTCTAATTAAACCCAGCACAGCCCTGATTGTCACATTATCCGGGTTTTTTTCCTCTGTAATCGGAGCCAACCTTCTTTCTTCACTTTGTAGTACTGGTATAGCTCATCAAATATTCTTATAATCTTTTTACTACTTGTTAATAACTAAAAGCCCAAAACTTGTGTAAACAACTGATTAAGAAAAACCCTATCTGTCATGAATTTAAAAAAAATAAAATCATCATATTGTTGTCTCCAAGGAGACGCCAGCACACTTGGCTGCACTGCTCTGCTATTGCTTCTAGCGTGCGCGCGCGCACTCGTCCCAGGCCTTAAACGGCCACTGTGTGCACCTGTAAATTGTTCCCTACCCAATCCCCAGATCACCCTGGACTATAAAAAGGACTATTCCCTCTCCCTCCTTGCCCAAGCGTTGTAGTGTCTACCCATGTTTGTTATTGCAAATGGTCCCTTAGTTTCATCCAGTATCCTGTGTTCCCGTATCCTGTATCCCGTATCCAGTAATTGTGTTTGTTCTTGAGCGAAGTATAGTGTTGGAGTCAAGTTCATCCTCTGTGCCACATGTCATCTGCCATGCCAGCGTCCTCTGCCACGCCAAGTGTCATCTGCTACGCCAAAGTGTCTGCTGTACCACGTGTCTGTCAGAACTTCTATACAGGTACTCAAGTTCTATAGACTTTCATTGACTGTAGTTTTGCCAGCTGCTATTCTGCTATGGCGGAGCGGCCTTGTGGGTCCACATACCCGACAGCCGTGAAACATATTAGCATAAAAAAAGTTATAGCTGTTTTACTACCGCAAACAGAAAGTCACTAAAAAGAGTTATGGTGGGGAGGAGTTTGAATGGAACAGCGGTTGAGCATAGGGCTGAGGGAAAGAGCCAAGTGCTGTGTATGGTAGTAAGGGCTTAATTTAGTCATAGACTTTGTTGTTATAATTGCACACACAGTACATATCATCAATAATTCAAAGGATTACTTATGAATTAACCAAGAAAAAATAGATTCTAGAGGCATGTGATTGTCTCCAAAGTCACCTCCAATTGGGTTTGTCTTCTGCTTGAGCTTTAGGACCCATCGTTGTGTCAGAGCCTAGGTCCACATGGGGATCCTAGCGTAATCTAGTGGGCCAGTGCAGCCTTGTTATGGTCTTAAAGTAGGGCTCACAGATATTGATAGTGAGAAAACTTCTTAAGCCACTGTAATTATTTATTGAAGAAAATAAATTGTGGGATTACTGCATTTGAGATTGCTATAGTCTCTGCCAGGGTGGAGGTTGCGATACACACTTGTAACCCGGATTCAGTTTTTTTTTTCTATTTTTATGCACTATAAAATGTTATTTGCTTTTGCAGCTGCAACTTGGCATTGAGTGCTGTTGCCTAGCTTAATGCTAACTAGCATACCCCCTTTGTCTTTCATCAACTGAAAATGCAGCTACTGTTATTTCGGCTTAGGTGTATAACTTTACATTTAGCAACATAAAAGGGACATTCCAATCACAGACATTTATGGCATATCCACAGGATAAGCCATAAATGTCTGATAGATGCATGTCCCACCTCTGGGACCCGCACCTATGTCTAAAATGGGAGGCTTCCAACACTTGTCCCGCCTGATAAAGTTGATGCCGGATGCTGCATCCATGCAGAGAATGAATAGAGAGGTGGCCACGCACAGAGAGCTTGGCTGTTTTTGCAATTTCCATAGAAGTCACATGTGCTGCCACCTCTCCATTCATTCTACACCTGGATACAGCAGTCATGGGAGCCACATCTATCAGACATTAAGGGCATATCCTGTGGATATTCCATAAATGTGTATGTTGGGAATAACCCTTTAAATATCATCCTCCATTTACCTGTCCAGGTAAACATTGTACCATTTCTACACTGGCTGCACCAGCCACAAGAGAACAAGGTGCGGATTGGAATATACAATAGGAGAGATTTATCAATAGTGTTGTAGGGTGACTGAATTGAGTTGGCAAACTGGTCCAAATTTATCAAATTGGTGCACGTGGTATAATACATGTGGCACAAGTCACTAGGCATGTTAGACACTTTTTTCTTCCCTAAGTCACCTCATGGACGGTGCATATTTACACCAATATTTTTCAACAAAAAAATGGTACACATCTTTAGTAAATGTGTTGCCTTTTACAAGTCCCCTTAGCCAAGCTACTTTTTGTGGAGACTTTCAAAACTGCCCAAGTAGGCAGAAAAGAGTCTAAAACGCAACATCTATTTGGTGCATGCCATCTACTCCACTTCTTTTGTGCAATTTACATTAGAATTCTGGCAAATTTGCTTAGTAAATGTCTCCAAATGTCTGTGCCATAGGCTCTATTTTCAAACGAAATGGGAACAGAACCTTAGTTGGCATTGCTGCTTCCAAGTGTTATTTCATCTATATTAATCTCCTACCTCAGAGTAAAAATTATGAGAATTGTCACTGCTATTAATAAATACAAATAAGCACAACAATGTCTGAGGCCATATATTTCACAGACGACTTAGGTGGTTTATATAAAAGCAACAAACATATATATATATATATATATATATATATATATCTCATTAGTTTTGCCTGTACCTCGGTTAATAGGAAAGTAGAGACGTATCACTGATATACAAATGTTCCATCATGACAGGCCTATAAAAAGAGGCCACGTAATGCTCTCTAAATAAATGTGTATGCAAATCTCAGAGAACAAGCAGAGATGAACCATCTGTTATTGTATAATGGGTTGAACAGCGGGGTGAAAGAGAGTGCTGTCTGCAACACAACAACTCTTGTAATCTTATTGACATTCATTGAAATTTAGTTTCCATGGGTTTGAGTCTCAGAGATGAAGATGTGATGAAGGCAAAAATAATGAATGCTGATTTCATTTCTCATTGGACTTTCAAGATAACATTTTAGCATAAGCCATTCTTCCCTATGAGAGTAATGATTGTGTAGATGAGAAACTCAATAGTAGCCTGCAGACATTGTTGTCAGTTTTATATAGAACATCTGCAGTTGTGTACATAGGGGACAGGGGGCTCCAAAGCAAAGATATAAAATTAGGGCCCTTTCAGGTGCTGCTTGACACCACCACACTCCTAATCACCTGTGAGAGGAGGTCCTGGTGCCCACATCCCATTTTTGGGACCTATAAAGACTACATCCCTGTGTGGGTTCTCGCTACCCATTAAAATAGGGACAAGACACTTTATGTCTACCTTAGGCCTAGTCTACAATAGTGGAAAAATAATGCATGTGGTTAAACATGAGTGAAAGACCAGCTCTTTGTCCTCCATAGAGGATAATATATATTTTTTTTATCATAACTGGAATCACTAGTTATGGTAATGTGCTTAATTTTAACAAGCAAGAATATTGCAGTAAGCTACCATGTACTGGAGAACCAGCAGACCTGATATTTTCTAAATTAGAAAAGTAGGAGCAATATAATGGGGCAGATTTAATAAGGCTGGCGTTTCATATGCCAGTCTTAGCTGTCTGTTCCGCTGGAGTAAGAGGCAACAGATTTATTTAGAGGCGCACGCGCGGCCATGTGGTGCAACAACTGCGGACGTGCGCCATCCATCCCCACCCCACCGGACATAAAATATAAAATAAGCATATTCACCTCACCACTTCTCTTCTCCCCTCCAGCCCCCTCAGCTCGCGGCGGCTCGTACAAGATCCTGACGCCAAGCAGCATCAGGGTCTTATATGCGACACAGAACTCAACGTCATCAGTGCTGTGTCACATAAACTTCCTGACACTGCCTGGCTTCAGGAACTCGTATGAGCCGCCGCATATTGAGGGAGCCTGATGGTACCCGGAGGAGGGAAGTGGATCGGTGAGGTAAGCATAATCATTTTTTTTAAATGTATTTATTTAATTCTCTGAAGGGGGTTAGGGAGATAGTCTGATGGGAGGGGCAAGGTATTAGGCCCAACACGGGCCTCTACCTTGCTTCGCCCCACAGAGTGAAATTTACGCCAGTTATTGTAGATTTCCACTATAATTGATGACAGTTTTCTGACATAAAGTATAATAAATTTGTGGCACTGCTGGAACCCCAGCTTTTTTTGCAAAACCACACCCCCTTTCCGCAAAAGTGTCAAGTGCAACATAAAAAAAGACAAAAGCAACGCAAAGTGCGACTCTTGGGCCCTTTTGCAACTTTTGACGCCAGATAGCTAGCGTAGAAAGTTGATAAATTCCCCCCAATAGCCTTCTGTACAATGATATAAACAGGATCTTACTGCTGCTCCATAGGATTTCTTAATTTATATCCCATCATTTTCAAGAATGAGAGGGGAGGGGGCCTTGAGGGGAGTGGCGTGTGGCGCATGGGATATGTAAGCAAGCCCTGCTTGCTATGCCAGACCGCAACACACCATGCTCTCCCAGCATTGAAGACCTGGCTGCGTCCAAAAAGTAGTAAATATAATACAAGTAAACATGGAAAATACATGGGGTATGGGGATCCGTGACGAGGATTGCGAGCTTGCGTTCTTTTGGCCAAAATTACAACCAATACCCCATGTATTTTCCATGTTTACTTGTATTATATTTACTACTTTTTGGACGCAGCCAGGTCTTCAATGCTGGGAGAGCATGGTGTGTTGCGGTCTGGCATAGCAAGCAGGGCAGCCCGCTCTATGTACTATCATGGCGTTACAAATAGGCTGCTACCAGGCTATATAGGCTGTGCCTCATGATCTACGCATTAGCCCTCCATGTTTTACACACTGCACCCACACTTCATGCATCACTCACGTTCCTGACCCTTTTAGTACTGCCTCCCATATTTTACACTTTATTCACCACTCACTATACTCAGTACTGCCCCCTATATTTCACACATATTATTACTACTTGCACATTATACACTTTTCGTTTACTTTTTACTACATATCCCATGCACCACACGCCACTCCCCTCAAGGCTAGTGGGAGTGGCTATTATTATTTAACACACCTGAGCACTTTCCTTCAGCAGCATTTTTGACCTGGCTGCGACCTGTTGGGATTATACCTGCCCAATTTGTGAGTATGGCAATTTTTTGTGTTTTTAACTTGAAGAAGTAGGAGACAGATGGAAGGGAGTGTGACTGCAGGTTCAGACTACGCAGATAGTTTGTAGTCTGTTAACAAAGGGACACGTAGGTCTACATAGGATCCGTAGACCCAAAACTATAGGAGTTTTTTTTAATTTAGATCTATTTCAAAGTTATTGTTTTTCTTTTTTCCATTTTAGATACATTTGTACAATAAGGGCATGTTCACACGTGGCAGAGTTTTTCCGCTGCAAATGTTGGTGCAGATTTGGGGC
This sequence comes from Rhinoderma darwinii, assembly GCF_050947455.1. Taxonomy (NCBI): domain Eukaryota; kingdom Metazoa; phylum Chordata; class Amphibia; order Anura; family Rhinodermatidae; genus Rhinoderma; species Rhinoderma darwinii. The sequence goes on from NC_134689.1 coordinate 339,739,467, forward strand.
AATTACGCAACGAATCTGCACCAACATTTGCATATTTGACAGGTAATTCAGACGTTTGCATATTTGACAGGTAATTCAGTCTTGCCACAGATTTCAGTTTTTGCATTGCAAAGGCTGAAATCCGCAGTGAAATTCTGCTTCTTCTCCGCAACAGACAATGCATGCTGCGGAGGGAAAATTCCGCATCGCAGCCTATGGTCAGCAGCGGAGTTTTCCGCAACGTCTGAACTAACTTGCCCAAAAATGTATTGAAACAAATGTAAAAAACATCCGCTGGAGAATTCCACAGCAAATCCGACACGTCTGAACGTGCCCTAACTGAGAACAAGAGTATAAAGACCTCTCTTCAGACTGATAATGTTTCCATTTTTCTGGAAAATATATATTTTTACAATATGATATGCGAACGCAAAGCATTTCAAAAGGTTATTCACCATCTTGTTTATATATCATATGTTTCGTTAAAGATGTGGCCAAACCACATGACTATATAGTTCACAGTGTGATAATATTGGTATACCACACCTTATCAATGTTGGTTCCCAGTGCAAGGATTCTTCAATCTGCACAGCAATGTAAAAGAACTCACGTAGCAGTAAATTTTATGTATATTATTAATAATCATAATTCACCCAAAAGCACTAGAATCATATATTATATCCAATCAACAATGTCTCAGTCTTTCCCAGATGTTCTGAAGCCATATGTACATGTCAGAAGACACACTGCGGTGCACAACCAGGGTCGCAAGCATGATTCCAAGTATATTCAAATATTAATTCTGCCCCCGCATCCCCCCACTCTCCAGCCGCTGACACTTTTCTCCTTATGCACAGTAGTAAAGCAGGAATTTTTTGCAGTGTATGAATCCAGAACGCTTCCTGCCTTTTTAGAGAAGCAATCCTGTTACCACCTTGTCTTGTTGTGTGTACTTGCTGAATAACCTGGTAGCGTAACTGTAAAATTGCATGTCAGGCTACGTGAAGGAGATAATAAATAATGAACATAATATTTACTGATAGGTGAATGCCATGGATTTCTTTCATACATGTACTACTTAGAACATTAAAGAGGCTCTGTCACCAGATTTTGCAACCCCTATCTGCTATTGCAGCAGATAGGCGCTGCAATGTAGATAACAGTAACGTTTTTTATTTTTAAAAAACGAACATTTTTGGCCAAGTTATGACCATTTTCGTATTTATGCAAATGAGGCTTGCAAAAGTACAACTGGGCGTGTTGAAAAGTAAAAGTACAACTGGGCGTGTATTATGTGCGTACATCGGGGCGTGTTTACTACTTTTACTAGCTGGGCGTTGTGTATAGAAGTATCATCCACTTCTCTTCACAACGCCCAGCTTCTGGCAGTGCAGACACAGCCGTGTTCTCCAGAGATCACGCTGTGTCGTCACTCACAGGTCCTGCATCGTGTCAGACGAGCGAGGACACATCGGCACCAGAGGCTACAGATGATTCTGCAGCAGCATCGGCGTTTGCAGGTAAGTCGATGTAGCTACTTACCTGCAAACGCTGATGCTGCTGCAGAATCAACTGTAGCCTCTGGTGCCGACACGATGCAGGACCTGTGAGTGACGTCACAGATCTGCACTGCCAGAAGCTGGGCGTTCTGAAGAGAAGTGGATGATACTTCTCATCAGAGCGCCCAGCTAGTAAAAGTAGTAAACACGCCCCGATGTACGCACATAATACACGCCCAGTTGTACTTTTACTTTTCAACACACCCGGTTGTGCTTTTGCAAGCATCATTTGCATAAATACGAAAATGGTCATAACTTGGCCAAAAATGCTCGTTTTTTTAAAAATAAAAACGTTACTGTAATCTACATTGCAGCGCCTATCTGCTGCAATAGCAGATAGGGGTTGCAAAATCTGGTGACCGAGCCTCTTTAAGGATAGATAACCAATTTGTACACATGCAGCAACAGTATGATCACTAGCCCAATGGAAACAGTGTATATATCTCTTTTATGTATAAGACAGTCTAATGGTATGTGTATAACCGAGACTATATACCGTTGGAAGATCATACAAGTAAACCAAGTGTAACTTGGTACTTTGACCGAACACATACAAAACAACCTATAGAGGAAATGGTCAAGTACAACTCAAACATCATATGTAATAGAAAAAACATCTTTATTAATGGACAGATACATGAACAATTAAAAAATGAGTCATACAATGTAAAAAGGCGTCAGCCCATGCAGGATATATGAAATACTAATGGGACATGAACATATATAGAAAGACCCAATTACATGGATGCTGATGTTAAAAGTAGTAGGCTAAATACACATGACTTGTAGAAAACGATATGTATATAAAGTGCTAGTGTGCAAAGGCAATGTGCTTCCTATGGAAAGGACACAGTACATTTGTGTCAAAGTGTAATAAGTAAATGCAAGTTAAGTAGCAATAAATGCAAAGGGCTCATATGCACAAGATATAGCCTGAATGCAGTCAATAAGCAGCCAAAAGAGTCAGATAACAAGAATGATGGTACATACCCAGATTTATATCACCGCATGGGGGAGACGCCAGACCCGACGCACGTTTCGGCAGAATCCTTCGTCCGTACTGTGTCCTTTCCATAGGAAGCACATTGCCTTTGCACACTAGCACTTTATATACATATCGTTTTCTACAAGTCATGTGATGTTTGAGTTGTACTTGACCATTTCCTCTATAGGTTGTTTAGAACATTAAGGGCATGTTCACACGTGCCAGAGTTTTTCCGCTGCAAACGGTGGTGCAGATTTGGGGCAATTACGCAACGAATCTGTACCAACATTTGCATATTTGACAGGTAATTCAGACGTTGCAGATATCACAGCGGACTTGCCACAGATTTCAGTTTTTGCATTGCAAAGGCTGAAATCCGCAGTGAAATTCCGCTTCTTCTCCGCAACAGACAGTGCATGCTGCGAATGGAAAATGACGCACCGCAGCCTATGGTCCGCAGCGGAGTTTTCCGCAATGTCTGAACTAACTTGCCTAAAAATTTATTGAAACAAATGTAAAAAACTGCCGCTGGAGATTTCCACTGCGGACTGTCCACAGCGGATTTCCACAGCAATTCCGCCACGTCTGGCCGTGCCCTTATACATAGCATGTCAAAGAGAACCCTACTACTCCATAGAGATGAGATGTAATGATTATTTCAATAGGCAGGTGTCTGGTGGTCTACAGGTGAAAGGAACTCTTCCAGGCAGCTGAGCATTCGTGGATAGCCACCTTAAAGTCTAGGGCTATATACCCGATTTTCATGCAAATATTTTGAAAAGAAACTGTGGACAACATTAACCCCTTCAGGACTGAGCCTGTTTTGGCCCTGATGACGAAGCTGATTTTTTTCAAATCTGACGTGTTACCTTATGTAGTAAAAACTTGGGAATGCTTTTACCTACCCACGTGATTCTGAGATTGTTTTCTCGTGACATATTGTACTTTATGTTAGTAAAAAATGTGGTCGATAAATTCAATATTTATGTGTGAAAAACACTACAAATTTTGAGAAAATTTGCAAAAATTTGCATTTTTCTAAATTGAAATGTATCTGCTTGTAAGTTAGATAGTAATACCACACAAAATAGTTACTATTTCATATATCCCATATGTCTACTTTATGTTTGCATCGTTTTTTGAACATTCTTTTATTTTTCCAGGACGTTACAAGGCTTAGAACTTTAGCAGCAAATTCTCATATTTTCAAGAAAATTTCAAAAGGCTATTTTTACAGGGGCCAGTTCAGTTCTGAAGTGGCTTTGAGGGCCTTATATATTAGAAAGTCCCCATAAATCAGCCCTTTTTGAAAACTGCACCCCTTAAAGTATTCAAAACAGCATTCAGAAAGTGTTTTAACCCCATAGGCTTTTTTTCAGGAATTAAAGCAAAGTAGAGGTGAAAGTTACAAATTTAATTGTATACATTGTAATAGTTTGTTTCTGTAACACAGAAGGCTTTACATGAGAAATGCAACTCAATATATATTGCCCAGATTGTGCAGTTTTTAGAAATATCCCACATGTGGCCCTAGTGTCCTAATAGACTGAAACACAGGCCTCAGAAGCAAAGGAGCACCTAGTGGATTTTGAGGCCTCCTTTTCTTTTTTTTTTTTTAAATATACTTTAGGCACCATGTCAGGTTTGTAGAGGTCTTGTGGTGCCAAAAAAAAGTGACCCCATTTTGCAAACTACACCCCTCAAGGAATTTATCTAGGGGTATAGTTAACATTTTGACCCCACAGTTTTTTTTGCTAAATGTATTTGAATTAGTCTGTGAAGATGAAAATCTACTTTTTTTCTGAAAAAACTTATAAATTTTTAATTTTTACAAGGAATAACCCATATGGGGTAATAAACTGCTGTTTGGACCCACAGATGGGCTTAGAAGGGAAGGAGCGCTATTTGGCTTTTGAAGCTCAAATTTAGCTGGAATAGTTTTTGGGTGCTTGGGTGCCATGTCGCATTTGCAAAGCCCCTGAGGGACCAAAACAGTGCAAACGCCAACAAAAGTGACCCAATTTGGGAAACTACACCCCTTAAGGAATCTATCTAGGGGTATAGTGAGCATTTTGACCCCACAGGTCTTTCGCAGAATTTATTTGAATATCCACATTATTTCCACTAAAATGTTGAATTTTGTAATTTTCACAAAGAATTAAGGAGGAAAATGCACCCCAACATTTGTAAAGCAATTTCTCCTGAGTACGGCAATACCCCACATGTGGTCATAAATGTTTTTTTATTAGAAATTAATTAATCCCTTTCTGGACTGATCAATTTTTTGCTTTTTTATTTTAGTTTTTCATTCCCCGCCTTCCAAGAGCAATAACTTTTTTATTTTCTCGTCAATAGAGTCGTGTGAGGGCTTATTTCTTATGGGAGGAGTTGAATTTTCTATTGACACCATTTAAAGTACCATTTAACGTATTGGGAAAATTAAATAAAATTCTTTGCAGGCTGAAGCGGGAAAAAACGGCGATTCCTCCATTGTTTTTTGGGTTTATACAGTTTTATGCATTTTTTTTAAAATATATTTTACGACTTTTACAAAGTAAAAACTATTTGTTAAAAAAAAACAAACGTTCATATTCTGAGAGGCATAACTTTTTTAATTTTTTGGTTGATTGAGAGGTTTGAGGGCTTATTTTATGTGGGTCGAGCTGTAGTTTTTATTGGTACCATTTTTTTGGTACATCCAAGTTTTTGAGCACTTTTTTTCTTAACATTTTTTTTAGAGCTAAGGTGACAAAAAAACAGCGATTTTGGCGTTTTCAATTCTTTATTATTTACAGTGTACACCGTGCGAGTTAAATAATGGTATATTGTAATATTTCAGACTTTTACGGGCGCAGCAACACCAATTTTGTGTATTTTTTTTTTACATTACTTTCGCGAAAAAATGGGAAAAGGGTATTCTTTTGGACTTCAAATATTTATTACATTTTTTTCCTTAATAACTTTATTTACACATTTTATTAGTCCCCTAGGGGACTTGAACCAGCGATCATTAGATCGCTGGTGCAATACACTGCAATACTAATGTATTGCAGTATATTGTATTTTTTTACAGGCTCCTGTAACAGCGTGATCGCTGTTCCTGTCCGTTAGTCCCGGATGTACAGTATGGAACGGGCTCAGCGCATGAGTCCGCTCCATACATCCCCCCCACACCACAACATGCTATTAAGTCGTGGTGCACGAAGGGGTTAATGCGCAACGGATGGTGCGGTGTGAAAATTGCAATTTTCCACTGGTATGCCATTTTAGTGTCCAATATGTTGTGCCCAGTTTGTGCCACTGAAGACAAATACCTCATAAAATATTAATCGGGTTCTCCCGGGTTGGGCAATGCCATATATGTGGACGTAAACTTCTGTTTCTGCACGCTGTAGGGCTCATAAGAGAGTTAGCGCCATTTGGCTTTTGGAGCGCAGATTTTGCTTGGTAACTGTTCTGTTTGGGGTTTTGCTGGTATTTCAGTTTATAATGTGGGGTCATATGTAATCTGTGCGGAGTACATCAGGTATAATAAGAGGGTATAATAATGGGGTAAATATAAAATAATATCCGCAGATACAGTATGTGGCCAGTGTCGCACTGATAAATGGTGCCCAATCTTATCCGCTTTTGGAACGCTCTGCATATTTTGTGTCGCTATATTCTGGGAGCCAGACCTTTTTTATTTTTTCTCCACCAGAGCCGTGTGAGGGCTTATTTGTTGTGGGACAATCTGTACTTTTCATTGGTACCATTTTGGGGTACATGCCATTTTTTTTAAATCACTTTTTATTCCATTTTTTGGCAAGCAAGGTGAACAAAAACGATCAATTCTGACAATGTTTTTTATTCTTTTTTTTACGGCGTTCACCCTGGGCTATAAATGACAATTTTACTTTATTCTGCGGGTCGGTACGATTACGGCGATACCATATGTATATTGTTTTTTTTATATGGTTTTATAGTTTGGTTCATTACAAACTCGGTGATACCAAATATGTGTACTTTTTTTTAACGTGTTCATTTTTTTACTATAATAAAACTTTTTATAAGAAAAAAAAGCATTTTTTGTTTATGTAACTTATAACTTTTGTTTTTAAACTTTTATGAAACATTTTTATTGCCTTTTTTTAAACTTTTTTTTTATTTGTCCCACTAGGGGAATTAGGAGACTTGCAGCTCTGATCGCTGCTATAATACATTACACTACCTACGTAGTGTAATGTGTTCTAACTGTCATTGTGACGTGATAGTCACTCTGACAGGAAGACTATGAGGCCAGCCTCTAGGCTTCTGTACGTGGCAGCCCGGAAGCCATTTTCTGGCTTCCGGTTGCCATGGCAACCATCGCCAGCCCCCGTGATTTCATGTGGGGGCTGACGATCTGCTCTAAACTCTTTAAATGCGGCGATTGCAATCGACCGCCACATCTAAGGGGTAAACTGCTGAAATCAACGGCGATCGGCCTCTGATCAGCAACAGGGAATGCAGGGCAAACACCCTGCACAGTTAACCGCCGCTGCGGTTTAGCGCCGCAAGGCGTTTAATGTCAAAGTACAGACGTAAGTGCACATCAAGGTGCGCAAAGTTACTGCTCACCTTGACGTGCAGTTACGTCAAGGTGCGGGAGGGTGTCAATTGGTGTCTGCCATGCAATGGATTCGGCGCTTTCGGTATTTTCATTGTTCTGCTCCTATGGCGAAGCAGAGCAACAGAAACAACAAACTCAGATGTTAACGAAGCATAAGATGGTCTATCTGAGGAGAGGTAATGCTTAAACATCTCTGGAACTGCTTATAAAGCATGTGGAAAGTATTTGACCCCTTACCAACATTCGACGTAACAGTATATTACAGCTGACTCCTCGCAATCCGATCTCGGCCCTTTTTCTCTAATCCATTAGAAAAAGGGGAGCCCCCTGTGTTCCTCAATCACCCTTCTGAGACGCAATCGCAGGATGGCAATAGTTGCTATGGCAGGCTCGGGACAAATGAAGGGCCTCGGGTCTGCTATCTTTTTGCTCCTTGGAGCCAGTAAAAATCACAATATACTGCAATTCATTAGTATTGCAGTGTATTATATTAGCCATCTAACGACCGCTTGTTCAACATTTTTCAAAAATATTAAAAGTAAAATAAAAACCCTTTTTCCATTTTTCACCAAAAGCAATGTATAAAATAAAAAAAAATAACATAAATGGTATCACCGCATCCGTAAATGTTTGAACTATTACAATATAACATTATTTATCCTGCAAGACAAATACCGCAAATAAAATAAAAAATGCCAGAATTGCTGTTTTTTTGGTCACTCTGACTCCTATAAAATGGAATAAAAAGTGATCAAAATGTTGCATGTACCCCAAAATGGTACCAATAAAAACTACAGCTCGTCCCGCAACAAACTAACCCCCACGCCGCTCCATCAATAAAATAAAAATGTATGAGTCTCAGAACATGACGACACATTTTTTTTTTTTAAATTTAATTCTAATTTGTCTCTATTTTATAAAAGTAGTAAATCATAAAAAACAATGGAGGAATTGATTCTTTTCCACCCCACAAACGTTTTCTTTCATGTTTCAGTACATTATATGGTACTATAAATAGTGGCGTTAAAAACTACAACTCATCCCACAAAAAACAAGCCCTCATATGTCTATGTTGACAGAACAATAAAAAAGTTATGGCTTTCGGAAGACTGGAAGAAAAAAAACGAAAATGAAAAAATGAAGAATGGCTGCGGTGGCAAGGGGTTAAAAAAAATATGATAGAAAACTAAAGATAACAAAAAGAAAAGAAAAGGTCTGGTTCATGATGGGTCAGTACGTCCTGTTCTTCTGAAAGAGAACACTTACTCCAGTGATGAATCAATTCTGTGACATTGCAAAGACATAATCATCTTTCACAAGTTTACTCTGATAATTGTCACCCACCAAGGATTCTTCTTCTCAGTCAAAAAAATGCAAAAAAATAAGCATCCAAAACAACCTAAGAACACAAAACAAACAAAGAAACAAACCAACCATCAAATGGACCTTCAAATAATCTAGATAGTAAGGTTTCATGCACACGGCCGTAAGGGATTTTGCTGTCCGCAAATGCGAATCCGACGGCTACGGATACACGTACGTGGTCCTCCACTATATGTGGATTAGTATAACTTCCACAATTCAGCTCCAAGGTTCCCCTTTAAAAGAAATAGTTTTATCTAAGATAAATAAGAGCACAAGGTAAAACTGCAGATGAGTTTTAAATTAGATTTGTGATTTTACTTGTAGCATGACCTATTAGATTATCCCAGAGTCATTGTGATGTACAAGCAGTATAGATAGTTATCCATCATACACCAGACTGTGCTGTCTCCCATAGGTGAAAATCAATGAGATGTTTGATATAGAAAACATAGGATATATAATAATCGTACCCACAAGGTCACTTATACAACAATGTACTTTCATTTTTAGACATCCTATATTTCACATTTTATTTTAAGCAATGTATTTTATTCATTAACAAAATGATCTCAGACTGGCAAGAGTGGATGAGGATGCAGCTTCGTTTTATTATAAAGTGGCACATGCTGGTACCCTGTAGAGATGAGATGACAGGATGAGGTCAGTATGGTTGTCATATATGAGCTTAGAGACACTTGTCTTGTAGAACAGATGCACTGTTGTAAGAGTCAGGAAACAATTCAGGTGACATTAAACGATACTGTATCTTTAATGACAAAAAAATGATCCCCTCCCGCTGTAGTTGTATATTATATGTGGTGTAGCCAGAAATATTGTGTCTAACACACATATTTCGTTTCTTGTTCCTTCCCTTTTCATGATTTCTGCAAATGTAGAAAGGTTGGGCTTGTCCTGGTGTGAAGCTGGAGATTTGTGATGTGTGCTCTGAGGAATCAGTTGCCTCTTCGTGCTGCTCCTCCTCCCCTCTCACAGCATGAGTCTCAGGCCGGATTCACACGAGCGTGTGCGTTTTGCGCGCGCAAAAAAACGCGGCGTTTTGTGCGCGCAAAAGGCACTTGACAGCTCCGTGTGTCAGCCCCGTATGATGCGCGGCTGCGTGCTTTTCGCGCAGCTGCCATCATTGTGACACTCCGTTTGGATGTTTGTAAACAGAAAAGCACGTGGTGCTTTTCTGTTTACATTCATTCTTTTACTGCTGTTGCGCGAATCACGCTTCAATGACTTCAATGGGTGCGTGATCCGCGGAAAACGCCGAAATATAGAACATGTCGTGAGTTTTACGCAGCGGACTCACGCTGCGCAAAACTCACGGACAGTCTGCACTGCCCCATAGACTTGCATAGGTCCGTGCGACCCGCGTGAAAACCACGCGGGCTGCACGGACGCAAATCACGTTCGTGTGAATCCGGCCTCACAAACAGCCTGTGACAGAGAGACTGCACCACCCCCTCCTCTTCGCTCTGATTTAGTTAAGGTGGTTTTACACACCTAGATTTCCTAGGCGAAATGACCACTGATCGAGGAAATAGCACATCAATCGCTTGCTTGCTACATTTACATGGAGAAATAGTCGGAATGTATAGGGACAAACGATTTTTAACCCGGTGGCTCCTCTACATACATTTGCATCTTGTCAGCAGCACATCCCTTATTTACACGGGGAATTGTGCTGCTGATAAGCAATCATTTTTTGGGCCGCATAAAAGATGCGATCAGCCTATGAACAAGCTCATTTGGCGGCTGATCGCTGCCCTGTTTACATAGGGCAATGATTGAAAACAAGCGTTTGTATGAGCGCACGTTTGTCTGATCATTGCTCGTGTAAAAGGGCCATTACTGTGTCAATGAAGCCCAGCTTTTTAGTTATTGAGGAAGTTTCTGAACAGTTACAAAGAATCTGCACGCACGGAGAGGGGAACTACAAGCTGTTGGAAAGTGAAGAAGATGTTATTTTTCCCTAATACAAAGTGTTATGTATTCAAATGCACTAGTGATTCCCCCTTCAAAAAAAAATAAAATAGAACAGGTACACTTTAAATTAAGTAATATTTGTCATGTTCAAGATTTTTTCACTTTTAGGCTGGGTTCACACGTGGCGGAATTTCACTTAAATTCCGCTGCGGACACTCCGCAGTGTTAATCCGCAAGCGGAGCCGTTTGTCCATTGACTTACACTTTAATTTAGCAGTGTTCGTTTAGACGAGGCGTAAAATTCCGCTGCGGAGCATAGGCTGCGGAGCGGAATTTGGTGTCCGCAGCATGCTCTGTCTGTTGCGGAGCAGTGGCGGACTCATGGCGGAATTTCTCCATTGACTTCAATGGAGATTCTAATTTCCGCAATGAAGTCCGCAGCTGTCATGCACATGTTATGTGTGCTGCGGATCCGTCTTGCTTTTTTAACTTGACATTTCTTCATTCTGGCTGGACCTATGTATTTCTAGGTCTACAGCCAGACTGAGGAAGTCAATGGGGCTCCTGTAATGACGGGAGCGTTGCTAGGAGACGTCTGTAAATAGTCACTGTCCAGGGTGCTGAAAGAGTTAAGCGATCGGCAGTAATATACATCTATCTGTAAAAAAAAATGAAGTTCATACTTACCGAGAACTCCCTGCTTCTGTCTCCAGTCCGGCCTCCCAGGATGACGTTTCAGTCTAAGTGACGGCTGCAGCCAATCACAGGCTAATAACAGGCTGCAGCGGTCACATGGACTGCCGCGTCATCCAGGGAGATCGGCCTGTATGCCGAAGGAGGGACGCGTCACCAAGACAACGGGCGGTAAGTATGAATTTCTTTGACTTTCACAAGGGAAAGTGCTGTCCCTTCTCTCTATCCTGCACTGATAGGGAGAAGGGAAGTACTTTTACCGCAGTCCGCAGCAGCTAGTCCGCATCAATTTACTGCACATTTTGTGCAGATCCGCAGCAGAATCTGCAACGCAGATTCTGTGCGGCATTGATGCGGACAGTTGCGGAGGAAATCCGCCACGTGTGGTCATGCCCTTAGGCCCTGTTCACACAGAGTTTTTTGAAGCCGGAAAAATTTGCCTCAAAATTCCTTCATTTTGATCTGCTGGCAGAACACTTGCCGCGTTTTTTGGCCGTGGCCATTGAGCGCCGCGGGCAAAAAACGCAGAGAAAAGCGCCTTCTCTGCCTCCCATTGATGTCAATGGGAGGTCAAAGACAGAATGCCTGAAGAAAGAGCATGATGCTACTTTTTTCCCGCAAGGGTTTTCTTCCGCTGCTGGAAAAAAAAAACTCTGCCTCCCATTGAAATCAATTGGAGGAGTTTTTGGCCGTTTTTTTATGTGGTTTCCGCGTCAAAAGCAGCGCCAAGAAACTGTGTGAACAGGACCTTTATGATCAGAATCAGTCTTAGGGCATGGCCAGACATAGCGGAATTGCTCTGGAATTCCGCTGCGGACATTCCGCAGCGGACCCGTTTTCCATTGCCTTCCACAGCTTTGTGGTTGGGTTCATTTGCACGTTGCAGACAATTCCGCTGCGGAGCATAGGCTGCATTGCGGAATTTGGTGTCCGCAGCATACAATGGTTGTTGCGGACGTGTGGCGGACTGGTTGCGGACTCATTGCGGAATTTCTCCATTGACTTCAATGGAGATTCAAAATTCCGCAATGAAGTCCGCAGATGTAACGTAGATGTTATCTGTGCTGCGGAGCGTATTGGTTTTTTAACATGACATTTCTTCATTCTGGCTGGACCTATGTATTTCTAGGTCTACAGCCAGACTGAGGAAGTCAATGGGGCTCCCATAATTACGGGTGACTACGTGTGTGCACCCATAATTACGGGTGACTACGTGTGTGCAACCATAATTACGGGAGCGTTGCTAGGTGACGTCAGTAAATAGTCACTGTCCAGGGTGCTGAAAGAGTTAAGCGATCGGCAGTAACTGTTTCTGCACCCTGGACAGTGACTACCGATCACAATATACAGCAAACTCTAAAAAAAAATAGAAGTTCATACTTACCGAGAACTCCCTGCTTCTTCCTCCAGTCCGGTTTCCCAGGATGATGTTTCAGGCTAAGTGACGGCTGCAGCCAATCACAGGTTGCAGCGGTCACATGGACTGCCGCGTCATCCAGGGAGGTCGGGCTGGATGCCGAAAGAGGGACGCGTCACCAAGACAACGGCCGGTAAGTATGAAATTCTTTTACTTTCACTAGGGAAAGTGCTGTCCCTTCTCTCTATCCTGCACTGATAGAGAGAAGGGAAGTACTTTCACCTCAATACGCAACGGCTAGTCCGCATGAATTTAATGCCCATTTTGGGCAGATCCGCAACAGAATCTGCAACGCAGATTCTGTGCGCCATTGATGTGGACAGTTGTGGAAGAAATCCGCCACGTCTGGGCATGCCCTTAGTATCAGAATTTGCAGGTGAAAAGCAGCTACTTATTTTTATCACATGCTTTTGAGATAACCATGGTAGTGATCTAGGACCATACACCCACAATCTCTAAATGGTCCAACCATTTACCATCATTCATGGCACATCTAGGGGCACTAACTCCTTGAACCTCAACACAGTTATTTTCGAAAAAACAGTCCTGCTGCTGCTGCTGCTTAAAATCTATTGTCTCCATCCCGTGGAAAAATAGGCTAAAATTGTAATATTTACTGTGAGACAGGAGTTCGCCAAGAGTCTTTTTGTAATTATTTTCCATGCAATGAAGGTTAGTTCTAAGAAGTGTTTGTGTACAATTGACTCATAAGATGCTGGAGTAAAAAAAACATCAAGGATCGATTTCATGCTAAACAGAGGCATTTACCATGTGGAAGTTTTTATGAGTTCAGCCCCCATAGCTAAGCAAAATCATCCTTCTCTACAGATCTGCTCGGGATCACGGTATGGAATTCTGTGACTTTACGTCCCTGCTTAGTGTAAAAGATTTGTGTCTCCTGGTAACGCTCCTGTATATGCAGTCTCACAAGACACAAATGACTTATCTGCCTTTTCTCTTGACATATTTTTTTCAAAAGTACCTTTTCTAAATGAACAATTCAGCTATATATTTAGCAGCTGCATGTATTGTAATAGCACAATGTGTAAAAAAAACGGAAGACCCAGACAAGAGGTTTCGTCAATTGATTTCTTACCAATAGAGAATGAGTGAAGTAATTAAAGTCTACTGAATGTTTGGCTTAATGCTACTTAAACCTTCAGATTTATTAATGTAGACAAGGATTTTTCACTCAAAGCCTCATTAGAGTTTGTCTAGCTCATTATGTGGTAAAAAAAAACAAGCGTAAATGGCCATCCTACACCGCTTCCAGGGGTTCCACTGATCGAAATAAAATCCAGAAACGATATGAAGGTGATGGGAACAGGAGGGGGTCATCAATTCTATGTAATGGGCTCATTTCTAAAACTATAAAACTAGTTCAAGGTTCACACCTTTGATATTTGACAACACAATTATTGGTCTATTATAATTTATTGCTATGGACAGTCTTCCCTTTAGCTTTGCACTAGTTTTCTTCTAGACCTTAATGTCTAACCCAGGGGTCTCAAACTCAGCCGGGTAAATGGGCCGCACATAGAAAAATCTGAAGTTGAAGTTGTATCTTATTTTGATAAAATACAAAATTGCTGTTAATCAATTCGTTATTTGAACTACTATAATATTACTACATTACTATAACAATACTACATTACCATAATAATACCACATTACTGTAAAACTACATTACTATACTAATACTACATTCATATAATAATACTACATTACTATAATAATACTACATTACTATAATAATAATAATACATTACTATAACAATATCACATTACTATAATAATACTACATTATTATAATAACACTACATTACTATAACTATACTACATTACTATAACAATGCTACATTACTATAATGCTACATTACTATAATAATACTACATTACTATAACAATACTACATTACTATAAGGCGGTATTCACACGACCGGGTCGTTCCCGAGCCCGAGTGTCGGCCGGTAAAATCGGCCATTTTGCCCGGCCGGTTTGCATTAAGTTTTGCATCCGTGCCGGGCCGGGCAGATCCGGACAGTGACATCAGCGGCAACTCCTGAAGGGGAATCCCCATGTGTTCGGGGATTCCGCTTCAGGAGTTTCCCCTGATGTCACTGCCCAGATATGGACAGAGACATCAAGCGCTCTGTCCAGGAGCGGAATCCCCGAAAACACGGGGATTCCGCTCCTTCAAGGAGCGAAAGTGCGGCTAGCCGGTTTTCAAAAAATCGGTCGTGTGAATAGCCCTATTAGGGGTCGATTTATGAACGGCCGGCACCCGGACGGGAAACCCTGCCGTGTGAATGAGGCCTAACACTACATTACTATAATACTACATTACTATAATAATACATTACGATAACAATCCTACATTACTATAACAATACTACATTACTATAACAATACTACATTACCATAATAATACTACATTACTATAATAATATTACATTACTATACTAATACTACATTCATATAATAATATTAATACTACATTACTATAATAATACTACATTACTATAATATTACATTACTATAACAATATTACATTACTATAATAATACTACATTACTATAACAATACTACATTACTATAATAATACATTACTATAACAATATTACATTACTATAATAATACTACATTACTATAACAATACTACATTACTATAACAATACTACATTACTATAATACTACATTACTATAACAATACTACATTACTATAACAATACTACATTACTATAACAATACTACATTACCATAATAATACTACATTACTATAAAACTACATTACTATACTAATACTACATTCATATAATAATATTAATACTACATTACTATAATAATACTACATTACTATAATATTACATTACTATAACAATATTACATTACTATAATAATACTACATTACTATAACAATACTACATTACTATAATAATACATTACTATAACAATATTACATTACTATAATAATACTACATTACTATAACAATACTACATTACTATAACAATACTACATTACTATAATAATACATTACTATAACAATATTACATTACTATAATAACACTACATTACTATAACAATACTACATTACTATAACAATGCTACATTACTATAATGCTACATTACTATAATAATACTACCTTACTATAACAGTACTACATTACTATACTAATACTACATTACTATAATAATACATTTCGATAACAACACTACATTACTATAACAATACTACATTACTATAACAATATTACATTACTATAATAATACTACATTACTATAATAATACTACATTACTATAACAATCCTACATTACTATAATACTACATTACTATAATAACACTACAGTACTATAATAATACTACATTACTATAACAATACTACATTACTATAATAATACTACATTACTATAACAATAATACTACATTACTATAATAATACTACATTACTATAACAATACTACATTACTATAATAATACATTTCGATAACAACACTACATTACTATAACAATACTACATTACTATAACAATATTACATTACTATAATAATACTACATTACTATAATAATACTACATTACTATAACAATACTACATTACTATAACAATACTACATTACTATAATAATACTACATTACTATAACAATAATACTACATTACTATAATAATACTACATTACTATAACAACATTACATTACTATAACAATACTACATTACTATAATACTACATTACTATAACAATACTACATTACTATAATAATACTACATTACTATAACAACACTACATTACTATAACAATACTACATTACTATAATAATGCTACATTACTATAACAGTACTACATTACTATAATAATACTACATTACTATAACACTACTACATTACTAAAACAATACTACATTGCTATAACAATACTACATTACTATAATAATGCTACATTATTATAATAACACTACATTACTATACCTCTACTACATTACTATAACAATACTACATTGTTATAACTATACTACTTTACTATAATAATACTATATTACTATAATAATACTACATTACTATAACAATACTACAGTACTATAATAATACTACATTACTATACCAATACTACATTACTATAATACTACATTACTATAACAATACTACATTACTATAATACTACACTACTATAAGGGCATGACCACACATGGCGGAATTCCTCCGCAACTGTCCGCATCAATGCCGCACAGAATCTGCGTTGCAGATTCTGCAGCGGATCTGCACAAAATGTGCAGAAAATTGATGCGGACTGGCCGCTGCGGACTGCAGGAAAAGTGCTTCTCTTCTCCCTATTCAGTGCAGGATAGAGAGAAGGGACAGCACTTTCCCTAGTGAAAGTCAAAGAAATTCATACTTACCGCCCGTTGTCTTGGTGACGCGTCCCTCTTTCGGCATCCGGCCCGACCTCCCTGGATGACGCTCCAGTCCATGTGACCGCTGCAGCCTGTGCTTGGCCTGTGATTGGCTGCAGCCGTCACTTACACTGAAACGTCATCCTGGGAGGCCGGACTGGAGACAGACGCAGGGAGTTCTCGGTAAGTATGAACTTATATTTTTTTTTACAGATACATGTATATTGAGATCGGTAGTCACTGTCCCGGGTGCAGAAACAGTTACTGCCGATCGCGTAACTCTTTCAGCACCCTGGACAGTGACTATTTACAGACGTCTCCTAGCAACGCTCCCGTCATTACGGGAGCCCCATTGACTTCCTCAGTCTGGCTGTAGACCTAGAAATACATAGGTCCAGCCAGAATGAAGAAATGTCATGGTAGTAAAAACAATACGCTCCGCAGCACACATAAGATCTGCGGACTTCATTGCGGAATTTTGACTCTCCATTGAAGTCAATGGAGAAATTCCGCCATGAGTCCGCAACCAGTCCGCCACTGCTCCGCAACAGACAGAGCATGCTGCGGACACCAAATTCCGCTCCGCAGCCTATGCTCCGCAGCGGAATTGTACGCATCGTGTAAACGAACACTGCTAAATTAAAGTGAAAGTCAATGGAGAAACGGCTCCGCTGCGGATTAACGCTGCGGAGTGTCCGCAGCGGAATTTAAGTGAAATTCCGCCATGTGTGAACCCGCCCTTATAATACTACATTGCTATAACAATACTACTGCATTTCTATAATAATACTACATCACTTTAAGAATACTACATTACTATAACAATACTACTATACTATAATAATAATACTACATTGTTATAATAATACTACATTACTATAATAATACTACATTACAATAATAATACTACATTACTATAATAATACCGCTAGGTTTAAACTTACCGGAAATTTGCGAGTTTACTCCACCTGCTTATTTTAACAATCCAGTTTTGCCGTTTAAGTGCTGCTAAATGCAGTCTGGCTGCTCAGTTGGCAACATTCGGCAGACGCAAGAATGTCAAGATTGGGCAGCGCCTTTTTAAATAGTGCCGAAGTTCCCTCTGTAGATACTGCCACCCTCCTCGTAGATAATGCCGTAGTGCCCTCTGTGGATAGAGCCACACCCCCATAGATAATTCCCCAGTGCCCTCTGTAGATAATGCCACGGTTCCCTCTGTAGATAATGCCGCACACCCCCATAGATAATGCCACAGTGCCCTCTGTAGAGAGTGCCACCCCCCCTAGATAATGCCACAGTGCCCTCTGTAGGTAAGGGAAGAGATGTGGGTATAGCGCTGTCCACAGGGTGGGGTCTGTGGCATGGCACTATCTATAGGGGGTGTGTGCGGCACTCCTCCTTCGGCCTCCTCTCCCGCTGTTACATTCACCGTGCAGTATAAATGACATGCTAACTTCATTTTGCGGGTCAATACGATTATGTAGATACCAAATTTATATAGTTTTTTTAAATGTTTTTAATTTGTAAAAGTATTAAAACAATTTCTAAAAAAAAATTGTTTTGTGTTGCTATATTCTGAGATCCATACCTTTTTTATTTTTTGGAATGTGAGCCCGTTCCATATAAACCCTGCCAACATATACAGAGGATGTCGGGAAGGGGTAATATAGATCATGTATTTCTAGTATTTCTTTAGTTTACAGAGAATTGTAGGTATTATGGGAATAGTGTATTAATTCCAAAACCCACGTGCCTGGGTGATTTGTCCTAGGCGTATCTATATGAATACCAACTCTTTAGAAAGACCACATATGTGAGGAAAAGTTATTATTAATCCCTATGGGAAGATGGGCATCAAAAACGGCTGCCTAGTGCACTATGGGTCTCATAGATACTACATGCTATTGGTGTAAATTTAGCAGATTTAAATTTAAAGGTGTCCATAGATCGGGGCATTCCGACTTTCCCCTGACACCCAGTGTTGGATTTTAACATACCCTGTCCTTTGTTCCCACGGGAGGTATCTGGCAGCGGCATATTTCCCTCTCCCTAGAGAAAGAGCAGTGCCCAGGGTAGTTAATGTGTATGGCAACACTAAGTTGTGGGTTGATTTTCTCTTTAAGGGCAGGTTCAGACGTGGCTGAATTGCTGTGGAATTCCGCTGTGGACAGTCCGCAGTGGAATTCTCCAGCGGCCGTTTTTTACATTTGTTTCTATACATTTGTAGGAAACTTAGTTCAGACGTTGCGGAAAACTCTGCTGCGGACCATAGGCTGCGGTGAAGAATTTTCAGTCCGCAGTTATTGCCCCAAATCTGCACCATTTGCAGCGGAAAAATTCCGCCACGTCTGGACGTGCCCTAATAACTCCAATTGGTTTTTCAAATTCCATTCTATTATAAATATAGAGACGAGACTTGAGAATAGATCCTTCTAATATGGCACACAATTCAAGCTTATTGATGTATTGCTGACAGCCCACACATATTGTTCCAGATTTAAGAAGACTGGCAATTTTACACCAGTCAAAGTTGAGGAGGACATTGGAGTGATTTTGACCTCTCTCTGTCAGAGAATCATATCTGCGCCTGCTATGACCAGGCATAGGTTTGCACCAGAGATTTGCACAATTTTCATTGAATACATTTGATCTAAACTCTATTTACTTGGAGATCATGCCCACCTTTATTGTTACTATTCAAAGATGATGAGCGACAAGAAACGTGTGCAAATTCATCACACATCTATGACTTTTTCTTGGTGCAATTTATGCCCAAAATTTGCGTAATCTGATTAAAATGGGGCATTGAGTCACATTTGTAAAGTGGACCTAGAACAACATTTCTTCTATGCAAGACTTTCTCAGCAAGTCCCACCAGCCAGCTCCATAAATCTATAAGTCTAAATGGTAATGTTGGGCACTAAAATGGGGATTGAATTGCAACTCACATGTCCTGAATCAAAGACATAATTTAAAGGTTATGTACACCTTTGAAAACATATGTTTTTAAATAAAAATGTGTATCAGTGAGACCGTTGCAAATTTCTAATTAGTTTTTATTAAAAATTATTTTTGCTTTTTGAGATAAAGCTGCTTTGTATTCTGTATACAGAGCAGCTGTATCTAGCACTGAAACCTGTATCCGTCAGGTCAGCGGGACTGATCGGTTCAGTGTCAACGGGTCCTGCGTGTCGAGCTGTTACTGATCACATCTACGTTCATAATGCACATGGGTAAGCTTTACAGAGCCGTTATACAGCAACCATAGCAGTCTATGGGGCCATACTTTACCTCCTTACGCCTTTGATTGCACATGGAGGCATATGGAATATGACAGAAAAAAATATACTTTTTAGGGTAGAAAATCTCCATTAAATGTTCTATGGAGCTAGCATACAACACCACACGGAGTGCATAGCTGTAGGGACTCTATGTGGCGCTGTACATTGCTCTGTCCTGAGAGTACTGGTGTAGATGGACTGACTGGACCAACTCTACAGCCTTAGAAATTGGTGGCTCCAAGTATAAGATACTTGAGGCAAGGAAAGTTTGTCCAGTCTCCTAACAAAAAGTAATATTTTAATTATTGGCTAGAGAAAAGCTACTAAGCACTGTAACCAATAGAACCTAAATACTAGGCTTTATTATTGTGCCTGTAGCTTACTGCTAATAGTCTAAATTTGAATTATATCCCAATGTATCTTTTTATGTTATTAGACTAAAAAGTGGTCTGCCCTCGAATTCTCTGCCAGCATAAAAACTATACATTTTGCAAGAATTTGTACTGTGTTCTTTCATATAGGAAATCTAAAGTCTCTAAATAAGGTCTTTCTAACTACTCCGTACTCATGACAACCTTGTGAGACTATGAATACACAAATTAGCCTAAAATAACAGATGACACTAATTTTTGTGTATGTGTTTATTGCAAGTGTACTAAAGATGAAAACGTAACCATCTAAATCTAGATTTGGATGCCCTCCACATGTACAAAGTGCACAGCACAAGTAAGTTCTGCACAAACCCTAATTGGACAAAAATAGTACAGCGCCAGGCAATCAGTTTTATTCGCCATTTCCAGATGACTTTATTTCGGATTCACATAGCACCAGGGAGACTTTTTAGGTATGTTTTTTTATTCCATGCAGCCACATCCAAGGTGCAATTATAGCAGCATTGTTCATCATGAGTCGAGGTTAAAAATGTTGAGAGTAAAAAAGTATCAAGGGTTAAAATGAGGCTCAGATACAAAGGAATGTAAATGGTGCTGGCTGGAATGAAACCAGTGAACTTGCACATTCAAATTTAACTGAAATGCATGGTCCCTTCCATTCCACATGCAGCACTTGTCTTTGAGTTTTGGAGTTTACCACAATATTTTTGTCCTCTTTTACTCAGACAGCTTCTCCATTTTCACCTGTGGAGATTGTATGTATTTTAATTGTAGGAATATTATGGCACGTGCGTATTTTCTCTGTGCCAATGCAACAGCAGGTCCGTAAAATTGACTTACTGCTCACCCTGGCAGTTGAACTGTTTGAGAAGTCCTTTGGTGGCCCATATGGAGATGATGGACTTGGTATTGGAGAGAAGTATTTCCATTCACAAACTCCATCAGACTTTGTGATCTTGTAGAATGTCTCTCCAGAACCTACTGGGATTCTCACAACATCTCTTTGCTCTTCTGGACTCCGATGCACTGGGCTGCTAAGGATGTACCCTGATGAGTACTTACTTGAAGCCTGTCTTCTATGAGAGCAGCGCCCATGCAGAATGTTCTGGAAGGCCTTCCGAAACTCACGGCTGGAACATGGGTAGATAACTGGGTTGATGCAACTGTTAAAATAACCCAACCAAAAGGTTATCTTAAAAATAGTAACGGATGGTTTGGCTGGAGGGTACAGGGAGCCTGTAAAATAAGCAAAATCCAGTCAGCATTAATATGTCACAAAAACATTTTTTTAGTCTTACAAAGAGACAACATTCATGGAGAAAAAAAATAACCGTCCCCAAGCCTGGCACAGCAATATGATTCAACATGCCCAACGGTAAGCTACAGATGGCTACAACTTCGTACATTTTATTTAAAGAAGCAAAATAAAAATTTTCTATTTGGGCAATTATTCTCAAACAAGTCAATAATTGTGACTCAGTTGGTCTCTTGTGAGAGATCCAAAATGGCAAAACAGCATTTGCTGAATTTAAAGGGAAAGCTTTTTTTAAATTTATATCCAAGAAACCCTAAAAGTTAAAGGAACATTCCAGGAAAAACATACAGTGTGGTTTAGCTAACGCAGGGCCGGACTGTGCCGTACATAATTTCTATCTTTAGTGTCATTTGAGTCTCATGCCCTGCACTAGGCATAACACAGTGTATCGGTTTTTTCCTTGAGTGTTCTTTTAAATGTAGATAACTTGGTTGTATATTTCACATTTAGTCTGGTCATTTTGCTTAAAGGGAAAATCCATGTCACAGTGGTATGCCATAAATGTTATTGGTGAGAGTCCATGAGCTTGGTTGTCCACTCTTAAACCGAAAGGGCCTCAATGATGCCTGAATTTTTTTGGCAAAGTTGAATATTTCCACGACTGTAAATTTCCAACACAGTTTTTTTTGCTACACTACCACAGAAATCAGATCACGAATTAATGCCCTTCTGTATCCTTTGCATATGTAGGCAATATGCTACAGAGAGCATCCTGAAATATATACTAGAGTTGAACCGCATTGCATTGGGACTTGGAGAACTGAGGGCCTTGTTGGCAACTTACCTTGTACGATATCTGAGAGAAGGTAGACATGAGGAAAGTAACTATATTACATCATGAAGGCTGGGTTCAAACCGAGAAAAACACTGCAGAATTTCTGGAATGGAATTCTGTGCGGAAATTCCACAGTATTTACAGTAGCAGAAAAATGAATGAAATTTCTGCAAAATCTCAGCCACACGCTGCAGAAAAAAATGCAGAAAGCAGGTCAATTTATGCTGCGTATTCTAAAAGGAGATGATGCATGTTTGGGCCATATACTTGAATGGGGAACATAAATTCTGCACTAAAATACGCAAGTTGAGTTTTATATAGTGCTTACGCAACGGAAACACAGTAAAATGTGCACATAAAGTTTGCGACAGTCAATGCTTCACACTAAGGCCTTATTCACACGAACGTGTCCGTTTTGCGTGCGCAAAAAACGCTGCATTTTGCACGCACAAAAGCTCAGTGTGGCATCTATATATGGTGCGTGGCTGCGTGATTTTCACACAGCCGGAATCATTATGACACTGTTTTTATGTTTACAAACATAAAAGCAGGAGGTGCTTTTCTGTTTTCATTCATTGTTTTTACTACTGTTGCGAGAATCACGCGTGGCACCCGGAAGGGCTTCCGTGTGCCAGGCGCAATTTGCGCGCACCCATTGACTTCAATGGGTGCGTCCTGCGCGAAACACAGCCAAGTATAAGACATGTAGTGAGTTTTACACAGCGGGCATACGCTGCGTGAAAATCACGACCTGTCAGAAAAGCCCCATGGACTTACATAAGTCTGTGCAACACGCGTGATTTCCACGCGTGTAGCACGGACGTAATACACGTTCGTGTGAATAAGGCCTAAGGGCACATTCAGACGTGGCAGAATTGCTGTTGAAATCCGCTGCGGACAGTCCACAGTGGAATTCTGCAGCAGCCATTTTTTACATTTGTTTATATACATTATTAGGAAACTTAGTTTAGACATTGCGGAAAATATCTGTGCGGAATTTAGGCTGCGGTGCAGAATTTTCCCTCCGCAGCATGGTCATTAGGTTGCGGAGAAGAAGCGGAATTTCACTGCGGATTTCAGCCTTTGGGTATGCCCAGACATGGCGTAGTTCTGCATACACTGTCCGCATCAATGCCGCACAGAATCTGCGTTGCACATTCTGTTGCGGCTTTGCCTAAAATGGGCATTAAATTGATGCGGACTAGCCGTTGTGTATTGAGGGGAAGAGGGCTTCCCTTCTCTCTATCAGTGCAGGATAGAGAGAATGGACAGCCCTTTCCCTAGTAAAAGTAACAGAAATTCATACTTACCCGGCCGTTGCCTTGGTGACGCGTCCCTCTCTTGACATCCAGCCCGACCTCCCTGGATGACGCGGCAGTCCATGACTGGAGGAAGAAGCAGGGAGTTCTCGGTAAGTATGAACTTCTATTTTTTTTACAGGTTGATCTATATTGTGATCGGAAGTCACTGTCCAGGGTGCTGAAACAGTTACTGCCGATCGTTTAACTGTTTTAGCACCCTGGACAGTGACTATTTACTGACGTCGCCTAACAACGCTCCTGTAATTACGGGTGCACACTTGTAGTCACCCGTAATTACGGGAGCCCCATTGACTTCCTCAGTCTGGCTGTAGACCTAGAAATACATATGTCCAGCCAGAATGAAGAAATGTCATGTTCGTAAAACATATACGCTTCGCAGCACACATAACATCTGCGGAGTTCATTGTAGAATTTTGACTCTCCATTGAAGTCAATGGAGAAATTCCGCAATGAGTCCACAAAAAGTCCACTACACGTCCACAACAGTCAGTGTATGCTGCGGACACCAAATTCCGCACCGCAGCCTATGCTCCGCAGCGGAATTGTCCGCAACGTGTAAACTAACCCAACTAAAAAGCTGTGGAAGGCAATGGAGAAACGTGTACGCTGCGAATTTCCGCTGCGGACTGTCCGTAGCGGAATTCCAGAGCAATTCCGCCACGTCTGGTCATGCCCTTTATAATGCAAAAGCTGAAATCGGTGGCAAGTCCGCTTTGATATCTGCAACGTCTAAATTACCTGTCAAATATGCAAATGTTGGTGCAGATTCGTTGCGTAATTGCCCCGAATCTGCACCAACATTTGCAGCGGAAAACTTCTGCCACTTCTGAACATGGCCTAAATCTGCAGGTAAATGAGCACAGCACTTTTTTGGGACTGATTTACCTGCATTTTTATGAGATTCATTGCAGATTTTCTATTGCAGGAAATCTGAAGCGTATCCGGCCTGTGGGAACATACCCTAAGGCGTTTAAATTGATTAGTTATCATTACAGATTAGTGAATCTGTGAAATTTTCTTTTCTGGCTGTTTCCTGATAAATTAATTTCTTTTATGGATCTGTATTTCAGACTACTTTGCCTTATATGTGTGAAGTACAGCTCCGTTATAGGAAATTCACGCTTTGGCAAATCCATTTATCTCTAGCCACTTTATCACTTTGTTGCTTTGTTATATAAACATTATTTCTATTGTGCTTCTTGTTCAGTTTCCTACATTCGAACAGCAATGTAAACAATGAATGCTTTCATACTGGTTACCATGGCTACGTCCAGGGAAATGTATACATGTAAATGCAGTACAATTTCTCCTACAGTCTACACTAGTTACATTTGTTTGTTTTTTCTCTAGCAGTTAGACCCCATGCACACGGATGTGCCCGTAATCACGGCCCGCGACTGCAGGCACGGCCGGCCGCCGACAGCCGCGGAAAGCCGTCTACATTTGTGGATCGTGCTCCTATACAAAGGATGGGAGCACGGCCCGGAAAAAGCAAAAGATAGGGCATGTCCTATCTTTTGCAGGAACACTTCTACGGCCCGGAAACCTTCCAGTAAACAAACGGGAAGGTGTTCGTGGACAATAGAAGTGAATGGGTCTGTAATTGCAGACCGTAATTGCGCTACATAATTACGGACAATTTTTACAGTCGTGTGCATGGGACCTTAGTGGTGTTTTTTTCCCCATAATCCTCCATAGATTTTTTTTCTTAAAAAAACCAAAAACTAATGTGTCAATGTGTGTTGCTTTTTATTATGGCGTTTTTTGTGGCGTTTTTTCCCAATAAATCATTATTATTGAATTTGCTATATGAAGAATGCCACATAAAAAAAACGCAGGTAGTAAGGGCATGTTCAGACGTGGCAGATTTCTGCAGAGACTGTACTCATCAAGGCCACACATAATAAGCAGATTCCGTGGCGCCTTTGCCTAAAATGTGAAGAGTACATCCTGCTCTCTTTTAAAACATTCCATCTCAGTCTGGCTATAGACCTCGAAACACATAGGTCCAGGCTGAATGATGAAATATCCTGTTCGTGAAAGCAATCCGCAACGCAACACACATAACATCTGCGGATATCATTGCGTAATTTTGCAACTCCATTGAAGTCAATAGAGAAATTACGCTACAAGTCCGCATCAAGTCCGCAACAGCCAGTGGATGGTGTGGACACCAAATTCCGCACCGCAGCCTATGGTCCGCAGCGGAGTTGTCCGCAACGTCTGCATGAAGATAACTAAAAAGGTGTGGAAACCAATGGACAGACTGTGTGCTGCAGAGTTCCAGTGCGGACTGTCCGCAGCGGAATTCCGCAGCAATTCCGCCACATCTGAACGTGCCCTAAGGGCATGACCAGACGTGGCGGAATTGCTCTGGAATTCCGCTGTGGACAGTTCGCTGTGGAAATCCGCAGCGTACACGTTTCTCCATTGCTTTCCACAGCTTTTTAGTGAAGTTCGTTTACACGTTGCGGAAAACTCCGCTGCGGACCATAGGCTGCGGTATGGAATTTGGTGTCCGCAGCATACACTGGTTGTTGCGGACGTGTAGCGGACTTGTTGCGGACTCATTGCGTAATTACTCTATTGACTTCAATGGAGAGTCAAAATTCCGCAATGAAGTCCGCAGATGTTAGGTGTGCTGCAGAGCGTATTTGTTTTACGAACATGACATTTCTTCATTCTGGCTGGACCTATGTATTTCTAGGTCTACAACCAGACTGAGGCCCCATGCACACTAACGTAAAAACGCCCGTAATCACGGGCCGTTATTATGGCACGGGCAGGCCCATAGAAGTCAATGGGGCTCCCGTAATTACAGATGACTACGTGTGTGCACCCGTAATTACGGGAGCGTTGCTAGGCGACGTCAGTAAATAGTCACTGTCCAGGGTGCTGAAAGAGTTAAACGATCGACAGTAACTGTTTCAGCACCCTGGACAGTGACTTCCGATCACAATATACATCAACCTGTAAAAAAACAAGAAGTTCCTACTTACCGAGAACTCCCTGCTTTTTCCTCCAGTCCGGCCTCTCGGGATGACGTTTCAGGCCAAGTGATGGCTGCAGCCAATCACAGGCTGCAGCGGTCACATGGACTGCCGCGTCATCCAGGGAGCTCGGGCTGGATGTTGAAAGAGGGACGCGTCACCAAGACAACGGCCGGGTAAATATGAATTTCTTTTACTTTCACTAGGGAAAGTGCTGTCCCTTCTCTCTATCCTGCACTGATAGAGAGAAGGGAAGTACTTTCACCTCAATACGCAACGGCTAGTCTGCATCAATTTAATGCCCATTTTAGGCAGAGCCGCAACAGAATCTGCAACACAGATTATGTGCGGCATTGATGCGGACAATGGCGGAAGAAATACGCCACGTCTGGTCATGCCCTTAAACACACTATTTGCAAAAAATGCCACAAAGAACATGATGAAAAAGACACATACCTTTTTACTTGAGTCCCTACCCCCCCAAAAAAACCAGGAAACATAAAGTGTATGTGAAGGAAGCCACAAGGGTATATTCACACGTGGCAGATTCATTGCACAGTTTCTGAAATTGGAAAAATCCATTTCATAAATCTGAATGGTTTGTTCCTGCAGAGTATGCATGAATGGGACAGGCGCAGAAAAGTCTACAACAAATCTGACGTGAAATTATACCCTAATGATAAACTTCGATAAGATCGTCATAGTAAGATGCTTCAGTGAGTGCTATTGTGTTATTGGCTCAATAGAATGTGGTGTATGCCAATTACTGTGCCTTCTGGCCTGATTTGTGGCTGCTGCAACTCCTCTTGTATCTGCCATTAAGGATGGGACGTGCCGAAAATAGCATATGGCGCTTGCTATTGAAATGTGCCCGAAAAGTGAGTTCTCTACGCCGTTCAGCAGCCTCTACAAGACATGCTAAAGCATCTTACTAAGAACATCTTAAAGAGGAATTTCACTGTATATAGCCCTTCATGTCTGATGGATAATACTGGGTTTGTACATACCACATACGTATATACACATAGCACAAACCTCAAATCTTAAACACAATCTTTTCTTTTTTCTAGCATTCCAAATATAGTTCTGCAAACACAATTATAGTCTTCATACAGCAATATCTTGATTTGACAGATACGACATTTCATGATGGATAAAATGTTCATGACAAAAGTACAATATAATCCCCAATTACATTACCAATGGAGGCCATATGCATTGTGCTAAGCAATCTCTTATAGTCATGTTTTCTCATAAGTGGATAATCATGAGAAATGTCATTTTATATTGTTTAGCAGAAACGAAAACTTGCTGGTGTCAGTCTTTACATGTACAGATAAAATTATAAACCACTAGCTGCCTTGTCCACTACAATGTAGAAGTCCTTCTATAGGGGCAAGTCAAACGTGAAATATAAAATAATCAACTGCAGAACAATGTACTGTTTATTATGAAAGTGTGACCCATCTACAGGGCCTCCATCAGGGGAGTACTGCTGTCAGAAATGTAAAATAGGGCCCGCTGGCCTCATCCATCAGTTACTCTTGGAAACTGAGGCCCTTATGTTTTTAATACAAGCTGTACCGCGCAGGCCCTACACTACAGATGAACCCTGACACCACTAAAGTGAAGGGACTGAGTCAAAGTGCAAAGCGGGCGGCACTACAGCCCACCGCCAGAGCCGTGCTTAGGGGAGAGAGGATTTTCATCCCTCTGAAGATGATGACCTGGTAAGCAGCCTCAGTCTAGTGTGCCATTTTTTTTATGTCTATTTGGAGAGATTGGGATCACTGAGGCCAAGGGTCCAATTGAAGAAGGGGGCACAATCTTACAGGGGCCAAGGTCTTTAAAGGTGTTTTTTTTCTCATCATAGGGACTTTGGCCCGTTAGACTGTGCAACCTTCACTGGGCCCTTGGTAGATTTTCCCCATTAGCAATCTCGACCCCAATAGGTTGTGCCTCCTCACGCCACTAGGCCCTTTACTAATGTCAGATTGTGAACAGCAGGATTGTGCTATTTACTGAATTATGTGAAGACAAAATTACATTTTATTAAAGCGAATGAGGATGGGAATTTAAATATAATCACTTGAAGTAGCACAGTTAAACAATTATGGATTTCGAGGCCCTGAGCAGAATACAAATACACATAAAGTAGTCCCTCACGATAACCAGCACAACAAAATATCTCAATAAAAATACAAGTTTAGGGATTCCTAGGATTGTGTTTTTCTTTACGATCCTAATGACTGGCCTTTTATTGAGTGGATGATTTAGATATTAGTCAATGAATAAGCAATGCCTACCACCATGTGAATATAGATGCCAAAACAAAATTGTGTCAAAGAGGCATTTATTGATACCATGTCATTTTTTTTTTTTTTCGTGGCCATTTTCTTGAGCATACAGTAGACATCCATTTATATAGGTTTTTATCTTTAATGATGTTATAAATTTGCTGTACAGGTTGCAGGGATACCGAATACATCTATATTATTTGGTGTCTATGGAGTTATCTTTAAAATGGATTGTAAAATAAATCAAAATAATCACGTATAGAAGAAGTGCTGAGTTTTACTTTTACTTTTATTGTATACACCGCCCAGTGTGAACAAAAAGGGTTGTCAGCAGCACTTTACATGCGGTTTAAGGTTTTTTCCGTTTCACACATCTAGGGCATATGTTCTGCGGGACCCTAATGCCCAAATATGATGTGGACCTAGCCTTAGAAGACGTGACTGTGATCAGGGCCGCCATCAGGGGGGTATTAGGGGTACTGATGTGAGGGGCCCGGCCAAACCTAATTGAAAGGGGGGGCCCGGCAACTGCCGCGACTTGCCTTTGGTAGAAAAAAACAGGTCCCTGCAAAGGGGCCCGTTTTTTTCACCAAAAGAATGTCGTGAGCTGCGGGCCCCCCCTCTCATGGGGCTCGTCAAACACCGCCGACCGATCGCGCGCACCCGCAAACTCCCGCGCACCAGCGACAGCCCGGGAGCTCGCAGACGCAACAGCACGCGCAATCGCAGCCGTGACAGCACGCGCGCAGCCGCGATCACCCACGCGCGCACCAGCGAACAAAGCGCGCGCAGCAGCGGACAAACTTACCTGGAGCCTGGCTGGAGATGAAGGACTGGACGTCTGGACCGAAGGCATCGCCTGGAAGACATCGCCTGACGAGGACTGGAGTGGGAGCCAGCAGCTCTTCTGACACAGTGAGTAAAGTGTCTCAAAGTGCTGTTTAAGTATGGCCCTGTTCACACAGTGTATTTTGCAGGTAGAAAAAAATCTGCCTCAAAATTCCTTAAAGAATTTTGAGGCAGATTTTGACCTGCCCACACTATCTTGCTGCGTTTTTTTTTCCTGCGTTTTATGCCCGCGGCGATTGAGGACAGCAGACAAAAAACGCAGCAAAAAATGCATTTTCTGCCTCCCATTGATTTCGATGGGAGGTCAGAGGCGGAACTGCGGCAAGAAAGGACGTGCTGCTTTTTCTTTTTTCCGCGACTGGCTCCCATTGATTTCAGATTAAATCAATGGGAGGCGGTTTTGGAAGTTGTTTGGTGCTGATTCTGACGCAGTGTCCGAGTCGATATCAAGGCCCAAAAACTCAGTGAACTGGGCCTTATTGTTAGGGCTTATTCAGACGAACGTGGGCAAAAAACGTGGCAAGATAGTGTGGGCAGGTCAAAATCTGCCTCAAAATTCGGTGCACGCTTCCAGGCGGTCCCGGGTGCGCGGGCGGTCGCGCAAGTGCGCACGCGCGGGGGTTTGCGGGTGCGCGCGAGAGTTTGCGGGTGCGCGCGATCGGTCGCGCGGGCGGTATTTGACGGCCCCCATGACGAGAGGGGGGGCCCGCAGCTCACGACATTCTTTTGGTGAAAAAAACGGGCCCCATTGCAGGGGCCTGTTTTTTTTCTACCAAAGGAAAGTCGCGGCAGTTGCCGGGCCCCCCTTTCAACTAGGTTTGGACGGGCCCCTCACATCAGTACCCCTAATACCCCCCTGATGGCGGTCCTGGGTAGCATGATATAGTGCTGGACGGAGTACCGTTAACAGGCGGCGCCACGGTACGGGGGCCCAGAAAATTTAGCTGTATGGGGCCCTGAAATACCTGATGGCGGCCCTGACTGTGATTAATGTCATTTAGTATGTCAAAGGAATGTTTTTATTTTTATAGATTAGGTGGGGAAGGGGGAGAGAGGGGTTAAGATACATAAACCTCACCTCTTTAAAAAAAAATAGATAATGCAGTTATCGCAAAAAAAAATACAAATCGTTATAATAAACATGCCATGGCTTTGTTCTATATATTTTTTTGCATCGTTTTGTAATCCTGGGTATATTTTTTGCATTGGGATAAGTCGTTCATATTGCTTTGTACTGAAATCGGAACTATGAGCCAGTCACAAGCCAGAATATAACTTTATGATGAATGTTGTATTAAAACACCAAAAAGCCTAATGTAATAAAAATATTTAATAATTTATAAATTGGTCATATATGTAACGGGTTAACACAATTTAAATAATCTTCATACACGAAGTCCAGTAAAGTGTAGCATAACATAGTGAAGTCCCGTTTATATAGATCGCTGCCTCTACACCTCACGGCCCAGCCTTACAGGGCACGTCACCTCCATGGAGTTAATGTAAACAGTTTATACGTGGTAGGACTAATCTGGTGGAAATTAATGCAAACAATTCAGATCTGCTTTAACTAAAATGACTTTTATCACCCGTTGCCCTATGAAAGTGAGTATAACAAATACCCAGGCAGAGTTTATGGAAAATGGCTAGCAAACCAGTCTCCTGTTTCAAATGACATCTTCTTTTTCCAAACACAGACAGAGGAGCTTAGCTGCTTCTCTTAAAACATGAGACCCTCAAGCATGTTTAAATATTTTCTGTGGTTATGAGATATCCTTAGAAGTCCTGTGCTCTGTCTTTTAAAGGGGTTGTCTAGTCCCCAAAAATTGATGGCCTATACTCAGGATAGGCCAGCAATAGCTGATGGTTTGGGGGCCGACTCCAGGAACCCCAGCCGATCAGCTGTTTTGAAGCGGGTGCGAGCGATGCTTCCCCTTCATCGACACCGATGTAGCAGCGATTCACAGGTATTGCAGCCTTCTCCCTTTCACTTCAATGGGAGAAGGCTGCCATACTGTGAATCGCAGCTACATCCATGTCGACGATTCACAGTGAGCAAGTAGAAATGAAGGGAAAGCAACGTTCATACGAGTGCTGCACCCCCTTCAAAACAGCTGATTGGCATGGGTCCCGGGAGTCGGACCCCGACCCATCAGCTATAGATGGCCTATCCTGAGAATGAAAAAGTGAATTATGTATATGCTTTATTTAATGAAAGGACAGATGTACATTTAAAGAAAAATAAACGTAAAGAGGACCTGTCCGTTCTCCTGCCTGTTTTAGTAAAGTCTAAGAGCATCTGTCTTTAGAGTTCTGTGTGGAAATTTTCCTCTGTTACTCTTCCTGGAAATGTATGAAAAAAATCAACAACTGGGTGTTACCATTCCCTTGTCAATAAGGTATGTCCATCCTGTTAGCACTGATTGGACAGTATCAGAGTATGTAGGGACCTGTCCCATTGACAAGAAAAAATGGTAACATCCAGTTATCAATGTATTCATATATTTCCAGGAGTAATAACATTAGAATGGCACATTGTAGAGTTCTAAGTAATGATGTCTAAGAATTGTTCTTTCAAGGGGAATACAAGTATTTACTTAAACACGTACCCGTTACTGCTGATGTACATTCATACATATATATGTGTGTGTGCGTGTGCATATGCGTGTGTATTTTTTGTTGATATGCCTGTATATTGCTGCACACAGCCATCTACATTACAAAACTTGATTTACACAGACATAAGTATACGTGTGTGTGTGTGTGTGTGTGTGTATCTTCTGCTGCACGCAGCCATTAGAACTAAAGCATTCAATGCTGATGGCCAGGGCTGCCATCAGGGCAGTACAGATGGTACTCCCGTCAAAGGCCTGGGCTAAACAGGGGCCCGCCGTGACCGCTGGAGGCATAGCTATAGGGGGTCGCAATGGTGGAAATTGCATGTGGCTCCCCGCCTGTTGGAAGTTGCTATAGTAACTGAGGCCTATCTAATAAAATACATGGGCCCCTGTTACTATAGTAACAGTATACTTACCCTCCTTGTTCCCAGATCAGCAAAGGTCCCGATGTCTTTGACGTCATGACGCTGTGCGCCGTGCACGTTGCGACGCTGGATGGCATCAGGACCTTTGCTGTGCACAGACCCGAAGAGGAGGGTAAGTATAATGTTACTATCTGCTGGGGCCCTGTATCTAAGCCTACCACGTGGTAGGGTTAGATACAGGGCCCAGGAGACAGGTTCACACATGACCCTGTATCTAAGCTTATCACATGGTAGGCTAAGATACACGGCCCATGGGTGATCCTGCCGTGATCCTGCCGTGCTGTTTGTTTTTTTTGTGCTTCATTTTTTACAGGTTCGGTTGTTGGACTACGCCGGATTCGAGGACTACTTAGATGATGGCTTTTTTTATTTTCAATGAAAGGTTTAAAGAGAGGTGTGTGTTTTTTTTATTATTTCAATAAAATATTTTTTCTATGTCTTTGCATTTTTTTTAAACTTTATTACTACTGCCTTAGTAATGGCTGCTGGCTGATTGACAGAATCCATTACTAAGGTGGGGCATAATGTTAGCCAGTGCAGAGGCTAACACTAACCCCCATTTCTTACCTGATACTCACCTCCACCAGGGGTACCGGGTGCGATCCATCGGAAGTGATGGTCTGCCACTGTGGCGGCCACAGGCTGGTATTACAAGGCTGGGAAAGTTCAAAATAATTTGCCTTTCCCACACCGGTAATGTTACCCTGCTGCTGCTATGTTGTATCTGGCCCGTTATGAAAAATGGGGGGTACCCCACATCATTTAAAAAAAAATAAATAATAATTTGAAAAAACTATGTTGGCCCCCCCCATTTTTCATAACCAGCCAGATAGAACATAGCAGCAACAGGCTAGCATTACCGGGGTGGGAAAGGGCAAGGTTTCTGGCCTTTGCCAGTCTAATGAATCGCACTTGTCTCCTCTTGGTACCCCTGGTGTTGGTGGGAACCGTGGTAATAATGGGTGTTCGTGACAGCCTTTTCACCGGCTAACATTCAGCCCTGCCATAGTAATGGACGCTGTCAATCAGCCAACGGCTATTACTAAGGCGGAAGTAACCAAGTTTAAAAACATACAAGGACATAGAAAAAATATTTTATTGAAATAAAAAACCCATACAAATTATTTTATAGAAAATAAAAATAGCCATTATCGAAGTAATCCTCGAATCCGAAGTAGTCCAACAGGCGAACCTGTAAAAAAGCTCAAACACACAAAAAAGCAAAGCAATTATTATTCTTACCTTTCGTGGGTCCAGCGCTGGAGCCGCAATGTCAGTGAGCTGGGCCCTATATCTAAGCCTATCATATGTGATACAGTCTGCTGAGCCACTGTATCTAATCCTATCCATAGCTATAGGTTCTTAGTGCTATAGATATGCTGTCTCCCCTGACATTTTAAGACCACAGCGGTGCCCCTGGCTGCTAGTGCTGCATTGTTGGGTCACTTAGGACACCCAGCGATGCAGCTGAAAGCTGTGGGCCGTCTACCATGGGAAGAAGCTGGGGGGGGGGCTTAAGAAGAACTTTTGCACCCGGGCCCATGAGCCATTAGCTATGCCCCTGCACCCAGGCCCACCCAGCCTCCGCCTCCATCTCCATGATGACCTAGCGATGTAATGTGATGCCAACGTTGCGTCACTACGTAATACAAGTTTATTAAAAAGCTAGATGGGAGTCTTTAGTGCCCGCCAGACTTTTAAAATATGTTTGCTGTGTGCTGCGCTTGCATTGAAGAAGAGAAAACCGGAAAGAGGAGTCAATTCATTCTGCTCTCAATAGCAAAATATTGTGGACTGGTCAAGCGGTAAATGATATCCATCACTAACATATGTATGTGTATATATATATATATATATATATATATATATATATATATATGTTCACACACTGATATGAGATGGGGTAGGTGAGAGATGGTTAATGTTATTCTTTATGATTAAAGGGAATCTGTCGCCAGATTTATGCTGCCCTATCTCAGGGCAACATAAATTATTGACAGACAGCCTGATATCAGGCTTATGTCACTTGTCAATATGATGT
Source organism: Rhinoderma darwinii (assembly GCF_050947455.1). Lineage (NCBI taxonomy): Eukaryota > Metazoa > Chordata > Amphibia > Anura > Rhinodermatidae > Rhinoderma > Rhinoderma darwinii. Next base: position 339,774,680 of record NC_134689.1, read on the forward strand.
AGTTTTCATAAAATTACTTTTTACCGGTTGCAGCACAAGCTGAGCGCAGCGTGCTCCCCCTGCTGCCGATTGATAGCTTTCTCCTTATTATTATGCAGAGAAGATAGCTGTCAATCAGCAGCGGTGGGTGGGATTATCCCGCATATAATGAATATGGGGGACTCCAGAATTAGAGCGTGCACATCATTAGGAGGACTCATGGTTCGTCTCGCGCTGATCCTGATAAGCTGTGATTTTATGAAAACTACACAATACTAACAAGTGACACATCAATGGAATCAGGGTTTCCGGCACTAGTTTATGTTGCCCTAGGATAGGGCAGCATAAACCCGGTGAAAGATTCCATTCAAATTAGGTTTAACAGGGCTAGAACTTTAAAAATAAACGTAATTGTATTTACTGTAAATACTGTGCCGTTCCCACATCGCCAGTACCCTTACTTAGTACGGCGGTGACTGACTGCCACAAACACCTGACATGAACACATCACTGTGTAAGCAAGGTAAACAGAGATGGCTGGGGACAGGCGGAGACCTGCGGTGCGGGAACGGCAAAGAATTACTACGGTAAGTACTAGGGGCGTAACTAGGAAACACTAAGCCCTTGGCAAACTTTTGAGTGGGCCCCCCTCCCCTGGGTGCCACACACAGCCCGCCCTTGTAGATAATGTCCTCCTCTAAATAGTGCCATACATTCCCCTCCTGTAGACAGTGCTATACAGACCGCCGTGTAGACAATACTATACAGACCCCCTGTAAAGTGCTATACAGCGCCCCCTGTAGACAGGGCTATACAGCCTCCCCATACAGTGCTATACAGCCCTCCCTGTAGACAGTGCTATACTTTCAAGTATCACAAAGAGGGACAATCGATGCAGAGCGCAGCGGCAATTTTTTTTCTTTTAAGCCACGCCTCTAACCCCACCCAATCCCTGCCCATACACACCTGGTTCAGCCCACACAGTATCATGCTCCCATAGTGCCCCCCAGACAGTATAATGCCCCCATATCTGCCATCATACAGTATAATGCCCCCATACAGTATACTGACCCATAGATGCCTCCATACAGTATAATGCCCACAGATGCTCCATATAGTATAATGCCCACAAAGATGCCCCTTACAGTATAATGCCCACACAGATGCCCCCATACAGTATAATGCCCACACAGATGCCCCCATACAGTATAATGATCCCCATAGCTGCACCCCACACAGTATAATGCCCCCATAGCTGCCCCCACAGTATAATGCCCCACACAGTATAATGCCCCCATAGCTGCCCCCACAGTATAATACCACCCATAGAAATATACTCGCTAATATACACTACCGGTCAAAAGTTTTAGAAAACCTAAATTTTTCCAATTTTTATTGATATTTACACAGTTTAATGTCTCCAAATGTACTTTGAAATGAAAGCATAGAAGAAATAAACACGTTAAAATGAATAAAAGTAATGGATTAACTTTGTTTCAACAAATTAGATCTAGATTTTTGACACTTCAAAGTAGCCACCGCTAGCTGATATAATAGCTTTACACAATCAAGGCATTATTTCTACAATTGCATTAAGATATTGTTCAGAAATTTATTTTCAACATTGTTGCAGAAGTTCCCAAATGTGCGGCACTTGTAGGTTGCTTTGTTTTCACCCTTCAGTCCAGCTCATCCCAAACAAGCTCAATGGGGCTTAAATCTGGAGACTGTGCAGGCCATTCCATTCTTTGAAGCCTACCGGCTTCTTATTGTCTTATTAGGTAGTTCTGACATAACCTAGAAGTATGTTTTGGATCAATGTCTTGCTGGAATATGAACCCCTGACCAAGTAGGCGTACACCAGAGGGTATTGCATGGCGCATCAAAATATTGTGGTAGCCCTTTTTTGTCCAGTGTGCAAGTTGTGAACTCTGTATCCAGCAAAAGAGCCCAAGACCATCAGGTTTCCTCCTCCATATTTGACAGTTGGTGTCACACACTGAGGAAGCATCCTTTCACGTACTGGACGACGTACAAAAACCCTGCGTGATGTACCAAAGATGTCAAATTCTAGTCATCAGTCCATAACACCTTCTTCCACTCTTCAGTATCCCACTGGAGGTGCTGATTGGCCCAGACAAGTCATTTATTTTTATTTTGCAATCTTAGCAGTGGCTTTCTTACTTATACTTGACCTGTCAAACCTGCAGATATAAGTCTTCTCTTCACAGTTGCAATGGAAACTTGTTTACTTGTTTGCTGCATTAAGATGGGTTTGAAGATTTTGTGCTTGAGGCGCCGATCACGCAAGCTGTTGACTCTCAAAAACTTGTCATCTGATTTTGTAGTGGCCTTTAGTCTGCTAGACAGTCTTGTCAGAGTTTTGACCAGTTTCCAAGTGCCTTTTGATGGTATAGGAAACTGTACTAACTGCCAACTTGGCTTTCTTGACAATTTCTCTGTAGGACAGACGTACACTTCTAAAGGTTATAATTGTCTGTGTGACTTATTTTGTTAATTTTTTCTTGCCATTATGATATCAATGTGCTTTGTCCTGAAGAGTAAAACTATCCACATCCTGCCCTACAGGGTGTTGTAATGCAGTTTGTTCCAACACTGGTTATATAGAATCAGAGGTTTTGAAAGTAATCTCCAAAAGTTGAGACACCTGTAGAAATAGTTTGCATCCAATTTCAAACCATAATTTGCTTTCTGTGCTGCAGAGCAACTGTCCTTGATGTCTTCTCTGAAAAAAGCCCTTTGATTAAAATCTGAAATACAGACTATTGTTGCGTTTGAGGTTAAAATTCACATTAGTTTTATGTTTTTAACTTACTTTTGAACCTTTGAACCATTTCATGTTGTTTGCTGTACTAGAACTGTGTTAATGTAAAAAATAACTGTAAAAATATAGGTGTTCTAAAAATTTTGAACGGTAGTGTACATTCCGGTCCCCTGTCCTGCTGATTATGAGATTTTAATGAAATTTTATAGAGCTCGTGAGGGACCGAAAGTCTAGTGGCAGAGTCTTTCTTCATGAAGACACGACTCTTCGTCAAGTGACCAGCCCCGCTGTACTTTTATAAGCAAAAGTTATATGAGAATTCATCTTTGTGGCTAAAATGTGTGCTCAAGCAGACCCCTTATGCAAACGTGTACTCTGCAAAGAACTTTAAGATGTGAGGAGTTCATACATACCACACATCTCTATGTTTACAGGTGCATGTGTTAAGCAACGCCAAGAAACCACAGGAAGGCACCAACAAATTTTTGCATCCAAATTAAATTGGGGATTATATAGGTATATCATTTTCCATTCCCCTATACAAACTCTAGGGCTTTTATTTAAAAAAAAAAAAAATTGTGGCAATACTACTCCATTTTGCCACAATTCTGCGAAAATAGCAGCAAAGCACTAAATTTAAGCTCAACGTGCGAACACAGCCTAACCTTAATCAATAATCGCAATTCCCTAATGCGTTAACTAATGCTTATTTTTTTCGTGGAACTTGTTGAAAGTGATCGTAAGGGCAACTGTCAGTAGATAAAAATGTTTTTTTTTACTGCTGGAAATCGTTTCTATACATCAAAAAAGTATTAGGCATTCCGCTCTTGTGAAAATCGTTATCGCTATGATTGTAGCGTGTAATTACTAGTGAAGTGGTCAGTGAATTTTCCACTCTAAGTCGGGTTTGGACAATGTAAAATGTATAAATTTTATTGATGTTTGTGTGTGTTGCAAGTGCTTGGTGTTAATCATCCGACGCCGCAATATGGTCGCTGGTAAAGGTCTGGGTCGTGGAGTTAATAAATGGCCTATTTTGGTGCAGAGGGTGTGATTAGATGAGCTACTTTTTTTTCCTTTTCTGGACAAAAAAAAAAGACCTCCTCCATATGTGACAGTCAAAGTGCAAGTGTGCTCTCTGATTTTTAAGGGAATGTGGTAGCATGAACAAAAGTACATGTTACCCCACCCCTGGACTAATCTAAAGCCATACTGGGACAGGAGGAGGATCACAGCTTCTCCTTCCCTCCCTGAACGCTGCCAGCACTGCTGCCCTCCGTTCCATGTCTTAAAGCCAAGAACCTTATCTTTAAAACAAGACTTAGATCGTAGAGTAGATCCAGCTCGACCTAGCCAGAGTGAGAGCTGTTATTAGCAATGACCAATCAGACACATCCTTGGCTACTGAAGTGTCTTCCTGACAAGACGTATGAGATATGTCCTTGGCAGGGAAAGGGTTAAATACTTAAAACCAAGAGATATAATACCACAAATGCTGGGAAATGCAGTTGGAAGATCTGCCACTGCTTCTTGGCTGGTATTTGAAGTCTTCTGAAATGATCTTGTTGCTTGGCCAGAGGAACTGAATACATGTCCTGTACATGACTTGATAGCCAAGTGGATGAGCCCATGAGTGAGCAGCTAAAGATAGAAGCTTAATGAAAAGAGAGCTCGGATGAATTACCATAGATATCGAATTCCCTTTGTAGCTGGGGAAAAATCCACTTACTTTTCTTATATATGCTCTCTGAATAATATTCAGTATCCGGAATTAATATTGGAAAGTATATTTGCTTGTTACACAGGGACTACAAAACAAGATGTACATTAATCTACTGGACCGCCTTATACGCAACTTCTGCTCTGCCCACAACCTTCTCCTCTCCACTACTTGAATCACCTTCTTACACTTGTATAAATGCACAAAACACTTTATTTTTGGATGTCAAAATAGCCACAGCTTTATTTAAACGACAGAACTAAAACAATCACAGAAGGAGTCAGATAAAATGCTACACCATTGAGATTCACAAATACAGTGAGATCCCCAACTGTCTGACTTACAGCACCCGGCCAGACAGCAATAAAGGGGCGACATGCTCTGCTTTGCCGTTGTAGTAGAGCTTGTACACCTTAAGGGCACCAATGCTATGCTAAAGATCCTCACTCCTGTGATAACCACCGTGCCCACCCCTGGATGATGTAGCCATTATGACATCGTAAAAGCTGGCCTGTTCCAGAACTCAGCCTGTTCACCACTATGAGGTTTATCATCCTTTATTAGTTAAAATTAGCCCACCATTATTTGCCTGCAAATTCTCAACCGCAAAATTAAAGTTGTGACAGTTTATAAAGTATACAACATCACATGCAACCTTCCTTACATAACATCGATTCCTACTTATTTGTACACTTGATTCAATGTCATGAACATATAGCGTAAAAACTAGATTTTCATGCAAAAGCGACTAAACACGACAAACCTCTGACTCACGAATAGTTGTCCTACAGTACTAAGGAGAGGAAAAACCCATGTGGAGGAAACCTCTAGGGAATAATGGCTCAAGGATTTCCCTTTCCTTGGGCTTAGAAAGATAGTGCCAACATTAACTCATCATAGTCATAACATAATTGTACATGGTACCAGATATACAATTGCAAAATCAAACAAATAACATATAATCATTCATGCATATACTTAAAAAAAACATTTGCAGAATAATAATTAAAACAGGGCGGTTGGAGAGAAATATATAATAGGAGAGAAATAAGACAGGAAGTTTCATCTACTCCTAAACAGCACCATCTCTACAATAAATCTAGGCACACACATACACCTTCCTCTTAAAGCAGAACCACCCCTGCTTATATCTATACAAAATTGCAGGAGTTAAAGTTCCCCCCTCCCAATTTCATATCCCCCTTTGCTTAGTGCTCCGGGGGGATTTTTTCGACTGGTTAGCAAAAAGTTTCGGATCTATGGAAGGAAGTATGACAGCAGGATCTGACCAGACAGGGATTGTTTGTAGTCTGGTCAGATCTGGTCAGATCCAGACTAAGGAAACACAGCTGCGAATAAAAAAATATAGGACATTTTTAATTCAGTATATTTTTACAAATGTGTTGGATCCATAAACAATGGTTGCAAATGTGGACATAGCCTTTAAGAAAATATTAGATAAATTGATTCTCCCCTATATTTGATGGACTGTTGAATCTGCGAATAAACAAGTCTGGTACAATAGCCAGGGGTATCTTGCTCATTTCTACTCTCTCTGGAATACCTTCCTTTACACCAGGGGTGAATAGACTTATCTGGTCTGAGGACAATTCTGTCAAATTATACCACTCCCAAGGGCCACAATAAAACATAAAGTTGTACATTCGGGACATGTATGGCATATTGACGGTATAGAACATAAATGTTTGACAGGTGGGGGTTTCCCTTTTGAGACTTCCACCTATCGGTCAAACACAGATACAGCTGAGCATTTCCAACTCCCATAAACAATGGAGAGAGCACTGAACATTTGTGGCCGCATCTCATCTTCCCTGGAGTGCCCAACAGGGGATCTGCCATAAATTTCTCAGATGGGAATACTGCTTTAAAAGATCATTGTGGGTAAAAATGTCGTACTGCTTTATGCCTAGCACAGGGCATGAAGGGGACACAGGGATTCAGAGAGTACCAAACAGAGAATACCAGTCATACACCACCCCCTAAGGCCTGCAGTAGTCTTAACACAGTAATAGTTTTTACCTGTATTGCCCTTTTAAATTGGCTAAAATAGAACTCATAAAGCTCCCCAGTTTCCCCATAATGCCAGAAACACACTTGCACCCATATCAGTGTCAGGTCCACAGTGCCCCCATGGAGTTCCAGTTGCAAGTCGCTGCTCGCCACTTCTCTTCTCTCTGAAATGCAAGATACATGTGAGCAACAAACAGAGGTTGCTTCTCTGTACCTTCAAAAGGCCTGCACTAATATCTATGATCAGTGCAAGAAGGAATGTGTGGTTGGGGACCACACAGAACAGAATTGGCGGCCACATGTGACACTGTTGTGCAACCCTGCTTTATGCTATGTTTACATCTATTTAGTTGCATGTGCATTGTCTTTCTGAACTTGTTATACATTACATCCGCAAAATGAAAAAAGGATTTGCATACATCCTAGTAACCAATTGTGTATAATCTGAATATATTGTCAGCAATCATATTAATAATTTGATTTTAAGTAACATTTTTACAACATTATTTGACCCCATTAATTTCCTTAAAGGCGGCATAGTGGGAAAACACCCTATACAATATAACATTTTCATGAAGTTCTCACCGGGTCTTCCTATAATGAGTGCCCTTGAGTTTCCCTCATCAGCTGAGCTCACCTAACCCTTTTCTAGGAGTTAAGTAAAAAAAACATTACTATGTGGACGCCCCCTTTAAATATTTAAAATCAAAAGATATATTATAAAAAATGCTGGGAAATGCATTTTGTAGAGCTGCCAGTGCCTTTTGGCTTGTGATCTTGTTGCTTGGCTATAGGAACTGAATACAAGTCCTGTACATGACTTGATAGCCAAGTGGCTGGAGGAGACCATAAGTGAGAAGCTAAAAATAGACGCTTCATGAATAGACAGCTCGGGTGAATTACCATAGAAATCTAATTCCCTTAGTAGCTGTAATATATTTGGTTAATTTATCCTGGGTATAATGGAGTGTCTTTATGTTTTTTTCACTACCCCCACAGTATTGCTCTGTTACCACTATAGCAGGGAACTGTATGGAAATAGAGGCCTTTTATATTCATATTCAGTGCTGTTGAGTTTTCTCAAGACACTAAAAAAGTGAAGAACTCCTCAGCAATTGATAGCAATGTTAAATTTTTTCCTTCATCAATGACCCTTGGAGCCTTTCATGCAGGGGAAAAAGCATCACAGCAGTATCAAACCTTTCCTAACTTCACTATTAATAATAACAAGTGCCATACTCAAGAGAGATCTTTTCACAGCAGCTCCTGAAATGCACATGAACAAACTCATTCTCCTGCTCTGAGGTAATTCAGTATGTCACAGCCGAATGGGAGAAGAAGGAGCGCAGAACACTGCCTCAGCTAAACGCTGACTGCCTGGAAAATATGGCTAAACAAGAACGTAAATAAAGCCCCCATAGTTTTATATAAAAGTGTTTCTAGTTTGGTTTATATATGTATAAAAAATGGAACACACTGGGGCACATTTACTGATATTGGCGAATTGCCGAGTGACATAATAGTTTGTAATTACATTGCAACATTTATTGAGGAATACGACACAGTTATTGTACATGGTGTATTTCCCCGCCACATTCTACACAGAAATGCGTCTGGAGACTTATACCAGACAAACACGAGGGTGAAGTTGGTAAATAACTTGCTAGTGAAAACAGGGGTGCTTATTAACGGGACAACTTAGATTGGGTCACTGTTACTAGAGGGGTACCACAGGGATCAGTATTGGGTCCTCTTTTAAAAAAATATATTTATTAATAACTTGTGAAGGGATAGCACAGTAAAATATTATTCTTTTCAGATGATACTAAACTGTTTTAAATTCTACAAATGGATCTGGAGAAGATAAGAACTTGGGCAGAGAAGTGGCAAATGAGGTTTAACACTGATACTGTAAATGTAAGGATATGCACTTGAGAAGGGAAAAATACATGTCACCATTATATACTAAATTGGAAAACACTGGGTAAAACTGACATTGAAAAGGACCTAAGTTGTAAGTATACTTTCATAAAACTTTTGACATGTCGTAGTGACATGTCAGAAGTTTTAAACGGTGGGGTCCGAGTACCAATCGCTTAAACAAAGCGGGCTCAATAAAATGGATGGACTACAGTGTCCAGAAATAACTGGGGTTATTTAGTTTAGAAAAATGATGGCTGACAGGTGACCTTTTAACTATGTATAAATATACCAAAGGTCAATACATAGATCTCTCTCATAATCTTTTTATACCCTGGACTATAACTATAACACGGGGGAGTCCTCTATGTCTAGAGGAAAGGAGACTCTTCACTGTAAAAGCAGTGAGACTATGGAACTCTGTCAGATAAAGTTGTCATAGTGAATTCACTAAAAGAGTTCAAAAGAGACCTGGATGCCTTTTTTGAGTGTAATAATATTACAAGTTATGGTTACTGGATTACTGGAGATTGGTTATTGTCCTAGAAATATATTCTGATTGCCATATTGGAGTCGGGAAGGATTTTTTTCCCGTAAGATGAGGAAAATTGGCTTTTGCCTCATGGAGTTTTGCCTTTCTCTGGATCAACATTGCAGGCTGAACTGGATGGACTTTGGTTTTTTTTCTGCCTTATATACTAGGTTACTATAAATGTGCCCCATAGATATATAAGAACTAAAAATATTGAGATCTATCTCTCGATCCTGGAAAGTAAAATTATTTTTTTCCTACTACGTCTAGACTATTTTGCACCATATTAACCTTTGTCGAGGCACTTCCCTAAGATGTAGATCAAGGAGTTATATCCACGTGGGTAAAAAAAAGTTTTATTCTCCACGTAAATCCATCTCTTTACTACTTCTTTATGTGTTTGTAAACAGGCTGGAAGAACAAAGCTCCAAGATTTCTCTTTAGCTTTGAAAAAAGTAGAAATCTAAGGGTATGTTCACACGGCCGGAAAACGGCCGAAAAATCGGAAGTAGAACGCCTCCAAACATCTGCCCATTGACTTCAATGGGAAAACAGCGTTCTGTTCCTATGGGCCATTTTTTTACACGGCCGCTTTTCAAAACGGGCGCGTAAAAAACGGCCGCGAAACTGAAGTGTAGTCCACTTCTTGGGACGTTTTTGGAGCCGTTTTTCATAGACTCTATTAAAAAACAGCTCCAAAAACGGCCAAGAAAATCGCGAGTGGCTTTAAAAAACGTCTAAAAATCAGGAGCTGCTTTCCCTTGAAAACAGTTCCGTATTTTCAGGCGTTTTTAGTCTAGCGTGTGAACATACCCTAATGGTGCCTAGTCAGCGCTATAGACAAGATGCCTCAAAATTTTCTAGTCCCAACTTTTGAAGAGATTCACAGTGCCATGAGCAGTATATAGCATTTCTTATGCTAAAGCAGAACACTCATAGGACAAAATTCCCACCTGCTACAAATTCCCTTTGATCTCTTCTTTCATTTACTCACATAGCATGGTCACAATTGCTAAACTGGCTGTATTAATAATAGGTAGCTGGAGTGTTAAGATATTTCTGTCATTTAGTGAGGAAATATCTAACTACATAATATCATGGCTATATCCAGCTACAAGTAAAACATTCACTGGAAGGAATTAGGTATCCTTTTATTTTTCTTATATATATTTTTCCTAACCATACTGCCATTGAAAGTGCAACCCATGTTGCATCCACTAAATTGTACTGTCTTACTGGATGGGAAACCTGGTTGTAGTGGTATTACTGGTCACCAAACATAATACTTCTGAGGATAACACTGTGTACAAAACACATGCATCCAACATACGGTATATGTCTTATCAATAATGTGTAAAATAAAGTCCTAATTTAACAATTGGCTAGTTTTGGAAACACTAATAACGTATTCCAGCCAGCAATTATGCTATGTTAGTGATCGCAACCAATCCAAACTACAAATATACTTTACATTTAGGGTATGTTCACACGATTAACAAAATACGTCTGAAAATACGGAGCTGTTTTCAAGGGAAAACAGCTCCTGATTTTCAGATTTTTTTGAGCAACTCGCGTTTTTGCGCGTTTTTCGTGGCTTTTTCGCAGCGTTTTTTACGGCCGGAGAAAACGGCTCCAAGAACATCCCAAGAAGCATCCTGCACTTCTTTTGACGAGCCAGCATTTTACGCTCCGTATTTTGACAGCGAAGCGTAAAATGACAGCTCGTCTGCATAGAACATCGTAAGACCCATTGCAAGCAATGGGCAGATGTTTGCCGATTTATTGGAGACGTCTTTTCAGGCATAATTCGAGGCGTAAAACGCCTCCATTACGTCTGAAAAGAGGGCGTGTGCACATACCCTAACGGTTGTCAATGGTTATCCTGAGCTGTCTGAATGAGTCAAGGTTATTTTGTGAGCAATTCAGTAGTGCAAGAATAGGAACGGGGGCGTAACTATAGGATGTGCAGAAATTGCAGTCATATTCGGGCCCAAGAGCCTAAAGGGGGCCCAAAAGGTCATACTGCTCATATGAGAAGACCTATACTACAAATAAGGTGTAATAGTTGGGGGCTCTTTAACAGATTTTGCAATGGGCTCAGGAGCTTTAAGTTACCCTTCTGAATAGGAAATTATAGGAAAACTCACTTTTTACCATCTATAGTGTATAGCAACTTTTTTCGAATCCATAATGCAACATGTTAAATCAAAGTCAGGAGTGAGACAGATGCAAGACAATAAATGAACACAGTAATAAAATTCTGTCAGGAAAGTCATGCAACTGAGCTAAAAAGTAAGTACAATACAGAATGTGAACATGTGTCACAGCCTCGTGAGCCCTTTCATCATTAGCACAGAAGACAGATGGAGCTGGTAAATTCTCCAGTTAATTCAAAACTTGAACTTAATTAACAAGAACGTGTTACGGACTTTTAGCGATGTAATTAAAAACGAGGGTGCAATAATTCATTGGTAAATATTTAAATAAAACAGCAACACAAATTGATAAAAGAACAAATAGTTGTGAAAACAACTTACCTCAATTTTATTTTTTCTGTTTTGAAGATTGGTTAAAGTGTGTGGAGGGCATTAGACTGGCAGGGCTCGCCTTAGTTTGATTGGTGCCATGTCCAGTAGCTTGTATTAACAACTCCTTTATGGTGTGCCATATAGTGCCCAAATAATAAAATCATACAATGCCCAAATAACATTACCCTCAGGCAGTCAAATAATACTGTCCAGTCAATCAACTAAGGAATTAGCTGCATTCTGTAAAGCTGCCTTTTTTCTATAGGTTTAGACACAAAGTCTGGGAGCAGTGTGTGCAAACTCCGGATGCCAAGGACATAAGAGACAGTGGCTCCCCCATTTCGTAGTGACAGGTGATGTGCCTTGTGCCCTGGTCCTGTTGGCTGCAGGCGGGTTTGCCTGTAATCCCAGCTTTAGTGAGCAGGGCTATGTTCAATGCCACAATCGTAGGGTTTTGTAACCATGTATCACAAATTTATACCTCTTAGGCGTGAACAAACAGGTGCTTCCCAATAGAAATAATGACACACTTGTTTAGATGCTTACTAGTCTTAACTTTGTTCACAGTAGGTGTGATGTGGGGTGGGAAGAGAATAGGCACTGTAGTACTGGCATGTAATGTATGGAGGATGCTTCCCCATGTCTAAAAGAGGGGGAAAATGTGATGTTTTATATGTTGTGGTATTTTAGGCCCGTGTGGCAATGCAACTGCGTCATTGGTGAAATGTTATTGACCTGCTATGCTATGTTATTGTGGTTGCTTCTTTATCCACGAGGTGGCGCTTGTACAGTGGTTAAACCAGCCACCTTCTGTCAATGGATGAAAGAAGATACACTACAATATTCTGCATTGGAGAGAAGGGTGACTAGCTGACAACAAAGACATCTTGGCAAATTGCATTGGTTGGGTTTGCTGACTATTTTAACCCGGTAGGGCAAAGTGCTTGTCTTGTTCTCACATTTATATTTACGGCGCCAAGATATACGGCCCTCACACCATTTTGGCCATGATTGGTGATGTCGCACGTACATGCGTGTGTGCTTCATGACATCTGGGGGTGGTGCTGGGACTATAAAAGTGCAGTTAGCCCTCTAGTTCATGTTCAGTTTTGGTAAGACATTGTCATTACCTGAACTCTGCATACTATAGAAAGGTATTGTTACAAGGAGGGAAAGGAGTTAAAAGCTGCTATGGAGGTGGACGGAAAGAAAGACCGAGTGCTTTGGGGTTGGAACTGTGGAGCTTAAGTTTGACTGGTGAGAACCAACCTAGTCTAAATTGTGCCTAAATTGCACAAGAGGCAGCATGCCAAAAGTATGCAGTAGTAGTTACAATGTTGAGGCCTACTAGGCCTACGGCATGACAACATTTGTATCAAGGAGAAGTGCCCTTGGCCCAACATCTGCCGGTTTTCAGAACAGGCCAGCCATCTTGTCAGCCTTAGCTGTAACTAAATCTGTGCCTCTCATCAGTAAGAAGTATAAATACTATGATTCTTCTTGTCCCTCCCATGAAGTGGGAAGATTGCAAATATTAAAACTGGCGGTGTGCGCCATTAGCACTGGAAAGAACAATGTATATATTATTTGAGACTACAAGTAAACCTCTCGTGCTTCGTTTCAAGTTTCTCCGTGATATCCCTGCGTTGTCTTTCACATTCACCCCCACTATTATAGGCACTAGGCTGGCAGTAGAAAATCATCATAGTAGAGGCATAGAGATGTATAAAACAGGCACTGTAGCAGAGATGGCAGAAGCCGAGCATTGTAGTAATGGCAAAGAGTCACAGAAAGGCAGTGCCGGCATAGTGTTGAGGTAACAGTAAATTGGCACCATAGTGGCCACAGAGAGGTGGTATCAAACAGGCAATGCAGACATGGTTCAGTACTGGTAGTAGACAGGCACTGTAGCGGTAGGACAAAGTTGACAGTGGACCATCAAAGTAGTCGCACGGTACTGCCAGTGTATAGGCTTTATATAGAGAACAAGTGTAAATTGTACTCTGATACAGACTAGCCAGGACAAGAATAGTCGGGAATATGGATACTAAAAGTTTCTAAAAGGGCAGAAACAAAATCGGAAAACTGGGGCAAGACCAGATGGGCAGGGTTGGCAACATGCAGAACAATGGTACAATCCATTATAAAGTGACAGTGATGCTCACTAAAGCTGGCATCTCTTCAGGGTTTGGACTAGCCCCCTTCTCTACCCACTGTTTAAATGGGCAGCTAACCTATTTTACTTAACAATTTTAGCAACATTTTGTATGATTGCACTGACATCAGAAAAAGTTCATAGACTTTAAGAACTCAAGGATTAAAAGGGAATAGTGTTAATATATTTTCTTGTCACTTCTATTCATTATAGTTGTTTTGATTCTGCTGACTCATTTCATAGGCACTAATGCCAAAACTTTTTATATATATATTAAGTTGTTTCTTGGATTACTTGTAAAAGATACGATTTGGTACTTATACGATTTTGTATTTCTGTGGTTTAATTCTTGACAAAACACTGGTGACAGGCCTGCAGTAGATCTAACAGTACAAGACATGCTGTGAAGATTATGTTCTGGTCTATTTAAGAATTCTAGGAAAAAAAAACAATTCCATAGAATAATTTGTTTTTTATTTTATCATAATAGCTCCCAAAATTTGGGAAAGTCTACTTCTAGCCTCATTTTTAGTTTTGGAAGATATTAGGCTATATTTACACAACAGTGAAAAATGGCCATGTGATGGTCGTTTTTTTTAATGAACAATAAAGTTCTATGGGTGTATTCACACGGACATTTTTTTTAACCTTGAACACTGGCTGTCAAAAAATAGAACACGTTCTATTTTTGGCCATTTTCACTTTCCCATAGGAGACAATGGATCAGTTTTTAACCCCTTAGTGACCAGCCCATTTTAGGCCTTAATGACCAAGCTATTTTATTCGTTTTTCTATAGTCGCATTCAAAGAGCTATAACGTTTTTATTTTTTCGTCTACATAGCTGTATGAGGACTTGTTTTTTGCGGGATTAGTTGTGCTTTTTAATGGCACCATTTTTGGGTACATATAATTTTTATATTAACTTTTATTAACCTTTTTGGGGGGGATTATAAAAAAAACCTGAAATTCCGCCATTGTTCTATGCGTTTTTAAATTGACGCCGTTCACTGTGCGACGTAATTAACATGTTACCTTTATTCTATGGGTCGGTACGATCACGGCGATACCACATATGTGGAGGTTTTTTTATGTTTTACGACTTTTGCACAATAAAAACACTTTTGAACTAAAATTATTTGTTTTTGCATCGTCGCTTTCCAAGAGCCGTAATTTTTTTATTTTTCCATCAATGTAGTGATTTTTTGGGCTTGTTTTCTGCGGAACAAGACGTAGTTTTGAATGGTACTGTTTTGGGGTACATGGGACTTATTGATTCATTTTTATTATGACTTTTTTGGGGGGCAATGGAAAAAAATTGCAATTTCGCCATAGTTTTTGGCGTTTTTTTTTTACGGTGTTCACTTTGCGGTTTAAATTACATATTAACTTTATTAATGGAGTCATTACGGTCGCGGCGATACCACATATGTGTACTTTTTTTTTTTTTTTTACACTTTTACTAAATAAAACCACTTTTTATGGAAAAAAATGGTTTTATTTATTTTTTTACTGTACTTTTTATTAATAATATTTATTTCACTTTGATGACTGATTTTATTAGTCCCACTAGGGGACTTTACTGTGCGATATTCCGATCGCTGCTATAATGCTCTGGTATACTTCGTATACCAGAGCATTATTGCCTGTCAGTGTAAATCTGACAGGCAAACTGTTAGGACGTGCCTCCGGCGCGTCCTAACAGGCATATGTCCAGGGCAGACCTGGGGGCTTTTATCAGTCCCCCGGCTGCCATGACACCGCATCGGAGACCCGCGATTGCATTCGCGGGCCGCCGATGAGTGAGAGAGGGAGCGCACTCCCTCTGTAAACAAAGTTAAATGCCGCGGTCGCTATTGACGGCGGCATTTAACGGGTTAAACGGCCGCGATCGAAGTAAACTTCGATCGCGGGCGTTGGAGCAGGAGCTCAGCTGTCATCAGACAGCAGAGCCCCCGCACCAGCCTGCACGGGAGACCCGTGCAGGACTTAGACTAGGCTGACGTGAAAAGGCGTCAGCCTAGCCTAAAGCCCAGTAGTGAATGACGTTAAAAGGCGTATTAGTGGTCACTAAGGGGTTAACAGACGTTTTTCAGGAATGAATCCTTGTGACAGCCGATAAAAACTGATCCTGCCCTTACAAGAGGACTCCCTGGGCACAACGCTACTTTAAGCACTAAGTCCAGGGAAGCCCTTGGCGTCACTCTCCATATATAGATAGTGATGTCAGGGCTTTCAACCATGGAGTCCCCGGCCAGAGAATGGTAATCTCTCTGACCGGGGACACCTGTCTTAGGAAAGCCCTTGACATCACTATCCATATATGGACAGTGATGTCAGGGGCTCCTCCTGAAGTAGAATCCACGGCCAGAGCGTGGCCGACACTCTGGTCGGTGATTCTACTCTGGCGATATCTACATATTTTTGACGTCATAGTGAATTGTCAGAAGTTTTGAACGGTGGAGGTCCAAGCACTAAGAACCCCTCTGTTCGCTAAAACGAAGAGTAAGAAGCACTCGAGTGTGTGCTGTGTTTCTGATTGTCTTTCCCCGAAAAACTGAGCGAGTCCTGTACGGACTTAATAGAAAGTCTATGAGTCTGTACACCACTTGCTCGGCTTTCCGAGGAAAGGCGATCAAAAATGAAGCGGCACAGCACACTCACCCCAGCGCTTCTGGCGCTTCGTTTTAGAGGTCGGTAGGGGTCTCAGTGCTCCACCGATTAAAACTTCTCACATGTCTCTATGACATGTCAAAAGTTTTTTAAAAATGTAGTTACCCTTTAACTTTTATATTTGAAAGTTCTTCTAATTGTTAGCTGCATTATATTTTTTATTCAATAATAGACAATGTGTTTTACTGTATATTTTCAAATAGTTTGTTTAGTTTTGACCCACATACTAAAAGGAAGCCCCCACTATACAATACTGCAAGGGCATGTCCGCTGACCATACTTAAGAACATCACTTGTTTGCAGCTGCAAAGGTCTGATGTTTATAAAAAAATGCCCAATATCATTAAAAGCGTGTGTTGATGTTACACTCCATTACACGAAAACTGTCATTGAAACCTGGTTGCACCTGGTAATATATTATAACATAAGGGTTGTTTTACATTACAGTGTGTCGCTGTGTACAAATCATTTAACTGTTAGGGCTGCGCTGCTTTATGGCGTTGCCGTCTAAAAATGATTTCCTAAACTGACCCTATTACTATTCATTTACTGTGTCGCTGTGTGCAGATCATTTTACTAGGCTAGCACTATCAGGGCTGCGCTAATTAATCTCTTTAATGTAATGATTTTTTCGTGTTTTACCTTAAGTACATGTGGGAAAAACAAACCATCACAGATCCATTTTACACAGTACTCTGCTATACAGATCTATTGTTTTCTTTGAATCAACTTAGTCCTCCAGTGTTGAGAACCGAAAGTGGAAAAGACCTGCGTAATATAGCATGCGATGGAACATGCCACAATTTGTAATCTCATAGATTCTATTTGCGGTAGGGAGATGGATGGAGCAATAACGTTATCAGTAGCTTTCTCCTTAAAAATATAAGCCATAATGTCAAGAACACTCCTCAAAAACATTTTCACTGGTATTGTAACTTACCTATAGGCATTGCCAGAAAAAATGGGAGCCAGCACAGGACAAAACATCCTACTACGATTCCTAATGTTTTTGCTGCTTTCTTTTCTCTGGAAAACTTGAGGAGTCGCACTGAGAAATTAGTCTTTTGCTTTGTACTGGAATTGAAATTGATACTATCTGGAGTGCTCTTCCGATGAATCCTCAAGGTCACCTCTTCAGAGTCTGATTTATCACATTTCATCCCACAATTTAAAACTTTTCCCTCCCTTTTGGCCACAATGTAGACCCTGAAATACATGATGAGGATGATAGTGAGTGGAAGATAGAAGGATCCAAAGGCAGAGAAGAGAACATAGCCTGGCTCTTCTGTGATTTCACAGATTGTTTCATCTTCTGGTGCTGGCTCTTTCCAGCCAAACAAAGGTCCAATTGAGATTACGAGTGACAAGATCCATATACAAAGGAGGGCAAGAACACCTCGTTTTTCAGTCATAATACTAGGATATCTCAATGGATAGCTAACACCAATGTAGCGGTCTATAGATATGACACATAGGCTCATTATGGAAGCTGTGCAACAAAGGACATCAACAGCTGCCCATATATTACAGAAAATGCGGCCAAACAGCCAATATCCTTGGATTTCAAAAGTAGCAGAGAAAGGAAGCACCATGGACATTAAGAGAAGGTCTGCGACAGCAAGGTTGACAATGAAATAGTGGGTCACAGTCTGTAGATGCCGATGACATGCTACTGAAAGAATGACCAAAATATTTCCAAGTACACCAAAAGTGATGAATATTCCAAAGATTACTCCAATAATGATTGATTTGGAAATATTGTTTGTTGCTGTCTGGTGGGAACAGTTTAAGCAGAGAGGGATGGATGCTATTGAGTGATTCTGATTGACTAGGACCATGATCAAGATAAATGATGTCTGTTCACAGAAATTCTCTCCCCGATGTTTCGACAGAAGGAATCTTGTTTATATGTTAAAGCCCTGGAAATAATTTTTTAGCCAAGATGTACAGCCAGGCACTGATTAGTGCGTAAAATTTAGAATTCAGCCAGTGCCATGTTTACATTCTCATTATCTGTGATTGATGTGAAGATGGCAACTTTCACTTTTTGTTTTGCAATGTTCTTTTTAATTTTGGACTCTTCCCACTTAGCAGGATGAATTACAGATGTTTGGATAATTCATTGGACATGCTTTCTTTGGTGGAATTAAAGTTCTAGTACTTCCTGATCGTCTCAGAGACAACTTATTATACTTTGTGTTCTTGGTTTAGATTATTTGTTGATGCTGTTTTGGCTGTAAACCATTGAGTAAATCATCAGCTAAATGTGCTCCATTGGGGTTTATACAATATATTACAATAGTTTGGTTTGAGTTTTTTGTTTTCAAGTTTGACACACTGTTCTATTACACGTTGATTCGGATGAACCTCGGAATGGGTACTTTAGGAGTTCACAGATACCCTTTAATGTACTCCAATCCTTAAATAAGCCTTTTGGAGGTGTTGATGCAGAACGTTCACAACAAATGTCAAAATAATATAAACTGGAGTGCATGCTGGTTAGGATAATGTGGTCTTCTCATGTTAATCCAGTTGTGTGTTCACCTGAAACATAATAAGGAAATGGTAAAACATAAAATCTTGCATTTTCAGTATAATGAAACATATCTCCACCATAATACATTGAAACAGGATATGCCATACATGTGTAATAGGTGTGACTCCCACCTCTGGGACCAGCACCTATGTGGAGAATGGGTGTCCACATATTTGCGGAAATATAGGTGGAGAAGAATGTGTGCTGCCCTCTCTATTCAGTTCTATTGGAGCAGAGCTCGCTTACTTGGCTGTTTCCACAACTCCCATAGAACTGAATGTAGGGCCCCACACACATTTATTCTCCACCGGCTGCCACCTCATCAGGTGGTACCCAAAGATGGAACCCGCACCTATCACATATTTATGATATATCCTGTGGGTATGCCATAAATGGGTGAGTTGGGAATATTCCTTTAAAGCGTACCTACAGTAACTTTTCAGGTGACTTTCAGAATAGACTGTCATATGTACGGTGATAAGTTATGACGCTGCAGCAAGTTATCAGAGTCAAGATAAGGATTGATACTTCTGTACATGAGGAATAACACTATTTCTGGCCATTATTTTTTAGCAGTTTTCTCTCTACAGGCTCTATCTCTAATTCTGTTTTCTCTGAGCTAGTGAATGAAGCCTAACTGCTATCATGTCTTCTATAGACTGCACACAGAGAAGAGGAGAATCTCTGTATCTATCACATATATAGAAGCAGCAGCAGCATGGATGACATTATACAGAAGTAAAGAGCAGTGTATCTGAGAATCCAGCACTTAGGTGATATATAACACTTACTAACTGCCTCTGTCTTCTCTCTCTCTCTCTCTGCTCCTCCTCTCCGTAGACTTATTTGGGCAGCAGCATCTGTGTCTCCCTCTTTGCTCCCTCCTCCTGCCCCCTCCCCTCTCCATATACTTATAGGCAGCAGTGTGTCTTTGTCTCTCTCTACTACTGCTCTCCCTCCTTTCTGGGCAGCAGTGTCCCTGTATTTCTATCTGCTCTATTCTCCTAATACATCCTTCCCTCTCCATAGACTTCTATGGGCAGCATATCTGTGTGTTTCTCTCCCTTCTCCCTCCTCCTGCTTCCCTTCTATGGGCAGGCTATGAAGAGACACCCCCTACTTCCTGCAGTCTTTCTCCTTTGCTCTGTAACTAGAGACAGATTTTGTTTGACAACTACGGGTGGACAGCAGATTACAGGAAGGGAGACACCTAGTGGCAGTAATTTCACAAATAATTTGTTCGACTTTAGTCTTATTAAAAAGTGTATGTTTTTCTATATAAATGTATGATTTTTTTTTATATATACGAGGGGGTACGAGCAGAGTAGGGACCCACCTCATAGAGGTCGCCTTGTCGTGGCAGATGGGCTCACGCAATTTGATCAAAATGTGCTCTAAGAACTTAAGAAAATAAATTGATACAATGGGTTCCATGGGCTATATAGACCTAGAAAAATTGTATTGTTACTTGCTCATGCAATTTTTTGTTTGTATTATCGGTATAACCGATCCTGAATATAGCCTTGTGCATGGGTCCTTAGGCAGGAACATTCAATAACAATGCACATCTATATCTGTGGAAAGTTTGGCGATAACACCTGAGGACATTTGCATGGTCACCTTTAATGGTCACCTTTAATGGCAGGCATCCTTTATTTGTTAGGAGGCTTGGATAACTTGGACTTGACTGAATAGAATAGAGACTACACTCTAAAGCGCAACTTGGTGACTTATAGTAACAGATTTTTTTTTCAATATAAAGAGAAAAGCTATTTTATGTGCAATATTCCCATAAATGCATCTGACTATATAGTGTGGTAGAACCATACTTTTCCTAAATTAGTTTTATATTTATTGTGACACTTGTTTATTTTTACCCTTTTTTATATAGCGTTTTACATGTACAATACAGTTTAGCAATGCCTGGTCAATGAAAAATAATACAATATTCACACCAGTTTGGTGACATTAATATGAATTAAAGTAACACAGAATACTCCTTTTTACTGGTAGAAAAAAATATATATATTTTTACAATGCTGTATGAATTAAAACCCCTTGGAACGAAGTTAAAGAAAGATGATGATGTTCCCCCAGCTTTTGTTATTTAATGCTAACCAAGAGTGGCAGGAACTTTTTGGACTCCTTTAAAGGCCCTTTTACACAACAGGCCAATTTATATAAACGCTCGTTCCTGATCATTGCCCTGTGTAAACAGGGCAACGATCAGCTGATGAACGAGCAAATGCTCATTCATCGGCTGATCGCATGGTTTATGCAGCACTAAAGGTAATCGTAGTCGGAAGCACATCTCTTTATGTAAACAGGGAGACGTGCTACCGACATGATGTATCGGAACGAACGAACAAACGAACGAACGAACGAACGAACGATCGAAGATACAATCGCTCGAACCGATACATAACCAATCATTGCTCCTTGTGAAATTAGCAAACGAGCGCCGTTCAACGAGCTGTCTCGTTGATTGGCGTTCGTTTTTACGCCCGTATTGGCCTGTGGACAACCCCTATTTTAGTATGATGTGGTAATAATCTGAAGAGAAGGGATGCCCTGATAGGGCCAAATCTGGGAGCACGGTGAAATGCAAACTGAAATTGGGTTGCTCCGTTTTTAACATTATTTTATACTGTTGTCATACTTAAAGGGGTTGTCCCATCTGGACAACTTAATCTCCCAGTTCTATAATACACAGTAGAGAGCTGATAGGCAGAGCGACTCCTGCGCTTGCAAGTTTAGAGTGAACATATATCATATTTTCAGCAAATATCTGTTAGTTATTGTGAACTATTATTTGCAAAATATTTTCACACAACCATCAGCCAAACCAGACAAAGTCGTCCATTTCGGGCAGTTTACACTGGAAAATTCAAGAACAGATTAGAATGATAAAAAATTCGATATAGTTGAATAAAAGAGCGTCAAACCTAAATATATCCTTACTTTATTATTAAGTCACTGCAGACATTTACTAGAGGTTCCGCTAGTGCAGTCATCTATACGTTACTTCTAAACAGCCAATTGAGAAGTATACATAGTTATCTAAATAATATGTATATCTCTACATTAGGAATAATGCTTGTGTTGTACTCCTTTAAGAAGACCAGTTACCTTCAGAAAACAGATGACTGGGTTTGTTCAATATGAAGAAGCCTCTGTTCTAGCTACTTACCTGTCCCAAGCAATTTGCCTTCTGTAAACTCTATAATATTATTTATTTTGCCCCATGCCCTTACTTTAGCCTGTACCATGACTCAATCATACTCCTCTTACCCTGAACTATGCCAGGAGCAGCTTCAACACAGCCTTGGTAATTTCAGTACAACAAGTCTCTATTTCAATGCCTTGCAATTACCATAAATAGTGAACATAAATGTAGCATGCCATTAAAGGGGTTTTTCCATAATCAATATTTATCACTTATCTCAGCGGTTGGACCCCACACCGATCACTAGAACGGGCTTACAGTGCCGTTTCTTAGAGCCCAAATGGGAATGGATCGGTAGTGCGGTAGAAGAAATGCCTCCCGATCTGACCCCCTTAGACTTTTATCTTTGGTGTCATCTGAAGGCAATTGTCTATGCTGTGAAGATACGAGATGTGCAGCAACTGAAACTACGGATACTGGAAGCCTGTGCTAGCATTTCTTCTGCGGTGTTGCTATCAGTGTGTGAAGAGTGGGAGAAGAGGGTTGCATTGACAATCCAACACAATGGGCAGCACTTTGAACACATTTTATAAGTGGTCAGAAACTTGTAAATAACTCATGAAAGAATAAAGTAACGTTAAAACCAAGCACACCATTGTTTTTCTTGTGAAATTCTCGATAAGTTTGATGTGTCACATGACCCTCTTCCCATTGAAAAAACTAAAGTTGGATACAAAATGTCCGACTTCAAAATGGCCACCATGGTCAACACCCAGCTTGAAAAGATTCCCCCCTCCCATATACTAATGTGCCACAAACAGGAAGTTAATATCACCAACCATTCCCATTTTATTTAGGTGTATCCATATAAATGGCTCACCCTGTATTATGGCTCTTGTGAGTGGTACAATCTGACACTGGCCTTCGAACAAAAAAAGATTTTGCACCCCTTGTCTAAGGTTTTATAAGAATATGTTTTCCTTAATTAGTTGTATTATTCCGCTGCAGGCTAAATATGAAGTCTATTAGCTTATGACAACATGACAGACTGAACAAGTTAAATGAAGCTGAACTGTTTTGTCTATTATTTGTTTATTAATCATGAACTCTGCGGCACGCAATTTGACAGGGGCAATTAGAGAATCTGCCGGAGTACATATATTGTACGTCAATATTTGTTTCTTCAATAACCATGGTTGAATGTCCCAACAACAGAATCCTTGGCTGTCCAGATTTATGACTAAAATATTCCAATCAATACAAATGTCGTGTCATGTTGGCTTATAAATGTTTGTGTCATAGTCAGGTCATAGAAAATGTATAATAAGGCCAACAACACACCATAAATGTCTCTAAAGTTCTCTCTCGGATCAATAATTTAATCAAGTGAGCAAAAGCCTAGGGCAAAAAATTTTCCTATGGGGAAAAAATTATTTCTGATTTCACATGAGCAGTTATATAAGTCCCTGGATCAAATGTTCTTTATATTTATTATAACTCTGAGTACCATTAGTGATAGGATAAAGACTTCCATTCTTATCTGAGCATTGACAGCTTTGATGGATCAATTTTGAAACGGACCCAAATAAATGTTGAGAGACCCCATTGATATATGTGTCAGACTTTTCTTGGGAAATGGCATATCTATAGGGGGCGCAGATGCAGCAGTCACTATCCAAAGGAACCTCTGCCAATTCAGAAGACAGTGACAACATTATTATATATGACACATGGTCGGTGGGGGCACTGTTACAGATTTTGCATTGGGCCAAGGAGTTTAGAGTTACGACTCTGCTGTCAGGTTTTCGTCTATTTGACAGCAATAATAGCACCGCAGACTTTGATATTCAAAAAGCAATGGAAACCCAATGGAAAGGAGAGTAGTGGCATTGTAAGTTGGAAGCCCTATTATTGTAAAGTATTCAACATCTAAAAGACTTTTGCTATAAAGAACCCCTTCAAAGTCAACACACAACTGATATCCACTTTACACTGCACAATAAATATTTTATATGGAAAATCTTTACTTCATCACGTTACATGGTTCATACTGTTTTTTTTTTTTTCTGCACCAAAAATTCAATACAATTGTAAAATTTCCTAAACCTCATCTAAATGCAACATTAAAAAATAAATGTTCACAACTCTGGAGAAAATGCTAATTTGGTGGAATGAATGGCAAAACCTGCAGAAAAAGTATGAACATTGCTGGTTTCCACTGAATATTTCTCAAAATTAAAAAAGTAAAAGTAGAGGACTTGGTGTGCATCCATACAGTCTGGGTGCACACAGCTCTACATGCAAGATTAAACGTATTCTGGAAATTTAATGGGAAAAAGTCTTATTTAACAATTCCAGTTTGAAGCTACTGTTTTTATGTCAAAGTGATAAATGGGTTATATAACTTGACTTATCGCTAGCTACCTCTGGCTGAAGTAATGATCCATTTCTATCTCTCTCTGTGATTTTTTATATATAGAACTGAGACAAAAATTACATATAAATTGAATATTTTCTATTATACTGAAACAGTACGGTTAAAAAAAAGACATATGTCCATCAAGTTCAAACAAGTAATATGGGTAAACTATAGAACTTTAGAGCCAACCCGCATTAAAAAGGGAAATTTCCCTCCTGAGTGGCGATCATACAGGGTGTTTCTTTGTTACCTACTTCTTACTGCACAGACCAGCATTTTACAGCATAAGTCAAGTACCACCAATATGGTCTTCTATGGAAACAATTCTAGGAACATTTGCATGAAGTGTATGCTACGTAAGTTGAAAGCGGTTGTCCGGGCACGAGACAGCTTTTCATACTGAGGATCTATCCACAGGATAGGTCATCAGTATATGATCGGTGGGTGTTCTACCCCCAGAGCCTGCACCGATCAATTGTTGTGATACAGGCTGCCTCCGGATGTTATGCAGTACTACCGGTGTCGGAAGCAGATGGCTCCGTACACTGCATAGCCGGTGTGCTGAATAGGAGCAGAGCTGCTGTGAAGAGCACATACGCTATACTGTGACCAGATCCATCTGCTTCCGGCATCCAGTGCACAGAGGCAGCCGGAGAGGTTGATCAGTGCGTGGTCTGGGTGTCAGACCCCCATGCTCATATACTGTGGATAGGTAATCAGTGTGAAAAACTGCCACGTCCCCGGACAACCCCTTAAGTTCACTGGTACTATTTTTGTTTCAGTATGGCTGTTATGATATTTTATCCCATTGGCATACCTCCCAACCGGCCCGGATCCGGCGGGACAGTCTTGGTTTCTCACCGCTGTCCCGCCGTCCCGGGCGGTCTGTAAATGTAAGGAGTCTTGCTGCGGTGTTCTCACTGGGATCGATGCCGGCCCGTGTGTGGACCAGTCCAGTCACCTGACCTGTCACCTGACCTCACCAGTCAGGTGACTGGACTGGTTCACTCCCGGGCCAGCATCGACACCAGTGAGAACGCCGCTGCAAGACTCCTGCCTTCTTCTGACAGTGAGTGATGGGGCTATTCACACGACCGATTTTTTGACAGCCCGGGAAACCTGGCCATCAAAAAATGGGACATTCCCTATTTTCGTCCGTTTCCCGGCTCCCATAGAAGTTTATGGGGCCGGGTAATACACGGCCATCACCGGATGTGTGCCGAGTGACGGCCATGTCTTCCGTCACTCACGCTCTCTCTCCTCCTCCTCCTCCTCCTCCTCACAGTGCAGAGTTCATGTGAGGAGGAGGAGGGTATTTTTTTTTGCTCCCTGTAGGAGTCGGAATCCCCAATCCCCTGCCGGGGATTCCGCTACAGGAGAAGTGAGTGACTACACTGTCCATATATGAACACAGTGATGTCACTTACTTGTGAACCGGAATCCCCGACCCTGTGGCTGGGTATTCCGCTACAGAAGAAGTGAGTGACCACACTGTCCATGTATGGACATAGGGACGTCACTCAATTCTGAAGCGGAATCCCTGACCCTGTGGCTGGGGATTCCGCTACAGAAGAAGTGAGTGACCACACTGTCCATATATGGACACAGTGACGTAACTCACTTCTGCAGCGGAATCCCCGACCCTGTGGCTGGGGATTCCTCTCCAAGAGAAGTCAGTGACTGCACTGTCCTTATATGGACATTGAAGTCAGTGATTTCTCCTGGAAGGGGGGGGGATGGGTGCAACCTACAAGGGGCTGTGTGGCATTACCTACAGGGGGCTGGGTGGCATTACCTGCAGGTGCTGTGTGGCATTACCTACAGGGGGCTGTGTGGCATTACCTACCAGGGGGGCTGTGTGGCATTACCTACCAGGGAGGCTGGGTGGCATTATCTACAGGGGGCTGGGTGGCATTACCTACAGGGGGCTGGGTGGCATTACCTGCCGGGGGCTGAGTGGCATTACCTGCAGGGGGCTGGGTCGCATTACCTATAGGGGGCTGGGTGGCATTACCTGCTGGGGGCTGGGTGGCATTACCTACAGGGGGCTGGGTGGCATTACCTACAGGGGGCTGTGTGTGGCATTACCTACAGGGGGCTGGGTGGCATTACCTACAGGGGGCTGTGTGTGGCATTACCTACAGGGGGCTGGGTGGAATTACCTACAGGGGGCTGTGTGGCATTATCTACCAGGGGGGCTGTGTGGCATTACCTACCAGGGGGGCTGTGGCTTTATCTACAGAAGGCTGTGTGTGGCAACAAATTTAAATGAAATTCATCCGATTTTAAAACGGATAGGGAAAAAAACGGATGCAAAACGGGTCAAAATCGGCCGTTAAAAACGGCAACATGGCCCCAACAGAATCGGAACGGATGCAAAACGGCCGTTTTTATCGGCTGACACTCGGACACTGTTGTGTGAATAAAGCCTACCTCTACTGCTCTCCGCTCTGGCGGCAATGTGGCACTTACAGGGGGTGTGGAGCTATCTACAGGGGTGCTGTGTGTGGCACTATCTACAGGGGTGCTGTGTGTGGCGCTATCTACAGGGGTGCTGTGTGTGGCGCTATCTACAGGTGGCTGTGTGTGGAGCTATCTACAGGGGGCTGTGTGTGGCACTATCTGCAGGGGGCTGTATCTGACGCTATGTACAGGGGGGCAGTATCGGGCGCTATGTACAGGGGGGCTGTCTGGCGCTATCTACAGGGGGCCTGTGTCTGGCGCTATCCACAGGGGGCTGTGTGTGGCACTATCTACAGGGGGCTGTATCTGACGCTATGTACAGGGGGGCTGTGTGTGGAGCTATGTACAGGGGGCTGAATCTGGAGCTATCTACAGGGGGCTGTGTGTGGCGCTATCTACAGGGGACTGTGTGTGGCGCTATCTACAGGGGGCTGTATATGACGCTATCTACACGGGGCTGTGTCTGGCGCTATCTACAGGGGGGCTGTGTCTGGCGCTATCTACAGGGGGGCTGTGTCTGGCGCTATCTACAGGGGGGCTGTGTGTGGAGCTATCTACAGGGGGGCTGTGTGTGGAGCTATCTACAGGGGGCTGTGTGTGGAGCGATCTACGGGGGGGCTGTGTGTGGCGCTATGTACAGGGGGGCTGTGTGTGGAGCAATCTACAGGGGGGCTCTGGTGGATGATTTTTCCATTGACCGGTAGCAGAGTTACACAACTGGAAAAAAAAAATCCCCATCATCTAACTCTGCTACCTGTCAATTGAAAAGTCATCCACCACAAGGTCTCCCTCTTGACTTTCATTGTTCTCAGCCTTTTAGTCTGTCCTGCAGCTGCTATACCCAAGATAGGAAAAGTAACACAAAGACGATATAACCGGATCCATAATATCTGTGATATTCAGACAGTTTAGAGATCCGCGGTGAGAATGTGCGCGTGTTATCTGCAGAAGGATCTGGCCGTGATTTGATGTGTTTATGCAAGATATTGGGCATGGTTAGGGGGTGTGGCTTAAAAATGTCCCTCTTTTCCGAATTCAAAAGTTGGGAGGTATGCATTGGCCAGATTCCACTTTTAGAAAATTACGACTGCAGTCACAGCAAAAAAAGGTATGTATTTATGGTACCTGTAAAATAATTCTAAGGGCTCATGCACATGGCAGAGCCCTGTGCAAGAATCCCTTACGACTCCTTAGTACAGAGCTCTACAGATCCTGTGCACTACCGTAATGCTTCGTCAGACATGTGTACAGAGATATGCTCCTGTAGAACATACGGAGTCCAATGGAGCATACTACTATTTTTTTTTACATACAAATCCGACATAAATGCCTTTGCGTGAAATCAGAGGCATGCAAAGGTACAGTAGAGGGCTCATGCACCTCTGCGGTGGCCTATTACTGGTTCCTTACAGAGCCGTAATACCGACGTGTGCATGAGCCCTTAGATTTAGAGTCCATGTTCAATGTAGAGAGGGACATGTGCCACGGTATGTTGCTTCTTTGAGGCACTGTATACTCCCGTTATAGCAAGGGGGAGAATAGCTCTGTAATATCGAATGTATTCATACGGAAAAAAACTCTTTCTCAGTATAAAATCAGAGGCACACGATGGTACAGTATGGGCCTGCAGCTCTCTATAGGTGTTGTATTTTGGATCCGTTAACTGCTACAGGGTTAATATACATT
This sequence comes from Rhinoderma darwinii, assembly GCF_050947455.1. Classification (NCBI taxonomy): domain Eukaryota; kingdom Metazoa; phylum Chordata; class Amphibia; order Anura; family Rhinodermatidae; genus Rhinoderma; species Rhinoderma darwinii. Next base: position 339,803,271 of record NC_134689.1, read on the forward strand.
TATAGCTGTAAGCAATGTTAGTAACTGTTACTATTAATCACCGTGCAATTGGTTTAATTTTCAGAAAGACACTTTTTTTTTTTAATTTTACATTTTTTATTCAACACAATATGACATTTTAACAAGAATACAATCATTTTTAAACGAAGTATTACAATCCATGCTTTATACTACCATATGACTTTTAAAACTTTTATTACTACTCTTGAAACTCAACCCACCCATCGCAATCAAGCCCACCCCCCATTAGCCACGCTAAGACAGGCATGGAATCAAACTACACAAAATTACTAAAATTGTTCAGAAATAGAATCACTACCATTGGCTTCAGAAACACTCTTTAACGTTACTCCAGCTATACTAATGTTTATATATATATCCCATTTTAACTTCACTGCACATTTCAGATCGATTTCCCATTTTTCAATACTCCAGAATTCGAATTTATCCGAATTAACCCGTAGCAATATTTTATAAATATTAGATAAGGGCTTAATTCCTACTTTTTGGATGAAAAGTCTTGAATAGAAGCCATTCGTAACATCCTTATAAAGGAGCAATTTATTGTCCAAGTGATCAAGGGCGTATTTTAATTGAGGATAAGAGAACCTTTCCTTTGAGAATAGATTAAAAAAAACACAGAAAGTTGCTCCCATGATTGAAGTTTTCCCTCCTCCACTACATCTAGTACACACCTTATTCCTTATTGTCTTAGGAGAGGAAGCTCAGAGATATCCCTGAGTTGCTCTAACCATAAATTATGCCATAAAGGCGAAAATTCTATTGAACTATTCCTTCCTAGAATTTTACCCATGAGAGTCCAACAGTCATGTAAATGACTATTTGTTGGCACAGTTGCTAGTCCACCAGATAGTAATTGGCTGGATTCTAACACTTCAAAAAATTGGAATATTGAGCTTTGGCCTTAGACATAACCCACAGCAAATATTTATCCTTGTTCCATTCCTTGATGTAAAGTAATTGGGCTGCCAAAAAATACAGGCGGATCTAAGGAAATGCAAGACCTCCTCTTGTCTTTGGATGGAATAAAAAGTCTAATTTTATCCGAACCCTTTTTCTCCCCCATATAAGTTTGTTAAACATAGTAATAATTCTTCTAAAGTGCTTATCATGGATCCCGACTGGGCGTACTCCAAAAATAAACAATAATTTAGGTAATACAACTGCTTTTATCAGAATAATTCTGTCAGCTTTTGATATAGGTAGTTTATCCTCAGATTTAAAGGGAAGGTGTCATGATTTTTTTTTTTTTTATCATATTGCTTTTAATATAATATTTTCAACATTTTTATTTAATTGTGTTCTCTGTTTTACTTTTTAATGTTTTCTGACTTTTACTTCTCTATGGGGGCTGCCATTTTTTTTAATCTCTGTATGTGTCGATTAACGACACATACAGAGATGGAATACGGCACATACAAACCCATAGAGAATGCGAACGGGAGCCGTTCCATTCTCAGTTGCGTGCGCCGTCTATGTGGGAATGGCGCATGCGCCGCTCCCACACAGACCAAAATGAAGCTCGTTCGTAGAGCGAAATCCGGCGCCATTTTCATGTGGACCGGAAGCCGCTGCCGGACAGTAAGATGACGGCTTCCAGCCGCGGCTTCCGGCCATATGTTCAACGAAGCGAAGGCGCAAGGAAGAGGAGTGTAGACCAGCGGAGGCGGTGGCAGGAGCAGGTAATTTATGTTGGCGGAAGTTCGTGTGTATTATGTTTGTGTATGTACGTGTGATACTGCCTGCTGAGCCCTGTATCTAATCCTCATACACTGTGCAGTCTCTCAGAAAATTGTGGCACACAGTGTAGGAGGTTGGAAGACATTCAAACCCTTCTTTCTCCTGGCACTAGCCAGAAGAAGGGAGGAGGGATTGTTTGAGGACACTAGAGGAGATTGTGTCTACCCCAAATTTGCAGCATACATCAATGAGGTTGCTTTACGACAGTGACCATGATGCAATTTTGGGAATTGCTCCCTCTAGTGGCCAGCACATGGAAATGTTATAAATTTGAATCTAATTTATAATATTTCCTGACTTGTGAAAAAATTAAAAAAATTAAAACAATGGGTAATCACTTAAATACTAATTGTTTAACTTATTAAACATTGTTTAACTTATTGTTTAACTAATTGTTCCCTTTAAAGAACACTACAATAATCTGATATACTTCTGGTGTCATATATAATTTTCCCAATTAAGGTAAGGAAGGAATCCCTGCACAGCACCATATCAATTCGTAACACTGTGTGGTGTGAGGCATTATAACAAGAAAAACATTGATTTTGTGGGTTTTTAAGCTGACAGATATCCAACAGGCCCAACTCTTCGCTTACTCTGGCCAAAGGTGTTTTTACTGAAATTCTAGGGCCTCTTCCAAGGTTAAACCTATCCATGGCCTCATCCATTACACAGTTCATATCTCCGACAACCATTACAGGACAGTCATTTCTCTCCAACATAAATACACACAATTTCTTAAACACCACGGATGAGAACGAAGGTGGTACATACACAAATGCTAAAATAGCTAATGTTTCTTTTAATCTACAGTGAAGAAAGACAAACCTTCCTTCCTCATCTTTATACTTATCATAGATTTTGCATTGTGTGCCCGTGTGAATAAGTACACTAACACCCCTAGAATACGAGGTGTGCAGAGTGGAATTGTTGTGCCCACCATCTATTTTCTAATCTACTAATTGTCTCTTTTGTTAAGTGCATTTTCAATAAAAAAAACAATTGAAGGAAAGTGAGATTTTATATATGCCATAATTGCAAACCTCTTTCATTTTTCACACATACCCTGAACATTCCAAACCACTATTTTCGTGCTCATCCCTAGGATTCAATATGTATAAATTGACTGTCCTGTTGGGGTTCCATAATAATGGCCCCCAGATTATACAACTAAATTCCATTACCTGGAAAAATATTTTTGATTTATTCACCTATACCTGTCTTTCCCCGTAACACCCCCCCGTGTTGACTTGTCTTTTCTAACTAAGCTTGTACCCAATTTTCCCTGTAAATAAATACATAATTATTTTAAACCTTCTGAGTCTAACCATTTTTCAACCTCTTCCTGGTAGAAATAAAAATTGACTTTGTCCTGATGTACAATCCTCAACTTTACTGGGTACATTAGAGAATGTTTAATTCCTGCCCAATGTAATTTTTTCTTCACTTGAGTAAACGCCTGTCTTTTTAGTTGTGTTTCGTAAGAATAATCTGGGTATATGGATATTTTTATGTTATTAAATAATAAATTATGTGATTCTCTAGCTTTCTTAAGAATGATATCCAATTTCTTTAGAATGAAGACCCATTTTTTTTAATATTGCATTTATTTCACAACTGAAAATCCTATGCTAAAAACATATTTACCTCATAAATATGCAAAACTGTTACAACTTGAATAAACTGGAGAGACAGGATTGTAAGAAAGTTGAAACTTGTGTTCAATTTGTATTTGTGTTTTTTTTTTGGTGTTATAGCTTGGTGATGAGTTTCTCCATGTGGTGATGTATCGCGACTAGCCTAAGAAACTTCACAACTTACAGGTGGGAGAATGGATTTATACTTGACTGGAAGGAACACGTGGGTCATGGACAGCAAGTATTTCCAGGCCCTTCCAAGCATTAGAAGATGCGGAAAGGCCAGTAGCATGGGAGAGAGCGGAGGAATTAGAAAAGAGTTCCTGTTAAGGATCTGCCAGGCACAGCTTCTGTATCCACGCCCATAGGTAATCAGTCTGCACCTGCTTCTATGTTTGTGAGACTGACTCCATCTTCCACCACTCAGGATGGCAGGCTTAGGAGTGGGAGAGCCTATCACAGCCTGGCCAGACGGAGCTAGCTCCCGCCCTCTGTCTATTTATACCTGCCTTTCCTGTTCCTCCTTGCTTGTGATTCTTCTCTGTTGGTTTCCTGGCCCTGCTGCAGCTTCTTGAACTACTTTTCCCTGCTTCGTATTGACCCTGGCTTACTGACTACTCTTCTGCTCTGCGTTTGGTACCTCGTACACTCCTAGTTTGACTCGGCTTGTTCACTACTCTTCTGCTCTGCGTTTGGCACCTCGTACTCTCCTGGTTTGACTCAGCTCGTTTACTACTCTTGTTGCTCACGGTGTTGCCGTGGGCAACTTCCCCGTTTCCCTTTGTTCTGTGTTTCCTTGTCTGGTTGTCTGTCGTGCACTTACTGAGTGTAGGGACCGTCGCCCAGTTGTACCCCGTCGCCTAGGGTGGGTCGTTGCAAGTAGGCAGGGACTGAGTGGCGGGTAGATTAGGGCTCACTTGTCTGTTTCCCTATCCCTGTCATTACAGTTCCGCATCAAAAGCTGCAATGACAACAATGAGGACTTTAAAATTGAAAGGACAAGCTGTGATGGCACTGCAATGGCCAGTGATGGACACCCGGAGGGGAAGGTCGGAACTGAAGGAGATCAAGTCAGAATGGAGTGACATGATGAGAGACATTGAGCTAGTAGATAGGGGATGTTTTTTTTCAGGGGATGTTGCCCCTGTATGGACGCTGATATGTTATCATAGGGTTCCTTCTGACCACTGAGTAACTCATAAAGAAGGTTGGAGACACTAGTTTTTATGGTGGATGTTAAGGCCTACAAGCAGCAGATCAAGCAGGCAGGAAGGAACTATATGACATTGATGTGGCCAAAGTGAACACCCCCAATAGGTCTGACAGTGAAAAGGAGACATACGTCCGACTGACTCATGGCTATGATGCCCTTGACATTACTTATCATTTGCTGTCGTAATGCTAGGAATGACACATATTTAAATCTGGGAAAGTGTAAGAGAGGTGAAACTTGTGTTCAATTTGTATTTGTGTGTTTGCGTGGGACTTGGTGTGATGGGTGGTGATTACTTCCTCTGCGCGGTAATCTTAATTGGATATATGACTTTTATGTTTAGTGGGGATGCTGGGCTCTGGCAAGGTTTTTCCTGGTACCTCATAGAATACGTAGTCGTGCGTCTAGGGGAGGGAGTGGGTGGGAATGTTGCAACCAAAGCTTTTGGGCGTTATCTGGTGAACAGAAAAATACTCTCCCCTCTAGCTGCGGATTGTAACATAGTATAAGTGGAAAGAGGGCCTGTTGTCCCTGTGATACAAGTGGAAGTAACGCAATTGTCGGCCACCCGGATTTTCCAGGTGTGCAGTACCAAGTTGCCAAACGGGGCGGAAGCTGAGAAGGCTTATTGAAACCCGAGTTGCCAAGCAAGGCGGGAGCCACTGAAAAAGCCTACTGTGCACAAATTTGAAAACAGAGTAAGTCATCATTGCCAACCAGTGTAAAAGTTTTCCGATGAGAAAGACTATGTTAACGGCAGGTGTAACGCTTTAAGAGTCCTGCCTCTTTAAGAGTACTCAACCTTCTGTAAAAATTAGATTTGTTACATAACTGTGACATTTATGTATCGATACGGGCTGGAAAGTTTCTCCTGTTTTGGACTGCTATAGCTGCTAAATCCAAGCACGTTTATTTGGGCCCCATTTCAGGATACTTTCCACATTAAACCCAAAAATAAACGCATGATTAGTCACATGGGAATAATATGACTCATAGTCTGTCAAATGAAAGATAAACACAATTTTTTTTCTTAATACTGGCTTCTTATTCAGCAAAAAAACAAAAACAATGTTGAGTCTTTGTATTAAATCTCTATTACTACAAGCAATGTAGGTCTACTACTGTTGACAGATCTTACTATGGCATTATAAGAATATATATCTTAGCATTGGGCATTAGTAAAACTAAATTGATTAAAACTGGCATTTCATATTCCAGTCTTAATAGAAAACAAGCTAAAGTAAGATGCAAAAAATGTATTTTGAGGTGCACACCTTTTAATAAATATGTTGCTTCTTTGGATGTCCATGTGCCATTGTGTGAAATTTACGCCAGTCGTGAACTGGCGTAGATTTCTGTTATGATCTAGCCCAGTTTCTGTCATTAATTGTACTAAATGTGTCGAGCCGTGGGTGCAGCGGCCCTTATTGTAAGCTCCACACACTTTTTTTTTAAGTGGCAAGAGCAGCGTAAACTGTAAAAAGTCAAATTTTTGGTGACTTTTGAGTTGTTTAAGACTTTTCTATGCCGAAGTTGATCAATTCCCCCCACTGTGTTACTAGTATTTAGCTTGAGGGGTGCAGTGCTTGAGGACACAGGTTTTAAAATAATATCAAAGAGTGAATGTCGGAGTCACGCACTGCTCCCTCAGGCAAAATCTTTATGGTTGTCCGGTTTCAGCAAATTTATATTATTTTTTGTATAATTAAAAGTTATACAATTTTTCAATTTGATTTCTGTATTAATTCCTCACGTTTTTGAAGATCTCTGCTTGTTGTTATAGAGTAGCAACATTCATTGTTTACCTTCAGTGGATAAAATTCTGTCCATGATCATGTGATGGACACACAGGTGTTCGGCTCGTTACAGTACGTGTATCAGAGCTGTGTCTTCTAACGATCCTAGCACCTGTGTGTCCATCACGTTATCATGGACAGAATTTTATCCACTGGTAGTAGACAATGAATGTTCCAAATGAATGACAGCAAGTAGAGATCTTGAAAATCGGGAGGAATTAATACAGAAAGTATATTGGATTTTTTTTTCGCTTTTAATTATGCAAAAACTAACATTAATTTGTTGAAACCGAACAACCCCTTTAAGCTCACTGCTAGGGGATGGCGAATACTTTCAGAACTTTTATAGAACTCCCACATCTTCCAACCATTTGACTCACTTTAGAACACAACAAGCCATTATTAGCCCCTAAATGACTTGCCACATACATGTATGTGGTAGCCCTTAAGGGGAAGTATGGAGCGGGTTCAGGGGCTGGGCATGCTTCATACTTAGCGGGTGTAATACAACCGATACCTCCCTGCAACGGCAGAATCAAAGATCACTTCAATTCTGCCTATTTAACGCCTTAGATGCTGCGGTCAATCGCGATCGTAGCATCTAGAAAGAGAGGGGCATCACTTCGACATCCCATCGGCCCCCCGCGATTGCAAGGGGTTTCTGATGGTTGTGATGGCAGCCTGGGGGCATAATGAAGGCTATCAGGTCTGCCATCCTTGTGCTCCTATTAAGCCAGGGTTTAATAGGAAACTGTCAAAATCACGATATACTGCAATAAATTAGTATTGCAGTATATAGTGCAAGAGATCCAACGATTGCTGGTTCACGTCCCCTAGGGGGAAAAAAAATATTAAAAGTAAAAAAGATTTTTTTTCTGCTAAAGTAATGTTAAAAACAATTAAAAATTAAAATAACTGGTTTTACAGCGTCCAAACCATTACAATATAATTTTATTTAACCCAACCGGTGAACGTCGTAAAAAATTCTGATAAAATGCCCAAATTGCCGCTTTTTGGTTACATTAGCTTCCCAATAAAACTGGAATAAAGGTGTTCAAAAAGTCGCATATACTCCAAAATGATACCAATAAAAACTACAGCACGCCCCACAAAAAATAAGCTATCATACCGCTCAATTGACAGAAAAATAAAACAATTATAGCTCTCAGAATATGGCCACACAAAACAATTGTATTTTAACAAATTTTCTTTATAAAAGTGGTAAAACATGAATAAGACTATATAAATTTGGTATCGTCGTAATCGTATCCACCTGTAGAATAAAGTGAACATGTCATTTGTACTGCACTATGAACGCTGTAAAAACAAAACCCTAAAAACAATGGCGCAATCACTGTTATTTGCCCATTTTACCCCACAAATCATTTGTTTTCAGGTTCCCAGTACATCATATGGTGCATTAAATGGTGCCATGAAAAATTACAACTTGTCCCGCAAAAAACAAACCCTCATACGGCTTTATCGACTAAAGAATAAAAAAAATATGGTTTTTGGAAGGTGGGGAGGAATAATCAGAAATGATAAAAGCTGCATCATTAAGGTTAAAGGGGTTGTCTCATCACTGACAACCCCTGTAAGACTGGATCCATCGTGGTGATCGGCTGATTTTACCGGGTGAAGCCAGGTCCAGACATCTCCCCTGCAGTTGCATGGGGTATAGTATTATATAGCATTCATTCAGATAAATCTCACAGAGCAGCTCTTGACTTTGGTTCAGAGAGGGGAGTCCCGAGCAGGGACCGAGACCTTCTTCTATGATAAACATATACCCCGAAAGGTGGTGCCCAACCTGTCTCTCTTCAGCTGTTGCAAAACTACAACTGCCATCGTGCCCGGACTACTGCAAGCTATAGTTTTGCAATATCTGGGAAACCACAGGTTGGGCAACACTGTTAGGCCAGGACCACAAACAGCTTTGATGAAGTTTTTGATGCTGTTTTTGGCTCAGTATTTTTTAACCAAACACAGAATTGGACACAAAAGAAAGGAGATGTATCAGCCTTTTCTTTATACCTGTCCTTCCATTTGGATCCACTTTTGGCTTGGGCTCAAAAAAACTGTGCCAAAAACTGCACCACAAACTGCATCAAAACTGTGTGTTTGTGATCCTGCCCTTTGACAGATAAATGTTGAAAATCACCTTGTTATCTTTGACTAAACGTCTCGCTGCTGTGTATACACGTGGTTCTACTAGTGATACACTCAGTCCCCCAACCAACAATTTAACCCTTACTAAGATGATAGAAATGTACTAAAGGGGGTTTTACACAGGACGATTATCGGGCAGAGGAGCATTCATATAACGCTTGATGCCGATAATTGCCCTGTGTAAACAGGGGAACGATCAGCAGCTGAACGAGCAAACGCTCGTTCATCTGCTGGTTGTATCGTTTTAAAAAAGTGAAATATTATCGTTGTCGGCAGCACATCTCCCTCGTTGATCTCCACCTCTCTCGTTGATTGGAACTCGCAACACTGGCCGCTTATCGGACGGTGTAAAAGGGCCTTAAGTGATCGCACATTCTTATAGAGAACTAGATATGGGGCACTAATAAAAAAGACACAAGAAGTTGCCTCAATTTAGAGATCGAGTGAGGAAAGTAGACACCACGTTAGATAAAAATTATTTTAAAATTGTTTTAAAGGCAAATGCTTTAAAACTGGTGGTATGAGATACAGATATACATATAGATGTGATGTTACTTGCTGGCAGCAAAGATCAGCATAATTTATAATAGAATATAGCTATAACTGTTCTCCAGACAGAAGAATATGAAATTATGGGTTAAAGTTGAACAGAAGCAGCAGCTCTTGTAAAGAGGAAGATGAATGATAAACTGTTGTATGAACAATACCCTGATGATGTTGCATTGCAGAAAAACAGATGTAATATTAAACAGCTTAAAAGAGCGAAGCGCAAAGTGCTTTAATGTCACCATTATCCCTGACACTTTTATAATGATAAAGTGCTATAAAACAGCCATCATGAACCAGCGCTATGTTCCAGTGGACGAAAAAAAGACTTTACTAGTAACTTGTACCTGTTCAGTGTTCAATGTCAAGGAGCTTATAGAGCTTCTTACTTTACAGTCTATACAGGAGCCTACAGTAGCTTCATAAATTCCCTGATGTTTTACCTTAGCACGTTGGTGTCACAGTATAAACATGAATAACTACGAATTGCCCAGATCTCCCAATACAGCCTGCTAATTCTGCCGAGTAAATAAAAGGCTGAACGTCTCTGAAGTCGTCAAAACATAATACAATTCAGGATCAGGTCAACCCATCACACACAATAACATTTCATTTCAGCAGGAAAATATGGAGTATTTGGACAAATAACATACACTTTTTATACACACACACACACACACACACACACACACACACACACACACACACACACACACACACACACACACACACACACACACACACACACATATATATATACACATGTATACATCCACATATATATATATATATATATATATATACACACGCATTATGTAAAAATAAGAATTGGGACATACCTCAATAGGTCCAATTGCCACAGGTATATAAAATCCAGCACCTAGCCAAGCAGTCTGCCTTTACTAATGTGTGTGAAAAAATGGGTCGTTCTAAAGAGCTCACTGAACGCGAGCGTGGAACTGTAATAAGATGCCACCATTGTAACAAGTCAGTTCATGAAATTTCTTCCCTCCTAGTTATTCCACGATCAACTGTGAGTGGTATTATTACAAAGCGGAAGTATGTAGGAACCCCAGCAACTTAGCCACGAAGTGCCAAACCGCAGAAAGTTACAAAGCGGGGTCGCTGAGTGCATAAAAGTCGCCAGCGCTCTACTGACTCAATACCTGCTGAGTTACAAACCTCCTCTGTCATTAACATGTGCACAAAAACTGTGCGCTGGTAGCGTCATGGCATGTGTTTCCATGGCTGAGAAACTGCATGCAAGCCTTAAAACACCAACCAAAATGCCAAACGCTCAGATGGCGTGGTGTAAAGCACTCCATCACTGGACTCTGGAGCAGTGAAACCTGTTTTGTGAAGTGACAAATCACCCTTCTCTATCTAGATGTTAGATGGATGAGTCTGAGTTTGGCGAATGCCAGGAGAATGTTACCTAACACTATTGGGTTATTTTTCAGGGGTTGCCTTAGGCTCCTTACTTCCAGTGAAGGGAAATCTTAATGCTTCAGCATACTAAGACGTTTTGGACAATTGTATGCTTCCAACTTTGGGGTTCGGCCCTTTTTTGTTCCAGCATGACTGTGCCCCAGTGCACAAAGCAAGATCCATAAAGAAATGGTTGGGTGAAATTGGTGTGAAAAAACTTTACTGGCCTGCACATAGCCCTGACCTCAACCCTAGTCAACACCATTGGGATGAACTAGAACAGAGATTGTGTGTCAGGCCCACTAGATCAACAGAGCGCCCGATTTGGGGGAAACATCTTCTGAAGTGCTGCCGTGAAAAGACGATACTTCAGAAGAACTACCCTGAGCTGGCCGCAGTAAAAACACTATACGGCGGTTGTTAGGGGGTTAATAAAGGTGTTTTTTGGGATTACCAAAACATGGCCTACTTTCTTTCCAAAAAGAGCACCACTCTTGTGCAGCGTCTAGCATTGCAGTTCTTTCCCTTTCAATTGAATATAGCTAACATCAGACACAGTCCATGGACAAGAGTGGGTGCATAATAATTCCATCTACTGAACACATAAGGCTAAGTCCACATCTGCGTCGTAAGCCTCTGTTGCAAATTAGGTTATTTTTCCAATCAATATGAGGGACACCTCAGTGGAACCCGACAGACCCCATCATAAGTCAATGGGGTCCATTGGGCACCACTGCTCTCTGTTGTGCGAAGGATCTGTCACCGTTACAAACAGAATCCACAACGCAGTTGTGAACAGAGGCTAACAGTGCCATAGTAACATTATTTTATAGTGCTCAAATAATAGCGCTATAAGTTCATAAATAATGCAAGAGATGGTGTCATGATGTAAACTTAGGCTGTGGTGGGGGTAGATGGTGAAGGCTCTGGCACAAATGTCCCATTTTCCCATGCTTCAATGTGGCCCTGCACATAATAAATTCAAAAGATATAGCAATGTGTGCAGATGTCTGGCACTGAAATTTACCTCTATGTAAAACAATTTTCATCTTAGATTTCATTCAAAACTTGGGGAGTATCCCAAAATAGAATGAATGCTGAGAAAACGTATTACCCTGAGTACATTTATCATACACTATATATAGCTTTGCTGATTTAGCATTTTTTCTTTATAAGCTTAAATTACATCATATTACTGTCCATGTCTAGCTTCAAGGCATGACATCATCGCTATATGAATAGAATAAAACATGAGGCTTAAATGCAATCAGATTGATCCTAAAGACTCATTCTGATCACAGGAAAAGGTTTATAGACCTTTTCCACCAGAATATAACGTAAGTAAAAATGTATGAACATACTGTATATATATATATATATAAAAAAAAAAAAAAAAAAAAAATAAATATATATATATATATATATATATATATATATATACAGTATGATTTTGAGTGGAGATAATGGAAAGATTACCCCCTGTTCATCCAGAGAAAAGTAAAGAATCAAACACCATAAGGTATGGGGCAATCTGCCCAAACTGGAAGCATTTCCCTCCTGTTCCCAACTGGCGATCAGACTGGATCAACATTCAAACAAGAATTCTATTTATTGACATAGGCGCTGATGTTATTTTGTTCTAAGAAATATTCTAAGCCTTTCCTAAAGCCATCTACTGTTTCTACTAAAAACTATTTGAAGAGGCGATTATTTTACAGATCTTAAAGGGAATGTGTTGCTAGAAAAAAAATGTTTTTTTTTTTTTAGTTAAACAATTAGTGTGTAGGTGATTAAAGAGGCTCTGTCACCAGATTTTGCAACCCCTATCTGCTATTGCAGCAGATAGGCGCTGCAATGTAGATTACAGTAACGTTTTTATTTTTAAAAAACGAGCATTTTTGGCCAAGTTATTACCATTTTCGTATTTATGCAAATGGGGCTTGCAAAAGTACAACTGGGCGTGTTGAAAAGTAAAAGTACAACTGGGCGTGTATTATGTGTGGACATCGGGGCGTGTTTACTACTTTTACTAGCTGGGCTTTCTGATGAGAAGTATCATCCACTTCTCTTCAGAACGCCCAGCTTCTGGCAGTGCAGATCTGTGACGTCACTCACAGGTCCTGCATCGTGTCGGCACCAGAGGCTACAGTTGATTCTGCAGCAGCATCAGCATTTGCAGGTAAGTAGCTACATCGACTTACCTGCAAACGTCGATGCTGCTGCAGAATCATCTGTAGCCTCTGGTGTCGATGTGTCCTCGCTCGTCTGACACGATGCAGGACCTGTGAGTGACGACACAGCGTGATCTCTGGAGAACACGGCTGTGTCTGCACTGCCAGAAGCTGGGCGTTGTGAAGAGAAGTGGATGATACTTCTATGCACAACGCCCAGCTAGTAAAAGTAGTAAACACGCCCTGATGTACGCACATAATACACGCCCAGTTGTACTTTTACTTTTCAACACGCCCAGTTGTACTTTTGCAAGCCTCATTTGCATAAATACGAAAATGGTCATAACTTGGCCAAAAATGCTCGTTTTTTTAAAATAAAAACGTTACTGTAATCTACATTGCAGCGCCTATCTGCTGCAATAGCAGATAGGGGTTGCAAAATCTGGTGACAGAGCCTCTTTAAACATTGTTCTAATTTTTTTTATTTTTTTCACGAGTCAGGAAATATTATAAATTAGATTCTAATTTATAATATTTCCCAGTGCTGGTCACTAGATGGAGCAATTCCCAAAATTGCAGCATTGCATGTGGTAAAGCAACCACATTGCTTTATGCTGCAAAATTGGAAAAAACTCACTCGCTCTAGTGAGCTCTCAGAATCCCCCCTCCTTTATCCTGGCTAGTGCCGGGAGAAACGAGGGGATTGAACGGTCAAACCTCCTACACTGTGTGTCGCCATTTTTTGAGCTAACACACAGTGTAGTAGGTTTAAATACAGTAGTAAACACACACTGAAACACGAACATACATAGAAATAACTTACCTGCTCTTGTCGCCGCCGCTCCCTCCGGTCCGTCTGCTCCGTCTGCTGCCGCTGCTCCAAGTGCAGAAGTCCGGAAGCCGCGACCGGAAGTAGTAATCTTACTGTCCGGCCGCGACTTCCGGTCCACAGGAAAATGGCGCCGGACGGCGCACAGTTCAACTTAGACTGTGTGGAAGCGGCGCATGCGCCGTTCCCACACAGATGGCGTACACCATAGTGGATGGAACGGGCCCCGTTCGCATTCACTATGGGACTGTATGTGCCGTATTCCATGTCTGTATGTGTCGTTAATCGACACATACAGAAATGGAAAAAAAAAATGGCAGCCCCCATAGGGAAGAAAAAGTTACAAAATAAAAAAAGTAAAACACAAACGCACAAATAAATATAAAAGTTTTTAATAAAACACTAAAATCAAACTGATGTAAAAATTTTTTGGGGGGTGACACTGTTCCTTTAAGCTCTTACAGTAAAGAAGCCTTGTGGTCTCTGGAGATTGAACCTTCTTTTCTCCAGATGGAGGGAATGTTCCATGTGTTTTGAAATTATTTTACCAGGAACAGGAAAAATAGCAATAGGTGCCGTGCTTTATTTCCTGTCAAAGCGACTGGGCACCGCTAGTATCTGTCATACAATGGATCTGGCTTTGAGTCATAGTTTTACTTGCAATGACCGCTAACCATTCCCCATGCCAGGCCATTTACCATGCCACCCATTTAAAGGAATTGCTAATCACATAATACATGGACAGACCAGAGCGAGAACAGCTCTTTGTTAGCGGCTCTCTGTTATAGCTAAAAAATAAGCGTCGCTATTGAAAGGGGTTGTCTTCATGAGACAACCCCTTTAAAGCATATTTCCAGGATCTCCCTTATTGTGTCCCCTATGTCTGTGTATACAGATGTGTGCTCCCTTAAAGTGTAACTAAACCTTAAACAAACTTCTGACTTGTCACAGTGACATGTCAGAAGTTTTCATCGGTGGGGGTCCGAGCACTGAGACCCCCACCAATCACTAAAACCAAGCGGCAGAAGAGCTCGGGTGAGTGCTGAGCCGCTTAGTTTCTGATCGGGTTTATTCGGAAAGTTGATGCAGCGGTGTATGGGCCCATAGACTTTCTATTGAGTCTGTACACCGCTACATCAGCTTTCCGAGAAAAGCTAATCAGAAAACAAGCAGCTCAGCAGTCACCAGAGCCCTTCTGCCTCTTCGTTCTAGCAATCGATTGCGGTCCCAGTGCTGGTACCCCCACCGATCAAAACTTCTGACATATCATTATGACATGTCAGAAGTGTGCTGAAAGTTTAGTTACACTTTAACTTATCTCTAAGGCTAGGGCTACATAGCGACTTTGGCCGCGACCCCAGTTTGCGAACACATTGCCTTTCTTTACCGACGATGCAGGCAGGGCCGACACAGTGATCTTTGATCTTTTGCTGTGCGACCCGTGTTGCGGTCAAAGTCACCGTGTAGCCCTTGCCTTAACCCGACATATCCTGTGATGTATGAAGTGAGATGTTAAACAAACATGTAAAAAAAGTAACGTATACCTCAGACGGATGCCATACAATGCCCATTGACTCTGTTAAAAAAACGTATACATTAACATATATGTTTTTTAATGGATGGCGGCAGATTGTGTTGAATTGGTATCAACAATATTATATCTTAACGCAATTCATGAAAAGCTAAGGCTGGACACGTGTATGAGTGGAAAGTATCTGATAATCTTGTTCTCACTAGTGGTTTAGTGGCTTGCAGTTTATAATCATTCTATTTCTCTATGCAATGATGTCCTGGTAAACTTGTGATAATGCTTTGATATAGAAATAGCTATAATCTAAGCCTCTGATGTAGTAGATGGCGGATTACAAGCTACCTCATACTCCTGTTAGCCAAAACTGCAATTCCAAAGCTGCAATCACTGATCAGAGACCTCTGCCCCAATGGAAAAGAGAATATAGGCAGGTAACCAGCCAACATTGAAGAGGCAGTATAGCGGAGAACATTACTCGTACGTAGTTACTTATAACTTCACCACATCTGCTCTAATTTGTATTAACGCTAATGAATGAATTTGCTTTCAATAATTTAAATATCCCAGTTATCCAATAGACTAGAAGTTGGCATTCCCCTTTTCCAAGGCTCTATGGTATATACAGTAAAGTACATCTTTACTATTTTTATAATGAGTGGTTGTGATGTACGGCATCAACATTGGATCGCTTAGTTTATTTATATTTGTAATGTTTAAATGTTATGTTTTTCATAATTGATGTTTGAGTCCAGGTTTCTTGAGGGTAAATATATTTCTGTCAAACAAGTGATGTTACACATTGCATATTTTCTTATCCCCCCAAGAGTCCGGAGGATGGAGGTTTGGATCATTTGAAAATTTGCACTTACAGCTGTTGATTGTGTTACTCATATTACCGTGGTCTAGCTCAGCTCTCCTGCTTCCCTCTGATGTCTCTTTACTTTATGCTACTGCAACCGGTATGACCAGATAAATCCTCCCCGCATATCACCTCATGTTAGTGTTTCCTGACTACTTGCAGTTTCTCCTTTGTATTGTATTTTCCTGATTCTGACTACCAACTTGGCTACGTCCTTACCTTCCCTCCCCCCATAAACTAAAAGATTAGGGCTCTGTTCACATCTGCGTTGGAGGCTCTATTGCAAATTCCATCACATTTGACAGAAAAAAATAGAGCAATTTTTCCTGGTAAAATCACGGACACCATGAAGGAACCTGACAGTTCCTATTATAAGTCAATGGGGTCCGTTGCATGCCTTGCTGTCCATTATTCGAAGATCTGGCAGTCCACCAAGATGGAGCAGAACACTGGAATTGACAAATGCAGATGTGAACAGAGCACTCTTTGAATGTCTTCTGACTACATCTCGGATCTTCCTGGTACTACTCTCTGACCTTGACCTCCTTCCTGGTAATGACCCTTGGCTATCCTGTCCTGCTCATCTGTATTATCCCTACTATATATCCTTACCCGAAATCCTCAGCAGCACAACAACCGTCAATCGGTGACTATTCTGGGGCCATGACCTGGGCATCTGATCGGAAACGTGTTTTCATCTGCGTGGGGTTAAGGGTGAAAAATGGAAGGTCTCCCTCAGACTCTTTGTCCTAATTAGTCTGTGCCAAACCGGTTGCGTGTTTTACAATAGAGAACAGTACAAAAGCACGAGTAAGGGCTACACTTTTTCTGCTAATATGTACATCCCCGAATTTTGATCTTATTTGAAAAATCATATATAGAAATATATATGACACATGTTCTGGAACTTTTTCTTAAACTTTATTTGTTTGAAGATTTTACTGATGAAACTATGTGTGCTGAATTTAGGTTTTGAATATTTACTACTTTTTATGTGTTCACGGCGAGATAATAATTACTGATGTTCACCGTCTAATGGCACCGTAGCTGAAAATTGTGCACTCCATGAATCCCATTCATGCACAGTACAGCTGCTCTGTGTACATACTTATAAACATATTGTTTTCAAGTCAATAGGAAGCGGCATAATTCAGTATTCCTCTAAAGCTCTGCTGGCATCACAGTTTTAGTCCTTCTCTGTGTGAAATACCATTGGAACCAACAGCGATCAACTAAGTGTATGAAAAAAAAACATAGCCTTATTAAAACTGTAATTATATTATGATTATACCAGTGTAGAACATTATATAACAGCTTAAAGCGAGTGTCCACCTTTTGACACCATGTTGTTTTCGGGTCCAAAATTCTGTAGTGATTAATTTCTTAGTGTATATTTATAGCAGTTGGAGCCTTTTTTTCGGATACAGTGCTTCAAAACCGCTGCATAGACACAGAGTTAAATGATACAGTTCTGTATGCCTGTGTTACAATTCTCGGCAGAGACGTACATTCTCTAAGCTGCAATCGGTTTTAAGCTGGCTAAATTGAGAGTGTGGAGTCTAGGGAATCTCCCTAGTTCTTTACCCTGAACCCCCACAAGGATGTATGAACTTTCCTGGATGTATTCCCAGGTGTGTGCGCTGTAGTGGAATCAGGAGCAAAGCCAGGAGTCATTAAGTTTAGTAGCCAGGAAGTAGCAAGCCAGAGAATGAGACAGAGCCATAGTCAGGAGTTAGGCCGGGACTTAATACCAAGATTAGAACCATAGATTTTAAGTGACAAATCCAAAGGGTGAAAGAAGAGCGTAATCCAGGAATCAGGCCGAGTTCAAGTTAAGGGCCAAAGTCAGAAACAGAGTCAAATAGAAAGAGGAACAATAGCCAAACAAAGGATAAAGTCCCCTTTAAATAAGGATGCCAGGACTGACATCATCCAGAAGCATGGTTGACCCAGCAACCCGATGCTGATGTCCATACAGAGCAGGATGTCTGCCGCCAGGTCTAGCAGGGCCGCAGATACAGATAGGTTCAGAAGGAGAGGCCCGGACACTCAATTGGATGAGGTGAGTAACTGTAACCCCCTACTTAGGGCCCCTTCTGGAGGGGTTCCAAAAGACTTGAGAGGAGACTTCAAATGAAACCTAATGACAAGGTGTGGAGCATAAACAGACGTCGGACTGGGGTTCCTTGGGCCCACCAGAGGAGATGATTTTAAGGGCCTACCTACATCTATGTAGGACATGTACATGTCCACTTTTAATTTCATCAAAGTCCTTGTTATCATTGTACACACAACTTATCATTAATAAGGTCTAATAGGTTATTTGTGAATCATCCCATAAGAAATAGACCCTAGTGGCAAAGTGATTGGCTCCAAAGAGCTACAAATGGAGTTGTCTTCTGCTGGACCTTTAAGGCCCATTATTGTGTTAGTGCCTGTGCCACAGGAGGATCCTCAGGTACTCTGGTGATTCAGTCCGACCCTGACCGTGAACATCTTCCTTAGGAATCTAGGTTCTGTCCTCAGGACCATATTCCTTCCAGAAAATGTGATAAAAGAGATTTCTACAAACCTACTTACAATCCAGTTTAACCTTGAAATCTAATGAGGATTTGATAGCGGGGACAGAAGAACAGAAGAAGTATTTACCGTCGTAGAAAACATGTTAATGACCAGAGATTGAAGACGAAAGATATGGAAACTATTGAGAATCCAGAGAGTAGACGACAGCTTCATGTGAAAATTTACTTGGTTAATATGCTAATCTTCTTAAATACCTGGAATGGCCCAATGAAATGTGGAGCAAGTTTAGAAAATGGAACTTTAAATCTGAAATTCTTTGTGAACAGCCAGACTATTCCCAGAAACAATTTTGAGACCCTGCCGTCAGTGCTTATCAGCACCCCTTTTGGCCTTGGCAGCAGTAGTCTTCAAATTCTTATGGACAACTGACCAGATGTTCTGAAGATAATTGCACATCCCTACAACAGCAAGTACCTGAGGCTGTGCCGTGAAACGGAAGAAGAATATTTGGACTTCGATCGTTGACTGTTTTAAATTGAGTTTTACCTGACAACTCGGAAATGTGGTTATTGTGGATAAGTTCAGCTCAAAGTAAGAGATTAGACCAATTATCCTGATGAACATTGGCATAGTTACATAGTTAGTACGGTTGAAAAAAGACACATGTCCATCAAGTTCAACCAAGGGATGGGAATAGGGAAGGGAAAAATTTCTACACATTGACATAGGAGCTGATATTTTTTCGTTCTAGGAAATTATCTAAGCCTTTTTTAAAGCCATCTACTGTCCCTTCTGTGACCTTGCTTGGTGTTATCTGCAAAAATAGAAATAGTGCTATTAATCCCACTCTCTATATCATTAATAAATAAGTTGAATAATAGTGGTCCCAGCACAGAACCCTGGGGTACACAACTTATTACCGGGGATCATTCAGAGTATAAATCATTGACCGTATCTCTGGATACGGTCCTTGAGCCAATTTTCAATCCCAATTACAAACTATACTTTCTAAACCTATAGTCCTTAATTTACCCATTAGACTTCTATGAGGGACAGTGTCAAATGCCTTTGCAAAGTCCAAAAACACTATATCCACAGCGGCCCCTCTGTCTAGGCTTCTACTCACTTCTTCATAAGAACCAATCAGGTTGGTTTGACATCAATGCTGTCCTTAGTAAAACCGTGCTGGCTGTCGCTTATAATACTATTTTTTGTCACATACACCTGTATATAGTCCCTCAATAGCCCCTCAAACATTTTTTCCACGATGGATGTTAAGCTTACTGGTCTATAATTACCCGGGGAAGACCTAGAGCCCTTTTTGAAAATAAGCACCACATTTGCCCTGCGCCAGTCCCTTGGCACTATACCAGTCACTAGAGAATCTCTGAATATTATGAAGAGGGGGACAGAAATAACTTAACTAAGCTCTTTAAGAACTCTAGGATGTAACCCATCTGGTCCCGGGGCCTTGTGCACCTTTATTTTATTTAACTTAGCTTGGACCATATCTACATTTAGCAAATTTAGTATATTAATTGATGTATTAAGAGCACTGGCACCAGCTACATCAGCTGCTCTTTCTTCTGTTGTATATACAGAGCTGAATAACCCATTTAGCAACACTACTTTCTCTCGATCCTATGTAACCAACTCCCCATTACCACTATCTAGGGGTCCTACATGTTCAGACCTTGGCTTTTTTGCATTTACATACTTGAAGATTTTTTGTGGATTTGTTTTACTATCCTTGGCCACCTGCCTTTCATTTTGTATTTTTGCTGATTTTATTAAAGGGGTATTCCGGAACTAAAAAATTACATTTATTTAAATAAAACAATGAAAAAGATATAACTTTCCAATGTACTTACGTTTCATCAGATGGCTGTAGCGTCGTATATCCTCCTCCGTCGCCGTCCCCTTAGCAATGCAAAATCTGCACTTCCTGTGCAGACCCGTCCATTTGGTCTTCTGCCTTGCTTCCGGTTTCCGGCTTACACACTGTACGGTTACGTCAAAAATGACGTAACCGTACCACGTGCTTCTTTATTGAATTAGAGCATGCGTGGTGAACACACTCCACCGCGCATGCTCTGTGAAATTATGTGGCTGCGTCTTCAGCGGCCGTGTATATTACACTGCGCATGCGCAAGGTTGAAGGTGTGTAGCGGTGTGTATACGAAGTTGCAGGAATAACGGCCGTTTCGGCCGTCTTCCCGACAGGTGCAGGAGCTGTGACAGCTGCTGTCTCGTACAGCAGCTGCCGCAGCTCCTACAGCGGGGACCGATCGCTGTGTCCCCGCTGTCTAACCCCTTAAAAGCCGCGTTCTATAGAGATCGCGGGTTTTTAGGGGTTAAGTTACCATCGCCGGCCTGCTACACGATAGCGGCCGGCGATGGTTACTATGGCAACCGGACACCAAACAAAGGCGTCCGGCTATGCCATCGACGGAAGCCTAGTGGGTCCTGACAAAGTCAGGACCCACTATGCTTGCTGTCAGTGAATAGCTGACAGTTCTAATACACTGCACTACGGATGTAGTGCAGTGTATTAGAATAGCGATCAGGGCCTCCTGCCCTCAAGTCCCCTAGTGGGACAAAGTAATAAAGTAAAAAAAAAAGTTAAAAAAGATGTGTAAAAATAAGAAATTAAAAGTTAAAAAAATCCCCCTTTTTTTCCCTTATCAGTCCTTTTTTATTAATAAAAATATATAAATAAACGATACATAATTGGTATCGCCGCGTCCGTAACGGCCTGAACTACAAAATTATTTCGTTATTTATCCCGCGCGGTGAACGCCGTAAAAGAAAATAATAATAAACCGTACCACAATCACAATTGTTTGGTCACTTCACCTCCCAAAAAATGTATTAAAAATAGATCAAAAAGTTGCATTTACCGAAAAATGGTACTGATGGAAAATACAGTTCGTTACGCAAAAAATAAGTCCTCGCACGGCTTTATTGATGGAAAAATTATAAAGTTCTGGCTCTTAGAATAAGGTAACAAAAAGTGAATGATTTTTTACAAAACGTATTTTATTGTGCAAACGCCATAAGACATAAAAAAACTATAAACATCTGGTGTCACCGTAAGGCCGAGTTTACACGAGCGTGTGCGTTTTGTGCAAGCAAAAAGCGCGGCGTTTTGCGTGCGCAAAAAGCACTTAACAGCTCCGTGTGTCAGCCCTTTATGATGCGCGGCTGCGTGCTTTTCGCGCAGCCGCCATCATTATGACACTCCGTTTGGATGTTTGTAAACAGAAAAGAACGTGGTGCTTTTCTGTTTTCATTCATCCTTTACAGTGCTGTTGCGTGAATCACGCGCGTCCCACGGAATTGCTTCCGTGCGACATGCGTGGTTTTCACACACCCATTGACTTCAATGGGTGCGTGATGCGCGAACAGCGCACAAATATAGGACGTCGTGCGTTTCACGCAGCGGACATACGCTGCGTGAAAATCACGTACCTGTCTGCACGGCCCCATAGAGTAACATAGGTCCCTGCGACGCGCGTTGCAAAAACGTATAATACGCTCGTGTAAATGAGCCCTAATCGTATCGCCCCATAGAATAAAGTGAATATGTCATTTATAGCGCACGGTGAACGCTGTAACAAAAATAGAATTAAAAAACAATAGAATTGCTGTTTATTAGTCACCGCGCCACTTAAAAATAGAATAAAAACTGATCAAAAAGCTGCATGCACCCCAAGAAAACTACAATGTATTCCTCAAGTGGTCTAGTTTCCAAAATGGGATCACCTTTTGGGGGTTTCCACTATTTTGGTACCACAAGACCTATTCAAACCGGACATGGTGCCTAATAAAAAGGCGGCCTCAAAATCCTCTGGGTGCTCCTTTGCTTCTGAGGCCGGTGCTTCAGTCCATTACCGCCCGAGGGCCACATGTGGGATATTTCTACTGCAGAATCTGGACAATAAGTATTGAGTTGCGTTTCTCTGGTAAAACATTTTGTGCATAAACTTTCTAAATGCTGTTGTGAATACTTTGAGGGGTCTAGTTTCTAAAATGTCGTGTTTCATAGGGGTGTCTAATATATAGGCCCCTCAAAGCCACTTCAGAACTGAACTGGAAGCCCAAAAAAAATAATTAGGCAATACTTCGCTTCTATACGAACTAGTTAGCGATTCACAGTGTGATGAAGTAAGGGGAAGCAGCGCTTATACGAGCGGTGCACCCCCTTCAAACAGCCGATGACTTTTCAGTTCACAGGTAGCAGAGTTACATGATGGGGAATTTGTTTTCCTGTTGTGTAACTCTGCTACCTGTCAATGGAAAAATCAGCTGCCAGAGTGAAAAATGTTTCCACACAGAGGAGTACCGCAAAGAAACACCTGGGAATCAGACATGATGGACTAACATTTTTCCCTGTGGTGGATGACTTTTCAGTTGACAGGTAGCAGAGTTACATGAAGGGGAATTATTTTTCATCGATGGCTAGTTAGGAGCGCTGCTTCCCTTTAGTTTTTTCTTGCTCACTGTGAATCTCCGACACAGGATGCAGCGGCGATCCACAGGTATTGCTCCTTTTATCCCAATTCACATGTTAGAATTCAATTTTTTTTATTTTATATATATATATAAAATACAGTATTTAAAACTAAGACTGTATAAACAGTTAATATACATTTAGAAAACTTATAATTATAAAGACCAAACTTTACGTATCATCATATAGGGTCAGTGTTGTTTAAAAACGCAGATATCCAGTGATTTCAGCTTGTGCTAGCAGTAATAGAATGAGAGCACCAAAATGAAGACTGGGATTGCAGAAGTTAGTAGAGCTGGGTGTAGTAGGCGGAGCAAGTGCACTGCTGCATGCACATTGCATGCTGGGACTAGAGCAGTGCATGCAGGGAGGAGAAACACAGGAAGAGAAGAGGAATGAACTTACTGAGCAAAACAAACCTCTCCAGGTAAACAATAGGGAGTAATGTTACTAAAACCATTTATTATCAAGAAAAAGCTAGACAGAGTGCACTAATATCTTAATAGAGGAACATTGCATTGATTTAAGAAATAAAAAAAAGTATTGGAAAACCCCTTTAAGCTCTTTATAATTTACATAGCTACAGCTGTACCTTCGGATTTGTATTTTTCAAATGCCCTTTTTGTGTCATATATTGCTCTTTTTACAGAAGGCGTAAGCCATGTGGGGTTTAATTTTAGTCGTTTATACTTGTTACCTATAGGAATAACATTTTTGCAAAGTAGATTTTAAGATCTCCCATTTATCATTTATACCATTATTTGACATTAGTTCTTCCCAGTCTATATCCTAAATTGCAGCCGCCATCCTGGGGAAATTGGCCTTCTTAAAATTAAGTGTTTTTGCCCTCCCAGCTTGTGTTTGTTTTTTACAGTACAGGTAAAATATAACTATATTGTGATCACTGTTACCGAGGTTTTCATGAACATTGACATTCCCAACAAGCTCTGCATTATTAGAAATGACCAGATCCAACAGAGCATCACCTCTAATCAGGTCTTCCACAAACTGGCCCACAAAATTTTCCTGCAACAGTTTGAGAAAATTTCTTCTCTTCGCAGTTGAAGACGAACCATGACACCAAATAATATCCTGGTAATTAAAATCTCCCATTATCATTACAGTACCCGCCTGTGCAGCCCGCTCCATCTGTTTATATAGCTGATCTTCCATCCCCTCAGTTATATTAGCGGGTTTATAGATTACACCAAAGGTAATTTTTTCAGTGTTTACCTCCCTTTGTAATTCCACCCTTCAAGGTTTCAACCTCCTCACAATCTTCACCCACTATTGTCTCTTTCACACTCGCCTTCATATCACTTCTCACATACAGACATACACCACCGCCTTCATATCACTTCTCACATACAAACATACACCACCGCCTTTCCTATTTGCCCTGTCTTTCCGAAACAGTTTAAAACCTGTAAATTTATAGCCCAGTCATGTGAGGAGTCTAGCCATGTTTCAGCAACACTTACTATGTCTATATGTTCCTCCAGTACCAAGGCCTCCAGCTCCCCCATTTTGCTTGTTAGGCTTCTGGCATTTGTGAACATACACTTTAACTTGCATTTCAAATTGTCACGTTTGGTATCCGAAATGTGATTATTGACATTATTTGGGCATTTCTATTTTCATTGCTGTTTTGTAACAAAAGGATCTCCTTATCCTGTTGTCTAGTCCTCTTCCCACAGTCTATTTCTCCCCCCACCTATATAGTCTGACCCCTCTCTAACCTAACTACCCCTTTATTTTCCACATTGACCTACATAGATTCAGAGATACTGCTCAAGGAGCTGGATGATTTCTTCCATCTGACTGTTACTCTGAGTATGGTCCAAAAAGAAAAGTCAACCGAAATCTTTAAAGCTTTAGACAGTGCGCTCCAGAATTTAGGAACAATCCGTACGCCTTGATCTGAGAAATTGTGAGCTAGAAGACCATGGCAGCAAATTATTTTCTTGAAAAATATCTGAGCCATCTGAGGAGTAAGTGAAGGCTGGACAGCGGTACAAAATGGGCCATTTTAGAGAAACAATCCACCACTACCCAAATGGTAGTGAATCTCTGAGCAGGAGGCAAATCAATGAAAAAGTCCATTGAGATCTCAATAAAAGGTTCGGTGGTCAGGGCCGCCATCAGGAATTTCAGGGCCCCCTACAGCTAAATTTTCTGGGCCCCCCTACCGTGGCACCGCCTGTTAACGGGTACTCCGTCCAGCACCATATCATGGTACCCAGGGCCGCCATCAGGGGGGGTATTATGGGTACTGATGTGAGAGGCCCGGCCAAACCTAATTGAAAGGGGGGCCCGGCAACTGCCGTGACTTGCCTTTGGTAGAAAAAAAAAACAGGCCCCTGCAATGGGGCTTGTTTTTTTCACCAAAAGAATGTCGTGAGCTGCGGGCCCCCCTTTCAATTAGGTTTGGCCGGGCCTCTCACATCAGTACCCATAATACCCCCCTTATGGCGGCCCTGGGTAGCATGGGGGTCGTCATGGGGGCCGTCAAACACTGCCGCCCGTGCGACCGATCGCGCGCACCCGCAAACTCCCGCGCATGCGCACCCGCGAACTGCGCACCGAATTTTGAGGCAGATTTTGACCTGCCCAAACTATCTTGCCGCATTTTTTGCCCGCGGTGATTGAGGACAGCAGACAAAAAACGCAGGGAAAAATGCATTTTCTGCCTCCTATTGATTTCGATGGCAGGTCAGAGGCGGAACCGCGGCAAGAAAGGACGTGCTGCTTTTCCTTTTTTCCGCGACTGGCTCCCATTGATTTCAGATTAAATCAATGGGAGGCGGTTTTGGAAGTTCTTTGGTGCTGATTCTGACGCAGTGTCCGAGTCAATATCAAGGCCCAAAAACTCTGTGAACTGGGCCTTATTGTTAGGGCTTATTCAGACGAACGTGTAATACATCCGTGCAATGTGCGTCATTTTCACGCGCCTCGCACGGACCTATGTTACTCTATGGAAAACGGACCTATGTTCCTCGTAGGAAAACGAAAAAATACCCAAAAACTTTTTAACCAACTTTATACAATCTACAAATGGGGTCAGGGGGATGGGAATCAGAATGGATAGGGGAACATACTCACCAGCCTGTATGTCCTGTCGGCAATGTAGAGGAGCTGGGGGGCGGGATCTCCACACGCAGCTTCAGCACATGCTGCATCTTCCCCTCCAGTGAAGCTACAACAGGTATTCAGGGGCTGCCGCGAGTGTTGCTAGGGGAGTGTCGCTAGGGGGGTGTCGCTAGGGGGGTGCCGCGGGCGTTGCGAGGGGGGCCCGTGAGCGTTGCGAGGGGGGGCCCGTGAGCGTTGCGAGGGGGGGGCAACAGTCCGAGGGGGGGGGCGACGGCAGCCCGGCGGGCCCCTTTTACTTCATCCATGTGGCCGGGCCCCTGACGGGAGTACTAGTAATACCCCCCTGATGGCGGCCCTGTCGGTGGTAATGGGCAAGGGCTGGAGGAGTCCCAACGGTGCTTGCCTTGCTGGTTTGAACTGGACACAAGTGCTACAGGAGGCAACAAACTCTTTAACTTCTTGTCTACATTCTGGCCACGAGAGTAATTTGCTGATACATTTGACTCCAGGGTGTCCTGACAATAAAGAAGAATGAGCTCAAGATAACACTTTCTGCCCCAGATCAGGAGATACAAAGTAACATCCTCTAGGAGGAATTTCAGGAGAAATATTGGTAGTGGCCAGAAAACAGTTGGGGTCATAATATGTGCCAAATCTTCAGGAAGGGAATCAGATCAAAAGACCTGGAAAGAGCTTCCAAAAATTTAAGATGAAATCAAATCGTGAAAAGGAGAGTAGTTAGCCTGCTTCACGTGGATTGAGTCCTCGAGCAGACTGGAGATACTCCAAATTTTAGTATTCAGTAAAGTATTTGTCAGGAAATTTTGTGACCTCCAATAGATGTTGCCATTCCTCCAGGACAAGTTTCACTGCCAGCTATTCTCGGTCTCTAATAGAATTGTTTTTCTCAGCAGAACAGAAGCAGACACATTTTACCCTGGTATTGCTGGAAATAAACCGACCCAACTCCGACTGAGGAACCATCAACCTCTAAGGCTGGGTTCACACGAGCACATTAACGTCCGTAATGGACGGACGTATTTCGGCCGGACCGAACTCCGGGCTCCTAGCATCGTAGTTATGTACGACGCTAGCAGTCCCTGCCTCTCCGTGGAACTACTGTCCCGTACTGAAAACATGATTACAGTACGGGACAGTTGTCCTGCAGAGAGGCAGGGACTCCTAGCATCGTACATAACTATGATGCTAGGAGCCCGGCTCCCTGCACTGAGTTCGGTCCGGGACTTCCGGCCGAAATACGTCAGTCCACTACGGACGTTAATGTGCTCGTGTGAACCCAGCCTAAGAAGAACAGCTTACTTGGATCAGGATAATGGGGAGCCAAAGCCGAAGAGTAGAATTTCTTCAAATGGCAGAAGGCTTGAACTGCAGATTTCGGGTATTAGTCCCCTTTTGGTTTCGGGCAGTAAGAGGAGAAACAACACCTGAGAAAATGTTTAAATGAATTAACGATAATGAGTTTTCAGATTTTGAAAGTAGATTAATTTGTAATTTAGGTAGACCAGTGTAACGTCCACCAGGTTTGTGAACCCACTGGGCCACTCTGACGTAACAGAGTAGCAGCATGTCAAACAATATGGGACAGTCGGTGGTACCTGGATGGCAGGCTGTGCCGGATAGCCGGAAGCGGTTTTGCTGGATTATTGGAAGCTAGTTTGTGCTGGATTATCAGAAGATGGTTTGTGCTAGAATATCAGAAGCTGGTTTGTGCTGGCTTATCGGAAGCTGATTTGTGCTGGATTATCGGAAGCTGGCTTGTGCTGGATTATCGGAAACTGGCTTATCACAGACAATGGACACGGATGCTGAAGTCGTCACAGACATTGGACATCACACGGACATGGATACTGCAGTCGTCACGGACACTGGACTTGACACGGTCACCGGACATGGATACTGGAATCAGGAATAGAACCTTTGCAGACTAACACAAGGTTAGCAACAACATTACTCAGGCACTGGGGGAATGGGCAGGGTCACTTATAAGGGCCAGAGTGCGCAGGGATAGGCTGGGGACAATTTTATTGGTGCGCGCTGGCCCTTTAAGAATTGGCACAAACGCGCACCCTACAGGACAGACAGGGAAAGGAAGCAGAGAGAAGAGTGTGCTGGCATCCTTGGGCTGTGCTTAAGAGGGGGATGCCGTCAGTCTGCGGCTGCAGGCATTACAGTACCCTCTTAAGTCCAGAGTGTAGGAGGAAATTCTTGATGAGCGCTGGGGCATCAATATTCTCCTCAGGTTCCCAAGATTTCTTCTCAGGACCAAAACCCTTCCAATCCACAAGTTAATAGGTCCTCCCTCCTACTTTCTTGTACTCCAGAATCTCCTTGACCTCGAAGACCTCTGCAGAACCGCTGGGAGCAGTTCCAGAATTAGATGATTTGCTGTGCCGATTGAGAACTACTGGTTTCAGGAGAGACACATGGAAGGAGTTGGGAATTTTGAGCGTAGGATGCAGATGTCGTTTGTACGACGCAGGATTGATTTGTAGGAAGACATCAAATGGAGAGAAATCTAGGAGCAAATTTGTAAGAAGGAACCTTCAAGTGAATATTTTTAAAAGACATCCAGACATTAGCTTCGGGGGGAAATTGAGGAGGTGGCTTTCTCTTCCTATCAGCATATCTCTTCAACCGTGACACCGCCTGCAAGATTGCTGACTTGGTCTGTTGCCAGATCTGGAGAAAGTTTCCATAGGAAACATTGGCTGTGGGAACTTTGAAGGTAGCAGTGGATTCACTTGTATGATTATTATACGAGAATTCGGCCCACGGAAGGAGATGTACCCAGTTGTCATGTTGAACTGGTACAAAATGGCAGAGGTAGTTTTCGGGCACTTGATTAATTCGTTCAACTTGGCCATTGGATTGTGAATGGTACGCAGAAGAGAAATCCACTTTGATGTCCAAGTAGTTTACATAGGGCTCTCCAGAATTTGGATGTGAACTGGACACCACGATCAGAGACAATGTGGAGAGGCAATCCATGCAGACATAAGACATGCTGAATCAAGAGGCTTGCCAGACGAGGAGCTGAGGGAAGACCAGACAGAGGAACAAAATGTGCCATCTTGGAAAAATGATCCACAATGACCCAGACAGTGGTACAGACAGGGAGGACGCTCTGTAATAAAATCCATGGCAATATGCTAATAGGGACTATCAGGAACTAGCATTGCAGTAGACCCACATGCTTGAAATGAGTAGCTTTGTTTTGGGAACACTTGGTACAGTTGGAGATAATGAGATAATGTCCTGGACATCCTCGGGTAGCGTGGCCCACCAATAGTGGCTGGTGGTGAAATCCTGGGTTTTTCGAATGCCAGACTGACCTGCCAACTTGGAGTCTGCAGTAGGGACATAGGTTTTCCCTGGAGGAATGTTTTTGCTCTGCAGAGGAGTAACAGATATAATGTGTGAGGGGTCAATGATGTGATGTAGGTCCTCTTCATTGTCGGTATTCTCAAACGAGTGGGATAGAGCGTCTACTTTCATGTTTTTGAACATAAAACATGCCAAAGATAAGTGACCACCTGGCTTGATGTGGATTTAAACGTTGTGCCAACTGTAAGTAGGTTCTTGTGATCTGTGTAGATGACAACTGGTTGTGCAGAACCTTCCAACAGATGCCTCCACTCTTCTAGGGCTAACTTGATGGCTAGGAGTTCATGATTACCAATGCAATAATTATTTTCGGCTGCCAAGAAGAGTTTAGTGAAAAAGACACAGGAGACAGTTTTTCCCTTAGAGTTTTTCTGGAAGAGGAGAGACGTCCAGCCCCTATGGAAGATGCGTCAACCTCAATGAAAACTGACAGGAGACATCAGGATGGTGTAGAATTGAGACAGAATTAAAGGACCTTTTAAGCTCTAAGAATGCAGATTCAGCCTCAGGAGGTCAACTCTTAGTTCTTTTTGGTGAGGGCTGAAATGGGAGCATTAAAGGGAATGTGTTGCCAGCAAAACATGTTTTTTTTTTTTTAGTTAAACAATTAGTGTGTAGGTGATTAAACATTGTTCTAATTTTTTTTATTTTTTTCATGAGTCAGGAAATATTATAAATTGGATTCAATTTATAATATTTCCCAGCACTGGTCACTAGATGGAGCAATTCCCAAAATTGCTTTATGCTGCAAAATTGGGAAAAAATCCCTTGCTCTAGTGAGCTCTCAGAATCCCCCCCTCCTTTATCCTGGCTAGTGCCGGGAGAAACGAGGGGTTTGAACGGTCTAACCTCCTACACTGTGTGTCGCTATTTTTTGAGCTAACACACAGTGTAGAAGGTTTACATACACTAGTAAACACACACTGAAACACGAACATACATAGAAATCACTTACCTGCTCCAGTCGCCGCCGCTCCCTCCGGTCCGTCCGCTCCGTCTGCTGCCGCTGCTCCATGTGCACAAGTCCGGAAGCCGCGACCGGAAGTAGTAATCTTACTGTCCGGCCGCGACTTCCGGTCCACAGGAAAATGGCGCCGGACGGCGCGCATTTCAAATTGGACTGTGTGGGAGCGGCGCATGCGCCGTTCCCACACACACGGTGTACACCATAGTGGATGGAATGGGCCCCGTTCGCAGTCCCTATGGGACTGGAGCTACCGTATTCCATGTCTGTATGTGTCGTTAATCGACACATACAGAAATGGAGAAAAAAAATGGCAGCCCCCATAGGGAAGAAAAAGTGTAAAAATAGAAAAAAGTAACACACAAACACACAAATAAATATAAACGTTTTTGATAAAACCCTAACATAAAACTGATATAAAAAAAAATATTTGGTGACACTGTTCCTTTAAAGGGAATGTGTCGCAAATTAAACCTTTTTTTTTAAGTAAGTTACTTATTTCTGTTATATTTTGTACCTTTTTTGCTATATTTTTTTTCTTCCACATGGTAGAAAGTATTAAAAATGAAATAATAATTTGACATGTTTTCCTATGTTGGCCACCAGAGGGAGCATTTCCCAGAATTACAGCAAGGTGAATAAGGCAAAGCAACGTGACTCACAGCTGCCGTAAATGTGGGAGGGAATCTCACCCCCCCCTCCTACAAACCAGGAAAAGGTGTCTTCAAATTGCTAAGCAGTGTCCGGCTGCCATTTTGGGGGTGATTGTTGAAATGCAGCTGACAGAAGCTATAGGACACACCAAAAGCCTAAGGGTATGTTCACACGCTTACTAAACAAAGGGAAAACAGCTCCTGATTTTCAGCCATTTTTTAATCAAACTCGTGTTTTTTGCTGTGTTTTTTACGGCCGTTTTTGGAGCTGTTTTTCTATCGAGTCAATGAAAAACGGCTCCATAAACATCCCAAGAAGTGATATGAACTTCTTTTTGGCAGGCGTCTTTTTACATGCCGTTTTTGGAAAAAACGCCCCGTCGGAACAGAACGCCGTGTTTCCCAATGGGCAGATGTTTGGAGGCGTTCTGCTTCAGATTTTTCAGCCGTTTTTTTGGGACATTTACGGCCCGAAAAACGTCTGAAAACAATGCGTGTGAACATACCATTAGAGTGATTAAAGTGAAGTGAATGACTTTTCAGTTGACAGGTTAACACGGCGTGTATTTGACATGTTTTTTTGTGTGCATTTTACATGCCTCTCCTGCTAAATGTCTTTATCCTTCCATCCTGCTGACAGTCTCCTCCAGGATCACCACCCAATACTGCTGACAGTCTCCTACAACGTCCCCATACAATCCTGCTGACTGTCTCCTCCAGCGTCACCATACAATCCTGCTGACAGTCTCCTCCAGCATCACCATACAATCCTGCTGACAGTCTCCTCCAGCGTCACCATACAATCTTGCTGACAGTCTCCTCCAGCATCACCACCCAATACTGCTGACAGTCTCCTCCAACGTCCCCATGCAATCCTGCTGACAGTCTCCTCCAGCATCACCATACAATACTGCTGACAGTCTCCTCCAGCATCACCATACAATCCCGCTGACAGTCTCCTCCAGCATCACCATACAATCCTGCTGACAGTCAACTCCAGCGCCACCATACAATCTTGCTGACAGTCTCCTCCAGAATCACCACCCAATACTACTGACAGTCTCCTCCAGCATCACCACCCAATACTGCTGACAGTCTCCTCCAACGTCCCCATACAATCCTGCTGACCGTCTCCTCCAGCGTCACCATACAATCCTGCTGACAGTCTCCTCCAGCATCACCATACAATCCTGCTGACAGTCTCCTCCAGCGTCACCATACAATCTTGCTGACAGTCTCCTCCAGCATCACCACCCAATACTGCTGACAGTCTCCTCCAGCATCACCACCCAATACTGCTGACAGTCTCCTCCAACGTCCCCATGCAATCCTGCTGACAGTCTCCTCCAGCATCACCATACAATACTGCTGACAGTCTCCTCCAGCATCACCATACAATCAATCCCGCTGAGAGTCTACTCCAGCATCACCACCCAATACTGCTGACAGTCTCCTTCAGCGTCCCCACCCAATATTGCTGACAGTCTCCTCCAGCATCAACATAAAATCTTGCTGACAGTCTCCTCGAGCATCACAACCCAATACAGCTGACAGTCTCCTCGAGCATTACAACCCAATACAGCTGACAGTCTCCTCCAACGTCCCCATACAATCCTGCTGACAGTATCCTCCAGCATCACCATATAATCCTGCTGACAGTCTCTTCCAGCATCACCATACAATCCTGCTGACAGTCTCCTCTAGCATCACCACCCAATACTACTGACAGCCTCCTCCAGCGTCCCCATACAATCCTGCTGACAGTCTCCTCCACCATCCCTATACAATCTTGCTGTCAGTCTCCTCCGCAGTAGAGGAGACTGTCACACCACTCTGTGATAGGAAGAACCATCTGCTCCTGATAGTCTCCTCCAGCATCACCATACAATCCTGCTGACAGTCTCCTCCAGCATCAACATACAATCTTGCTGACAGTCTCCTCGAGCATAACCACCCAATACAGCTGACAGTCTCCTCCAGCGTCCCCATACAATCCTGCTGACAGTCTCCTCCAGCATCACCATACAATCCTGCTGACAGCCTCCTCCATTGTCCCCATACAATCTTGCTGACAGTCTCCTCCGCAGTAGAGGAGACTGTCACACCACCCTGTGATAGGAATAACCATCTGCTGCTGACAGTCTCCTCCAGCGTCACCATACAATCCTGCTGACAGTCTCCTCCAGCATCACCACCCAATACTGCTGACAGTCTCCTCCAGCGTCCCCACCCAATATTGCTGACAGTCTCCTCTAGCATCACCATACAACCTTGCTGACAGTCTCCTCCAGGATCACCACCCAATACTGCTAACAGTCTCCTCCAGCGTCACCATACAATCCTGCTGACAGTCTCCTCCAGCATCACCATACAATCTTGCTGACAGTCTCCTCCAGCATCACCACCCAATACTGCTGACAGTCTCCTTCAGCATCCCCATACAATCCTGCTGACAGTCTCCTCCAGCATCACCATACAATCCTGCTGACAGTCTCCTCCAGCATCACCACCCAATACTGCTGACAGTCTCCTCCAGCGTCCCCATACAATCTTGCTGACTGTCTCCTCCGCAGTAGAAGAGACTGTCACACCACTCTGTGATAGGAATAACCATCTGCTAATGACAGTCTCCTCCCCGACCTCCTACTGACGGATAACTCACCTCCTCACCCGATCACAGTCCGCACACCGTCCACACTGACAATACATCTAGCGACAGGGGGGGGGGGGCGTCAGGGGGTCACGAGAGCGGGGGTCTGTGAGAGAGAGAGGGACAGACAGACACACACACACACACCTTACCTGCAGTGCAGCTGGTCTTCATAATGGTGCCTGCTATCTCTCTACAAACCAGCTTATCTGCTGTGTGACTCTGAACTGCGTCTGTGCAGTATAGAGCCAGATAGCAGAAGCAATGAACGGCTCCCGTTCATTGTGTCCCATGCCCTGTAGCTGCCGTATTCCATCTGTGTATGTGTCATTAAGAGACACATACAAAGATTAAATAAAACATGGCAGCCCGCAGTACAGTAAGAAGGTGTAAAAAAAAACTTTGTGTGTGAAATATTAAAATAAGTCAATATAATACTTTATTAAATAAAAACACATAAATTAATTTTAAAAAAATCATGACACTGTCCCTTTAAGCAAAGAAAAATTAGGTATAAATTGTCGGTAAAAGTTTGCAAAACCCAGAAACCTCTGTATAGCACGAAGAGCTTGAGGACAAGTCCATTCAGGAATGGACTTACCTTTCTCTGAATCCATCTGGAATCCATGATTGGGGACAATATAGCCCTGGAGGGGCAGGAAATTGTTTTCAAAGATGCATTTCTCCAATTTATCGTAGAGGTTGTTCCCCCTTTACTGCGACAGGACTTGGCGAACATGCTTCCGATGTGTCGTCAGATCAGGTAAGTAGATCAAGATGTCATCCAGATAGACTACCACGCAGACATACAAGAGATCACGGAATATATAGTTCACAAATTATTGAAACACAGTTGGAGCATTACACAAACCGAAGGGCATCACAAGATATTTATTGTAAGAAGGTATGGAATTTCCTGGTTGGATTCCAAAATTGCGCGTGTACTGTAGCGGAGTCAGGAGTGTAGCCAGGGATATTTAACAGTTTAGCAGTCAGGAAGTAGCAAGCCATAGGATGAGACAGAACCGTAGTTAGGAGTCAGGCCAGGAGTTGATACCAGGAGTAGAACCACAGGAACGAAGCGACAAATCCAAAAGGTGAGACAGGAGTGTAATAAATGAACAAGGTAAAGGGGAAGGTCAGGATCAGAGTCGAATAGTAATAGAAACAACAGTCAAACAAAGAATGTATCTTGATCTGGAGTGAAGGCTGGAGTCCCCGTTAAATAGGCCGCCAGGACTGATGTAATCCAGGAGTGCCGATTGCCGTGCTGACAGCCATGCAGAGGAGGAGGGCTGTGGCCAGATCGAGCAGGACTGCGGCTGAAAATTGGAGCTGAAGAGGAGGAATTTGGTTGCCTACCAACTGGACGTGGCCATCGGCTTGAGTCGCGTTCACTCAGGAAGACTGGAACCGGCGCATGGGCTTTATAAATATGATGGTCGGCCTAAACATCATATTTTTCAATGCATTCACAACAGAAAATTGGCGTAACTACATGGAAAAATCTGCCACAATTTGTTTTCTTCTTCAAACCAACCTGATTTGTTTTTATGAAGAGGTGAGTAGAAGCCTAGACAGAGGGGCCACTGTGGATATAGTGTTTTTGGACTTTCACAGTCCCTCATAGACATCTAATGGGTAAATTAAGGACTATAGGTTTAGAAAGTATAGTTTGTAATTGGATTGAGAATTGGCTCAAGGACCGTATCTAGAGAGTTGTGGTCAATGATTCCTACTCTGAATGGTCCCCGTTATAAGTGGTGTACCCCAGGGTTCAGTGCTGGGACAACTGTTATTCAACTTATTTATTTATGATATGGAGGATGGGATTAATAGCACTATTTCTATTTTTGCCAAAGACACGAAGCTATGTAGTAATGTTCAGTCTATAGAAGATGTTCGTGAATTGCAAGCTGATTTGAACACACTAAGTGTTTGGGCATCCACTTGGCAGATGAAGTTTAATGTAGATAAATGTAAAGTTATGCATCTGGGTACCAACAACCTGCATGCATCATATGTCCTAGGGGGAGCTACACTGGCGGATTCACTTGTTGAGAAGGATCTGAGTGTACTTGTAAATCATAAACGAAATAACAGCATGCAGTGTCAATCAGCTGCTTCAAAGGCCAGTAAGATATTTTCGTGTATTAAAAGAGGCAGAGACATAATATTACCACTTTACAAAGCATTAGTGAGGCCTCATCTTGAATATGCAGTTCAGTTCTGGGCTCCAGTTCATAGAAAGGATGCCCTGGAGTTGTAAAAAATACAAAGAAGAGCAACAAAGCTAATAAGGGGCATGGAGAATCTAAGTTATGAGGAAAGATTAAAAAAACGAAACCTATTTAGCCTTGAAAAAAGACGATTAAGGGGGGACATGATTAACTTATATAAATATATTAATGGCACATACAAAAAATATGGTGAAATCCTGTTCCATGTAAAACCCCCTCAAAAAACAAGGGGGCACTCCCTCCGTCTGGAAAAAGAAAGGTTCAAACTGCAGAGGCGACAAGCCTTCTTTACTGTGAGAACTGTGAATCTATGGAATAGTCTACCGCAGGAGCTGGTCACAGCAGGGACAGTAGATGGCTTTAAAAAAGACTTAGATAATTTGCTAGAACGAAAAAATATCAGCTCCTATGTCAATGCGTAGAATTTTTGTTTCATCCCTTCCCTTTTCCTATCTCTTGGTTGAACTTGATGGACATGTGTCTTTTTTCAACCGTACTATGTAACTACGTATGTAACCACTAGAACAGCGCATGGGCTTCATAAATATGATTGTCGGCCTAAACATCATAGATTTCAATGCATTCACAATAGAAAATTGGCGTAACTACATTGAAAAATCTGCCCCAATTTGTTTTCTTCTTTGACAGTAGGACAGCCCCATATTTTTCAGGCAAACTGAGATGATCACAGGGTCCAGCAGCTGGAGCTCATCTGTACTAAAAAGCATTACATGATCAAGCATGTTTATTCTTTCACACTTCATTTTTTTAGTATCATTCTAAATTTCTAAAGACGGTGACAATTTTTTAAGATTTGCTCTTGACACCTAATTTTTCATTAATTACCTTAATGTACAGTACAATCCCTACTGTGCTGCAGAAAATTTCCCTAGACCTATTAATTGCCAGTTCTGTCAGGGTCCGCGGCAATGCTGTCACGGCATAAAGGTTACCGGTCTTCGAGGGCACAGAACACATTGCTGTTCAGTGCACGTCGGCATGTAGGTAATCAGTGGGATTAAAATAACAAATGAAAAACAGATTAACTGGGTTCTAAACTCCGTGGTGTAAATTTTGATTTCTTGGTTGTCAGCTGGCAGCTGACGTTTTATCAGCTAGAGTAATACGAATTTTATTAAATTCCTCTCTAGGTATTTCAAATTGTAGTCCTTGTTCGGAATCAGAAATGGCATTTAAGAAAAATACAAGTGTGTTTTATTAGAAAGAAAACCCATAACAGACAGCAATTACCCGTTTCATTAGGGAATAGATTTAATTCTCTCATCTTTCAGCTTTCGAAAAAAAAATAAATAATCAATTACTTTACTCTGTCGAACAAGTGTAATCGTAGCACATTGAGAGGAATGAGATGTAGACCAGTTATGTATCAATCACACATACCGGCAGCTAGTCATTTGTTGTGGCAGAATGAAGGAACTGTTTGAAGTAAATGTGAGCAGCAAAATTAGAAAATAGCGGTAGTTAAATTAAATCTACAGGCTAATAAATTAAACCATGCTGCCTTTTATTTATACATGGTCGGGCCATTCAAAATTGCCAGCAGCACACTGAAATTATTTCGAATTATTGCTGTCTTGTTGTATATCCAACTAATTTGATCAGAAATTTGCTCGATATTTAAAACCTAACTGCCAAGAACGTGAGACCTGTTTTGGTTCATTATTGCCACTTTCAGAGATCAGCATAGAAGTTCTTTAGCTATTAGATAATATATTTGTGACCCTAAGGGTAAGTTCACACGTAGCGTAAATACAACAGATTTAGTTGCGGAAAATCTGCAGCATAAGGTCTTGTTCAGACGAGCATATTTCACATCTGTGTGCTGTCCGCTTTTTTCACGGACACCACACGGACCTATGAAATTCAATGGGGCTATTCAGACATGCGTTGTTTTTCACGCAGTGTGTGTCCGTTGCATGAAACTCACTGCATGTCCTATTTTGGTGCGAAGTCAATGGGTGCGTGAAAAAACAGACAGCACACGGATGATATCGGTGTGCTATCCGTGTTTTTCACGCACCAGTTGCAACAGAAATGATGAGGGAAAACAAACACCTACTTCAGTTTTTTTTTGCTGATGTAAAAATTGCGGGACATACGGATGACATACGCATGTAAAAAAACACAGACGCGCACCGTACACGGATGCCACATAGAACTGCAATGCAAGAAAAATGCTGTGTTTTTTATGTGCGCAAAACGGACACAATCGTGTGAATCTAGCCTAATACAGTAGCAGCAAAGTGCATGAGATTGTAATAAATCTTATCCACACGCTGCGTAAATGATAAGCGGAAAAAACATTCAGAAATTGACCTGCTGTATGTTTTTTAATCCGCAGCATGTCAATTGTATTTGCATATTCGCTTTTTTGTTGTTGCGAGTTTTCCCCATTGAATTAGATGGGGAGTTAATACCCGCAACAAATAGCAGATGTTGTGATTTTTGTGACGGAAAAGCTGCGATTCCACCGCTAAAATCGCAACTCAGAAAAAAAATAAGTCTTAAACTTACCCAGAGTTCTGTGCTTCTTCGT
Source organism: Rhinoderma darwinii (assembly GCF_050947455.1). Taxonomy (NCBI): domain Eukaryota; kingdom Metazoa; phylum Chordata; class Amphibia; order Anura; family Rhinodermatidae; genus Rhinoderma; species Rhinoderma darwinii. Next base: position 339,841,806 of record NC_134689.1, read on the forward strand.
CCAGGCGGGTGTCCTGGGATGACGTTTCATCCCATGTGACTGCTGCAGCCAATCGAAGGCGGCAGCGGTCACATATGATGAAATGTCATCCCAGGAGGCCGGCCTGCAGGATGGCAGAGGGACACGTCACCATGACTATGTAAGTATGAAAGTTTTTTCGTATGTGCAGTTTTCGCAGCGGATATTCCGGATGAAAAACGTCACCACAATTTGGTACGGATTTTGGGGCGAAATTTCCTGTGGCACCCAGGCCTAAAGGCTCTGTACACCTTTGAAATAGTTTGTTTTTGTTGTTTTTCTAACAAATCGGTGTACTGCAACCTTGTCATTACATTTTATTGAAAATTATTTTCACGTTTTGAGATACAGATGTATCTGGCGCTGAAACCTGTATTCGTCAGGTCAGCGGCACTGATGGGTTCAGTGTCAGCCAGTGATGCGTATCTCTGACACGAAGGAACCACCTGTAATCTATCACATCTAAATGATGAACTTAGATGTGATCGATAGAAGCTCGATCTTGCGTGTCAGAGGCATGCCGGACCCGATGTCACTGAACCCATCTGTCCCGTGGACCTGACGAATACACGTTTCACCGTACGATACTGTCTCCATGTATACAGTATACTAGCCAGCTGTATCTCAAAAAGTAAAAATATTTTTTAATAAAAAGTATTTAGGAAGTTGCACCAATCACACTGACACGCATTTTTATTTAAAAAAATTACACCGATTTTCAAGGTGTACATAGTCTTTAAGGGCTCATGTACACTATCGCATACAACCTCCGAGTTGTACAGAGACGTAATTTTATGGAGCCCTACTATACCTCCATGTACCTCTCCTCCTGTTTGTGTGGATTTCCTCCAGATTTTCCTATTTCAAAAACATACTAATAGGTTAATTGTCTTCCTATAAAAGTGACGCAGTGTGTACGTATGTATCAGAAATTAGTTTGTGAACCCCATTGGGGACACAGCTGCAAAATATGATAGTGCTATATAAGCCACAAGTAGTAATGAAATGATCAATTTTCTCATCTGTACAAGTGGTGGCCTTATCTAAATAGGTCTGAACTGGTGACAGGTACCCATCCCCCTACAGTAAAGAATTGTAATGTAAATTGCTTCATATTTGCCATGCATGACACTGTACTCTCAACAAGGACTGAATGAAACCTAAAATACATGCTGCTTAAAGAGTTGCCATAATTTTTCTTTTATGGCACATGGGTGATTGGTTTTCCAAGTTACATCCATTGAAACATTTCTTTTTTCCTATAAGTGATGAGGGCTTGAAGGCACAGGTAAAGGAATAATTTAATGTGCAGAAACCATCACAGTATCCTTGCCCGAGGCAGGGAAAATATGAAACATTTCTCAAAAAAGCAGCAGAAGAAATATTTTGACGAGGATAGAGAATAAATGATTGTGAGCTCTTGTGAGAGATGAATCATTAATTATATCACCGGTAGGCTGTGATGGGAACCATGTCTAAAATGGGGAGAAATATGAGCCACAGCATTTTCATCAATAATCTGAGTCATTCTGGGCAATAAACTCAACCCCAATTGTAGATAATACGTTTTTATAAAATCCAACAATTGTAATCGGTCGATTACGACTGGTTTTCAAGGTCATGAAGACCAAATATTTTTTGAATAGATAAACTATGTCTTGGAAATTCGGTCAATATAGAATACACGGATTAATCAAAGGCAAATAAAATTAACTTAGCATGTTCAAGAATAGAAATCACAGGGTTGTCATAAAGAGAACATATTCAGATCATAGTACTAGTGGGATACAAATGTGAGTCAATACTAGGCCCAGTTATTTTCAAACACTTATTATGGAGTAGTAAGGCCCTGTTCACACTGAGATTTTTGGCGCTGTTTTTGACGCGGAAACCACGTCAGAAACCACCCCAAAAAACGTCTGAAAATGCTTTCCATTGATTTCAATGGGAGATGGAGGTGGTTTTTTCCCACAAGCAGAAAAAAACGCTCATGGGGAAAAAAAGCGTCATGTCCTTTCTTCAGGCGTTTCCATCTCTGACCTCTAATTAACATCAATGGGAGGCCGAGAAAGTGGTTTTCACAGCGTTTTTTGCCTGCACCCCTCAGTGGCCTGCTGCCGAAGAAACACTGCAAAAAAAACGCAGCAGAGAGAGTGCAGGCATGTCAAAATCTGCCTCAAAATTGCTGATGGAGTTTTGAAACAGATCTTTCCTCAGAGAAGAGGAGTGGAGTGCATGGGATTTGTGCGACAAGTAAGCGGGTAAAGCCGGTAAGAAATGTCTTGGATTGGATAACTGGGGAAAAAGTGGCAAGTGGAGTAAGGGTATGTTCACACGCTGAGTCAAAAACGTCTGAAAATACGGAGCTGTTTTCAAGGGAAAATAGCTCTTTATTTTTAGACTTTTTTAAGCCACTGACGTTTTTCGCTGCGTTTTTTACGTCTGTTTTTGGAGCTGTTTTCAACAGAGTCTATGAAAAACGGCTCCAAAAACGGCCCAAGAAGTGACCTGCACCGTTTTTCCCATTGAAATTAATGGGCAGATGTTTGGAGGCGTTCTGCTTCTGATTTTTAGGCCATTTTCTGGGCGTTTATGGCCTGAAAAACGTCCGAAAATAGGCCGTGTGAAGATACCCTTAGGCGAAATTCACACGAACGAGCGTTTTGTGCGCGCAAAAAACACATCATTTTTTGCGCGCAGCTGTTCCGTGTGTCATAAGTGTTTGGTGCGTGGCTGCGTGATTTTCGCGCATATGCCATCCTTATGACACACGGTTTTGAGGTTTAGAAAAAGAAATTAAGGAGGTGGTTTTATTTTTCCCTTCATTTCTTGATCTACTGTTGCGCGAATCATGCGCAGCACACGGAAGTGCGTCCGTGTGCTGCGCGTGATTTTCATGCACCCATTGACTTGACTTGATGCACAAAAAACGTTCAAGTATAGGACATGTCGTGAGTTTCACGGAATGTCTGAATGTCCCCATTGCCTTACATAGGTCCGTGCGACGCGCGTCATTTTCACGTGCGTATCACGGACGTGAACTACGCTCGTGTAAATAGGGCCTTAGAAGCGCAAAGGTAGCAAGGGAGGAGGAGAGAGGTGTTACCAATTAGCAGTGTTGGTAATTTTCTGCCGCTTGCACCATTATCTGAAGGTGTTTTATGGTAATTCTTGCAGACATTGAATAGAAATCGTATTAGACATTAAATGGGATACTGGTGGAATGGTTTATAGCTTTAACTAGGCTACTTTTTACCGTTGCACAGAGACTCTCACTGTGTAGTATAATTAGATGGGGAGCAACTTTCCAATATACACCGTTCAAGTGAATGACATTAATTATCTTATTACAATAGCACCTGACAAGAAGTGAGATGTATTAGGGTATGTGCACACGACAACGCCAAATACGTCTGAAATTACGGAGCTGTTTTCAGGAGAAAACAGCTCCAGAATTTCAGACATTTTTACAAGTGCACGCGTTTTTCGCGGCGTCTTTTACGAACGTAATTGGAGCTGAAAAACGGCTCCAATTACATCCCAAGAAGTGTCCTGCACTTCTTTTGACGAGGCTGTCATTTTACGCGCCGTCTTTTGACAGCGACGCATAAAATGACAGCTCGTCTGCACAGAACATCGTAAGACCCATTGCAAGCAATGTGCAGATGTTTGCCGACGTATTGGAGCCGTCTTTTCAGGCATAATTCGAGGCGTAAAACGCCTCCATTGCGTCTGAAAAGAGGTCGTGTGCACTAACCCGAAGGGTATGTTCACACGGCCTATTTTCAGATGTAATTCGGGCGTTTTACGCCTCGAATTACGCCTGAAAAAACGCCCCTAACACGCCTACAAACATCTGCCCATTGCTTTCAATGGGTTTTACGAGGTTCTGTTCCCACGAGCCTTTATTTTACGCGGCACTGTCAAAATACGGTGCGTAAAATGACGGCTCGTCAAAAGAAGTGCAGGACACTTCTTGGGACGTTTTTGGAGGTGTTTTTCATTGACTCCATTGAAAAACAGCCCCAAAAACGGCTGTAAAATACGCCGAGAAAAACGTGAGTTGCTACAAAAACGTCTGAAAATCAGGAGCCGTTTTCGCCTGAAAACAGCTCCGTATTTTCAGATGTTTTTGGTCACTGCGTGTGAACATACACTTAGGCAGCAAGTGAACATTCAGTTCTTCAAGCAGGAAAAAAGGGCAAGCGCAAAGGACTGTGCGAAATTGAGAAGGGTCAAATTGTGACTGCAGAGTGGTCCGAATGCACATGATGACCATGTGCATTGCCAAAAGTGTCTACCATAGGAAGATGGGCAGAACTTAACCATGGAGCAATAGAAGAAGGTGGCCTGTTCTGATGAATTACAAATGTTTTACATCATGTGGGCGGCCAGGTTTGTGTGCGTTGCTTACCTGGGGAAGAGATGGCACCAGGATGCACTATGGGAAGAAAGCAAGCCAGTGGAGACAGTGTCAGGGCGGATTTACACGAACGTGTAATATGTCCGTGCAACGCGCGTGTTTTTCACATGGACCTATGCTAGTCTACGGGGTAGCGCAGGCTGTCAGTGATTTTTGCGCAGCGTGAGTCCGCTGCGTAAAACTCACGACAGGTCCTATATTTCTGCGTTTTTCGCGCATCACGCACCCATTGAAGTCAATGGGTGCGTGAAAATCACGCGCATCACACGGAAGCACTTCCGTGGGACGCGCGTTATTCGCGCAACAGCAGTAAAAAGTATGTTTGCAAACAGAAAAGCACCACGTGCTTTTCTGTTTACAAACATCCAAACAGAGTGTCATAATGATGGCGGCTGCGCGAAAAACACGCAGCCGCGCATCCTATGTGATGACTCACGGAGCTGTTAAGTGCCTTTTGTGCACGCAAAACGCCGCATTTTTTGCGTTCGCAAAAACGCACACGCTCATGTAAATCCGCCCTCATGCTCTGGCCAATGTTCTGTTGGGAAACCTTGGGTGCTGGAATTCATGTGGATGTGTTCTTTAAAAAGTATGGGCCTGGAACAACGCTACATCGGCTTTCCGGAAAAAGTCGAACAGAAACAAAACGGCTCAGCGCTCACACGAGCGCTTCTGCCGCTTGGTTTTAGTGATAGGAAAGGGTGTCAGTGCTCGGACCCCCACTAATCAAAACCTCTGATATGTCACTATAAGGCCGGATTTACACAAGCGTGTGCGTTTTGCGCACGCAAAAAACCCGGTGTTTTGCGCGCGCAAAAGGTACTAAACAGCTCCGTGTGTCAGCTGCGTATGATTCGTGATTTTCGCGCAGCCGCCATCATTATGACACTCTGTATGTTTGTAAACAGAAAAGCACGTGGTGCTTTTCTGTTTTCAATCATACTTCTTACTGCTGTTGCACGAATCACGCGCGTCCCACGGAAGTGGTGCGCGTCATTTTCACGCACCCATTGACTTCAATGGGTGCGTGATGCGTGAACAAATATAGGACATGTCATGCGATTCACGCAGCGGACACACGCTGCGTGAAAATCACGGACTGTCTGAACGGCCCCATTGACTAACATAGGTCTGTGCGAGGCTCGTGAAAATCACGCGCGTTGCATGGACCTATTATACGTTCGTCTGAATAAGCCCTAAGTCATTTTATCTAATGCAGATTGTTTAAAGGTGGATAACCCCTTAGAAAGAGTTATGGCAGGATAAACACATAAGATTTGCAAATTTCTTTCAGACGCTGAATTTCAATTTCACAAAACCAGATATAATCTTCTTTACAAATAACTTTGTATAAAACATGATTTCCTACAACTTACAGTGCTCTACACCAAGCTGCTGATAACACCATCCTATTTGCATAGAAATCTATAACAATAAATTCGATTTCCATAAAATGTCTTTTAAAATGCAGGGAACATACATATATAATAGTCTTTAGAATTGTAAAGTTTAAGACTGCTACAGCAAACAGATTGTGAGGGTATGTTCACACGCTTACCAAAAACGTCTGAAAATACGAAGCTGTTTTCAAGGGAAAACAGCTCCTGATTTTCAGCTGTTTTTTTTAGCAATTTCGTGTTTTTCGCTGCGTAATTTACGGCCATTTTTGGAGCTGTTTTTCTATGGAGTCAATGAAAAACGGCTCCAAAAAACGGCTCAAGAAGTGACATGCACTTCTTTTAAGGGTATGTTCACACGGCTTATTTTCGGCCGTTTTTCGGGCCGTAAACAGCTTATTTTCGGCCGAAGGATTGGAAGCAGAACGCCTCCAAACATCTGCCCATTGATTTCAATGGGAAAAACTGCGTTTTGGTCTGACGGGCCGTTTTTTTACACGTTTACCTGTTTGTTTGTTTTTTAAAAGCGGCCGTGTAAAAACACGCCCGCGAAAAAGAAGTGCATGTCACTCCTTGAGCCGTTTTTCATTGACTCTATAGAAAAACAGCTCCAAAAACGCCCGTAAAAAACGCAGCGAAAAACGCAAGTTGCTAAAAAAACTTCTGAAAATCAGGAGGTGTTTTCCCTTGAAAACAGCTCCGTATTTTCAGACATTTTTTAGTAAGTGTGTGAACATACTAGTCTTTTTACACACTGTTTTTTGAAAATGAGGCGTAAAAAAACGCCCTGTCGGAACAGAACGCTGTATTTCAGATTGAGATAAATGGGCAGATGTTTGTAGGCGTTCTGCTTCAGATTTTTCAGCCGTTTGAAATTGTAGACTGTCCACCCGTCAGCTGCTTAGGGTATGTGCACACGATGAGAGGCTTTTACGGCTGAAATTACAGACTCTTTTCAGGAGAAAACAGCTGCCTCGTTTCAGCCGTAATTGCTCCTCCTCGCATTTTGCGAGGCTTCTCTGACAGCCGTAAATTTTGAGCTGTGCTTCATTGAGTTCAATGAAGTACGGCTCAAATTACGTCTGAAAGAAGTGTCCTGCACTTCTTTTGATGAGGCTGTATTTTTACACGTCGTCGTTTGAGGCTAGGTTCACACGACCTATTTTCAGACATAAACGAGGCGTATTATGCCTCGTTTTACGTCTGAAAATAGGGCTACAATACGTCGGCAAACATCTGCCCATTTATTTGAATGGTTTTGCCGACGTACTGTGCAGAAGACATGTAATTTACGCGTCGTCGTTTGACAGCTGTCAAACGACGACGCGTAAATTGACTGCCTCGGCAAAGAAGTGCAGGACACTTCTTTGCAACGTAATTTGAGCCGTTCTTCATTGAACTCAATGAAGAGCAGCTCAAGATATACGAGCGTCACAGACGCCTCGTATATTAGGAGGAGGAGCATTTACGGCTGAAACGACGCAGCTGTTTTCTTCTGAAAACAGGCTGTCATTTCAGCCGTAAAATCCAGCTAGCGTGTGAACATACCCTGACAGCTGTCAAACGACGACGCGTAAATGACAGGTCGTCTGCACAGTACGTCAGCAAACCCATTCAAATGAATGGGCAGATGTTTGCCGACGTATTGTAGCCTTATTTTCAGACGTAAAACGAGGCATAATACGCCTCGTTTACGTCTGAAAATAGGTTGTGTGAACCCAGCCTTACTCTTGCAAGTATGTGGCAAAACAGACAGTAGGTGACAGAAATATTTCCTGATGTCACTGACTTTATGTGTCATATCGACTCATAGCCCATAAAGTAACAGCTTCTATTGTAAAAATAAACTTACAAATGTAGCAGAGTTAAATTTAAGGGGTGCATCATTTGTGAGAAATTTAGGGAATATTACTAGAAACTTGGAGAGATAGAGAGACACAATTTTTTTTTAAGATAAAACTTCAGCGAGTGTATACTAAAAAGGTCAACATATAAGAGAATAGACTGCATGGCGCTCACCACTTGCAAAAAGGTTCTTTTATTCTATGCAGTGGCAGGCATAACACGGGAGATGAGACATTTGGCCTACGACTGTTTCACGTCCTCCAGACGCTTTATCAAGGCATACTGGGCTCCAGTGCGCACGCACCCTTGCCTCATCATCTACTTCCGCTTCTCACAACAATGTATCGTAGTACAAGTATGAACAATACATCATGCATATTGATGACAACACGTCTATATACACGTCTATGTGTCAGAAACAAACATAATTAGAGGTTTTATTTAAAAAAAAAAGCAGATAGATCATTCCTTTCGTTCAAGCCCAGAGGTCCTAAAGCCTCTATTTTTATTATCAAATTGGCTTCACAACGTAGCAGTTTTACATGTCGATCACTACCATCCAGTGGAGTGAACACACGCTCTATACCCGCAAAAGACATGCACGTGGGATCACCCGCATGTACTTCACGTATATGGTTTATCAATTTTGGAGATCCCTTTCCTATGCCGATGGAATAAATATGTTCTCAAAACCGTTTGAATAGTGGTCGTATTGTTTTGCCTATGTAAAAAAATTGACATGGGCAAAAAATCACAAAAAACAGGATATTAGATTTGCATGTAATAAGATTACTCACATAGTGTTTTATTGCACCCATTCTAACTATTTTACCTGTGCTCATCTGTCCGCAAAATGAAAAATTGCCACATTTATGGTGACCTATTGGGGCTATATCTTGTATCCAATCACTTGTTTTATTATGAATGGCCGAAAACGGCCTTTGACTAATTTGTCTCGCAGGTTTTTGCATCATCTGAATGAGACCACAGGACGATAACATGCTTTCTCTGCTAAATCCACATCTGCCTCTATAATGTGCCAATGTTTCCTAATGGCACTATTAATACGATCTGCTACTGGACTATATTGGAAAGAAAACACGAATGATATATTTCTGTCTTTTTGTCTCTCTTTAAAAAAAGACAAAAAAAAGGAGACTAAAAAGGGATGTCTGCTTTGGACAATCCTGTTTTTGTTAGACCCTGTGATAAGCTGATCACCGGGTGTCTTGCTGTTGGAATTCAGCAATCATCTGTGGGGGAAACTGTCCCCATGAACCATTATACAGTTCTGATTGAAAAAAATGGGCTGTCCTTCTAACAGAAGATTTATCGGTCTTTCACAACAAGAGATGTTCTTTGTAGCTCCTCGCCCCCCTGACTCCTCGCCTCCCTCACTTCTCTATTAACTCAGAAAATCTGGACATCCCCTTTAAAGTGAACTTGAATACAAAGTGTCAATTTTACTTATATGTAAATTATAAATATGTGATTATAGATCTTAGATGGAAGTTCCAGCGCTCCAATAAGAAAAATAATAGAGCTTCTATAAATTGTAAATAAGTAATCTAAAATCGATGAACCTATACATACCATATATATATTTATATATATACATATGTTATGCATGAATGCGAGATTAAGTAAGGCTGAAGCTTATTGTACAAACTGCAAGACAATTATATTTCCGGAGTTTTCACTTGGTTTACTCTGGATACAATGATTGATGTTGCTTACAAATCACCTGAATCACATTGAGTCTGTTTGTATTACTCCTTAGAAATATCATCTGTTGCTGCGCACTGTGACATTTCTGTAATGTAGCTTACAATAAAAGGCAAATGCAGTTTTCTGTGCACGACCTAAAGCGAATGTAAGAGCCAGATGGGCTTTGTAAATAAATCACTGTGTTTTGACAATGCAGAGAATACTAATGTCCTAAAGAAATATTATAATGTAAAACAAAATTTTATGGAAAGGCACAAAAAAAAGTTAATTAAGACGCAGTCATATAAAAAAGAAACTCCTCATCAATGGTGGATGCGTTATCACTGTTTTTGGATTCTGAAATGTTTTTGTAGCCCAGATCTGGCATCCAGTTGATTATTTGTTACTAAGGAAGACCACACAACCTGAAAGTTAAACCAGTGGTTTAAGAAAAAAGAAGTCTGTAAAGAGGTCCTCCACCTAAATTTATTTGGACAAGTATGTCGTTTATGAAACAATAAACTATGGAAAAAGCCATAGTTTAAGTGCTAAACAACCTCCTTGACAGACTGGTTGCTATGGACAGTCTGCCTGACAATCCCTAAAAGAGACTGTGGTTGCTAAGCTTTTTTTTTTCCAGCAGAGTAAGGGAATAGAAGCACCAGTCAAGATACATGCCCAATATCAGTGGTATTATCAGATTTATCAGGGTTGAAAAAAACTTGTTGAAATATCATCTTTCTTTCCATATTAATTTTCTTATAAGCCTGATATATATATATATATATATATATATATATATATATACACTGTATATATATTACCTGATGAAGGCGCAAGTTCGGTGCAAGTAGTTCTACCTATCATCATCCTTGTCTCTGTCTTCTCACTGCTAGCAGCGCTTATGGACCACACATTTTTACCACTAAGGGCTTGTCCAGATGTAACGGATTTACTGCGGAAAATAGTGCAAATTTTTGCTGCAGTTTTTTGGTACGTTTTTTCTAAGGCCGTGTGATGGTTACATAGTAGTTACATAGTTAGTGTATGTTCACACGCCCTATTTACGGACGTAACTCGGGCGTTTTACGCCTCGAATTACGTCCGAAAATACGGCTCCAAACCGCTGGCAAACATCTGCCCATTGAAATCAATGGGGTTACGATGTTCTGTGCACACAGGCTTTTTTTTTACACGCCGCTGTCAAAAGACCGCGCGTAAAAAGACGGCCACCTCAAAGAAGTGCATGTCACTTCTTGGGACGTAATTGGAGCCGTTTTTCATTGACTCCATTGAAAAATAGCTCCAATTAGGTCCATAATGGACGTCGCGAAAAACGCGAGTATGAGCAATTACGTCTGAAATTCAGGAGCTGTTTTCGCCTGAAAACAGCTCCGTAATTTCAGACGTATATTACGTTTGCGTGTGAACATAGCCTCAGTACGGTTGAAAAAAAACACAAGTCCATCAAGTTCAACCAAGGGATGGGAAAAGGGAACGGAAAAATTTCTACACATAGGAGCTAATATTTTTTTGTTCTAGGAAATTATCTAAGCCTTTTTTAAAGCCATCTACTGTCCCTGCTGTGACAGCTCCTGCGGTGACTATTCCATAGAATCACAGTTCTCACAGTAAGGGTATGTTCACACGCACTATTTCCGGACGTAATTCAGGCGTTTTACGTCTGGAATTACGGCCAAAAATACTGCTTGAAAGCGTCAGCAAACATTTGCCCATTCATTTGAATGGGTTTTACGATGTACTGTGCAGACGGTAATTTTTGCCGCGTCAAAGAAGTGCATGTCATTTCTTGGGACGTAATTGGAGACATTTTCCATTGACTCCATAGAAAAACAGACCCAATTACATACCCTTAGGGTATGTTCACACGCAGTGTTTTCAGGCATATTTCAGGGCGTTTACGCCTTAAAAAATGCCTGAAAAAACGGAAGCGGAACGCCTACAAACATCTGCCCATTGAAATCAATTGGAAAAACAGCATTTAGTTCATACAGGGCGTCTTTTTACGTCTCTGTTTAAAAAAACGGAGCGTAAAAAGACGCTCCTTAGGGCATGTGCACACAATTAGTGCCTTTTACGTCTGAAAAGACAGACTGTTTTCAGGAGAAAACAGCTGCCTCGTTTCAGACGTAAAAGCTCCTCCTCGCATTATGCGAGGCGTCTTTGACGCTCGTAAATCTTGAGCTGCTCTTCATTGACCTCAATGAAGAACGGCTAAAATTACGTTGCAAGGAAGTGCCCTGCACTTCTTTGCCGAGGCAGTCATTTTACGTGTCGTCGTTTGACAGCTGTCAAACGACGACGCGTAAATGACAGGTCGTCTGCACAGTACGTCGGCAAACCCATTCAAATTAATGGGCAGATGTTTGCCGACGTATTGTAGCCCTATTTTCAGACATAAAACGAGGCATAATACGCCTCGTTTACGTCTGAAAATAGGTCGTGTGAACCCAGCCTTAGGGTATGTTCACACGCTTAAAGAGGCTCTGTGCGTCGTACATAACATCCTAGCATCGTACATAACTATGATGCTAGGAGCCCGGCTCCCTGCAGTGTGCTCGGTCCGGGACTTGCGGCCGAATTACGTTCCGTCCATTATGGACGTAACATGCTCGTGTGAACCCAGCCTTTTTACGAAGCGTATTTTTACGCTCCGTATTTTATAACAGTGGCGTAAAAAGACGCCCTGTATGAACTAAATGCTGTTTTTCCCATTGATTTCAATGGGCAGATGTTTGTAGGCGTTCAGCTTCCATTTTTAAGGCGTTTTTCGAGGCGTAAACACCCCCAAATATGCCTTAAAACACTGCGTGTGAGCATACTCTAAAGAAGGCTTGTCACCTCTGCAGGTTGAACCTTTTTTTTTTTCCAGACGAAGGGAGTGCCCCCTAGGTTTTTTGAGTTTTTTTTTACATGGAACAGGATTTCACCATATTTTTTGTATGTGCCATTCATATATATTTATATAAGTTAATCATGTCCCCCCTTAGTCGTCTTTTTTCAAGGCTAAATAGGTTTAGTTCTTTTAATCTTTCCTCATAACTGAGATTCTCCATGGCCCTTATTAGCTTCGTTGCTCTTCTTTGTATTTTTTCCAACTCCAGGGTATCCTTTCTATGAACTGGAGCCCAGAACTGAACAGCATATTCTAGATGAGGCCTCTATAATGCTTTCTAAAGTAGTAATATTACATCCCTGTCCCGCGAGTCCATGCCTCTTTTAATACACGACAATATCTTGCTGGCCTTTGAAGCAGCTGATTGAAATTGCATGCTGTTATTTAGTTTATGATCTACAAGTACACCCAGATCCTTCTCAACAAGTGACTCCCCCCGTGTAGCTCCCCCTAGGACATATGATGCATGCAGATTGTTTGTACCCAGATGCATAACTTTACATTTATCTGCTTTAAACGTAATTTGCCTAGTGTCTTTAAATCCGCTTGCAACTCATGAACATCTTCCATAGACTGAACATTACTACACAGCTTGGTGTCAGCTGCAAAAATAGAAATAGTGCTAATAATCCCATCCTCTATATCATTAATAAATAAGTTGAATAATAGTGGTCCCAGGACAGAACCCTGGGGTACACCACTTATAACCGGGGACCGTTCAGAGTAGGAATCATTGACCACAACTCTCTGGTATACGGTCCTTGAGCCAATTCTCAATCCAATTAAAACTATATTTCTAAATTTATAGTCCTTAATTTACCTATTAGACGTCTATGAGGGACAGTGTCAAATGCCTTTAAAAAGTCCAAAAACACTATATCCACAGCGGCCCCTCTGTCTAGACTTCTGCTCACCTTTTCATAAAAACAAATCAGGTTGGTTTGACAACTTCAGTCCTTAATAAAACCGTGCTGTTATAATACTATTTTTTGTCACATAATCCTGTATATAGTCACTCAATAGCCCCTTAAACATTTTCCTCACGAAGGATGTTAAGCTTACTGGTCTATAATTACCCGGGGAAGACCTAGTGCCCTTTTTGAAAATAGGCACCACATTTGCCCTGCGCCAGTCCCTTGGCACTATACCAGTCACTAGAGAATCTCTGAATATTATGAAAAGGGGTACAGAAATATCTGAACTAAGCTCTTTAAGAACTCTAGGGTGTAACCCATCTGGTCCCGGGATTTTGGGTACATTTATTTTATTTAACTTAGCTTGGACCATATCTACATTCATCCAATTCAGTATATCAACTGATAAATTAACAACACTGGCATCGGCTACATCAGCTGCTCTTTTTTCTGTTGTATATACAGAGCTGAAGAACCCATTTAATATCTCTGCCCTATCTTGATCCCCTGTGACCAACTCCCCATTACCACTATTTAGGGGTCCTACATGTTCAGACCTTGGCTTTTTGCATTTATATGCTTGAAGAATTTTTGGGGATTTGTTTTACTATTCTTGGCCACCTGCCTTTCATTTTGTATTTTTGCTGATTTTGTTAACTTTTTACAGATTTTATTAAGCTCTTCATATTTTACAAAGGCTACATATGTACCCTCAGATTTATGTTTTTCATATGCCCTTTTTTTATCATGTATTGCCCTTTTTACAGAAGGTATATGCCATGTGGGGTTTAATTTTAGTCTTTTATACTTGTTACCTATAGGAATACATTTTGCACTATAATTATACAAAGTAGATTTTAAAATCTCTCATTTATCATTTGTCCCATTATTTAACATTAGTTCTTACCAGTCTATGTCTTGAATTGCAGCCCTCATCCTGGGGAAATTGGCTTTCTTAAAATTAAGTGTTTTTGCCCTCCCAGCCTGTGTTTGTTTTTTACAGTATAGGTAAAATGTAACTATATTGTGATCACTGTTACCGAGGTTTTCACAAACATTGACATTCCCAACAAGCTCTGCATTATTAGAAATGACCAGATCCAACAGAGCTTCACCTCTAGTCGGGTCTTCCATAAACTGGCCCATAGAATTTTCCTGCAACAGGTTGAGGAAATGTCTCCCCTTTGTAGTTGAAGCCGAACCATGACCCCAATTAATATCCCGGTAATTAAAATCTCCCATTATCACTACAGTCCCCCCTCCCTGTGCTGCCCGCTCCATTTGTTTATATATTTGTCCTTCCATCTCCTCAGTTATATTGGAGGGGGTCTATAAATTATTAGATCTCATTTACTTTGCTGGTACTCTATTACGCTGCGTATTTGCTGAACGAAAATACACGCGGCAAATCCGCACGTAATAAGCATTGCGTGCATTTGGTCTAAATCTACTACTTGACCTAGTGGCAGGAAACCCTTTTCACCAATCTGGTTGGAGCTGCAGCCGACCATTGTATCTGCATCTGCTGTTTATAGCGTTGTGCTTGGATTAACAGATTTCTCTCATGAGAGATAACCCCTTTCACATTGTAGAAGCAGCGGCGATCAGTTGATCGCTGTGGGTCCAGCTCTTAGTGCACCCCTGGCAAAGAGCTGATTTTTGTTCAAGGGAGGTCTCTTGTTGAAGTGCCGCTTTGCTCTGGCTCATAGAAGGGCGGGGGTCCCTCACTTGTGTCCCCCTTTTATGATGTCCATATGCCCTACCAGGGAATATGGACAGGGGTTGTCTTCATTAAACAACCATTTTAACCCCTTCCCGCTCCTTGACGTACTATTACGTCATGGCAGCTGTATCGTTCGCACTCCATGACGTAATAGTACGTCTCGGGAGTAACGGCCGTTTCGGCCGTCCTCCCGACACATACAGGAGCTGTGACAGCTGCTGTCTTGTTCAGCAGCTGTCACAGCTCCTACAGCGGGGACCGATCGCTGTGTCCCCGCTGATTAACCCCTTAAAAGCCGCGTTCTATAGAGATCGCGGCTTTTTAGGGGTTAAGCTGCCATCGCCGGCCTGCTACGCGATAGCGGCCAGCGATGGTGACTATGGCAACCGGACACCAAACAATGGCGTCCGGCTATGCCATAGACGGAAGCCTAGTGGGTCCTGACAACGTCAGGACCCACTATGCTTGCTGTCAGCGAGTAGCTGACAGTTCTAATACACTGCACTACGCATGTAGCGCAGTGTATTAGAATAGCGATCAGGGCCTCCTGCCCTCAAGTCCCCTAGTGGGACAAAGTAATAAAGTAAAAAAAAAGTTAAAAAAAAGATGTGTAAAAATAAGAAAATAAAAGATTTAAAAGTAATGAAAGTAAAAATCCCCCCTTTTCCCTTATCAGTCATTTATTATTAATAAAAATATATAAACAAACAAATAAACTATACATAATTGGTATTGCCGCGTCCGTAACGGCCTGAACTACAAAATTATTTCATTATTTATCCTGCACGGTGAACGCCGTAAAGGAAAATAATAATAAACCGTACCACAATCACAATTGTTTGGTCACTTCACCTCCCAAAAAATAGACTAAAAAGAGATCAAAAAGTCGCATGTACCTAATAATGGTACTGATCGAAACTACAGTTCGTTACGCAAAAAATAAGTCCTCGCACGGCTTTATTGATTGAAAAATAAAAAAGTTCTGGCTCTTAGAATAAGGTAACACAAAAAGTGAATGATTGTTTAGAAAACGTATTTTATTGTGCAAACGCCATAAGACATAAAAAAAAACTATAAACATCTGGTATCGCCGTAATCGTATCGCCCCGCAGAATAAAGTGAATATGTCATTTATAGCGCACGGTGAACGCTGTAAAAAAAAACGAAAAAAAAAACAATAGTAGAATTGCTGTTTTTTAGTCACCACGCCACCTAAAAATAGAATAAAAACTGATCAAAAAGCCGCATGCACCCAAAGAAAACTACAATGGATTCCTCAAGGGGTCTAGTTTCCAAATTGGGGTCACTTTTGGGGGTTCCCAATGTTTTGGCACCACAAGACCTCTTCAAACCGGACATGGTGCCTAATAAAAAAGAGGCCTCAAAATCCACTAAGTGCTCCTTTGCTTCGGAGGCCGGTGCTTCAGTCCATTACCGCACTAGGGCCACATGTGGGATATTTCTAAAAACTGCAGAATCTGGGCAATAAGTATTAATTTGCGTTTCACTGATAAATCCTTTTGTGTTATAAAAAAAATGGTATAAAGAGGATTTTCTGAGAAAAAAATAAATTTAAATGTCACCTCTACTTTGCTCTAAATTTTTGTGAAACACCTAAAGGGTTCATAAACTTTCTAAATGCTGTTGTGAATACTTTGAGGGGTCTAGTTTCTAAAATGGGGTATTTGATAGGGGTTTCTAATATATGGGCCCCTCAAAGCAACTTCAGAACTGAACTGGAACCTAAAAAAATAAATAAATAAGGCAATACTTCGCTACTTACATTATACTGATAATGAGCCGTGCCCACCCCGAGATGACCCCAGTTTTGACCGTTTGTATAAACGGAGACCCCTATTAGACCGTTCCAGTGCCCGGTTTTCCCAAGCATACACCCCCGAGAAGTGTATCTCTATTGATGAGTCCCTGGTACATTTTAAAAGGAGGGTTCAATTCCGCGAGTACCTGCCGGGTAAGAAGGCAAGGTATGGCGTGAAGATGTATAAGCTGTGAGAGTGCATCAGGGTATACCTACAGGTTTAGGATATATGAAGGAAAGGCCACCCCCAAACCAGACTGCATCCTGGACTACAATAGGTACATGGGAGGGATGGACTTGTAAGATCAAGCCCTGAAGCCCTACTGCGCTATGCGGTGTGGTATAAGAAGCTGGCCGTGCACATCATACAGATGGCATTGTACAATGCGTACGTGCTACGTCGATGTGCAGGCCAGACGGGAGCTTTCCTGGAATTTCAAGAGGTGATTATCAAGAACCTAATCTTTAGGGACCAAGAAGGGGGGGCACCCAGTACTTCTGGAAGCGAGCCCACACACATCGTACCAGGGCAACACTTTCCAGGAGAAGTTCCCCAAACTGGCAAGAAGGGAAAAAGTCAAAAGAGGTGCAAGGTCTGCTATAAGAGGGTGATAATGGATGACACAATATATCAATGTGACACGTGTCCCGAATAACCAGAGCTCTGTATGAAAGTGTTTTAAATTTATCATACATCCCTTGGTTTATAATTTACCTCAATTTTACTTACCCTGATGCACACCGCACAGCTTATCCCCCCTTGTCTTTCCCCTCTGAGCCCTGCTGTGTGTACAGGCAGCTGATAACAGCCACATGTTGGGTATTGCCATACCCGGGAGAACCCACATTACAGTTTATGGGGTGTAGGTCTCGGGTCAAAATGCTCACTACACCTCTAGATGAATGCCTTAAGGGTGTCGTTTTTAAAACGGGGTCACTTCTTGCGGGTTTCAACTGTACTGGTACCTCAGGGGCTTCTGCATACATGACTTCGCACTAGAAAATCCCCAGTAGGCCAAATGGTGGTCCTTTCCTTCTGAGCCCTCCCATGGGCCCAAACGGCAGTTTATCACAACAAATGGGGTATTGCGGCACTCAGAACAAATTGCGCAACAGAATGGGGTATTTTGTTTCTTGTGAAAATAAGAAATTTTCAGCCAAAACTACATATTATTTGAAAAAAATAATTTTGTTTTCATTCCCAGCCCAATTCAAATAAGTTCTGTGAAAAAACTATGGGGTCAAAATGGTCACAACACCCATAAATGAATTCCGTGAGGGGTGTAGTTTCCAAAATGGGGTCCTTTGTGGTTGGTTTCTATTGCTTTGATACCTCTGGGGCTCTGCAAATGCGACATGGCACCCGAAAACCAAACCAGCAAAATCTGTACTCCAAAGAACACACAGCGCTCCTTCCCTTCTGAGGCCTCCCATGAGCCCAAACGGCAGTTTATTGCCACAAATGGGGTATTGCTGCACTCAGGAGAAATTGGGCAACAAAATTTAGTATTTTGTTCCCTGTGAAAATAAGAAATTTTGATAAAAAATTACATCTTATTGGAAAAAATTTAATTTTTTTTAATGTCACAGCCCAATTGAAATAGGTGCTGTGAAAAAACTGTGTGGTCAAAATGCTAACAACAACCATAAATGAATTCCTTGAGGGGTGTAGTTTCCAAAATGGGGTCACTTATGGTGGGTTTCCATTGCTTTGATACCTCTGGGGCTCTGCAAATGCGACATGTCAACCGAAAGCCAATCCAGCAAAATCTGGACTCCAATAAACACATAGCGCTCCTTTCCTTCTGAGCCCTCCCATGGGCCCAAACGGCAGTTTATCACCACAAATGGGGTATTGCCACACTAAGGACAAATTGGGCAACAAAATGGGGTATTTTGTTCCCTGTGAAAATAAGAAATTTTGATCACAAATGACATTTTATTGGAAAAAATGACATTTTTTTCATTTCAGAGCCCAATTCAAATACGTGCTGTGAAAAAACTGTGCGGTCAAAATGGTAACATCAACCCTAAATGAATTCCTTGAGGGGTGTAGTTTCCAAAATGGGGTCACTATTGGGGGATTCCTACTGTTTTGGCACCTCAACACCTCTTCAAACCTGGCATGCTGCCTAAAATATATTCTAATAAAAAAAAGAGGACTCAAAATGCACTAGGTGCTTCTTTGCTTCTAGGGCTTGTGTTTTAGTCCACGAGCGCAATAGAGCCACATGTGGGACATTTCTAAAAACTGAAGAATCTGGACAATACATATTTAGTAGTGTTTCTCTGGTAAAACCTTCTGTGTTACAGAAAAAAAATGAATAAAATTGAAATTCAGCAAGAAAAATGAAATTTGCAAATTTCACCTCCACTTTGCTTTAATTCCTGTGAAATGCCTGAAGGGTTAAAAAACTTTCTAAATGCTGTTTTGAATACTTTGAGGGGTCTAGTTTTTAAAATGGGGTGTTTTATCAGGGTTTCTAATACATAGGCCCCTCAAAGCCACTTCAGAACTGAAGAGGTACCTTAAAAAAAAGGCTTTTGAAATTTTCTTAAAAATATGAGAAATTGCTGTTTATGTTCTAAGCCTTGTAACGTCCAAGAAAAATAAAAGAATGTTCAAAAAACGATGCCAATCTAAAGTAGACATATGGGAAATGTGAACTAGTAACTATTTTGGGTGGTATAACCGTCTGTTTTACAAGCAGATGCATTTAAATTCTGAAAAATGCAATTTTTTCAAAATTTTCTCTAAATTTTGCAATTTTTCACCAATAAACACTGAATATATCGACCAAATTTTACCACGAACATGAAGCCCAATGTGTCACGAGAAAACAATCTCAGAATCGCTTGGGTAGGTTTAAGCATTCCGACGTTATTACCACATAAAGTGAAATATGTCAGATTTGAAAAATGGGCTCTGAGCTTTAAGGCCAAAACTAGGCTGCGTCCTTAAGGGGTTAAGCACAATTTAATCAGCTGAGGATAGCTCTTTTAATCTTCGTATTATGTGTTTTTTCATTTTTAATACAATTTCTCATTTAGATATAAGCACCTGTCTGTGTTTTCTTATAAAAATAAAAGGCCTGTATGAAATTTTCACAGAGCATCAGCGCTGTTGAGCCTAAAATTTACATGTGTCCACTTTAAGCTACAAACTAGTCAGCCCCCTGAATAGCCTGGCCACAACTGCAAAACCAGACTGGATGTTGGGAATATACATTTTAATGTCCTGGTCATTGAGTATTGCCTCACAAAAGAATATAATTTCTATCAAGACTTTATTCCCCATGTCCCAAGTGCTGATGACATTTATGTACTCAAAATTTGGGACATGGTAGAGTGACCTGAATTTTTGACTGAACCCCTTTGGGAAACATTTATTCTGTATAGAGGAGAAAAAAGAAGATCATTTATCCATCCATAATAAAATATATTCACCATTGTCCATTCTCTCTCTTATATACCAGTAAAAAAATGAAAGAACATGTTTGGTGTTATGAAGAAATACTTCCATTGACTTTCCATGACAGTCAGCAAGTATCTTGTGAAGAAACGTGGCCCTACAAAAAATGGATATGTAGGATTGAGACAAACTAGTGCAGAGGGGAAATATATAACATTATAAATGTATTTTAGGTGACATTAAATAGGCTGCATGAAAATAAGTAATGTATAATCCATTTCTATGATGTAAACACATGCTGAGAACTCCGATATTAAAACCATATCGCTGCATTGTGGACTGTGCTAGCATATTCACATATTGGGGTGGAAATAGTAAAAGTGAATATTTTGCGTCTGTCTAGTATTCGGGACATCAATTTTTCAGGTATTTTATGTCTTGTGTATTAGTAACGTCCTAAGTGTCTAGTGAACTGACCGCCGGCTACACTATGTGAAGATCATTCATCCGCTTCATGAAACCTGTAAGCTATTATGTCTTTGAAGCTCCATGATATCATCCCCTGCTGTATATCCATGTGTATAAATAAGAGAATACCATTTCCTGATATGCCAACCTTATGGTATCTTTTAAATATGACTGAAAAACAAGCTTGAGGGTGGGTGCCTGGGGTGTTATATACATTTTTTATATTTATATTATATTATATATTATAAAATACCATGGAAATATCTATATTGCATCTCTATCAAAGAAGACATTTATATATCTTATTCTGTGGGTTAGTGCCTATGAACTGATTTAATGCACTAAACTTTCTAGAATATGAACAGACAACGATGGAGCACACAGTAGAGAATAAATATCCTACCTCCTGCATGTTGTATGTAATAAATATATTAGATTATGCACATCAAACCTAAAGAGAATGAATGATATGACGTGCCCAATGCTGGTTGCAGATGCTTTTATTGAGGTGGAATTACCTCTGATATCGTAAGATACTTTATGAGCTCTGTTGGGCCGCAGTATTGATGCTAGGCCCCATTCATTTCTCCAACTGCTAAAAAAAGGACAATTTGTAATGAACTCTCATTTACATAATCATCAGGACTGAACCGGTAGCGTCAAATAATCATTCTTATCCCTTTCAATTAATCAATGCAATGAAAGAACCACTTTATCCTTCTTCTACTAATGGATGGATTTGTGCTGGTGTGGACTATAGGCACATGACATTTGGGACATGAACCCTGTTCCATTTAGTATTGATGGCCATATAATCAGAATATTTTTATATTCCATTTTTTTCAAGAACACTTTGGCACACATTCATTTACCAGTTTATGGTGTCGGGGGTTGGAATTTATCAAACAAAGATACAATGTGATCCAAAATTTGTGACTTTTCCTCTTTTTACCCACTCATGGCACATTACAGAAAGTGGACGTGGCTTAGTGGGAGGGGGGAGCCACCGTGGCACGACAAATGTAATGGCGTAAGTCATGGGGGAAATCTACGCCAGCTCATGGTGTATGAATGCCAGTCTTAGTAAACCTGCCCAAATACGTCCAATTTCTAAAAGGCGCAACTGAACAGAATTAGGTAATTTTTTGTGACTTTTCTCCGCATTCTTAAAGTGATAAGAAAATTGGTCAAGGTCTCCGAGGAGATGTAGTTTATCACACATGTATACAGTGTGGAAAATTGTCTCCAAATTTGGGCGCAAATAAACATTTCTGCTTATATTTAAAAAGATGTTCTGACAGTCATTCAAAATGCGGCAAATTTATTAAGTTGCGTACACTTTTTAATAAATTTAACGCAAATCACTCCAGCTACCCCTCTAGTTTGATGGAGACCATGGCTTTATGGGAAGATGCGTTTCTTTTCACTCCCAAGTCCACATAATAGGCTATAAGTGGTTTAGCTATAGAGAATGTAGAGGTGACATTTGAAACCGGGCGCCTCTGCCGCACAACAGTACAACAATCTAATAAATGGATAACTCTTACTAGACTACCTTACAAATACTTTACTTTTATAATATGTATACATTCTACCCAGTGTGAGGTCACGATACACAAGTTACAGAGGGTTGGCCCCACTACAGGATTTGAATATTGGCCCTGGACCGTCAAGCTATGCCTATATGAAAAAGGTATGTACATACACCGTGTTCCAAATTATTATGCACATTGGATTTAAGGGTCATAAACATTTAATTATTCGTTTTTCAATTAAACTCATGGATGGTATTGTGTCTTAGGGCTCTTTGGATCATTGTAATCAATCTCAGACACCTGTGATAATTAGTTTGCCAGGTGTGCCCAATCAAAGGAAAACTACTTAAGAAGGACGTTCCACATTATTAAGCAGGCCACAGGTTTCAAGCAATATGGGAAAGAAAAAGGATCTCTCTGCTGCCGAAAAGCGTGAAATAGTGAACTACCTTGGACAAGGTATGAAAACATTGGATATTTCAAGAAAACTTAAGTGTGATCATCGTACTGTGAAAAGATTTGTGGCTGATTCAGAGCACAGACGGGTACGTTCAGATAAAGGCATAATGAGGAAGGTTTCTGCCAGACAAATTAATAGGATTAGGAGAGCAGCTGCTAAAATGCCATTGCAAAGCAGCAACAAAAAGAAGAACCGTGCCTTCCGTAGCAAAATTATCTTCATGCATGACAATGCACCATCTCATGCTGCAAAGAATACCTCTGTGTCATTGGCTGCTATGGGCATAAAAGGAGAGAAACTCATGGTGTGGCCCCCATGTTCTCCTGACCTCAACCCTATTGAGAACCTTTGGAGCATCCTCAAGCAAAATATCTATGAGGGTGGGAGGCAGTTCACATCAAAACAGAAGCTCTGGGAGGCTATTCTGACATCCTGCAAAGATATTCAAGCAGAAACTGTCCAAATACTCACAAATTAAATGGATGCAAGAATTGTGAAGGTGATATCAAAGAAGGGGTCCTATGTTAACATGTTACTTGGCCTGTTAAGTTTTTTTTGATTGAAAGAGCTTTTGATTTCTGTAAATATGACCTCCTGATGCTGCAAATTCAACAAATTACCATTTTAGTTCTCTTTACAACCTTTAAAATGTTTTGATCTCTGTTGTGCATAATAATTTGAAACAGCACATTTTGAGTTTTTTACTTCTAAAAAAAATCTGTTATAACATTTATTTGTTCAATAAAATTTGCATTATACTCCAACGGTTGATGGCTTGAAGATTATACTGACTATCATTTGCATCGACTATTTAGGAAAATCAGCGAAAAATAACATTTGCGTAATAATAATTTGGAACGCAGTGTATATAACCCATCATAAACTGATTTCTATGTGTGTAAAAAATTTAAAGGAATTTTGATCTGCTACTAATACATCATTAACTTTTTGTAGTAAAATATACAGTCATTTTGTCATATTGGAAATTGTTCTATGTGCAAATGTCCCTGCTTTGTTAAGACTCTGTAAGGTTCTGTTTTCACAGGATCCAAGATGAATATGACAGATTTATTTTGATCCGTTGCGGAGACCATTGAGTTATAATAGGTCTGTGATGTTTCCATAATTTTTTTTTGCTTAGCCAATTGCTGCAACAGACTGCACTATTTTGATGCAACAGAACCATTGTGAATATAGTCTTAGTGTAACATCATTATCCACATACACTATATAATAAACAGATATAATTGTATAATATGGCTAATTTTGGGCAGGACAGAGTAAACTCTCAATGCTTTCTAGTAAGTATATATTTAATAGAGTGAGCTGCTTTCTTGAAAATACGTTTTGTAGAGTTATATATTAGGTGGAAGGTTGCAGAGGTCATAACCATTACGATGAGATCAGCTTCTTCCCCATGGATACCAGCAAGATATTGTGCACACCATAGGAGTTGCAAGCAAAGCTATGTCGGAATGATAACAACCATGCCAAGGGTAAAATCACATATAGCCTGAATAAATTACAGCTATAGACTGTAGTATTGATAACATTGATTACATTTTTTTTTATTGAATTCATTGTTATTAATTCTAATGACTTAAAGGTGCTATCTGACTTGTTAAATTTTGTTAAGAAACAGTTGCAAATGTTCTAAAAAAAAAAAGAATCAGTACCTACCTATTCTTTCCCTCATTGATTCAGCGTTGGTGGTTCTCTCGGTGTTTGTATACATGCGGCCAGCATGTGACCGCTGCAGCCAATAAGAGGAGCCCATCACTGAGCGTTATTGCCATAATATATTGCATGTGACCTCTGAGGCTGCAGCAGTCTCATGCTGGCTGCATGTGAACAAATATCGGGTGGACCACCGGACAGTCATCGATGGATCACCGGGGGAAAGAATAGCTGAGTACTGATTCTTTTTATCTTTAGAAGATTTGCAGCTGTTTCTAAAAAAAATAATAATAATGTAACAAGCTGGATAACACCTTTAACCCCCTTAATGACCAGGCCAATTTGAGTTTTTTTATTTTCGTTGTTTCCTCGCCGCCTTCCAAAAGCCATAACAAATTTTATTTTTTGATTGACATAGCCATATGAGGGCTTTTTTTTTTGCGGGACAAGTTGTAGTTTTTCATGGCACCATTTATTGTACCGCATAATGTACTGGGAAGCTGAAAAAAAATATTTGTGGGGTGAAATAGTAAAAAAAACAGCGATTACGCCATTTTTTTTTTTTTTTTTTCCCGGCATCCATCAGGCGGTAAAAACTACATGTTCACCTTATTTTACAGGTTGATACAATTACGGTGATCCCAAATTTATATGTTTTTTTTAAAATGTTTTACCACTTTTAGAAAAAAATATCTATTTGCTAACAAAAACACATGTTTAGTGTCACCACATTCTGAGCGCCATCATTTTTTTATTTTTCCATCAATAGAACGGTGTGTGGGCTTATATTTTGCAGGGCGAGCTGTAGGTTTTACCAATACCATTTTGGGGTACATGTGACTTTTTGATCACTTTTTATTAAAAAAAAAATTTAGATCTAAGGTGACATAAAAACAATTTGCTTTTTATTTTTTATTTTTTTTACAGCGTTCACCGAGTGAGTTAAACAACACTAAATTGTGATAGTTCGGACTTTTACGGATGTGGCGATACCAGTCATGTTAACTTTTATTTTTTTTAACATTGCTTTATGGAAAAATGGGAAAAGGAGGGTTTCTTGGACTTTTAATATTTTTTTTGGAACATTAAATTTTTTTTTATTTAATTGTTTTTTTACTTTTAGAATTAGTCTCCCTAGGGGACTTGAACCAGAAATCGCTGGTTCACTTGCAAGAGATACTGCAATACTAATGTATTACAGTATATCGCTATACTGACAGTCTCCTTTGAAGCCCTGCCGGAGGGCTGTCAGGACATCTTGTGATATTATATTGAATTTATTTCATGAGAAATTAGAGTCCCTAACTAAATTCAAGCAAAGGCAAGAGTGGACACATCTGTATACTGACAAATACCGGCCAAACATTTGGTAAAAGGACATTATTTTGGGATACATTTGGCTAATGATAGTCTACGGGCACATTAGATGCATACATTGGGAGAATTTTCCAGCGTATGCCCCAAACAGTGCCCAAATGCAGTTGGAACCTAGATTACGCTGGATAACTACCCTTTCTAAATGTGCTGTAAAATAATGAGAAATTGGTAAAACAAGTACTAACTGATTCATTCATATTTGGAAAATTCATGTTCTCAAAGGCTGAGATTGATATGCAAACCTACTGAAAAAATACATTTAAGCTTAGTGAAGGAGAAATTACACTATAAAAGGAGAACCTACAAGATCCATTAACATACCATTCATGCTACATGCCCTTGGACACAATCTATAGCATAGAACATCAATGCTGTTTTCACAGACAACAGGAATAAATAAGTCAGTAAGCCGTGAAAAAGTAGAGTTCTCTTAGAGCGCTAGACATGCCCTAACTTTTCAACATACGCTCTACAGAAATTCAGACCCATAGCTGCAATAGGTGGGTAGTGTTGGTTTACATATTTTAAGCCATGGACATGGAAATGTCCATAAGGATTTAGGCGCATATCCACATATAGCTTCTTGAAAAAGGATCCATTAGAACAGGGGATTGAGTTAGCGGAAGTGAGTAAGGCTCTTTTCACATCACACTATGTGAACACGTTTGACGTATGCGCCGGAAAGACTCCAGACGGATACGCCTTTTATAGTCATTAGCCCCTATTCACACCCCACAGAGGCCAAAAAAACCTGTCCTTTTGGCCTCAGTCAGGGTGGTATGCGTCAGCATACTTTTTTTTTTACTATATAGCAAAGCACTTTCCTAGAAGTGGACGACCACTCATGGTATACGATTTTATTTTGCATTGCGGCCAATGGTTGATGTATGCCACTATATGATTATACAGTGGCATATTCATAGGTATACATCGCAGAATACTCCCGATGTATACAAAAACAAAACATAAATAGAGCATAATACTTACTTATCTTGTTCACCTTATACATAACTAAAAACTGTAGATTAGAGCCTTTTGTGTCATAGCTGCAGTGTAGAAGAAAACTATTATAATAAGATATAGAAGACATATTTTTCTCCTTTCAGCCAAAATAAGACAATGAAAACGCCTATGAATAAGTTTATATGCATAATGGAAAGCCAATCTCTAGACAGAATCCCAAATGAACGCTGCTATTGGAAATGGCAATTCTGAGTTTTACTTTTTGTTATAAAAGCCTAAAGTTAAGAAAGATGGACTCCCGCCCAGTGTCTTAGTGTCTGCGTATTGTTGATGTGGAAAAACAAAATCCCACCACATCTCACAAGCCCCTGCCGAACACCTGGCAGACCACATGCTGCCCACATATCCGGCAGTACAGAAGGGCACTCGGAACAGAGAACACTTGAGTAACACTTTCAAATCTTCCGTGAATTCCATGTGTTCCAGAATTCCGATTGAGTGTGACTACAAGTAATGAGAACTTTTCAGGGAAAAAAATATTTTAGATTAACAGCAGAGCTCGGTGAAATTAGCAAAATGCTACATTATAAACCAGATACCAGGGCTGGATCATCATTGGTTCTGTTCTACTGCTCAGAATGAGTGCCAGGACCCACAGCTACTAGAGAGCCGCAGCAATTGCATCCAGGAGCAGAGGTGGCTCATGTTGTAAGGTTGACGTGTGGCGCTTCCTCTTCTTGATACCAGCCCTGATGTAAGGACGTTGTCTACAGCAGCGCCCGGGACTGAGGAGGACTGCAGGAACAGGGAAAGGTGAGTTTGTTTTTTAAAGCGAAGGGGCACCCAGAAGATGTGTCTGCTCTTTAAGTGAGTCTAGGAGGTAACGTCTTTTCCGGGAGTCTCTCAGAAATTCTGGGAGAGTTCGCAAGTATGGGTTAACACCAGAGGTGGCACTGTGTCTGACGCTTATGGGGCGCAAATTCTAGGCAAAACAGGATTTGTCATTTTAGTCAAGAATCACATGATAACTTTACCGCCCAATCCACTAGTAGGAGAACAATCGGTTGAATCTGCTGCTCATCAGCTACAGGTAGTCTTGTAGAATACTTATACAGGCTGCAGATGTGGTCATTTCACGTCTACAATGTGTTTCTCCCTGTTTCGTATCTGTAGTTTAGTTTCAAAGACCAAAAAGTGCAGCACAAATTCTTTGTTGTGTTTCCAGTCTCCGCCACTTTGTCTCTATTGCTGTCAAGACAGTAGATTTATGGAGTAGGATGAGCTTAATTTTGCATCAGAAATAGAGAGAGGGTGCTGCCAGCCTGAAATGGACTGGTGAAGATCAATTCTCATCTGGATAAAAAGGAAAGATTTACATTTGCAGGACAAGATAAATAATCAGACAGAAAGGCAGGGCAGCAGCAGATTCAGAGGATGTGCATGATCATGTCTAAACTGTCATGAATTTTGTATTGTTCTAATATCCTTTTCACTATAATTAAATAGGTATTCCAATTTCAAAAAGCTTATGGAATTTCCTAATATACTTTGTGTATTAATTCTTCAAGGGTTTCAATATTTCTGATTGCAGTCAATTGATAGGAACCTTCTTCATGATGACAATGAATGTAGACAATGACGGTTCCCATTCAATGACTGCATGTAGAGATCTTGAAAACTGTGAGGGATAGAAACGCAATTTATATGAGAAATCACTGGTGGTTATGAAATATTTTGTTAATGGTGCCGTTATCAAAAGAAACTGCAAAACATAGGTGAAAAATATATGTTTTACTGATTTGGTAATTATGTCACACACAAACAATTTAACCCAATGCTTACTTCTTTGCTGCAAGAGGAGTACCAATAATCCATATATAAGGAACATGTCAGAAAGAAAAGGAATAAATAGGCCAAGGATGGTTTATCTGCCCTGTGCATTTATATTGTGGGGATCTAACATGGATTTGGACATTGCTACCAGTATAAGCTCTGTGCTTCTTATCGAAAAGAAAGATACTTTTTTTTTAATGTAATGTATGTACCGTATTTGGTGTTAATAAGCACTTTTCTAATATACTTTTGTTACATTTTTTGTTGTTTGCGCTGCAGCTTCCACATATCCAATTTACATAGAAGCTGCAGAACGCCGCTTTCAGCCAAAACAGTCAGTGAGCTGGACTAACAGGTCGGCTGACAGACGCTCCTGCAGTTCTCTCTACTACGGAGCCAAAGGAACTCCATGCGCCACTGTATGATGCTCTGTCTGGTGCCATATGTCACAGATATTCTCCTCTAGGGGAGAAATGGTCCATAATACGGCACATGTCATTTTCTCTAATAGAAAACCCAAAACATATGATGGTAAAGTAAGGTCCGATGCACCTCTTTGGGTGCCCAATTACAGCTCCATACAAAATGGATGTACATAAGGCCTAATACTTGTAATCAGAGTATACGGTGGTAGTGGTGCAAGAGAACCAGGCTGTAATGAACCCTGGCAGTGAATGGAGACCAAATGTTACTTAACTCAACTGGTCATATTTAGGACTTGGAGATGGGACAAGTTAGGAGTATGAAATCACTATCTAACTTTTTGGGTGCTGGATTCACCTCCATGGGCTCTATAGTAATGGCATGTGGTAGGGGCACAACTAGGTGCATTATGAAAATTATAGTGCAACGTGTGATCATTAAAGAAATACTGTCTGAAGAGAAAATGGTTTATATGCAGAACGAGTAAACAGAATGAGAGTGATCACCTTTCTATAAAAAGATTTGTATTTTTAGGAGCTGCTGAGTGCATCTTTCAGGTCCATTAGCCCCACCTCAGCTAAATTGTGTATGGGCACCTTGTGCGACCTTGTTGTATTTGCACTCACAGATCACAATGTAAGTGAAAGGCTGTCTCTGTAGAAGGTCATCGTAGGTTATATATGTGTTAAAGCTCACGTGACAAATCTCAAATGGAAACCGATCAAATTTTAGCAGGGCAGCAAATTCACATTTGTTCACATGACTAATCTAGCTTTATTTTAATCCTAATACAATAACAGTTAGTATTCATGTAATGTTTTAATCTATTCTGCTCATCATCAGAGTTTATTTTGTGCAATTCAACAAAACACTCCGCAATTTACGACATCTTTATAAATCTTTTTCTTTCCTTATCTTGAAATGATTCTCAGGGTAAGTGCACACAGGACGAAAATGCTGCGTAAATGTACAAGCCTATCTGTCCTGGAAGCTGCTGGGAATTCCGCCTCAAAAACCGCACCAAATTAAGGTGCAGTTTTTCAGGCGGAATCTCCGAGGTGGAAATAGTGCTAGAAAAAAAAAGTTCATATTTACCACATTCTCCGTTGTCCTAGCAATGCATCCCTCTGCTCGGAGTACAGCCTGGCCTTTTGGAATGACGCTACAGTCCATGTGATCGATGCAGCCTTTGACATGGGATGAAACATCATCACAGGAGGCCGGGCTGAACTTAGAGCAGAGGATCGCGTTGCTAAGACAATGGCTGGTGCCTGCCTCTTATTAAATTGGGTACATCTCTGGCTGTCCGTGTGCCTGAAAGGGAAACTCAACTCCAGGGAGGTGTTGTAGAAATGACCATCTGTCTCCGCTGCCATTCACCATGATTTTCAAATAAAAACTTATTGTGGTAAAAATCCCCGAAGGAGTGGCCACAGCTTTATTAAAGACCAGAAATAAAATATAATAACATATTCATATGGTTATTTAACATACTGCCCTGGAACATCTTTTATCCACAAAAACTTTGCGTAAACAAAGCCTTCTCCTAAATGCCTCCCTGCAGAAAGCAGAGAGCAGGGGGAGTACATCCATTTTAGTGTTCCTCCTTCAGGGCAATATAAATATCCGCCATGAAAGGGGCATCTGACCACCCCCACCGAACAGTAGCAGCGCCTTCTTGATACCGTCCTCCAAACCCGACAGCAAAATATAATTTCCAATGTCATAAGATATCACCTTCTAACATCAAATTTCGTATCACCATGTCACCAATAGAGCGAACTAACCTCGATATGTGAACATTAAGTAGCTTGCGTGCCCTTTCAATTGCACCAGAAAAGCTTTAGTAATGTCGTGATGAGCCCACAGTTTTATCATAAAGGCGACCCCTGCCAAAGCTTTTTAAACCACAGAGGCCGAAACTTTCATCTTCCTCAGAGCTAACATAAATGAAAGACAGCAATGTGACGGGACCCTCTGTCTTGTCAGCAGACAAGGGCACACCAATAGCTTTCATAAGCTTCTGAAACGTAGTCAACTAAAACGAACAAATTGGAGAATCAGGAGGACCCACAAACAAAAAAATCATCCAAATAATGTATGATGAAATCAAAACCTGATTCGCAGCGAACCAACCACTCCAAAAATGAAGTGAAAATTTCAAAACAATTACATGAAATAGAACAGCCCATTGGCAAAAACATATCATAGCAAAAACCATTGTCCAAAAAACAACCCATTACCCAACAGATGAAAACACTCTTCATGAACTGGCAGCAAATTCGATGTCAGACTTGGCCAACAAAACTCCAGCGCACTAAACGCAAAGCTGCATCAAAAGAAGTATAAGAAACTGCAGATTCCTCTTTTGAGATGCCATCATTGACTGATCCGCCGCGAGGAAAAGACAACTGATGAATCATTCAAATTTTTCCGGCTTTCTTTTTGGGCACCAATGTCAGCGTGATTTACGATGTGCCGCCCCTCGACTGACGGCGTAGCTCCGATCGTGCCTTGAAGATTAACCACCTGCGGAAGAAATACAAGAAAGCGACAGGGAAACTGAACCTTTAACAGCAGTATCATCCACATTACTTAATGTAGAGCTCCAGTACTGTAGCTGAAAGCGCAGAGGCTGGCTGCTCTGACTCCTGCTTTGCTGGACACCTGTTATCCAGCGTCAGCAGCCTCTCGCTTGGCACTGCACTCACCAGTCTCATGTCAGTCTCCAGGAAAGCAGCAGCAGTATCCACTGAAGTGGCTCCTGTTCCCACCCTCCTCTTAACTGACAAGCCAGGACCATCTCCTCCCTTAGTTGCGGGACCCGCGCCGGACATCCGTAGTCTGCGCTGCCGACCGGAAGGTAAGCGACTGGCGGCCGGCCTCTGCATCGCAGCAGAGGGAGCTCCAATAGCAGGGAGCGCCGCGCAGGTGACGCTACCCTGCTACCGGGCGCCCCACTAGGGATAGGCCTGCGAAGGCCGGCAGCGCTGACTTCGAGGGAGTAGAAGGGGCGAAGACAGGAGAGGCCTGATGATGCATGCCTCCCCACTTCGGTATTGCGGGTGGGAGTCGGCAACCTGCGGTGTCCAGGGGAAGAGCTGGGGCGCAAACAAGTAGGGGACTGGGAAACCCTCAAGGGCCTACCTCGTACCATGGGTAGTGAAAAGTCATCCTGACTGGACCTCTGACACCTCTCCAGAACCGACACCAGCCATCCTGATCCTTCTGCAGCCACCTTCTCCATTACCAGACGCTCCAGGGAATCGGCCATGATAAAATTCCAGCTCCACCCAAAGTTTGTCCTTTATTTAATATCTGCCCCTCCTTCTCTCTAAAACGTACTAACCAATCCAGCGTCATTGCAAAAGCCCGCCAATTTGGTCAACTTTATCTGACCTTACTGAAGTCTCATGCCCATTCAGTAACCCTTTCAGTGCATGCCATGACTTAAATTATACTAAATTTGTCAGTTTATGACAGGCCATCCCCCTTTTGCTAAGCCCCTCCCCCACTTTTTTTAAACTTGGTGTGGGCGGTGTAAACACATTAAAACTTGCAATTATTTGCACAAATTGCGACTTTCATGTATTTGAGACTTTTCTACACCAGAAAACTGAATTCATTCACTTCATCTTTGTGGCAGGCAGGAGTGGAGGTCTCCTAGTAGTGCATATCAACACACATTACCAAACACTGCTTTAAGGACAAGCTCCCACGTAGCATAAACGCTGCAGAATTTCCACAATTTAATTCTGTGCGTAAATTTCGCAGCATTTACAGTAGCAGCAAAATGAATGAGATTTCGAAAATCTCATGCCCACGCTGCGGGAAAAAAATTCAGAAAAGTCGTGTGGAAAGTGTTCTGCAGTCCGACTTTCAATTCCGCAGCATGTAAATTTATGTAGCGTTTTCTGTGCGAAGATACTGCATGTTTGGCCCATAGACTTCAATGGGGAGCAGAAATTCTGCAATAGATTTGTTTTCTTGTGGTTCTTATAGCGGAAACACAGCTGAAATGCAGTAAAAACTGCTGGAAATCCGCAGGTACACATATACTTTTTTATAACCAATGTTTAACACTAAATCCGCAGGTAAAATCCGACAATATGAGTTTCCGCAGCAATATGAGCCGGAAACGCACTATTTGGTGCGGATTTCTGTGACAGATTTACCAGCACTTTTCTAAAGATTCTGCAACATAAAATCTGCAGTGTAACCTGTGTGTGGGAACAGGGTCGGACCGGCCCACCGGAGGATCCTCCGGTGGTCCCTGCCTCCGACCAATGAAATGGTTGTCCTGTGCTGGTGGTGGATGAATCAGCATCTCCACGGCACCAGGAATTGGCCGGGCCAGGAGATGCTAGCGCCTGTATTTCTTCCCGGCTGCGTACCGCTACAAGCGGCTGTAAACACTGCTTTTAAGCATAGCACTGGTTGGCTGACCGTCAGCCAATCAGCCAATTGCTAAGCTTCTTTTTGCTCTACTCCTGCTCAACTGCTCAAGTCAGTGCAGTCTGGTGCCGCATAGGAGACAGGAGGAACTCCATTTCCTTCAGTAGGTGATTCATCTTCTACAGCATATTTTCCTTATAAATGCCTGCAAAGTGTCGTGTCCTGCACAGTGGGTTTCAAGCAGTGTATGGGGCCCCACACACAACCCCCCAGCCCACTACAACCCCCCCAGGACACAACACCCCCCTCCCCGACAACCCCCCCCCAGTCCACTACAATCCCCCCTCCCCACAACAACCACCCTCCCACACCAATGTAGGAAATAAAGGGGTAGTTAGGTTAGAGAGGGGTCAGACTATATTGGTGGGGGGAGAAACAGACGGTGGGGGGAGGACTAGGCAACAAGATAAGGAGATCCTTTCGTTACAAAACAGCAGTGAAAATAAAAAGGCCAAAATGTCAAATAATCACATTTCTGATAGTGAAAGTGAAACATTTAAAGGCAAGTTAAAGTGTATGTTCACGAATGCCAGAAGTCTAGCAAGCAAAATGGGGGAGCTGGAGGCCTTAATACTGGAAGAAGATATAGATATAGTTGGTGTTGCTGAAACATGGCTGGACTCTTCACATGACTGGGCTGTAAATCTACAGGGTTTTACACTGTTTCGGAAAGACAGGGCAAATAGGAAAGGTGGTGGTGTATGTCTGTATGTGAGAAGCGATATGAAGGTGAGTGTAAATGAGACATTAGAGGGTGAAGACTGTGAGGAGGTTGAAACCTTGTGGGTGGAATTACAAAGGGAAGTAAACACTGAAAAAATTACTTTTGGTGTAATCTATAGACCCCCCAATATAACTGAAGAGATAGAAGGTCAAATATATAAACAAATGGAGCGGGCTGCACAGGCGGGTACTGTTGTGATAATGGGAGATTTTAATTATCGGGATATTAATTGGTGTCATGGTTCGGCTTCAACTGCAAAGGGGAGACATTTCCTCAACCTGTTGCAGGAAAATTTTATGTCCCAGTTTGTGGAAGACCCGACTAGAGGTGAAGCTCTGTTGGATCTGGTCATTTCTAATAATGCAGAGCTTGTTGGGAATGTCAATGTTCGTGAAAACCTTGGTAACAGTGATCATAATATAGTTATATTTTACCTATACTGTAAAAAACAAACGCAGGCTGGGAGGGCAAAAACATTTAATTTTAAGAAAGCCAATTTCGCCAGGATGAGGGCGGCAATTCAGGATATAGACTGGGAAGAACTAATGTTAAATAATGGGACAAATGATAAATGGGAGATTTTCAAATCTACTTTGGGTAATTATAGTGCAAAATGTATTCCTACAGGTAACAAGTATAAACGACTCAAATTAAACCCCACATGGCTTACACCTTCTGTGAAAGGGGCAATACATGACAAAAAAAGGGCATTTAATAAATACAAATCTGAGGGTACATCTGCAGCCTTTGTAAAATATAAAGAGCTTAATAAAATCTGTAAAAATGTAATAAAATCAGCAAAAATACAAAATGAAAGGCAGGTGGCCAAGGATAGTAAAACAAATCCTAAAAAATTCTTCAAGCATATAAATGCAAAAAAGCCCAGGTCTGAACATGTAGGACCCTTAGATAGTGGTAATGGGGAGTTGGTCACAGGGGATCAAGAGAAGGCAGAGTTACTAAATGGGTTCTTCCGCTCTGTATATACAACAGAAGAAGGAGCAGCTGATGTAGCCACTGCCGGTGCTGTTAATATATCAGTTGATATACTGAATTGGATGAATGTAGATATGGTCCAAGCTAAATTTAATAAAATAAATGTACACAAGGCCCCGGGACCAGATGGGTTACACCCTAGAGTTCTTAAAGAGCTTAGTTCAGTTATTTCTGTCCCCCTCTTCATAATATTTAGAGAGTCTCTCATGAGTGGTATAGTGCCAAGGGACTGGCGCAGGGCAAATGTGGTGCCTATTTTCAAAAAGAGCTCTAGGTCTTCGCCGGGTAATTATAGACCAGTAAGCTTAACATCAATTGTGGGGAAAATGTTTGAGGGGCTATTGAGGGACTATATACAGAATTATGTGACAATAAATAGTATTATAAGTGACAGCCAGCATGGTTTTACAAAGGACAGAAGCTGTCAAACCAACCTGATTTGTTTTTATGAAGAGATAAGCAGAAGCCTAGACAGAGGGGCCGCTGTGGATATAGTGTTTTTGGACTTTGCAAATGCATTTGACACTGTCCCTCATAGACATCTAATGGGTAAATTAAGGACTATAGGTTTAGAAAGTATAGTTTGTAATTGGATTGAGAATTGGCTCAAGGACCGTATCCAGAGAGTTGTGGTCAATGATTCCTACTCTGAATGGTCCCCAGTTATAAGTGGTGTGCCCCAGGGTTCAGTGCTGGGACCACTATTATTCAACTTATTTATTAATGATATAGAGGATGGGATTAATAGCACTATTTCTATTTTTGCAGATGACACCAAGCTATGTAATATAGTTCAGTCTATGGAAGATGTTTGTGAATTGCAGGCAGATTTAAACAAACTAAGTGTTTGGGCGTCCACTTGGCAAATGAAGTTTAATGTAGATAAATGTAAAGTTATGCATCTGGGTACGAAAAACCTGCAAGCATCATATGTCCTAGGGGAGCTACACTGGGGGAGTCAATTGTTGAGAAGGATCTGGGTTTACTTGTAAATCATAAACTAAATTTCAGCATGCAGTGTCAATCAGCTGCTTCAAAGGCCAGCAAAATATTGTCGTGTATCAAAAGAGGCATGGACTCGCGGGACAGGGATGTAATATTACCACTTTACAAAGCATTAGTGAGGCCTCATCTAGAATATGCAGTCCAGTTCTGGGCTCCAGTTCATAGAAAGGATGCCCTGGAATTGGAAAAAATACAAAGAAGAGCAACAAAACTAATAAGGGGCATGGAGAATCTAAGTTATGAGGAAAGATTAAAAGAACTAAACCTATTTAGCCTTGAGAAAAGACGACTAAGGGGGGACATGATTAACTTATATAAATATATGAATGGCGCATACAAAAAATATGGTGAAATCCTGTTCCATGTAAAACCCCCTCAAAAAACAAGGGGGCACTCCCTCCGTCTGGAGAAAAAAAAGGTTCAACCTGCAGAGGCGACAAGCCTTCTTTACTGTGAGAACTGTGAATCTATGGAATAGCCTACCGCAGGAGCTGGTCGCAGCAGGGACAGTAGATGGCTTTAAAAAAGGCTTAGATAATTTCATAGAACAAAAAAATATTAACTGCTATGTGTAGAAATTTTTTACTTCCCCTTTCCCATCCCACTTCCCCTTTCCCATCCCTTGGTTGAACTTGATGGACATGTGTCTTTTTTCAACCGTACAAACTATGTAACTATGTAACACAAAAACCTTAATACACTGGTTTTCTAAGGGATATTAGGGTACGTTCACAAAGGGCGGATACGCTGCGTAAAAGGTACACAGCGTATCTCCCTGTTGACCGCAGAATTAGCGGGCCTGCTGGGATGACTTTTCACCCCATGTGTCCACTGCTACAGACTGTGATTGGCTGCAGCGGTCACATGGTTTGTCACATCATCCCAGGAGACTGGCCTACAGAACGTCAGAGGTAAGTATAAGGTGTTTTTTTTCTAAGTTGTGATTTTTGTGCCGTAATCACTGCGATTCCGCTTCAAAAGTCACAACACTTGACTGTTTGTTGTGGGTTTTCCCCATTAAATTCAATGGGGATCTAAAATCTACAACAAACTACTGGCGATTCCGCAACCACAATTGACATGCTGCGGCTTAAAAAAAACGCACCGTGGGTCAATTTGTGTGAGGGATCTCCACATATCATGTATGCAGCATGTGGATGAAATTTGAAATCTCATCCACTCCTCTGCTGCTGTATTATGCTGCGGATTATCCGCAACTAAATACGTTGCAGAAAATGCGCAGTATTTACGCCACATGTGGACTAGCCCCTAAGGCGCTATATATTATCTGAGGGACTCCATATTATTATCCAACCGACTGAGCACCCATACACAACTTGGTGGGAAAGGGGGCCCTCAGTAATCAAATTGGTGATATGAAGCTCCCTTGAAGGGGTTGACCGGGCATGGGACTGTTTTTCATACTGCTCCTATAAGTAGTGTTCAGGGGTGGCGCCCTCTCACGTTCCATCGGCCCCCCGAATGTAGGACTTATTAGGTGCATGTCAGAAGCACAATATACTGCAATATATTAGAATTGCAGTTTATTGTGTAAGCGATCCAATGATCACTGGTTC
Organism: Rhinoderma darwinii; assembly: GCF_050947455.1. Taxonomy (NCBI): domain Eukaryota; kingdom Metazoa; phylum Chordata; class Amphibia; order Anura; family Rhinodermatidae; genus Rhinoderma; species Rhinoderma darwinii. The sequence continues at coordinate 339,879,474 of NC_134689.1, forward strand.
AATTCCCCTAGGGAAACAGTTAAAAACAATTAAATAAAAGTTTTTTGTCATAAAAAATATAATATTTAAACTTTGAAAAAACAAACACTTTTCCCATTTCCCCCTAAAGCAATATAAAAACAAACATTAACATAGCTGGTATCACCGTAAAAGTCTGAACTTTTACAATATAAAGCATTATTTAACCCGCACGGTGAACGCCGTAAAAAAAAAACCACTGCCAAAAGTCTCATGTACCCCAAAATGGTACCAATAAACACTACAGCTCGTCCTGCAAAAAATAAGCCCTCATACCATTTTCCTTTGTAAAGTAGTAAACATAAAAAAACTATATCCATTTGGTATCGCCGTAATCGTATTGACCAGTAGAATAAAGTTAGCATGCAATTTTTATTGCACGTCGAACACCGTAAAAACGAAACCTCCGAAAAAGGGAGGAATCTCTGTTGTTTTTTGCCATTCCACCCCACAAATATTTTTTTGCCAGTTTCCCAGAACATTATATGGTACAATAATAATAATATGGTGCCATAAAAATCTACAACTCGTCACACAAAAAAAAAAAAAAAACAAGCCCTCAAATGGCTGTATAGACAAAAAAAAAAAAAGGTATGGCTTTTGGTAGGTGGGAAGGAAAAAACTAAAGTAAAAATCTGAAAAATGGCTGCGGAGGGAAGGGGTTAATGATATTGTAAGGGCATGGCCAGACATGGCGTATTTCTGCCGACACTGACCGCATCAATGCCGCACATAATCTGCGTTGCAGATTCTGTTGCGGCTTTGCCTAACATGTGCAGGAAATTGATGCGGATTAGCCGTTGCGTATAGTACTTCCTGCTGTCTTTTAAAACATTTCATCTCAGTCTGGATATAGACCTAGAAACACATAGGTCCAGCCAGAATGAAGAAATATCCTTTTCTTAAAACCAATACGCAACGCAACACACATAACATCTGCGGATTTCATTGCGGAATTTTGAATCTCCATTGAAGTCAATGGAGAAATTCCGCAATGAGTCCGCAACAAGTCCGCTACACGTCCGCAACAGCCAGTGTATGCTGTGGACACCAATTTCCGCACCGCAGCCTATGGTCCGCAGCGGAGTTTTCCGCCACTTGTGCACGAACCTAACTAAAAAGGTGTGGAAACCAATGGAGAAAATGTCTGCTGCGGATTTCCGCAGCGGAATTCCAGAGCAATTCCGCCACGTCTGGCCATGCACTTATGCTTCATTTTGGCTCCATGAGACTTTTTCTCATATTTTAAACTGGAGTGCTGCTGCTCCTTTCTACTTGTGTATAATGAAAGGGACACCACCAGATGCCTCCCTCACGAATATGATTGGAATTCATTTTGAGGTCTGGTGTTTCATGTCATTCTACATTTCCTACTTATGTAGCTGATAGTGTGTGTGGTACCATTGTTTGTGTTTTATCCAACCCTTAGATTTTATTCCTAAATTGGCCCCTTGGAACAGCATGTCACATCAAATGGATAGCTAGTGAGCAGAGCCTGAAGGGTGTAGATTGCGCCAGGGCAGACTTCAGTACAGAGAAAAAAACCTTAAAAAAGTGAGTAAAACTTGTTTTGGCGCAGTGCACCCGCATCTCTCCTCCACCGGGCCGTCCTTTAGGCAGAGCAAGCGGGATCCATGCTCTGGGCCGCACACCTGCGCCTCTACATCCATGCACATACCCTCCATGCTCCTTAGTTAGGTCCTCTTCGGCTCCGTGTGCAGTGCTGGGATCTGATGCCGTTGAGCGTCAGAACGTTGTATACGCGGAGCAGAGGAGTCAAGAGAGAGAGACTCCACGAGCTTGGAGTTTAAGTATATGGATACTGACTTCTGGGGCCCTGTATCTAAGCCTATGATGTGTGATACAGTCTGCCCTGGATCTAAGCCTATCATGTATTCACAAAATTAATGAATTAAACAGACAACATATGGTCTCCGCCATAAATCCTCAACTAATGCCTTGCCTGGCAACCCGGTGATGGTTTTCCCTAAAACAAGCTGTCCCCATGCTGGCCATTTGATTATTTATTTACTGGTTTATTCTAGCACAGTGAATGGTAAAAGGTTTTATGCTGTTTTACTGCACAACTAAGAGTGGTCTTGTATTATTTCTATATAGCTAATGGGTGGGCCCCAAGAATGATTTTCTCTGGTGGGTCCAATGTGCTCCAGTCCGACACTGTGTGGGAACATACCCTAAGTGAATAAGAACATTCTTGTTTAGAACAAGCGTCTGAAAAACTTAGATCTGCTTACACAGCGGATTGGCTTGTTACAATATATTGGTCTAGTCCATTAGATTGTATATTGATCTAAACACAGCTTCATCACAAATCTAATTTTTCGGGCCGTAAACTTTCCAAACGGCTGAAAAATCGGAAGCAGAACGCCTCCAAACATCTGCCCTTTGATTTAAATGGGAAAATGGCGTTCTGTTCCGATGGGACATTTTTTACGGAGCCGTTTTTTAAAACGGCTGCGTAAAAAAACAGCCGTGAAAAAAAAGTGCACGTCACTTCTTCAGCCGTTTTTGGAGCCGTTTTTCATAGACTCTATTGAGAACAGCTCCAAAAACGGCCGCTGAAAACGCAGCGAAAAGCGCAACTTTGAATAAAAACATCTGAAAATCAGGAGCTGTTTTCCCTTGAAAACAGCTTCGTATTTTCAGATGTTTTTGATTTTGTGTGTGCACATACTACAAGTCTCCCTAGGAGTGGTCGACCAACAAAGATCACGCCAAGAGCAAGGCTTAGAATAGTCTGCAAGGTCACAAAGGAACCCAAGGTCACCTCTAAGGAACTAAAGACCTTTCTTACATTAGCAAATGTTAATATTCACGAGTCCACCATCAGGAGGACACTGAAGGACAGCAAGGAGAAAGCCGCTGCTCTTGAAAAAGAACATTTCTACATGTCTGCAGTTTGCTAAAACTATTGGAAGAATGTTTTGTGGATGGGACTAACTTTGAATGAGAAGCGGTATGTTTGGAGAAAAAAAAAACACTGCATTCCAGGCCAATTTCAGTTTTTTCATTTTAGTTTTTTCCTCCCCGCCTTCCAAAAGCCATAACTTGTTTTTTTTTTTGTCGACATAGCCGTATGAGGGCTTGTTTTTCGCGGAACAAGTTGTAGTTTTTCATGGAACCATTTATTGTACCACATAATGTACTGGGAAGCTGAAAAAAAAATATTTGTGGGGTGAAATGGGAAAAAACAGCGATTACGCTATATTTTGGGTGGTTTTGTTTTTACGGCGTCCATCAGGCGGTAAAAACTACATGTGCACCTTGTTCTACAGGTTGTAACGATTATGGTGATACCAAATTTATATGTTTTGTTTTATGTTTTACCAGTTTTAAAAAACAACTATTTGCTAAAAAAAAAAAAATGTTTTGCGTCACCGTGTTCTAAAAGAGCCATCATTTTTTTATTTTTCCATCAATTTAGCGATGTGAGGGCTTAATTTTTGCGGGGTGAGCTGTAGTTTTACTAATACCATTTTGGGGTATATGCGACTTTTTGTCACTTTTTTTTGAGAGTTAAGGCGAACAAAAAACAGCAATTTGTGTATTTTGTAATTTTTTTATGCCGTTTACCGAGTGTGTTAAACAACACTATATTGTGATAGTTCAGACTTTTTATGGATGCGGCGATACCAGTTATGTTAACTTTTTTTTAACATTACTGGGAAAAGTTTTTTTTAAAAAACTTTTAATACTTTTTTTTGTTTTGTTTTAAACATAAAAAAACCTTTATTTAACTGTTTTTTACTAGTCCCCGCTAGGAGACTTGAACGCTTGCATGATATACTGCAATACTGATGTATTGCAGTATATCATGATATGGACAGTCTCCTTTGAAGCCCTGCCAAAGGCAGGGCTTCAAAGAAGTACAAAGATGGCAGACCTGGGGGAATTTATTAGGCCCCCAGGCTGCCATAACAACCATTGTAAACGGCCGATCGTGCCCCCTGATTCTAACAATTTAAATGCCACGATTGACCACGGCATTTAAGGTCTTACACAGGTGGAATCAAAGTGAACTTTGATTCCGCCCGCTGGAGTGAGTTGTCGGCTGTGTAAAACAGCCGACACCCGCCGAGTATGGAGCGCGCTCAGCCCGTGAGCGCACTCCATACTTCCCCTTGGCGACAGCAATGTAATAGTATGTGGCATGTCGCCAATGGTTTAATCCAATAGAAATATTGTGGAATGTTGTGTGAACTGATCTGAATCGATCAGTTCATGGGAGGAAACAAACCAACATAGCAAAGTTGAAACTGTTTTGTATGGAGGAATGGGCTAAATTTCCTCCAAGCCGATGTGCAGGACTAATCCACAATTACCGGAGACATTTAGATGAAGTTATAGCTGCACAAGGGGCTCACACCAGATACTGAAAGCAAAGGTTCACATACTTTTGCCACTCACATATGGGATATTGGATCATTTTCCTCAATGAATTAATGACCATGTCTAGTATTTTTTATTTGTTTGATTTGGTTTTATTTCTCTTTTTTTAGGACTTATGTGAAAATCTGATGACGTTTTAGGTCAAATTTATGCAGAAATATAGAAAATTCTGAAGGGTTCACAAACTTTCAAGCACCACTGTATATCATGGTGACAAGGGAAAGGGATTAATGACAAACTCAGCACAGCTAGGTCTGCATTTTTGCATCACCTGTAATATTACAAAATAGTGAAAGGGTAACACAGTAGTGCCCACTTTCTACCATTCTCTCATTGGAATAAACCAGGGGTCTCAAGCACGCGGCCCGCGGGCCGCATGCGGCCCCTGGGGCTGTCATCTGCGGCCCGCGGGACACAGAGCCGCTAGTTTCGGCTCTGCTCCGAGACTCTGGAATTCCCTGACATCGCTGTCCACATATGAACAGCGATGTCTGGGGCTTCCCCAGAGCCGGAGTCCTGGGCAGAGCGCTAGTACAGGCTCTGCTCCGAGACTCTGTGGAATTCCCTGACATCGCTGCCCATATATGGACAGTGTGTCAGGGTCTTGCCCAGAGCGGAGCAGAGCGCTGGTGTCGGCTCTGCTCCTGGACTCTGTGGAATTCCCTGACATCGCTGTCCACATATGAGCAGCGATGTCTGGGGCTTCCCCAGAGCCGGAGTCCTGAGCAGAGCGCTGGTGTCGGCTCTGCTCCGGGACTCTGTGGAATTCCCTGACATCGCTGTCCACATATGAACAGAGATGTCTGGGGCTTCCCCAGAGCCGGAGTCCCGAGCAGAGCGCTGGTGTCGGCTCTGCTCCGGGACTCTGTGGAATTCCCTGACATCGCTGTCCACATATGAACAGCGATGTCTGGAGCTTCCCCAGAGCCGGAGTCCCGGGCAGAGCGCTAGTATCGGCTCTGCTCCGGGACTCTGTGGAATTCCCTGACATCGCTGCCCATATATGGACAGTGTGTCAGGGTCTTCCCCAGAGCGGAGTCCCGGGCAGAGCGCTATTATCGGCTCTGCTCCGGGACTCTGGGGAAGCCTCTGACATCGCTGTCCATACATCGACAATGATGTCAGGGGCTTTCCCAGAGCAGGAGTCCCAGTGATGTCAGGAGCACAGCTGGAGTCCCGGGAAAAGCCTACTAGCGCTATGCCTGGGACTCCAGCTCTGGGGTTGCCCCTGACATCTCTGTCCATATATGGACAGTGATGTCAGGAGCAGAGCTGGAATCCCAGGCAGAGTGCAAGAAGCGGCTCTGCTCCGGGACTCCAGCTCTGGGCAAGCCCCTGACATCACTGGGGCAGCCTCTACAGAGGGCACTGGGGCAGCCTCTACAGAGGGCACTGGGGCAGCCTCTACAGAGGCCACTGGGGCAGCCTCTACAGAGGGCACTGCGGCAGCCTCTACAGAGGGCACTGCGGCAGCCTCTACAGAGGGCACTGCAGCAGCCTCTACAAGTGGGTGTGTGGCAGTATCTGAAGAGGACACTGGCATTATCTAGGGGTGTGTTGCATTATCTACAGAGGGCACTGTGGCCTTATCTACAGAGGGCACTGTGGCCTTATCTACAGAGGGCACTGTGGCCTTATCTACAGAGGGCACTGTGGCCTTATCTACAGAGGGCACTGTGGCCTTATCTACAGAGGGCACTGTGGCCTTATCTACAGAGGGCACTGTGGCCTTATCTAGGGGTGTGTTGCATTATCCACAGAGGGCACTGCGGCAGCATCCACAGAGGGCACTGCGGCAGCATCCACAGAGGGCACTGCGGCACTATCTAAAAAGGGGCTGCCCAATCTTGACATGTGTGCTAACTGAGCCGCCGGACTGCATTTAGCGACACAAACTGGAAAGCTGGATTGTTGAAATAAGCACGTGGAGAAATATCTCAAATTTTAAACCTAGCGCTATTATTATAGTAATGTAGTATTATTATTCTAGTAATATAGTGTTCTAGTAGTTCAAATAACTAATTGATTAACAATAATTTTGTATTGTATCAAATTTGAAAGTAATGCGGCCCGTCAACTTCCCATTTTTTCTATATGCGGCCCACTTACCCGGCCGAGTTTGAGACCCCTGGTATAAACCATACAGACTCCTTGTGTGCATGATCTTACAATGGCTATGGGAGGTTTGTGCTTTTCTAAATTGAATTTTATTCTTTAAGACTAAAACTATAGGCTGGGTATGAAAAATGTTGTCAATATTTTCTCCTTATAGCCGCAATAAACCCGGCAGGACGTTATTTATGTATAATTTTAATATTTGACCTATGATATATATAATATTGTTTATTGAGCCAAAAAAAAAAAAACACAAATCAATATGGTGGTGATGCTTAGAGATATAGCAGTGCTGAGTTTTACATTTAGCACAACTTCTCCTGAAATCGCTGTTAGTTATCTATGGTTATCCATAGGACTACAGGTAAACCTCCAGACTTGAGTGAGTTGCCACAGTGCAAGAAAGAGAGTTCAATGACAAATTCAGCTCTGCTACATCAGTACACAAGACAATATTTTTTTACCTACAACTAAACTAATTGATTATTCACTGAAGCCTTTTATTCAATTAAATGTGATTTGATGTAGTACTAACGGCAGAGTTCTGCCAAATCCATATTTTTCATTCATAAGGCTCGAAGCGGACTATACATGATCTGATTTTTCTTGACGAAGACTCAATATTTTCCCATAGAGACATGAAAAGCACCCAACATTACAACATCAGATTTCCCTATGCAATGGCTTAGAATAAATTCTATATCAACACCCACTTCCTGCAATGCAAAATTGATTTTTTGAGCGAACATTAGTCGGAAGCAACACTCTCTTAAGATTCCTTGAGCACGAAAAGTATCCGATGATCTTTCAATATCCGGGTCAAGTTTTATGAAATATATGTGACCAGCATTAGTGCATGCCAGAGGTGTAACCTGAAGCTCCTGGGCACCATGTGTAACTGTCCCCAACCTATCATGTGCCATTTATAACACTAGTGTCTTCTTATGTTGGAGAGGGACCTGTCAACCCCTCAGACACCACCTATAGCTAGGCACCTGGTGCATGCCGAGGCGAGCCAGGGTACTATCATGTAATAAACTAATTATTGACTATATAGATCAGTTATATCAGTTGTACTCCCAGCACTAGGCGTGAATACACACTTCATCTTATAAAATGATCCTTGTTAAAAACGTATATCAAAAGGGAATATGTTTGGGGAATAGTAAAAAGAAAAATGATTCAATCCAATATAATCCAATTTATTTGCTGGTAATATGGTAAATGCAGAGGTCAATGTTCTGTAATTATTTCCAGTAATTTAGTGTCCGTTCTTAGCACTGCAGCCGCGTACGTCCAGTACGTTTCTATCAAGGTGTACTCCTTATTATTAATATTAACCCCATATTAGCCCAGAACACTACATGTCATAGTCCTAGATATGGACTGTATCACATTAACTCTTTCCTGCCAGAGATTGAGCAAATGCTCCCTATGTTATGTCCTGTCATTGAATCCTTGGGATCCACAGCTGTGATGGTCATTGACAAAATGTTCTGTTAACACAATATGACCGGAAATTTACATTACAAGTTGTTTGCATGCAATCAGTTGAAATGGATTTGAAATTTTTAGATACATTTTAAAACTGATTCTGCTTATATATTGTTATGTCACCTGGCTGTCATGTTTTTGGCAATGTGACGAGTCACGAACGATAAACCACTGAGAGGCACATGGTATATACCGCTTGTGGATAGTTGATGATAATTGTATCATTAATCATTTTGGATATGGGATAATGAGTTTTTGGGAATGATCCGCTGACGATTCTAAAAAAAATATCGAATTGTTAATCATTTTAATCACAAAGTTTTACGTCTATGGCCGGCTTTACAGAGGAGTAATGCAGCTGCTGTAGTCAGAATTATCCTAGAAAGGGAATAGACCATAACCCTAACCATGAACATATCCAAATGAATACAGAAAATAAGAAACACTTCCAGAAATGACCAATACCACATAAGCCAAGAAAAACTGTCTGTTTACATGTGCAGAGAGGTATCACTTATCTTGGATCAATGTCATTGTCCTAAAATGTGCCAATAATCAATATGTATGATCAATCACTCACCTTATCACCAGCCTGGTGCCATCACCACCCAGATGTGACTTGTCCGCTGTCAGGCATCCATTGCTGAGCAGCATTCCTGCAGTACACACTGCATGGCACATACTTGTCTGTGACAGGACCCTGCCTGATCCTCACATTAACACCCGCATTATGTGAATGCAACTTTACTCTTCTCTTCATGTAGCAGAGGGAGAGGAAGAGAGCGGCTTGACGGCTACCGTAATGAATAGAGTACAGGAGCACTGCAAGCTTCCCCTGTGTGGTCAGCCCCTGCATGCGGCTTCAGGGGTGTAGGATCCCTTTAAATGAAAGCAAGAACATTTAAAATAAGCTTAGACAACCAGTGGCTTTTGTAGAACTGTAAGACTCTATACATTCAGGGCTGATGCTGATTTTGTAGCTGATTCCATGTACAGACTCACTCTGACACTATAATTCCCAGCATTTCCACTGCTGGGTGACTGGAATTTACTTATTATCTGAATGAATGTCTGGAATAGACTGTGAATTTGAGAGGATCTGCTGGGACTTCTGGTTGCACAGCAGCTGGCAAGAGGTTACCTTCATAATATAATTTACACATTGGTAAAAGTAACCCCTTAGGCCCTGGGATATGAATCCTATTTTGAAATGTGTGTGTTCTGTATATATGTATGTATGTGTGTGCGTGTGAATATATATATATATATTTCCGCATTAGATAATCTCACATGCGCGGTCCCTAATCACTAAACTGCAGGGGACGGATGGACATTTTTTATTCAACATATGTCTGGAGCCATAGATTTAATGAAATACCCACAATACAAGTGTTCTGATTGGAGTGCTTGTCCGGAAAGGGGTATTCATGAAAAATATTTCCCATAATATGAATATTTTTTCCCATGAAAAATTCTTCATAGCGTGGGAAATATCATGCATTTGCATTACCCTACATGTATGTATTTACCACTAACAAGAATTACTAACAAAAATATAATTAGCTATCAGAAAAATAATCATTCAGATTGTTAACGATAATGGGTACATCTTTATTCACCTTCACCTTCACCTTCTTAGGGTATGTTCACACGACAGCGTCCATAACGGCTGAAATTACGGGGATGTTTCCGCCTGAAAACATCCCCGTAATTTCAGCCGTAACGGCATGTGCAGGCGCTTGAACGCCGCGTCCATTACGGACGTAATTGGCGCTGCTATTCATTGGAGTCAATGAATAACGGCTCCAATTACGGCCAAAGAAGGGACAGGTCACTTCTTTGACTCGGGCGTCTATTTACGCGCCGTCATTTGACAGCGGTGCGTAAATATACGCCTTGTGTGAACAGACAAACGTCTGCCCATTGCTTTCAATGGGCAGATGTTTGTCAACGCTATCTAGGCGCTATTTTCGGACGTAATTCAGGGCAAAAACGCCCGAATTGCGTCCGTAATTAGTTTGTGTGTACATACCCTTACCAACATCCCAAATCGAAGATCATTCTAAACCCTGCCCCAAGTTCTGCAGAGGAACGCCCTAAAATGACACAAAATGCAGCCTTTCATGCAAATTAGTATAAACCCCAAGTTTGGATCTTGGGACAGCCCCATGAATATCAGGACAGTTGGCAAGTATGATCTAATTAAAGGCTATGTAAACCTTTGAAAGCGTTTTTTTTTTTGTTGTGTTTTTAATAAAAAGGTCATTCAGTGTGTTTTGTGCAACTTTATAATTAGTTTTTATTAAAAATTTGTTTTACTTTTTGAGAGATAGCTGTTCTGTATCCTGTATACAGAGTAGCTGTATCTTACGCTGAATCCTGTACCCGTCAGGTCAGCGGAACTGACGGGTTCAGTGTCAGGGGGTCCTGCGTGTCTCTGACATGCAGGACCCACCTATTATCAATCATATCTAAGTTCATAACTTAGATGTGATAGATTACAGGTGGATCCTGCGTGGCCCGCTGACGTGGTTAGACCTGTCAGTCCCATGGACCTGTCGGATTCAGGTCTTAGCGAACGACACAACTGCTCTGTATGCAGAATACAAAGCAGCTGTATCTCAAAAAGTAAAAATAATTTTTAATCCAAACTAATTATAAAGTTGCAAAAAAACACACTGATCTTTTCTATTTAAATAAAAAAATAAAAAAATCGCTTTCGAAAGTTTACATAACCTTTAAGTGTCCTGTCCATATTGAGCAATGCAAACTATAATGGCACGTTCAGACGTGGCAGAATTTTTCCCCTGCAAATAATGCAGATTTGGGGCAATTACGCAACGAATCTGCACCAACATTTGCATATTTGACAGGTAATTCAGACGTTGCAGATATCACAGCGGACTTGCCACAAATTTCAGTTTTTGCATTGCAAAGGCTGAAATACGCAGTGAAATTCCGCTTCTTCTCCGCAACGTCATGAGCATGCTGCGGAGGGGATATTCTGCACCGCAGCCTGATTTCCGCACAGTTATTTTCTGCAACTTCTGAACTAACTTACCTAAAAATATATAGAAACAAATGTAAAAAACGGCTGCTGCAGAATTCCACTGCGGACTGTCCGCATCGGAATTCAACAGCAATTCCGCCACGTCTGAACGTGCCCTAACACTATGTCTGATGCAAAAAACCCTCAGACATACAGTCTATACAAGGGTATGTTCACACGGGCTATTTTTAGCCGTTTTTCGGGCCGTAAACATCCCAAAAAAATGGCTGAAAAATCGGAAGCAGAACGCCTACAAACATTTGCCCATTGATTTCAATGGGAAATATGGCGTTCTGTTTCCGACGGGGCATTTTTTTTACGCCTTATTTTCAAAATACGGCACATAAAAATACAGCCAGTAAAAAGAAGTGCATGTCACTTCTTGAGCCGTTGTTGGAGCCGTTTTCATTGACTCTATAGAAAAACAGCTCCAAAAACGGCCGCTAAAAACGCTACTTTGATTAAAAAGCAGCTGAAAATCAGGAGCTGTTTTCCCTTGAAAACAGCTCTGTATTTTCAAATGTTTTTTGTTAACATTGTTTTTTGTGAACATACCCTTAAAGTGGTATTCGCAACTTAACTATTATTGGCATAGTCAGTGGATATGCCATAAATGTCTGATAGATGCGGGTTGCAGATCTGGGGTTTGCACGTATCTCCAGAACTGGGGTCAACCTCGTGCAGATCTCTGCATTCACTTCAATTGGAGATACAGAAACAGCCGAGCACGCTTGCTTAGCTGTTTTTCTGGAACAGCCATTGAACAAAATGTGGCCACCTCTTCATCTGGACGTGGCGGCCAGCGACCACCTCACTGGGGCGGGGTCAGGTGACTCCCATTTTGGAGATGGGTGCGGGTCCCAGAGGTGGGACCTGCATCTATCATACAAATGTTTCAGCTGGGAGTACCACTTTAAAATAGACTGTGTGTCTAAATCTTTGCTGCATCAGCCATTTTTATTTATTTATTTTTTTAGGAGAAATCCTTTAAGTATATCGTTTATATATCTATTAAAATAGTTTTGAAACCTAAGTCTAGCTACCCTACATTTGCTGTGTACTCTGAAGCAATCTTTGGTCCCTGTTATCAGTCGTTTCAGGCTGGAGAGAGACTGCAGCGTTCTTCAATAGGATTGCTAACAGAAGTCCATAAAGTGATTTTCCTCCTAAGGTCATTTCTTCTCCAGTTCTGAGAACCTCCAGACACATTTATATTTCTACATACGTACTTATTTACTTACTACCTTACATACTAGCATGGTATTAGCAGTTCTTTCTCTAAGATGCTCACCATAAAGTAGCCCCAGATACTGCTTTTTTATGCATATTTTCGATTATCTGCAGATTCACATGGTTCAATGCAAACGTTTTTCATTAGGATTTGGCTATGTACCAATACATTTTTATTGATGCAGCTTCATACAACTGTGTGTATATATATGACTCTATAGTAAAAATCTTACTCCACATGGACTGCACCAATATAACTGTGGCGGGCTTTATGACTTATGTACAGACAATCCCACATACATATAAGGAAATAAAAACAGAAAAGCATATAAAAAGCAAATAGTTTCACCCAAAAAAAAAGATGTTTGCTTTTGCTTGTTTGCACTGCCGCCTTTTATTTTGGGTTATATGACTTTGCAGTAACACTGAAATTGGTGCAATACGTCACAGCACTAAACACAATTTAACATGAAGGGAATGCTTTTCCTAGTTACTGCAAAGAAATAGAAAAATACAAATCTATATATTTACCTATAAGTACAGGTATACAAGTTCCATATACATATATGTACATTTATTGAGAAAGAGAGAGAGGTGTACTTTGTTATAACACACTTATAAATCCACATATCTATCTATCTGACAAAAAATGGCGACAGCACACTGCGAAACTAATGCCACCTAAACCACTAAATATAAATAAATATGCACTAAAGCTAAATCTACTTATAATAGGGAGGTTCTTAGTGCACATTTTGATCAAAAAGTGTTTGCCCACCTGCCACGACAAGGCGACCTCTGTAAGGTGGGAACCTACGCTGCACATACACCCAGAACTGGGACTAAGCCTACATATATACCTGCGGATGGTAGGATCCAGCATTGAACTAATTAAAATCACCCAGGGCAGAATGGGAGGAGTGCAAGAACAACAAGTGGAGGCAGTCACTAACCCCACATATATGGATCACATAAACACAACAACAATTTGAACAGCAAATTCCAACTAAATGATATAAAATGTGTATGCAGGTGCAGGAACACCTGTGGCTGCAAATATACAGCAGAAAAAGAATGGCGACAGGACACTGCGACACTAATCTATCTATCTATCTATCGATCGATCGATCGATCGATCGATCGATCGATCGATCGATCGATCTATCTATCTATCTATCTATCTATCTATCTATCTATCTATCTATCTATCTATCTATCTATCTATCTATCTATCTATCTATCTATCTATCTATCTATCTATCATCTTCTTTGGGCTGTTTGCACTTCTTTTGTGGTTCTTTTTTATAATGTGTTAGTAAGAGACTGCTGAGGGGGAAGCAGGGGTCTGTCAGTATATAATACAATGGGCTTTTCATGCGTCAAGTATAAAATGTCCTTCTTTGACTTCTGAGATATGTCAAGGCATGGAATCTAGCATGTAAACCTCTATTTGCCTGTCTGACCTCTTGTCCATCTCTATTCTTATGCTTTCTTAGTGCATATATAGGTCACACCATTCAATTCTACAGGTCCCAAAACCATGTGTTTTTTGAAGCACAATCCATTATCTTGTCATAGTATCATAGTAACATAGTATGTAAGGCTGAAAAAAGGCATAAGTCCATCCAGTTCAGCCTATTATTATGCAATGTTGATCAAGAGGAAGGCAAAACCCCCGTGAGGCAAAAGCCATTTTTTCTCATCTTACGAGAAAAAAATTCCTTCCCGACACCAATATGGCAATCAGAATAAATCCCTGGATAAAAGACCAATCTCCAGTAATCATAACTTGTAATATTATAGTTCCCAAGAAAGACATTCAGGTCTTTCATGAACACCTTCAGTGAATTCACCCCAAAAATTCCTCTGGCAGTGAGTTCCATAGTCTCACTGCTCTAACAGTAAAGAATCCCCTTCTGTGGTTGTGTAGAAATCTTCCTTACTCTAGACATAGAGGATGCCCCCTTGTTATAGTTACAGTCCTGGGTAGAGATGAGCGAACTTATGAAAAGTTCGGTTCGGCTAGTTCGCCGAATTTCATGAAAAAGTTTGATTCGGACCAAACTAGTTCTGACCGAACCTGTAATTTCCGTGCGCCGAGCATGGTACTGTCCAGGGTGCTGAAAGAGTTAATGGGCTGCACTAACTCTTTCAGCAACCTTGACAGTACCATGCTCGGCGCGCGGAAAATACAATGTTAATGTAATAAAAAAATAAATAAAAATACGTTCATACTTACATTCCTCCTGTCCGGCCTCCAGCGATGACGTTTCATCCATGTCGCCGCTGCAGCCAATCACAGGCTGTAGTGGCGGTCACGCACGTCACGTGACCGCCGCTGCAGCCAATCACAGGCTGCTGCGGCCTCTGCAGCCAATCACAGGCTGCCGCGTCAGGAAAGAAGGTCGGACTGGAGGAAGAAGAGGGACTCGTCACCAAGATAACGACCGGGTACGTATGAAATGCTTTTTATTTTATTTTGAATCAGCAGCCTCTTTTCTCTATCAGTGATTGATAGAGACAAGTGGCTGCCGATTAGTATAATATTTTTGTAATGTTTTTTCTGCCCGCCCGGGTTCGGTTAAAACGTGTTCGACTGAACCCGGTGAAGTTCGGATTCGCTGTGAACCGAACTTTTCGCGATGTTCGGACCGAAACCGGGTTCGGTTGTCCCGGTTCGCTCATCTCTAGTCCTGGGTATAACTAGATCTTGAGAGAGATCTCTGAACTGACCTTTGATATATTTATACCAGCTGTCTTTTTTCTAAACAAAATAATCCTAATTTTGATCATCTTTCTGGGTACTGTAGTCCACCCATTCAATTTATTACTGTCCGCCTTTGAACCTGCTCAAGGTCTACTATGTCTTACTTGTGCACTGGTGCTTACAACTGTACACAATATTCCCTGTGAGGTCTTACTAGTGACCTATAAAGCGGTATAACTATGTTCTCGTCATGTGCATCTATGCCTTTTGTTATGCACCCCATGATCTCTCACCTAGTCAGCCCAATAATTATATATATATATATACTGTATATATATATATATATATATATATATATATGTATATACATATATATATATATATACATATATATATATATATATATATATATATATGTGTGTATATATATATATATATATATATATACATATATATATATATATATATATATATATATATATATATAATCTTTCTGTTTTTCATACGGTAGAACATTGCACAAAATACAAATAAATACAGCAAAGATTAAACGTTTAATTAATGAGTAAAACCACATAATAACTCCATGAATGTTAAACATTTCATTACAACTGTACTTCCCCAGTGCTTCCTGCAGGGGTCATACCAACTTCTCCATGCATGCCCTGGGTTAACCATGCACTGTATACATGGGAGAGAATTTACAGTAGAGCAGTCTCCAAACATTTGTGTCTTATTCTGGTGTATTTTTTTTATGTGTTTCAGGCTCATATAAAAGTTTCAATCTGGGAAATTCAAACGAAATAAATGTAGCATTGAATCCATTAAAATAATTGGAACCCCCACCTTTCAGAAGACCGGGGACCGCAGTAAAACTTGTTCACCAAGGGCCACGCATGATTTTTTTTTTTACTGAAATCATTGTACAAGTCTCTCTCCATAGTAGTTTATAGGAGGTAGAAAAAAGTACAGCATGTAAAGGTTAGTGTCCTGTTGTACAGGTATAATGATGAGCATGACTATACAGGGTGCAGACGTAGCAGTGCCACCGGGGCCCTGGTGCCTGTGGGGGTCCAAAGGACCAATGTTCCCTCTAAGTCTTGGCAGCTCCTGAGCAGGGCAGTTAGGGAGCAGGGTGAGTCTTCATCAATGGTGGGCAATCTGATGACCAAAAGTAATACCCCCAGTAAACGCAAATATAGCGACTAAATAAGAGAATAAGAAAACTTATTTTTAATTTGTTTTAGTTACTTTTTTAAATTCTAAAATATTACAAGTACACCAGTAAAATAGACAGTTATAAACACCAATTATAGGCATCAATAAAAGAATCCCTCATTACACCACTGTCCCTGTAGATAGCGCCACACAGACCCCTGTAGAAAGCATCACACACAGCCCACTGTAGATAGCGCCACACAGACCCCCTGTTTATAGCGCCACACAGACCCCCTGTAGGTAGCGTAACACAGACCCCCCTGTAGATAGTGCCATACACAGCCCCCTGTAGATAGCGCCACACACCCCTGTAGATAGTGCCACACAGCCCCCTGTAGAGCATGCAGCCCCCTGTAGCTAGCGTCACACAGCCCCCTTGTATATACTGCCACACAGCAATCCCCCCTCCCCTTGTATATACTGCCACACAGCAATCCCCCCTCCCGTTCTATATACTGCCACACAGCAATGCCCTCTCCCCTTGTATATACTGCCACACAGCAATCCCCCCTCCCCTTGTATATACTGCCACACAGCAATCCCCTCCCCTTGTATATACTGCCACACAGTATTCCCCCTTCACCTCTGCATAACTCATCCATGACTCATCCAAACACTTCTGCATGACTCATCCAAACACCTCTGCATGACTCATCCAAACACCTCTACATTACTCATCCATGACTCATCCAAACACCTCTGCATGACTCATCATGACTCATCCAAACACCTCTGCATAACTCATCCATGACTCATCCAAACACTTCTGCATGACTCATCCAAACACCTCTGCATGACTCATCCAAACACCTCTACATTACTCATCCATGACTCATCCAAACACCTCTGCATGACTCATCATGACTCATCCAAACACCTCTGCATAACTCATCCATGACTCATCCAAACACTTCTGCATGACTCATCCAAACACCTCTGCATGACTCATCCAAACACCTCTACATTACTCATCCATGACTCATCCAAACACCTCTCCATTACTCATCCGTGACTCATCCAAACACCTTTGCATGACTCATCCATGACTCATCCCAACACCTCTGCATGACTCATCCAAACACCTCTGCTTGACTCATCCATGACTCATCCAAGCACCTCTGCATTACTCATCCATGACTCATCCAAGCAGCTCTGCATGACTCATCCATGACTCATCCCAACACCTCTGCATGACTCATTCATGACTCATCCGAACACCTCTGCATGACTCATCCATGACTCATCCAAGCAGCTCTGCATGACTCATCTATGACTCATCCAAACACCACTGCAGGACTCATCCATGACTCATCCAAACACCTCTGCATGACTCATCCATAACTCATCCAAGCACCACTGAATTACTCATCCATGACTCATCCGAGCAGCTCTGCATGACTCATACAAACACCTCTGCATTACTCATCCAAACACCTCTGCATGACTGATCCATGACTCATCCAAACACCTCTGCATGACTCATCCATGAGTCATCCAAACACCTCTGCATGACTCATCCATAACTCATCCAAACACCTCTGCATAAATCATCCATGACTCATTCAAACACCTCTGCATGACTCATCCATGACTCATAAAAACACTTCTGCATGCCTCATCCAAATACCTCTGCATTACTCATCCATGACTCATCCAAACACCTCTGCATTACTCATCCCATGACTCATCATGACTCATCCAAACACCTCGGCATGACTCATCCAAATACCTCTGCATTACTCTTCCATGACTCATCCAAACACCTCTGCATGACTTATCCATCACTCATACAAACACCCCTGCATGACTCATCAAACACCTCTTCAAGGGGAATGTATAGCATTTGTATTTTACCTGATGAAGAGGCTGGTCCGGACTTAAAACGCGTAGTAAATAAAACAATATCTGATATTACATTTGCTTGTTTTAAATCCTAACTAGTCAAGAAGGGTTTTACCAGTTAGCAGCGCCAGGGAAAATCAGTTTTTCCATGAAACTTCTCAAATTACCATTTATGGACAGTGATTTCAGGAGTTTCCAGAGGGCCATTCTCTGGGTAATGTATCCCACTGTATACCATAAAGTGCAGGGGTGTAGCTAGGGGGCGGGCAGGCGGGGCATGTGCCCCGGGCGCAATTTAGGGGGGGGGGTGCCAACGATCAGTGTCGGCGGCCTGCCTTCTAGGTGAGCTTCTGGCCTCAGGCGCAGGGCACTGCAGCTAAGAACTGCCGCCCGACTGTAATAGCAGCTGTAGTCTGTGCTGCTAACAAATCTACCCCTCCAGCCCCCTCCCTACTCTTTACACCTCTCCTCGGGCTTCTGCTGTTATCAGTCGGGACTTGAGGGAGGCGGAGGGGAGACTGTCTGCGGCACTGTGTTGGGCCATCAAGCTGCAGAACTCCCTTCACAATTATCCTACATAAAAGGTAAGTGCATGAGAGGTTACAATGTGTACTTTATATGTGCATAATGTGTGCATGTAATGTACATATGTGTGTGTCTGTGATGTGTACATGTGTTTGTTTGTATATATATATATATATATATATATATATATATATAGTGTATGTGATGTGTACATGTGTGTATATATATATATATATAGTGTGTGATGTGTTCATATATGTATATATAGTGTATGTGATGTGTATATGTGTATATATAGTTTGTGATGTGTTCATGTGTGTATACTTAGTGTATGTGATGTGTGCATGTGTGTGTATATATAGTGTATGTGATGTGTACATGTGTGTATATATGGTGTGTGATGTGCTCATGTGTGTATATATAGTGTATGTGATGTGTACATGTGTATATATAGTATGTGATGTGTTCATGTGTGTGTATATATAGTGTATGTGATGTGTTCATGTGTGTATATAGTGTATGTGATGTGTACATGTGTGTATATATAGTGTGTGATGTGTTCATGTGTGTATATATAGTGTGTGATGTGTTCGTGTGTGTATATATAGTGTGTGATGTGTTCATGTGTGTGTATTTATAGTGTGTGATGTGTATGTGTTCATGTGTGTTCATGTGTGCCTATGACTTTCAACGGAATTTCAGCAATTCTGTTGTGTGTGGACAAACCCTAAATCCGCAGTATGAGGCCGGATTCACACGAGCGTGTGTGTTTTGCGCACGCAAAAAAACGCGGCGTTTTGCATGTGCAAAAGGCACTTAGCAGCTCCGTGTGTCAGCCCCGTATGATCCGCGGCTGCATGATTTTTGCGCAGCCGCCATCATTATGACACTCTGTTTGTATGTTTGTAAACAGAAAAGCACGTGGTGCTTTTCTGTTTTCATTCATATTTTTCACTGCTGTTGCACGAATCACGCATGTCCCACGGAAGTGCTTCCGTGTGGCATGCGTGATTTTCACTCAGCCATTGACTTCAACGGGTGAGTGATGCGCGAAATACGCACAAAGAACGGACATATCGTGAGTTTTTCGCAGCGGACTCACGCTGCGTAAAAATCACGCAACTGTCTGCACGGCCCATAGACTAATATAGGTCCGTGCGACGCGCGTGAAAATCACGCGCATTGCACGGACGTATATCCCGTTCATCTGAATAAGCCCTAAGGGCTTCCCCACACGTATTGGAATTGCTACAGAAAATTTCTGCAGCAACTAGCAGAAATTCTGCTGTGGAAAAACAGGCCCATTTCTTGCGTTTTTTGCTGCCTAAAATGGTGCGGATTTTGCGGCGTTTTTCACAATGCTGGGGGATGGTGACATCTCTGAAGAACGCAGCCATTCAGTCCACTTTCCGCAGCAGGAATTGACATGCTGCGGTATGAAAAATACGTACCGTAGGTCAATTTCTGGTCAGAAATTTTACGCAGCGTGTGGATGGGATTTGATAAGTATCACCCACTTTGCTGCTACTGTATTTTGCTGCGTATTTTCCGTCCGCAATTCCGGTTGGAAAATACGCAGCAATTCCGTTACGTGTGGACAAAAGCAAATGCAGTAGCAACAGAGTGGATGAGATTTGAACAAATCTCACCCACACGATGAGCGGGGAAAAAGGCTCAGTAATTGACCTGCACTCCGTTTTTTTAATCCGCAGCATGTTAATTGTATTTGCGTAAATGCTTATTTGTTTCAGGTTTTCCCCATTTAATTCAATGGGAGGTAAAACTCGCAACAAATAGCAGATGTTGTGTTTTTTTGCGGGGGAAATGCAGCGATTCCACTCCAAAAAACGAAACTCAGGAAAAATTTTAATCTTATGCTTACATAGAATTCTGTTTCTTTTTCCGGCCCGGCCTCCTGGGATGACGTTTCATGACGTTTCATAAATAAACATTATTCAACTTTGTAATTTACTTTGTATTTCAATTCCTTACCATTTTTAAGATATTTGTTTGCTGTCAGTGAATGAAAGCACTTGATTTCATTCAGAGGCTGCAAAAATGTATAGATGAAGCGATCTTTAACTTGACTTTTAACGCATTAAATACACAGTGACGAGAAACTTTAACTTGACGTTTTCAATGGCTTAAGTGATGAATTATCACGCTGCAGCAAGTTATCAGAATCAAGATAAGGATTGCTACATCTTTATATACCCAGTCCTGCTGTGAGCGGAGAAGTCTTATGTTTTGTGTCAGCTCTTTCCGGAAAAAAGTGCTGAGCTGTCTGTATATTCAGAGAAGATATTCAGCGTTCATAAGTTACACAGACATTTGGCTCTTTCTCCATCCATTAGTTGGGTGGCCAAGGTGACGGACATTTAGATGCATCATATTTTAGATCAGATGCAGCCTTGGCCCTTTGCTGGAAGTGAAGACCCCTTCAGGTTGGCACACAAGCCCCACAGGGGCCACTTTACAATGTGTAAATTCAGACATGAGTGCTCCATTTGTGGAGGGGCTCATTCCGCCTTGTGATGCTTTCGCAAGACTAGGCAGTCGGGCAAGGTGAATTGTATTGGTCAGACGGAGAATACTAGTGAGTGTTCACAAGATGTGGCAGATCTCTGCATTACAAATGCCTTAATTTTTTTATTTATATGTCAACATAGCCGTATGAGGATTTCATTTTATGGGGACGAGTTGTATTTTTAAATAGCGCCATTTTGGTACATATAATGAATGAATGAAATAAAAAAAAATTCTAACCTTGCGGTTCCCCACTGACATCAATTTGAGTCAGTCTTATGTATCCTCGGTTTTGATGTGTCAGATTTTAACAAGCAACCCTTTAAGATTTACAGGACAAAGACACAAATTATATAATGCATTTGGAGAGGTGGCGGTCGGCGAGTTATCTCTTCAATGTATACCCAGATTGGTTGTTGATTATTTCCTCCCCCTTTTTTCGTAGGTTCGGTCTGACCGCGAGTTTGAATTATCAGCCACTCATTTGTCTATTGAACAGCGCAAGTGGTGGTTCAGGTTGGCCACAATGACTTGTGCCGCATAGAGAGTTAGTTGCCTTGATTTAGTCTGGTTTGAGCTGTTTCACAGAATTCGTTCACATGGTTCTGGTTTGGTACAAAGAGGTCCCTCATAAGGTTTGGAAAGGGTCTCGAAACCTGGCTGCTATTGAGCAGGCTAGACAACTTTTCAACGTGCGGATTTTGTGGCATGTTCGGGCCTTTGAAGGTGTGGCTGTTAGTCTCCGCATGTTGGTGAGCGATAATGTGGATATATTGTTGCCAGAGGGTGTTCATTGGAACGACGTTGGCATGGATATTTTTCTTGGGATTGCAAGAGGGAGTAGAAAAGGTCCTGGTTTTGTTGAGTAAGGGCGATCAGAGAGCTGTGTAGGTGCACACAGTCTCCTCCTTGGAGGGGTTTTTCAGTCCTTGCCCTGAATGGAAAGAGAGTTGTTTTCCTTGATAAACACTGCTCTCGCTGTGGCTAGGCATTACAGAGGAAAGGAAAGAAATAAATATCCCCAATTCAGGCAAAGAATGTTTTCTTTGTTTGTTCATAATTGAAAAAAAGCTGTGGCCACCCCTTTTAACCCACAATGGTAGTCCTTGTCATAATTAGGAGGTAGAGAACACAGGATAGGTGATAAGTGTTTGATCGGTGGGAGTCCCACCAGTAGAACCCCCAACGATCACGAGAACAGAAGTCCCAAGTACCCTGTTTGAATAGAGCGGCGATCATGCATCCCTGCTGCCACTCTATTAATTCTCTATGGGACTGACGAGGATAGCCGGGCACTGTTCCCCGTTAATTGTCCTGACAATGAGTACCGACATTATGTGTCTCTGTAAAGAAGGGATAGGATGGGGGAAGCTGCAAGCGGCATCAGAAAGATTGATCAAAGCCTGTTACTGTCATATCTCTCCGTGTACAGCCTTCCAGTGACCCCAGGGGGGGTAGATATAGGAACTTTTAATGATGTTATCACCAATCAGGGAGAAAATGGGTTCCCTGTCACATTTAGGGGGTCTTTTGTTTTTCCTACAACAGGGGTGAGAAGTTGCATATCTAATCACCCCCTGCACCTAATCAGATCAATTGTCAACTCAGATATTTTCCTGAGTCTAGATCGCAGAGATTTGTGGTCTCTTTAGTTCTGTTGAATATATGAAGAAATATGAATGTAGACATAGGCAGAAATAGCATGTATGAACTCTGCACATTGTAAGCTTTTATTTTTAGGGGGTGTTATCCGGCTCTGCTTGGGTCAGACCTTTAGCCACAAACATTACTTTTTATGCATTTTTTGACACATTACACTATGATACAAAATTGCATGAAGGCACCAATTAGTATAAAGTGCTGAATGGCATTTTTACAATGTGCCAGGTGTCTAGTTTCATTAAATATATTGGTATGGGGTATAATAGTTTTTATTTTTTATTTGTGCCTGTTAAAAGGGAGATCATTGCTGTGTCAGCAAAAAAAAAAATGAAGACAGAAAATAGTATTTAATCCGTAATGGCTATTGGTATATTGATCCAGTAGTTTAATTTATACTGGACGGGTCAATATATAGTAATAAACTGCACAGCTCCAAGCAACAGGGAAAAAACAGCGTTGAACCAAAACAGGTGTATACATATAATCTCAGTACCTGCAGTTTCTGGGATTAAAAAGGGATAAGAGCACAAGGTCATCCCAACTTCTTCGTTGCTAGTGGTAACTCTGTTTCACTGGCGTTCTCTATCACCTTACATTTTTGTTAAGAAGACAGGAGAAAGCCGCCTCCAATGGTGAAATACCACAAGACTTTCTGCCACTACTTACAATATATCCAAGATAAAACAGTATATCATCAACAGATAAAACATTGAAACGCCAAGTTTAGTCTCTTCCGCCCCATGCCAGTTTTGCTGTATCGGCTTCCTCTGGGGATTGACTAAATCTTTATACTTTTTATAACGTCATTTTTAAATATCAAAACTAAAACATCTTATTAAAAACAAATAATCTACAGTATGTGTTCAACAATATACACATATTAGCCAAGATAGATAAGAATATATACATAAAGATTTCCTACATGCCAAAATAGCAATCACAGGGACAGGACGTTAGTTATACACGCGTGTATATGATATATATGTATTTATATCTTTCCTTAGCTCTCATAGAATTAAATAGAGGGGGCCACACGCAAGCGTAGCCAACTCTCTATTCACTTGTAGTGAAATCGGCTGTGTTAAATCAGGCAATAGGGCGTCACAGGACTACCGATCGGCATGGGTTCCAGAACTGGGACCTGAACTTCAGGCATTTATGGAACATCCTTTAGCACAACCCTCTTAAGCTTTTTTGTGGGATTGAGAACTTTATCCTGTCTGGTCTAAGACATCCACCATGCACATTTCTTGGTTACTTGAATGTGCAGTGAGAAGTTTCAACCACAAATTCTGACAGTTCTCTAAGGTTGGATTCACACACAGCCTGAATTTTTATGGCATTTTCACAGCTTCCTTTTTTTTTTTTAGGTCAAAAACACTGCAGCCAGATGTTATTTTAAAGTCTATAGTAAAATATTGAAAAGTCTACACAGTGTTTTGGTTGGTGGCGGTTTTCGGTTCAGTGGCTTTTTCTTCAAAATGTAACATGCCCTGGGTATGGTGTTTTTTTATCTGCCATCTTTCATCTAGGCTTCTCGATAGGACCTGAAAAATGACAAAAAATGCATGTTTAAAATGTTATAAAATAAAAAACGCAACCAAAACGCATGTAAAAATGGCATAAAAAATTAATGTTACATTAAAAAAATGCTGGCGTGTTTTCATGCAGTTTAGAACGCCAGACAAAATACCCGTGTTAAAAGAAGTTTATCATCTATATATATTTTTCCTAATTAAAACCAGAAAGTGAGACAATCTTTTTTCTAAAATATGTTTTATTTTTTTGATTGCAAACTTTTTTGGGGGCAGTATTTAGAGATAGGCTTTACATCAGCCACATGAACCATAGGAACCTGTGAACAGAGGGGCCTATTGACTTAAATGGAAGAGTTTTCTAGACTCCTAAGCTCCCTCTATTGGTGCTGGTAGACAGCCTGAATTTATCATTTTAGGCCTCATGCGCAATGACCATGTTTGGTCTGTGATATACGGACCGTATGTCGGCCACATTTTCTGGACTGAACATAGTTCAGGGAGCTGGAGTTCCTTGCATCATAGTTATTTATGATGTTAGGAGTCCCTGCCTCTCCGCGTAAGTACTGTCCTGTACTAAAAGCATGATTACATTACGGGGCAGTTTTCCGCAGAGATGCAGGGACTCCTAGCATCATACATATCTATGATGCTAGGTACTCCGGCTCCCTGAACTGTGTTCAGTCTGGGAAATGCGGCCGACATGCGGTCCGTATATCAAAGACCAAACACGGTCGTGTGAATGAGGCCTAACTCTATGTCTATACAAGGGATTTTGACCTATTTAAAATAGAAAATCAAAATTGTGTTCAAATGTGGACATTTCACCTTAAGGAACAAATCAGAATTAATTCCACTGATACAAGGCGGACGTAATTATGAATGTTTAATTTGTATGTTTTCCTCTCATTCATTGGTTAATAAGTCGCATACTGTCAAAGTTCGGATTTGGTCCATTTTAACATATGTATAGATCTCACGAATGGCAATTATTTAAAGGGAACCTGTCACCAGCATTTCACCTATTAAGCCATCAATACCTGTTGGAAGTGGATGAAAAATCACTTTTATGTAACCTATAATTATCTTCTAAGCAGGCTCTGTACCTTTAGTATTCAGTTGTTGTTTATTTTGTTCCTATGCCGTATGCTAATGAGCATAAAATAGTCATATCTTCATTCCTCAAGCCTTTCCAAGTTTACCCCACCTCCTTACTTTTGATTGACAGCTCCTCACTTTCCCCCAGCACACAGAAAATCCCATGCTTGCGCATCGATGTCCTGTTCTGGTGCGTGTGCACAATGGGACACCATAGCAGCGCGTGCGCAGTAACTAGATTTGAGGCCTGGACGAAGCAGGGAAGGGTGTCAGACCATACATGATGGGTGCATGCGTGCTATCTCAGACAAGATTTCGGCATTCAGGACGGGCCAGTTTTCTGCGGAGCGCGGCCACTAGAAGAGGAACGATCGAGAACTGCCGGATTATTACCATAAAAAGGCGAAAAATGTTTGCAGACCGCTATTTACAATCGGAGGAGGAGTTTAGGAGACAGGATAACGGGATAACGGCAATGAACTTTTGACAGCAGTGGCCAGCGAGTTCAATAGGTGAAATGCTGGCTTTCCTGGTTTCACTGTTCTTATTTTCTCTGCATTTCTTATCAACTATTCAGTGAAAAACGGACAGCAGATAGATGTTGTCGTTTGCTGTCTATTTTTTTTTTCACGCACCCATAGACTTCAATGAGCAAGTTTGTTCATCAAAAATGGACCAGCATAGGACATGGTATAAGTTTCTCGCAATTGACACACGTTCCATAAAAAAAAAAACAGATGTGTGAATAGTCCCATTAACTTGTATTGGTCAGTGTGCTATCCGTTGTTAACAGACGAGAAATACGTTTGCGTGAATAAGGCCTAAGAGACTGTAAGAATGATCTCTGTGAATCTATTTTAGTCATAACGTATCCAATTTGTTGCAGAATTCCCTTCTCTAAACCAGGTTACTAGGGAAATACAATAATGAAGATCTTTTATAAACCATACGTCTATACTGACTCATTTCCGCCATATAAGTCACATCATTAAATAGCTAACCATTACAATAACATCAAGACCTAAGACAGCCCAGATCTCATTAGAAGACGTAGATCTAATTCTTTCTATATATCATTTAAAAATAATTCTTATTATAGCTACCCTGCTTTGAAACAAACACAAAGAGTTTGACAAGTGGTAGAGTATGGCAAAGAGCAGGCTATCTTTGGAGCTCCAGCTGTGGAAATCCTTAACAATCTAAGAATTTTGTTCCATAGGATAAAATAACTAGTTTATTACTTATAGATCTTGTATCTAAAAGCTGTAGGAAAAATCCAGATTTGCAGACGTAGAATAGAGGGTTTAGTGGGTTTTAATTCAGCTATTATTAGTGTGGCAGTAAAAGCTGTAGCCATTGGCACCTTACAATATCATTTTTTACTTTAATGTTACCTTTTCCCTATTTGCCCATGATGGGTCAATATCTGTATTTGTACCATGGTTGTCTTCTCTGCTCTATCCAATTTTATGGGCAAGAGCAGACAATAGATGATGTAGAAATACATCTGTTGAGGAGAGCATTGAACTTTTATTGGACATTTGTGGTCTTTCATTTCCCTGGGAAGGAGATTAAGGCCCCATGCACACGAATGTGCTTTTGCGGCCGCAATTCCCCCGAAAATCCACGGGAGAATTGCGGCCCCATTCATTTCTATGGGGTCACGCACACGACCGTAGTTTTTACGGTCCGTGCATGGCCCGGGAGCCCGCACCGCAAAAAGAACGGACCTGTCCTATTACGGCAGTCTTCTGTGGTCCGGGCTCAATGAAAATCATGGCCTCGGCCATGTGCATGTCCCGCGATTTGCGGGCGGCTGGCGGCTGACAGTCCAAGCCGGCCGACCTGAAAATCACGGCCGTGCACATGACTACGGTCGTGTGTATGAGGCCTAACTTGCCAAGCGAAAAGACACTTTACCTACAACGTGTGCTAAATGCCTGCATGTTATGGTCCAGCTTTGTTTACCTTAGTATATTATCTGGCATCCATCACATATAGCTCTATAGCACGTGGTATATACAGGCAGATGTGGTTGCAATGACATTATTACTTTAGTTTGGTTTATCTGTTAATTCTTCTATGATTATAGAATTCTTGTATTTTAGCACTGCATAACACATCATCATATTTTTGTTACACATTTATATTATTATACAATCGATAAGAGCTTTCTATAGATTTATGGACTGACAGCCGCGTGTATCTGCATGTATACATACAATTAAATATTGCTGCATATTCACGTGACAGGTCCACTTTATTGATGTTTTTGAGTATTGTTATTTTTTTCTTTAGTGTGGCCAGACAACTTTTTATATCAACAAAAAGTCATTTTTATGTAAACTCACAGTTCGCCAATGAAATCTGTAAAATCCTAGCCCTGCACATGTTTTTGTGCTTTATCTATGTACTGTTGTATTTCTCTTGATATATTAGCGATTCTACTTTGGGGAACATTGATAGAAACAGTGAATGGATAAAAGCAGGATCCATTGGAAACGGATAAATTATCCACATAACAGCCAACCCTAACCCGACAGTTACCTCTGAAGACCCAATGCTTTTTGCTCTTTAGTCCACACGTTGCGTTACATGTGGATTTTGATTTTGGTGCAGATTTTACTCTGTGCAAAGCAAAGACTAAAATCCCAACAAATTCACAACAGAATTGACATTAGTTCATGTGCAGCATGTATGGGGCTTTTAGAAACCAATCCACATGTACTGTACTGCAAATTGCTGGGAATCTAGACCATGAGATGCCTTACATTTTTTAACAAATTTTATTCCTGTAATTCCTTTTGGAATTTCCTTTGATAGTGGCACAATATTCTTTTAGTGATTACTCCAAAATAAGGTTCAATATGATGAGGGTTTAGATTCAGTTTCACTGACTGAGTATGAATCTCAGTGTCCGTGTTGACACCTACAAAATATTTCTAATGAAGTCTTAAATAATCCAGTTTCTAAAGCTAAGGGCAGATTCAGACGAACGTTGCGTTTTTGCGCACGCAAACAACGCTGCGTTTTGCGCGCGCAAAAACCATTTGACAGCTGCGTGTGTCATCCGTGTATGATGCGCGGCTGCATGATTTTCGCGCAGCCGCCATCATAGAGATGAGGCTAGTCGACGCCCGTCACTGTCCAAGGTGCTGAAAGAGCTAACTGATCGGCAGTAACTCTTTCAGCACCCTCGACAGTGAATGCCGAACACAATATCGAGAAAGCAGTTAAAAAAAAAGAAAAAGTTCGTACTTACCGAGAACTTCCCTCCCGGCCGTTGCCTTGGTGACGCGTCCTTGGTGACGCGCCTCTCTTGACATCGGGCCCCACCTCCCTGGATGACGCGGCAGTCCATGTGACCGCTGCAGCCTGTGCTTGGCCTGTGATTGGCTGGAGCTGTCACTTGGACTGAATTGTCATCCCGGGAGGTCAGACTAGAGGAAGAAGCCGGGAGTTATCGGTAAGTCAGAACTTCGTTTTTTTTTACAGGTTCATGTTTATTGGGATCGGTAGTCACTGTCCATGGTACTGAAACAGTTTAACTCTTTCAGCACCCTGGACAGTGACTATCTCCTGACGTCGCGTACCGGAATTTTTTTTACCGGGTTCGGCCAAAACGAGTTCGGCCGAACCCGGTGAAGTTCGGTTCAATTGTCCGGGTTCGCTCATCTCAAAGACACTCCATTTGGATGTTTGGAAACAGAAAAGCACGTGGTGCTTTTCTGTTTACATTCATCCTTTTGACAGCTGGTGCACTGTTTCAGTCGGTTCGCACGGAAGTGCTTCCGTGCGACCTGCGTGGTTTTCACGCACCCATTGACTTCAATGGGTGCGTGATGCGCGAAATACGCGGAGATATTGAACCTGTCGCGTTTTGTACGCAGCGAACAAACGCTGCGCACAAATCACGCACTGTTTGAACTGCCCCATTGACTTCTATAGGGCTGTGCGTGGCGCGCGAAAAATACGCGGCCTGCACGCACGAAAATCACGCTCGTGTGAATCCCCCCTAAGACTGGTCGGCCCCACTCTATTTAATTTCACTTCCCATTGAACAACACACATAGGACTGAGGTGATGAATTGGCCGATGTCTGTCGACAATTAATTTAATTCCTTAAATTCTAGAAATGTAGAAGTCACAGCTACAAAAAATGGTGTCCTCCCTTAGAATTCTCATGTTCCCATGTCTCTGTAGAAAATGCCATAATTTGATATCTATTAAACATATCTTCATTCTGTTTTCTCACTGTTGATTCCTTCTCTAAAAATTCTATTAACCGTTATTTGAAACTATTTTGCACTGTTTCCCCGACAAAAAATATACAGTATCTTCTTTGTGTCCCACAGAGGTCTGGATATCTGTTGCTACCTAAAGGTAATAAATAATATAGAGGATTGAATGTTGTGTTCATTCTCCCAATGTACTAATAAATCAGAATGTGCACATAAGTGGATTTAAAGGAACACTTCAGGCAAAACTGATACACTGTGTTATGCGTAGTACAGGAATTCAAAGAACACCAGAGATAGAAGTCATACACCGACTCCTCAGGTCCTGCAGTATACATAACAAAGTATATCAATTTTGCCTGGAGTGCTCTTTTAACCCTTTAGTGACCCTTGTGCCTAAATGACCAAGCGATTATTTTTTTCCGTTTTTTCATCGTCACATTCTAAGAGCCATAACTTTTTATCTTTCCATAGACAAAGCCATGAAAGGGCTTGTTTTTTGTGGACGAGTTCTATTTTTAATGGCACCATTTTTGGATACATATAACTTTTTGATTAGCTTTTATTAACTTTTATTGGGGGGGGGGCTGGAAAAAAACAGCAATTCCACCATTTTTTTCTGCGTCTTAAATTAACATGTGGTATAAATAACATATTAACTTTATTCTGCGGGTCATTACAATTACAGAAATACGAAATGTATATATTTTTATGTTTTACTACTTTTGCACAGTACTTTTTTTTTTTTAAAGTACCGTATTTTTCGGACTATAAGACGCACCTGACCATAAGACGCACCCAGGTTTTAGACAACAGAAAATAGGAAAAAAATTATTTGTTAAAAAATAATTTATTCTGTTTCACCACATTCTGGGAGCCAAAACTTTTTTTATATTTTTTTTATCGATTGAGCGGTGTGGGGGCTTATTTTGTTGCGGGACAAAATTATTTTATTTTTTACATTGTGCTTGGGAAAAAACTAGGGAACTTGAACCATCTGCCACTTGGTTACATGTGGAGTTACTGAAACAGCGTAACTACGCTGTTTCCCTAACTCCCATAGTAGTGAATTGTAGTTACAGAAGCAGCGTAGCATGCGAGCTACGCTGTTTCAGTAACTACTGTTCAGTTCTACTGTTCAGTTCTATGGGAGTTACGGAAACAGTGTAGCTCAGCAAGTTACGCTGTTTCAGTAACTCCACATGTAGTCAAGTGGCCGGGAGAGCACAGAAAGCTAGAACGGGGTTTAGGGGGCCCCGTTCTAGAGATAGGTGTGGGTTCCAGAAGTGGGACCCGCATCTATCTGACAGTTATGACATATCCTGTGGATATTTCAAAGAAGTAGTAGGACAACAGCACACGTCTTCAAATCATCAAAGTGGTTTTATTGTCAAGACATCCACAAACGACAGGCAACGTTTCGACCCATAGTGAGTGAGGGGTCTTTGTCAAGCCTAACATCATGTCTAAAAACATCGTTATAAATAGGTGAATACAAATGATCACATGGCCCATTCCAACCAGTGAAAATCGTGAATCTGTTCTCCCAGGTGAAGCATACATTAGTCTTAATGACATTCTTCAATTAGTTATATAATCCTCAAAAAGTGTAAAAATGCATCATACAATATATCTTCAATACATCATCAACAACAATATGTCAGTCACCGTTGTTGAAATGGAAAAATGAAGGAGGAAAGTTCACCACACTCCAGGTTCCAGTTACGATCCTAGAGCGCTACTGCGCTTGCTCAGCAATCAGTCGTCTCTGCTGCACAAATAAAAATCAGCATTTAAAAAAAAGAAAAAAAGAATCACAATCGGATATATGTAGATCCAATAATATCCTCAATCATGACAAGAATCCATCGAAATGTAGCTATATTTCTTCTTTATCAAATCTTTGTTTTATTGAAAATATACAACAAGATAAACAACAGAAAAGAAAAGCATCCGTACATAGATCACGGGAATCCGCAGATAAATCTCACGGCACGCAGGCCGAAGTTCTGTTCAATAATGACCATGCAGGATGAGAAACAATAAACAATAAAGTAGAAACGTTAGTAACAATAAACTGGGTACACATGTCAGAACGTGAGAGAAAATGAGATAAGATAGAGATATAGAGAGAGAAAACCGATGTCATGCAAGGTTTGAGAGGGAAGGAATAGTGTTAGGGTCTCCCCATGTGGAGGAGGTCTGTACAATCCAAAGAGGAACTGCACTAGTCACCCCCCATAGATCCTAAGGGGTAAGGGGAAGCTCAGTTTGGGAGGGGATGAGAGGCCCGAAAAGTCAGCCACGGAGTCCACACCTTCAGATAGCCTTCATGCTTTCTGAATTCCCAGCTCAAGAGCTCCTCCATCCTGCCCATAGAGTCCATCTTATCTAACCACTCACGGAAAGTCGGGGGTGCGGACGATTTCCAGTGGAGTGGAATCAGTAGTTTAGCCACTGTAATCATCTGAGTTATCAGATCATTACGCTTCGGGCGGAAATTTTGAGATGGAGCCCAGAGGAGAACAAGAGGAGCCCCGAGGGGGAGTGTTTGTTTCGTAACTTTCTGAATTGTGTCAGACACCTTATCCCAAAAGGGCTTGATCGAGGGGCAGTCCCACCAGATATGCGATATGCTACCCATGCCAGCATTACACCTCCAACACTGGTTGGTTGGAATCAGATTGATTTTGTACAAAAAATCTGGAGTTCTGTACCACCTGGTTGTGGTTTTAAAGGAGTTCTCCTGAATTTTAACGCATCTAGAGAAGCCAAATACGTGCTTTAGAATAAAAGATGTATCTTCCCTACTGAAGGTAACTTCCAGTTCCTTCTCCCAGGCCAGAAGAAAACTGGGTTTGGCAGGAGAGCCATCTAAAACCAGGCCAGAGTATATTTTAGAGACTAGGCCCTTAGGAAGAGCAGGTAGTAGCAAATATGTCTCCAACCAGGAGGGTTCTGAGATATCCGGAAACATCTTCAGAGAGAGGTTGCTTGTTTCTTTGAATCCTAAGGAGTGTAAGAAGGGGATGGGCGGGTGTGTATCTACAGGTAAAAGGGATTGTAAGGTGGGGACTTGCCCCTCTCCAAAAGTATCGACTACAGTATTGTATTTTAAAGAGGACCAGAAGGTATCAGGGTCAGCTGTGCAATTAGTGAGTATCGGGAGTAGGTGGAGCGGTGTAAGCGGTAGTGTTTTTTTCATTGGAGTGCAGTCGCAGAAAATTTTCTGAGATACTAAAACGGTGCCTTTAATTGTAGGGCTTATGGAGTTTGTAAGTCCCGTTTTTAAAAAAGGGCACCATATTCGAGCTTGTAAACCTGGAGAAAGCAGAGCTCTTTCCGCAGCTAGGGTTGGAGACATGTCTCTGGTCCTGTTCAAGGAAACCCACCTACCAAGGTGTATGGCTTTATAATAGGTGAGAATTTCCGGAAGGCCCATACCCCCGGAGCTGGGTTTGAGAATCAGGTGCCTATGTGCTAGTCGCAGCTTTTTAGAGTTCCAGAGAAATTTGGAGAATAGAGATTTGATGGAGTTAAAGAAAGTATTAGGTAGGTAAATGGGCATAGTTTGAAGCACGTATAGGATTTGAGGGAGAATGTAAGTCTTCAGGTAGTTTTTCCTGCCCACCCAGGATAGGCAGGGGATCCGCAGGGAATGTAACTGGGTTTTAATCTTGTTTAGTAAGGGGACGAAATTGGCAGCATAGAGTTGGGAGGATTTTTTAGTAAGCTTAACGCCCAGATATTTGATGCTATGTTGCGGCCATTGGAACGGGGCCAGTTGTTGTACGTCGCATATATCTGCCAGTGGCACTGAAACATTAAGGACTTCTGACTTGGAGTAATTAATTTTGAAGTTTGACACATAACCGAAGGAGTTAAAAGCTTGCAGTATTAAGGGGAATGCTTGCTTAGGGTTAGTGACCAGCAGCAGGAGGTCATCTGCAAAAGCAGCTGTCTTGTGGATGTGGTTCCCCAGTTGTATGCCTGAGATATCAGTAGTCTGTATGAGTTTCTGAATGAGTGTTTCTAAGGTGAGGATGAATAAGGCTGGGGAAAGGGGGCAGCCCTGCCTTGTTCCGTTATTTATGCTAAAGGAGGGTGAAATTGTGCCGTTCAAGCGTAAGTTAGCCTTGGGTGTAGTGTATAGAGAGAAAACTGCAGATATAAACTTGTCAGGAAAACCAAATTTATGTAGAGTGGCAAGCATAAAGGACCACCTGACCCTATCAAAAGCCTTCTCGGCATCGGTCCCTAGTAAGACTAAAGGGATCCCCTTCTGTGTGGCATGATGAATTATGTTAAGAAGTCTGGTGGTGTTATGCTTGCCTTCTCTCTCGGGCACAAACCCCACTTGTTCGGGGTTGATTAAGTGGGAGAGGAGAGGATTGAGTCTGTTGGCCAGAAGTTTTGCCCACCATTTGGGATCCGTGTTAAAGGCATGGTGTTGCCCTAAAAACATGTTTTTTTTTAAAAAATTAAACATTTAGTGTGTGGGTGATTAAACATTGTTCAAATTATTTTTTTTTTTTTGCACGAGTCCAGGAAATATTATAAATTATTTCTAATTTATAATACTACCCATTTTTGGTCACTAGATGGAGCTGTTCCCAATGTTGCAGCATTGCAACATTGGGTTAAAAGCCCTCGCTCTAGTGAGCTCTCAGCATCCCCCCCTCCTTTATCCTGGCTAGTGCCGGGATAAACGAGGGGTTTGAAAGGTTTAACCTCCTACACTGTGTGTCGCCATTTTTTGAGGTAACCCACAGTGTAGTAGGTTTACATACAGTAGTAAACACACACAAACACTAACATACATTGAAATGTCTTACCTGCTCCTGCCGCCGCGGCTCCCTCCGGCCCGTCCGCTCCCTTTGCTGCCGCTGTTCCATGTGCACAAGTCCGGAAGCCGCGACCGGAAGTAGTAATATTACAGTCCGGCCGCGACTTCCGGTCCACAGGAAAATGGCGCCGGACGGCGCCAATTTCGAATAGGACTGTGTGGGAGCGGCGCATGCGCAGTTCCCACACAGACGCCGTACACGGACGTGAATGGGACGGGAGCCGTTCACAGTCCCTATGGGACTGTGGCTGCCGTACTCCATGTCTGTGTGTGTCGTTAATCGACACACACAGAAATGGAACAAAAAATGGCAGCCCCCATAGGGAAGAAAAAGTGTAAAAATAAGAAACAGTAAAACACAAACACACAAATGAATATAAACGTTTTTATTACAGCACTAACATCTTTAACATATAAAAAAATTATTTGCCATGACACTGTTCCTTTAAGGAGGGAGATGGGCCGATAGCTTCCACATTCTACACTATCTTTACCCTCTTTATGTAACAGGGTAATGTGTGCTTCCAAAGCCTGCGGCGGCAGAGTAGAGCCCTCCAAAAGACTATTGCATACATTAAGGAATTTTGGTAACAGTACCTGTTTAAACTTTTTATAGTAGCTAATGGGGAAGCCATCAGGTCCAGGACTTTTACCATTGGGTATGGATGAAAGAACTTTGGACAGTTCGTCTAATGTAAAGGGCTGAGTGAGAGCGTCTCTATCTACGTCCGTGAGGGAGGGGAGATTTATATGCTGGAGAAATTGTTCAGTGAGAGTGTGTGAGTCCGCAGGTTCGGGCAAGTTGTATAGGGATGTATAGTATTGCAAGAACTCCCTTGTTATATCTCCAATATCAGAAGATAGAGAACCTGAGGGGGTCTTGATCTCTTTGATAAAGGATTGTTCTGTACGTTTTTTAAGAAGTTTGGTCATGACTTTGGAGCCTCTATCCCCGTGCGCATAAAATTTGAAAGAGCTACGCTGATAAATTTTTGCTGACTTAATATTAAGTAAATCCTTCAACTTCTTCCGTAAGTCACTCAAATTCCCCTGTATCTCAAGCGCTTGTGAGCGTTTACCCACTCTCTCAAGAGCAGAAATCTGCGAGAGTATGGAATTGAGCTCCTTCTCTCTTTGTTTTTTTTAAATAAGCACCAAGGGCAATGAGCTCTCCTCTGATGAAGGCTTTGTGTGTTTCCCACACAATTGGCGTTGAGATATCAGGAGTTTCGTTTCTCTGAAAGAAGTCGACAAGATGGGCAGACAGGGAGGTTACATTGCGGGGATCATCCAAAAGGGTTTCATTCAAGGACCAAGTCCACGCCCTGGGGGGCAGGTTTTCCATGTTGAGGGAGATGGGGGTGTGGTCAGATAGGGTTATCGAGCCTATGCGAGGGGCAGTCGCCATAGGTAGATGTCTACTAGAAATAAGGAGATAATCAATCCTATGGTGGGTTCCATGGGTATGGGAATAAAAGGAGTAATCTTTAGTAGTAGGGAAATGTAGTCGCCAGACATCTATCAGGTTCAGGTGTTGGAGGCAGCTTCTAATTCTTTTGAGGGAGGAATGTGCAATGGGTGGCCTGGCGGAGGACGTATCTAGCAGGGTATCTAGTGAAACATTAAAATCTCCCCACACCACCAAAAGTCCCTCTGCAAATTCTTTAAATAACTTTAATGTTTTAATTAACCATTGAGGCTGTCCCTGATTAGGAGCATATAAATTAGCAAAGGAGATGGGCGAGCCAGCAAGATTTCCCTTAATGAAAAGGAATCTACCTTCTGGGTCAGATTTAGACACTGAGTGGATGTAGGGTACATTCTTCTTAAAAGCTATGCTAACCCCTTTGGAGGAGGAGGAAGGATGAGTGCTATGGAACCATGTTGTGAGAGAGTGGGTAGCTTTTGGGGTTTAAAGTGGGTTTCCTGTAAAAGAATGACATCAGCCCTCTCCTTTTTCAGGAGCGCTAAAATTTCACTCCTTTTCCTGGGGTCATTCAGGCCTTTGGTGTTAAGGGAGGTTACACAAATATCTGAACTAGTCATAGATAAGCATAAGTGGTGGAGACAGAGGGAGAGCGCCACCAGGTGACCAAGTGACATAGCGGTGAGAAATAGACAGTTGGAGGACAGCAAATAGAGGCATCAAATTCTTATATGGAAGTTTCAGTATCTCAGCGGGTACAAAAAACATCTCGAAAATTGGGAGATACAGGGTTAAAACTGGTATCACAAAACAAAATGATATAACAAAACAAAACAAAAGCCTGGAGATAGGCAAAGTATGTACCATAATAACAGTACATTTCAGATCGACAAACCAAAATAGTAGGTTTGGGATAGTGCTATGCAATGATAACATTCAAAATAACATTAAAGCTAAGTATGTAGTGGTCTAACATTATAAAGCAATCTGGAGAGGGCGTGAACCCGCAGAATGCATATAACGAGGTTACAAAAAAGTGGCGGTGTGTAACTGCGTATATAAGGAAACAAAAGCCTTAATATGGAAAAGGATATATGGAGCCGCTGGTGCTCCCGGAGATCTAGGGGTTCAAGTAGTGTCCATGGAGACTCTGCCAGGCGCCGATTTCTCAGATCTTTCAAGTAGTGTCCATGGAGACTCTGTCAGGCGCCGATTTCCCAGATCTTTTACGATTCCTGCTCATCTTGCGTGGATTGGCGGTTTCCCAGGGCATGTGAGGGGGCAACGGCGGCAGATCGGACAGGTTCTGAACCACCGCCCAGTCAGGAACTTCCAGGTCAGGAATTTTCAGGGCCACCAGTGCGACCTCTAGGTCCGCATGCTTACGAACCATGAATCTTTTACCTTCAATAATGAAGGAGATGCCGAAGGGGAAAAGCCATCTGTATGCAATATTGTTGCGCCGGAGGGACTCCGTGAAGGGTTTCAGGATTTGACGTTTGGATAACGTGGCTCTTGACAGATCTTGGTAGACGGAGACCCTCGAACCCTCCCACAAGAGGGAATCACAAAGTCTCGAATGCTTCAAGATATAATCTCAGACTTTTGAGCTAAAAAGGCGGCAAATAACGTCGCGTGGAGGCTCTTGGGGCTTAGGTTTGGCTC
This sequence comes from Rhinoderma darwinii, assembly GCF_050947455.1. NCBI lineage: Eukaryota > Metazoa > Chordata > Amphibia > Anura > Rhinodermatidae > Rhinoderma > Rhinoderma darwinii. The sequence goes on from NC_134689.1 coordinate 339,917,078, forward strand.
GCAGAGCCCTGTGAACCCTTTCCATGTTGATTTCGTCCCGGTAGTTATCGCCAAGTATTTGAACGAAAATTTGTTTGATCGAGGTATACAAGGATTCGTCCGGAATTGATTCAGATACACCCTTCAAGCGCAAGTTATTACGGCGCCCTCTATTATCTTGGTCTTCTAGCCAGTCCATGACCGAGTTCAGGTGGGTCTGACAGGTGATAAAAGAGGACGTGGAAGCTTCAGCGTGATGGATTAGGTGAGCTTGTGTAGACTCCAGCTGCTCAACTCTGTTGCCAATCTGGCGGACTTCTTGTTTGATGTCACCTAGCTCTTTGACGACCGGTTCTAGTGCCTTGTTCAGAACCCTGCTAATAAAGGATCTGGAGACGGGCAAGTCCCTGGTAGGTGCGGTATCATCCATGTCACTGTCAGCATCTGCTACGGGCGCAGCCTGGGCCTTAACAGACATGTCTTTCTCGTGTCCAGCGGTAATGGAAAGGTGATCTCTTACGTTTGGGGGTTGAGGCTTTTTAACGAAGTTATCCAGACTGGTGGCTTTAGACTGTACAGTAACGTCTCTTGCTTTTTGTTGCCCAATCTTGACCATCATACAAGCAGCTAGGTCTGCGGGTAAGTAGAATCAGGTAGTTAGACCATGTGTAAGGCTATGAAGGTTTCATTGCTGATGGTAAAGCTTTTGGATGTCGATCCGAGAAGAGTGGACAAGTTAATGCAACATAGATACGGTGGTTTGTCCCCCACTCAAGAGGTGCAAATCTGTGGGCAAGAGGTTTTCCTCAGAAATTAGAACCAGGCTCATTAAATATGAATCTGAGATTTACAGTCAACTGGCAGATAGTGAGATATATCAATTGCTACCTAGGGACCCAAAGTCAGAGTTACTGAAAGAGATTAACTGGTTGCCGACACAGGACGAGTATGCTCGTCCTGAGCGGCGAGCACTTCGCGCATTAGGACGAGCATACTCGTCCTGTGTGACAGCCGTCCCTGCCGTCTCTGTGTGTGCGATCGAGAGCGGGGCAACGGCTGTAATATACAGCCACGGCCCCGCTCTGACAGCGGAGAGGAGAGAAACATCTTCTCTCCGCTGTTAACCCTTTGAACGCCGCGATGACAGCTGATCGCGGCGTTCAAAGAGAGGGGACTGCACATTGATCGCGTCACAGAAAATAACTGTGACGCGATCAAAGCCCACAACTCGTATGGCCAGACAGCCCAGGGTCCAGTGAAGGACCCCAGGGCTGTCTGAACATATTTCCTGTTGTTAGGGCATACTGAGGTATGCCCTAACAACTGCCTGTGTACGATCAGTAACAGGCTAATGTACTGGCATATAGATCTATGCCAGTACATTACAGTTACAAAATAAAAATCAAAATGATAAATCCCTTTATGGGATTAACAAAAAAAGTTAAATGAATGTAAAAAAAAAATAATGGTAAATAAATAAATAAAAAGTAAATAAAATACACAGAAATACACATTTTTTATAATAAATAAACTTTTTAAAATATAAGTCCCAAAACATGAAATAATATGGACATATTTGGTATCGCCACGACCGTAACAACGTGTACAACAAATGTATACCATTATTTATGATGATCGGTGTATGGTGTAAAAAAAAAAATATTAAAACTGCTGCGCAACTGCTTTTTTTCTGCATTTTAATCTAATTAAAAATTTATAGAAATTAAACGATAATGTATTTGTACCAAAAAATGGTACCTACATAAAGTACAACTCGTCCCGCAAAAAACAAAGTCTCATACAACTATGTCGTACAAAAAATAAAAGCGTTATGGGCGTCGGGATGCAAAGAGGGAAATGTAAAAAAAATTGCTCTGTCCTCAAGGCTAAAATTGGCCGTGTCCTTAAGGGGTTAAAGGGATTATTGATGTTGCAGTGGAACAAGGTATTATTGACCAACAACTAGGGAAGTTTCTGAAGGTGGAGGAACCAATCACTCCGATATTATATACACTGCCTAAGATTCATAAAAAATAATACGGTGGTTTGTCCCCCACTCAAGAGGTGCAAATCTGTGGGCAAGAGGTCTTCCTCAGAAATTAGAACCAGGCTCATTAAATATGAATCTGAGATTTGCAGTCAACTGGCAGATAGTGAGATATATCAATTGCTACCTAGGGACCCTAAGTCAGAGTTACTGAAAGAGATTAAAGGGATTATTGATGTTGCAGTGGAACAAGGTATTATTGACCAACAACTAGGGAAGTTTCTGAAGGTGGAGGAACCAATCACTCCGATATTATATACACTGCCTAAGATTCATAAAAAATTTGCATGCCCCCCAGGCAGACCAATTGTGTCGGGGAGAGGTTCAATTTTTAACAATATCGCTATTTTTCTTGATAAAGTCCTGAGAGAACATGTTTTGAAGGCCTCGTCTTATATCAAAGACACAACAGATTTTTTTTAATAAATTACAGCATATTGAGGCTAGAGGTCCTGTATTACTTGTATCATTTGATATCATATCCTTGTATACTAGCATTGAACACAATAGAGGTTTAAGGGCAATAGAGAAATGTCTCGCCAGCACCGGATGTGACCCAGGGTGTAGACGCTTCATCCTCCAGCTGTTGGAGCTGGTGCTAGGGAGGAATTATTTCCTCTTTGGCGACCAGTTCTATCTACAGCTAAGGGGGACGGCGATGGGGTCCAATGTGGCCCCAACGTATGCGAACATCTTTATGTCCACCTTTGAGGAGGAGCATGTCTACACCTCCCCATTCATGGGCCACATCCGCTGCTGGTGGAGATTTATTTATGACATTTTTGTCATATGGGAGGGTGATAGGTTGTGTCTAGATCAATTCTTGTTAGAACTTAACACTCATATTCCAGCTCTTCAATTTACCATGGTTTGCTCTGACCGAGAGTTACAATTTTTGGACACATTGGTACAATGGAAAGATGGAATATTCTCCACAGATTTATTTGTGAAACCCCAGACAGGAACAATCTCCTCTTATATAGCAGTAACCGTCCTAGACACATGATTGAGTCTTTACCATGGAGCCAAATACTGAGAGTAGATAGAATTGTGTCAGACACTACACAAAAACAAATTAGGTTGACTCAGATGTGCAATAAATTTAAGAGGAGAGGTTATCCTAGGAATCTTGTACAGAAACATAAGGACAGACTAGACAATGGTTTGGAGTCCAAAATCAAGAGTACACAAGCTGAACGTATACCGTTCATTTCGACCTTTGGCAATTTGAGTGGCCGCATAGGCAACATTTTACGGAAAAATTGGCCAATAGTGTCCAATGGGCATAATGAGATTGACACGTTGAGAACACCACCTATTATGTCATATCGGAGGACTAAGAATATCAGAGATACATTGGTTAAGTCAGACGTGGGAAGCAGAAAGAGAAACACACAATCACTACTTTGCCCCCCCAAAAATGGAAATTTTCCATGTTTGAATTGTTGCAATTGCAATAATATTTTGAAAGGGAATAAATTTCAGCACCCATATACTGGGAAGGTCTTCAATATCGGACACAGATTTATGTGCAATTCAGATTTTGTTGTATATATGATCACATGTCCCTGTTCATTAATTTACATAGGAGAGACGACTATGCCTATTAAATTGAGAATTAATAAGCATAAAAGTACAATTAGGAAGAAAATGATGGAACTTCCATTACCGAGGCATTTTATTGAGAAAAATCATCAGTTAAGTCAATTGAGATTTAGGATAATAGATTGTGTCCCGATACTCAGGAGGGGAGGGGATAGACAGAAGCTATTGAAAAAGAAGGAATTACGTTGGATCTTTGAATTCGATTCCCTATACCCCAAAGGCTTGAATCTAGAATATAAGATAATACCTGGACTCTGAGATCCCATTGCTGTTTTTAACATTTTTTTATTAACAATGTACACATGATGGGTGATTTCTTGGATACATTTCATTGCATGTATTTTTCATCTTGCTTTCATGATGTTTTCTAAACATATTTTGAATATTTCTTACAGATTGAGAATATTCTTGATGGAGGCTTATTCACCACACACCAGCGGATATATGACCAGAATGAAGAGTATAATAGCTCCTCTCATGTTTGCATCCATCGGGAGTTTTTGTGCATTGATTTTGATGTTAGAGGGACCCTAATAGGGAGGATACAGATGATGTCTGATCATCATTCTATAATCTTGTGTTTCTTGTGCGGTATAATTGTCTGATGTAATTCGTCGGACAGATATTACGAGCATTCCCCAAAAAGTTTTTTTGGTCACTGCAGTGATCTAATTTATGTAGGCGATTTAACACAATAAATTATTTTATGATATTATCACTTTGTGATCTATATTATGAAGCAGTAATAACCTGACCTCTTCCCCCTTTTTCTGACTCTTCGGAGACCTATTCGCACGTGACTTATCATCACACAATGAATGCGTCCATAACAACCGAATTGAGTTTGTCTCAAATTGCATAGAAATATAGCTACATTTCGATGGATTCTTGTCATGATTGAGGATATTATTGGATCTACATATATCCGATTGTGATTCTTTTTTTCTTTTTTTTAAATGCTGATTTTTATTTGTGCAGCAGAGACGACTGATTGCTGAGCAAGCGCAGTAGCGCTCTAGGATCGTAACTGGAACCTGGAGTGTGGTGAACTTTCCTCCTTCATTTTTCCATTTCAACAACGGTGACTGACATATTGTTGTTGATGATGTATTGAAGATGTATTGTATGATGCATTTTTACACTTTTTGAGGATTATATAACTAATTGAAGAATGTCATTAAGACTAATGTATGCTTCACCTGGGAGACCAGGTTCACGATTTTCACTGGTTGGAATGGGCCATGTGATCATTTGTATTCACCTATTTATAACGATGTTTTTAGACATGATGTTAGGCTTGACCCCTCACTCACTATGGGTCGAAACGTTGCCTGTCGTTTGTGGATGTCTTGACAATAAAACCACTTTGATGATTTGAAGACGTGTGCTGTTGTCCTACTACTTCTTTGAAATTTACATCGTGCCGGAGTGGGTTTGCCTGGCTTGACAGCGTGCACCGCACCATACTCGGGAATAGTGCTGCTTCAAAAATCCCTTTTTTTCTTGATATCCTGTGGATATGTCATAAATGTCCTTAATAGAAAAACCCCTATAAATGCCACGGTCGCTATTGACCACGGCATTTAACTAGTTAAAGGGGTTTGCCATAAAACACATGTATCCCCTATTCACAGAATAGGGGCTACATGTGAGATCGCTGGGGGTCCGACCGCTGGGACCCCCAGCGATAAGGAGAACAGGGGACCGAGTCACCCAAAGCGCTACATGAGAAGCCTGGACTTCCGGGTTCTGTGTCCGGCTTAACTGTTCCGCAGGTCCATAGAGCTCAATGGAGAGCCGTGCGCACATGCGCAGAAGAATCCCTTTGATCTCTATGAAGCTGCCGGACACAGAACGCGGAAGTCACAGCTTCTCATGCAGGGCTCTTGGTAACTTTCGTTCCCCGTTCTCCTTATCGTTCACACATGTATCCCCTATCCTGTGGATAGGGGATACATGTGTTTTATGGCACAAGCCCTTTAAACTGCCAGGAACAGCGAAATTGCTGTTCCTGGCCGTTATAGCAGCGTGTCAGAAGCTGACACCTGCAGTGTATGGTGTGGGCTCAGCGCGTGAGCCTGCTCCATACATCACCGCCCTCCAGCTCCATGAAGTGCCGGCACGTCATGGGTCGGGAAGGGGTTAAGTAATGAAGCGGTCATGGGGCCAGGCGATGCCGGGTCCCTTGACTGCGGACTATAAGACGCAGGGACTTTTTAGCAAGATTTATTCTTGCTAAAGGCTACGTCTTATAGTCCGAAAAATATGTTTTTGTGCCACCATATACTAAGAGCCATAAAATTTTTATTCTTCCACCAAATGAGGGCTTATTTTTTGGGGGAAGAGTTTTACTTTTTATTGGTACTATTTTGGGGTACATAGAACTTTTTGATAGCTTTTTATTGTGTTTTTTGGAAGATGGAATGTACAGAAAACAGCAATCCGGTCGTTGTTCTCATTTTCTCTTTAGAGTGTTCACCATACGGGTTAAATAATATTATAGTTTTATATATAATTTATGTGTATTGTTTTTTTTTATCTTGTTAGTTTCTGTTCATAATAAAACATCTTGTAAGGGTAAAAATAATAACTTATATTGATCTATTTTTTTAACTTTTTTTTTCTATTTAGTCCCACTATCAGACTTTACTATGCGATAATTTAATTAATGAAAGTCCCAGGTCTTCCATCTTTATACTCCTATTAAGACCTGTTAGAAACAAGCTATCCACCAAATACAGGTGAATAAGGTTTTTTTAAATATATAAAATAAATATTAAAAGTATATTTACATAGTTACATAGTTACATAGTTTGTACGGTTGAAAAAAGACACATGTCCATCAAGTTCAACCAAGGGATGGGAAAGGGGAAGGGAAAAATTTCTACACATAGGAGCTAATATTTTTTTGTTCTAGGAAATTATCTAAGCCTTTTTTAAAGCCATCTACTGTCCCTGCTGTGACCAGCTCCTGTGGTAGGCTATTCCATAGATTCACAGTTCTCACAGTAAAGAAGGCTTGTCGCCTCTGCAGGTTGAACCTTTCTTTTTCCAGACGGAGGGAGTGCCCCCTTGTTTTTTGAGGGGGTTTTACATGGAACAGGATTTCACCATATTTTTTGTATGTACCATTCATATATTTATATAAGTTAATCATGTCCCCCCTTAGTCGTCTTTTCTCAAGGCTAAATAGGTTTAGTTCTTTTAATCTTTCCGCATAACTTAGATTCTCCATGCCCCTTATTAGCTTCGTTGCTCTTCTTTGTATTTTTTCCAACTCCAGGGCATACATTCTATGAACTGGAGCCCAGAACTGGACTGCATATTCTATATATATATATATATATATATATATATATATATATATATATATATATATATATATATATATATATACACTACCGTTCAAAAGTTTGGGGTCACCCAGACAATTTTGTGTTTTCCATGAAAACTCACACATATACCAGCTGCCTGCTTCTTCCCTAAATAGTTCTTGCATAATTTGGAGGTGTGCTTTGGGTCATTGTCCTGTTGTAGGATGAAATTGGCTCCAATCAAGCGCTGTCCACAGGGTATGGCATGGCGTTGCAAAATGGAGTGATAGCCTTCCTTATTCAAAATCCCTTTTACCTTGTACAAATCTCCCACTTTACCAGCACCAAAGCAACCCCAGACCATCACATTACCTCCACCATGCTTGACAGATGGCGTCAGGCACTCTTCCAGCATCTTTTCAGTTGTTCTGCATCTCACAAATGTTCTTCTGTGTGATCCAAACACCTCAAACTTCGATTCGTCTGTCCATAACACTTTTTTCCAATCTTCCTCTGTCCAATGTCTGTGTGCTTTTGCCCATATTAATCTTTTCCTTTTATTAGCCAGTCTCAGATATGGCTTTTTCTTTGCCACTCTGCCCTGCAGGCCAGCATCCCGGAGTGGCCTCTTCACTGTAGACGCTGACACTGGCGTTTTGCGGGTACTATTTAATGAAGCTGCCAGTTGAGGACCTGTGAGGCGTCTATTTCTCAAACTAGAGACTCTAATGTACTTGTCTTGTTGCTCAGTTGTGCAGCGGGGCCTCCCACTTCTCTTTTTACTCTGGTTAGAGCCTATTTTTGCTGTCCTCTGAAGGGAGTAGTACACACCGTTGTAGGAAATCTTCAGTTTCTCGGCAATTTCTCGCATGGAATAACCTTCATTTCTAAGAACAAGAATAGACTGTCGAGTTTCACATGAAAGCTCTCTTTTTCTAGCCATTTTGAGAGTTTAATCGAACCCACAAATGTAATGCTCCAGATTCTCAACTAGCTCAAAGGAAGGTCAGTTTTATAGCTCCTCTAAACATCAAAACTGTTTACAGTGGTGCTAACATAATTGCACAAGGGTTTTCAAGTGTTTTCTAATCATCTGTTGTTTTGTGGGAAAGGATGGTTGGATCCAGCGCTGACAGAAGTTAAAAGGAAACTTTTTCCAAGTTTTAATAGTTCTTAGTTAAAAGAAGATTTTCATTAGCGTATGTAATATATCTTGCAATGATAGGTTTAGAGGTAGGTAGCCTACGCGTTTCGGACGGTGGCTCATTCTGAGCCATGAATCAGGACGGAGACACCGTCCGAAACGCGTAGGCTACCTACCTCTAAACCGATCATTGCAAGATATATTGCATACGCTAATGAAAATCTTCTTTTAACTAAGAACTATTAAAACTTGGAAAAAGTTTCCTTTTAACTTCTGTCAGCGCTGGATCCAACCATCCTTTCCCACAAAACAACAAGTTTTTCCGTGTGCCACCACGAGGATCCGAGCGCCAGGACTACTATCCATAACATACGCAACTCCTACAAGGTGAGCTGGAGAAATCCTCCCTACTTCTACTTTTTTCTAATCATCCATTAGCCTTCTAACACAGTTAGCAAACACATTACCATTAGAACACTGGAGTGATGGTTGCTGGAAATGGGCCTCTATACACCTATGTAGATATTGCATTAAAAAACAGCCGTTTGCAGCTAGAATAGTCATTTAGCACATTAACAATGTATAGAGTGTATTTCTGATTAATTTAATGTTATCTTCATGGAAAAAAACTGCTTTTCTTGCAAAAATAAGGAAATTTCCAAGTGACCCTAAACTTTTGAACGGTAGTGTGTATATATATATATATATATATATATATATATATATATATATATACATATATATAAAATCTGTAATCTATAATAATAAAATATATATATCTCTCTCTGGTAAGGCCGCATCTGTAAAAGTCCGACCTATTACAATATAACATTATTTAACACTGTAAAAAAAAAAAAAAATGTGAATGCCAGAATCATTGTTTTTTGGCCACCTCATCTCCCACAAACAAATTGAATAGAAAGTGATAATACATGTAGTGACTGAGGAGGTGAAGTCAGCTATCTTTGCTGATGACATTTTATTATTTCTTTCACACCCGGAGAGAGTCCTACAGAACGTTTTTGATCTGATACAAATGTTTGGGTCATTTACGGGTTTCAAGATAAACCCAAACAAATGCGAATTGTTAGGTTTAACATCACACAATCGTACAAGATAGGAACATTTCACGAACTGGCATAAGGATATCTAGGAATTCTAGAACATACTTGGGGGTAATTATAGGGAAAATAACTAGATCGTTATATAACTTAAATTATAAGCTACTCTTACATAAGATAAAAATTAAACTTAAGAAATGGGCCACTTTGCTGCTCTCGTTATTGGGTAGATGTCACTTAGTGAAGATGATATCTTTTGCCAGATTGTTATACCCATTACAGACGTTACCCATCTTACTACACCATAAAGATGTCTAAGACTTCGATGCAGCTTTCTCCATCTCAATGAATAAATGACAAAGATATCATTGGCAGGGAGGGGTTAACCTAAATGTAGAAATAGGCACAATAAGAGTAAGAGACCACAAGCTGTTAGAGTTGAAAAAAAGATATATTCTTTGTATAAAAATCTTGGCATACAAAATCCCTATATTAATAGTGCAAAAAATTTAAAAAAGTAGTCACCCCATATGAGGAAGTCCTTTCAATCAGATAGGTTGGTAAGATGCCGTATTTTCCGGACTTGAGATCTGGAGGACTTCTGCAGAGACCTACCACAGGGGTTAACCAACCACATTTGTGGGGATATAATATAGCTAGTCTATTTAGGCATGTTATAGACTGGATACAACATTCTAATTTTTACTCCAATTATAGGTTGGAATCTGCATTGGCAAAGGGTTGTAATCTTACTGCCTTATTACATATTAGATTGGCATCTCTTCCGGCGCATGTTAAAGGGTCTCGGCTGTTACGGGATACAATATTGTGTTGGAAGGAAGTGAGAAAAAAATATGGTCTGCTATTCCAGATATCTAAATACTTACCGCTTTGGTCTCATATTGAATTCTGGGCAGGATGTTCGAGCAGTCTTTTCAAGGCATGGAAATAGGGGGGTATAAAAACGGTGGGACACATATTGCATGACTCAGAACCATGATCGAAATCTTTGGATGAATTGGTGAGGGAATTTGGAATCCTGTCATCAAACTTTTTGCAATACATTCAAGTCAAATCCTTTTGTACAACAACAGTAAGGCTGGGTTCACACGACCTATTTTCAGGCGTAAACGAGGCGTATTATTCCTCGATTTACGCCTGAAAATACGGCTCCAATATGTTGGCAAACATCTGCCCATTCATTTGAATGGGTTTGCCGACGTACTGTGCCGATGACCTGTCATTTACGCGTCGTCGTTTGACAGCTGTCAAACGACAATGCGTAAAATGACTGCCTCGTCAAAGAAGTGCAGGACACTTCTTTGGACGTAATTTGAGCCATTTTCATTGAATTCAATGAAGAACAGCTCTAAATTACGGCCGTCAATGACGCCTCGCAAAATGCGAGGACGAGCAACTACGTCTGCAATTACGGAGCTGGTTTCTCCTGAAAACAGCTCCGTAATTTCAGCCGTAATGGTCGTTATCGTGTGCACATACCCTAAGAAGTTTTGAATTCGAAATAATGGACAATGATTTTGACATCATTGTAGGAGAAAACCCAGGTAGACGGTCACTTTCTACTCTTTAGAAATCACTAAAAGATCAGTATGTTAGAGTGGACTCAAAACAATTATTTGCATATTGGAGAAGACTTCTTAAAATCCCTGATATTGCTACTAATATTTTAGAAGGTTGGAAAACTATCTGAAAACAGATCATAATGAAAAATGGAGAGAGTCTCACCTAAAATTAATACATGCTGCTATTTATGCGTTTAACATCCCATTGACTGCTGGTTTTACGGATAGACTGCAGGCATGCCCAAATGCGACCAACCTCTCACAGATCTATATCATGGTATATGGTCATGCCCCAATACACAACGATTCTGGCAGTTATTTCTAGATTATGCTAGAGGTCTATGGGATGGGCAGATACAGATGACCCCCATGCTCCTTTTGTTTCACTCCCTAGTGTCCACGGGGACGGGCGATGATAACGCTACATCTTTGCCTCCGCTGATACATATAGTGTTGATGGTGGCCAAAAGATGTTTGTTACAGAACTGGCTGAAACTGGAAAAACCAACATTGGAAGTGTTGGTGCAGCAACTGAAAACATACTTATACTCGGATAGAATTGAGACAGGAAGGCACAAAGACAAAAAAAACAAAGGTTTTTTTAAAAAAAATATGGAAACAATTTATTGTCACACAATTTTCTAGAAAGGAAATAGACGAACTGATGGCGGGGTTCCAATATATTTTGTGGTATCTCACTGAAGATTTAAATATAACTCGGGACAACTGAAATGTGCAGATAGAAGAGTATAAATAAAGGCACAACATTTTAAGATCAGGAGAAAAAACATATAGAGACAAAAATGTATAAGAGCTCATTCAGACGAACGTGAATAACGTCCGTGTGCTGCGCATGGAAATCACGGACAAATAACACACAATTACCAACTCGTCCACGTTTCCTTAGACTACTCCAAAACCCAAACCCCCCTTAACCAAACTGACGACCAAACTCTCACCTACACAAACATTCTAGCGGCATTTGAATAGGCACATAAATTTCTCCCTTCAGCGAGTTTCCTGGAGATGAGATTAAAAATCGCTCATAGGTCATACTTAAAGAGTCTCTTTCACCAGATTTTCAAATCCCTATCTCCTATTGCAGGTGATCGGCGCTACAATGTAGATAACAGTAACGTTTTTCTTTTTCAAAAACGAGCATTTTTGGCCAAGTTATGAGCATTTTTATATTTATGCAAATGAGCCTTTCTTATGGACAACTGGGCGTTTTCAATCTTTTTTCCAACTGGGCGTGTATTGTGTTCGTTACTTGTTTTACTAGCTGGGCGTTGTGAATGGAAGTGTATGATTGCTGACGAATCAGCATCATCCACTTCTCTTCGTTACCACCCAGCTTCTGGCAGTTCACAGACACACAGCGTGTCCTCGCTCGTCCGACGCGATGAAGTTCCTGTGGGAGGAAGTGAGTGACGTCACAGCGTGATCTCGCGAGGACACGCTGTGTGTCTGTGCACTGCCAGAAGCTGGGTGGTAACGAAGAGAAGTGGATGATGCTGATTCGTCAGCATCATACACTTCCATTCACAACGCCCAGCTAGTAAAACAAGTAAACACACCCAGATGTAACGAACACAATACACGCCCAGTTGGAAATAAGATTAAAAACGCCCAGTTGTCCATAAGAAAGGCTCATTTGCATAAATATAAAAATGCTCATAACTTGGCCAAAATGCTCGTTTTTGAAAAAGAAAAACGTTACTGTTATCTACATTGCAGCGCCGATCACCTGCAATAGGAGATAGGGATTTGAAAATCTGGTGACAGAGCCTCTTAACTCCATTCGTAGGCCTCAAAATTGGTATCTATCAAACTTCTCACTGCTTCAAATTTCACACCCCAGATGCCAATCTTTACCATTTCCTGTGGTCCTGCTCCAATATTCAAATTTTCTGGTCCGGAATACGATTGTTTACCTCTAAACACCTCACAAATTTTGTTCCTAATATAACATTATGGGCAATTTTTGGATACTTAGATCCTGAAATACACAAATGTTCCCCCGGGGCACACAAACTACTGCATTACGTGGCAGCGGGGGTGAAGGCCATCATGCAAACCTAGCTTCATGAACAGGCTCCGCCTTTCAAACTGTTTCTTGATAAACTCTCTTATCTGTTAAAGATGGACTGGATGGAGGCATCTCTCTACAAAGAACACAAGGTCAAACAATTTTTCGATACATGTGAAAGTTTTATTTCGCTGCTTCCGCTTAATTTATAAATGAAAATAAAACACTTCTTTGATTTTACAATCTGGTTTCAAGAACAGGTGCTCCTGGGGAACACACCCATGTGATGAGTTGTCAGAGTTTCGGATTCTCACGGTGCAAGTGGAAGTCGCGCCCCCAACCTGTTGGACAGTACCTATCTCCCTTGGAGAAATATTAGACGACATGTTGGTGGGGTTGGCGCAGGGTGGTTGGTCGGTCCCCTACCCGTGCCTTCATCCTCACCGGCGCAACACACTATGACACCACACGACAAAAAGAAAGGAGAATTTGTTGTCAAACCAATAAATATCTTCCCACCTGAATTACTTACTCTATTGACACAGCGAGCTTTAGGGTATGTGCACATGTAGTGTTTTCAGGCGTATTTTGGGGCGTTTACACCTTGAAAAAAGTCTGAAAAAACGGAAGCAGAGCACCTACAAACATCTGCCCATTGATTTCAATGGGAAACACGGCGTTCTGTTACGACAAGGCGTTTTTTTTACGCCTAACTTTCGGAGCCAATTTTCATTGACTCTATAGAAAAACAGCTCCAAATACTGCCGTAAAAAACACGAGTGGCTTAAAAAAACGTCTGAAAATCAGGAGCTGTGTTCCCTTGAAAACATTCTGTATTTTCAAACGTTTTTGAGTTTGCGTGTGCACATACCCTAAGGGTATATGCACACGTAGTGACCAAAAACGTCTGAAAATCCAGAGCTGTTTTCAAGGGAAAACAGACCCTGCTTTTCAGACGTTTTTTGACCAACTCGCATTTTTCGCTGCGTTTTTCGCGCCGTTTTCGCGGCGTTTTTTACGTCCGTTTTTGGAGCTGTTTTCATTGGAGTCTATGAGAAAACAGCTCCAAAAACGTCCAAAGAAGTGTCCTGCACTTCTTTTGACGAGGCTGTATTTTTACGCGTCGTCGTTTGACAGCTGTCAAACGACGACGCGTAAATAACAGGTCGTCTGCACAGTACGTCGGCAAACCCATTCAAATGAATGTGCAGATGTTTGCCGACGTATTGTAGCCCTATTTTCAGACGTAAAACGAGGCATAATACGCCTCGTTTACGTCTGAAAATAGGTCGTGTGAACCCAGCCTAATAGTTATAACATGTTAAACTTTTTCCCTTTTACCTTCTCCCTATGATTCTGTCATCTTTGCCTAGGACACATTGGAGTGTAAATGCAGTTTTGGATACATCTCTATTTATATTTCCCCCTTCTCCCATCCCTTCCCCTCCTCTCTTTATTTTCTGTACCCCCCCCTACTGAAAAATGTTAATAAAAACTATTTTGAAAAAAAAACAAAACGTTATGGTTCTCAGAATATGGCGACAACATTTATTTTTTATTTTTAACAATTCTTTTTTTCTTTGCAAAAGTAGTAAAATGTAAAAATGTAAAAAAAAAAAAAACCTACATGAATTTGGTAACCACGTAATTGTGTTGACCCGCAGAATAAAGTTAACATGTTGTTTTTACTGCATGGTGAATGCCGCAAAACTGAAACCAAAAAAACACAGGTTTTTTTCCCATTCCACCCCACAAAGAAATGTATTTTCCAGTTTCCAAGCACAGGATTTGGTACAATAAATGGTGATGTGAAAAACTATATCTCGTCCCACAAAAAACAAGCCCTCATACGGCTATATAGACGGAAAAATAAGTTATGGCTTTTGGAAGGTGGGGAGGAAAAAGTGAAAACGAAAATACGAAAATGGCTGCAGAGGGAAGGAGTTAAATATATATTATAACACTATTTAAGATGATTGGTGAATAGTATAACAAATCAACATCATTTTTTTCCCCCACATAATTAATTCGTAAAAAACAAATGATAACATATGTGTACCCAAAAAGTGAGCCCTAACAAAGTTCAGCTTGCTAAAAACAAAGCCCCATACATTTATATTGAAGCAAAAATAAAAAGCTATGATGATTAGAATGTGGGAAGGCAAAAACTAAAAAAATCTTAAACTTAATAAAGGCCAAAAGTGTCTGGATCCTAAAGGTATAAAGTAAAGCTTGAAACATAATATAGAGGACAGATTGTAAACATGGGCAATGGGAAGACTTTATTTGACCCAGAGTATAGAAATTTTTTCGGCAAAGTAAGTTATCAATATGGTACAACACAACATTTTGCCTTTGTAGGTACATTTTTCTAAGACTTTTTATGTGACTTCAACTATAAATATGAAATTGACTTAAAGAAGCACCCAGTTTATTTTTTTATTACCCCTTCCATTTGTACATTGGTGTTTCACTGGGGTGCTGTGTGCAGAAATACTTACTGATCCCCGCATCCTGTCATTTTTTTCGGGTCCAGCGCCGCTCACGTGATCTTCATTCTGACCTGGTTCAGAATCGCTGCTTTTTAGAAAACCGGAACTCAAAGCATTCCTATGGAATTCCGGTTAATTCAAAAGCACAGTGACTCCAGACAAGTCGGAGGAAAGATAATGTGAGTGGCGCTGGACCTGAAAACGACAAGATGCGGGGATCGCTAAGTATTTTTGCACACATCACCCCACTGAAACACCAATGTACACATGGAGGGTGCAATAAAAAACAAAGTGGAGTGCTTCTTGAAGTTTACTAGACAGGCTGGCTTTATTATTTCCACCCATGTGTGAGTTATTTTCTGTGAAACACATGACACTTGCATGTGAAATGTGTGACAAGACTGTATTAACTTAATATTCTTCACCAGAAATATAAAGACTATAATAAGGGATGATGACATGATTGAAAGGCATTGGTAATAGTGTGAAAATGCAGCAAGGGTTGATAAGTGTGACTGATTGCTAGAAAGGGAAGATGTTGAGGATAATATCAAAGCCTTCCAAGCTGAGCGTACGTACCGGCACTGATGTCTTGGAACACATAGCGGACACGGGTCTTTCATCCTTTTGTGAATAATTAGGTAGTTAATACAGGAAAACGTCTGTACTCATTTACTTTCCTGATACTGATCATTCTTCAAGTGTAAAATAGATATTACCGCTCATCATGTATCAGGATACACAGATTCATGTCGTATTGTGATTCTAAGTGCAGATAATCAGTAACATTTAGGCATGTTTAGCACATTTGACAAGGTTGGACATCCTGGAAATGTTATATAACCCCAGGTCACATGAGAACAATGGTTGCATAATGATGCACGGAAGCCAAATTGTACAATTATTGTGGCATTGAGTTGGATTTCATGGTTGAAGGCAATTATACATCGACTTGTATTGTGTATCTGTCATGCAGAAGTAGCAATGTGTGAATGAAGTTGCATGAAGAAAGTCAATTTACATATTTTATCTAATTACTTCATATAAAAAGGCTTCCTATGTGGTCTAATAGGGCGGAATTGGTCTACACTTCATACCTAGATTTCAGTTATTGTCTATTCGGAAGAGAAGGCTTTTGAGTAGATTATTTCCATTGACAAATAGATAACAGCTTAAAAATTAGAAGAACCAGCAAAAGACCTGTGACATGGGATAGATCGGTATTGGAGTAGAGATCCATAAAAGTTTATTATGAATACATTGGAAAGATAGCCTACATTGCAATGCAGAGTTATGCCGTGTATTAGCTGTGGGAAGATCAAGAGCATAGCAACTAGCATATCTGTAGACTTGCCCATTGCAATTGACCACTGTGCCCTTCAATATGTCATATAAAAAGGGGCCCCAAGGCGCTCCAATAGGGTGAGACCTGGGGGACAGGTGTACGGTACAATAAGTGTATTTTAGTGAATTGTGCATGAACAGGCACATCTCTGCACTTAGCATAGGATCATACCGAAGAAAAAAAGAGCTATAGCGTCTAAGTATGCAAGAATATATAAATTTTATTAATAAAAAATGACATACATTTAAAAACACATCATAAAGAGACTCTAGTACTAATACCGTGGTATACAGTACAGCACAGGACAAAATTAGACAAAAGAGTGGTATATTAGGGCAGACCCGTATTTACTACACCATACAAAATGAGTATATAAAATATCTTATCCAAGTGGATCATATACTGATAATTACTCAAAGTCCTAATGTTTATGTGGTAAGTGGATCAAAACCTGACCCCAATATAGTGATATAGGAAAAGTCAGTAATTGTATGGTGAGCAGTTATAATGATGCTGTCTTACCCATTAAAAAGTGAGAGTCTCACGAAATGTCCGTGCTGAGAGGTCCACAGTACAACCCCTAGCATAGGGTGGCTGCTGCTTTTCTGGCGATGATCAGGAAAAAATGGAGATTCAATGCAGAAAGATGTAGAAAAATATCACTCTTAGTATACCGCTGCCATCAGGGGTTGAGAAATAACCAGGCGCTGTATGCACGTATTTCTTCATCCCAGGACAACGCGTATTAAAATCAAGAACATTTCTTCCTCAGGTTCACCCAGCAGGAATAGAGCACGGGTTCTAAGGTCAAAGGGCAAAATGCATTATTTATATAAAACAAATAAATAACAGGCAATTATAGGTATAAATATATGTGGGCAAAACATACAAAGTTATCATTCCACTGAGAAAAGCAGCATGTGGATAATAAAAGCAGCCTATGAATGATAAAAATACATACTGTCAGTACAGGTACAAGTATTAAAGATATATATATATATATATATATATATATATATATATATATATATATATATCACGTAAACACAACAAAATTTTGAACAGCACATTCCAACTAAATGATTTAAAATTTGTATGCAGGTGCAGGAACACCTGTGACTGCAAATATACAGCAAAAAAAGAATGGCGACAGCACACTGCGACACTAATGCCACCTAAACCACTAAATATAAATAAATATGCACTAAAGCTAAATCTACTTATAATAGGGAGGTTCTTAGTGCACATTTTGATCAAAAAGTGTTTGCCCACCTGCCACGACACGGCGACCTCTGTAAGGTGTGAAACCACTACTATTTAGTGGTTTAGGTGGCATTAGTGTCGCAGTGTGCTGTCGCCATTCTTTTTCTGCTGTATATTTGCAGTCACAGGTGTTCCTGCACCTGCATACACATTTTATATCATTTTAGGTGGCATTAGTGTCGCAGTGTCCTGTCGCCATTCTTTTTCTGGTGTATATTTGCAGTCACAGGTGTTCCTGCACCTGCATACACATTTTATATCATTTAGTTGGAATGTGCTGTTCAAACTTTTGTTGTGTTTATGTGATCCATATATGTGGGGTTAGTGACTGCCTCCATTTTTGTTCTTGCACTCCTCCCATTTATTTCAATACCTGTGGATATGACATAAATTTCCAAGATGGGAATACCCCTTTAAACCTCAAATCCAAACTAATTTCTAAATAAAAAGGAAACAAGGATGATGTTTGGTATACTTATGGAGTATTAGGCCTTGTTCACAAGGAGTTATTTGCCACAGAAACCACGTTCGAATCCGCGGCAAAACACAGCCGAAATCGCCTCTTATGTTCACGTCAGCGTTGTCATTCCGGGAGGGTTTCTGTCACAGCGCGGGGTGTGGACCTACTGGGCCATACCGCGTAGCAGGGTAGCAGCTGGCCAACTAGGTACGAAACAATGTCTATAGTCCAGAACGGGTACCTGAGGCAATGAAGACAGTAGCGGAAACACAACTTGACTTTCACAGTAGATATAATAGCACGGGATACAGGGTACAGGCAGCAAGAACGGGTAACACTGGGAACTGGAAAACACTGGGAGACCATTTGCAAGACAAACTTAGGTATACAACAACGCTCAGGCAAGGATCAAGTGGGCAGAGCCCTTTTTATAGTTCAGCAGCGATTTGGGCTAATTATTGAGTGATGACAGCTGTATGCGGACTGGCCCTTTAAGGCCGTGCACGTGGGAAAAAGTCAGAGAACCCAGAAGTGAGTGCCGGCATCTCCCTGGAGGGAGATGTCGCCGAGAAGACAGATATCCATGGCCGGAGCCGTCAGAGGGTAAGTCTGAACGACGGCCCTCGGCCATAGATGTTACATTTTCCATCGGAGGTTTACGTCAGGGGAACCCCTCAAGGGAAAGGCAAGCGGAAACCTTAGCTTCCGTTTGCATCACCATTGATCTCAATGGTAAAGGAAATGTTGCTAAAGGTTTCCGTTTGTCACCGTTGTGACAGGGTTCCGTTGTTTTTGACGGAATCAATAGCGCAGTCGACTGTTTATTTACTTTCAGGCAACATAGTATTTTAGATTAGGATGCTCTACCTGTGGGCAATACTAAATTACTATCATATTGTATCACTTCACCTTTAGGGTATGTTCACACGATGAGAGGCATTTACGTGTGAAAAGACAGACTGTTAACAGCTGCCTCGTTTCACGCGTAAATGCTCCTCCTCGCATTTTGCGAGCCGTCTGAGACGCTCGTAAATCTTGAGCTGTGCTTCATTGAGTTCAATGAAGAACAGCTCAAATTACGTGGCAAAGAAGTGCCCTGCACTACTTTGTCGAGGCAGTCCATTTACGCGTCGTCGTTTGACAGCTGTCAAACGACGACGCGTAAATTACAGGTCGTCTGCACAATACGTCGGCAAACCCATTCAAATGAATGGGCAGATGTTTGCCGACGTATTGTAGCCCTATTTTCAGGCGTAAAACGAGGCATAAAACGCCTCGTTTACGCCTGAAAATAGGTCGTGTGAACCCAGCCTTAGTATTAGCTCAATACACAGATCAGTATATTGAAAAGTAGAATATGACTAAATCTATACACAGTAATGGGCTTATCAGCTGTAGCAGGCGCACACTAATATTACAGGTGTGCCCCTTAATAACATTGCGCAGGCAGGTGAGTCATAGCTGTGCCTACTGCCAATAAATCTAAGGAGGCATCTTGTGTCTGGAGACATGACTGATGTTAGCAGTGCTGACAGTTCAAGCAATAAAACAACAGCAGTGACAAAAGGGAACAACAGAGTTATCCGTCACTGCCAGTTCCAGAACAATTACTGAATGACTGTCACTTAAAGAGTCAAGATATGCATGACAATTACACCCGAAAACATCATGTTTACGGTCATTGAACTAAAAATGGCTTTATAATGAGGATTTATGGCTCCTTGGCAAGTCATACACATTAACAGAAATGTAAATAACCCTAAAGGCTTAATAGATGCTTTGATGTTTTGCACTTCTGAAGCTTATTAATTATTTATTTTTCTAAAAGTTTTTCCCTATATAGATATAACATTGAACATAAAAAGAAACACACCCCAAAAGAAAAAAAATAATAAACCCTATTTTGCAATTCTGCAGCCATTTGTGTTCTAGATAAATATTAGCTGTAAGCGTATGTGAAAAATTAGGACAGGGATTGGCAATACACCTGGAAGTTGACAGCTAGGGGTTAAATAAATACCCAGATCCTTGAGTCACAATGTGTTGATATGTCCCTGTGGCAATAGTCCACTTAGTTCTTAGTATTGTTCTTCCCTTCCTGTCCAATAATTTAAGGCTGGTTTGCGCGGGCAGGTTCCTGCCCATAAGGATCACCTATAATTACAGGTCGATCGGCGCTAATTTAAAGGCACTTTACATGGGCCGATGTAAACTGTATCGGGAGGAACGATAGTTAATACGATTGTTTGATCCCCTTAGAATTTGCATTGTTGTCAGCAGCACACATAGAGTTTACACAGGGAGATGGGTTGTTGACAAAGTTTATTTTTAGGGCTCCAATCCGCCAACAAAGGGCGTTTTTTGGTTCTGTCAACTGATAACTGCCCTGTTTACACAAGGCAATAATTTGGAATGAGCATTTGTTTGTACGCTCATTTGCCCCATCATTATCCCGTATAAATAGGCCTTTAGCTTTCCGCATTTAGCAATATCTTCCTGTCCCGACAACCACCTTTAGCTCGCACACTTGGCCAATCACACTATATAAAGGGAATCATATTAAACATACGGTCCGAACTGCAGGCAGTCAGTATGTTAAAGAGCAGAAGGAACTGAGCAGATGGATATATAGTTTGGTCAGAAAATATTTATCATTATTTGTATTTTTTTATTTAAATCCCTCTCATTGTGGGCTTAGGAGTCCAGTGGGCGGTCCTACTCGGTGATTGACAGCCTTCCCTGAATGAGTGTAAATACAGAGATATCTGTCAATCAGGGTAAAGGACCGCCAACTGGACTCCAAAGCCCAGAAAAAACATGGATTTAAGTGAATAAATTACAAGTTATACTGAATCTTTTCTTACAAAGCTATATATCCATCTGCTCAGCTCCTCCTGCTCTATACCATGCTGCCTGCAGAGCAGACCGCATGTTCAATGTGACAGGTTCCCTTTGTAACCTCCCAGGTATCCCTTGCTAGTTTCCAGTCATAGTGGTTGTTAGCTTGCACCTAGATATTTTTTCTTTGATTAATCTGTTATTTGCTTTTACCTGCCAAACCCAGGTTGACTGACTACCCTATTTGTTTGTGATCCCTCTGTACCTCTACTGAATTGCTACTCATTACGTATAGCGAATACAGTTTCTCACCACATATTTGTTTGTGCCCACTTATACTGTGTTTGGCTTCTGTCTACTTTTGTTTATACCCAATCTAGCATTGAGACTTTGTTTCTACTTATTCCTTTAGTGCTGTATCTGTTTGTGCACTTAAATACTTTTAGTTAAAGGCTAAGCACAGCTTTGATGGGTATTTTTTTTTTAAGAAAAAGTTAGTCAGTGTGTTTGGTGTAACTTTTTTATAAGTCTTGATTATTTTTTTAACTTTTTTAGATACAGCTGCTCTGTATTCTCTATACAGAGCAGCTGTATCTAGCGCTATTACCTGAATCAGTCAATCCCACGGACCTGCCGGGTTTAGTGTGTCTTGCAGGATCCACCAGTAATCTAGCACATCTAAGTTATGAACTTAGATGTGGTGGATAATATGTGGATCCTGCATGTCAGAGACACGTAGCACCCGCTGTCACTGAACCCGTCAGTCCAGTGGACCTGATGGGAACAAGATTTAGTGCTACTGTGCATACAGCTGCTCTGTATACAAAATACAGAGCAGCTGTATTTCAAAAAGTAAAATAATAAAGACTAATTAAAAAGTTACACCAAGAAATATGCTCATCAAAGGTGTACATAGTCTTTAACAGATTCAGAGACCACTTATTACTACTTGCAACCACCTGCTCCTTTACTTCTCACCCAACCAGGTTTCTTAATTCGCTGACCAAAGCATTAACTACTGGACAACTAAAACACACTGAAGTCCTTAGGCCAACAGAGTGCCTAGACCATAAACAAAGTTGTGCAAAAAGGAGTTTCTATAGCTGAAAGCTGCGGTCTAATCTAGTTCTTGTATCTCATAATTAGGTTCATTACATCTTGTGACTGGTCGACTTAATCCAAAACCACGGTTTGCCATCTTCCGGAAATGCAGACATTCTAGAGTAATTTCTTTAATTCAAAAACTGATTGGCTTACCATTTTTCTCTCAACTTCTCACCCAATTTTCCAAGTTAACCTTTCTCGCCAACCCACCTCCATTTCTCTTCAGAGCCTCCTAACTTCTTTCTCCTCTCTCACAACCTTTTTATTATTCTGTATTACTCTTTTATTACCTTTTACATTCATATTTTTGACAATGCATTTGGTCTCTGGACCTTTAGACTAGTATAGTATGTAAATGATGGAGGTATATTTACACTCCAATAGTCATTTGTGTATTGGCTTTTTTTTTCCTTTGTGTTTTGAAGACCAATAATAAAGCTAAAAAGGT
The DNA here is from genome assembly GCF_050947455.1 of Rhinoderma darwinii. Taxonomy (NCBI): domain Eukaryota; kingdom Metazoa; phylum Chordata; class Amphibia; order Anura; family Rhinodermatidae; genus Rhinoderma; species Rhinoderma darwinii. The sequence goes on from NC_134689.1 coordinate 339,939,790, forward strand.
GATGTGGGTGTAAAACCAGTGTTTTACCACTGTGTCACCAATGGATTTGATGTGGGGCTAAGCTGGGAAGCGGAGTCTAAGGGGACCCCAGGTATTCACACTTTAACCCCACTACAGGGAAACTGTATTTCGCTGCTGGGAACCCTCATAGTAGTCTTTTTTTTGCAAAGGTCAAGGTTATCAGGCGTAGTACAGAATCAGCAGACAAAAGGGCAGGGCAGACGTGCAACCACTTTTGGTAGAGCCATGGGTTAGGGTAGGCGGGTAACAAGCAAGTAATTTAGGCAGGTGGCAGGATCAAACAGGGTCAAAATACAGGAAATCCAACAAACCATAAGGCAGGGTATTTCTAGCAAGCTAGGAGGAACCTAATTGCTCAGGAAATGGTAGACAGGGGTGGTACCTTATATATCATGGGAAGAATTTGCTGCAAACTGGTCCTTTAAGGAAGGAAGGGTCAGCGTGCGCACAAAAAAGTGCATGAGATGTATGAAGATATGGCGGGTGGGAGGCCACGACTAGATGAGAGTGATGGAGGAGCGTGGCGCCGACCTGGTGCCAGAGTACACCATAAGGAGGTAAGTGTACGGCGGCAGGGAGAGGCGGCTGTTACAGCTAGTAGATAACCCCAATGACAATGAGGGGTCAAAACATAGGCAGCACTCAAAGAAAATAAAGGTACCAGTTTAATGTGAATGAATTAAAATGCATTATATAAGACTACATAAGAGTGATACTGCTGGGCCCCCTACCTTGTCCAGCGGCCTGTGGGGCCACCAGCGTCTGCTTGTGTCACCTGCCTCACGGCCGCACTGTTTTTAATGCGCGCACTCTGGCTGCCTCTTAAAGGGTCAGCGCGCATAAAATAAAAAAATGTCTCACCAATCACTATTTAAGACACCTTCCCTATCCACCAGGTGCCTGAGCATTATTGGAACAACCTAGTGTTATCCAGCGAATGTTTCTGTATGCGTCTGATCCTGTCTGCTATTGCTATCAATTATCAGCCTGTATCCGGTTATCTTTTACCAGGCTGTATCCAGTCCACTGTTTTTATCTGTGGTCAGCCTGTACCAGTCTGTATCCAGTCCGCTGCTGCTATCTGTCACATGCCTATGTCGAGCTACCTGCCTGTGTCCAGCTACCTGCCTGTGTCCAGCTACCTGTCTGTGGCCAACTAGCTTCCTGTGTCCAGCTACCCACTACCTGTTCAGCTATCCGTTATCTACCTGTGACCAGTGATCCGCTGTCAGCTTCCATCCATTAAGGTACCATCTGCCAGTGCCTCTTTCACTCCGCCAGGACCACCTCAAGAGGTTGCGACCTGGTAGCCTCCCCCCAGCGTAGACCAGATCCCTGTGTAGGTGTAATGAATCGGGGTAGGGAGACGGACAGGTGAGCCCTAATCTACCCGCAACTCAGTCCCTGCCTACTTGCACGGCCCGTCCTAAGTGACGGCGTACAACTGGGTGATGGTCCCTACGCTCAGTAAGTGCATGACAGACAACACAAGACAAGGGCACACAGAAGCAAAGGGGGAAATAGGGACAGTTGCCCACGGAAACACTGTGAGCAACAGGAGGTGGTGAACGAGCCGAATCAAACCAGGAGAGTAAGTAGTAGCAAAATCAGAGCAGGAGAATAGTCAGGCAAGCCAATCTCAAATAAATAACAGCGGTCAATCAGGTAAATAGCAGGAATCGCAGAGCCAGGAAACCAGACAATCACAGGCAAGGAACATGTTGCAAGTGAGGGTATAAATAGACCAAGGGCTGGAGCTAGAACCATCAGGCCAGGCTGTGATAGGTTCTCCCTCTCCTCAGCCTGCAAGCCTGAGTGGTAACAGATCGCGTCACTCTAGTAGACCTTGGAACTGATGAAGGCTAATTAACCCACGGCGTTGACACAGAACCTGGGAGGCTACTTAGACAATGCCCTTAAAGGTAGCCCTAAGCCAGGGCCACACCGTCCATGAGGCGCGATGAGTATCTCGTCTCAGGTGGCGGCCTGCTGCCTCCCTGGGGGGGGGGGGGGCGGCGGCGCCACTGAAACAAGCCGCCGCCACCCCCTCCTGCACTAATTGTACCTACATCTATAGCAAGGGTCTCAAGCACGCGGCTCGCATGCGGTCCCTGGGGCTGTCATCTGCGGCCCGCGGGACACAGAGCCGCTAGTATCGGCTCTGCTCTGAGACTCTTGAATTCCCTGACATCGCTGTCCACATATGGACAGCGATGTCTGGGGCTTCCCCAGAGCCGGAGTCCCGGGCAGAGCGCTAGCACAGGCTCTGCTCCAGGACTCTGTTGAATTCCCTGACATCGCTGCCCATATATGGACAGTGTGTCAGGGTCTTACCCAGAGCGGAGTCCCGGGCAGAGAGCTAGTATCGGCTCTGCTCCGAGATTCTGGAATTCCCTGACATCGCTGTCCACATATGAACAGCGATGTCTGGGGCTTCCCCAGATCCGGAGTCCCGGGCAGAGCGCTAGCACAGGTTCTGCTCCGGGACTCTGTGGAATTCCCTGACATCGCTGCCCATATATGGACAGTGTGTCAGGGTCTTCCCCAGAGCGGAATCCCGGGCAGAGCGCTAGTATCGGCTCTGCTCCGGGACTCTGTGGAATTCCCTGACATCGCTGCCCATATATGGACACTGTGTCAGGGTCTTTCCCAGAGCGAAGTCCCGGGCAGAGCGCTAGTATCGGCTCTGCTCCGAGACTCTGGAATTCCCTGACATCGCTGCCACATATGAACAGCGATGTCTGGGACTTCCCCAGAGCCGGAGTCCCGGGCAGAGCGCTAGTACAGGCTCTGCTCCGGGACGCTGTGGAATTCCCTGACATCGCTGTCCATATATGGACAGTGTGTCAGGGTCTTCCCCAGAGTGGAGTCCCGGGCAGAGCGCTAGTATCGGCTCTGCTCCGGGACTCTATTGAATTCCCTGACATCGCTGCCCATATATGGACAGTGTGTCAGGGTCTTCCCCAGAGCGGAGTCCCGGGCAGAGTGCTATTATCGGCTATGCTCCGGGACTTTGGGGAAGCCTCTGACATCGCTGTCCATGCATTGACAATGATGTCAGGGTCTTCCCCAGAGCAGGAGTCCCAGTGATGTCAGGAGCACAGCTGGAGTCCCAGGAAGAGCCTACTAGCGCTCTGCCCGGGAATCCAGCTCTGGGGTTGCCCCTGACATCTCTGTCCATATATGGACAGTGATGTCAGGAGCAGAGCTGGAATCACAGGCAGAGTGCCAGAAGCAGCTCTGCTCCGGGACTCCAGCTCTGGGCAAGCCCCTGACATCACTGTGGTGGCATCTGCGGAGGGCATTGTGGCAGCATCTGTGAAGGGCACTGTGGCAGCATCTGCGAAGGGCACTGTGGCAGCATCTGCGAAGGGCACTGTGGCAACTGTGGCAGCATCAACAGAGGGCACTGTGGCAGCATTTACAGACGGCACTGTGGCAGCATCTACAGAGGACACTGGCATATAACCTACAAAGAATGGGGTACAATTAACACAAAAAATGAAGCAGAAAAATCACAAACTTTATTGACATATATAACAATGATAAAAGATGAGTCATGCAAAGCATGAATAAAAATGTTCAAAAATTACAGGGAATGTAAGTACAGAGATATGGGAACAGAGTCTAGTAACATGAACTGAGGTGAGGCAGCCAGACTAGTTGGTTATATGATCAGAACAAAAATACAAAAATGGTAATGTATTGTAATCCAGCAGTGTGCATTGATACTGATATATAATAAAGGGTACACTGCGAGTCTGTTGCCGAACACCAATCTCCCATGAGACTGTTTTTGAAGGTAAGGACATATAAATAAATAAATAATGCTCCAAATGAGTATTTTATGAAAGCAAGCAACATGGGAGAAGTGAATACAATGACATACCCATAGTGATGATAGTATCCCTGTAATGAGAGACCGTCAGACCCGACGCGCGTTTCGGCGGGATGCCTTCGTCCGGGGGTGGCGTCTCTCCAGCTGGGATCCCCCCTTTTATATGAACCCCTGCCCAATCATGTGCTTTTACAGAAAGGTGATATAATTAAGAGGCAACTTGCCATCGGCGTCATGCGCCAGGTGTAGAGGAGGCCGCCTACACTCCTTCGACAACACGTCATCAGAGTGGTCGCGAACCAACGGCGTCTGACGCCGGAGTGCCGCGCCCCCTCCGATACAGACACACCAATTGGAAGGAAGCGAAACCCCTCCCCCTGACGTAAGCGCACAGGATAAGCGCCAGTACAGAGAAGATAACTGGATATACAAAGGAGGCACACGATTGGACAGATTAACAGGAAGCATAGAGACAACATTACATCGTAATATATACAACCACTGTGAATTTATTAAACCCTACGATAAAAATCCATATGTATGTATACAAACGCCTATAGAAGTGGCCATTTGGAGTAGTATAGCTTAAATAATAGATATCGGTCTCCAAGTGACAAAAGATAAATCAAATACCTATATATATAACTGTATAGTTATATTGATGTAACAAACGCATCAATGTGAACAGGGCTAAACCCAGAAAAAAACAAAACGTGACTAGTGAAAACATTTGAAGGAAATATACTAAAAAATAATAATAATGCTCAGTGAGAAAGTGATATATGTTTTATGGATAATGTTCCATACAGAGACATTAATAATCATAAAATCCAAGATTGATAAAATAATGAAAAAATAAGAAAAATAAATAAATAAAAAATAAAGTGCAACATAAGAGAGAGTATATAAGAAAAAATATATATACATATAAATATGTGTATTAAAAAAATATATAATAAAATATAAAAAATTAATAAAAAATTAAATGGTGTGTGTATTACGTGAATAAGAAAACTCAGCGATCGATAATATATCGAATAAATATAAAGTTATGCACTGTATATATATGTACAGATCACAATAAATAAATACATACTCAAGTGTGAAAAAATATATATATATATATGTATATGGTGGATAATATAAAGATATAAAAATATATAGAGAAATTCATTACATAAACATAAATATAAAAACAATTGTATACAATACATATACATACACAAAATATAAACATATAAAAATACAAATGGATGATATAGATAATAGTAAGGAATAATGGTATAATGAATAGTCAAACAGTAATGTATACTATTTCATGGAAAAGAGGATTTCTTCAAATTCTTCGTAGTTTCCAAGTCTCAAATTCCTCTAGCTATAAACTAATCGATTGGTTCTATGTGAAAGGGAAGAAAATAATAAGATGAATATACAAAGTAACAAAAATAGAAAAAACATACTTAAAAATGACCCGCTGGAGGTCAACGGTCAGAGAAACGGAGCGAAATTTAGGTTTTCATTGAGTCCCATGGGACGCATTGTTCTCAGAGTCCAGATCCATTTTGCCTCGCACTTCGCCAAGTTTTTTGCAACTTCCCCTTTATGGATATTTTGTTTGATACAATCTATCCCTTTTATTTTCAGTTTGGTAGGGTCACAGGAGTGGTGAGTTTTAAAATGTCTTGCAATAGGTTTTAGGGTTTCAGTCACTTCTATCTCTTTTGCCATTAAGATATCACGTACATGTTTCCTTACTCGAATTTTAAATTCTCTCGTGGTCAAGCCAACATAGATCTTGGGACAGGGACAAGTTGCATAATAAACAACTGCTTTCGTAGAACAGGTAATTGAATGTGTAATATTGTAAGAATATTTACCTGTTGAATCGGAAAAGGATGTTGCTTGCTCAATGTTGGGGCAGGCAACACAGTGCCCACATTGGACACTGGCAGTATGTACAGGACACTGTGGCATTATCTAGGGATGTGTTGCATTATCTACAGAGGGCACTGTAGCATTATCTACAGAGGGCACTGTGGCAGCATCTACAGAGGGCACTGTGTCAGCATCTACAGAGGGCACTGTGGCAGCATCTACAGAGGGAACTAGGGCAGCATCAACAGAGGGCACTGTGGCAGCATCTACAGAGGGCACTGTGGCAGCATCTACAGAGGACACTGGCAGTATGTACAGGACACTGTGGCATTATCTAGGGGTGTGTTGCATTATTTACAGAGGGCACTGTGGCATTATCTACAGAGGGCACTGTGGCCTTATCTAGGGGTGTGTTGCATTATCTACAGAGGGCACTGTTACAGCATCTACAGAGGGCACTGTGGCAGCGTCTACAGAGGGCACTACGGCAGCATCCACAGAGGGCACTGCGGCAGCATCCACAGAGGGCACTGTGGCAGCATCCACCAAGGGCACTGTGGCACTATCTAAAAAGGGGCTGCCCAATCTTGACATGTGTGCTAACTGAGCCGCCGGACTGCATTTAGCGACACTTAAACTGGAAAGCTGGATTGTTGAAAAAAGCACGTGGAGAAATATCTCAAATTTTAAACCTAGCGGTATTATTATATTAATGTATTATTATTATTATTATAGTAATATAGTGTTATAGTAGTTCAAATAACTAATTGATTAACAATAATTTTGTATTGTATCAAATTTAAAAGTAATGCGGCCCGTCAACTTCCCATTTTTTCTATAGCCGGCCGAGTTTGAGACCCCTGCTCTAAACAGTACTGTAGTTACTGTATGTTCTGCAGCTAGATGATGGGTGGTATGTTGTTTTTTTTGTGAAACAGCAACTCCTTGCATATAGAATGCAGGTACAATTACATGCATAAGCGCTGAATGGCTGGGCACGTTCAGTGACCTTACAATCTTTATACAGATTCCGGGTCTGGTAGTAGTTGTTATTTACTTTTCAAGACACAAAAATAGTATTTTCTTCTTAATTATATGACAGAGAGAAAATTGCAGCTATGAAAGTTGCTGTGATGTTTAGGAAGTTGAATATATCTATAAACCATTTAAAACGTGCAGTTTTAAGAAGCCCAGTAATATTATGCAGTTTAGGCAAACTTGTTAATATCACAGGGCCCTACCTAGATCCCCCTGTAGATAGTGCCCCACATGTAGCTCTCCCTGTAGATAGTGCCCTACATATAGCACCCTGTAGATAGTGCCCTACATATAGCCCCTCGTGTATATAGTGCCCCACGTATAGCCCCCTATAGATAGTGCCCCACATATAGCCCCCTATATATAGTGCCTCACATATTTCCCCCTGTATATAATGCCACACATATAGCCCCCTGTATATAGTGCCTCACATAGCCCCCCTGTATATAGTTCCCTACATGTAGCCCCCCATTGTAGATAGTTCCCTACATATAGCCCCCTCTAGATATTGTGCCAACATATAGCCCTCCCCTTCCCTCCTGTAGATAATGAGACACACACTTTTTAAAGAAAAAAACAACTTTACATACTCACCTTGATCCCGTTCCCGCGCCGTCCTGTGTCAATGCAGGCCTGCTCTCTGAGAAGCTGTATGTAGGTCACTATCTACAGGAAGAGCGATATGTGGGGTACTATCTACAGAAGGATCTATGTAGGGCATTATCTACAGGGGGATCTATGTAGGGCTCTAGCTATGTAGGGCTCTAGCTATGGGGGGCACTGTATACAGGGGGATCTATGGGTGGCACTATCTACAGGGGGCTCTATGGGGGCACTATCTATAGGGGGCACTGTGTGTGTGGGACACAGTGTATGGTGCTATTATAATCAGGGAAAGTGTATGATGCTATTATAATCAGGGACAGTGTATGGTGCTATTATAATTATAGGTGCACAGTATGGCGCTATTATATTTAGGGGCATATTGTGTGGCATCATGAGAATTCTGCCTCTAATCAGCACTACAAAAAAACAGCACTCCTTGTTTCACACACCTGCACCCCATTATTATTTTATTGAGGCACTTTACTCATTACTGCCCCCTATATTTCACTCATATTATTATCACTTGCACATACACTATTCATTTATTATTTTTTACTACACATCCAATGCACCACATGCCACTCCCCTCAAGACTAGTGGGAGTGGCTATTATTATTTAATGCACCTGTTCACTCTCCTTCATCAGCGGTAATGACCTGTCTGTGTCCTATTGTAAGTATGGCCTTTTTTTTATGGTTTTGTGTATATATGTCCCCTTGTTTTTATCTGTATGCTCTAATCAGCACTGTAGTCTCTGTATGATCAGCAGCGAGATGATAGTTGGTATGATTTTTTTTTAAACTCCCAGCATATCCTTACCATTGTTCGGACGATGCTGGGAGCTGTAGTTTTATGCCGTGCAAACCTATACGGCAGGGGTTGCACTAAATTGAGCTGTATTTGTGTTGTATTTATGTTCTGAGTTTGGTTCTGATGCTGTATATATGTACTGTGTGTAATGTCTGTGGCTGCGGGCCGTCAGCTCTAATCTCCTCCTGACAGCCGCAGCCACAACTCGCGTCCACTCACCTCAGCCAGATCCCGTATGGTGTGCGCACACGCTCGTGCCCGCTCTTAAAGGGCACGCACCGGACTTCTGATGAACTTGAACCTGTGAGTCCCCTGCTTCTATGCCTGAGCGTTGTTGATGTTTCCTAAGTTTGTCTATGTGATGACCTCCTAGTGTTTTCCTTTTCCTGTTCCTGTTCCCTGCATTCCATACCATCCTGGTCGAGCACTGTGCTGTGCCAAAGTCGTGTCGTGCAGTATCCCACGTCTGACATGCTTCACCTCGCCTGACGTCTACCTGCCGAGCCTGCCTTGCTGCTGACCGAGCTGCCACAGGTACCTTTACGAACTATAGACATTGACCTGCGCCCTGTTGGCTAGCTGCCTTACCGCCAAGGCGGTATGGCCCAGTGGGTCCACAGACCCTTCATGACAGTACGCTCAGGCCATGGACCCCGCTGGTTGATTCAAGACTATGATGACGTCTCAAGAGCTGCGGGCGGATATGCTATTCCTCCGGTCTCGACAGGACCAACTCCTCCAGGTGTTAAACATTCTTGCACGTCGGCAGGAGGCACAAGCTGCCGTTCCTCTTACTACACCTCCTGGCAGTGTTGATCCTCAGATTAAACATCTTAGCAGTGTTGACCCGCGTGCTTCTTTGCCACTTCCTGACCACTATGATGGAGAAGCAAGTACCTGTCATGGATTTCTGAATTAGTGCCAGATCCACTTCAGCCTGTATAATAGGACATTTTTATCTGATGGCGCAAGGGTCGCTTTCATCATCTCTCTCTCCTCACTGGCAAGGCTTTTGCATGGATGAACCCTATCTGGGAGAGAAAAGGACCAGAGACCCGTGACTTCCCCTGGACTTTTCGTATGGTGTTTGAGGAGCCTGGTCGGGTCTCATCTGCAGCGGCTTCTTTGATTAACCTACGCCAAGGAGACACCTCCGTGAGTGAGTACGCCATCCACTTCCGCACCCTGGCGGGAAAGCTGTTATGGAACAATGAGGCCCTGGTGGCTGCATTCTGGCATGGACTGGCTCCTAAAATTAAGGACGAACTTGCCGCTCTGTGTCTGCCATCTACCCTGGATGACCTCATCCTTCTGTCCACCCGGATTGATATACGGATCCGAGAACGCCTCCAAGAGGTTCGACGGAAGGGAGTCCTTCCCTAGTCTGGCTCCTACTTTGCAGCAACCCCTGCTGTCCTCAGATGTCGATCCTCCTAAGCAGTCTGTGATAACGGACCAGTGTAAGTAATCCACCCAGGAGTGATAACGCAGACGCACTTCTGGACTCTGTCTTTATTACGGCCTCAGTGGCCATCTTGTGCACCTGTGTCCCCAAAGATCCCAAAGCCTAGGGTTGCTAGGAGTGACAACCTTGGGTAAGAATAGACTTCCCTCTAAATTGTCCATACCTTTGACTATAGTCTCTGGTGAGAGAACGCATCAGGTCTCTGCCTATCTGGACTCTGGATCCACTGCTAATTTCATCCGTAGAGACCTGGTGGAACTCTGTAATTACCCACCACCCCTCTGGAGAGCCCATTGACAGTTGCTTCAGTAAAAGGACTACCTCTGCCAGACCCAGTTATAGCTGTGACCAAGCCGCTGAGGCTCCAAGTAGGGGCTCTTCACTCTGAACTTCTGTCGTTCTATTTACTATCCAAAGCTGTTAACCCTGTGTTGCTGGACCTGCCTTGGCTCCGACTGCATGCCCCAGTCCTGGACTGGAATTCTGGAGAGGTTCTCCAGTGGGGCCCTAAGTGTCAAAGCCGTTGCCTGGTGCAGATTCGTTCGGTTCAGTCATTATGCTGCATTTTCGGACGTCTTCAGCAAGAGGGAGGCGGAGACATTACCTCCACATCGAGCGTATTACTGCCCTATTGAACTGATTCCTGGTGCATGCCTTCCCTGTGGTAGGGTATATCCTCTCTCCTTGCCAGAGACTCTGTCTATGTCCGCCTATGTGAAAGAGAACTTGGAGAGGGGCTTCATACGAAAGTTTTCCTCCCCTGCAGGAGCCGGGTTCTTCTTTGTCAAAAAGAAAGATGGCTCTCTTCGTCCTTATATCGACTACCGAGGTCTCAACCAGATCACGGTGAAGAATAAATATCCGTTGCCACTGATCTCAGAACTGTTTGATCGTATACGTGGTGCCAAGATTTTTTCTAAACTAGACCTGCGTGGGGCTTACAACTTAGTCCGGATTCGCCAGGGTGATGAATGGAAGACTGCTTTTAACACCCGTGATGGATACTATGAGTTTCTAGTAATTCCCTTCGGCCTTTGTAGTGCTCCCGCGGTCTTCCAGGAGTTTGTTAATGACATTTTTCGTGAGCTCCTCTATGTTTGTGTAGTAGTCTACCTTGATGACATCTTGATTTTTTCTCCAGATCCTATGACGCATCAGAAACATGTCCGTCAAGTTCTGCTATGGTTAAGAGAGAATCGTCTGTACGCCAAGTTGGAGAAGTGCGTGTTTGACAGAGATGCTCTACCCTTCCTGGGCTACATCGTCTCGAATCGAGGTCTCGAGATGGATCCTGAGAAGGTAAAGTCTGTCCTGGAATGGCCACGCCGTCAAGGCGTGAGGGCCATACAGCGCTTTTTGGGATTCGCCAATTTTACAGGCAATTTATTCTAAACTTCTCACTGACTTGTCCCATCTCTAACCCCACTAAGAAGGGTATGAACGCCAAGGTCTGGACTCCCAAGGCAGAGTCCGCATTCAATAGCCTGAAGAGTGCCTTCACGTCAGCCTCTATCCTCCATCATCCGGATGTCTCTCTGCAGTACCCGTTGGAGGTGCTGGTGCACTCCTGTTCCAGAGAGGTCCCAAGGGCAAATCAAGAGTATGTGAATATTTCTCTAAGCTCTTCTCTTCCGCAGAACACAACTACTCGATTGGGGATCAGGATTTACTTTCCATCAAATTGGCTCTGGAAGAGTAGAGACATCTACTAGAGGGTGTGGCTCATCCGATCCTAATTTTTACAGACCAGAAAAATCTGACCTACCTCCAGATGGCCCAACGGCTGTCAATGGCTCGTCAGGCCAGGTGGTCACTGTTCTTTACAAGGTTCCAGTTTGAGCTCCATTATCGCCCGGCCGACAAGAATGTGAGGGCCGATGCCTTGTCCAGGTCTTTTTAGACGGAAGACACCATGGAGATTCCACAGAACATTATTGATCCGTCTTGCATTGTCTTTGTCAATCCCCTGCAAGTTGGGGACATTCCTCCAGGGAGGACTTTTGTGCGCCTATCAGATCGTGGACGAATCCTCCACTGGGGACACTCCTCCAGACTGGCAGGTCACGCGGGGGTCCATAACACCCTGGATCTGATTGCTCGTCATTTCTGGTTGTCCACGCTGCCCAAGGACATTATGGACTTAGTTTCTTCCTGTTCTGTATGTGCAGCCAACAAGGCCACTCACTCCAGACCTTCTGGTCTGCTCCAGCCACTGCCTGTGCCCAATGCTCCCTGGCAGCATATAGCTATGGACTTTATTACGGACCTGCCTCTCTCTGCTGGATGCAGTGCTGTCTGGGTGGTGGTGGACCGATTTTCGAAGATGGCCCACTTCGTTCCTCTGACCAGTCTTCCTTCTGCTCCTCAGCTAGCCAAGCTGTTCATCCAACACATCTTGCACGGCTTGCTGCAGCATATTGTGTCTGATCGGGGGGTTCAGATTACCTTGAAGTTCTGGAGAGCCCTCTGCCGACTCCTCGGTGTGAAATTGGACTTTTCCTCAGCCTACCATCCTCAGTCTAATGGTCAGGTCGAGAGGATCAATCAGATCTTGGAGAACTACCTACGCCACTTCATCTCCAAGCAGCATGATGACCGGGTGCAGTTGCTCCCATGGGCTGAATTCTCCTACAATAATCACACCAGCGAGTCTACAAGGAATACACCATTCTTCATTGTCTGCGGCCAGCACCCACAAATTCCTCTCCCGGTGCCCGATACTTCCGAGGTACCAGTGGCTGACTACGCTTATAGAGATTTCCTGCAGATCTGGCAGCAGACTCGATCCTCCATCCTCAGTCGACCGCATAAAGCGGAAGGCTGACACAAGGAGAATAGAACCTCCTCAGTTTCTTCCTGGCACAAAGGTCTGGCTGTCTTCTAGGAATATCTGACTGAGTGTGCCGTCGTGCAAATTTGCTCTCAGGTTCCTCTGACCATTCGAGATAATGCAGCAGATCAACCCTGTCGCCTACAAGCTTCGACTGCCTCCTACCCTCAGGATCCCCAACTCCTTCCATGTCTCCATCCTGAAACCGGTGGTTCTGTACTGCTATACCAAGACTCCTAGCCCTGTGGTTGCCTCCAGCGGCCCTTCGGACACCTTTGAGGTTAAGGAGATCTTGGACACCAAGAAAGTGAGAGGGAAAACATTTTATTTCGTGGATTGGAGGGGGTTTGGTCCTGAAGAGAGGTCCTGGGAGCCAGAGGAGAACCTTAATGCCCCTACTCTTCTGAAAAAGTTTCTCTCTCGCTCTGGTCCCAAGAAGAGGGGGTGTAAGAGGGTGGATACTGTAATGTCCGTGGCTGCGGGCCGTCAGCTCCAATCTCCTCCTGACAGCCGATGCCACGAGTCGGCAAGCGCTGGCCACAGCCTCCTCCTCAGGAGACGCCAGCGCTCGCATCCACTCACCTCAGCCGGATCCTGTAGGGTGCGCACGCATATTCATGCCCGCTCTTAAAGGGACAGTGCGCGCACCATACTTTTGATGAACTTGAACCTGTGAGTACCCTGGACTATAAGATGGCTCCAGTCCCCTGCTTCTAAGCCTGAGCGTTGTTGATGTTTCCTAAGTTTGTCTATGTGATGGCCACCTAGTGTTTTCCTGTTCCTGTTCCCTGCATTCCATACTATCCTGGTTGAGCACTGTGCTGTGCCAAAGTCGTGTCGTGCTGTATCCCATGTCTGACCTGCTTCACCTCACCTGACGTCTACCTGCTGCCTAGTCCCAGCCGAGCCTGCGTTGCTGCTGTCCGAGCTGCCACAGGCACCTATACGAACTATATACATTGACCTGCGCCCTGTTGGCCAGCTACCTTACCGCCAAGGCAGTATGGCCCAGTGGGTCCACAGACCCTTCGTGACACTGAGCTTGGTTCTGGTGTTTTATATGTATATATATATATATATATATATATATATATATATAGGTCTGTTCTGGTGCTGTATTTATGTACTGAGCTTTGTTCTAGTGCTGTATGTATGTACTGAGCTTGGTTCTGATGCTGTATATATGTATGAGCTTGGTTCTGATGCTGTATATATGTACTGAGCTTTGTTCTGGTGTTGTATATATGTACCGAGCTTGGTTCAGGTGTTGTATATATGTACTGAGCTTGGTTCTGGTGCTGTATATATATGTACTGAGCTTGGTTCTGGTGTTGTATTTATGTGCTGAGCTTGGTTCTGGAGTTGTATATATGTACTGAACTTGGTTCTGGTGCTGTATTTATATATTGAGCTTAGTTCTCATGCTGTATATATGTACTGAGGTTGGTTCTGGTAATGCATATATGTACTGAGCTTGGTTCTGGTGTTGTATATATGTACCGAGCTTGGTTCAGGTGTTGTATATATGTACTGAGCTTGGTTCTGGTGCTGTATATATATGTACTGAGCTTGGTTCTGGTGTTGTATTTATGTGCTGAGCTTGGTTCTGGAGTTGTATATATGTACTGAACTTGGTTCTGGTGCTGTATTTATATATTGAGCTTAGTTCTCATGCTGTATATATGTACTGAGGTTGGTTCTGGTAATGCATATATGTACTGAGCTTGGTTCTGGTGTTGTATATATGTACTGAGCTTGGTTCTGGTGTTGCGTATATATATACTGAGCTTTTTTCTGGTGCTGTATATATGTACAGAGCTTTGTTCTAGCTCTGTATATATGTACTCAGCTTGGTCCTGGGGATATATATATGTACTGAGCTTTGTTTTGGCTCTATTTATGTACTGAGCTTGGTTCTGGTGCTGTATATATGTCAGAGCTTGGTTCTAGTGCTGTATTTATGTACTGAGCTTGGTTGTGGTACTGTATATATTCACTGAGCTCAGTTGTGGTAATGTATATATGTACTGAGCTTGGTCCTGGGGCTGTATTTATGTACTGAGCTCGGCTCTGGAGCCGTATATGTCAGAGCTTGGTTCTTGACATATAATTATATTGAATATATTTATAATAACAAAATTGTAGGGCAGATGGAATTGTTTTCAATTGATTGTATATTTAATGGGAACCTGTCAGGTAGTTTTAACCCCTTGAACCGCCACCATGCGGTAATACATGACCTGACAATATTTCCAAACATTCCCTTGTATGTTTTTTTCACATGCAACAAAATCTATAAAATCAACTTTTAAGACGGCGCACATTATATGTTAATTACTCATTAAAGGGTCATGGGGAGGTGCCACTATCCTGAAGAGTCACATAGTCCTGCCTCCAAACCCAACTTTCCATGTTTAATTGACATCCCTCTAGCTGTTATACATCACTACCAGTCTCCTCCAATTTTCTCGGATGTGCCATTGCCATGTACTACTTGGGCATGCACCGTGCAGCGAGATGTATTCTGCCCGGCTGCACCGCGCATGCCAGGGGAGTCCCTAGCAACGGCGCATCTGCAAGAGTTGGAGGAGGCTGCTAGTGGTGTAGAGCAGCCAGGGGGATGTCAATCAAAATCCAGGGGGCGCCATTTCAATTTTTGCCTCAGGCAGCAGAAAAACTATTATCAGCCCTGCCCTAAGCCAAACCGGTGGGGTAGTCCAGTGGGTCCACAAACCTGCTGGTTGTAAACCCCATGAAGCTTCCTGGTGCACTTTTAAGGGAAATTAATTTCTAAGCAAACTGTGACCAATGTAATGCAAACATCCAGACCTGCAAAAACAATAAGGACATGCAAATATTCCCACACTCTGTTGATTCATTTAAGACGTGATAGAGGCTAAACAGAGCAGTACTAAAATAGCAGTGGAGCTAAAATTAGTGATGGAGTGCTCTTAAATTGGAACAAAAATCCTATGAATGTTTTTGGAGATTCATTTATTTCAGCTTTCTAATGGGAGAATGTGCATATGAATATATTAGCTGGACATTTAAAAGTTGGAAATCTTTAAAATATCCTGTTGTCATCGATTCATGGGAAGAGTTGAAAGTAGAACAATAACGACCGAATACAATTAAAGGCTACATACCTTTTGAAAACTATTTTTTTTTAAATAAAACAGTGTATCAGTGTGATTTGGTGCAACTTTCTAATTATTTTATATTAAAAATTAATTTAACTTTTTGAGATACAGCTGCTTTGTATCCAGTATACAGAGCAATTGTACAGTATGTTGTTCTGAGACCTGTATCCGTCAGGCCAGCAGGACTGATAGGTTTAGTGACAGCGGGTCCTGCGTGTCTCTGACACACAGGATCCACCTGTTATCAATCACATCTAAGTTTTGAACTTAGATGTGATTGATAACAGTTCGATCCTGCGTGTCAGAGGCACGCAGGACCCGCTGTCACTGAACCCGTCATTGAAACCGATATTATAAAAGATCTTTTATATAGTGATTAATAGATAGCTAGCAATACATCAGCATATTTTTAGAGGAAAAGGAAACTTATAAATTGTTGCCATCAATTAATCCTCATGACTCCAGCCGAGTACTCATCATATTTTATTGACTTTTTGCGTTAGACTGCTGTAGTTGTGTTTAAGTTAGAATATTTAGCCTATTAATAGTCATTGATGCAACAATGACTATGGAAAAAATATATTTCTGACTGAGGACAAGGTCTGACTTACTATTGTTTGTTCCAAAAGCATGTGTATCCTGGTGGCCGTGTTCATAAAAGACTAAAGATTATTTATATTAATGATAATGTCAGTTATTAAAAATCCATCTTTGTTAGTAGAGTTCACCTAAAAAGCCGATGACAGGGTGTCCTGCTGCTAGGAGCTCCAGCAAATAGCTGTAACATCTAGGATAACCCAGCAGCACATGTGCAATTTCCCTGTAGCGCCTTCATAGGAGAAATTTAGTATTACATGTTGCCTTTCAAAATCAATGAGTTGTCAGTGTGACGTACAGACAAGCCGGGTCCTCCAGAGAGAAAAATGCTCTTTATAGCTTTTCAACATATATTTTGTAGTCAGTGAGCTTTAGACCCTGGTGCTCCATGTAGAGAAGGAGACGTAGACCTTCCCACTACTAATTTTCTACCTATTATTGACATGATGCAAGGCCTAGATCCCATAAAACATTTTCACATATCATCAAACCTTGGACTTATTCAACCAGAGCACCTTTGTCCCCTTTTGGATTCATCAGTTATTGTGCAATCTACAGATTCAAGTTGAACCTAAAGATTTTCTGGTCCAAAGATTAAATAACTAGTCTGTCAGCACTCCATCACTTTCATCGTCAGCATTGTGTTGAGTAGTATGTGAGCATGGGGCAGTAGTCCTACCCAAATTCAGTAATAACTGGTTAAGAAACAACTCAATACAGGGGACAGAGTTTTGTATTGTCCTCCACTCATACTAGTGGAGGAAGGATGGGAAATAACCAGTCCAGTTTGAATAGAAAATAATTTTAGCTGTGTGGTGAAATGTAAGCGTCAGCCAGCATTGGAGTGTATGTTGGAATCCTGATGATGTTGTACTGTAATGTCACCAAGACTTGATGTAGTAAAAGGAAAATTATACCTCTTTATACAGATTCCAGGTCTGATACTAGTTGGTATTTACTTTTCAAAACACAAAAATAGTATATTCTTCATAATTATATGACGGAAAGAGAGAAAATTGCAGCAATGAAAGTTGCTGTGATGTTTAGGGAGTTGAATATATCTATAAACCATTTAAAACGTGCAGTTTTAAGGCCTCGTGCACACATCCTTCTCCGTTTTCACGTCCGTTTAAAACAGATCCGTGTGTCCGTTGTGACATCTGTGTATTTTCCGTTGTCACTCCGTGTCCGTTCCGTTATTCCTTTCTAAACGGATGCTGTGCTTCCGTTTGTCTTCCATTTTAAACGGTCCATTAAATTCCATCTTGTGTGTTGTATGCAGGAAACTTTGGCACGCCCTGCCATTGCTTAGCAATGGATCCGTGAAAAACGGACGGCACACGGATGCCTTCCGTGTGCCATCCATTTTTTTGACGAACCCATAAACTTCAATGGGCAAAATTGAACGACGGACAAAAGTAGCACATGCACTACTTTTGACGGAACGGACAAACGGAACCGTCAAAACAACGGAAGTGTGCATGGCCCCATAGAAATGAATGTGTCAGGGTGCTCTCAGTTAAAAAAACAGATAGCACCCTGAAGAAAATAACTGAAGTGGGCACGAGGCCTAAGAAGTCCAGTAATATTATGCAGTTTAGGCAAACTTGTTTATATCACAATAATTCTGCAATATAAGTTGATGACTGAGATAGAAGATAATTAGGTCAAAAAGTGACTTGTGCTCTCTTAGTTAAAGGGGTTATGTGGGGACCAAAAATTATTAGCAGTGTACTGACTGCAGTATGTGAGTACACTGCTAATATACAGTCCGGTCCCCTGTCACACTGATTATGAGATTTGACATACTCACTGTACTACTCCTACTGCTTGTGCATAGAGTACAGCGGGGCCGGTCACATGACAAAGAGTATCGTCATCAGAGAAGGGTGTGCAACTAGACTTCCAATCCCCCGGCAGCGCTATAAAAATCTATGAAAATCTCAGAACCAGTGCAACGAGGGACCGGAATGTATATTAGCGAGTGTACTCACATACTGCATGAGTACACTGCTAATACTTTTTGGTCTCCACTTTAACCGTACTAGGTTAGTTTAACCACAATTAGAGCTAATTATTCTTCCATTTCACACTAAGATTTGACAATATTCTCACAGATGATCCACATTGTTTTCTTCTATATAGCTGTGTCTCTCAATAGCTGCAGCATCAGAGTATTGGCATACTTATCTGTGAATACATGCAATTCTTCATTTGTGAATATTTTTTTCAATTACATTTCTTACATTTTCAATAATAACTATAAAGACTAAGAAAGAACAGGACCAACCAAGGCAACTATTCAAGTAGAAGAGGATAAGAAGGGGAAGGAATTAAGCACAAGGTGCATATGTAGCAATCCTTATCTTGACTCTGATAACTTATCACTTAAGCCATTGAAAACCATTAAAAAAGTTACTTGCCACTGGGCATTTAATGTGTTAAAAGTAAAGTTAAAGACTGCTACATCTGTAGGCAAAGCAGGCAGATGGGGAGAGCAAGACCAAGATAATGACTAGTTCTACTACTGTATATTAGCATCTATTTGGGTGCCTGCGGGCTGTCAAAGCTGGAAGAAGAGAGTACAAAGTGGGACCATGTCCACAAGCCTAAAAGTGAAGCTTACTGAACAGATCCAAATTTGTGAAACACACACAAACCAGGAGCACCTGTACCTTTTATTGTCCTCCAGTATGAGCCCAATAAGTTCCTCTGTATAAATGTAGTGATCTTTAACTTGACTTTAACACATGAAATACAGTGGCAAGAGACCTAAAGAGTAACTACACTTTTAAACGTTTGATATGTCATAGAGTCATATCATAAGTTTGGATTGGTGGATGTCCGGGTACTTACCTCCACTGTTGCCGAAACGAAGGTGCAGAAGAGATCAGCTGAGTGCTTTGCACCTTCGACTGTGATCAGCGCTTCCTGTCAGGCTGAAAACGGCTCTCATAGAACGTCTCTCTCTAGTCTGTAGATGACTCTCAATAGAACGTCTCTCTGTAGTCCGTAGACGACTCTCATAGAACTTCTCTCTGTAGTCCGTAGATGACTCTTATAGAACGTCTCTCTCTAGTCTGTAGATGACTCTCATAGAACGTCTCTCTGTAGTCCGTAGACGACTCTCATAGAACGTCTCTCTGTAGTCCGTAGACGACTCTCATAGAACGTCTCTCTGTAGTCCGAAGATGACTCTCATAGAACGTCTCTCTGTAGTCTGTAGACGACTCTCCTAGAACGTCTCTCTGTAGACGCCTCTCCTAGAACGTCTCTCTGTAGTCTGTAGACGACTCTCATGGAACGTATCTCTGTAGTCTTTAGACGACTCTCATAAAATGTCTCTCTGTAGTCTGTAGACGACTCTCATAGAATGTCTCTCTGTAGTCTGTAGACGACTCTCATAGAACGGATGGTGGATGTCCGGGTACTTACCTCCACTGTTGCCGAAACGAAGGTGCAGAAGAGCTCAGCTGAGTGCTTTGCACCTTCGACTGTGATCAGCGCTTCCTGTCAGGCTGAAAACGGCTCTCATAGAACGTCTCTCTCTAGTCTGTAGATGACTCTCATAGAACGTCTCTCTGTAGTCCGTAGACGACTCTCATAGAACTTCTCTCTGTAGTCCGTAGACGACTCTCATAGAACGTCTCTCTCTAGTCTGTAGATGACTCTCATAGAACGTCTCTCTGTAGTCGTAGACGACTCTCATAGAACGTCTCTCTGTAGTCCGTAGACAACTCTCATAGAACGTCTCTCTGTAGTCCGAAGATGACTCTCATAGAACGTCTCTCTGTAGTCTGTAGACGACTCTCCTAGAACGTCTCTCTGTAGTCTGTAGACGACTCTCCTAGAACGTCTCTCTGTAGTCTCTAGACGACTCTCCTAGAACGTCTCTCTGTAGACGCCTCTCCTAGAACGTCTCTCTGTAGTCTGTAGACGACTCTCATGGAACGTATCTCTGTCGTTTTTAGACGACTCTCATAAAATGTCTCTCTGTAGTCTGTAGACGACTCTCATAGAATGTCTCTCTGTAGTCTGTAGACGACTCTCATAGAACGTCTCTCTCTAGTCTGTAGACCACTCTCATAGAACTTCTCTCTGTAGCCCGTAGACGACTCTCATAGAACGTCTCTCTGTAGTCTGTAGACGACTCTCATAGAACGTTTCTCTGTAGTCCATAGACGACTCTCTTAGAACGTCTCTCTGTAGTCTGTAGACGACTCTCATAGAATGCCTCTCTGTAGTCTGTAGGTGACTCTCATAGAACGTATCTCTGTAGTCTGTAGACGACTCTCATAGAACGTCTCTCTGTAGTCTGTAGACGACTCTCATAGAACATCTCTCTGTAGTCTGTGGACGACTCTCATAGCCGTCTTCAGGCTGATGAGGAGCGCTGATCACAGCCGAAGGTGCAAAGCGCTTAGCTGAGCACTTCTGCAGCTTCCTTTTAGCAACAGTGGGGGTCTCAGCACCCAGACCCCCACCGATCCGAACTTTTGATATGTCCCTATGACATGTCAAAAGTTTTATGAAAGTGTAGTTACTTTTTAACTTGACTTGTTCTATGGCTTTTCAATTACTTACGGATGTAGCCATCTTTATCTTGACTCTCCTAGAACGTCTCACTGTAGTCTGTAAACGACTCTCCTAGAACGTCTCTCTGTAGACGACTCTCCTAGAATGTCTCTCTGTAGTCTGTAGACGACTCTCCTAGAACGTCTCTCTGTAGTCTGTAGACGCCTCTCCTAGAACGTCTCTCTGTAGTCTGTAGACGACTCTCATAGAACGTCTCTCTGTAGTCTGTAGACGACTCTCATAGAATGTCTCTCTGTAGTCTGTAGACGACTCTCATAGAATGTCTCTCTGTAGTCTGTAGGCGACTCTCATAGAATGTCAGTCTGTAGACGACTTTCATAGAACGTATCTCTGTAGTCTGTAGACGACTCTCATAGAACGTCTCTCTGTAGTCTGTAGACAACTCTCATAGAACGTCTCTCTGTAGTCTGTAGACGACTCTCATAGAACGTCTCTCTGTAGTCTGTAGATGACTCTCATAGAACGTCTCTCTGTAGTCTGTAGACCACTCTCATAGAACGTCTCTCTGTAGTCTGTAAATGAATCTCATAGAACGTCTCTCTATAGTCTGTAGATGACTCTCATAGAACGTCTCTCTGTAGTCTGTAGATGACTCTCATAGAACGTCTCTCTGTAGTCTGTAAACCACTCTCATAGAACGTCTCTCTATAGTCTGTAAATGACTGTCATAGAACGTCTCTCTGTAGTCTGTAGACGACTCTCATAGAATGTCTCTCTGTAGTCCATAGACGACTCTCACAGAACGTCTCTCTGTAGTCTGTAGACGACTCTCCTAGAACGTCTCTCTGTAGACTGTAGACGACTCTCATAGAACATCTCTCTGTAGTCTGTAGATGACTCTCATAGAACGTCTCTCTGTAGTCCATAGACGACTCTCTTAGAACGTCTCTCTGTAGTCTGTAGATGACTCTCATAGAATGTCTCTCTGTAGTCTGTAGACGACTCTCATAGAATGTCTCTTTGTAGTCTGTAGACGACACTCATAGAACGTCTCTCTGTAGTCTGTAGGCGATTCTCATAGAACGTCAGTCTGTAGACGACTCTCATAGAACGTATCTCTGTAGTCTGTAGACGACTCTCATAGAACGTCTCTCTGTAGTCTGTAGACGACTCTCATAGAACGTCTCTCTGTAGTCTGTAGACGACTCTCATAGAACGTCTCTCTCTAGTCTGTAGATGACTCTCATAGAACTTCTCTCTGTAGTCCGTAGATGACTCTCATAGAACATCTCTCTGTAGTCCGTAGACAACTCTCATAGAATGTCTCTCTGTAGTCCCTAGACGACTCTCATAGAACGTTTCTCTGTAGTCTTTAGACGACTCTGATAGAACGTCTCTCTGTAGTCTGTAGACGACTCTCATAGAACGTATCTCTGTAGTCTGTAGACGACTCTCATAGAACGTCTCTCTGTAGTCTGTAGACGACTCTCATAGAACATCTCTCTGTAGTCTGTGGACGACTCTCATAGCCGTCTTCAGGCTGATGAGGAGCGCTGATCACAGCCGAAGGTGCAAAGCGCTTAGCTGAGCACTTCTGCAGCTTCCTTTTAGCAACAGTGGGGGTCTCAGCACCCAGACCCCCACCGATCCGAACTTTTGATATGTCCCTATGACATGTCAAAAGTTTTATGAAAGTGTAGTTACTTTTTAACTTGACTTGTTCTATGGCTTTTCAATTACTTACGGATGTAGCCATCTTTATCTTGACTCTCCTAGAACGTCTCACTGTAGTCTGTAAACGACTTTCCTAGAACGTCTCTCTGTAGACGACTCTCCTAGAACGTCTCTCTGTAGTCTGTAGACGACTCTCCTAGAACGTCTCTCTGTAGTCTGTAGACGCCTCTCCTAGAACGTCTCTCTGTAGTCTGTAGACGACTCTCATAGAACGTCTCTCTGTAGTCTGTAGACGACTCTCATAGAATGTCTCTCTGTAGTCTGTAGACGACTCTCATAGAATGTCTCTCTGTAGTCTGTAGGCGACTCTCATAGAATGTCAGTCTGTAGACGACTTTCATAGAACGTATCTCTGTAGTCTGTAGACGACTCTCATAGAACGTCTCTCTGTAGTCTGTAGACAACTCTCATAGAACGTCTCTCTGTAGTCTGTAGACGACTCTCATAGAACGTCTCTCTGTAGTCTGTAGATGACTCTCATAGAACGTCTCTCTGTAGTCTGTAGACCACTCTCATAGAACGTCTCTCTGTAGTCTGTAAATGAATCTCATAGAACGTCTCTCTATAGTCTGTAGATGACTCTCATAGAACGTCTCTCTGTAGTCTGTAGATGACTCTCATAGAACGTCTCTCTGTAGTCTGTAAACCACTCTCATAGAACGTCTCTCTATAGTCTGTAAATGACTGTCATAGAACGTCTCTCTGTAGTCTGTAGACGACTCTCATAGAATGTCTCTCTGTAGTCCATAGACGACTCTCACAGAACGTCTCTCTGTAGTCTGTAGACGACTCTCCTAGAACGTCTCTCTGTAGACTGTAGACGACTCTCATAGAACATCTCTCTGTAGTCTGTAGATGACTCTCATAGAACGTCTCTCTGTAGTCCATAGACGACTCTCTTAGAACGTCTCTCTGTAGTCTGTAGATGACTCTCATAGAATGTCTCTCTGTAGTCTGTAGACGACTCTCATAGAATGTCTCTTTGTAGTCTGTAGACGACACTCATAGAACGTCTCTCTGTAGTCTGTAGGCGATTCTCATAGAACGTCAGTCTGTAGACGACTCTCATAGAACGTATCTCTGTAGTCTGTAGACGACTCTCATAGAACGTCTCTCTGTAGTCTGTAGACGACTCTCATAGAACGTCTCTCTGTAGTCTGTAGTCGACTCTCATAGAACGTCTCTCTCTAGTCTGTAGATGACTCTCATAGAACTTCTCTCTGTAGTCCGTAGATGACTCTCATAGAACATCTCTCTGTAGTCCGAAGATGACTCTCATAGAACGTCTCTCTGTAGTCTGTAGACGACTCTCCTAGAACGTCTCTCTGTAGTCTGTAGACGACTCTCCTAGAACGTCTCTCTGTAGTCTCTAGACGACTCTCCTAGAACGTCTCTCTGTAGACGCCTCTCCTAGAACGTCTCTCTGTAGTCTGTAGACGACTCTCATGGAACGTATCTCTGTCGTTTTTAGACGACTCTCATAAAATGTCTCTCTGTAGTCTGTAGACGACTCTCATAGAATGTCTCTCTGTAGTCTGTAGACGACTCTCATAGAACGTCTCTCTCTAGTCTGTAGACCACTCTCATAGAACTTCTCTCTGTAGCCCGTAGACGACTCTCATAGAACGTCTCTCTGTAGTCTGTAGACGACTCTCATAGAACGTTTCTCTGTAGTCCATAGACGACTCTCTTAGAACGTCTCTCTGTAGTCTGTAGACGACTCTCATAGAATGCCTCTCTGTAGTCTGTAGGTGACTCTCATAGAATGTCAGTCTGTAGACGACTCTCATAGAACGTATCTCTGTAGTCTGTAGACGACTCTCATAGAACGTCTCTCTGTTGTCTGTAGACGACTCTCATAGAACATCTCTCTGTAGTCTGTGGACGACTCTCATAGCCGTCTTCAGGCTGATGAGGAGCGCTGATCACAGCCGAAGGTGCAAAGCGCTTAGCTGAGCACTTCTGCAGCTTCCTTTTAGCAACAGTGGGGGTCTCAGCACCCAGACCCCCACCGATCCGAACTTTTGATATGTCCCTATGACATGTCAAAAGTTTTATGAAAGTGTAGTTACTTTTTAACTTGACTTGTTCTATGGCTTTTCAATTACTTACGGATGTAGCCATCTTTATCTTGACTCTCCTAGAACGTCTCACTGTAGTCTGTAAACGACTCTCCTAGAACGTCTCTCTGTAGACGACTCTCCTAGAATGTCTCTCTGTAGTCTGTAGACGACTCTCCTAGAACGTCTCTCTGTAGTCTGTAGACGCCTCTCCTAGAACGTCTCTCTGTAGTCTGTAGACGACTCTCATAGAACGTCTCTCTGTAGTCTGTAGACGACTCTCATAGAATGTCTCTCTGTAGTCTGTAGACGACTCTCATAGAATGTCTCTCTGTAGTCTGTAGGCGACTCTCATAGAATGTCAGTCTGTAGACGACTTTCATAGAACGTATCTCTGTAGTCTGTAGACGACTCTCATAGAACGTCTCTCTGTAGTCTGTAGACAACTCTCATAGAACGTCTCTCTGTAGTCTGTAGACGACTCTCATAGAACGTCTCTCTGTAGTCTGTAGATGACTCTCATAGAACGTCTCTCTGTAGTCTGTAGACCACTCTCATAGAACGTCTCTCTGTAGTCTGTAAATGAATCTCATAGAACGTCTCTCTATAGTCTGTAGATGACTCTCATAGAACGTCTCTCTGTAGTCTGTAGATGACTCTCATAGAACGTCTCTCTGTAGTCTGTAAACCACTCTCATAGAACGTCTCTCTATAGTCTGTAAATGACTGTCATAGAACGTCTCTCTGTAGTCTGTAGACGACTCTCATAGAATGTCTCTCTGTAGTCCATAGACGACTCTCACAGAACGTCTCTCTGTAGTCTGTAGACGACTCTCCTAGAACGTCTCTCTGTAGACTGTAGACGACTCTCATAGAACATCTCTCTGTAGTCTGTAGATGACTCTCATAGAACGTCTCTCTGTAGTCCATAGACGACTCTCTTAGAACGTCTCTCTGTAGTCTGTAGATGACTCTCATAGAATGTCTCTCTGTAGTCTGTAGACGACTCTCATAGAATGTCTCTTTGTAGTCTGTAGACGACACTCATAGAACGTCTCTCTGTAGTCTGTAGGCGATTCTCATAGAACGTCAGTCTGTAGACGACTCTCATAGAACGTATCTCTGTAGTCTGTAGACGACTCTCATAGAACGTCTCTCTGTAGTCTGTAGACGACTCTCATAGAACGTCTCTCTGTAGTCTGTAGACGACTCTCATAGAACGTCTCTCTCTAGTCTGTAGATGACTCTCATAGAACTTCTCTCTGTAGTCCGTAGATGACTCTCATAGAACATCTCTCTGTAGTCCGTAGACAACTCTCATAGAATGTCTCTCTGTAGTCCCTAGACGACTCTCATAGAACGTTTCTCTGTAGTCTTTAGACGACTCTGATAGAACGTCTCTCTGTAGTCTGTAGACGACTCTCATAGAACGTATCTCTGTAGTCTGTAGACGACTCTCATAGAACGTCTCTCTGTAGTCTGTAGACGACTCTCATAGAACATCTCTCTGTAGTCTGTGGACGACTCTCATAGCCGTCTTCAGGCTGATGAGGAGCGCTGATCACAGCCGAAGGTGCAAAGCGCTTAGCTGAGCACTTCTGCAGCTTCCTTTTAGCAACAGTGGGGGTCTCAGCACCCAGACCCCCACCGATCCGAACTTTTGATATGTCCCTATGACATGTCAAAAGTTTTATGAAAGTGTAGTTACTTTTTAACTTGACTTGTTCTATGGCTTTTCAATTACTTACGGATGTAGCCATCTTTATCTTGACTCTCCTAGAACGTCTCACTGTAGTCTGTAAACGACTTTCCTAGAACGTCTCTCTGTAGACGACTCTCCTAGAACGTCTCTCTGTAGTCTGTAGACGACTCTCCTAGAACGTCTCTCTGTAGTCTGTAGACGCCTCTCCTAGAACGTCTCTCTGTAGTCTGTAGACGACTCTCATAGAACGTCTCTCTGTAGTCTGTAGACGACTCTCATAGAATGTCTCTCTGTAGTCTGTAGACGACTCTCATAGAATGTCTCTCTGTAGTCTGTAGGCGACTCTCATAGAATGTCAGTCTGTAGACGACTTTCATAGAACGTATCTCTGTAGTCTGTAGACGACTCTCATAGAACGTCTCTCTGTAGTCTGTAGACAACTCTCATAGAACGTCTCTCTGTAGTCTGTAGACGACTCTCATAGAACGTCTCTCTGTAGTCTGTAGATGACTCTCATAGAACGTCTCTCTGTAGTCTGTAGACCACTCTCATAGAACGTCTCTCTGTAGTCTGTAAATGAATCTCATAGAACGTCTCTCTATAGTCTGTAGATGACTCTCATAGAACGTCTCTCTGTAGTCTGTAGATGACTCTCATAGAACGTCTCTCTGTAGTCTGTAAACCACTCTCATAGAACGTCTCTCTATAGTCTGTAAATGACTGTCATAGAACGTCTCTCTGTAGTCTGTAGACGACTCTCATAGAATGTCTCTCTGTAGTCCATAGACGACTCTCACAGAACGTCTCTCTGTAGTCTGTAGACGACTCTCCTAGAACGTCTCTCTGTAGACTGTAGACGACTCTCATAGAACATCTCTCTGTAGTCTGTAGATGACTCTCATAGAACGTCTCTCTGTAGTCCATAGACGACTCTCTTAGAACGTCTCTCTGTAGTCTGTAGATGACTCTCATAGAATGTCTCTCTGTAGTCTGTAGACGACTCTCATAGAATGTCTCTTTGTAGTCTGTAGACGACACTCATAGAACGTCTCTCTGTAGTCTGTAGGCGATTCTCATAGAACGTCAGTCTGTAGACGACTCTCATAGAACGTATCTCTGTAGTCTGTAGACGACTCTCATAGAACGTCTCTCTGTAGTCTGTAGACGACTCTCATAGAACGTCTCTCTGTAGTCTGTAGTCGACTCTCATAGAACGTCTCTCTCTAGTCTGTAGATGACTCTCATAGAACTTCTCTCTGTAGTCCGTAGATGACTCTCATAGAACATCTCTCTGTAGTCCGTAGACAACTCTCATAGAATGTCTCTCTGTAGTCCCTAGACGACTCTCATAGAACGTTTCTCTGTAGTCTTTAGACGACTCTGATAGAACGTCTCTCTGTAGTCTGTAGACGACTCTCATATAACGTCTCTCTGTAGTCTGTAGACGACTCTCATAGAACGTCTCTCTGTAGTCTGTAGACGATTCTCATAGAACATCTCTCTGTAGTCTGTGGACGACTCTCATAGCCATCTTCAGGCTGATGAGGAGTGCTGATCACAGCCGAAGGTGCAAAGCGCTTAGCTGAGCACTTCTGCAGCTGCCTTTCAGCAACAGTGGGGGTCTCAGCACCTAGACCCCCACCGATATAAACTTTTGATATGTCCCTATGACATGTCAAAAGTTTTATGAAAGTGTAGTTACTTTTTAACTTGACTTCTTCTATGGCTTTTCAATTACTTACGGATGTAGCCATCTTTATCTTGACTCTGATAACTTGCTGCAGCGTGATATCACACAACAAAAACCATTGAAATGTCATTGAAAAAGTCAAGATAAAGCATCTTGCCAGTATGTATTTATTGCGTTAAAAGTCAAGGTAAAGACGGCTACATCTGTAAATGATAACTTTCTGCATCATGATAACCTATCAGAGTCAAGATAAGGATTGCTACATCTGTAAAATATAAAGAAGCAGTTTTCTCAGAGAAAGTGAGAAAGGTATGTGTGGCACACAGCGCACTTTTCTGGAGTGCTCCATTTCCACCATACATGACGACTTAAATCTCATAGTGAGCTTTTCCTGGAAATAATTCACATGAGCTGTACCACCTATTGTGATCTTACTGATTTTGAGTCTATCCCCCTCATATCCACTTTTTTTAAATAATAACAGCCTTTATTTATATACCGCCAACATATTCCATAGCGCTTTACAATTGGGAAAGTAACAAACAGTTAGAAGAGTAGTGTAAATTAACAATGAGACAAAAATAGAGTGGGCCAATAAGAGTTTACAATTTAAATGGAATGGAAGCAGTGATAGGTACAAGCTGCTAATTTTTTCATAGGTCCAGCCCCTTTAACACCTTCCCGACATTAGTTATATGGATACGTCCTGGAAAGCCAGTGCTTCCAGCATATGACAAATGGATGACACCGGCTCAGAAGCTGAGTTGGTGCCATCATCGACGGATGTCAGCGGTATATTACAGCTGACATTCGGCTGTAATGGTGGGGACCGAAATTAGCTTCGATCTCCATCATTAACATTAAATGCAGCGGTCAAAAGCTGCTTTTAAGGTGTTTGCAGCTCATCGGCACCCCATCAATAAAATTGTCGGGGGCCTAATACTGGCCTCCTGGTCTGCCTAGCACGGAAGCCATTCAGGACCTGCCCAGATGTCAGCTATATGTTACAGCTGACATCCACCTGTAACGGCAGGAACCAGAGCTAGCTCCGATCCCTGCCATTAACCCGTTTGATGCAGCGATCGAAAGCGATCACTGCATCTTAGAGGTTGTTAGCAGATCAGCAACCCTGCCATGCAATCAGGGCTGCAGACTGCTGTTACGGCAACAGGAGGCCTAACATTACGGACGCCGATTAGGCCTCTGCCGGGAGGCGAAGCCTAGTCGGCATGGTGCCAATGAATGACTGACAGATCTAATACATTGCAATACATAGGTAGTGCAATGTATTAGAAAAAAAATCAGACAGTTGGTCCTTCAAGTCCCCTAGTGGGACTTAAAAATAAGTGTAAAAAAAAGTATAAAAAAAGTGAAAAAAAAGTTTTACAACATATAATAAAAGTTTCAAGTAATAAAATAAAATACAATCGCCATTTCCCTTATCAAGTCCTATATTATTGAAAAAATAAATAAACCATACATATTTGGTATCACCACGACTGTAATGGCCTGAACTATAGAAATATTATGATATTTATTACTCATGGTGAACGGGGTGAAAAAACCCCGTAAAAAACGATTCCAGGATTTCGGTTTGTTGGTCCCTTTGCCCTGCAAATATTGGAATAAAAAGCGATCAAAAAGTTGCATGTATCCAAAAATGGTACCTGTAAAATCTATAGCTCTTCCCTCAAAAAACAAGCCCTGATACAGCTCCGTCGACGAAAAAATTAAACTGTTATGGTTCTCAACACATGGCGACAGAAAAAATACATTCTTTTTACAAAAGTTATTTTATTGTACAAAAAGTTGTAAAACATAAAAAAGTTCTATAAATTAGGTATCGCTGGAATCTGACTGACCCGCAGAATAAAGGTAACATGTAATTTATAACGCATGGTGACCGCTATATAAAAAGAAACCCCTAAAAAACTGTGCCAGAATTGCAGTTTTTTGATCACCTGGCCTCCCAAAAAATAGGATAAGTGATCAAAAAGTCCCATGTACCCTGAAATGGTACCAATAAAAACTACTGCTTGTCCCGCAAAAAAACAGCCCTCATACCACCACGTCTATGAAAAAATAAAATTAGTTAAGGCTCCAATAAGCCAGGAAAGAAAAAATATGCAACTGTGCCGGCCCGAGGGGTACATTTCTTCTGTTTCAAGAGGCGAATTATCAATGCACTAAAATTAGGGAACCAGGAAGGGGAAGGCCCAATCATATCTGCTGGAAGTGAGGGTGCCCGTATTATACCAGGACAACACTTCCCAGCAAAATTCCCCAAACTGCAAAGGTGCGGTGTGTGGACCAAAAGGGGGATAAGGAAGGATATTTATCAATGCGTCACTGGCCTGTGCAGAAATGATTGCTTCACAGAATAACACTCGTCTATGGATTATTTTATTGTTTTTTTTTTTACCCCATTATTATACTACCTGACTATGCCCCTGATGTACTTTGCCCAGCTCACATATTCCCCACATTATAAACTGAAACACCAGCAATACTCAAACAAATCTACTACCAAGCAAATCCACGCTCCAAAAGCCAAATGGTGCTCCCTCCCCTCTGAACCCTACATCGTGCCCAAACAGTAATTTACTTCCACATATATGGCATCACCATACCCAGGAGAACCCTTTTAACAATTTTTGGGGTGTGTGTGTCTCCAGTGGCACAAGCTGGGCATGACATATTTGCCACTGAAATGGCATATCTAGGGAAAAAATAAATTTTTTACTTTACACCATCTGCAGTGCAATCATTTATGGACAAGACCTGTGGGGTGAAAATACTCACTACAACCCTTAAGCCCTTCGCGCACCCTGACGTGCCATTATGTCCGGGTGCGGGGGCTGATGTTTGGATCGCGTTCACGCACTCCATATGCTGCGGGTGTCGGCTGTATTTGACAGCGGACACCCGGGACTAACAGCCAGGAGCAGCGATCGTGCTGCTCCTGGCTGTTTAACCCCTCAAATGCTGCGGTCAATCGTGACCACAGCACCTGAGGCTCATCGCCCCCCCCCTCCCCGGAGTGAGATTGGGGGGTGAGGACGGTTGTTATGGCAACCCAGGGGCCTAATGAAGGCCCCCAGGGCTGCTTTCACTCAGCATCTGCTAAGCTCAACAGATGCCTGTAAAAATGACGATATACTGCAATACGTTAGTATTGCATTATATTGTACCAGCGATCTAACGATCGCTTGTTCAAGTCCCCTAGGGGGGCTAATAAAGTGTGTAAAAAAAGTTTAGTAGTGAAAAAAATTACAAATATATATTAAAAGTAAAAAAAAAAACCCTTTTCTCATTTTCCACCTAAAGTAATGTAAGAAAAAAAAAAACGTAAACAAAATTGATATCGCTGCATCCGTAAAAGTTTGAACTATTACAATATAGCGTGAACGCCATAAAAAATTGAAAGCGCCAAAATCGCTGAAACTTAGCTTTAAATTTTTTTTTTAATAAAAAGTGATCAAAAAGTTCTTTGTAAAAACTACAGCTCGTCCCTCAAAAAATAAGCCCTCACATCGCTCAAATGGTGAAAAAATTAAAAAGCTATGGCTCTCAGAATGTGGCGACACAAAACATTTTTTTTTTAAACAAAAAGTTTATTATCAATAAGAGTAGTCAAATATAAAAAAAACCTATATAAATTTGGTATCACTGTAATCGTATTGAGCCACAGAATAAAGATAATTAGTCGTAAAAACGAAACCCAAAAAACAATTGAGGAATCGCAGTTTTTTCCATTTTCAGCCCGTAAATAATTTTTTTCAGTTTCCCAGTAGATTATATGGAAATATAAATGGTACCAAAATAATCTACAACTCCTCCCGCAAAAAATAAGCCCTCGCACCACTCTATTGACGGAAAAATAAAAAAGTTATGTCTCTTGGAATGCGGGGAGTGAAAACAAAATTTAATAATAAAAAAATGGATTCATCCCGAAGGGGTTAATAAATGCCTTGAGAGGTGTAGTTTCCAAAATGGGGTCACTTCTCAGGAGTTTCTTTTATTGCTTCACATCAGAGCCTCTGCAATTGTGAACCAATACTTTGTAAATCACCAAATTAGGCCTCAACTTCGCATGGTGCTCTTTCACTCCTGAGCCCTGTTAAGTGTCCAGGCAAAAGATTAGGGCCACATGTAGGGTGTTTCTAAAACCGGGAAACACAGCATAATAATTAGGGCCAGTTCACACTTAGTTTTTTTACGCATTTTTTTACTCAGAAACCGCGTCTGAAAGCTTGAATTGATTTCAATGGGAGGCGGAGGAGTTTTTTTCCCGCAAGCGGAAAAACTGTCTCGCAGGAAAAATAAGCGACATCCCCTATCTTTGGGCATTTTCGTCTCTGACCTCCCATTGACATCAATGGGAGGCAGAGAAAGCGTATTTCGCAGCATTTTCTGCCCGCAGCGCTAAATGGCCACGGGCGATAAACGCAGCAATAAAACGCAGTGAAAAACCCGCCAAACGGCGTGCAGACAGATCAAAATCTGCTTGCAAAAAACTCTGTGTGAACATAGCCTTAGAAAGCTGTCTTGTTATGGTGGCACAAGCTGTGCACCACATATTGGCATATCTATGGAAAAAAATCCAATTTTCACTCTTCAACATTGAGTGCACACTAATTTCTGCAAAACAACTGCGGGGTTAACATGCTCACTGCACCCCTAGGTGAATACCTTGAGGGGTGTAGTTTCCAAAATGGGGTCACTTCTGGGGGGGTTTCCAATGTTTTGGTCTCACAGGGGCTTTGCAAATGCGACTGTCACGTAGGGTTCGTGGACCCACTGGGCCGTACTGCCTTGGCGATATGGCAGCTGGCCAACAGGACGCAGGTCAGAGTCTATAATTCATATAGGGTACCTGTGGCAGCTCGGGCAGTAGTAAGGCAGGCTTGGCTGGGACTAGGCAGCAGGTAGATGTCAGGCGTGGAGTAGCTGGACAGGCGTTGTATACAGCACAGCCCGGCTACAGCTCAGCACGGCACTAGATCAGGATACAGGAACAGGGAATACTCGGAGCAGGAAACACTAGGGGACCATTTGCAAGACAAACTTAGGATACGACAACAACGCTCAGACATGGGAGGATGGACCTGGGACCTTTTTATAGCCCAGGGTGCTCTGGGAGCAATCAGCTCTGCACTCTGGCTTCTTAAGTCTGGACTGAGCTTGCGAGCGCACCCTGGTGGTCACTGTGGAACAGGACGGCCGTATGTGCAGAAATCTCTGGAGAGAAGGGCGTCGACTGGATGGAAGAAGTTTGTGGTCAGCGACCACGGACGTTACAGCGACATAGCGCCCAGAAACCAATCCAGCAAAATCTGCACTCCAAAAGCCAAATGCCGCTCCTTCCCCTCTGAGCCCTACTGTGTGCCCAAACAGCAGTTTATGACCACAAATGGGGTATTGCCGTACTCGGGAGAAATTGCATTACAAATGTTGAGCTTCTTTTTTTCCTTTATTTGTTGAGAAAATTACAACTT
Source organism: Rhinoderma darwinii (assembly GCF_050947455.1). NCBI lineage: Eukaryota > Metazoa > Chordata > Amphibia > Anura > Rhinodermatidae > Rhinoderma > Rhinoderma darwinii. The sequence goes on from NC_134689.1 coordinate 339,973,230, forward strand.
TTGCGCTACAGCTACGTCTTATTGAAGAAAAGGGATTGTTTTTATTTTTTTACTGCCAAATTCTAATAAATTCTATGAAACACCTGTGCGGTCAAAATGCTCACTATACCTCTAGATAATTTTCTCAATGGGTGTAGTTTCCAAAATGGGGTCACTTGTGGGGGGTTTCCACTGTTTTGTCCCCTCTGGGGCTTTGTAAATGTGACATGGTATCCGCAAACCATTCCTGCTAAATTTGAGCACCAAAAGCCAAATTGCGCTCTTTCCCTTCTAAGCCCTGCCGTGTGTCCAAACAGCCGTCTATAACCACATTACTCGGGAGAAATTGCTTTACAAATGTTGTGGTGCTTTTTCCCCTTTAGTCCTCGTACAAATGAGAAAAAATTATCTAAACCAACATTTTCTTTTAAAAAATGTTGATTTTCATTTTCACGGCCTACTTCCAATAATTTCTGCATTAAACCTGTGGGGTCAAAATGCTCACTATACCTCTAGATAATTTCCTTATGGGGTGTAGTTTCCCAAATCGGGCCACTTTTGGGGGATTTCCACTGTTTTGGCAAAGCAAGAGCCCTTCAAACCTGACATGGTGCCTAAATATATTTCAATAAAAATAAGGCCCCAAAATCCACTATGTGCTCCTTTGCTTCTGAGGCCAGTGCTTCAGTCCATAAGCCCACTAGGGCCACATGTGGGATATTTACTAAAACTACAGAATCAGGGCAATACATTTTAAGTTGCGTTTCTCTGATAAAACTTTCTGTGTTATAAAAAAAATTGATTAAATATGAATTTCTGCAAAAAAAAAATGAAATTTGTAAATTTTACCTCTACATTGCTTTAATTCCTGTGAAACGTCTAAAGGGTAAGGAAACTTTACAAATGCTGTTTTGAATACTTTGAGGGGTGAAGATTTTAAAATAGGGTGACTTAATGGGGGTTTCTTATATATAAGGCCCTAAAAGCCAGTTCACAACTAAACTGCTCCCTGTAAAAATAGCCTTTTGAAATTTTCTTGAAAATGTGAGAAATTGCTGCAAAAGTTCTAAGCCTTGTAACGTCCTAGAAAAATAAAAGGATGTAAAAAAAACAATGCCAATCTAAAGTAGACATGTGGGGGATGTTAAATGGCAACAATTTTGTGTGGTATAACTGCCTGTCTTACAAGCAGATACATTTAAATTTAGAAAAATGCATATTTTTGCAATTTTTCGCAGAATTTTGGTATTTTTCACAATTAAATACTGAACGCATGGAACAAATTTTGCCAGTAACATAAAGTCCAATATGTCACGAGAAAACAATCTCAGAATCGCTTGGATAGGTAAAAGCATTCCGAAGTTATTACCACATAAAGTGAAACATGTCAGATTTGAAAAATGAGGCTCTGTCAGGAAGGTCAAAAGTGGCCAAAGAGGGAATGGCTTAAATGACCTTGTCTGTAGTTAATGTCTATATTATATATATTTATGGCTCTGATTGGAGTTCCAAGGGATTGAAAAAAACTACATGTTGTCTATTTCTGAGGAGCCTTGGGTTCATTTTTTCTCTATTCTATCAAACTCCATAATGCTGTTACATGAGCTATAGGAGAGTCAAGATGGATTATGCTAAAGTCTATTGTCTCATTGTGGGCATCTCTGTAACTTCCCTCAGAGACTTCAGTTTAGCTTAAATTTTGTCATCCCATTTTCCATTATAGATTTCAACACTGCATAAAAAGCATTCTAGACATTGAGGACAGCAGTTATGCTGGGATGATGAAGGTCATCTTAAATTGAAGGCTTGAAGCTTTTGCTAAGTGTGCTTCTTCATGCTGACGATAAGTAGTATCCATTTTTAATGAATTCCCTGGTGTCATTCTAGTCTCAAATGTGCAAAGCGTGATGATCCGGATATTGCCATGTGGATAACTCTGTGTGACACACTGGGAAGTGATAGACAGGCAGAGAAGACACGTCAAGGTGACTGAATTGGGTAAAATCACACAGGCACGGATTGAGAACTGTGGAAGTTGGCATTGATTGGACTGACCGGCATGACCTATTTAATCCTTCATCTAGTTATCTGTTCCAATTTTCCTGCTCCGAGTAACTTGTTCTTGTTCAGTAGAATAATAAACCAACTTTCACATGACTAAACAAACTCAAAACAATTTACTGCACATGAGGAAGAGCAGTATGGGAACATTGTGTCCTCGGTTAAATGGGTTGTGTTGGAAGGCAGGCATTAATTCCCTATTTTGAAGGGGAGAAAAAAAACTACAAGAACGAGACATTTTATTGTCATTCAGTAATTTAATTATTGCTTTGGGATAAAAAAAAATTCAGAAGTTAGAACTTTGCAAAAATATTTCTCTATCATTTTGAGCAAACGTTCCCTATTGGACTGCTCCCTAATCCAACCCTCTTGTCAGACACAAGCTTTAGTAATGTTGCTAATCTGCCTCATGTTTCTCATTTTGGATATACCGTCATTTTTTACATACACAGTATAATCTATAATACAAAACATACACATACATGACATAGTTTGCCATTCCATACAGAGGATCATCACATTGCCATAAAAAAAGTATCTGACCCCTTCCCGATGACACTTGAGCTCATAAATTCATGAATGGACATTCTTTCTTCTTCAGGATTTTCTTCTAGAAGCAGAATTCATAGTTTCATAAAATATGGCAAGTCACCCAGAACCTGGAGAAGCAAAGCATCTCCACGCCAGTTGGTGTTAAATATTTTGCCTTTATCATATAATACATTTTTTAAAGATCTGAAATAATTAAGTGTAACAAACATGAACAAATAGAATATATACAGTACTGCTGAAAAATTATTTGTCTCATGAAGACAAATCCTTTAGGGGGAAAAGCAGGGTTTTTAAAGTTGATTTACCAAGCACATTGGTGACAACAAAAAAGATGGCAAAACAGAAATTTAGGTTCTAGGAACGCCGCTTTACCTTCCCCGTCTGCCCCGGCCCTTCTTAAAAAGAATCTGGCTTGGCAATAAACTGCTGATCACCTCTTGATATTCTGATTCCATTGTATATAATATTGTTGCTATTTTCTTGCTATTGTATCTCATGTCACCAACGCTAAATTGTTGTCATAGCATATTGCATTTATTTCAAGATTGTGGTATGTGAAAGAGAATATCTTCAGACAATCCATTTAAGCTTTGTGGTATTAGGACACAACTATGATTAGTAAAGTAAGAAAAATAGACCAAGGTATCAGGCGGGCACCTTTATTTAAACCCTAATGCTAAATTGCCAAAGGCAAACAAAGCCCTTATTTACCAGATTCCTAAATTATTATATAATGTGCCTAGAAATTGTTTTTATTAATTGTGAACATATAGAACAGACTAAGCCACAAACAATTAAAATAACACTGTGGTCTGAAAGTAGGATTAGTAGGTGTTGAAAGTATAGCAACATCCGTTAGGCTGGGTTCACACGACCTATTTTCAGACGTTAACGAGGCGTATTATGCCTCGTTTTACGTCTGAAAATAAGGCTACAATACGTCGGCAAACATCTGCCCATTCATTTGAATGGGTTTGCCGACGTACTGTGCAGACAACCTGTCATTTACGCGTCGTCGTTTGACAGCTGTCAAATGACGACGCGTAAAAATACAGCCTCATCAAAAGAAGTGCAGGACACTTCTTTCAGACGTAATTTGAGCCGTTCTTCATTGAACTCAATGAAGCACAGCTCAAAATTTACGGCTGTCAGAGAAGCCTCGCAAAATGCGAGGAGGAGCTTTTACGGCTAAAACGAGGCAGCTGTTTTCTCCTGAAAACTGTCTGTCATTTCAGACGTAAAAGCCTGCTACCGTGTGCACATACCCTTACCGTATCATATACGGTAAATGCCTCTATCGACGTAGAGCTTTTGCGATTCTATAAATCCCCAGTTTACGGCTGCAGACCAGTTAAGGTTTGGTACTACCAGAAAACCACACTGATTCCCCCCTGTAGATCTCCAAAATCAACCAGATCATGATTGTTAAACCACTGGGTGATATACAGTATACCTGTTACAAATCTCCATCACCAGTTGTGACACCAACTCCAAAGACCTCGACCGACATTCTATGACAAAGCAACAAATGTCAGCCATACTCACATCAACAACGTACCCCCCTCCCACCCACAGTCATAGGGAAGGCAGGTGGTAAAGCTCTTCCTTCACTAGCGACTATCACTCTACTGGGATCAAGGCCGCCTTTCCCCCTGCACCTACCTCTCCCTTCCGCACTGCAACCGCAAGGCTCTTCCTCCAAACCCTGTCATACAAGCCTGAACCTTTGGTGCTACAGTACCGGTCTTTTCAGGGACTTTCGGTAATATGCTTGACTTAGTTCTGTATTATTTAACACTTACTATCTAACTGCTATTGTGGGATGTACTTACTGAATGCAACCACTTTTATAATGTACTATTAGCTATTATACATCCTCTTCCACTAAACATTCACTTGACTTTTGATATTGGAATCCCCTATTCCTATATAAGCTAGCATTATTACATATTACATATATAGCATTATTACATATATATATATATATATATATATATATATATATATATATATATATATATATATATATATATATATATATATATATATATATATATACATACACACTACCATTCAAAAGTTTAGGGTCACTTGGAAATTTCCTTATTTTTGAAAGAAAAGCACAGTTTTTTTCAATGAAGATAACATTAAATTAATCAGAAATACACTCTATACATTGTTAATGTGCTAAATGACTATTCTAGCTGCAAACGTCTGGTTTTTAATGCAATATCTACATAGGTGTATAGAGGCCCATTTCCAGCAACCATCACTCCAGTGTTCTAATGGTACATTGTGTTTGCTAACTGTGTTAGAAGGCTAATGGATGATTAGAAAATACTTGAAAACCCTTGTGCAATTATGTTAGCACCGCTGTAAACAGTTTTGCTGTTTAGAGGAGCTATAAAACTGATCTTCCTTTGAGCTAGTTGAGAATCTGGAGCATTACATTTGTGGGTTCGATTAAACTCTCAAAATGGCTAGAAAAAGAGAGCTTTCATGTGAAACTCGACAGTCTATTCTTGTTCTTAGAAATGAAGGCTATTCCATGCGAGAAATTGCCAAGAAACTGAAGATTTCCTACAACGAGATTTCCTACTACTCCCTTCAGAGGACAGCACAAACAGGCTCTAACCAGAGTAGAAAGAGAAGTGGGAGGCCCCGCTGCACAACTGAGCAACAAGACAAGTACATTAGAGTCTCTAGTTTGAGAAATAGACGCCTCACAGGTCCTCAACTGGCAGCTTCATTAAATAGTACCCGCAAAACGCCAGTGTCAACGCCTACAGTGAAGAGGCGACTCCGGGATGCTGGCCTTCAGGGCAGAGTGGCAAAGAAAAAGCCATATATGAGACTGGCTAATAAAAGGAAAATATTAATATGGGCAAAAGCACACAGACATTGGACAGAGGAAGATTGGAAAAAAGTGTTATGGACAGACGAATTGAAGTTTGAGGTGTTTGGATCACACAGAAGAACATTTGTGAGACGCAGAACAACTGAAAAGATGCTGGAAGAGTGCCTGATGCCATCTGTCAAGCATGGTGGAGGTAATGTGATGGTCTGGGGTTGCTTTGGTGCTGGTAAAGTGGGAGATTTGTACAAGCTAAAAGGGATTTTGAATAAGGAAGGCTATCACTCCATTTTGCAACACCATGCCATACCCTGTGGACAGCGCTTGATTGGAGCCAATTTCATCCTACAACAGGACAATGACCCAAAGCACACCTCCAAATTATGCAAGAACTATTTAGGGAAGAAGCAGGCAGCTAGTATTCTATCTGTAATGGAGTGGCCAGCGCAGTCACCAGATCTCAACCCCATAGAGCTGTTGTGGGAGCAGCTTGACCATATTGTACGCAAGAAGTGCCCATCAAGCCAATCCAACTTGTGGGAGGGGCTTCTGGAAGCATGGGGTGAAATTTCTCCCGATTACCTCAGCAAATTAACAGCTAGAACGCCAAAGGTCTGCAATACAGTAATTGCTGCAAATGGAGCATTCCAAGACCAAAGCAAAGTTTGGAGGAGAAAATTATTATTTCAAATAAAAATCATTATTTCTAACCTTGTCAATATCTTGACTATATTTTCTAGTCATTTTGCAACTCATTTGATAAATATAAGTGTGAGTTTTCATGGAAAACACAAAATTGTCTGGGTGACCCCAAACTTTTGAACGGTAGTGTATATATATATATATATATATATATATAAAACTAGCATTATTACATATCACAGTCGTATATATATATATATATATATATATATATATATATATATATATATGTATATAAGACTGTGATATGTAATAATGCTAGTTTTTCACTGAGACAGTTTTGATACATGAAGCTCAATGAATCAATGACTTGAAAGGAGTTAATTGTGTTTTGCCAAATAGTTCGTCCTCTGTGTAACCATCAGTTTGCAGAACACCTCAGGGCAAATCCTGATCGTAAAGCTATTTAAAATAGCATCAGTATCTGCATGTAGAAAGAGACGAGTATTGGTTTTGTCTCCCAGTCTAGACAGAACACTGCTAAGCTCTGCGGCCAGAGTCTGCCTATGAATAGCAGAGAATTTATTAAACTCTGACAACTCATCTCTCTAATGGGCCTCTTTGGTAATTCACTCCCCAGGTCTCCCAGCCTTAAATATTGATGTGGCAAAGTGACGCACGTCATGCTGTTTCTACTGTCTGCATAAGGAGACACGCTAATGAAAACTAGAACATGCAAAATGTTTTGTCGTACGGATCGAGGTGACGTGTGGGCGACACTCCAGGGACTGAACGACAGAAGGTTGACCCGAGTATAACAGTTTTTATTAAATTACAATAAAAATACCGACATTAAGACTGAGGTTGTTGAGCAACGTAATTTCTAATGTAGCTATTTGGTACTCTTTTATATACCATATAACCAGGGCTGGCATTAGCACTCAGTAAACGTGGGCATATGCTGGGGTCCACTCACTAGGGTCCTACCTGCCTGTGGAATAAAACAGCTGGTATATACACATTCTCTGTTCAGAACCTAGATAGTGTAGATACTGTAGCAACTGTTTTTAGTCCACAGTCGGCCCTGGCATCTGCCCGGGTTTTCCGGGTGCTCCATTTAACTAACATTTTAATTTAGTTGGATTGTGTTAATTCCTTAAAAACAAGATGTATCCCATGCAGACAAATATAATTGTGTAGTGTGGAGACATGGAGAAGTTTCGTCATTTTTTTATAATTATAATTTGCCACACTACTTTCAGTTAAGTAAAGGACGTTCTCAGAAGGCTCCCTTATAGTTTCATGGATCTTCATGGTCTAATGGTTAAATTGCCCGTGTTTCCAGAACACGGTCATATATGACCTCCAGCTGATCAACTCTTGTGTTGAGGAACAGGATAAATGTCCACGCTGTCCTTTAGACGGGTTTCGTCGTCATCAATGTACTGTTTTTGTGTTTTTTCAGATGGATGAGAACTGCTCATAGAATTGCCTTAGGCGGTAACATATAATATTCCAAAAAACATTTCTTGCCTGTCTGATAATGATACCCTTAATGTTGAAAGTGGTGATTTCAGTGGGCGATGTTGTGCCTTCATACAAACCGTAGTGAGGGCAGATTGACAATATTGGCACACGCTCTAATTGACTAATCCCTTGTCAAGCAACCTGAAGAAAATATCCATAGTTACAGGGTCTTGTACAGAATTATCTTGTTATGTGGCATTTCCTACTGTTATTTACAGGATTAGAACTATGACCTCCTTTCTGGAAACTTCATGAAAATGAGAGTGGTTATCCCCTTAACCTCTTCAGTACCAAGCCTACTTCTGGTTTTTCGTTTTTTCCTCCCAGTCTTCCAAGAGCCATAACTTTTTTTTCCGTCGTCACATGAGGTCTTGTTTTTTGCGGGACGAGTTGTATTTTTTAATGCCACTATTTAATGTACTAAATAATGTAAGAAAAATATAAACTTTTAAAAATTATTTTCTGGGATGGAATGGAAAAAATACAGCTATTCCTCTATTGCTTTTTGTGTTTTGTTTCTACGGCGTTCACCGTGTGCTAAAAATTACGTTTACTTTATTCTACGGGCCAATGCAATTATGGAGGTACCAAATTAATCAAATTTTTTATGCTTTACTACTTTTACAAAATAAAAACGATTTGTTAAAAAAAAAAAAAAATGTTCTGTGTTGCCATATTCTGGGAACCATGAACTTATTTTATTTTTCCATTGACAATATGTTTTGCAGAGGGGGCTGAAGTTTTTATTGGTATTATTTTGGGGTACATACAACATTTTGATCACTTTTCATTTATATTGTTTTGTGATTGTGTGATTACTAAAAAAAATCAATTATGAAGTTTTTTTAGTTTTTTTCACGGCGTTCACTGTATGGGATAAATAATGGTATGTTTTGATAGTTCTGACTTCTATGGAAGCGACAATATCAAATTTGTTTATCGTTATTTTTTTACATTATTTTATTAAAAAAATAAAACAATACAATTTTGGATAGTTTAAAAAGATGTATTAATTGTATTTTATTAATTTTATTTAACATTCAATCATATTTTTATGGCTTAGATACCGCGGTCGCTATTTACCGTAGCATCTACTAAATGGCCAGGAATGGAGTTATCTTCCTCTGTGGCATTGTAAATAGTAGGCAAGTATAATAGTGCACCATACCTTTAAGATGTGCTTTTGTCCGCTGTTATCTGCTGATTTTGTGTCTTTTCCCCACTAGGTGGTGTTCAGTCAGAGGCCAGTCCGGCCACTGAGATGACAGCATTGGAGTAGGAGTGGTCAGTCCAGCCACTGTGTATATTACACTGTGTATAATACTGTGCTGATCTTATATTGATTTAGATCTGTTCCCTTGCAGATTTGGCAAGGGATGTTTGGCTTGCTGGCTCTAAATTTTAGGTGCCAGTATGCACGGCGTGAGCACCATTTTGGGGGATGGAGCTCAACACTAGGATGGTGCTTAAAGCGGGGCAGAGCTAAATGTAAAACAGCAGGATGCCCGCCAACCAGGGTTCAGAGTCTGGGCTTATGCCCATAAAGTAACAGGAGGAATTGAGGATCTTTCATGATGCTGATGGTCACAAGCTGCTGAGGAAGGTGAAGCTGTCAACGAGTTAGAGGCGGAGAGAGAGAAAGGAAGAGTGTTGTTGGTGGTACACACGTCAGCTCTACTGGTTGGGACCCAGACTGGGCCAAGACCGCAAGAAGGGCGCTGCATGTTTCCCAGTGCAAGAGAGACTGACGGGGGGTTTGAGACTGCAAGCTAGTAAGTGACCTCTTTACAGGGAGATAGGGATCTCTACCAGACTACAGGAATAGATTAGAGAGAGAAGCCAGGAGAACGGACTGGATAGAAACTGGAACTGAGGTGCCTAGAGAAGAAAATGCAGTGAAAACCATGACTAAAATTACTAATATAAATTTAACCTAAGCCTAATTCTTAGGGATATTTTGTGTCTTTATTTATTCAGTTTTTTGTCAAAGATAGTTTCACTTCAACATTAAGGGTAGGAACACACACAGCGTAAACACTGCAGATTTTCCGCAACTGATTAATTGCGGAACATCCGCAGCGTATTACAGCAAATCTCATCCTCACACTGCGGAAAAATGCAGCCCAAAAAAACGCACATAAATTGACCTGAGGTGTGGTTTCTTCAACCGCAGCATGTCCATTAGTGCTGTATAATTGCAGCTATTCTGTTGCAAAGTGGTGTGTTATACAAGATTTTCGGTGGAATGACAGTGATTTCGCCACAAAAATCGCAAATAAGAAAAAATTTATTATAATGCTTGTAGAAAACAGAACAGAATACGGCTTGGAAGGGGTTATCCCACTACAACTATTTTTCTTTTCTGTTTTGTCCATTAAACGGGTCATAAAAGTATGATAAGTGGAATCTGAGCTCTGGAACCTCCACCATTACCAAGAATAAGTGGCCCCTTGTCCCTGTTCCCAACTGTAGTTTTGGTCAGATCATCAGCCACTCTCAATAGAAATTAAAGAGACTGTCAGAAACTGCCCTCTACTCACATTTTGTTCATTTCTATAGAGACCGTGTAATGGTACAGACAAAAGGTAACCAGTCCAGCAAAAGCGGACCCATTGCAACACTTGGCGCTAGCTGCCCAATTCAGCAAGAGGTGGCTATATAGCCCTGCAATGCCCCTGAAGGAGCTAGCTATCTAAAGCAGATAAATCACCCTGATTAGGGCAAACCGACTATCAGGAACCTAGTTAGCAGTGAACCCTGTTGGTGAAAAACATATCTTGCTTTCATCATGCAGCTGCCGGCACCTGAAGCAGACAGGTAGAGAAGGCAGACTAGCAACAGAGCAGTAATGCAGTACAAAGTCAGCAGGCAAAAGAGAAATCAAACACAGTCCAGGTCATACACAGTATATTTACACAGGGGTACCAAGACAGCAGGCAAAGAAATGTCAAGTTAATCCGGGTCATGCACAGAAGCAATAAGGGTGAATGCAAAGAGGGGTAAGAAGGAATACTCACAAACACTGTGCTGAAGAACCAGGTAGCAAAAAAATAACTGGTTAGGTTCCATGCCCACGACCATGCCCCGTAATTATGATCCACAATTATGGGCAAGGCTGGCCGTGGACGGCCATCCGTATGAACAGGCCGTGCTCCCATTATAAAGTATTGGAGCACGGTCCGTAAAAAATAAAAAAATAGGACATATCCTATGTTTTTCGGCGAGAATCTACGTCACGGACACCTTCCCGTAAATATACGGGAAGGAGTCCGTCGGCCATAGAAATGAATAGGACCGTAATTATGGGCGATTTTACTGTCGTATGCAAGGGGCCTAAGGAGCCCAGAGTCTGGATGGTTTATATAGAACTGATCTAGTTGATTGATACCAGACATTAGAGAACAGCTGAGTAGAAACAACTCCCAGACTTAACTCTCGCCTACCTTTCTGTCTAGCTTCAAGAGCAGAAAACGTGACAGACTAATGTGCATGTGCAAACCACATTCTAGTCAGCGTTGGTAACTTGGGGACTCTCATTTTTGGCAATGATGGGAATCCCAGAGGTCCACCCCAACCAATCATAATTTTATAACCTGTCTGATTGGGTTTACATCCAACTATAGGACAAACCTATTGTCTGAACATTCCTGCTGCTCTATCCACAGGTTGCTCTGGAAGTGCTTTGCTACACTTGGGACTTTCCAAATCATTAAAGGGGCTGTACAGGGATAGAACAATATGGTTGCTTTATTCCAAAAACTGCTTAAACTCATTCACTTCAATACCAGACACATCCCATGGACAGGTGTGGTGCTATTTCTGGAAGACAGAAACCATTTTTTTCCAATCCTGTATAACCCGTTTAAGATATTTTCTTTCTTTTTTTTAATCTCTCTCTTATTTCATTAGTTTTTCATTGTATCCTTTTTATTTTCTGCAAATTCTATTTGTTCATATATTGTACAGCTTTGATATTCTTGTATTACCTTGCATCTAAAAGAAAAATAAATAAATAATTTAAAAAAGTTAAATTGTAGACTAGCTTTTTTGTTTTTCTTCCCTTATTCCAGATTCTCTGAAGTAGAGAACTTCCATATATGATTTTACCAGTTTTTCCTATAGAGGAAAAAAACACATAACATTTTAATTTTATTTTCGCATGGATAAATTATGAGTTTTTGTTTTTTTGTTGAGACTATTTCAGCACAATGACAAATACTATGGCCTGTACTGCTGCACATTTTCATAACAAATTGAGCTTTGTAATTGAAATATGTTCACATCAATCATTAGCTTTGTGTCTGTTACCCGATGTAGCAGAAAATGAAGTTGTCATGGAAGCGATAAAATACCAGCACTCATCAGCTCCTTATAAAACACGCTTAGTGCTGGTATACCATACTAGGTAAAACTACCAGCCCCCCTGGGATTTCAGCGTCTTGCTTTAGGCCCAGTACACACTTTTTTTACGCCGAAACCGCCTTGGAAAACGCAACAAAAAATGTCCGAAAATGCCTTCCATCGATTTCAATGGGAGGCGGTGGCGTTTTTTTTTCCCGCGAGCTGAAAAAAACACTTGCGGGAAAAAGAAGCGACATGCTCTATCTTCGGGCGTTTACGTCTCTGACCTCCCATTGACATCAATGAGAGGCAGAGAAAGCGTATTTTGCAGCGTTCTTCCACATGGCGCTCAATGTGTGAAAAACGCGGCAAACAGCGTGCAGGCATATCAAAATCTGCCTCAAAATTCCAAACAGAATTTTGAGGCAGAATTTTCTGCTTGCAAAAAACTCTGTGTGAACAGGGCCTTATGTGTGGTGTTTGTTGAGGTGTTGCATAGTTCTTTTCATTGTGATTTTTTTATGCATTTTTCTTTGTAGTTTTTGTTTGTGCTATCTTTTGTTATTTTTAAATACAGAAATATCCCTGTTTCACATTTTTGTCCTAAAAGGTAATGAATATTTATTATAGTTGATAGTCCCGCCGAGTCTGTCAGAACAGAGGTACTCCTTTTTGGCTAGTAGAGAGGGTACTGAGTGGAAGATTGGATTCCCCTCTGTGACATAAATATAGGGCATACGGAATATGGCATATGAAAAGGGATTGTCCTGTTTATACAACCCCTTCAAACCATACCTCCACTTTCAGTTACAAACGATTATAGTGCAGGAGTGTGCAGGACTGGGCACTATATACGTTTTTCTAAATCACTTGTAATACTGATTTTGCTTTGACCAGCAGCACGGACTGTGTAAAGTTTATGCTGCCGGCTGCTCATAACACTTTAGTGGGAGACAGAGCGTCCTGCTTGTCTAGATTACTCCCGTATCCAGAATGGCCATTAACCCTATAGGATTCTATAGCACTGACGGCGGTTCTGGATATGGGAGTCATGGAGACGAGAAGGATGCTCTGTCTTCTACTGCAAAATTATGAGACACCGGCAGCATGGACTGTGCACTTATATGAATATACTGTAGCCTATCAGTCCATTATGAGATACCACCTCCTGAATATGAAGTGTTGTGCACAGCTTAGTATTTAGCAGGGCCAACATTTGCATGAAGTTGATATGGTCTCTCTATGCTAGCCCAGGTTTTCTTTGTGTCCACTGACACCTTTAAACACATACAAATAAAGAAATCATTGTTATGGGAGCACTTTTGGGAAATGTGTGCACTATAGCTTTACATTTTATGTGCTATGGTGGCTGCCAGAAGGGCACTGTAACTACCATTGTTATGGGGGCACTCTGACTGACACAGCAGGCACTGCAGCTATCCATGTCATAGTGGCACTGTACCTGAATTTTTTTTTGGGGGGGGGGCAGCAGTGTGTCACTGTGTAAAGGGAATGTAACTGTCACTATTATATGAGCACTTTAACTGTCAATGCTCTGGGGCTTTGTGTCAAACATCATCATGAGGGCACTGTGGTTGTCAGTGCGGGCACTGTCACTGTTAGGGTATGTTCACACGCACTGTTTTGAGATGTAATTCAGGCAATTTACGCCTCGAATTATGCCTGAAATAACGGCTCCATTACGCCTACAAACATCTGCCCATTGTTTTCAATGGATTTTACGATGTTCTGTTCCCACGAGGTGAAATTTTATGCGTCGCTGTAAAAAGGCGCCCGCGTCAAAGAAGTGCATGTCACTTCTTGGGACGTTTTTGCAGCCGTTTTTCATTAACTCCATTGAAAAACAGCTCCAAAAACTCCCGTAAAAAACACAGCGAAAAACGTGAGTAGTTACAAAAACGTCTGAAAATCAGGAGCTGTTTTCACCTGATGTTTTTATCACTGCGTGTGAACATACCCTTATAGAGGCACTATGGATATTTGTTATTGATAAACTGGCTTCATTTCTAGGGAGGAATCATGGTAGATGCAAAAGCATTAGCAATGAAGGCTTGGAGGCTTTGCCATTCGTGAATCTACTTGATATTTTGCTCTAATACCATGTCTTAGAAGAGTTATTGTGAAATGAAATGGTTTGTATTTTCTTTGTTTAAAAAACACTTTTTTGTTTTTTGTTATAAACTCTACAGATGGCTTTACTTGACATTTTTTGCTTTTAAGCGGATTATTTATTATCTATGGATATATTGTTTATGTGTATTCTGTATTTTCCGCTGGTAAACTTGGCCTTAAGAGGTTATCCTGTACATGGGTGAGGACTAAGGAGAGATCTGTCATTTTTATTGCTTCAGCTCTGCACACTATCGACACTATCTTTAAATTTGACTTTTTGCAAGCACACCTGGGATTTTTGCAAGCAAACTTGTCCTTATGTGTGCCCTGGAAAACTGGTTATGCTTGATTTCCCCATACCTCATGTAATGCAGCAGCACAGCCAGGTACATAACATTTATTTCACTCTATGTTAAGTTACAAATTGTATTCTATATGGTTTTTCTGCTAAGAAAACCATAACTAACTTCCATGTAAATTCAACGGTAATACCTCAATTTTTCCAAACTTCATCTCATCATTTTAAGATACATTATCTTGTCACATTCTCTGCAATGATAAAGATTGATGGTGGCGAGGAAAGGATACCCACAGTGAGAAAAGTAGCAAAGGTGCCAGGACCAAATAATAAAGCAGATGGGTCAGGATCAGGCAAACAGAAAAGAAGCAGGAAGGGTCAAATCTTGTTTTTAATGTAAAAGGTCAAAAACCGTTATCTAGTAAAAGTGATCAGTAACAGCAGCTCTTTCTCTCTTTAGGCTACATTCACACGACATTTAAAAAAAAAAAATGGCAGTTGATCAGTTTTTCATGGCCACTTTGCATCAGTGTGTCTCAAAATTGTCATCCATTTCCAGTCTGTCTGTCCTTTTTTAATGTCCGTTTGCCAAACGTTTTCATTTGTCAGTTTTTTTTTTGTCCCAACCCCCTGAAAATCCCTGTAGATAGTGCCACAGTGCCCACTGTAGATAATACCCACATAGGGCCAGTACCCAGATAGTGCCACAGTGCCCACATACTGCCACAGTGCCCACTGTATATACTGCCACAGTGCCCACATATCAAGTGCCAGTGCACACATAGTGCCACAGTGCTCACTATAGATAGTGCCACAGTGCCCACATAGTACCAGTGCCCACATATAAAGTTACATAGTGCCCACATATAAAGTGCCAGTGCCCAAACAGTGCCACAGTGCCCATTGAAGATAGTGCCATAGAGCCCACATAGTGCCAGAGTGCCCATGTAGATAGTGCCGCAGTGTCCCCTGTAGATAGTGTCATAGTGCCCATGTAGATAGCGCCACACCCCCATATAGCACCACCCCCCTGTAGATAGCACCCCCTCTTGTAGATACTACCCTCTTCCCCTGTAGATACCGCCACTGTAGCTCTGGCCGGGGATTCCGCTCATAGACGGAGCCCCTGACGTCTCTGTCCGTATATATGGACAGTGACGTCAGGAGAGCGGAGTCCCCTGCCAGAACGGGACGGGGATTCCGCTCCGCCCTTGATGTTACTGTCCCTATATGGATAGTGACACCAGGTTCTTCTCTAGGAGCGGAATCCCCTGGCAGAGCAGAGTCTGGCCATCGAGGATTCCGCTCCTTCAGGGAGTTACAGTGGCGCTATCTATGGGTGATGGAGGGGTTGCTATCTGCAGTCAGGGGGAACAATCTACATGGAGGGGTGCTATCTACAAGACTGGAGTCCCCGGCCAGAGACCTTGCGATGCTCTGGCTGGGGATTCCATTGTTGAAAGCCCTGACATCACTGTCCTTATATGGACAGTAATGTCAAGGGCTTCCCCAGGCTCAGTGTCCAAAGTAGCGCTGTGTGTGGGGATTCCTCGGCCAGGATCAGTTTTTACCGCCTGTTACAAGGATTGTTTTCTGAAAAACGGCCGGTAAAAACTGATCCATTGACTCCTATGGGAGCCGTCTGTCCTATTTTTTGATGGCCAATATTCACGGGCCGTTAAAAAACGGCTATGTGAATACACCCTTAGAACTTCATTGTTCTGAAAATGGACGTGTGACAGGCGTTAAAAAAACGTCCGTCACGCGGCCGTTTTTCACTGTCATGTGAATGTAGCCTTAGGATCATGCACATCGCTGTATTACTGCTCTGTACAACCTCCAAGTTGTACAGAGCTGTAATATGGCACCCAGATAAATATGCTTCCGTATGCCTCCAATTTCATACACAGACTTGTGATTTAATTTTGCATTCCATACAAAAAAAAATTGTGCTCCATCGGATTCCATATGTATAAAGGTATTCTCCATTAGAAGTATCTCCGTATGTACAGCACCCGATTGAGCCTGTACAGCAGCACATGGAGGCAATGGTGTACTGTGCTATCGAGCCATATGGCATCTGTGCACTGCCATACAGCTCTATGAATACGGCTCTGCCATGTGAATGAGCCTTTAATTTTCAAGCAAAGTTACAGTAATTATTAAAGTGTAGCTGACATGTCATAGTGGCATGTCAGAAGTTTGTATTGGTGGGGGTCCGAGCACTGAGACCCCCACCAATCGCTAGAACAAAACAGCTGAAGTGCTCGTGTGAGCACTCAGCCGCTTCATGTCTGTTTGGCTTTTTCTGGAAAGCCAATGTATTGGAGTACATGCTCATAGACATTCTATTGAGTCCATACACCGATACATTTATTTCCAGAAGAAGCCAAACAGAAATGAAGCAGCTGAGCGCTCACACGAGTACTTCAGCTGCTTCGTTCTAGCAATTGGTGGGGTCTCCGTGCTCGGACCCCCACCAATACAAACTTCTGACATGTCACTATGACATGTCAGAAGTTTGTCGAACGTTTAGCTACACTTTAAGCTTTTTTGTCTTCTGACACAACATGTCCAGGAAAATGTAGAGATTGACTATACTAGCCTTATCCATTGTTAACAGGTGCATTTATACAAGCAAACAGCCATTTGACATTTGAATAGAATGATGGCATAATTTACCCAGCACCAGTTGCATGAGATAGTATTTACTCTATGATTCTGGTTACCAGCCAATACTGAGATCTGCAGTGTTTAGCAATAATACCATGCCTGTGGTTGTATTGTTATGTGATTGATCCACAAATTGACTTTCAATTTTTAGTACCTCGTTGTGTTTTTTATATATTTTGTGTCTTTATTATTGGATGTAGTAAAATTTATATTTTTCTATGTTTTGTGGCGTAATGACTCCTTATTCTCATGTTCTGTTAGTGACTACAATGTAGAGAACTCTATATGCACCATACCTTTATAGCACATAAAAATATATGTGTGAAAATTTAAATACTGGATTTTTTTTATTTGTGACTCAAGTGTCCAATAGCAAAATAATTAAAATGTTATTAAAAAGTAATTTACTGCTTATAACAAGTCATTGGAAATGTTATAATGAATGCCGATCAGTTTGAGAATATAAATTTTTGGCTCATGACAAATAATTGCGTGTGATTAGCATTATCTTTTTAATGTCAGAATTAGAATTTCATATTAACTGACCTTTGAACAATCATTGATTTCCACTTTCACTCTTTCGTGAATTTTTTATTTTTAATGCAACTGTCTCTGGTTTCAACATTGTTAGTTATCATCCGTTTTATTTTGGTAAAAGATGCACAAATCTTTAAAAATTCTATGCTCCATTTCTTCACTCTGAAGCGAAGCAAATCTCACACTCTGCAAATCCATCCGACCATCTTTAATTATGGTTTAATGTTTTTTTGAGTACTGCAGTAGACGGTATCGTTTCCCAATACTAAACAAAGGTTAGCAAAACTTTAGCAAGTGCTAGTTTAACAACTTTATTTTAAAGGTGCACTTTACCTAGTACTGGGAAACCCTTTCTGAACCATTGAGTAAAAATAAAAAATTAATCTACCACTAGGGGGAGCTCCATGTATGTGGATTTGTTATGGAGCACAATAGAGGCTGTATGAATCTGTCTTCGGTGAGCTCCCCCAAGTGGTAGCTGCAGGCAGCCGGAATTTTTATAATTTAATGAAACAGTTATGGAAAGAAAACAGGGAATTTAGAGTTCTTTGTCAGAAAAATAGAGCCCTAACAACTGTAAAGAATGTTGAATATATACGTTACTGCCCTAGACCACCTTCATTCACCTGTTCCCCATGCAAAACCATCAGGAATGAAATGTGTACAGGGATATTATGTATTAATTCATAACCACACTAGAGCACCACAGATATTACTATTATCTGTTCAGCCTTCTAGATCATGAGAGACACTGGGTATTAGACCGCTAAACCATTTTAAAATCAGCAGGTATGTCACTAGAATACTCCCAAAAACCACCCTGTAGCATCCACGGCCGCGGACCGTCGAGATTACTCACCCCCCGATGGCCACAGTCATGGATCTGTGGGCGCTGGCCCGATACTCCTCCCCAGGAGACGCCGACGATTTCTTCCGCTCCGTTCTGCTGTGTCCCGAAGAGTGCGCACACACGCTCGTGCTAGACTTTAAAGGGCCAGCACACGCACATGAAAATAATCATCAATTAACCCATTATCACACTGGACTATAAAAAGGGCTCTGCCCTTTCACTCATTGCCTGAGCGTTGTGTTTACCCGTGTTAGTCTTGCAAATGGTCCCTTAGTGTTATCCTGTTCCCAGTGTTCCCGTACCTGCTACTTGTATCCTGTATTCCATGCCACCATTGTTCCTGAGTCTTAGAAAGTTGGAGTCGTGTTGTGCCATCGGTCATGCCTGCTGTGTTACACCACGCCTGGTGTCTGCTGCCAAGGTCCCATCTGAGCCTAGCCGTTACTACTGTCTAAACTGCTACAGGTACCCTTGTGCTTGGACTATATAGACATTGACTTGGTACACTGGTTGGCCAGCTGCTATCCCGCTGCCAAGGTACGGAAAAATGGGTCCACATACCAACAGATAGTGACAGTACGCTCAGGCCATGGACCCCGCTGTCAACCTAAGACCATGACGACATCACAAGCCATGCAGGCGGGATATGCTAGACTGCCAATTACGACAAGACCTGCACCTCCAGGCGGTGAATGCCATTACACATCTGTAGGATGCACAAGCTGCAGTCTTCTCAGCATCCATTCCTGTTGCTGCGAGCTATTCCTCCTGTTACACCTCCTGTCAGCACCAGTGCTGACTCCCGATTCTCACTGCCACTACCTCCTCACTACGACGGAGATGCGAGGATCTGCAGGGGATTTCTGAACCAGTGCCAGATCCACTTCAGTCTACATGTGAGAGCATTTCCTACTGATGGCGCATAGTCTCACTCCTTACTGGCAAGGCCCTAACATGGGCAAACCTATCTGGGAACGTCAGGGACCAGAGACCCGTGACTT
This sequence comes from Rhinoderma darwinii, assembly GCF_050947455.1. Lineage (NCBI taxonomy): Eukaryota > Metazoa > Chordata > Amphibia > Anura > Rhinodermatidae > Rhinoderma > Rhinoderma darwinii. The sequence continues at coordinate 339,992,678 of NC_134689.1, forward strand.
CCAGTGTTTCCTTCAGACTTTTCTCACGGTATTTGAGGAACCTGGACGAGTCTCCTCAGCAGCTGCATCTCTTCTGACCGTTCCTAGTGGATCTTCTTCAGTTTCCCACAGTCCCTATGGAAACGTCTTTGGCTGTTGCCTCGGTGAATGGACTGCCTCTGCCCGACCCGAATGTATCTGAAACCAAGCCGCTGAAGCTCCAGGTTGGAGCCCTTTATTCGGAAACTAATTTAGTTTCTTGTTTTGCCTAAAGTCGTCAATCCTGTCCTATTGGGCCTGCCTTGGCTCCGACTACATGCCCCAGTCCTGGACTGGAATTCCGGAGAAGTTCTCTAATGGGGCTCCAAATGTCGCAGCCACTGTCTGTTACGGATCCATCCTGTCCAGCCTCCTCTGCCTCAGTCAATGGCAGGAGTACCCCCTCATTTCTCTCAGTTTGCGGATGTCTTCAGCAAGAAGGAGGCTGAGACGCTTCCTCCACACCGGTCTTATAACTGCCCCATGGAAATGGCTCCAAATGCGTCCCCTCCCTGTGGTGGGTATACCCTCTCCTTGCCAGAGACTCATTCTTTGTCGGCCTATATCAAGGATAATCTGGAGAGGGGTTTCATACAAAAATCCCCCACCCCGGCCGGGGCCGTGTTCTTCTTTGTCAAGAAAAAATACCGATTTTTTCGGCCGTGCATTGACTACCGTGATCTCAATCAAGTCACGGTCAAGAAAAAATATCCGTTGCCACTAATTTCCAAACTATTTGACCGCATACGAGGAGCCAAGATCTTCTCTAAACTAGACTTGCGTGGGGCTTACAATTTGATCCGAATCCGTCAAGGTGATGAGTGGAAGATGGCGTTTAACACTCGAGACGGGCACTACGAATACCTGGTGATGCCCTTCGGTCTGTGTAACGCTCCCGCGGTCTTCCAGCAACTCGTCAATGATATCTTCTGAGATTTTCTCTATTTCTGTCTTGTGATCTATCTCGATGATATTCTGATTTTCTCTACGGATCCGACGACTCTTCGGAGGAATGTTCGTCAAGTTCTACTGCGATTAAGGGAGAATCCTCTGTATGCCAAGCTGGAGAAGTGCGACTTTGAAAAGTACTCTCTGCCCTTCCTGGGTTACATCATCTCGGATCAAGGTCTCAAGATGGATCCTGAGAAAGTAAAGTCCGTGCTGGAATGGCCACGTCCTCAGGGCCTGCGGTCCATACAGGGTTTTTTGGCATTCGCCAACTTCTAATGCCAGTTTATCCCAAATCTCTCATCATTGATGGCTCCAATCTCTACCCTTACCAAGAAGGGTGTGAACGCCAAGGTGTTGACTCCAGAGGCAGAATCTGCATTTATTAGCCTCAATAATGCCTTTACCTCAGCCTCAATCCTCCATCATCCTGACATCTCTCAACAGTTCTCGTTGGAGGTGGACACTTCCTCTGTTGGTGTAGGTGCACTTCTGTTCCAGAGAGGCCACAAAGGAAAGGCAGTAATATGTGGCTATTACGCAAGACTTTTTTCCTCCGCAGAGCGCAATTACTCTGTTGCGGATCGGGAGTTACTGGCTATTAAATTGGCTCTGGAGGAGTGGATATATCTGTTAGAGGGTGCAGCCCACCCCATCCTGATATACACCGACCACAAGAACCTTACATATCTCCAGTCGGCTCAACGGCTGAACCCCTCAAGCCAGGTGGCTGCGGTTCTTTGCCCGGTTACAGTTTGTGCTCCACTACCGGCCCACGGACAAAAATGTGAGCGCCGATACCCATCCTGTATTATTTCTGCTAATCCTCTGCAAGTTAGAGACATCCCTCTGGGAAGGACTTTTGTGCGGTTGGCAGACAGGAGGAAAAACCTTCACTGGGGGGAAAGCTCCAGACTGGCTGGGCATGCGGGTACTCGTAAGACCCTAAATCTGATTGCCCGTCATTTTTGGTGGCCCACGCTGCCCAAAAAGAAATTCGGGAGAGCCCTCTGTAAACTTCTAGATGTGAAGTTGGACATTTCTTCAGCTTATCTTCCCCAGTTTAATAGCCATGTCGAGAGGATTAAAAAATTGACTGCCTGAAATAGAACGATTAAAATATTGTTTAATGGGTAATTCATTAAAATGAGCTAACCTAGCCCTAAATACAGTACACCAGGCTCAGACAAGGCGGTCAGTAATGAAGAGAGGTATACTAGTGTGATGATATTGTTCCAACCACCGAGCAAAACCTCTCCCCTTATGATATATTTTACTGACACCCCTCGCTGACTAAAGACAATCCAACGCGTTTCAGTGCCACACGTAAAAGTGACACATCATCAGGGATTATCGATTCTTTCAGTATAGTTATTATTTCACTGTTTCTGCCGGTTAGCACAATTGTGTGCTGGTTAAACCTCACGGCGCGTGTACGACTCTAATGCATTGGCCGCACACGCGCCGGCGAAGTTCCGGTCTATTTGACAGGCCAAAGCCCACCCACTCTGCTGACGTAGCATCGGCCAGGCACCAACCCGCAGTAAACACGTCAATTAATGACGTTGCAGGATAAGTGCCGAGCCTCCTTTCTAGCTGCCAATCAGCTTTAGCTTGGACGCTACAGCATCCCACGTTGCCTTGGAGATCTCCAGGCGGATATTTACTACTGCATAGATCTACTACCATGGTGCAAGTACATCTCAAACAAAGAAATTAACAGCACCAAAATCGCCAAACATTGGATTAATGGAAGAAACTCAGTGACTAGTTAGATTCAATTCTACTATGCTCATTCAAGCTGCAAACTTCAGAATGAGAGTATGGTCGGTGTATACGGTCCAGGGACACCCGATGCAAGCCCATTCGTTGCTAAAAAACGCATATTAGAATAGCATGCAGAAAACATCGATATATTACAACCAGGGCAAGCCATAATAAGTATGCTGTATAAATTTACAGTTATCCAGAGGAATTCTTATGACACTGAATAAATGGCAGAAACACATCCACCACTAAAAAACAGAGACACTTAAAGGTATCAGAGGAGGAGTCAGGTTTTAAATTTTAATTTTTAGATGTTATTTAATTAATTGTAGGGAGTTCTCCTATAGGAAGCAAGCATATGAGATCTGTTCATTAAGGCCTAGGGGACAAATGGTCTGTAGACGATAGATCCATTGCGCTTCTTTTTGCATGATCCTCCTATCCATATCACCGCCTCTCAATGTCTGTCTAATACATTCCACCCCTTGAAATTTGAGGCTTGAGGAATCACCTTTATGACACTCCCATACATGACGGGACACTGGGGTATCCACTTGTCGCCTAACATCACCAATATGCTCCCTAATCCTCCTTCTGAATTCCCTTATCGTTTTCCCTACATATTGCAATTTAGAATCACAGGTGATCAGATAAACCAACCCCTTGGTTTTGCAATTAATGTAGGACCTGTTCTCAAAATTCTTCCCTGTAATGGTACTACTGAATTTGCTGCTGCACACTATTGACGCACATGCCTTACAGGACCCACATCTGTAACTTCCTTTTAGACCACGATTCAACCAGGTACCAGCTGGCTCCTGGATATTTAAATGGCTATGCACTAGCCGATCCTTTACGTTACATCCAAGTCTATAAGTAATCAATGGAGACTTTCCTCTTAAGCCCCCAATGTCTGGGTCAGCTTGCAAAATGCCCCAATAGCGTTGTAGGATAAACCGAACCTCCACACTGGCAGAGTCTAAAGTGCCAATGACCCTGGCTGTTTCCTCCTCCACTTTCTTCGGTTTGGGGTTAAGTAAATCATCCCGATTCCTGCCTAGTGCATTCTGGTAGGCATCTTTCAATACCTGTCTCGGATATCCTCTACGCCGAAACCTATTTTCTAGTTCACCTGCCGATATCTTATAGTCGGATATGGTCGAACAGTTACGGCGTGCCCTCAGATATTGGCCCTTCGGAATGCCACGTCTAAGGCTTAAAGGATGACAGCTTTCCCATCTCAGGAGACTATTTGTAGCAGTAGATTTCCTAAACATGTTGGTTTGAATGGCTCCTGAAGGTGTCTTATAAATCATAACATCAAGGAATGTGATCTTGTTCTCATTAATTTCTGACGTAAAGAAAAGACCTAGATTGTTCACATTAAGGACCCCCACAAACTCCACGAACTCTGCCTTAGTTCCTTTCCACAATATCAGAATATCGTCTATGAATCTAATCCATAGAAGGATGCAGGAGGTCCATTGTTCCATTAGTTCCGTGAAGACACATTCTTTTTCCCACCAACCCAAATATAGGTTGGCATAAGTGGGGGCACATGGACTCCCCATAGCAACCCCTTTGAGCTGGTGGTAGATCTTTTGATCGAACAGAAAGAAATTGTGCTCCAATATGAATCTCAATAACAAGATAACAAATTCATTGTGGGCCTTAAAATGTGTACCTTTTCCTCTCAGAAAATAGTCGATGGCAAAGCATCCCTGATCATGAGGAATAGAGCTATACAACGCCTCAACATCCAGTGAAGCAAGAAACACATCATGATCGAGACGGATGCCCTCCAGTTTCCTCAGGGCATCCAACGTATCCCTAACATAGGAGGGTAATGACACTACAAAGGGTCTGAGGATCTGATCCAAATATACACTGGCATTTTGCGACAAACTGTCTATCCCAGATACAATTGGGCGACCTTTGAGGGGGGTCGTCCCTTTGTGGATTTTAGGTAAACTATAAAATGTTGCGACCTGAGGGAATTCGGTCAGCATAAATTTAAATTCTTTCTCGCTGATCAGGTTGAGAGCTTTAGCTGGATCCAGAATATCCTTCAGCTGACTATTAAAGATCCTTGTGGGATCAGACTCCAGAACCCTATAGCATTGTTGATCATGCAATATATGGAGACACATTTTCATATAGCGGCTACGATCCATGACCACGATATTACCGCCTTTGTCAGAAGGCTTTATAATAATCGTGTCATCAGTTTCAAGGGATCGTAGACCCGCCATTTCTTCCTTGGTTGTGTTGAAATGACCAATCTTAGAGTGATCAAGCGACCTAAGCTGGTCTTCAACAACCTTTACAAAAACATCTATGGGAGTGTTGTCATTTAAAGGTGCAAATTTAGTGGAAGGGGCCCTCAGATCTGTAAACGGACCCTTGCCTATTTCTCTTTGACCTTCCTCCCATAGTCCCTCCAGTAATCTGAGGTCTGGCAGATCATCCTCCACTATGCCCAATTCTAGACATTTGCGACGATCGTGCGTCTTAAAAAATTTCTTCCATTTACATTTTCGGGCAAATAGGTTTAGATCCTTTACCCAGGTAAACAAATTAAATCTATTTGTAGGGACAAATGACAAACCCCTTCTGAGGATGCCAATTTCCTCACTTTTAAGCACTCGGGAGGATAAATTGATAACCTGGGACTCATCCTCATCAGACCTGGACCTATAGCCTATGTATCCCTCCTGTCTCTCAGAAGATAGTCCGAGATGGGATGGCTTTTGGCTAAAAAACCACCCCCACGACTTTGTCCTTTTCCTCTCCCTCTTCCCCTCAGATTCGCACGGGTGGGATAACGACTCTGGTCCATCCCTCCCCGTTGTCGCCTAAAATGGTTTCTCCCCTGTTCAGAGTCAGAGTATTCCTGCTCTGACGATGAAATGTCAGTTTCAGGTTCGAGAGCAGTACTAGATTTTGTACTGTAATCAAAGATTCTTCCCTCTTTGAAATCAAGCGTGTCACGAACGAATTGGTAATGTTTTCTCTCCTTTATGTGGCTCGTGAATTTTTCCACTGCTTGCTGTAAAACAATTTCTTTCCTCTCATACTCTGAGTTAGAGGAGAATTTTTGTGCCAATATTATCCCTTCTTTAAGTTGTTGTGTGCTTTTAACCAAGCAATTTTTTTCTTCCTCCAACAACAGACCCATGAATCTTAATGAAGACTCAATAGATTCTGTTTCCCATTTCTTTAATAAATCTGGGGATCTGATTCTAGCTGCTGGAGTAAGGGAAATTCTTAGACCCCTAGGGACGATTTTATTTCTGCTATATGTTTCCAAAGTCTGAATTTCCCACCAAGATCTTATGTGGTCTTTATAGATTTTTGTCAGTTGGCGAAATGACGCATTAATACTTAAATTCTGAGTAGGAAGTGCAATCTCGTTTTCAGAGAAGACTTCCTTTGCATCATGCATCCACTTATCAGTATTTAAATCACCAGTAAGAAATCCTGCCATCTCCAATCCTCAATAAATTTTTAAATACAAAATAAGCACAATGATAAAATTGTTACGTTCCGTTAATTTTCAAAATTGACTGCCTGAAATAGAACGATTAAAATATTGTTTAATGGGTAATTCATTAAAATGAGCTATCCTAGCCCTAAATACAGTACAACAGGCTCGAGAGGATTAACCAAATCATGGAGAATTATCTTCGCCACTTCATCTCCATGCAGCATGATGATTGGGTACAGCTTCTTCCATGGGCCGAGTTCTCGTACAACAACCATACAAGTGAGTCCACTACCTCCCCATCCGCTCTACATTGTCTATGGCCAACATCCACTAATTCCTCTTCCTGTTCCGGCTACATCCCTGGTACCCAGAGCTTACACTGCATTTGGAGATTTTCTACAGGTCTGGCAGCAAACCCGGTCCTCTATTCTGCAGGCAATCGATCGCATGAAGCGAAAAGCAGATGCTAAGAGAAGAAAGCTACCTCTGTATCTTCCAGGTACCAAAGTCTGGCTATCCTCAAGAAATATCCGGCTGAGGGTGCCGTCATACAAGTTTGCTCCCAGGTTCCTTGGACCCTATGAGATCCTACAGCAAATCAACCCTGTCTCTTACAAGCTTCGGCTGCCTCCTCCTCTCAGGATCCTCAACTCCTTTCATGTGTCCCTCCTGAGCCTGTGGTCCTGAACCGCTACCCAAAAACGCCTAGGCCTGCAGTTGCTCCCAGCGGTCCTGTAAAGGTGTAAAAATGGCAAAAATAGGTACAACTATGGTTTGGGTAGGCAATGGTGCTCTTTATTAACTTATTTTTCTTACCTTGTTAGTTTACTTTTATTTTATTTATTTAACTATTTATTTTTCCACAGTGTCATCCTAGAAAATCGTTTTGAGGTCCACAGTGTATGTCATTAGATAATAAGGAGAACTGTTAAAGCAGTGGGTGTTAAAGGGTAACTAAACGTTCATAGTGACATGTCAGAAGTTTTGATTTGTGGGGGTTCGAGCACTGAGACCCCCACAATTGCTAAAATGAAGCGGCAGAAGTGCTTGTGTGAGCGTTCAGCCGCTTCGTTTCTGTTCGGCTATTTCCGGAAATCAATGTAGTGGTGTACGGACTCAATAGAAAGTCTATGAGCCCGTACTCTGCTACATCTTTTTTCCAGAAAAGGCCGAACAGAAATGAATCGGCTCAGCGCTTACACGAGCATATCTGGCGCTTTGTTTTAGAGATTGGTGGGGGTCTCAGTGCTCGGAGCACTACCAATCACTATAACATGTCAGAAGTTTTTTGAACATTTAGTTACTCTTTAAATGCATGAATCCTTAACCCTTTCAAGACCGAGCTCATTTTGACCTTCATGACCAGCCCCATTTTCTCAAATCTGACATGTGTCTATTTATGTGGTAATAACTCCGGAATGCTTTTGCCTATCCAAGCGATTCTGAGATTGTTTTCTCATGACATATTGTACTTTATGTTAGTGGAAAAATTTGGTCAATAAATTCATTGCTTATTTGTGAAAAACACCAAAATTTTTAGAAAATTTGCAAAAATTATGATTTTTCTCATTTTAAATGTATCTTCTTGTAAAACAGATAGTAATACCACACAAAATAGTTACTATTTTATATATTCCATATGTCTACCTTATATTTGCATAGTTTTTTGAACATTTATTTTATTTTTCTAGGACGTTACAACGTTTAGAACTTTAGCAGCAATTTCTCACGTTTTCAAGAAAATTTCAAAAGGCTATTTTTACAGGGACCAGTTCAGTTCTGAAGTGGCTTTGAGGGCCTTATGTACTAGATAGACCCCATAAATCACCCCATATTAAAAACTGCACCCCTCAAAGTATTCAAAATAGCATTCAGAAAGTTTCTTAACCCATTAGGCGCTTCACAGGAATTAAAGCAAAGTAGAGGTGAAATTTACAAATTTTTTTTTTTTTGCAGAAATTCATTTGTAATACATTTTTTTCTGTAACACAGAAGGTTTTACCCGAGAAATGCAACTCAATATTTATTGCCCAGATTCTGCAGTTTTTTGAAATATCCCACATGTGGCTCTAGTGTGATAATGGACTGAAATACCGGCCTCAGAAGCAAAGTAGCACCTAGTGGATTTTGGGGCCTCCTTTTTTTAGAATATATTTTAGGCACCATGTCAGGTTTGAAGAGGTCTTGTGGTGCCAAAACAGTGGAAATCCCCCAAAAGTGAGACGGTTTTGGAAACTACACACCTCAAGGAATTTATCTAGGGGTATAGTTAGCATTATTGGAGTTTGTCTGTGAAAGTGAAAATCTACTTTTTTTCTGAAAAAATATTAAAAAAAATAATATTTGCAAGGAATAAAGATTAAAAAGCACCCCAGAACTTGTAAAGCTACTTCTCCCGATTACGCCAATACCCCATATATGGTACTAAACTGCTGTTTGGAGCCACGGCAGAGCTCGGAAGGGAAGGAGCGCCATTTGGATTTTGAAGCGCAGATTTTGCTGGATTGGTTTTCAGTTCCATGTCGCGTTTGCAACGCCCTGGAGTAAGCAAAACAGTGGAATCCCCCCAAAACTGACCCCATTTTGAAGACTACACCCCTCAAGGAATTATTCTAGGGGTATAGTTAGCATTTTGACCCCACAGTTTTTTTGCTGAATTTAGTGGAATTAGGCCGTGAAAATGAAAAATGTTTAATTTTTACAATGAATAAAGGAGAAAAATTACCCCAAAATTTGTAAAGCAATTTGTCCTGATTACAGCAATACGCCATATGTGGTAATAAACTGCTGTTTGGACCCACGGCAGGACTCAGGAGGGAAGGAACAATATTTGGCTTTTGGAGCTCAAATTTAGCCGGAATGGTTTTCGGGTGTCATGTCGCATATGCAAAGCCACTGAGGTACCAAAACAGTGGAAACCTCCCAAAAGTCCCTTCAGGGGACTGGAACGAGCGATCATTAGGTCGCTGATACAATACACTGCAATACTAATGTATTGCAGTATAATGTCATTTTACAGGCTCCTGTAACAGCGCGATCGCTGTTCCTGTCCGTTAGTCCCGGGTGTCAGCTGTAATACACAGCTGACACCTGCAGAATATGGAGCGTGCACAGCGCATTAGCCCGCTCCATAAATAACCCCTCGCACCACGACATGCTATTAAGTCGTGGTGCGCCAAGGCGTTAATGCGCAGCGGATGGTGCAAAGTGAAAATTAAAATTTTCCACTTATATGCCATTTTAATGCACAATATATTGTGCCCAGTTTGTGCCACTGAAGACAAAAACCTCATACAATGTTGAGCGGGTTCTCCCGGATATAAAATGTCATATATGTGGACGTAATCTGGTGTTTGGGCACGCTGTGGGGCTCAGAAGGGAGGGAACACCATTTGGCTTTTGGAGCGCAGATTTTGCTTGGTAACTGTTCTGTTTGGGGTTTTGCTGGTATTTCAGTTTATGATGTGGGGGTATGTGTAAATTGGGCAGAGTACATCAGGACATAATAAGAGGGTATAATAATGGGGTACATAAATAATAATTTGCAGATATGTGGCCGGTGTCGCCCTGATAAATGGTGCCCGATCTTATCCACTTTTGGAACACTCTGCACATTTTGCATCGCCATATTCTGAGAGCCAGAACTTTTTTTTTTTTTCTCCAACGGAGCCCTTTGAGGGCTTATTTGTTGCGGGACAATCTGTACTTTTCATTAGTACCATTAGGGTACATGTGATTTTTTTTAATCACATTTTATTAGATTTTTTTGGAAGCAAAGTGACAAAGAAACATAAATTCTGACAATATTTTTTGTATATTTTTTTTTTACAGTATTCACCGTGCGGTATAAATGACATTTTACTTTATTCTGCGGGTCGGTACGATTACGGCGATACCATATGTATATAGGTTTTTTATGTTTTGTGGCGATTGCGCAATAAAATCCCTTTGATAAAATTGTTTATTTTTTGTGTCACCATATTCTGAGAGTCATAATTTTATATTTTTCCGTCAAAAAAGCAGTGTAAGGGCTTGTTTTTTGCGGGACAGGTTGTAGTTTTTATTGGTATTATTTTGGGGTACATGCGACTTTTTAATCACTTTTTATTCTATATTTTGGTAGGGTTGATGACCAAAAAAAAGTGATTCTGACATTGTTTTTTAAATATTTTTTTTTGCGGTGTTCACCGTGCGGGAAAAATAATATTATAGTTTTATAGTTTGGGTCGTTACGAACGCGGTGATACCAAATATGTGTACTTTTTTAAACATTTTAATTTTTTTCCTATAATAAAAGACTTATTATAGGAAAAAAAGCATTCTTTTTTTTGTAACTTTTATAACTTGTTTTTACACTTTTATAAAACTTTTTTATTACTTTATTTTTTACTTTTTACTTGAAGCCTGGCAGCACTGATCGCTGCTATAATACATTACACTACCTAGGTAGTGTAACGTATTATAAACTGTCAGTGTGACGCTGAGAGTCACACTGACAGGAAGCTTATGAGAACCAGCATCCGGCTGGTTCTCATAGGCTGCTGTGCATGGCAGACCCGGGGGCTGTTATATGGCCCCCGGTTCTGCCTTATAACAGACTGCAGCACCCGCAATCGGTCCCCGGGAAAGTTTGTTGAAGCAACAAACTTGCCAGTTTGTTATAGCAACAAACTTTCCAGTTCGTTGCTACAACACACTTTCCCTGCGATCACATGACCGGGACCTGAACTAATCAGGTCCCGATCATATCTCCGGGACCAGAGGCAGGTGATAACAGCGCGATCCGGGTGTCAGCGCTACTCTGAGACACCCGGATCGCGCTTTTAACACCCACCGTGAATTCACGTCGGCACTGCACAGAGCCCAGCAAGTGCCGACGTGAATATACAGTGGGCGGTCGGGAAGCGGTTAAAGAAGTTCTGTCACCAGTTTATAAGTGCCAGGAGGCGATGTCTTTTCATTCTACCGATACTCCGGTAAAGTTACTGTAGGAGTAAGTGACAGTACAGCGTGATCTCGCATGAATGATTGGTCAGCATCATACACTTCTCTTACCAACGCCCACTTGGTCAAAAGTTTAAAAAAACGCCCAGTTGAGCATTTAGAACAAATTAGCATAAAACTAAAAATCATCATAACTCGGTCAAAAATAAAAGTTTTTTTTATAAAAATCAAAAACTGTTGGTATCTACATTACAGCGACTTTCAGATTAGGTAGGAGATAGGGCAGTTATAAACTGGTGACAGAGCCTCTTTAAGCACCAAAAATAAGTGAGTGGCACATTTCTTCCACTTTGTCACTAAATCAGTGATCTGGAAGGTACAATTTAAAAGGAATGTGTCATGAGAAAATTACCTATTGTTTAAATCAAGTTTTAATATTGAACACATTTTTCAAGAATGTTTGGTGATTTTATTTTTCATTTTCTATGTCATTATCTATATTAAAAAAAAGAATCCTAAAATCTTGCAGTTTTTACACTAACCACTGAGCCTCATAATAGACTGACACTTCCTGTTCTATAGAGATCACTTTTTTGTAGTCATCTCATTTATATTACATGCAGTATTACAATAAAAGTTAACATCTATATATAGATAACACAGGATCTAACATTCACAATAGGTGATGGACACAACTCATCTCCTATCCTTTCCTCAATAGTTACCTCTGCCAGGTTACGGAGCATGCCTAGAACACTCTCTCATAGAAGTCAATGGCTGAGCTTCAGACTATTGTTTCCTATGTTCCATGTTGCTGCTGTCAAATATATCTCTAAATGCAGCTCAGGCAAGATGACTGCCCCCATAATCATGTACAGATATTACAATGAAAAAAATCTGCAATAAAAAAAAAATACAGATTAGAAAAAAAGATTATGTATAATCAGAATTAAATTAGTAAAAAAAAAAAATATAGGTGATACATTCCCTTTAAGGGAATTTCTGCCAATTTTCCTGCCTTCAGCCAATCAACATCTCAGTAGGTCATCATAATGTTGCTGACTGCCCAGGAACAGTAAGTGAGGCAGGGACTCTATCACATAGTGAAACTGATAGAGAGTAGGCTGCAGCAGTGCATGATAAGAGTAGGTGGCTGAATAGTGGGCAAATTTAATGGTCACCTCAAGACATCAGTCATATGTCCGTATACAGAGGCACATTAACATCTTAACGACCAGGCCTATTTTGGCCTCAATGACCAAGCATTTTTTTTTGTTTTTTCCTCTTCTCATTCCAAAATTCCTAACTTTTTATTTTTCTGTCGACATAGGAGTTGTTTTTTGTGGGGCGAGTTGTATTTTTCAATGGCACCATTTCTGGCTTTATATAGTATAATGATTGACTTTTATTAACTTTAATTTGTAAGAGATTTGAAAAAAACTCTTATTCCAGCAATTTTATTATTTATGCCGATACCACATATGTATAGGTTTTTTTCATGTTTTACTACGTTTTCACAATAATAAACTTTTAAACAAAAAGAAATAGTTTTTGCATCGCAGCATTCCGGGAGCCAAAACTTTTTCCATCGATGTAGCCATGTGGGCTTGTTTTTTTGTGGGACGAGGTATAGTTTTCATCACTACTATTTTGGGATACATGGCACTTAATGATTAACTTTTATTATATTTCTTCTTGGGGGGGGGGGGGAGATGAAAAAAAACCTATTTTTTTTACGGCGTTTACCATACGGTTTGTTTAATGTGCTAACTTTATTTTTTTGGGTTGTTATGATCGCGGTGATACCATATATGTGTAATTTTTTTTACACTTTTATTAAATAAAACCACTTTTTTATGGGGAAAAATAGTTTTATTCTATTTTTACAGTTTAATAAAATTGTAACTGGTTTTCATTTTTTTTTTTGGCTCACTAGCAGACTTCATAATGTGATTTTCTACTAAGTATACCAAAGCATTATTGACTGTCAGCATAAAACTAACAGGCAATCTATTAGGCCATACCTCTGGCACAGCCTAATAGGCATATTGCCAGGGCAAGCCTGGGGGCCTTTATTAGACCCACGGCTGCCATGGCAACCAGTTGGCAGATGGAGATCTCCGGCTGCCGACGGGGGACAAAGAAAGCCCCCTTCCTATGTCAAAACATTTAAATGCCATTGTTGCTATTGACCATGGCATTTAAGGGTTTAAATGGCAGAGATTGGAGGTTTCTCCAAACTCAGCCATTGCAGCGGGAGTCCGGCTGTCAATCTGCTTTTGTGCCCACACGATCACCATCACGTTCATGCATGTTGCAATGCTTGATGGGGACCCATCCCATGACGTGCATGTACGGGAAATTGCGGGAACATGTTAAATCAGCTCTGAAATACTTAAAGGGAACCTGTCATGTTAAAAAATGCCATCCCATCTGCAGTCAACATGTTAAAGAGCAGGAGTAGGTGAGCAGGTTAATGTATGTTTTAGCAAATAACTGGGATATGATTTTCAATCCCAAGTGTTTCAATGCATAGTATAGAGTTTAATAGGGTAATTGTTGATGTCCATTTTCCCACTCCAACACCAGGAATGTTTAACTAGTTGGGTGATCTGCAGGATCTGGTAAGACTGTTCTACTCCCTGCTGTGCAAATATGGTTGTTACATTGACAATTGTTGTTATTGCCCATCATTTAGTGGATGACCTCCCCATTTATTTACACTTGCGTCCGCATTTGTGTTTTTTTCATTATTAAAAGTTGTTTTGGTTTATTATATGCATTACACATTAATAGTTATGTTTTAATAAGTCTTCACACTTTTTGATGAAATAATGATGATTGAAACCTCTGCTCATTGTAGGCTAAGGAGTCAAGTGGGCGGTCCTATTCACTGATTGACAGCCTTTCCTGTATGAGTGTGAATACAGAAATAGCTGTCAATCACTGATTAGAACTGTCCACCGGACTCCTAAGCCCAGAATGAGTAGAGGTTTAAATTTATAAATTACAAGTCATGCTGAATCGTTTGCTATACAAATTTTTGATCAATCTACTCAGCTTCTCCTGCTCTATAAGGAGTCAAGTGGGCGGTCCTATTCACTGATTGACAGCCTTTCCTGTATGAGTGTGAATACAGAGATAGCTGTCAATCAGTGATTAGAACTGTCCATCGGACTCCTAAGCCCAGAATGAGTAGAGGTTTAAATTAATAAATTACAAGTCATGCTGCATCGTTTGCTACACAAATTTTTGATCAATCTACTCAGCTTCTCCTGCTCTATAACATGCTGCCCGCATATTGGTCTGCATTTTCAACGTAACAGGTTCCCTTTAACATACATAGGTTCTTGCCATCTCTTAGTTCACATAAACAACTCAACCGTTAGCACTATATTATCTTAATTTCTAATAAAAATATGTGTATTATTTCCGGAGCTACTTAGATTTTACCGATTAACATGGTAAAACTATTGCCATTTGTGTGATTCGTCCACCTCTCTGTATCAGGGACTTTTCATGCCACGATTAAAAGCTAAATTGAGCTAAGTAAAGAGATGCAAGAGAAAGAGCAAATGATTTTTCCAATGATGCCTTGTTATGAACATCACATTCAGCAGATAGTCCCTTTCATTATCTTCTGGCCTACGCACCCAGAGTCACACGTCTCTGATTGATTTGCGCTTGCCATCCTGAATGTAATCGCGGCCTCTTTTGTTCTCCACCAAATAGGTTTTTCTCTCTTCCAGCAATTTTCAGTTTGATAAAAAAAAAATGTTATAGAGAGTGTTATCCCCCCAATCAGATAAGGCATTTCAGCTCTCTCCGTTCCCAGCAGTAAAAAAAAAAATGGGAGGTTCTTGATTAAATAAAAGTAAGAATATTCTGAGCATACATAGATGACAGAAAGAAAGTCCAGAATTAAACATATTGATCTGAGAATCCGATTGGAAATCAGATAGCTACACTGCCCTTGGTCATTGTATTTCCCAGAACCACCTGCTTCTTACGCAATAACCACACAATGTCTTTCATAGATTTCATTTATAAGTTAATTTAATTTAAAAAATATATATATATATATATATAAAAAAACCTGTATCACACTAAATTTCTTTATAAAATGCTTTAAAGGGGAAATCCAATCTTCACATCGATATATGGGATAAGCCGACAAGGCGAAACCCAGGGTCAGGCAGATACTTGGCATGCCGTGTTTTCAATTGATCTGCCTGTTTCTACCTTGCATATTGTGAGTATTATTAAACACTTTTGAATTTGCGCAGTTGGTACGGTGCTATTCTATGTCCAAATGCTATAGACTTGTTACCAGAATCCGGACGAAACTAATCTGTTAATAGTGGTACTACAAAGTTCAGCTATCCTCCATCCAGAAAAACACCCAAAGCTGCCTTTTGCATTCTCTTAAAGGTGTGAAGTGGAGGAGTACCTCCTGAATGAAAGACAAGTTTGTGAACTTTTGGTCGTCTGAACGGTAAAGGAGAAATATAAATTTTTATCATTATGAAACATGGAATCCATCTGAGGTGATTGGCCCAAGAATGATCACGTACACTACTATGGTAAGCTTTTAAAGGGGTGATTCTTCCTGTCCAATCAGCTGACAGCGGTGTGTAAAGGTGAAACATTTCTCAGTGTGACTTCAACATCCGTCAGCTATACTCAGTTTTTTTTGGAGGCTACATGGTTGGCACTAGCTATTGGACCCCCACCAATTGGACATTGATGGCATAACATAACATAAAATTTTCACTTTTTTGTAATTTTTATTAAAAATGTTCACTCCCATAGTGGGATTTTTGTTCATAATTAATGTTTCTACATAATAATGAAAAAAAAAAAAATCACTGGAAAAGGACTGGAGTTTATAATAAAATATAACTTTTACTGAAGTATAATATAAAATAGATGTAACAAAACTACATGCAAAAAGAAAAAATAACAAAAGGACACATTATAATGACATCCTCATTGATGAAAAAGACAGGGTTAAATAAGTATAAGTAGTGCGAGTATAACCCTCATGCTGTATGAAGAAAAAAGCCGCAAATTATGCAACATGTATAAAACATTGATAGAATGGGATTTGAGAGCTGGTATTCCAAAGTATCGATCCTAATACATTTCCCACATATATAAAAAAGGACTTGTAGTAGCTATGGGGTTTGTTGTGTATACCCCCCTACCCGTCCCTGTTGTGGTCTCTCTCAATTCGAGTTGGATAGATTAAGATGGAATCCTGTTCACATCCTCAAGTTTGGAACGATTCTCCCGACGCATTTCCTCCAGGCAACAGAGTCATCAGGGGAGACTAAGCCGTTAAATATTGTTTAAGCGTGTGGCATATTACTGGTTGTGGCTCCCAGTTTGAGAGTGCTTGCAGTGGCAAAAGTTCATGGCAGAGCAATGAAACTATTCAGCAGCATCTCCTCCGCTCCATGCGCTCGTGTTGAGCGTTTGAGGTTGTACTAAGTATGCCCTAACAACAGCCATCAGAAACACAGTCCAAGGGTCCTTCAACTGACGCTGGACTGTCTACTCATGTAAGGCTTGGGTGTAGATTGTGTCACCGGGATGCCACTGTTGCTTTTTGCCAGCTTTGATCGCAGCATACAAAGTGTATCTCTGATTTTCTTTGTTAAAACAGGACCACGGGCAAGGGGCAGTGCTCGCACGGTCAGCACATGTACTTAAAGGGGTTAACCCCAAATCATCCATTTCTCCTGAAATCACTGTACCCACCTAATTACTAAAAACATATTGTTACATGCCCTCAGATACTTACTATATGTTTTTTTGTCATTGCTTGTAGCCTCCGGTTCCTCCGTTCTGCTTCATCGATTAACTGTGTACACTTTGCAGTCCTGCAGATCAGCCCTGGTGTAAACCGCCAACTCCATCAACTATCTTTTCATTGGTGGTCCAGGAGTAAATTCTTCAACCCACACTCGGTTGCTGCTGTTATACAGATTAGCGGCACTCATAGAGAACGGTAGAGTGGCTTAGCACAGGGACAACTTAGACCCACAGTTTACCAGCACAGGGAGGGTCAATGCTGATTATAGGAGAAAGGGGGACTCAACTGCGCATGCTCGACTGCTGGGTTAGAACTACTGGAGGACGTGTTGTAATGATAGGGGTAGGGAAACGGACAAGTGAGCCCTAATCTACCCGCCACTCTGTCCCTGCCTACTTGCAACGACCCGCCCTAGGCGACGGGGTACAACTGGGCGGCGGTCCCTACGCTCAGTAAGTGCACGAGACAAACAGACAAGGGTACACAAAGCTAAGGGAAATGGGGCAGTTGCCCACGGCAACACCATGAGCAACAAGAGTGGTGAACGAGCCGAGTCAAACCAGGAGTGCACGAGGTACCAAACGCAGAGCAGGAGAGTAGTCAGAAAGCCAGGGTCAGTATGGAGCAGGATCAAATAGTCAGAAGCTGTAGCTGGGCCAGGAAACCACACGGGAAGAATCACAAGCAAGGAGGAACAGGAAAGGCAGGTATAAATAGACAGAGGGCAGGAGCTAGCTGAGTCTGGCCAGGCTGCGATAGGCTCTCCCACTCCTAAGCCTGCCAGCCTGAGTGGTGGAAGCTGGAGTCAGTCTCAGAGACATAGACTCAGGTGAAGACTGATTACCTATGGAAGTTAACCCCGAAGCTGTGCCTGGCAGATCCTTTACAGTACCCCCCCTTTTATGAGGGGCCACCGGACCCTTTCTAAGTGGACCTGGTTTATTGGGGAAACGAAGGTGGAACCTCCTGACCAATACCCAAGCGTGAACATCCCGGGCGGGTACCCAA
Organism: Rhinoderma darwinii; assembly: GCF_050947455.1. Taxonomy (NCBI): domain Eukaryota; kingdom Metazoa; phylum Chordata; class Amphibia; order Anura; family Rhinodermatidae; genus Rhinoderma; species Rhinoderma darwinii. Next base: position 340,010,668 of record NC_134689.1, read on the forward strand.
GTCCTCTCCTCAGGCCCGTATCCCCTCCAATGGACCAGGTACTGGAGGGAGCCTTGGACCATCTTGCTGTCCACAATCTTGGCCACCTCGAATTCCACCCCCTCAGGGGTGAGAACGGGAACAGGAGGTTTCCTCGAGGGAGCCAAGGACGGGGAGCAGCGTTTAAGGAGGGAGGCATGAAACACGTCGTGTATTCGAAAAGATGGGGGCAACTCCAGTCGGAAGGAGACAGGATTGAGGACTTCAATGACCTTGTACGGCCCAATAAACCGGGGAGCAAACTTCTTGGACGGGACCTTAAGGCGCAAGTTCCTAGACGATAACCACACCAGATCCCCGACCATAAACAAGGAGTTAGCAGAACGTCTTCTATCTGCCTGAGTTTTTTGTACGCTCTGGGACGCCTCTAGGTTCTTCTGAACCTGGGCCCAGACTGTGCACAGTTCCCGATGAACGACCTCTACCTCGGGATTGTTGGAACTACCAGGTGAGATGGAGGAGAACCGTGGATTAAACCCAAAATTACAGAAAAAGGGGGAGACCCCTGACGAGTTACTGACCCGGTTATTAAGGGAAAATTCGGCGAGGGGAATGAATGAGACCCAATTATATTGACAGTCAGAGATAAAACACCTTAAATATTGTTCTAGAGATTGATTAGTCCTCTCAGTTTGACCATTAGTTTCAGGATGGAAGGCAGAGGAGAAGGACAGATCAATCTCCAACTTTTTACAGAAGGCTCTCCAAAACAATGAAACAAATTGTACCCCTCTGTCAGAAACAATATTGACAGGGACCCCATGGAGACGCAGGATGTATTTGACAAACAAGGTAGCTAACGTCTTGGCATTAGGTAGTTTCTTGAGGGGCACAAAGTGGCACATCTTACTGAAGCGGTCTACTACCACCCACACCACCGACTTGCCTTGAAATGGAGGCAAATCGGTGATAAAATCCATGGAGATATGGGTCCAAGGTCTCTGGGGAATGGGCAAAGAACGTAGTAAGCCCGCTGGTCGGGACCTGGGAGTCTTGGATCTAGCAGAAATTTCACAAGCGGCGACGTAGGCCTTAACGTCTTTAGGCAACCCAGGCCACCAATAGTTTCTGGCAATGAGATGTTTGGTACCCAGGACGCCTGGATGACCAGATAGTGCGGAATCATGATTTTCGCTAAGTACCCTTAGCCGGAATTGCAGGGGAACAAACAGCTTGTCCTCAGGAAGGTTCCCGGGAGCTGAACCTTGATCAACCGCAATTTCAGAGACTAAATCAGAATCAATAGAAGAAATGATTATACCAGGAGGCAAAATACAAGCAGGATCTTCCTCCGAAGGAGGGCTGGCCATGAAGCTATGCGACAGCGCATCGGCCTTAATATTTTTAGACCCAGCCCTATAGGTAACCAAAAAGTTGAATCTGGTAAAAAATAGCGCCCATCGAGCCTGTCTCGGGTTTAGCCTCTGGGCAGATTCTAGGAAAACCAGATTCTTGTGGTCGGTAAGGACCGTTACCTGGTGCCTAGCCCCCTCCAGGAAGTGGCGCCACTCTTCAAATGCCCATTTAATGGCTAAGAGTTTGCGGTTGCCAATATCATAGTTACTCTCAGTGGGCGAAAACTTCCTGGAGAAGTAGGCACAGGGACGGAGATGGGTAAGGGACCTGGTACCCTGGGACAAGACAGCCCCCACTCCCACCTCGGATGCGTCAACTTCCACGATAAATGGCTCCATTTGGTTGGGCTGAACCAGCACCGGGGCTGAGATAAAGCACTTCTTAAAGACCTCAAAAGCCTGGACAGCCTCAGGGGGCCAGTGGAGGAGATCAGCACCTTTGCGAGTGAGGTCCGTAAGAGGCTTAGCGATGACCGAGAAGTTAGCAATAAATCTCCTGTAATAATTAGCGAACCCCAAGAAACACTGTAACGCCTTCAGGGAGGCAGGTTGGACCCATTCCGCCACAGCCTGGACCTTGGTGGGGTCCATGCGGAATTCATGAGGAGTGAGGATTTAACCCAAAAATGGTATCTCCTGTACCCCAAACACACATTTTTCGGTTTTCGCAAACAGTTTGTTTTCCCGAAGGACCTGGAGCACCTTCCTGACATGCTCAATGTGGGAGGACCAGTCCTTGGAAAACACCAGTATGTCATCAAGGTACACTACAAGAAATACCCCCAGGTAATCTCTTAAAATCTCATTTATGAAATTCTGGAAGACCGCAGGAGCATTACACAACCCAAAGGGCATGACAAGGTATTCGAAATGACCTTTGGGGGTGTTAAACGCAGTCTTCAACTCATCCACCTCTTTGATGCGGATAAGGTTATACGCCCCCCATAGATCAAACTTAGAGAACCATTGGGCCCCCTGAACCTGATTAAAGAGATCAGGAATCAAAGGAAGGGGATACTGGTTCCTTACAGTGACCTTATTCAAGTTACGGTAGTCAATGCATGGCCTAAGACCACCATCCTTCTTCCCTACGAAGAAGAAGCCAGCACCTACCGGAGAAGTAGAGGGGCGAATGTAACCCTTGGCCAGGCATCCCTGGATATACTCTCTCGTGGCTTCACGTTCTGGACAAGAGAGATTAAATATCCTACCCTTAGGGAGCTTAGCTCCTGGTACCAATTCGATAGCGCAATCGTATTCTCTATGAGGAGGTAACACTTCGGAGGCCTCCTTAGAGAAAACATCAGCGAAGTCCTGAACAAACTCAGGTAGCGTGTTCACCTCCTCAGGGGGAGAAATAGAATTAACAGAAAAACATGACGTCAAGCATTCATTACCCCATTTGGTAAGCTCCCCAGTATTCCAGTCAAACGTGGGATTATGCAACTGCAACCAGGGAAGGCCTAAAACCAAATCGGACGATAATCCCTGCATCAACAGTACAGAGCACTGCTCCAAATGCATGGAGCCAACAAGGAGTTCAAAAACAGGGGTATGATGTGTAAAATAACCATTAGCAAGAGGAGTGGAGTCGATACCCACTACCGGGACAGGTTTAGGCAAATCAATTAAAGGCATAGCTAGAGACATGGCAAATTCCACAGACATGATATTAGTAGAAGACCCTGAATCCACGAAGGCACTGCCGGTAGCAGACCTACCCCCAAAAGAGACCTGAAAGGGAAACAAGATTTTATTACGTTTCATATTTACGGGAAATACCTGTGCGCCCAAGTGACCTCCCCGATGATCACTTAAGCGCGGAAGTTTTCCGGCTGCTTTATTTTTACGCCTAGGGCAGGTGTTCACTTGATGCTTGTCATCCCCACAATAGAAGCAGAGACCATTCTTCCTGCGGAACTCTCTACGTTGTCGGGTGGACACGGAGGCCCCGAGTTGCATGGGTACCTCCGAGTCTTCCGTGGAAGAGCGAAGCAACGGGACCTCGGGAGGCATCATGGGGGACTCAGAGGGGAAAACACAAAAACATTCAAGTTGTCGTTCCCTGAGACGTCGGTCAAGTCGTACCGCTAATGCCATAGCCTGGTCAAGGGAGTCAGAAGAGGGATAGCTAACTAGCAGGTCTTTCAGGGCGTTCGACAGACCCAACCTAAACTGGCACCTTAAGGAAGGGTCATTCCACCGAGAAGCTACGCACCACTTCCTAAAGTCAGAACAATACTCCTCAACAGGTCTCTTACCCTGACGTAAGGTCACCAGCTGACTCTCAGCAAAGGCAGTCCTGTCAGTCTCGTCATAAATGAGTCCGAGAGCAGAAAAGAAACGATCAACGGAGGAAAGTTCAGGGGCGTCAGGAGCCAAGGAGAAGGCCCACTCTTGGGGCCCTTCCTGGAGCCGGGACATAATAATACCCACCCGCTGGCTCTCAGAACCTGAGGAGTGAGGCTTTAAACGAAAGTAGAGCCTACAACTCTCCCGAAAGGAGAGAAAAGTCCTCCGGTCCCCTGAGAACCGGTCAGGCAACTTGAGGTGGGGTTCAAGAGGTGAGGTGAGGGGGACTACCATGGTAGCGTCAGGCTGGTTGACCCTCTGAGCCAGGGTCTGGACCTGTAGGGAGAGACCCTGCATTTGCTGGGCCAGGGTCTCAAGGGGGTCCATAGTAGTGTCAGGGACCAGGGTAGACTAGGTATATGGGCTTGTGATTATGTAATGATAGGGGTAGGGAAACGGACAAGTGAGCCCTAATCTACCTGCCACTCTGTCCCTGCCTACTTGCAACGACCCGCCCTAGGCGACGGGGTACAACTGGGCGGCGGTCCCTACGCTCAGTAAGTGCACGAGACAAACAGACAAGGGTACACAAAGCTAAGGGAAATGGGGCAGTTGCGCACGGCAACACCGTGAGCAACAAGAGTGGTGAACGAGCCGAGTCAAACCAGGAGTGCACGAGGTACCAAACGCAGAGCAGGAGAGTAGTCAGTAAGCCAGGGTCAGTATGGAGCAGGATCAAATAGTCAGAAGCTGTAGCTGGGCCAGGAAACCACACGGGAAGAATCACAAGCAAGGAGGAACAGGAAAGGCAGGTATAAATAGACAGAGGGCGGGAGCTAGCTGAGTCTGGCAAGGCTGCGATAGGCTCTCCCACTCCTAAGCCTGCCAGCCTGAGTGGTGGAAGCTGGAGTCAGTCTCAGAGACATAGACTCAGGTGAAGACTGATTACCTATGGAAGTTAACCCCGAAGCTGTGCCTGGCAGATCCTTTACACGTGTCCAGTATCAACGAGGGATCAACTACCACTTGCCATAGGTTATTTCACAGGGTAAGCAAATTCTTTTAATTAGGAAAATGCATGGTATTGGGTGACTTTTATTATTTTTTATTATTTTACAATAATTTTGTGGGTATACCCCTTTAAGGGATTATAGTTATGCCATTAATGTCTTTTAACCTCTGCAAATGTAATATATAATCTCCTAGATAGTGCTGTCAAAGTTATCTCTGACATGATTATTGCCTTCCCTAATCACATTGCGATTAGTATTCAGTATCAGCAATATGACAGACACGCGTGCTTTATGTTAGTAGTGCTCTGTATTAGTTATGCATGTGCAGTTATTTCCAGAAACAGTCTACGTATGCTATTGGGGTATTTTAATCACACAGGTAAACAAATACTGTGATACTGATTTTGCTATAGTCTAATTTTATGTGCATTAATCATTATGAATGTGAATACATTAGGAGAGTGTGCTCAGTATGTTGTTCTTCCTATAACGTCACCCTTAGTAAAACTTCATCCCCTTCCCTGCATATGTAATGTTCTAGGGAATGTCACAGTGAATGTCGTGCTAGACAGCTGTCGCTGAATGTCTTACTGAGAACTTCATCTGTCAGTGCTTACCTGTTGCTAAATCCAGTATAAAGGCATGTAGCTATGTCAGTGCCATGACTAGTACATATATCATATCTGCTCTGTCTTTTTGGCAGAAGTGGACATACCATATGGGAAGCGGCATAAGTGCCCAGTAGGTAAGGGGGCCAACTGCCACCTTAAAAGCAAGTTGCAGCTTCCAACTGTCTATTACTATACATGCAAGAGATAGATCTAATGAATTTCACAGCTTACTATTACCGGTGGATTGTGAGAGGGACATAATGGGTGCTGTATGATAAGCTATTGGAGGGCAAGGTGCCAGTATACACTGAATGGCAACATTATAAGAGACCGCCTTGGCCTTTAGAACCACAGCAATTTGTGTTTGTATAGATTCCACTAGGTGCAGAAATTGTTCTGCAGGAATATTGGCCTATGTGGACAAGATAGCTTCTTGCTTTTACCACTAAAATGTTCTTCTTCCATAGGGTAAACAGCTGTCATTAAGGGATGAACTTGATCGCCCAATGCTTTGGTAAGCCAGACTGTTCAAACGTCCATCTATAGGTATCATAGGTGTGCCAAGAAAACATTCCCCACGCCATTACGTCGTCTCCACCAGTCTGAACTGTTGACACTTGACAGGAAGGGTTCAACAATTATGATCCTCTCATCGTCATTTTTCCACTGCTCAGTGATCAAATGATTGCGCTCTTTTGTCCACTCGAATCTTGCCTATCTTTTTCCCTTAGACAGCAATGGCGCTTGAACTGGTTGTCTTCTGTTATAGTCCACCCGTTCTAAGGAATGACGTTGTGCGGTCGGACACGTTAGTTTGAGCATCTGCATTTAATTCAGCTGCAATTTGCTTGACTGTCCCATGCCTTTTTGTCACAACGATTCTTGACATCCTCCTCTGACACCGGTCATTGACGAGTTGTTGACGTCCCCTTTCATGGGATGTTATTTCTTAATCGCATCATTCTCGGTATACTCTACATCTTTGCATGACCAAACCCCACAAGGGTAGATTTTTTAAATACTGGCCCTGGCTAGTCTAGCACTGTTGACCATGCCTCATTCGAAGTTTCTCTCCGGGGTCACGAGTCCAATTTCCATACAAGGATGCTCCAATTGTGAAAGGGCAAGGCTACCTATTAAAGTGGCCATTCTGTGTACTGTTCTTGCACAGGGGCCCGTTGCTGTCTGTATCTCTTGAATATCCTACTAAAATGTGTGTGAAATTTAATATTTTTTTTTTAGAACAGTAGCATCAGAACCGATAGAAAAATGGTTAATGCCTTGAAGATTATGTGAAAGTCTATTAACTATATTTCAGCATTTAAGGTAACACTAAGTAACTACCAGAAGTATTGTAGACAATGTCTTTGTTGTACATACAAAAAAAAATGTAAAAAAAATCATAGCTTAATAACCACTATGGAGGAAGCTTGGCTTTGACAATGTCCCTTCAAAAGCTTAATTTTGCCTGTTTGGAGACATTTACTGGTGACAGTTCTGCTTCAGATCATGGACCAAAGGACATTCTCTTTCAAGATTTTAGTGAAGTGGAGAACAGAATTCATTGTGCTGTCAATTATGGCAAGTTTTCCAGGCCGTGAAGCAGCTTACCATCCCCACACCATCACACAGGGTCGGCTCCAGGTTTTTGTAGGCCATTGGGTGAGGGGCGGCCTTAGCATAGATGGCGCCCCGTGCGAAATGATCTTTCGGCACGACACACCCATCATTAAAAAAGAATGCCCCATAAAAAAATTATAATGCCCCTTTAGTGCTCCCATACAGTATAATAATAATATTTAATAATATAATATATTACAACACTGTATTTTGTCCTCTAAGGTTATGTTCACACAGAGTTTTTTGCAGTCAGAAAATTCAAAGATTTTGATCTGCCTGCACGCTTTTTGCCACGTTTTTAGCTGCGTTTTTCACCTGCGGCCATTGAGCGCCAGGATGAAAAACAGATAGCCAAACACGCTTTCTCTGCCTCCCATTGAAGTCAATGGGAGGTGAGAGACGTAAACGCCCGAAGATAGGACATGTCGCTTCTTCTTCCCGCGAGACGGTTTTTCCGCTCGCAGGAAATAAACGACATCGCCTCCCATTGAAATGAATGGGAGGCATTTTCGGCCGCTTTTTGGCGTGTTTTCCGACGCGGTTTCCGCATTAAAAAATGTGTCAATAAACTCAGTGTGAACTGGCCCTAATTGTGCCCACAGTATTATGACCCCTATAGTACCCCTACACAGTATAATGTCCACTTAGTGGCCCAAACACAGTATAGTGCCCCATGTAGATTTTGCCATACAGCCTCCCTGTAGACCGTGCCATAATCCCCCACCTCCTCCTTGTAGATCGTGCCATACAGCCCCCCCACCTCCCCCTTGTAGACTGTGCCCCCAAAGAAAAGCAGAAATAGTACTCACCTAGGCCCCGTTCCCACGACAGGATCCTTGCGTAGGCCCGTGTGATATTGTAGACTAGTACAGAGTTTCCCAACCTTTTCGTACTCGCGGCAGCACTGGAAAAATAAAATTTCCTCAGGGCACCCCTACCAAAAATTGTTTCGAGAAAGACAGAAAGCGGCTAAAAACAAGCACTACACTCGTAGGGTATGTTCACACAACGTTTTATGTAAGGCAAAACAAATCTGCATCAAAATTCCTTCAGGAACTGACAGCGTTGTTTGACCTTTTTTTTTTGCGTTTTTTCTTAAGCCGTTGAAGCGAATGTAAAATACGCAGGAAAAAAAGCTCCAAACGAGCGAAGCAGGTATTTTCTGCCTCCTATTAATTTAAATTGGAGCTCAGAGGTGGAAACCACTTGAAGACCATCAGCCCCCCACTCACAGTAAAATGACCATCAGCCCCCCACTCACAGTAAAATGACCAACAGCTCCCCGCTCACAGTAAAATGACCATCAGCCCCCCACTCTCAGTAATATGACGATCAGCCCCCTACTCTCAGTAATATGACCATCAGCCCCCCCACTCTCAGTAATATTACCATCAGCCCCCCACTCTCAGTGAAATTACCATCAGCCCCCCACTCACATATTCCCCCTGTAGATAGTGCCACACAGCCACTTGTAGGTAGTGCCACACAGCCCCTTGTAGGTAGTGCCACACAACCCCTTGTAGGTAGTACCACACAGCCCCTTGTAGGTAGTGCCACACAGCCCTTTGTAGATAAAGCCACACAGCCCCCTTGTAAATAGCGCCACACAGCCCCCTTGTAGATAGCGCCACACAGCCCCCTTGTAGGAGTGCCACACAGCCTCCTGGTAGGTAGTGCCACACAGCCCCCTGGTAGGTAGGGCCACACAGTCCCCCTGTAGGTAGTGCCACACAGCCCGCTGGTAGGGAGTGCCACACAGACCTCTGGTAGGGAGTGCCACACAGCCCCCTGGTAGAGAGTGCCACACAGCCTCCTGGTAGGTAATGCCACACAGCCCCCTGGTAGGTAGTGCCAAAGAGCCCCCTGGTAGGTAGTGCCACACAGCCCCCTTGTAGGTAGTGCCACACAGCCCACAGCCCCTTGTAGATAGCAACCCCCCCTTCCTGTAGATAGCGCCACTGTAGCTCCCTGAAGGAGCGACATCCCTGTGTGACCGGGAATTTTCCGCTCCTGTAGTGCTTCCCTTGATTTCTCTGTCCATATATGGACAGTAACCTCAGGGGAAACTCTTGAAGCGGAATCCACGTCCACAGCGTTGCCGACGCTGTGACCGGGTATTCCACTCCAGGAGAAGCTCCTGTCATCTGTGTCCATTTATGGACAGTGACGTCTTGGCTTCTCCTGGTGTGGAATCCCCGGTCACAGCGTCTGCAATGCTGTGGACGGGGATTCTGCTTCAGGAGTTTCCCCTGATGTCACTGTCCATATATGGACAGAGAAATCAAGCGGAGCGCTCCAGGAGCGGAATCCCCGGCCACAGGGATTCCGCTCCTTCAGGGAGCTAGAGTGGTGCTAGTAGATAGCAGAGCAGGGAGATATCTCCCTGCTCTGGTATAGTGCCGTCGCTACCACTGTAGCAGCCGCAGTGGCTGCTAGCGACGCCGCCGACCTCATACCTGGTGTTGCCGCTAGCAGCCGCTATGGCTGCTGCAGTGGTAGCGACGCCACTGAGTGAAGAAGCGCCCGGGCGGAAAGGCATATGCTGAGTCGCCGGGCCCGGGCGATTCTGAAAAATGCAGGGGAAGGGAGCCAGCGCAACGCCCCCTTCCGCCTGCTGGAGTGATGCGCCCTGTGCAAAGGCACAGGTCGCACACCCCTAAGGCTGGCCCTGATTGGGCGACACAGACTTAGTGAGCCCCTTTGCAGAGAAACTGACGGAGGCAGTAAAATGGCAGAAAATATTGTGTACCAATATAGAGGTTAGACCCTGCTTATCCCCCATATAGAAGTTAGGCCTCCAGTTTGTGCCCCCATATAATTAGGCGCCCTTTATGTCCCCAAATAGAAGTTAGTCCCCCAGTTTGTGCCCCCTTATAAAAATTAGGCCCCCTTTATGTCCCCATATAGAAGTTAGGCCCCTAGTTTGTGCCCCCATATATACAGTGCCCCCATATATAATGCCACAGTGCTTTCTGTAGATAGTGCCACAGTGCCTACTGTAGATAGTGCCACACTGCCCTCTGTAGATAGTGCCACACTGCCCTCTGTAGATAGTGCCACACTGCCCTCTGTAGATAGTGCCACACATACCCCTTGTAGATAATGCCACAGTGCCCTCTATAGATAGCTCCACACAGCCCGCCGTAGATAGTGCCACACACACCCCCTTGTAGATAGTGCCACACACACCCCTTGTAGATAGTGCCACACACACCCCCTTGCAGATAGCGCCACACACACACCCTTGAAGATAGCGCCACACTCCCATGTAAATAGCACCATTGTGGTTCCCTTTAGGAGTAGAATCCTCTGCCAGAGTGTTGCCGACGCTCTGGCCGGGGATTCCTCTCCTGAAGAAACTCCTGACGTCGCTGTCCATATATGGACAGAGACACCAGGGGCTTCTACAAGAGCGGAATCCCCGGCCAGAGCGTCATCAGCACTCTGGCCGGGTATCCCACACCAGGAGGAGCCCCTGACTTCCCTATCCATATATGGATAGTGAGACCAGGGCTCTTTCAAGAGCGAAATCACCGGCCAGAGCGTTGGCAATGCTCTGGCTGGGGATTCCACTTCAGTAGGAACCCCTGACAACACTGTCCATATATGGAAGAGCCATGACGCCGACCCTGGACCACCACCATGTTTGACCGTTGTATGATGTTCTTATTGTGAAATGTCAAATTAGCTTTATGCCAGATGCAACAGGTCTCATGTTTTGGAAATAGTTCCATCAGTCTGCAAAGCATTATGCAAAAAGTCTTCAGGTCATCAAGGTCTTCTTTGACAAATGTGAGATAAGCCTTTAAGTATCTCTTCATTAGCACTAGTTTTTGCCTTTCAACTCTGGATACCTTTCCTGGCTAGTCTCTTTGTAATGGTGAAATCATGAGCTCTGACCTGCACTGAGGTGAGTAGGGCTTGCAATTCCTTAGATGTTTATCTGGATTATTTTGTGACTTACTGGGTAAGTCGTCAAAGCGCTCTTGGAAAAATTTTGGTAGAATGGCCACTTTTGTTTCAAACTCTCAATTTGGAAATAATGGTTTCACTTGAGTCCCAGGGCCTCAGAAATGGCTTTGTAACATTTTCCATACTGAAATATTTAATTTGAATTATTTTTCATCTAATTGGGAATCATAGCTCAAGCTGGTCATACACTGGAAATTTTGACTGCCAAAAAAGCAGATGTAGACCATTTTCTGCAGACTATTGGTGCAATTTAGTTTCACGAACGAGTGTGACAGACGCTGACCAAAGATACAGTATATATCTGTACAAAACTTAAAGGCTATGTAAACCTATGAAAGGCAATTTTTTTTCCGTTTTATTAAGTTCATAACTTAGATGTAATAGTTTACAGTTGAGTCCTGCGTGTCAGAAACCCGCTGGACGTGCCGACACTGAACTCGTCAGGTCCGCGGGACTGAAGGATTCAGGTCTCAATGTTATATACAACAAATCAACAGATCTGCATCCCATCAATAGAAGCCCAGACTGGGCAACAAATCAAGGCAGAGATAAATTAGTGATTTGTCATTTTATCATTTAGAAAAAAGCCATCTGATATCCATAATGTATGGCCAGCATCATTCTGCAGATGTTTTAGACCTTTTAGGGTATGTGCACACACAAAATAAAAAACTTATCAAAATACGGAGTTGTTTTCAAGGGAAAACAGCTCCTGATTTTCAGAAGTTTTTTTAATCAAAGTCGCGTATTTTCCTGCGTTTTTAATGGCTGAAGATGTGACATGCACTTCTTTTTCACGGCGTTTTTTTTACGTGGCCATTTTTAACAGGAACAGAACGCCGTTTTTTAAATCAAAGGGCGGATGTTTGGAGGCGTTCTGTTTCCGATTTTTGAGCCGTTTTTCGGGATGTTTACGACACAAAAATGGCTGAAATTACTCTGTGTGAACATATCCTTAGCCTACTTCAAATTCTTGGAAAGGTTATTTTAAGCTGGATTCACACAGCGTAATGCTCCATTTTTCGTGCAGTTCTCACTGGCGTTTTTCCGGATGTTTTTATTTTTTTTTTTTTTTTTAATCTAAAACCCTGCTACCAGATGTTACTTTAAAATCTATAGTGAATTATTGAAAAGGCTACATATAAAACATTTTGGTTTGTGGTTAGTGCCATTTTTTTACTAACTGCAGCATGCTCTGGCTATGGCGATTTTTCTGGCATTTTTCTCGTACGCTTGTCTGTAGCTTGTCCCAACTGTTGCATGAGATTTGTAAACGGGCACAAAATACCGGTGTACAAATACCTTTATTTCAGGGGGTTAAGAAAAGATAGGACAGATCTGGAAAGGCAGAAAATAGTGACGGTTCATTATTTATGTGGACTTGCGGTAACATACTTAGCATGATATGGACGCATAATTATATGTAACCTGTGTTTATGTCATGGGGGTGCACCTAATGAGACTGTGTGGTTAATGGAAAGGGAATTAAAATCTTTTTAATATTTAACATATTGAATTTTGGGGTGTTTTTATTTGAATAAATTTATTTATTTATTTTTTTGGGACACTTAAAGAGGCTCTGTCACCAGATTATAAGTGCCCTATCTCCTACATAATCTGATCGGTGCTGTAATGTAGATAACAGCAGTGGTTTTTATTTTGAAAAACAATAAATTTTTAGCAAGTTATGCACAATTTCAGATTTATGGCAATTAGTTTCTTAATAGACAACTCGGTGTTGTAAAGAAAAGTGTATGACGCTGACCAATCAGCGTCATACACTTCTCTCCATTCATTTTTAGCAGTACTCGCAACACAGCGTGATCTCGCGAGATCACGCTGTGCAGTCACATATTCCCACATTAACTTTACTGAAGTGTCTTGAGAGTGAATAGACATCACCTCCAGCTGGGACGCGATGTCTATTCACACTCCCGACACATCGGTAACGTTTCCGGGGGCCTTACTCACACAGCACAGCGTGATCTCGTAAGATCATGTGTGCGGTCATTCACAGAAACCTTAGTGAAGTGTCGGGAGTGTGAATAGACATCGCGTCCTGGCTGGAGGCAATGTCTATTCACTCTCAAGACACTTCAGTAAAGTTAATGTGGGAGTATGTGACTGCACAGAGTGATCTTGCGAGATCACGCTGTGTTGCGATTACTGCTAAAAATGAATGGAGAGAAGTGTATGACGCTGATTGGTCACTGATTAGTCAGCGTCATACACTTCTCTTTACAACGCTCAGTTGGTAAAAAAGTAAAAACCCGCCCAGTTGTCTATTAAGAAACTAATTAGCATAAATATAAAATTGTGCATAACATGCTCAAAATTGATCATTTTTCAAAATAAAAAAACACTGTTGCTATCTACATTACAGCGCCGATCAGATTATGCAGGAGATAGGGCACTTACAATCTGGTGACAGAGCCTCTTTAATATACTGGGGTTGGGGAAAGCTTGGATAACATGATCTGTGTCCTCCCAACATGATCTAATGGCTGCTAGGCATTAGATCCCTATTAGCAGTGATCTGCGTACTGAGGTATCGTGAGAAGGCACAAATCATGTCCTACCAGCATCCACCTCACACCATGTAACAGTTGTATGTAACAGAAGCTTCCTGCATTTGGGTCCCAGTAGTAAACACAGCGCCCAGTCACAGTGCTCTTTGGGACTGTGAGCTGATCCATTTCAGTTTCCTGTTACCACAAGTACGATTTTTTAATTAGCAAAGAGAATTAAAGCTCGATCTGCCATTAAAGTTAGGACTGTAGATATACGCCCTGGCTGCACGCAGCTTAGGCAGCTAGGAAGTATATTTACAGATTAGCTGCAAGAAGGGGTTAAAAAAAAATTTTTCCAAATTAAAATCCCTTTAGGGGAGAAATAAATAGAAAATCAATTAAATTTAATCATTGTAGAAATGTTTTTGGGGGGAAAATTTAAATACATTTTATTTTATAATACTCATCCATATATTTAGTATCATCATAATCTATGTACTGTGAATATAAACCCTTATTTTAGGTCAACGATGAACAATGTAGAAAAAAGAAGAAGGAAAAAAAAACATGGCAGAAGGGTGTTTTTTTGTTTGTCCCCAAAATTAAATTAATACAATTTAAAGGCAAACACATACTGATAAAGCGATCTTTAACGTGTTAAATACACAATGGCAGGGAACGTTAACCACTTTTTCAATTGTTTTCAGTAGGTTTGGGCCCTATTCACAAGACAGGCACGGCCGCAGTAGGAACAATAGACCCCATATGGGGCTATTCACACAGCCGTAAAAAAACTGGGCCATCAAAAAATGGAACTTGCCCTATTTTGGGCAGTTCCACCGGCTGCACGGCTCCAATAGAAGTCTATGGGGCAGTGTAAAGCACAGCTGTCACTCGGATGTGATCCGAGTGACGGCCGTGCATTCTGCCGCTCACTTGCTCGCTCTCTTCTCCTCCTCACGGTGCGAAGTGCAGCACTACCTGCAAGGGGGTCTGTGTGGCGCTACCTACAAGGGGGGGTCGGTGTGGCAATAACTTACAAGGGGGGCTGTTTGGCATTACCTACAGGGGGGTTGTGGCAGTATCCACAGAGGGCAGTGTGTGGCATTATCTACAGAGGGCAGTGCGTGGCATTATCTACACCCTGTTCCAAATTATTATGCACGTTGGATTTAAGTGTCATAAACATTTAATTATTAGTTTTTCAATTAAACTCATGGACGGTGTTGTGTCTTAGGATCATTGTAATCAATTTCAGACACCTGTGATAATTAGTTTGCCAGGTGTGCCCAATCAAAGGAAAACTACTTAAGAAGGACGTTCCACATTATTAAGCAGGCCACAGGTTTCAAGCAATATGGGAAAGAAAAAGTATCTCTCTGCTGCCGAAAAGCATGAAATAGTGCAATACCTTGGCCAAGGTATCAAAACATTGGATATTTCAAGAAAACTTAAGCGTGATCATCGTACTGTGAAAAGATTTGTGGCTGATTCAGAGCACAGACGGGTTCGTTCCGATAAAGGCATAATGAGGAAGGTTTATACCAGACAAATTAATAGGATTAGGAGAGCACCTGCTAAAATGCCATTGCAAAGCAGCAAACAGGTATTTGAAGCCGCTGGTGCCTCTGGAGTCCCGCAAACCTCAAGGTGTAGGATCCTCCAGAGGTTTGCAAGTGTGCTTAAAGCTATTATTCGACCACCCCTAAACAATCCTCACAAGCAGAAACTGTTGCAGTGGGCTCAGAAATACATGAAGACTAATATTCAAACCGTGTTGTTTACTGATGAGTGCCGTGCAACCCTGGATAGTCCAGATGGATGGAGTAGTGGATGGTTGGTGAATGGCCCCTATGTCCCAACAAGGCTGCGACATCAGCAAGGAGGTGGCAGAGTCATGCTTTGGGCTGGAATCATGGGGAGAGAGCTGGTAGGCCCCTTTAGGGTCCCTGACGGTGTGAAAATGACCTCTGCAAAGTACGTAGAGTTTATGACTGACCACTTTCTTCCGTGGTACAAAAAGAAGAACCGTGCCTTCCGTAGCAAAATGATCTTCATGCATGACAATGCACCATCTCATGCTGCAGAGAATACCTCTGTGTCATTGGCTGCTATGGGCATAAAAGGAGAGAAACTCATGTTGTGGCCCCCATGTTCCCCTGACCTCAACCCTATTGAGAACCTTTGGAGCATCCTCAAGCAAAATATCTATGAGGGTGGGAGGCAGTTCACATCAAAACAGAAGCTCCGGGAGGCTATTCTGACATCCTGCAAAGATATTTAAGCAGAAACTGTCCAAATACTCACAAATTCAATGGATGCAAGAATTGTGAAGGTGATATCAAAGAAGGAGTCCTATGTTAACATGTAACTTGGCCTGCTAAGTTTATTTTGATTGAAAGAGCTTTTGATTTCTTTAACCCCTTAATGACTGGGCCATTTTGCACGTTAATGACCAAGGATTATTTTTTGTTTTTTCACGGTCGCATTCCAAGAGTCGTAACTTTTTTTTTATTCCGTCGACATAGCCGTATAAGGGCTTGTTTTTTGCGGGACGAGTTGTATTTTGTAATTGTACCATTTTTAGATGCTTATAATATATTGATTAACTTTTATTAACTTTATTTTAGGAGAGAATTGAAAATAAGCAGCTATTCCAGCATTGATTTTCACGTTATAAATTTACACCGTTTACTATGCAGCGTAAATAACATGTTAACTTTATTCTATGGGTCGGCACGATTACGGGGATACCAAATATGTAAAGATTTTATATGTTTTCCTACATTTGCACAATAAAAACCCTTTTAGAAAAAAATTACTTGTTTTTGCATCGCCGCATTCCAAAAGCCGTAACGTTTTTATTTTTCCGTCGATGTGGTCGTATGTGGGCTTGATTTTTGCGGGCCAATGTGTAGTTTTCATTAGTACTATTTTGGGGTACATAGGACTTATAGATTAACTTTTATTTTATTTTTTATGGGGGGAATGGGAGAAAAGAGAGAATTTTGCCGTTGTTTTTTGCGTTTTTTTTGGACGCCGTTCATCCGGCGGTTTAATTAGTGTGTTCATTTTATTGGTCAAGTTGTTACGATCGCGGGGATACCATATATGTGTATGTGTGATTTGTTTTGACAGTTTTACTAAATAAAACCACTTTTTGGGCCAAAAAAGTAGTTTTATTTGACTTTGATTGTAATTTATTTTATTTTTTTTTCACAAACTTTATTTAACTGATTGTCATTTTTTTTGTCATTGTGTCCCATCAGGACACTTCACTATGCGATGTGCCGATCGCATATATAATGCTTGGCACGGTCTGTTAGCATGGGTGCTTTTGGGCCGCTGGGTTACTCCCTCTGCAGGAGCGGTGCTGCGGTGGTGGTAGCCGCCATGCGGTGCTGCAACCGCTAGAGTAGGGACCCACTTTAAAGAGGTCGCCGTGAAGTGGCAAGTGGGCTTATACAGTTTGATCAAAATGTTTACAAAGAACCTCATGTTCATGTTTCTAAATTATGCCTAGCGGCTCAGATCAACGTATATACTGTGGATTGTGCGGTCCATGTCTAGTTTCTCACAATGCTGATATTGTATAGTCTATCCTCCTCATTTCCTTTGTTTTACTTGGTACCAGCACTCCACGCATTTGAAAAAATACCCAGCTGATTTTAATTCCAGAATGACCTCATAAGTGTTCCTTCTCTTGCTTGTGCTCTCAGTTGGCCACTGGGGGCGCATGGCAAGGTGAGCTCATTCCATCTGTTCACTTGTTGTGGTGCTGTATGGTGGTGTCTGTTGCTGTAGTGCTGCACTTGTCGGGGGATGTGGCCCAGAGCCAAGGAGGCTTGGCACGGTCTGTTAGCATGGGTGCTTTTGGGCTGCTGGGTTACTCCCTCTGCAGGAGCGGTGCTGCGGTGGTGGTAGCCGCCATGCGGTGCTGCAACCGCTAGAGTAGGGACCCACTTTAAAGAGGTCGCCGTGAAGTGGCAAGTGGGCTTATACAGTTTGATCAAAATGTTTACAAAGAACCTCATGTTCATGTTTCTAAATTATGCCTAGCGGCTCAGATCAACGTATATACTGTGGATTGTGCGGTCCATGTCTAGTTTCTCACAATGCTGATATTGTATAGTCTATCCGCCTCATTTCCTTTGTTTTACTTGGTACCAGCACTCCACGCATTTGAAAAAATACCCAGCTGATTTTAATTCCAGAATGACCTCATACATGTTCCTTCTCTTGCTTGTGCTCTCAGTTGGCCACTGGGGGGGCATGGCAAGGTGAGCTCATTCCATCTGTTCACTTGTTGTGGTGCTGTATGGTGGTGTCTGTTGCTGTAGTGCTGCACTTGTGGGGGGATGTGGCCCAGAGCCAAGGAGGCTTGGCACGGTCTGTTAGCATGGGTGCTTTTGGGCCGCTGGGTTACTCCCTCTGCAGGAGCGGTGCTGCGGTGGTGGTAGCCGCCATGCGGTGCTGCAACCGCTAGAGTAGGGACCCACTTTAAAGAGGTCGCCGTGAAGTGGCAAGTGGGCTTATACAGTTTGATCAAAATGTTTACAAAGAACCTCATGTTCATGTTTCTAAATTATGCCTAGCGGCTCAGATCAACGTATATACTGTGGATTGTGCGGTCCATGTCTAGTTTCTCACAATGCTGATAATGCTTTGGTATACTTAGTATACCGAAGCATTATTGCCTGTCAGTGTAAAACTGACAGGCAACCTGTTAGGTCATGCCTCTGGCATCGCCTAACAGGCAGATGCTGAAGTCAGACCTGGGGGTCTTTGTTAGACCCCCGGCTGTCATGGAAACCCGACGGCGACTCGCAATTTGTTTGCGGGGGCGCCGATGGGGTGACAGAGGGAGCTCCCTCCCTCTGTCAAACACATTAAATGCCGCTGTCACTATTGACAGCGGCATTTAATGGGTTAAACTGCCGGAATCGGCGCAAGCTTCGATTCCTGCAGTTGCAGCAGGAGCCAGGCTGTGTAACAGTGACAGTACCCGCGCCATCACAGGACGGATATATCCGTCCTCCTGCGCGAACTAGCAGCTGCTGAGGACGGATATATCCGTCCTTCGGCGTTAAGGAGTTAAATATGACCTCCTGATGCTGCAAATTCAACAAATGACCATTTTAGTTCTGTTTACAACCTTTAAAATGTTTTGATCTCTGTTGTGCATAATAATTTGAAACAGTGCATTTTGAGTTTTTTACTTCTAAAAAAAATCTGTTATCATTAGGAGATTTGTTCAATAAAATTTTACTCCAACGGTTGATGGCTTGAAGATTATACTGACTGTCATTTGCATCGACTATTTAGGAAAATCAGCGAAAAATAAATAACATTTGCATAATAATTTGGTACGCAGTGTACAGAGGGTAGGGTGTGGCATTATCTATAAAGGGAAGTGTGTGTGTCAGATATTTTACAAATGAAATTCATCCGTTTTTAAAATGGACAAAGAAAAAAACGGATGCAAAACGGGTCAAAAAATCGGTCGTTAAAAACGGAAACATGTCCCGGAACGGATGCAAAACAGATGCAAAACAGACGAGAAAAACTGACCAAAACAGCCGTTTTTATCTTCCAACACTCGGACCCGGTCATATGAATAGAGCCTAAATGATGTTATCACGCTGCAAGTTATCAGAGCCAAGATAAGGCTTGCTACATCTGTACATACCTCAAAATGGTACATATGTGTAAAAACGACAACTTGTCCTGCAAAAACAAGACTCCATATTGTTGCCTTGAAAATGTAAAAATGCATTAGTTCCAGAATGCCAAAATAAAATAAAAAACTATTGTGTGGACCTAAAGCCCAAAAATTATTTGGTCCTATAAGTGAAATATTGACACAATACACATTGCTATCATGTTAGCTAGTAGTATACAATCACTGGAAGAAAATGTTTAAATGATCCCCAAAAAATGCAAATTCAGCAAATTAGTAATAGGTCGATTATCCTTAACTTTTATAATTATTTGTCATTAAATTAAACATCACGAATTTGATGATCATTGGAGCGTTTGCTAGCACCTCATTCCTTTTCTTCATCAAAGTCATACAGGTTATGTTACTCTGTATTACCTTCTGCAATGGAAAATCTTATGTGTCGCTTGACATCAGCGGCACAAATAGAATTAGAAGGGCCCCATAGCAAAGTCAGGAATGGGCTTCCGACTTTGACAGTAAATTGAGCTGCAGTAATGCAAACAGTAACATGCCAAATATTTACATCATGAGAGGGAGAGCATTGCCATACAGCAGATCTTCTGCACAAAGGAGAACCCACATAGTAGTCCTAGAAAGGAAAAAGCCACCACAAAAAGGAACAACCACAGTATCCTGCATCTGAGTGGACCTCCTCCGCCTATGGGCCATATAGCAGCAGCTACCGATACTACAGCTATAGACAGGCTTGAGATGTGCCAGTATATGTTTGTTTCTTCTTTGTAGATAATATATAAACTATTTTAAAAAATTAGCGTTTATGCTTTTGCTATTTTAAAATTTTTTTTTTTTACTTTAACAGTTTATAGGAGAGCTTAGACAAATGACCAAAAAATAGGCCAACTTTATGCCACAAAATGCTTTTTTTTATAAAAAAAAACAAACATCTGCAACTCCTTGAATTGGGGCGCAAACACCTTTTTTTTAACTGGCATACCCTACAGCAGTGTGTATTTCCTTTCCTATCTTAAGTCCGCGTCCCCACGGGTCGGATATGCTGTGTAAAACGACGTATCTGACCTAGATTCCACAGCACATACCGTCCAGAAAACGACTCCACATTGTGGTGTAGTTTATCGGGTGGCATTTCCGTTGCGGAAAGCAGCGCTAGAAAAAGTTAATTCTTACCCTTGTCATAGTCATGGCGACACACCCTTCCCTTTCACTTGACATGCAGTCCAGCCTCCCAGGATGGCGCTGCATCCCATGTGACTGCTACAGCCTGTGATTGACTGCAGCAGTCACATGGGAAGAACGATCATCCTAGGAGGCCGGCCTGGAAAAACAACAGAAGATAACGTCGCTATGACTATGCCTGGGTGGTAAGTATAAGGTTTTTTTCCAAGTTGCGATTTTTGCGGCAGAATCGCTGCGATTTTGACAAAAAATTAGTTGCAGGTTTTACATCACCATTAAATTCAAAGGGGAAAGCCCCCAACAGAAAAGCAACGAAAACGTAGCATAAATTGACATGCTGCAGATTTAAAATCTGCACCGCAGGAAAATTCATGAACGTTTTTGCAACGTTTTTTTTCCCCGTAGCATGGGATACTGTAAATGCTGTGGAATTTCCACATAGAATTCCGTTGTGGAAATTCCACAGCATTTTCGCTACGTGGGAACACGGCCTTAGAATTACCGTGTCTGCTTCACTATCCATGTCAACACACTGCAAGCACTTTGGAGCAAAGCCACCTAATTGACTACATTTGAATAATGCTGAATGTGCCAGACAAACTTGGTCTGAACAGAGACTTATTGCTAAGCATAGAATCTTGTTGTTGTTGAAGCATCACAATCTTAGGTCCCATGCACACGAACGTAAAAACGCCCGTAATCACGGGCCGTAATTACGGCCCGTAATTATGGGCCCATAGACTTCTATTGGCCACGGGTACCTCCCCATATGCTTATGGGAAGGTGCCCGTGCCGTTGAAAAATATAGAACATGTCCTATTTTAGGCCGTAATTACGGCACGGGCAGGCCCATAGAAGTCTATGGGGCTCCCGTAATTACCGGTGACTACGTGTGTGCACCCGTAATTACGGGAGAGTTGCTAGGCGATGTCAGTATATAGTCACTGTCCATGGTGCTGAAAGAGTTAAACGATCGGCAGTAACTCTTTCAGCACCCTGGACAGTGGCTACCGATCACAATATATACAAAGCTGTAAAAAAAAAAAAGACGTTCATAGTTACCCATAACTCCCTGCTTCTTCCTCCAGTCCGGCCTCCTGGGATGATGTTACAGCCCATGTGACCGCTGCAGCCAATCACAGGCCAATCACTGGCTGCAGCGGTCACATGGACTGCCGCGTCATCCAGGGAGGTCGGACTGGATGTCAAGAGAGGGACGCGTCACCAAGACAACGGCCGGGTAAGTATGAATTTCTTTTACTTTTATTACATAAAGGGCTGTCCCTTTACTGCAGTGTAATTTTGCAGCCAAAAACGTGCCCGTAAATACGGGTGGAATGCTGGTGACACCGGACCCGTATTTACGGGTACGGGTCCATAAATACTGGTGCAATACGTGTCGAATACGTGTGACCAAGGACCCGTATTTACGCCAGTATTTACGGGAGGACAAAAATACATTCGTGTGCATGAGGCCTTAGGCTATATTCACACGACAGTGAAAAAAAATGGCCATTAAAAACTGATCAACTGTCAGTTTTTCATGGCCATTTTGCATCAGTGTGACATCCATTTTGCATCCATTTTTCATGGCCGTTAAAAAAAACTGCTGAATTTCATTTGTCAGGCTTTTTTTATCCCAAACCCCTGAACTCACCCTAAGGAAGGTCACATGTTCACCTAGACACTATTTTCTCTGGCTTTCACAGCATAGACACCTTTGTTGATTCACTAGTTTTTCTGTATTGTTTTCTGGAGTATTTATAGCTTCTTGTGGATTGCAATATGTCCTCAGTACCTGTAGGCCGTGTACTTCTGCAATGGCTGATCTCTGGGCAATTTGGAGAGCCCTGTAGATGATGCCACACAGCCCCCCTGTAGATGATGCCACACACCTCTCCGTATACGATGCCACACAGCCCCCTGTAGATGATGCCACGCAGCCTCCCTGTATATGATGCCAGACAGCCTCCCTGTATATGATGCCACACATACCCCTGTAGATGACGCCACATAGCCCCTATGTAGATGATGCCACACAGCCCCGAAGTAGATGATGCCACACACCTCTCCGTATATGATGCCACACAGCCCCCTGTAGATGATGCCACACAGCCTCCCTGTAGATGATGCCACACAGCCTCCCTGTATATGATGCCAGACAGCCTCCCTGTATATGATGCCACACAGACCCCCTGTAGATGACACCACATAGCCCCTATGTAGATGAATCCACACAGCCCCGATGTAGATGATGCAACACAAACCCCGTGTAGATGATGCCACACACACACCCTCCCCCCTCACTTCTACTGGGAAACAGATGTCAAGATGATTTATGTGTTTAAAGAATATTTTTTAAGCCCATCTAAACAAGGAATCACAGCTGCATGTATATGCCACACAGACCCCCTGTAGTTGATGCCACACACCTCCCTGTATATAATGCCACACAGACCTTCCTGTAGATGACGCCACACAGCCCCGATGTAGATGATGCCCCACACACCCTGTGTAGAAGATGCCACACACACCCTCCCCCCCTCACTATAGGAATTTTCAGGGACTGTCTCTGTCAATTCTGGACAGCCCTGGAAAATTCACTACAGTTGACCACTATGTACAATGCCCCCTGTACTAGCACCACACTACCCTTGTAGTGAGCGCAACAATACAGTACATTTAACTTTCGGCTGCCCTACATACTCACTAATGTAGCGCCGTCTCTCGTCTTCTTCAGGTGTGGTCTCTCGTCTGCACGGGATCTGCAAAGGTGGAGCGATGACGTCATTGCATCGCCTTCACAGAACCCGTGAAGACGAGAGACCACACCTGAAGAAGATGGCGCTACATCGGTAAGTATGCCGCCGATAGCCAGCAAGGGAACTAGTAGTTCCCTTGCCAATCGCCATGTCACAGATCTGCTTTTAACGGTTGTTACATGTATTGGCAGCCATTAAAAACTGATCAATTGACCTCTATGGGGGCCATCTGGCCGTGAAAACGGCCAAAAATAGAACATGTCCTATTTTTTTTTGACGGACAATATTCACGGGCCATTAAAAGAACGGCCGTGTGAATACACCCATAGAACATCATTGTTTTGAAAATGGCAGTGTGACTGTCGTGTGAATGTGGCCTTAGGCTCTATTCACACGACAGGGTCCGAGTGTCGGCCGATAAAAAAGGCCATTTTGGCAACGCTGTGCCTGGGGATTAGCGATTCCGCTCCTACAGGGAGCAAAAAAAACAGCCTCCCCCTCCTCACATGCACTTCACGCATTGAAGAGGGGAAGAGAGCGAGCGGCAGAAAGCTCGTCCGTCACTTGGCTCACATCCGAGTGACAGACGTGCTTTACACGGCCCCATAGACTTCTATGGAAGCCGTGCGGTCGGGAAAACCGCAAAAATAGGGCATGCTCCATTCTTTAACGGGCAGGTTTAGCAGGCCGTCAAAAAATTGGCCGTGTGAATAGCCCCATTTGGGGTCTATTGTTCCTACTGCGGACGTGTGATGGCCGTTCAAAAATCGTCCGTCAAATGACCGGGAATCCCTGTCGTGTGAATAGGGCCTTAGGCTATGGTCAGTCTAGGTATTTTCTAACCAGGTCTGTTCTCTGTATATTTATTGAGCTGAACACAATAATGAGCGACTAATATGTAATATATACTCCAATATATACTTTATACTACAGATAAAATAGTAATACAGGTGAAATATAACTAAAATGAATAAATTTTTAGTAATATCTGCCGATATACTGTAGATCAATACGTTGCTTAGGGATCTCCAATTACATATATAATTTTGACAAAAACAATATGGCAATAAAAGAGGGAGAAAAGCCTGGTTCAAATCTTATCGTTTCTGCCTTTAATTCAGTGGCACTTCTTCCCTGAGTAATGTGAAACAGACTGCTTGGTAAAGATGTGCTGCCTGACAGCATCATTAGAAAGACTATGGTTCTTAGGCAGTGTATTCTTAGCAACTATACTGTCAGGCACAATTTATCTCTTCAGCAGAATGAAGAATTGGTACTCTGTAATTGGCAGCAGTTGCACAATGTCATTCTGCCATTCCTCATCTCAGACTGTTGTATTAGATTTTAATTACACTTAAATTATGAGGTGGAAAAATCCCCGTTCCATTTAAAACTGCAGCATAATAATAATCAGGGGCGGATTATAATAAGGGCAATCTGGGCAAGTGCCCGGGGCTCGAGGCTGGAAGGGGGCCCAGTTCGCCCCGGTTCTCCCGTATCAGCTATTAAAATTACAGCCGGTTCAGAGAACCGGAGGGAAGCGGAACCTCTCACCCAATTGTATGCGCATCCTTAGGATGCGGATACAATTGCTTACATTAGCGCTGGTGAGAAAGGGAACTATCCGTTCCTTTCCTCCTATTCGGCGCTTTACTAATGACACAGTCGGTGCGATGATGTCATCACGCCGACTGCACCGTTACGATGGATGACGCTGTCTGGTCTCTGACCACTCCTGCGGCGCTGGAGGAAGATGCGGGAACGGGGACAGGTGAGAATGTTTTGTTTTTTTCTCGGCAGCGTTGGGTCAATAGCTATCTATAGGGGACATTATCTACAGTGGGCATTGTAACTGCCGCTATCTACAAGGGGCATTGTAACTGGCACTATCTACAGGGGATATTATCTACAGAGGGCATTGTAACGGCGCTATCTACAGGGGGCATTGTGACTGGCCCCATCTACAAGGGGCATTATCTACAGAGTGCATTGTAACTGGCTCTATCTACAGGGGGCATTATCTACAGAGGGCATTGTAACTGGCACTATCTACAGGGGGCATTGTGACTGGCCCCATCTACAGGAGGCATTGTGACTGGCGCTATCTACAGGGCACATTATCTACAGTGGGCATTGTGACTGGTGCTATCTACAGTGGGCATTGTGACTGGTGCTATCTACAGGAGGCATTGTGACTGGCGCTGTCTACAGGGGGCATTGTGACTGGCACTATCTACAAGGGGCATTTTCTGCAGAGGGCATTGTAATCAGCACTATCTACAGGGGGCATTGTGACTGGTGCTATGTACAGGGGGCATAGTTAGTGTGTGTTGTTTTACTTTACAGTGTTTGACAATTTAATTCCTGGGCACAGTGTTTGGTACTATTATATTCAGGGGCACAGTGAATAATACTATTATATTGAGAGGCGCAGTGTATAGTACTATTATATTCAGGAGCACAGTGTATAGTACTATTATATTCAGGAGTACAGTGTATAGTACTATTATATTCAGGAGCACAGTGTATAGTACTATTATATTC
The DNA here is from genome assembly GCF_050947455.1 of Rhinoderma darwinii. NCBI lineage: Eukaryota > Metazoa > Chordata > Amphibia > Anura > Rhinodermatidae > Rhinoderma > Rhinoderma darwinii. Next base: position 340,036,263 of record NC_134689.1, read on the forward strand.
AGGAGCACAGTGTATAGTACGGTTATATTCAGGGGCACAGTGTATAGTACTATTATATTCAGGGGCACAGTGTATAGTACTATTATATTCAGGAGTGCAGTGTATAGTACTATTATATTCAGGAGCACAGTGTATAGTACTATTATATTGAGAGGCGCAGTGAATAGTACTATTATATTCAGGAGCACAGTGTATAGTACTATTATATTCAGGAGCGCAGTGCATAGTACTATTATATTCAGGAGCACAGTGTATAGTACTATTATATTCAGGGGCACAGTGTATAGTACTATTATATTCAGGAGCACAGTGTATAGTACGGTTATATTCAGGGGCACAGTGTATAGTACTATTATATTCAGGAGCACAGTGTATAGTACTATTATATTCAGGAGTACAGTGTATAGTACTATTATATTCAGGAGCACAGTGTATAGTACTATTATATTGAGAGGCGCAGTGTATAGTACTATTATATTCAGGAGCACAGTGTATAGTACTATTATATTCAGGAGCGCAGTGCATAGTACTATTATATTCAGGAGCACAGTGTATAGTACTATTATATTCAGGGGCACAGTGTATAGTACGGTTATATTCAGGGGCACAGTGTATAGTACTATTATATTCAGGGGCACAGTGTATAGTACTATTATATTCAGGAGTGCAGTGTATAGTACTATTATATTCAGGGGCGCAGTGTATAGTACTATTATATTCAGGGGTGCAGTGTATAGTACTATTATATTCAGGAGTACAGTGTATAGTGCTATTATATTCAGGAGCGCAGTGCATAGTACTATTATATTCAGGAGCACAGTGTATAGTACTATTATATTCAGGGGCACAGTGTATAGTACGGTTATATTCAGGAGCGCAGTGTATAGTACTATTATATTCAGGAGCACAGTGTATGATACTATTATATTCAGGAGTACAGTGTATAGTACTATTATATTCAGGAACACAGTGTATAGTACTATTATATTCAGGAGCACAGTGTATAGTACTATTATTCAGGAGCACAGCTTATAGTACTATTATATTCAGGGACGCAGTGTATAGTACTATTATATTCAGGGGCGCAGTGTATACTACTATTATATTCAGGAGCACAGTGTATAGTACTATTATATTCAGGAGTGCAGTGTATAGTACTATTATATTCAGGGGCGCAGTGTATAGTACTATTATATTCAGGGGTGCAGTGTATAGTACTATTATTCAGGAGCACAGCTTATAGTACTATTATATTCAGGGACGCAGTGTATAGTACTATTATATTCAGGGGCGCAGTGTATACTACTATTATATTCAGGAGCACAGTGTATAGTACTATTATATTCAGGAGTGCAGTGTATAGTACTATTATATTCAGGGGCGCAGTGTATAGTACTATTATATTCAGGAATACAGTGTATAGTACTATTATATTTAGGGGCACAGTGTATGATACTATTATATAGAAGAAACAACCCAAGCACTCAAGCGTATGAATGAATATGATATAGTATTTTTATTTCGTTTTTTTCTTTGTTTTTTCTTCACAAAGGTATTTATAGAATCAATACTTTTCTTCAAGCAGTGTTTTGAAGACACTTATTGTGCAATTTTTTTACAGGCGATTTAATTGGAAGTTTCAGCCGATCCAGGCCTTTATCACAATCGCTTTAACTAATATACAAGCTTAAAAACATAAAGTATAAGTATTACTGTATACATGCAAATATACAAGATATATAAAATGTATGCAAAAATATTCACTAGATGTATAGAAAACACATATAGTAAAGACATATTCCACTCACATAGACGTAAATTATTGAAGGATACATTACAAAGCGAGTAGAATTACCAGAATTTTCGTTCATATTATATCTCTTTACTGCTTCCTTTAACTTACCTATCCACACCACCGGTATCTTATGGTATGGTCCTGAGGGGTATTTTGTTAGTACCCCTCCATCTAACAAACATGTTGTTTAACCTTTTATTGCAATCCAGTGTATTTTTTCTGTATGCAATATCTCTTGTACCCTATTGTTTATAGGTAATACTGCTAAACTGATACATAATTAGCACTGAAAACTTTCAGTAATAATATTCTTGGTTCTTTTTGATGCTTTCATAATGCAGCTTCATTTTTGTCATCTAACTATTCGCTTTGTAACATATCCTTCAATAATTTACATCTATGTGAGTGGAATATGTCTCCACTATATGTGTTTTCTATACATCTAGTGAATATTTTGTTTTTTTGCATAAATTTTATATATCTTGTATATTTGCATGTATACAGTAATACTTAGACTTTATGTTTTTCCTCTTGTATATTAGTTAAAGCAATTGTGATAAAGGCCTAGATCGGCTGAAACGTCCAATTAAATCGCCTGTAAAAAAATTGCACGATAAGTGTCTTCAAAACACTGCTTGAAGAAAAGTATTAGTTCTATAAATACCTTTATGAAGAAAAAACAAAGAAAAAAACAAAAATACTATATCAGATTCATTTATACGCTTGAGTGCTTGGGTTGTTTGTTCTATATATATTGTGGGTTGTCCAAACCCGAACACTCACAGCACCTGAACATTCCAGCCAGGAGTGCAATCCAATATTTTTTGCATATGATACTATTATATTCAGGGACACAGTGTATAGTACTATTATATTCATTGTATGATACTTTTATATTTAGAAGCATAGAGTGTGGCATCATGAGAATTTTATCTTCGTTTACAGGTGCGGAAATGTTGGAAAAGTGAGGAGCCGAAGACATCTGAGCTGTGAACTGCAGAATTGGGTCGGGAGCTGTCGTTTTATGTCATACAAATTTATACAGCAGGGGTTAAACTGAATTTGCAAATGATCTCTGTACTGAACTGTATTTGTTCTGGTTCTGTATATATGTACTGAGCTTGGTTCTGGTGCTGTATATATGTACTGAGCTTTGTTCTGGTGCTGTATATATATACTGAGCTTGGTTCTGGAGTTATATATATGTACTGAGCTTGGTTCTAGTGCTGTTTATATGTACTGAGCTTGGTTATGGGGCTGTATATATGTACTGAGCTTGGTTCTGGTGTTGTATATATGTACTGAGCTTGGTTCTGAGTCTGTATATTTGTACTAAGCTTGGTTCAGTGTCTGTATGTTTGTACTGAGCTTGATTCTGTGTCTGTATATATTTACCTTCTATTAAGGTAAAAGTATATGTTAAATCTACTTTTAGCTTAAGAGAAGGTAAATATATACAGTTATAACTAAACTAAAAAAAAAAAACATGGAGGAATCTCAGTTTTTCCAATTCACCCATTATATGGTACTTTAAATGGTGCCAATAAAAACTACAACTCCTCCGCAAAAAAATAATCCTTCACACACCAAACCATTGACGTAAAAATAAAAAAGTTATAAAGCTCCTGACCACTTTAGTGTCTCAAAGTATTCTACTTTTTCTCTTCTATATGGCTCATTCTGCTTTTACAGCTAATTTAAAACCGTGCCAGATCTGTATCCGCCTAAACAGAAATCTGCAAATATATACGGTACATCGTCTTCAAAGTTCTGTCTTCGGAGTTCGGGGGGGGGGAGGGGCCCGGACTTGAAAAAGTGCCCGGGGCCCAAGGTGCCCTTAATCCGCCCCTAATAATAATAATTAATTTAAAAAAAGCAACACATAAAAAGCAGTGATCCAGCATCTAGCTGCCATCTTCAGCTTTCTTGACAGCTGTGGAGATTAGGCATGTCACCCACTGGCCACACATTAAGGTAGCTAAACAGCAAACACTGGAGTAGAAGTACATTATTTCCCTTTAACCCCTTAATGACCGGGCATGTTTGTACCTTAATGACCAAGCCAGATTTGTCAAATCTGGTATGTCTGACTTTATCAGAGAATAACTCTGTGAAAGTTTTGAATATCCAAGTAATTCTGACATTGTTTTTTCGTCACATGTTGTACTTTATTTTAGTGGTAAAAGTAGACTGATACGATTTGCGGAAATTAATTAAAAAATAGAAAAATGGAAGAAATTTTGTAAAAATTACCATTTTCCCCTATTTTTAACTGCAATATGTCACATATGTACACACATACTGTACAATTTTTTTAATTCAATATATATTTCTATCGCTTTACTCCATTTTGGCAGCACTTTTTAAAAAATTAAATACATTTTCAGCAATTTAGAGGACTTACAAATTGAATAATAATTTTATAAATTTTGAAGTACATTTTGTTTTCCTGCACCAAGCCAGGTTTTCAGAGGCTCATAGGTGTCAGAATGGTGGAAACCCCCACAAATGACCCCATTTAGAAAACTAGACCCCTTAAGGTATTTACCTAAGGGTATAGTAAGTATTTTGACCCCACAGTTTTTTGCTAAATTGAATACATAGCAGGTGAAAAAAATAATAATTTCACTTTTTTTCATAAAAGTATCAGTTTGAAGACCAATTTCTTTGTAAAGCGACCATGAGAATGAAGAAACACACCACAAAGTCTATCACCCTGTTTCTCCTGTTTTCAAAAATACCAACATTGTGGCCCTAATGCGCTGCCTGGACACACGGCAGGACCCAAAAGGGAGGGAGCACCCGGAGGCTTTCAGGACTCATATTTCGGTTGAAAATGTTTTAGGCCCCACTGTACATTTGGAGAGGCTTTGAGCTGCCAGAACGATAGAAACTCCCCATAAACGACCCCATTTAGAAAACTAGACCCCATAAGGTATTTATTTAGGGGTATAGTAATTATTTTGACCCCACAGTTCTTTGCTAAATTTAATGCATATCAGGTGAAAAAAATAATAATTTCACTTTTTTCATAAAAGTATTTGTTTGAAGACCGATTTCTTTGTAAAGCGACCATGAAAATGAAGAAACACACCCCAAAATCTATCACCCTCTTTCTCCTGTTTTCAAAAATACCCACATTGTGGCCCTAATGCGTTGTTTGGACACCCGGAGGCTTTCAGGACTCATATTTTGCTTGAAAATGTTTTAGGCCCCACTGTACATTTGGAGAAGCTTTGAGCTGCCAGAACGATAGAAACTCCCCATAAACTACCCCATTTCGAAAACTAGACCCCTTAAGGTATTTATCTAGGGGTATAGTTAGCATTTTGACCACACAGGTTTTTCGCTAAATATATTGAAATTAGTCTGTAAGAATTAAAATGTACTTTTTTTCTGAAACAACATAGAAATTTTTATTATTTACAAGGAATAACGAAGAAAATGCACCCCAACATTTGTAAAGCAATGTCTCCCGATTACGACAATACCCCATATGTGGTAATAAACTGCTGTTTGGACCCACAGCAGGGCTCAGAAGGGAAGGAGCGCCATTTGGATTTATGATTTTGCTGGAATGGTTTTCGGTGCCATGTCGCATTTGCAATGCACTGGAGGGACCAAAACAGTGGAAACTCACCAAAAGTGACCCCATTTTGGAAAAACCTTCAAGGAATTTCTAGGTGTATAGTGAGCATTTAGACCCCACGGGTCTTTTGCAGAGTTTATTGGAATTAGGGCACAAAAATTAATATCAACATTTTTTCCACTAAAATGTTGCATTTTCTCATTTTCACAAGGGATAAAGGAGGAAAAAAACAACCATTTTTTTTATAAAGCAATTTCTCCCGAGTACGGAAATACCCAACATGGGGTCATACGTTTTTTCATTAGAAATGAATTAACCCTTTCAGGACTGATCCATTTTTTGCTTTCATATTTTAGATTTTCACTCCCCGCTTTCCAAGAGCCATAACTTTTTTATTTTTCCATCAATAGAGTGGTGTGAAGGCTTATTTGTTGCGGGACAATCTGTAGTTTTCATTGGTACCATTTTGGGGTACATGCGATTTTTTTTTTATCACTTTTTATAAAAAATGTTTGCAATCCTGAGCAAAAAACAGGAATTCTGACACAGTTTTTTAGTTTTTTTTTTTGCGGCGCTCACCGTACGCTATAAATGACATTTTTACTTTATTCTGCGGGTCGGTATGATTACGGCGATACCAGATGTATATAGGTTTGGTCCTTTTTTTTTGCGTTTGCGCAATAAAATGACTTATTTATAAAAAAAAAAAATTCTGTGTCACCATATTCTGAGAGCCGTAATTTTTTAATTTTTTAGTCAAAAAAGCTGTGTAAGGGCTTGTTTTTTGCGGGACGGATAGAAGTTTTTATTGGTACTATTTTCGGGTATATGCAACTTTTTGATCACTTTTTATTCTTTATTTAGGGAGCGGTGGTGACCCAAAAAATTGCGATTCTGTCGTAGTTTTTTATTGATTTTTTTGGGGGTGTTCATCGTGCGGGAAAAATAACATTATAGTTTTATAGTTGGGGTCGTTACGAACGCGGTGATACCAAATATGTGTACTTTTTTAACGTGTTCATTTTTTTTCTATAATAAAACTCTTATTATAGGAAAAAAAGCATTTAGTGTTTATAGAACTTCTAACTTTTATTTTTACACTTTTTTTAAAACATTTTTATTACTTTTTTTTACTTTTTTAACTTGTCCCACTAGGGGACACTTAGTCTTGCAGCTTTGATCGCTGCTAGAGTACATTACACTACACACGTAGTGTGATGTACTCTAACTGTCATTGTGACGTGACTGTCACACTGACAGGAAGCAGAGGAGGAACGGCCGGAGGCTGTTCCTCCGAGGCTTCCGTGCATGGCAACCCGGAGGTCATTATCTGACCTCCGATTGCCGTGACAAGCATCGGTAGCCCCCACGATCACTTCGTGGGGGCTGCTGATGTGCTTCAAACCACTTAAATGCGGCGACGGCAATCCGTCGCCGCACTTAAGGGGTTAACTGCCGAAATCAGCGGCGATGGTCCGCTGTCCGGCGAGACTGATGTCTCAGCTGTCGGGGACAACTGTCAGCGCGGGTCTGTCACTCTGTGTTTACACAGAGTGACAGTTTGAAATGCGGACGAAAATGCACGTCCTGGTGCGGGAACTAGCACCCGACCATGACGTTCATTTTCGTCCTTGGTCGTTAAGGGGTTAAAGAGGCTCTGTCACCAGATTTTGCAACCCCTATCTGCTATTGCAGAAGATAGGCGCTGCAATGTAGATTACAGTAACGTTTTTATTTTTAAAAAACGAGAATTTTTGGCCAAGTTATGACCATTTTTGTATTTATGCAAATGAGGCTTGCAAAAGTACAACTGGGCGTGTTTACAGTAAAAGTACATCTGGGCGTGTATTATGTGTGTACATCGGGGCGTTTTTACTTCTTTTACTAGCTGGGCGTTAGGAATGGGAGTGTATGATGCTGACGAATCAGCATCATCCACTTCTGTTCGTTAACACCCAGCTTCTGGCAGTGCAGACACACAGCGTGTTCTCGAGAGATCACGCTGTGACGTCACTCACTTCCTGCCCCAGGTCCTGCATCGTGTCGGCCACATCGGCACCAGAGGCTACAGTTGATTCTGCAGCAGCATCAGCGTTTGCAGGTAAGTAGCTACATCGACTTACCTGCAAACGCCGATGCTGCTGCAGAATCAACTGTAGCCTCTGGTGCCGATGTGTCCTCGCTCGTCCGACACGATCCAGGACCTGGGGCAGGAAGTGAGTGAGTGGATGATACTTCTCGTCAGAACGCCCAGCTAGTAAAATTAGTAAACACGCCCCGATGTAACACACATAATACACGCCCAGTTGGACTTTTACTTTAAACACGCCCAGTTGGACTTTAGCAAGCCTCATTTGCATAAATACAAAAATGGTCATAACTTGGCCAAAAATGCTCGTTTTTTAAAAATAAAAACGTTACTCTTATCTACATTGTAGCGCCGATCTGCTGCAATAGCAGATAGGGGTTGCAAAATCTGGTGACAGAGCCTCTTTAAGTATAGTTCACATGATTTTTATATTTTTTTTTTATAAGAAACTTTATTGTAATTGAAATGAAAATTGATTGATTTGTTGGCAGACGAATATTATACATTGTAAACAGGGGCGGATTAAGGTTACCATGGGCCCTGGGCACTTCTTCAAGTCTGGGCCCCCTCCCCCCAAACTCTAAAGACAGAACTTTGAAGACGCTGTACCGTATATATTTGCAGATTTCTGTTTAGGCGGACACAGTTCTGGCACAATTTTGAATTCGCTGTAAAAGCAGAATGAGCCATACAGAAGAGGAAAAGCAGAATATTTTGAGAGACTAAAGTGGTCAGGAGCTTTATAACTTTTTTATTTTCACGTCAATGGAGTGGTGTGTGAAGGATTATTTTTTTTGCGGGAGGAGTTGTAGTTTTTATTGGCACCATTTAAAGTACCATATAATGGGTGAATTGGGAAAAACTGAGATTCCTCCATGGTTTTTTGTGTTTCGTTTTTAATGTATATATTTACCTTCTCTTAAGGTAAAAGTAGACTTTCTCATCTACTTTTACTTTAAGAGAAGGTAAATATACAGTATACAGCCCCAGAACCAAGCTCAGAACAAATATACAGACCCAGAACCAAGCTCAGTAATGATATACAGCAACAGAACCGAACTCAGTACATATATACAGCACCAGAACAAATACAGTTCAGTACAGAGATCATTTGCAAATTCAGTTTAACCCCTGCTGTATAAATTTGTACGACATAAAACAACAGCTCCCAGTATAGACTGAACAATGGTTAGGTTATGCTGGGAGTTGCTAATTAGCAAAAAAGAATGCTACCATCCATCACCTCGCTCATACACTGACTACAGTACTGATCAGTCACAGGGAGAATAAACATTTACATTGAGTGACTCACAGGTGATGTCTCAGATTCTTTTTCATTCTGTTTTCTCTTTTTTTCTCCATGCGGTCCAGACTTCTTCCGGGCACAGCCCATTTCTCCAGTGTGCAGCTCAAATTTCTTCAGCTCCTCACTTTTCCAACATTTCCGCACCTATAAATAAAGATTAAATTTCTCATGATGCCACACTCTATGCTTCTAAATATAATAGTATCATAAACTATGCCCCTGAATATAATAGTACTATACACTGTGCCCCTGAAAATAATAGTACTATACACTGTGCCCCTGAATATAATAGTACTATACACTGTACTCCTGAATATAATAGTACTATACACTGCGCCCCTGAAAATAATAGTACTATACACTGTGCTCCTGAATATAATAGTACTATACACTGTGCCCCTGATTATAATAGTACTATACACTGTACTCCTGAATATAATAGTACTATACACTGTGCACCTGAATATAATAGTACTATACACTGCTCCCCTGAAAATAATAGTACTATACACTGTGCTCCTGAATGTAATAGTACTCTACACTGTGCTCCTGAATATAATAGTACTGTACACTGTGCCCCTGAATATAATAGTACTATACACTGTACTCCTGAAGATAATAGTACTATACACTGTGCACCTGAATATAATAGTACTATACACTGTACCCCTGAAAATAATAGTACTATACACTGTGCTCCTGAATATAATAGTACTATACACTGTACTCCTGAATATAATAGTACTATACACTGTGCTCCTGAATATAATAGTACTATACACTGTGTCCCTGAATAGAATAGTACTATACACTGTGCTCCTGAATATAATAGTACTATACACTGTGCCCCTGAATATAATAGTACTATACACTGTGCCCCTGAAAATAATAGTACTATACACTGTACTCCTGAATATAATGGCACTATACACTGTGCCCCTGAATATAATAATACTATACACTGTGCCCCTGAATATAATACTACCATACACTGCGCCCCTGAATATACTACCATACACTGCGCCCCTGTATATAATAGTATTATAGACTGTGCCCATGAATGAAATTGTGTCAAACATTGTAAAGTAAAACACCACACACTAACATTGCCCCCTGTAGATAGCAACGTCACAATGCCCCCTGTAGATAGTGCCAGTTACAATGCCCTTTGTAGATAATGTCCCCCGTAGATAGCGCTAGTTACAATGTCCTCTGTAGATAATGTCCCCTGTAGATACTGCCAGTTATAATGCCCTCTGTAGATAATGTCCCCTGTAGATAGCGCCAGTTACAATGCCCTAAGTAGATAATTACCCCTGTAGATAGCACCACTTACATTGCCCTGTGTAAATAATGCCCCATGCAGCTATTGCCCCCCAACGCTGCCCGCCGACTATGTGATTAGTAAAGCGCCGAATGGGAGGAAGGGAACGGATAGTTGCCTGTCTCGCCAGCGCTACTGTAAGCAATCGTATCCGCATCCTAAGGATGCGGATACAATTGGGTGAGAGGTCCCGCTTCACTCTGGTTCTCTGAATCGGCTGTAAATTTAACAGCCGGTACGGGAGAACCGGGGCAAACTGCTTGCCCTCATTATAATCCGCCCCTGATTGTAAATACACATTACACTTACATTGTTTTAATTTTAACTACCACTGTTATCATAAGCATGCTCTGCCTAGGGTAACAAAATCTCTAAAGAGGGAAATGTTCAATTCCGTACTGCTGAAGACCTAATGAACAATAGGTCACATCAGTGACGACAGATGAAGAAAACACATACTATCATTTAAAATGTTGGCAGGTATGGGATGAAATAGGAGTGTAGCTAGGGAAATGGCTGTTGGGGCATGTGTCGCGTGTGCCAGGGGGTGCCAACAATCTTTAACCCCTTGACGCATTATCACGTACATGTACGTGATAAGTGTCATAGGGAAGTATGGAGGGCACTTACGGGCTGAGCGCACTCCATACTCAGGATGTCTCAGCTGTGTATTACAGCTGACACCTAGGACTAACGGCCAGGAACGGTGATAGCGCTGTTCCTGGTCATTTAACCCCTCAAATGCTATGGTTAATCGCGACCGTAGCATCTGAGGCGTTGAATGGAGGGGGACAGCTCATAGCCCCGAAATGTGATCGGGGGTGACGATGTCATGGCAGCTCCAGGGCCCTAATGAAGGCCCCAAGGACTGCCTTCACTCTGCCTCTGTTAAGCCCAGCATGTGGCATCGCTTAACAGAAGCCTGTAAAAATGCCAATATACTGCAATACATTAGTTGGACTGGTTCAAGTCCCCTAGGTAGGGGGGTAATAAAATGTGTAAAAAAAAAAAGTTTAATAAAGTTATTAGTAGTGAAAAAAAAATAAAAGAAACTAAAAGTTCGAAACAAAACCCTTTTTTCCATTTTCCCTCTGAAGTAATGTAAAAAATAAATAACATTAACAAAATTGGTATTGCCGTGTCCGAAAAAGTTCGGACTATTACAATATATTACAAGTTCGTAATATTACAATATACCATTATTTAGCTTGCACAGTGAATGCCGTGAAAAACAAAAAAATTCAACTGCCAAAATCTTTTTTTGGTCACCTAAGCTCTAAAAAAAATGTAATAAAAAGTGATCAAAAAGTTGTATGTACCAAAAAATTTTACCAATAAAAACTACAGCTCATCCCGCAAAAAATAGGCCCACACACCGCTCAATCCAAACAAAAATAAAAAAGTTATGACTCTCGGAATGTGGCGTAACAAAACTATTTTATTTAACAAATAGTTTTTTTTCATTGTAAAAATAGTAAAACATAAAATAAACACTATAAATTTGGTACCACCGTAATTGTATTAACCCACATTTTTACCGCACGGTGCAAGCCGTAAAAAACGGAAGCCAAAAAACAATGAGGAATCACAGTTTTTTTTACATTTCAGCCGGGAAATATTTTTTTTCCATTTCCCAATACATTATATGGTACTTTAAATGGTACCAGCAGAAACTAAAACTCCTCCCACAAAAAATAACCCCTCACACTGCTCCATTGACGGAAATATAAAAAAGTCATGACTCTTGGAAGGCGAAAAACAAAAATTAAAAAATGGCTCAATCCTTAAAGAGGCTCTGTCACCAGATTTTGCAACCCCTATCTGCTATTGCAGCAGATAGGCGCTGCAATGTAGATTACAGTAACGTTTTTATTTTTAAAAAACAAGCATTTTTGGCCAAGTTATGACCATTTTTGTAGTTATGCAAATGAGGCTTGCAAAAGTCCAAGTGGGTGTGTTTAAAAGTAAAAGTCCAAGTGGGCGTGTATTATGTGCGTACATCGGGGCGTTTTTAATACTTTTACTAGCTGGGCGTTCTGATGAGAAGTATCATCCACTTCTCTTCAGAATGCCCAGCTTCTGCCTGATCACGCTGTGACGTCACTCACAGGTCCTGCATCGTGTCAGACGAGCGAGGACACATCGGCACCAGAGGCTACAGTTGATTCTGCAGCAGCATCAGCGTTTGCAGGTAAGTAGCTACATCGACTTACCTGCTAACGCCGATGCTGCTGCAGAATCAACTGAAGCCTCTGTTGCCGATGTGTCCGACACGATGCAGGACCTGTGAGTGACGTCACAGATCTGCACTGCCAGAAGCTGGGCGTTCTGAAGAGAAGTGGATGATACTTCTCGTCAGAGCGCCCAGCTAGTAAAAGTATTAAAAACGCCCCGATGTACGCACATAATACACGCCCACTTGGACTTTTACTTTTAAACACACCCACTTGGACTTTTGCAAGCCTCATTTGCATAACTACAAAAATGGTCATAACTTGGCCAAAAATGCTTGTTTTTTAAAAATAAAAACGTCACTGTAATCTACATTGCAGCGCCTATCTGCTGCAATAGCAGATAGGGGTTGCAAAATCTGGTGACAGAGCCTCTTTAAGGGGTAAAGATTATGTCCAGGTGGTTTAAGGCCTAGGCAGGGCACTCCTTGAAAAGATGAAACAAAGCACCAGGAATGATTAAAAAAAAAAAATCTTTACTCAAATCAGTTGTTGGGGCATGTGCCCTTGGTGCCAAGGGGTGCCAACAAACTTTAAGATTAGGTCCAGGTGGTATAAGGCCTAGGCAAGGTAGTCCTGTAAAAGATAAAGCAAAACACCAGGAATGATTTTCAAACAAACTCTTTACTCAAATCAGTCTTACTTCTTACCCGTTCACAGCAACAAAAATAACATTTCTCATTTGTTGAGAGGCACAGTCACTTAATGCAGATTCCAGTCAGTTCAGGCAGGCGATGGTGGCTGGCGTGTTACTTCCAGAGGTCAGAGTCAAGGGCAGCAGCGCTTCTAAAAAAGGCTGGGACCCATAGCAAACTTTTAGATGGGTCCCCTACGCCAAGCAAGTACATTTACTGTCTCCATGTAAAAGTTAAGACATCGTGACGCCTGTAACCTGTATCCATAAATGCACCAGTCCTGTCCCCAAATAATTTGTCCCGGTCGTAAATACAGTGAAGGAAATAAGTATTTGATCCCTTGCTGATTTTGTAAGTTTGCCCACTGTCAAAGACATGAACAGTCTAGAATTTTTAGGCTAGGTTAACTTTACTAGTGAGAGATAGATTATATAAAAAGAATTAAAAAAAATCATTGTCAAAATTATATATATTTATTTGCATTGTGCACAGAGAAATAAGTATTTGATCCCTTTGGCAAACAAGACTTAATACTTGGTGGCAAAACCCTTGTTGGCAAGCACTACAGTCAGACATTTTTAGTAGTTGATGATGAGGTTTGCACACATGTTAGATGGAATTTTGGCCCACTCCTCTTTGCAGATCATCTGTAAATCATTAAGATTTCGAGGCTGTCGCTTGGCAACTCGGATCTTCAGCTCCCTCCATAAGTTTTCGATGGGATTAAGGTCTGGAGACTGGCTAGGCCACTCCATGACCTTAATGTGCTTTTTTTGAGCCACTCCTTTGATGCCTTGGCTGTATGTTTCGGGTAATTGTCGTGCTGGAAAACCCAGCCACGAGCCATTTTTTATGTCCTGGTGGAGGGAAGGAGGTTGTCACTCAGGATTTTACGGTACATGGCTCCATCCATTCTCCCATTGATGCGGTGAAGTAGTCCTGTGCCCTTAGCAGAGAAACACCCCCAAAACATAATGTTTCCACCTCCATGCTTGACAGTGGGGACGGTGTTCTTTGGGTCATAGGCAGCATTTCTCTTCCTCCAAACACGGCGAGTTGAGTTAATGCCAAAGAGCTAAATTTTAGTCTCATCTGACCACAGCACCTTCTCCCAATCACTCTCAGAATCATCCGGATGTTCATTCGCAAACTTCAGATGGGCCTGTACATGTGCCTTCTTGAGCAGGGGGACCTTGCGGGCACTGCAGGATTTTAATCCATTACGGCGTAATGTCTTACCAATGGTTTTCTTGGTGACTGTGGTCCCAGCTGCCTTGAGATCATTAACAAGTTCCCCCCGTGTAGTTTTCGGCTGAGCTCTCACCTTCCTCAGGATCAAGGATACCCCACGAGGTGAGATATTGCATGGAGCCCCAGATCGATGTCGATTGACAGTCATTTTGTATGTCTTCCATTTTCTTACTATTGCACCAACAGTTGTCTCCTTCTCACCCAGCGTATTACTTATGGTTTTGTAGCCCATTCCAGCCTTGTGCAGGTCTATGATCTTGTCCCTGACATCCTTAGAAAGCTCTTTGGTCTTGCCCATGTTGTAGAGGTTAGAGTCAGACTGATTAATTGAGTCTGTGGAGAGGAGTCTTTTATACACGTGACCATGTAAGAGCTGTCTTTAATGCAGGCACCAAGTTGATTTGGAGCGTGTAACTGGTCTGGAGGAGGCTGAACTCTTAATGGTTGGTAGGGGATCAAATACTTATTTCTCTGTGCGCAATGCAAATAAATATATATAATTTTGACAATGTGATTTTTTTTTTTTTTTATATATATAATCTATCTCTCACTGGTAAAATTAAACTAGCCTAAAAATTCTAGACTGTTCATGACTTTGACAGTGGGCAAACTTACAAAATCAGCAAGGGATCAAATACTTATTTCCTCCACTGTACATATGATAATTTACCTCTCAATAATACAGTCATTCACTTATATATATATATATATCAACAAAGAAATCATCACAGCACTCCAGCAGTAGTTGCAAAAAGAATTGTGGTTATTTTAACCCATGAGGAAATTGCTAAGTTTCAGTCCTCTCAGCAGGACCTTTCTCAAGCAATAGTGATATGTGTCAACCAGGATTTTATACCCTTCGCTTGTAATTACATAATCAGTGGTCATTAGTACAAAAAAACATTAAAAAACAAATAATAGTGTAGTTTAAATACAATAAAAATATATATTCATTGTATATACATGTTATACATATATCAAATAAAGTGCACAGTGAAAATGCACCATATACTTAGTTTAAAATAGTAAATTGTCAAAATTCTATGCATATTTATAAGGAGGAGGAAATACGAGCCACTCACCAGTCCCACAGTCTTGGACACATATTGGTAATAACACCCCTAATGATCCACTAATTCAACAGCGTCTACCAGAGTCAGCAGCGCATGCGTAATGGCCGATTATGTAATGGATATCAGAGAGCCAATCCAGCTGAAGCGTCACTCGTTACTATAGTGTTTACACATATCGGCCAATCGCAGCCTAGCATAGGCCGGTGTCAAGGCAACGCTGTCACTTCGTAGCGGCGCATCTCACACTTCAGCAAAGTGTATGTAGTATATGTAGAATATATATATACCACAAAGATCATTATAACCAATAATACCAGTGCTCATGTAGTGGTCACATACCAGTTCTACCATAATGCTCTACAGAGTTTTATTGCGCTGTAAATAAAATGCAATGTTTGCAGTAAAATTACATCACGTGACTCACAGGTGACGTCTTCTCTAGTTGAACTCATTTACTTTCCCTTTTCTCTCCATCCGAACAAGACCGCCATGACAACTTCTCCTGGCCACAACTCATTGCTGCAGAGTTTGCTACAAGACATCTGTAGCTCTTAGCTTTTACAGCACATCCTCACCCTGTACAGAAACTTCACATTTTTCCATGCTGCCACCTTTAACAGTGCCCTACTGCTGCAAAAGTAGTGCGACACAGAGTGCCAACAAAAATAGTAATGGCAAACGGATAGTGCTCCATACTGTAATAGTGCCCCCTTAGTGTCCTACACAGTAATAGTGCCCCCATTTGTAAAGTACACCATAATAGTACCCTGCATAGTAATGGTGTCCCCTTTTGGGAAGTACAGAGAAATAGTGCCCCCACACAACACAATAATAGTGCCTCTTTGTGTCCCACACACTTTCAAAGTGCCCTATTTGTGTGGAACACAGTAATAGTGCCCCCACACAGTGATGATGCCCCATTAGTACCCCCTCACAGTAATAATGCTCCATTAGTGCCCAGAAACAGTAAGAATTCTCCCTTAGTGCCCCCACATAGTAAGGATGCCCCCTTAGTTCCTCAACATGGAAATGGTGCCCCTTTAGTGCTTTCCTCACAGAAATTATGTTTACAGTACCCCTGTTCACAGCAGTGATGCCTATTAGTGCCCCCTACAGAGTAGTGATGCCCCCTTAGTGCCCTTAACACAGTAGTGATGTCCTTTTAGTGCCCCTGACAGAGAAGGGATGCCTCCTTGGTGCCCACAGTAATGACACCCCCTTAGTGCCTGTCCACACAGAAATAGTGCCCCTTTAAAATAATGAAAGTAATGCTCACCTTGCCCCATTCCCACAATGAACGGCCTCACTCTTCAGGTGAATGGTGCAGCAGGGAGCTGATTTGTTCCACCATTGTATTCAATTGTATTTCTCCTGAGGACCGCGGGGGGCCCATAGCAGGTACGTCTTTACAAATTCCAGACCGTGAACTAGGCCTCAACAGGCTGCCTAACTGCACTACTCCACTCTGTGGGGAAACTCCTGCCCGTCACCTGCAACTCACAGCAGTTCACTGGCTCCTTCCTGTCACTTTTCAATGCTCCTGAAAGCCCCTTCAGACTTTTTCGCGCATACTGTACACTACTCGGTGGGAACAACCGCCTTTTATGCACTAAGCATCTCCACCAGCATGAGGACGTGCATAGCCATATGGGTCACGTCCTCTACGCTGTTATGGCACAATAATGCTACTAACTCTGATGGCCTTTCAGGCAGTTTTTCCCTGCGGCAAATAATTTAGACATGAACGAGCCAACCATCATTACCTGTACCTGCCAAGAGAAATAATATTACAGTGAAACAGTACTATAAACATTAATAACTTCTTGGATACCGCTCCTAGAGAGAAACAAAGCAAGTTAAACACATATTTAAAGAGACAGTGCACATAAATAAATACATATATATATATATATATATATATATATATATATATATATATATATATATATACATATATGTAGGTAGGTGTACCCTGAGGAAATTTTGCTGTGACAGCAAACATCTTTGTCCTAAGGGTAGAAAAGCCTGTCTACATCACTGGATTGAAACCAATGGACTTACATACGAAGTAAAGGATGTATACCAAGCTCATAAGAAGTTTATCTGAGAAGAGTTTGATGACAGAAGGTAGCTTAGTAGATCTTATGGCTCAAGGGAGAGATTCTCAAAAAGAGTAATTGAAATGCTTGTAATCCAGATAAGTGAATGCTTTAAAAGGCAAGGAACTCTGCAAGAGTAAGTATAAACACTGAACAGAGAGGCTCGGTGGAATTGAACCCAGACCACGTGGTAGGACAGGGAGTAAATTTCTCAGTGTCAAGTACAAATTAAAAAGGTGGGTAAGGAGGATTGGGTAGAAAATATTAATTCATGCCATGCTCACCATCTGGGCTGAATTTCTAAAAACAAGGTACTGTTAATATATTCTCAATTGAATGGTTAAGACACCTGCATATCTATTAGAAAGATTACATTTCACCTAGAAACTATCTACACAACTCCACTTTGTCTAGAATAACAAATTACCCATAGTGTCTACTGATGCTTGAATGTTCTGTGAACAGAGACGGTTTCCTCAATCTATCACACTGCAAGCAGAACACAAAATTACTTGTCCATTTGTGCAGAAATTTCTATTTGTAATAGTGCACCTCACACCACCATGGCAATTAGATCTGTGCCCCCTGGGGCAGCAATGTTCCATATTCAGTATTTCTGTATACTCAGAACCTTTTATCACCTTGTAGCAGAGGCAACAACTCTCCAAGTTCTGCCTGAATAATTGCAGAAGCATCTTTATCGCTTACTACCATGGAAAGAGTAAATTCCCATAACATGAACTTTTAATATATTGCAATAAGAGTTCTGTTTATATTTACAATATATTTGGAAATGTTCCTCTTTATGATAATCAACCTGCTGAATACTGATTTGCTGCAGGGCAGCCTGGTGGATGCAGTGAGAAGTAAGAACATAAGGTGGAAAAGATAATGTCGAGTGGAAAAATTACATTAGCATGAATACTGATGTGTGTATATGTACACTGTGTAGTCAAAAGTATGTGGACACCCCTCCAAATTATTGATATCAGGTGTTTCTACCTCACCCATTGCAAATAGGTGTATAATATTAAGCACATAGCCATGTAAATCTCCCTAGACAAATATTGGTAGTAATATGATGAAACTTTAAACGTGGCACTGTTGTAGGATGCCCCCTTTGCCACAAATAAGTTTGTGTTTGTGAAATTTCTGATTTGCTAGATCTGCCCCAATCAACTGCAAGCGCTATTAACTACTAAGTGGAAGCCTCTAGAAGTAAAATGAAGCCGTAGACCATTAAAACTCAAAGAGAGTGGCCACCGAGTGCTAAAGCGGGTTGCGCGCAAAAAAAATTCCTATCCTCTGTTGTATCACTCACTACACAAGAACTTTGCATCGGGAGTTTCATGAATTGGTCGTGCAATTGTGTACAAGCCTAAGGTCACTATGCGCAATTCCAAGCTTCAGCTGGAATGGTGTAAAGAACGCCACCACTGGACTCTGGAGCAGTGGAAAATGTTGTCTGGAGTGATAAATCACGTTTCACCATCTGGCAGTCTTATGGATGAATTTGGTTTGGGCAGAAGCCCAGAAAACACTACCTACTAGAATGCATAGTGCCAACTGTAAAATTTGATGGAGAATAATTAAAGGGTAACTAAACGTTCAACAAACTTCTCACATGTCATAGTGACATGTCAGAAGTTTTGATTGCTGGGGGTCTGAGCACTGAGACCCAAAGCGATCGCTAAAACGAAGCTGCAGAAACGCTCGTGTGAGTGCTGTCACCTAGTTTCTGTTTGGCTTTTCACGGAAAGCCGATGTAGCGGTGTATAGGATCATAGACTTTCTATTGAGTCCATATACCGCTACATCGGCTTTCCGAGAAAAGCCGAACACAAAAGAAGCAGCTCAGTGCTTACACAAGCCCTTCTGCCGCTTTGTTTTAGCAATCGGTGGGAGTCTCAGTGCTCAGACCCCCAGCGATCAAAACTTCTCACATGTCCCTATGACATGTCAGAAGTTTGTTGAACGTTTAGTTACCCTTTAATGGTCGGTGGCTGTTTTTTAAGGTTTGGGCTAGGCCTATGACATGCATGCTGCTGCATACGGCTCAGTCTGCAATCTCTCCTGTGCCTTTGACTGTGCTCCAGAACTGAATCTGTGGCTTTCCAGCAAACATTTCACAATGATCTATATTAGTATAGATTGTGTTAGATGTGATCTCTCCACTCCTCTGTATGTGATGCATCATGGGACATAGTTACCAGAACTACTACCTGCAGACAGTGAATTCTTCAATTAAGATGTGTCGTGGAAATCCATCGCTCAAAATATATTAGACTGAAATTTATACGAGTCCAAACAGACTCTCAAGGCCAGACTCCATTAGTCAGTATCCTAATTAGGATATTTCACCGATATATATCGAGAGAGGAGAAGAAAACACACAGACACACTGATATGTTCAAAATGCTCCTCTGAAGGATTTATTACCAAACTCAAACTGTTAAACTGAAATTCAGAAGGGGTCTCGGCTTGAGGTAAACCAATCAGAGACAATGTAACAATATTTGTTATTCAGTAAAAAGCATACAATAAAATACATCCCAGATACATCATTATAATTCTTCACACATTAGGTTTTGCAGGTGTCTAATCTCTTTTGGACAGAATGTCCTCGTGGAGATGGGGGAGACCTTCCTTCACGCATACTTGCCACCCTCCCATCTCCCTCCCATCTCCCTCCCTATCCAACTTCGCATGGGAACCAAGGTCAAAGATAAAACATACGAAATCAACATTACTTGTATTAAAGAAACAATGACTTTTCTATTCACTACAATAAAACCAAGATGGGAACTCCAGACAAGATGGCTGCTGCACGAAACTAAATCATTTAAACATTATCATCACTTTCACATAATACATATCTTAGTAATTCGGCATCCTGCTTGATAATTCACAATGTAATTTCATACAGAGAATATAAGCAAATAAATCATCCTTCACAAACCCCCCTTTTTCTCATATTAAATTACAGAAATTATATATTATGATTATGAAACTCAAGCAATATATCAATAGGGCCACAACTAATATGATGCCATCACCAATGTCCGGTTAGGGTATGGGGTCCCACCAGTGTATTGACAAGTCATGTACATCATCGTCCTCTTCTTCTCCTGTCTTCTGACTAAAACACTTGATACTGCTGATGGATTCACTCAGGTCTTTGGTCCTTACTTTGAACTTTGCTGATGTCATCAGGACTTGGTTTGGTCCTTCTCATCTTTCAGACCCCGTCTCTTTTAGTTTACGTCACCGGGCTGTACACAACACCTCATGCTGTGAGCCTGGGGTGAGATCCCACGTAGGCGGATTAGTGGAGTGTTATTATGACCACCACAAACCCTCCGCTCAGCTGTCCTCTTCCTCCGGTAAGTTACTTGTCTGGGCGGCTGCTTGGAATTGTGACACTGCCGTCAGTTCATGACAAACGCGTTGTATTGGCTCCGGCTGCGCCTGCCGCACCTCAGTAATGGAGTTCATCGTATTAAAAATCTTTTAGTTCATGTTTACTGGCACTTGCTGGGGACCCCCCAACCCTTGTCAATTGTTAAAATAAATACTAGATGGTGATAACATCTACGTACTATAAAAGTTGTTCTAAGTACATACAATAACAATGTCAGGCCCTTAAACTAAATCAAACAAACACCTTTTATATAAGAAAAACGTCTCTGTTCCAATGGACATGACACCTAGAAGATGTGTAATTATTGGGTACATTTCATTTGCACTTGGTGTCACGCTTTCCAGCAGGATTTGTACCCCCATTTTTATAACCAGCCCGATACAACACAGCAGCAGCAGCCTAGCATTACAAGGGTGGGAAGGTCCACTGATTTTGGCCCTTCCCAGCCTCATAATACCAGCCTACGGCCGCCCCAGTACCCGACCATCACAACAGATGGTCGGGTACTGGATCGTACCAAGCTCTTCCCGGCACCCCTGGTGGTGGTGGGTACCGGGGTAATAATGGGTGGTTAGTGCTAGCCTCTTCACCGGCTAACACTAAGTACCGCCTTAATAATGGACGCTGTCAATCAGCCAACTGCCATTATCTAGGCACTAATAAAGTTTGAAAAAAAAACACAAAGACAATTCTTTTTTATTGAAATAAGAAATCCCCAACAAAACCCTCGTTAACCATTTTATTAAAATTTGAAAAAACGCAGATCTACGCAGTAGTCCAACGAATCGAAGATGTAGTCCAATCGGTACATCAAAATCTGCAACAACATAAAAAAACAGTTATCAATGTGAACAATACCAATACTTCTACTCACCTACACACATATATACACGCACACACAAACAAACAACCATACACAGACACACACATATATACACAAACACAACAAGATATACACACACACATAAACAGACAAACACACACATATACACGAACTCACACATATACAAACAAAAACACACATATCCAAACACACACACACACACAGTTATACACACATACACGAACACATATACACAAACACATATACAAACAAAAACACACATACCCAAACACACATATACACAAACACATATACACAAACACACCCATATATACACACAAACACACACCCATATACACACATATACACATATACAAAAACACACACAAACATCTACACACAAACATATACACAAATACACCCATATATACACAAACATATACACAAAACACATATACACAAACACACCCATATATACACACACACATATAAAAACAAAAACAGACAAAGTCGCATACCCAAACACACATATATACACAAACACACACATACACAAACACGGTTTCTTTTAAATGCTGCTGGGGAACCCGCTCGATCCACTATATAAGGCTGCGCTACAGTGCAGCATTTAAAAGAAACAGGATCCTGACCTGTCCATAGAGTTTAAGGCAGCACAGAGTATTTCAGGAGATGAGCGTGCAGATTCAGTGCTGCTGCGAACTCTGCTCTTACCATTACGTAGCTCTCAGTCTGTTACCTCTCCTCCACTCCTGTCCTCCAGAACACCTTCACATGATTGGCAAGTCACCACGTAATGGTAAGAGCAGAGTTCACAGCAGCACAGAGTATTTCAGGAGATGAGCGTGCGGATCTTGTGCGGGGTGGTGACTTGCCAATCATGTGAAGGTGTTATTGAGGACAGGAGTGGAGGAGAGGTAACAGACTGAGCTACGTAATGGTAAGAGCAGAGTTCACAGCAGCACTGAATCTGCACGCTCCTCTCCTGAAATACTCTGTGCTGCTGTGAACTCTGTTCTTACCATTACGTAGCTCAGTCTGTTACATCTCCTCCACTCCTGTCCTCTATAACACGTTCACATGATTGGCAAGTCACCACCACGCACAAGATCCGCACGCTCATCTCCTGAAATACTCTGTGCTGCTGTGAACTCTGCTCTTACCATTACGTGGTGACTTGCCAATCATGTGAAGGTGTTCTTGAGGACAGGAGTGGAGGAGAGATAACAGACTGAGAGCTACGTAATGGTAAGAGCAGAGTTCACAACAGCACTGAATCTGCACGCTCATCTCCTGAAATACTCTGTGCTGCCTTAAACTCTGTGGACAGGTCAGGATCCTGTTTCTTTTAAATGCTGCACTGTAGCGTAGCCTTATATAGTGGATCGAGCGGGTTCCCTAGCAGCATTTAAAAGAAACAGGATCCTGACCTGTCCACAGAGTTTAAGGCAGCACAGATTATTTCAGGAGATGAGCACGGGCAGCCGTTCGTTTTTCCGAACCGTGCTCCCATCATGCACACGACCGTAAAAACACCCGTTATTGCGGGTCGTAATTACGACCCGCAATAACGGGCTCATAGACTTCTGTTACCCACGGGTACCTTTCCGTATTCTCACGGGAAGGTGCCCGTGCCGTTAAAAAAATAGAACATGTTCTATTTTTCTATTTTACGGGCCGTGCTGCTATAATTATAATGACAGCACGGTTCGCAAAAGCGGCCGGCTGCCCGTGGCCGGCCGGCCGTGCTCGTAGTTACGAGTCGTAATTACGAGCACGGGCCGTAAAATAAAAAAATAGAACATGTTCTATCTTTTTAACGGCACGGGCACCTTCCCGTGAGAAAACGGGAAGGTACCCGTGGCTAACAGAAGTCTATGGGCCCGCTATTTCGGGTCGTAATTACGACCCGTGATAACGGGTGTTTTTATGGTCGTGTGCATGAGGCCCCGTAATGACGGGTGGCTACATGTGTGCACCCGTCATTACGGCAGCGTTGCTAGGCGACGTCAGTAAGGGTATGTGCACACACACTAATTACGTCCGTAATTGACGGACGTATTTCGGCCGCAAGTACCGGACCGAACACCCTGCAGGGAGCCGGGCTCCTAGCATCATATTTATGTACGATGCTAGGAGTCCCTGCCTCTCAGTGGAACTACTGTCCCGTACTGAAAACATGATTACAGTACGGGACAGTTGTCCTGCAGAGAGGCAGGGACTCCTAGCATCGTACATAACTATGATGCTAGGAGCCCGGCTCCCTGCACTGTGTTCGGTCCGGTACTTGCGGCCGAAATACGTCCGTCATTTACGGACGTAATTAGTGTGTGTGCACATACCCTAAATAGTCACTGTCCAGGGTGTTGAAAGAGTTAACTGATCGGCAGTAACTGTTTCAGTACCCTGGACAGTGACTACCAATCACAGTACCTGTAAAAAAAAAGACGTTCATACTTACCGAGAACTTTCTGCTTCCTCCAGTCCGGTCTCCTGGCCGTTGCCTTGGTGACGCGTCCCTCTCGACATCCGGCCCGACATTCCTTGATGACGATGCAGCCCATGTGAGCGCTGCAGCCAATCACAGGCTGCCGCGGCCTCTGCAGCCAATCACAGGCTGCAGAGGCCTCTGCAGCCAATCACAGGCTGCCGCGTCAGAAAAGGTCGGACTGGAGGAAGAAGAGGGACTCGTCAACAAGACAACGACCGTGTACGTATGAAATGCTTTTTATTTTATTTTTAATCAGCAGCCTCTTTTCTCTATCAGTGATTGATAGAGATAAGTGGCTGCCGATTTGTATAATGTTTTTGACCGGGTTCGGTCAAAACGGGTTCGGCCGAACCCGGTGAAGTTCGGATTCGCTGCGAACCGAACTTTACCGGAAGTTCGGACCGAAACCGGGTTCGGTTGTCCCGGTTCGCTCATCTCTACTTCTTAAATACAATGATTAAACAAACTAACTTTGGAATAACATCTGGAGAACTGCTGATATCTTATTGTACAAACATCAGGTCAATACTTGGGATAACATTGTTCCCCTGTCACTTACACACACCGTCTGCAGTGGGGAAGATACTGGCTGGGCTTCAGGCCCCCCTGAGAACAGATCTACAAATACGAGCACATTGTCATACACTTCTACCTCGGGTAGTTGTATGTTCTGCAGTCGCTGGGACTGTTAATCTGGCCGGGCTGCACTTTTCACAGGTACCTTTGCTGTTTTACCTATGTCATGCCGTGCGCACATCATGCCGGCTGCCACAAACCTAGTGGTGGCATTATTGTATCCAGGGACAAGCCAATTTACTGACACCTGGCTGCATATACCCTTGTTGTCAGTTATGTCCTCTCTCGCTCTCTCAATTGGCTTACCCGATAATCCAATAAAGTTCCTACTACCAATGGGCCCATAATTGTGTGCGATGCCAAAAGCGTACCTAGAGTCAGTGTAAATGTCGGCCGTCTTACCTTCTGCCGGGTTACAGCCTCAGCGAGCACCTCCAGCTCCGCTCCTTGAGATGAACAAGAAGGTGAGAGTGGTTTCTGGGTAATTTACCTTGTGCCTCGTATCCTGTTCTACACATACTGTATATGATGAAGTATGTCTACATTACAAATTTACATTGGAAACCCATGTCACATATAGATAGAACATTTCAAACGGGTGGAGTTTTATTGTTCCACATTCATCTGATGACCCAGAACACTTGTAAATCCCACCCACCAGGTCCTGTAAATACCTGATTAATACAAAAACAAACAAAATATGTTACTGAAATCTGGCATAAAATAAACAATATTCAAACAATTTTTTTGTTTTGCCTTCTCCTCATCTAAATCTGTAAAGACTCATCTGTGAGTGACGTCACCTCTGCCTCCTGTGTAAATTTGCTGGAGGGGGATGGTCTTTTACGCAATACCTCATATTGGGTGGAGACTACAGCACAGCTAACCCAGTGCCATATTCACCGTTCTGGAAGGATCTGGAACCATCTACACAGAAAAACCTCAAAATGTAGGTTACTCTCATACACATTTTATCTGGGTTACTCCTTGAAGCTCATACACATTTTGTAGATCTCCTAGAACCAAATTCATTAATTCAAAACAAAATAAAACACAAAACAAAACTACCTGATCAGTCCCTTCATCATTCCCTCCTATTTGGACTCTGCGAAAGTAATGTAGCAGGGTTCATAACTACATATCAACATAATAAAATTAGGCACTCTATCGGGGTGGCACTAATTTAACCCCCTGTAATACACAACACCCTTTTAACTTATGCCTTGTCCTGGCCACTCCACTCCCTTTCTCAACTTTCCACAAACCATTGTCTTTATCACATGCAAACATCCTTCTTACGGCTGCCAGCCTCTTCAACAATTTTTTTACAGTGTGTTATTTTGCCTTCACATACTTTACAATTAAAGCCCCAGCTCCTTTTGCTCATTCTAATGTTGGCCGGGACCTGTGCCCCAAAGCATCTTTGTCCAACTTCCTCCTGACCCCATGGTCGGAGAGCAGTAGGGTGATTTCAGGTAAATCCCCCACCTCCAGGCAAACAGGCCACGCCACGTTTGCCGATAGATATCTCAGTTCAGTCTATCTCCTAGACTGTCTTACCAATACGATATCAAAAGTCGTTCTGCTTTGTTGTAGTGTCATTTGTTATTTAGTTGTGTAAAATTGTTGAGGATTAATAGTTGTTCTGTTACCCGTTTGTCTGGGATTATAGTTGGGAGGTATTGACTGTTTGTAGGTGAGAGGACAGTTGGATAGTTGTGAGTAATATCCTGTAGTACCACAGGGGCTTCAATGGTTAAGTCCTGATAATGTAGAATCCAGTGCAAGGAGAAGCAATTGTGTCTTTATTGAATTTGCACTCAATACCATTACCCAGTGCAACAGGGAAAACTGGCCCCACTGCTGCTTGCTCCAGCCTGCTTCTGCCGTGCTTCTGCCTTGCTGCAGTTCCGCTTAACCTGCTTCGCTTTGCCCCTGGCTTGCTTCCTTCTCCGTGCTCACGTTGGTATACTCCACTTCATCCTGGTCCTGACTATTCATTCACCGCTCCGTTTCCTCGCGGCGTTCCGTGGGCTACTGCCCCTTCCCTTGCGTGTTCCCTGTTTGTTCTCCCGTGCACTTAGACAGCGTAGGGACCGCCGCCCAGTTGTACCCCGTCGCCTAGGGCGGGTCGTTGCAAGTAGGCAGGGACAGGGCGGTGGGTAGATTAGGGCTCACTTTCCCTTCACCTCCTTCCTGCCATTACATAATTATAAGCCCATACCTAGTCTACCATTCTCCTACGCTGACGCTATCATGGACCCCCTTGAGACCCTGACCCAGCAGATGCAGGGCCTCTCCGTACAGGTCCAGGCCCTGGCCCAGAGGGTCAACCAGGGTGACGCTGCCTTAGTAGTACCCCTCACCTCACCTCTAGAACCCGACCTCAAGTTACCTGACCGGTTCTCAGGGGACCGTAAGACGTTTCTCTCCTTCCGGGAGAGTTGCAGACTGTATTTCCTCCTAAAACCCCACTCCTCAGGTTCCGAGAACCAGCGGGTGGGTATCATCATATCCCGACTCCAGGAAGGGCCCCAAGAGTGGGCCTTCTCCTTGGCTCCTGACGCCCCTGAACTTTCCTCTGTTGATCATTTTTTCTCTGCCCTCGGACTCATTTACGACGAGACTGACAGGACTGCTTTAGCCGAGAGTCAGCTGGTGACCTTACGTCAGGGTAGGAGACCGGTTGAGGAATACTGTTCTGATTTTAGAAAGTGGTGCGTAGCTTCTCGGTGGAACGATCCGGCCCTAAGGTGCCAGTTTAGGTTAGGATTATCTGACGCCCTGAAGGATCTGCTGGTTAGCTACCCCTCTTCTGACTCCCTTGACCAGGTTATGGCCCTAGCAGTACGACTTGACCGACGTCTCAGGGAACGTCAGCTTGAACGTTTCAATGTGCTCCCCTCTGACTTTTCTGCGATCCCCCCCCCGAGGTCCCGTCCCCTCGCCCCTCCACGGAGGACTCGGAGGTACCTATGCAACTCGGGGCCTCCATGTCCCCTCGACAACGTAGGGAGTTTCGCAGAATGAATGGTCTCTGCTTCTACTGTGGGGACGACAAGCATCTACTGAACACCTGTCCAAGGCGCAAGAATAAAAAGCCGGAAAACTTCCGCGCCTAAGTGATCATCGGGGAGGTCACTTGGGCGCACAGGTATTTCCCGTTAATGTGAAACGCAATAACATTTTGCTTCCCTTTCAGGTCTCGTTTGCTGGCCGGTCTGCCACGGGCAGTGCTTTCGTGGATTCTGGCTCATCTGCTAATATCATGTCTGTGGAATTTGCTATGTCTCTAAAGATGCCTTTTATTGATTTACCTTATCCTATCCCTGTAGTAAGAATCGACTCAACCCCCCTTGCTAATGGTTATTTTACTCAGCATACTCCTGTTTTTGAACTCCTGGTTGGCTCCATGCATTTGGAGCAGTGCTCTGTACTGGTGATGCAGGGATTATCGTCTGATCTGGTATTAGGTCTTCCCTGGTTGCAGTTGCATAACCCCACGTTTGATTGGAATACTGGGGAGCTTACCAAATGGGGTAATGAATGTCTTATGTCATGTCTTTCTGTTAACTCTATTTCTCCCCGGGAGGAGGTAAACACGCTTCCTGAGTTTGTTCAGGACTTTGCCAATGTGTTTTCTAAGGAGGCCTCCGAGGTGTTGCCCCCCATAGAGATTACGATTGCGCCATCTATTTGGTGCCTGGTGCCAAGCTTCCTAAGGGTAGGATATTTAATCTTTCATGTCCTGAACGTGAAGCTATGAGGGTGTATATCCAAGAATGCCTGGCCAAGGGTTTCATTCGCCCCTCGACTTCTCCTGTAGGTGCTGGCTTCTTCTTCGTGGGGAAGAAGGATGGTGGTCTTAGGCCGTGCATTGATTATCGTAACCTGAATAAGGTCACCGTAAGGAACCAGTACCCACTTCCTTTGATTCCGGATCTTTTTAATCAGGTTCAGGGAGCCCAATGGTTTTCTAAGTTCGATCTACGGGGGGCATATAACCTTATCCGCATCAAAGAGGGGGATGAGTGGAAAACTGCGTTCAACACACCCGAGGGTCATTTCGAATACCTGGTCATGCCCTTTGGGTTGTGTAATGCCCCTGCTGTCTTCCAGAATTTTATTAATGAAATCCTGAGAGATTACCTGGGTAATTTTCTTGTTGTGTACCTTGATGACATACTGGTGTTTTCCAAGGACTGGTCCTCCCACGGGGAGCATGTCAGGAAGGTGCTCCAGGTCCTTCGGGAGAATAATCTGTTTGCTAAGACTGAAAAATGTGTCTTTGGGGTACAGGAGATACCATTTTTAGGGCAAATCCTCACTCCTCATGAATTCCGCATGGACCCTGCCAAGGTTCAGGCTGTGGCGGAATGGGTTCAACCTGCCTCCCTTAAGGTGTTAGTGTTTTTTAGGGTTCGCCAACTATTACAGGAGATTTATTGCCAACTTCTCGGTCGTCGCTAAGCCTCTTACGGACCTTACTCGCAAGGGTGCTGATGTCCTCCATTGGCCCCCTGAGGCCGTCCAGGCCTTTGAGACCCTCAAGAAGTGCTTTATCTCGGCCCCCGTGCTGATTCAGCCCAACCAAGAGGAGCCATTTATTGTGGAGGTTGACGCATCCGAGGTGGGAGTGGGGGCCGTCTTGTCCCAGGGTACCAGCTCCCTCACCCATCTCCGCCCCTGTGCTTACTTCTCTAGGAAGTTTTCGCCCACGGAGAGTAACTATGATATTGGCAACCGCGAACTTCTAGCCATTAAATGGGCTTTTGAAGAGTGGCGGAAACTTCCTGGAGGGGGCCAGACACCAGGTAACGGTCCTTACGGATCACAAGAATCTGGTTTTCCTAGAATCGGCCCGGAGGCTTAATCCTAGACAAGCTCGGTGGGCACTATTCTTTACCAGATTTAATTTCTTGGTTACCTATAGGGCTGGGTCCAAGAATATTAAGGCTGATGCTCTGTCACATTGTTTCATGGCCAATCCTCCTTCCGAGAAGGATCCTGCTTGTATTTTACCCCCTGGTATAATTGTTTCTGCCACGGATTCTGATTTAGCTTCTGATATTGCGGCTGATCAGGGTTCAGCTCCCGGGAACGTCCCTGGGGACAAACTGTTTGTTCCCCTGCAATACCGGCTAAGGGTACTCAGGGAAAACCATGACTCCGCTCTATCTGGTCATCCTGGCATCTTGGGCACCAAACACCTCATTACCAGAAACTATTGGTGGCCTGGGTTGCCTAAAGACGTTAGGGCTTACGTCGCCGCTTGTGAGGTTTGCGCTAGGTCCAAAACCCCTAGGTCCCGACCTGCGGGCCTACTACGTTCCTTGCCCATTCCCCAGAGACCTTGGACCCATATCTCCATGGATTTTATCACCGATTTGCCCCCATCTCAGGGCAAGTCGGTGGTGTGGGTGGTAGTAGACCGCTTCAGCAAGATGTGCCACTTTGTGCCCCTTAAGAAGCTACCTAACGCCAAGACGTTAGCTTCTTTGTTTGTGAAACACATCCTGCGTCTCCATGGGGCCCCAGTCAATATCGTTTCTGACAGAGGGGTACAATTTGTTTCCTTATTTTGGAGAGCTTTTTGTAAAAAGTTGGAGATTGATCTGTCCTTCTCCTCCGCCTTCCATCCCGAAACTAATGGCCAAATGGAAAGGACTAACCAATCCCTGGAACAATATTTAAGGTGTTTCATCTGACTGTCAATTCGATTGGGTCTCATTCCTTCCCCTTGCTGAATTTTCCCTGAATAATTGGGTCAGTAACTCGTCAGGAGTCTCCCCGTTTTTCTGTAATTTCGGGTTTAACCCAAGGTTCTCCTCCGTTTCCCCTGGTTGTTCCAATAATCCTGAGGTAGAGGATGTTCATCGGGAACTGCCCCCATCCTTTCGCATACATGACGTCTTCCATGCCTCCCTCCTCAAACGCTGCTCCCCGTCCTGGTCCCCCTCGAGGAAACCTCCTGTTCCCGTTCTCACCCCTGAGGGGGTGGAATTCGAGGTGGCCAAGATTATGGACAGTAGGATGGTCCAGGGCTCCCTCCAGTACATGGTCCATTGGAGAGGATACGGGCCGGAGGAGAGGACTTGGGTACCTGCCCGTGATGTTCACGCTGGGGTATTGATCAGGAGGTTCCACCTTCTCTTCCCTACTAAACCGGGTCCTCTTAGTAAGGGTCCGGTGGCCCCTCATAAAAGGGAGAGTACTGTTAGGGATCTGCCAGGTACTACGTCTAGGTATACTCCTGGGATTAATCAATCCACACCTGAGGCCAGACCTGTTAGACTGACACCGTCTCCCACCAACCAGGGTGGCAGGCTCAGGAGTGGGAGAGCCTATCGTGGCCTGGTCAGTCGGAGTTAGCTCCGCAATCTGTCCTTTATTACCTGCCGTGTTCTCTTCCTCAGTGCTTGTAATTCTTCTGGATTCCTGGCCCCACTGCTGCTTGCTCCAGCCTGCTTCTGCCGTGCTTCTGCCTTGCTGCAGTTCCGCTTAACCTGCTTCCCTTTGCCCCTGGCTTGCTTCCTTCTCCGTGCTCACGTTGGTATACTCCACTTCATCCTGGTCCTGACTATTCATTCACCGCTCCGTTTCCTCGCGGCGTTCCGTGGGCTACTGCCCCTTCCCTTGCGTGTTCCCTGTTTGTTCTCCCGTGCACTTAGACAGCGTAGGGACCGCCGCCCCGTTGTACCCCGTCGCCTAGGGCGGGTCGTTGCAAGTAGGCAGGGACAGGGCGGTGGGTAGATTAGGGCTCACTTTCCCTTCACTTCCTTCCTGCCATTACAGTGGGGATGGGGGAGACCTTCCTTCACGCATACTTGCCACCCTCCCATCTCCCTCCCATCTCCCTCCCTATCCAACTTTGCATGGGAACCAAGGTCAAAGATAAAACATACAAAATCAACATTACTTGTATTAAAGGAACAATGACTTTTCTATTCACTACAATAAAACCAAGATGGGGACTCCAGACAAGATGGCTGCTGCACGAAACTAAATCATTTAAACATTATCATCACTTTCACATAATACATATCTTAGTAATTCGGCATCCTGCTTGATAATTCACAATGTAATTTCATACAGAGAATATAAGCAAATAAATCATCCTTCACAGATGGTTGAAAGAAGCTGAACTTTTCCCTGCTAAAAAAACCAAGTTAGAGGTGGCATGGGAAGAGCATTGTTATGTGGGTTAGGTTAGGGGCAGTGGCAATGTTTTTATGTGTCTGCTGGAGTTTCTCTTTAATAGTGATAATCATATAAAAGAAGAGCATGGGATGGCTATAAAGTGACATAATACAACAGGTTAGTAAATATATTACATACTGTGCTTGTAATAACAAACATAATTAATAGTCTAATAAGAAAAATCTAAACTAAACAACAAGCAACAATTCATGTTCTATATAGATGGAGAAGAGATGCAAAAATAAATATTCATGATTGATAGGAGTGACCTGAATATCACTGGGCTTTCTCGTAGGGAGCCGCTACATAAGCAATAATATTGCAGTAAGAATATTTCTATATACTCTCACTTGATCTTCCATATTCCACTGTTACCTGAGCCTGTTTTGACAGTGGAGGACGGTAAACAGGTACTGTAGGAAAAAGGAACACTTCCATTTAATGTGAAAAAACCTGCAAAATTCCCTTTTGGCATCTGTTGACCCTTTTGCTCTCATCTGTCCAGCCACACATGAAAGTAGAAGGTAAGACAGTAAAAGTCAAAGTGGGAATACAACCTATCTTTCATTAAATACTTCTTCGTTTTACAATTTGTTAGACTTTTAGCCAAGGGGTCAAATTCCTCACACTCACCACCATGAGTTGCTGAGAGCATCCTTTATGTGGGCCTGTTGGATCCGATCATTTTGTTATCTGGCCACCAGTATTTTATAGGGAGGGTCACGCATAATTGTGAAACCTTGTATTGTGTTATCACGATTTATTCAGGTGTTCATTAAGTAAAATGTTACATTGTTTCCAAAGATTTGTATAGCACTGTATTCTCCCCAGTGCATT
This sequence comes from Rhinoderma darwinii, assembly GCF_050947455.1. Lineage (NCBI taxonomy): Eukaryota > Metazoa > Chordata > Amphibia > Anura > Rhinodermatidae > Rhinoderma > Rhinoderma darwinii. The sequence continues at coordinate 340,069,021 of NC_134689.1, forward strand.
TCAGGATCAGCTTTGTGTTGTCAGTACTAAATTAAGAAGCCATGCATCGTAAGCATCAGTCAATATTGATTCAACTTTCCCTTACTATCATTTGAGATTTTTTAATATATTCAGTTTATTATATTTTTTAATTTTGTCATGTGAATGCATCTCATAATCCTGAGTGGTAAAAAAAAGAGATCTTGTTAAAGAATATGTATAGTTCTGCAACTCATTTTTATTTAGGCATCTAAAATAAAATGAAGCAACTTTGAATATAGTGTTGATAAAAGATATCATATAAACGGTCGAGTCACATTATTATGACCACCTCCTACTATTTTCGATGTCGGCAGAGCGTAGCCCATGTGTTGTGGGCTGGCTTGGTGGGTATATAAGGTGTGCGATAGGCTGTCTGAACACATATCACTCATTGTTGCCATGGGTAAAAGGGGCGATTTATCTGAGTTGCCAATAGGGATGATTATATGCTTTCGGGCCAAGGGTGGCAGTATTTCTCAAACAGCGCAGTTTGTGAACGGTTCACGTGCTGCTGTGGTGAACGTGTATCATGAGTGGACAAATGACACCATTAGGAATAACCGAGGTGGAAACTGCGGAGCACCACGTGCCATTGACATGAGAGGAGAATGTCAGCTACGAAGGTGCGCTAGGGCCGAACGACACGCTACAGTGGAGCAGCTCACCGTGAAAATCAACCAGGGGACTACCAGATGTGTCTAAAACAACAGTTCAGCAAACCCTATTATGTATAGGGCTCCGAAGCAGATGGATGGTCACTGCTCCTATGCTAACAAAGGTGCATTGGAAAAAAAGGCTTCAATTTGCATGGCAGTATCGGATTTAAACCACCGATGATTGGTAAAGGGTTGCCTTTTCTGATGAGTCACGTTTTCTGCTTCATCGAACAGATGGACGTTGACGTGTAAGGCAAGAAACATCAGAGAAAAAACACCCTGCAACCATTGCTGGAAGAACACAAGCTGGTGGCGGCAGCATTATGGTCTGGGGAATTTTTTCATGGCATTCTCTGGGCCCACTCATCCATGAGGAAGGCCTCTGAAACGATTTGGGTATGAATCCATCGTTGCAGATCACGTCCACCCATACATGCTGTTTGTCTTCCTTGGGGCAGATTGAATCTTCCAGCAAAACAATGAGACATGTCATATGGCTAGAAATGTCCGACAGTGGTTGGAAGAGCACGACCAAGACTTCCAAGTATTTCCCTAGCCCCCAACTTCACCAGATTTGAACCCAAATGAGCATCTGTGGGACCACCTCAATCGTCTTGTTCGCTCTATGGATCCTCCACCACGCACCGTCCAGTAAATGTGGGATGCACTACAGTCAGCATGGCTCCAGATATCTGAGACAACCTACCAGCACCTTATTGAGTCACTCGCAGCCCGTCTAGCTGCTGTCCGTGCTGCACACGGCGGTTACTCTGGATATTAGCTGGTGGTCATAATAATGTGACTCTACTGTGTCGTTTTGTGTATACAGATCCAATGCAGTATATGGTTATATAGTCATTAGTTACCGACATTCATTTAGCTCCTCCTCTACTGTGTGTAGCTTGGCAAAAAGCAGGCAGCAAATGAAAGAGAGTAATAAATGACTGCGGGATCAGACTACCCAAAAGTGTTTGTAGTCGTAACCATGGATACATAGGTCTGCATATAAATTGAGGCATATATTTAATTGCTGAAAGATAGATGGAAGTCATTTTAAACCAGCATTTAGAGGCAGAATTTTCACATGTTCGTGATGACATCCAACAGCCTGCAATAAATCCTTTACACATCTGCAAAGCCAGAATCCTGTGAGCATATATGTTAAATAGGGATCATATCCAGATAAATGACAAAAAAAGGGTATGATGGGGTGTTAGCTGATGAGCCATGCTGGAGACACAATGGCTACTTTATAGTGAATCACCTCCAAATGCCTGGTCCAAGACAAACTGTAATACTGCCTAATGATAACCTGTCAACAGCCACTGTAATTATGTCACAATAGCAACTTATTCTATTTGGGGTGGATAATCCCGCTTGTCTGGAGTGATATATTTTTCCTATGTACTGCTGTATTACAGAATATTCGAGAGGTCTTTCCCTCCTGTCCGAGTCACTGATGAGTGTCACTAGTGTAAAGGACATAACAGAGATCACAGCCATTACAAAGGAGTTTCTTGGATCGCTGAACATTGATCTGTTTGATGAATGGGAGATGTGGGCAGGCACAGCTTCATATCTCGAAAAAGAGATTAAGACAGGAATTAGCTCAACCTTGATTACTTTTCACCTATTGATTGCAGGAGAGGTCCTGTTGTATGCGGATCATCATGAATATAATGGGATGTTAGGAGAATACTAACACAACAGGCTGGAAAAATGTGTGCAGAGATTTTTGGTATAGAAATATATCTGTGATATGTAAAGGAACATCCATATTCGTTGTGAATAAGAAAAACACTTTGCAGGTATAATAGAAAATACATTTCTGATGCTGTTATTCATTGAGTTAAAGTGTTATGAAAGGGAAAGGGAATACTACAAAATTGGCATTTACATAGTGTATTTACCGTGTCTTATAAGATCCAGAGGTTTTTTTCTTTATTTTTTTACATAAAAATTTTGCTTGGCTTAATCTGTTCCATGCAGATGTTTAGAGGAAAACCCTAATGAAAACTACAGTTAGGCTATGTTCACATGTGCGTCAGGGCTCCGTTCCAACGTTCCGTCTGAGCTTTCCGTCGGAACGGAGCCCTGACTGACACAAACTGAAACCATAGGTTTCCGTTTCCATCACCATTGATTTCAATGGTGACGGATTCGGTGCCAATGGTTTCAGTTTGTCTTCGTTGTGCAAGGGTTTCGTCGTTTTGACGGGATGAATGCATGAAAAATAATATGTAATAAATGAAAAAAATAACAAACATGAAAACAAACTAAAACAATTGCATACGAAAATATGTATACCTATCAAAAACAGTGTAAGGGGTTAATTTAAACCCTAAAATAACAATATGAAATCATATACATGTGAAAAAAACAAGTAGTGCTACATACTTTAGTGAAAAACATATTACAAGCATATACCATTTTTATGTCAGACAATTACATTGTACAAAGTTTTGATAAGAAAAACATAATTTTTCAAAAATAAAAAATAAAGAAAAAGTAAGAGGTAAGGGAGGATAGAGGGGAGGGAGAGGGAGAAAGCGTACTACACTAAGTAGTAAAAGAAAAAAGGAAAGCAAAGAAATAAATCATTGTTTCCAAAATTCGTCATACTTTATATATTGATGGGCTGCAGTCTGTTCTTGTATATTCGAGCAGTTTTTCATTGAGTCCGTGTGGTTTCATGGACCCCAACATGACAATCCATTCGCACTCTTTTTGTGACAGAACTCTCTTCACATCGCCGCCCCCTGATGCCACAATGTATTATATCGATCCCTCAAACTAATAACCTTCTAGGATTGCATCCATGATACAGTTTAAAATGCCTAGGTAAGGTCTTTAGCTGTGTAAGATCTTCAATTGCACTAGCACCCATGATATCTCGCACATGCTCTCTCGTGCAAATTCTCAGTTCTCTGGAGGTAAGTCCTACATACACTTTAGGGCATCCACATGTGGCATAGTATATCACGTTTGTCGTGCTGCACGAGATGTATTTCCTAAACTCGAACTGTCTCATTCCATCAACAGACGAGAAATTAGTTGCCCGACAGATATTAATGCAGGATCTACAATCTCCGCAGGGGTAACATCCCTTTCTAGGTCCACGAGAGCCAAAGGGACTGAGCTGTCGCGGCACAGAGTGACTTTTAGCAAGGGGATCTTTTAAGTTTTTTGCCCTTCTAGCTGTCTTCATTGGTCTTTTGGATATATTTGGGGCCAGTTGTGATTCAGATCTCAAAACAGGCCAGTGCCTCTCCAAAATGACCCTCATCCTATCCCACTGACCATTATACATTAATATAAATCGCACACCCGGGTCACTAGCCCGTTGTTGCTTAGGTCGTAGGTCCTTTTATGTTTCTGTAACATTGTTTGTCTTATTTGTTAAATACATTTACTATATTCTTATATACACATGGATATATGCTCTGTTTTTTCGGTATAGTTAATTTATTTAGGAGTCTGGTCTTAGTTCTGAATTTTTTAAAGGGTCTGGTCTGTGGTCTTTTCTGCCCTTTCCTACATTTACTACTTATGTGGCTGATAGAGTGTGCGGTGCCATGGTTTTATGTTTTTCCACCCCCTCTAGATTTTATACCTAGGAGGAGCACATCACAGCCGAGGGGAAGCCTGTCAGCAGAGCTTGAAGAGAAGAAAAGCACGCCAGCGCAAACCAAAGTACAGAGAAAGAGAGCCTGACAAGAGTGAGTAGGACTGTTCGGCACTGTGTCTCTCTTTCTCAGCTTGTACTCCTTATAAGATAAGAGGAGTTGAAGGACGAACCGTGACTACCAGTGCTGGCCGTCGCGTTGGACAGAAGGGGAATATACATGGCATTCTGGGTGCGCCCTTGCATAACATAGCATTATAGGATGTTCTTCCAATGGAATCCCTTACTGCCCGCAGATCTACACCCCAGGCAGACATAACAACTTAACTGGTATAGAGCACTGGATCCATAAAAGCATTTTATCATAATTTGGTCTCCTTTTACACAAAATCAATACGTGAAGATGAATTCTGTCAATATTAACAATGCTTGGAGGAGGACCATTGAGAGTTTGGTAACTTTTATTACACAGGTCATATCTTTGGGTATTATACTATGATCTTCAATGATCACAAGGAAGAGAGTCATTTAGACTAACCTACAATAAACCGGTATCCAATTCTGTAATTCTTGATCCAAACAAATGGATAATAGTGTATATAAACCCAAAATCCGGGTGTTTGAGGCACTAGATATCAATGACTGCAGTAAACAAGTGGACTCAAGATATTGGGACTCTAAACATCAGGGAGTAATGCACTGCCCCCTTAAAAACCAGGGTCTAGATCACTAAACCACCCAAGCCACGTACTGTGGCACTGCACTACTGGAAACAAATGGCTGGGTCACCTAAACTTTGAAAACAAGAGCCTGGAGCAACTTGACAATAAACCTCTGAAAATCGCTATAAGGACCACCAAATTATTCAGGTCCAGAAACTGGTGCCCTGAACTACTAAACCCACACCAGCAATTACACACTGAGAAGAGCTGGGCACAGTGTGTGAAAAATGATTGAACCATTTTGTTTGCGGCACATCTAGCTTCTTAATGTCATACTAGATATTTGTTCTGAAGGTTAAATCGATTCCATGAAAGCTGTCCCTAGTCTGTATGAACAGGGACTTATCTAACATAAGAAGTTTATGAGGGGAATTTATTAAGACTGGCATTTCATATGCCAGTCTTATTAGACTGAAAAGATAAAAGTAAACGCCAACACATTTCTTAAGAGGCAAAAGCTTCTTTAAAAATGTGTTGAATCTTTCGTCTGGGCCGTGTGCCACAATTGTAGTGGAACGACCACGGCCATGCGCAATTCATTCCTCCCCTCAGCCCAAAAAAAACCCCCAAAACCCCATACTCACCTCAGCGTACCTCTTTTTTTCTCTGGTTCCTTCATCGTTCCAGCGTTACTCATACAAGGTCCTGACACCGAGCAGTGTCAGGACCTTATATGCAGCACAGCAATTAAATCAGTGCTGTGTTGCGTACAACGTCCTGATGCTGCCCGGTGTCATTGCGCTGTATGAGCAGTGCTGGAATGAATTAGCCAAAGGGGAGAAGAGGAGCCATAAGTATAATTTATTTATTTATCATTATTATTATTTATATTTTTATTCATTGAACTGTCCACCGGAAGAGGCATGGGGTACACTGGTCAGGGGGTTGCAAGGTAGCGGCCAAGCGTGGACCTCTACCTTGCTATGCCCCATAGAGTGAAAGCTAGGTGCTGGTGTCGATTTTCACAATAATTTACGGCAGGTTTTTTGCGTAAATTCTAATAATTATTTTTGGCCTGAGGTGGCCACGCCCCCTTTCCACAAAAGTTGGTAGTGTGGTGCAAAAAAGGCAAACAGTCACAATTTGCACCATAAATTGCGACCTTTGGGGTAGGGGGTGGCGGGACATGTGCCAGGAGGGGAGCTGCACCAACACGCGACTCTCCTTTAACTATGATATTTATATACAGGGCTAGAGCAGCTAATTGAATCTTTGTCCCAGGTGGATGACAGCCCTGCTGCCCCTCTGTTGTAATCTGCACTATAGCAGGATGTCAATTAATACATGCTCTACACTAACAGAAAAAAACTGATGTGAATATAAAGGGTTACATGCACCTAATAAAGCCTCCATGCTTCGACTGACTCTATTAAAAGCTAATGATGTTTGAAAATCTTCTGTCTACAATAAAACAACACATTGATCACAGAAAACATCTGCTCTACAACGCAGAGATGCAGATTTCCTCATTCACTTTATCATGTTGAAAAGGTATTCTGGGAGCAATGGCGGCTGGCTTTTATTTCTGGATACACTACATCTATATCAGGTTGTTATCCATCAGCACAGCTACCAAGATGTACAGTTGCAGAAATAGCATATGGATTATAATCTGTGACCGTGTATTATGCTAATATGTCTTCATTACCATTGTTGCTACTCAGTTTTTTTTTATTTTATATTATTTTAATATCTTGCTATCTGGAGCAAAACTAGTTAAACTAATAGGCAGATAATGGTTCTTATTTTATTCAAATTAAAGTATGTGTTAATACAGCAATAAACTTTTACTTGCAGTCATATGTACTTGCTTGTTCTGCCAAAAGGAAATAACATATCTGTGAAATTTTTGTTTATTAAATTAAGTCAATTTGTTATATATTGCTGAATGCTGACAGATCTACTCTAATCTTCTTGTGTTCCTATTAAGTTTAATTTTTATCTTTTAACTTTATTTGGTCTACCTCATTCTATAACACAGGCATCATAGGATAACCAGTCTAATGTCCTACTAATAACTACTTTAAGCAGAATTATTTTACTGGGCCCTTAAGGTAAGATTGTACATGTCAACATTTTCTGAGTTGAAAGGTTACTAGGAAATATTAGGCTATGTTATTGGAATATGTACGAAGGTGTGAGAATGTAGCTGAGTTATTTCTATTCAAGCAGCTGCTGTGCGTGGATTGATGGTAATTTATATTAGAGAAGCTTGAAGTATGGTGTTCTTCAACAGAACTTCTCTCTACTTAATAGGATGGTCTAATCTCTAAGGAATAGTTTGTACCAATGCCTCCAGATCACATGCCCTGTGGATTACAGTATGAATTTTTTAGATTCCTGTGCAAAAGTGTCCAGCTCTTCTAAAGGGTCCTAACATTTTCTAAGCTCCTACACAAGGGCATACACGTGCCATAGAGACAGGTCCTGCAGCTGTTATGGAGTCCCTGGAGAGAGAAAGCCTAGTCAAGGTTAGTCCTAACCCCTTTGGTATTGGGTTTTGAGAACCTGTAAAGGGCCTCATTGTTCATAGGCATTTTGACAAAGGAGGGATTCTTTAAAGGGTAACTAAACTTCTGAAAAACTTTTATACACCGAATGAGCGGTGTACAAGCTGATAGACTTTCTATTGAGTCCGTACACCACTCACTCTGATTTTCGAGTAAAGCCGATCAGAAACGAAGCCCTTCTGCTGCTATGTTTTAGCGATCAGTAGGGGTCTCAGTGCTCCGATCCCCAGCGATCAAAGCTTTTGACATGTTACTATGACATGTCAAAAGTTTTTAAAAGTTTAGTTACCCTTTAAATTTGAAAAAAAAAAAGTTGACGGAAGAAGAGGTGGATATGTTTACATTACTCATGGAATCAGAGGTGGAGCTGTGACAACCTCCTGTAATTTCTATGAAGAGGAGCATTGTGGATATATAGAGGTTCTCAAAGTAGTAAGGAAGTTATTTACTTTGGTTAGAGTTTTATTTAAGCATTTCATGAGTTTATAGTTGCAAGGGAAAGATTATGGCAAATGAACATTTCCTTACAACGCTTCCTTAAACTTGTCACCTCGACTATTGCAGCAATTTTCTTTTCCCAGTAGCACCACAACTACTAAATGTGAACTGTGCCAAAGTCTGCATTGCTACAGGAAGAATGGGTATTCATTCAAAAAAATCCTCTTCAGCTAAAGAAGACCAGCTGGGATTTACAATAATATGAATTGATGCGGTTATGATATACATAATCATTAAAGGGTTTATAATAAGCAGAATGTGTTTTACATAAGTGACTATGGTAGCAGAAAAAACTATTGAAAGTGGATATTTTTCTGTTCCAAAATGCACCACACTATTAAGGTCCATACAGTAACAAATAAACACGGGGATCAAGGTTGGTGGAGGTCCCTGAGCAAAATTTTGGAGGGGCCCCTCTCCCAGCCCCCTAACCCCCATTACAGCCACATATAGAAGAGTTGGCCGTGAATGTACATGATCTTCTCAACGGAAGATTATGGGAGTCATGGAGACAGCTGAGCCAGTGACTTCTTTAGACTTCGAAAAATAGAGACACACATATGCGGAGTCACCTCTCTAACTCTTTCAGCTTGTGTATGGGGGATGGGAGGTGGATGTCCCCCAGATCCTCAAGGTGGTGGAGAAACCAGGGCACATTACCCTTGTGCGCTCCCTACAATCCGGCGACGAATAAACATGAAAGCTTACTCCACTTCATTTACAACTATCACGGTGCGAGTTGTGGACCCACTGGGCCGTACCATGTAGCGGATAGGCAGCTGGCCAACCTGGTACAATACAATGTCTATAGTCTAGAAAGACAAGAATAGACGAGGAGACAGAACTTCCCATGTATATCAGCTTTGATCACTCGCGCTCGGGTGATTAAAGCTGATATACATTGGAAGTGCTGTCTTCTCGTCTATTCTTGTCTATCTGGTATTGAGGACCGTGGACCAGGTCCTACTGAGGCGAGCAACCATCTGTGATCCAGTGCTGTGGTATCTCTCTTTTTTTGGCTATAGTCCAGAAAGGGTACCTGTGGCAATGTAGACAGTAGCGGTGATTCAGGCTTAAGATAAGGCTCTGGCAGCAGGCAGACACCTGGTGGGTGTAACACAAACTTTAGGTATACAACAACGCTCAGGCAATGATCAAGAGTGCACAGCCCTTTTTATAGTCCAGCAGCATTCTGGACTGATTGAAGATCTCCTGCAATTGTGCGCACACTGGCCCTTTAAGGCCATGCACGCGCCCTGCGGAAGACAGTCTCTGAAGCAGGAAGTGAGTGCCGGCGTCTCCCAGGAGGGAGATGCCGCCGAGAACTCACATGTCCATGGCCGCGGCCGTCAGAGGATAAGTCAGAACGACGGGCCGTGGCCATAGACCTTACAGTATCCCCCCTCTTATGACCCCTCTTCTTGGGGCCAGAGCGGGAGAGAAACTTCTTCACGAGGATAGGAGCAACGATGTTGGCCTCTGGCTCCCAAGACCTCTCTTCTGGACCAAATCCCTTCTAATCCACCAGATAAAACGTCTTTCCTCCCACTTTCTTGGTGGCCAGGATCTCCCTTACTTTGAAACTCCCTGACAAGCCGCCAGGAGCCACTGCAGAAGTAGGAGTCCTGGAGTAGCGGTTCAGAACCACGGGCTTCAGCAGGGAGACATGGAAGGAGTTAGGGATCTTGAGGGTAGGAGGCACCCGAAGTTTGTAAGACATAGGGTCAATTTGTATCAGAATATCGAAGGGACCGGGGAACCTGGGAGCAAATTTGCAAGACGGCACCCTCAGCCGGATATTTCTGGAATACAGCCAGACCTTCGTACCTGGAAGAAACTGGGGAGGCTCTCGTCTTCTAGTGTCTGCCTTTCTCTTCATGCGGTCAACCGCCAGCAGAATAGAAGATCTGGTCTATTGCCATATCTGCAGAAAATCCCTGAAGGTAGAGTCGGCTGCAGGCACCTGGGACATAGTAGAGACAGAAAGAGGTATTTGAGGATGTTGGCTGTAGACGATGAAGAACGGACTGGAGGTGGTCGACTCACTAGCGAGGTTCTTGTGGTCCGTGAAGACCAGGATAGGATGAGCTGCGCCTTCTAGTAAGTGTCTCCACTCCTGCAGGGCCAGCTCGATGGCCAGTAACTCCAGATCCCCAATCGAGTAGTTGTGCTCTGCGGGAGAAAACAGTTTAGAATAGTAGCCACATACCACAGTCTTGCCTTTCGAACCTCTCTGGAACAAAAGTGCACCAGCACCAACAGAGGAAGTGTCTATCTCTAACGAAAACTATAGGGATACATCAGGGTAATGAAGAATAGAGATGGGAGCCGTCAATGAAGAGAAGTTGGGAATTAACAACCAATAGAAGTTGGCAAATCCCAGGAAGCGTTGTATGGCCCCTAAGCCTTGGGGGCGTGGCCATTCCAGGACAGCCTTTACCTTCTCAGGTTCAATTTTGAGACCCTGATCGGAGATGATATAGCCCAGGAAGGGTAGATACTTTTTTTCAAACATGCACTTCTCCAGATTGGCATAAAGATGATTCTCCCTTAATCAAAGCAAAAGCTGGCGGACATGACTCTGATGAGTTACAGGATCTGGGGAAAAAATCAAAATGTCATCGAGATACACCACAACACATACATAGAGGAGATCACAAAAAATGTCATTGACAAATTCTTGAAGCACTGCCGGGGCATTACACAGGCCGAATGGCATGACCAGGTATTCGTAGTGCCCATCACGTTTATTAAATGCAGTCTTCCACTCGTCACCCTGACAAATCCGGATTAGATTATAGGCCCCCCGAAGGTCTAGTTTAGAAAAAATTTTGCCCCCCGTATGCGATCAAACAGTTCTGAAATCAAAGGCAATGGGTACCTGTTCTTCACAGTGATCTGGTTGAGGCCCCGGTAGTCGATGCAGGGTCGGAGGGATCCGCCTTTTTTCTTGACAAAGAAAAATCTGGCTCTGGCTGAGGATGAGGATTTACGTATGAAGCCCCTCTCCAGATTCTCCTTAATGTAGGCCGACATAGACTGGGTTTCAGGTAAGGAAAGAGGGTATACTTTACCGTGAGGAGGGGACGAATCAGGAACCAAGTCGATAGGACAATCATACGCTCAATGTGGTGGCAACGTCTCTGCTTCCTTCTTGTCAAAGACGTCTGAGAACAGAGCGTAAGAAGGAGGCAACCCTGCCAATGACTGATGTGGAGGAGACTGAGGCAGATGAATATGCCCCAGACAGCGGTTGAGACACTTGGGATGCCACTGGAGAACTTCACCGGAGTTCCAATTCAGGACAGCAGCAGCACGGGCTCAGAGTGAAGGGCTCCCACTTGAAGCCTCAACGGCTTGGTCACAGACAAAATTGGGACAGGCAGCGGCAGTCCATCTACCGAGGCAACGATCAACGGCCTTTCCAGCAGAACAGTGGGCAACTAAGGAAGTTCCACAAGGTCTTGGCAGATGAAATTGGCTGCAGAGCCAGAGTCCAGGTAGGCAGAGACCAGATGGGAACTCCCACCAATGACAATGGTCACAGGAATGAACAGTTTTGTGGAGAGTTCTCTATTAAATGCTGTATCGCCCATGGTTGTCTCCAACCAATCCCAGGCGTCAGGGTTTTTTGGCTTCTGGGGACACAGATGCACCACATGGTCAGCGAGGCCGCAATATAGGCAGAGTCCAGAGGTGCGTCAGCGCTGCTTCTCCTCGACTGACAGTTTAATCCGGTCCACCTGCAAAGGAGCCTCGGGTGGAGCAGTAGAAGCAGGCAAGAGGGGTTGCTGGAAGTTGGGCGCCTGTCTAGGAAGCCGTCTCTCTTGTCGAACCTCTTGAGATCTTTCCTTGAGCCTTATATCCACTCAAGTGGCAAGTAGAATCAGGTTGTCCAAGGTAGATGGTAGATCCCGGGCAGCAAGTTCGTACTTGATCTCAAGTGATAGGCCATGCCAGAAGGAAGCTAAAAACGCCTCATTGTTCCAGGACAGTTCTCCTGCCAGGGTCCGGAACAGGAAGGTGTACTCGCCCAGGGAGGCATCTCAGTGGCGAGGGTTCAGCATAGCAGTGGCTGCCGACGAGACTCGTCCAGGCTCCTCGAACACCGTACGAAATAACTGCACGAACCCCTGGAAGTCTTGGGTCTCGGGTCCCTGTCGTTCCCAGATTGGGTTCGCCCACGCCAGGGCCTTCCTGGCGAGTAAGGAGATAATGAAGGCAATCCTGGCTCTGTCTGAATGAAATGCTCTGGGTGCAGGGTGAAGTGGATATGACACTGGTTAAGAAATCCCCTGCACACGCTTGCGTCTCCATGGAAACAAGGTGGGAGTGGCAGCGAGAACGGAGGATCAGAACCGGAGCTGCCAGGAGGTGTAGCAGCAGGTTCAATCGCAGGAACTTGAACAGGAACACAGAAGGAAGGAACTAGCGTCCCAAGCTGCTGTGCCATGGAATCGACTGCCATAAGAAGTTGATCCTGTCATGCTTGCAGATCCTGCAGGTCCACCTGCATGGCTTGGGAGGGTGACAGACCTTTGAACTGGATGCATGGCCTGAGTGTACTGTCATGGTGCGGGGTGTGGACTCACTTGGCCGTACCGCGTAGCGGATAGGCAGCTGGCCAACAAGGTACAATACAATGTCTATAATCCAGAAAGGGTACCAGTGGCAATGTAGACAGTAGCGGTGATTCAGGCTTAAGATAAGGCTCCAACAGCAGGCAGACACCCGGTGGGTGTAACACAATAGATGCAGTGGAAGACACAGCTCGACTTCAACCTTAGACGGCACAGAGGCACGGTAGCATGGGATACAGGGTACAGGCAGCAGGAACGGGTAACACTGGGAACTGGAAAAGACTAGGAGACCATTTGCAAGACAAACTTTAGGTATGCAACAATGCTCAGGCAATGATCAAGAGTGCAGAACCCTTTTTATAGTCCAGCAGCATTCTGGACTGATTGCAGATCTCCTGCAATTGTGCGCGCACTGGCCCTTTAAGGCCGTGTGCGCGCCCTGCGGGAGACAGTCTCTGAAGCAGGAAGTGAGTGCCAGCGTCTCCCAGGAGGGAGATGCCGCCGAGAACTCACATGTCCATGGCCACGGCCATCAGAGGGTAAGTCAGAACGACGGGCCACGGCCATAGTCGTTACAACAGGGCTGATTTTTTCCAGACATGGTTGCTAAAAAGTAGTGGTCAATTTAGGTGCATAGAGGGGTTGTAACTGGATTCCCAATCCAGTTTAGCAGCAGATTGAATCTGGCTTATTATTGAATGTAAGAATCTTCATGTTTTAGAAAGTGATCAGTTTCCATAAGGGTAGCGATAGGGGCAATACACATTCATATTGATATGTTTCCCAATGCAGCTAGTTTATCATCATCTGGCTGAATGTGATCTAGTCAATGTCTAGAATATTGTTGGAGTTTTACAAAAATAGGTCTGTATATAGGACATTGTTTTTATGTTTAAAGAATGTGCATTTGTGTATTGTAAAGACATGTTGTATGTTCTGCATTCAAAAACAAGGAAAAAGATGAAAAGTTAAGTGTGTTAAAATTTTTCTATGAACCCCAAAATGTGCTGGCCAATAATGACTAGTAGGCACACTTGATCATTATTGAAATAGGGTAAGACAAAGTTACATTGTCATTTAACTCTAACAAATATAAAACTATTTAGTTAATGTAACTTAGTGTATTTCTCCTACTCTCCCTATGATAATAGAATTGGGTATATATGGACAGTGACATCAAGGGCTTCCCACGGGCTCTGCGCTTAAAGTAGTGCCTTGCCCGGGGTGTCCTCTACTAGTGGCCAGTGAATGCTGGAGGAGGGAGCTGACGGTTCCTTGCTTCAGTATTGGATTCAACTGTAACTGCGTCCTGAAGATGCAGATAAAATTGATACCGGGACAGCCGGACACCGCCTGGAATCCGGGACTGTCCCGCTGAATCCGGACACAGTTGGGAGGTATGGTTCTATTCTGGTGTATATATGTACTTCAATTGAAGTAAAAAAAACACCTAAATATTGTTTATTTGTTGACGTCATTTCGATAGCCATCAACACAGTTGCTATTTTCTAGCATATTTGGCCAATATAGATCTTTGTGAAGAAAAAAGTATGCTTAGTTTTAATAGACTTGACCTGAATAAACAATATTAGAGCCTTTCATTGAAGCAAATGATCAGAAGACTCAGTACAGTTTGGTGTAACAGTTTCTTAGTGAGTCATGGATAACTTTTTTGGGGTAATGGAAAAAGAACAGAAATTCTGCCAATATTTTGTTTTGTGTCAAATTTACGCCGTTTACCATGTGATATAAGTAACATAATAACTTTATTCTGAGGGTCATTATGATTACGGTAATACTAAATTTATGTAATTCTTTTTATGTTTTACTACTTTTGCATAATAAAACCTTTTTTTTTTCAAAAGTATTTGTTTTTGTGTGGCGATATTCTAAGAGCCATAACTTTTTTATTTTTCAGCCGTCAAAGCTGTATCAATGCTTATTTTTAGCTAAATGAAACAGAGATTTTATTGGTACCCTTTTGGGGTACATACCACATTTTTGATCGCTTTTCATTAAGTTTTTTGGAAGGCAGGATGTTCTGGCATTGTTTTCTATAAAAAAAAAATCCGCCAATCACTGTGGGGGTTAAATAACATAATAGTTTTATATTTTGAGTCGTTACACATGCGGAAAAATTAATTATGTATAGCTTTTTTATTTTTTAAAATTTTTCATGTTTTATTATTATTATTGTTTCATAATAACATTTTTTAACATTTTTCATGTTTTATTATTATTATTGTTTCATAATAAAGCATTTTTAATTTTTTTTTTACCTAGTGTTTTAAATTTCTTGACTATTAACTTTATTAAACTATTTTTCACTTTTTTTTTTGTGTCCCAAAATGGGATTTCACTATACGTTTGTTTGATCGGTTTTATAATACACTGCAATAGTTCTGTTTTGCAGTGTATTACTGCCTCTCCATTTTGTTGTATGGGAGTTACGGAAACAGCTGATATGCCATAAATGTCTAAGTTAGGAATATCCTTTTAAACATCCGGGATCGGAAGTAACTCCGATCCCGGCCATTAGAGTAGGAGTCTCGCTGTTGTTAGACAGCCAAACAACCACTCTAGCTGACATGGGACATCTGTGTCGGGTTTATGATACAGCGCCGTGAAAAGGCGGTCGCTGTGGCATAAGTACCCTTAACTCCTTAATGACCAGGCCTATTTTGGCCTTAAAAGAGTATTTGCACTTTCATTGGATGGGTCAGGATTTCTAAGACCCCCAAAGTTGCTGAAATGAAGGTGCAGGAGCGCTCAGGTGAGCGCCCTTCATCTTCGTCTGAAGACAGACTCGGCCTTTATCTGTCAGGCTGAAGACTCACATACAGACGTTCTATGTGAGCCGTCTACAGCCTAACAAGGAGCGCTGTTCACAGCTAAAGGTGTAGGGCGCTCACCTTAGTTTTGGCGATGGTATAAATGACCCCATAGCAAAATTCAGAATGGGCCCCACCTCCACTGATAACTCTGCCAGTTTTATTTTTATTTTTTTTATATTAAAGTTAATGTCCACTATCTTTTTATAATACAGTATATCCTTATAGGGGTTAGAGCTTTATTTTTTAAACAGAGCTCCAAGTCCCCTGCTTCCCTTTGTCATAGAGTTAAATAATAAAATGTTGGCTTCTGCAGCCACCACTAGGGGGAACAAGCTACATATGGATTTAATGTTACTAGTATGAACTCAATGAGCGCTGTAAAAATCTGTATGCAGTAAGTCCCCCTAGTGGCGGCTGCAGGCAAACTGTAAGGGTACGTCCACACGTAGCGTAAACACTGCAGATTTTCCGCTATGGATTTAATTAAGGAAAATCTGCAGCTTATTACTGTGAATGAGAATTGAATACATTTCTTCTACGCGCTGCGTAAAAAAACGTTCATAAATTGACCTGCAGTGCGGTTGTTTAATCCGCAGCAAGTCAATTTATGCTTCGAAATCGCTGTGTTTCTGTTGCAAATAGTCCCCTGGGATGACGTTTCATCCAATGTGACTGCTGCAGCCAATCACAGGCAGCAGCGGTCACATGGGCGGCAGCGTCATCCCAGGAGGCCCGGACTGCACGGACAACAGAGGGACCCATCGCCATGACTTTTATGCAACGCATCCGCTTTGTAAAAGTGACGTAAGTGTGTGAAAGAAAACAGGGGAAGCATTTCAGTGCCAGCCTCCTCCCACCACAGGCCTCATAGTAGTGAAGTTGTCTGTCTCTATAGTAGGTGCACAAGTGTCTGTACAATTACACTATTTTTGTAAAAGACACCATAGCAATAATATTCTATAATTCTAAATGTACAGATGTAGCAATCTTTAACTTGACTCTTAACACATTAAATACACGGTGGCAAGAAACTTTAACTTGACTTTTTTAATGGCTTTTATTTTTTGATATCACGCTGCTGCATGTTATCAGTAAAGTTAAACTATGCTACGTCTGTTCTGTACATTCATCCATCATTATTTATTTGACATTTCTGTAAAAGATGGTAAACAGGTTGCCTTATTAGCAAAAATAACAATGATGATGCCTACACTTCCCAGTGCTGCTTTCCTTCCATAGCTTATGTTTAGGGAAGTATTTTCCAGAGTAATAATGTTACATCTTCCACTGGGAAACAGATGTCAAGATGATTTATGTGTTTAAAGAATCTTTTTGAAGCCCATCTAAACAAGGAATCCCAACTGGCTGCTTCTAACACACGTAGATGCTTTGTAATAATACTTGTAACAGATGTGTATAGAAGAACACATGGCTGCTATTTACATAGCAAATATTAAGTGCTAGAAATCCCAAAATATTCTTTGCCAGAGCTGACTTTCTAGTGCAGATTTGGCCTTAATATTATTGGAGTTATGGCATATGACTTATAAGGAGGTCACTTATTGTACAACAGTAATATGAATATGACACCTCCAGGAGAAATTGTAATATTGTATTGTCTCCAAGTTCAACTAAGTATAAAAATCTCATTGCAAGTTAAAGTGCTTTAAAAGGGTTGCCTTGATTAGAAAACTCATTTTTCAAATACAGTATTAGGCCTCATGCCCACGAACGTAAAAATGCCCGTAAATTACGGGCCCATAGACTTCTATTGGCCATGGGTACCTTCCCGTTTGCTTACGGGAAGGTGCTCGGGCCATTGAAAAATATGGAACATGTCCTATTTACGGCACGGGCAGGCCCATAGAAGTCTATAGGGCTCCCGTAATTACGGGTGGCTATGTGCACCAGTAATTACAGGAGCGTTGCTAGGCGACGTCAGGAGATAGTCACTGTTCAGGGCGCTGAAAGAGTTAAATGATCAGCAGTAACTCTTTCAGCACCCGGGACAGTGACTACAGTTAACTTACCTGCTTCTTCCTCCAGTCCGGCCTCCCGGGTTGACGTTTCATCTCATGTGACCGTTGCATCCAATCACAGGCCAATCACAGGCTGCAGTGGTCACATGGACTGCGACGTCATCCAGGGAGGTCAGACTGGATGTCAAAAGAGGGACGCGTCACCAAGACAACGGTCGGGGTACGTATGAACTTTGTTTACTTACAATCGCTGCATTCCGCTGCGGAAACTCTGCCCGAAATGGCTGGCCCTTCTCTCTAATCACCACTGAAAGAGAGAAGGGGCTGCCGATTAGTGCAATGCAATTTTGCAGAGAAAACGGGTCCGTAAATATGGGTGGAATTTTGGTGACAACGGGCCCGTATTTACGCCAGTATTTATGGGAGGAAAAAAATAAGTTTGTGTGCATGGGGCCTTAGAGTATTATAATATAATCTAAGGTGTCCCCTGTTCAGGACTCTCTCTGGGGGAATAAGCACTTGACTTTATTACACAGACTGTCCATAGATTTCAATAAGCACAATGCAGTGCTTAACCCCTTCAGGACTGAGCCTGTTTTGGCCTTCAGGACGAAGCCGATTTTTCAAATCTGACATGTGTCACTTTATGTGGTAATAACTCTGGAATGCTTTTACCTATCCAAGCGATTCTGAGATTGTTTTCTCGTGACATATTGTACTTTATGTTAGTGAAAAAATGTGGTTGATAATTTCAATATTTATTTGTAAAAAACACCAAGATTTGGAGAAAATTTGCAAAAATTAGCATTTTTCTAAATTTAAATGTATCTGCTTATAAAACAGATAGTAATACCACACAAAATAGTTACTAGTTAACATTTCCCATATGTGTACTTTAGTTTGGCATCGTTTTTTGAACATTCTTTTCTTTTTCTAGGACGTTACAAAACTTAGAACTTTAGCAGCGTTTTCTCATATTTTCAAGAAAATTTCAAAAGGCTATTTTTACAAGGACCAGTTCAGTTCTGAAATGGCTTTGAGGGCCTTATATATTATAAAGTCCCCATAAATCACCCCATTTTGAAAACTGCACCCCTCAAAGTATTCAATACAGCATTCAGAAAGTGTTTTAACCCTTTAGGCGTTTCACAGGAATTAAAGCAATGTAGAGGTGAAAGTTACAAATGTCATTTTTTTTTTACAAAATTCATTTGTAATACATTTTTTTCTATACCACAGAAGGTTTTACCCGAGAAATGTAACTTATTATTTATTGCCCAGATTCTGCAGTTTTTAGAAATATCCCACATGTGGCCCTATTGTGCTAATTTAGTGAAATATGGGACTCAGAAGCAAAGGAGCACCTAGAGGATTTTGGGGCCTCCTTTTTTTTAGCATATATTTTAGGTACCATGTCATGTTTGAAGAGGTCTTGTGGGGCCAAAACAATAAAAGTGACTTCATTTTGGAAACTACACCCTCAGGGAATTTACCTAGGGGTATAGTTAGCATTTTGAACCCACAGTTTTTTTGCTAAATTTATTTGAATTAGTATGTGAAGATGAAAATCTACTTTTTTTCTGAAAAAATGTAGACATGTTAAATTTTTTCAAGGAATAAAAGAGAAAAAAACACCCCAACATATGTAAAGCAATTTCTCCCGATTATCGCAATACCCCATATGTGGTAATAAACTGCTGTTTGGACCCACAGCAAGGCTCAGAAGGGACGGAGCACCATTTGGATTTTGAAATTCTGATTTTGCCGTGTCGCGTTTGAAATGCACTGGAGGGAACAAAATAGTGGAAACCCCCGGAAAGTGACCCCATTTTGGAAACTACACTCATCAAGGAATTTTTCTAGGGGTAAATTTAGCATTTTGACCCCACAGTTGTTTTGCTGAATTCATTGGAATTATTCTGTAAAGGTAAAAATCTACTTTTTTTCTGAAAAAAGGTAGCCATTTTTAATTTTTACAAGGAATAAAGGAGAAAAAGCACCCCAACATTTGTAAAACAATTTCTCCCGATTACGGAAATATGCCATATGTGGTAATAAACGGCTGTTTGGACCCACAGCAAGGCTTAGAAGTGAAGGAGCACTATTTGGCTTTTGGAGCTCAAATTTAGCTGAAATGGTTTTTGGATGCCATGTCGCATTTGCAAAGCCCCTGAGAGGCCAAAACAGTGGAAACCCCCCAAAAGTGGAAATTACACCACTTAAAGAATCTATCTAGGGATATAGTGGGCATTTAGACCCCACAAGTCTTTTGCAGGATTTATTAGAATTAGGCCGTGAAAATTAATATCAACATTTCTTCCACTAAAATATTGCATTTTTTCAATTTCACAAAGGATAAAGGGGGAAAAAGCTGCCCAACATTTGTAAAGCAATTTCTCCCGAGTACGGCAATAGCCCACGTGTGGTCATTAATGTTTTTTCATTAGAAAGTAATTAACCCTTTCTGGACTGATCCATTTTTTTCTTTTCCTTTTTAGTTTTTCCCTCCCCGCGTTCCAAGAGCCATATCTTTATTATTTTTCAGTCAATAGAGCGGTATGAGGGCTTATTTATTGAGGGACGAGCGTTAATTTTTATTGGAACCATTTGTTGGTACATTCAACTTTTTGAACACTTTTTATTACATTTTTAGGTAGAGCCAAGGTGACCAAAAAACAGCGATTTTGGCGTTTTAAATTCTTTATTTTTCACGTGAGACGCTCCAGACATCACCCCTCCTACACTAAGATATGCTATGTCGTGGTGCGCAAAGGGGTTAATGTGCAGCGGATGGTGCAGAGTGAAAATTAAAATTTTCCACTCATATGCCATTTTAGTGCACTACATGTTATGCCCAGTTTGTGCCACTGAAGACAAATACCTCATAAAATATTAACAGGGTTCTCCCGGGTATGGCGATGCCATATCTGTGGACGTAAACAGGTGTTTAGGCACGCTGCAGGGCTCAGAAGGGAGGGAGCGCCATTTGGCTTTTGGGGCGCAGATGTAGCTTGGTAGTTGTTCTGTTTGGCGTTTTACTGGTGTTTCAGTTTATAATGTGGGGGCATATGTTATCTATGCGGGGTACATCAGGGTATAACAAGAGGGTATAATAATGCAGTAAATAAATAATAATCTGCAGATATGTGGCCGGTGTCGCACTGATAAATGGTGCCCGATCTTATCTGCTTTTGGAACACTCTGCACGTTTTGCATCGCCATATTCTGAGAGCCAGAACTTTTTTATTTTTTCTCCACCGGAGCTATGTGAGGGTTTATTCAATGCGGGACAATCTGTAGTTTTCATTGGTACCATTTTGGGGTTACAGAAAAATTTTTATCACGTTTTATTCCATTTTTTGGCAAGCAAGGTGACCAAAAACCATCAATTCTGACAATGTTTTTTATTCTTTTTTTGTTATGGCCTTCACCCTGGGCTATAAATGACCATTTTACTTTATTCTGTGGGTCGATACGATTACGGCGATACCATGTGTATATAGGTTTTTTATGTTTTGCAGCGTTTGTGCAATAAAATCACTTATTTATAAAATAAATAATTTTTTGTGTCACCATATTCTGAGAGCCATAACTTTTTTTTTTTTTTTCAGTCAAAAAAGCGGTGTAAGGGATTGTTTTTTTGCGGGACGGGTTGTAGTTTGTATTGGTACCATTTTGGCGTACATGCGACTTTTTGATCACTTTTTATTGTATATTTTGGGAGGGTTGGTAACCAAAAAATTGTGATAAGGGCACTGTTTTTCGTCTATTTTTTTCGCGGTGTTCACCGTGCGGGAAAAATAATATTACAGTTTTATAGTTGGGGTCGTTACGAAGGCGGTGATACCAAATATGTGTACTTTTTTTAACGTGTTAATTTTTTTCCTATAATAAAAGACTTATTATAGGAAAAATAGCATTCTTTGTTTATGTCACTTCTAACTTTTATTTTTACACTTTTTAAAAACATTTTTATTATCTTTTTTTTTAACTTTTTTTACTTGTCCCACTAGGGGACACTTAGACTTGCAGCTCTGATCGCTGCTGAAACACATTGCACTACACACGTAGTGTAATGTGTTCTAACTGTCATTGTGACGTAACTGTCACACTGACAGGAAGCATCGGAGGACCAGCCGGAGGGTGCTCCTCCGAGGCTTCCGTACATGGCAGCCCGGAGGCCATTTCCTGGCCTCTGGTTGGCGTGATAAGGATCGCCAGCCCCCGCAAATGCATGTGGGGGGCTGCCGATTCGCTGTAAACCTCTTCAATGTGGTGATCGCAATCAACCACCGCATCGAAGGGGTTAATTGCCGATTTCAGCGGCGACAGGCCACTGATCGGCAAAGGGGAGAGCAAGGCAGACGTCCAGCACAGTTAACCGCCACTGCGGTGTAGCGCCGTGCGGTGGTTAACTGTTAAAGCGCGGACGTAACCGCACGCCCAGGTGCGCAAAGTTACCTCTCACCTGGACGTGCATTTACGCCAAGGTGCGGGAAGGGGTTAAAGGGTGTTTTATACTGGGCAATTATCAGGAAAACAATCATTCATAGAACACTCGTTGTCGATAATTGTCCTGTGTAAACAGGGCAGCGATTAGCAGATGAACGAGCAAACACTCGTTCATCTGCTAATCGTATAGTTTTACAAAAGAAAAATATTATCGTTGTCGGCAGCACATCTCCCTGTATAAACAGGGGGACGAGTTATCGGAGTAACGACCGCTCGTCCCCATACATAGCTCCTTGTGACAGGAGCAAACGAGCGCCGATCAACAAGCTGTCTCGTTGATCGATGCTTGCTGCATCAGCAAAATTCGGCCAGTCTAATAGGGCCTTAATTTATCTTGTGGTGGCGTTACAGAGGGAATGAAGAGTGGCTGACAGATTTCCCTACAGATTACAACTGACTACCAGTGGGACAATATACTATTTTAAAGGAGTATTCCCATCTCGGACATTTATGTCTGATAGATGTGGGTCCCACATTTGTGGACATTTTGCTAGGCTGTTTCCTAAACTCCCATAGAAGTAAATGGAAGTAAAGTAAAAAGCGTCGCAAAGCAAGCTACGCTGTTTCCTTAACTCGGCAGCTCCAGAAACAACATACTGTACCTTGCTGTGCTACAATGCTTCTGTAGCTCCTATTCACTTCAATTAGAGTTCTGGAAACAGTGTAGCAAAACACACTCCGTTGTTTTCGGAAAACCCGGCCACCTTGCTTGTCAGTGTACGGAGTCCAATGACAGCGGCAGAAGGTAAGATGGGTGTCAGGGGTCCCCGTTCTAGAGATAAGTGTGGGTCCTAGAGGTGGAACCCGCATCTATCAGATATTTTTGGCATATTCTGTGGATTGTAAAATGCGGACAACCTTTTTAACATAATAGTTTACAAACTAGGAGACATCAGTTATTACATTTTGTGTAGTGAATAAAGGGGTTGTTTGGTTTAGAAGACCAATTTACAATTATCGCTGTAATGAATCGGGGTAAGGAGACGACAGGTAAACCCTAATCTACCCGCAACTCAGTCCCTGCCTACTTGCACGGCCCATCCTAAGTGACGGCGTACAACTGGGTGACGGTCCTTACGCTCAGTAAGTGCAAGACAGACAACACAAGACAAGGGCACACAGAAACAAAGGGGGAAGTAGGGGAAGTTGCCCATGGAAAAAACGTGAGCAACGGGCAGTGGTGAAAGAGCCAAATTAAACCAGGAGAGTACGTAGTAGCAAAACAGAGCAGGAGAATAGTCAGGCAAACCAGGGTCAATAAGTTACATCGGTCAATCATATAAATAGCAGGAATAGCAGAGCCAGGAAACCAGAGAATCACAGGCAAGGAACAAGCTGCAAGTGAGAGTATAAATAGACCAAGGGCGGGAGCTAGAACCGTCAGGCCAGGCTGTGATAGGTTCTCCCTCTCCTCAGCCTGCAAGAATGAGTGGTAACAGATCGCGTCACTCTAGCAGACCTTGGAGCTGATGAAGGCTGATTAACCCGGGCGTCGACACAGAACCTGTATCTGGCAAACCCTTTACAGTACCCCCCGTTTATTAGGGGCCACTGGACCCTTCCTAGGTGGGCCTGGCTTGTTGGGGAACCGAAGATGGAACCTCCTGAGCAATATACCGGCGTGAACATCCCGGGCGGGTACCCAAGTCCTCTTCTCAGGCCTGTATCTTCTCCAATGGACCAGGTAATGGAGGGAGCCTTGGACCATCCTGCTGTCCACAATATTGGCTACCTCATATTCTACCCCATCAATGATTTTGTACGGCCCTATATACCGGGGAGCAAATTTCTTGGACGCAACTTTAAGGCGCATATTTTTAGAAGACAGCCACACCAGATCTCCGACCACAAATAGGGGGTTAGTTGAACGTCTTTTATCTGCCTGAGTCTTTTGGATGCTCTGGGATGCCTCAAGGTTCTTTTGAACCTGGGCCCAGCCTGTGCACAGTTCCCGATGAAAGACATCTCACCTTGGGATTGTTGGAACCACCAGGTGAAACGGAGGAGAACCTTGGATTAAACCCAAAATTGCAGAAGAAGGGGGAGACCCCCGACGAGTTACTGACCCGGTTATTAAGGGAAAATTCGGCGAGGGGAATGAAGGAGACCCAATCATTTTGACAGTCTGAGATAAAACACCTTAAATATTGTTCTAGAGACTGATTAGTCCTCTCAGTTTGGCCATTAGTTTCAGGATGGAAGGCAGAGGAAAAGGACAGATCAATCTACAGCTTCTTACAGAAAGCTCTCCAAAACAATGAAACAAATTGTACCCCTCTGTCAGAAACAATATTGACCGAAACCCCATGGAGACGCAGAATGTGTTTGACAAACTAGGTAGCTAACGTCTTGGCATTGGGTAAATTCTTGAGGGGTACAAAGTGGCACATCTTACTGAAGCGGTGTACTACAACCCACACCACCAACTTGCCTTGGGATGGAGGCAGATCGGTGATAAAATCCATGGAGATATGGGTCCAAGGTCTCTGGGGAATGGGCAAAGAACATAGTAAGCCCGCAGGTCGGGACCTGGGAGTCTTGGACCTAGCACAAATTTCACAAGCGGCGACGTAGGCCGTAAGGTCTTTAAGCAACCCAGGCCACTAATAGGTTCTGGAAATGAGGTGCTTGGTACCCAGGATGCCTGGATGGCCAGATAGTGCGGAGTCATGATTCTCCCTGAGTAACCTTAGCGGGAATTGCAGGGGAACAAACAGCTTGTTCTCAGGAAGGTTCTTGGGAGCAGAACCTTAATCAGCTGCAATTTCGGAGGCTAAGTCTGAATCCACAGAGGATATGATTATACCAAAATACAAGCGGGATCCTCCTCAGGAGGAGGGCTGGCCATAAAGCTACGCGACAGAGCATCAGCTTTAATATTTTTTGACCCAGTCTATAGGTAACCACAAAGTTGAATCCCGTAAAAAACAACGCCCATCGAGCTTGTCTCGGGTTTAGCCTCCGGGCAGATTCTATAAAAACCAGATTCTTGTGGTCAGTAAGAACCGTTACCTGGTGCCTAGCCCCCTCCAGGAAGTGGCGCCACTCTTCAAATGCCCATTTAATGGCTAAGAGTTTGCGGTGGCCAACGTCATAGTTTCTCTCAGTGGAGGAGAACTTCCTGGAGAAGTAGGCACAGGGACGGAGATGGGGGAGAGACCAAGTACCCTGGGACAACTCTTCAGAGGCCTCTTTAGAAAAGACATCAGCGAAGTCCTGAATCAACTCAGGTAGAGTGATCAGCTCCTCAGCGAGAGAAACCAAATTAATAGAAAAACATGACGTCATGCATTCATTACCCCATTTAGTAAGATCACCAGTATTCCAGTTAAAAGTTGGATTATGCGTCTGCAACCAGGGGAGACCTAAAATCAAATCGGACGATAACCCCTGCATCACTAACACAGAACACTGCTCCAAATAAATGAAGCCAACAGTGAGTTCAAAAACAGGGGTATGCTGCATAAAATAACCATTAACAAGCGGAGTGGAGTCTATACCCACTACCAGGACAGGTTTAGGCAAATCAATTAGTGGCATAGCTAGAGACATGGCAAATTCCACAGACATAATATTAGCAGCAGACCCTGAATCCAAAAAGGCACTGCGGTGGCAGATCTACCATCAAAAGAGACCTGAAAGGGAAGCAAGATTTTATTAGGCTTCATGTTAACGGGAAATACCTGTGCGCCCAAGCGACCTCCCCGATGGTCACTTAGGCGCGGAAGTTTTCCGGCTGCTTATTCTTGCGCCTGGGACAGGAGTTCAATTGGTGCTTGTCATCCCCACAGTAGAAGCAGAGACCATTCTTCCTGCGGAAAACTCCATGTTGTTGGGGAGACACGGAGGCCCCGAGTTGCATCTGTTCATCTGAGTTCTACGTGGAAGAACGAAGCAGCGGAACCTCTGGAGCCATCATAGGGGAGCCAGAGGTGAAGGCACCAGAACGTTCAAGTCGTCGTTCCCTGAGACATCGGTCAAGACGTACCGCTAAAGCCATAGCCTGATCTAGAATGTCAGAGGTGGGATAGCTAACTAACTGGTCTTTAAGGGCGTTCGACAGACCCAATCTAAACTGGCACCTCAAGGCAAGGTCATTCCACCGAGAAGCTACACACCACTTCCTAAAGTCAGAACAGTACTCCTCAACGGGTCTCTTACCCTGACGTAAGGTCACCAGCTGACTCTCGGCAATGGCAGTCTTGTCAGTCTCGTCATAGATGAGCCCGAGAGCAGAAAAAAAAGGTCAACAGAAGAAAGTTCAGAGGCGTCAGGAGCCAAGGAGAAGGCCCATTTCTGGGGGCCTTCCTGGAGCAGGGACCTAATTATACCCACTCGCTGGCTCTCAGAACCTAAGGAGTGGGGTCTCAATCGGAAATAGAGTCTACAACTCTCCCGAAAAGAGAAAAAAGTCCTCCGGTCCCCTTGTCAGGCAACTTGAGGTGGGGTTCAAGAGGTGAGGTGAAGGGTACTACCTGGGTAGCATCACGCTGGTTGAACCTCTGAGCCAGGTCTTTGACCTGTAGGGAGAGACCCTGCATTTGCTGAGCCAGGGCCTCAAGGGGGTCCATAGTAGAGTCAGGGACCAGGGTAAGAAAAGGTATAGGGCCTGTGATTATGTAATGAATCGGGGTAGGGAGATGACAGGTGAGCCCTAATCTACTCAACTCAGTCCCTGCCTACTTGTACGTCCCGTCCTAAGTGACGGCGTACAACTGGGCGACGGTCCCTGCGCTCAGTAAGTGCAAGACAGACAACACAAGACAAGGTCACACAGAAGCAAAGGGGGAAGTAGGGGCAGTTCCCCATGGAAAAAACGTGAACAACGGGCAGTGGTGAACGAGCCGAATCAAACCAGGAGAGTACGTAGTAGCAAAACAGAGTAGGAGAATAGTCAGGCAAGCCAGGGTCAATAAGTTACAGCGGTCAATCAGGTAAATAGCAGGAATAGCAAAGCCAGGAAACCAGAGAATCACAAGCAAGGAACAAGCTGCAAGTGAGGGTATAAATAGACCAAAGGCGGGAGCTAGAACAGTCAGGCTAGGCTGTGATAGGTTCTCCCTCTCCTCAGCCTGCAAGCCTGAGTGGTAACAGATTGAGTCACTCTAGCAGACCTTGGAGCTGATGAAGGCTGATTAACCCCGGGCATCGACACAGAACCTGTGTCTGGCAAACCCTTTACAATCGAATTTGGAAATTCTATTTTAAGAGTGGTGGGGTGGTCCCTGTCCCAGACCTTCATCTATTAGCCAAAGGGAAGAATGGGTACTAAGAGTGTCTTTCACTCTGGAGGACCTGGCACATCAATGCCTTACACGGACAAACCATTGTTTTTAATGGGTAAATGTGTAATGCTTAATTTCTTCCAACCTCTCTTACTTATAGATCGAGTGTGGTTGGTCAAAGCGTTTTTACACATTAAAGTGAAACTCTGGGCAAATTTTCCTAATTAGAAAAATAGACCTACTAGTGTAATGTAACACACCAGGACGTTATTTAATTCGCTCTGGTCTCTCACAAGCAAATTTCTAAGATACTTTGTACAATATTTTCACATATTATACTATAATATTACAATATGTTTTAATATCACACATAATAACAAAGTGGCTCCATGTTAATGACAGTGCTGGAGAAATTGTCAAAGGGGCATTCCCTCTTCTGACTTTACTCTGGTTTACCACCACACAGTCTATAGGTGGCCATACACATTAGATAAAAGTAATTTGATGGTTAAACAACTTTTGAACAAACAATCATCTCATGAACGTTCATTATGCTGATGCAGCCATACACATTTTAGTCCATTTTGGCCACAACAGTTGTACAAATTGGCTACACATACAGATGTAGCAAAGTTTAACTTGACTCTGATAACTTGCTGCAGCGTGATATCACACAACAAAAGCCATTGAAAAGCCATTGAAAAAGTCAAGTTAAGTTTCTTTCCACATTGTATTTAACATGTTCTGAGTCAAGTTAAAGATTGCTGCATCTGTAGACAAGGCAGGCGTCAGCACCCGGCGAACCCGGGTAAGTGCCGGGGCCCACTGCCCTTCAAGGGGCCCACTCGGCCCCTTCCTTCATGGCTCCTCCAGAAGTGTAATCACCCCCCAGAGCGCTGCCCACACTCTTGCCAGGGATACTGCTTCTAGAGGGAGTCCCTGCTAGAGGCGGCGTAACTACCGATGTAGCAGCCAGTGGCACCGCTAGCAGCCGCTATGGCTGCTACAGCGGTATCGACGCCACATTCAATAGAATCTGTGTCCTTAGGACACAGATACTATTGAACGCTATGGCAGAGCAGGGAGGTAGCTCCCTACTCTGCCATTTACTAGGCAACAGACTCCCAGGCAGAGTGCCAGTAACGCTCTGCCTGGGACTCTGGGTCTGGGGTTGCCCCTGAGGTCACTGTCCATAAATCGACAGTGATGTAGTTCCAGGCAGAGTGCTAGAAGCAAGTCCCTGACATCACTATCCATATATGGACAGTGACTTCAGGAGTAGAGCAGTGTCCCAGGCAGAGTGCTAGTATCGCTCTGCCCGGAAATTTGTCTCTGGGATTGCCCCTGATATCACTATCCATATATGGACAGTGATGTCAGGGGCTTCCCTAGAGATGGAGTACCGAAGCAGAGCCTTCACTAGTGCTCTGCCCGTTACTTCAGCTCTGCTCTGGACATCACTATCCATATATAGACAGTGATGTCAGGAGCAGAGCAGGAGTCTTAGGCAGAGTGCTAGTAGTGCTATAGACTATGGCTATGGCGGGACTATGGCTCTGGGGTTGCCCCTGTCATCACTGTCCATATATGGACAGTGACGTCAGGGGCTCCTCCTGAAGCGGAATCCCCGGCCAGAGAGTCGGCAATGCTCTGGTTGGGGATTCCACTCCTAGAGGGAGCCCCAAAGGCTGTGTGGCACTACCAGGGAGGGGGGATGTGTGGCACTACCATGGAGGGGGCTGTGTGGCACTACCAGAGAGGGGGCTGTGTGGCACTACCTGGGAGGGGGGCTGTGTGCCACTTTACTGCCACCGTGAGTTCCAGCGCGAAAGGGCCCACTAAGTCTGTGTCGACCAAGGCACCACTTAAACCTGGAGCCGGCCCTGTCTGTAGTCATATGGACGATCTTTCAGTCTGGAACATTCTTTCACGGAACTACAGTTAGTGTAATGGGCGACTGCACCATATACAACTGACCACCAGACTAAAATGTTAAACATGAACGACTTCTTTACAGATGATGATGATCTGAAAGTGGAAACAGTTAAAATGGAGCAGGGAGGTCTCAATGTTAACAGTCAAATAAAACAATATATAAAAAATAAAGTAACAAAGACTGCCTTTGCATTAGGCTTCGTTCACATCTGTGTCGGGGTTCCGTTTATCGGTTCCATCAGACCAAAACGGAAACAATAGCTTTCAATGGTAATGCTTCTATTGCTAATTGTGTCCGTTTTTCTCTGTTCCATAAGGTTTTTTTTGGGGGCGGAATCAATAGCGTAGTTGACTACTAAGCTATGGTTTCAGTTTGGTATCTGTTCATGGGTTCCCCTAACGGAAAGGTCAGACGGAACCGCTACGCAGATGTGAACGTAGCCTTAAGTCTACGTGACAGATTTTACGCGTGTAAATCTGTCCGTGTGCGTTGCGTTATGCATTAATGTGCTTTGTGAGTGGCATGCATTTTTCACGCACTCACAAGCAGTATGGGGTCATTATGCTGTATGGAGGCATTAAGCTGTATGAAGGCAGCTATGGGGCATTATACTGTACGGGGCAGCTATGGGGGCATTATACTGTATGAGGGCATCTGTGTGGGCATTATACTGTATGGGGGCATTATATTGTATGGGGCAGCTATATGGGAATTATGCTGCATGGGGTCAGCTATGGGGCATTATGCTGTATGGGGGAATTTGTTTGGGCATTATAGTGCATGGGGGCATCTGTGTTGGCTTCATACTGTAGGGGCATTATACTGTATGGATCATCTATGTGGGCATTATACTGTATGGTGGCAGGTATTTAGCATTATACTGTGTGGGAGGCACTATGGGAGCATGATACAGTGTGTGCTGAACTGGGTGTGTATGTGCGGGGATTGGGTGAATTCAGAGGCATGGTTTAAAAAAAAATAATAATAATTCAATGTAGTTGATGCGTAAAATACGGACAGCACACGGATGTTAATTAATCCATGCATTAGATGAAACGAGGATACTAAGGAGTGGGCACCCACAAGATTTTCACCAAATTTGATCCGACCCTGACTATACTGCATACAATAAATCTCACTCAAAGCTTGGTTTCAATTTAAAATATAAGTTCAGCCAAAATGGTTTTAGAAATTGTTTGGTTAAGGGCTCTTTCAGGCGAGCGTTCGCATAACTTTCTGTTTCAGCGGAGAGTGTGAAGGGTCCGTGAATAAAATAGGACATGTTCTATTTTACTGTGTGTCACGCATCCCTCGATAGACTCTATGAGGGATCCGTCACAATGCGTCCCCCATAGGTGCACCTCTGATTGAAAAACGTCGGTTTTTCATGTCTAAGATAGCCGAAGCTCGGCTAGGAGCCCGACTCCCTGCACTGTGTTCGGTCCGGTACTTACGGCCGAAATACGTCCGTCAATTACGGACGTAATTAGTGTGTGTGCACATACCCTAACTAGGCAGACATCCCTTGCAAAGGAAAGTAGGTGACAACCCCTGTGGGCTCTGTAATATCATCCATGTTGATTGTCACCCAGCTTTCAGGGAAACAGATAAACAAAGAAGCAGCCAGATAGAATTCTTAAAACTTGACCGATCAGGACAACTGAGTGACCTATTATTATTTAAGATTTTTTTCAGAGAAAATTTTGCTTTCAAGTTTGCACAATTTACCTCATACAAAATATACATACGATGGGTTAATTGGGGGTGCATTCTTCTTTGTACAGTCGCTTTATACCTGACTGAGTCTCATTGTGCTGTCACTATGCATATTGTATATGCATGAATTCTAGCGATTGCTTACGATTTCAGTCTAGTGCATGTCCCAGGGAACACACCGTGCGCATTACATTCTCTCTGACGTTGAGCCATTTACACGTCAGGGTCTTGCCGGATGCCGTGTCTCCCCACAGGGTGAACCTAATTAATCGGAAATGTCAGCAGAACTCAGAGAAAACTAGTGAAAAATAGCAAATGCACGTAGCCTGGAGTGCAGGAGTGGAAGAAAAACCAAGTAACCTTTCAGGTGGATAATCCTCCTTCCCTACTAAGCGGATTTATTTTTAATTGTACTGAAACATTTGTGAAACACTCACGGTTTGTTTACAATGTGTAAATCTCTATTTGTGGCATTTGTTGGCCCGAGTGCATATAGCTGTGGGGCAAGGGACTGCAGGGGCCAGGGACAGCTGTGGGGCCAGGGACTGCAGGGAGCTGTTTATTTATAAAAAAAATTTTTATCTGGTGCGTTTAGCATAAAAGTTGATTCTGGGTCCAGGTTCAGGATCTGGCTGGGTGGAGCTAACCTAAAGGGGTTGTACCATGATTAAATATTAATGACGTAAAAAAAAAACAATGATCTTTCAATTGGAATCATTTTTAAAAATGCTCCTGCGTGTAGATATTGCTGTTATGGCGCCCACTTGTGTACTTTTGATTCCCCCTCAGAACGCCCACCTAATGTGTCCAGTGTTGGTGTAACACACAAACCTCTACTTTACACGGGCAGTGAAGTGATTCATGCTATTTTACAGGCCAGCCAATAAGAATCAGCGCACAAGAAGCGGCTACTTCTTATTTTACAAAGTAGCCTGCCATTTTGACAATAATCAGCTTAATAAATGTAAAGATGTCTCAAAGTCGTTTAATTTGATCTTGTTCCCTAAGAACATCCCAAAAATATTATATTACCGTTAAAGGAGTTACTCTGTCCTTTAAAATTCATGGCCTATTTATAGAATAGGCTATCAATTTTAGATCCTGGGGGTCCGACTCTCGCACCCAAGCCAATCAGCTGTTTGAACGGGCTGTGGCATCCATTTACATATTTTTTTGGGTATCCTTACGAAATAAGATTAAACGACTTGAATGCGACTTCATGGTTGAGTGCTACAGTACTAGACACAACCACTACTAAAAGTATGAAACTGAGCCTGGTAAACAAGGAAGGGGAAGCGCTTTTCCAGCCCCTTCAAACAGCTCATTGGCAGGGGTGCCGAGAGTCATATGCCTATTCTACATTGATGGTCTATAAATTTTAAAGTATTGACCTCAGCATCACCCCACCAAAGATGTACGTTTTTTATTTTCAGTTACTGTGGGCGCGGGTGTTTCAAGGGTGGGAGAGGCATTTGTTATTTGCTTTTGAGCATTACAGGACATATATTACTGTTAATATAATCAGGGGCGTAACTAGGTAAGACTGGGCCCCCTAGCAAACTATTGACCGGGCCCCCCCCCCCCCGGTTGCCACAGGCAGCCCTCCTTATAAATAGTGCCCCCTGTAGAATGTACCATACAGCACCCCTGTAGACAGTGCTATATAGCCCTGCCTATAGACAGCGTCACACCTCATTTGTACATAGCGCCCCCACCTCCCCTTGTAGATTTCCATACCGCCCCCTGTAAATATTGTTATAAAGCCCCCACTTTATATAGCACTATACAGCTCCCACTGTACTGTATATAGTGCCACACAGCCCTCCTCCATTGTATATAGTGCCACACAGCCCCCCTTCGTAGATAGTGCAGCACAACCCCCCCCCCCTTTGTAGTTAGTGCCGCACAGAGATTGCGCCACACTCAGCCCCCTGTAGATAGAGCCACAACACTCCCCCTTGTAAATAGTGGCATACAGTTCCCCCATGTGTATAGTGCTTGTAATGTCCGTGGCTGCGGGCTGTCAGCTCCAACCTTCCCCTGACAGCCGCAGCCACGAGTCGGAAAGCGCTAGCCCCAGCCTCCTCCTCACGAGACGCCAGCGCTCGCGTCCACTCACTTCTGCCGGATCCCGTAGGAACTCGTGGACGAACTTTGAACCGTGAGTACTCTGGACTATAAGAGGGGTCCAGCCCCCTAGTTCTATGCCTGAGCGTTGTTGTTTTCCCTATAGTTTGTTTATGTGATGGCCTCCTAGAGTGTTTCCTGTTCCAGTGCCTGTTCGAGTCCCTGTACCTATACTTGTTTGCAGTTCCTGTTCCTAGCAATCCATACCTTCCTGGTCTAGCACGGAGCTGTGCCAAAGTCGTGCCGTGCTGCATCCACGTCTGACCTCCTTCACCTCGCCTGACGTGCGCCTGCTACCAAAGTCCCAGCCGAGCCTGCCCTGCTGCTGTTTGAGCTGCCACAGGTACCTATATAAGTATAGACAGTCACCTGCTCCCTGTTGGCCAGCTGCCTTACCGCCAAGGCGGTACGGCTCAGTGGGCCCATAGACCCTTCGTGACAGTACACTCAGGCCATGGGCCCCAAGACTATGACGATGTCACAGGAGATGCGAGCGGATATGCTGGACCTCCGGTCTCAACAGGACCAACTCCTCCAGGCGTTGAACATTCTTGCACGTCGGCAGGAGGCACAAGCTGCCGTTCCTCCTACTACACCTCCTGGCAAAGAGGATCCTCAGTCTACACCTCTTGGCAGTATTGATCCACATGTTTCTTTGCCTCTTCCGGATCGCTATGATGGAGAAGTAAGTACCTGTCGTTGTTTTCTTAATCAATGCCAGATCCATTTCAACCTGTATGCTAGGACTTTTTCGTCTGATGGTGCCAGGGTCGCTTTCATCATTTCTCTCCTCACCGGCAAGGCACTTGCGTGGGCGAACCCTATCTGGAAGAGACAAGGACCTGGGACCCGTGACTTCCCTGCCTTCCTCAGGACTTTTCGCATGGTGTTTGAGGAGCCTGGATGGGTCTCATCTGCAGCGGCCTCCTTGATTAACCTGCGCCAAAGAGACACCTCCGTGAGTGAGTACGCCATCCACTTCCGCACCCTGGCAGGAGAGCTCTTATGGATCAATGAGGCTCTGGTGGTTACATTCTGGCATGGACTATCTTCCAGAATTAAAGACGAACTTGCTACCCGGGATCTGCCGTCTACCCTGGATAACCTCATCCTTCTGTCTGCTTAGATTGATATACGGATCCGTGAACGCCTCCAAGAGGTTCAACGGGAGAGAGCCCTTCCTAGTCTAGTTCCTACTTTGCAGCAGCCCCGACTGTCCCCCGATGTCGATCCTCCTAAGAAGTCGGTAATAACGGACCAGTGTAAGTTATCTACTCAAGAGAGACAACGCAGAGGCACATCTGGACTCTGTCTTTATTGCGGTCTCGATGGCCATCTTGTGCGCTTGTGCCCCCAAAAATCCCAAAACCTACCAGGTCTCTGCGTATCTGGACTCTGGATCCGCTGCTAATTTCATCCGCAGAGATCTGGTGGACCTTCTACAATTGCCCACCACCCCTCTGGAAAGCCCGTTGACAGTTTCTTCAGTAAATGGACTACCTCTGCCAGACCCAGTTATAGCCGTAACCAAGCCGCTGAGGCTCCAAGTGGGAGTCCTTCACTCCGAACTTCTGTCGTTCTATGTCCTGCCCAAAGCTGTTAACCCTGTGCTGCTGGGCCTGCCTTGGCTCCAACTGCATGTCCCAGTTCTGGACTGGAATTCTAGAGAAGTTCTCCAGTCTGGCCCTGAGTGTCAAGGTCGATGCCTGGTGCGGATTAGTTCGGTTCAGCCTTCACTGCCTCGGTCATTGGCAGGATTGCCGGGTCATTATGCTGCCTTTTCGGAAGTCTTCAGCAAGAGGGAGGCAGAGACATTGCCCCCATATCGGGCGTATGACTGCGCTATTAAACTGATCCCTGGTGCATCCCTTTCCCGTGGTAGGGTGTATCCTCTCTCCTTGCCTGAGACTCTGTCCATGTCCTCCTATGTGAAAGAGAACGTAGAAAAGGGCTTCATACGAAAGACTTCCTCCCCGGCAGGAGCCGGGTTCTTCTTCGTCAAAAAGAAACACGGCTCTCTTCATCCTTGCATCGACTACCATGGTCTCAACCAGATCACGGTGAAGAATAAATATCCGTTGCCACTGATCTCTGAACTGTTTGATCTTATACGTGGTGCAAATTTTTTTTCTAAACTAGACCTGCGTGGGGATTACAACCTTGTCCGGATTCGCCAGGGTGATTAATAGAAGACTGTATTTAACACCCGTGATGGACACTATGAGTATCTAGTAATGCCCTTCGGCCTGTGTAATGCTCCCGCTGTTTTCCAGGAGTTTGTGAATGACATTTTCCGTGACCTCCTCTTTGTTTGTGTTGTAGTCTACATTGATGACATCTTGATTTTCTCCCCAGATCCTATGACGCACCAAAGACATGTCCGTCAGGTTCTGCTACGGTTAAGGGAGAATCGTCTGTACGCCAAGTTGGAGAAGTGCGTATTTGACAAGGATGATCTACCCTTCCTGGGCTACATCGTCTCGAATCGTGGTCTCGAGATGGACCCTGAAAAGGTAAAGTCTGTCCTGGAGTGGCCACGCCCTCAAGGCTTGAGGGCCATACAGCGCTTTTTGGGATTTGATAACTTTTACAGGCAGTTTATTCCGAACTTCTCCTCACTGACTTCTCCCATCTCTAACCTTACTAAGGGTATGAACGCCAAGGTGTGGACTCCCGAGGCAGAGTCCGCATTCAATAGCCTGAAGAGTGCCTTAATGTATCTACAGAGGGGGCTGTATGGCGTTATCTACAGGGGGGGCTGTAAAAAAGGCACTATCTACAAGGGGGGGGGTTGTGTGACACCCAGGGGAGGTGGGGGGCCCCAGTCAAAAGTTTGCTATGGGGCCCAGTCTTTCCTAGTTACGCCCCTGGCCCTGAAGTTGTTTGGCGTCAGGACCTTGTACAAGCGTCACTGGAGTGAAGAGTAAGCCGGAGGAGAAAAGAGGAAAACTAAGTTGAGTATGTGTGGTTTTTTTCATTTCATCAGCGGTGTAGGGGGAATTGATGGACACTGGCCACGGTCGTAGCTGTGCACAGCTCGGCTGGAAGATGCAACACATTTATTTTGCCTTTTAATAAATGTGTCGCAGTTTGCCCCCAGATTGTACAGATCATGCAAGGAGTCATAAAATGGCTGTGTGCATGAGTCTTCAGGCTGCAATTGCAAAGTCTGAGAAGAACGGAGTTGGCGTTTGAAACGCGTAAGCGTACTGGTCCTTTGTCTTTATGTGCTGGGTGGATTTTTAATGTTTATACAATAAAGTCCTGAGATTTCTTCATGAAGTACTGGATCATACCTTTTTTTTGCTGCCATAGTCTGAGACCAGCCTGACTATTATAGATAGCTAACTCACTCACTCACTCACTCACTCACTCACTCACTCACTCACTCACTCACTCACTCACTGTTCCCTTATTCAATATTATTATCAGAATTAGTCAATTTAGTGATAGTAGCATTTAGGCTGGGGCTGCATGTCAATTTATTTTGTGTGCAGTCCTGCTACATCACAGATGTAGTTGTGGTAAATGCCATGCTGCCATAGTTGCAGATGGATGTAAAAGTGCTTTAGCTACAGCTGGATTGGATGTTGCCATTTGCCTCTGTCCATTATCAGAGAGCAGACTAAAAGTCAATACCACCTTACAAAACTTTTTTAGGGCCACAATTCTCTGCTGATTAAAAAAAAATATATATATATATATATATATATATATATATATATATATACAGATTTATACTGTATATATTATAGCTATTGCTGTCGGAGCTGCCTTTTTTCTGATAGAGAGCTCCAAATGCCCTGCATAGACATACAATACACAGCCGACACCCCACACCAACTGTCAGGTTTGGAGATCCCGGCCGTTTAACAACTTAGTGGTTAAAAAGAGGGAGATGGCTTCCTCTATCACCCCATCAGCGACCCTCAGACGCAATTACGGGGTGCTGATGGGTTGCTATGGCAACTGAGGGCCTAACAATGGCTCTCAGGTCTGCCATACAGGTAAGCCTATTAAGCCCTGCCCCAGAACCTAATATGCTAACTGGCAGTTTTACACTGACACTTTTAATGCATTGTAATACAGAAGTATTGCAATGCATTATGTAAGCAAGCAGAAAGTCTGATGTTCAAGTCCCATTGTGGGGCTACAAAAAAAGTAAAAAGAAAGTTATCAACATTTTGGAATAATTTATAAAATAATATACCGTATTTTTCAGACTATAATATGATATAATAATAATAAATCTTGCTAAAAGTCCCTGCGTATTATAGTTGGCAGTCAAGGGGTCCGGCTGCACCAGACCCCCCTGACCACTTCCTTAATAACCCCTTCCCGACCCATGACATGTCGGCAAGTCATGTAGCGGAGGGTGATGTTTGGAGCGGGCTCAAGCGCTGGGCCCACTCAATATACTGCAGGTGTTTCACAGCTGACATGATGCTCTAACTTCCAGGAACAGCGATCGCGCTGTGCCTGGCCGTTTAACTAATTAAATGCCGCGGTCAATAGCGACTGCGGCATTTAAACGTTAGGAGGCGGACAACCCCATCCGACAGCCCAACGACCCCCCCTGCAACGCGGTTGGGGCCGCCGTTGGTTGTCATCGCATCCCGGGGACCTAGTGAAGGCCTCCAGGTTTGCTGTGTGCGAGCGCACAGGGCGCTGCATCCTCCCAGCATGAAGGGGGCGCCAATGCTCTCTGCCTCCACTTTGTGCTCTGCTCTTAGTTAGTTACACACATGGAGCCGAGAAGCAGAGGACGAAGCTCCGCCAACAGCCGGTCTTGCATGAAGCCTGTGATCCTGTGAGCAAGGAGAGATGGTGAGTAGTCTGTGTGTATACAGCGTGCATCTCTGTGTGTATACAGTATGTGTATCTGTATATACAGTATGTGTGTGTGTGTGTGTGTGTGTGTGTGTGTGTGTGTATACATTATGTGCCTCTGTGTTTGCATGTGTATATGTTACATTGTGTGTCTCTCTGGCTTTGCATGTGTTTATGCCTCTTTGTAAAAGTGTGTTGAATATTAAAGTGGAACAGAGAAAATGAAGATATCTGTGCTGCCTCCTATATACCCTGCTGTCTCCTATATACCCTGCTGCCTCCTATATACCCTGCTGTCTCCTATATACCCTGCTGTCTCCTATATACCCTGCTACCCCCTATATATCCTGCTGCCACTATATGCCCTGCTGCCCCGATATATCCTGTTGCTCCTATATATCCTGCTGCCCCTATGTACCCTACTGCCCCTATATATCCTGCTGCCCCTATATATTCTGCTGCCCTCTGTATACCCTGCTTCCCCTATATATCCTGCTGCCCTATATATCCTGCTGCACCCTATATACCCTGCTGCCCCTATATACCCTGCTGCCCTAAATACCATGCTGCCCCCTATATATCCTGCTACCCCCTATATATCCTGCTGCCCCTTATATAACCTGCTTCCCCTTATATACCCTGCTGACCCTTATATATCCTGCTGACCCCTCTAAACCCTGCTGACCCCTATATACCCTGCTGCCCATTATATACTCTGCTGCCCTTATATATATATATATGCCTCTGTGTGTGTGTGTGTTTAGGACTGCATTTGAAATCTACTACATTATCTGTACTCAGAGAGTTATCACTGTGTGCTATCTGTGGTGTGACATAGGACTGCATGTGAATTCTACTACATTATCTGTACTGGTTATATATGTTTGTGAATGTGCCTTTTATGTATTTGTATATGTTCCTATCTGTGTATTTATCTGCCGGTGTGTGTGTATATGTGTCTGTACGTCTATATATTTACCTGAATGTGTGTGTATATATATTTGCCTGTATGTCTAAATATCTGTCTTTATGTATGTACAGAATGTATGTTCCAGTATGTGCATGTCTATATATGTAGTTAATTTTTGGTTTGAGTAGGGGGCGGCAATAGGGAGTCCGCCACAGGGCGCTATCAAACCTAAGGCTAACCCTGGCTGAAGGTCACGTTAGGCCTGCAGCCTATAAGGCGCTAGGAGTCACGCAGGCCAGGGTGATGATGTCACATCATCACGCTGGCCTGCGCATGTGTCGTGCCGGAGAGGTAGTGTAGCAAGTTAAGCAAAATCTTATTTTTTTTTTAAGGAACTGTGTGGCAGTATATACAGGGGGCGGGGTGGCTGCGTAGCGCTATATACAAGGTGAGGAGGGGGGCTGTGTAGCGCTATATACAAAGGGAGGAGGGGGCTGTGTAGTGCTATATACAGGGGGGCTGTGTAGTGCTATATACAAGGGGAGGAGGGGGCTGTGTAGCGCTATATACAAGGGGAGAGGGGGCTGTGTAGCACTATATACAATGGGAGAGGGGCCTGTGTAGCGCTATATACAGGGCGGAATTGCTGAGCAGCGCTATATGCAAGGGGAGGAGGGGGGCTGTGTAGCACTATATACAGGGGAGTTTCTGTGTAGCACTATATACAAGGGGAGGGGGCTTTGTAGCACTATATACACAAGGGGAAGAGGGGGGCTGTGTAGCACTATATACAAGGGAAGGGGGGCTGTGTAGCACTATATACACAAGGTGAAGATGGGGCTGTGTAGCGCTACATACAAGGGGAGGAGGGGGCTGTGCAGCGCTATATACAAGGGAGAGGGGGCTGTGTAGCGCTATATACAAAAGGGGAATTGCTGTGCAGTGCTATATACAAGGGGAGGAGAGGGGCTGTGTAGCACTATATACAGGGGGGAATTGCTGTTAGCACTATATACAAGGGGAAGAGGGGGGCTGTGTAGCACTATATACAAGGGGAGGGGGGATGTGTAGCACTATATACAGAAGGGGAAGAGGGGGGACTGTGTAGCACTATATACAAGGTGAGGGGGGATGTCTAGCACTATATACACCAGGGGAATAGGGGGCTGTGTAGTGCTATATACAAGGGGAGAGGGGGGCAGTGTAGCACTCTATACAGGGGTTAATTGCTGTGTAGCACTATATACAGGGGGGCTGTGTGGCAGTATCCACAGGGGGCTGTGTGGCACTATCTACGGGGTCTGTGTGGCACTATCTACAGGGGGATCTGTGTGGCACTATCTATAGGGGGTCTGTGTGGCACTATCTACAGGCGAGTCTGTGTGGCACTTTCTACAGGGGGGTCTGTGTGGCACTATCTACAGGGGTTCTGTGTGGCACTATCTACAGGGGAGGTCTGCGTGTGGCGCTATCTGCAGGGGGCTGCGTGTGATGCTATCTACAGAGGGTGATGCTATCTACAGGGGGCTGTGTGTGATGCTATCTACAGGGGGGCTGTGCATGTCGCTATCTACAGGGGGTGAAGCTGTCTACGGGGGGATGTGTGTGGCACTATCTACAAGGGGATGTGTGTGGCACTATCTACAGGGGCTGTGTGGCGCTCTCTACAGGGGGGTCTGTGGCATTATCTACAGGGTGTGGGTGTGCTTCGCTATCTATAAACTAATTTAAAATACGTTTTCTTATTCTCTTATTTAGTCGCTATATTAGAGTTTACTGGGAAATTTATTCTGCTGGTGAATATGATTACGGCTATACCAAATGTATATATATTTTTTCATGTTTTACTACTTTTACAAAGAAAACTATTTGTTAAAAAAAAATTGTTTTGTGTCGCCATATTCTGAAGCCATAACGTTTTGAGCCATAACGGTATGAGGGATTATTTTTTGTGGCACAAGCTGTAGTTTGTACCATTTTTACGTATATACAACATCTTCATCACTTTTTATTACATTTTTTTGACAGCTAAGGTGATCAAAATGTTTTTATGACATCCTATTCTGAATTCTTAGGCATTAATATAGAGTTTGTTTCCTCCTTTGCAGTTAAAACAGCTTCCACTTTTCTGGGAAGGATTTCTAGAAGATTTTGGAGTGTCTGTGGAAATTTTTGCCCATTCATCTAGGAGAACATTTGTCAGGTCAGAAACTGATGTTGAATGGGAGGGCCTGACTCCGTTCTAGTTCATCCCAAAGGTGTTGGATGGGGTTGAGGTATGGGTTCCGTGCGGGCCAGTCAAATTCTTCCACAAGAAACTCACCAAACCATGTCTTTATGGACCTTGCTTGGTGCGCAGGGGTACAGTCATGCTGGTACAGAAAAGTGTCTTCCCCAAACTGTAAAGTTTAAAACATACAATTGTCAAAAATGTCTTAGTATGCTGAAGCATTAAGATTTCCCTTCACTAGATGTAATGGGCCTAGGCCAACCCCTGAAAAACAACCCCATAGCATTATCCCTGGTCCTCCAAACTTTACACTCGGCACAATGCCGTCAGGCAGGTAATGTTCTCCTTACCAAACACAGTGGCAGCATGCTTTACACCACTCCATCCGACACTTGGCATTGTTCTTGGTTATGTAAGGCTTGCATTCAGCTGCTCGGCCATGAAAACCCATGCTATGAAGCTCAGTTTTTGTGCTGATGTTACTGCCACAGGAGGTTTGGATCAATGCAGTTAATGAGTCATCAGAGCGTTGGTGACTTTTAGGCACTATGCGCCTCAGCACTTGGTGACCCGCGCTGTAACCTTACATGATCTGCCACTTCGTGGCTGAGTTCCTGTGGTTCCTAAATGCTTCTGCATGTAATAATTCCACTCACAGTTGATTGGGGAATATCTAGAAAGAGAGAAATTTCACTAACTTACTTGTTGCAATGGTGACATCCTTTTACAGTACCACGCTGGAATTCTGTGATCTCTTTAGAATGACCCATTATTTTACAAATGTTAGTAAAGGCAGATTACATGTCTAGGTGCTGGATTTTATACACCTGTGGTAATGAAACACCTGAATTCAATAAATAAGAGGTGTGTCCCAATACTTTTGTCCATATAGTATATATCTATGCAGGGGATTTGGAGCTCTGTATCAGAAAAATGGAACACCAACCACTATAAAGATGTATTAAGAAGTTAATTAGCACAGAAAATAGTAGGGAATAGGTGCTACTGCTCGTTTTAGTGTTACACCCCTGTATACAGGTCCTTCTGAATAAATTAGAATATCATCAAAAAGTTAATTTATTTCAGTAATTCAATTCAAAAAATGGAACTCATATATTCTATAGATTCATTACATCTATTTCCAGCATATTTTTCTTTTAATGTTGATGATTATAGCTAACAGTTAATGAAAACCCAAAATGTTGTGTCTCAGAAAACTAGAATATTGGGTAAAAGTTGAAGATTGTAGACGCGTGGTGTCACACTTTAATCAGCTAATCAACACAAAACACATGCAAAGGTTTCCTAAGCCTTTAAATGGTCCAACAGTCTGGTTCAGTAGGCTACACAATGTGGGGAAGTCTGCTGACGTGACAGTTGTCCAGAAGACAGTCATTGACACCATCCACAAGGAAGGTAAGCCACAAAAGGACATTGCTAAAGAAGCTGGCAGTCCACAGAGTGCTGTATCCAAGCATATTAATGGAAAGCTGTGAGGAAGGAAAAAGTGTGGTAGAGAAGGGTGCACAAGCAACAGGGATAACCACAACCTTGAAAGGATTGTCAAGAAAAGGCCATTCAAGAATCTGGGGGAAATTCATAAGGAGTGGACTACGGCTGGAGTTAGTGCTTCAAGAGCCACCACACACAGACGTATGCAGGACATGGGCTACAACTTTCACATTCCTTGTGTCAAGCCACTCGTGACCCAGAGACAACGTCAGAAGCGTTTTACCTGGGCTAAGGAAAAAAAGGTTCTGTTTTTAGATGAAAGTCAATTTTGTATTTCATTTGGAAATCAAGGTCCCAGAGTCTGGAAGAAGAGTGGAGAGGCGTCAATC
This sequence comes from Rhinoderma darwinii, assembly GCF_050947455.1. NCBI lineage: Eukaryota > Metazoa > Chordata > Amphibia > Anura > Rhinodermatidae > Rhinoderma > Rhinoderma darwinii. The sequence continues at coordinate 340,111,773 of NC_134689.1, forward strand.
CAAGTTGCTTGCGGTCCAGTGTGAAGTTTCCACAGTCAGTAATGGTTTGGGGAGCCATGTCATCTGCTCGTGTTGGTCCACTGTGTTACATGAAGTCCAGAGTCAAAGCAGCTGTCAAGCAGGAAATTTCAGAGCACTTCATGCTTCCCTTTGCTGAAAGGTTTATGGAGATGCTGATTTCATTTTCCAGCAGGACTTAGAACCTGCCGACGCTGCCAAAAGTACCAATACCTGGTTTAATAACCACAGTATCACTGTGCTTGATTGGCCAGAAAACTCGCCTGACCTAAACCCCATAGAGAATCTATGGGGTATTGTCAAGAGGAAGATGAGACACCAGACCCAACAATGCAGACGAGCTGAAGGCCGCTATCAAAGCAACCTGGGCTTCCTCAGCAGTGCCACAGGCTGATCGCATCCATGCCACATGCAAAAGGAGGCCCGACCAAGTATTGCGTGCATATACTGTACATACGTTTCAGTAGGCCAACATTTCGGTATAAAAAATCATTTTTGAAATTGGGCTTATATAATATTCTAATTTTCTGAGAGACTAAATTTTGGGTTTTCATTAACTGTTACCCATAATCATCAACAATAAAATAAATAAATGCTGGAAATACATCACTCTGTGTGTAATGAATCTATATAGTATAAGAGTTTCACTTTTTGAATTGAATTACTGAAATAATTAAACTTTTTGATGATATTCTAATTCATATTTTAACTGCTACATAAGCACCAAGCAGTATGCTTATAATAATAGAACTGAAAGCTGGACAGGTCACTGCAAGGTTTGTCATCCTAGAATTTAATGCTTCTGCTCATTGATGCATTGAGTCTATAACTGCTCCTAAATTCTCCACTCGCGAGGTTCTAAAATATATGTCCACCCTCAAACTTGCTGAGAAGAGAACATTTTTAATGTTAACGGCAATTCTTCAAGTATGTGCTTGATGGAACACGGAAGGGGATTTAGCTACATTAGGAACGACAACTAAACAAGAAACTATGCTATGAAGATAAGTTATGTGGTCATTGTGCTGTAGATTCTCTTAAACCTTGCACATCCTGCCAATACAATGTTTTTTTTTCTAAAAGTTTTTCCTTCTTGAATTAAACCAAGTTTATCTTTTCACCAATGTCACTGTCTTGACATGAGTTCAGCATAGGCATGAGCAGGGGTGGTACAAGGGGAGGAGGGAGGGGCACTGAGAATTAATGAGATGAAGGACGCAATTCGGCATTGCAATAATAAAATGTATAATCATGCTTTATGACTTCAGGACGCAATGATCATACAATATGCGCTGCCCATTTCTACCTAGCAGAACTATTCTTTTACAGATGGCTCCTGCCGGTAGTTCCTCCTCCTGTGCTGACCTCAAGCACCAAAAGAGAAAGCTAAATGTGAAGTGTGTAAATAATGCAATAATGCAGCAGGGAAGGCTATATCTGAGACCGAGGAAATTCTAGATTGTTATTGGGGGCATCATGGCTTACAATGGGGGCATCATGGCTGACACTTTGGTGGAATTGTAGATGGCAATAGGAAGGCTTTGTGATTGAAATTGGGGGAAGTAGTGGCTGGCAATAGAGAGGCACTGTGGCTGACAACATGGAGGCATTGCGGCTGTTTAAAGTGGGGCATTGTGATAGACACTGGAGAACATGACTTTGTGGTTGAAAATGGGGTGCATTTAAGGCGCACATTGTGTTTGGCAGTATATCAGGGTTACACTGTGTCTGCTGCTATATTTATTGGAAGGGATGGGAAGCAATTTGCCTTACCTAGGGCTTCTTGTCAAGCCTCTGAGCATGAGCCTATGGGTGGCCCTGCTTTAAGAGCCCTTGCAGAGCTGGTCTGTATCCATTCCTGGTAGGCATAGAGAGCACACAGATAATGACAGCTACTGTATGGTCTACTCCTGCACCACTCTCTATTAGCAGTTGGGAATAGGCTGGTCGCATGAAGCTTCGTACTTTCAAAGCATGTTGGAGATGAGTATTTCTGGAGAAGGGTATATCATTATATGACCACTAGGGAAAGGGGAACACAGCTGGGATCGGAGGCAAAGGTGGCAGGGGGAACCCTAGGCCAGGGTGACCACTGGTGAAGGGGGGCTACTGTCACCACTGGGGAAAGGGGGATCCTGCCGTGAGTAATGAAACAAGGAATGTGGAAAGCAGTGCTGTAAGTACTGGAGAAGGAAGGGAGGTTCTTCTATGACTAATGAAAGGGTGCCCTTTAGGCACTACTATGGAAATCTGGGTCTACCTTCACACTAGAGGAAGTAGAGTCCTGCAGTGACTACTGAGGGAAGGAGAAGCACTGCTGTCACTATAGTATGAAGGGAGCTCTGCAGTGGCTACTGGAGTTAGGGGGCACTGTAGTGACTGCTGGGGACTGGGACTGTTGTGAGTGTGACTACTGGAGAAAGGGGAACACAATTGTGATTGCTGAGCGGCAGGCACTGCTGGTACTTTTCGGACAAGGTAGGAACTGCTGAGACAGTTGAGGGAAGGGGGCTCTGATGGTATTACCTAGAGATGGGAAAGTCCCTGATCTTACTATTGGAGAAAGGGTGGAGACACTACCATGACTGCTGGCAAGGGGGAAGGGATTTGTGCAATATTAAGGATCCTAGTACAACACAGCTCCAAAGGTTGGGCTTTAGGGGCGTGCAACCTGTGCAGAAGGAGGCGCTTCAGATAGCCAAGGCCTGTGACCGCCAGGGATTGTATAGCCCATGGGCGGATTGGGAACTTAAAGAGGCCCTGGAAAAAAATGTAAAAGTGGCCCCAGGTTGTGGGTGGGTCCAAATTTACAGCAGGCCGGGCTAACCCCAATTCTCACAATCTGTGGGACCCCAATCGAACAGACAATTATCAATTATGTTGTTAATAGGTGATTATCGATGATTGTAGGAAAACCTCTTTAATAATATTATTTACCTAAAATAGCCGGGTGGGAATCCTCTCAGGCATTACTGAGCTAGTAGGCAGCAGCCAGCCAGTATAGTGCATGGCAGCAAGAGGCACAGACCAGGTGGGAGTGCACCACTGTAGTAGGTGGTCCTTGCATAATACAGTGGTACATTCCTGCTTTGACTCTCTCGTTTTCATGAATTCCCACCATTATATATATTATGTCTCCACTGTTCCACGCCTCAGTAGTCCTTACCATTGGAAACTTTCCTGCGAATCAGAGGCACTATCTAACCGTGTCCCATTTAGGGGTACCGTTCTGCAGAGGCTTCTGTGAATGTAAAATATATGGGACGAAAATCAGTCATAATTGATTTGATCAGATTTTTTCTGTTTTTTAGTAGGCGAGAGGAAAAAACCCACATACACGTAAAAAAGGCATTTAGTTAGGCAAAAATGTGAAATTTTTTACTTCAAATATTTTTTTTGCATATCACTTTATTATATTGTTATTTACAATATTTATTAGTTCCACAAGGGACTTGAAGAGGCCATCGTTTGATCGAGGTGTATTGCAGTGTGTGCTTGTCATTGTAAACCTATTTGGGCACTTAGACTAGAGCACTGTAAAAATCAAGTGCTGTAGCCTAAAGCCCCTTAACCCTTTAGTGACCAGTCTGTTTAGGCCTTAAAAGTGTCCCTCCAAAGTTATTCTCCCACCCGATCTGACATCAGGCGTGGAGAGCTATAACTGCACGCTGAGCAGTGCAGTTACCAAGGCAACCGTCCTGTGAGTATCGTGCACAGGTCCTAGTAATTAAAGAGGCTCTGTCACCAGATTTGGCAACCCCTATCTGCTATTGCAGCAGATAGGCGCTGCAATGTAGATTACAGTAACGTTTTTATTTTTTAAAAACGAGCATTTTTGGCCAAGTTATGACCATTTTTGTATTTATGCAAATGAGGCTTGCAAAAGTACAACTGGGCGTGTTGAAAAGTAAAAGTACAACTGGGCGTGTATTGTGTGTGTTACATCGGGGCGTGTTTACTACTTTTACTAGCTGGGCTTTCTGACGAGAAGTATCATCCACTTCTCTTCAGAACGCCCAGCTTCTGGCAGTGCAGACACAGCCGTGTTCTCGAGAGATCACGCTGTGACGTCACTTCCCCAGGTCCTGCATCGTGTCAGACAAGCGAGGACACATCGGCACCAGAGGCTACAGTTGATTCTGCAGCAGCATCAGCGTTTGCAGGTAAGTCGATGTAGCTACTTACCTGCAAACGCTGATGCTCAGTTGATATTTGTGGGATGGGATGTAGCTATAATTGGTATAATTTTTGGGTAAATGGGATTTATGAATTAACTTTTATCACATTTTTTGTGGAGGGGGGATGAAAAAAAAAGCAATTTTGTCGGATACGGGATACATGTGTGATCGCTGGGGGTCCAACCGTTGGGACCCCCAGCGAAGAGGAGAATGGGGGACCGAAATTCCCCTGAAGTGATCGATGAGAATGCAGCGCTGGTACGCATAAACGACCGGCGTCCCATTAATTTCTATGGAGCTGCCGTAGACAGTGGTCTCCGAAGTCCCATAGAAATTAATGGGACGCATGTCGTTCATGCGCACCACAGCTGCATTCTCATCAAGTAGTTCAGGGGAATTTCGGTCCCCCGTTCTCATTGCTGGGGGTTCCAATGGTCAGACCTCCAGCGATCACACATGTATCCCCTACCCTGGGCTGACATGCTTTCTGTACTAGGAGCTGATTACTAAGTATGTAATCAGCCTGTAGTCTAGGGGCTGATTACTTATGTGTGATCTGACATGATTTCTGTACTAGGGAGACACGTCACTTATGTAGCCTTGGTGGCAGGGCTGAGTATCAGCCCCTAGTACAGAGATCATGTCAGCCCATAGATATCATTATCAGCCAAAAGACACACACACAAATTGTCTCACACACTCACACTTCAAATTCTGACTGACTGCTCTGCGGCCTCTGTCTCTTGCCCTCTTCTGAAATGCAAGAAATAATGCGGCCGCTCAGCTCAGGAGTCGGAAAATAAAGAATATACGGGTGCTGACTGCCAACAGGGGTTAAGAGAGGGGAGGCTGACGGCAGCGCTAGCTGCACACAGAACGTCTTGACGCTGGCTTGACCATCCTCTGCGCACACATTTATTTGTGTTTTCTCTGCCTGGCCAGGCACACATTGTCCTAGCCAGTGTCAGAGCAACCCACTATTTATTAAATGAGCGGCCCATCCGTAATCCTCCCGGTAATTACAATGGCCAATCCGCCCCTTGTATAGCCGTATTGCTTTGGGCATTGCATGGCACTGTTATCTTAATTTATGTATGGAGCTGGTATTTAGTCAGTGTATGTTGGTATTATTTGACAACTGTATGGTACATTGTGTGACTACTGTGGCACAGTACAGTATTTTCATTTTTCACTATAGTGACGGCAATATATAGCATTGTTATTTAGGCCAGTGTAGAAAGTGTTATTTGGTCGACGTATGACATTGTTATCTTGGCACCATATTAGGTACTGTTTGGTGCCTTACAGGAAATCATCCATTGTTAGGCCAGCCTTGCAAATCCATAAAACGGCATGTGTATGAGCCCGTAGAAATACATATTTTTATTTTCTTCTGGTTGCAAACCAAATAGATTTTGGGAGAGCTCATCGAAAATTAGTAAATATAATCTTTAATTAAAACATTTAAGAACTGTTGCATGTAATAGTTTAAGCCAATGTGCATATTGTTGCTGGTTTATCATAGCAAACACTGCAAAAAAAGGATTCGAAAAAAAAAAGACTTATCTTCTTGACTCTGCATATTTGGGTTTACAATTATTTAAATGTCAGTAGAGGATTAACGGGGAAAGCACAATCTTGACTTTTTCCAAAGAAATTAATATTTAAAACTAGAGAATAAAATAATTAAAGAAGGTCATCCCATGTTACAGCTATCAAGAAGCGACTACAATACTACAATACAGGTATTATAACTAACATTGCTAATAATATCACTATAAATGTGTTTTGTAGAAAATACGTTATTATCTATGTTGTTAAGTCACAAAATAAAGAATATTTTATAGACATTGATTTATTGATTGATTAACAAGAACGTGAACAGGATGGGTTGGAGATGGAAATGTAGTTTTGTCAAATTTTTAGTAAAGCTAAATATGCTGACTTCCATATAACATATACTTTAAAGGATTTTCAAAATATATTATTCTTTTCAATATGTGTAAAATGAACAAACTGTAGTAAAGTCACTTTATAAATTCTGTGTTGCCCCACCGGGCCTTGTTCTAGACCAGGGGTGGGGAATCTTTTTTGTGCGAAGGGCCATTTGGATATTTCTGACATCATTCCCGGGCCATACAAAATTATCAACTTAAAAAATAACCCTGCTATATTTGGTCAAATATTTAATTAACTCACCCCTAATGTGATGGCTGGAACTGCTTCTCTTTGGTGAGGCGTGTGATGTTAGCCGGTATTGATGATGATGTGTCGGTCAGTCTGGAGCGCAGTCGACTCTTTGGTACGTTTTGAAAATAACTCACAGCAGTAAGTTGTTCCGACTTACTTACTTACTTAAAGAGGTTTTCCCATCAGGAACATTTATGACATATCCACAAGATATCTTATAAATGTCAGGTAGATGCGGGTCCCACATCTGGGACCCGCACCTATCTCTAGAACGGGGCGCCCTAAAACCCCTACCTCTGTGTTCCCACTGATTCCCAACCATGAAGAAAAAAGCAGCGTAGCTCACTGAGCTACGCTGTTTCCGTAACTCCCATAGTAGTGAATGGCAGTTACGAATGCAGCGTAGCATGCGAGTTAGGCTGGTTCCGGAACTACAATTCAGTTCTATGGGACTTATGGAAACAGCGTAGCTCAGTAAGCTACGCTATTTTCTTCTCATGGTCAGAAATCACAAGCTTCAGCCACAACGCAAAAAGGTAGAACGGGGTTTAGGGGCCCCCGTTCTAGAGATAGGTGCGGCTCCCAGAGGTGGGACATGCATCTATCGGACATTTATGAAATATCCTGTGGATATACCATAAATGTCCTTAATTAAAAAAAGCCAGTTTAAGTCACCTGGACCACACTTCCAGTAAGTAGGGTGGGTGGACTGAGCCAAGGAGGGAATGACACATCAGCAGGGGTAGTCAGAGTGAGGTCGGAGCGTGCTGTTACAGGATAATACCAGTCCGGTCACCTGACCTCACGTCACTGACATGAGGTCACGTAACTAGACTTTGCTGGCCCGGGAGTGGACCAGTTCGGTCACCTGACCTTACGTCATTGACTCAGGTCAGGTGACCGGACTGGTCCACTCTTGGGCTGGCACAGTCCAGTTACCTGACTTCACGTCACTGACTCAGGTCAGGTGACTGGACTGATCCACTCTTGAGCCGGCACGCACCGACCTCACTCAGACCGCCGCTGCCATACTTGGCTTCGTCCGCCCTTCTCCTAAATGTGAGTGAGTAGGTCGGACTCACGGCGGCAGCGGCGGTCAGAGTGAGGTCGGGCCGGACCAAATGATCCCCACCCCTGTTCTAGACAGAAGCCTATCACTGGCTGCAGTGGAGACGTGCTGTTTATATTGACTTCACTGCCAGTGATTGACTATCACATTGCCTAACTAAACAAAAATCAAAAAATTAAAAAGTACGTTTATTATAGTTTGTGCTTTTATACCTTTCAAAATAATAGGCAATTTTTTATTTTTTTTAAAGTAACAGAATATAAAACTGGAAGGAGTTTCTACAATATTGCAAATACAACCCAAACCAAAATGTTATACTGTTGTTACAGTTGTTGCTGAGGGTGACTGTTGACATGACTAGTTTTTTACTTCCTTATAGGGGTTATTTCAGTCGGCCTGACGATCAGACAGTTTTTTGGGGGTACAGGTTATTGCCGGAGTTATCTGCAACTGGCTATAAATTTACCCTGTAACGACCATACTGCATCACTACATGGCAGACATTCAAATGAATGCCTGATAATGTATTACATGGACAGGCCAGCTGCTCTTTGTTCCCGGCTCACCGCTCTAGCTCATACAGGGAGAACTAAGAGAGGGACCCCCTCTATGACATTTTTATACCATAATAGGGCAAAATTAAAGGGATGTCCTAGTGGGACAACCCCTTTAAATGGTGCTTTCATCTTGCAATTTATTTTAATTTACACTAACTAAACAAAATGTTCATTAAAGTTGTACAAACAACTTATTTCAATAAACAGGAGCTATAAATAAGCGTTTGTCATAACTTACCAGCATTACCACATCTGTATACACCCCGATAGACCGACACGTCATAGATAGTACAAAAACTTTTGTTTATTAAAAAAAAGTATAAAAAAGTGAACGAACTAAAAATGAATTTGCAGCAACACAACACAATAGAGAATTTTTTTGGAAGACGATATAGCTATTGTTTTATGCTAAGCAGTGCTTGACATTTCTAAGTATTGATCTGAGAGTGATGAAATAACGCACAATGGCCTCTTTCCAAGCATAAGGTAGTTTCCTCGTGGGATCAATAATAACATTATTATTGTTATAATGCCGAATGTGGTATAAATGTTAAAGCCCTTATTTATTTTGCTGTGAGTCAGATGGCTCCCCACAGATTTATGCGTAATGCGTTTATATCTATAATACAGGTACATGCTGCTCTAGACAGTTTGGTTCATTCAATAGCCGTGCCTCAATGTCAAAAAATCATGACAATTTTTATTCTAGAAATAGATGTAATCTTTATTTAGTCACAAAAAGCCAATATCAATCTAGTTCAGCATTCTTTCATCAAGAGGAAGCTAACATGTTCTTTGCGTTGTTGCTTCCATTTCTTAGTGAGAATTTCCAGAATTGCACTGTATTACAGATATGAAATATGTATGAAATATACACTAGGGTATACTTAGACTTACTAAAATGGTGATGTGCTACAGTAACCACAAATAACAAAGCCATTTTAAAACAAGATCGATGTAGATAGAATATTGTTGAACCTAACAAAACTATCTAAACATGATAGAATTTGCCTCGACCTACCTTTACCATGAACAAAATTGAAGAAGGTATATCATGTTTTGCCAAAAATAAGCCATACCATATGTTATACCTATAGAAATGTATGGGAAATATGGGAATATATTATTGCCTCAGCTATTGTTACTTTTTAATTCTGCTTCCGGTCTACAGTAGCTCCCCAAGTCAATGTCAGAGTCTACTTTAACCTTGACCTCATAAAGACTCAAAAAAAGTAGACTCTTTTAGACTATTATTGAACTCAGAGTATTGTCGAAAATAATGGTTAATCATCTATCTACGGTAATTGCTGAAGTAGTTAATCCCGATTAAACAGTCTTTATGCCTCAAAAAATAATATCTATGAATATAAGGTGACTATTCTAAAATATTAAATCTAAACCAGATAATATGGGTGATAGAGCATTGTTAACGATCGACGAAACAAAAGCATTTGATTGCGTTGAATGGCCTTTTTATTTGAAGTCTTGGAATTAATTTTGGCTCAGCTTTCATGAGCTGGATCAGTCTCCTTTTCAAAAAACCTTTGGTCTCGGTTAATCCTAATCTTAATATCTTTGTGAACTTTATAATCTAAAGAGGAACAAGACAGGGCATCCCCCTGTCTCCTCAGCTATTTGCTCTTATTATCGAACCATTCCTACATGTAGTTAATAGTTTTAGGTTTGGTTCCAGAAGCGAAAAAATAATGTTATATGTCGATGATTATTTAATATACTGTATATATGGGCAATATGAGAGGTTCGTTGACAAGAACTATGGAACTTCTAGATTGTTACAGTTCCTTTTCTGGTATACTTGTAAACAATGAAAAATCTTATCTCTGGCCCGTTAAAGTGTACCTAACTTTTCAGATGACTTTTTAGAATAAGCTGTCAAATGTTTGTACATGAGATATAACACTATTTCTGGCCATTATATAACTTGTATTCTGCATTATTTAGCAGTTTTCCCCTCTGCAGGCTCTGTCTCTAATTCTCAGTTGTCTCTAAGCTGGTGAATGGAGCCTAACTGCTATCATGTCTTCTATATACTGCACACATAGAAGAGGTGAATTCTGCACTCCTATCTCTATCTATTACATAAATATAGGAGCAACAGCATGGAGGACTTTATACTCTGCTCCTGCTTCCTCCCCCAGCTCACACCTCCTCTCCATAGACTACTATTGGTAGCGTGTTTGTGTGACTTCACACAAAATTTTTCATGGATAAAACGAAATTTTAACAGTAAGTAAATTACAAAGTCTAACTATACCAGATGTATTATTAGATTAGCATAAATTGTTTGAAAAGTTAGTGTCCATTTAAGTCTCCTTTTCCGTCCAGTTGTAGGTTTGGAGTTTTTGAGAAAAGCTTTAAAGAGGCTCTGTCACCAGATTTTGCAACCCCTATCTGCTATTGCAGCAGATAGGCACTGCAATGTAGATTACAGTAACGTTTTTATTTAAAAAAAACGAGCATTTTTGGCCAAGTTATGACCATTTTTGTAGTTATGCAAATGAGGCTTGCAAAAGTCCAAGTGGGTGTGTTTAAAAGTACAAGTCCAAGTGGGCGTGTATTATGTGCGTACATCGGGGCGTTTTTAATACTTTCACTAGCTGGGCGCTCTGATGAGAAGTAACATCCTCTTCTCTTCAGAACGCCCAGCTTGTGACAGTGCAGATCTGTGACGTCACTCACAGGTCCTGCATCGTGACGGCCACATCGGCACCAGAGGCTACAGCTGATTCTGCAGCAGCATCAGCGTTTGCAGGTAAGTCGATCTTACCTGCAAACGCTGATGCTGCTGCAGAATCAACTGTAGCCTCTGCTGCCGATGTGGCCGTCACGATGCAGGACCTGTGAGTGACGTCACAGATCTGCACTGTCACAAGCTGGGCGTTCTGAAGAGAAGAGGATGTTACTTCTCTTCACAGCGCCCAGCTAGTAAAAGTATTAAAAACGCCCCGATGTACGCACCTAATACACGCCCACTTGGACTTTTACTTTTAAACACACCCACTTGGACTTTTGCAAGCCTCATTTGCATAATTACAAAAATGGTCATAACTTGGCCAAAAATGCTCGTTTTTTAAAAATAAAAACGTTACTGTAATCTACATTGCAGCGCCTATCTGCTGCAATAGCAGATAGGGGTTGCAAAATCTGGTGACAGAGCCTCTTTAAATATCTTGGGATTACTACATCTGGAGATGTTTCGGATTTCCTTGATCTTAATGTTCTTCCTTTAAAGAGAATCTATCTGAGGGCAGCATAAAGTGTTGCCAGAGACCCTGATTCCAGCGGTGTATCGCTTACCTTGTAATGCTCAGTCACCTTCATATAATCGCTGTTTTCCTCCTGTAGCGCGAGCTGAGCAAGGATACCTCTCAATGATGGCTCGCGCTCAAGAGTCCTCAATATTCAGGAGCTGCATCTATCTCCACCCACCGCTGATTGGCAGATTTCTCCCCATGCACAGAATGGCAAGAAAGCTGCCAATCAGCAGCTGGTGGGCGGGGATTGCCGCAGATCATGAATACGAGCTGCAGAAGAATTTTTTTTTTTAACAAAAACTACCGAACCCTCAAAAGTGAGTGATTCAGCGTTTGAATCAGGGTCTCTGGCACTACTTCATGCTGCCTTCAGATAGGGCAGCATAAACCTGGTGACAGATTCCCTTTAATAAAAAAAGTTCAGTGAAACACAAACAATTTGGTCAAGGATTAACCTTGATTCAGCAATCTATATAAATTTGATTAAAATAACTTTACTCTAACTGTTATACCTGTCTAGTAATTCTCTGGTGATAGTTAGAGGACATATTCATAATAGTATTCAAAACATTTTTCGTGATATTATTTGGAGAAATTAAAAAAAAACTATTGTTTGAAAAATCTTCAAGAGGAAGGAGGCAGGAAGCTTTGGAGTACCTATTCCTAGGAATTATTTTATTGCTACGCAATTTAATTGAAATGTTGGAACTGTAATAACCCTCTTGATAAAGTTAATTCTCTCTGTCAAATGTTAGGCAGGGAAACTCATATCTTACATGCACATGAGGGGGAGGGTGAGTGGCAGTGGATCACCTACTATCTCTTCTATTCATTACATTTGGGATATATTTAGGAAAGAGCACTGGGAATGCATTTATAGCATTTACGCGTCGATATGGAATAACAGTCAACGTCCTGAATGTAAAATACTTTCGGGCTTTAATGAACTCTCACAACTGTCTAAAAAATAAATCAGGGGCCTGTTTATAGGGAACCTGTCAGGTTGAACATGCAGTCGAACCTGCGAGCAGCATGTTATAAAGCACGGGAAGTTGACCAGATTGATGTCTATTTTATGGGAAAAGATTCAGTATATAATTTATTCATTTAATAATCTGCTCATTCTGGGCTTAGAATCCAGCAGGGGGTCTTACTCAGTGATTGACAACATTCCCTGTATGTGTGTGAATACAAAAAATTAGCTATCAATTACTGAGTCAGACTGCCCACTGGAATAAGCCCAGAATGAGCAGAGGTTTAACCCCTAAGTATGGAGTGGACTCATGGGCTGAGCTCGCTCCATATTAAGCAGTGTCGGTTGTATGTTACAGCCAGCACTTCACTGCAATGAGCGGGATCCCACTCATTTAACCCCTTAGATGACACAGTCAATAGTGACTGCAGCATCTAAGCCGTTAGAAAGAGGGCGGCCCCCTCAGGCATCACATCCCTGCCCCCCCCTGCAACGCGATTGTTGGTTGCTGATGATTGTTATGGCAGCTTGGGGGCCCCCATATCTGCCATCTTTCTGCTCATATTAAGCAGGGCTTAATAGGAGCCTGCAAAATCAAGATATACTTCAATACATTAGTATTGCAGTATATCGTGCAAGCGATCCAATAATCGCTGGTTTAAGTCTCTTAGCAAGATTTCAACAAAAAAAAATACTGTTAAAGGTTTTTTTCCATGTCCAAAAAAATATATAAAGTGCAAAAAAAACAACTTTTTCCATTTTCCCCCGAAACCATTTAAAAAAAATATAATAAAAATAAACATAATAGGCAGCACCATGTCCATAAAAGTTCAGCCATTACAATATAACATTATTTAACCCACATGGTTAGCGCTGTGAACAAAAAAATCAAAATGCCAGAATTGCTGTTTTTGGTCACCTCGTCTCCCTATGAAATAAAAAGTGATCAAAAATTCTTATGTACCCCAAAATGGTACCATTAAAATCACAGATCACCCAGCCAAAAACTAGCCCTCACACAGCTCAATTGATGTAAAAGTTATGGCTCTCAGTATATGGCGATACCAAACAATTATTTTTTTTACAATTAGTTTTTTCTTTGTAAAAGTGATAAAACATTAAAAAAAACTATATGACTTAGGTATTATCGTAATCATATTGACCAGCAGAATAAAGTTAAAAATTCTTTTATTTTGAAAGGTGAACACCATAAAAACGATGTTTCTGCTTCTAAGCCGTTAGAGAGGTGGATCCCCCTCTGTCACTTTATCGCCCCCCCTGCAACGCGATCGCAGAATGCCAATGGTTGTCTTGGCAGGCCCAAGGACTGCGATCCTGGTGCTCCTATTAAACCTTGCCAGTGGCAGAGAAAGTACAGTATTCTGCATCACATAAATATTGCAGTGTATTCTACTGGCAATCTAACGATCACTTGTTCAAGTCCCATAGCTACACGGTTACATAGTTACATAGACCTGTATCTTTTTTCAACATATCAAGTTCAACCTTTCCAAATAAATTACCTGTCATTCATTGCTTGATTAATTATAACCCTCAATGCCATTTGTCAGTAAATAATTATCTAGCCTTTTATTAAATGCTGACATAGTATCTGCCATCACTACCTCTTTGGGTAGGGCATTCCATAGTTTGACTACTCTAACTGTAAAGAACCCTTTCCTATACAGATGTCTGAAACTTATTTCTTCCACATTCAATGAATGTATGTCCCCTGGTCCTTTATGGAGTCCTTGGAAAGAACAGATTATGTGCCAGTTCATTGTATTGATCACACATATATTTATACCTATTAATAAGATCACCTCTAAGGCCTCATGCACACGACCGTGCTTGTAATTACGACTCGTAATTACGAGCACGGCAGGGCACGGGCGGCCACGGGCAGCCGGCCGCTTTTGCGAGCCGTGCTTCCATTATAAAGTATAGCAGCACGGCCCGTAAAATAGAAAAATAGAACATGTTCTATTTTTTTAACGGCACGGGCACCTTCCCGTGAGAAAACAGGAAGGTACCCGTGGCTAACAGAAGTATATGAGCCCGTTATTGCGGGTCATAATTACGACCCACAATAACGGGTGTTTTTACGGTCGTGTGCATGAGGCCTCTGGCGTCTTTTTTCCAAGCTGAACAAGCCCATTTTTTCTAACCTTTAATTGTAAGCGACACCTCTCATCCCATTTAATAATCTAGTTGCCCGCCTTTGAACCCTCTCCAGTTCTAATTTTTAGTAATTTGCAAAAAAAAAAGTTCACAATCCCCCCTTCTTTCCTAAATGAATGTAAACATAATTGGTATTGCCGCACCAGCAAAAGTCCAAACTATTCTAATGTAAGTTCCTTAAGCCGCATAAGGAAGGCCATAATCAAAAATAAAAAATAAATGTTTTTTTGGTCACTCTATCTCTCCAAAAAACTGTAATAAAAAGTAGTCAAAAAGTCAGATGTACCCCACAATAGAATCAATAAAAACTACAACTCTTCCAGCAAAAAAACAAGCCCTCACACCGCACCATGGCTCTCAGAATATGGTGACACAAAACTATTTTTTTTCTATTCCACCCCACAAAGATTTTTTTTTCTGTCTTTCAGTACATTATATCGTGCTATAAATAATGCAACTGAAACTCATCATGCAAAAAAAGCATATGGCTGTGGCAACAGAAAAATAAAAAAGTTATGACCCTTGGAAGGTGGAGGGGGGAAAACCAAAACAAAAAACTACTTGATCCTTAAAGGGAACCTTTAAGCAGTTTTGGGGCCTCAAAACGGTTGACAGGGTGATATAGGGGAGGGGGAGGGCATTATAAACTTCCCTTTTTCTTGGTCATGCAAGTTGCGTGACCGAGAAACCGACATTTGATTCCCCCAGAGTGGCAGTCACAAGAGCCATTGTCTGCTCCGAGTCATGGCTCTAGATGCCTCAGGAGACCGCTATAGTCATCCCTCAGAGCTCAGTAGCGGGGCTTGTAGCAGTGCAAAAGCACTTGCGCATCAAGTCATGCCTCAGTGGCACTTGTGATCAGCCTGGCAGGGGAATTAAACATAATTTTTTCGGTCATGCAAATTGTATTACATAGAAAAAAAGTACGTTTAAAATGCCCTCACCCTCCCCTAAATCACACTGTCAGACATTTTAAAACCTCAAAACTGTTGACAGGTTCCCTTTAAGGAAAAGGTTTAATCTAGAGTCCATGGTTTTTAGTCTCTTAATTGTGTATGATTTATTTATTTAAATAAAAAGGAAAAAACGAAAATATATATTTATAATTTTATTGAAAACTCACTTTGATATCTAAATAGCTGATATTTATTTACTTCACCAAAGTGCATTGATCGAACGAGGATTAGCAAGAGGGATGCAAAATGTTGTAGATGATGTTTATGTTGTCATTGCGAGGGTGAAAAATTGCTTCAGTGGACACTGGATGAAGAAAAAAACTTTTTATTGGATTATATCCGGGAGTGTGACTTCCATTTGTGGATGGGATTTATGCTATAGGTGCAGTGGTCTTTTGCCTTGAAGCAAGCACCCGCCTTTTAGGCCTTTCTTGCTGTGCAGATCGATTACTTGGATTATCTATCTATCTATCTATCTATCTATCTATCTATCTATCTATCTATCTATCTATCTATCTATCTATCTATCTATCTATCTATCTATCTATATATATATATATATATATATATATATATATATATATATTCCCATTCTGCCCTGGGTGATTTTAATTAGTTTAATGTTGGTTCCCACCTCATAGAGGTTGCCTTGTCGTGGCAGGTGGGCTCACACAATTTGATCAAAATGTGCGCTAAGAACCTCACTATTGTAGGTGGATATAGCAGTAAGGGTATATTCACACGGCTTATTTACGGACGTAATTCGGGTGTTTTCCGCCTCGATTTACGTCCGAAAATGCGGCTCGATAACGTCGGCAAACACCTGCCCATTCATTTGAATCGGTCTTACGATGTTCTGTTCCGACGGTCATTTTTTTACGCCCGCGTCAAAGAAGTGCCTGTCACTTCTTCAGATGTTAAATGGAGCCGTTTTCCATTGACTCCATGGAAAAACAGCTCCATTTACGTCCGTAATTGACGCAGCGAAAAAGCGCCTCAACATGCCATGACGGCTGAAATTACGGAGCTTTTTTCTCCTGAAAACAGCCCCGTAATTTCAGCCGTAATGGACGCTGCCGTGTGAACATACCCTAATGCATATTTATTTATATTTAGCGGCTTTGGTGGCATTAGTGTTCGCAATGTGCTATCACCATTTTCTTGTGTGCTGTATATATATATATATATATATATATATATAAACTCCAAAAAATAGGCAGCACTCCGCAGTATGTTGAAAAAAATGAGGGTACTTTATTGCCCCATGTGCTGCTGGGATTTCTATTTGTTGTGTATATATATATATATATATATATATATATATATGTATACATATATATATACGGTATATATATATATATATATATATATATATAGGACTAATCATTAGCGGTTAGCAAAACTATTTAAAAATTACTTATATTGGTTATGTTTTGGTGGGATTGTTACTTGATGGTGCCACATGCAAAAACATTTTTAAATAAAATTCTGGGATACGTGTCAGGTGCACTTAGTACTCAATGGAAAGTTATTTGGGAGATGAATGAACTCAGTGAGATTTGTTTTGCTTGTTTGCATTTTGTTGGTGTCTGTTTAGCTGCAATGGTGAAGGCTTTATTCACATGACCGGGTGTTAAATCGACCGTGTAAAACGAACTTTCTTCACGGCTGTTTTGCACCTGTGCGGGACCCATTTTCACGGATCCCTCAAAGACTTGAGTCTATGGAGGGATCTGGGAAAATGGTTAAAAATAGGACATGTCCTATTTTTACCCGGGCCGTTCACCCGGTCCATTAAAATAAGTTCTGTGTGAATAGCCCCATTGACATGCATTGATTTTAATGCAGCCTTGTGACGACCGTTAATAAAAACGGCTGATCATCCCTGTCATGTAAATAAGGCCTAAGGAAGTATTTTATTAAATCCCTGCCTGTATGATGATAATGTAGTGTCTTAAATTAATAAAGAGTTGACATATCACCAGGCAGTTGCACAGAATAAGTGTCAAGCAGTCTGCGATATAATTAGTATGTAACTTATAAAAACCACGTACAAGATAACTTTACTGTATATGTAGCATTGTATTGAATTTGTCATGGTGCTGTAAGTTGCAATGACCTCTTTCATTTCTGAACAGCTGGATCTTGTTCAACCACCACAGAGAAGACTAAATGTTCAATACAGCCATCATCAATGACCCAAGGTCACTAATATATACATTACTTCCATGATAAAGTACTGCCTCTCTTGAGCTGCTGGTTAGCTACGAAGTAAGCAGGATTCCCTGCAAGAGCATAATATAGCTGAAATAACTGAGAGTCTGTATTACAATTTGAGCGGAATGATCATCTTGTCCATAATTGGGATACATACTGCAGATAAAGGTATGAATGGCAACATCTGAAGGTTAAATCTACCTTAGCAACACATTTTTTTATTGCTCTAATGCGTCCAAAAGAAAAGGGGCAATTTTGCAAACAAAATATCCTACTGGTTTGTGTTTAGGACTGTTATATAGACCCCTTTGCCTCCATGGTAACAGACCACAAACAAAGTCTGCAGTCATACTCTCTTCTGTTTGACCCCTACCTTTTGCTTAACTACATCAGCAAGGGGACAGATAGAAGAGAGTATGTCTGCAGGATCAGATTATACAGGGTTTGTTTGTAGACTGTTACCATGGACACACAGAGGTTTGAATTGGCACTGTAGAAAAAAAAAATTGTAGGATTTTTAATCAAGACTATTTGCAAAGATGCTCTTTTTTATTTTAGATGCATTAAAACATTAAAAAATATTGGTTTGCAAAGTTGTACATATTCTTTAGGTGAAGAAAGACATCCCCATGCAGCTACATCCCACACTTGGTGGTAACCTTCTATACTATTTCAAGTGATCATTTACCTGTCTTTGTAATCAGTTTACTTTACAGTATTAGTGGCTCTGCATTATAAAACACACATCCTTTGCCAGAATTGTATAAGGAGGCATGCAGAAGTTTTACTCACGTTTTCATACAAGAAAATAACATTGTGTCTTCAACATTCGCCATATTATGGAGGATTGCTTCTGCGTGAGAATATGTTGCCTACTTTTCTGCAAAACAGATCTGTAGGGACTCCCGGTACCATCATACCGGGTCCTTACTCATAGCATGTACCTAACAGGCACACAAATGGATCCAGCTTCGCCCATTATACACATCTGAAGTATCTTTAACCTCTTACCGCCACAGACAGTTTTGGCCTTTCTGACAGAGCCTCAAATATGACGTGTAACTTTTTAATGCTTTTTACTTATCTAAAATTGTTTTGTCGTGAAACATTGTACTTTGTGTTAGTGGTAAATTTTGTTTCATTCATTATTTTTTTATTTGTTAAAATCACCAAAATGTAGTAAATAAAGAAGCTTATAAGTTTAGCAGCAATTTTTTACATTTTCAAGAAAATTTCTAAAATCATTTTTCAGGGATCAATTCAGTTCTGAAGTGGCGATGAAGGGCCCATATATTAGAAATCTCAAAAAATTACCACATTTTGAAAACTGTACCCCTAAAAGTATTCAAAACAGCATCTGGTAAGTTTATTAACCGTTTAGGCATTTTACAGGAATTAAAGCAGTATGGTGGTGAACTGTACATCAGGAGTACATCTGGGCATAATAAGGTGGTATAATAATAGGGCAAATAAATAATATAATTAATAATTAATTAATTAATGTTGTGCGCTTTGAAGCAATCCTTTATGCACAGGTCAGGTTGTTTGGGACATGTGTTGCACTGATAAATTGTGTCCATTCTTACCCCCCCCCCCCTCCTTATGTAATACTCTGCACCTCTGTAGTTTGGGGTATTTCTCTGGGAATGTTGCTCTAGTTCAATACTAGTGCCCTCGCTTGCAGCAGATTTTGCTTGGGCCCTTCATTTCCTGGTTCCCAAATATTAGGGCCTTGATAATCACCTCTTGAAAGAGAAGAAATGTTTCCCTCAGGTCGGGATGTTATTTCATCCTCGCTTTACGGAAGCCAAAACTTTTATTTTTTTGCATAGACGGAGCTGTATGAGGGCTTGTGTTTTGCAGAATAAGCTATCCTGATACTTTTTGATGACTTTTTATGAATTTTTTTTTAAATAAGGCAAGGTGCCCAAAATACATTAATTCCTGCAGTTTTTTATTTAGTTTTTTTTTAATATTGCCTTCACTCTGTGCTATAAATGACATAACCATTATTTTGCGGGGCTGTACGAATTTGCCGATATACGTACTGCTCTGGACGAGGGGTTCGGTTGACATTCCACCACTGTATGCCTACCGGTGTTTAAACCTGCCCCTGTATCAGTAAATATTGCCCCTTTCAGTGTTTTTAAGTATATGTAATTTCTTTTTTTAGTGATTTGTTTGTTTGCAATACAAGTATACGCTGAGAATCCACCTGACATATACCTCCAACGGAAGGCAAAAACGTGATGTGAAAGGGGGCCTAAGGAACTTGTAAGGTATGGTAAAGTGAGATGATAAACTGTAGATTTCTTCTAAACAATTAAAATAATAGATACATTTTTATCAAATAGAACTGTCAGGATAGCACAGCTATTTGTATTTTAATACCAAGTGTGAAATATTAGTTTGTCATCACTTTTATGTTAATGTGGAGATGAATTATGCCAGGCATGTACAACCTGACATTGTTCATTAGCCTACTATATTTTCTCCATCAGCCATGCACCATATTAGGTGATATGGTACACGCTACACTTCAAATTCTAACGATCCCCCACTATGTGATGGAGGAGGGCCTCGTGTTAGTTGGGGGCCCCCATAAATGGACTGCTCCATACAATAGGAACCCTTAATTTGGTGCTGTCACCACCTGACCGCATTCTTCTTCCTGAGAGACAGCGTGGCGGCAGGAAAGGCTCACATAGCTAAGGACAGTTAGAAATAGTAAGACCTAAGGCAAGGGCCAGGCAGCAGGGGTTTGAAAATAAAGTTTGTCCACAGACACCCCTCCATTACTAGGTAATTAAAGCAAATGCATTTACAAATTACTGTCATGCCCTTCCCCTCCTTGGGTAACTCCCAGCATGCACTAACAAATTCAGACCTTTAAAACCTGGTGGGAGTTGTAGTTTTTCCCCAATTGCATTCAACAAGGAATTGTTAACTTCTTAAAGGGGTATTCCCATCCTGTACAGTGATGGCATATTGCCAGGCTATGCCATCACTTATTGATCGGTGGGGAGCCGACCTCTGGAACCCCTACCGATCCTGAGAATGTAGGGCTGTAGCGCTGATGTAGCACTGCGTCCCATTCACTGTTTTTCCCTGTGCAGCAACATCCCAGCCTTCTAACAGTGCTGGGAACTGCCGAACACAGCACAAGGGCCGCTGTGCAGGGAAAAACAGTAAAGTGGACAATGAGCTAAATCCCGTTCATTTTTTACAAGGCACAGCTCTGTACTTTTATTCATAACTGTGTCTGGTGTTACATCTCAGAGCAGCTCGGTCCCATTCAAGTGAATGGCACCGAGCTATAATACCAAGCACAGCCATGAGTATACTGTATATGACTATAATGTATATGATATACTGTATAGTCATTCTGCACTCACCACACCTCCTCATAAGTTGTCCTGAATGCTTTCAAATGCCAAGGCTGAATTTCCGCTTAGTCCGGCCCTGGATTGAGTTAAGCCTTTCTTTAAGAGTGTATTCACGCGGTGCGCTTTTTCCCCGCATGCGTGTTTACCGCACCATTTGACTACAGCCTAAGAGGGTTTTTCCTAATAAAAATAGAAGTCAACCAATTATCCAGGTGCTGTAGAGTGATTAAAACACATCATATTATGCTAATAAAATGGACCTTTGTTGTACGGTTGTAACCTTCAGGGATGAGCGCTTCTCAGTACACTTGGCAGACACAGTTTTGGCCGTTAAGTTAATTGAGCTATTTAAATCTGCAGTCAATTAAAGCGGTTTTAAATAACTGTGCCGCAGAAATTGTAGTAACCGCAGTGTGAAAAAAATAAGATTACTTTAACTCTAGAGACTTTGAGGTTTATGTTAACCACATGAATTACACAGAGGTTGTTGGCAAGCACATGATATCCCTGGGGTTAACAGTGAGAAATATGATTGCAATTACACATGCTAACATATTAGCAGAATTACTTTTATTCCTATAATTGACTTCATTAAAGGAGAACTATATTAAAAGTAATCACCTTTGAAATAAACATTCTAATATTACTAGTTTTTACACAAATAGAATTCAGTTTTCTGTGCTCATGAGCAAGAGAAATTAGACATATTAAGGGACATTAGACTGACTGGACAGACAGGGAACAGTTTTTTTCACCCTTTCTGCTTTAATTAGGAATTTAGCTTGATAAATTTGGGGAGATTTATGTGAGAGGTTATATGTGAAAGGCTATTTGTGAAAGGTTATTTATTTGAAAGGTTATCCTGCATGTTATTATGCTGTGGAAAAACATTTAGGAATATCTTCCAATAACTAGCTAGAATTGTGCTTTTTTTTATATATATATATATATATATATATATATATATATATATATATATATATATATATATATATATATATATATATATATATATATATATATATATATATATATATATATATATATATATATCTCAAACAATATTTCCGAACAATGGCTGATCCTCATGGGTCCGTTTAGGGGCCTGCCCGGGTGCCAAGGCTTATGGTTGCCCAAAGAATAAAACTACATTGCCGTATTGTCAATTTTTTTTGCCCCAAATCGCAGTACAAAAACACGACAAAACTGCATGGGGCAGAAAGCCCCCTGTGACAAGTGCCAGAAGGGACGTGGATACAAGTGACAGTGCTGGCAAGGCAAGGAAGCCATGGATCCCCTTTCCTGCCATTCAAAGCTTTTTTTTATGCAGACGGCATGATGATTGTCATTATCTACAGGGGGTGTGTGGCACTATCTACAGCGGGGTGTGTGGCACTATCTACAGGGGGTTGTGCGACTATCTACAGGGGTGTGTGTGGCCCTATCTACAGGGGGGATGTGGCACTATCTACAGTACAGAGGGCGTCACTGTCTGCAGGGGACTGTGTGGCCCTATCTACAGGGTATGTGTGGCGCTATCTACAGGGGGTGTGTGGCACTATCTACAGGGGTGTGTGTGGCCCTATTTACAGGGGGGATGTGGCACTATCTACAGTACAGAGGGTGTCACTGTCTACAGGGCACTGTGTGGCACTATGCACAGGGGGATTTGTGGCACTATCTACAGGGGGTGTGTGGCACTATCTGCAGAGAGGGCAGTGGGACACTATCTAAAGGGGGTAGTTTAGCACTATCTGCGGCGGAGGGGGTTGTCACTATATACAGGGGATTTATGGCACTATCTACAGGGGTGTGTGTGGCACTATCTACAGGGGGTTGTGGCACTTTCTATAGGGAAAGAGGGCATCACTGTCTGCAGAGGACTGTGTGGCACTATCTACAGGGGAAGTGTGGCGCTATCTACAGGGGGTGTGTGGCAATATCTACAGGGTTATGTGTGTGGCCTTATCTACAGGGGGGATGTGGCACTATCTACAGTACAGAGGGCATCACTGTCTACTGGGGACTGTGTGGCCCTATCTACAGGGGGATTTGTGGCACTATCTACAGGGGGTGTGTGGCACTACCTACAGGGTGTGTGTGGCACTATCTACAGGGGTGTGTGGCACTATTTACAGGGGGTCGGTGGCACTATCTAGAGGGGGGTGTGGCCTACAGGACAGAGGGTGTCACTGTCTGGAGGGGACTTTGTGGCACTATCTACAGGGGATGTGTGGCGCTATCTACAGAGGGTGTGTGGCACTATCTCCAGGGGGTGTACGGGATTATATACAGGAGGCTGTGTGGCACTATCTACAGGGGGCTGTGTGGCACTATCCACAGGGGGATGTAGGGCACTATCTACAGGGGCTGTGTGGTACAATCTACAGGGGTATTGTCAATGGCACTATCTAGTCACTATCTCTGAGTGGCGCTTTCTACAGGAGACATTGTGAGTGGCACTTTTGACAGGGCGCACTGTGTGTTTGTGTGTGTGTGTGTGTGTGTGTGTGTGTGGTGTTGTACAGTGTTTGACACAATTGTATTTAGGGGCATAGTGTATGGTACTATTATATTCAGGGCGCAGTGTACGGTACTATTATATTCAGGGGCACAGCGTATGGTACTATTATATTCAGGTGCACAGTGTATGATACTATTATATTTAGGGGCATAGTGTGTAGCACCATGAGAATTTTTTTCTTCGTTTATAGGCGCGTAAATGTTGGAAAAGTGAAGAGCTGAAGACATCTGAGTGGCAAATTCTGTAGAAATGAGTCATGGCCGGGAGAATTCGTCAAGAGGTCTGGACCAGATGGAGAAGAAAAGAGAAAAAGAATGTCTAGAATCTGAGAAAACGTCTCCTGTGAGACACTGGATTTATAGCGAATCTGTCAAATATTGTCAAGAGGATGTGTCCATAGACAGTGTGATGCTGTCAGCGGTGGTTGGAAACTGTCAATATGTAGGGACACAGCCCTTTGACAAGGGGAATTGTAACACTTATTTTTCAATGCTAGCACACAGTGCGACAGGGCGGCTGTGGTAATGAAGGGGTGCCCAAGTTTGGGGAACAGACCAGGGCCTATGGTCTACTCAATTTGCCACTGTTTCCGAACATGATAAATTTGGTCACAGTCAAGTTATTTAATTGATGAAGGACAACTACAAAATCCCCTCATTCAATAGATCTAGCACTGTAGATGCCCACAATATTGGTTCTGCAACATTAAAGATTTAGTTTGAAGGTCCTGGGAAGAGATGAGTGAACTTATGAAAAGTTCGGTTCGGCTAGTTCGCCGAATTTCACGAAAAAGTAAGATTCGGACCGAACTAGTTCTGACCGGACCTGTGATTTCCGTGCGCCGAGCATGGTACTGTCCAGAGTGCTGATAGAGTTAATGGGCTGCACTAACTCTTTCAGCAACCTTGACAGTACATGCTCGGCACGCGGAAAATAAAATGTTAATGTAATAAAAAATAAAAAAAAATAAGTTCATACTTACATTCCTTCTGTCCGGCCTCCAGCGATGACGTTTCATCCATGTCGCCGCTGCAGCCAATCACAGGCTGTAGTGGCGGTCACGCACGTCAGGATGACGTCAGAAGGCCGGCCTCCAGGGATGATGCTTCGTCCCACGTGACCGCCTCTGCAGCCAATCACAGGCTGCAGCGGCCTCTGCAGCCAATCACACGCTCCTCTCATTACGGCAGCGTTGCTAGGCGACGTCAATAAATAGTCACTGTCCAGGGTGCTGAAAGAGTTAACTGATCGGCAGTAACTGTTTCAGCACCCATGTTTTTTGATAATTAAACAAACGCTACATTACAAATAAAACCTGAGAATTTAAAATTACTACAACAATTATTACAGAGTTCTCTACTTTTAAATAAGTTATTTTTTTTAAAAGTGTAGCTCAGTAGATGTTACATTAAAAGTAATGATCGTGCTTTGCTTCTCTGTCCTTCTATAGATCCTTACTATGTTCACACGCCCTATTTACAGACGTAATTCAGGCGTTTTACGCCTAGAATTACTCCCAAAAAAACGGCTCCAAACGCCGTAAAAAGATGGCCGCCTCAAAGAAGTGCATGTCACTTCTTGGAACGTAATTGGAGCCATTTTTCATTGACTCCAATGAAAACGAGCTCCAATTACATCCGTAAAAGACGCCGCGAAAAACACGTGCACTTGTAAAAACGTCTGAAATTCAGGAGCTGTTTTTGCCTGAAAACATGTCCGTAATTTCAGGCCTGATTGGCGTTGCCATGTGTACATACCCTTATACTTACTCTGAGGTTGTCATTATAGTGAACCTCAATATGACTGTAAAATAATTAACACAGATACAAATACTACGTGAGTGGGGCTGAGCTGCAATACTAGACATAGCCAATGGATAAGAGTGACTCTTTTTCAGACAACCCCTGTAGTATAAGGTGGTACTTACTTTGAGGTTGAATATTTTTATTCCTTAAATAAATAGAGTAATAAATCTAAATTTAGTCCCCACCTAAAATCGGCAGTCAGAGGCCTGGCAGACGGGTGACCACTGTTCTTGATTTAAGTACGGGTCCCAGAGCAAGGACCCACACAGGGCCGGCTCCAGGTTTATGTGGGCCATTGGGCAACACAGACTTAGTGGACCCCTTTGTGGGGGAACTCGCGGCGGCAGTAAAATGGCAGAAAAGATCACCTTGTGACCCCAAATAAAAGTTAGGCCCTATTTATGCCCCCATATAGGTTAGGCCTACAGTGTGTACCCCCATAAATATAGTGCCTTCTGTACATAGTGCCACACAGCCCCCCTTCCAGGTAGTGCCACCTAGCCCCCCTCCCAGATAGTACCACCCAGCCCCCCTCCCAGGTAGTGCCACCCAGCCCCACTGTAGATAGTGCCATACAGCCCCCCTGTAGATATCCCCATACAGCCCCCTCCCTGCAGATAGTGCCATACTGCTCCCCCTGTAGATAGCACCCTACAGCACCCCAGTAGATAACGTTATATAGTCTCTCCTGTAGATAGTGCTATACATCCCCCCCAGTAGATAGCGCAATACAGCCCCTCCCTCCTGTAGATAGCGCCATATAGCGACCCCTAATCAAATAAAACAAAAAAATGTCATACTCACCTAGGTCCCATTCCCGTGATGAACTGAGTGAATCATCACCGAAGAGGATCCTTGCATAGGCCGGCGTGATCCAGTGACGTCATCACTCCGGCCTGGGCAGGGATCCCATCCCTGCACATGATAGGCTGCAGGCCGAACGTGGCCTGTAGTTTAGTAAATGGCGGAGTAGGGAGATACCTGCCATAGTGTTCTAAAGTATCTGCATCCTAAGGACGCAGATACTATTGAATGTGGCATCGCTATCGCTGTAACAGCCACAGTGGCTGCTAGCGGTGCCCCCGGGCATGGGGGGCCCAAGACAGTGGGTGGCACGGGGTCCCTCATGCCGCGGGCCCTCATAGCAGTCGCTATGGCTGCTACAGCGGTAGTTATGCCACCTTCTAGACAGGGGCTCCCTCTAGAAGCAGAATCCCCGGCAAGAGCGCTGGCAATGCTCTGTCTGGGGATTCCACACATGGAGGAGCCATGACGGCAGCGGGTGAGCCCCCCCAAGGGTAGTGGCCCCCCCCCAAGGGTAGTCGGCCTCGGCACTTGCCCAGGTTCGCTGACGCTGGCCCTGGACCCACATCTATTAGACATTTATGGCAGACCCAGTAAAGGATTCTGCAATTTTTTTTAAATCTATTTTTGGTTTCTTTCATCTCCAGATTTCGAAAGCCATAACTTTTTTAATTTTTCCATTGGCATAGCAGTATAAGGGCAGGATGAGTTGTAGCTTTCAATGGCACTATTTTACAGTACATATGATGTATTAAACAATTTTTATATATTTCTTTGGGGTGCATAAGAAAGAAAATGCAATTTTGCAATTGTTTTTTACAATTTGTTTTTACAGTGTTCACTGTTCACTATAAATGACATGTTAAAGTATCTTCATTCTGCAGGCCGTTACGATTACGGAAATACTAAATTTGTATATATTTTACAAATTTTGCACTTTTTTTTCAAAATAATTAGACTTTGTGTAAAGGATCTGCCAGGCACAGCGGGGTTAACGCCCATAGGTAATCAGTCGGCACCTGAGTCTATGTGTCTGAGACTGACTCCAGCTTCCACCACTCAGGCTGGCAGGCTTAGGAGTGGGAGAGCCTATCGCAGCCTGGCCAGACTAAGCTAGCTCCCGCCCTCTGTCTATTTATACCTGCCTTTCCTGTTCCTCCAGTGCTTGTGATTCTTCTCGTGTGGTTTCCTGGCCCAGCTACAGCTCCTGACTACTTGATCCTGCTCCATACTGACCCTGGCTTACTGACTACTCTTCTGCTCTGCGTTTGGTACCTCGTACTTTCCTGGTTTGACTCGGCTCGTTCACCTCTCTTGTTGCTCGCGGTGTTGCCGTGGGCAACTGCCCCATTTCCCTAGCTTTGTGTACCCTTGTCTGTTTCGTGCACTTACTGAGCGTAGGGACCGCCGCCCAGTTGTACCCCGTCGCCTAGGGCGGGTCGTTGCAAGTAGGCAGGGACAGAGTGGCGGGTAGATTAGGGCTCACTTGTCCGTTTCCCTACCCCTATCATTACATAACCGGGAGAGTACGAGGTTCCAAACGCAGAGCAGAAGAGTAGTCAGTAAGCCAGGGTCAGTATGGAGCAGGATCAAGTAGTCAGGAGCTGTAGCTGGGCCAGGAAACCACACGAGAAGAATCACAAGCACTGGAGGAACAGGAAAGGCAGGTATAAATAGACAGAGGGCGGGAGCTAGCTTAGTCTGGCCAGGCTGCGATAGGCTCTCCCACTCCTAAGCCTGCCAGCCTGAGTGTTGGAAGCTGGAGTCAGTCTCAGACACATAGACTAAGGTGCCGACTGATTACCTATGGGCGTTAACCCCGCTGTGCCTGGCAGATCCTTTACATTTTGTGTCACCACATTTTGAGAGCCATAACGTCTTCTTTTTTTTTTTTTTTTTTACCATCAACGGAGCTGTGTAAGGGTTTGGTTTTTTAAAGGATGAGTTTTATTTTTCATTCCATTTTTACTTTTTGATTACTTATTATTGCTTTTTGTGGGAGGCAAGATAACCCAAAAAACAACAATTTTGCCATTGTTTTACAGGTTTATATTCAGAGCGTCCACCGTACGTGATTAATAACATTTTAAATATATAGTTGTTATGCATGTTATGATAATACATTTAATATGATAATACATTTTTCAAAAACGATGTAACAGCAACTGGGGAGGGGGTCACAAATAAATTTTTTGACAAGGGGCTTCCACCAACCTTGACTTGGCCCTGGTGTAATGCATGGAAAAAATAATATCTATAAAAAATTTAACTTTACTATTTTAAGAAACTCAAATGTTGAAACTTTCTCTAAATAAATTGGAAGTCGGGTCTTGGCATGTATCACTGACTAAAGGCTGTGAGGTCATGCCATCAGTACAATCCCCGCAAGTCATATCTACACGTTGCCAATCCCGTTATTTTGAATGTACTACTAAGTGAGCCTAGCGGTCTCCAATTTATTGTTACGTTTATGAACGGCCTTAGCATCCTCCGCTGCATGCTGATATATTTTATACAGATAATAGCATTAGATGAATGTTTATAAATGGTCCCTATATTTCCAACTGGTATATTGTACGTACTTGCTGGCAAACAGAGTTTCAGCTCTTACAAATAAATTTAATTGATCCATAGACTCCATGTTCAGTCCTCATTAAAAGTAAAGTGAGTTTGTGAATTTTTTTTTTCTTCTTGTCGATCCTGCTGTGTTATTTTGCTACTGAATCAATAGCATTGTGTGTTTCAGTTAACTGTTTAGCTATACAAGGATTTGCTGAAGTGGTCGGTAGTGAGAAGAGGTCTTGGTAGTTGTTGGCATGCTGCAATGCTGAGTCAAGTGAATTTGATTTGTATTACAAGGGCCCAAGGCTCAGATACTGCAGAATGAGAACAGACCCTTGTAAATAACACTAGGGATGAACCTTTCAGTGATGGATCTGGTAGTGACTTCACTACCTAAGAAGTAATAGAAGTTATTAAAACTTATTTATACTTCGTAAGTAGACTGAGCGGGCACTGCTACCATGCCAATGTACTATAAGCCATAATTTCTTTTGCAAATGCTAAAATTCAACTACTAACACTTTGTCACTGAAGTACAATACTTTTTAGAATAGACACAATGATACATTTCTCATTATTCAATTACTATTGAATTAAGTTATATTGCTTTATTGTTTGCCTTTTACATTGTTCTTTTCAATAAGTGATCTGAAGGTAAGAAGTTGGGGAAAAGCCCAGACTTTGTATAAAGATATCTTGACTGCCAAGGCAAATAGATACAGTGAAGGAAATAAGTATTTGATCCCTTGCTGATTTTGTAAGTTTGCCCACTGTCAAAGACATGAACGGTCTAGAATTTTTAGGCTAGGTTAATTTTACCAGTGAGAGATAAATTATATAAAAAAAAAGAAAATCACATAGTCAAAATTATATATATTTATTTGCATTGTGCACAGAGAAATAAGTATTTGATCCCTTTGCCAAACAAGACTTAATACTTGGTGGCAAAACCCTTGTTGGCAAGCACAGCAGTCAGACGTTTTTTGTAGTTGATGATGAGGTTTGCACGCATGTTAGATGGAATTTTGGCCCACTCCTCTTTGCAGAACATCTGTAAATCATTAAGATTTCGAGGCTGTCGCTTGGCAACTCGGATCTTCAGCTCCCTCCATAAGTTTTCGATGGGATTAAGGTCTGGAGACTGGCTAGGCCACTCCATGACCTTAATGTGCTTCTTTTTGAGCCACTCCTTTGTTGCCTTGGCTGTATGTTTCGGGTCATTGTCGTGCTGGAAGACCCAGCCACAAGCTATTTTTAATGTCCTGGTGGAGGGAAGGAGGTTGTCACTCAGGATTTGACGGTACATGGCTCCATCCATTCTCCCATTGATGCGGTGAAGTAGTCCTGTGCCCTTAGCAGAGAAACACCCCCAAAACATAGTGTTTCCACCTCCATGCTTGACAGTGGGGACGGTGTTCTTTGGGTCATAGGCAGCATTTCTCTTCCTCCAAACACGGCGAGTTGAGTTAATGCCAAAGAGCTCAATTTTAGTCTCATCTGACCACAGCACCTTCTCCCAATCACTCTCAGAATCATCCAGATGTTCATTTGCAAACTTCAGACGGGCCTGTACACATGCTTTCTTGAGCAGGGGGACCTTGCGGGCACTGCAGGATTTTAATCCATTATGGCGTAATGTGTTACCAATGGTTTTCTTGGTGACTGTGGTCCCAGCTGACTTGAGATCATTAACAAGTTCCCCCCATGTAGTTTTCGGCTGAGCTCTCACCTTCCTCAGGCTCAAGGATACCCCACGAGGTGAGATTTTGCATGGAGCCCCAGATCGATGTCGATTGACAGTCATTTTGTATGTCTTCCATTTTCTTACTATTGCACCAACAGTTGTCTCCTTCTCACCCAGCGTCTTACTTATCGTTTTGTAGCCCATTCCAGCCTTGGGCAGGTCTATGATCTTGTCCCTGACATCCTTAGAAAGCTCTTTGGTCTTGCCCATGTTGTAGAGGTTAGAGTCAGACTGATTAATTGAGTCTGTGGACAGGAGTCTTTTATACAGGTGACCATTTAAGACAGCTGTCATTAATGCAGGCACCAAGTTGATTTGGAGCGTGTAACTGGTCTGGAGAAGGCTGAACTCTTAATGGTTGGTAGGGGATCAAATACTTATTTCTCTGTGCACAATGCAAATAAATATATATAATTTTGACAATGTGATTTTCTGGTTTTTTTTTAAATATAATCTATCTCTCACTGGTCAAATTAACCTAGCCTAAAAATTCTAGACTGTTCATGACTTTGACAGTGGGCAAACTTACAAAATCAGCAAGGGATCAAATACTTATTTCCTTCACTGTATATGTTGTAACAAGATCAAAAATATTTCTCGGAATCCGATCTACCAGGTAAGCTCTTGGCATCAATGGTCCAGGCTCAATATAGTCAAAAAAGTGTGGAGGTAATTGAAAATTCCGGGGAGGGTATGGTTAAGCAGCCAAAATTGAGGAATTTGATTGTTATTATGCCAATATCTATAAAACAAGAAAATTGTGGGAGATGGGGGAGATAAGTGAGTTTCTGGAGACTATTCCATTGTCAAGACTTAAACAAGAACAAATGGATATGTTGGATGCCCCAATCACAGTGATGGAATTGGAGGTGGTTATTAGGAATGCTCCTGGAGGTAAGTCCCCTGGGTTGGATGGGTTGCCCTTTGAGGTTTACGCACAATATATTGAGACACTATGGGTCAGACTTATAGATCTATGGAATAACTTACTAGGGGAAGGGGAAATGTCTGTTTCTATGAGGGAGGTGTTGATTACATTTATTTTAAAATTAGGGAAAGACCCTATTAAAATGGAGTCTTATAGACCAATCTCTTTGATATATACGGATGTTAAATTGCTGGCTAAAATCTTGGCAAATAGGTTGGTGAGGGTTAGCCCTTATTTGATTCATAAGGACCAATGTGTCTTTATGCCAAACAAGTCTATGTCAGATAATATTATGAGGCTGTGCATGAATCTCCAGGTGGAGCCATCTAACCCAGGGGAAAGGTCAATTTTGTTCCTTGATGCTTGTAAGGCATTTGACACTGTAGAGTGGAATTTTATATGGGCAGTCCTCGAAAGGATGGGTTTTGTTTCCAGATTTATTTGGTGGATTCAACTTTTGTATGCAAACCCGGAAGCTCGAGTAATAGTTAATAGGGTAGTCTCCAGAGATTTTAACCCCTTAATGACCATCCTATTTTAGACCTTAATGACCAGGCTATTTTTTAAGTTTTTCCATCGTCGCATTCCAAGAGCTATAACTTTTTTATTTTTGCGTCGACATAGCTGTATAAGGTCTTGTTTTTTGTGGGACAAGTTGTATTTTTTAATAGCACCATTTTGAGGTACATATTATTTATTCATTAACTTTTATGAACTTTTTTTGGGGGGATATAGAAAAAAATCAGACATTTTGCCACTCTTTTTTGCGTCCTAAATCGACGCCGTTTACTGTGTGGTATAAATAACACAATACGTTTATTCAGTGGGTTGTTACGATTGCAACGATACCAAATTTGTATAGTTTTTGTATGTTTTACTACTTTTACACAGTAAAAACGCTTTTTTTTTCAAAACGTTTTTGTGTCTCCATATTTGAAGAGCCGTAACGTTTTTATTTTTTCGCCGATGCAGTTGTATGAGGGCTTTTTTTTTTGCGGGAAGACTTCTAGTTTTTATTGGTACCATTTTGGAGTAGATGCGTCTTTTTGATCACTTTTTAATCACATTTTTTTAAAGTCAGGATTCACAGAAAACAGCAATTTTTCCGTCGTTTTTTATTACATTTTTTATGGCATTCACCGTGCGGGTTAAGTAATGTAATAGCTTTATAGTCGGGGTCGTTACAGATGCGACGATACCAAATATGTGTAACTTTTTAACTTTATTTTGGATTTTTAATAGTAAAGCAGTTTGTAAGGGGAAAAAGTGGGTTTTTCATTTTTTTTCCACAATTTTTTTTTATTAACTTTATTAAACTTTTTTTTAAACTTTTTTACTAGTCCCACTAGGAGACTTCACTATGCGATCCTCCGATCGCTATTATAATACACTGCAATACTTTTGTATTGCAGTGTATTACTGCCTGTCCGTTTAAAACGGACAGGCATCTGCTAGGTCATGCCTGCGGCATGATCTAGCAGGCATTCGCTCCAGGCAGACCTGGGGGCCTTTATTAGGCCCCCGGCTGCCATGGGAGACACAGACACTCGGCGATCTTATCGCCGGGTGTCAGTGGGATGAGAGGGAGCTCCCTCCCTCTCTCCAAAACCACTCAGATGCGGTGCTCGCTATTGAGCACCGCATCTGAGGGGTTAAATGTGTGAGATCGATACTAATATCGATCTCATCCTGCAGAGCAGGGACGCTCCCAGCCCTCAGCTGCCTCTGGCAGCTGAGAGCAGGGAGATTTGACAGCTCCCTTCTCTGTTTACTTATTCCGATGTCGCAACGTAAAAAGTCTATGGCATCGGAATAAGGCCCGTTAGTGACCGACGTAAAAAGACTATGGGCCGGTCGCTAACGGGTTAAGATTGGACGGCGTACAAGACAGGGTTGTCCCTTATCACTTCTGCTCTTCCCTTTGATTATGGAACCCCTGGCAGTAATCATACGTGAAGATAGGAGTTGGCTTTGAGTATGGAGATGTTATAGAAAAAATATCTCTCTATACGGACGATGTTTTGTTATATATGGGTTCTTCCCACTCTATAAATAGAGTTATTGAGATATTTGAACGGTATGGATCATTTTCAGAGTTAAAAATGAATTGGGACAAATTTGCCTGTTTAATGATCGACAAAATGGATAATTTTTCTCTCGGGCAAATGTCTGTTGTTCGAGATGACAAACATATAAAATATTTGGGGATTTATTTCACTAAAAACTTGGATTTTATTAATTTAAATTTTTTAAACCACTTTTTGATAAAATCAAGGGACGGATCCAGGTGTGGAAGAAAATGTATTTTTCTATTCCCAGGAGAATTGCCCTGATTAAGATGATTCTTCTTCCCCAAATGTTGTATATTTTTGGAAATTCTCCTATAAACATACCAGAAAAGATTTTAAAAAATTTGAGGTAGTATTGAGAGAGCTAGTCTGGAGGGGAAGATAACCAAGAATGAAATTTGAATATTTGCAGTATCCTATCTCATATGGAGGATTGGCTGTTCCGGATATCCATGGATATTACTTGGCCTCTCAAATTAAACAGCGTGTTGAGATGAACAGGGATATTGGAAATAGGGAGAAACTAGGGGGTGCGGTTAAGGTGGGCTCCGGGATTAATCTGTTTCAAATGCTGGAGATGGAATTCACTGTATTTCAAAGATATATTCAATTGTGCTCCCACAACATAACAATTTTAAAGGATTCACTGGTGCGATATATGAGTAAAATATAACATTTATTTATAACTCTCTAAAAACAGGGGTACAATCACCACTGTGAAAAAGCCCCACCGTGTGTATAAAAACGTATTAAATAATAAACACTGAGTTCTAATTCAATTGTGAACCTACTATAGCTCAGTGTTAAACAAGAATATCAATACGGAATCAGCATTTGAAAAATGGGCATAACAATAGTCTTGACCCTAATTCACACTAGAGTCCGTGATAACCGCACCGGAAGCTCCTAGTGTTAAGGTATACAAACAATGCTAGTGTTCCCTATGCTAAAAAATTCCTATTCACAACCGACCCTACGCGTTTCAATACTCATCATCAGGGGTCTGTAGCTTGGTCACTCTGGCCGGGATGCCAGCGATATTTAGTTCAGCAGCAGGTATTCTGCTGTACTCCACGGAAGCATGCTCGCATAGATGTCAGCGGCATGCTTCATTCTGGGGCTCTGAGTTATTTAAAGCATCTGACTCCTCCCCCTGTCCTCGGCACCGCCAATCGAAACAGCCAATCACACTCACCAATCGAATTCGTGACACCTGTCCATGTGACTCCCGGCCATCAGCTGACAGCCAGGAACCAACATCGACCGCATCAAATGCCGAACGCGCAGGCGCAGTAGAGGCCACAATCGAATCGCCCATGCTGCCGGGAACTCACCACTGCAAGGAAGGAGTATATCGATATTAAGAGTTTGGGTAAGTGTTGCGGATCAGCTCAAAACCCGCAGCTGGACTGCCATTGATAAAACAACTACACTGAAAATACATATTGTGTAGATAAATGAATGTCTACCCCACTATAAAGTGTCATTAGAACACCTGCTGAATAAAGAAACATAGCCAGACTGCCCATATGATGATCATTGATGATTAAGAGACCACCTGTCATGACGGCCATGTGGGTCTCTTGCTATCCTGAAGGGATAACTGGCCATGGAAATGCATGTTTAAATGAATGTTTAAATAAAACAAGTTTGTCTGCTCATTTAAACCCCCTGGTTGTGTGCACGCCAATCTATAGATCCACTAGGCTTCCTTTCGCAGTATGAGGTTATCCCAGTCACCTCCCCGTTTGGGAGGCCTAATGAGTTCAATTGCTTGAAATTTAAGACATTCTGCACGACCCTGATGTATAGCGTGTACATGTTTGGATATAGGAGTATCTCTAGAATTCGCAATGTCGCCAACATGTTCTCTGATCCGGCGCCGAAACTGCCGCACCGTTTTTCCCACATAATTCAGTGGACATTGACATGTTATCAGATATACCACCCCTGCTGTTTTACAATTGACAAAATCACGAATGTCATATTCCAATTGCGTAACGACACTCCTGAACTTGTCACCTTTTTGAATAAAATCACAAGCCTTGCACCTGCCACATCTATGTGTGCCTGGTATTTGTCTGTCCAGCCATGTTCCTTTTGGTGCAATGGGGTCAAAACAGCTATGCATAACTCTGTCCCTGATGTTTTTCCCTCTCCGGAATGTGACTGAAGGCCATTGCGTAATCTGATCTATCAGATCTGCATCAGTACTAAGAATACGCCAATACCTCTTCAGGATCTGCATAATTTCACATTGTTTAGAATCATAAGTGCCTATAAGTCTCGTAACGCTCTCTTCCCTTCGTTTTCTAGGAACAAGAAGACTCTGCCTGTCCGCATCTCTCGCTCCCACATAGGCCTTTGTGATTACTCCCTTAGGGAAACCTCTATCCTTCAATCTGGTTGTAAGTTCCTGAGCCTGTCTCTCGAAGTCGTCCATGGAACTGCAATTCCGGCGTACTCTCATGAACTGACCCTTGGGAATACCGCGTTTAAGGGGATAAGGATGACAACTGTTCCATTGCAGGAAACTGTTGGTTGCTGTTTCCTTACGATGTACTTGAGTACGGATTGTACCCTCTGATGTTTTTGTAATTTTAAGGTCTAAGAAAGACAGTTCCTGATTGCTGATTTCACATGTGAACCTTAGCCCTAGATCATTCTGGTTAAGGGCAGCCACAAAACTATTGAATTCTTCCACTGTTGAATTCCAGAACAGCAGCACGTCATCAATATATCTGATCCAGATCCCTATTGACGAAGTCCACTTGGAAAAACTCTCCCCAAAAACAATTGTCTCCTCCCACCAGCCAAGAAATAAATTTGCATAGGTGGGAGCAGTTGGACTCCCCATTGCTGTACCACATTGCTGGTTAAAAATCCTGTCTTCAAAGATAAATACATTTTTCTCCAGCACAAAATGTAATAACTGCAGAACTAGCTGGTTATGAGCCACAAATTGAGTACCTCTAGATCTCAAGAAGTACTCTACCGCTTCACAGCCAAGTTTGTGTGGAATGGAGGAATACAAAGCCTCTACATCCAGGCTATCCAGAAAAGTACTGCGTTCCAAAGTGATACCTTCAATTTGTTTCAAAACATCCATGGTATCACGTACATATGATGTTAGACCCAGTACAAACGGACGCAGCACCTGATCAATATAAGTGCTTACATTTTGAGTTAGATTGTTTATGCCTAAAACAATGGGTCTACCACGTAAGGGGGGGTACCCTTTGTGGATTTTGGGCAGGCTATAAAAACATGCCATGATGGGAAATTGTGGAAATAGGAAATTAAATTCACTAGCACTGATCAAGGACCTGCTTTTTGCATCACCCAAAATGCCCAAAAGCTCCTTTTTGAACAGTGCTGTGGGATTATGCTTTAAGATGGTATAACAGTTAGGATTGAGCAAAATGTCCTCACACATTTTTTTTTATAGTCTTCCCTGCTCATAACCACAATGTTCCCACCCTTATCGGATGCTTTCAGAACAATATTTTGTTTTTTCTCCAATGTGGTTAGGGCTAGCCGTTCAGACCTAGACAAATTGTTGTCAATACCCCTCATATCCTGACTCAATAGTTTAATCTCCTCTCCCACCATGTCAACAAATAAGTCTACATTAGTGAAATCTCCTATTGGTGGCAGCTTCCTACTCTTGGTCTTTAAATTAGTAAACGGGCCTTGTCCTGGGGCTCTACTTGACTCCTCCAATAGCCCCTCCAAGGCCTTCCAGGTCGGATATTTCTAAACCCATCTCCATACATTTTTTTCTATTATGATGTTTAAAAAATTTAATCCATTTGAGTTTACGAGCAAACAAATTTAAGTCCTTTATCCAGGTGAATGAATCAAACCTCACTGTGGGGACGAATGAAAGCCCCTTCTCTAATAACATAGTCTCGGATGCGCTAAGATTATACTCAGATAAATTGATGATTTGTAACTTATCTGTATCTGTATCTATTCCCTTCACTAATCCTTTTGTCCCCTCAGCATGTAGCGGGAAATGGGGGGATTGTTGGCTAAAAAATTATTGCCACTATTGGAAGAGGCTCTGGCCCTACCTCTACTCCTGCCTCTAGCACCACCCCTAAATCTCTGTCTACCACCACCCGTCCCAAAGAAAAGACCCACTCTTTCAGAGTCTGTTGTCTCACTCTCAGATGTAGATGGGTCAGAGTCTCTTGGTCCCCTATTAAGTTGTTGGTGTTGTTGTTGCTGTTCGTTGACAAAATCGTAAGCTTTTTTCTCCCTAAATTCCTGCAAATCTCTCTGGAACTGGAAGTGCTTACGCTCTTTTAAATGATTGGTAAACCTCTCTAGAGTTTGTTGTAGGATTTTAGCTTTTTTCTCAAAACCAGGGGTATCGACCAGAGTCTTAGCCGTCTCAATTTCTTTTTTAAGGTCAGCACTAATGTGATCAAACTGGATTTTCTCTTCCTCAACCAAAATTTGCATTAGTCTCAGTGAACTCCCTGTGATCTCCTGTTCCCACCTCTCTTTTATATTAGATGTTTTTAATCTAGAAGCTGGGGCAATAGGTATTCTTAGGCCTCTAGGTACTATTTCATTCTTGAAATAGTTCTCCAGACTCTGGATCTTCCACCAACTCCTTGTATAATCCTTATGTAGTCTAGTCAGGTTTTTAAAAGAGGATTTCAGGGACACACCCTGCGTTGTATACACCAGTTCACACTCAGAGAAGACACTTTTTGCTTCACTCATCCATCCCTCTGTACTCAAATCAGAGAGTGCAAAGGCTGCCATACCCAGATGAAATGTACTATATGAAGAACTGTATAATTTATGTAATTCACTGTATTTCAAAGATATATTCAATTGTGCTCCCACAACATAACAATTTTAAAGGATTCACTGGTGCGATATATGAGTAAAATATAACATTTATTTATAACTCTCTAAAAACAGGGGTAAATGCTGGAGATCGGAATGTTTCGGATAGACCCCTTTAGGAACTGCCCGACTATGGTAATGTTGGACAAGTTATGGTGGGAAATTAAAATTAAATGGAATGCAAAGGGAAGATATGGTTTTAGCCCAATATGGGGGAATATCTATCTCCCAGAATTCAATAAAATCTTGAATATGAAATACTGGGAAAGTAGAGGCATTTTGTTTTTTGAGCATTTAGTGGAGAATGGAGTCCTGTTGAACTTTGAGACTCTTGATAAGAAATTTGGATTGGGTAAAGGAGGTTGGTTCTATTTCAGGCAGCTGTGTCAGAAGATCATCGAGCAATGAGGATTGTGGAGGTTCCAGAATTTATTAAATTAATGATGAATTCACTTTCTAATAAGCGGCTGTCGTTTAAATCATATAAATCCTATATGAGGCAGAGGTTGGTAAGGAATCCAGGTAAATCCAGGAAGTACTGGGTAGAGATTTGAGGTACTAGGGATGGTTGAGAACAGCCACTGGTATGAAGGGGTCTCAAAAAAAAGTCAACTAGCTCGGCCCATAGAATATCACAATTTTTATTGTTCACAATCTACATCTATCCCCCGCCAAGATAGCCAAATTCTATGGGCATCAGGAAGCCAGGTGCCCTAAATGTCATAGTCTAGAAGCCGATAACCTACATCTATTATGGATGTTCCCAAAAATAAATATGTTCTGGGAAGAGATCTGTAATGATATTTTGGGGATTTTTCAAGTAAGAATATCTCTAGACCCTTGGTTTTGTTTATTGGGAGCTCTGGAGGTAGAAGAGGGGTCTGCGGGGAGAACTATGGCAGTGGGAAAACTACTTTATTATGCTAGGAAGTGTATTTTATTGAATTGGAAAAGTAAAAGCCCTCGATCGGTAGATAAATGGGTTAGATATACCAATAGAATTATAATGTTGGAAAAGAATGATTTAGAAAGAAGGGGAAGATCTCTTTTTTCTTCTCAGGTTGGGCCCCTTGGATTCAGTGTCGGTTGAGTCACTGGAAAGGGAAGTATTGGAGGCGATGTAGCACGGAGGAGGAGGACGAGAAAGTGGTTTGGAGATATTTTTATTTTTTTTGTTTATTGTTTTTTGTTTGTTTTTTTGGGAAGGGGGTTTAATTGTTATGAT
This sequence comes from Rhinoderma darwinii, assembly GCF_050947455.1. Classification (NCBI taxonomy): domain Eukaryota; kingdom Metazoa; phylum Chordata; class Amphibia; order Anura; family Rhinodermatidae; genus Rhinoderma; species Rhinoderma darwinii. The sequence continues at coordinate 340,151,300 of NC_134689.1, forward strand.
GTTCTGTGAAGAAACTAAGCAGCTGTACGTTGTTGGTTCATATATTTTTTTGTGCGGAGTTAAAACTATCTAGTGATATGCTCTGTTTTTTATAGGAGTTATAGAGTATATGTATTCAATAGGGTCATGGTAAGAAAGTGGAACTATTATATATGGACCATTTGTTTCTATGGTCCTAGTGTATAGTAATTAGCACAATGAACGTAGGTTGTTGGTTTCGGATAATGTTGCTAATATTCATTGTTGTATACAGGGTATATGCGATATGTACAGTTGCTTGTTTTGGTTGTCTTAAAAATAAAAGAAGACTTGGAAAAAAAAAAAGAAGTGGATCTACCATACAGAAAATGGGATATGTCTCATAAAGCTCTATGTGGAGACAGTGTTATTACATAGATCCATAGTCATATGGGAATGTGCCCATAAATGCCTCATATATGAATATAAGGCATATGAGAAGAGCGAGACACATTTCCTACTGAAAAGTGCAAGCAATGGCGGAAGATATAGCATCACAGAAAGGGGTCAAGACGCCAGACCACCCTGTGTGACACTGCATCCTCTGCCGTCACTTTAAAATGTAATCAGGACAATCAGCTTGTTCTCTTTGAGTATGTCATGTAAAGCTTAAAGCAAAAACTTAACTGAGGGTAGAGGAAACCTCTATATGACATATAAGAGGATGATTGTACAGATAATTTTCCTTTGCATTGTACAACTACTCGGCAATTTAACAGTGGACAACTATATCAGACATCCAAACAAGGGCCGAACAAGTATCCATGGGGCCCAATAGTAAAGATTGAAATGGGGTCCCATTCCACAATGACCACACTTAGCAGCAATCAAGTTTATAAAAAATACAGTTTGTAGTTATTATGCTTGATACACTATCCCTTGAGTACTTTCCTTTCTTCACTAACCTACAGATGTGTCCACCAATTACCTTTTTTTTTAATTTGTTTGAGGACTCCAATTTCGTATGAAACAAATTCAATACAATATTGCGACAAACTCACAAAACCCTTGTCAGGATGCAATTCACATCACAACCACTGGGTGACGACATAAAGATACATATAGCATAGACATCTCATAACAGAGTATCGCAAAATCATGTTTTTTGGCAAAGCTGCTCATCTCAGGATATGTTGAGATATGAAGAAAGGTAAGGAAGGATACATCTGTATCTGCTCTGTACATTTCCTCAACCACTGTCTCTCCCCTCTTCCTGCACATTTGTTTCCTTTATTCCCCTCAATCATCAACAGTGACCTGTAAGGCACCCCCGCCCATGTTGTTGGGCCCCTTGGCAGCTGGTTTGTCTGCTACTCTGGCGGCTGCGCACGTGCATCCGACACTGGTAACCTAAACTGGGAATACCTCTTCCAACATGACGGCGCCCGCATCTGCCAGTGGTCCCGGCCGCCGGGTCTCATGCTTCTCTCGGCGCTTCCCGTGTTCTGTGATTCACGGCCACCTGATCCCTACTGTGCGTGCTGTGGCCACCTCTTAAAGGGCCAGGGCCCTCAGTTCGCTCGAATTTCTAAAAGTTACCCAATCACCCCTACTGTGTCCCAGGACTATTTAAGGCACCTCATTGTGTTGTTGTTGCTAACCTTTTGTTAGCCTGCAAAGGTTCTGTAGCCTGTTCCTGCATTCAGTGTCTGTGACGACTTCAGTATCCGTGTCCGGTGTCCGTGTCAATTCCAGGGTCCATGACGACTTCAATATATGTGTCCAGTGTTCGTGTCAAGTCCAGTGTCAGTGACACCTTGAGTATCCGTGTCGGTGTCAAGTCCAGTGTCCGTGTCCGGACAGTATCCGTGTCCAGTGTCCGTGTAAAGTCCAGTGTCCGTGACGAGTTCAGTATCCATGCCCGGTGTCAGTGTCAAGTCCAGTGTCCGTGACGACTTCAGTATCCGTGTCCGATGTCCGTGACAAGTCTCCAGTATATGTGTCCAGTGTCCGAGACCAGTCCTGCTTCCAATAATCCAGCACGAGCCGGCTTCTGATAATCCAGCACAAGCCAGTTTCCGATAATCCAGCACAAACCAGTTTCCGATAATCCAGCAAAAGACAGTTTCCGATAATCCAGCACAAGCAAGCTTCTGATAATCCAGCACAAGCCCGCTTCCAGCTATCGGGCACCAACCTGCCATCCAGGTGCCACAAACCAGTGACTGTCCTATATTTGTTTGACCAACTGCTACTCCGTTACGGTGGAGTGCACAGTGGGTCCACAACCGCGGTGGACGTTACACATGCAGCATGGTCCCCATTTTTAGAGGTAAAATGAAAAGGGAAAAGTGGCATGAAACTTTGATCCACTGTCACCTGACTTGTCCAATTTTTCATTTGAAAATGTTAAGAACGCATGTAACCTAATTAGGTGAAGTAAATTAGTAGAGTCCAGGATATAGGGGATACCTTAGTAACCATGTAAAACCTGTATGTGCCAAGTCCACCATAGACAGATCTGTTCTATGTTAGTGGCTCCTTTCTGGATAGTAGAGGGAGTTTACGAGCAGGGGACCACACTTTAGTGCATACATCCTAAAAAGTGACCCTAAAAAAGCAGTGTTTGAGGAAAATTACTTAATAAAAAGTATAATAAGAAAATAATCCCCTATATATAAAAAAATCTTTTTATATATACAGGGAATTATTTTCCTATTATTTTTTAGAGAGAATAATTTTTTGGAGTTGTGTATTGATATCATCTCGGTTATAGTTTTATATATATATATATATATATATATATATATATATATATATATATATATATATATATAGTCAAATCCTCCAAAATACGAGACAGCACTCCTCAATAAGTGAAAAAGTGGATTTATTCACCACATGCAACGTTTCAGCCCTACTCCATAGGCCCCACGGAGTAGGGCTGAAACGTTGCATGTGGTGAATAAATCCACTTTTTCACTTATTGAGTGCTGTCTCGTGTATTTGAAGATTTGACTAAGTATCTGGGGACACTGGTCACGTGTCAAAACGGTGCTGCTTCTTTACTATATATATACATATATATATTTATTTATTTTATCTTTTTTTTTTCTGTGACCATGTAATATTGCAGCACAGGTTATTGAGTATGTATACATCATATATTGTTACATTTTTTATTAAGCAACTTTCCTCAAACACTGTTTTTTTTTAGTGTCACTTTTTAGGATGTATGCACTGTATGATATATGTAGCCGATATATTGTCAAAAAAGTATCAAAACAGAACTTTATTTAAATATGCAAGATAACAAACATTTAAAAAGATATGTATAACAGGAGAGACTCAGTAGTAAGTGACATAGGAATACATCAGGTAAGTTGAAGTCATAAATAGTATACCATAATTGTATAGGTTAGCAGTAAGAATATAACTGGTATAAGGTATAGAAAGTAAAACTCACTGCATCTGTTAATGTTTAGTAGGGGACATAAATAGTCCATAAAAAGCAGTGTGCTGAAGAGTGAGACTAAACCATACCCTGAAAGGCAGGGATGGCCAGGATATTCTTACCCATGAAGTGTCCTAAGCTATGTCCTGATGATTACTGTGGGCGCCCCAACGCGCGTTTCGCGGATGTCCGCTTCCTCAAGGGGTGTAGTGTACCTGTCCAGTGGGCGCCCTATATATATATCCCCCGTCTGTAATGTAATCAAGGTGTTTATTGCATACACTCTGCCCTGTCCAAGGGCGCATGGCGCGCATCCGACGGCGCAACCGGAAGTGTGGCAGGCCCCACTTCCGTCCTCCAGTGCTGCGGCGCATATCCGGTCTTGGCTCTCTGCCTCAGTGATAAACCGACAATGACGGCCAGGCGAAGCAGGAACCTTCGTGATATCCTGGTCAAAAGCCACTATATCCCTAAAAAGGTCAACTTTTTCGGATCTTTGGGGCAAAGAAAAGGGTGTTACCCATGTGGCAATTGTGTTGCGTGCCCCAACATTAGTAGAACAAACAAGTTCGAATCAGTAGACGGCACTAAATCTTTTGAGATCAGTGACTACATATCGTGTAGTACTACACATGTAGTTTACTATGCTGTATGTGGATGTCCAAAGATCTATATAGGCCTGACATCAAGGGAATTACGTATACGTACTAGAGAACACGTACGGGACATCATTGCCGCAGGGGCTATCGATTACCCTATAGAACTGAAAACCCTGCCTAGACATTTTAAAACGTATCATGGATGTAATCCAAGATCCCTCAAAATTCGGGGGATTGAACGTATACGTTGTGGCATCAGGGGGGGTAATGTGAAAAAGGTCCTGGCACAGAAGGAATGTAGGTGGATTGTGCAATTGGGATCTATGGCACCGGCTGGACTCAATGAACAATTGAGCTTTGCACCCTTCTTATGAGGAAGCCGGAATCACCAAACTACCAGCATCATATATTTTTATGAATTTTAAACTGTGGATTGTTTGTGTGATCTGTTTTTAATATATATATATCTTTTTAGTAGGTATGTGAAATATTGGTCAATACCCAATGAAGCACCCCTGTACCCCTAAACTCCTTAAAATTGGATGATCTTTTACGTCATGGATCCCGATGAGGAGTATGCATACCCGGGACTCTATTTATGTAATCTATCTATGACTCTGCTCTTATATGTGCTTGCATAGGCACCGTAATGTTGTCTGATTGTCCATACAGACGACTTTATATGACTGTTACTGATCAGTAACAGTCTCTTAATTCAACATATAATTTGTGCACTGCAATAAGATGTTGTTCACGCCTATTCAGGGCTATTCCGAGATTTATGTATCTCCTGTGTTTATGGTTTTAAGATTAATATTGTGAGGTACTGTTATGCTCGTAATGATGCACCACATAAATATATACTCATTATAATATCACTGCACCATAGTATACACATTTGTCAATATACCTGAATATACTAGGTAACCTGGCGCTATCGCCATCCTAACCATTAAATGTTTTATTTTTTATTTTTCTCTCCTTTTTTTTGTTCAACACCGCATTTTTTCTAAGATTTGTCATTTTTTGTGTTTAATAAATTACTTTTTTTAACTTTCTATATGCAAACACTCGAGCTATCATGTGGTATTATTTTAATGCCAATTCGCTGAAAGTGAAGAACTGAAGCGCTAACGGGTCAATAGACATTATTATAATATGTTTACTCACATATGCCCGTCTGCGCTGTCCAATGGGGAGCGCGCACTTGCCGTTCGCGGCCGGGACTGGGTTTGGCCACGCCCGAACCTCCGATAGTGCGGTGCGCATGTCCGGATCTCGTGGTATGCGTCCAGAGACCGGATATGCGCCGCAGCACTGGAGGACGGAAGTGGGGCCTGCCACACTTCCGGTTGCGCCGTCGGATGCGCGCCATGCGCCCTTGGACAGGGCAGAGTGTATGCAATAAACACCTTGATTACATTACAGACGGGGGATATATATAGGGCGCCCACTGGACAGGTACACTACACCCCTTGAGGAAGTGGACATCCGCGAAACGCGCGTCGGGGCGCACACAGTAATCATCAGGACATAGCTTGGGACACTTCATGGGTAAGAATATCCTGGCCATCCCTGCCTTTCAGGGTATGGTTTAGTCTCACTCTTCAGCACACTGCTTTTTATGGACTATTTATGTCCCCTACTAAACATTAACAGATGCAGTGAGTTTTACTTTCTATACCTTATACCAGTTATATTCTTACTGCTAACCTATACAATTAGGGTATACTATATATGACTTCAACTTACCTGATGTATTCCTATGTCACTTATTACTGAGTCTCTCCTGTTATACATATCTTTTTAAATGTTTGTTATCTTGCATATTTAAGTAAAGTTCTGTTTTGAGACTTTTTTGACAATATATCGGCTACAGACTCTGTTTTGCTTATATTTATACATCTATTATAGAGTTGCCTTACCAATACATATGGGAGGATGTTCCTTGGGACAATACCTAGCCCAATATACTTGTTTGCTTCTGGAGGCTATTAGTTACACTGTATGATATATATATTATATATTTTTTATATGTATGGTGTAATGTATTTATTTGTCATTACACTTTTTTTGTAATGTATGTATATAGATATATTTATATTGGCTATTTATGCATCTTTAGAGATTTATTGATATCTTATTAATTCCATGATATTCCCCCTATTATATTTTGGTTCTCCTCTATCAGTCTTAGGCTTCGTTCACATCTGCGCTAGGGCTCCGTTCCGACGTCCCGTCTGAGCTTTCCGGCGGAATGGATCCCTGATAGACACAAACGGAAACCATAGGTTTCAATGGTGACGGATCCGATGCCAATGGTTTCCGTTTGTCTCCATTGAGCAAGGGTTCCATCATTTTGATGGAATCAATAGCGTATTTGATTCCTTTAAAACGACGGACCACTTGCACAATGGAGACGAACGGAAACCATTGGCACCGGATTCGTCACCACTGAAATCAATGGTGATGGAAACGGAAACCTATGGTTTCCGTTTGTGTCTGTCAAGGCTCCGTACGGGATAGCTCCAACGGAACATTGGAATGAAGCCCTAGCGCAGATGTGAACGAAGCCTTACTATCTTTTTTTTGGAAGCTAACCTGCTGTCTTTCAGATTCTCATATATATATTTTTTTGTCCGTCTTGACCCTTGATGCCTTATCAGTGGTTTGCGCACAGACGCTTGGATATCCAGGAGTGCCGCTTGCCGTCGGTGTTGCCATGGGGACTCATGCTTGAGATCATCATGCTGCATCGTGTCATGACTCCTGTGTGTGGCGCTTCCTGGTATGTGGGTGTTCTATAACATGTGTGCCGAGCTCCGATTTGTGCTCATTACAGGTGAGAGTCATCGCTTATACTCCTATATAAACCCCTAGAATTTTAATCACAGTTAGCCTCCTGACAAAGCTTGTCTGTAGGGCGAAACGCGCGTCGATGTGTTTGTTCTTCTGCTAGTACCTGACGTTGCCTGTCCCACTCCACCCCATGTCTCAGGGTATGTATTAAATTTCTGCTATGCTGCATTCCTGGTTCACATTGTTGTGTTCCCTCAGCTTGTATCTCTGGTGTGGCATTTCATCACTATTTATGATAACAATTTAGTTGATATATTAATTGCTATACCCTTAGTTAGTACTACTATATACATCTTTCCATATGTGCGGGTATGTTATTACTGCTATTGCTTAATGAGTATATTTTGATTGTTGTGGGTTATTTGAGTGCTTCTTGGATACTGATGGTCGGTTGTTTCTGTAGGCCACTAGGTTTTTTACCTTACTGTTTTACGCTCCCTGTATGGTCCAATCCTTTTACTATGTATTATGTCATTATGTATTGTATTTAATAAAGATTTTCTATTTTTTGTATATGATTCTTTGGGTGCTATGTTCCCTTATGGTTCGCGCTTAGGTTGAATAATGTTAAGTAAACTGAAGGTAATGAGTGAAAATGGATCCGAGTGGCATCCGAGTGGCACCCGATAGTTTTCAAGGACCCATTCACTTTAGCAGGTGAATCGGGTCAGTGAAAATGGACCCAACTCTCCGATCCGTTGAAAGATAGGACATGGGGACTGGGCTGGCACACACGGTCGTGTGCATTAGGCATTAGACATTATCATCCTAAAATCTACAAAAATGGACCAGTTTTATACAATTTGAATCAGGAGAAGAAGCCATCTATTAATCAGTTGATGGACAACAGAGTAAAGAAATTGCATTTATTTCATAATCAATAAAGATGTTAGTGAGACTTTGAGCCAAGCAGATAGGCTACGCAGGCTTTAGTAGTGCAACCATGACAAGAGGCAAAAATAACAATCTCTTTTACTAGGTCGGCATCTTCACATTCGGCCGCAAAGAGTGTAATACTTCTCGGGAGACGGCAGCCTCTTAAAACGTTTACAAAGACAACTACAATAAAATGGCAGCAAATCTCTGGCTATTGCAGGCAATGATGGCTCACCAGCTTGGTTTCATTGACAGCACATTTTCTTTCTCCTCCCTGATGAAGGGGTACATCTTCTTTGCTCATTTTTCTTTCTTTGGCCTACAGCAAGCCTTGTCGCTGTCGTGGGGAAGTTCAAGGCAACTTACACCCACTATTTCAGCACCTCAATTATGGGTAGGCCCTTAGCAATTAAAACAAGCTTTTCTCACTACATGCAGGGAGACTCGTAGCAACTCTACCGCTTATATCAATGGACCCTCATCAATGGACCCTCTCTGGCTTCGGGGTCTACTCATGCCAGCCAGCACTACGAGAGCTGATTTTACTAAGGGACGCACAGTGAGCCCATTAGATGTGAACAGCTGACTCACTAGCTTGGTTTCGTGGACAGAGGTTTTTTCTTTACTCCTCCCTGATGCAGGGGTATGTCCTCTTTACGCACTCCTCTTTCTTTGACCTACAGCAGTCTTTGACGCTATAGTGGGGAGGTCCCTGGCAAGTTCCAAACAACATCTCAAACACGAAATCACGGAGAAGCCCCTTCCAAATAAACCCAGCTTCCCTCACTACATGCGGGAGACTTGCAGCAACTCCAAACGCCATATCAATGGACCCTCTCTGGCTTCAGGGTCTACTGGTGCCAGCCTGAACGATGACAGGTCCTTGCTTTAAGGGCTGCAGCCTGCACACTGACCCCATTATGTATGAACAGCTGTCTTTTATTAACTAAGCGCTGACCTCAGTGTAAGTCACATAGTATATCAACGCTGGTGTCGTGCTCACCTCTTATATAGCACAGCAAGTTACTAGAAAATAGTGTCCGAGACGTTTCTCCCAGTTCCCAATTTAAAGCCACAGTGAACCACTATTGCCTGCAACCCAAAAGGTACATAACAACAAAACATATATCACAAGTGCATATATTACATAGAAAATCTCTTCTTTAGCATTCTACACCTGTAAAAGAAAGCAGACTAAAAGGGACAGAAACACATTTTGAAAATCTTGCATATTCTTCTTAAAAAAGTCCACTTCCCTAACCAATTTTTGAGAGGGGGTGCTTCACACTCGTAGACATGACTATTATTGGCTATACTGTTGGAAATGATTGACACTAATTAATTATCATGTACAGCTTTATTTAACTTATAATCATACACAATTTGCCCTTCTTAACAGATTTGGATGGCAAAGTGACTGAAAATTTGTATAATGTAGTCTAGACTAAAATTATTAAGAACTGCAAGCAAACATTGCTAATAATTGGAGTCTGGAATGCCAAGGTGGCAAATGAAAGGATTAAAATACAGTCAGACAGATTTGGAAGCAGAAACAACGGAGAAGAATGACTAATGAACTACTGTGAATACAATGACCTTTATTACCATTAATAATTAATTGCAATAAATCCTTTGTACAGCCAAAATGATGCCATTAGACCAGGATCACACACAAAGTTTTGATGCAGTTTCTGGTTTATTACACCGCCAGAAGTGGATTCAAAAGAAAGGAAAGGTATAAGGCCAGGATCACACACTTTGATGCAGTTTTTGTGGCAGTTTTTTGAGCAAAACACAGAAGTAGACTCAAAAGAATGGAGATGCATCAGTCTTTGCTTTAGGCCAGGATCACACACACAGTTTTGATGCAGTTTCTGTGACAGTTTTGGCTCAGTTTAAAACGGAGATAAAAACTGTGACAAAAACTGCATCAAAACTGTGTGTGCGATCCTGGCCTAAAGCAAAGACTGATTCATCTCCATTCTTTTGAGTCTACTTCTGTGTTTTGCTCAAAAAACTGCCACAAAAACTGCATCAAAGTGTGTGATCCTGGCCTTGCACAAAAATATCTCCGAATAAACTCATCAAAATTTTTCATAGCATCTTCTATGCTAAGCAATTTAAAGAGCTAATTATATTAGTACAAACATAGTATTTGGGAGATAGGAAACAACGTGTTATAAACTCTAATGGGCACATTCAAATTTTGTTTAAAACACGGGTGTTGCTAGGGACGAAAAAATATCAGAAGCTTAAACCCCCAAGACATAGGTTTTGCAACCCCACAGCATTACCACAGATTTATTCAATAATACCACAATAATAATACGAAGATCAACAAATCACTACAAAGAGACTACAAAGGACATTATCTCCATGTGATATTACATTCCCGTTCCAATATTTAAAGGTTTTTCAACATGACTCTGTCGCACCCTGTGGTTTCCTGGTCAAGCTAGCGTGGCAGATGTTGTGCCAGAGGCATTATTGACAATTTCTTCAATCTGAGAAAACTGGCCCAGCCTTCATGAATTTCATACCAACCAGCAGAAGACAAAAAACAATTTCCTGATTACAAACCTGCAGTAATTGCTTCAGTGGATTACCTTATTTTCCAATAAACCATCTGTGTAGAAATGCGGAACACGCAGCACTGATAAGACGAAGTGTAGTAAGTTTAGAGTACGTATTACCCATTGCAAGCAGTGGCTGCTCAACACAGGCCAGTGTATGAAAACTAGCGGCATATTACATTTTATGCTTTCTGCCTGGAAGATTTGCTGTCTGACGCTGAATAAGAAGGTTTAATTACACAGACTAAAAATTTTGATTTAGGCCAAGAGGACTCGGGATTCTACATTAGCATTACACTTTCGGCCTCAAGATTGGACAATTGGTTTGCTGTATTGGGGGTAGAAATGCCACACTTAGCATTTTGGTGAAGTATGTTTTCTTAGCCAAGAGCAGGAGTGAGCTAATATTAAAGGGTAGAGCAGTATACTGAAAAGCTTTTTAGATCTTCAAGTCGGTCATACACGGATACTGGCTGGTGACCGGCTCATGCAGCTTTATGTTACCACCCCATGTGTATAAAAATGGCCGGACTATTGTACAGAACAAACACTGCTACACTTTGTGTCTCCCTTATCTCCACATAGATTGTAAGCTCTTGCGAGCAGGGTCCTCACTCCTCAGGTTTGAATTGTAAATTAACTTTGTCACTATGTAATGTCTGATATTGTTTGTTTCATGTTCCCTCTAAATTGTAAAGTGCTGCGTAATATGTTGGCGCTATATAAATAAAGATTATTATTATTATTATTATTAGATCTCCTCGTTTTTTGGATCTATGCCCAGTATTGGCTAAATAAAACTTGCTTGTTCTCATACCGTTCAATATATGCACTAACCTATCTCATTTTTAAATGAATTAAAATGGTTTTCTCACAAAACGTATTTATGACCTATCCACAGAATAGGTGATAAATGTATGGTCACTGGGACCCCCACAAATCAGTAGAACAGAGTTTCTAACCCTCATTCCTCCTCACTGCACAATCACAGTGTGGAGGATATTGAATGAAAAAGTGGTCATTTATTTTTGCTGTCGCTCCAATCAATGTCTATGGGGCCGACGGAGACAGCGCTCAACTCTTTCCTTCAGCCCTATAGACATTAAATGGAATGGCAGCGCCCATGTGCAGAAATCTTTCAAAATCCTTCTTACTTCGATTGTGCAGTAAGGATGAGCGGGGGCTATGAATACTGTTCTAATAATCGGAGGGAAACCGCACCAAAAAACAGACGAAAATGCCTCCCATTGATTTAAATGGGTTGTGGAGGCGTTTTTTTCCTGCGAGCGGAAAAAGCGTCTCACAGGAAAAAGAAGCGGCATGCCCTATCTTCGGGCATTTATGTCTCTGATCTTCATTGATATCAATGGGAGGCAGTGAAAGCGTATTTCGTGGTGATTTTTGGCCACAGTGCTCAATGGCCGCGGGCGAAATATTCAGCGGAAAACATGGCAAACGGTGTGCAGGCAGATCAAAGTCCAGACTGCAAAAAACTCAGTGTGAACATACCCTTAGCATTTCCCATGGCAGCAAAGGTATCACACAGCTACTGCACGCCAGTGGAAAGAATAAGCAATGTCCACGAGGCACCTGGAGCAACAGAGGGACTGGCAGTGGGCGGGGCAGGCACCGGGAACGCTGGCCGCACTGTTAGGCCCTGTTCCCACAGAGATTTTTTACAGGGTTTTTTTACGCAAAAAATGCGTCGGAAAACGCGCCAAAAAACAGCCGAAAATGCCTCCCATTGATTTCAGTTCTCTATCAGTTTAAGGGGTTTAGGGTCTGTATATTTAGGGGTCTGTATTAGTTTAAGGGGTCTGGGGTCTGTATTCGTTTATGGGGTCTATTTAGGGGGCTTGTTCTAGGGTCTGTACTAGTTTAGGGGTCTTTATTTAGGGGTCTGTATTTAGGGGTCTGGTCTGGGGTCTGTATTAGATTAGGGGGTCTGGTCTGGGATCTGTATTACTTAAGGGAGTCAGGTCTGGGGTCATTATTAGTGTAGGGGGTCAGGTCTGGGGTCTGTATTTAGGGGGTCTGTATTAGTTTGAGGTCTGGGGTCTGTATTTAGGGGGTCTGTATTTAGGGGTCTGGGGTCTGTATTAGTTTATGGGGTCTGTATTTAGGGGGCCTGGTCTAGGGTCTGTTTTAGTTTACGGGTCTTTATTTAGGGGTCTGTATTTAGGGGTCTGGTCTGGGGTCTGTATTAGATTAGGGGGTCTGTCTGTTGTCTGTATTACTTAAGGGAGTGAGGTCTGGGTTCATTATTAGTGTAGGGGGTCAGGTTTGGGTCTGTATTAGTTTGAGGTCTGGGGTCTGTATTTAGGGGGTCTGTATTTAGGGGTCTGGGGTCTGTATTAGTTTATGGGGTCTGTATTTAGGGGGCCTGATCTAGGGTCTGTATTAGTTTGGGGGGCTTTATTTAGAGGTCTGTATTAGTTTAGGGGGTCTAGTCTGGGGTCTATATTAAGGGAGTCAGGTTTGGGGTCATTATTAGTGTAGATGGTTGGGTCTGGGGTCTGTATTTAGGGGTCCTGTCTGAGGTCTATATTTATTTAGGGTGCTTGCTCTGGGGTCTGTATTTGTTTAGGGGGGGTTGGTCTGGGGACTGCAATAGTTTAGAAGGTCTGGGTCTATATGTATTCTATGATCTAGTCTGGGGTACAAATTTATTAGTCTGAGTAAAAGGGGTTGTCCGGGCACATCGATAGGTCATCAGTATAATAACCGGTCTGTGCCCGGACAACTCCTTTAATGTATGGTTCTGGGCCTTGGTGTCGAAATGTGTGTGTTTCTATAGAGGCTGGAAATGGCTGCAGAAGTGAATGGCAAAGATGTTTCATCAGGAGAAGTCGCCATAGCGGTCTGCATCAGATGGAGAAGAAAAGAAAACGACTTCCATCAGAGAAGACATCACCTGTGAGTCACTGGATCTATAGGAGATCTGTCCCCTCTCCTGACATGTCTGTTGTAGGAAATCCTTGTATTCTACATATCTTTGTGTACCCAGGACTAATAGACAAATGAGTGCTACCATTTCCCATTGTCAGGGGAAGTGTGATACTGTCTGCGATGGTTGGAGACTGTCAGTATGTAAGGACACAGCCCTTTGACAAGGGGAATCGTAACACCCATTTGTCAATGCTCGCACAAAAAGGTGTTGTTCACTATGGACAAGGCAGAGTGGCGGTGGGGAAGGGTTGTCCCATGTTTGGGGAACAACCCAGGGCCTATGGTCTACTTTATCCGCCATTGCCTATTAGAGCGCCTCCCGCAATCATTGGGCACACCACCTATGCTGTGAGTTGCTCTACATACACAAAAGGGCTTACCTAAGCAGACAATCCTTTCAATGTACTTTTTGCAAAGTAAATTTGCAGTATGTTTTTCTACTAGCCTTGTCTATGTCTTTACTAATAATTAACAAAGATAAAGTGGTAGAAAACAATATACATGGAAGTAATACTGCCTTATTCCTTTTTGGCAATGTGTCATTTAATGATTCATATTTTTCTCATTCTGTTCTTTTCCATAATACATGCTCCATGCATATAAATGATCGCAGTCATGGACATTGGAAAACCTTCAAGATTTCATGCAGCCAACGTATAACGGCTTGTGGGGTATTAGATAACAGCAGGGTTTTACTCAGGGATGCTACAAGGTTTTTAAGTAAGAATTCCATCTGTGGATATATAAACAGAAGAAAATGTTCCAAACATTCTCTACTAAGTCACTGTTACTTCTCACTGACAAAAAGCTGCGGGGACACCAGGAAATTTACAAAATGCATCTCACCGTGGGAAGGAACCATTTTGGGGCAACATGCCCTGACCTTGAGCCTAAGTAGAGATTTACTGTACCTGTGTTAATGTACATGAGAACTATGTCTCAGTCTGGCCCAAAAAATTTAAAAAATGGGGTATATCTGAGTATGTTCCTTTGAAGCTATGCAGAAAATACACTCTAAATAAACCCTAGTAATCTGATCCTAAGCAGTGTTCCGTCAGACCAAGTGTATTTATTCCACTAACATACTATTATAGACAAATCCATAAGAAAAATTAAATAAACTTCTAGAGTATCTGTCACCAGATTTTACTATACAATCTGCACACGTTATTAAATAGATCTTCTAGACCTGATAAAGCTGGTGTCCATGTCAGAATGTCTTTATAATCCTTTCCCAAAGTTTACCTGCCTGATATTAAAATGGATTTAAAGATACAGCAGACTTGGGGGACTTTGTTAGGCCCCTTGTTGCCATGATAGCCCATTAGCAGGGCCGGTTTTAGACAAAGTGTGGCCCTGGGAAAAGTTAAAAGTGGGGCCCCAAGTGCTGAATTATTGAATCAATAATGCAGATAATTCAGAAGCCGATGTGCAGAAAACTGCATCGCGGATTTCTAGCGCGTCCAGGAGTGTTACAAGCCCCAAAGCATATGTCCCCTCTCACACAAAAAAATTATCTATATACATATACAGTTATTAAGTCATACCACTATACCAGATGAAATATTACCTGCATACTGTTACTGAACACAACTCACTATTATATAATAATATCTAATAATACTGCCATACCATAACCATATAGTGACTGAATAATACCCCCATACTGTTACTGAACACAACTCACTATAATAAGACCACTATTACCAATGATAACAAAATATAAGGTCCAAATAATACTGCAACACCATAACCACATAATGACTGAATAACACCCCCATACTGTTACTGAACACAACTCACTATAATAAGACCAATATTACCAATGATAACAGAATATAAGGTCCAAATAATACCGCCACACCATAACCACATAGTGACTGAATAATACCCCCATACTGTTACTGAATAATACCGCCACACCATAACCACATAGTGAATGAATAATACCCCCATACTGTTACTGAATAATACCGCCACACCATAACCACATAGTGACTGAATAATATCACCATACTGTTACTGAATAATACTGCCACAACATGAACACACAGTGACTGAATAATACCCCCATACTGTTACCGAATAATACCGACACACCATAACCACATAGTGACTGAATATTACCCCCATACTGTTACTGAATAAAACCCCCATACTGCTACTGAATAATATTGTCACACCATAACCACATAGTGACTGAATAATACCCCCATACTGTAACTGAATAATACCCCCATACTGTTACTGAATAATACCGTCAAACCATAACTACAGTGACTGAGTAATACCCCATACTGTTACTGATTGATACAGTCACACCATAACCACATAGTGACTGAATAATACCCCCATACTGTTACTGAATAATACCCCCATACTGTTACTGAATAATATCGTCACACCATAACCACAGTGCCTGAATAATACCCCTATACTGTTACTGATTAATACAGTCACACCATAACCACATAGTGACTGAATAATACCCCCATACTGTAACTGAATAATACCCCCATACTGTTACTGAATAATACCGTCACACTATAACTACAGTGACTGAATAATACCCCATACTGTTACTGAATAAGGACCCCATACTGTTTCTGAATAATACCGTTACAGCATAACCACAGTGACTGAATAATACCCCCATACTGTTACTGAATAAGGCCCCCATACTGTTACTGAATAATACCATTACAGCATAACCACAGTGACTGAATAATACCCCCATACTGTTACTGATTAATACAATCACACCATAACCACATAGTGACTGAATAATACCACCATATTGTTACTGAATAACACCACCACACCATAACCTCATAGTGACTGAATTTTACCACCATACTGTTACTCAATAATACTGCCACACCATAACCACATAGTGACTAAATAATACCCCCATACTGTTACTAAATAATACTGCTACATCATAACCACATAGTGACTGAATAATACCCCCATCCTGTTACTGAATAATACCGCGACACCATAACCTCATAGTGTCTGAATACTACCACCATACTGTTACTGAATAAAAACCACTATACAAGGACCAATATTACCACCATATTGTTGTAGATGCCAGCTATACACAGAAACTCTGCAGATGATATAAGTCATTACAGCACATTCATATCCAGTGACTCGCAGGTGATGTTTTCTCTCATTAGAGTCGTTCACTTTCCCTTTTGTTCTCTATCCGGCCCAGACCACTGTGACGACTTTTTCCAGCCACGACTAGTCTCTGCAGAATTTGACACATAGTCATGTTGGTTTTTTGCTTTTCCAGCACTCTCTCCACCTATACGCCATCTTCTAAATAAAAATCGCAATCCACAGTACCCCAGATGGTAATATTGATCCCTTAGTGCTCGACACAATAAAAGTGCCCTATAAGTAACCCTGCCCCCTCACAGTAATAATGTAATGGCAGGAAGGAGGTGAAGGGAAAGTGAGCCCTAATCTACCCACCGCCCTGTCCCTGCCTACTTGCAACGACCCGCCCTAGGCGACGAGGTACAACTGGGCGGCGGTCCCTACGCTGTCTAAGTGCACGGGAAAACAAACAGGGAACACGCAAGGGAAGGGGCAGTAGCCACGGAACGCCACGAGGAAACGGAGCGGCGAACGAACAGTCAGGACCAGGATGAAGTGAGTACACCCGAGCGGGCACGGAGACAGAAGCAAGCCAGGGGCAAAGCAAAGCAGGTCAAGCAGAACTGCAGCAAGGCAGAAGCACGGCAGAAGCAGGCTGGAGCAAGCAGCAGTGGGGCCAGGAATCCAAAAGAATTACAAGCACTGAGGGAGAGAACAGGGCAGGTAATAAAGGACAGGGGGCGGAGCTAACTCCGACAGACCAGGCCGCGATAGGCTCTCCCACTCCTGAGCCTGCCACCCTGGTTGGTGGGAGATGGTGTCAGTCGAACAGGTCTGACCTCAGGTGTGGATTGATTAATCCCAGGAGTATACCTAGATGAAGTACCTGGCAGATCCCTAACAGTACTCCCCCTTTTATGAGGGGCCACCGGACCCTTACTAAGGGGACCCGGTTTAGTGGGGAAGAGAAGGTGGAACCTCCTGATCAATACCCCAGCGTGAACATCACGGGCAGGTACCCAAGTCCTCTCCTCCGGCCCGTATCCTCTCCAATGGACCAGGTACTGGAGGGAGCCCTGGACCATCCTACTGTCCATAATCTTGGCCACCTCGAATTCCACCCCCTCAGGGGTGAGAACGGGAACAGGAGGTATCCTCGAGGGGGACCAGGACGGGGAGCAGCGTTTAAGGAGGGAGGCATGGAAGACGTCATGTATGCGAAAGGATGGGGGGAGCTCCAGACGGAAGGAAACAGGGTTGAGGACTTCAATGATCTTATAAGGTCCAATAAATCGGGGAGCAAACTTCCTGGACGGGACCTTAAGGCGCAAGTTCCTGGACGACAACCAGACCAAATCCCCGAGACAAATCGGGGGTTAGCAGAACGTCTACTATCCGCCTGAATCTTTTGTGCGCTCTGGGACGCCTCTAGGTTCTTCTGAACCTGGGCCCAGACAGTGCACAGTTCCCGATGAACATCCTCTACCTCAGGATTATTGGAACAACCAGGGGAGACGGAGGAGAACCTTGGGTTAAACCCGAAATTACAGAAAAACGGGGAGACCCCTGACGAGTTACTGACCCGGTTATTCAGGGAAAATTCAGCAAGGGGAAGGAATGAGACCCAATCGAATTGACAGTCAGAGATGAAACACCTTAAATATTGTTCCAGGGATTGGTTGGTCCTTTCCGTTTGGCCATTAGTTTCGGGATGGAAGGCGGAGGAGAAGGACAGATCAATCTCCAACTTTTTACAAAAAGCTCTCCAAAATAAGGAAACAAATTGTACCCCTCTGTCAGAAACGATATTGACTGGGGCCCCATGGAGACGCAGGATGTGTTTCACAAACAAAGAAGCTAACGTCTTGGCGTTAGGTAGCTTCTTAAGGGGCACAAAGTGGCACATCTTGCTGAAGCGGTCGACTACCACCCACACCACCGACTTGCCCTGAGATGGAGGCAAATCGGTGATAAAATCCATGGAGATATGGGTCCAAGGTCTCTGGGGAATGGGCAAGGAACGTAGTAGGCCCGCAGGTCGGGACCTAGGGGTTTTGGACCTAGCGCAAACCTCACAAGCGGCGACGTAAGCCCTAACGTCTTTAGGCAACCCAGGCCACCAATAGTTTCTGGTAATGAGGTGTTTGGTGCCCAAGATGCCAGGATGACCAGATAGAGCGGAGTCATGGTTTTCCCTGAGTACCCTCAGCCGGTATTGCAGGGGAACAAACAGTTTGTCCCCAGGGACGTTCCCGGGAGCTGCACCCTGATCAGCCGCGATATCAGAAGCTAAATCAGAATCCGTGGCAGAGACGATTATACCAGGGGGTAAAATACAAGCAGGATCCTTCTCGGAAGGAGGATTGGCCATGAAACTACGTGACTGAGCATCAGCCTTAATATTCTTGGACCCAGCCCTATAGGTAACCAAGAAATTAAATCTGGTAAAGAATAGTGCCCACCGAGCTTGTCTAGGATTAAGCCTCCGGGCCGATTCTAGGAAAACCAGATTCTTGTGATCCGTAAGGACCGTTACCTGGTGTCTGGCCCCCTCCAGGAAGTGCCGCCACTCCTCAAAAGCCCATTTAATGGCTAGAAGTTCGCGGTTGCCAATATCATAGTTACTCTCCGTGGGCGAAAACTTCCTAGAGAAGTAAGCACAGGGGCGGAGATGGGTGAGGGAGCTGGTACCCTGGGACAAGACGGCCCCCACTCCCACCTCGGAAGCGTCAACCTCCACAATAAATGGCTCCTCTTGGTTGGGCTGAATCAGCACGGGGGCCGAGATAAAACACTTCTTGAGAGTCTCAAAGGCCTGGACGGCCTCAGGGGGCCAATGGAGGACATCAGCACCCTTGCGGGTAAGGTCCGTAAGAGGCTTAGCGACGACCGAGAAGTTGGCAATAAATCTCCTGTAATAGTTGGCGAACCCTAAAAAACACTGTAACGCCTTAAGGGAGGCAGGTTGGACCCATTCCGCCACAGCCTGAACCTTGGCAGGGTCCATGCGGAATTCATGAGGAGTGAGGATTTGCCCTAAAAATGGTATCTCCTGTACCCCAAAGACACATTTTTCAGTCTTAGCAAACAGATTATTCTCCCGAAGGACCTGGAGCACCTTCCTGACATGCTCCACGTGGGAGGACCAGTCCTTGGAAAACACCAGTATGTCATCAAGGTACACAACAAGAAAATTACCCAGGTACTCTCTCAGGATTTCATTAATAAAATTCTGGAAGACAGCAGGGGCATTACACAACCCAAAGGGCATGACCAGGTATTCGAAATGACCCTCGGGTGTGTTGAACGCAGTTTTCCACTCATCCCCCTCTTTGATGCGGATAAGGTTATATGCCCCCCGTAGATCGAACTTAGAAAACCATTGGGCTCCCTGAACCTGATTAAAAAGATCCGGAATCAAAGGAAGTGGGTACTGGTTCCTTACGGTGACCTTATTCAGGTTACGATAATCAATGCACGGCCTAAGACCACCATCCTTCTTCCCCACGAAGAAGAAGCCAGCACCTACAGGAGAAGTCGAGGGGCGAATGAAACCCTTGGCCAGGCATTCTTGGATATACACCCTCATAGCTTCACGTTCAGGACATGAAAGATTAAATATCCTACCCTTAGGAAGCTTGGCACCAGGCACCAAATCGATAGCGCAATCGTAATCTCTATGGGGGGGCAACACCCCGGAGGCCTCCTTAGAAAACACATCGGCGAAGTCCTGAACAAACTCAGGAAGCGTGTTTACCTCCTCCCGGGGAGAAATAGAGTTAACAGAAAGACATGACATAAGACATTCATTACCCCATTTGGTGAGATCCCCAGTATTCCAATCAAACGTGGGATTATGCAACTGCAACCAGGGAAGACCTAATACCAGATCAGACGATAATCCCTGCATCACCAGTACAGAGCACTGCTCCAAATGCATGGAGCCAACCAGGAGTTCAAAAACAGGAGTATGCTGAGTAAAATAACCATTAGCAAGGGGAGTTGAGTCGATTCCTACTACAGGGATAGGATAAGGTAAATCAATACAAGGCATCTTTAGAGACATAGCAAATTCCACAGACATGATATTAGCAGATGAGCCAGAATCCACGAAAGCACTGCCCGTGGCAGACCGGCCAGCAAACGAGACCTGAAAGGGAAGCAAAATTTTATTGCGTTTCACATTAACGGGAAATACCTGTGCGCCCAAGTGACCTCCCCGATGATCACTTAGGCGCGGAAGTTTTCCGGCTTCTTATTCTTGCGCCTGGGACAGGTGTTCAGTAGATGCTTGTCGTCCCCACAGTAGAAGCAGAGACCATTCATTCTGCGAAACTCCCTACGTTGTCGAGGGGACATGGAGGCCCCGAGTTGCATAGGTACCTCCGAGTCCTCCGTAGAGGGGCGAGGAGACGGGACCTCGGGGGGGATCGTAGAAAAGTCAGAGGGGAGCACACTGAAGCGTTCTAGCTGACGTTCCCTGAGACGTCGGTCAAGTCGTACTGCTAGGGCCATAACCTGGTCAAGGGAGTCAGACGAGGGGTAGCTAACCAGCAGATCCTTCAGGGCGTCAGATAATCCTAACCTAAACTGGCACCTTAGGGCCGGATCGTTCCACTGAGAAGCTACGCACCACTTCCAAAAATCAGAACAGTATTCCTCAACCGGTCTCCTACCCTGACGTAAGGTCACCAGCTGACTCTCGGCTAAAGCAGTCCTGTCAGTCTCGTCGTAAATGAGTCCGAGGGCAGAGAAAAAACGATCAACAGAGGAAAGTTCAGGGGCATCAGGAGCCAAGGAGAAGGCCCACTCTTGGGGCCCTTCCTGGAGTCGGGATATGATGATACCCACCCGCTGGTTCTCGGAACCTGAGGAGTGGGGCTTTTGGCGGAAATACAGTCTGCAACTCTCCCGGAAGGAGAGAAACGTCTTACGGTCCCCTGAGAACCGGTCAGGTAACTTGAGGTCGGGTTCTAGAGGTGAGGTGAGGGGTACTACTAAAGCAGCGTCACCCTGATTGACCCTTTGGGCCAGGGCCTAGACCTGTAGGGAGAGGCCCTGCATCTGCTGGGTCAGGGTCTCAAGGGGGTCCATGATAGCGTCAGCGTAGGAGAAATGGTAGACTAGGTAAGGGCTTGTAATTATGTAATGGCAGGAAGGAGGTGAAGGGAAAGTGAGCCCTAATCTACCCACCGCCCTGTCCCTGCCTACTTGCAACGACCCGCCCTAGGCGACGAGGTACAACTGGGCGGCGGTCCCTACGCTGTCTAAGTGCACGGGAAAACAAACAGGGAACACGCAAGGGAAGGGGCAGTAGCCACGGAACGCCACGAGGAAACGGAGCGGCGAACGAACAGTCAGGACCAGGACGAAGTGAGTACACCCGAGCGGGCACGGAGACAGAAGCAAGCCAGGGGCAAAGCAAAGCAGGTCAAGCAGAACTGCAGCAAGGCAGAAGCACGGCAGAAGCAGGCTGGAGCAAGCAGCAGTGGGGCCAGGAATCCAAAAGAATTACAAGCACTGAGGGAGAGAACAGGGTAGGTAATAAAGGACAGGGGGCGGAGCTAACTCCGACAGACCAGGCCGCGATAGGCTCTCCCACTCCTGAGCCTGCCACCCTGGTTGGTGGGAGATGGTGTCAGTCGAACAGGTCTGACCTCAGGTGTGGATTGATTAATCCCAGGAGTATACCTAGATGAAGTACCTGGCAGATCCCTAACAAATAATGCCCTTTTTGTGCCCCTACACAGTAATAATGCGCACTTTGTGCCACCACACAGAAATAATGCTCCCTTTGTGCCTCCTGTAGATAGTGCCACAGTGCCAATGTAGATAGCGCCACACATAGCCCACTGTAGATAGCGCCACACATATCCCACCCTTGTAGAAACAGATGTAGCCGTCTTTACCTTGACTTTTAACGTATTAAATACACAGTGGCAAGATACTTTAGCTTGACTTTTTCAATAGCTTTTGTTGTGTGATATCACACTGCAGCAGGTTATCAGAATCGTGCCGTGCGCCCCGTAGCAGCCGCTATGGCTGCTATGGTGGTAGTTATGCCATGGGCAGGGGGTCCTAGGAGGATGGGGGCCCTGCCCAATTGCCCAATTCCCCCCCTAACTCTGGCCCTGCCCATTGGCACCCTGCAATCCCAAAGCGGGACGCCGTTGGGCTGACTGTAGGAACCCCTCCTCTTTAAAACACCTTAGATACCACTGTCACTATTGACCATGGCATCTAAGGGGTTAAACTGTCGTGATCTGAGTTATCTTCAATACTGGCAGTTGCAGTAGGAGCCAGGCTGTGTATATCAGCTGCGCTCTTGGCACAGTGGAAGTACCTACGAGATCATCGTGACATATATATCTGTCAGAGTGGTTTAGGGGTTAAATAAGGAAAGAGTTAAATGACTAATTTATATATGTAATTTAACCATTTATTTGCCAACTGATGGAAACTACACTTATCTTTAGGTCTTGGTGGATTATTTTTTACATTACTGTATTTACATGTATCATACTTTGTAGGCTTAATTAGGAACAATAACCATTCAGAATGCTTGCTATCTCAAAACAATTAGAAAACTTAATATTCCAAGTTTAGCACATAAAGTTTATTCCTTGTACAATGAAAAGTTATACATTTTTCCCAATATACTTTCTTTTAAATTTCTCTAGATTTTCAAGATCTCTGCTTTTTGTCATTCAGTGGGAACTTTCATTGTTTACTCACAGGGGATGAAAATCTGTCCAGGTCATGTGATGGACACACAGGTGCACGGCTCGTTACAAGACAGCTCTGATAACGGTACTGCTACTGCGATTAGTCTTGCATCTGTGTGTCCATCACAGGAGAGATTCTTATCCAATGGAAGCAACCACTGAATGTTTTTATTGATCAACAGCAAGCAGAAATCTTGAAAATCGTGAGGAATTGATACAGAAAGTGTATTAGAAAATGACATAATTATTTTAAATATACAAAGAATAACCTTTTATTTGGTGAAACCACAATACTTGTTAAGGATCTGCCAGGCACAGCTTCTGTATCCACGCCCATAGGTAATCAGTCTGCACCTGTTTCTATGTCTGTGAGACTGACTCCATCTTCCACCACTCAGGATGGCAGACTTAGGAGTGGGAGAGCCTATCACAGCCTGGCCAGACGGAGCTAGCTCCCGCCCTCTGTCTATTTATACCTGCCTTTCCTGTTCCTCCTTGCTTGTGATTCTTCTCTGTTGGTTTCCTGGCCCTGCTGCAGCTTCTTGAACTACTTGTCCCTGCTTCATATGACCCTGGCTTACTGACTACTCTTCTGCTCTGCGTTTGGTACCTCGTACACTCCTGGTTTGACTCGGCTTGTTCACTACTCTCCTGCTCTGCGTTTGGCACCTCGTACTCTCCTGGTTTGACTCGGCTCGTTTACTACTCTTGTTGCTCACGGTGTTGCCGTCGGCAACTGCCCCGTTTCCCTTTGTTCTGTGTTTCCTTGTCTGTCGTGCACTTACTGAGTGTAGGGACCGTCGCCCAGTTGTACCCCGTCGCCTAGGGCGGGTCGTTGCAAGTAGGCAGGGACTGAGTGGCGGGTAGATTAGGGCTCACTTGTCTGTTTCCCTATCCCTGTCATTACAATACTCCTTTAATGTAACAGATCACTATAAATGCAGTTATAACTAAAAGTTGTATTTTCAGATTCCTCTCTTTCCATTATGTAACATACTTTAAAGCTTGGACACTGCTCAGATATTATGAAATAATAAGCAACCATACCCCAGAGTTGTGTCCTTTTTCTTTGGCAGTGTGGGAGGCAGATGTGATGAGTGTGTGATTGTGTTTGTGTGTAAATCATAATAGTAATAACATTTTTCCCAGGTTGGTTTTCCCGTCTGAGAACATTTGAGGCTAATCTGACTCTGCTATCTTACAATTTCCTCTGGACTTTAATGGCACACGCTCTAAATATAGAATGGGGGTCATTAAAATGTCAGTGCTGTGTGAGTGTCCAAAGAGAAAATCTCACAACTTGGATAAATCATCTTAATAATCTAGTGGATTCCAGATGGGATGTGTAAGAACGGGACAGATACCCTGCATGTTTTTTTTTCTCCTGATGGGTCTGAACTGTTGTGGGAAGAAGAAGACGTGCTTGCAGCATCTTCCCAGAGCTTAGTTGTCCACATTTGTATAGTCCGCGCCCTGTGAGAAACGGCAGTACCGTATATATTGAATGAGGTTAGCAAGGACGAATGTCAACATGTACGTTATATTTCACTTTAAGGCTATGTTCACACGGGGTATTTTGCCGAGTTTTTTGACGCGGAAACCGCGTCGCAAAACTCGGCAAAAATGGCCCGAGAACGCCTCCCATTGATTTCAATGGGAGGCGTCGGCATCTTTTTCCCGCGAGCAGTAAAACTGCCTCGCGGGAAAAAGAAGCGACATGCCCTATCTTCGGGCGCTTCCGCCTCTGACCTCCCATTGACTTCAATGGGAGGCAGAGAAAGCGTATTTCGCGCTGTTTTATGCCTGCGGCGCTCAATGGCCGCGGGCGAAAAACGGCGCGAAAATCGCCGCGAAAATCGGCGTGCAGGGAGTGGAATATCTGCCTCAAACTTCCAAACTGAATTTTGAGGCAGATATTCCTCCTGCAAAATACCCCGTGTGAACATAGCCTTAAGGAACAGTTATTTTTGTAACGTCCATGGTCGCTGACCACGAACTCCTTCCATCCAGTCGACGCCCTTCTCTCAAGAGATGTCTGCACATACGGCCGTCCTGCTCCACAGTGACCACCAGGGTGCACTCACGAGCTCAGTCCAGACTTAAGAAGCCAGAGCGCACGCATGTTGGAGATTGAGCTAATTGCTCCTAGAGTATCCTGGGCTATAAGAAGGTCCCAGCCCCATCCTCCCATGCCTGAGCGTTGTTGTCGTATTCCAAGTTTGTCTTGCAAATGGTCCCCTAGTACTTCCTGCTCCCAGTGTTCCCTGTTCCTGTATCCTGTAACTTTTATCCTGATCTAGTGCCATGCTGAGATGTAGCCATGCTGTCCTGTATCCCACGCCTATCCTGCTTCTCCACGCCTGACGTCTACCTGCTGCCTAGTTCCTGCCAAGCCTGCCTTGTTACTGTCCGAGCTGCCACAGGTACCCTATATGAACTATAGACTCTGACCTGCGCCCTGTTGGCCAGCTGCCATACCGCCAAGGCGGTACGGCCGAGTAGGTCCACGAACCCTACATGACAATTTTCTTGTGTTTGTGGTGGGTACTTCTAGGACAGATGATGCATGCAGATACACAAGTTTCATTCCCACCATCTAAGATCTCCACATATTTGTAATGAAGTTTATTAATTTTACTTATGATTTGATTAGTATACCACTGCTTAAGTTTTGTAGCAATATAACTACAATATTGGGGCCCCATTGGGGAAAAAGAGGACAAAACCCCTTTAGTGCTCTTCCAAGTTGTTTCTCATCAGGCAATTCCGACGCTTAAATACTCTGGTTGCAACACAGACAATACTCATAGTAGTAGTCATGGCGCCAGACTTATGGTAGTGCCTGCAACGCCAGCCTCATAGTAAAGCACAACACTCCTCCACTGTGAGAATCTTGAATACAAGAGAATAGACTATCCTGTTCGTGTACACAGAAAACAGGGGGGCCCCATAGCAAACGTCACCCAGACACAAAGCAAAGACCACCCAGGACAAAAGTGCCTGGTGATTGTTTCCCCCTACACCCCATTTTCATAAAGGGGGTGTGGGGGATAAATTCCCAAGTTAAAGGAGAACCGTTTTCTTTCCACTTTTTCATGCAATTTTATTTTGGGCCCTCCGTGGCATTGTACATACAGTATGTGACATTATAACATGTGAACTGTACCTTTAAAGAGGACCGGTCACTAAATACTATAAGGTGAAGGGGTTTACTGACCCTAGTAAATTAGAATATAGAGAGCCAACACAAGAGAGGGCCATATCTCTGGAACAGGGGGTCCAGAAAAAAAGCAAACAGTGCTGGAATCAGAGAGACAGCGCTTATTTAAGTAAACCAGTTCAACCTATATGACCTAGTGACAGACCCCCTTCAAGTTTTCTGTTGTTTTGTTTCCCCCACTAAGTGGCATTCTAGTAAGTGGTCACTCGTTAATTTTCAGTTATATGAGAGATGCTTTGCTTGCTGCCTTTGTAAGGGTATGTGCACACACACTAATTACGTCCGTAATTGACGGACGTATTTCGGCCGCAAGTCCCGGACCGAACACAGTGCAGGGAGCCGGGCTCCTAGCATCATACTTATGTACGATGCTAGGAGTCCCTGCCTCGCTGCAGGACAACTGTCCCATACTGAAAACATGATTACAGTACGGGACAGTTGTCCTGCAGCGAGGCAGGGACTCCTAGCATCGTACATAAGTATGATAAAACCGGAAGTATTACCGTGGCCTAGCAACAGGACGCTGTAGGAACATAGCGGCAGATACGTAATCTCACCGAAGGCATCCCTCTCGCAGCGCGTCCATCGTTGGCAATATATATACACACACACTCACACATGTTGCAAGACCGCATTTGGTGCATTTATTATTGCTATTTGGATAACCTGTATGTGTTTGCATTACGAAGGTCCTGAAGCTCTGATTGGTGAGGAAAAGCAACGTGATCTGTTTCAACACAACTGTTGCATATATGTTTATGCCGTAATTTTATATTTATATGTTTTTGCATGCGATATTTGTATTCTATGTATGTATTCACACTTGTGCTTCTTATGTGTCAATGCTTTGATCAGTCTTGATACTATTTAAACACATTGTGTTTGTTTTTTCTTGCACTTTGCACGTCACATGTATGCTATTGAGATTAATTATGCAAATGCTCTTTCACTCTTTATATACCATGCTCACTCAGTACGTTACCATGCTTGATAAAGGTCCTATTGTTGGACAGAAACGTCGCTGTTTGTTGGCTGAATAAAAAACTTTATTTTCACCACTTTGAGTGCTGCAAGATCTCTACTTTTATATATATATATATATATATATATATATATATATATATATATATATATATATATAGACACGCACATACTGGAACATATATACTATACATACATATAGGCACATATTTAGAAATACAGGCAAATATACATTATATATACACACACACACACACACACACACACATATATACAGAACAGATAGTTACCTGCAGTCCTATGTAACACTACAGATAACAGTGATAACTCTCTGAGTACAGATAATGTAGTAGATGTTACCTGCAGTCCTATGTAACACCACAGATAACACAGTGATAACTCTCTGAGTACAGATAATGTAGTAGATATTGCCTGCAGTCCTATGTAACACCACAGATAACACAGTGATAACTCTCGGAGTACAGATAATGTAGTAGATGTTACCTGCAGTCCTATGTAACACCACAGATAACACAGTGATAACTCTCTGATTACAGATAATGTAGTAGTGTTACCTGCAGTCCTATGTAACATCACAGATAACACACAGTGATAACTCTCTTATTACAGATAATGTATTAGTGGTACCTACAGTCCTAAGTAACACCACAGATAACTAGTGATAACTCTGATTACATATAATGTAGTAGATTTTACCTGCAGTCCTATGTAACACCACAGATAACACAGTGATAAAACATCTGATTACAGATAATGTAGTAGTGTTATCTGCACTCCTACGTAACACCACAGATAACATACAGTTATAACTCTGAGATCAGATAATGCAGTAGATGTTACCTGCAGTCCTATGTAACATCACAGAAAACACACAGTGGCACATGCAATATTGTTGGAATGCACATCTGCCATACATACACGGATAATGTTAAGAGGTTAAAGGGATTGTCCGGGTTTAAACTTTTTATGTTGCAGCAAGAGAGGAGGGCTTCAAATAAAAAAGCAGCCCATACTTACCATGGCCGGCGTCAGCACCCGGCGAACCCAGCCGAGTGCCGGGGCCCACTACCCTTGGGGGGCCCACTCGGCCGCCGGGTGCTGACGCTGCCGTCATCACGGCATCACTGTCCATATATGGACAGTGATGTCAGGAGCAGAGCAGGAGTCCCGGGGCAGAGTGCTAGTAGTTCTCTGCCCGGGACTATGGTTCTGGGGCTGCCTCAGAAAACACTGTCCATCTGGACAGTGACGTGAGGGGCTGCTCCTGAAGCGGAATCCCCACCCAGAGTGTCGGCAATGCTCTGGCTGGGGATTCCACTCCTAGAGGGAACCCCAAAGGTGCAACTACCAGGGAGGGGGGCTGTGTGGAACTACCAGGGAGGGCGGCTGTGTGACACTACCAGGGAGGGGGGCTGTTGGACACCACCAGGGAGGGGGGCTGTGTGACACTACCAGGGAGGAGGGGGCTGTGTGGCACTACCTGGGAAGTGGGGGCTGTGTGGCACTACCTTGGAGGGGGGCGCTGTGTGGCACTACTAGGAAGGGGGGCTGTATGACACTACCAGGCAGGAGGGGGCTGTGTGGCACTACATGGGAGGTGGGGGCTGTGTGGCACTACCTGGGAGGTGGGGGCTGTGTGGCACTACCTTAGAGGGGGGCGCTGTGTGGCACTACAAGGAAGGGGGGCTGTGTGTCACTACCTGGGAGAGGGGGCTGCGTGGCACTACCAGGGAGAGGGGGCAGTGTGGCACTTCCTGGGAGGGGGGCTGTGTGGCACTACCTGGGAGGGGGGCTGTGTGCCACTACCTGGGAGGGGGGCTGTGTGGCACTATCTACGGAGGGTGCTAAACTTATGGGGGTACAAACTGGGGGCCTAACTTCTATATGGGGGCATAAACAGGGCCTAACATCTATATGGGGGCACAAAGTGAAATTTTCTGCTATTTTACTGCCGCCGTGAGTTTCCATACAAAGGGGCCTACTAAGTCTTATGTCGTCCAAGGGCCCACATAAACCTGGAGCCGGCCCTGATACTTACCGCTCTCCTCCCAGATGTTCCTGCGCTGGGGGCTTCTGTCATCTCTGTTCTGTGTGTACACAGAGTGACTGCAGCGGTGACATCACGTCGACAGTACATCACCACCGCAGCTAATTACTGGTCTCAGCTACACACGGCTGAGGCTATTAATAGGCTGCAGCGATGGTGTACGGTCAACATGATGTCACTGCTATATACAAACAGAGAACAGATCTGACTAGAGCCCCCAGCGCAGGAACGTCTGGGAGGAGAGAGGTAAGTATAAGTTATTTTTTTTATTTTAACTCCTCCTGCTGCTTCAACAAAATGTTTAATTTGTATTCCGGACAACCACTTCAAAGGCTATGCATACCTTTGAAATCCTTTTGTTTTTTTAAATAATCAGTGTGTTTTGTGCAACTTTCTAAATAAATACTTTTTATTAAAAACTATTTTTACTTTTTGAGATACAGCTGCTTTGTATTCTGTATACAGAGCAGCCGTATCTAGCGCTGATACCTGAATCCGTAAGGCCAGTGGGACTGACGGGTTCAATTTTAGCAGGTCCTGTGTCTCTGACAAGCAGGATCCACCTGTTATCGATCACATCTAAGTTATGAACCGTCGACACGCAGGACCTGCTGACACTGAACCCGTCAGTCCCACTGACCTGACGGACTCAGGTCTCAGCGCTAGACACGGCTGCTCTGTATACAGAATACAAAACAGCTGTATCTCAAAAAGTAAAAATTGTTTAATAAGGCTCCGTTCACATGTGCGTCAAGGCTCCGTTCAGGCGTTCCATCTGAGCTTTCCGTCAGAACGGAACCCTGACTGAATCAATACTGTAGTCGACTGCGCTTTTGATTCCATCAAAACAATGGAACCCTTGCACAACGGGGACAAACGCAAACCATTTGCACCAGATCGGTCACCATTGCAATCAATGGTAATGCAAACGAAAACCTATGGTTTCCGTTTGTTTCAGTCAGGGCTCCGTTCTGACGGAAAGCTCAGATGGAACGCCTGAACGGAGCCCTGACGCAGATGTGAACGAAGCCTTAAATGTAATTACAAAGTTGCACCAAACACACAGATTTTTATAGAAATTTTTTTTTTACATTTCAAAGGTGTACATAGCTTTTCACGTAATCGGAACAGGGTTTAAAAGGGCAATAAATGGTAAATGTGCTCTATGAAACCACTGAATTCTGTGCCCATTTGACATTTATTAACACATTAGTGCCGTTCAGTGCCACCATGGTGTCCATTTGCCACCTATTGCCCCTTTAGCGTCCTTCTGTTTGGTGGCCCCTTGATGGCCATTTGCTGCCCCTGTAGCCTTAAGCATCTTTTGTCACAGAAGAACAATAACGGGGCAACAAAATGGCAAATGTGCATCAAGGGGGCACTGAATAGAAGGACACTAAAGGGGCAATAAGTGGCAAAAGGGCAC
The DNA here is from genome assembly GCF_050947455.1 of Rhinoderma darwinii. Classification (NCBI taxonomy): domain Eukaryota; kingdom Metazoa; phylum Chordata; class Amphibia; order Anura; family Rhinodermatidae; genus Rhinoderma; species Rhinoderma darwinii. The sequence goes on from NC_134689.1 coordinate 340,182,096, forward strand.
CAAGGTGGCACTGAATCCTCTGTCCATTTGTCATTATTTCCCTTTTTAGAACCCCATCAGTTCCCATATTCAAACAAAGTCCAGTCAGTGACTTAACTGCTGGGCTTCCGGCAAACACTTCCTGCTGGAGCCGCCCTGTAGAAAACGTTCCCTCGGTGTCTCCACCAACCCTGAAAACGCACAGGAAGCGTGGTGTCTCCTCCCTGCCTTGCGTCCTGAATCACGCCTGTCTCATCATTCAAGACGCAGGACAGGGTGAGCGGGCGAGCGGTGGCCGGGGCGCGGGGCAGCCAGTATGAGGTCAGTGCAGTAAGTGAGTGGCATCTGACCCGCTGGTGTCCCAAGTAGTGGCCATGGCGCGGGGCATGTACTCCCGGTGGCGCCCCCCTTACAGTGCGGCGGGCAGCACCCTGTGCGACCGCACTGGTCGCACGTACCGAAGACCGTACATGGCCGTGTGGCACTAGCTATAGAAGGCACTGTGGCACTATCTACAGGGGGGCCATGTGGCACTATCTGCAGGCTCTGTTAACCGGATGGACTACTTATCTGCGAAAATGCTGCACCCTGCAGTCAGGGAAAAGTGGCACCTAAGGCAAAGTTCTCACCTCACTTTCAGGGCTGTGCTCGTCTGAACATTGGTGATTATAAAATCGCTTTGACTAAATCACTTATAAGGTAAAAAACAAAACAAAAAAAAACAAACCTTAGGATACAAAAAATTATTCATGAAAGGTCAGTTGTGGTCATCTTCTAGTACCATAAACCCCCATGTTTGACAATAATCCCATCAATTTTGAGTGATTCTCACATAACACTTATTACAATTACACTGCAGAGGCTCAGTAAAGATAAGTATATAAAGAAAATCTGATCCTATAATTATGCGATTATAGTATATAATAAAATAATACATTTGGTCCTCTGTGACACTATTTGAGTAATTGATTTATATACAATAACAGCATTGGAAAAAGTGCAGAAATGAGAACTTGGTTAAGTGCCGACGTAGGTTTGTTTAGTCTACAGAAGAACTGCCGAAGTAGGAATTTAATTAATAATGTAAATATACGTGAGCTCAACACGGAATTCTCTACCAAGACCTTTTCATTATCCAGGATTTATAAAGGAGAGGGGCCATCTGGGAGATTACATAAAACAAATTCTTTCATGTTATGGTGCATAATCGGCTCTTCAATGAGAATAGCAGGGCAGAGTATTCTTGCGCTACACACATTTAGATTACTACTTGGTAGATGTGGAAAATTTCTAATATTGAATTAGTTCATTGTGGCATGGCTTGTTGATCTGGGTACAGAACTTGGTTACTGCTTTGAAACTATGAAGTGTTACATTATGTGTAAATTATGTGTTTTCTATTGTATAAGGCCTCATGCACACGACCGTGTTTTTGCGGCCGCAATTCCCCCGAAAATCCACGGGAGAATTGCGGCCCCATTCTTTTCTATGGGGCCGTGCACACGACCGTAGTTTTTGCGGTCCGTGCACGGCCCGGGAGCCCGGACCGCAGAAAGAACGGGCATGTCTTATTACGGCCCGGTTCTGTGGTCCGGGCTCATTGAAAACAATGGCCGCGGCCATGTGCATGTCCCACGATTTGCGGGCGGCCTGCGGCTGACAGTCCGCTGACAGTCCGCAGCCGGCCGACCCGAAAATCATGGCCGTGCACACGGCTACGGTCGTGTGCATGAGGCCTAAGGATACAGGAATAAACTGATGCATGTTAAACCAGTGTATGATCTATTAGGTAGCACTCCAGATATTGATCATTCCCTTCCCATATATGCAAAGCTGGGAAATTGCAGCAATATTGTATAATTACCCTAAAATAAAAGTTGTACTTAGAAATTATATTTAAAGCAGTAAACACCACATTCTTCTTCATTGAGGTAAATTTAGGTTCGATAATGTACTGATGAGATCAATAACCTCTATCAGACTCTGTATAAAGCCATCTTCTGACCACCGGGAACCTGTAGCAAGTTAGCAGATATTATCCCGCTAAATGTCCCATCAGGCGAAATAGGATATGCCAATACCAATTACTGTAGGTGCAATGGCTATATTGTTATATTACTACAGTATTGGAAGTTTTGTTATTTTTACCAGTTAAAGAGGTTGTCTATGATTAGAAATGAGGATGAGCTGCAATACCAGTCCATGGACAGGTGTAGCGCTGCTATTGGTGGGGGGGGGGATACCCTTTTTCCTAATCCTGGACAACTCCTTAATTCAAAGGGAGAACCCTACTATTAAGAAATGGTGCCTAGAGGTTGACAAGGTGCAACTTTCTAGCATACAGATGTAGCCAAGTTTATCTTGACTTTGATAACTTGCTGCAGCGTGATATCACATAACAAAAGCCATTGAAAAGACATTGAAAAGGTCAAGTTAAAGTTTCTTGACACTATGTATTTAATGCGTTAAAAGTCAAGATAAATATGGCTACATATGTACACCCCAAATAGACTCTGCCTCTATAGCACATCTGTACTGTGTCTCCCAGGGTGTTATCTCCTGTTTTCAGGAGCACCTATTCCGTAACATCTGGCATAAGACTTTCTTCCACACTGGTAACCCTGTCCCTCCTCCCAAAACGGCAAACCCTGTGATTGGTGCATAGGATTGGGACAAGGTGCATTTTTGGAAAATTATGACCAGTCAATTCCAGTCTCTGGGGTGCACTTAGTTATTGTTTAGGACCCCTTTAATAAGTTATAGAAATAAATAATGTATAATTTTCAACCTCAGAGGAAAAAGTAACCTCCATGATTCTTAGTAAAGTCTTAAATCCTAAGAAGGTCACATTTCAAGAAGATCTGGGTGAACAGATTGGCTTTGTCAGGGCTTCTGTTTATGTGTAGTTGTCTCTGTCCATGATACATAGGAATTAACTACTGACCTCCAGCAGACGTGAAATACGTAAACTTAGCAAACTACATGTATGGGAAATGGTCCACTGCAAGTCTCCCCTGCCTCACAAATCTACTGTGAATGTAATAGCTTCCCCCCTTTATCAGATCTGTAGACATTAACACGATACGCATCATTGTATTGTCTTTTTATAGCATTGGCAAAAAGTGGCAAAACGGTTTAATATATACCTGTTCCTTTATATATATATATATATATATATATATATATATATATATATATATATATATATATATATATGATACACACTGATTATAGAATCTAGTACCAAATACATTTGATTTCTTTGATTTTTTTAGGGGGAGGATATCACATTTTAGCAAGTAATCGAAGAAAGGAACTGCAGCACTCAAGATAATCCAAAGAAGTGTATTTGATTTATTCACCAAGCATAAAAACACTTGCAACGCTTACAATGCTTGTTAAAGACCCATTCATGGGTTGAAACGTTGCAAGTGTTTTTATGCTTGGTGAATAAATCAAATACACTTCTTTGGATTATCTTCAGCGCTGTTCGATTGCGTGTTGATTGTCTCCCTTGGACCTGGGATTCTTTGCTGCGTGCACCACCCATGTTTGAGGAGTTGTCCTTTCACACTGAAGAACTTTTTGTGGCTGTGCTGCTGTTTTCCTGAATACATTTTAGCAAGTAGCATTTGTCAATAATGTTGATTTCTGTGCCTGTACCTATATCTGAGTTAACAGTTGTTTGTATATATAGCCTCAGCAAGTCAAGGGGGCCTAATTCATGGCATTAATTTTCCATCATGCGCTGCTTTCTTCTTACTGAAAATCTCACCGGTATAAATCTTGATGTCATTGGGTCCATGATTGAGCACATACTGGAGATCTGTCACTCAATGCGGACCATTCATGAGCCACTCTTGTGTACAGCTAAAGGTAACTTGCAAGATGAGGGTTGCAAAATGCTGCAATTATATAATGATAAAAGAAAATGAAAGCCACTGAGTGTTCTTAATGTATATGGCACTGCACAGCAGGATAATGGCAGTAAGTTATGATTCTCATCTTCTCAATCATGCAATATAAAACATTGGAATTGTGGATTTATGGAAGCAGTGAGTTGGATGACACTGCGAGAAATTAGATTATTCACATAAAATGAGGTCTCGTAGAAATCCCAGATCTCATTCTGCAGCATGCTGCCCTGTGCATGTCCTCAGACTCACCAGAGATAATGGGAAATATACTTCTGTGTGTGCGATAAGTGAAGCTATGCAAGCAAATATGGGCAGAAAATGTATGGTGTTTTGGAGAAAAGCCTTGCACATAATCTACAAATATTTAGACTGTTTATTTCTGTTTCAATATAGAACAGTGTAAAATTGGGCAACATTGTTCTTTTCACAAAAAATGCATCGTTCATTCTCCATATTAAGCTCTGTTCACATCTGCATCAGGGCTTCGTTCCGATGTTCCGTCAGAGCTTTCCGACGGAACGGAGCCCTGACTGACACAAACTGAAACCAAAGGTTTCTGTTTAAATCACCATTGATTTCAATGGTTACGGATCCGGTGCCAACAGTTTCAGTTTGTCTCTGTTGTGCAAGGGTTCCGTCGTTTTGACCGGGATGAATACTGTAGTAGACTACGGTATGTCACCATTGAAATTAATGGTGATGGAAACGGAAACCTTTGGTTTCAGTTTTTGTCAGTCAGGGCTCCGCTCCGACGGAAAGCTCCGACAGAACGTCGGAACGGAGCCCTGACGTAGATGTGAACGAAGCCTTACTCAGTATACTCCACTAGCTGTATTATTAGCCCTAGAAAAAATACATATTGAAAACAGAGTTGTGCTATGAGGGGTTACAGGCATTCACTACATGCTACTAGGCAGATTTATTGCTGTACAGCTCTCTCTAGTGGTGAACAGAAGGTTCTGTTTCTGTTTTATTGCTTTGGTCTATGTCCAAAAGACTGGGTCCACAATAAAGTTGTGTCTTTTATCAGACGTATGTACAGCAGTTTGGCCTCCTTTTGACAGATTCTGTTTCTTTGTTTTTTATTAAAGGGGAAGTGAAGTTTTTATTACTGTTCCTTTTCTTTCGACGGATCTAAGCGTATAAAGTATATACACTATATACTTTAAGCAAATTAATACCTATACAGATAGGTGTAACCATAACAGTAAAACCACATGCCTAATATTGTGTAGGTCCCTCTCGTTCTGCTAAAACAGCTCTGATCCGTCGAGGCATGGACTCCACAAGACCTCTGAAGGTGTCTTGTGGTATTTGGCACCAAAACTTTAGCAGATCCTTTTGAAGGGGTTGTTGCCGCGGTTACCAGGCACCACAGTTCCAGTCCCATTCAAGTGAATGAGACTGAACTGCAATCCCACGCACAGCTGCTATCGATGTGCATACCTCCCAACCGTCCCGGATCCGGCGGGACAGTCCCGGTTTCTCACCGCTGTGCCGCCGTCCCGGGCGGTCTGCAGAATGTCCCGCTGGGAGCTGCAGCTGTATCAAAACAGCTGATCGCTGCTGACAGACGCCCTGCATGTCAGACGTCTGCAGCAGCGATCAAAAGAAGGCAGGAGTCTTGCGGCGGTGTTCTCACTGGGATCGATGCCGGCACGGGAGTGGACCAGTCCAGTCACCTGACCTGTCATCTGACCTCACCGGTCACCTGCCTTCTTCTGACGGTGAGTGAAAGCAGAGTGGAGAGTGACAGCAGTAGGGCCGGGTACCTCTTATAAGGGGGTTGTGTTGCGCTACCTACAGGGAGCTATCTACAGGGGGGCTGTGTCTTGCGCTATCTACAGGGGGGCTGTGTCTGGCGCTATCTACAGGGGGGCTGTGTGGAGCAATCCACAGGGGGGCTGTATCTGGAGCTATCTACAGGGGGGCTATGTGTGGCGCTATCTACAGGGGGGCTGTATCTGGAGCTATCTACAGGGGCTGTGTCTGGTGCTATGTACGGGGGGGCTGTGTGGAGCAATCTACAGGGGGGCTGTATCTGGCGCTATGTACATGGGGGCTGTGTGTGGCGCTATCTACAGGGGGGCTGTGTGTGGAGCTATCTACAGGGGGCTGTGTGTGGAGCTATCTACAGGGTGGCTGTGTCTGGCGCTATCTACAGTGGGGCTGTGTGTGGCGCTATCTACATGGGGGCTGTGTGTGGCGCTATCTACAGGGGGGGCTGTGTGTGGAGCTATGTACAGTGGGGCTGTGTGTGGAGCTATGTACAGTGGGGCTGTGAGTGGAGCTATCTACAGGGGGCTGTGTCTGGCGCTATGTACAGGGGGCTGTATCTGGAGCTATCTACAGGGGGGCTGTGTGGAGCAATCTACAGGGAGGCTGTATCTGGAGCTCTCTACAGGGGGGCTGTGTGTGGCGCTATCTACAGGGGGGCTGTGTGTGGAGCTATCTACAGGGGGGCTGTGTGTGGAGCTACCTACAGGGGGCTGTGTCTGGCGCTATGTACAGGGGGCTGTGTGTGGAGCAATCTACAGAGGGGCTGTGTGTGGAGCTATCTACAGGAGGGCTGTATCTGGAGCTATCTACAGGGGGGCTGTGTCTGGCACTATGTACAGCGGGGCTGTGTGTGGAGCAATCTACAGGGGGCTGTGTGTGGAGCGATCTACAGGGGGCTGTGTGTGGAGCTATCTACAGTGGGGCTGTGTCTGGCGCTATGTACTGGGGGGCTGTGTGTGGCGCAATCTACAGGGGGGCTCTGGTGGATGATTTTTCCATTGACCGGTAGCAGAGTTACACAACTGGAAAAAAAATCCCTATCATGTAACTCTGCTAGCTGTCAATTGAAAAGTCATCAACCACAGGGTCTCCCTCTTGACTTTCAGTGTTCTCAACCTTTTGGTTTGTCCTGCAGCTGCTGCCGCCGTGATGAGCAAATGTTATACCCAAGTTAGGAAAAGTAACATAAAGACGACATAACCGGATCCATATCTGTGATATCCAGACAGTCTAGTGATCCGCAGTAAGAATGTGCGCTTGTTATTTGCAGAAGGATCTGGCCGTGATTTGATGTGTTGATGCTAGGATTGGAATCCCCAGCCAGAGCGTTGCTGATGTTCTGGCTGGGGATTCCTCTCCTGGAGGAGCCCCTGATATCACTGTCCATATATGGACAGTGACGTTGTGAAGGATTTGTCTGACACAGCTTCTGTGTCGACGCCCGTGGTTAATCAGCCTGCATCTGTTCCTAGGTCTGCTAGAGTGACTCGATCTGCTACCACTCAGGCTGGTAGGCTGAGGAGTGGGAGAACCTGTCGCAGACTGACCAGACGGTTCTAGCTCCCGCCTTTGGTCTACTTATACCTTCATTTGCTGCTTGTTCTTTGCCTGTGATTCTCTTGTTTCCTGGCTCTGCTGTTCCTTCTGTTACCATTGACCTCTGCTTCATATTGACCCTGGCTTGACTGACTATTCTCCTGCTCTGCATTTGTTACTACGTACACTCCTGGTTTGACTCGGCTCGTCCACTACTCTGTTGCTCACGGTGTCGCCGTGGGCAACTGCCCCACATTCCTTTGTTTTTGTGTTCCCTTGTCTTGTTTGTCTGTCGTGCATATATTGAGCGTAGGGACCGTCGCCCAGTTGTACTCCGTCGCCTAGGTGGGGCTGTGCAAGTAGGCAGGGACTGAGTGGCGGGTAGATTAGGGCTCACCTGTCTGTCTCCCTATCCTGACATTACATAATCACAGGCCCATATACCTTTTCTACCCTGGTCCCTGACACACTATGGACCCCCTTGAGGCCCTGGCTCAGCAAATGCAGGATCTCTCCCTACAGGTCCAAGACCTGGCTCAGAGGTGCAACCAGCATGATGCTACCCAGGTAGTGCCCTCCACCCCACCTCTTTAACCCCACCTCAAGTTGCCTGACCGGTTCTCAGGGGACCGGAAGACTTTTTTCTCCTTTCGGAAAAGTTGTAGGCTCTATTTCCATTTAAGGCCCCACTCCTCAGGTTCTGAGAGCCAGCGAGTGGGTATAATTATGTCCCGGCTCCAGGACGGCCCCCAGGAATGGGCCTTCTCCTTGGCCCCTGATGCCCCTGAACTCTCTTCTGTTGACCTTTTTTTCGGCTCTCGGACTCATCTATGACGAGACTGACAAGACTGCCTTTGCCGAGAGTCAGCTGGTGACCTTACGTCAGGGTAAGAGACCCGTTGAGGAGTACTGTTCTGACTTTAGGAAGTGGTGTGTAGCTTCTCGGTTGAATGACCCTGCCTTGAGGTGCCAGTTTAGATTGGGTCTGTCGAACGCTCCGAAAGACCTGTTAGTTAGTTATCCCTCTTCTGACTTTCTAGATCAGGTTATGGCTTTAGCAGTACGTCTTGACCGACGTCTCAGGGAACGACGACTTGAACGTTTTTGTGTATTCTCCTCTGGCTCCCCTCTGATGGCCCCCGAGGTTCCGTTGCTTCGTTCTTCCACGTAAAACTCAGATGAACCAATGCAACTCGGGGCCTCCGTGTCTCCCCAACAACATAGAGAGTTCCGCAGGAAGAATGGTCTCTGCTTTTACTGTGGGAATGGCAAGCATCAAGTGAACGACTGTCCTTGACGTAAGAATAAGCAGCCGGAAAACTTCCGCGCCTAAGTGACCATCGGGAAGGTCGCTTGGGCACACAGGTACTTCCCGTACTTGAAACCTAATAAGATCTTGCTTCCCTTTCAGGTCTCTTTAACGGTAGGTCTGCCACCGGCAGTGCCTTTGTGGATTCAGGGTCTTCTGCTAATATTATGTCTGTGGAATTTGCTATGTCTCTAGCCATGCCATTGATTGATTTGCCTAAACCTGTCCCGGTAGTGGGTATCGACTCCACCCCACTTGCTAATGGTTATCTTTCGCAGAATACCCCTGTTTTTGAACTCATTGTGGGCTCCATTCATTTGGAGCAGTGTTCGGTGTTGGTGATGCAGGGATTATCGTCCGATTTGGTTTTAGGCCTTCCTTGGTTGCAGATGCATAATCCCACATTTAACTGGAATACCGGGGATCTTACTAAATGGGCTAATGAATGCATGATGTCCTGTTTTTCTATTAATTTGGTTTCTCTTGCTGAGGAGGTGAACACTCTACCTGAGTTTATTCAGGATTTCACTGATGTTTTTTCGAAAAAAAGCTTCCGAAGAGTTACTTCCTCATAGAGAGTACGATTGCGCAATCGATTTGGTACCAGGGGCTAAGCTCCCTAAAGGTAGGATATTTAATCTCTCTCGTCCCGAACGTGAAGCCATGAGAGAATATATCCAGGAAAGCCTGGCCAAGGGTTACATTCGACCCTCTACTTCTCCGGTAGGTGCTGGCTGCTTCTTCGTAGGGAAGAAGGGTGGTGGTCTTAGGCCATGCATCGATTACCGAATCTTGAATAAGGTCACTGTAAGGAACCAATATCCCCTTCCTCTGATTCCTGATCTCTTCAATCAGGGTCAGGGGCCCCAATGGTTCTCTAAGTTTGATCTTCTGGGGGCTTACAACCTTCTCCGAATCAGAGAAGGGGATGAGTGGAAGACTGCATTTAATACGCCCGAAGGTCATTTCGAATGCCTCGTCATGCCCTTTGTGTTGTGTATGCTCCCGCGGTCTTCCAGAATTTCATAAATGAGATTTTAAGAGACTACCTAGGGGTATTTCTTGTAGTGTACCTTGATGATATACTTGTGTTTTCCAAGGACTGGTCCTCCCACATTGAGCATGTCAGGAAGGTGCTCCAGGCACTTCGGGAAAAAAAACTCTTTGCTAAAATCGAAAAATGTGTTTGGAGATACAATTTATGGGTCAAATCCTCACTCCTAACGAATTCCGCATGGACCCTGCCAAGGTTCAGGCTGTGGCTGAATTGGTCCGACCTGCCTCCCTGAAGGCTTTACAGTGCTTCCTGGGGTTTGCTAATTATTATAGGAGATTTATTGCTAACTTCTCGGTCATCGCTAAGCTTCTTACGGACCTTACTCGCAAAGGTGCCGATCTCCTTCACTGGCCTCCGGAGGGACGTAGGGACCGTCACCCAGTTGTACGCCATCGCCAAGGACGGGCTGTGCAAGTAGGCAGGGACTGAGTGGCAGGTAGATTAGGGCTCAACTGTCTGTCTACCTATCCTGATATTACAGACGTCAGGGGCAACCTCTAGGAGTGGAATCCCCGGCCAGAGCGCCGGCAACGCTCTGGCCAGGGATTCCTCTCCTGGAGGAGCCCCTGATGTCACTGTCCATATATGAACAGTGACGTCAAGGGCTACCTCTAGGAGTGGCATCCCCGGCCAGAGTGTCGGCAACGTTCTGGCTGGAAATTTTGGTCCTGGTCGAGCCGCTGATGTCACTGTCCATATATGGACATTGACGTCTTGGCCTCCTCTAGGAGAGGAATCCTTGGGCAGAGTGTCAGCAACGCTCTGGCTGGGGATTCCACTCCTAGAGGGAGCGTCAATGGAGCTATCTACAGGGAGGAGGGTGTAGCGCTGTTGACAGGGTGGGGTGTATGTGGCACTATCTACAGGGGATGCCACTATCTACAGGTGGTGTGTCTCTACCTACATTGGGGTGTGTGGCACAATCTACATGGGGGTGTGTGTGGCACTATATACAAGGGAGTGTGTGTGGCACTTTCTACAGGGTGCTGTGTGGCAGTATCTACAAGGGGGTGTGTTTGACACTACATATGTAATGTCGGGGTAGGGAGACAGACAGGGGAGCCCTAATCTACCCGCCACTCAGTCCCTGCCTACTTGCATGGCCCGTCCTAGGCGACGGCGTACAACTTGTCGACGGTCCCTACGCTCAATAAGTAAACGACAGACAAACAGACAAGGGTACACAAAAGCTAAGGGAAATGGGACAGTTGCCCACGGCAACACCGTGAGCAACAAGAGTAGTGAATGAGCCGAGTCAAACCAGGAGTGTACGAGGTACCAAACGCAGAGCAGGAGAGTAGTCAGTAAAGCCAGGGTCAATTTGAAGCAGAGGTCAATAGTACTAGCAGGAACAGCAGAGCCAGGAAACCAGACAGAATCACAGGCAAAGGAAGAGCAGGAAATGAAGATATAAATAGACCGAGGGCAGGAGCTAGCTCCGTCTGGCCAGGCTGTGATAGGTTCTCCCACTCCTCAGCCTACCAGCCTGAGTGGTAGCAGATCGAGTCACTCTATCAGACCTAAGAGCAGATGCAGACTGATTAACCACGGGCGTCGACACAGAAGCTGTGTCTGGCAGATCCTTTACAACATATCTACACGGGGTGTGAGGCACTATCTATAGGGGATTCTGGTCCAGGAGGAGCCCTGTCCCCTGACCTCACTGTCCATAAATGGACAATGACGTCAGGGGCTCCACTAAAAGAGGAATCCCAGGCCAGTGCGTGGGCAATGCTCTGGCTGGGGATTCCGCTCCCAGACAGGGACTCCAGTAGGAGTGAATGGCAGAGCAGGGAGTGGATAGTTTCCTGCTTTGCCAAAATATTCATTGTATCTGCATCCTGAGGACGCAGATACAATTGAATACGGCAGTTTCTGGGACACGTCCGGGACAGTAATTTGCTGGGACTGTCTCTGTAAATTCGGGACAGTACCGGCAAATTCGGGACTGTTGGCAACTATGGTGTTATAACCTGCACTGTGCTTTCAAAGAGAAGCTATCATCAGCACAGTATCCTTTAGGGCACAGCTTCTCAATCTTCTTCTACCTCACCTTGGGCCTCACTATTGGTTAAAGTCCATGGCACTTTTAATAAAAATGACCTCACTTTGTTTTGAAATGTGTCTCCTCAACCCAGTAGAACATTAAAAAAAAATCCCAAAGGGGGTGATTTATGTTGCCAAAGCTGAGATTGGTGCAGCTAGAGAAAGACCTGTTCAGCATATATTCACTTCTGTCAAAACTGCCTCACCCACTGTGCTCACTAACAACTGGGGATGCCTCACCCAATGGCGTACCATTATTGGGCATTTTGGGTGGCCACCCGGGGCCCGACGGGGCCCATGGCTGCCCCCAGTACAATGCGTATTTGCCGCGATTTTGCCGCGAATCGCAGCAAAAACCGCGACAAAACGGCATTGTGTATGTCCTGTAAATGACCTGCAGACATAAAGGTCACATGACCTTATGTCTACAGTTCTTGTTATTGATTAGAAGCCTGCTGGTCACATGACCGCAGGCCCTACATCAGCAGCAAGAGAGAAGACCGTGAGGTGGGGTGAGCTGCTAGGTAAGTATAAGGGGATCATGGATTTGTTTAAGGGGTCTGGGGTCTGTGTTTAGGAGGTCTGTGTTTAGGGGGTCTGTATTTAGGGGGTCTGGTCTGGGGTCTGTATTTCGGGGGTCTGCTCTGGGGTCTGTATTAGTTTAAGGGGTCTGTATTTTGGGGGTCTGTATTAGTTTAAGGAGTCTGGGGTCTGTATTTAGGGGGTCTGGTCTGTATTAGTTTAAGGGGTCTGTATTTAGGGGATCTGTATTAGTTTAAGGGGTTTGGGGTCTGTATTTAGAGGGTCTTGTCTGGGGTCTGTATTTAGGAGGTCTGGTCTGGGGTCTGTATATTTAGGGGGTCTGGTCTGGGGTTTGTATTTAGGGATCTGGTCTGGGGTCTGTATTTAGGGGGTCTGGTCTGGGGCCTGTATTAGTTTAAGGAATCTGTATTTGGGGGGTCTGTATTAGTTTTAAGGGTCTGGGGTCTGTATTTAGTGGGTCTGTATTCATTTAATAGGTCTGGTCTGTCATCTGTATTTAAGGGGTCTGGCCCGGGGTCTGTATTAGTTTAAGGGATCTATATTTAGGGGGTCTGTATTATTTTAAGGGTTCTTAGGACTGTATTTAGGGGGTCTGTTAGTTTAAGGGGTCTGTATTTAGGAGTTCTGGGGTTGTGTATTAGTTTAAGGGGCGTGGGGGGTCTGTTTTTAGGGGGTCTTGTCTGGGGTCTGTATTTAGGAGGTCTGGTCTGGGGTCTGTATATTTAGGGGGTCTGGTCTGGGGTTTGTATTTAGGGATCTGCTCTGGGGTCTGTATTTAGGAGGTCTGGTCTGGGGTTGTATATTTAGGGGGTCTGGTCTGGGGTTTGTATTTAGGGATCTGGTCTGGGGTTTGTATTTAGGGTGTCTGGGGTCTGTATATTTAGGGGGTCTGGTCTGGGGTCTGTATATTTATGGGGTCTAGACTCTGTATTAGTTTATGGGGTCTGTATTTAGGAGGCCTGGTCTGGGTTCTGTATTAGTTTAGGGAGTCACGTCTGGGTTCATTATTAGTTTAGGGGGTCAGGTCTGGGCTGTGTATTTAGATGTGTGGTCCGAGGTCCGTATTTAGGGTGCTTGTTCTGGGGTCTATCTTTGCTTAGGGGGGGTTTGGTCTGGGGACGGCAATAGTTTAGAAGGTCTGGGGTCTGTATGCATTGTAAAAGGGGTTGTCCGGGCACATCGATAGGTTATCAGTATGAAAAAATGCTCCGTGCCCGGACAACCCCTTTAATGTATGGGCCTGGGCCTTGGTGTCTGAATTTTTGTGAAAATGGCTACAGAAGCAAGGGGCAAAGATGTATCATCAGGAGAAGTCGCCATACCGGTCTGTGTAAGATGGAGAAGAAAAGAGAACGACTTCCATCAGAGAAGACGTCAATTGTGAGTCACTGGATCTGTAGAGGAACTGTCCTCTCTCCTTACACGTCTGTTGAAGGAAATCCTTGTATTCCACATAAAGTCTTTGTGTACCCAGGACTAATAGACAAATACGTGTTACTATTCCCATTGTCAGGAGGATGTGTCCCTACACAGTGTGATACTGTCTGCGATGGTGGAGACTTTCAGTCTGTGGGGACACAGCCCTTTGACAAGAGGAATCGTAACACCCATTTGTCAATGCTCGCACAAGAAGGTGGCGCTCACTATAGACACAACAGAGCGGCAGTGGGGAATTTTAGAAGCACTGCTTTAAGGTAAGAACTACGTACATATAGAGATGCTGTGGAGGGTAAGGAGGAAGAGTAATTTAGGGATCTGAAGTTTGTATTTTAGGAATAAGCAATAATGACAGTATTATTTTACTCTGCACTTTTCCATGAGCCTTGGTGTACCAATAATGTCATTTTAACCCTTCCTTACATTCTAATTCATTAGGCAACAGTGCATTAATCCTGCTTGGAGATTGGAAATTATCTTATCCTGGGTGGCGCTCCTTAGGAAGCACAACCTGCTCATTAGAGTCATGAGACTTTGGGAAGTTTTTCATTGTTCCCTGCAATACTGTATTGCAAACTATATTATCTCAGACTGTGCCAATCGATTTTTTTCCAAAATCTGCGTGGGAACTACTTCTTGCATTTTCCCTACATGTACAGATGTAGCCAAGTTTATCTTGACTCTGATAACTTGCTGCAGTGTGATATCATACAACAAAAGCCATTGAAAAGTCATTAAAAAAGTAAAGTTAAAATTTCTTGACACTGTGTATTTTATGCATTAAGTCAAGATAAAGATAGCTACATCCATATGACGCAGTGCCGGAAGGGGTTCATAATTTCGTGGGGAAAATTGGACTGCTATGTAACTATAGTTTTTGGAAGCATAGAGAAGATACAGGGTATGTTCACACACGGCAGAAATCTGTTCCATAGATCAGAATGGGGTTATTTCTGCATCATGTACATGGATTTTTACAAACTTCATTCTGATATATAGAAGAGAAAGTCAGGGAAATGTCTGCTGCAAAAAATCTGTTACATGTGAATATACTTCTAAGCGGGAGAATACCACTAGCAAAAAAGTTAAACTTTTTTCTCAGTTGAATTAATTTGTATTCTATTGTGTGGAGAATGTTGTCATTTGCATTTCTACAGATTTTGTTAATAAATATTCAGCATTGTTTCCAAAGCAGTGACATAGTCACCCACTTACTTGGCTTGATATATTGCCCGGACACCCGTTCCTGTATTTGTATGCTGTCGGCACAGCAGAGTGTCATATTTGAATGCAATCTGCTTTTCATGTAAATGTTCAATTTCCATTTGATAGTGTTCCAGAAATATCTCCTTCCACAAAGTGGTGACTTTCAGCAGAAGGATCAGGAGAGGTTACAAGAGAAAGGGATCATCTATTAAAGTTTTTAATTTGGCTCACATTTCCAAGTCATATTATACCTCTCCCTGCTGTGATAGTCTGACTGAAGAAATCATTGGAACCATTTTATTTTTATCACAGGTTTTCTTTGAAAGTATTTTTATAGTCAGTAATATCTGCTGCACTCAGAGTAGAAGACATATGGCCGCCCCTAAAATTAGCATTACTTAAACGCCTCCAGAAATCTGGAACACCGTGCTAGTCATATAAATGAAATATAACCCTATACTTACATATACTGGATGTCATTTGTGGATAATTTGTAGCCAGAGTTCAGTGCAAAACTTCCATGTTTTACATCACTGAACCTCTATGGTGCTTTATTGAAGGTTATAACCATCCTCACTGTGATTTTATTTTTTTATTATCCTAATGCACCTAAAATAAAAATGGAGCAATTTTGAAAAATATTTCCCTATTGGTTTGAGTTTACAGCTCTTATACAGAACTATCCATCTCCATGGTACCAGACTACAAACAAACCCTGCGTAGTCTGATTCTACAGTCATACTCACTTCCTTTAAACCTCTACCTCTTGGTAACATAAACTCGGCAGGTTTGAAAGAAGTAAGTGACAGATGGATCGAGTATGGCTGCAGAATCAGACTACACAGGGTTTGTGTGTTGCATTTTACAACAGAGATGCATATATCTGCACAGGAGATGTAGATTCAAACTATAGGACATTTGTAATCTAGACTATTTGTATAGTTGCTTTATTTTTCATTTTAGATACACTGGGATGATCATTTAAAATGTGTTGCAAACGTGAACATCACCTGTAAGCATGGTCGTACTTTGATTGCGGCATACAAAGTGAGAAAATGAGCGGTAGACCCCCATTGATCCCATTACAGGGAATTCCAGGACACAATCAGGGCCAATACTTTGTGTGGTCAGACTGCCAAGGGTCTATTGAAGCACCCCAGGTCCATTTGACCATATTTCCTGTTGTTAGGGCATACTATTAATCCACAGGGCAATGAACTGGCAAATAAATATATGCCAATACATTATAGTTTAAAAATAAAAATCCCCCTATAGGATTTAAAAAAAAAGAAGAAAAAAAAGAAAAAGATAAATGAATAAAAAAAAGATATTTTTAAAAATCTGTAAAAAAAAACCCCTAAAACATAAAAATACAAACTTTTTACAATAAATATACTTTATTAGATATAAGTCCCAAAACATAAAATAATAGACATATTTGGTATCCCCACCACCATAACAACCTGTACAATAAATTGTATAACAGCATTTAAAACGGTTTTCCAGTCCCTACAAATTGATGGCCTATCCCCAGGATAGGCCATCAATAGCTGATCGCTCGGTATCCGACTCCTGGGACCCCTGCCGATCATCCGTTTTTAAGGGGATGCCGCGCTCGTACGAGCTCTGCTTCCTTTTCATTTCTACTTGCTCACTGTGAATCGTCGACACAGATATAGTGGCGATTCACAGTATTGTAGCCTTCTTCTCCCATTCATTTCAAGCGATTGACTATTGATTGCCTATCCTGATGATAGGCCATCAATATTTAGGGACTAGAAAACCCCTTTAATAACATAAGTTAAATTTTATAATATAATTTATGATGATCAGTGTATGGTGTAGAAAAAAAAACAAAAAAAAAACAAAGTAAGAAAAAAACTGCAGTGGCTTTTTTTCCCCGTATTTTTGGCAAAATATAAATCAATATAAATTAAACACTAATGCATCAAAATATGGCAAATTAATAAAGTACAACTAGTTCCACAAAAATATGTCTAACAAAAAATGATGACCGTCTGAACGCCAAGAGGCCAAATCAAAAAATCATTTATGTCCTCAAGGCCAGAATTTCTCTATGTTCAAGGGTACAATCCCGCAAATGGGTGTTACAGTGATTATCTATCCTTAGGATAGGCCACGCATGTGTGACTAGTGAGGGTCCTACCCCCAGAACCAAAGGTTCAACAAAGCCTCATGACCCCAGTTCACAATCTGTGATAGTTGGGGCCTCCCAACTATTATGTGCCATTTACAATACATTTATTTATAATACCCTCAGGCACCAGTGCCTGGGTGTAACTTCTATTTCCACACCACCTATAGCTACGACTCTGCTAGGACTGGATGCTGCGGCCCGGTCACCGCAGTACCTAACACAGCGACACATGCTGTGTAATTGAGTCTAGTACAGCATCTTTGCTTATTCAAGTAAAGTGAGGTAGGTTGCATTACACAGTGGCATTGTGTGGGTTATATTGGTACTTCAGTAAAGGGCTTGCGGCAGGGGCGTAGGTATAGGTGGCGCAGATGTACCAGTCACACCTAGACCCTGGTACCACAGAAGGCCAAGGCCAAAAGGCGTTTTTGCCACATAAGAAGACACCAGTATTATAAACAGAACATGGAAGATGGGAGCCCTGTTAAGCCCCTGTGACCGTACGTCAGCTCTAGGATAGATGATCACTGCTGTTCTGCTACACTGTATATTTATTTAATAATAGGTTATGCTGTGTCTTGTAATGCCCTAGCGCCAACTGCAAATTTATTCATTAGTATGTTATTCTTGGACTTGTAGGACATCAGTGTTCCAATATGTAATTATTAATTTTTAGGTTACGCTGGGTCTTGTATTGCTTTAGTGTTCCAATTTGTAAAATAAAACAATAGGACAAGTCCCGTAAACATAAGGGAAGGTGTCCGTCGGTCATAGGAATTAATGGGTCCGTAATTACGTATGAAATCTACAGTCGTGTGCATGGGGCCTCACAATGTGCTGGTATCACATTACAGGCATTGGTTTATGGAGAGACTCTGACTACCACTTCCACCATGCATATTGCTACTGTGGGAAAGCAGTAGACTAAGAGTTCTGGCAATATTGGTTTACATGATGACCTTCAGGTTCGGGATTAAAGGAGGTGTTCACATCTTAAGCATGTATGGCATATCCACTGGATTTGCCATAAATATCGGATAGATGCTGGTCCCACCATTGTGACCCACACCTATCTTCAAAACAGGGGTCGCATTCAGGTGGAGAATCAGTAAAGAGGTGGACGGAAATTCCGGAAAGAGACAAGCTCACTGTGCTAGGTTATCTCTACAACTCTCCTAGAAGTGAATGGGTGCCACGCTGTTTCCATAAGTCCCATTCACTTTTATGGGAGTTACGAAAACAGCCTAGCACAGCGAGCTTGTTTAGTTAAATATAAAAAGTACACAGCGCATATGGTGCATCATCCCAAGAGGTTTGGAAATACAGTAACAGGAGAGATGTAGTGGTGCTCACCTGATAGCGTTGTGCTGGGAGCACAACGTCCTTGAGTGTAAATCTATATCTAGAGGTCCGCAGTCCGGGATTCTTACGGAGACCCGTAAAGTTCCGTTAAACAGGTTGTATCGAATTATAAAAAAGGAAAATCCCACTTATCGGCGCTGTTCCTCTTCACTGATGTGTACTTAGCGAGATTCGCCGGTGGGTGAACACTGGCAGTATTCCGTAAGTGACTGAGGTCCACGGCCACAAACTAGATTGTTGGCTATTTATTGCAGTGTTCTTTTCATCAGGCTAAAATTCAGCGAAGAGACGAACTCCCTGTGCTAGGCTATCTCTATAACTCCCCTAGAAGTGAATGTGTGCCACACTGTGTCCGTAAGTCCCATTCACTTTCATGGGAGTTACAGAAACAGCCTAGCACAGCCAGCTTGACTGTTTCCATAAACCCAGCCACCATTTGCACTGATCCTCTGTCTGTATGTTGTGGCTTGCGCACCGCCTCACCAGAAAGAACGGAGTTGGAGTACACCATTTGGGAGATAGGTGCGGATCCCAGACCTTAGACCGCATCGATCAAACATTTATGCCATATCCTGTGGCATATCTGTGCGTAGCAGATTCTGTTGCGGCTTTGGCTAAAATGTGCAATAAATTGATGCGGATTAGCCGTTGCGTATTCAGGTGAAGAGTACTTCCTGCTGTCTTTCAAAACATTTCATCTCAGGCCTCATGCACACGAACATATTTTTTTCCTCCCGTAAATACTGGCGTAAATATGGGTCCTTGGTCACACGTATTCGACCCGTATTGCAGCAGTATTTACGGAACCGTGCCCGTAAATACGGGTCCGGTGTCACCAGTATTCCACCTGTATTTACGGGCACGTTTTCGCTGCAAAATTGCACTAATCGGCAGCCCCTTCTCTCTATCAGTGCAGGATAAAGAGAAGGGGCAGCCCTTTCCCTAGTAAAAGTAAAAGAAATTCATACTTACCCGGCCGTTGTCTTGGTGACGCAACCCTCTTCCAGCCCGACCTCCCTGGATGACGGGCAGTCCATGTGACCGCTGCAGCCTGTGATTTGCCTGTAATTGGCCTGTGATTGGCTGCAGCCGTCACATGGACTGAAACGTCATCCCGGAAGGCCGGACTGGAGGAAGAAGCAGGGAGTTCTGGGTAAGTATGAACTTTTATTTTTTTTACACTTTGATCTATGTTGTGATCGGTAGTCACTGTCCAGGGTGCTGAAACAGTTACTGCCGATGGTTTAACTCTTTCAGCACCCTGGACAGTGACTATCTCCTGACGTCGCCTAGCAATGATCCCGTAATTACGGGTGCACACACGTAGTCAATCGTAATTACGGTAGCCCCATAAACTTCTATGGGCCTGCCCATGCCGTAATTACGGCCTGAAATAGGACATGTTCTATATTTTTCAACGGCACGGGCACCTTCCCGTGAGCATACGGGGAGGTACCAGTGGCCAATAGAAGTCTATGGGCCCGTAATTACGGGCCGTAATTATGGCCCGTGATTATGGGTGTTTTTATGTTCGTGTGCATGGGGCCTCAGTCTGACTATAAATACATAGGTCCAGCCAGAATGAAGAAATATCCTGTTCGTAAAACCAATAAGCAACGCAACACACATAACATCTGCGGATTTCATCGCAGAATTTTGAATCTCCATTGAAGTCAATGGAGAAATTCCGCAATAAGTCTGCAACAAGTCCGCTAAACGTCCGCAACAGCCAGTGTATGCTGCGGACACCAAATTCCGCACCGCAGCCTATGGTCCACAGCGGAGTTTTCCGCAACGATGTACACGAACCTAACTAAAAAGGTGTGGAAAATAATGAAGAAAATGTCCGCTGCGGATTTCCGCAGCGGACTGGCCGCAGCGGAATTCCAGAGCAATTCCGCCATGTCTGGCCATGCCCTTATACATGTATGGATAAGATCACCTTATTTACTGCAGAAATTTCAAGGTTAATTGTATGGGAAAGTGCCGCATACCCTCTGACAGCATGACTTGTGTGTTTGGGGGGGGGGGGGTTATTACTTCACTCAGTTTTTGTTAAACGATTAAACAATGTTACTGCTAGCAACTGCCACTAGGGGATGCCAACCGCACATGTATTCTTACTGCACCCATTGACTAAAGGGAGCCTTAGAAATCCATAGCTCTAGTGGCAACCATGAACATCCATTATGTAATCATTTATCTCTGGCCATGTGAAGGAAATAGGGGATTTAACAGAGAGAGCTCTGACCCTTATAAGATATATTATATAATGTATAATTGTATCTTTACTGTGTGTGTGCATGTATTTGTATGTGTGCATGCACCGCACGTTCCTAAAGAAAAATAAAAAAAACCTATTCAGCAAAATATCCAATAATTACTCTTTACAAAACCAGTCTTATAAAAGTCTGAAAATTCCCCCGTTCTTTACTAGTGCCAATAATCTATCACTAGATGGCACTCTAATACTGCAGTTGTTGTACAAACCTGTGAAGAATATAAAAATTATGAAAAGTTTATCAAGACTGACAATGTTAGATACTATTTAGGCTATACACCGTATTTGCAAACACTCCCAGAATGACGCTAAGTCTTCCGAAAGTAGGACGATCACCCAGACACAAATCTGGCACTGTCAGTCTGGGTTCCCACGAAATTCCGCAGCATTTACAGTAGGAGCAAAGTGAATGAGATTTAGAAAATCGCGCATGCACCGGAAACAAATGCATGAAAGTAATTTGGAAAGTATTCTGTGGTGCGACTTTCAAATTCACAGCATGTCAATTTATGTTGCGAGTTCAGTGCGGAGATGCTGTGTGTTTGGCCCATAGATTTCAATAGGGAGCATATATTCTGCAACAGATTTATTCTGTTGCGTTTTTTACAGCGTTTACGTAGCAAAAACGCAGTAAAAACCTCTGGAAATCCGCAGGGACACATATACTTTGCTATAATTAATGCTTAACATTAAGCCCTTAGTGACCCCCAATACGCCTTTTTATGGCAGCCCAGTCTAAGTCCTGTATGGGTGTCCCGTTCAGGAAAAATAAAATGGAAAAATAAAAAAATGACGGCTCTTGGAAAGTGACGATGCAAAAACAAATAATTTTAGTTTAAAAGAGATTTTATTGTGCAAAAGTCGTAAAACATAAAAAACCTATACATATGTATAGGTATCGTCGTAATCATACCGACCCATAGAATATAGGTAACATGTTATTTATGCCGCACAGTGAACGGCATCAATTTAAAACGCATAGAACATTTGCGGAATTTCAGATGTTTTTTCTATTCCCCTGAAAAAAAGTTAAAAACAGTTAATCAGAAAATGATATGTACTCCAAAATGGTGCTATTAAAAAGTACAACTAATCCCGCAAAAAACAAATCCTTATACAGCTAGTCGGCGGAAATTAAAAAAGTTGTAGCTCTTTGAATGCGATTATAGAAAAACAAAAAAAATAACTTGGTCATTAGGGCCTAAAATAGACTGGTCACTATTCCACGTAGCGTAAAATTCTGTGCGGCAATTCCACAGCATTTATAGTAGCAGCAAAGTGGATGAGATTTAGAAAATCTCATGCTCACGCTGCGGAAAAACAAACGCAGCAAAAACTTTCATAAATTGACCTGCGGTGCGGAATTTAAATCCGCAGCATGTCAATTTATGTTGCGTTTTCGTTGCTTTTCTGTTGCAGGTTTCCCCTATTGAATTTAATGGAGATGTAAATCCCGCAACAAATAGCCAAGAGTTGTGACTTCTAAGGCTATGGTCACACCTGTGTTGTGCTGTTCCGTTGTTCTGCTCTGTCAAAGGAGCAGAACAAGGGAATAATGGTACCAGCAGTTCTGTTGCACAACGGAAACCACCGGTTGCCGACGGAACCCATTAACTTTATTAGGTTCTGTCGACTTTACGTCGGGGTGTTCGTGATTTTACTGGACACAATATAGAGGAAAATGCTTCGCTATTGTCTCCGGTAAACCCTGCCCGATCTGCGACGAAGGCCCCTAACGGAGCCTAAATGAGAAGTGGGACCACAGAGAAGAATGTGTTTACCATTTACATATATAAATATTAGAGTACAATATGACTACTAACTTAAATATCATAGTGTAGTCTGTTTACTTGAATAGTCATTAATGATTCATTGAAGAGAACAGGATATTCTAAAACTAAATATAAGTTGATTGAAAAAAAAAAAAATGGAATAATCCTAAAGTAACCCTTACAATATGCTATACACTTAAAAGTGTTGTCTGCTTTAGGGACCATTAACAACAAGCTAACTACAGCAAGTGTCCTGCTGCTTTCACCCGCATTGATAAGCTGTAATCTATGAGGGAACCCAGCCGAGAGTGTAATGAGTGTCTTGGTATTTTCTTTCTATTTTTATTAACATACTAAAATAACAACATGAATATGTTCTCTAAACCCACCCGACAAGAAAAGAAGAAAACTAAAAACAGAGAAAAGGGAAAAAGGAAAGGGAAAACCCCCTTAGCATGTCAGTAGTATAGTCAGAAGTTAGTAAAAGAAAAATAAAGGCAGAGGCAGATTAGTTTAGAATACCTTAAAGAGGCTCTGTCACCAGATTTTGCAACCCCTATCTGCTATTGCAGCAGATAGGCGCTGCAATGTAGATTACAGTAACGTTTTTATTTTTTAAAAACGAGCATTTTTGGCCAAGTTATGACCATTTTTGTAGTTATGCAAATGAGGCTTGCAAAAGTCCAAGTGGGTGTGTTTAAAAGTAAAAGTCCAAGTGGGCGTGTATTATGTGCGTACATCGGGGCGTTTTTAATACTTTTACTAGCTGGGCGTTCTGATGAGAAGTATCATCCACTTCTCTTCAGAACGCCCAGCTTCTGCCAGATCACGCTGTGACATCACTCACAGGTCCTGCATCGTGTCAGACGAGCGAGGACACATCGGCACCAGAGGCTTCAGTTGATTCTGCAGCAGCATCGGCGTTAGCAGGTAAGACGATGTAGCTACTTACCTGCTAACGCCGATGCTGCTGCAGAATCAACTGAAGCCTCTGGTGCCGATGTGTCCTCGCTCGTCTGACACGATGCAGGACCTGTGAGTGATGTCACAGCGTGATCTGGCAGAAGCTGGGCGTTCTGAAGAGAAGTGGATGATACTTCTCATCAGAACGCCCAGCTAGTAAAAGTATTAAAAACGCCCCGATGTACGCACATAATACACGCCCACTTGGACTTTTACTTTTAAACACACCCACTTGGACTTTTGCAAGCCTCATTTGCATAACTACAAAAATGGTCATAACTTGGCCAAAAATGCTCGTTTTTTAAAAATAAAAACGTTACTGTAATCTACATTGCAGCGCCTATCTGCTGCAATAGCAGATAGGGGTTGCAAAATCTGGTGACAGAGCCTCTTTAAGGTATTCTAAACTAATCTGCCTCTGCCTTTATTTTTCTTTTACTAACTTCTGACTATACTACTGACATGCTAAGGGGTTTTTCCCTTTCCTTTTTCCCTTTTCTCTGTTTTTAGTTTTCTTCCAGGCTCCGTACATAGCATTATGTGCTACAATATCCGGTGCCCGCAGGCCACCAGAGCGGCTTATCGGTGCGGGCTCCGGGTGTCGCACCGATGACATACTGATGACCTATCCGGTGGATAGGTCATCAGTTGTCAGAAGGTGGACAACACAATTAAGGGTATGTGCACACGGGGCGGATTAGCTGCGAATTTTCCGCGACAGATTTAGTTGCGAGAAATCTACAGCGTTTTACAGTAGCAGCAAAGTGGATGAGATTTTAACAGTGCGGAAATGGATTTGTGGCGTGGATTCCCAATCTGCCACATGTCAATTTCTGTCTGAAAATGCTGTGGGATTTGTGGTTTAAATTTAAGCCGTTCACCATGCAGCATAAATAACATATTACCTCTATTCTATGGGTTAGTTATAGCTAGAGATGAGCGAACCGGGACAACCGAACCCGGTTTCGGTCCGAACTTCCGGTAAAGTTCGGTTCGCAGCGAATCCGAACTTCACCGGGTTCGGCCGAACCCGTTTTGACCGAACCCGGTCAAAAACATTATACAAATCGGCAGCCACTTATCTCTATCAATCACTGATAGAGAAAAGAGGCTGCTGATTAAAAATAAAATAAAAAGCATTTCATACGTACCCGGTCGTTGTCTTGTTAACGAGTCCCTCTTCTTCCTCCAGTCCGACCTTTTCTGACGCGGCAGCCTGTGATTGGCTGCAGAGGCCTCTGCAGCCTGTGATTGGCTGCAGAGGCCGCGGCAGCCTGTGATTGGCTGCAGCGCTCACAAGGCTGCATCGTCATCAAGGAATGTCGGGCCGGATGTCGAGAGGGACGCGTCACCAAGGCAACGGCCAGGAGACCGGACTGGAGGAAGCAGAAAGTTCTCGGTAAGTATGAACGTCTTTTTTTTTACAGGTACTGTGATCGGTAGTCACTGTCCAGGGTACTGAAACAGTTACTGCCGATCAGTTAACTCTTTCAGCACCCTGAACAGTGACTATTTAGTTTATGTGCACACACACTAATTACGTCCGTAAATGACGGACGTATTTCGGCCGCAAGTACCGGACCGAACACAGTGCAGGGAGCCGGGCTCCTAGCATCATACTTATGTACGATGCTAGGAGTCCCTGCCTCTCTGCAGGACAACTGTCCCGTACTGTAATCATGTTTTCAGTACGGGACAGTAGTTCCACGGAGAGGCAGGGACTCCTAGCATCGTACATAAATATGATGCTAGGAGCCCGGCTCCCTGCAGGGTGTTCGGTCCGGTACTTGCGGCCGAAATACGTCCGTCAATTACGGACGTAATTAGTGTGTGTGCACATACCCTTACTGACGTCACCTAGCAACGCTGCCGTAATGATGGGTGCACACATGTAGCCACCCGTCATTACGGGGCCTCATGCACACGACCATAAAAACACCCGTTATCACGGGTCGTAATTACGACCCGAAATAGCGGGCCCATAGACTTCTGTTAGCCACGGGTACCTTCCCGTTTTCTCACGGGAAGGTGCCCGTGCCGTTAAAAAGATAGAACATGTTCTATTTTTTTATTTTACGGGCCGTGCTCGTAATTACGACTCGTAACTACGAGCACGGCCGGCCGGCCACGGGCAGCCGGCCGCTTTTGCGAACCGTGCTGTCATTATAATTATAGCAGCACGGCCCGTAAAATAGAAAAATAGAACATGTTCTATTTTTTTAACGGCACGGGCACCTTCCCGTGAGAATACGGAAAGGTACCCGTGGGTAACAGAAGTCTATGAGCCCGTTATTGCGGGTCGTAATTACGACCCGCAATAACGGGTGTTTTTACGGTCGTGTGCATGATGGGAGCACGGCTCGGAAAAACGAACGGCTGCCCGTGCTCATCTCCTGAAATACTCTGTGCTGCCTTAAACTCTGTGGACAGGTCAGGATCCTGTTTCTTTTAAATGCTGCTAGGGAACCCGCTCGATCCACTATATAAGGCTACGCTACAGTGCAGCATTTAAAAGAAACAGGATCCTGACCTGTCCACAGAGTTTAAGGCAGCACAGAGTATTTCAGGAGATGAGCGTGCAGATTCAGTGCTGTTGTGAACTCTGCTCTTACCATTACGTAGCTCTCAGTCTGTTATCTCTCCTCCACTCCTGTCCTCAAGAACACCTTCACATGATTGCCAAGTCACCACGTAATGGTAAGAGCAGAGTTCACAGCAGCACAGAGTATTTCAGGAGATGAGCGTGCGGATCTTGTGCGTGGTGGTGACTTGCCAATCATGTGAACGTGTTATAGAGGACAGGAGTGGAGGAGATGTAACAGACTGAGCTACGTAATGGTAAGAACAGAGTTCACAGCAGCACAGAGTATTTCAGGAGAGGAGCGTGCAGATTCAGTGCTGCTGTGAACTCTGCTCTTACCATTACGTAGCTCAGTCTGTTACCTCTCCTCCACTCCTGTCCTCAATAACACCTTCACATGATTGGCAAGTCACCACCCCGCACAAGATCCGCACGCTCATCTCCTGAAATACTCTGTGCTGCTGTGAACTCTGCTCTTACCATTACGTGGTGACTTGGCAATCATGTGAAGGTGTTCTTGAGGACAGGAGTGGAGGAGAGATAACAGACTGAGAGCTACGTAATGGTAAGAGCAGAGTTCACAACAGCACTGAATCTGCACGCTCATCTCCTGAAATACTCTGTGCTGCCTTAAACTCTGTGGACAGGTCAGGATCCTGTTTCTTTTAAATGCTGCACTGTAGCGCAGCCTTATATAGTGGATCGAGCGGGTTCCCCAGCAGCATTTAAAAGAAACCGTGTTTGTGTATGTGTGTGTTTGTGTATATATGTGTGTTTGGGTATGTGACTTTGTCTGTTTTTGTTTTTATATGTGTGTGTGTATATATGGGTGTGTTTGTGTATATGTGTTTTGTGTATATGTTTGTGTATATATGGGTGTATTTGTGTATATGTTTGTGTGTAGATGTTTGTGTGTGTTTTTGTATATGTGTATATGTGTGTATATGGGTGTGTGTTTGTGTGTATATATGGGTGTGTTTGTGTATATGTGTTTGTGTATATGTGTGTTTGGGTATGTGTGTTTTTGTTTGTATATGTGTTTGTGTATATGTGTTCGTGTATGTGTGTATAACTGTGTGTGTGTGTGTGTGTGTTTGGATATGTGTGAGTTCGTGTATATGTGTTTGTCTGTTTATGTGTGTGTGTATATCTTGTTGTGTTTGTGTATATATGTGTGTCTGTGTATGGTTGTTTGTTTGTGTGTGCGTGTATATATGTGTGTAGGAGAGTAGAAGTATTGGTATTGTTCACATTGATAACTGTTTTTTTATGTTGTTGCAGATTTTGATGTACCGATTGGACTACATCTACGATTCGTTGGACTACTGCGTAGATCTGCGTTTTTTCAAATTTTAATAAAATGGTTAACGAGGGTTTTGTTGGGGATTTCTTATTTCAATAAAAAAGAATTGTCTTTGTGTTTTTTTTTCAAACTTTATTAGTGCCTAGATAATGGCAGTTGGCTGATTGACAGCGTCCATTATTAAGGCGGTACTTAGTGTTAGCCGGTGCAGAGGCTAGCACTAACCACCCATTATTACCCCGGTACCCACCACCACCAGGGGTGCCGGGAAGAGCTTGGTACGATCCAGTACCCGACCATCTGTTGTGATGGTCGGGTACTGGGGCGGCCGTAGGCTGGTATTATGAGGCTGGGAAGGGCCAAAATCAGTGGACCTTCCCACCCTTGTAATGCTAGGCTGCTGCTGCTGTGTTGTATCGGGCTGGTTATAAAAATGGGGGGGACCCCCACGTCGTTTTTTTTTTGGAATTTAACAAATTTAGCAATAGACGGGTCCCCCACATTTTTAATAACCAGCCATATACAAGGCCGCAGCAGTCTGGCATTACATGGGTGGGAAGGGCCACTGGTTTTGTCCATTCCCAGGCTAATAACACTGTGTTGTATGTGGCTGGTTATGATAAATTGGGTGGAACCCCATGTCTTTTTTAAAAAAAAAAATGTAAATAAATAAATAATTTAAAAAAATGACGTGGGGTCCCCCCCACTTTTATAACCAGCCAGATACAACACAGCAGCAGCAGCCTAGCATTACAAGGGTGGGAAGGTCCACTGTTTTTGGCCCTTCCCAGCCTCATAATACCAGCCTGCGGCCGCCCCAGAGCCCGACCATCACAACAGATGGTCGGGTACTGGATCGTACCTGGCTCTTCCCGGCACCCCTGGTGGTTTTGGGTACCGGGGTAATAATGGTGGTTAGTGTTAGCCTCTGCACCGGCTAACACTAAGCCTCGCATTAGTAATGGATGTTGTCACTCAGACAGCGGCCATTACTAAAGTGGTAATAATAAAATTTGAAAAGAAAAAGACAAAGATATAGATAAAATATTTTATTGAAATAAAGCACCCCCAACACAACCCTCATTAACCATTTTATTGTAGAAAAAAAACCGTCATCGAAGTAGTCCTCGAAACCGACGTAGTCCAAACACCAAACCTGTAAAAAAATAAAATAATGAAATAAAACATGTCGTAGGCTTAGATTCAGTTTAATGTGTGATACTGACTGTTATACCATGTATAGAAGCCTGCCGTGAAGTTGACTTAGATACAGGGCGCCAGCAGACAGTATCATACATGGCCATACATACATACATATATACAAATATACATACATATATACAAACATACATACATACATATATACAAGCATGCACATATATACATGCAAATATACATACATGCAAACATACACACATATATACATGCAAACTATCATACATACATGCATACACACACACACATGAAAACATACATACAAACAAACATGCAAAGATACATAATACATATATACAAGCATGCACAAATATACATGCAAACATAAATACATGCAAACATAATTACATACATGCACATATATATATATAAACATACATGCAAACATACATGCAAAAATAAAAACATGCAAACATACATACATGCACATATATACATACATACATGACAACATACATACAAACATACATGACAACATACATACATGCAAACATACATACATGCAAACATACATACACACATGCAAACATATATACATGCAAATATACATACAAACATGCACATGTATACATACATGCCAACATACATGCAAACATACATGCACATATATACATACATACATGACAACATACATACATGCAAATATACATACATACATACACACATGCACATACATGCCAACATACATGCACATATATACATACATACATACATGACAACATACATACATACATATATATATATACACACATGCAAATATACATACAAACATGCATACATACATGCAAACATACATTCATGCAAACATACATGCAAACATACATACATACAAATATACATACACACATGCACATATATACATACATGACAACATACATACATACATACATGACAACATACATGCAAAAATACATACATGCAAACATACATACATACATACATGCAAATATACATACAAACATGCACATATATACATACATGCCAACATACATGCAAACATACATGCACAGATATACATACATACATACATGCCAACATACATACATGCCAAAAAATAATAATAATACGTTCATACTTACTTTCCTCCTGTCCGGCCTCCAGCGATGACGTTTCATTCATGTCGCCGCTGCAGCCTGTGATTGGCTGCAGAGGCGGTCACGTGGGATGAAGCGTCATCCTGACGTACGTGACCGCCACTACAGCCTGTGATTGGCTGCAGCGGCGAAAGGGATGAAACGTCATCGCTGGAGGCCGGACAGGAGGAAAGTAAGTACGAACGTATAATTTTTATTTTTTTATTACATTTAAATGGTATTTTCCGCGCGCCGAGCATGTACTGTGAAGGTTGCTGAAAGAGTTAGTGCAGCCCATTAACTCTATCAGCACCCTGGACAGTAGCATGCTCGGCGCACGTAAGTGACAGGTTCGGTCAGAACTAGTTCGGTCCGAACCGAACTTTTTTGTGAAATTCGGCGAACTAGCCGAACCGAACTTTTGATAAGTTCGCTCATCTCTAGTTATAGCCATACCAAATATGTTTACGTTTTACTACTTTTACACAATAATAACAAACTTCATGGAAAAATATTTTTTATATCGCCACATTCCAAGAACGCTGCAGAATTTCTGAAATGGAATTCTGTGTGGAAATTCCGCAGCATTTACAGTAGCAGCAAAGTGAATGAGATTTAGAAAATATCATGCCCACACTCCAGAACAAAAGGCAGAAAAGTCGTTTGGAAAGTGTTCTGCGGTGCGACTTTCAATACCTCAGCATGTAAATTTATGCTGTGGGTTCTGTGCGGAGATGCTGAGTGTTTAGCCCATAGACTTTAAAGGGGAATTCACACTGAGTTTTTTGGCAAGTTTTTTTACGCGGAAACCATGCCGCAAAACGCGCCAAAAAACGGCCGAAAATGCCTCCCATTGATTTCAATGGGAGGTGGAGGCATTTTTTTTCCGCGTCCGGAAAAACCGGCTCACGGGAAAAAGAGGGGACATGCCCTATCTTCGGGCGGTTACGCCTCTGACCTCCCATTGACATCATTGGGAGGCAGAGAAAGCGTATTTCGCTGTGTATTATGCCCGCGGCGCAACAGAATTTTGAGGCAGATTTTCCGCCTGCAAAAAACTCTGTGTGAACCCAGCCTAAGGGCATGCCCCCACGTGGCGGATTTCCTCCGCAACTGTCCGCATCAATGCTGCACAGAATCCGCATTGCGGATTACGGTGCGTTTTTTGCCAAAGTGCTGCGGATTGCGTTGCGGATTGCGTTGCGGATTTAGTTGTGGATTTTCAAAACAAGTCTTCCCAATTAGGCACTGACCTCATTTGTGAGGTCATTTCCTTTGAGCACGTGCTGGACACACCCATGGCATGTATAAGTGTGGCCCGAAGGAGAAGTGAATCTGCCCGGCGAAGTCTACTAGTCCGAAGTGTTGGACAATGGCTTAACTTCAGGAGCGACCAGTTCAATGACGGCTGCAAAATTTGAATAGGGGGCTGCGCACCATAGTGAGCATTGTCCTTCGTTGGCAATGGCAACGTGTAAGTAATATTTTTGCACCTTCACACGTCCAACGCCAAAGTATATGTTTTTGTCTGCTAATGAGATAGTAACATGTTTCTGGATTTTCCTCTCCTTTTGTTCACGCAGGCTCAATAAAGAGGCCGTGTCCGACTGTGGGTTGACCCTTTGGTTGCTGTAAGAGCAACCCAAGGTCATTGTGCCTTTTTTTTCCGCGAACTAAGAAGGTATATATTTTGGAGAGAATCTTTCATTGTCACGGCCCCTGAGGTTCTGTTGGGTAGGCCAGTCGTGGTGTACCAGTTCGAGATATGTTCTTGTATTTTTTCGTGACTTCTGAAGGGGCCGTGCCTTTGCAATACTCGTGGGTTGCTGGTGTGCAGCCTACCCAGCAGTAATCCGTCTCATGTCCAAACAGTAGGCTATTCTGTCAATGATACTCCTATGGATTGCAAAATTTTCTGTTGGATGTGCTTCCCAAGGCCAAAAAAACACGTTTATTCTGATTGGCCCTAAGTGTGTGTATAAGCGAAAACACATGTCTGAAAAGTGAGTCGGTTGTTCCCTTGATGCCCTGCCCCATTTTGGCGCCCGTACATAAAAAAAGACAAACACACAAGGCAGAGTCATAAATTTAAATTAACTTTTATGGCACGTCTACACATCTCAACTAGACGCCCTGAGAACATTCAGTGAAGAACTTGGACCATAAATGCGCTCACTGGTCCAATCGCGAACAAGGAAAAACAAAAACCTAATGCAAGGTCTGGTAGCGCGGGGGGCTAAATTGGGGATACGAGGAGGGGGCTGAGGAGGAGGTCGAGGTAGAAGGCATGTATGCCGCAGAGGTGGGAGGATGAATCTGCAGAGGTGGGAGAGCGGAAGAGTATGGGGTGGGCAAAGGGTTTGGGACAGTAGGAGGTACCCGGGGGTTGTCCATGTGACCATGGTGAAAAATAAGGTTCGGCCTGCAGTGAGGGTGCAGAGGCAGGAGGTGGGGCGTGCGACACAGCGGCAGAGGGGTCAGCCCTACGGCCAGTTAATGTGCGCAGATGGAAAATAATATCTGCCACATCGGGGAGGGGCTGGGGGGCCTCAAAAATATCTGCCAGCGCAAACACACAAGTCATATATGCTGCCCGGCGAGTGGATTCCATCCCGCGACAGCGGCCACCAACGGAATACCCGAAATTATGGTATTCATCCTCCGCCTCCACCCTCCGAATCATGTTGAGCGCTTGTCCCACGACCGTGTCGCTTGGTTCCTCTGGGGCCACACTCTTTCGGCCACCCACTCGTTGCCGACGACGGGACGTTTCTGCCGGGGGGGCTGGAGAGGTGTTGCCAGGAGGCACAGCTGGGGCCGGGGTTGGCTCGTGGGGGATATCATCCTCCGTCACGTTGGCAGACGAGGCTGCCACGGGCTGCTCCTGCACCTGGGCACGGGCACTCACTCGCAGCGTCCGTGGTGGAATATTGCCGTGAGTTCTGCAAGGAAAAAAAAAGTCACTGAGTTTGGTGATTGAGAAGACATTTCGAGGACTGTTTGTCAGTCGCTAATCTCGTAAACATAGCCTTGTGCCATTCTACACACACACGAACTGACACCAAGCTTGGGGGGGGGAAACTAAAGAGGCTTTCTCTTCATGAAGAGAATGAGTTACATAAGCAACGCAGAGTGATAGGTGATAATGTGTAAGGTTAAGGGACATTTTCGTGATGACACTGGCCAAACCAAAGCAAACATGTCCACTGTAAGCGTCAAAGAAGGGAAATTGAAATCCGTTCAATTGGAATCACGTGGTTCATGCGCTCCCTTTTAACCCAGGTGTGTGTGCGAATAGAGACTCACCTTCGTAGCTCCCTGCACGGCATCAGGAAAGCCAGTTCATTGTAGTGGGCGATCGCTGCGCACCGTGACGGAGAGGAGCCACTTGCTGGTGTTTTGGACACCTGCTTCCGGAATCTGTCGCGGACTGTCCGCCACCTGTTGCGCACATCATTTTCTGTAAAAGGAAGGATGTTTTTTAAATTAGGGCATAGGGGATGAAGTCAGGTGTATTCAGATCAATCGCGTCTTATGGCCTGTCCTGAGGAGATATCATCAATGCAACCACATCATTGGGTCCGAACTTTACTATCCAGTGGTTATGGCTACGGCTGGGTTCCCACGACCTGTGGCCATGGCAAAAGTAGGCATTTAAGGCCTATAACACCGCATGCCGATACGCCTCAAATACGCTGGCAAAAATCTGCCCATTCATTTGAATGTGCATATGGTTGTCAACGCTTTCAAAACGTACTTCCTGCCGTTAAATGGTGTGTCAAACGCACGATTTCGGAACGTCAAGAGGCCAGGTGCACATACCCTTACAGTCGCAAGAAAGTGGTCAACAACTTCGCACGTGCCATAGTGACATGACAGAAGTTGGGCTATGGTTTAGCTAGGCAGGAAAGGCAAAATTAGTGCCTAGAATTTACAGCATGCTAATGATGCAAAACAATGTTAGCAACCAGTGTTTTAAACTATCTGCATTACAAACTATATGCAAACTTACCAATCACTCCTTGCTCCCTCTCCAGCATCCCATCCCACTCGGGGTACAGACCGCGGCACTCGTAGGTCCATCCCTCCTCACGTGCATTCCGGTCGCTATATGCTGCTATAGAGGTGTCCCAGATTTCTGGCCTACTATGCACCTACAAAATAAATACACAGTGCATATTGCAGTTTGCTTGGTACTCAGGATTCACGGTGGAGCTGTTACATGGTGATCTGCCTTAGAATATGGACATACTGCAGGTGCTGCTAGTGTTAAACCATACATACTACACCACTTGAAACAACATGACATAAACTTATACATGTACTTACCAGATTTATCAGGGACGAAACCTCCATGTCCATCCGTCTATATCTGGACATTGCAGCCTGGGTTCAGAGTTTTCTCTCTTCTTTTCAAAAATCCTGTCAGGCTGCAAGCCGAAAATGGCGGCTTCCTTTCCTCTACAGAATGATGATGTCATATCCTGCTCCGGCTGGAAATCCGCACTGCAACACACCCGATATCCGCACCACACATAACATCTGCGGACTTCATTGCAGAATTTAGATTCTCCATTGAAGTCAATGGAGAAATTCCGCCATGAGTCCGCAACCAGTCCGCCACTGCTCCGCAACAGACAGAGCATGCTGCGGACACCAAATTCCGCTCCGCAGCCTATGCTCCGCAGCGGAATTTTACTCAACGTCTAAACGAACACTTCTAAATTAAAGTGGAAGTCAATAGAGAAACGGCTCCGCTGCGGATTAACGCTGCGGAGTGTCCGCAGCGGAATTCAAGTGCAATTCCGCCACGTGTGAACCCAGCCTAATGGGGAGCAGAAATTCTGCAAGAGATTTGTCAGAGTTGTTGCAGTTTTTACAGCGTTTACGCAGCAGAAGCGCAGTAAAAACCACTGGAAATCAGCAGGTGAACATATACTTTGCTATAATCAATGTTTAACACTAAATTCGCAGGTAAAATCAATGCAGAAAACCCACAGCGTTTCCGCAGCAATATGCTGAGCAAAAATACCCTGTTTGCTGCGGATTTTTGTGACACATTTACCAGCACTTTTTTTTAGATCCCCGCTGCAGATTTTCTTTTGCAGAAATTCGGCAGCGTTTACATTACGTGGGAACACAGCCTAATAGAAAAAAACCTAATTTCACAATAGTGTTTCATTTTTAAACACCGTTCAATGTGCATTTGAAATACTGTGTTAACTTAATTATATGGGTTGTTACGATTGGGGAGATACCATATATGTCTGTTTTATTATTTATTTTACACTTTGTCAAAATGAAACCACACTTTATGGAAAAAATATGGTTTTATTTTTACTGAGAATACAGTTTTTTTTCTTAATTGTCTTTTTTTCAATTGTATTTAATTATTTTGTTTAAAGTTCCCCTAAGGGACTTCACTATGTGATTTTCTGATCGCTTCTACATTGCTTTGGTATAATTAATATTAGGGATGCACGATGCATGGAAACTTTGATACTGTTTCGATACCGTGCACCCTCAAACGGTACGATACCGTTATTTCATGTATTTCGATACTAAGCTGTGCGGCCGCACAGCTTAGCATTGTAACACATGAGTGTTACAATGAGTGTTGTTAGAGCGGGGCTGTGGCTGCGTTATACAGCCATTGCCCCACTCCTGCGTCCTGACAAGTGTGCGCGGTCAGCATGATGTGATGCGGCCGGCGCTGCATTAATGAGCGGCGGCACTGAAGACCGAACATGATGGACGCACTGCAAAACACCCCCATGTTCTGTCTTCAGTGCTTCAAGCGCCGCTCATTAGTGCAGCGCCGGCCGCATCACCTTATGCTGACTGCGCCGGAGTCCCGCCCTAACGGTGGAGATCAGAGAAACCTCTCATCTCCGCCATTATTCCCCTGAATGCTGTGATCAAAGCTGAAAATGAGAAGGGGGATGCCCCTTGGATCACGTCACAGGAAATCCCTGTGACGTGATTGAGGGACACACCATATATGGGCAAACAGCCCAGGGTCCATTGAAGGACCCCAGAGCGGTCTTACCATATTTCCTGTTAGGGCATACCTAGGTATGTCCTAACAACTGCCTGTGTACTATTATCCGTACACAGGATAATGCACTGGCATATAGATATATGCCAGTACATTAAAGTTTAAAAATAAAGTAAAAACATAAAGTCATGTGAAATTAAAAAAAATACACATACTTTTTACAATAAACATTAAAATAAGTCTCAATACATAAAATATACTCATTCGGTATTGGCGCGGCCGTAATAACCTACACAACTATTTTTTTGCGTCATTTATGATGTGTACGTTGTAAAAAAAATAAAATAAAAACTGCTTTCTGTCACTTATTGTGAGGCACGAAGTGTGATGAATTTAACCTCCATGTGCCTCACATTCATAGTAATTAACCCCATCATCTACCTTACACATTAACCCATTATGACTGAGAAACATGACGGGGTTAATTACTATTAATGTAAGGTACATTCAAAATTCATCACACCTCATGCCTCACATCAGAAAATCGAAGAACTTATTTTTTTTTATTACTATTGGCAAAGTATCATTTTGGTATCGAAATCTCAATACTAGACAAAGTATCGGTATCTAAGTCCAAATTCTGGTATCGTGACATCCCTAGTTAATATACCACAGCATTGTTGCCTGTCAGTGTAAAACTGACATGCAATTTATTAGGCCATGCCTCTGGCACAATATAATAAGCATATAGACATGGCAGGACTAGGGACCATTGTTAGGCTCCCAGCTGCCATGACAACCATCAGCAACCTGCGATCGCATCGCAGAGGGAGACCTCTCTCTTTGTTAAACTCCTTAGATGCCCTAGTCACCATTGACTGGGGCATCTACGGGGCTAAACGTCCGGGATTGGAGTTATCTCTGATCCTGGCCATTATAGCAGATTGTTGGCTGTATAGTACAGCAGGCAGCCATTGCTGATGACAGCCTCTGTTTCCGCACCATCACTGCGATGTAACTGTACAGTACGTTGAGGTGCAGGAAGTTAGTCCTTACCACGACTTACAGAGCCCTGACCTCAACCCCATTGAACACTTTTCACATGAATTAGAAGGCCGATTGCAAGCAGGACGTTCTCTTTTAACATCAGTGTCTCACAAATGCTCTTCTGAATGAATGGACACAAATTCCCACAGACACACTCCAAAATCTTCTGAAAAGCCTTCCCAGAAGAGTTTAGGCTGTTATAGTCGAAGAGGAGCCTTGCGCCAAATTATTGCCCATGGTTTAAAAATTAGATGCACAACAAGCTCATTTAGGTGTGATAATCAAGTGCCCCCATACATTGGCCATTTTAGGTATGTTGGGTATAT
This sequence comes from Rhinoderma darwinii, assembly GCF_050947455.1. NCBI lineage: Eukaryota > Metazoa > Chordata > Amphibia > Anura > Rhinodermatidae > Rhinoderma > Rhinoderma darwinii. Next base: position 340,218,984 of record NC_134689.1, read on the forward strand.
GTGGGGTTGGGTGCGTGAATATTGTTTATTTAATCCTTCAGTTCTTCAAATGTATGAACACCACTTAATAATGTCAGCTCTATTCTTAGAATCTTAAAGTTGGAATCACCAATTTCATGTGATATTATGTATGTTATAGGCATAGAGTAGATTGTTGTAATAGTTTGGTGGCCCATTCACATGCAGAAGTGTCATTCCTTTTTCTTGGCAAAAACAACGTGGTGGCGATCTATGTGGGTTTTCCTTTGTACTCTAAATCTGATATAGGACACTGTTATTCATTACCTCATTGCTGTTCAAGTAAAAGTAGTTACGTTGCTTATTGCATTACTGCAGTTCAGTTTACTGTCAATTGGTTAGTGGAGGTCCATAGTTTGATAAGTTAGGGTATGTTACACGGCAACGCCAATTACGTCTGAAATTACGGAGCTGTTTTCACGCGAAAACAGCTCTTGAATTTCAGACGTTTTGACAAGTGCACGCGTTTTTCGCAGCATCTTTAACGGACGTAATTAGAGCTGGTTTTAATTGGAGTCAATGAAAAACGGCTCCAATTACGTCCCAAAAAGTGACATGCACTTCTTAAGTGACATGCACCCTTACAGCCCTACTCCACGTTGCTCTTCCTACTCCATTGGTAAGTTCCTGTTTATATATTGTTTATATAGTTCTTTATATAGTTTTATTTTGCTTTCTACAATCCTTTCTAGCTACATTCCCAGGACAGAAGAGGAAACATGATTAATAAGTATAACTTTTAAGTCAGATATTTAACTTTGGAAAACCACAGACATTTTGCATCAACTTGCAATATTTTTACTTATTGCTTTTTAATCAGACCAAGCTGCTTCAAAAATTACATTACCCACTCCACTTCCCTCTCCTTTACCAAGCAAAATTAAATTAACATTATCCATAATAAAATATCCGTTGTCATTTGAGAAATAGTTACTCCATGTCAGATTGCCATGAAGAATATTCCCAATGTTAGAGATCAGATGAGGACAAATTCTAGACTTGATATTAAATGTATCTTTTCATTGCATCCATGGGATCACATCCTAATTGTCACCACTGAAATTTCCCCTTGTTAGAAAGTTTTCTTATTCTGTCTCTGAATTGTTTTATTGCTTCCACAATTGGACAATTGTTTCTCATAAAATAAAATATTCTAGAATACATGTAGCATTGTTATTTGAATTTGTTCTGACTTGTAAACATAAAAAAAAAATACCCAAACCCTTCCATCCTGAACATCATCCGTTTACAATACAGTTTGGAGATTACGCAAGTGATCACATTGCACAAGACATCTAATAGATTGAAGGGGTTCCATGAAGCTTCAGAATATGGATTTGCTAAAGTATACCTTTAATGGTGCAGGATCGTAAGGTCTCACTCAAGCTTTAAATTTCCCACCATCGAGACGCAGCAAGAAGAGACAACCGCACTATACCAAAAGCCTCTTTAGCAAGGTCCTATTAAATATAATAGGAGCTTTGAAGAGGAGGCTTTAAGCTTTGTTTGGGCAAGCCTACATAAATGGAGGTACACCTTATATTCTATGTGGCATCCCTGTAGATCTGCCAGCAGGCAACAGACTGGTACTGTAAATTAAATTGTCATGTGTCATTGGAGCAATCCACCATCTAAACTGTTGTAGTATCTTTAGAAATATTAACTAAGGCCTCATGTACATGACCGTAGCCCTGTGCACGGCCGTGACTTTCGGGTTGTACGGCCGCGGAGTGTCACCCGCGGGCCGCCCACAAATTGCGGGCTATGCACATGGCGGCATGCATTAATTTCTATGAGACTGGACCGCAAAACACGGCCGTAATAAGACATGTCTGTTCTTTTTGCGGTCCAGGCTCCTGGGCCATGCACGGACTGTGGAAACCACAGATGCCTGTCCATTTTACAAACTAATACATTAAAAAAAAGCAATCGGAGGATCGCATAGTGAAGTCCCCTAGTGGGACTAGTAAAAAAGGAAGTAAAAAAAAGTTAATAACAAAAATAAGTGAAAAAAAAAATTCCCCTTACAAAATGCTTTATTGTTAAAAAGAAAAAGTGAAAACGTTTCACATATTTGGTAGCGCTGCATCCATAAGAACCCCAACTATAAAGTTCTTATAATATTTAACCCGTGCGGCGAACGCTGTAAATAATAAAATAAAAAACAATGCAAAAATTGCTGTTTTCTGTGAATCCTGCCTTAAATTTTTTTTCATAGAAAGTGATGAAAAAGTTGCATCCACTCCAAAATGGTACCAATAAAAACTATAAGTCATCCCACAAAAAAAAAGCCCTGCATCGGAAGAAAAATAAAAAAGTTATGGCTTTTGAAATATGGAGACACAAAAACATATAATTTTGAAAAAAATAAAGTGTTTTTTACTGTGTAAAAGTAGTAAAACATACAAAATCTATATCAATTTGGTATAGTTGCAATCGTAACAACCCGCTGAATAAAGTTATTGTGTTATTTATACCACACGGTAAGCTGTGTAAATTTGTTATTTTTCTATTCCCCCTCAATTTTTTTAAAATAAAAGTTAATCAATAAATTCTATGTACCCCAAAATGGTGGTATTAAAAAATACAACTTGTCCCGCAAAAAAAAAGACCTTATACAGCTATGTCGACACAAAAATAAAAAAGTTATAGCTCTTTGAATGAGACGATGGAAAAATGTAAAAAATTGCTTTGTCATGAAGGCCTAAAATAGGCTGGTTACTAAGGGGTTAAGCATCGTGAAAACTTTCAACAATCGTTTCTTAAACCTTTTCTAATGTTGTCAAGCGTTCAGTCACTTCTGGAAGAAAGATATAAATGGGTAAATCAGGAATGAAGACTGGGTAAATGCCTGTAATAACATAGAAAGGATAAGAGTTACTATATACAAACTCAACTGTGGGAAAGTAATCCAACCAGTCAACCTGAAGATAACTAATAAAACATTAAATGTACTATTCTAGTTTTATTTGTTTTTTCAGTTTGTTTATTTGATTAAGGATGAACGGCAGAAGGCGATTTTACTCTTATCAAAAGCTTTTCCAGAATTTGGAAGTGAACTGAACCCCTCAAACAGACACCACATTATCTGGAATCCGATGTAATATGAATACTTCTCGAATCATTAGTTTAGCAGTTTGTTCTGCAGTGGTTATTCCCTTGATTTAACACAGTCTACGACAACCAGTGTCAGTCACAAAATCCTAAGAATCTGAAGGCCCTTTTACACACGGCCAATAATTGGGAAAACAAGCATTCATATGAATGCTTGTTCTCGATCATTGCCCTGTGCATACAGGGAAACGATCAGCTGATGAACAAGCAAATACTCGTTCATTGGCTCATCGTATAGTTTATGCTGCACAAAGTATTATTGTTGTCGGCAGCGCATCTCCCTGTGCAAACATGATGTAAATGCATGGGAACTATTGATCGTAGTAAGATCGCTCGTCCCCATACGTTACTGATTATAGCTCCTTGTGAAAATAGCAAACGAGGACCGATCACCGAGCTGTCTCATTGATCAGTGCTCAATTTTACGGCCCATATTGGCCAGTGTAAAAGGATCCTAAGCTCCAAGGGTAAAATGGAATGGGAAGTGGTTTTACCAAACATAAAGGAGAAAGATGTGAAGTCGTCTTTTGAGCACACACCACACATGGAGAAACATATTTTTGGATAGTCTTCGTAAAGCTTGTCCACCAAAAGGAAAGGAAAAGTAGTTATTTTTAATGTCTAAATGACTAGACAGCTTAAAATAATGTACTTATTTAAGAACATAAAGTCGTACTGTTTCTGGTACATACAAACAACGAAGTCGCACCCAGAATCCGTCTTTGAAGAAGAGATTGATATTCCTTAGAGGATAATTTCTATCCACTCAGAAAATGCATTATTTTTATTGCTAGCAGTTCTTTATTTCTGATATCATAGTTCTTTTCAGATAAGGACATCTGACAAGAAGAATAAGCACAAGGTGGCAACATGTTGTCTCTTGACCGCTGTGACAGGACTGCCCCTACTGCATCAACTTCAACAGTGAAAGGTAACTCTGGATTTGGATGAATTAATATGGGCGTTCATTAGAGATGAGCGAATCGGTTCTACAATAATTGAATTCGGTCAGAATTTACCAAAAATTTCATATTCGACTAAATCCTAAACATTGGGGTTTATGGAGCGCGAAACATGGCAAAATGGCAACCGTGGGTGCACACTTACTAATACATGGATTTTAGAAGATCAGCCCCGATGTCTTCCTCTGTGATGCACCAGCCCCTTATTAGTACAGACTTCCCCACAGACAGTACAGTGCTCCCATCCTAAACATAGGAGCTGAGGGAGGGTCATGTGGCCAGGCACCTCCATCAACGGCCTCCATTGAATAACACTGCACTTGGCACTGCACATGTGCTACTTACCCTTACCATGAGCAGTGTTATTCAATAAAGGCCGCTGAGTGATGTGCATGGTCACATGCATCTATATGAGCGCCTATTTTGGAACGGTAGCGTCGTACAGTCTGTGGAGAAGACTGTACTAGCAAGAGAGTCTGGCATGAATTTTCAGAGCTATTGGGACACTTGCGATTCACGGAAAACGTATTTGAACCAAATGGAATCGGACGGCCGATTTGATAAAATTTAATGAAAGCATCTGGAGCTTCAGGTTTCCAAATAAAGTCCACATTCTTCATTGTGAGTTGAGTGATTGGTCATACAGCATGATCTTGGAGAAGTGTCAAATTAACTTTCTCTAGAAGTTAGCCAATTTGGTTGAATTTAATGAAAGCATCTTGGGGAAATCTCAAATGAACTTTCTGTAGAAGTTAGCAAAACCAATAAATCTCTGAACTTTCTTATTCATTTTTTGGGGTTGGCCAATCAACAACAGCATTCATTTTACTAGGTTGTATGCTCAGTCCTCCTGGAAATCTAATACCCAAGAAATAGATTTGCAGGCAGTTTAAACTCACATTTGTCAAGTTTAATGTATAAGCAATGTTCTTGAAGTCATTGTAGTATGGTGCAAACATGCTGGTGATGCTTCTCAAGATTGTCTGAAAAAATAAAAAAATCACCCAGGAAATTGATCCAATAAGTCCCGGAATACATTGATAAAATGTTAGAAAGTGGCTGGGGCATTACAAAGCTGAAAAGACATTGCAAGATACTCAAAGTTTCTATACCGTGTCCTGAAGGCAGTCTACCATTCATCCCCAGGACAGATTCGAACAAGGTTATATGCTCCTCTTAGATCAAGCTTAGCTAATATTTTAGCTGTATGAAGCCTTTCAAGTAATTCTGGAATTAAAGGGAGAACATATCATTTTTTAACTGTGAAGTTATTAAGCTCCCTATAGTCAATGCAAGGACGTGAGGTGAAATCTTTCTTCTCAACAAAGAACAAAGGTGCTCCAGCAGATGAGGATGGCTGGATAAATCCTTTTTTAAATTCCAATCCAAAAATGTGCATAAGGCTTTTAGTTCTGACCCAGAAAGAGAGTAGATATGACCAAAGGTATATGCTCCGGTTAACAGTTCTATTAGGCAGTCAAATGAACGATGTGGAAGAAGCTTATCTGCATTCATTGTATTACAGACATCCTGAAAATTTTCATAATGTGGAAGCAATGTGTCAGAACGAAAACAGAATGTACATAGCAATAGACATACTTGTAAGTGGTTTTTATCTACAGTACATTCTCTATTTTACCCTGGATGTTTTTGTAGCTTTTGGACCTTGTAAGGTTATGTTCACACGAGGGCGTCCGTAACGGCTGAAATTACGGGGATGTTTCAGTCTGAAAACATCCCCGTAATCTCAGCCGTAACGGCATGTGCAGGCGCTTGAACACCGCGTCCATTACGGACGTAATTGGCGCTGCTATTCATTGGAGTCAATGAATAACGGCTCCAATTACGGCCAAAGAAGTGACAGGTCACTTCTTTGACGCGGGCGTCTATTTACGCGCCGTCATTTGACAGCGGCGCGTAAATTACGCCTCGTGTGAACAGACAAACGTCTGCCCATTGCTTTCAATGGGCAGATGTTTGTCAACGCTATTGAGACGCTATTTTCAGACGTAATTCGGGGCAAAAACGCCCGAATTACGTCCGTAAATAGGCCGTGTGAACATACCCTAACAAGGAAAACATTTTCTTTTTTTGTTTGAGGTGTAATTCAAAGTACTATAGATATGCAGTCGAAATGCATGTAAAAAGAAGGCATTGAGATCCAAGATCAGTAAATGCTTTAGAGAAGCAAACGAAGCCCCCTGATATGCAGGTATGTTACAAGTTATTGATCAAAAAATCCTGCTGAGATAAGATTCAGTGAATGTTCAAAGACCAAATTTCTTTCATTGGAGAAGATCCTTCATTTTATATAGTGCTATTCTCCCCAGTTGTACTCTTAGGGTATGTGCACACACACTAATTACGTCCGTAATTGACGGACGTATTTCGGCCGCAAGTCCCGGACCGAACACAGTGCAGGGAGCCGGGCTCCTAGCATCATAGTTATGTACGACGCTAGGAGTCCCTGCCTCGCTGCCGGACAGCTGTCCCGTACTGTAATCATGTTTTCAGTACAGGACAGTAGTTCCACGGAGTAGCAGGGACTCCTAGCATCGTACATAAGTATGATGCTAGGAGCCCGGCTCCCTGCACTGTGTTCGGTCCACTACTTGCGGCCGAAATACGTCCGTAAATTACGGACGTAATTAGTGTGTGTGCACATACCCTTACTCTTGTGTACCAACATTGAAGGTTTGGTTGTTTGTTTGTTTTTTTGTGAGATAAAAGTGCATGGGATGATGTAAACAGTAGAAAAAGAAATTCTCATCCAGATTTCATAGCCTTCTAAATGTATGGAATCCATGGTTTATTAACACATAGCCGCACCAGTCAGTAACTGTACGTCCTGGCGAGAGGTTACATCCCCCACCAGGATGTACAGTTACTGAACCGTTGCCGGAGCTCACTGTTCTGCAGACAGTGTCCGTGAATCAGGAGATTAGCTATCCACGACAGCTGACACTCACCTGTCACAGGAAATGGATCCATCATAGCAGTCCATTGCTGTATAGATCCACCGATCACAGTGTATTTATGTCTAAAACGGTTCCATGTACAGTAAAGTCCGGGAACGGTAACTACAATGTCCTATCCCATCTCCCATGTGACCGGCAATGGACCAATAGCAGCGGTCCATTGCCGGCAATCGCTGTGATTAGTGGGTCTGTTCACCACCAATCACAATGCGTTTTTTTCCCAGGGTGGGTGAAAAACACAGATGACAGGCTCTGATCTCTTAGTTGGTGAAGTAAAGTAGAAGAGATCAGAGCCTGTGCCGTATTTGTCTTCCCCTCAGTGTAAAAAAAAAGCATTCATTAACCCCTTCCACCCTTCTCATCACCTGCTCCCTGTTCCCAGTGTCTGATCCCACCACCCCCCATTGTATAAGTGGACATTTTTTATTATTTCTTTCTCATCATACCTCACAAAAAAAAAAGATTTAGATCTTCAGTAGTTGTCTAGCTCATCTATGTCAATTCGTCACGTCAGTTGTCAGTTAGTCAACATCAATCAGTCAGCGTCAGTATAATACCATGCGAAAAAGCAAAATCTGGTACAAGAAATTGGCAGTGCACCTTGTCCAGATGGCACTATACCATACATTGTTAATTTACTGGAAAACTGGCCACCCGGGTACAAACTCGGAGTGCCAAGAAAAGCGTATTCCCATTTTTTTGCTTGGAGACAAGGTGGGGCAGATTTCGGCTCTTCCAAGTAATGTTTCCCGAATTGTTTCTGGGCAGTACTTTCCTAGTGAAGTGCCTGCCCCACGAAAAAAAAAAGCAAGCTTGCCATGTCTGCACAAAAAGGGTATCTGAAAGGATACCATATATCAGTGCAACACTTGTCCATCCAAACCCGGACTCTGCATGAAAGACAGCTTCTGCATCTACCACACCTCCCTGGATTAAAATTGTGCTACTTATCAATCTGGTCTTTTACCCATTTTTAAAATTGGACACTGAATAAAACCCTATAACAAAAGTAAACATTCTCATTATACCCCTAGATGAATACCTAATACTTTAGCAAATGTGTATGATCTGCACAATTTTTTTAGGCCTATGCTGGTGCCCAAAAATCATCCAGGTAAAAGTAAGGCCTCAAAATCCTTGTGGTGCTCCTTCACTTCCAGGCTATGTGTCCAGACAAAATATTTAGACCACTTTGGGTGGTCCAATAAATGTTGAGTTGCTTTCCTTCACTTACATGTTCTGTGTCTGAAAAATCTGTCCTATAAATGATGCATTTGTGAAAAATGGTACATTTTATTTTTCATGCCAGATTTCCACTAAGTTCAACAAAAAAACTATGGGGTCATAAAAGTGATCACACTCCTAGATAAATTCTTTGAGGGGTGCAGTTTACAAAATGTGGTCTCTTCTTGTGGGTTTCCACTGTACTGGTACCTCAAGAGCTCTGCAAACGTGACCTAGCACCCGGAAACCATTCCAGCAAAATGTTTGCTCCAAATGGCCTTCCCTTCTGAACCCTGCTTATTAACACATAGTTACATAGTTACATAGTTAGTACAGCTGAAAAAAGACACATGTCCATCAAGTTCAACCAAGGGACGGGAAAAGGGAAGGAAAAAATGTCTACACATAGGAGCTAATACTTTTTTGTTCTAGGAAATTATCTAACCCTTTTTTAAAGCTATCTACTGTCCCTGCTGTGACCAGCTCCTGTGGTAGGCTATTCCATAGATTCACAGTTCTTACAGTAAAGAAGGCTTGTCGCCTCTGCAGGTTGAACCTTTTTTTCTCCAGATGGAGGGAGTGCCCCCTTGTGGGGTATTTGCATAATCAATAGACATTTTTCAGAAAAAAATGTCGATTTTCATGCCCTAATTTTAATAAATAAAAAAAAAACCTGCGGGGTCAAAATGCTAACTATACCCATAGATAAATTCCATGAGGAGTGTAGTTTCCCAAATGGGGGGTTTCCACCGTTTTGTCACCACAAGACCTCTTCTAACCTAACATGGTGCCCAAAATATATTGTAATAAATATTTGTCCCCAAAATCCACTGGGTGCTCTTTTACTGTTATAATTAAAATTATAAGCCTTGTAACATCCTAGAAAAATAAAGGGACGTTCAAAAAATGATGGAAACTTAAAGTAGATATATGGTAATTGTTAACTACTAACTATTTGAAGGCTATTACTATCTGTTTTACAAGCAGATACATTTAAATGTAGAATCTTTTTTGCAAATTTTCTCTAAATTTTTATTTTTCACAAATAAGCACTGAATGTATCGACCAAATTTGACCATAAACATAAAGTACAATGTATCACAAGAAAACAATCTCAGAATCACTTGGATAGGTAAAAGCATTCCAAATTTATTACCACATAAAGTAACAAAAATCGGCTATGTCCACATGGCCAAAACAGGCTGTGTCCTCAAGGGGTTAAAGTAACACTCCAGGCAAAACTGTAAGATCATGTTATGAATGGTACAAAGCCTGAGTAGTTGTGGATAACAAAAGGATTGTCTCTTTGGTGTTCTTTGAATCCCTGTGTCATGCACCACCCTCATGTTTTGTACCAGGTATAGCATGGTGTTACAGTTTTGCCTGAAGTGTTCCTTTAAGACTACTCTGTCAGATCCCTTTCTGGGATTTGGATTTTTTGTTAAGATTCATTGGTATACCTGTCTTTTTCTTTGGGGTAAATGATAAATATAAAATTAATCTCTTGTGGTCTTATTTATCCATTAATCTGGTTAACTGTGTTTATTGTATTAGAGTTGTATATAACGATGATTTAGGAAGTTGACACATATGGTCCCATGTGTAGTGGAATGTGTGATAGGATTAAACTATAAGCCCTCGTGTACACTGGAGACCACTCCACAAAACATTTTATGCTTTTCACTAATGTAAGTTTATGGTGTCCTGTACCTTAAATGGGTTGTCCAGACATTTTTTAAATGACCTATATTTAGGATAGGTCATTAATATCAGATCGGTGGGGGTCCGACTCCCGACACCCCCACTGATCAGCTGATTGATAGGGTAACGGCCTTTTCACAGTCTACAGGCAGAGTGCCATACACATCCGGATCGGCTATGCCTGGGGTTGCAGTTACTGTCCCATTCAAGCTAACAGGATTGAGCTTCAATCCCAGGCACAGCCGCTACTGATGTGTATGGGGCTGTGCCTGGTAAATATTGAAGAGGCCAGCGTTACGAACTCCACAGCCCCTTCAGTCAGCCGATCGGGAGGGGGTGCCATGAGTCGGACCCCCAACGATTTGATATTGATGACCCATCCTAAGAATAGGTCATCAATAAAAAAAATGCGGACAACCCTATTAAAAATAAAGCCTATAGCCCTTTTCCTGCCATGGACCTAAGACTCATGTACTGAACAGAAGAACCACAAATAGGCTCAAAATATCAGTCAGTTTTTAGTAAATTGTAAGTCAAACACTTGAACTTTCATGTAATTTTTTTTTAAAAACAAAGAAAAAAATACTAATTGACCACCATATGAGGGCTTGTCTTTTGCGGAACAAGTTGTAGTTTTTTATGTCACCATTTATTGTACCGCATAATGTACTGAGAAACTGAAAATTCTTTGTGGTGGTCAAATGTTAAAAAACAGTGATTGCGCCATTTTTTGGGGGGTTTATTTTTTACAGCGTTCATTACACGGTAAAAACAACATGTTCACTTTATTCTATCGGTTGACACGATTACGGCGATATCAAATTTCAATGTTTTTTTATGTTTTACCACTGTTATAAATAAAAAACAATTTGTTAAAAAATCAAATTGTTTGGTGTCGCCACATTCTGAGAGCCATAATTTGTATTTTTCCATCGATTGAGACGTGTGAGGGCTTATTTTTTGCAGGGCGAGCTGTAGTTTTTATTGGTACTATTTTGGTGTACATGCAACTTTTTGATAACTTTCTATTCCATTTTTTTGGGAGCTAAGGTGACCAAAAAAAAAGCAATTTGGGCATTGTTTTTTTTGTTTTTTTTACAGCATTCGCAGAGACAGTTAAATATTGTTATATTGTAATAGTTTGTACTTTTAGGAACGCGGCAATATCAGTTATGTTCACTATATTTTTTTCTAACATTAGTTTAGGGAAAAAATGGGAAAAGGAGGTTTTCGTTTGAACTTTTAACCAATTCCCGACGGTCCATTGTATATTCACGTTGGCACTTGCTGGGCTCTTTGCAGCCCCGACGTGAATTCTCAGTGGGTGTTAAAAGCGAGATCTGGTGTCTCAGAATAGTGGTGACACCAGGATCACGCTGTTAACCCCTACCTCTGGTCGCGGAGGCATGATCGGGGCCTGATTGGATCATGTGATTGCAGGGAAAGTTTGTTGTAGCAACAAACTGGAAAGCTTGTTGCTACAACAAACTTTCCCGGGGACCGATTGCGGGTGCTGCCATCGATTGTCATGGCAAAACTAGAGGCCATACAACGGCCTCCAGGTCTGCCATGCACGGAAGCCTATGACGACCAGCCGGAGGCTGGTCCTTATAGGCTTCCTGTCAGTGTGACTCTCAGCATCACACTGACCGTTTATAATACATTGCACTACCTAGGTAGTGTAATGTATTATAGCAGCTATCAGTGCTGCAAATCTTCAAGTGAAAAAAGTAAAAACTAAAAAAAAGGTAATAAAACTGTTTTACAAAAGTCTAATATAGAATAAAAAGTTATCAAAAAATCGCATAGCTATTTTGACTGAAAAATAAAAAAGTTATGGCTCTCAGAATATGGTGACACAAAAAAAAATATTTTATAGAAAAGTGATTCTATTGCGCAAACACCACAAAACATTAAAAAAAACCTATATACACATGGCATCGCCTATATCGTACCGACCCGCAGAATAAAGTAAAATCTCGTTTATAGAGCACAGTGAACACTGTAAAAAAAAAAGCACAAAAAACATTGTCAGAATTTATGTTTTTTTGTCACATTGCTTGCCAAAAAATCCAATAAAAAGTGATCAAAAAATCACATGTGGGGGATGGAGCTTGCCGCGCTACGAGATGGCTGTGTGATCCCGGCGCTCCTCACACACTCACTGAACCCACAGCTTTACACCAGACAAATTGCCTAACCATGGTTAAAACAATGAAAGATAAGATCAAGGACTCTCACGGGACTCCGGGGCAGCTGAAACCTCATCAGGAGATGGATAAATTCTTTGGTAAGCGGCCGTCTTCACCGGCGGGAAAATCCTAGGGCTTATCTGAAAAAAGACACTTTTGCAAGCCCTTAATCCGGTCATGAAAGAGCTGTCTGACATTAAAACTGATATGCATCAAATAGGTCACAGAGTGCTGGCCCTGAAGGAGGCTCATGCTACCGCTCTTCTCCACAGTTCCTCCGTGCTCGCGGTGGTGATTATACACCAGACGCACTTGAATAATCTGTATACGCATTTGGAGAATCAGGAAAATCGCAATAGACGGAGAAATATTCGTCTGCGGGGACTTCCGGAGTCGGTGGCATACGATTCCTTGCAAGGTACTGTTACCCTCCTCTATTATTATTGAGAGAGTTCATAGAGCCTTGCAGCCAAAACCGGCCACAAATGAACCCCCCAGAGATGTTATATGCGAGATATTAAGTTTTGTGCATACAGCAGCCATTTTGAAAGCAGCTCGGGAGACACAAGAAATTTCGCATGAGGGTGTGAAAATATTGCTATTTCAGGATCTTGCTTGCGTGCTAACAAATTGCCAGTCCGCTGGCTGTTTACCTTTGGTTTGGCAACCATTAAAGATGGTAAGCAGATCACGATTCGTACCCCAGAAGATTTGAATACTGCATGGCACAAATTGGACATATCCCCAATTGATGTCCCTTCTTGGATGCCTGTGGCAACTTCGTCAGCGAAATCCCCTAAGAGTAAAAGGCGCTTTCATCATAAAAATGACACTTGAGTACTTCTTAGAATCACCTTATTTCTGGCTTTTGGAGTGCCCGAGTCAGTGGTGTTGCTGATTTCGGGGTGTTTTTGCACCCTGTGTGGGTCTTACCATGTTATCTATTTTTTCATTGCCTCTTTCTTTTCTTTTAATTGTTTAACTATGTGAGCTCAAGTTAGGGTCCTGTTCACATTGATCTAGAATTTACATATGCTTGGTCCTATATTTTGGATGTGTGTATATATGCATATATATATGTGAAATTCCTAAACTGTTTTCCTTTTCTTTCCTCTTCCCCTTCCCCCTCCTCTCTTCCCTCCCAACCAGAACCAATTTTTCACGTGTATGATGCATACCAAACATTTCTAGAATTTATGTAACTTTTTATGCCAATGTTTGCTTGTTGTGTTGTCTATAAGTTCTACTACATTATCCCATCTTATTCATGGGTTTAGTGAGTGTATGCCATGCCATGGCAACTTTTCCTCCCCCCCCCCCCCACCCGGCTAAAGTTATGTTGGGTGTATGCCTATTACAGACTCTCATCTCCTTTGTGCGGGATACATAGGAGGTTTCTTTTGATTTTTATTTGTTTTATCCTCTTACATGTTTTGTCTATTTCTGTTTATATTATTGTGTCTCTCAGTCGTAGCTCTCTACTTCAAGTCTCCGATTAGTTTTCTGATAATCCCTCTACATGTCTCGCATATGGGTAAACTGACGTTTTGTTTCTTCAATGTGAAGAGCTTGAACTCCCCTAGGAAGAGATCTAGGGTATGGGGATCGCTTAGATTACTTAAGCCTGATATCCTGATTTTACAGGAAACCCACTTTCGGCCTCATCATATTCCTAAACTGCCTACACATCAATACTCACAGTGGTACCATAGCACATATTCTTCTAAATCAAGGGGGGTATCAGTAGCTATACATAAAGATGTTCCTTTTCGGGTGGTAGATTCACTGATTGACCCTTCGGAGGGGTACATTTTCTTAAAGCACAGTAGAAGGAAGTCGGCACCACTCTCAATCCTCACAGCATGAAACAGGCAGATAGATGCAAGTGGAATCAGGGTTTTTCTCATTTAGGCAAACTTCGGGCGGTGCTCAGCATAAAAACAGACGGTCTTGTAGTATAATATAGATGAAAGAAATGAAAATGCGGCACTCACCCGTTTGCAAATCTTCTTAACTTTATTGTGTCACCTTGGCGAGGGTAAAAGCATTACAGGGAGGACAGCTAGTTGTAGGTTACAGCCTGTTTCGCGCTGGAGATCGCGCTTCTTCTGACCTAGTAAGTCACTGCTGAAGGCGTTCTTTTAAACTGCCAACAGCTGTAGCTTCCATAGTAACGCATGTAGCAACAGTGAACAGCTTCTGGAACACACCCCTTTATGTTAATTTCTTTTCACAGAGCAAGCATCACTTTTACCTTTCAAGGAAAAGGGCTCCATTCACACCTTATTCTGACTGAAGGCCGCAAAGAAGCAAAACTTCCATCACGGACACATCAGACAACGATAGGCGAGTAAGATTTTTTTAAAAATATGTACATATATATGTAGATTAATTAGAATGGAACCTTTTGATGAATTATCGGGGGATGGAGCAAAGAACTGTATTCAATTAAATACACTATAAATAAATAGTTGTATCCTTACATAGCCATTTTTGTTTGTACACCATAATGGATATGATATAGGAAGCCGTTCATTGTTCCTTTACAGAAAGCATAGTTACACTGTTGTACACATAAGTGAGGATTAAAAGCAACACATACATCATATGCGTGGCAAATTAAAAACAAAAACTATAAACACAAATATAAAGATTGTTATAGAAAGACTGCCCGGCCGTCCAATAGTTTCGGGGGTAGGCTCTTTAACCGAGCCCCTCTCTAAATATATTGACTGGCTACTGAGGCCCTTACTAAAAAGTATTCCATCATACATTAAAGATACTAACGAGTTTTTGAATGTTGTTAGGAATTTTTCATGGGAAAAAGATTTCTACCTCACGTCTATAGACGTTGAAAGTCTCTACACCAGAATCCCTCACGACATAGGTGTAGATACAGTGAAAAGAGTTCTCTCCTTAGCTAAGAAGAGTGAAAATGTCATCTCTTTTGTCAGTGAAGGTTTAGATTTTATCCTCACACATAATGCCTTTAAATTTAATGATAAATGGTATATACAAAATAACGGAAAAGCCATGGGAACCCCAGTAGCTTGTACGTTGGCTAATATTTTTTTAGGGGTTTTTGAGGATAGATATATCATTACACATTTTTATCCATTCCTAACTAAGATTTAATTATTTGTCAGATTTGTTGACGATATTTTTATGGTTTGGTCCGGTACAAAATCAGAATTCGAACTTTTTGTCACATACTTGAATGATTCGAATAAAATGAACATGAAGTTTACAAGTAAAATTGACCCTGTGGAGTTAGACTTTCTTGACGTAAAATTAACAATCAAGGGGAATATATTACATACGGAAGGTTTTAGGAAACCAACTGCTACAAATTCTTTACTATGTTATGATAGTTTCCACCCCCTACACGTCAGGAAAGCAATTCCATTTGGTCAATTTATAAGGCTAAGACGCATAAATGACACAGATGAATCTTTTCTTAAACAGGCAAACGCCCTAAAAAAACGATTACTAGAAAGAGGTTTCCCGCCTGATATATTAAATAAAGCCATGAATACTGCATTCATGAAAAATCAGAACGATTTGTTAAAACCAAAGAAATATAAAAATAGGAATGAAAAGGAGGGAAAAAGATTCATCTTTACTTTCAAATATACTGGTCAAGCACAAATCATCAAAAATGCGATTTATAAATATTGGCATTTAATCGAAGAAGATTCAAGTCTGAGAAATATAGCCATAAAAAAACCTTTGATCTCGTTCAGACGAAGTAACACACTAAAAGACAATCTAGTACATAGTAGATTTTCTGAAATTAAACATAATTGGCTTGACAAACAAATCCCGAAAGGGAACCATCGATGTGGAAATT
Organism: Rhinoderma darwinii; assembly: GCF_050947455.1. Classification (NCBI taxonomy): domain Eukaryota; kingdom Metazoa; phylum Chordata; class Amphibia; order Anura; family Rhinodermatidae; genus Rhinoderma; species Rhinoderma darwinii. The sequence continues at coordinate 340,235,023 of NC_134689.1, forward strand.
GCGCCTTCTGCAGGTTTAACCTCCAGGCAAAAATATTGAATTTTGGGGGTATCACACAAAAAATAGAACAATTTATTAGTTGCAAAACTAAATTCGTAGTCTATATCATTTTTTGTCCTTGTGGACTATTTTATATAGGAAAAACCATCAGATGCCTATATGTTAGATTCAGAGAACACTGTAAATCTATAACAACAAATGAGGGAGCTCCCAGATTAATCCACCATATGAATAAAGCCCATGGTGGAGACTCTAATCTATTCAGGTTCGCAGGTATTGAACATGTCCCAATTCCTGAAAATGGGGGGGATAGACACAGGATATTATTGAGAAAAGAATCAGGATGGATTATCCGTACCAATGCAATGGGACCTGCCGGCCTAAATGATAAAAATGACATGGCAGTCTTTCTATAACAATCTTTATATTTGTGCTTATAGTTTTTGTTTTTAATTTGCCACACATATGATGTATGTGTTGCTTTTTATCCTCACTTATGTGTACAACAGTGTAACTATGCTTTCTGTAAAGGAACAATGAACGGCTTCCTATATCATATCCATTATGGTGTACAAACAAAAATGGCTATGTAAGGATAAAACTATTTATTTATAGTGTATTTAATTGAATACAGTTCTTTGCTCCATCCCCCGATAATTCATCAAAAGGTTCCATTCTAATTAATCTAAATATATATGTATATATTTTTTTTTAAATCTTACTCGCCTATCGTTGTCTGATGTGTCTGTGATGGAAGTTTTGCTTCTTTGCGGCCTTCAGGTCAGAATAAGGTGTGAATGGAGCCCTTTTCCTTGAAAGGTAAAAGTGATGCTTGCTCTGTGAAAATAAATTAACATAAAGGGGTGTGTTCCAGAAGCTGTTCACTGTTGCTACATGCGTTACTATGGAAGCTACAGCTGTTGGCAGTTTAAAAGAACGCCTCCAGCAGTGACGTACTAGGTCAGAAGAAGCGCGATCTCCAGCGCGAAACAGGCTGTAACCTACAACTAGCTGTCCTCCCTGTAATGCTTTTACCCTCGCCAAGGTGACACAATAAAGTTAAGAAGATTTGCAAACGGGTGAGTGCCGCATTTGCATTTCTTTCATCTACATTTTCTTAAAGGGTCACATCTCCAACATGAAATTTATGATTGCAACGTTGTATGCTCCTAACGTAGGACCGTTCAAATGGTTAAGATCTACTCTTAATTGACTTAATTCCTTTAAGGATGGTCATGTTATCTTCGGAGGAGATCTTAATATATCCATGGATCATCCACTGGACTCCACCTCCCCTAATACGTCTGTTTCTTCAACGGCTATTCGTACACTTAAATTGTTATTGTCCCGTATGGGGTTGGTGGACGCCTGGAGGGTCAAACACCCTGCGGTTAAGGATTTCACTTTTTATTCTCCTCCCCATGCTACATATCATAGACTTGTTTACTTGTTTGTTCCTGGGTCTATGCTGTCTATCCTGCAACATGTTGAGATTGGAAATATCACTGTGTCGGATCATGACCCGGTTTCTCTAGTTCTAGACTTACACGTTTTTCCTTGTAGAGAATGGATTTGGAGATTGAATAACACTATAATTGCGCAAGTGGATTGCTTCTAAATTGGAGGCTTTTGTCCATGGGGAATTTATTGCGCTGGCCTCTAGGCTTAAAAGACAGAGGATGGATAAAATTAATGACTTGCTTTCCAACAAATCTCACATCGAAACTTCGCACAAAAGGACGGGCTCTATTTCGGAGTATAGGGATCTTTGTTCCCTCCGTCAAGAGCTCAAGGATCTTCTTAATTTTAAGACTGCTAAAGCTCTCCAAACTGCCCGTAGTCAGACCTATCTTCATGGGGACAAGGGGTCCAAATTGATGACTCGATTGATCTGACAACGACAGTCTCAGACATTCATAAACGCCATAGTAAATGCTCAGTGACTTAGGGTCACCTCTACTCCTCTCATAGCTAAAGCTTTTCAGGCTTTCTACTCATTCCTATATAACTTGGGTAGCTCTTCCGAGGGGATCTTTATTTCACCTCAGGACAGGAGGGGGAAGGTGGAGGAATTCCTTTCCTCCATTCTCACACTTAAATTGTCTGGTCTAGATCATTCCCAGCTTTTGTCCTCATTCACTGTAGAGGAAGTGGAAAAGACATTAGACTCTATTCCATCGGGTAAAAGCCCAGGTCTTGATCGCCTGCCCATTTCCTTTTATAAAAAATGTAGGCATCTCTTACTCCCCAGATTTACAGAGGTCTGTAATTCCCTGCTCTCGGGATCCCCCCTTCCCAACCAATCTCTGGAAGCATTTATCACAATACTTCCTAAGGAGGGTAAGGATCTTGAGCGGTGCGGAAGTTGTAGACGTATTTCGCTCTTAAACTGTGATTTAAAATGGTGGGTCAAACTTCTGGCCAATCGTATCAAACCACTTTTACCCCAACTGGTGGAAGATGAACAGGTGGGTTTTGTAAAGGGCAGAGAGGGTAGTCATAATATCAGTAGAATATTACATTCTATCTATCATGTGAAGCAGCAAAAACGTTTGATGGTCTTGCTGGGTGCTGATGCCGAGAAGGCCTTTGACAGGGTTTGTTGGGAGTACATGAAAGCCACTTTAATTTAATGTAATTTTCCTCCTCCATTTATTGAAGCTATTTTTTTCCTGTATAGATCACCCTCAGCCAGACTTCAAATTAATGGTACCTTGTCAGAGCCTTTTGCTATATTTAACGGGACTAGACAGGGTTGTCCCTTATCCCCTTCTTTGTTCGTTCTTATGATGGAAGCTCTTCTTTCTAAGTTCAGACAAACTGAGGGCATACGGGGTCTCCAATTGGGTAATCATACACAGAAATTGGCTGCTTTTGCGGACGATTTGTTACTGTGGAGGCATTCCCTCTGATATTAGATATATTTAGTCAGTTTGGACTGATCTCTAATTTTAAAATTAATTGTGAAAAGTCAGAAGCACTAGGCATTTCCCTCCCCATGACTCAACTCTTAAAACTTAAAACCATTGCTCCTTTTAAATGGCCCTCTACTGCTATCAAATATTTGGGGGTGATGATCCCGGCTGATACCACTAAACTTTACTCCTTGAATTTTGCCCCCCTTCTTCCGAAAATGAAAAAAATCCTTTCCCAACTCAGAATTCCCTATTTATCTTGGATAGGCAGAAAGAACTTGTTGGCTACTTATGTGCTTCCCAAAAACCTGTATACTTTGCAGAGTCTACCTATTGATCTCCCATCCAGTTTCTTTAATAATTTGAAAAGTATTTTTATTCGTTTCTTATGGAATGGGAAACATTCTAGGATAGCATACAGATTTCTTATCCTTAAAAAAGAGAAGGGTGTCATGGCATTGCCGGATTTGAGAACTTATTATGAAGCTATTCAACTATTGCGTTGGGCACAATTAGCTAATCCTTCACTTAAAAGAATCTATCTAGATATTGAACGGGAGGTCCTCTCGGAAGAGCTGCTACCTTTGTTGTGGGTTAAACTTCCTCTTCCCTCGAAGGGGATACTGGTCAGTGATTTAACTAGGGGTATGCTTAAAAAGTGTCAGAAGTCACCGGCTCTGACCTTGGCCACGGGGCAACTCTCTTCTTTAGCTCCCTTGGGGGTACTTCCTTTCTATACTGATGGGACTACAACTATTAACTCCTCGTTATTGCCTTTACTCAATGTTTTGACAATTAATGATGTTGCTAAATATCCAACCGCCCCAGATTTGAATTCTCTTTTGATGCTGCTACCTGGTACTAGTCTGCCTGATTCTTCATTGACTTTCCTACATACACATGATTTTAATTCAACATGTTGCAAGTTTAACAATACCCAACCCTCCCCTTACCCTGATCCGACTTGGTTAGAAAACGATACAATTTTACCTTCACTATCTTCTAAACCATTATCCACCATGTATAAGGGTCTTCTTCTTTATCTTACCCCGTTGAAACTCCCCTTTTTGGTGGAATGGGAGATGGAATTAGGTGTTACATTGTCTGAGAAGGAGGTGTTGCTTGTGTTGTCTCGTAGGCATGTTTTTTCACGCCGTGTGAAATACCAGGAAAATTCTTATAAACTAGTCTCCAGATGGTATTGCACTCCGGTTTATCTTCATAAATTGCACCTCATACCCACAGATTTATGTTGCAGATGTTTCCAAGCCGTGGGGTCGCTTTCGCACATTTGGTGGTCTTGTTCTAGGATTGTAAACTTCTGGACCCAGGTTGAAAGGGCCATTAAGGATGTTACGGGTAGGGAAATACGACTTGATCTTAAATTTATACTGCTGTGGTTGCCTACATCTGAATTGAATCCGTCAAAAAAGGGTTTGATCGCATTTATGATAGCCACAGCAAAAATGTTGATTCCATTGAGATGGGGATATACTGATCCTCCCTCGATTGAGCACTGGTGGGCCAAGATGCATCAACTCCATAGGTTGGAGGAACTAGTGGGATGGAGTACTTTCACAAGAGATTCTTTCCTTTGTACTTGACAGCTTTGGAGAGATTTTCTGTCAAAATGATGGAGTTTGGGGGATTTATATATGTTCCTTCGTATTCCTTCCTTTTGATTATGGGCTTTACTTATGTGTATAATTCATAAGTTTTTGTTTATGTATTCTCTTCATGACAATCTTACATCATGGTTTCATATATGTACCCGACTGCACTTTGGAGACTGATAATATTCCTCGTATTATTTCCTTCTGTTTCTGAGAGATTATAAATGATTGTAGTTTTTTTGCTGTTGTATGTCTATGTTTTGTGTTTTATGTGAGTTCCTTGGTACCTGCAGGTCCTAATATTCTTGGATTTTCTAAATAACTGGTCATTGGATATGAATGTCTAATATCGTATTTACTTTATGGGTCTCAGTCTTTGTATCTTTCATTGCCTGTAACTTCTTTCAGATTGTTATTTTTTGTGATTGACTATAACTATGCCCGATGGAACTTGCATTGTCATTGTCTGTTCTTGTTATTTCAAAATTAATAAACATAGAATTAAAAAAAAATCCCAAACAATCACATGTACCCTAAAATTGTACCGATGATAACTACAGATTGTATCGCAACAAATAAGCCCTCACACAACTCCGGTGGAGAAAAAATAAAAATGTTCTGGCTCTCAGAATATAGCGACAGAAATTGTGTAGAGTGTTCCAAAAGCGGATAAGATTGGGCACCATTTATCAGTGCGACACTGGCCACATATCTATGAATTATTATTTATTTGCTGCATTATTATACCCTCGTATTATGCCCTGATGTTCTCTGTCCAGCTCACATATGTCCCCACATTATAAACTGAAATACCAGCAAAACCCAAAACAGAACTATTACCAAGCAAAATCTGCGCTCCAAAAGCCAAATGCGCTCCCTCGCTTCTGAGCCCTACAGCGTGCCCAAACACCAGCTTATGTCCACATTTTATACCCGGGAGAACCCGCTCAAGATTGTATGAGGTATTTGTCTCAGTGGCACAAACTGGGCACAACATATTGTGCCTTAAAATGGCATATCAGTGGAAAATTTTAATTTTCACTTTGCACCATATGCTGCGCATTAACCCCTTCGCGCACCACAACTTAATAGCATGTCGTGGTGAAGAGGGTTATATATGGAGCGGGCTCATGCGCTGAGCCGGCTCCATATGCTGCAAGTGTCAGCTGTGTATTACAGCTGACACCCGGGACTAATGGACAGAAACCGCGATCGCGCTGTTACAGGAGCCTGTAAAAATTACATTATACTGCAATACATTAGTATTGCAGTGTATTGTACCAGCAATCTAATGATCGATGGTTCAAGTCGCCTAGGGGGACTAATAAAATGTGTAAAAAAAAAAAGTAAATAAAGTTATTATTAGTAAAAAAATTATATAATATATTGAAAGTTAAAAAAAACCTCCCTTTCCCATTTTTCCTCTAAAGTAATGTAAAAAAGAAACAAAATTGGTATCGCTGCATCCGTAAAAGTCCGAACTATTACATTATACCATTATTTAACTCACACGGTGAACGCTGTAAAAATAAAAAATGTAAAACTCCAAAATCGCTGTTTTTTGGTCACCTTAGGTTTTTTTAATTTTTTTATAAAAAGTGATTAAAAAGTTGTATGTTCCAAAAAATGGTACCAATAAAAACTACAGCTCGTCCCGCAAAAAATAAGCCCTCACACTGCTCAATCAATAAAAAAAAAATAAAAAAAATACAAAAAGTTATGGCTCTTGGAATGTGGTGAAACAAAATGTTTTTCTATTCAACAAATAGTTTTTACTTTGTAAAAGTTGTAAAATATAAAAAAAACTGTATAAATTTGGTATCACATTAATTGTATTAAGTCTCAGAAAAAATTGAAGTTGTCGTTTTTGACACACGGTGAAAGCCGTAAAAACTAAACCCAAAAAACAATGGAGTAATCGCACCTTTTTCCAATTTCATCCTGCAAATAATTTTATTTTCAGTTTCCCAGTACATTAAATGGTAGTTTAAATAATGTCACTAGAAACTACAACTACGACCGCAAAAAATAAGCCCTCACACCACTCTACTGACGGAAAAATAAAAAAAAGTTATGGCTCTTGGAAAGCGGGGACGGAAAAACTAAAATGAAAAAGCAAAAAATGGATCAGTTCTGAAAGGGTTAATTAATTTATAATGAAAAAAACATTTATGACCACGTGGGGTATTGTCGTACTTGGGAGAAATTGCTTTACAAATGTCTGGGTGCTTTTTCTCCTTTATCCTTTGTGAAAATGAAAAAATGCAACATTTTTGATGAAAAAATGTTGATATTCATTTTCACGGCCTAATTCTAACAAATTCTGAAAAAGACCTGTGGGGTCTAAATGCTCACTATACCCCTAGATAGATTCCATAAAGGGTATAGTTTCCCAATTGGGGTCAGTTTTGGGGTGTTTCCACTATTTTGATACCTCATGGGCTTAGCCAAACTTTTCCAGCTAAATTTGAGCTCCAAAAGCCAAATATTGCTTCTTCCCTTCTGAATCCTGCCGTGGGTCCAAACAGCAGTTTATTACCACATATGGTGTTTTGCCGTAATCAGGAGAAATTGCTTTACAATTTTTCTCCTTTATTCATTGTAAAAATTAAACATTTCTATGTTTTTTCAGAAAAAATGTAGATTTTCATTTTCACGGTCTAATTTCACTAAATTCAGCAAAAAAACTGTGGGGTCAAAATGCTAACTATACCCCTAGAAAAATTCCTTGAGGGGTGTAGTTTCCAAAATGGGATCACTTTTGGGGGGTTTCCACGGTTTTGGTCCCTGCGGGGCAATGCAGACGCTACATGGCACTGAAAACCAATCCAGCAAAATCTGCGCTCCAAAATCCAAATGGCGCTCCATCCATCCATCCATCCATCCACTCTGCCATGGGTCCAAACAGCAGTTTATTACCACATATGGGGTATTGCCATAATCGAGAGAATTAGCTTTACAAGTTTTGGGGTGCTTTTTATTTTTTATCCCTTAAAATAGATTTTCATTTTCACAGACAAACGCCAATAGGTATAGCAAAAGACCTGTGGGGTCAAGATTAGAACTATACCCCTAGATAAATTCCTTGAGGTGTGTAGTTTCCATAACATGTCACTTTTGGGGAGTTTGCACTGTTTTGGCACCACAAGACCTCTTCAAACCTGACATGGTGCCTAAAATATATTCTAAAAAAGGAGGCCCCAAAATCCTCTAGGTGCTCCTTTGCTTCAGAGGCCTGTGCTTGAGTCCATTACCACACCAGAGCAACATGTATGATATTTATAAAAACTGAAGCATTTGGGCAAAAAATATTGAGTTGCGTTTCTCTGGTAAAACCTTCTGTGTTACAGAAAAAAATGTATTACAAATGAATTTTGGCAAAAAAAATAAAATTTGTAAATTTCCCCTCTACTTGCTTAAATTCCTGAGAAATGCCTAAAGGGTTAAGAAATTTGCTGAATGCTGTTTTGAATACTTTGAGGGTTGCAGTTTTTCAAATGGGGTGATTTATGGTGTCTATTTAGTACATAAGGCCCTCAAACCCACTTTAGAACTGAACTGGTCCTTGAAAAATAGCCTTTTGAAATTTTCTTGAAAATGTGAGAAATTGCTGATTAAGTTCTAAGCCTTGTAACGTCCTAGAAAAATAAAAGCACATTCAAAAAATTATGCAAATATAAAATAGACATATGGAATATGTGAAATAGTAACTATTTTGTGTAGTATTACTATTTGTTTTACAAGCAGATACATTTAAAATTTAGTGCAGGCGTAATACAGCCAGCAATCCTAAAATCCCACCAGTTAGTAGTGTGTGACTACGAACGGGCAGCCTGTCTGTCCGAGTGCAGCGAAAGCTGCGATCCTAGCACTGCTGCTCAACTGAAGATCGGAGCAGCAATGCTAGGGACATACATAGTAAAGACGCACTCAGGGGAGTTAATCTCTCACATAGAGGACAAAATCGTGCCAGGTCTGAAAATACATTACCACAAAGCAGAGGCACTGACTTTTTCTCTAAGTGACCAGTCAGCCGTTCACTGAGACAGGCTATAACCACTTTGTGGTGTGCATACGTATGGGAAATCACAGTCACAATACAAACCCTCGGAGCACTCCCTCTCTCTTTTCCATTGAAGGAGAAAAGCCATAAACAGGCCTCCTAACCAATGGAATCTGAAAATTAATTATAAAAATAATATAATAAAATAATTTTATAATAAAGTAATAAAAGTATTACAATACTAACACACTTTATATATACAACAACAAAAAATAAATAAAAATTGTGGCAATAAAAAGGGACATTGCACAGCAAATTCTTTCTTCTATTATACCAGTCGGTATCAATATAAATAATTGAAGGCGACATTTGATCCACCGTGCTCTACTTCTCCCTCTTTCCCCATACCTATAATCTCTATGAATCAATAGGTGGTGTACACCAGAGCATGGAAGGATACTACAATAAATTTAATTTATAACTACGAAATAAAATTTGAGGCTCTACTCTAATAATTTCCTACATTTAAAATTTGAAAAATCATACTTTTTGCAAAGTTTCTTTAAATTTTGGTGTTTTTCACAAATAAGCAATGAATTTATCGACCAAATGTTTCCACTAGCATAAAGTACAGTATGTCATGAGAAAACATTCTCAGAATCGCTTGGATAGGCAAAAGCATTCCAGAGTTATTATCACATAAAATGGCACATGTCAGATTTAAAAAAATGGGTCTGGTCCTGAAGGCCAAAATGAGCTCGGTCCTGAAAGGCTATGTATTTTTTTTATTTTTTTTTTCACTACTTAAAACGTTATTTAACTTTTTTTTACACTTTTTATTAGTCCCCCTAGGGGACTTGAACCGGCGATCCTCAGATCGCTGGTACAATACACTCTAATACTAATGTATTGCAGTATATTGTCAATTTTACAGCCTTCTATTAAGCCCTGCCAGAGGCGTTAGGCCTGGGTGTCAGCTGTAATATTGTTAGATCGCTGGTCCAATAAACTGCAATACTAATACACAGCTGACACCTGGAGCATATGAAGCTGGCTCAGCTTGTGAGCCCGCTCCATACATCACCCCTCACACTATGACGTACCTGGCACGTAATTTTGCGGGATAGGGTTAATATTTAAACAGCATAAATTTAGACCAAGTAGTCAAAAGATGTGCCAAATTTATCAAGTGGCCCACACTGATAAAAAAAATTGGTCAGCCCCCCATTTCATCTAAGTCATACCCCCTTGTTGAGCACAGAGCAAATGTGCGCCATAAATCTGCCTCCATTTGAGGCAGCACTCCGGCACATATTGATTCGGAAATCTGCCTCATTGTGTGTTGCAAAGTTGCATAAAAATGGTCATGACTCAAAACTATTAGTTACATATGCAAGAACAGTCCTTCCAGTTTGGATTGAACTGCTGCTACAGCAGGGGTCTTGGTAAAATCCAAAGATACCCATGGTACCAGCAAAGGTACTATTATATTCAGGAGCACCGTGTATAGTACTATTATATTCAGGAGTACAGTGTATAGTACTATTATATTCAGGAGCGCAGTGTATAGTACTATTATATTCAGGAGCGCAGTGCATAGTACTATTATATTCAGGAGCGCAGTGTATAGTACTATTATATTTAGGAGCGTAGTATATAGTACTATTATATTCAGGAGCACAGCTTATAATACTATTATATTCAGAAGCAAAGTGTATAGCACTATTATATTCAGGAGCACAGTGTATAGTACTACAGTGTATAGTACTATTATATTCAGGGGCACAGTATATTATGCTATTATATTCAGGAGCCCAGTGTATAGTACTATTATATTCAGGAGCGCAGTGCATAGTACTAATATATTCAGGAGCGCAGTGCATAGTACTATTATATTCAGGAGTGCAGTTTATAGTACTATTATATTCAGGAGTACAGTGTATAGTACTATTATATTCAGGAGCGCAGTGTATAGTACTATTATATTCAGGAGCGCAGTGTATAGTACTATTATATTCAGGAGCTCAGTTTATAATACTATTATATTCAGGAGCGCAGTGCCTAGTACTAATATATTCAGGAGCGCAGTGTATAGTACTATTATATTCAGGAGCGCAGTTTATAGTACTATTATATTCAGGAGTACAGTGTATAGTACTATTATAGTCAGGAGCGCAGTGCATAGTACTATTATATTCAGGAGCGCAGTGTATAGTACTATTATATTCAGGAGCTCAGTTTATAATACTATTATATTCAGGAGCGCAGTGCATAGTACTAATATATTCAGGAGCGCAGTGTATAGTACTATTATATTCAGGAGCGCAGTTTATAGTACTATTATATTCAGGAGTACAGTGTATAGTACTATTATATTCAGGAGCGCAGTGCATAGTACTATTATATTCAGGAGCGCAGTGTATAGTACTATTATATTCAGGAGCACAGTGTATAGTACTATTATATTCAGGAGCGCAGTGTATAGTACTATTATATTCAGGAGCTCAGTTTATAATACTATTATATTCAGGAGTACAGTGTATAGTACTATTATATTCAGGAGCGCAGTGCATAGTACTATTATATTCAGGAGCGCAGTGTATAGTACTATTATATTCAGGAGCATAGTATATAGTACTATTATATTCAGGAGCACAGCTTATAATACTATTATATTCAGAAGCAAAGTGTATAGCACTATTATATTCAGGAGCACAGTGTATAGTACTACAGTGTATAGTACTATTATATTCAGGGGCACAGTATATTATGCTATTATATTCAGGAGCCCAGTGTATAGTACTATTATATTCAGGAGCGCAGTGCATAGTACTAATATATTCAGGAGCGCAGTGCATAGTACTATTATATTCAGGAGTGCAGTTTATAGTACTATTATATTCAGGAGTACAGTGTATAGTACTATTATATTCAGGAGCGCAGTGTATAGTACTATTATATTCAGGAGCGCAGTGCATAGTACTAATATATTCAGGAGCGCAGTGCATAGTACTATTATATTCAGGAGTGCAGTTTATAGTACTATTATATTCAGGAGTACAGTGTATAGTACTATTATATTCAGGAGCGCAGTGTATAGTACTATTATATTCAGGAGCGCAGTGTATAGTACTATTATATTCAGGAGCTCAGTTTATAATACTATTATATTCAGGAGCGCAGTGCCTAGTACTAATATATTCAGGAGCGCAGTGTATAGTACTATTATATTCAGGAGCGCAGTTTATAGTACTATTATATTCAGGAGTACAGTGTATAGTACTATTATATTCAGGAGCGCAGTGCATAGTACTATTATATTCAGGAGCGCAGTGTATAGTACTATTATATTCAGGAGCTCAGTTTATAATACTATTATATTCAGGAGCGCAGTGCATAGTACTAATATATTCAGGAGCGCAGTGTATAGTACTATTATATTCAGGAGCGCAGTTTATAGTACTATTATATTCAGGAGTACAGTGTATAGTACTATTATATTCAGGAGCGCAGTGCATAGTACTATTATATTCAGGAGCGCAGTGTATAGTACTATTATATTCAGGAGCGCAGTGTATAGTACTATTATATTCAGGAGCGCAGTGTATAGTACTATTATATTCAGGAGCTCAGTTTATAATACTATTATATTCAGGAGTACAGTGTATAGTACTATTATATTCAGGAGCGCAGTGTATAGTACTATTATATTCAGGAGCATAGTATATAGTACTATTATATTCAGGAGCACAGCTTATAATACTATTATATTCAGAAGCAAAGTGTATAGCACTATTATATTCAGGAGCACAGTGTATAGTACTACAGTGTATAGTACTATTATATTCAGGGGCACAGTATATTATGCTATTATATTCAGGAGCCCAGTGTATAGTACTATTATATTCAGGAGCGCAGTGCATAGTACTAATATATTCAGGAGCGCAGTGCATAGTACTATTATATTCAGGAGTGCAGTTTATAGTACTATTATATTCAGGAGTACAGTGTATAGTACTATTATATTCAGGAGCGCAGTGTATAGTACTATTATATTCAGGAGCGCAGTGTATAGTACTATTATATTCAGGAGCTCAGTTTATAATACTATTATATTCAGGAGCGCAGTGCATAGTACTAATATATTCAGGAGCGCAGTGTATAGTACTATTATATTCAGGAGCGCAGTTTATAGTACTATTATATTCAGGAGTACAGTGTATAGTACTATTATATTCAGGAGCGCAGTGTATAGTACTATTATATTCAGGAGCGCAGTGTATAGTACTATTATATTCAGGAGAGCAGTGTATAGTACTATTATATTCAGGAACGCAGTGTATAGTACTATTATATTCAGGAGTACAGTGTATAGTGCTATTATATTCAGGAGTACAGTGTATAGTACTATCAATAAAGAGAAAGAATGAAGCAGCACTCCAAAAAACTTGGGTTTATTCAGCCTACATCCACTACAACGTTTCACCCTTTCTATGAGGGCTTTTTCAAGGAACTAAAATTAGGGGCACATTGTGTGATACTATTATATTTAGGAGCAGAGAGTGCGGCACCATGAGAATTTTATCTTCGTTTATAGGTGCGGAAATGTTGGAAATGTGAGAATCTGAAGACATCTGAGCGGAAAACTGCAGAAATGGTTCGTGGCCGGGAGAAGTCATCATAGAGGACCAAAGAAAAGAGAAAAAGAACGACTCCAATCTGAGAAGTCGTCACCGGTGAGTCACTAAATGTAAATGTTTATTCTCCCTATGACTGATCAGTACTATTGTTCTTTTTTTGTGAAACCACAACTCCCAGCGTATCCTTACCATCATTATGGCTATACTGGGAGCTGTAGTTTTATGCCGTACAAACCTATATGACAGGGGTTAAACTAAATTTGCAAATGATCTCTGTACTGAGCTGCATTTGTGCTTGTGCTGTATTTATGTACTGAGCTTAGTTCTGATGCTGTATATATGTACTGAGCTTGGTTCTGGAGTTATATACATCATAACAACCAAGCTCAAGACATATAAACACCACAAAGGAAACGCTCATAACATGTATGCAACTCCAGAACCAAGATAAGTACATATATACAGCTCCAGAACAAAGCTCAGTAGATATATACAGCTCCAGAACAAAGCTCATGACATAAATACAGCATCAGAACAAAGCTCAGTACTTATATACAGCACAAGAACCAAACTCAGTACATATATACACCAGAACCAAGCTCAGTACATATATACAGCACCAGAACAAAGCTCAGTACATATATACAGCACCAGAACCAAGCTCAGTACATATATACAGCACCAGAACAAGCTCAGTACATATATGCAACACCAGAACCAAGCTCAGTTCATATGTAGTGAGCTTGCTCCTGGCACCGTATCTGTGCATTACCCGGGAGAGTTGTCGCGGCTTACTGTGAACGCCGCACTGTCCTCCACCGTCCACCACCCCTCTCACAGTCCACAGCCTAACTAAATGGGCTGAGCACGCTTAGGATATTGAATGTGCGCATATATGTCTATACGTAATGGTTGAGTTTAATATAATGAGCGTAGGTAGGTATGTACTGTCGTGGAAATCCATCGCTCAAAATATATTAGACTGAAATTTATACGAGTCCCAACAGACTCTCAAGGCCAGACTCAATTAGTCAGTATCCTAATTAGGATATTTCACCGATATATATCGAGAGAGGAGAAGAAAACACACAGACACGCTGAAATGTTCAAAATGCTCCTCTGAAGGATTTATTATCAAACTCAAACTGTTAAACTGAAATTCAGGAGGGGTGTAGGCTTCAGGTAAACCAATCAGAGACAATGTAACAATATTTGTTATTCAGTAAAAAGCATACAATAAAATACATCATTACACTTCTTCACACATTATGTTTACAAGTGTCTTATCTCTCTCTTGGACATAAAATTCTCGTGGAGATGGGGGAGACCTTCCCTCATGCATACTTGCTATCCTCCCATCTCACTCCCTGTCCATCTTCGCATGGGAACCAAGGTCAAAGATAAAACATACGAAATCAACATTACTTGTATTAAAGGAACAATGACTTTTCTATTCACTACAAAAGAACCAAGATGGGAACTCCAGACAAGATGGCTGCTGCACGAAACTAAATCATTTAAACATTATCATCACTTTCACATCTTACATATCTTAGTAATTCGGCATCCTGCTTGATAATTCACAATGTAATTTCATACAGAGAATATAAGCAAATAAATCATGCTTCACAAACCTCCCTTTTTCTCATATTAAATTACAGAAATTATATATTATGATTATGAAACTCAAACAATATATCAATAGGGCCACAACTAATATGATGCCATCACCAATGTCCTGTTAGGGTATGGGGTCCCACCAGTGTATTGACAAGTCATGTACATCATCGTCCTCTTCTTCTCCTGTCTTCTGATTAGAACACTTGATACTGCTGACGGATTCACTCAGGTCTTTGGTCCTTACTTTGAGCTTTGCTGATGTTATCAGGACTTGGTTTGGTCCTTCTCATCTGTCAGACACCGTCTCTTTTAGTTTACGTCACCGGGCTGTACATAGCACCTCATACTGTGAGCCTGGTGTGAGATCCCACGTAGGCGGATTAGTGGAGTGTTATTATGACCCACAAACCCTCCGCTAATCTGTCTTCTTCCTCCGTTAAGTTACTTGTCTGGGCGGCTGCTTGGAATTGTGACACTGCCGTCAGTTCATGACAAACGCGTTGTACTGGCTTCGGCTGCGCCTGCCGCACCTCAATGATGGAGTTCATCGTATTAAAAATCTTTTAGTTCACTTGCTGGGGAACCCCAACCCTTGTCAATTGTTACTAATCTGGTTATAACATCTACGTACTATAAAAGTTGTTCTAAGTACATACAATAACAATGTCAGGCCCTTAAACTAAATCAAACAAACAAACACCTTTTATATAAGAAAAACTTCTCTGTTCCAATGGACAGGGCACCTAGAAGATGTGTAATTATTGGGTACATTTCATTTGCACTTGGTGTCACGCTTTCCAGCAGGATTTGTACCTTGATCTGAGCTGATTGCCTGGAACATCTCCAACTCACCAAAATATACACAGATTCCACATGTTTATCTGACAAATGTCGCAAACCAATTTTTCTTACTCTAATTTGTATTGCATGGGAAGGCCTCTCAAGGTCTGTTCTCTTTGTGGGAGGCGGGTATGATAAGGTTGGCACCGGTCTGCCAGGACTGTTCTGTAGGAAAATCAAACAGCTCTAACAGAATTTAGCAGCAACAGCTGTAAAGCCTGGAACATACCAATTAGATCTTACCAAATCGATCCTTGCAGTCTTGGGGCATATGTGAGGTCATACACCATCAATGCAAAAGCCATCAAGAGTGCCTTGGGTGTTACCGGTTCACGTTCCCTTATCTGTCCACATTCTGTTAGAATCTGGTTCCCACGCCTTCCGCTCCCAGTTGGACTCTTCCTGTGGAGAGCAAGCTTTTTCATTGTATAAACATTAATTGATCTTAATCAAATAATTAATTTGAAGAAAAACATTAACAAATAACATCTTTACATCAAACCTTCACATTGAGCAATAACTAGAAATGATACATGCAAACTCATTTTTCTTCTTATATATATATATATATATATATATATATATATATATATATATATATATACACACAAACACTGCACAGAATTTTCCTTTCACAATAACAACGACAAAAAACAAATAACTAAAAATTTTTTCAAATGGGAATATTCCACTTCTGTACCTTTTATCTGACGCATGACTCCAATAGTCCAATGCTAAGGCTGGTCCAGAACTTTACATAAAACTTAACTTCAGTATTTAATATTCCCACAGCACTTCTTAAATACAATTATTAAACAAACTAACTTTGGGATAACATCTGGAGAACTGCTGATATCTTATTGTACAAACATCAGTTCAATACTTGGGATAACATTGTTCCCCTGTCACTTACACACAACGTCTGCAGTGGGGAAAATACAGGCCGGGCTTCAGGCCCCCCTGAGAACAGGTCTACACACAAACACATTGTCATACACTTCTACCTCGGGTAGTTGTATGTTCTGCAGTCGCTGGGACTGTTAATCTGGCCGGGCTGCACTTTTCACAGGTACCTTTGCTGTTTTACCTATGTCATGCCGTGCGCACATCATGCCGGCTGCTACAAACCTAGTGGTGGCATTATTGTATCCAGGGACAAGCCAATTTACTGACACCTGGCTACATATACCCTTGTTGTCAGTTCTGTTTTCTCTTGCTCTCTCAATTGGCTTACCCAATGATCCAATAAAGTTCCTACTACCAATGGGCCCATAATTGTGGGCGATGCCAAAAGCGTACCTAGAGTCAGTGTAAATGTCGGCCGTCTTACCTTCTGCCAGGTTACAAGCCTCAGCGAGCACCTCCAACTCCGCTCCTTGAGATGAACAAGAAGGTGAGAGTGGTTTCTGGGTAATTTACCTTGTGCCTCATATCCTGTTCTACACATGCTGTATATGATAAATTATGTCTACATTATAAATTTACATTGGAAACCCATGTCACATATAGATAGAACATTTCAAAAGGGTGGAGTTTTATTGTTACACATTTATCTGATGATCCAGAACACTTGTAAATCCCACCCACCAGGTCCTGTAAATACCTGATTAATACAAAAACAAACAAAATATGTTACTGAAATCTGGCATAAAATAAACAATATTCAAACAATTTTTTTGTTTTGCCTTCTCCCCATCTAAATCTGTAAAGACTCATCTGTGAGTGACGTCACCTCTGCCTCCTTTGTAAATTTGTTGGAGGGGGATGGTCTCTTACACAATACCTCATATTGGGTGGAGACTACAGCACAGCTTACCCAGTGCCATATTCACCGTTCTGGAAGGATCTGGAACCATCTGCACAGAAAAACCTCAAAATGTAGGTTACTGTCATACACATTTAATCTGGGTTACTCCTTGAAGCTCATACACATTTTGTAGATCTCCTAGAACCAAATTCATTAATTCAAAATAAAATAAAACACAAAACAAAACTACCTGATCAGTCCCTTCACCATTCCCTCCTATTTGGACTCTGCAAAAGTAATGTAGCAGGGTTCAAAACTACATGTCAACATAATAAAATTAGAAACTCTATCGGGGGGGGGGGGCACTAGTTTAACCCCCTGTAATACACAACAGCCTAGAACAAAAAAGATTACTTTCTCCTGACAAAAATACATTTTATCTTTAAAATGACCTGCAACCATTCACCTGTAAAACATCTCACATTTTCAAAAATAACATTTAGGCAGCACCATAGCACGTGCCTCATGTGTGAAAACAAAAACAAGACAAATGTAATTAGTTATTCAATAACACAGAAAATAATATATCTGGTAATATTAATTACTGCAAACCAATAATCTGTACATAAGAATAGGGAACAGAGGGGGGGCACATACATTTTCGAAACCACGTGTCTCACAATATCTGTATTTTAATTCATTTGAATCAACATCAAAACATTCCAACATTAAATCTTATCACATTATAACACATTAATATGCAGTATAGCTTTTATCTTTCTACAAAACAGATCCAGCCGGCTGTAATATTTTTCTCGCTTGGTGTAGTTACAGACGACTGCGCGTGCGCGAAGATAAGACACGTTGCATAAAAAAAAAGTGGAACTGATTTTAACCCCATAGACAAAACCACTAACATCTTTAGACATTACTGCTGTTAAAAATAAGAAACATACAATATAGTTCTGCTTTTATTGTGGCCATTAGTTTCAAACTTCAGACATGTTACATTACACAGATCACACAGATGTCTCATTACATCACACATGTTACATTACACACATCACACAGATGTCACATCACATTACATATGTATCACACATCACACAGATGTCTCATCACACCTGTTCACATTACACTCCCCCCGTTCTGACCCACGTTAGTCACTGCAATGTACCTGGCTGCTCCGTTTTCTTCACTCTTCCAATGAAAATTTACACCTGTATTTAAATTGTTCTTTCTCACATCATCTTACTTGTAACTACCTGTAATCACCTGATCACATGTAAACATCCATCTTACGGCTGCCAGCTTCTTCAACAATTTTTTTCAGTGTGTTATTTTGCCTTCACATACTTTATAATTAAAGCCCCAGCTCCTTTTGCTCATTCTAATGTTGGCCGGGACCAGTGCCCCAAAGCATCTTTGTCCAACTTCCTCCTGACCCCATGGTCGGAGAGCAGTAGGGTGATTTCCGGTAAATCCCCCACCTCCAGGCAAACAGGCTACGCCACGTTTGCCGACAGATATCTCAGACCAGTCTATCTCCTAGACTGTCTTACCAATACGATATCAAAAGTCGTTCCTCCAGACATTCTAGCAGTAGGATCCTCTGATCCCTCACTGTATTGAACATCAAGAACAGACAAAATGCTGCCAATCAACAATTACAAGAGCAAATTCTTCAACACAATCGACATTCATGAACCTCCATTGATTCAAGCAGGAGTTGGTAACACTTCACTTATGCAGAACACTTGCTGCCGGGGTGTGTCTTTCAGTTCATACAGCCCGTGATGTAGCATATATCCAAAACTCTTTCCTCTAGCACTTTGCAATGGTTTCACATGCAAATTATATTTGGTAACATATATATATATATTATCCTCCCCGCTCAGCCGTTCACTCTGTGGGTTGTAGTTTAGGGGGCTGTTATGTATGATGGTGATAATTTCTTTACAGGCTCTGGGTCTGAGCCAATACCAATGTTCTTCACTGTAATTACTACTACGACACAGGTGGCACCTGGGGTAAGTGTCAGGGTCATTCATTGAATACAGGATGTTATATTACAACGGTATTCAATCCAGCGGTCTGATGTTATACTACTACAGACTTAATTACTTGGATGTTATTTTACATCAAAGTGTATATGCCGGATTATCATGTGCTAGAAATCAGTCTGTACTGATTCCCACCTTATGCCAGTCTGGCAATACATACAACTGGTTTATGGACCCTTACACACAATATCACTGTCTGGCAATGCGTTAGGAAAATATAAATGATTTTCTAATACAGTATTCACAGTTTTCCCTGTTGCACTGGGTAATGGTATTGAGTGCAAATTCAATATAGACACAATTGCTTCTCCTTGCACTGGATTCTACATTATCAGGACTTAACCATTGAAGCCCCTGTGGTACTACATGATATTACTCACAACTATCTCACCTACAAACAGTCAATACCTCCCAACTATAATCCCAGACAAACGGGTAACAGAACAACTATTAATCCTCAACAATTTTACACAACTAAATAACAAATTACGCTACAACAAAGCAGCAAGCAGAAGTTTTGTTTTTTCCTCACAGTCCAGACTACAATCTTTTCATTTCAAATACTTCACATGTGAGTTACGACTTCTCTCTGCCATGCGCTACGTCACTGCATTCCAAAGGCGGAGGTCTTACAATTTTCCTGGTTAACAATATAATTGCTGGCAAAAATTCTCTCATGTCTTTCATATCAACAGTTTAAGATCACGTACACACCTGCAATCCTTCATCACACAAAAAGCTTCAACATACCTTTTTGGATCCATCTTTCAACCCATTCTGACTAAGGAGTCTCGTCCATAAAGAAGTGACGTCTGACAGCTAGATTCCAAGGCTTACGCAATACATGTGTGAATGGTGTAAGAATAAGCTCCTTACCTACCGCGGTTTTTTGTAATTCACAGATGCAAAGCCAGACCTCTCCAGTGACAGCTTATCAGACGTGCAATCTTCCTGGGTTTTATCGGCACCATTACTGTCGTGGAAATCCATCGCTCAAAATATATTAGACTGAAATTTATACGAGTCCCAACAGACTCTCAAGGCCAGACTCCATTAGTCAGTATCCTAATTAGGATATTTCACCGATATATATCGAGAGAGGAGAAGAAAACACACAGACACGCTGAAATGTTCAAAATGCTCCTCTGAAGGATTTATTACCAAACTCAAACTGTTAAACTGAAATTCAGAAGGGGTGTAGGCTTGAGGTAAACCAATCAGAGACAATGTAACAATATTTGTTATTCAGTAAAAAGCATACAATAAAATACATCATTATAATTCTTCACACATTATGTTTACAAGTGTCTTATCTCTCTCTTGGACAGAATATTCTCGTGGAAATGGGGGAGACCTTGCCTCACGCATACTTGCCATCCTCCCATCTCACTCCCTGTCCATCTTCGCATGGGAACCAAGGTCAAAGATAAAACATACGAAATCAACATTACTTGTATTAGAGGAACAATGACTTTTCTATTCACTACAAAAAAAACAAGATGGGAACTCCAGACAAGATGGCTGCTGCACGAAACTAAATCATTTAAACATTATCATCACTTTCACATATTACATATCTTAGTAATTCGGCATCCTGCTTGATAATTCACAATGTAATTTCATACAGAGAATATAAGCAAATAAATCATCCTTCACAGTACGCTTATGTAATTATATACATAGTGTGGAAATCCACACTAAAACATTCTTGACAGGGAATTTCTTTATTTAGAGTCCTCTTTAATATAGGGTGTATTTGGAATATTGTAATTGTTTTATTTTATTATTAGAATAATTTTCCATGGCGCGATACACCGCAAAACACCGCGAGACCCCCCCCCCCGACGCATATATATTTGTCCGCCAAACAGGGTACCTGTTAAAAATTGTAATCCCACCCCTGGATATCTATACAAGTTCTATGCAAGTACAATCTATTCTCCAGTCTATACTAGATATTATATACTAACATGATCATGGTTTTTTTTTGTTTGTTTTTTTTGGGGTGGGGGCACACGAATAAATGAAGCACCATTACAGCATAGATATATAAATGTACATAGAAAGAATATGGCATCATTGCAAATTATTAAATATAGATTTGTATTACAAAGAGCCTTATCAATTTAAAAAAAACAAAAATCGATGAGCCCTTTCTTCTACTTCACCATGAAATTAGGTGACTGGTACCATAGACTTCTACAAATGTGCTGAATCATGATTCTTTATACTTACAGTATATTCTAGGGATATATGAAAATATATAAATAAGAAAAAAGAAACAAAAATGGAAATTCAAACTGGAACACAGCATTATGAAAGGTGATTGATTCCTCATTGAGCTTGTAATAAAAATCCAATCTTAATATCACAGGTATTTGCCATATCTTTTTTTTAGTATCAGCTCTTGATGTTCTGCTTTGCCAACAATTTTCCACTAGCTGTTCAATTACCATATATTTTTATGCTCCTGTGACCTTTTAATGCTCAAGTGAACATCTTCTCCTTAATCTTATATAAACACTCTCTTATCTATTGCCCTTTTCCCTGTTAAAGCACAGCTACATAAAATATAGATCATAGACATATGTGCTTGTTTTTGTGGGATGAGAACAAGTTTTTTCACGGCACAATTTATTGTACCGTATAATGTACTGGGGAACTGAAAAAAAAAAATCTTTATGGAGTGTATTGGGAAAAAAAAAACAGTGATTCATCCATTTGGGGGGGGGGGGGGGGCTTTTGGATAAAATGTGAAAAGTTGTTTTTTTACTTTTAATGTTTATTTTTTTGTATAAAAAAACCCTTTAACAGTTTTTTCCTTTTTTTATTAGTCCCTCTAGCGGACATGAACCAGCGATACCACTCTACTGCCGCTGTATTATGCTGCGGATTTTCCGCAATGAAATCCGTTGTGGAAAATATGCACTGTTTACTCTACTTGTAAACCTGTAATTAGAGTAACTTTTAATGCAATCCTAATTTATCCTATTCTATTCCGCAATAAGACTTATTTAGGTAATACAGATTTCATTTAGGTTACCTTGTTACTAAGGAGAACTCCATCATGAATTTTGGTAGGCAAACACTATTTGTGAAAGCAGAACCGGCCATAGGGGTGTGCGCCATGTGCGAGTGCACAGGGTGCTGCACCCTCCCAGCATGTAGGGGGCGCCACTGGGCTCTGCCTTTATTCTGTCCTATGGTCCTCGTCGCACACGGAGGAAACAAGAGCCGAGGAGCAAGAGCAGAGGAGGAAGCTCCGCCCACAGCCCCTCCTGCAAGAAACCTGTGATCCTATCAGCAAGGAGAGATGGTAAGTGTCTATGTGTGTCTCTGTGTTTGTGTGTGTATATGTTCCAGTATGTGTTTGTATATGTGTATATATGTCTCTATGTTAGTGTATATATATATATATATATATATATATATATGTATGCCTATGTGTCATGAACAAATACACCATAAACAGTGAGGTCCCTGTTCTTCCCAAACCTCTGTCCCTACCTACTTGTATGACCTGACCTAAATGACGGCACATAACTGGGCGGCGTTCCCTATACTGGTACAAGTGAAACTGACAAACAAATAAGACAGAGACAGTACGAAATAACAAAGGGTAACCTGGGAAGTACACGGAGGGAGAGGCAGGGCAATTGCGCCGCGGACAAGTCCGGGCGCAAAAGGCGGAGTCAGGCAGGCAGGGTCAAAATGGGAGAGTGTGGAAAAAACAAAAGTCGGAAGGCAAAGAAAAGTCAGGAGTACAGCCGAGGTCAGGTCACAAGAATTAAAAAAGCAAGTCGCTCAGGGGAGTCTGAAACAAGGGAAAGCACCAGGCAAGGAAACTCTAATTACAGACAAAGGCCAACTATCCCAGGCTGAACTAAATAAGGAGAGGGAGGGAGCTCAGGAACATCAGCCAGGCTTTGATTGGCCTGACGCTCCTGAGCTCCTATTGGCTGCAGACTGTCTCAGCCTGCCAGGCCGGGCGACGCCCGAGCGAGTAACTCTCGATGTCCTGGAGACCAAGGGAGCCGCAGGCAGAGAGTATGTGACACTATGTGTGTGTTTATATATGTGCGTATATAGTTATCAGAGTGTGATATCTGTGGTGTTACAAAGAACTGCAGGTAACATATACAACATTATCTTTACTCAGAGTTATCACTGTGTTATCTGTGGCATTACCGTTACATAGGACTGCAGGTAACACATACTACATTATCTGTACTCCGAGAGTTATCACTGTGTGTTATCTGTGGTGTTACATAGGACTGCAGGTGACATCTACTACATTATCTGTTCCCAGATTGTTATCACTGTGTGTTATCTGTGGTGTTACATAGGACTGCAGGAAACATCTACTACATTATCTGTTCTCAGAAAGTTATCACTGTGTGTTATCTGTGGTGTTACATAGGACTGCAGGTAACAACTACTACATTATCTGTACTCAGAGAGTTATTACTGTGTGTTATATGTGATGTTACATAGGACTGCAGGTAACACTACTATATTATCTATACTAAGAGTTATTACTGTTATCTGTGGTATTACATAGGACTGCAGGTGACATCCACTACATCATTATCTGCACTGTGTATATGTGGGTATGTAACTGAATGTGTCTTTGTGCTTGTATACATGTACCTTTTATGTATTTTTATGCTCCTGTCAGTGTATTTATGTGCCTGTGTGTGTGTCTGTATATATTACAGAATGTGTGTGTATATATATATATATATATATATATATATATATATATATATATATATATATATATTGTGAGGGTTTAGCATCAGGAGAGGTTGGTACAGCGGTTTCTTTGTAGCCAGAGACAGGGACACCGTGCATTAAAAGTCATAACAGGGCTTCGCCTGTGTTTTTATTCTTGTCAAAGAAACAGCCTCTTGTACAACAAGGCAAAATACAAAATAAATCCTGCTCGTCTGAGCACTAACTAAACAAGATATTATCTAACTATACCGAGTGCCTTCCTACCAGGCACTGGACACAAAGTAACACAGGTCTTTACTCACATAGCATACAGGCTACTCCAGCCTTAGTAGTCTCCAGTCTGAGTCAGGGGTGAGACTCCCACACACTGTGTCTGCACCTTTTTATACACAGGCTACAGGTGCAGCTAATTGAGCAGCAGCCTTGTCCTACAAACAGAGATGGACTAGGGATTGGGGAAACCGCCCTGCTCTTCTCCAATCCAACTCCAGGCCCTTTTTTTCCGGCTTTTCCTTAAAGAGGCTCTGTCACCAGATTTTGCAACCCCTATCTGCTATTGCAGCAGATAGGCGCTGCAATGTAGATTACAGTAACGTTTTTATTTTTAAAAAACGAGAATTTTTGGCCAAGTTATGACCATTTTTGTATTTATGCAAATGAGGCTTGCAAAAGTCCAAGTGGGCATATTTAAAGTAAAAGTCCAACTGGGCGTGTATTATGTGCGTACATCGGGGCATTTTTACTACTTTTACTAGCTGGGCGTTCTGACGAGAAGTATCATCCACTTCTCTTCAGAACGCCCAGCTTCTGGCAGTGCAGACAGCGTTTTCTCGAGAGATCATGCTGTGTCGTCACTCACAGGTCCTGCATCGTGTCGGATGAGCGAGGACACATCGGCACCAGAGGCTACAGTTGATTCTGCAGAGTGACGACACAGCGTGATCTCTCGAGAACACGCTGTCTGCACTGCCAGAAGCTGGGCGTTCTGAAGAGAAGTGGATGATACTTCTCGTCAGAACGCCCAGCTAGTAAAAGTAGTAAAAACGCCCCGATGTACGCACATAATACACGCCCAGTTGGACTTTTACTTTAAACACGCCCACTTGGACTTTTGCAAGCCTCATTTGCATAAATACAAAAATGGTCATAACTTGGCCAAAAATGCTCGTTTTTTAAAAATAAAAACGTTACTGTAATCTACATTGCAGTGCCTATCTGCTGCAATAACAGATAGGGGTTGCAAAATCTGGTGACAGAGCCTCTTTAAGCCGAGATTGGAAAACTAGAGCTTTCTATTGCAAGAACTACTCATTCCCTGGAGCCTAGGATACATATGACAGGATTCTAGGGGAAATGTACCTACCCTCAATGACTTTACCTGTCACTGTCTCACAATATATATATATATATATATATATATATATTGTGAGACATATATATATATATATATATATTTGACTGTTAAATATGTCCCTCTATATGTATGTCTATATTTGTGGTTCATTTTTGGTTTGTCGAGGGCAGCAATATAGAATCCACCACAGGGCGCCATCCAACCTAAGGCCGGCCCTGTGTGAAAGGCATACCCTGATTATATGCACCTCACTAATATGTAACATGAAAGATAAGTATTAGCCAAAATATTTAATGACTTTTACATAGCAGAAAACATGATCCCAACAACAGTACTGATAATTCCCCCCATATCTGCATGCAAGCTATGTTATACCATACCTAGGAATTCTGCAGCCAAGTTAGCTAAAGGCTTTTTGTTTTAATAATGATATCCTCGATATCCTTTTGATTATGTCAAACCACAGCTTTGTTTTTAATATTAGCAATCTCTGCTCTGCATATGTTACGAATCCCAGCTGGCGCGTGCGCAATAGAGGTGGAACGCATGTTCCGATGTGGCGCATGCGCAGTGGGGATTTACTGCCAGATGCGTTCCACCGGACTTAATATCCGGTTTGGGCGCCATCTTGGGATATGCGCAGTTGACACACATGTGTGTGTCGGGCGCAATTCCCCATTCTCGGCATGGACAAACGTTTGTACAGTAAGTACACTTCTGGTTAGATTTAATGTGCCTCTGCCTGCTTCCAATCATTCACAATTGCCCCTAATCATAGCACTTTGTTTGTTTATCACTACACTGCTGTATGTATTTCATGATATCTATATGCTTTACAGTGGGAGAACTATACACATGATTTATATGTCTTTTTACATAACTGACACATTTTTATGTATATGTTTTTATGGTATTATGCATTTGATTATGTAATTGCCAATTTATGTATACTCCTCCTATAAATACTTGACACTTTGTTTAGTTTGTTATGGCTTGAGAAAGGTTCCTGTTGAACCGAAACGTTGCTTTATTGAGGTGAATAAATCCACTTTTTGCTTTCATCTACTCTGAAGTCCTGGTGCCGTTGCTGTGTTCTACGCTTCTCTCTATTCTCTTGGGGAATTGATTCACCCCCAGGTAACGAGCACATGGCCTGATTTTCTGGAAACCATTGGAGTGCTGTGTTCATTTACCATTGGAAGAAATGACAAGACAACTGAATGACATTGATGTTTATGCTGTTCTGTTGGGTGATCCCAAGTTCACGTATTTACGTGAATTGGATGACCTAATAGATAATGCATTTAAGAGCAAAGTCATTGATAGAAACCTGCATGATTTTTTACAGGTGAAATTCCCTGTAACTCCTGTTCTTTATTTATTGCCCAAAATCCACAAGGATCCCATTAGGCCCCCTGGACGTCCTATTGTTTCAGGGAGCGATTCCCTTTTTGTCCCAGCAGCAATATTTCTAGATAAAATACTCAGGCAGTTTGCCATTGGTGCAGACTCCCACATCAGGGACACCTCGGACTTCCTGGTCAGAATTCAGGATCTTTTGATCCCTGACCGGTCGGTTCTGGTTACCCTTGATGTGGGTAGTCTGTATACCTCAATTGCCCATCAGGAGGGGATTGATGCCTCGCTTTTCTATTTGGAAAGATCTGGCTTTTCTGTGGACAAGATTGGATTTGTACGATCATTACTGAAATTCATTTTGGAAAAAAATTATTTCTTGGTGGGTGATACATTTTACCTACAAAAGAGAGGAACGGCAATGGGGTCCAACATGACCCCCACATATGCCAACATTTTCATGCGGCGGATTGAGGAGGGTCTTGTCTATGTGTCCCACCACTTCAGTCATGTACTGCGGTGGTGGAGATACATAGACGATATCTTCCTCATCTGGACTGGCTCAATAAGTCAACTACAGGAATTTGTCACATTTCTTAACGGTTTGAATTCCACTATTCAATTTACGATGTCATTTTCTACATGTTCTATTGAATTTTTGGATACTCGAATTTCCATTGTCAATAATAGATTGATTTCGGATTTGTTTTCTAAGAAAACGGACAGAAACAATCTCTTGCACTTCACCAGCAGCCATCCAAGCACACTGCTTAAATCACTGCCATATAGTCAGTTAATTAGAGTTAAGAGGGTGGTTAGTCAGGAGGATAAATTATCGCCAAGACTTGATCAAATGTGCAAAAAATTTTCTGATCGGGGTTATCCGGACTATATATTGGATCTTAATAGACGGAAGGTTGAATTACTGGATAGACAGGATCTCCTCGCCGGTCAGGTGGCTGTGAACAAGAATGTCCGCTTACCCTTCATCTCCACTTTCTCCTCATTAAGCCCACAAATTGGTGGGATTCTGAGGAGAGATTGGAAGATCTTAGAGAGAGCCTTTCCAAAGGTTTCTGAATTCCAGGAGGGGCCTATGATGGCGTATAGGAGAGGTAAAACCATCAAAAATAGCGTAGTCAAGGCCGATATTGGGTCACATCGGAAAAATCAGATGTTCTTGGCACCTCCGAAACATGGATGCTTTCCATGTCTTGGTTGTAACATCTGTGACAATATGATTAAGGGGGGTATATTTGATCACCCACAAACGGGTCGACCAATTACCATAAAGGGCTTCTTTACGTGTCAGTCTTCATTTGTCATTTATTTGCTGAGCTGCCCATGTGGGCTCTACTATGTGGGTGAGACCACTACAGAGGTACGCCTCAGGTTGAGAAACCATAGATCAAACATCAAGACTAAAAGGCAGGATTTACCAGTGTCTCGACACTTTGTTGAGAAGGGACACAGCCTGTCACAGTTGAGATTCAGAATCATTGACTCTGTGCCTCAGCTGAGACGTGGCGGTGATAGGGGCCGGATGCTTAAAAGAAAAGAGCTCGAGTGGATTTTTAAATTAGAGACCATGTCTCCTAAGGGATTAAATATAGAATATCCGTGTGGTCCACATATTTGAGGATGGGCCATCTATTCTCTCCCCAAGATCGATAGAGATATGATTGGTTGACGTTCTCAAAGGTGTAATTTTGTGTTCTTGATGTATGTTTTTTGAGGTCCGATTTTGACCTCTTTCCAACATGCATTTTTATATTTACATTTGTTTTTATATTTCATATATATTGTGTATTTTCTTCTTGTATATTTCAGATACACAATCACATGTCAAGCAATTCTTGAGAGATATTGGAAAGCGGCAGAAGTCTTCTTGTTTCTATTTATAAAAAACGTCAAATTTATGTTTGGATTATATATGTATTGAGCCATATGAGATAGCTTATTAAAAATAACATGGGTCGTGGAGAATCATATATTTGGATTTTATGGTCCTCATATTGTGGACGTTGGAATCTGCATTCTGTTTATCTATATCTATGTCTCATTATTTTTTTTCAAAAATGTGGGCGCAGTATCAATATTTTACGCACACTGTCTCATTCAGACAGATGCGCTTCTCCTTGAAGGTGACATTCACGTGGGAATGTTCTATTCCTGTTTGAATGTTATACTTTCCTTATAGCATAACATTTTCTTTTTTTGCCCCATTGGTGATCATAGGTAATAACAGTGATCCATTATGACATACAATTTTTTCTTTCTATCAGTGGGGGGCGCCAGAGTACACTATTAGTAGTGTCTTTTGAGCTCCCTTTATTTAAATCTCCCGATTTGGTTCTAAACCCATATAATTCTGTGGGGGTTGAACCTTTTTATCCACGATATCCTTTTGATTATGTCAAACCACAGCTTTGTTTTTAATATTAGCAATCTCTGCTCTGCATATGTTACGAATCCCAGCTGGCGCGTGCGCAATAGAGGTGGAACGCATGTTCCGATGTGGCGCATGCGCAGTGGGGATTTACTGCCAGATGCGTTCCACCGGACTTAATATCCGGTTTGGGCGCCATCTTGGGATATGCGCAGTTGACACACATGTGTGTGTCGGGCGCAATTCCCCATTCTCGGCATGGACAAACGTTTGTACAGTAAGTACACTTCTGGTTAGATTTAATGTGCCTCTGCCTGCTTCCAATCATTCACAATTGCCCCTAATCATAGCACTTTGTTTGTTTATCACTACACTGCTGTATGTATTTCATGATATCTATATGCTTTACAGTGGGAGAACTATACACATGATTTATATGTCTTTTTACATAACTGACACATTTTTATGTATATGTTTTTATGGTATTATGCATTTGATTATGTAATTGCCAATTTATGTATACTCCTCCTATAAATACTTGACACTTTGTTTAGTTTGTTATGGCTTGAGAAAGGTTCCTGTTGAACCGAAACGTTGCTTTATTGAGGTGAATAAATCCACTTTTTGCTTTCATCTACTCTGAAGTCCTGGTGCCGTTGCTGTGTTCTACGCTTTTCTCTATATATATATATATATATATATATATATATATATATATATATATATATATTGTGAGACATATATATATATACATATATATATATATATATATATATTTGACTGTTAAATATGTCCCTCTATATGTATGTCTATATTTGTGGTTCATTTTTGGTTTGTCGAGGGCAGCAATATAGAATCCACCACAGGGCGCCATCCAACCTAAGGCCGGCCCTGTGTGAAAGGCATACCCTGATTATATGCACCTCACTAATATGTAACATGAAAGATAAGTATTAGCCAAAATATTTAATGACTTTTACATAGCAGAAAACATGATCCCAACAACAGTACTGATAATTCCCCCCATATCTGCATGCAAGCTATGTTATACCATACCTAGGAATTCTGCAGCCAAGTTAGCTAAAGGCTTTTTGTTTTAATAATGTTGAAGTGTATGTTAAAGAGAACCTTTCAACTTCCCATACATGTGCAGCTGAGTGCAGCATGTAATGGGGAGGGCTGCACAAACCCTGGGGCAGTTTAAATTTTTTTCATACCTCCCTCCGTTATTTAGATATATCGGTGCTGTTATATTTGGTGCCCGATATTTAAATAACCCCCTGAACTGTCAACGGGACGTGTACTGGCAAGGGGGCGCTCTCGAACTCTTCGGCTTTGAAGATCAGTCTTTTCACCCAAACTGGCAAGGGTGGCGTGTCACTGCTACGGACAGTGTAAGAGCTGTAGAGAGGAGAGCGCGCATGCGTGCTCTCATCTCTTCAGCTCTTGTGAGAGATCAGTCTTGTACTTTGTCTGCTGAACTGGCAATAGGGCGTGTCTCTGCTACGGACAGTGTAAGAGCTGGGGAGCGCTGCACATGTATGGGGAGGTGAAAGGTTCTCTTTAATCTTCTCAGATATAAAAAGTAACTATATAGTATTATGGAACCCTATCAATATGTCCTCTATTTTATATAATTTGTATACATAGCACTAAAAAGGGTTTCAGATAATGCAAAGCGACTGCTACTGACCTGTGGCACTAAATATGGTCATGCCCAAAAGTGATACGAGTTTGGGAGGAGAGTATGACTTATATTGCTACCCGCTTGTCCATTTCATTGCCTTTCGCACCTCAACCTTTTTTTTTCCATTATATACCCCCTCAAAGGCACAGTGACACCAGACCATAGGGCACTTCTATATTCATCCACTTTGTGCTACTTCTTGCAAATTGTGCTCACCTGCACAGCTGGCTCTATCCCACCATGCCTGATCTAGCAGAGGTTAAGTCCCAACTTATTGGGAATTGATCTTATTGATGCCAAGAGGCACAAAGAGATTAGTGTCTGTAATTTTTTTTACAAAATGGAACACTTTTCTTACCTCCCATTACTCTATTAGACAGACCCTTTCAATACCCCACCTAACATCACATAGTTTATCTAAAAGGATCTTTGGTAGTGCTAAAGCTGCCAGTGAGAGGGGCAGCTAGGCCTGGACACTCACCTGATTGAAAGAATAAGGGGGCTGTGGAATCAGAGCTCGGTGACAGGGGCCACATTGATTTCAGCTGTGTATCAACCATTCTGTGTGTATTAGTGTCTTAGCTTTTATTTCCCCCTTCTTTGTAATGTTGATTATTTACTGTATTTTTTTCCATTTAGGCTTCCTTCACATCTGTGTCGGAGGTTTTGTTAGGGGCCTTCGTCGCAGATCCAGCAGGGATTACCGGAGATTACCAGAGACAATAGCGCAGCATGCTGCCCTATTGTTTCCGGTAAAATCACGGACACCACGACGGAAAGCCAATGGGTTTCTCTCGGCAACCGGCAGTGTCCGTTGTGCAACGGACGGATCAGAACAACGGAATAGCACAACGTAGATGTGAACATAGCCTTACTTTGGTGCGCCACTTCGTTGCTCTTTTATATTTTGAGTTGTAAAATGTTGCAAAACATTAAATAAAAAAATTTGAAAAAAAACCCAAAAACATTTTCTATGTAAATTCAATTTCTCTTGAGTTTACACTCATCCAGGCAGGTATTAACTTTCATGCAGATACATCCCTTTAACTTTACACGCAAAAAAGATTAAAAAAACTTCTGACAGGTTCATTTAACTGTGCTATCCATTTCTGAAACAGGTTTTTGCTTGTCAAGAAATGTTCCTTTATACATGTCAAAATAAAAACATTTTTTGTAGGAGACATTGGTGTCATCCATAAGCGTGGACTTTCACCAATTACAATATTGAAGGAGGACTAGTGCTAGTCAATTTCAACCATTCGACATCTAACAGATTTGAGCACTGGAGCTCCAACACAAAGATTGTGATGTTACTGTATATAGTGCCATTACCTTCCGTAGCGATTTATGTAGAGCAATATTAGGTTAATACATTGTAGCGATTGGAAAAGACAGTGTGGTACACACAAGAGAAATATTATTTAAAATATACATTTAATAGGACCCCTGCCTATATGAGCTTACAATCTTTAAGGCCGAATTCAGACGACTGTAGTATACGTCTGATGCATGTATTTAAATGGGGGCGTTCACACGGCCGTTGTTTCAATGAACCGTGTGAAGGGTCTGTTAAACAATAGAACATGTCCTATTTTCTTTCGTTTTGATGGATCCCTAGATAGACTCAAGTCTTTGGGGATCTGTGAAAACGGGACCCACACGGGTGCAACTCGGATGTGAAAAATGGCCATTTTTGCACTCGTTCGTGTGAATCTGGCCTAAGGAAGAAGGAGCTGATACAAGATGCCAGAGAAAGGAGTTGGTCGCTCATTGACCTTATATGATCTACTGACATCTCTCTGGGATCTATGAAAAGATTAGGAAGGTTTATTTCCTATTTAATAATTTCAAACACGTAATTGTCGAAGGACAGAAATGCAAGCTGTCCATTAAAAATGGCTTCCGCTGACAGATAGCTGTTTAGCATAGAAAGGAGGAGCACTTGAAATATACAAGTTACTATTTTTTATCTTAGAACTGAATTTCTGGATGGAGCGATTATACCCCCTTGATAATAGCCGTCTTTAGCATTCCACTTTAATTGCCTTGTTATTGACTTCTCTTACAGTACCTTTCCTCTGAGTCACACTGCCCCTAGAGTTACTATGGAAACTGTTTACCCGACACGGCAATAACTTCAAATTCAATGATAGTTTAAATGAACGTGTTGTGCTGTATTCAGAATAAATAGAATGAACTGGTTGTTCATTATTTATGTGGAATGTGATATTCCGCTGAGCATCTTGATATAATGATAATTTTTTTATACATTCTAAATAGTGTGGCCCATTTAGGTGAACTAGGCAACATAAAACAGCAAAGAAAATATGACCCGCTAATAAATTATGACAAAAGCAAGAAAACATTTTATATTTTACCCAGAATAATTTATTTTCTTGGTGCTCACAATTTCTTTTAAAATATGATAGGACAAACATTGGAATGTAATGGAAGTAAAATCTTATATCTGCAGCAGAATATTACTTTTGGAAGAAAAAACTTTTGCAGTTAAAGGTGGTCTTCTGTAAGTAGGTTTATTTAATAGAGCACTTGATGTGACATTTGTAATGTTTCCTAACCGATAACACTGTGTAATGGAAGATTTCCCACCAATATATTTTGTCACTCTATAGCATCCTAAATAATAAACGATGCAAAGTTGCAATTAGTCATAGTTAAGAAAAATGCACATTTTTTTTTTATACGACTTCTTAGTCACAGACTACAAACAAACAAAGAAAAATGATACTGCTTGCCTTTCCCAAAAGGGGCCTCTGTAAACAATGGGATGGACTATGAGTTATGTTCTGTTGTTTACATATCTTTTGATGAGGTAGTGTGGTGGGTCCGGAAGGTGCCCAGTTGGCAAAAACTGTAGTTGTTTTGCCTTTTCTTAGTTTCCCTGGAAATAATGCATCAGGTTTGTTTTAGGGTAGGGTGCTATTTTGTGGATCGCTATCTAAAGAATGCTATGTTCCATCTCTTGAGCATACTTTGAGACATTCAGGACTTTATTGGAGTGAGTAGTGAAGAAGGTCTTCCATCATCTATTACTTGAATTATTTTTTGTGTATTGGGCCAGCAGAATCAAACTGCTGTTTGGTAATTTTGCATACCATGGAACAGATAGTGTCTGGTTTTATTGTCCCTTTGGCTGCAGAAAAAACTGAGGGGCCCACAATGGTACTCAGTAATTTAGGCATTCTTATTGACATGGTTAGAATGGAATGTTAACTGCCACTTGGTATGTTAGAGGGTTTGCAGCATGCAGTGGGAGCGTGGAGTCAGGTTAAAAAATGATTATGTTGAGGGACTTGCAGTCATAAGGAAAGTTTAAAAGTGATAAGGAGACAGGTTCAGGGATAGAAAGGTGCACTTCCAATGTGACAATTTGATGGTGGTTGAGGAAATTAGTCACCTCTCTGCCTCTTCGCCATCAGTGGTTTGTGTTGGAGTGTCTGTCAGTAATTGCATGAAATGGGGCAGATAATGTGCTGGGTATAATAAACTCAGTGGCTGATGCTTTGTCTCATTCCCAGTGGGAGCAGTTCAGCCTGCTACTCCTGGGAGCACACAAGGAAGGGGAGGAGTGTGCCAGTGACTTATGGTAGGTGCCATTGGAGCAATAGGAGATTTGATTAAGGGGCCCTTGGCTTCAAAGACGTGGGCTGCTTATTCCCAGGTGTAGCAGGTGTCAGAGGATAGGCATAGTAGCTTGGGTACTCCCGAGGGTGAGGTATAGATACATCTCTGCTCCTTATAGGGCACTGTAAGGAGGAGGCATTTTAGTTCCCTCGATCAACCTGTTTATGGTAGGGATGGCCTTTGGGTTGAAATTAGGTGGCATGCAGGATTTTACAAAACCTTTTTTTCTATCTCAGGCCTTAAAGGGCTGGAGGTGGGACCGGGTTGTAGAGGAAAAATGACACCCCCTCTATTATGTTGGAGGGATTGGTAGGCAAGGCTGATTGACTAGCATTTTCGTTCGCGTATTTTGGAACTTTGCAGCTGGGGCGCTTCTGTAGTTAGCAGTAGGTCTAGTAGACCTGGGGGATTAAGGAGGGTTGACGTTGATTTGTACTGGGTTAGTTTAGGATTCGTTGTCCAAAGATGGATCAGATGGGCCAGGGTGGTTACAGTAGTGTTATTTGAGCAACGCTAATTAATATTCCAACATAACGAATCCTATTAATAACATATACAGTAATAAAAATCAAAAGACATTAAAAATGAATTACTACCAATGACAACATCAGAGGCAGGTAAAATATTACAAAATTAGATCTATGAAAATAGTACAAAACTATTATTCTCGTTCAGCCCAAAGGGGAAAGCAAATTCAATCCGTTGATCCGCATAGTTTCCCATTGGGCCAAGAGTTTCTTCCAATCCCCCCCCCCTTGGGTCCCACAAATACCCTGACGATCACACGGACCTTTAACAGAGAGTCATCACAATTGTGATAGATTTCAAAGTGACGGAGGATTGGCTTCAATGTGGCTATATCATCCACCTGTCAGACAGCACATATGTCAAGAACATGCATACGGACTCTTTGACGCAGCTGGCAAAAGGTAAGTCCTAGATAGGTTTTGTCACATGGGCATAATAGACCACCCCAATAGTGGTGTAATCAATGACATGGGTAATGTTATGTATCTTTTTGCCCTCTGAATCCCTGAAGTTAGTAGCTTTTTCTATATCTGGACACACTTCTCACAAGAAGTGCACCCCATTTTGAACCTTTCAAACCAAATGCGTAAGCCAGGCGTAATCCACGATGGTAGCTATTCACTAGCATACCGCACAGCTTTTTGGATTGCCGTTTGGTTAATTGATGGACAAGGCAAGTGTGATCTAAGGACATGGTCAGTTAGTAAGATTGGCAAATTCTTTTCAAGGGCCATTTTTGTTACTTCTAGAATTGAAACCTGCAATAAATCTTACTTTATTGCTGATATCCATAGTTTAAATCTAGGGTTGTAGAAGAGCCATTCAGTCACATTTCTTCAATCTTCTGTATGCCATTTGGATACACCTGTTGCTCTTTAAATTGTTCCCTGAAATTACAGGCCTATTGTTAAAACTTCAGAGCAGATCCATATTGCATATAAGAACCAGAATGTTGTTAATGGGATGACATGTGTCACCATCTAAGGGTATGTGGAACCACTAGGCCGCTCCGCGGTAGTGGAAAGGCAGCTAACAAACTCACAGTCTATGCACAAAGTCTATGGTAGGAGTATAGCACAAGGGGACCTGGGCTAATCCGGATGGTGGCAAGGGCTCTGGCCCAGATGGAGGTGGTGGATTGCGCCAGACGTGGCGGATAGTATCTGGGATCACAGGCGACAGCAGACATGGAGTTTTCCAGTAGGTGGGGCAAAGCACGGCTCAGGTACTATACAGGCTCAGGAACAAGGCACAGCATGGGATACAGGATATAGGAGGCAGAACAAGGGAACACAAGGGACTATAAGAAGGGCTCCACCGTTCCACTCAGGCAGGGAAGGGAACGGTGGAGCACTTCTTATAGTCTAGGATGGACAGGGGTTGATTATGGATCTTTAAACATGTGTGTAAACGGGCCCATTAAGGCCGAGTGAGCATGCACCTTAACAGTGAGAGCAGGACCAGCCGGCCATGAGTGCCGGTATCTACTAGGAGGGAGATGCCGGCAGGAAGCCAATGGACTGTGGTCGCGGGCATCGCCAGGTAAAGAACGGCGGCGGTCCATGACCATGACTGTGACTCTACCCCCCCTCTTCTTAAGTCTGGAGCATAAGAGAAACTTCCTTGTGAGGGTAGGAGCATTGAAGTTCTCTTCTGGCTCCCAGGATCTCTCTTTAGGACCAAACCCTATCCAGTCCACTAGATAGAAGTTTCTTCCTCCTATTCTCTTAAAGTCCAGAATCCCTTTTACCTCAAACACTTCAGATGACCCGCTGGGAGCAACTGCAGACCTAGGAGCTGTACTGAAGCAGGACCGAACCACAGGCTTAAGGAGGGACACGTGGAATGAGTTGGGGATCTTGAGAGTGGGAGGCAACCGAAGTTTATAGGATACAGGGTTAATCCGTTGCAGAACTTCAAAAGGACAGAGGAACCTGGGAGCAAATTTGTGGGAGGGCATATCGAGACTAATTTTTTCTCGAGGACAGCCAGACCTTGAATCCAGGAGAGAACTGAGGAGGAACTTTTCTCCTTTTATCAGCATGCTTTACCATGTGGTCCACTGCTTGGGGAATCGCAGACTTAGTCTGCTGCCAGATGTGAATAAACGTCCCAAAAGAAGAATTGGCTGCTGGTACCTGAGTCATGGCTGGCACAGGGAGAGGAACTCGAGGATACTGGCTATACACGACGTAGAAGGGAGACAAGGCAGTAGACTCACTTCTGTGATTAATGTACGAAAACTCCGCCCAAGGCAGAAGTTGCCCCAAGTTATAAGAAGGAAGTT
Organism: Rhinoderma darwinii; assembly: GCF_050947455.1. NCBI lineage: Eukaryota > Metazoa > Chordata > Amphibia > Anura > Rhinodermatidae > Rhinoderma > Rhinoderma darwinii. The sequence continues at coordinate 340,272,447 of NC_134689.1, forward strand.
CGCGGGCTGCTAGCTCATCCTTGATGTGTGAGGACAGTCCCTTCCAAAGGGTTGCCACCAACGCCTCATTATTCCATGCCAACACTGCTGTCAGTGTACGAAAGGAGATGGCATACTCTTCTACTGTGGAGCTTCCTTGCTTGTGGGTTAGCAGAGCTGCTGCGGCAGAAGATGTTCGGCTCGGCTCCTCAAACACCGCACGCATAGACTGCAGGAACAAGGCTAGGTCCGAGGATTCAGGTCCCTGTTGTTCCAAGATGGGGTTCGCCCATGCGAGGGCCTTGCCAGCGAGGAGGGAGATAATAAATGCTACTTTAGCCTCCTCAGAGGGGAAAAGATGTGCTCGTAGTCTAAAATGAATGGTGCATTGATTGATGAACCCTCTACAGGCTCTATGGTCACCGTCATAGCGAGGAAGAGGCAGTGAAACTATGGATTTGGAACAAACAGGAGGAGTAACGGGCAGTGGAACAGCAGCAGTCTCTGGAGGAGAAACCGGAGGTGGAACTGGGGTTGATCCAGTCAGACCATGATGGAGTTTACAGCCTCTAGGAGTTGATCCTGATGTGCCCGTAGGTCATGCATATCCGTCTGTATCCTCTGAACTGCGGTCTTAGGCTGGCCAGCGGGTTCCATGGCCTGGACGAACTGGCACGATCTAAGGGCATGTGGACCCACTAGACCGCTCCGCCATAGCTGTCCTACCATAGAAATTGTGCATAGACTATGAGTTGGAGTGTAGCACAAGGGTACCTTGCAGTGGCGTAACTATAGGGGTCGCAATTGCGACCAGGCCCCGAAGCCAGGGCGGCCCTCGGTCCCCCGCACCACATCAATGAAAAGTTACTATAGTAATTGGGGCCTATGTAATAAACAACATGGGCCCCCGTTACTATAGTAACTGACAGTACTTACATTCCTTCTTCCGCTGGATGGATTCAGGACCTCCGCTACGGCCGAAGAGGAGGGTAAGTTTTATATCACTGTCTGTAGAGCTAATAGGTCGGGGTCCGACTCCCGGGACTCCGCCAATCAGCTATTTTGAAGGGGGTGCAGCACTTGTGTGAGCACTACTTCCCCCTTCATTCCGGTCACTTTCTCACACTGAATCACCGACACGGAAGTGTCAGCGATTCACAGTGTGAGCAAGTAAGGGAAATGAAGGGGAAGCAGTGCTTGTACGAGCGCTGCACCCCCTTCAAAACAGCTGATTGGCGGGGGTCCCGGGAGTCGGACCCCGACCCATCAGCTATTGATAGCCTATCCTAAGGATAGGCCATCAATGTTTAGGGACTGGACAACCCCTTTTAAGCCATACTGTATAAGATTACTGTCTGCTGGACCCCGTATCTAAGCCTACCTTAAGCTTAGATACAGGGTCCAACAAACAGTATCACACATGCACATGGGCCCTGTATCTAAGCCTACCATATCACACATCACCGTTGCCCTTCCGTTGACGGGTTCCGTCTGAGGTTTCTGTCGGGTAACCCTTCAACGGAAATAAAAACTGAAACCTCAGCCTCCGTTTCCCTCACCATTGAACTCCATGGTGATGGAAACATTGCTAAAGGTTTTAGTTTGTCACCGTTGTGACAGGGTTCCGTTGTTCTTGATGCAACCAATAGCGCAGTCGAGGGCAGCGGTGATGTGAACAGGCCCTTACTAATGATTTTTTTTTTTGTGTCTGTTTTTTTAAAGGTTTGGTGTTTGGACTACTTCGTATTCGAGGACTACTTTGATGACGGCTTTTTTATTATCAATAAAATGGTTAATGAGTGTTGTGTGGTTTTTTTATTTCTATAAACCTATTTTTTCTATGTCTTTGTATTTTTTTTCAACTTTATTACTACTGCCTTATTAATAGCTGCAGGCTGATTGATGGTGTCCATTACTAAGGAGGGGCTTAGTGTTGGCCGGTGCAGAGGTTAACACTAACCCACATTATTACCCTGGTACCCACCGCCACCAGGGGTACAAGGAAGAGTCGGGTACGATCCAGTACCTGACCATCTGTAGTGATGTTCGGGTACTGGGGCGAACACAGGCTGGTATTATTAGGCTAGAAAAGGCCAAAGACAGTGGCCCTTCCCACTCTGGTAATGCTAGGCTGCTGCTGTGTTGTATCTGGCCGGGGATTCCGCTCCGCTTTATGTCTCTGTCCATATATGGACAGTGACATCAGGGGCAACTCCTGAAGTGGAATCCCCGTCCACAGCGTTGCCGACGCTGTGACCGGGGAATGCACTCCAGGAGCAGCCCCTGTCGTCTGTGTCCATGAAAGGAGCGAGACATAAAGCGGAGCGGAATCCCCGGCCACAGGGTGATTCTGCTCCTTCAGGGAGCTACAGTGGCGCTATCTACCAGAAGGGGGTGTGCTATCTAAAGGGGGCTGTGTGGCACTAACTACAGGGGGCTGTTCCCATGATGAGCTGAGCTGCTCCACGACGGGATCCTTGCGTAGGTCGGCATGATCCTGTAGCCCATGAAGGAAGTGATGTTTTGTGGTGAAAGTGTATCGTGAGTGGACAAATGGCAACATTGGGAATAACCGACATGTAAATTGCGGAGCACCACGTGCCATTAATGTGAGAGGTGAATGTCGGCTACGAAGGTGCACATTGGCCGAATGACAATCTCACAGTGAAACTCAACCAGGAGGATAACAGATGTGTGACTAAAACAACAGTTCAGTGAACCCTACTGGGGCTCCGAGGCAGATGTATGGTCACTGCTCCTATGCTAACAAATGTGCATCAGAAAAAAAGGCTTAAATTTGCACGACAGTATCGGAATTGGACCACCGATGATTGGCAAAGGGTTGCCATCTCCGATGAGTCAAGTTTTCTGCTTCATCGAATGGTGGCGGCAGCATTATGGTCTGGTTACGTTTTTCATGGCATTCTCTGGGCCCACTCATCCATGTGGAAAGCACGCTAAACCGATTTGGGTTTTAATCCATCGTTGCAGATCACTTCCACCCATACATGCTGTTTGTCTTCCCTGGGGCAGCTGGAATCCTCCAGTAAGACAATGCGACATGTTACATGGCTAGAAATGTCCAACAGTGGTTGGAAGAGCATACCGAAGACTTCCAAGTACTCCCTGGCCCCCTAATTCGTCAGACTTAAACCCAAATGAGCATCTGTGGGACCACATTGATCGTCTTGTTCGCTCTATGGATCCTCCTCCACATACCCTCCAGCAAATGTGGAATGCACTGCAGTCAGCATGGCTCCAGATATCTGAGACAACCTACCAGCACCTGATTGAGTCACTCCCAGCTTGCTGTCCGTGCTGCACAAAGCGGTTACTCTGGATTTTAGCTGGTAATCATAATAATGTGACTCGACTGTGTATGTTCATAGGTCTATTATTTTCCCTGTTACCGTTTTTCCCCTCTATGTACCTGGTATTTGTATCTTGTATGGCCCCTTTAGTTTCACAATATACTGTCTAATTATTTATGTACTATATACTTTAGATTTTACTTATGTTGCTTGCCTTTTGTTGTATAGATACTATTTGTCATTTCTCAATTTTGTTATAGGTTTGGCATCTGTGAGTGTCGTAACAAAGTTTAATTTATGTACTATTACTGTATGTGTGGACTTAATGACACTATAATTTGGGCATTGAACGGTGCAGATTTATAAAACATTATTGGTGGTCTACCCATTATCAGGTATGGCTGGGATCGGCTATGCATTAGTTTTTGCTATGGGAAACTATATAAATAACTGCCTTGTAATTTAACAGGCCGGAATAGCACAGCATGTAGCTCTTATACAATTTTCTCCAGTTAAAATATTGCATCCTCTAGTATTTTCATTTAATAATCACTACGAGGGTCATAATGCGCAACTGATGCATAAAAGGGTTTTCCAAGATTCAGGTGAATCTCAGAAAGCACATTTATTGAGTATGCTCAATTTGTTGTCTATTATAATGTCATGTCACATGCCACACTAGTAAGTCCACGTTGTCATGCTGTGATTGGCTGCCACATTCTTGTGACCTGACATCACTATGTATGATTCATCACATTTTGGTATTTAAAACAGAGGCCGAGGCAGTGGTTTGCAGCGGTGAAGGGGTTTTGAAAAGGTATTTTTATTAGGCTATAGACAAGTAGAATCAATTGTGATACTTCTTTTTGTCACATTAAAATCCCATGTGTACAAAGACCCATGGGGCTGTCATCTGCGGCTGGCTGGGCACCGTAGCTCCCTCGGGAGAGGAGAGAGAGCAGGCCGAAGGCAGCGTGTGCCAGTGAATAACGAAGCCCCTGATGTCCTCCGGAGTCCCAGAGCAGAGCTTATACTAGCGCTTTGCTCCGGGACTAATGCTCTGAGGAAGCCCCTGACATCACTATCCATATATGGACAGTGATGTCAGGAGCAGAGCTGGAGTCCCAGGCAGAGCAATACTGGTGCTCTGCCCGGGACTCCGGCTCTGGTGTTGCCCCTGACATCACTATCCATATATGGACAGTGATGTCAGGAGCAGAGCTGGAGTCCCAGGCAGAGCAATACTGGTGCTCTGCCCGGGACTCCGGCTCTGGTGTTGCCCCTGACATCACTGTCCATATATGGACAGTGATGTCAGGAGCAGAGCTGGAGTCCCATGGAGAGCGCTATTAGTCAATGGACAGTGACGTCAGGGGCTCCTCCAGTAGAGGTACAGAGTACACAGGTAAATGTGCTGCCAACAACGATGATATTTCACTTTTTTAAAACGATACGACCAACAGATGATTGAGTGTTTGCTCGTTCATCTGCTGATCATTCCCCTTTTTACATTGGGCAAATATCGGCAATTCCTAGAACGCTCGTCTGCCCGATAATTATCCAGTGTAAAACCGCCTTAACTTTAGTTGCGTCATCCATGCCATACAAAGCAAGCAATCAAATGTGCCTTTTTTCAAAAGCAACAAAATAGAAATAGAACATACAAGTACCATAGCATATTCTAGAGACGGAACAATTCCAGGCAATTAAATGATGTAGTAATTATCTCCCATTAACTTCAAAAGATAATTGTTTGCTAACTTTGTCCTTTGTGGTGGTGAAATATAGTTGTACAATGTCAGATGAATACATTAGATAAAGTGGGAGTAGGAGTAAAGCACATATCCTAATTATTTTGTACCAATGTTTGAGACAGATGTATAAGTGGCCTTGCAGGAATTCCCAAGCATAAAGAAAAACAACATAAAGGGACTCAGGTATTAAGCCTTAACCCCTGAATGATGCGGCTTATGGCCTGTTCACATCACCATTGCCCTTCCGTTGAGGGGTTCCTTCTGAGGTTTCCGTCGGGTTAACCCCTCAACAGAAAGGCAAATGGAAACCGAAGCTTCTGTTTCCCTCACCATTCATATCAATGGTGACGGAAACATTGCTAAAGGTTTCCATTTGTTATCATTGTGACGGGGTTTTCGTTGTTTTGACGGAATCAATAGCGCAGTCGACTGCGCTATTGATTCCATAAAAAACGAAGGAACCCTGTCACAACAGTGACAAAAGGAAACCATTAGCTAGGTTCCTGTCATCATTGAGTTCAATGGTGAGGGAAAAGGAAGCTTAGGTTTCCGTTTGCCTTTCCGCTGAGAGGTTAACGCGACGGAAACCTCAGACGGAACCCCTCAGCCGAAAGGAACGTTGATGTGAACACAGCCTAATTTTAGAATTCCTCACCGCATTCCAATAGTCATAACTTTTGTATTTTCGCTTTGATGCTGCTTTAAGTGTGTTTTTCAGAACCATTTTTTGATGGAATTTTTTTTAATACATATACCTTAGAGTTTAATATATTTGTTTGTTTTAGTGAAATGAAAAACTAAAAAAATTAGTTCTACAATTGCTTTTTTTACATGTTTTAGTAATTAATGGAATACACTTTATGTATATTTAATTTTAAGTTTTATGGTTTTTATTTAATAAAAACAGTTTTTTTGTTTTTCAACGGTTGTTTTTAAAATGAAAAGGTCACTGTAAGGGCATATATCAGGTATGCCCTAACAGGCATTAGTTCAGGATAGCCCTAATGGATTGTGGCATCACAAGGCTTAATTATTTATCCAGGATTGGAGTTTTCTTATTCAGGTGTCTATCGATCATCCTCACCTCTCAGGTGATCTTGTAAGTACAACTGTTGCTGACCATTAACCCTTTCCCTTCCGAGGACATATATCCTATATGTCCTGGAAGGAAGAAACTTCAGTAGCCAAATACGTATCTGATAGGTCCTTGTTACTAACGGCGCTAATTTAGACTCTCTTGTTTTAAAGCTGAGATTCTTGCTAGAGAAGGTTGAAGTGAAATCTGATAGATTGTTACCTACTGGCAAGGGTGTAGTGAAATATTATACAATAAGCAGGGAAGGTTTGTCCTTGAGTGTTAGAGAGACTTCATTCACTCTGGAACACCTTCCTTGTCGCCAATCACTTGCTTATGCCTGGTTCTGGAATTAGTGGCTGGTTGAGCCATACTTTTTATCAATATAATAATAAACAATTTCTTAATCGTTCTTTCAGGCTGCGAATCCAGTGAAATCTGCATATACTTGCAATTCTCACTAGAACCCGTTCTCCTAAAAGCTGTAACTCAGGCTAGGTCGCAGCTACAGCTACAATCTAAGTCTTGATTTAAGACTAAGATTCCAGCCTGAGTAAGGGTCTGTTCACATCAGCGTTGGCTTTCCATTGAGGGGTTCCGTCTGAGGTTTCCGTCGGTGAACCCCTCAACGCAAAATCAAACGGAAACTTTAGCTTCCGTTTGCATCACCATTGATGTTAATAGTGACGGAAACATTGCTAATGGTTTCCGTTTGTCACCGTTACGGCCGGTCTCTGTTTTTTTGAAGGAATCAATAGCGCAGTCGCAGTTGGGTAAAGGTGGTTGTGTGTTCAAACGATGAAGTTGTATTTTTATACATGGTAATCTGTGCGCACTATAAAAGTTTAGTTATTGGTAGCATAGTAGCTATTTTCTATGTGCAGTATATATTTTTAACACATTTGTGAATGATTGCCAAATATTACATGGCCTTTGTTTAACTTTTTTTGAAAAAACAAAACACATCTCAAAAATAAGCATTAGCGAGACATCGATCATAAACAAACACAATTAACAAATTATGAAAACATTATGAACAAATAACAAAAGACCATACCAACACTAAAGTTTAAATCAAATTCAAATTAAACTTAAAGGGGTATTCCGTTTACAACAAGTTACCCCCTATATGTAGGGTAAGGGGTAACTTGCTGATCGCTCGGTGTCCCGACAGCTCGGACCCCCACCGTTTTCGATAACAGGGAGCCCAAATTTGTCCGAACCCCAAGTTTGAACCGAGCGGCAGGTCGCTCATGCACACTGCCGCTCAAGTCATTCTCTATGGCAGCGCCGGAAAAAGCCGATCACTGCACTCGGCTATCTCCGGCGCTCCCATAGAGAATGAATGGAGTGGCAGTGTGCATGAGCGACCTGCCGCTCGGTTCAAACTTGGGGTTTGGGAAACTTCGGCTCCCCGTTCTCGTAAATGGTGGGGGTCCGAGCTGTTTGACACCCACCGATCAGCAGGTTACCCCTTACCCTACGGATAGTGGGTAACTTGTTGCAATCAGAATAGCTCTTTAATCTTGGCCATATCCTCTCTGGTCCAGCTAACATTCGTACCACACCACTGACTCAAGTTTATTATAATTTACCAATATCATACTCACATTATACTTGCTTTAACCTGTACAATACAATACAAATACACTAAACTCATAATCCCACCATCAGTCTTGACTGCTACTGAAAAGGAAAGAAAAATAATAAAATTATTAACGTTTTAAAAACTAAAATAAATAAATTAATTGTTCAATCACAATAAAGACAAAAAACTGACCCTAAGGCCTCATGCACATATCCTTTACTGTTTATACGGCTGTAAAAAAAATTGATCGAGTGTCCGTTTTGATGTCCGTATGGTTTCCGTGTTCATTCTGCATCTGTTCCGTATCTAACTATTTTGCGTTCGTACTGCCTTCCGAGTGCGATCTATTTTTTGACGGGACCATAGGCAAAATAATAACCAATATATACAATATATACAAAATAATAACCAATATATTATATCTTACAATTTCAACAATATAATCCCTATTAATCACTTCTTGCTCAAGTCAAGCCCAATGTCAATCCAAAATCAGTCATAACCTATAAAACAAAATGCTACAGTAAAATAATTAGCCCCCACCAGAAATATAGATGACTAGACTAGGGCATGCTGAAGAACTCCAAAGAACTAAGCTTTCTCAGTTTACCAAATATGTTCCTAACCACCTCTTCCTTCTGGAGAGTTTTCTGTTTGGTTGATACAAAATACTGTGCATTCCACGTGCCATACCTTACCACTAAGCTGACTAAGAATAAGGTTCCTCCAATCTCAACCACCCAAGCGTCTGAATGCCCCATAGGCCCATTCCTCATAGGACCGGTCACAAGGATTTGACCATACCCAAACCCCCTAGTCTCTTCGTATGTCACTGTTAGGAAACATCTGTCTCTTTATGGTTGTCATGACTACTAGCCTAGCTTTTGGGCGGCTCTGGTTTGAGTTGCAGAGCCAATCTCATTTCATCCTATTTGGTTCTAGGGTGGAGTATTTAAGTCTGGTTAGTTCTGTCATTGTTGCTTGTGAATTTCTTTGTGTATGCATGTGTTTGATCAAGCTCCAGATTATACCCTGTATTCTTGACTATTTGGACTTTTGGAACTGGACCTCGGCCCTGTCTTTGGATTTACCCTTTGCTTACTGATTTGGACATTCTGCTCCCGGCTGGTTTTGACCTCTGCAATTCCTAGTATCCTTTTGTTTTGCAATTTGGACTTTCAGTCTCTCCTGCTTGTGAACTCTGTTTGCTGTTTACCCACTGGCTGGTCTGGTTATCCATTCTGGTATTGCCTGCATTGCACCTCTTGTCCAACACCGTATTCTGTTAATGCAACCTGGGTTCTATGCATCCAAATCCAACGTGCCATGCAGTGGGCTCTGGTGAAGACTATAGTGTAGCCTTAGACTCTGCTGATCAGAGTAGTGACGGACTTGAGGTAGCGGATTTACCTGCACGCTTGATCCAGACTGTCTCTAGCTGCCTTTGGGGAATCGCTCGCATTGCAATTCCATAAACTTGCACTCTGGGGAATTGCTCAAATAGTGATTCCATTAAGTCACCTCCTTCTTGACATGGTTCCGCCTATTCCCCTTTAACGTCTGGAAGAATACGCTGTAGACCCGAGTCTGGTAAGATGCAAACTCTGACCAACTAAATTACAAAGGGAGCAGGGGTGTTTTGTTAAAGTTGACCCTTTCTCTGAGGATCAAAGGCCAACACTTCCACTGGTTGACCTGCTGAGCGCCGATCTTTAGCCTGCATTACAAATTTTGGTTGTGGCATTCCTCCTTGCCACATTCAATGCAGAGAATTTTTACAAACTCGTGAGGTTCTGGAAGAGTGTCCGAGAGATCAAAGGTAGGGCCTCCCTCCTCCCAGTCAGAGACAATTACACTTATCCCGGTTGATCCTGGACCCATATGCCTCTGAGTAGTGATCTACTTCAAACATCTCCCACTCTGTCTCCCCTCCCAAGGACACAAATATACTGACATCACTAGTATTCACCACCACTGGTTTCCAAGGCCACCTCCATGTTGACTCCCACCAATGGTTCATAATTTACCCTGCTAAGAAAGGGGTCAATTATGAACACGTATAAAAGCGGGCTCAGAGGGCAACCCTGGGAAACCCCAGACCCATCCTTAAAAGAGCCTCCAATCCAACCATTCACAAGCGGAAAACTCTCTGCCCTTGTATACAAGATCTTAAGCCAATTCACAATTTCCTTGACAGACCATACCTCAGAAGTACCGACCAGAGATGCTCGTGATCAACTAGATCAAATGCTTTTGCCTGATGCAAGGAAATCAGTGATGAGCCCAAAAGGAGTCGGGTACAAATTTCACCAACCAATTAAATAACACCTTTGCCAGAACCTCTTTCCACATTGAGTAGCGCTATGGGGCGCCAATTCTCAATGCGCGATGGGTCTTTACCCTTTGACAAGATGATCAGGCTGACCTCCTCACTTGCTTCGGCAAACTGCCTGAGGAAAGACATACATTAAATACCTCGGTCAAGAAGGGAAAAAAAATGTCCTTAAAGGTCTAGTAAAATTCAGGTGTCAAGCCATCTGGGCCCGGCGACTTCTTAAGGGCAAGTTCTTAAATCGCGAGTCTCACTTCCTCTTCCATGATCATCTCTGCCAAGATGCCAAAAAAGGGGTCTGCTCAGAGTTCAGGGATAGCTTCAGCCAGGAAAGCAGACATCACAACTCGATCCATCTTTCCCAAGAGTTGAGAGTAAAAGGATCTAACAACCTCCAAGATCCAAATCTGGAGGTTTTTAGGGATCCTGTACTGTTCCTCAGTCCTAAAACCACTTTACTGTTTACTGAGATCTTGCTGTTCTTGTAGAGGTCAAGCAAGTGGTACTTCCTAAAATGCTTTTCAAACACTAAAGATGCATGTCTATCATACTGATACCTCCAGATGAGCAAGATGCTCGAGTTTCCTTCTCCGGCAATGATACAGGTGCTATCTGTCCAGGCTCCTTAGGCTTGAGAGCAGGCAGAAGAAACTTGCCACCCTTTTTTTTAACATCTACCACTACTTTGACTTACTGCTACAAAGATCGATGGCATTGGCAAAGGAGCAAGGGCAGTCAGTAAATGAGTGACCTAGATACCCCTACAAGTGACACCGAATATTCCCACAGGATGCAGTGAGATGACCTAAGAATGTAGTCATCTTTATCTTCACTTATAACTTGCTGCACTGTGATATCACACAACAAAAGCCATTTTTGACACTGTATATTTAATGCGTTAAAAGTCAAGATAAAGACGTCTACAACTGTATCCCCCCACACAACACACACTTCTTCATTCTGCAGTGGGCACTGAAGTAAGTGGGGACACCACACCTGTGGCAGAGCTTTGGCTGCCCCTCAGACTTTAGTCCCCTGAGGGTAGCCATCACTCCAAACCTTTTTGCTCCAGAAGTGGCATATGCCAGAGCACTGGCTGTTTGCAGCTCCTCCTGGAGCTTCTGAATGGCCCTTCTGGCGTCCTCATACTGTTGCAGGAGAATATTGTTCCCATCCAGACACTCTGTCTTATGACCACATAAAATATACCTGGTAAATAGATATAGTATATACTGATATTATTCAGTGGTGTTCACCCTTTGAGGAGGCAGTATGCTCAGAAGCCATTTTATTCATAGATTCTTATCTACTGCCTTATTAGCATTACAATGGACCTCAGTACAGGAAGGAGCCATTGTAAACTGGATGTAGAGACAGCTGAGCATACTGGGATTAGATTTACCTATACTGTACAGATGCACATTGGAAGGTATATGGGTGGTCATAAGGCGGAGTCAATGGAATGGGTGGGTCCAACTCAGGGATAGGAACATATAGGCCATGGGAAGCTCTTGGTGGAGGGCTCTTTCCTGCCAGCCCTGGACGCTCAGCACTTAACATCAGGAGCAAGCTAAGTTATATTATATGTGTGCTTTCTGTGTATGTATATAAGTATAATTATATTACAGCAGACTTTATATGTGTACATAGAGATATTCTAGGAATTTTATGTGGATTATAGATGAGTAGATATATATATATATATATATATATATATATATATGCTCTTTAAGCATGAGTCTCTTTATGTACATGTACTAATGGTCAGGCGCTGTATGTGGCTTTGGCTTATAGTTGTAGTACCAGGAGACCGTATAGGGTTGGGACCTGGATTTATATTATATATACATACACATTACTAGTCACATGTGCAAAGTGTCCAGGGAAGGTAGGAACAGAGGCAGCTGTGTGTGGTTGTGTTGTCTATGTAATGTATTGTATCTTGATGTAGTGTATATTGGTTTGTCACGCCTATGTTATGAGTAAAGTATGTTTATATATTTAAGCATCTGCGAGGGTTGTATGTTACTCCTGTGGTGTGTGACGGACTGGAGTGTGTGCACATTGTGAACAATACAAAGTAAGCAGACTATATAGGAAACAGAGGTAACGGACTAGGAACGGAGAAAAGGGAGATAATACAGATGGTCAATTGCCCCCTTTTACACATACCCACGGAGCCACTCAGCAACCAGTGAACGAGTTCACCCCAATCCGCCTACACAACTCCATTAGCACTCTATTACATAGCTACAGGAGCAATCATGATGACTGAAACCTTGTGGGTTTCCCAGCTTTCTGGCATGGTTTCAGGTGGGGGCAGCATAGAGGCCACATAGCTCTCCCCCACTTCAACTGGTTGCTGAACCCTCCAGCTTCCCGCTGCCTTGGTAACGGGAAACAGGATTCTGGGAAGCATGAGGCTGTTAAGCACTTCATCTAATTCCAAAGATCAAACTCTCTCCCTGGAGAGGAGAGAGCTGACACTCTGAAAAAACTCCCTTCGACACACCTACAGCACGCACCCACTTCTCTTGTCTTGTATGCTCGGTGTAATTCTCAGTATTTGCTCTTATTCTGTATATATGGATACTGCGCAGTACCATTTCTCTTGTTCTGCATGCCGAATTTATTCTCAGTATCTGCACTTATTCTGTATATATGAACATTGCACTGTACCAGTTCTCTTTCCTTGTATGCTGGGTGTACTTCTCAGTATCTGCTCTTATTCTGTATATATAGACACTGCACAATAACACTTCTCCTGTCCTGTATGCTATGTGTAATAATCAATACCTCTCCTTATTCTGTATATATGGACAGTGAACAGTACCACTTCTTTTGTCCTGTATGCTGGATGTAATTCTCAGTTTCTGATCTATTTCGGTATATATGGACACTGCACAGTACCACATTTCCTTTCCTGTATATTGGGTGTAATTCATAGTATCTCTTCTTATTCTGTATATATAGATATGGCACAGTACCATTTCTCCTGTCCTGTATGCTATCTGTAATTCTTAGTATCTGCTCTTATGCAGTATATAATGATACGGCACAGAACCACTTCTTCTGTCCTATATATTGGGTGTAATTCTTAGTATCTGCTCTTATTCTTTATATATGAACACTGAACAGTACCACTACGTCTGTCCTGTATATTCGGTGTAATTCCCAGTTTCTGCTCTTATTCTTTAACATATGAACACTGCACAATACCACTTCTTCTGTCCTGTATATTGGGAATAATTCTCAGTATCTGCTCTTGTTCTGTATATATGAACACTGCACAGTACCGCTTCTTCTGTCCTGTATGCTGGATGTAAATCTCAGTATCTTCTACTGTATGCTGGATGTAATTCTCAGTACCTGCTCTTATTCTGTGTATGGACACTGCACAATACCACCTCCTGTCCTGTATGCTGGGTGTAATTCTCAGTATCTGTTCTTATTCTGTGTATTTATAGACACTGCAAAGTATAACTTATATTTTTCTGTATGCTGATAACAATTAAGTAGCTGATCTATTTCTGCATATAGGGATATTGCATAGCAGAGTTGCAAATCGTATTTAATTTATGTAAAGTTTTTTCAAGTTTGCACTGTGCATGTACCAATACACCGTGTTCCAAATTATTATGCACATTGGATTTAAGTGTCATAAACATTTAATTATTAGTCTTTCAATTAAACTTATGGATGGTATTGTGTCTTAGGGCTCTTTGGATCATTGTAATCAATCTCAGACACCTGTGATAATTAGTTTGCCAGGTGTGCCCAATCAAAGGAAAACTACTTAAGAAGGATGTTCCACATTATTAAGCAGGCCACAGGTATCAAGCAATATGGGAAAGAAAAAGGATCTCTCTGCTGCCGAAAAGCGTGAAATAGTACAATACCTTGGACAAGGTATGAAAACATTGGATATTTCAAGAAAACGTAAGCGTGATCATCGTACTGTGAAAAGATTTGTGGCTGATTCAGAGCACAGATGGGTTCGTTCAGATAAAGGCATAATGAGGAAGGTTTCTGCCAGACAAATTAATAAGATTAGTAGAGCAGCTGCTAAAATGCCATTGCAAAGCAGCAAACAGGTATTTGAAGCCGCTTGTGCCTCTGGAGTCCCGCGAACCTCAAGGTGTAGGGTCCTCCAGAGGTTTGCAAGTATGCATAAAGCTATTATTCGGCCACCCGTAAACAATGCTCACAAGCAGAAACGGTTGCAGTGGGCTCAGAAATACATGAAGACTAATTTTCAAACCGGGTTTGTTTACTGATGAGTGCCGTGCAACCCTGGATGGTCCAGCTGGATGGAGTAGTGGATGGTTGGTGAATGGCCACCATGTCCCAACAAGGCTGCAATGTCAGCAAGGAGGTGGCGGAGTCATGTTTTGGGCTGGAATCATGGGGAGAGAGCTGGTAGGCCCCTTTAGGGTCCCTGACGGTGTGAAAATTACCTCTGCAAAGTACGTAGAGTTTATGATTGACCACTTTCTTCCGTGGTACAAAAAGAAGAACCGTGCCTTCCGTAGCAAAATTATCTTCATGCATGACAATGCACCATCTCATGCTGCAAAGAATACCTCTGTGTCATTGGCTGCTATGGGCATAAAAGGAGAGAAACTCATGGTGTGGCCCCCATGTTCCCCTGACCTCAACCCTTTTGAGAACCTTTGGAGCATCCTCAAGCAAAATATCTATGAGGGTGGGAGGCAGTTCACATAAAAACAGAAGCTCTGGGAGGCTATTCTGACATCCTGCAAAGATATTCAAGCAGAAACTGTCCAAATACCCACAAATTCAATTGATGCAAGAATTGTGAAGGTGATATCAAAGAAGGGGTCCTATGTAACATGTAACTTGGTCTGTTAAGTTTTTTTTGATTGAAAGAGCTTTTGATTTCTATAAATATGACTTCCTGATGCTGCAAATTCAACAAATGACCATTTTAGTTCTCTTTACAACCTTTAAAATGTTTTGATCTCTGTTGTGCATAATAATTTGAAACAATTTGAAAGTGCATTTTGAGTTTTTTACTTCTAAAAAAAAATCTGTTATCATTAGGAGATTTGTTCAATAAAATTTGCATTATACTCCAAAGGTTGATGGCTTGAAGATTATACTGACTGTCATTTGCATCGACTATTTAGGAAAATCAGTGAAAAATAACATTTGCATAATAATTTGGAATGCGGTGTACATGACATGCACAGTGCCAACAGTGTGCTTAGCCTTACATGCGATCATGGGTCTCAGGAAGGGGTCTGAGGAAGGGGTCTGAAGGGAATGTCCAGGAGTTAAAAAAAAATACTGACCTGTTGAATCCCCTGCGGCTCCAACACCAATGTCTTTGTCATTCTTTGCCAGTCTTTACTTAGCATCAGCGATAATACCAGTAAGTATTTCACTGTATTACTGCAGCAATGTAAACAAAGCATTGGAACTAGAGTGTCGGATGTAACAGGTGAGAATTGTATTTTTTTTCACATTCTACGGCCAATAATTTTTTTCCGCTACTGGACAAACTGATTTTGATTTTTTGTGATTCAAAAGCATTGAGTTGAGAGAATAGTGTGTCTATAAAAAAAAGGTGCAGAGTGTATGTTCCTAAACATTTTGGGTTATCCTTGATTTTTGGTATAGTTGTCGAGAAAACCCGGGTGAGAGCGCAGCAGGTGAGTACATGTGGTACATTTACTACTGAAAAAGCCGGAGACTGGGTGTCCTTTTGTGACTACTGGGCGAGAGGCTGAAGAGGCTCTGCTGTAACCACAGAGCAGGGGAGGTGGTGTTGCGGGGGATAGGATTTTGCGGTGTCTACTAATAGGAAAGGTAATTGCGGGGTTACTGTGGCTACTCAGAGTTGAGAGCCTGGGGGGGTCACTGGGAATACTGAGAGGGAAATAGACTGGGTGGGTGTCTTGCTGTGACTACTGGGGGTAGGCTTGGGGGAGCGTTACAGTTACTGCCTGTAGGAAAAGAAATTGGTGTGGGCCCTGCTGTGACTACTAGGGAAGTGATGGGAGGGGGTTCTTTGACTACTGGAAAATTGGGGGAAGGACTTCTGTTTTGACTATTGCAAAGTGTGTGGGAGGGGTGGTTGTGCCTACTGAGAAAGTCGGGGGCCTGTGCTGATGCTTAGGGAAGTGGAAGGAAATGCACAGGACACAATTTTTAGGGTACATCCAAAGGGGTGATTATGCATGCCATAGGGCCAGGTATGTACTGCAACCCTTTATGTAGAAACTTGGCTTTAGACAAAATTTTAATTAGTGTTTTTTCTTGCATGGATTGAAAGTGACATGTAAGTCAGGTTTATACATACTCGGTTGCAGTATGGACCCGGCCCTAAAGCTTATTATTCCTGGCTCCTAGCTTTTGGACTTGGCTCCTAAAACAAACCAATATTTTTATAGGCCTGATATGGCAAAATAACCAAGCCTACTGCATAGACATGGTACCAGATAACATTTTTCTCAATACACATAGTACTAAATCAAAGATTACTGCCTAAAAACGGTACCAGCTCAGTGCATAAATGTTTAGACCGAACCAGGCATAGTGTGGTTTCTGGCAGAGCAGCAATTTAGAAAAGGCAAGTGTATATAAGTTCCATCCTGACAATTTTTATATCCTCCTATATTTTTGCCCCAATGTTCCTTTCATCAGATGTGCTAGCCAAACATGCCCCATATAGATTAGTAACCACATACATAAAGGCACATGCTGTATATGTACTCACTCATATGCACATTTACCACATATATGGATGCACGTCTACTTACTCTCAAAACATTTAAAACATACATTGATAATACATGTGCTCACCACAAAGTTACACATACAAAACACTCACTAGATACATTGAACATACATACTGTCACGATCTAGTGGTATGTGGACCCACTGGGCCGCTCTGCCGTAAAACCAAAGTCTATACAAAGATAGCGTAGCACAAGGGTACCTGAGATAGTCCAGACAATGGCAGAGGCTTTAGCACAGATGGGGCTAGATGTGGCAGGTTGTGCCAGACGTGGCAAATGATACCAGGAGTGACAGATGACACCAGTCGTGGCGTATAGCAGTAGGCGTAGCAGGTTGCACCAGACGTGGCGGATGGCAGCAGGCGGCAAAACACGACTCCAACACTAGACAGGCTCAGTAACAAAACACAGCACGGGATACAGGATACAGGTAGCAGGGCACGGGAACACTGGGAGCAGGATAACACTAGGGGACCATTTGTGATACAGACAAGGGAAGACTACAACAATGCTCAGGCAAGGAGTGAAAGGGCAGGGCCCTTTTTATAGTTCAGGGTGATCTGGAGATAATTAATTAATAAATTACATATGTGCGCTGGCTCTTTAAGGTCGGGAACTAGCCCACACGCCCCCTAGTGGATACTACAGGGCAGAGCTGCCGCATGTGCTGACGTCTCCGGGGAGGGAGACGTCGGCAGGAAGAGAGAGGTCTGCGGTTGTCAGGTAAGTGTAGGTTGCGGTCTGTGACTGCTTCCATTATAGTACCCCCCTTAGGCCCCCTCTTCTTGGGTCCAGAGAGAGAGAGGAATTTTTTAATGAGGGTAGGGGCATTAAGGTTCTCTTCTGGTTCCCAGGATCTCTCCTCTGGACAAAACCCCCTCCAGTTCACCAAATTGAAAGTCCTTCCTCCTACCCTCTTGCAGTCCAGGATCTCCTTCACCTCAAACACATCAGATGCACCGCTGGGGGCAACCACAGGACTAGCAGTTTTACTGTAGTGGTTCAGGACCCCAGGTTTAAGGAGGGACACGTGGAATGAGTTGGGAATCTTGAGAGTAGAAGGCAACAGAAGTTTATAGGATACAGGGTTTATCCGTTGCAGAACTTTGAAAGGACCGAGGAACCTGGGAGCGAATTTGTGAGAAGGCATCTTGAGTCTAATGTTTCTCGAGGATAGCCAGACTTTGACTCCAGGAGAGAATTAAGGGGAACTTTTCTTCTTTTAATGGCCTGCTTTTTCATGCGATCCACTGCTTGGAGAATATCAGCCTTAGTTTTCTGCCAGATATGAATAAAAGTCCCAAATGAAGAGTTAGCTGCCGGTACTTGAGTCTTGGCTGGCACAGGAAGAAGAACTCGAGGATGCTGGCTGTACACACTGTACAAAGTAGACGAGGCAGTAGAGTCACCTGTGTGATTGTTGTACGAGAATTCCGCCCAAGGCAGAAGTTGTACCCAATTGTCATGTTGGGCGGAAACAAAATGACGAAGATAGTTCCCCAAAATTTGATTGGTCCTCACCACTTGACCATTGGACTGTGGGTGATAGGTGGAAGAGAAGTCCATCTTAACATCTAACAGGTTGCACAGGGCTCTCCAGAACTTGGACGTAAACTGTACACCCTGATCCGAGACAATGTGCAGAGGAAGTCTGTGTAGAAGGAAGATGTGTAGAATAAATAGGTTTGCCAGATGATGAGAAGACCAGTCAATGGAATGAAATGTGCCATTTTAGAGAAATGATCCACTACTACATAGACCGTAGAACATCCAGCTGAGGTGGGAAGGTCTGTAATAAAGTCCATAGCGATATGCTGCCAAGGGGAATCATGGACAGGTAGGGGTAGGAGCAGACCAGCAGGTTTGGAGCGGGTAGACTTGTTCGAGGCACAGTTTGTACTTGAAGAGACGTAGTACGCAACATCTCTAGGCAGCATTGGCCATCAGTAATGACGAGCTACCAGGTCCTGAGTCTTTCGAACACCAGAGTGCCCCGCCAGTTTGGAGCTGTGTACCAAGCGGAGAATTCTCTTACTGTCTGCAAGACGAACAAAAGTCTCACCGGGAGGAATGTCTCTAATTTGCAGGGGGTTAGCCACAATAATCCTAGAAGGATCTTTAATATAGTGATCAATTTCCTCAGAGTCATTAGTCTCAAATGATCGAGACAGGGCATCAGCCTTCACATTCTTATCAGCCGGACGGAAGTGAAGCAAGAATTGAAATCGGGCGAAGAACAGCGACCACCTGACTTGGCGAGGATTTAGTCGTTGTGCTGACTGTAGGTACATGAGGTTCTTGTGATCAGTACAAATGGTAATAGGGTGAACCGCGCCCTCCAGCAAGTGTCTCCACTCCTCAAATGCCAACTTGACGGCCAGCAACTCCCGATCCCCGATGGAATATTTACTTTCTGCCGGAGAGAATCGTTTTGAAAAGAGGCCACAGGCCACCATCTTGCCTTTAGAGGGTTTTTTTTTACATAGTAGTGCTCCAGCACCAATGGAAGATGCTTCCACCTCCAGAAAGAACTGCCAAGATGCATCAGGGTGATGGAGAATGGAGGCTGAGGTGAAAGCGTTCTTGAGGTTTATAAATGCTGACTTTGCCACCGGAGGCTAAACCTTGGCGTTTAACCCCTTCTTGGTGAGGGCAGAGATTGGGGCAGTCAGAGACAAGAAGTTCAGGATAAATTGCCGATAGAATTTTGCGAATCCTAGAAATCGTTGTTTGGACCGAAGCCCCTGTGGATGTGGCCACTCTAAGACAAATTTGACCTTCTCTGGATCCATCTTGAGTCCACGGTCGGATAAGATGTAGCCCAGGAATAGCAGAGTGTTCCTCTCGAACACACACTTCTCGAGTTTAGCATTCAGGAGATTCCACCTTAACCGCGACAGAACTTGGCAAACATGCCTCCGATGCGTCGTCATATCAGGTGAGTAGATCAGGATGTTGTCCAGAAAGACCACCACATAGACATACAGTAGATCCCGGAAGATGTCATTTACGAACTCCTGGAACACAGATGGAGCATTACACAGTCCAAAGGGCATCACGAGATATTCATAGTGACCATCTCGGGTGTTGAATGCTGTTTTTCACTCGTCACCTTCGCGGATATGGATCAGGTCATAGGCCCCGCGTAAATTCAGCTTCGGTAAAACCTTGACTACACTAATTCTATCACAAAGTTCTGAGCGGCAAGGGGTACTGGTAGATCGGATCGGGCAACGGTAGACCATTCACAGAGGCAACAGAAAGAGGTCTCTCTAGAAGAACCCTAGGTGATCCACTAGATCCTGCTGAATAAAATTTGCAGCTGCTCCAGAGTCCAGATAGGCTGAGGAGGAGTGTGACGTTTCACTAGAGATATTGGTCACAGGAATGGATAACTTGGGAGTGGCTTTGATGCTTGGCATCGTCCCACCTAGGGTTATCCCTCCAACCAACTTAGGTTCTAGATTTTCCTAGGCTTTTGTGGATATTGGCGCACGAAATGGCCTTTAAGGCCACAATACAGACACAGACCTGAAGAGCGTCTGCGCTGTTTCTCCTGCTTGGAAAGTTTGATTCTGTCTACCTGCATAGGTTGCTCAGGTAGGACAACAGGAGGAGGCAATAGAGGTCTCTGGAACGACGGTGTTAGTCTGTGGAAACATCTCTCCCACCGGACCCCCTGAGCACGTTCCTGGATTCTCATGTCGACCCGGGTAGCCAACAGAATGAAAGCATCCAGTGTAGAAGGAAGATTGCGGGCTGCTAGCTCGTCCTTGATGTGCGAGGACAGTCCCTGCCAAAAGGTCACCACCAACGCCTCATTGTTCCATGCCAACTCTGCTGCCAGGGAATGGAAGGAGATGGCATACTCTCCTACTGTGGACCCTCCTTGCTTGAGGGTTAGCAGAGTGTCCGCTGCAGAGGATGTCCAACCTGGATCCTCAAACACTGTAAGAAAAGTCTGCAGAAATAAAGCTAGGTCTGAGAATTCAGGCCCATATCGTTCCAAGATGGGATTTGCCCATGCCAGGGCCTTGCCAGCAAGAAGGGAAATGATGAACGCTACCTTGGCTTCGTCAAGGGGGGGGGAGATGACCTCGTAGTCTAAAATGAATGATACATTGGTTGAGAAAACCTCTGCAGGCTCTAGGATCACCGTCAAAGTGGGGAGGCAGTCTGGCGATGATGGAGTTTACAGCCATGAGGAGTTGATCTTGGCATGCACGTAGGTCACGCATATCTGTTTGAATCAACTGAACTGCGGTCTTGGATTGGCCAGCGGGTTCCATGGCCTGAGCAAACTGTCACGATCTAGGGGTATGTGGACGTAGAACAAGGGTACCTGAGATAGTCCAGACAATGGCAGAGGCTTTAGCACGGATGGGGCTATATGTGGCAGGTTGCCTCAGATGTGATGAATGATACCAGGAGTGGCAGATGACACCAGACGTGGCATATAGCAGTAGGCGTAGCAGGTTGCGCCAGACATGGCGGATGAGAGCAGGCAGCATAACACGACTCCAACACTAGACAGGTTCAGGGACAAACCACAGCATGGGATACAGGATACAGGTAGCAGGGCATGGGAACACTTGAGGTAGGATAACACTAAGGGACCATTTGCGATACAGACAAGGGAAGACTACAACAACGCTCAGGCAAGGAGTGAAAGGGCAGGGCCCTTTTTATAGTTCAGGGTGATCTGGAGATAAATAATTAATAAATTAGATATGGGTGGGCGGGCGCGCAAGTTCCCGGCCTTAAAGGGCCAGCACGCCCCCCTAGTGGACACTACAGAGCAGAGCGGCCGCATGTGCTGACGTCTCCAGGGAGGGAGACGTCGGCAGGAAGGAAGAGGTCTGCGGTCATCATGCAACTGGAGGCTGCGGCCATTACACATACATACATACATACATACAGCAGGGCTCCACGCTCCAGAGTCTTAAAATGTATAAGTTAAAATATATTTGCCTTGGGCTCCAGATGGTGAATGGTTGAGATTTAAGAATTACAAACCGAGTTTTAGCTCTGGTCGCCATTTACGGCCACAGCTACTGCTTGCCGTATTCTCACCACTACTCTTGTACGCGGCTAAAAAGTCAGAAGTGCATGTACAGTGTATATATATATATATATATATATATATATATATATATATATACACACACACTACCGGTCAAAAGTTTTCAAAATGTAAAAAGTTTTGATTCTTCAAAGTAGCCACCTCTAGATGATATAACAGCATTACACAATCGAGGCATTCTTTCTACCATTGCATTCAGATATAGTTCAGAAATTCCTTCCCAACATTATTTTAGAAGTTCCCACAAATGTGCGGCACTTGTAGGTTGCTTTGCTTTCACCCTTCTGTCCAATTCATCCCAAACAAGCTCAATGGGGTTTAAGTCTGGAGACTGTGCAGGCCATTCCATTCTTTGAAGCCTACCGGCTTCTTCTTGTCTTCTTAGGTAGTTCTGACATATCCTAGAAGTGTTTTGGATCACTGTCTTGGAGGAATATAAACCCCTGACCAAGTAGGCATACACCAGAGGGTATTGTATGGCGCATCAAAATAATGTGGTAGCCCTTTTTGTCCAGTGTGCAAGTTGCCAACTCTGGATCCAGTAAAAGAGCCTCAGACCATCACATTTCCTCCTCCATGTTTGACAGTTGGTGTCACACACTGAGGAAGCATCCTTTCACGTACTCGACGACGTACAAAAACCCTACGCGATGTACCAAAGCCGGCCGTGCTCATCTCCTGAAATACTCTGTGCTGCCTTAAACTCTGTGGACAGGTCAGGATCCTGTTTCTTTTAAATGCTGCTGGGGAACCTGCTCGATCCACTATATAAGGCTGCGCTACAGTGCAGCATTTAAAAGAAACAGGATCCTGACCTGTCCACAGAGTTTAAGGCAGCACAGAGTATTTCAGGAGATGAGCGTGCGGATCTTGTGCGGGGTGGTGACTTGCCAATCATGTGAAGGTGTTATTGAGGACAGGAGTGGAGGAGGGGTAACAGACTGAGCTACGTAATGGTAAGAGCAGAGTTCACAGCAGCACAGAATCTGCACGCTCCTCTCCTGAAATATTCTGTGCTGCTGTGAACTCTGCTCTTACCATTACGTAGCTCTCAGTCTGTTACCTCTCCGTATTTTTTTTTTAATTACATTAAAATTGTATTTTCCACGCGCCGAGCATGGTACTGTCAAGGTTGCTGATAGAGTTAGTGCAGCCCATTAACTCTTTCAGTACCCTGGACAGTACCATGCTCGGCGCACGGAAATTACAGGTTCGGTCAGAACTAGTTCGGCCCGAATCGAACTTTTTCGTGAAATTCGGCGAACTAGCCGAACCGAACTTTTCATAAGTTCGCTCATCTCTAGTTATAATTGTCTGTGTGACTTCTTTTGTTACTTGCCTTTTGCTTGCCATTATGATAGCAATGTGCTTTGTCCTGAAGAGAAAAAAAACTGTCCAAATCCTGCCCTTACAGGGTGTTGTAATGCAGTCTGTTCCAACACTGGTTATATAGAATCAGAGGGTTTGAAAGTAATCTCCAAAACTCGAGACACCTGTAGAAATAGTTTGCATCCCATTTAAAACCATAATTTGCTTTCTGTGCTGCAGACCAGATGTCCTTGATGTCTTCCCTGAAAAAAAGCCGTTTGGTTAAAATCAGAAATTCAGACTATTGTTTCATTTTGAGGTTAAAAATGAATATTATTTTTATGATTTTAACTTACTTTTGAACCTTTGAACCATTCCACGTTATTTGCTGTACTAGAACTGTGAAAATGTCAAAAATAACTGGAAATATTGAGGTGTTCTAAAACTTTAGAATGGTAGTGTATACGGTAGAGTATACAAATATATATATATATATATATATATATATATATATATATATATATATATAATCCTCCAAAACACGAAATGGCACTCCTTGGTTAGTGAAAAATAATCTTGAGAAAGGCCCCATGGAGTAGGGCTGAAACGTCGCATGTGGTGAATAAACCTTCATTTTTCACTAACCAAGGAATGCTGTCTCGTGTTTGGAGGATTGTATACATTTCTAGGGACACTGGTCACGTGCCCCAACGAGAATATTGCACCCTGACCTTACGAATTTGGAAGAACTGTGCTGCCTCTTTACCTTTTTGCTATATATATATATATATATATATATATATATATATATACACATATATATACTGTATCTATATATACACACACAAAAACATAAATGACTTCTAACCTGGCCTGAAAGCAGGAATTGGCAGGAGCTGGGAGCTGGGGGAGCCAATTCTCTAGGGGCCATACACCACACAGTTTCAAACTTCTCAGCCACAGGTGTCGTTGTCACGTGATGTGACGCACTGTGCAGCTGGCATTGGAGCTGCTTCCTTCTCTTTGCATGCTTTATCTGGCATGATGGGACCACTGAGGGTATGTTCACACGAGGGCGTCCGTAACGGCTGAAATTACGGGGATGTTTCAGCCTGAAAACATCCCCGTAATTTCAGCCGTAATGGCATGTGCAGGCGCTTGAACGCCGCGTCCATTACGGACGTAATTGGCGCTGCTATTCATTGGAGTTAATGAATAACGGCTCCAATTACGGCCAAAGAAGTGACAGGTCACTTCTTTGACGCGGGCGTCTATTTACGCGCCGTCATTTGACAGCGGCGCGTAAATTACGCCTCGTGTGAACAGACAAACGTCTGCCCATTGCTTTCAATAGGCAGATGTTTGTCAACGCTATTGAGGCGCTATTTTCAGACGTAATTCGGGGCAAAAACTCTTGAATTACGTCCGTAATTAGTGCGTGTGAACTTACCCTGAGAAGCATTAACTATCTTTGGCTGGCTGGGTCATCTAAGGCTTGGTTCACACAGAGCTTTTTGGTGCTGATTTTGACGTAGAAACTGCATCTGAATCAGCGTCAAAGAAACACACCAAATCTCTCCCTGTTGCTTTCAGTGTTTTTTTTCCCAGGCGGTTTTTGACCGCTCATGGAAAAAAAAAAAGGCATGCCCTATCTCGGAGCAGTTCCTGCCTCTGAACCTCTATTAAAATCAATGGGAGACAGAAAGAAAATAGCACCGCTACTTTGCAATTTTTTGGGGTACGGTTTTACAATACAAAAGTGGCTAATAAAAACTGCGACAAAAATGTGCCTAAAATAATGCTTAACCCCTTCCCGACCACCCCACATAGATTAACGGGCTGCAGCACTGGCCCTTGTGCTTTCAGCCCATTAATCTACGTGTGCTCCTAACAGAACGCACAGGCATTCCCCTTTGCCCGGCATCTCCCAGTACAGGCTGCTACTAGCCTTAGTACTGGGGGAAAACATTGGGTCGGATCACAGCCGTAATCCCCGCTGATTAACCCCTTAAATGTGGCAGTCAATAGCAACCGCCGCATTTAAGTTGTTATAACGACAGTTAAAGTTTAAAAAAAGTTCGAAGAAATGTACAAAAGTAAAAAATAAAAATTTCTAAATAATAAAATAAAAAAATCGCAAAGAATCACAAAGAAATAAACTATGCATAATTGGTATCACCGCGTCCGTAATGGCCTGAACTATAAAAAATATAATGTAATTTATCCCGCACAGTGACCGCCATAAAAAAAATTATAAAAAAACTATACCAGAAACGCTATCTTTAGTCACTTCAGCTCCCCAAAAATTTAATAAATAGGGATCAAAAAGTCGCATGTACCCAAAAATAGTACCAATAAAAACTACAGTTTGTTCCTGCAAAAAAGCAAGCCCTCAGACGGCTTTCTTGATGGAAAAATAAAAAAGTTGTGGATCTTAGAATAGGGCGACACAAAAACGAAATAATTTTTTTTGTGCAAACACCGTAAAACATAAAAAAACCTATATACATATGGTATCGCCGTAATCGCATCGACCCACAGAATAAATTAAATATGTAATTTATAGTGCATGAGGAAGGGCGTAAAAAAAAAAGAATAAAAAACAATAGAAGTTTTCACGGCCTAATTACACTAAATTCAGCAAAAAATCCTATAGGATTAAAATGCCCACTATACCCCTAGATAAATTATTTTTGGTGCTGTAGTTTCCCAAATCGGGTCACTTCTGGGGGTGTCCACTGTTTTTGTCCCTCAGGGGCTTTGCAAATGCGACTTGACACCTGAAAACCAATCTAGCAAACTTGAGCTCCAAAACCCAAATAGCGCTCCTTCCCTTCTGCTCCCTGCCGTGTTTCCAAACAGCAGTTTATTACTACATATGGGGTATTGCCGTAATCAGGAGAAATTGCTTTACAAATTTTGGGGTGCTTTTTCTTCTTTATTCCTTGTAAAAATGTAAAATTTCTAAGTTTTAATGTAAAAAATTTAGATTTTCAGTTTTTACAGACTAATTCCACAAAAAAAAAAACTGTGGGGTTAAAATGCTCTATACCCCTTGATAAATTCCTTGAAGGGTGTAGTTTGCTAAATGGTGTCTTTTTTTGGGTGCTTCCACTGTTTTGGCCCCACAAGACCTCTTCAAACTTGACATGGTGCCTAAATATATTCTAATAAAAAGGAGGCCCCAAAATGCTCTAGGTGCTCCTTTGATTCTGAGGCCGGGGCTTCAGTCACACTAGGGCCACATGTGGGATATTTATAAAAACTGCAGCGTCTGGGCAATAAATATTGAGTTGATTGAGTTGTGTTTCTCTAGTAAAACCTTCTGTGTTACAGAAAAAAATGGATTAAAATTGATTTTTTGACAAAAAAAAGAAAGTTGTAAATGTCCCCTCTACTTTGCTTTAATTCCTGTGAAACACTTAAAGGCTTAAGAAACTTTCTAAATGCTGTTTTGAAAACTTTGAGGGGTGCAGTTTTTTTTAAAATTGGGTGACTTATGGGGTTTCTAATATATAAGGCCCTCAAAGTCACTTCAGAACTGAACTGGCACCTATAAAAATAGGTTTCGGAAATTTTCTTGAAAATGTGAGAAATTGCTGCTAAAGTTCTAAGCCTTGTAACGTTCTAGAAAAAAAAAAAACGATGTTAAAAAAAAGATGCCAACATAAAGTAGGCATATGGGAAATGTTAATTAGTAACTATTTTGTGTGGTGCTATCTGTTTTACATGCAGATACATTTAAATTTAGAAAAATGCTAATTATTGCAAATTTTTTGCTAAATTGTTGTGTTTTTCACAAACAAATACAGAATTTATTGATCAAATGTTTCCAGTAACATAAAGTACAATATGTCACGAGAAAACAGTCTCTGAATCGCTTGGATAGGTAAAAGCATTCTCAAGTTTTTACCACATAAAGTGATACATGTCAGATTTGAAAAAATCGGCTGCGTCCACAAGGCCAAAACAGACTCAGTCCTGAAGGGGTTAAATAAAAGCTTAAAAAAATGCTGGCATTTCAAAATTTGCTTCAAAAAATCCTGAAGGAATGTTAAGGAAAAATTTTTTCTGCCTGACAAAAAAAGTGTGAATTTACCCTAATGCTCCTTTTACCCAACGGTCCCTGTCTCGCTGAAACACAGGAGCCTGGAGGATGCAGATTTGGGAGGGGCAGCAGGGACAACATATGTGCACCCCAAAGCCTTAGGCCCCAGATTGCCCTTATTATAATCCAACCCTTAGGGCTGATTCAGACGAACGTGGCGTTTTTGCGCACGCAAAACACGCAGCGTTTTGCCTGCACAAAAGCCACTTGACAGCTCCGTGTGGCAGCATCATATGATGCGCGGCTGCGCGCATTTCGCGCAGCCGCCATCATTATGACACGCCATTTGGATGTTTGTAAACAGAAAAGCACGTGGTGCTTTTCTGTTTACATTCATCCTTTTGACAGCTGTTGCGCGAAACAGGCAGTTCGCACGGAAGCACTTCCGTGCGGCATGCGTGCTTTTCACGCACCCATTGACTTCAATGGGTGCGTGATGCGCGAAAAACGCTGAGATATTGAACATGTTGCGCTTTTTACGCAGTGGACAAACGCTGCGCAAAAAGCACGGACTGTCTGTACTGCCCCATATACTTCTATTGGTCCATGCGAGCCGCGTGAAAACCACGCGGCCTGCACGGACGCAATTCACGTTCGTGTGAATCCGCCCTTAGTGGCATAGAAACATAATAAATATGATGTTCGGGCCGAAGGCTAAATTTTGTACCATATTTTTCGGACTATAAGATGCCGATTTTAGCAAGAATAAATCTTGCTAAAAACTCCCTGCATCTTATAGTCCGAAGTCAAGGGACCTGGCTGCGCCGGGCCCCCTGACCGCTTCATTACTTCCTCCTTTCCCAATTACAACCCCTTCGCGACCCATGACATGCCGGCACATCATGTAGCGGTGGGCTGGGGATGATGTATGGAGCGGGCTCACGCGCTGAGCCCACTCGATACAATGCAAGTATCAGCTGTGTTTTACAGCTGACACGCTGCTCTAATGGCCAGGAATAGCAATTTCACTGTTCCTGGCCGTTTAAAGGGGTTGTGCTATAAAACACATGTATCCCCTATCCACAGGATAGGGAATACCTGTGTGATCGCTGGCGGTCCGACGTCACCAAAAGCGCTGCATGAAAAGATTTGACTTACGCGTCCTGTGTCCGGCAGCTCCATAGAGATCAATGGGATTCTTCTGTGCATGCGTGAGCGGCTCTCCATTGATTTCTATGGAGTTGCCGAACAAATAAGCCGGACACAGAACCCGGAAATCCAAGCTTCTCATGTAGCGCTCTGGGTGACTTTCAGTCCCCTGTTCTCCTTATAGCTGGGGGTCCCAGCGGTCGGACCCCCAGCAATCCCACATGTAGCCCCTATCCTGTGGATAGGGGCTACATGTGTTTTATGGCAAACCCCTATAACTAGTTAAATGCTGCGGTGAATAGCGACCTCAGCATTTATAGGGATTTTTCTATGAAGGACATTTATGACATATCCACAGGATATGTCATAAATGTCAGATAGATGCGGGTCCCACTTCTGGTACCCACACCTATCTCTAGAACGGGGCCCCCTAAACCCTGTTCTATCTTTCTGTGCTCTCCCGACCACTTGATTACATGTGGAGTTCCTGTTTCCCGTGCTTTGCCCTAGTATAAAGTCGTGCCACGTCCTGTGTCATCTGCCATATCCTGTGTCATCTGCCACGTCCAGAGGAATCTGCCACGTCCTGTGTCATCTGCCACGTCTGGAGGAATCCGCAACGTCCTGTGTCATCTGCCACGTCCGGAGGAATCCGCCACGTCCTGTGTTATCTGCCACGTCCGGAGGAACCCGCCACGTCTCGCGCAACTTGCGGCTCCTGTGTCATCCGCCACGTTTGGCGCCATCTGCTGCACAGATCTCATCTGTGCAAGAGCTGCGGCCACCATCTGGACTATTCAGGTAACCTTGTGCGGGACATTGTATTTCTGGGGTGTCCTGTTGTTTGGCCAGCTGCCTCCCCACTGCGGCGGTACGGCCTAGTGGGTCCACTAACCCGCTCCATGACAGTACGCTCAGGCCATGGACCCCGCTGGTCAACCTGAGACATTGACTACACAAGCCATGCTGGCTGAGATGGAGGATCTCCAGTCACGACAAGACCAGCTCCTCCTGTCGGTGAACGCCAAAGCCCATCGGCTGCTTGCTTCGTCCACAGTCATCACCGCACCCGTTCCTGCGGTTCCGCCTGCTGCACTTCCTGTCTGTACCGGTACCAACCCCCTGTGTTTCTTGCCGCTACCTCCACGCTATGACGGAGATCCGAGGTCCTGCAGGGGATTTTTGGATCAGTGCCTGATCCATTTCAGACTACATGCCAGGTCCTTCTGTTCGGATGATGTCAGGATCTCCTTTATCATCTCTCTCCTTACCGGCAAAGCCCTGGCATGGGCCAATCCTGTGTGGGAACATCAGGGACCAGAGACCCGGGACTTGCAGTGCTTCTTACAGACCTTCCGCTTGATCTTTGAGGAACCTGGGAGTGTTTCTTCGGCTGCTGCATCCTTGCTGACCCTACACCAGGGAGACCTCTCCGTGGGCGAGTATGCCATTCATTTACGTATCCTGGCTGCTGAATTGACCTGGAACAACGAGGCTTTGGTGGCTACATTCTGGCAGGGACTGTCAGGGATCAAGGACGAGCTGGCTGCTCGCGATCTGCCATCTACCCTGGGCGATCTTATCCTACTCGCCTCCCGTGTCGACATGAGAATCCGGGAACGTTCCCAAGAGGTTCTCCGGGGGAGAGAACTTCCCAGGCTGGATTCTGCTGTTCCGCAATCCTCCTCAGTCATCCCACCAGAGGACCCGATGCCGAGTATTTATGTTAGATTGTCTACCCAGGAGAAACAACGCAGACGCACTTCTGGACTTTGTTTGTATTGCGGCCATGGAGGCCATATTGTGCGTCTGTGCCCCCAGAGGCCGGAGAGACCCCATTGCCTAGGATTGGTTGGAGAGACAACACTAGGTGGAACAGAATCTAACAGAGGATTCGCTTCCAAATTGACTATTCCTGTGACCCTGGTATCCGGCGACAGGACGCATCAAGTCTCTGCCTATCTTGACTCTGGCTCTGCTGCAAATTTCATCCAGAAGGAGCTTGTGGATCATCTTCAGCTGCCCACAGTTCCCCTGGAGACATCTTTGGCTGTTGCCTCAGTTAATGGACTGCCTCTGCCTGATCCCATTATCTCTAAAACCAAGCCGTTGAAGCTCCAGGTTGGAATACTTCATTCTGAATTTATTTTGTTCCTTGTTTTGCCCAAGGCCATCAATCCTGTTCTGCTGGGCCTGCCTTGGCTTCGACTACATGCCCCAGTCCTGGACTGGAATTCTGGAGAGGTTCTCCAATGGGGCTCCAAGTGCCATGGTCGTTGTCTGTTGCAGATCCATCCTGTCAAGCCTTCTCTGCCTCAGTCGCTGTCAGGACTGCCTCTCCATTTTGCTCAGTATGCAGATGTTTTCAGCAAAAAGCTGCCTCCACATCGCACCTATGACTGCCCCATTGAACTGGTTCCTAATGCCTCTCTTCCCCGTGGACGGGTATATCCTCTCTCCTTGCCTGAGTCTCTATCCATGTCAGCCTATATCAAGGAAAATCTGGAGAGGGGTTTTATACAAAAATCTTCCTCCCGGGCCGGGGCTGGATTCTTCTTCGTTAAAAAGAAGGATGGATCCCTTCGTCCCTGCATTGACTACAGGGGCCTCAACCTCATCACAGTCAAGAACAAATACCCGTTGCCACTCATCTCTGAGCTATTTGATCGCATACGAGGGGCCAAGATTTTTTCTAAGCTAGACCTGCGTGGGGCTTACAATCTAGTCCGGATTCGCCGGGGTGACAAATGGAAGACGGCATTTAACACCCGGGACGGGCACTACGAATTCCTGGTGATGCCCTTCGGACTGTGTAACGCTCCAGCAGTGTTTCAGGAGTTCGTTAACGACATCTTCCTAGATCTACTCTATGTCTGTGTTGTTGTTTATCTCGATGATATTTTGATTTTCTCCCCAGATCAGACGACTCATCGGAGGCATGTTCGTCAGGTTCTACTACGATTGAGGGAGAATCATTTATACGCCAAGCTGGAGAAGTGCGTCTTTGAGAAGAGTTCTCTGCCCTTCCTGGGCTACATCATCTCGGATCAAGGCCTCAAGATGGATCCTGAGAAAGTGAAGGCTGTCCTGGAGTGGCCACGTCCCCAAGGCTTAAGGGCCATACAGCGGTTCCTGGGATTCGCCAATTTCTACCTGCAGTTTATTAATAACTTCTCTTCTCTGACGTCTCCCATCTCGACCCTTACCAAGAAGGGTGTGAACGCCAAAGTGTGGACTCCAGAGGCAGAGTCTGCATTTAATAGCCTGAAGAGTGCCTTCACTTCAGCCTCGATCCTCCATCATCCTGACGTATCTCGGCAGTTCTCACTGGAAGTGGACACTTCCTCTGTCGGTGCAGGTGCACTTCTGTTCCAGAGGAGCTCCAAAGGAAAGGCAGTAGTATTGTAAAGGTTCTGCCAGGCACAACTTCTGTGGATACTCCCATAGGTAATCAGTCTGCACCTCAGTCTATGTCTCTGAGACTGACTCCATCTTCCACCACTCAGGATGGCAGACTTAGGAGTGGGAGAGCCTATCGCAGCCTGGCCAGACGGAGATAGCTCCTCTGTCTATTTATACCACCCTTTCCTGTTCCTCCTTTGCTTGTGATTCTTCTCGTGTGGTTTCCTGGCCCAGCTACAGCTTCTATCTATTTGATCCTGTTCCATACTGACCCTGGCTTTCTGACTACTCTCCTGCTCTGCGTTTGGTACCTCGTGCACTCCTGGTTTGACTCGGCTCGTCCACCACTCTTGTTGCTCACGGTGTTGCCGTGGGCAACTGCCCCTTTCCCTTTGCTTTGTGTTCCCTTGTCTGTTTGTCTCATGCACTTACTGAGCGTATGGACCGCCGCCCAGTTGTACCCCGTCGCCTAGGGCGGGTCGTTGCAAGTAGGCAGGGACAGAGTGGCGGGTAGATTAGGGCTCACTTGTCCATTTCCCTACCCCCGTCATTACAAGTATGTGGCTACTACTCTAGACTGTTTTCTTCTGCTGAGCGCAATTACTCCATTGGAGATCGGGAGCTGCTGGCCATCAAATTGGCTCTGGAGGAGTGGAGACATCTTCTGGAGGGC
Organism: Rhinoderma darwinii; assembly: GCF_050947455.1. Taxonomy (NCBI): domain Eukaryota; kingdom Metazoa; phylum Chordata; class Amphibia; order Anura; family Rhinodermatidae; genus Rhinoderma; species Rhinoderma darwinii. The sequence goes on from NC_134689.1 coordinate 340,304,913, forward strand.
GCTGCTCACCCCATCCTGATCTTCACCGACCACAAGAACCACACTTACCTTCAGTCCGCTCAAAGACTTAATCCTCGTCAAGCCAGGTGGTCGCAGATCAACCCTGTCGCCTACAAGCTTCGGCTGCCTCCTACCCTCAGGATTCCCAACTCCTGAGGAAGCATCCTTTCACGTACTCGACGACGTACAAAAACCCTACGCGATGTACCAAAGCCGGCCGTGCTCATCTCCTGAAATACTCTGTGCTGCCTTAAACTCTGTGGACAGGTCAGGATCCTGTTTCTTTTAAATGCTGCTGGGGAACCTGCTCGATCCACTATATAAGGCTGCGCTACAGTGCAGCATTTAAAAGAAACAGGATCCTGACCTGTCCACAGAGTTTAAGGCAGCACAGAGTATTTCAGGAGATGAGCGTGCGGATCTTGTGCGGGGTGGTGACTTGCCAATCATGTGAAGGTGTTATTGAGGACAGGAGTGGAGGAGAGGTAACAGACTGAGCTACGTAATGGTAAGAGCAGAGTTCACAGCAGCACAGAATCTGCACGCTCCTCTCCTGAAATATTCTGTGCTGCTGTGAACTCTGCTCTTACCATTACGTAGCTCTCAGTCTGTTACCTCTCCGTATTTTTTTTTTTATTACATTAAAATTGTATTTTCCACGCGCCGAGCATGGTACTGTCAAGGTTGCTGATAGAGTTAGTGCAGCCCATTAACTCTTTCAGTACCCTGGACAGTACCATGCTCGGCGCACGGAAATTACAGGTTCGGTCAGAACTAGTTCGGCCCGAATCGAACTTTTTCGTGAAATTCGGCGAACTAGCCGAACCGAACTTTTCATAAGTTCGCTCATCTCTAGTTATAATTGTCTGTGTGACTTCTTTTGTTACTTGCCTTTTGCTTGCCATTATGATAGCAATGTGCTTTGTCCTGAAGAGAAAAAAAACTGTCCAAATCCTGCCCTTACAGGGTGTTGTAATGCAGTCTGTTCCAACACTGGTTATATGGAATCAGAGGGTTTGAAAATAATCTCCAAAACTCGAGACACCTGTAGAAATAGTTTGCATCCCATTTAAAACCATAATTTGCTTTTTGTGCTGCAGACCAGATATCCATGATGCCTTCCCTGAAAAAAAGCCGTTTGGTTAAAATCAGAAATTCAGACTATTGTTTCATTTTGAGGTTAAAAATGAATATTATTTTTATGATTTTAACTTACTTTTGAACCTTTGAACCATTCCACGTTATTTGCTGTACTAGAACTGTGAAAATGTCAAAAATAACTGGAAATATTGAGGTGTTCTAAAACTTTAGAATGGTAGTGTATACGGTAGAGTATACAAATATATATATATATATATATATATATATATATATATATATATATATATAATCCTCCAAAACACGAAAAGGCACTCCTTGGTTAGTGAAAAATAATCTTGAGAAAGGCCCCATGGAGTAGGGCTGAAACGTCGCATGTGGTGAATAAACCTTCATTTTTCACTAACCAAGGAATGCTGTCTCGTGTTTGGAGGATTGTATACATTTCTAGGGACACTGGTCACGTGCCCCAACGAGAATATTGCACCCTGACCTTACGAATTTGGAAGAACTGTGCTGCCTCTTTACCTTTTTGCTATATATATATATATATATATATATATATATATATATATATACACATATATATATACTGTATCTATATATACACACACAAAAAAATAAATGACTTCTAACCTGGCCTGAAAGCAGGAATTGGCAGGAGCTGGGAGCTGGGGGAGCCAATTCTCTAGGGGCCATACACCACACAGTTTCAAACTTCTCAGCCACAGGTGTCGTTGTCACGTGATGTGACGCACTGTGCAGCTGGCATTGGAGCTGCTTCCTTCTCTTTGCATGCTTTATCTGGCATGATGGGACCACTGAGGGTATGTTCACACGAGGGCGTCCGTAACGGCTGAAATTACGGGGATGTTTCAGCCTGAAAACATCCCCGTAATTTCAGCCGTAATGGCATGTGCAGGCGCTTGAACGCCGCGTCCATTACGGACGTAATTGGTGCTGCTATTCATTGGAGTTAATGAATAACGGCTGCAATTACGGCCAAAGAAGTGACAGGTCACTTCTTTGACGCGGGCGTCTATTTACGCGCCGTCATTTGACAGCGGCGCGTAAATTACGCCTCGTGTGAACAGACAAACGTCTGCCCATTGCTTTCAATAGGCAGATGTTTGTCAACGCTATTGAGGCGCTATTTTCGGACGTAATTCGGGGCAAAAACGCTTGAATTACATCCGTAATTAGTGCGTGTGAACATACCCTGAGAAGCATTAACTATCTTTGGCTGGCTGGGTCATCTAAGGCTTGGTTCACACAGAGCTTTTTGGTGCCGATTTTGACGTAGAAACTGCATCTGAATCAGCGTCAAAGAAACACACCAAATCTCTCCCTGTTGCTTTCAGTGTTTTTTTTCCCAGGCGGTTTTTGACCGCTCATGGGAAAAAAAAAAGGCATGCCCTATCTCGGAGCAGTTCCTGCCTCTGAACCTCTATTAAAATCAATGGGAGACAGAAAGAAAATAGCACCGCTAGTTTGCACTTTTTTTGGGTACGGTTTTACAATACAAAAGTGGCTAATAAAAACTGCGACAAAAATGTGCCTAAAATAATGCTTAACCCCTTCCCGACCACCCCACATAGATTAACGGGCTGCAGCACTGGCCCTTGTGCTTTCAGCCCATTAATCTACGTGTGCTCCTAACAGAACGCACAGGCATTCCCCTTTGCCCGGCATCTCCCAGTACAGGCTGCTACTAGCCTTAGTACTGGGGGAAAACATTGGGTTGGATCACAGCCGTAATCCCCGCTGATTAACCCCTTAAATGTGGCAGTCAATAGCGACCGCCGCATTTAAGTTGTTATAACGACAGTTAAAGTTTAAAAAAAGTTCGAAGAAATGTACAAAAGTAAAAAATAAAAATTTCTAAATAATAAAATAAAAAAATCGCAAAGAATCACAAAGAAATAAACTATGCATAATTGGTATCACCGCGTCCGTAATGGCCTGAACTATAAAAAATATAATGTAATTTATCCCGCACAGTGACCGCCATAAAAAAAATTATAAAAAAACTATACCAGAAACGCTATCTTTAGTCACTTCAGCTCCCCAAAAATTTAATAAATAGGGATCAAAAAGTCGCATGTACCCAAAAATAGTACCAATAAAAACTACAGTTTGTTCCTGCAAAAAAGCAAGCCCTCAGACGGCTTTCTTGATGGAAAAATAAAAAAGTTGTGGATCTTAGAATAGGGCGACACAAAAACAAAATAATTTTTTTTGTGCAAACACCGTAAAACATAAAAAAACCTATATACATATGGTATCGCCGTAATCGCATCGACCCACAGAATAAATTAAATATGTAATTTATAGTGCATGAGGAAGGGCGTAAAAAAAAAAGAATAAAAAACAATAGAAGTTTTCACGGCCTAATTACACTAAATTCAGCAAAAAATCCTATAGGATTAAAATGCCCACTATACCCCTAGATAAATAATTTTTGGTGCTGTAGTTTCCCAAATCGGGTCACTTCTGGGGGTGTCCACTGTTTTTGTCCCTCAGGGGCTTTGCAAATGCGACTTGACACCTGAAAACCAATCTAGCAAACTTGAGCTCCAAAACCCAAATAGCGCTCCTTCCCTTCTGCTCCCTGCCGTGTTTCCAAACAGCAGTTTATTACTACATATGGGGTATTGCCGTAATCAGGAGAAATTGCTTTACAAATTTTGGGGTGCTTTTTCTTCTTTATTCCTTGTAAAAATGTAAAATTTCTAAGTTTTATTGTAAAAAATTTAGATTTTCAGTTTTTACAGACTAATTCCACAAAAAAAAAAAACTGTGGGGTTAAAATGCTCTATACCCCTTGATAAATTCCTTGAGGGGTGTAGTTTGCTAAATGGTGTCTTTTTTTGGGTGCTTCCACTGTTTTAGCCCCACAAGACCTCTTCAAACTTGACATGGTGCCTAAATATATTCTAATAAAAAGGAGGCCCCAAAATGCTCTAGGTGCTCCTTTGATTCTGAGGCCGGGGCTTCAGTCACACTAGGGCCACATGTGGGATATTTATAAAAACTGCAGCGTCTGGGCAATAAATATTGAGTTGATTGAGTTGTGTTTCTCTAGTAAAACCTTCTGTGTTACAGAAAAAAATGGATTAAAATTGATTTTTTGACAAAAAAAAGAAAGTTGTAAATGTCCCCTCTACTTTGCTTTAATTCCTGTGAAACACTTAAAGGCTTAAGAAACTTTCTAAATGCTGTTTTGAAAACTTTGAGGGGTGCAGTTTTTTTTAAAATTGGGTGACTTATGGGGTTTCTAATATATAAGGCCCTCAAAGTCACTTCAGAACTGAACTGGCACCTATAAAAATAGGTTTCGGAAATTTTCTTGAAAATGTGAGAAATTGCTGCTAAAGTTCTAAGCCTTGTAACGTTCTAGAAAAAAAAAAAACGATGTTAAAAAAAAGATGCCAACATAAAGTAGGCATATGGGAAATGTTAATTAGTAACTATTTTGTGTGGTGCTATCTGTTTTACATGCAGATACATTTAAATTTAGAAAAATGCTAATTATTGCAAATTTTTTGCTAAATTGTTGTGTTTTTCACAAACAAATACAGAATTTATTGATCAAATGTTTCCAGTAACATAAAGTACAATATGTCACGAGAAAACAGTCTCTGAATCGCTTGGATAGGTAAAAGCATTCTCAAGTTTTTACCACATAAAGTGATACATGTCAGATTTGAAAAAATCGGCTGCGTCCACAAGGCCAAAACAGACTCAGTCCTGAAGGGGTTAAATAAAAGCTTAAAAAAATGCTGGCATTTCAAAATTTGCTTCAAAAAATCCTGAAGGAATGTTAAGGAAAAAATTTTTCTGCCTGACAAAAAAAGTGTGAATTTACCCTAATGCTCCTTTTACCCAACGGTCCCTGTCTCGCTGAAACACAGGAGCCTGGAGGATGCAGATTTGGGAGGGGCAGCAGGGACAACATATGTGCACCCCAAAGCCTTAGGCCCCAGATTGCCCTTATTATAATCCAACCCTTAGGGCTGATTCAGACGAACGTGGCGTTTTTGCGCACGCAAAACACGCAGCGTTTTGCCTGCACAAAAGCCACTTGACAGCTCCGTGTGGCAGCATCATATGATGCGCGGCTGCGCGCATTTCGCGCAGCCGCCATCATTATGACACGCCATTTGGATGTTTGTAAACAGAAAAGCACGTGGTGCTTTTCTGTTTACATTCATCCTTTTGACAGCTGTTGCGCGAAACAGGCAGTTCGCACGGAAGCACTTCCGTGCGGCATGCGTGCTTTTCACGCACCCATTGACTTCAATGGGTGCGTGATGCGCGAAAAACGCTGAGATATTGAACATGTTGCGCTTTTTACGCAGTGGACAAACGCTGCGCAAAAAGCACGGACTGTCTGTACTGCACCATATACTTCTATTGGTCCATGCGAGCCGCGTGAAAACCACGCGGCCTGCACGGACGCAATTCACGTTCGTGTGAATCCGCCCTTAGTGGCATAGAAACATAATAAATATGATGTTCGGGCCGAAGGCTAAATTTTGTACCATATTTTTCGGACTATAAGATGCCGATTTTAGCAAGAATAAATCTTGCTAAAAACTCCCTGCATCTTATAGTCCGAAGTCAAGGGACCTGGCTGCGCCGGGCCCCCTGACCGCTTCATTACTTCCTCCTTTCCCAATTACAACCCCTTCGCGACCCATGACATGCCGGCACATCATGTAGCGGTGGGCTGGGGATGATGTATGGAGCGGGCTCACGCGCTGAGCCCACTCGATACAATGCAAGTATCAGCTGTGTTTTACAGCTGACACGCTGCTCTAATGGCCAGGAATAGCAATTTCACTGTTCCTGGCCGTTTAAAGGGGTTGTGCTATAAAACACATGTATCCCCTATCCACAGGATAGGGAATACCTGTGTGATCGCTGGCGGTCCGACGTCACCAAAAGCGCTGCATGAAAAGTTTTGACTTACGCGTTCTGTGTCTGGCAGCTCCATAGAGATCAATGGGATTCTTCTGTGCATGCGTGAGCGGCTCTCCATTGATTTCTATGGAGTTGCCGAACAAATAAGCCGGACACAGAACCCGGAAATCCAAGCTTCTCATGTAGCGCTCTGGGTGACTTTCAGTCCCCTGTTCTCCTTATAGCTGGGGGTCCCAGCGGTCGGACCCCCAGCAATCCCACATGTAGCCCCTATCCTGTGGATAGGGGCTACATGTGTTTTATGGCAAACCCCTTTAACTAGTTAAATGCTGCGGTGAATAGCGACCGCGGCATTTATAGGGATTTTTCTATGAAGGACATTTATGACATATCCACAGGATATGTCATAAATGTCAGATAGATGCGGGTCCCACTTCTGGTACCCACACCTATCTCTAGAACGGGGCCCCCTAAACCCTGTTCTATCTTTCTGTGCTCTCCCGACCACTTGATTACATGTGGAGTTCCTGTTTCCCGTGCTTTGCCCTAGTATAAAGTCGTGCCACGTCCTGTGTCATCTGCCACATCCTGTGTCATCTGCCACGTCCAGAGGAATCTGCCACGTCCTGTGTCATCTGCCACGTCTGGAGGAATCCGCAACGTCCTGTGTCATCTGCCACGTCCGGAGGAATCCACCACGTCCTGTGTTATCTGCCACGTCCGGAGGAACCCGCCACGTCTCGCGCAACTTGCGGCTCCTGTGTCATCCGCCACGTTTGGCGCCATCTGCTGCACAGATCTCATCTGTGCAAGAGCTGCGGCCACCATCTGGACTATTCAGGTAACCTTGTGCGGGACATTGTATTTCTGGGGTGTCCTGTTGTTTGGCCAGCTGCCTCCCCACTGCGGCGGTACGGCCTAGTGGGTCCACTAACCCGCTCCGTGACAGTACGCTCAGGCCATGGACCCCGCTGGTCAACCTGAGACATTGACTACACAAGCCATGCTGGCTGAGATGGAGGATCTCCAGTCACGACAAGACCAGCTCCTCCTGTCGGTGAACGCCATAGCCCATCGGCTGCTTGCTTCGTCCACAGTCATCACCGCACCCGTTCCTGCGGTTCCGCCTGCTGCACTTCCTGTCTGTACCGGTACCAACCCCCTGTGTTTCTTGCCGCTACCTCCACGCTATGACGGAGATCCGAGGTCCTGCAGGGGATTTTTGGATCAGTGCCTGATCCATTTCAGACTACATGCCAGGTCCTTCTGTTCGGATGATGTCAGGATCTCCTTTATCATCTCTCTCCTTACCGGCAAAGCCCTGGCATGGGCCAATCCTGTGTGGGAACATCAGGGACCAGAGACCCGGGACTTGCAGTGCTTCTTACAGACCTTCCGCTTGATCTTTGAGGAACCTGGGAGTGTTTCTTCGGCTGCTGCATCCTTGCTGACCCTACACCAGGGAGACCTCTCCGTGGGCGAGTATGCCATTCATTTACGTATCCTGGCTGCTGAATTGACCTGGAACAACGAGGCTTTGGTGGCTACATTCTGGCAGGGACTGTCAGGGATCAAGGACGAGCTGGCTGCTCGCGATCTGCCATCTACCCTGGGCGATCTTATCCTACTCGCCTCCCGTGTCGACATGAGAATCCGGGAACGTTCCCAAGAGGTTCTCCGGGGGAGAGAACTTCCCAGGCTGGATTCTGCTGTTCCGCAATCCTCCTCAGTCATCCCACCAGAGGACCCGATGCCGAGTATTTATGTTAGATTGTCTACCCAGGAGAAACAACGCAGACGCACTTCTGGACTTTGTTTGTATTGCGGCCATGGAGGCCATATTGTGCGTCTGTGCCCCCAGAGGCCGGAGAGACCCCATTGCCTAGGATTGGTTGGAGAGACAACACTAGGTGGAACAGAATCTAAAAGAGGATTCGCTTCCAAATTGACTATTCCTGTGACCCTGGTATCCGGCGACAGGACGCATCAAGTCTCTGCCTATCTTGACTCTGGCTCTGCTGCAAATTTCATCCAGAAGGAGCTTGTGGATCATCTTCAGCTGCCCACAGTTCCCCTGGAGACATCTTTGGCTGTTGCCTCAGTTAATGGACTGCCTCTGCCTGATCCCATTATCTCTAAAACCAAGCCGTTGAAGCTCCAGGTTGGAATACTTCATTCTGAATTTATTTTGTTCCTTATTTTGCCCAAGGCCATCAATCCTGTTCTGCTGGGCCTGCCTTGGCTTCGACTACATGCCCCAGTCCTGGACTGGAATTCTGGAGAGGTTCTCCAATGGGGCTCCAAGTGCCATGGTCGTTGTCTGTTGCAGATCCATCCTGTCAAGCCTTCTCTGCCTCAGTCGCTGTCAGGACTGCCTCTCCATTTTGCTCAGTATGCAGATGTTTTCAGCAAAAAGCTGCCTCCACATCGCACCTATGACTGCCCCATTGAACTGGTTCCTAATGCCTCTCTTCCCCGTGGACGGGTATATCCTCTCTCCTTGCCTGAGTCTCTATCCATGTCAGCCTATATCAAGGAAAATCTGGAGAGGGGTTTTATACAAAAATCTTCCTCCCGGGCCGGGGCTGGATTCTTCTTCGTTAAAAAGAAGGATGGATCCCTTCGTCCCTGCATTGACTACAGGGGCCTCATCCTGATCACAGTCAAGAACAAATACCCGTTGCCACTCATCTCTGAGCTATTTGATCGCATACGAGGGGCCAAAAATTTTTCTAAGCTAGACCTGCGTGGGGCTTACAATCTAGTCCGGATTCGCCGGGGTGACAAATGGAAGACGGCATTTAACACCCGGGACGGGCACTACGAATTCCTGGTGATGCCCTTCGGACTGTGTAACTCTCCAGCAGTGTTTCAGGAGTTCGTTAACGACATCTTCCTAGATCTACTCTATGTCTGTGTTGTTGTTTATCTCGATGATATTTTGATTTTCTCCCCAGATCAGACGACTCATCGGAGGCATGTTCGTCAGGTTCTACTACGATTGAGGGAGAATCATTTATACGCCAAGCTGGAGAAGTGCGTCTTTGAGAAGAGTTCTCTGCCCTTCCTGGGCTACATCATCTCGGATCAAGGCCTCAAGATGGATCCTGAGAAAGTGAAGGCTGTCCTGGAGTGGCCACGTCCCCAAGGCTTAAGGGCCATACAGCGGTTCCTGGGATTCGCCAATTTCTACCGGCAGTTTATTCCTAACTTCTCTTCTCTGACGTCTCCCATCTCGACCCTTACCAAGAAGGGTGTGAACGCCAAAGTGTGGACTCCAGAGGCAGAGTCTGCATTTAATAGCCTGAAGAGTGCCTTCACTTCAGCCTCGATCCTCCATCATCCTGACGTATCTCGGCAGTTCTCACTGGAAGTGGACGCTTCCTCTGTCGGTGCAGGTGCACTTCTGTTCCAGAGGAGCTCCAAAGGAAAGGCAGTAGTATTGTAAAGGTTCTGCCAGGCACAACTTCTGTGGATACTCCCATAGGTAATCAGTCTGCACCTCAGTCTATGTCTCTGAGACTGACTCCATCTTCCACCACTCAGGATGGCAGACTTAGGAGTGGGAGAGCCTATCGCAGCCTGGCCAGACGGAGATAGCTCCCGCCCTCTGTCTATTTATACCACCCTTTCCTGTTCCTCCTTTGCTTGTGATTCTTCTCGTGTGGTTTCCTGGCCCAGCTACAGCTTCTATCTATTTGATCCTGTTCCATACTGACCCTGGCTTTCTGACTACTCTCCTGCTCTGCGTTTGGTACCTCGTGCACTCCTGGTTTGACTCGGCTCGTCCACCACTCTTGTTGCTCACGGTGTTGCCGTGGGCAACTGCCCCTTTCCCTTTGCTTTGTGTTCCCTTGTCTGTTTGTCTCATGCACTTACTGAGCGTATGGACCGCCGCCCAGTTGTACCCCGTCGCCTAGGGCGGGTCGTTGCAAGTAGGCAGGGACAGAGTGGCGGGTAGATTAGGGCTCACTTGTCCATTTCCCTACCCCCGTCATTACAAGTATGTGGCTACTACTCTAGACTGTTTTCTTCTGCTGAGCGCAATTACTCCATTGGAGATCGGGAGCTGCTGGCCATCAAATTGGCTCTGGAGGAGTGGAGACATCTTCTGGAGGGCGCTGCTCACCCCATCCTGATCTTCACCGACCACAAGAACCACACTTACCTTCAGTCCGCTCAAAGACTTAATCCTCGTCAAGCCAGGTGGTCGCTGTTCTTCACCCGTTTTCTGTTTGTGCTCCACTACCGTCCCGCGGACAAGAATGTGAGGGCCGATGTCCTGTCCAGATCGTTTGAGACGGAAGACACGGTGAAGTCCCTCCAGACCATCATAGACCTGTCCTGCATTGTCACTGCTAATCCTCTGCAGGTTAGAGACATCCCTCCTGGGAGGACTTTTGTTCGGTTGGCGGACAGGAGAAGAATTCTCTGCTGGGGACATAGTTCTAAACTTGCTGGGCACGCCGGTGTCCGTAAAACCCGAGACCTGATTGCTTGTCACTTTTGGTGGTCCACGCTACGTAAGGATGTTCGGGACTTTGTCTCTTCTTGCACGGTGTGTGCCTCTAACAAAGTGACTCACTCCAAGCCTGCCGGCCTGCTTCAACCTCTGCCTGTACTCAATGCCCCCTGGCAGCACATTGCGATGGACTTCGTCACAGACCTTCCCCCCTCAGCAGGATGTAACACTGTCTTGGTGGTGGTGGACCGGTTCTCTAAGATGGCTAATTTTATCCCGCTGACCGGCCTACCTTCTGCTCCTCGTCTGGCAAGTCTCTTCATTCAGCACATCTTCCGCTTGCATGGCTTGCCTCTTCACATTGTGTCCGATCGGGGGGTTCAGTTTACCTCTAAGTTCTGGAGAGCCCTCTGTAAACTTCTGGATGTGAGATTGGACTTTTCCTCTGCCTATCACCCCCAGTTCAATGGGCAAGTTGAGAGGATCAACCAGATCATGGAAAATTATCTCCGCCACTTCATCTCTTCACAGCACGATAACTGGGTACAGCTTCTACCATGGGCCGAATTTTCTTACAACAACCACACAAGTGAGTCCACCACTTCCACTCCGTTTCACATCGTGTACAGTCAACATCCCAGAGTCCCTCTTCCTGTGTCGACTTCATCTCAGGTTCCCGCTGCTGACTCTGCATATGTGGACTTCCTGCAAATCTGGCAACAGACCCAGTCCTCTATTTTGCTGGCAGTAGACCGCATGAAGCGAAAGGCAGATACTAAGAGAAGAGAGCCGCCTCAGTATCTTCCGGGGACTAAAGTCTGGCTGTCCTCTCGGAACATTCACTTGAGGGTGCCCTCATACAAGTTCGCTCCCAGGTTCCTTGGACCATTCGAGGTCATGCAGCAGATCAACCCTGTCGCCTACAAGCTTCGGCTGCCTCCTACCCTCAGGATTCCCAACTCCTTCCACATCTCCCTCCTGAAGCCTGTGATCCTAAACCGCTATTCCAAGACTCCCAGCCCTGCGGTTGCTCCCAGCGGCTCCTCGGACATCTTTGAGGTAAAGGAGATCTTGGACACCAAGAGAGTGAGAGGAAAGACCTTTTATTTGGTGGATTGGAGGTGGTTTTGTCCCGAAGAGAGGTCCTGGGAGCCAGAGGAGAACCTCAATGCCCCTACTCTTCTAAAGAAGTTTCTCTCTCACTCCGGTCCCAAGAAGAGGGGGCGTAAGAGGGGAGATACTGTAATGTCCGTGGCTGCGGGCTGTCAGCTCCAGCCTCCCACTGACAGCCGCAGCCACGAGTCGGCAAGCGCTGGCCCCAGCCTCCTCCTCAGGAGACGCCAGCGCTCGCATCCACTCACCTACGCCGGAGCCCGCAGGGTGCGCGCGCATGCTCGTCCCCGCTCTTAAAGGGGCAGTGCACGCACCGGACATCTTGAACGACCTTTGACCCGTGAGTACCCTGGGCTATAAGAGGGGTCCAGCCCCCTAGTTCGATGCCTGAGCTTTGTTAGTTTTCCCAGTCTGTCTTGCAAATGGTCCCTTAGTGTTTCCCGTTCCTGTTGTTACCCGTACATTGTTCCCCGTTCCTGTTTCCCGTGCTTTGCCCTAGTATCAAGTCGTGCCACGTCCTGTGTCATCTGCCACGTCCTGTGTCATCTGCCACGTCCAGAGGAATCCGCCATGTCCTGTGTCATCTGCCACGTCTGGAGGAATCCGCCACGTCCTGTGTCATCTGCCACGTCCGGAGGAATCCGCCATGTCCTGTGTTATCTGCCACGTCCGGAGGAATCCGCTACGTCTGGCGCAACTTGCGGCTCCTGTGTCATCCGCCACGTTTGGCGCCATCTGCTGCACCCATCTCATCTGTGCAAGAGCTGCGGCCACCATCTGGACTATTCAGGTACCCTTGTGCGGGACATTCTATTTCTGGGGTGTCCTGTTGTTTGGCCAGCTGCCTCCCCGCTGCGGCGGTACGGCCTAGTGGGTCCACTAACCCGCTCCGTGACACAACTAATCATATAGAAACCTACACTGAAATCTGTAAGATTAAAAAATAAATATTAGTACTAATAATTTCAAACGATACAGACTATTTGGCCTGACGATCTAATATACTCACGTGACCATCTGCTAGTAATTCATGTTCTTTTCGCTTTTCATTACATATATTTTTTCTTTTTTTTCTTTTGTTCTCCTTCTTTTTCTTTCCCCTGAACTTTTAAACTGCACTTTTGTCCAATATCGTGGATCTACAGTCTTTTTCTGACATCCTCGACGGCGTATGAAAGAGTTTTCCCTATAACGTTTTTCTCTGACCCCTCAAGAACATTCACCTTCCTCTCAAGCCTTCCGTATCACCTGTGATTGACAGTTTCTAGCAAGTGACAGCAGATAAGATGCTATCCATCCAACTAACATCAAAACAATCTATATACATTGTTATTAGTCTCAGAATTGTATGTTAGAGACTAACCCGACGTCAAGCAAAAAGTGATAACTTCTGTGAGTGTGAAAACTCAGCCCACAAGTGGGCTTATAACTAAGGCCTGCTTATCGTTTTCAATATATAATTAAACAAATGATCACCCCCTCTTACTCTAAAACTCACCAAAGACTATTTTTTACGTTTTATTTTTATATATATTTTTATCATATATTTACCTATATATTTATGAAATATGAATATTTATTAATAGAGATCACATATTTATATTTATACATCTTTAGCATCATATATCAATAATCTGTATTCCCTTCATTAATATAACGATGTAATTTCAAAATGTCTGTTTGATGTTGTAATCTTAATTTTGAGAAAAAATAGATATGTTTACAGGTCGACAGTATATATAGGCTTGATAAAGATCCTATTGTAGGATTGAAACGTTGCTGTTGTATCTGGAGTGAATAAACCACCACTTTTTTCATATTGGAGTGCTGCAAAGTTTATTTTTCTATATATATACATAGATATATGTATAACATTTAGTGTTGTTTCAGAGACACTATCTCTAACAAGAACTCTAACTAGAACACTATCTCTAACTAGAAGTGAAAACATATACATTGCATCTAGGTCTTTATTTCCGTTTCAAAACGCGTAGCTATTTTACTTGTTTTATAAAAACACTGAATAAACCTGTAACGGCTGTCACGCCGTTCCCTGCTGCTTCCATGGACTCTTCTCCAGTTCCTGCACCCTCCATTCCCTCATGCTCGTCCAGAGCACCCCTCACCCGATCCAGATGCTCTGCAGGCTCTGGGCGTCGTCAGGTAACTGCATCTCTCACCTCCCTCCATGGCCATCATCCACTATGTGCGGCTGCAGTCACTAGAGTGCGCACGTGCTGACTCTTCCCTTCTTATAGGTCCGGCGTGTGTCAAAATCCTAAGACTTCCTATTTAAGGACCTGCCTCCCTCAGATCTTTGGTTGTTCAACCAAGTTATCCCTGTGAGCTTCCCTGTACCCCAGTTTTCCCTGTTACCTTGCCTTCTGCCTTTGTCTGGATTTCCCGTTGTGACCTCTGCCTGTACTTGCACTATCCTTGACTGCCACCTGCCTTGACCTATTCCTATCCATACTCGTAACGATGTCTGCTGCCTGTCCTGACTTCTGGCCTATTCATCTGACTGTCTCTAAACCTGCTGTGCCAAGCGTTGCCCCGGGTTACAAGCACCATCTCCCAGGCGACACAGAGGATCCACAAACAAACCGGTGAGAACCGTGATAGTTTGAACAAGCCATGGATCCCCTTGACACAGCCCTGCCTGATACGGCTGACATAGCTCAGGAACTTTCAAGACAACAAGTCCGCCAAGACCAGCTTTTCCAGCTTCTGCAAAATGTGTCCACTCGTTTGAACGAACTTGCACCTCCGGCGCCTCCGATACAGCCACCACCACTACCACAAACTCCTGTCTACAGTGCAGGACTACCCCAAAATCTGCAGGGGATTTGTTAATCAATGCACCATCCATTTTGAGGCCATGGCACATCATTTATCCTCAGACCGAGCTAAGGTGGCGGTGGCCTACATCCTGTCTCTGCTTTCTGGTGAAGCGCTGGCTTGGGCATCACCCTTGTGGGAGAGAAACAACCCCATAATGTATGATATTCAGAACTTTCTCTCCACTTTTAAAAAGGTGTTTGAAAAACCGGGTCAAGCATCTTCAGCAGCTTCCTCTCTTCTCAAGCTCCAGCAAGGAACCTCCACTGCAGGCCAATACGCCATTCAATTTCGCACCCTGGCTACAGAACTCCCTTGGAATAACGAGGCTTTGGTATCTACCTTCTGGGAGGGTCTGGGGGGCCGAATCAAGGATGAACTTGCTGGCCGAGACCTTCCACCATCCTTGGATGACTTGATCACTCTTGCCAATCGGATTGATATACGTGTCCGCAAGAGACAACAAGAATCTGCTCGGGGCAATCGGACATCATGGTTGGTACCAACCTTCCAAAGGCCTCTTCTTGCCTCATCTTCCTCTCGGTCGGATGAACCCATGTTGGTGGAGAGAACAAGACTCCCGCCTGAGGAGCGCCAGAATAGACGCAAGTCGAATTTATGTTTGTATTGTGGTGGTAAAACGCACTTCCTCAGGGACTGTCCAGTGAAGGCCGGAAAATTCCAATGCCTAGGGCAAGTAGGAGAGGATACCCTAGGTGGAGTACCACCCTCTCAAAAGATGACCATACCGGCAAAACTGTCCTTTGCAGGAACCACTTTCTGAGTTCAAGCCTTTCTAGATTCCGGATCCGCTGGGAATTTCATGTGTCAGTCCCTGGTTAATCGCTACAAAATCCCAGTTCAAGAACTAACCCAACCTTTGTCCATTGCTTCTGTGGATGGGAGACTTCTACAGGAGACTACCTATCTTGTCACCGAGCCCATTTTCATGTTAACAGGGGCGCTGCACCAGGAACATATCTCCTTCTACGTTTTAAAGAACTCTCTGAACCCTTTGCTACTGGGTCTACCGTGGTTGCAGAAGCACTCTCCTGTTATTGACTGGACTCAAAGTCAAATTACCCGCTGGAGTGACTTCTGTCACCAACATTGTCTACAAACTATTCACCCATTCAATCCTCAGCCTACAGAACCTAACTCAGCCGGACTTCCTACTCCATATAAAAGCTTCTCTGATGTTTTCTGTAAACAACAAGCTGAATCGCTACCACTTCACAGGCCATACGACTGTGCCATAGACCTGGTCCAAAAAAAAAACGCCTCCCAGAGGTAGAGCCTACCCCCTGTCTTTGCCCAAGATGGAGGCAATGTCTCGGTATATCCAAGAGAATCTGGAGAGAGGATTAATTCGTAAGTCCTCCTCTCCTGCTGGTGCAGGGTTTTTCTTTGTGGGGAAAAAAAGATGGCTCCCTGCGTCCTTGCATTGATTACTGTGGGTTGAATAATATCACGTTAAAAAACAAGTACCCATTACCGTTGATCTCAGTGGCGTAACTACCACAGTAGCAGCCGTAGCAGCTGCTACGGGGCCCGCGGCATGGGGGGGCCCGTGTCGCCCTGACAGGCACATTACATTGTGTGCCAGGCCTGGAGGCACGGGCCCCCTCATGCCTAGTAGCAGCATCACTAACGTGACACTAGGCATCCGAGGGGGGGGTGGGGGGTCCGGGAGCCCGGTGATAGCCGCTGCACTGCACACAGTTGAATAGGACGGCGATAGGTGGTAGGAGGAGAGGACAGGGGGCGGAGCTAAAGGGAACGAACGACTTCGGGCTAGTCTATGTCTTCTATGAGGGACGGACCAGAGCTCCCTCAGCCATTACACACAGCGCTGACACTAAGCTCCTCCCATCAGCCTCTGTGTCACACGGATCCAGGAAGTGTCCGGACTGACTGTGTCTTCAGCTACAGTGGTGGAGGGGGAGCCCGCTGCTCCGTGAGGGCGGTAAAGTACCAACACAACCAGCTCTGTGCCAGTGCATCCTGCCGCCGCCGCCATGTTATAGGTGCGCTTACTGCTGTGTGTAATAAATGCACCAGTTGCCTGTGTAACGCTTACAGGGGGTGTTTGTGTTTAGCTTTGCATAGAGGACGATATTATACAGGGCAGACCAGAAGTTGGTGCAGGCTTTGCAGTGCCTGATGTTTCTATCCAGGCCAGGACCTGCGTTATGTGGATATTCTCTCTTATCCACAGTGTGTATGGTGATGTCGCTGTGTCTGGGTTATAGAGGGTTAATAATCACCTGCTGCATGAAGTCCAGTGCGAATGTTCCTTTGCTGGACCTGTTACTGGAATGATTCCAGGGGTCATTCATGACTATGTAACTAAGGGCTGATTCAGACGACCGTGGCGTTTTGCCTGCGCAAAAACCACTTACCTGCTCCGTGAGGCAGCAGCATATGATGCGCAGCTGCGTGCTTTTCGCGCAGCCGCCATCATTATGACACGCCATTCGGATGTTTGCAAAGAGAAAAGCACGTGGTGCTTTTCTGTTTACATTCATCCTTTTGACAGCTGTTGCGCGAAAGAGGCAGTTCGCATGGAAGTGCTTCCGTGCGACCTGCGTGGTTTTCACGCACCCATTGACTTCAATGGGTGCGTGATGCGCGAAATACGCGGAAATATTTAACGTACCGCGCTTTTTAAGTTTCGCAAAAAGCACGGACTGTCTGTACTGCCCCATAGACTTCTATTGGTCCATGCGTGCCGCGTGAAAACCACGCGGCCTGCGCGGACGCAATTCACGGCCGTCTGAATCAGCCCTAACAGTCAGCGCCAGAATAATCGGGAATTCGTAAAAATGGAGTAGACATCGAGCAGCAAATGTGTGTTTTTGATGCTTTTTGCGCCAACGATGACAGTACGCAAAAGTGTAATGTGAAAGGGGTGTGGCTGAGTTGTCAAAATGCGCCAAATGTATTATAGACATGTACGTGAACCCCAGCCATGAGGTGGTGTAAGAATGACAAATGTGTCTAGCAAGATGGGGAATATATCTAATTCTATGTTTGCTACTTTGGTTAGGCCCCATGCACACGACTGTAAAAAAAACTCCGTAATTGCGGACCGCAATACAGTCCGCAATTACGAACCCTCCCGGTTCTAGCGCTCCGAAAATGTGTCAGTGCCGTATAACCGTGCTGGGAATTGTGGAGTATGTCCTACTTTTCTAATTTTGCGGGCCGTGCTCCCGAAAAAGTGGCCCGCGGGTGTCGGCAGCCAGCCGTGTGCATGAGGCCTAAATTTGTGCACCCTACAGAACTATTTTCAAATCTCCCTTATTTGTCTCCTAATGTACATGATAAACTATATTAATATTTCCAGGGGGGTAGCTAAAGGCTCATGGTGGTCAGAGCTGTAGCACTTGAGTTAAATGATGAGCATGTTAAGCCTGCTCCGCCAGCCCACCAGCCCACCAGCTGCTGTTTGACACGTTTTTCCCTATTAGGTCGTTCTCCTATGGGTCGAATAAGTTGCGTAAAAATCATGCAGCGTATCTGACCTGGAACCCGCAGTACATTCCGTGCGAAAAATCACACTTTTTTTCTCTTTTTTCTGAACGTAATTTGCGCTGTGAAAAATAACGCTAATACTTACCCCCTCCGTCTTCTCTGCGCGTAGTCCGGCCTCCTGCGATGATGTTACAGGCTATGTGACAGGCTGCAGTGGTCATATGGGACGAAACGTCATCCCAGGAGGCCGGACTGCAGGAAGGAGAGCATTCTGGGTAAGTATGATTTTATTTTTTTTTTTCCTGAGTTGGACACAGGATAGGGGATACATGTGTGATCGCTGGCATTGATAGGGAGAACGGGGGACCTAAAGTCCCCTGAAGTTCTCCATCACAAACCTCGGACTTCCGGGGTCTGTGTCGGCAACTCCGTAGAAATGAATGGAGCGCCGGTCGTGCTTCTGCGCATGCGTGACCAGCGCTCCTTTCATTTTTATTGAGCTGCGCAGACGCCGGAAGTCAGAGGTTAGTCATGGAGAACTTGGGGGGACTTTCAGTCCCCCGTTCTCCCTATCAATGCCAGTGATCACACGTGTGGATAGGGGATACATGTCTTTTGTAGGACACTATAGGTCAGATTTTTTTGGGGGGTTGGGGCATGGCGTTACCTACAGGGGGGGCTGTATGGCGTTACCTACAGGGGGGGCTGTATGGCGTTACCTACAGGGGGGCTGTATAGCATTACCTACAGGGGGGCTGTATGGCGTTATCTACAGAGGGGGACTGTATGGAGTTATCTACAGAGGCACTATCTACAAGGGGGGGTTGTGTGACACCCAGGGGAGGGGGGGCCCCAGTCAAAAGTTTGCTATGGGGCCCAGTCTTTCCTAGTTACGCCCCTGGTTGATCTCTAAACTCTTTGACCGCTTACAGGGGGCAAGAATTTTCACCAAACTAGACCTTCGCGGAGCTTATAATCTTATCCGTATCCGTGATGGGCATTTTGAATACCTCGTCATGCCCTTTGGACTTTGTAATGCTCCTGCGGTTTTCCAGGCCTTTGTTAATGACATTTTTCGAGATCTATTGTACAGCTGTGTGGTGGTATACCTAGATGACATTTTAATATTTTCCCCTAATATTCAGACTCATCGTGTGCATGTGCGCCAAGTGCTACAGCGTCTGCGACAGAACTCTCTGTTTGCTAAACTGGAGAAATGCCTCTTCGAGAAAACCAGCCTGCCTTTCCTGGGGTATGTCATTTCCGACCAAGGACTTAAGCTGTCCTCAATTCTCAACTGGCCTTGTCTGCAAGGACTCAAACCTGTCCAACGCCTGCTGGGATTCGCAAATTATTACCGCCAGTTTATTCCTCACTTCTCCTCTATGACAGCTTTTATTTCTGCACTGACCAAAAAGGGGGTTAACGCCAAAGACTGGACCACGGAGGCCAAAGCCGCATTCCAAGCTCTTAAATTGCATTCGCTTCTGCTTCAGTCCTACATAGACTGGATTCCACCCAAACCTTTGTTCTGGAGGTCGATGCTTCAGCTGTGGGAGTCGGAGCTATTCTTTCACAAAAGAGTTGTAGAGGGAAACATGTGACCTGTGGCTCTTTCTCCAAATCATTTATACCTGTGGAGAAAAATTATGGTATTGGAGATAAAGAACTTTTGGCTATTAAATTGGCCCTGGAGGAGTGGAGACATTTGCTAGAGGGTGCACGACATCCTATCATCATCATCTACACAGATCATAAAAACCTCCTTTACCTGCAAGCTGCTGAACGCCTAAATCCTCGCCAAGCACGGTTGGCATTATTCTTCTCCAGCTTTGATATCCATCTTCACTACAGACCCGCTGGAAAGAATACCAAGGCTGATGCCTTATCTTGCTCTTTTGACCCCACAGATCAAGATCCCAGTCCCCAGTTCATTATAGATCCAGAACGCATTATGATCGCTGCCCCGGCTGAAATTGTACACATTCCCCGAGGGAAGATCTATGTACCCCCTAAATAAAGGGATTGTGTTCTTCGCTGGGGTCATGCCATCAAAAAGACTCTCAATTTGATTAGCCGTCAGTACTGGTGGCCTTCCATGTTCCAAGATACTAAAGACTTTGTTTCAGCCTTCTCCACCTGCTCTCAAAATAAAGTCTCCCATTTAAGACCTGCAGGTCTATTGCATCCTCTAACCGTGCCTGACTCTCCCTGCTCGCACATTGCCATGGACTTCATTACTGATCTGCCAAGTTCTGCTGGGTGTACCGTGATCTGGGTAGTCGTGGATCACTTTTCCAAAATGGCGCATTTTGTACCTCTTTCAGGCCTTCCGTCATCTTCCCGACTGGCAACGCTGTTTATCAAGCACATCTTTCGCCTTCATGGTCTTCCTAAACATATTGTTTCTGACAGAGGAGTACAGTTCACATCCAAGTTCTGGAGAGCCTTGTGCAAACTGCAGGAGGTCAAACTTGACTTCTCTTCTTACCATCCTCAATCTAATGGTCAAGTAGAGCAGATAAATCAAATACTTGAAAGTTTCCTTAGGAATTTTGTGTCTCAACGACAAGACGACTGGGCAAGTCTACTTCCATGGGCCGAATTTGCCTACAACAACCATACGGGGGAATCTACCCGCTCTTCTCCTTTCTTCTTGGTGTATGGTCAGCACCCAGGAATACCTCTACCAGTTTCTGTACCTTCTGAGGTTCCAGCTGCTAACGTGGTCCACCGTGACTTTGTACATATATGGCAGGAGGCCAAGGACTCCATCCACAAAACCGTAGCCATGTTCAAGAGATATGCGGATAAAAAATGCAGGATACCGCCGCAGCTCTTTCCTGGGGATAAAGTCTGGCTGTCCAACCAGTACATACGACTGAAGCCCCCTTGTTACAAACTCGCTTCTCGTTTTCTGGGTCCTTATGAGATAACAGAACAGATTAATCCAGTAACTTTCAGACTTTGCCTTCCTCAGTCTCTCAAAATCTCCAATTCCATCCATATTTCTCTGCTGAAACCTACAATATTCAACCGATTTTTCCAAAAAGTTCCTGTCCATCCTGCTCCTGCGGCTGATGCTGAGTTTGAGATTAAAGAGATCCTTGATGTCAAAAGAACACGGGGGAGATTGTGGTACCTGGTGGACTGGAAGGATTATGGTCCTGAGGAAAGATCATGGGAGCCCGTGGAGAATGTCAACACCCCAGTTCTCATCAAGGACTTTGAACGAAGGTTCCCAAGCAGGCCAAAAAAGAGGGGGCGTAAAGGAGGGGGTACTGTAATGGCTACATATCATCTGCTGGTGTTGGTTCACTGTGTTATATCAAGTCCAGAGTCAGCGCAGCCGTCTAGTAGGAAATTTTGGAGCACTTCGTGCTTCCCTCCGCTGACAAGCTTTATGGAGATGCTGATTTCATTTTTCAGGACTTGGCACCTGCCCACACTGACAAAAGTGCCAATACCTGGTTTAATATCCACAGTATCACTGCGCTTCATTCGCCAGAAAACTTGCCTGACCTAAACCATATAGAGAATCTACGGGGTATTGTCAAGTAGAAGATGAGATCCACCAGACCCAACAATACAGACGAGCTGAAGGCCGCTATCAAAGCAACCTGGGCTTTCATAACACCTGAGTAGTACCACACGCTGATCGCAACATTAGACAGGTAAAAATGCATTACAATCGTGTTGTCAAAACAGGACTTCAATGTGAAGCGTGATACATAATAGTTTAAAAATTCTAACATTCTTTTAATTACGAATAATTAATGAAGATAGTGCATATGTGTAGGTATCACTACACTTGAGGGGCTCACCGAAATAAGGACCCGCTTCACATTGAAGTCCTGTTTGGACAACACGATTGTAATGCATTTTTACCTGTCTAATGTTGCATATATTAACTCATTATATACCTTTTTGGGAACTTTGTATATGAATTTGCACTTTATTGGCACTACTTTTTTACAATATTGGTTCTCCTATATATGTGAGGTCATGACATGAATTTGTTCACTTGAAAAAGGCTCCTGTGTTGAGCTGAAACGTCGTGTTTTCTATGGACCAATAAAGCACCTTTTTCTACTTTGCTTATACATTGGAGTGCTGCCTGATTTTTGGATCTTACTACAACAGGTCTGTTAGCCCTGACCTGGAGGGGCTGGCACCCACATACGATTGAAAAGGCTGTGCGGCTGACATTTTGTTTGGATTTTACGTATATTATATACTACCGTTCAAAAGTTTAGGGTCACATAGAAATGTCCTTATTTTTGAAAGAAAAGCACAGTTTTTTTCAATGAAGATAACATTAAATTAATCAGAAATACACTCTATATATTGTTAATGTGCTAAATGACTATTCTAGCTGCAAACGTCTGGTTTTTAATGCAATATCTACATAGGTGTATAGAGGTCCATTTCCAGCAACCATCACGCCAGTGTTCTAATGGTACATTTTGTTTGCTAACTGTGTTAGAAGGCTAATCGATGATTAGAAAACACTTGAAAACCCTTGTGCAATTATGTTAGCACCGCTGTAAACAGTTTTGCTGTTTAGAGGAGCTATAAAACTGACCTTCCTTTGAGCTAGTTGAGAATCTGGAGAATTACATTTGTGGATTCGATTCAACTCTCCAAATGGCTAGAAAAACAGAGCTTTCATGTGAAACTCGACAGTCTATTCTTGTTCTTAGAAATGAAGGCTATTCCAAGAGAGAAATTGCCAAGAAACTGAAAATTTCCTACAACGGTGTGTACTACTCCATTCAGAGGACAGCACAAACAGGCTCTAATCAGAGTAGAAAGAGAAGTGGGAGGGCCTGCTGCACAACTGAGCAACAAGACAAGTACATTAGAGTCTCTAGTTTGAGAAATAGACGCCTCACAGGTCCTCAACTGGCAGCTTCATTAAATAGTACCCGCAAAACGCCAGTGTCAACGTCTACAGTGAAGAGGCGACTCCGGGATGCTGGCCTTCAGGGCAGAGTGGCAAAGAAAAAGCAATATCTGAGACTGGCTAATAAAAGGAAAAGATTAATATGGGCAAAAGCACACAGACATTGGACAGAGGAAGATTGGAAAAAAGTGTTATGAACAGACAAATCGAAGTTTGAGGTGTTTGGATCACACAGAAGAACATTTGTGAGACGCAGAACAACTGAAAAGATGCTGGAAGAGTGCCTGACGCCATCTGTCAAGCATGGTGGAGGTAATGTGATGGTCTGGGGTTGCTTTGGTGCTGGTAAAGTGGGAGATTTGTACAAGGTAAAAGAGATTTTGAATAAGGAAGGCTATCACTCCATTTTGCAACGCCATGCCATACTCTGTGGACAGCGCTTGTTTGGAGCCAATTTCATCCTGCAACAGGACAATGACCCAAAGCACACCTCCAAATTATGCAAGAACTATTTAGGGAAGAAGCAGGCAGCTGGTATTCTATCTGTAATGGAGTGGCCAGCGCAGTCACCAGATCTCAACCCCATAGAGCTGTTGTGGGAGCAGCTTGACCGTATGGTACGCAAGAAGTGCCCATCAAGCCAATCCAACTTGTGGGAGGGGCTTCTGGAAGCATGGGGTGAAATTTCTCCCGATTACCTCAGCAAATTAACAGCTAGAATGCCAAAGGTCTGCAATGCTGTAATTGCTGCAAATGGAGCATTCTTTGACAAAAGCAAAGTTTGAAGGAGAAAATTATTATTTCAAATAAAAATCATTATTTCTAACCTTGTGAATGTCTTGACTATATTTTCTAGTCATTTTGCAACTCATTTGATAAATTGTCTGGGTGACCCCAAACTTTTGAACGGTAGTGTATATACAGTGAAGGAAATAAGTATTTGATCCCTTGCTGATTTTGACCAGTGAAAGTTAGATTATATTTAAAAAAAAACAGAAAATCACATTGTCAAAATTATATATATTTATTTGCATTGTGCACAGAGAAATAAGTATTTGATCCCTTTGGCAAACAAGACTTAATACTTGGTGGCAAAACCCTTGTTGGCAAGCACAGAAGTCAGACGTTTTTTGTAGTTGATGATGAGGTTTGCACACGTTAGATGGAATTTTGGCCCACTTCTCTTTGCAGATCATCTGTAAATCATTAAGATTTAGAGGCTGTCGCTTGGCAACTCAGATCTTCAGCTCCCTCCATAAGTTTTCGATGGGATTAAGGTCTGGAGACTGCCTAGGCCACTCCATGACCTTAATATGCTTCTTTTTGAGCCGCCCATTTGTTGCCTTGGCTGTATGTTTCGGGTCATTGTCGTGCTGGAAGACCCAGCCACGAGCCATTTTTAATGTCCTGGTGGAGGGAAGGAGGTTGTCACTCAGGATTTGACGGTACATGGCTCCATCCATTCTCCCATTGATGCGGTGAAGTAGTCCTGTGCCCTTAGCAGAGAAACACCCCCAAAACATAATGTTTCCACCTCGATGCTTGACATTGGGGACGGTGTTCTTTGGGTCATAGGCAGCATTTCTCTTCCTCCAAACACGGCAAGTTGATTTAATGCCAAAGAGCTCAATTTTAGTCTCATCTGACCACAGCACCTTCTCCCAATCACTCTCAGAATCATCCAGATGTTCATTTGCAAACTTCAGACGGGCCTGTACATGTGCCTTCTTGAGCAGGGGGACCTTGCGGGCACTGCAGGATTTTAATCCATTACGGCGTAATGTGTTACCAATGGTTTTCGGTGGTCCCAGCTGCCTTGAGATCATTAACAAGTTCCCCACGTGTAGTTTTCGGCTGAGCTCTCACCGTCCTCAGGATCAAGGATACCCCACGAGGTGAGATTTTGCATGGAGCCCCAGATCTATGTCGATTGACAGTCATTTTGTATGTCTTCCATTTTCTTACTATTGCACCAACAGTTGTCTCCTTCTCACCCAGCGTCTTACTTATGGTTTTGTAGCCCATTCCAGCCTTGTGCAGGTCTATGATCTTGTCCCTGACATCCTTAGGAAGCTCTTTGGTCTTGCCCATGTTGTAGAGGTTAGAGTCAGACTGATTAATTGAGTCTGTGGACAGGAGTCTTTTATACACGTGACCATTTAAGACAGCTGTCTGCAGGCACCAAGTTGATTTGGAGCATGTAACTGGTCTGGAGGAGGCTGAACTCTTAATCGTTGGTAGGGGATCAAATACTTATTTCTCTGTGCACAATGCAAATAAATATATATAATTTTGACAATGTGGTTTTCAGTTTTTTTTTTAAATATAATCTATCTCTCACTGGTAAAATTAACCTAGCCTAAAAATTCTAGACTGTTCATGTCTTTGACAGTGGGCAAACTTACAAAATCAGCAAGGGATCAAATACTTATTTCCTTCACTGTATATACAAGCACAAAGACACATTCACAAACAGACCCATATATACGCACACAAGCACATATATACACAGCCCAGATAATGTAGTTATGTCACCTGCAGTCCTATATAACAACACAGATAACACAGTGATAACTCTCTGAATACAGATAATGTAGTAGTGTTGCCTGCAGTCCTATGTAAGACCACAGATAATGTAGATGTTACCTGCTGTCCTATGTAACACCACAGATAACACAGTGATAACTCTCTGAATACAGATAATGTGGTAGATGTTGCCTGCAGTCCTATGTAACACCACAGATAACACAGTGATATATCTCCCAGTACAGATAATGTAGTAGTGCTACATGCAGTCCTATGTAAACCACAGATAACACAGTGATAACTCTCTGATTACCGATAATGTGGAAGATGTTGCCTGCAGTCCTATGTAACATCATAGATAACACAGTGATAACTCTCTGAGTACGGATAATGTAGTAGATGTTGCCTGCAGCCCTATGTAATACTACAGATAACACAGTGATAACTCTGAGTACAGATAATGTAGTAGTGTTACCTTCAGTCCTATGTAACATCACAGATAACACAGTGATAACTCTCTAAATACAGATAGTAGTGTTACCTGCAGTCCTATGTAACACCACAGATAACACAGTGATAACTCTCTGATTACAGATAATGTGGTAGATGTTGCCTGCAGTCTTATGTAATACCACAGAAAACACAGTGATAACTCTGAGTACAGATATTGTAGTATATGTCACCTGCAGACCTATGTAACATCACAGATAACACAGTGATAACTCTCTGATTACAGATAATGTAGTAGCTGTTGCCTGCAGTCCTATGTAACACCAAAGATAACACAGTGATAACTCGCTGGTTACAGATAATGTAGTAGCTGTTTCCTGCAGTCCTATGTAACACCACAGATAACACAGTGATAACTCTCTGAGTACAGATACAGAGTACAGAGACACACACTGTATACACACTACACACACATATACACACAGACACTCACCATGTCTCCTTGCTGACAGCATCACAGGTCAGGACAGGCTGTGGGCGGAGCTTCCTCTCTGCTTCTCGGCTGTGTGTAACAGCACAGCACAGAGTAGAGGCAGAGCTGGAAGGGAGCAGCACGGGAGTGGACCTGTCCCCTGACCTGAGTCATCTGACCTCATGTCACTGACGTGAGGTCAGGTGACAGGTAAGGTGACTGGACTGGTCCACTCCCTGGCCGTCACAGACCCCAGTCAGAACGCCGTAATTTCCTGGCTCTTGATAAAGCTGCTGCAGGTGTCTGTCATATGGGGCGCCTATCAGCAGCGATCAGTTGCTCTTCGGCGCCCCCCCCCTTTCCTACCACCTAGTTGCGCCCGGGGCACATGCCCCGCCTGCCCCCCTAGCTACGCCCCTGGTGACACCATCTACTGAGCCGCTGTATCTATATATATATATATATATATATATATATATATGTATATATAAAATGCACATATATGTGTATACAGTGAAGGAAATAAGTATTTGATCCCTTGCTGATTTTGTAAGTTTGCCCACTGTCAAAGTCATGAACAGTCTAGAATTTTTAGGCTAGGTTAATTTTACCAGTGAGAGATAGATTATATAAAAAAAAAGAACAGAAAATCACATAGTCAAATTTATATATATTTATTTGCATTGTGCACAGAGAAATAAGTATTTGATTCCCTACCAACCATTAAGAGTTCAGCCTCCTCCAGACCAGTTACAAGCTCCAAATCAACTTGGTGCCTGCATTAAAGACAGCTGTCTTAAATGGTCACCTTTATAAAAGATTCCTGTCCACAGACTCAATTAATCAGTCTGACTCTAACCTCTACAACAAGGGCAAGACCAAAGAGCTTTCTAAGGATGTCAGGGACAAGATCATAGACCTGCACAAGGCTGGAATGGGCTACAGAACCATAAGTAAGACGCTGGGTGAGAAGGAGACAACTGTTGGTGCAATAGTAAGAAAATGGAAGACATACAAAATGACTGTCAATCGACATCGATCTGGGGCTCCATGCAAAATCTCACCTCGTGGGGTATCCTTGATCCTGAGGAAGGTGAGAGCTCAGCCGAAAACTACACGGGGGGAGCTTGTTAATGATCTCAAGGCAGCTGGGACCACAGTCACCAAGAAAACCATTGGTAACACATTACGCTGTAATGGATTAAAATCCTGCAGTGCCCGCAAGGTCCCCTGCTCAAGAAGGCACATATACAGGCCCGTCTGAAGTTTGCAAATGAACATCTGGATGATTCTGGGAGTGATTGGGAGAAGGTGCTGTGGTCAGATGAGACTAAAATTGAGCTCTTTGGCATTAAATCTACTCGCCGTGTTTGGAGGAAGAGAAATGCTGCCTATGACTCAAAGAACACCGTCCTCACTGTCAAGCATGGAGGTGGAAACATTATGTTTTGGTGGTGTTTCTCTGCTAAGGGCACAGGACTACTTCACCGCATCAATGGGAGAATGGATGGAGCCATGTACCATTCAAATCCTGAGTGACAACCTCCTTCCCTCCACCAGGACATTAAAAATGGCTCGTGGCTCGGTCTTTCAGCACGACAATGACCCGAAACATAGAGCCAAGGCAACAAAGGAGTGGCTCAAAAAGAAGCACATTAAGGTCATGGAGTGGCCTAGCCAGTCTCCAGACCTTAATCCCATCGAAAACTTATGGAGGGAGCTGAAGATCCGAGTTGCCAAGTGACAGCCTCGAAATCTTAATGATTTACAGATGATCTGCAAAGAGGAGTGGGCCAAAATTCCATCTAACCTGTGTGCAAACCTCATCATCAACTACAAAAAATGTCTGACTGCTGTGCTTGCCAACAAGGGTTTTGCCACCAAGTATTAAGTCTTGTTTGCCAAAGGGATCAAATACTTGTTTCTCTGTTCACAATGCAAATAAATATATATAATTTTGACAATGTGATTTTCTGTTTTTTTTTTATATAATCTTTCTCTCACTGGTAAGATTAACCTAGCCTAAAAATTCTAGACTGTTCATGTCTTTGACTGTGGGCAAACTTACAAAATCAGCAAGGGATCAAATACTTATTTCCTTCATTGTATGTATATAGCGCTTAGAATAGTCATATTAACACATTAGTAGCATGTACTGTGACCTCTAAACCAATGATAATGATATTCCCAATAATTGTCACAAAGTCATTGAACTTAAAAAAAATCACTGACACATTACATTTTTTTTACGGACACTGAAATAAAGACATTTATTTTTACGGACTGTCCAGGAATCTACGGACGGTTGGCAATCCTGTATCACACATGGAAAACTTAGACACAGGGGCCAACAGACAGCATCACACATGGTAGGCTTAGATATAGGCCCCAGCAGACAGTATCACAAAATGTGTGATACTGTCTGCTGGGCACTCTATCTAAGGTTTTCACAAGGTAGGCTTAAATACAGTGCCCCAGCAGTATTGTTATACTTATACTCCTCGCTCCTGAGCGGGGTCCTCTTTGGTTCCGGGCACAGCGCGGGCCCTGACGCCATTTAGCATCATGACGTTGTGCGTGGTGCACATGATGTTGTGACGCTGTAAAGCGTTAGGACCCGCTCTTTGCCCGGACCTGACTCGGGATCGAGGAGGATAAGTATACTGTTACTGTAGTAACAAGGGCCCATGTAGTTTATTACATAAGCCCAAGTTACTTCAGTAACAGTGGTTAGACGTGGTGTGGGGGGGACCGCTGTGACCCCTATAGAAACACCACTGGGTCTGGATATATAAGGAAGTCATAAATGACTGATTCTGTAATAATTGTAAGGCTAGTAACAATTTTTTTTTTTTTTAAACTGAACAGGGAGAGTATTTGCCCTGTAGGTAAGAATAAACTATCTATCCTCCTGATTTACATTTTATTAGAAAAAAATAGGACTAAAAAAATAAAATAAATGGAGACGTAAAAATGTAAAGTGTATTCAATAAAAGTGATATTAATAATAATTTAATAATTTAATATTATAGTAAATTTGGTTATAATCTAAGCTTTGTCAAAATATAATACAATATAAAAAAGTAAATGACGTTTCTCAAATCCATAAAGGACAGCTATAATAATAATGCTGGAAGAAGTTCATATGGTAATGAGCAAAATCAGAACCGTGCTGGTTGCAGGAAGAGCTATTAGTTTCAGTGGCTGGATTAATAGAAGAAAAATATCTACTTTTCTTACCAATCCACAGTCTCTCAGAAGTCTTTTCATATTTTATACTGGGACATTATGTTCTTCAATCTTGGACACTTCGTACTTGAGGTTGCTTTGTTGTACTGTAGCTTATCTTTATATTCATTATAGTAATTTGCTGTGTCATTGTCAAAACCCGCAAATGACGCATATCAGTGACAATCAAAACTTTGCTTAAAGGGGTTTTCCAATACTTTATTTTTTTTTTTAAATCAATGCAATGTTCCTCTATTAATATATTAGTGCACTCTGTCTAGCTTTTTCTTGATAATAAATGGTTTTAGTAACATTACTCCCTATTGTTTACCTGGAGAGGTTTGTTTTGCTCAGTAAGTTCATTCCTCTTCTCTTCCTGTGTTTCTCCTCCCTGCATGCACTGCTCTAGTCCCAGCATGCAATGTGCATGCAGCAGTGCACTTGCTCCGCCTACTACACCCAGCTCTACTAACTTCTGCAATCTCAGTCTTCATTTTGGTGCTCTCATTCTATTACTGCTAGCACAAGCTGAAATCACTGGATATCTGCGTTTTTAAACAACACTGACCCTATATGATGATACGTAAAGTTTGGTCTTTATAATTATAAGTTTTCTAAATGTATATTAACTGTTTATACAGTCTTAGTTTTAAATACTGTATTTTATATATATATATATATATATATATATATATATATATATATATATATATATATATATATATATATATATATATATATATATATATATATATATAAAATAAAAAAAATTGAATTCTAACATGTGAATTGGGATAAAAGGAGCAATACCTGTGGATCGCCGCTGCATCCTGTGTCGGAGATTCACAGTGAGCAAGAAAAAACTAAAGGGAAGCAGCGCTCCTAACTAGCCATCGATGAAAAATAATTCCCCTTCATGTAACTCTGCTACCTGTCAACTGAAAAGTCATCCACCACAGGGAAAAATGTTAGTCCATCATGTCTGATTCCCAGGTGTTTCTTTGCGGTACTCCTCTGTGTGGAAACATTTTTCACTCTGGCAGCTGATTTTTCCATTGACAGGTAGCAGAGTTACACAACAGGAAAACAAATTCCCCATCATGTAACTCTGCTACCTGTGAACTGAAAAGTCATCGGCTGTTTGAAGGGGGTGCACCGCTCGTATAAGCGCTGCTTCCCCTTACTTCATCACACTGTGAATCGCTAACTAGTTCGTATAGAAGCGAAGTATTGCCTAATTATTTTTTTTTGGGCTTCCAGTTCAGTTCTGAAGTGGCTTTGAGGGGCCTATATATTAGACACCCCTATGAAACACGACATTTTAGAAACTAGACCCCTCAAAGTATTCACAACAGCATTTAGAAAGTTTATGCACAAAATGTTTTACCAGAGAAACGCAACTCAATACTTATTGTCCAGATTCTGCAGTAGAAATATCCCACATGTGGCCCTCGGGCGGTAATGGACTGAAGCACCGGCCTCAGAAGCAAAGGAGCACCTAGTGGATTTTGAGGCCGCCTTTTTATTAGGCACCATGTCCGGTTTGAATAGGTCTTGTGGTACCAAAATAGTGGAAACCCCCAAAAGGTGATCCCATTTTGGAAACTAGACCACTTGAGGAATACATTGTAGTTTTCTTGGGGTGCATGCAGCTTTTTGATCAGTTTTTATTCTATTTTTAAGTGGCGCGGTGACTAAAAAACAGCAATTCTATTGTTTTTTAATTCTATTTTTGTTACAGCGTTCACCGTGCGCTATAAATGACATATTCACTTTATTCTGCGGGGCGATACGATTAGGGCTCATTTACACGAGCGTATTATACGTTTTTGCAACGCGCGTCGCAGGGACCTATGTTACTCTATGGGGCCGTGCAGACAGGTACGTGATTTTCACGCAGCGTATGTCCGCTGCGTGAAACGCACGACGTCCTATATTTGTGCGCTGTTCGCGCATCACGCACCCATTGAAGTCAATGGGTGTGTGAAAACCACGCATGTCGCACGGAAGCAATTCCGTGGGACGCGCGTGATTCACGCAACAGCACTGTAAAGGATGAATGAAAACAGAAAAGCACCACGTTCTTTTCTGTTTACAAACATCCAAACGGAGTGTCATAATGATGGCGGCTGCGCGAAAAGCACGCAGCCGCGCATCATAAAGGGCTGACACACGGAGCTGTTAAGTGCTTTTTGCGCACGCAAAACGCCGCGCTTTTTGCTTGCACAAAACGCACACGCTCGTGTAAACTCGGCCTTACGGTGACACCAGATGTTTATAGTTTTTTTATGTCTTATGGCGTTTGCACAATAAAATACGTTTTGTAAAAAATCATTCACTTTTTGTTACCTTATTCTAAGAGCCAGAACTTTATAATTTTTCCATCAATAAAGCCGTGCAAGGACTTATTTTTTGCGTAACGAACTGTAGTTTCGATCAGGACCATTTTTCGGTAAATGCAACTTTTTGATCTATTTTTAATACATTTTTTGGGAGGTGAAGTGACCAAACAATTGTGATTTTGGTACGGTATATTATTATTTTCTTTTACGGCGTTCACCGCGCGGGATAAATAACGAAATAATTTTGTAGTTCAGGCCGTTACGGACGCGGCGATACCAATTATGTATCGTTTATTTATATATTTTTATTAATAAAAAAGGACTGATAAGGGAAAAAAAGGGGGATTTTTTTAACTTTTAATTTCTTATTTTTACACATCTTTTTTAACTTTTTTTTTAACTTTATTACTTTGTCCCACTAGGGGACTTGAGGGCAGGAGGCCCTGATCGCTATTCTAATACACTGCACTACATCCGTAGTGCAGTGTATTAGAACTGTCAGCTATTCACTGACAGCAAGCATAGTGGGTCCTGACTTTGTCAGGACCCACTAGGCTTCCGTCGATGGCATAGCCGGACGCCTTTGTTTGGTGTCCGGTTGCCATAGTAACCATCGCCGGCCGCTATCGTGTAGCAGGCCGGCGATGGTAACTTAACCCCTAAAAACCCGCGATCTCTATAGAACGCGGCTTTTAAGGGGTTAGACAGCGGGGACACAGCGATCGGTCCCCGCTGTAGGAGCTGCGGCAGCTGCTGTACGAGACAGCAGCTGTCACAGCTCCTGCACCTGTCGGGAAGACGGCCGAAACGGCCGTTATTCCTGCAACTTCGTATACACACCGCTACACACCTTCAACCTTGCGCATGCGCAGTGTAATATACACGGCCGCTGAAGACGCAGCCACATAATTTCACAGAGCATGCGCGGTGGAGTGTGTTCACCACGCATGCTCTAATTCAATAAAGAAGCACGTGGTACGGTTACGTCATTTTTGACGTAACCGTACAGTGTGAAAGCCGGAAACCGGAAGCAAGGCAGAAGACCAAATGGACGGGTCTGCACAGGAAGTGCAGATTTTGCATTGCTAAGGGGACGGCGACGGAGGAGGATATACGACGCTACAGCCATCTGATGAAACGTAAGTACATTGGAAAGTTATATCTTTTTCATTGTTTTATTTAAATAAATGTAATTTTTTAGTTCCGGAATACCCCTTTAAATGTTCTTCTAAGTCTCTAATTTAACAGTACAGTGACCTGTTCATGTTTTTCGTAGAAGATAACAAAATAACTAAACTAGGATCTCTTACTTTATTTATTTTCAGTTTTATGACCTTAACCCGTTAGAGACCGCCAATACGCCTTTTCACGGCGGTCACTAAGGGGCTTTATTCTGATGCATAAGCCTTTTTACGGCGCTGCATCAGAATAGAGCAGCGCGGCTGGGAGCAGTTAAAGCTCCCAGCTACCGGAGAAATCAACATTGATCCTGCCCGTTTAACTCCTCAGATGCGGCGGTCAATAGATGCCTCCTCAGATGCCTGTCAGTTTTTTTCTGACAGGCAATAATATACTGTAATATAGAAGTATTGCAGTGTATTATAAAAGTGATCAAATGATCTCATAGTGAAGCCCCCTAGTGGGACTAAAAAAAAAAAGTTCAAAAAGTTTAATGAAGTTAATAATAAATAAATAAATAAATAAATATCCCAAGCAAAAAAAAAATTAAGAACCCAGTTTTTCCCCTTGCTTTGTTATGAAAAAGGAGAAAAAAAAAGTCCGTAATGACCCCATCTATAAAACAATTACATTATTTAACCCACACGGTAAATCCCGTAAAAATGAAAAAAAAAATAAAAAATGGCAGAATTGCTGTTATCTGTTCATCCTACCTTAAAAAAATGTGATAAAAAGTAATCAAAAAGTCGCATGCACTCCAAAATTGTACCAATAAAAACTACAAGTCATCCCTCAAAAAAAAAAAGCCCTCATACAGCTGCATCGGCGAAAAAATAAAAAAAGTTATGGCTCTTAAAATATGGTGACACAAAAAGAAATAATTTAGAAAAAAGTGTTTTTACTGTGTAAAACGAGCAAAACATGAGAAAAATATATAAATGTTGTATTGTCACAATCGTAATGGCCCGCTGAATAAAGTTATTATTTTATTTATACAACACGGTAAACGTCGTCAATTTTGGACGCAAAAAAGAGTGGTGAAATTGCTACGTTTTTTTCTATTCTCCCCAAAAAAAAATAAAAAAAAAATTTAATCAATAAATTATAAGCTATAAAAAAATACAACTTGTCCCGCAAAAAAACGAGTCCTTATTCATCTATGTCAACACAAAATTAAAAAAGCTATAGCTCTTTGAATACGACGAAGGAAAAACTTAAAAAATAGCTTGGTCATTAAGGCCTAAAATAGGCTGTTCATACAGGAGTTAAATGAACTCTCTGCACAAAATGAATACACTTGGGTAAAGGCCTAGTGCAGGACCTGAGGGGGAAACACATCACAGTGATTCAAAGAGCACCAAAAAAGAATCCATTTGTCATGCACTGTCCCTGAGGAATGTACTAGACATAAAGCCCCCCCCCCCCCATTACGGCCATGTGCATGGGGCCTAACACTGTGCAAGGCTGGGACAAGCGTTAGGAGGAGTAGCAATTTATGGATAAAAAAATGATGCTCTCCCTCTAAATGTCTTTTTACAGCCTATTAAGTGTGTTCGAGTAGTAGATAATGCTTTATGAAATATTGTTCATACGTATATGGATGATACATGGACATACTATAACATGAATGTTATGCAGAGCCAAACGTGTATGCTACTGGGTAAATCAGAGTGTCAAGATTCAAACCCAAAAACTTCTGTGTCCCAGGCACATCTGTAATGCTGAACATCTCCACCCCTGAATCTGTTGTCTAGTGTCTCATGATTATTGCCTCCCTGGATTCCTTGCTTTTATTACTTAAATGGTATCACCAGGGGTGTAGCTAAAGGCATATGGGCCCTGGTGCAAGAATTCAGCATGGGCCAACCCAACACCACCAGACCCCTGCAGATGTCAATGCCCAGCTGCCTTGCCCGCCAGCCCCCTTGGATGCCCCACAATATAATGCCCCCATAGCTACCTCCACAGCATAATGCCCCCATAGCTACCTCCACAGTATGATGCCCGCCATAGCTACCTCCACAGTATAATGCTTCCCATAGTTACCTCCACAGTATAATGCTCCCCATAGCTGCCCCCACACAGTATAATGCCCCCCATAGCTGCCTCCCACATAGTATAATGCCCCCATAGCTGCCCCCACAGTATAATGCCCCCATAGCTGCTTCCACAGTATAATCCCCCCATGTATATTGCCACCCATAGCTGCTTAGGGGCCTGGTCGCAACTGCTATGACTACTCCACAAGGTCTAACCCTTTTGGCTTACTATATAAACCTGGCCCTTGCACTTCCTTCTTGCCAGACTATTGAGCTAACTGCCTGTAGTCTAGTTCCTTGCTGCCACTCTACAAACTGTTGCTTCTTATTGGTGTACCAAGCTTGGATTGTTTCCCGACCAAGTCTCTGCCTCACGCTACAATCTGTTGACGCTTATCTGTATACCATACTTTAATTTCTTCCTATGTCTCTGCCTCACGCTATATCCTGTTGCTGGTTATCTGTGTGCTAAACATGGATTGTTTCCTGACCACATCTCTGCCTCATGCTACAACCTGTTACTGCTTTTCTGTGTACTGAACTTGAATTGCTTCCTAATTATGTCTCTGCCTCACACTACAACCTGTTATCTGTGCACCGGACCTAGACTGTTACTTGACTACTCTTGCTATTTTCACCCTCCTGCCTCATCGTTTCAGGCACTGGACTCCGAATCTGCTAAAGCTTGATTCAGTCTTAAATGCTGTTGGCTGAATGTTAGGCATTTTTTTCGCACGAGCCACCAAAAGCCGCCCGGGAAAACAGACCTCTGCC
Organism: Rhinoderma darwinii; assembly: GCF_050947455.1. Taxonomy (NCBI): domain Eukaryota; kingdom Metazoa; phylum Chordata; class Amphibia; order Anura; family Rhinodermatidae; genus Rhinoderma; species Rhinoderma darwinii. Next base: position 340,340,743 of record NC_134689.1, read on the forward strand.
ATCTATTGAAATCAATGCAGGACAATTTGACAATTTCTTGGGGCTAATTTCCATGCGGTTTCCGCTTCAAAATCAGTGCCAAAAAAATTACGTGTCAACTGACTCTTAAACTTCAGAGGATTGTGTGTTTATGTAGGGGAGGGAGTGGTGCATTCTAAAAACCCCAGGATAGTCAAAGCATGTCCCTCACAGTATATCAGTTTTTCCCATATTGCTCATTTAAAGTATAGTTTATGTATCAGTGTCATGCACCACCCCATAGGGCCAGGCAGTATGAATAATACAGTGTATAAGATATTGATTTTTCTGTTCAAAGGAATATATGGTCTTTTTGTCAATATTTTTCTGGTCTAAAAAAATTCTGTTTATTACAAATACTATGAAGCCAACTCAGACATATGCTATGATGATGGGGAAAAAAGCTTGCATACGTACTTTCCTCTGGTGTTGTTTTTGTGATTTTCCTTAGATATATACTTTGTGGCTGTACTGAAAATATCTTCATGACATCAATGCAGCTATTGTATAAAAAGAACAAAGGATTCCATACATATTCGACTGAAATGCTGTGGAAAGACAGAACATTTTTAAATGGTGACCTTTATGTACAGAGGTATTCTCCATACGGTACCAGTCAAAGAATTGTACACCTTGCGGCTTTGTTGTATGAAGTGGAAAAATCAAACAAAATCAAACATGGATTTGCAAGATAATCTGCATCAGAAACCCAAGGTTGACCTTCGAATTTCTGCAGCAGATTTTCAGATTCATCTGTCACGGATCCACACACAGATTAGTCCCATTCAGTTAGGTTAATACGCGTGTGGCTACCTGACACATTTTTTGCGTGAAATACGCAGCAAGAAGTGACATGTCACTATCTGTGCGTGGAACCTTCTGCGCTGTATGAGCAACGAGACGGATTCCCATTAAAATTGATGAGAGGTTTTCACATGAAATATGAGCATTTTCCGTGCTGATATATGAACATGGCCTAAGGCTCCTGTGCTGTATATGGTAGCCTCGTATTTATAATGTAAGCAGAGTCCAGCACAGATGCCAGCAATCATTCCTGCATCAATAGGAAATAAAACATAGTTATGAAGTATATTCGGAAAACACATCAGTTAGTGAGTCCTGCACAATATTGGATTACATAATTATTACTTCTATTTATAAATACATATTTACAAATCCTAAGGTCTTATTAACACGTGTCCGAAAAAAGGGCAATTTTTCATACACCTGAATGTCCATGTGGTTTCCGTGTGTCATCCGTTTTTCTCGTCTGTTTTTCTCCTCTGGAATCACTTCCTGGTTTCACATTTTTCATCCATGTGCTGTCTGGTTTTTTTTCACACCCATAGAATTTAATGAAAAATTCTGGTCTGCAAAAAAGGACCAGAATAGAACATGATGTGAGCTTCTCACAATGGACACATGCTTCATTAAAAAAAACAATTGCTCCAGTGACTTTCATGGATCAGTATGCTGTCCATTGTAAAAACGGACAGCACACGATCGGGAAATACGTTTGTGTGAAGAAGGCCTAGCGAAGTATATGTTTTGCTATTGTAAGGCTTTGTTTACACTAGCATCATGAGTTGCATTTTTCCAAGATAAATTTTTTCTATTTTGCAATAGATCCCGATGGATCCCATTTATAATGGTTCCATAAGGTTTCCATTTCATTATTCTATGGTAGGATGCGTTATAATACAGCATAGTCTGTTATGATCCATATTTTTAGCCATCAACTTAAGTCCTTGAAATTTCTGTTCAGACCTCTGTTTTTACATTCGATCAGGGGTTCCATCACCAACAGTACAGCATGCAGAACTATTCTTGCTTTCAAAATGACAGAAAGATTTATGAAACTCTGACAGACACGATTATAAGTGAATGGGGTCTGTCGAGAACTTCTCGGATCAATCATACAATGGATCCGGTACGGTTGTGAACAGAGCAAGGAATATGATATGATATAAAAATCTTTAACTTAGACCCTGTTCACGCTGTCTTGTGTTCTGTGTTTTTGATGCTAAGGAGAGCATAGTCTACATCACTATTCTTGCCATCTATAATAACAGAAATCTGATGGATCCATTATAAATCAATTGGAACTGTCAAGATTCTTTAGGAACTGCTTTTAATATCTGTGATATCTATCATGGCTCCAGTAAAAATAGAAGCCATGACGCTGTGAATAAAGCCTTATAAAATGTCTTTGTACCTAATGTTTTTCACCATGAATCATTAGGTGCTCCAGTCCTGACTATAGTTCATTTGATATATTCCATCTTGATAAATGTAAAAAAATGAGTAATTTCAATAAAATTATATGGTTTAAGTTATCCTAACAATATGTTGAAGTATTGCAGCTCTGTGTGAACCCAAGTAAATCACCCTCATTACAAAATCTGACAGTAATACGATGCTGTTCCTATGAACGTATCACTGTCTAATTGCAGCATTGACTGACTTTCCAAAGAATAAGACAAATGAAGTTTCTGTAAAAGGTGATCGTTCTTGTGGTAGAGTGTTAGAAACACTCATTAACAGAAACATTCTTTTATCCGCCAACTCCAAGGACTTGATAAAAAAAAGCTACAGAAACCAAATTAATATTCACTGCTGAGATTCTGCTAACCAGTAAATATATTTTTACCTTGTCAGTTCCTAAGATATTCACGACTGTGGAAGGTAAATGTATAGAAATCAGACAGTATGGTTCTGTATAGATCAGTCAAAGGGAAATCCAATCTAAATAATGTTTTCGTGTCAAAATTAAGGGGGTTACGTGGGGACCAAAACATATTATCAGTATACTTACTGCAGTTTGTGAGTATACTGCTAATATACATTCCGGTCCCCCGTCACGATGATTATGAGATTTTAATCGATTTTTACAGCGCTGCCGAGGAACGAGAACTCTAGTAGCACAGTCTAACTTCATGATGACACGGCTCGTCGTCATGTGGCCGGCCCCGCTGTACTCTATGTAAGCACTGTACTACTGCTACTACTTGTACATATAATACAGCGTGGCCGGTAACATGACGAAGAGTCGTGTCATCATGAAGTTAGACTGTGCCACTAGACTTCCGTTCCCCCAGCAGCGCTGTAAAAATCTTTTCAAATATCAATCAGCGTGATGGGTGACGGGACTGTATACTAGCAGTGTACTCACATATTGCAGTGAATACACTGCTAATAACTTTCGGTCCCCACATAACCCCTTTAAGCTTTGGTTTCAAATAAATTTTTTAGCAGCACGGGGAAAAAAAATTCTAGAGCACAACACTTTTTTTTATAGGCGTTCTAAAGAGCAATATTGCCGTATAAAAAGTAGCTTGAAGATGAAAAATAATACTTACATCTTTGGAGTCTGTAGACAGAGATTGTCTAGTGCCTTAGATTTTACTCATCAAGTAGGTTACATGTTAAGTCATAAATGGTTTTAAAATGTTTGTCTGCTTTTACAAAATAAAGCAGAACATTGTGGGGTGCTTCTCACAACACCCACCATGATCTGCAGCCTTCACCCTTCATCTTTTCCAAGCCGGGTGTCCTCTTATTCCCACAGCTCCGTAAGTGACATATACATACACATAATTTACAGATGAATACAGATAATTCAGTATGTTCATGTGTAAATTTCAGTCAGCAGGCCTACTGTGCCTATAGGTATTTCCATTTCTGAATATGAAGCAACTTTATTAATTAAGGGAATTGCTTGATAAGACCCTTCAAGCAGGAGACATGTGATAAGAACCCTGCAGACAAGAAGGGAATACCTAATTCACAGCTGCTCTGCAGGGGCTGCCACGGGAAAATAAGTACCAATTAAGTAAGCCTAGATTTTGAGAATAGACCCCTCAGACTTTGATGCTATTACTAACAGTTTATTGCTCCCTAAGGCTCCATGCACACAACTGTATTGTATTTGCGAATACAGTTTCGGAATACAGTGGAAATGCATTCCTTTAGAAGCATGCATACTGCCACATTAAATATGGTGTTGTATATTTATAGTCTATGTTGGGTCATATTCTCCCCTAGAAGCAGTGTTTTATGCAGTTCGGGGAATATGTTGCAATAAATGGCTCAAAATACCAACTACAATATTGTGCACAACATGGTTATGTAAGGAAAGCAAAAGTCCAAATGTATTTCCCACATTCCTAATTGAGTGCAATTATTTCTTTAATTACTTGCTGAATTCTCATAGAAATTCTTGATAAATATTCAGCATGGATTGTGGCATTGTGAACAAGGCCAAAATATTTTTCAATGTTTCTGCTTTTTTATTGCTGTAAAGACAATGGCATGTGGTTTTAAAGCATTGCTACTTCAGGCAGTAAACAACTAAATCTCCCTGGGATGAATTGTTTTCAGGAACATCCATACCCGCTTAGGTAATAGACTTCAATTCTCCATCACTGCTCTACTCCTTATTAAGGCTTAACCTATCCCAGGGGGAGCAAATCTTTTATTATACATGTATGGCCATAAGTGGTAATACTGTAAGTATTAAAACCCTTTAAAGTGGCTCCACTAGCTCTCCTATACTATTTAAGGGCAGCATAGGATAGTGGTGGAGACGCTGAGCTTGAGGATTGATAGTTTTCATAAATTGATTCAGTATATCTTTATGGAAAAACATCTGTTTGAATAATTCCAGAATTTATAGAGAGCCTGTGAGTCCTGCTACCCTCCGCCCACACAAAGGGATTGACAGTTCTCCTTGTATACACACTCTGTGTGGGCGGGGGAAAGCAGGACTCACAGGCTTTTTGAATCCTGGAAGAATTTAAACAGATTTTTACATGAAAACACTGAATCAAGTCATAGAAATCTATATATTCCTGAGCTCCACGTCTCCACTTGTATCATATGCTACCTACAGATACAGTAGAGTAGCATGGGAGACGTAACAGATCAATTTAAGACCTTAAAATACCCCCATCATAAAGTTGTTAAAATAATCACAAATAGTAAAAAGGTTTGTGTGACAGTATGCATTTTTATTTCATTATTCCGATTACTATTTTAAAACACTTTCAGAAAGTGCAGCTTTATATGGAGTGCATTGAATTGTCTCTGATGTGTCTTTTCCCCTTACTCTACTTTACTACTTAGATGTTCAAAGAAAATCCACAACCCTTGTATTAGCCAGGAGCATGCCATCCAATGAATAACACTATTTGAATAAAATCCATTATTTTAGTCTTGAAACAACACAAAAAAATTGAAGGCCACTTCACACACTCATGAGGGGGATGTTAATCCTTTCAGTATATTTTCAAAGCCTTGTGCCCTCAACTCCGCTCAACTTTGGTCTCTTGACATTTGCCAATGATCAAAGGCATATTAGATAGCTAAGTAAGACAAACCCTGCAAAGCACTATAAGTGGAAATCACTTATAGTTTATGGAATAAAAGAGGAGAACCAAGGTGTAAGGTAGACGTCACAGGAACCCCTTAAATCTTGGTAAACACGACACATGTTGAGATTGTGAAAGGGATTATTTTTCTTCAATTTTAAAGGCAATTAAAGGCTTTTTTCGTTTATGCCAAAATTGTGTAGCAGCAAGTACATAGATTTTATATTTGGCTGAAATGCATGTCAAAATTGTAAAGACGAAAACTAGTGTGAACTTAAATCATTACAGGAGCTGCACATATGCTACAGCAACAGGCCCCTTGCATATGTAGCAGCTTTCCGTCCGTATTTCCTGACATAAAATCTGCAGCGGATGACTTTTGCAAGCAAGTGGATGAGATTTTAAAAATCTCATCCACATGCTGCTGAACATTTTCCACACGGAAATCAGAGCAATTTCACAACTTCTTAAATCTGCATCATTCTTAGTCTGTTCTGGATATTCACATCTGATTTCACCATTTTCAATGTACAAGGGGTACAAACTGCAGCAAAATCTGCAGCAAAATCCGCACATAACGTGCAAATTTAGCTGCAAAAACTTGGAGAAAATTTTTCGGGAGTTGCTTAAAAGGGTTTTCCAGTAAAAAATTGATGGCCTATCCTATCTGATTTGATGGGGGTCAGACTCCCGGCACCCCGCTGATCAGCTGTTTTGAGGGGGCTAAAGCGCTCATACTGCTCGCTTCTTTATTGTCTTTACTGCTCACACTGTGAATTGCGACATATTTGTAGCTCACAATTAAAGGTGGGGCCCAATGTGAGTTTTTCTATAGGGCCCCATTAAATCTGTGTATATTATTGACTTAAACCCCACTTGCAAAACCAATCTTATCTCATAATAAGAAAAATTCCTTGTATTACGCTGGAGTGTGTTTTCCACTGAAATACCCCTTTGTACATGTTATGGTCTTCTCTTCCCCAGCTGTCAGTGACTTACTGTGTGGTGACTATGCTGTCTATACATGGAATAGACGCAATAGCTGTGGTCACCGGTAGTAATTCTGTGTTGTGCCGTGGGCCACCTTAAAAAAAATATGAGGTAGCAAGTTGGTTACCTGTTAATGTATAAAATAGAAGAACAACAGCTGAAGATACGAAGAAGAAGGGTCAGTTAACAAAATAACGCAGGCACGTGGCACAGGGTTTAGGATTTTAATAAAGTGGAGTTAGGCTTTACAAATAATACATAAAAACAAAAGGTGTCTGGTTGCTGGTCAGAACTGAAAGCGAATTTTATTACATTCCATTAAAGGGACACTCCGGACAAAAACTAAACTTTCCCATGTGTGCCACTATGGTATTTCATTCAAGGTTTAATGTAGCAGAATATAGTGCAGCCCCCCTGTCTATATACTTATGGTTTCTCAGCTTTTTAAGGAGAATATAGAGAAAATTATAATCACAGTGTCCCCAGCATGCAGAAATGTTATGGTCTTTAACTGGTCATGTGATGCGGTGTGGAAGAATCATGGGATTAGGTAGCAAAGCATAGAGGAAGAGAATGCTGGGGAAATCTAAGAATCAAGATGGAGGCTTTTTATAAACACAGACAAGGCAGCAGTTCAATAAGTAAGTACAGTATACATAAAAGAAGTGTAGAGTGTGGTATACAGTCAGGTGGGGAATACAGACATGGAAAGTTGTGTTACTGCTGGAGGTCTTCTTTAACCGCTTCCCGACATCCACCGTATATATATGGCACTGTCGGGCAGGGGTTCTCGCAACGTGCAGTGCCATAACGTTGTGGTAATAGTGTGGGCTCAGAAACAGAGCCTGCACCATTACCGCCGGGTGTCAGCTGTATAATACAGCTGACATCCCCCTGTAATGGCCAGGACCGTAGCTAGTCTCCGATCCGGCCGATTAACGCCTCAGATGCTGCGCTCAATAGACAGAGGGGTTTTGAGCCGACCGACTGCCCAGCGACATAATCGCTGGGTTGCCGATGGTTGATATGGCAACCAGAGGCCTAAAAATGGCCTCCAGCTCTTCCTTGTACGGAAGCCTATGAGGACCCGCCTGCGGCAGATCCTCATAGGCTTGCTGTCAGTGAATTACTGATAGCTCTAATACACAGCACTACGTATGTAGTATGTATGTAGTGTATTAGTAAAGAGATCGGAGGTGCAGGCCTTCAAGTCCCCTAGTGGGAAACATAAAACAAGTTAAAATAGTTAATAAAAAGGTTTTTTAAAAAAGAAAATAATAAAAGTTTGAAGTTAAAAAATCCCAAATAATTTTTTTTCCATAATAAATCTTTTATTATTGGAAAAAAAAAGAATAAAACAAACTATACATAATTGGTATCACCGCGTTCATAACGACCCAAACTATAAAACTGTTACGTAATTTACCCCGCACGGTGAACGTGGTAAAATAAAATCTGAAAAAACCGAAACTGTGTTTTTAGGTCACATCTACGCGAAAAAAAAATCATAAAAAGTGATCAAAAAGTCACATTTACCCAAAAATAGTACCAATAAAAACGTTAGCCTGTCCCGCAAAAAATAATTTCTGACACAGCTTTTTCCAGGCAAACATAAAAAAGTTATGGGTCTTAGAATATGGCTACACGGAAAACAAATATCATTTTAAAAAAAAGTAATTTTATTGTGCAAAAGCTGCAATACATGAAAAAAACTATATAAATTTGGTATCGCCGTAATCGTATCGACTGCAGAATAAAATGAACATGTAATTTATGGCGCACGGTGAATGGCTAAAAAAGAAAACAATAAAAAGACATTCCAGAATCAAAAAATCCAAAAGTCGTATATGTCCCAAAATGATACAAATAAAACCCACAGCCCATCTCGCAAAAAACAAGGCGACCCACACCGCTCCATCAACCGAAAAATAAAAAGGTTATGGTACTAATAATGCCGAGATGAAAAAAACATCACGATGTGCAGGCTGGAGGGAAACATTACTTCAGTTTCAGGGCCCTAGTATTTAGGAACCAGGAAGGGAAGGGACAGAGCACATCTGCTGGAAGCAAGGGTGCCCGTGTTATACCAGGGCAATACTTTCCCAGCAAAAATTTTCAAACTACAAAGGAGGAAAAGTCCCCAAAAGTGCAGAGTGTTAAAAAATGGGGATAAGAAAGGACACAATTTATCTTTTATTTTCCAGTTTATCTTCTTTTTTTTTTTTTTTTTTTTTCCATGCCTTACTTATAGAATAACTTATGCATAACATTAGAATTATCGTAAAATACCTATTAGCAAGCTCAAAGACAATATATCTAAAACCGAGCAATTACAGTTATTTTCTTTTTAACATACATATTATTTACCTGGAGATGGCCGTCCGAAGTACACCAATCTAGGTTTTAATTTTTATTCATAGGACTTCTCTAACCCACAGAAGAAAAGAGTTATATACGGAAATAGATAGAAAGTAATTTGAAAAGAAAGGAAAAGAGAGAGAGGAAAAAAAAACAAAAACTTAGATTAATTATTTTCCGCACTCCAATAATACTTATTAGTTGAGCTGGAAACGGGTCCTTTCTGGTTCTACTCTTTTCCTCTTTCATTTATCCATTTAATTTCCCTCTTTCTCTCTACTTCTTCTTTTAACTCCTCCATTATATTTCATTTATCATTTCCCTGGGGTGGCATACCCCAATTTATCTGTTCCCCACCATAATATATCAGTATGAGGTGGGCCCAGCTCTTGGGGGGCTTCCAGCCCTCTCCTCTCCCCCTTATGAGAGGGAAGAGTTCCAGTGCCACTTTGCCTTTTCCCAATATGATAATCATCTTTTACTGTATTTAGTTTATTCATCTTCTTTGTATTTCTTTAAAGAGCTCCATCAAGAGAAATTTCTTCATCACTGCTAAATATGCCGTAAACTAGAGAAAGATGGAGAGAGAGAGAGAGAAAAAGGAAATGAGCAAAGTTACATATTCTTACCCCTCCTCCTGCCTTCCCCGCCCCCATACCTCCTCTTCCATGCCATGCACAAAGATTCCCAACCGGTGCTTCCCGGGTGGCCAACCCCTTACAGCCATCTTAACTCATAACCTTTGCTCTGCCCACCCAACCAACCCCCACCCACCCTAAACCAATGGCTGCGTGAAAAAAACAAAAAAAGGCGGGAACAACCACGTAGATAAAACATAATTCCACTGTATAATTTCCCTCCCAAAACATTGTCCATAATTCCTATTGCTTTTTAATCGCTGAGTAATTTTTTCCTCTTATAATTTATAACTACCTCATAAGCCATAATATTATCGACCAAGTTCTTCCATTTCCTCTCAGTTGGCACTGTGTCTCGAAGCCATATTTTAGCCAGTCGGACTGCAAAACATATTTTGTAAATTACAGATGCTTCTGACGGGGCCTTAGGAGTCCCACTCATATCTCCTAATATTCCACATGCAAAAAAATTGGTTGGTACAAATTTATATATCCCTTCTATGATTTTAAATATATTTTTCCAATAATCTATTACTTTGGTACTGTGCCACCACTCCCCATATTGAAGAGAGCAACTGAGTTATAATACAGTCTATGAGTTTTTAAAAACTGTGTTTTGTCAAATTTATTAGACTCGCATTATATAGTTTAATCCAGTATTCTTTCTTTTTCTCATCTATCGTGTTTTGCCATTGTGATTCAGCCCTACTATTTTATTTATGATTTTGTTTAATAATATCCCATATACTTTTGACAACTTACCCCTGTGCTTATCGGGCATTTTAACAATCTGAGAACTCGTGCTGTCTTGATTTATAATAAATCTACTTTTAACTACACATGCATCAATCCCGTGTTTTATCTGTGAATATCTTAAATGGCATATTTGTATTGTGTTAATCCCAATTATCTTCTCTATAGTATTGAAGGAATCCCCATCAAAAAAGTGTACACCTATGTAATACTCTACTTTGCCAATATCTAATCTTTTCTTCTCTACCTAAGTTACCAAAAGTAGGATTACCGAACAGGGGTTTAAAACTAAAAGATCCTGTCTCTCCCCAAATCTTTATAACGTCTTTCCAAACTAGTGTTAATAAAAGTTTTTTTTGTTTTTGTTCCCTTATCATGTAATAATATTTCAAAAAACTCAAAGACATCTTTATTTTTTTGTCTGATGGTTCTTGATAGTCTCCATTAACAAATCTAATTTTTTTCAATTTAATACCAGAGTTAACTGTGTGGCCTAAAACGAACAATAAAAATGTGGCACTGCTAGACTCCCCTGCTTTTCAGGCAGGGAAAGATGTATTTGTTTTATCCTGACTCTTTTGCGGTTTTAAATGAGTTAATTCATACTCCTTTCTATCTTCCTAAATATTTTTTTCCCTATCCAAATCGGGGTGTTCTTTAAGACATAAAGGATTTGAGGAAGAATTACCATTTTTATCAACCCAATTTTATCTGACTTTCAAAGTGGCTTCCTGTTCCAGATATCTACATTTTCTTAATTCTATCCATTAGTGGGACAATCTTTAATTCTATATATGGCTTAGGGTCCGCTGTCAGATTAATCCCAAGATATTTGGAATGCCCTGTGGGATCGATACTGTGAATCTTAAAACTATTCACACTAATCCTTGGTTCCAGAGGGAGAATTCTCGATTTTGGCCAATTAATTTAGTATCGGCCAAACTCCAAAAGCATATCCATCAGGTATGGAAGACTATTTTTGGTTTTAGTCAAAAACAATAGCAGATCATCCACAAACAATGACCTTGTCCTCTCTCCCCCTCATCCCGAAGCCCCCTATAAATAGATAATCTCTAATTTTAATGGCCAAAGGTTCAATGGCCAGGGAAAACAAAAGAGTAGGGGGGAGAGAGGACAGCCCTGTCTCGTACCCCTACTCAGGCCGAGCGGCTCAAAAAACAATCCATTTATGCAAATCATTGCCCGAGGACTATCATAGAACATTTGTATCCATCCAATAAATGCTTCACCCAGGCTGAACTGCTCGAGCACTCTCCAAAGGTACGGCCACTCCACACTGTCAAACGCCTTTGTAGCATCTAATGACAGTATGGCGTGTGCCCCCATGGAGGGCCAACCAGTATATTTGCATGTGCCCGAAAAATATTATCCTGGGTCGACCTCTTTGGCATAAATCCACATTGGTCCTGGTCAACTATATGCTGTATATAATTTAGTAAGCATATTAGCCAAAATTTTCGCTAATATTTTATCATCTGTATTTATAATGAATATGGGCATATATGATGTCGGATCTGTTGCATCTTTATCTGGTTATAATATCAATACAATGTTCGCGTCAGACATTGACGACGGGAGTTTACCCGTTCGACCTGCACACTCAAGTACCCCTTTGAATCTTTCCACCATGCATTTCTCAAATTGTCTATATACCTCGATTGGAAGACCATCCAGGCCAGATGCTTTGTCTGAGGGCATATTCTTTATTACCTGCCTTTTTTCTGTTATGTCTATGAGTCAATTCAGCCATTCCCTCTGTTGCTCATCAAGCCTAGGGAATCCTATTACTTTTGTGTATTCATTCACTGATGCTTCAGTGTATATTGCTCTAGTTGTATAAAGAGATTTATAAAACTCTAGGAACACCTTCATCACTTCCTCCGCATTTCTAACTAATATTCCACTATTGTTTCTTATCTCAGAGACATAATTATTATTCCTTTAATTCTTTACCAGATTGGCTAGTAATTTTCCAGGTCTCCCCCCTTGACTATAGTATTTTGCCCCCATAAACAATCCTTGTCTCATGCTCTTCTCTCAAAGGTAGCTTCCTAGTACCTTTATGGCATTCTCCCAACTTCTGCACTATCCCCTTCTCCTGTATATAGATGGTTTCTGTGGCTTTTATTTATTTACGCCCTACATCTTCCTCTAAATGGAATGTTCTCTTTTTCCTCTCTATTTCTCAGAACAAAATTCCCCTGCGAACAGCTTTTCCGGTGTCCCATACTACTAGTTCTGATGCAGACCCTATATTTTCTCTGAAGAGGAAAGCCAGGTCTTTCTCCATTCTCTCCTGTTGTCTTCCAACTCGGCTGTAGCGTCCATGGCCGCGGGCCATCGGGTTTACTCACCTCCTGACGCCTGCAGCCATGGATCTGTGAGCGCTGGTCCGCATCTCCTTCCTAGGAGACGCCAGCGCTCACTTCCGCTCTGGTCCAATGTGTCCCATATGAGGACAATCATCATCAAATCAAATGATTTCCTGGACTATAAGAAAGCCCCTGCCCTTCTGATACTTGCCTGAGCGTTGTTAGTGTATCCCAAGTCTGTCTTGCAAATGGTCCCTTAGTGTTTCCCGTTCCAGTTGTTACCCATGCCCTGTTACCTGTTCCTGTATCCCGTGCTGAGTTCTTGTTCCTGTGCCTACTACTTGTTCCAGTATCATCTTGCACGTCCGGTGTGATTCGCCACATCTGACGTAACCTGTGGCACCTGCTGTCATCCGCCACATCTGGCGTTACCTGCTGCACCCACCTCCATCCGTGCTAGAGCTGCGGCCACTCTCCGGACTACCCAGGTACCCCAGTGCGGGACTTTGTATTACTGGGGTGCTCTGTTGTTTGGCCAGCTGACTCTCCACTACGGCGGTCCACATTCCCACCAACCGTGAGAGTACGCTCAGGCCATGGACCCCGCTGGTCAACCTGAGACCTTGACGACACAAGCCATGCTGGCCGAGCTGGAGGATCTCCAGTCACGGCAAGACCAAATCCTCCTGACAGTGAACGCTATTGCCCATCAGCTGGTTGCTCCAACCACAGTCGTCACTGCACCCATTCCTGCTGCTCCTCCTGCTACACTTCCTGTCTGTACCACTGCCGATCCCCTGTGCTTCTTGCCACTACCTTCACGCTATGACGGAGCCCTGAGGACCTGAAGGGGATTTTTGAATCAGTGCCAGATCCACTTAAGACTACATGCCAGGACCTTCGCTTCTGATGACGACAGTATCACCCTCATCATCTCTCTCCTTCCCGGCAAAGCCCTGGCATGGGCAAATCCTCTGTGGGAACAGCAGGGGCCAGAGACTTGTGACTTGCAGTACTTCTTACGGACTTTCCGTTCGATCTTTGAGGAACCTGGGAGAGTTTCTTCGGCTGCTGCATCCCTGCTAACCCTACACCAGGGAGACCTCTCCATGGGCAAGTATGCCATTCAGTTCCGTACTCTGGCTGCTGAATTAACCTGGAACAACAAGGCTTTGGTGGCCACAATCCGTCATGGACTGTCTTCGGGGATAAAGGACGAGCTGGCCGCTCGCGATCTGCCATCTACCCTGGACGATCTCATCCTACTTGCCACCCGGGTTGACATGAGGATCCGGGAGCGTTCCCAAGAGGTCTTCCGGGAGAGAGAACTTCCTAGGCTGGATTCTGCTTTCCAGCAAACTTTACCATCCTCCTCAGTCGTCCCACCAGAGGATACTATGCAGATAAACCATGTCAAATTGTCTACCCAGGAGAGACAACTCAGACGCACTTCTGGACTTTGCCTGTATTGCGGCCTCGGAGGCCATATTGTGCGTCTGTGTCCCCAGATGCCAGAGAGCCCCAGTGCCTAGCATTGGTTGGAGAGACAAGTCTAGGTTGAACGGTACCAAATAAATCATTCTGTTCCAAGTTGACTATTCCTGTTACCCTGGTATCCGGCGAGAGGACGCATCAGGTTTCTGCCTATCTATCTATCTATCTATCTATCTATCTATCTATCTATCTATCCGGGTCCGCAGCAAACTTTATCCAAAAGGAGCTAGTGGATCATCTCCAGCTGCCCACAATTCCCCTGGATACATCTTTGGCTGTTGCCTCAGTAAATGGACTGCCTCTGCCTGACCCAATCGTTTCTAAAACTAAGCTGTTGACGCTCCAGGTTGGAGCCCTTCATTCTGAACTAATTTCTTTCCTTGTTTTGCCCAAGGCCATCAATCGTGTTCTGCTGGGTCTGCCTTGGCTTTGACTGCATGCCCCAGTCTTGGACTGGAGTTCTGGAGAGGTTCTCCAATGGGGCTCCAAGTGCCTTGGTCTTTGTCCGTTGCAGATTCATCCTGTCCAGCCTCCTCTGCCTCAGTCATTGGAGGGACTGCCCACCCCCTTTTGCTCAGTTTGCAGATATCTTCAGCAAAAGGGAGGCTGAGGTGCTGCCTCCACATTGGACTTATGACTGCCCCATTGAACTGGTTCCTAATGCCTCTCTTCCTTGTGGACAGGTATATCCTCTCTCCTTGCCAGAGTCTCTATCCATGTCGGCCTATATTAAGGAGAATTTGGAGAAGGATTTCATATGAAAGTCTTCCTCCCTGGCCGGGGCTGGGTTCTTCTTCGTTAAAAAGAAATACGGATCCCTTCGACCCTGCATTGACTACCATGGTCTCAACCAGATCATGGTCAAGAACAAATACCCGTTGCCACTTATACCTGAACTGTTTGACCGTATACAAGAAGCCAGAATTTTTTCTAAACTAGACTTGCACGGGGCTTATAATTTGATCCGAATCCATCAAGGTAACGAGTGGAAACGACATTCAACACTCGAGACGGGCACTATGAATACCTGGTGATGCCATTCGGACTGTGTAATGCTCCTGCGGTCTTCCAGGAATTCATTAATGATATCTTCAGAGATCTCTTCTATATCTGTGTTGTAGTTTATCTCGATGATATTTTAATTTTCTCCCCAGATCCGACAACTCATCGGAGGCATGTCCGTCAAGTTCTACTACGATTAAGGGAGAATCGTTTATATGCCAAGCTGGAGAACTGCATCTTTGAGAGGAGTTCTCTGCCCTTCCTGGGCTACATCATCTCGGATCAAGGTCTCAAGATGGATCCTGAGAAAGTGAGAGATGTCCTGGAGTGGCCACGTCCTCAAGGCCTGAGGTCCATACAGCGTTTCCTGGGATTCACCAATTTCTACCGGCAGTTTATCCCAAATTTCTCATCACTGACAGCTCCCACCTCTACCCTTACCAAGAAGAGTGTGAACGCCAAGGTGTGGACTCCAGAGGCAGAGTCCGCATTTATTAAACTCAAAAAAGCCTTACTTCAGCCTCCATCCTCCATCATCCTGTTTTCATTGGAAGTGGACGCTTCTCCTGTTGGTGCAGGTGCACTTCTGTTCCAGAGGAGCTCCAAAGGAAAGGCAGAAGTATATGGCTACTACTCGAGACTTTTTTCTTCTGCAGAGCGCAATTACTCTATTGAGGATCGGGAGCTACTGGCCATAAAATTGGCTCTGGAGGAGTGGAGACATCTTCTAGAGGGCGCAGCTCACCCCATCCTGATTTACACCGACCACAAGAACCTCACCTACCTTTAGTCCGCTCAACGACTAGATCCCCGCCAAGCCAGGTGGTCGCTATTCTTCACCAGTTTCCAATTTGTACTCCACTACCGTCCCGCTGACAAGAATGTGAGCGCCGATGCCCTGTCGAGGTAATTTGAGACGAATTACACGGTGGAGTCCCTTCAAAGTATCATAGACCCATCCTGCATTGCCACTGCCAATCCTTTGCAGGTTAGAGACATCCCTCCGGGGAGTATTTTTGTTTGGTTGGCAGACAGGAGACGGATTGGGGACACAGTTCTAAACTGGCTGGGCACGCTGGTGTTCGTAAAAGCCGAGACCTCATTGCTCGCCACTTCTGGTGGCCCACGCTACCCAAAGATGTTGTGGACTTTGTCTCTTGCATTGTGTGTGCTTCTAACAAGGTTATACACTCCAAGACTGCCGGCCTGCTTCAACCTCTGCCTGTACCCAATGCCCCCTGGCAGCACATTGCGATGGACTTTGTCACAGACCTTCCTCCCTCAGCAGGATGCAACACTGTCTGGGTGGTGTTAGACCGGTTCTCGAAGATGGCACATTTTATCCCGCTGAACGGCCTACCTTCTGCTCACCGACTGGCGAGTCCCTTCATTCAGCACATCTTCCGCTTGCATGGCTTGCCCCTTCACATTGTGTCTGATCGGGGGGTTCAGTTTACCTCAAAGTTCTGGAGAGCCCTCTGTAAACTCCTGGATTTTTGGAATATAGAGAAAAAAGCTCCTTGTATCGGGCGCTTCCGTGTAGCTGGTTTTTCGTTCACGACAGACCCATTTTTTCAGATAATAATGTTTTTATTTGACATAGTGTAGGTAAAAAACTAATGAACATTAAAAAGATAAAATAATGGATGGACTGCAACGCGTTTCAATGCCGGACCGGCGTCTTCGTCAGGCAGATAATAAACCTGGATGTGAGAATGGACTTTTCCTCAGCCTATCACCCTCAGTCCAATGGGCAAGTCGAGAGGATCAACCAGATCATTGAGAATTATCTCTGCCACTTCATCTCCTTACAGCATGATAACTGGGTACAGCTACTTCCATGGGCCGAGTTCTCATACAACAACCACACAAGCGAGTCTACCACTTCCTCTCCGTTTTATATTGTGTACAGTCAACATCCTAGAGTCCCTCTTACTGTGTCGACTACATCTCAGGTACCTGCTGCTGCACCACCCTATGCTAATGCATATATGTCGTTTTTTGAGGAGGAATACATATACAAAAATTCTTTATTCATACAGCATGCGAGATGCTGGTATAGATACATTGACAATATTTTTTGTATATGGGATGGTTCCCAAGGGTCTTTAGATACTTTTCTGAATTATATTAACCAAATTAGAGAGGAATTAAAATTCACTCTGAGTCTGAGCAAGGAAAGGATTTGCTTTCTTGACACCATTATTGTGAAGGATCAGGAGGGATATCTCACTTCTGATCTTTATTCAAAACCCACGGATAGAAATGGTCTGCTACACTACAAGAGCAGTCATCCTAGAAACACGTTACATTCTTTACCCAAATTCCAATTTATGAGGGTTTCCAGGATTGTATCGGACAATGACACAAAGATGACGAGACTACAACAAATGTCAAAAAAATTTGAACAGAGAGGCTATCCGAAACCACTGTTATCACAAGAATTGGATAAATTACTCGTAGTAAACAGGGAGATCCCAATAACACAAAAACGGATACAAACTAGGTTACCTTTGGTACTTACTTACCATCCAATAATACCAAAGCTGCATCAAAGTATTCGGAAACATTGGTCGGTACTACATACCGCTTATCCTAAGATTGAGGAGTTCGCAAACCCTGTGATGATGTGCTCAAAGAGATCCCCCAATATTCGCGATCGCCTCATTAGAGCTGACGTTGGCAGTTTTATGAGGACACATAGGCAAACCTTTTTACAAACAAAACATAATGGAACATATCCATGTTTACATTGCTCATGTTGCTCAAATATCATTAAGGGCGACACGATTCAACATCCACATAGCAATAGGACTTTTCCGGTCAAAGGTTTTTTTTACATGTGATTCTAATTTTGTGGTCTATCTAATTAAATGTCCTTGTGGTCTCACTTATGTGGGAGAAACCACCCAACATATCAGGGATCGCTTATCTAGTCATAAATCTACAATAAGATGTAAAAAAAACATGGTTACTCCTCCCAGATCATTTTACAAAGTTGAATCATAATCTTTCCCAATTAAGATTTCAAGTTATTGAACAGGTACCTAGACCCAGTAGAGGAGGTAACCACATAAGTCTATTAAAACAGAGAGAATCATATTGAATTCATACACGGGAGACTCTATCGCCCAAAGGTTTAAATAGGGAATACGATTTGTTATGCTGAATTGTCAGTTAACATCATGATTACTACTGATCCTTGTTGTCCCTGTCAATAATAACATATTTCTATTTCTTTCTAGGCTCACTAGAAAAACACGAGAATCATTGTGCGACCAGATACAGGTACCATAAAACCGGTTCACTAACTGTACTGTTCATTATCTATTTTTGTCTCTTTTCATTGGTTCACCTTTATTTATTATTTATCTCTTTATTTATCTCTTCATGTAATTCTTCATACACTAATTGTTTATAATACATTCCCACTATACATGACATTATATTTCAGTAATACAGATAAACAGTTTAGTATTACATGTTTAAAATGTGTCTTTAGTATAGGGAGATATACAGTGGAGGAAATAAGTATTTGATCCCTTGCTGATTTTGTAAGTTTGCCCACTGTCAAAGTCATGAACAGTCTAGAATTTTTAGGCTAGGTTAATTTTACCAGTGAGAGATAGATTATATAAGAAAAAAAAAATAAAAACACATTGTCAAAATTATATATATTTATTTGCATTGTGCACAGAGAAATAAGTATTTGATCCCCTACCAACCATTAAGAGTTCAGCCTCCTCCAGACCAGTTACACGCTCCAAATCAACTTGGTGCCTGCATTAAAGACAGCTCTTACATGGTCACGTGTATAAAAGACTCCTGTCCACAGACTCAATTAATCAGTCTGACTCTAACCTCTACAACATGGGCAAGACCAAAGAGCTTTCTAAGGATGTCAGGGACAAGATCATAGACCTGCTCAAGGCTGGAATGGGCTACAAAACGATAAGTAAGACGCTGGGTGAGAAGGAGACAACTGTTGGTGCAATAGTAAGAAAATGGAAGACATACAAAATGACTGTCAATCGACATCGATCTGGGGCTCCATGCAATATCTCACCTCGTGGGGTATCCTTTATCCTGAGGAAGGTGAGAGCTCAGCCGAAAACTACACGGGGGGAACTTGTTAATGATCTCAAGGCAGCTGGGACCACAGTCACCAAGAAAACCATTGGTAACACATTACGCCGTAATGGATTAAAATCCTGCAGTGCCCGAAAGGTCACCCTGCTCAAGAAGGCACATGTACAGGCCCAACTGAAGTTTGCGAATGAACATCCGGATGATTCTGAGAGTGTTTGGGAGAAGGTGCTGTGGTCAGATGAGACTAAAATTGAGCTCTTTGGCATTAACTCAACTCGCCGTGTTTGGAGGAAGAGAAATGCTGCCTATGACCCAAAGAACACCATCCCCACTGTCAAGCATGGAGGTGGAAACATTATGTTTTGGGGGTGTTTCTCTGCTAAGGGCACAGGACTACTTCACCGCATCAATGGGAGAATGGATGGAGCCATGTACCGTCAAATCCTGAGTGACAACCTCCTTCCCTCCACCAGGACATAAAAAATGCCTCGTGGCTGGGTCTTCCAGCACGACAATTACCCGAAACATACAGCCAAGGCATCAAAGGAGTGGCTCAAAAAGAAGCACATTAAGGTCATGGAGTGGCCTAGCCAGTCTCCAGACCTTAATCCCATCGAAAACTTATGGAGGGAGCTGAAGATCCGAGTTGCCAAGCGACAGCCTCGAAATGTTAATGATTTACAGATGATCTGCAAAGAGGAGTGGGCCAAAATTCCATCTAACATGTGTGCAAACCTCATCATCAACTACTAAAAATGTCTGACTGCTGTGCTTGCCAACAAGGGTTTTGCCACCAAGTATTAAGTCTTGTTTGCCAAAGGGATCAAATACTTATTTCTCTGTGCACAATGCAAATAAATATATATAATTTTGACAATGTGATTTTTTTAAATTCTTTTTATATAATCTATCTCTCACTAGTAAAGTTAACCTAGCCTAAAAATTCTAGACTGTTCATGTCTTTGACAGTGGGCAAACTTACAAAATCAGCAAGGGATCAAATACTTATTTCCTTCACTGTAGATCACGCCAGTCACATTTTTCTCAGCAACCTAGACAGCTTGCGTTCCAGTTCGTCACATCGATGGTCAGAGTGCGCATGCGCCACGAGCGGCTTGCGTTCCACACACTCTAGCAATACCGGACATCCGGTATTAGTTGTCAGCGCCCTATATCAGGGTCCGTTTAGGAACTACAGACACACTGATCCATTTAGAGCATCTGGTAGACACCTGTACTCGGCTCTGCTTTCAACACTGCATATAGGTATGTTTGCTCTGAAACCAATGCTCTATACTATCGTTTATTACATCCTGTTCTATATCTCACTATATCCTGCTTTCTCTATTCTCTACAAACTGCTCTGTGCACTACATTACCGGTACTTTATGGTATGGTCTTGAGGGCTATTTTGTCAATACCCCTCCTTCATGCTCTTATATTTTGTTATCTATATACTTTAGTAGATCCTGAAGTTATTAAAGGCTCCTACACTATAATGATCGTTTATATCTTATGTCTTTTACATGCATGCCGATATCTTCATTTCAGACGGAGGGAAATAAATCTCTTCACATAAAATATTTTTTTTCATATATTTTTTTCATGTCCTGTTTTATAAAAATATTCTCTATAAATAAGGATCCTATTTCGAACTAGTAGGAGTATGTTATCTTACCTTATGTTGCATTATCTTGTGATTATACTAGGAATGTATGATTCATATGCCATAGACCAGGTCCATGGTAATTTTTTCTTTCTTTAGATCAGATTTTGGGTATATATGACTTTCACTTATTCTGAATTTCTGTAATTAAACCCGTGTATTCATTATTTGTTATTGTTATTTCCATTAAGGTATATATTATATACTTGTTCCTTTTTATTTTCCCACAGCGATTGTGAGAAAGGTCTTGGTTGGGCCGAAACGTTAATCGCTTGGCTAAAAATGCTGTTTGGAATAAAACAAAATAATTTTGAGTTTTTTCTATATATTTATATTGTGGGTCCCCAAACCTGAATCTATACAGCACCAACAAAGAGTCAATTTGGAGTGCATCCTTACATATTTTGTCACAATTAATTCTAATTGATTCAGCAAATAACCTTTGGGGTCAAAATTATTACTATACACCTAGATGATTCCTCAAAGGGTGTAGTTTCCCAAATGGAGCCCCTTTTGGGGTGTTTCACTGTACTAGTACTACAGTGGCTCAGAAAATGTGACACGGCGCCCAGAAACCTTTCGAAAATCCAAATGGCACGCTCTCCCTTCTGAGCCCTACCGTGTGTCCAAACAGCAATTTATGACCACATATGGGGTATTGTTATGCTCTGGAGAAATTGCTTTACAAATGTTGTGCTTTTTCTCCTTTAGTCCTTTAGATTTTCATTTTCACGACCTAATTCCAATAATTTCTCCAAATAACCCCTGTAGTCAAAATGCTCACTATACTCCTAGATAATTTCCTCAAGGGGTGTAGTTTCCAAAATGGGGTCAGTTGTTGGGGGTTTCCACTGTTTTATCCCCTCAGGGGCTTTGCAAATGTGACATGGCCTCTGCAAACCATTCCAGCTAAATTTGAGCTACAAAAGCTAAATGGCGCTCTTTCCCTTCTGAGCCCTGCCGTGTGTATTGTTTTACTCGGAAGAAATTGCTTTACAAATGTTGGGCTGCTTTTTCTCCTTTAGTCCTTGTGGAAATTAAAAAAAGTTAGCTATACCTACATTTTGTTTGAAAAAAATGTAGATTTTCATTTTCACGGCCTACTTACAATAATTTCTGCAAAAAACCTGTGCGGTCAAAATGCTCACTATACCCCTAGATAAATTCCTTGAGGGGTGTAGTTTCCCAAATGGGGTCACTTTTGAGGGATTTCCACTGTTTTGGCACCGCAAGACCTCTTCAAACCTGACATGGTGCCTAAAATATATTCTAATAAAAAGGAGGCCCCAAAATCCACTAGGTGCTCCTTTGCTTCTGAGGCCGGTGCTTCAGTCCATTAGCACATTAGGGCAACATGTGGGATATTTCCTAAAACTGCAGAACCTCGGCAATAAATATTGAGCTGCGTTTCTCTGGTAAAACCTCCTGTGTTACAAAATGATGAAAAATGAATTGCTGCAAAAAAAATGAAATTTGTAAATTTCACATCTACATTGCTGTAATTCCTGTGACATGTCTAAGGGGTTAAGAAATTTTGTAAATTATATTTTGAATACTTTGAGGGGTGCAGTTTTTAAAATGGGATGACTTATTGTGGGTTTCTAATATATAAGACCCTTAAAGCCACTTCACAACTGAACTGGCCCCTGTAAAAATAGCCTTTTAAATTTTCTTGAAAATATGAGAAATTTCTGCTAAAGTTCTAAGCCTTGTAACGTCCTAGAAAAATAAAAGTATGTTCAAAAAACGATGTAAACATAAATTAGACATATGGGGGATGTTAATTAGCAATTATTTTGTGTGATATAACTGCCTGTCTTACAAGCAGATACATTTAAATTTAGAAAAAATTCTAATTATTGCAATTTTTCACTAAATGTTGGTGTTTTTCACATTTAAATACTGAATGTATCGAGCAAATTTTTCCAGTAACATAAAGTCCTATGTGTTACGAGAAAGCAATCTGTGAATCGCTTGGATAGGTTAAAGCATTCCAAAGTTATTTCCGCACAAAGTAAAACATGTCAGATTTGAAAAATGAGGCTCTGTCGGGAAGGTCAAAAGTGGCTACAGTAGAAAGGGGTTAAGAAACATTTTTTTTTTAAATTCTCAACCTTATCCAATATGTATTTGTTAAGCATTAGGGGCGATTTCAGTACTGTCAGAGGATTAGTACAATATGTTCTTCCTGCTAACATAATAAAAACCTTACATATTTTTACAAACAGTTAGAATACTGAACAGTACACACAATTATTATTATCATCCTCTGATTCTACAGAATTGCCATCACAGTCCTGTTTTACCAGCTTCTAAAGCCCATGCAACATTTCAGTCATAACCTTATATAATCAGATTTTTTTTGTACAGATTCTTTTCTTCATTTTTAAACCCTTTCTGCCCTATGACCAAAATGTACATCATGGATGGCTGTCATTTCCCCCAACATGATGTACATTTTCATCATGATGACTGGCATAATATGTTCGTGCTGCAATTGTTCGGATGGCAGAACTCAGATTCTGGCAGTTAACCTTTTTAGTGCTGCGATCAAACATGATCACAGAACTATACGGGTCTGTTTTTACAGGCAGTATATGCTGCGGAATTTCCGCAATGAAATTCTGTTCAGAAATTCAGCAGCATTTAGAGTAGCAGCAAAGTGGATAAGATTTCTGCAAATCTCAGCCACACGGTGCGGGAAAAAACCCATCAGAATAGTCATGCGGAAAGTGTTCTGTGGTGTGCCGATCCTTGCTGCCATCACCATGGAGACAGCCCAGGACCTGAAAAATTTCCCCAGGGCTGTCTTGTGTATCTGCCTATCAGTATGCCCGAATAGGTGCCTGTGCAAATTTCAATGCACAGGCACAATATGCTGGCATGCAAAAGTATGTCAGCATATTGTTAATACAAAAATACTATTTCAAATGAATATCCCTATAAGGCTAAAAAAATTATAATTTTTTTAATGGAATAAAGAAATAAAAAGAAAACACACAAAACACATTTTTTTTTAAATAAAATATACTTTATTTAATTAAATACATATAACTTAATATAACTCAACATATTTGGTATCCCAATATGCGTTACGACCGATACTTTAAATATATATCAACTTTATTTAGGTCAGCGAACAACAGGGTAAAAAAAAGAGAAAACACATGAATGAATTGTTTTTTTGGTTGCAGCATCAAAATTAAATAATTTTTTTTTAACACTAATGTATACATATACCAAAATGGTATTACTAGAAAGTACAACATGTCCTGCAAAAAACAAGGCCTCATTCATTCGCACTGATGCAAAAATACAAATAGTGCAGAATGTAGCGACAATGAATATGTCTGGTTCACAAAGGATGACAGCATCCTACAAAAGTAATAGTAGACCCATAGGTGTCTAACCGTCGAGTCTTTGACTGTAGGTATTAAAGGGGTTAAAAATAAATAGGGCCCCAGCTAGGGATCAGGTCAGTTTTTGTGCCCAGCAGTTGAGGAGTTAATATGGGCTTACCTGATTGGCCGTTCTTAGCCCCCTCCATCCAGGGGAGGGGTTGGGTTTCTTCTCCTCCCTCCCTCCTTCCTGGAGGATTTAAGCGTGTGATTTCCAGGTCTCAGCCTCTTTTGGCCGTCACATCACAATCTTCCTACCGCCTATTTGGTAACGTGATCTGGTAGGTGTTTATGAAAAAAAACACAAAAAAAGCAAACAAAAAAACCCACCACACTGAGACGTTGCAGGCATTCTTAGTGACAGGGCAGCTTGTTTACCATGGGGGTTATCAGTATTTCAGGGTTAGAGTTGGGTTTGGACTTGCCTTCCGAGTGAGGGTTTTTGCAATGTACTGTATGGTGTATTTTGCACTTTTTTTTGGGTTGTTTGCTTATTTATGTTTTGTTAATGGGTATAATATTGTTTTGTCGCAGCTGGCAGTTTGGTAAGGTGAATTACCTATATGCCCACCTATGTTGGTAGGCCGTCATACGGGTGTTTACCTTAAAAAAAAAAAAAATTATTTTCTATGTTTATATTTATAAATAAAAGCTGTGTCCGACCCCGAGTCAACCCACGTTAAAGGAATAATCTGGTGTCCTGTGTCAAGTTAATAATAGGTTATCCCTAGCTATGTTATTAATGGTTATGGTATACATGCAGTCAACTATTTCTCTTGCCTAGAAATCCTGGCTTTAGCAGTGAGAACTTTAGACCATACTACTTGGCAGGCATGTAAGATAGTAAGTGTTAAGAGCCATTCTCCAATTCCCCACAGGAACACCAGCTCTCCACAGTACAAAATGTTATCTATTATGACAATGGTTCCTGACCAGTGACTTGGGAACCACATGTAGCTCAAAACCCCCAGCTGTGTGTGAGTTATCACCAAATGTACTGGCGACAATAAGACTGTCAAAATATTGCTGCAATATACAGGGGCGTAACTAGCAAACTTTTGACTGGGCCCGCTCCCTCACAACAAATGCTCCCCCATCCCCACGACCCCTGCCCTCCATACAATGAATTTATCAGTTCTGTGTGCAATGTAAAAATACAGCTAGGCCGCCAAGTTGTAGATCATCTACCCCCCCTATTTTATGAGATCCCGTTAATAATGATCCCACAGCCCTCTGTAGATAGTCCCACACAGTCCCCCTTGCAGATAGTGCCACATTGCCTCCTGTAGAGAGTGCCACATACTCCCCGTGTATGTAGTGTCACACCCTCCTTGTGGATAGTGCCACACAGCCCCCTGTAGGCAGTGCTACATACCCCCTTGTATATAGTGTCACATCCCCCTTGTGGATTGTGCCACACAGCCCTCCCTTGTAGATAGTGCCACACAGCCCCCCTTGTAGATAGTGCCACACACATCTCTTAGCCCCACCTTGTAGATAATGCCCCCAAATAAATAAAAAACAATTGTGCTCACCTAGCCCAGTTCTCCTAATGAACGGAGCTGCTCCACAGCATCTTTAGCAGCCTATAAAATGTTGAGACGGTACTCTTGAGTTGACCGGCGTGATCTAGTGATGTCATCGTGCCAGCCTGCACAGAAATTCTTTCCCAGTGACTCATAGGTTGCAGGCTCCCTGCTCCGCCATAATATTCAATTGTATCTGCGTCCTAAGGATGCAGATATAAATGAATGTGGCAGTCGCTCGAGACCCTGGATACCCGGTGCTAGCTAAGCCACCAGGCATCAATGGTATCTGTATAAATTCATAGGCAATGTGCTCCCTCTAGTGGTAGGCTTAGATACAGGGCCCGTCAGTGTGCTCCTGTCTGCTGGGGCCTGTAGCTAAGACTACCACATGGTAAGCTTAGATACATGGTCCATGTGTCATCCTGTCTGATGGGACCTGTATCTAAGCCTACCATATTGTAGGCTTAGATACAAGGCCCCAGCAGACAGTAATCTTATACTGTATAAGATTACTGTCCGCTGGGCCCTTTATCTAAGCCTACCTTGTGGTAGGCTTAGCTACAGGGTTCAACAGACAGTATCACACATGGGCCCTATATCGAAGCTTACCACATATTTTATGAATTTTTTTTTGTGTTTGTGCTTTTTTTTACAGTTTTGATTGTTGGACTACCTCAGATTTGAGGACTACTTCGATGACAGCTTTTTTTATTTTCAATAAAATGGTTAACGACTATTGTGTGGATTTTTTTATTTCAATAAAATATTTTTTTCTATATCTTTGTATCCTTTTTAAACTTTATTACTACCGCCTTAGTAATGGCTGCTGGCTGATTGGCAGTGTCCATTACAAAGGCGGGGCTTGGTGTTAGAGGCTAACACTATCCCCCATTATTACCCTGGTACCCACCGCCACCAGGGGTACTGGGAAGAGCCGGGTCCAATACCCAACCATCTGTAGTGATGGTTGGGCACTGGGGGGGCCGCAAGCTGGTATTATTAGGCTGGGAAAGCCAAAAAACAGTCGACCTTCCCACCCTGGTAATGCTAGCCTGCTGCTATCTTGTATCTGGCTGGTTATGAAAAATGGGGGGGACCCCATGTCATAATTGGAAAAAACAATGTGGGGTCACTGCATTTTTTATAACCAGCCAGATACAATATAGCAGCAGGTTAGCATTACCAGGGTGGGAAGGGTCACGGTCTCTGTCCTTTCCCAGTATAATAATACCGGCCTGCGGCCGCCCCAGTACCTCACCATGACTACAGATGGTCGAGTACTGTATCACACCCGTCTCTTCCCAGTACCCCTGGTGTCGGTGGGTACTGTAATAATGGGGGGTTAGTGCTAGCCTTTTCACCGGCTAACATTAAGCCCAGCCTTAGTAGTGGATGCTGTCAATCAGCCAGCGGCCATTACTAAAGCAGTAGTAATAAAGTTTAAAAAAATACAAGGACATAGAAATAATATTTTATTGAAATAAATAACCCCCACACAATCCACGTTAACCATTTTATTGAGAATAAAAAAAACGCCATCGAAGTAGTCCTCGAATCCGAAGTAGTCCAACAACCGAACCTGTAAAAAAACGTTCACATCTGCGTCAGGGTCCCGTTTTGACGTTCCGTCGAAGATTCCCGTCAGAACGGGAGCCTGACTGAAACAAACGGAAACCGTAGGTTTACGTTTGCATCACCATTGATACCAATGGTTACGGATCCGGTGCCAATGGTTTCCGTTTGTCTCAGTTGTGCAAGGGTTCTGTCATTTTGACAGAATCAATAGCGTAGTCAACTGCGTTTGTTTCAGTCAGGGTCATGTTCTGATGTGAAGCTCCGACGGAACGTCAGAACGGGACCCTGATGCAGATGTGAACAAAGTCTAACACATAACAAAGCAAAGCAATTCTTATACTCACCTTTCCTGGGTCCAGTGCTGGAGCCGCAATGTCAGTGAGCTTTGCCCTATATCATATGTGATAATGTCTGCTGAGCCACTGTATCTAATCCTATCCATAGCTATAGGGTTGCAGTGCTATAGATATGCTGTCTCCCATATATATATATATATATATATATATATATGTATATATATATATATATATATATATATATATATATATATATATATACATATATATATATATATGTATATATATATATATATATATGTGTATATATATATATACATACAGTGGAGGAAATAAGTATTTGATCCCTTGCTGATTTTGTAAGTTTGCCCACTGTCAAAGTCATGAACAGTCTAGAATTTTTAGGCTAGGTTAATTTTAGCAGTGAGAGATAGATTATATAAAAAAAAAAAAGAAAATCACATAGTCAAAATTATATATATTTATTTGCATTGTGCACAGAGAAATAAGTATTTGATCCCCTACCAACCATTAAGAGTTCAGCCTCCTCCAGACCAGTTACACTCTCCAAGTCAACTTGGTGCCTGCATTAAAGACAGTTGTCTTAAATGGTCACCTGTATAAAAGACTCCTGTCCACAGACTCAATGAATCAGTCTGACTCTTTCCTCTACAACATGGGCAAGACCAAAGAGCTTTCTAAGGATGTCAGGGACAAGATCATAGACCTGCACAAGGCTGGAATGGGCTATAAAACTATAAGTAAGACGCTGGGTGAGAAGGAGACAAATGTTGGTGCAATAGTAAGAAAATGGAAGACATAAAAAATGACTGTCAATCGACATCGATCTGGGGCTCCATGCAAAATCTCACCTCGTGGAGTATCCTTGATCCTGAGGAAGGTGAGAGCTCAGCCGAAAACTACACGGGGGAACTTGTTAATGATCTCAAGGCAGCTGGGACCACAGTCACCAAGAAAACCATTGGTAACACATTACGCCGTAATGGATTAAAATCCTGCAGTGCCCGCAAGGTCCCCCTGCTCAAGAAGGCACATGTACAGGCCCAACTGAAGTTTGCGAATGAACATCCGGATGATTCTGAGAGTGTTTGGGAGAAGGTGCTGTGGTCAGATGAGACTAAAATTGAGCTCTTTGGCATTAACTCAACTCGCCGTGTTTGGAGGAAGAGAAATGCTGCCTATGACCCAAAGAACACCATCCCCACTGTCAAGCATGGAGGTGGAAACATTATGTTTTGGGGGTGTTTCTCTGCTAAGGGCACAGGACTACTTCACCGCATCAATGGGAGAATGGATGGAGCCATGTACCGTCAAATCCTGAGTGACAACCTCCTTCCCTCCACCAGGACATAAAAAATGGC
Organism: Rhinoderma darwinii; assembly: GCF_050947455.1. Taxonomy (NCBI): domain Eukaryota; kingdom Metazoa; phylum Chordata; class Amphibia; order Anura; family Rhinodermatidae; genus Rhinoderma; species Rhinoderma darwinii. The sequence goes on from NC_134689.1 coordinate 340,369,633, forward strand.
TCGTGGCTGGGTCTTCCAGCACGACAATTACCCGAAACATACAGCCAAGGCATCAAAGGAGTGGCTCAAAAAGAAGCACATTAAGGTCATGGAGTGGCCTAGCCAGTCTCCAGACCTTAATCCCATCGAAAACTTATGGAGGGAGCTGAAGATCCGAGTTGCCAAGCGACAGCCTCGAAATGTTAATGATTTACAGATGATCTGCAAAGAGGAGTGGGCCAAAATTCCATCTAACATGTGTGCAAACCTCATCATCAACTACTAAAAATGTCTGACTGCTGTGCGTGCCAACAAGGGTTTTGCCACCAAGTATTAAGTCTTGTTTGCCAAAGGGATCAAATACTTATTTCTCTGTGCACAATGCAAATAAATATATATAATTTTGACAATGTGATTTTTTATTTTTTTTTATATAATCTATCTCTCACTGGTAAAATTAACCTAGCCTAAAAATTCTAGACTGTTCATGACTTTGACAGTGGGCAAACTTACAAAATCAGCAAGGGATCAAATACTTATTTCCTCCACTGTATATATATATACATATACATATATATACATACACATACACGCACACACATTTCATTTCTTTGTGGGACACATATGTATTAGGGCTATTGCCCCATACTATTTAAGACATTAGCGATGCCACTGGCTGCTAGAGCTGCATCGTTGGGTCCCTTAGGAGACCCAACAATGCAGCTTAAAGCTGCGAGCGATTGGCAATGAGAAGTTTGAGGGGGGCCCAAGAAAGACTTTTGCACCAGGGCCCATGAGCATTTAGCTACGCCTCTGGGCTTGACCATGTATTACAAGGTTGGCCATGCAGGGGAAATGTATGGCAAGACATGAATTTCCCCCAGTAATAACAGCTAATCACCTTGCTGGCTTCTTTGACAACCCCTTTTAGGGCATGACCACACGTAGCGGAATTGCTCTGGAATTCCGCTGCAGACAGTCCGCAGCGGAAATCCGCAGCGTACACATTTCTCCATTGCCTTCCACAGCTTTTTAGTTGTGTTCGTTTACACGTTGCGGACAATTTCGCTGCGTAGCATAGGCTACGGCGCAGAATTTGGTGTCCGCAGCATACAATGGTTGTTGCGGACGTGTAGCGGACTTGATGCGGACTCATTGCGGAATTTATCCATTGACTTCAATGGAGAGTCAAAATTCCGCAATGAAGTCCGCAGATGTTATGTAGATGTTATGTGTGCTGCGGAGCGTATTGGTTTTACTAACATGACATTTCTTCATTCTGGCTTGACCTATGTAGTTCTAGGTCTACAGCCAGACTGAGGAAGTCAATGGGGCTCCCGTAATTACGGGTGACTACGTGTGTGCACCCATAATTACGGGTGACTACGTGTGTGCACCCGTAATTACGGGAGCGTTGCTAGGCGACGTCAGTAAATAGTCACTGTCCAGGGTGCTGAAAGAGTTAAGCGATCGGCAGTAACTGTTTCAGCACCCTGGACAGTGACTTCCGATCACAAGATACATCAACCTGTAAAAAAATAGAAGTTCCTACTTAGCGAGAACTCCCTGCTTCTTCCTCCAGTCCGGCCTCCCAGGATGATGTTTCAGTCCAAGTTACGGCTGCAGCCAATCACAGGCTGCAGTGGTCACATGGACTGCCGCGTTATCCAGGGAGGTCGGGCTGGATGACGAAAGAGGGACGCGTCACCAAGACAACGGCCGGGTAAGTATGAATTTCTTTTTTACTTTTACTAGGGAAAGGGCTGTCTCTTCTCTCTATCCTGCACTGATAGAGAGAAGGGAAGCCCTCTTCCCCTCAATACGCAACGGCTAGTGCACATCAATTTAATGCCCATTTTAGGCAGAGCCGCAACAGAATCTGAAACGCAGATTCTGTGCGGCATTGATGCGGACAGTCGCGGAAGAAATCCGCCACGTCTGGGCATTTCCTAAGGGTGTTTGAAGGACTCACTAATGCATAATTACAATGCAAACAAGACTTGTCTTTGAAAGTTGCTGAAATGCTAGCTAAAAACTTTAGTTTTATTAGTATAATATTACAAGAATGTCTTTAAAACCCTTCCTAATAAAAAGCAGTTATCACTGAGACTATGCCAAGCAATTAACCATTGTAAATTTTATAAGATAAAAGAATCTAAGAGCCATTTTTACATAAAAAAATAATAAAAGTGACTGGTATTTTGCCACTATAGATTATCCTATAACATGAATAGAGTTATAAATAATAAACTCAAAGCAAATTCAATACATCAGAAAAGATTATCTGCAATGTATTCAACGTATTTTATATTTCCTAAAGGAATAAAACAAGCAGCTTCTAATCCATTGTTAGGGTATGTTCACATATAGCATAAACAATGTGGGTTTTCCGCAACATGTTTAATTACGGAAAAGCTGCAGCGTAACATGCTGCGTAAAAAACCCGCCGAAAAAACGTTCATAAATTGACCTGCGGAATCGCTGGGTCACATGGAGGAAAACTACATACCAGGAGGCTAGGCTGCAGGACGTCAGAGGGACGCGTCGCCACGACTACCGGTAAGTATGGGCTTTTATTTTTAACCTGCTGTTTTCTGCAGTGGACTTTCTGGCTGAAAGACTACACCATGATTTGGTGCGGTTTTTCAGCTGGAAATCCCTGCGGGGATCAGGGCGTATCCACCCTGTCTGAACATAGCCTAATGAAGAATAATAATTTTTAAAATAAAATAACATCACGTTTTAAAAATTATTTGTCATTACAACTAAAATAATAGTAGCTATAATGGATACACTGGGGAGGGTTAGTCATACTGGTGCACCGTACATAGTGTTGCACCATTGAGAACCATAGTACCCTGTAAAGGGTAACTAAGTGTTCAACAAACTTCTGACATGTCAGAAGTTTTGATTGGTGTAGTTCCGATCACTGAGACCCCCACCAATCACTAAAATAAAGCGGCAGAAGTGCTCGTGTGAGCGCTCTGCCGCTTCGTTTCTGTTCGGCTTTTTAAAAAAATCAATGTAACGATGTATGGACTCAATAGGATGTCTATGAGCCCATACACGGCTACATCAGCTTTCCGTAAAAAGCCGCTGAGCGCTCACACGAGCACTTCTGCCACTTCGTTTTAGCGATTGGTGGGGGTCTCAGTGCTTGGACCACAACCAATCAAAACTTCTGGCATGTCACTATCGCAGGTTTTTATCTCTCTTTTTATACACCATAAAATCATATTTGCTTTTGCTGCTGCTTCTGCTGCTTGACATTGAGTGCTGCTTAGCCAGGGGTGAACCTAGCCCCTCTGCTGCCTGAGGCGAACTATAAAAAGGCGCGCCCCCCCCCCCAAATCTATCAGAGTTTTCCCATTACTAGCTTTACACAAACACGCAATATATAAATTTTTTAAATAGGAAAACATTTGATGTTTGTTAGGCCCTGTTCACATGGAGTATTTTGACGAGTTTTTTGGTGCGGAAACCGCTCCGCAAAACTCGTCAAAAACCAGCCGAAAATGCCTCCCGAGAAAGAAGGGACATGCCCTATCTTCACGCGTTTACGCCTCTGACTTCCCATTGACATCAATGGGAGGCAGAGAAAGCGTATCTCGCTGAGTTTTTTGCCCGTAGCATAATACCCCCATACTCTTACTGAGTAATACCCCCACACCATAACCACATAGTGACTGAATAATACCCCATACTGTTACTGAATAATACCACCATACTGTTACTGAATAATACCTCCATACTGTTACTGAATAATACCCCCATACTGTTACTGAATAATACCCCCATACTGTTACTGAATAATACCACCACACCATAACCACATAGTGACTGAATACCCCCATACTTTTACTGAGTAATACCCCCACACCATAACTACATAGTGACTGAATAATACCCCCATACTGTTACTGAATAATACCACCACACCATAACCACATAGTGACTGAATACCCCCATACTGTTACTGAATAATACCCCCATACTGTTACTGAATAATACCGCCACACCATAACCACATAGTGACTGAATAATACCCCCATGTACTATATATATATATATATATATATATATATATATATATATATATAAAATGCTGCCATATATTGTACATATAGAGTCCAACATATGCTGTAAGTATAATTAATCAAATCACTTTATACTCTGTACATTATATAGCGGTGTTATAGGTGTGTACACATATAATACCACTACATATTGTTTGTATAAAAAATACTGCTATAACTGTAGACATATAGTACAATTATATTCACTGCACACCTATTATACTGCTATATACTACACTCACATATAATACCGCTGTATACGGCATACACCTATAATCAGGGGCATAGGTAAAGGCTCATGGGCCCCGATACAAAAGTTCTTATTGGGTCCCCCCCACCCACAAACTTCTCGTGGCCGACAGTCTGCAGCTTTCAGTTGCATCGCTGGGTCTCCTAAGTGACCCAACAATCCAGCACTAGCAGCCGGGGGCGTCACTAAGGACTTAAAATGTCAGGGGAAATAGCCCCAATACATATGTGTCTGCCCAAAAAAATGTGTGTGTGTGTGTGTGTGTGTGTGTGTATAGAACTACGACCCTATAAACTATGGATAGGATACATTGGCTCAGCAGACAGTATCACACACATGGCCGGCCTTAGCTATGTGCGACACGTGCGGTCGCACAGGGTGCCGGCCGCCATGCTGTAAGGGGGGCGCCAGTGGGTACGAGCAGAAGAGAGGAGAAATGTTCCTCCCTCTGCACTGCTGCGTGAAGTGAGCGCTGATTGGAGGAGCAGCAGGTGCTTCTGTCTGCTCCACCAATCGGCACAGCCTGTACTGCAGTGTCACACACACTCAGCACGCAGCTCCTTCCTGCTGTGCTGCTGCCACAGAGAAGACTCCTCCACGGAGCTCCAGAGTCAGGTAAGTGCAGCAGCTTTAGCTTAATCTATGTTTATTTATGTGCTGTGTGAGGGAGGGGAGAGAGGGGGCTTTATTTGATGTGTAACAGGATGTTTTTGTTTTTTTTAAAAGATCGATTTTGTGGGGGAGGGGAGGCTAGGTTAGAGGTACTTTGAGTGTATTTTTTACAGATCGATTTTGAGGGTGAGGGGACATTGCCCTAAATGCTATAGGAGTGTGGGGGGATTCTTTATAAATGTATTTTGTGAGGAGGGGGACTTCTGTATAGTTTATTTTGTGGTGTAGGAGCTTATTATGAATCATGGGGGAGGGGAACTTAGCGTTATGTATGGGGAGAAAGGATTCTTTAGGGTACGGCCACACGGAGCAGCCCTCACACTGTCGCAACGCGGCCAACAACTGCGCTGGCACTATGTCGGAGCGGCTGTCAAATACCTCGTTAAGGGGTATTCCGGTTACACTCGCACGCGCACTGCCGCTCCATTCATTCTCTATGGGAGCGCCGGAGATAGCCAAGTGCAGTGTTCTGCTTTTTCCGGCGCGCCCATAGAGAATGAATAGGGGGTAAGTTGTTGTAATTTGCAAAATTGTGCGGCCATAAAGGGTGTATTCATTCATGGCAGCACGTTAACGCTGGTAAACCGTCCCTTTATCTGCAAAATCGTGCGGCCATGAATTAATATACCCTTTATGGCCGCACGATTTTGCAAATTACAACAACTTACCCCCTATTCATTCTCTATGGGAGCGCCGGAAAAAGCAGAACACTGCACTCGGCTATCTCCGGCGCTCCCATAGAGAATGAATAGAGCGGCAGTGCGCGTGCGAATGTAACTGGAATACGTGCGGCCACTAACAGGCTGTTTGACAGCCGCACTGAACATGGTGCCAGCGTGGTTGTTAACTGTGTTGCGACCGTGTCAGGGCCACTCTGTGTGGCCTTACCCTTAGGCTGGATTCACACGAGCGTGTGCCTTTTGCGCACGCAAAAAACACGGCGTTTTGCCTGCGCAAAATGCATTTGACAGCTCCGTGCGGCAGCAGCATATGATGCGCGGCTGTGTGCTTTTTGCGCAGCCGCCATCATTATGACACTCCATTTGGATGTTTGTAAACAAAAAAGCACGTGGTGCTTTTCTGTTTTCATTCATCCTTTTCACAGCTGTTGCGCGAATCACGCTGTTCGCATGGAAGTGCTTCCGTGCGGCATGCGCGGTTTTCACGCACCCATTGACTTCAATGGCTGCGTGATGCGCAAAAAACGCTCAAAGAACGGACATGTCATGACTTTTACGCAGCGGACTCACGCAGCAAAAAAATCACGCACATGTCTGCACGGCCCCATAGACTAATATAGGTCCGTGCAACGCGCATGAAAATCACACGCGTTGCACGGACGTATATCCCGTTCGTCTGAATAAGCCCTTAGAGATAATATTTGTGGGGAGAGCAACTTGATTATAAGGGTAACAATTAACAAAAAATGTCTCACAGGTATATTAATTAGGCTAGATGTCACCCACGCAGTGGTGTTGAGACACCTCCAAGAATATCACTAGAAACTAGCGAAACTCCAAAATTGCATAAGAAACATGAGAAAAAGGAGTCATAAGCCAAAAGTACACAAAAAATATATATAATTTTATTATTACATCAAACAAACAAAGTATAAAAGATCTTCAGCTATTCTCACGTAAGCTGGTTTTGAGAAAACTTCACAGCAGGGGAGAAATAGATGTAGGTTTGAATAGTACTATGGAAAAAGAAACCCTGTCAGCCTTGGAGGAACTACTACAGGAACAGATTCCTCCTGAGCAAGGTGGGTTCCCAACCTCTATTGTTCCCAAATCAACAAGATTCCCCCCCTTGTCCTTGTGCCCACAAGTGGAAATTTTCACTAAACTCGTGATGGAAGATTTTAAACAAATCACCATCAATAAACAACTTGATAACCTGACGGCAGCCCAAAGGCTAGCCCTTAAGGAACTTCAAACATATGAAGATGTGGTATATAAAGCTGCGGACAAGGGGGGGAACATTGTGATTTGGCCAATCAAACTTTATGAAAAAGAGGCATTCCGTCAATTGAGGGACAAACAGACATACCAGAGACTGACATATAATCCCATTGGTCCTTTCTCTTCGGAATTAGAGAAATTGCTGAACCTGGCTTTGGATAGAGGGATAATCCCGAAAAAAATCTTTGATGGACTGATGGTCCAATATCCTAAAATCCCTACCTTTTATTTACTTCCTAAAGTTCATAAAAATGTGGTGGAGCCGCCAGGTCGTCCCATAGTGTCAGGGATAGGGGGGTTATGCGACCCGATATGTAAATTTATAGACTTCTACTTAAAACCTCTGGTTGAGTGTCTACCCTCGTACGTGAAAGACACCACTGACGTACTTACCAGACTTGATGGGATATGTCTTGAGTCTGATATGCTACTTGTGACGGCCGATGTCGAGTCGTTATATACGAGCATTCGGCATCACGATGGTATTCATGCGGTCCGCTTCTTCTTGGGGACGAGCAACTGGGACAGTCAGGTGTGTGATTTGATTGTTGAACTCCTAGAGTACATTCTCACACACAACCTCTTCGTCTTCAAGGATGTGTTTTATGTGCAAAAACAAGGCACGGCCATGGGTGCGGCGTGCGCGCCGTCATATGCAAACCTGTTCCTCGGTTTTTGGGAGCGACAGGTTTTGCAGGGTGGCGGCGCCTACGCCGTTGACCATGTGCTGTGCTGGCTACGCTACATCGACGATGTGCTCATGATTTGGCAGGGGTCAGAAGCTCAACTGACTGAATTTATGCATGAGCTGAATGTTAACTCATTGAATATAAAACTGACACACATCCTTGATAGACGAAGGGTTGATTTTTTTAGATAAGTCCATTGAGGCAGACGAGGAGGGGAGGCTACAGACAGACGTCTTTAGGAAAAAGACATCTGTCAACTCACTTTTACACGCCTCGTCATCACACCTGTACTCCACAGTGAAGGCTGTCCCAGTTGGTCAGTTCTTGAGGATGAAGCGGATCTGCTCATCTAACGAGAAGTTCGAAACCCAATCTCGGGATCTTCATGATAGATTCCGCGAAAGGGGTTATAGCAAGAGAAGTATCAAACAAGGATACAACCGAGCCAAAAATACGGAACGGAAACATCTTTTACACTCAACGGGAACAAAAATGACCAATGTGGCTAACAATAAGATCAGATTCATTTCAACCTACAATAATCAGTGGCAAGCTATGAAGTCAATACTAGAAAAACATTGGCCTATTCTAAGTACAGAACCCGCCCTGGCGATGGCCTTACCCGCTAAACCTCAGATGACTGCTCGAAGGTGTAAAAACCTCAAAGATATTTTGGTAAAAAGTCACTACGTACCTATACAACCTAACCCTTTCTCAAAACGAGGCCCTATTCAGGGTTGTTATCCATGCGGCGATTGCGTGGCATGTACCAACATAGCACGGACAGCAACTTTTGATTCTGTGAATGGACGCCGTTTTAAAATCCTGCATTACATTTCATGCAGCTCTACTCATGTCATTTATTATGCGAAATGCGGATGTTCAAAAATCTACATCGGTTTAACCTCGAGACAGCTTAGAATTCGGATAAGAGAACATGTCAGAGACATTAGGGCCGCCAAAGAGATTGATGATCTGTCCATACTAAAGACAATCCCTAAACACTTTAAAATACACCATGGATGTGACCCTAAGACCTTTATGGCCTGGGGGATAGATATGGTGCATTGTGGTGTCAGAGGTGGTAACGCAAAGAAGATTTTGGAACAAAAAGAGTGTCGATGGATTACCACCTTAGGCACTCTGACTCCATTTGGGTTGAACGAACAACTGAGTTTTTCTGCCTTTTTATAATATTGCATTAACCCATTGCTAGTTTTTTAAGTAAATAAATAAATTTTCTATTTATAGAGGCCCTAAATGTGTGTCCTGCTCTGTGTATGATAGTAATTGTGCTTTTTGATTTTTTGAGTTTAGTTCTGGATCCCATCTGCTTAATGCAGCTTCCAGGATGTCCTGAGAAGATTTGGACAAAACCTTGATGAACAGCCATCTGACTATTCGAGCTGGATGTGGATTTATTCATAAATTCACACTACTAATTAACTACCAGTGATCATTTGATAGAACTGATTCCTTTCCCAAACTTTAATTCACTTTGTTATTATTCATTTATGTACTCACTTATTCATTATTTATTTTTTTATTAACTCACTTAGTTATTGTTTATTTATGTACTCATTTATTCACTAATAGTATCCACTATGCACCACAGCATACATGCAATTATTTTATTTTTTGCACTATTTCCACACATTGTATTAAATTATACATGTAATTAATTCTTTATGTATTATTTTTATTATTCATTTTTTCACTTATTCACTCATGTACTTATTTATTTATCTATTTTTGCTTTTTATTTAGTGTTTCACTTGGTACTAATCAATATTTGTAATATGTGCTATATTGAAATGTACCCATACATTGGGATGTGTCTCCTGTCATCCCCGTATATCCACATTTGTCATTTTGGTTTATTTTTATTTTTTTCATTTTTTTATTTATTATTTTTTTCATTATTTTAAATATAGGACACTTATTACTTTATTTATTTATATTGTGCTGTATCACACTATGATATGGATCTGTTTTTTGTACTTAAAGTATGGTCTTGGACTGATGATATGGGAATACACTTTGGTTTATGGATCACTGCGGTGGCTGCGCATACTCACATTATCCTCCTCCATGGGGTTGCGCATGTTGCGGGGATGCCAGGAGTCCGTCTCTGTCTCCCTTCGTCTTGTCACTGGCTCTGCGCCTGCGCTGTCTCCCCGGAGACGCGTCTTTGGAGGTGCGCAGGCGCGGTGCCCGTGTGACGACGGGGGATGGAGGTCCCGTGACCTCGAGCACTTCCGCACATGCGCCATGGACCAAGGAAGAGGATACACCGGATCACACTCACAAGTAACAGTAAGGGCTATATATACGACCAGGACACACACCAATTTACACCCCCTGAGGAAGCGACATACGCGAAACGCGCGTCGGTGTGCCTCTGAATACTAGGCGGATCCTCTTACTTCTAAGTCCTCCATGGGTAAGCTGCTATTCTTTATGTACTGGTGTCTGTTATGCGGACTTTGGTTTTTTTGTTATATCGGGTCACTTCAGGTTACGTTTATTCCCTGTCCGGTATCCAAGACCATGCATTAAGCTGAGTCAGACGCTATTTTACTGTGACTATCCTATATGTGTCTTTTGGTGATAGGACTACGCACATGCTGTTGCAGTTATTCAGCATTGTCTGTATGGGACAGCAGTGCGTTTTCCGTTCCCCTATTTACTCTCAGCTAAACAGAACCGTTCCTTAGATAGTATTTTCAGCATACCTATGTGGAGGTGTTTTGGATGATTGATCCGCTGGCTTACTCTCAGTTTTAATACCTCGTTGTGTTTTTATACTTTGTTTGTTTGATGTAATAATAAAATTATATATATTTTTTGTGTACTTTTGGCTTATGACTCCTTTTTCTCATGTTTCTTATTGATTATAAGGGTAGGAACACACAGGGCGGATACGTAAAACCACACAGTGTATACGTCCTGAGAACCGCAGGGAATTTCACCTGAAAAACAGCACCAAATTTTGGTGTCGTTTTTTGGGCGGAAAGACTGCAGAAATAAATTTAAAAAAAAAAGCTAATGCTCCCGGCCGTAGTCCCTCTCTCTCTGAGCGTAGCCCGGCCTCCTGTGATGACGTTGTAGTCCATGTGACCACTGCAGCCTTTGATTGGCCTTTGATTGGCTGCAGCCTGTGATTGGCCTTTGATTGGCTGCAGCTGTCACATGGGATGCATCGTCATCCCTGGAGGCCGGGCTACGCTCAGAACAGAATACGCATCGCTATGACTACGGCCGGGTGTACTACCCTTTTTTTTTTTCTCATTAGAGATTAACGATAAGCAAAGTTTTTATCATTGATCTTCCCCTTTGTTAACACTGACCAAATATCATTATAATTGGTCAGAAACGAGCGAATCATGATGATAATTGGCTAAACTAAATAGGCCTTTAATGGGGGTATATTCAGGCTTAGTGCCTAGGGCAGCGTGAGTTGTAAATACGGCCCTGCTAAAGACGCAGATACTATTTTAACACTATAGCAGAGCAGGGAGGTATCTCCCTGCTCTGTGATCTACTAGGTTGGTGGTTCCCAACATGAGGTTCCCATGAGAACCCTCCAGGGGTGCCACGACACTCCTCTGGACAACTGCCACGGATGTGCTTTCTCTCCTCCTCCTCCTCATAGCGTGAAGTGGATGTGAGGAGGAGGAGGAGATTTTTTTGCAGAACCCCTGTAGATGGCACCCCCGACTAAATGGACAGAGACATCAGGGGCTTCTCCTGGAGTGGAATCCCCGGTCACAGCGTCGGCAATGCGGAGGACAGGGATTCCGCTTCAGGAGTTAGTTGCCCGATGTCACTGTTCATATATGGACAAAGACATCAAGCACTCCGTCAAGGAGCGGAATCCCCAGCCACAGGGAGCTACAGTGGCGCTATCTACAGGAAGGGAGTGCTACCTACAAGGGTGTGTGTGGCACTTCCTACAAGGGTGTGTGTGGCACTACAAGGGATCTGTGTGGCACTACCTACAAGGGGGCTGTGCGGTAAGGGGAGGATTTGTGGCACTAATTACTAGGAATGCACAATGCATCGAAACTTCGATACTGTGCATCCCCAAATGGTTCGAGCCACACCGGTAAGTATAGTAATACATAATGAATGAGAGCGGGGCTGCGGCTGTGTAATACAGTCACTGCCCCGCTCCTGAGTCCTGACAAGTGCACGCTGTCAGGATGATGCAATGTGGCCAGCACTGCACTAATGAGCGGCGGCACTGAAAACAGAACATGGCGGCCGCACTGCAAAACACCCCCATGTTCTGTCTTCGGTGTCTGCGCCGCCGCTCATTAGTTCAGCGCCGGCCGCATTACCTCATGCTGACCGCGCACGCACTTCTGTCAGGAGCGGGGCAATGACTGTATTACACAGCCGCAGCCCCGCTCTATAACGGCGGAGATCAGAGAAACCGCTCATCTCCGCCGCTATTCTCCTGAATGCTGCGATCAAAACTGACTGCAGCATTCAGGGGAAAGTGAGGAGGGGGGATGCCCCTTGGATCGCGTCACAGGGAATTCCTGTGACGCGATTGAGGGCCATACCATATATGGGCAGACAGCCCAGGGTCTATTGAAGGACCCCAGGGCTGTCTTACCATATTTCCTGTTGTTAGGGCATACTTAGGTCTGTCCTAACAACTGCCTGTGTACTATACATACACCGGCTAATGTACTGACATATATCTGATAAAGTAATGTTAAATTTAAAAAAATACACATACGCCTTTTTTTTACAATAAACCTTAAAATAAGTCTGTGTACGCTGTAAAAAAAAACTAAAAAAAAACTTTTCACTTATTAATGTGAGGCGCGAGGTGTGATGCTGAATTTAACCTCCATGTGCCTCACATTAATAGTAATTAACCCCATCATGTACCTCACACATTAACCCATTATGACTGAGAAACATGATGGGGTTAATTACTATTAATGTGAGGCACATGGAGGTTAAATTCAGCATCACACCTCGCGCCTCACATCAGAAAATGGAAGAACTTTTTTTTATTACTGTTGGCAAAGTATCGTTTTGGTATCGAAATTGCAATACTACACGAAGTATCGGTATTGAAGTCCAAATTCAGGTGTTGTGACATCCCTACTACCTACAAAGGGGCTGTGTGGCACGAACTACAAGGGGGCTGTGTGGCACGAACTGCAAGGGGGCTGTGTGGCACGAACTACAAAGGGGCTGTGTGGCACGAACTACAAGGTGGCTGTGTGGCACGAACTACAAGGGGGCTGTGTGGCACGACCTACAAGGGGGCTGTGTGGCACGACCTACAAGGGGCATCTGTGAGTGGCGGGCTGATGGTCATTTTACTGTGAGTGGACGGGCTGATGGTCATTTTACTGTGAGTGGGGGGCTGATGGTAGTTTTACTGTGAGTGGGGGGCTGATGGTAGCTTTACTGTGAGTGGGGGGCTGATGGTCATTACTGTGAGTGGGGGGCTGATGGTCATTTTACTGTGAGTGGGGGCTGATGGTAGTTTTACTGTGAGTGGACGGGCTGATGGTAGTTTTACTGTGAGTGGACGGGCTGATGGTCATTTTAGGGTATGTTCACACGGCAGCGTCCATTACGGCTGAAATCACGGAGCTGTTTTCAGGCGAAAACGGCTCCGGAATTTCAGACATAATGGCATGTGCAGGCGCTATTCGCTGCGTCCATTACGGACGTAATTGGAGCTGTTTTTCTATTGAGTCAAGGGAAAACGGCTCCAATTACGTCTCAAGAGGTGACAGGCTTTTCTTTGACGCGGGCGTCTCTTTTACGCGCCGTCTTTTGACAGCGGCGCGTAAAAAAAATGATTGTCGGCACAGAATATCGTAAGACCCATTCAAATGTATGGACAGGTCTTTGCCGACGCTTTTGAGCCGCATTTTCGGACGTAATTCGGGGCTAAAACGCCCGAATTACGTCCGTATATAGTGTGTGTGTGATCCCCAGCCTTACTGTGAGTGGGGGGCTGATGGTCATTTTACTGTGAGTGGGGGGGGGGGGGGCTGATGGTCTTCAAGTGGTTTCCACCTCTGACCTCCAATTGAAATTAACAGTAGGAAGAAAATAGCTTTGGCGCTCTTTGAGCTTTTTTTGCTGCGTCTTTAGCATTCGCTTCAACGGCTTAAAAAAAAACGCTAAAAAAACCCCATCAAATAACGCTCTCAATTCAAAAGCAGATTTTTTCTGCCTTACAAAAAACGCAGTCTGAACATACCCTAAGAATGTAGTGCTTATTTTTAGCTATTTTCTGTCTTTCTCTAAACAAGTTTTGGTAGGGGGGCCCTGAGGAATTCTTTTTTTTGTCCAGGGGTGGCTCAAGTCCGAAAAGGTTGGGAAACTCTGTAACAGGCTACAGAGGCGCCTGCAGCCTATGAGGCGCAGGGACAGGATCCCTGCGCAGTCGGCGTGATGACATCTCTGGATCAAGCTGGCCTACGCAAGGATCCTGTCAGGTGGAGGTGGGGGGCAGTATGGCACTGTCTACAAGGGGGAGGTGGGGGCTGTATGTCACTTTCTACAATGGGGAGGTGGGTGCTGTATGACACTGTCTACAAGGGGGCGGTGAGGGGCACTGTGTACAAGAGGGAGGTGGGGCTGTATGACACTACAAGGGGCAGATGGGGGGCTGTATGGCACTACAAGGGGCAGATGGGAGCTGTATGACACTACAAGGGGCAGATCGGGGCTGTATGGCACTGTCTACAAGGAGGAGGTGGGGGATTATGGCACTGTCTACAGGGAAGCTGTACGGCACAATCTACAGGGGGCACTTTCTACTAGGGGGGCTGTGGGGGGCATTATACTCTGTGGAGGACATCATACTGTGTAGGGGCACTACAGGGGGCAATATAATGTGTGTGGCACTTAGGGGGCATAACACTGTGTAGGCACAATTAGAGGACAAAATACTGTGTCCTTGAAGGCGTTATAATATATTACATTATTAAATATTATTATTATACTGTGTGTGGGGCACTAAAGGGGCATTACACTGTGTGGGGGCACTATATAGGGTATTATACTGTGGGGAGGAATTATGCTTTTTTATGGGGCATTTTTTATAATGGCGTGGGGCGCCGAAAGATAATTTCGCACGGGGCGCCATCTACCCTAAGGCCGGCCCTGATCACACATGATAGGATTAGATACAGAGGCCTAGCAGACAGTATCACACATGATAGGATTAGATAGAGTGGCTCAGCAGACAGTATCACACATAATGGGATTAGATACAGAGGCCCAGCAGACAGTATCACACATGATAGGATTAGATACAATGGCTCAGCAGACAGTATCACACATGATAGGATTAGATACACAGCTCAGCAGACAGTATAACACATGATGGGATTAGATATAAGGCCCAGCAGAGTTTCACACATGATGGGATTAGATATACAGCTCAGCAGACAGTATCACACAGGATAGGATTAGATACAGTGGCTGAGCTGACAGTATCACAAATGATAGGATTAGATATAAGGCCCAGCAGAGTATCACACATGATAGGATTAGATACACAGCTCAGCAGACAGTATTACACATGATAGGATTAGATACAATGGCTCAGCATACAGTATCACACATGATAGGATTAGATATAAGGCCCAGAAGAGTTTCACACATGATAGGATTAGATACAGGGCTCAGCAGACAGTATCACACATGATTGTATTAGATACACAGCTCAGCAGACAGTATTACACATGATAGAATTAGAGATAGGGCTCAGCAGACAGTGTCACACATGATAGGATTAGATACACAGCTCAGCAGACAGTATCACACATGATAGGATTAGATACAGTGGCTCAGCAGACAGTATCACATGATAGAATTAGATACAGTGGCTCATCATACAGTATCACACATGATAGGATTAGATACACAGCTCAGCAGATAGTATCACACATGATAGAATTAGATACACAGCTCAGCAGACAGTATCACACATTATAGGATTAGATACACAGCTCAGCAGACAGTATCACACATGATAGGATTAGATACAGGACTCAGCTCGCTGACATTGCGGCTCTAGCGCTGGACCCAAGAAAGGTAAGAATAATCATTGTTTTGCTTTTTTATGTGTTTCTAATTATTTTTGTGTGTTTGTGTTTTTTTACAGGTTCGGTTGTTGGACTTCGGATTCGAGGACAATTTCAATGACAGCGTTTTTTTGTTCTCAATAAAATGGTTAATGGGGGTTGTGTTTTTTTATTTCAATAAAATATTTTTTCTATGTGCTTGTACTTTTTTAAACTTTATTATTACCGCCTTAGTAATGGCCGCTGGCTGATTGACAACCTCCATTACTAAGGCGGGGCTTAAAGAGGCTCTGTCACCAGATTCTCAAACCCCTATCTCCTATTGCATGTGATCGGCGCTGCAATGTAGATAACAGCAACTTTTTTTTTTTTTTAACGTTCATTTTTGGCCAAGTTATGAGCAATTTTATATTTATGCAAATGAGCTTTGAAATGGACAACTGGGCGTTTTTTTTTCGTTATGTCCATTTTTCGTATTGTGTTTTTAACTGGGCGTGTTTATGTGCACGACGCTGACCAATCAGTGACCAGTCAGCGTCATACACTCCTCAACATCTGCACGCTCCTCTCCTGAAATATTCTGTGCTGCTGTGAACTCTGCTCTTACCATTACGTAGCTCTCAGTCTGTTACCTCTCCTCCACTCCTGTCCTCAATAACACCTTCACATGATTGGCATGTCCCCACCCCACACAAGATCCGCACGCTCATCTCCTGAAATACTCTGTGCTGCCTTAAACTCTGTGGACAGGTCAGGATCCTGTTTTTTTTAAATGCTGCTGGGGAACCCGCTCGATCCACTATATAAGGCTGCGCCTCCATCCTCTTCTGCCCCAGTCACTTATTCCCAAGCACTGTAAACTTTCAGATTGGTTGCGCTGTGAATATTCGGAGAACGTGATTGGTTTATGTGCAGGGTAATGAACATACAGACAAGCAGTAGAAGACTGACTAAGGGCTGAGCATTTCATTGAATTCAGTCTTCTACTGCTTGTCTATGTACAATATGTCACAAGAAAACAGTCTCATTATCGCTTGGATAGGTTAAAGCATTCCCAAGTTATTACCACATATAGTGACACGTCAGATTTGAAAAAATCGGCTGTGCCACAAGGCCAAAACAGGCTGCGTCCTGAAGTGGTTAATACATTTATATTTGCATTTGTTCAAATTATGTAAGACTTTCTTCAAGCACTATAGGCATGATGATTGGCATATTTGCAATGATTCCAAAATTTGCATATAGCTCATGAAAATGTCCAGGGCTTATTGAATCGGACACAGGTTTGTATTTATAAAAAAAAGCTCCAAAGTCATGAGGTTTAATTACTAAATGAGCTTGTATCTCTGTCATAAACCCTCTTTCATAATGTTAATGTTTGTGATATAATATTATATGAAAGAAGTTGTTTTTTGTTTTGTTTTTTAAATTAGATTTGTATTTATTTTTCAAATAAACAAGAGGGTAAATAAGGCACGCAGTGCACTACATAACGCGTAAAAATACAAGTACATTATTATTATTATCTAGTACAAAAGCATCGGGTATGAGGGGAGGGGATAGGAGGGGAAGGGAAAGTAAACAAAAGTTGAAACAAAAATACCTGAGCGTAAATTTGCAGAACTAACAGCATCAACCTGAGTGTAATTTGCCTTGTTTATGCATCAGAAACCATTATAATCACATAAATAAAGTGGTCGTGCGAACATTTATAAATGTCTGAACTATAAACAGCTGATCACCATAAAGTCCTGTATGTGATCACGTGGAGGCCATAGCCTGAAAGAGAGTCCATGGGAGTAAATCTGACAATCTTGAACGATCTCCAGGGAATCTCTAGGGAGATTTTACTAGTGTCGTCTATATGTTGACACAGCGTTTATGTGTAGAAGAGGACCACCAGTATTTGAGCTGGTCAAGAACTGCAGCGTAATAGTATCTTTTAATGTCTGGGGCTCTCATGCCCCCATTCGCATATGGTTTAGAGATTGTGGAGAATTTCTAGCTTGAGAACCTCCCCATATGTAACTATTTAGGATGGATTGCAGTTTGGTAAGAAATGTCATAGGGATAGGAATGTTTCTAAATAGATGCAGAATACGTGGGAGAATCATCATTTTTAGAATCGTTTGCGGAAGCTAGCTAACAAGTTAGGGATTTCAGTCAGTAGTAGGGTAAAATTCTTGTGAAGGTCCGTGAGCTCGGGCTAGTTAAAAAAGTACACAAATAAGGGATATGTGAATCGTTCCATCGGAAAGGAAAATAGGTCTCTAGCGTGACTTTAGTACTTGAGTCTAAACCGACTTTGAGCATTAGTGATTTGGTAATGTTGATTTTGCAATAGGAGATTTGACCGAAGTCAGTTAGGAGGGTTAAAGCATGTTGTAGAGAGGTGGTCGAATTGGTTCCTGCTAATATCAAATCATCTGCATTAAGGCCAATTTTGTGCTCCTGTTGTCCCACTTTCACACCTTGAACACCTGGGGTATTTCTAACCAGTTCTACTAAAGGCTCCATTAGCGCAAATATAAGGGTATGTGCACACACACTAATTACGTCCGTAATTGACGGACGTATTTCGGCCGCAAGTACCGGACCGAACACAGTGCAGGGAGCCGGGCTCCTAGCATCATAGTTATGTACGACGCTAGGAGTCCCTGCCTCTCTGCAGGACAACTGTCCCGTACTGTAATCATGTTTTCAGTACGGGACAGTAGTTCCACGGAGAGGCAGGGACTCCTAGCGTCGTACATAAGTATGATGCACTGTGTTCGGTCCACTACTTGCGGCCGAAATACGTCCGTCAATTACGGACGTAATTAGTGTGTGTGCACATACCCTTACACTCCTGCGAATTTCCCTATTGAACACAGATGTCAAACTCTACGCGAAAATATTATCCACTCGCCTTGTAGATGTATTACCCAATTTGATTCATCCTGACCAGGTGGGCTTTGTCCCGCATAGACAGGCCCGTGATGGAACAAGATGTTTATTCAATATCATTAGGGCTGCTGAGCTCACTCGGACTCTGTCTCTGCTCCTCGCTTTGGATGCAGAGAAGGGATTCGACCGCATTCATTGGGGTTTTCTGGAGGCAACAATAGACAAATTTGGTTTTACGGGAATTATCAAATCTGCTATTCTAGATTTGTATTTGACTCCTTCTGCGAAGGTTTTCTTGTCTAGATGCATTTCCAACTCCTTCTGTATTACCAATGGGACGCGACAGGGGTGCCCCCTCTCGCCTCTTAGGGTATGTGCACACACACTAATTACGTCCGTAATTGACGGACGTATTTCGGCCGCAAGTCCCGGACCGAACACAGTGCAGGGAGCCGGGCTCCTTGCATCATACTTATGTACGATGCTAGGAGTCCCTGCCTCGCTGCAGGACCACTGTCACGTACTGAAAACATGATAACAGTACGGGACAGTTGTCCTGCAGCGAGGCAGAGACTCCTAGCATCGTACATAAGTAGATGCTAGGAGCCCGGCTCCCTGCACTGTGTTCGGTCCGGTACTTAAGTAGATGCTAGGAGCCCGGCTCCCTGCACTGTGTTCGGTCCGGTACTTGCGGCCGAAATACGTCCGTCAATTACGGACGTAATTAGTGTGTGTGCACATACCCTTATATTTGCACTGTGTTCGGTCCGGTACTTGCGGCCGAAATACGTCCGTCAATTACGGACGTAATTAGTGTGTGTGCACATACCCTTAGACTCCTTACCTGGCATAGGCAGAGTAATTATAAGAGCTTCCAGCATCTCAGAGGGGAAGGAACCACAACTCATAGCCAGATTGAACACAGACGCCAAATGTGGAGCAAGGGTCTTCACATATTTTTTGTAATAGCCATGCGAGAGACCATCCGGGCCTGGGGATTTAAAGGCTTTTAGGGATTTTATGGCTTGGTACAGTTCATCTACAGTGATGGGGAAGAGATCTTATCTACCTGGTCCTGAGGGAGGTCGGGAAGAGATAACCTATCTAGAAAATTCTAGATATCTACAGCCAGTGGCTGGAGGGTATTACCGTCTCAAGGCAGGTTATATAGTGTATGATAGTATGAGGCAAATTGGTCCACTATCTTTTGTGTGGGAAATGTTATTCCCCTGAGAGTCTAAGAGGTAACTTATTTTCTATAAAGTACAGTGAAGTTTACCGCTCAGACGGCACTGGTAACAGTCCAATATCATTCAGTATGGGCTCTCTCCCAGAAAAATGCAGTGGACAGTCCGCAATCCAATGAGGGTGTGGATGGTAATTCTTATCCTTGTAGTTCCACCAAGCTCCTTATCGTCTCTCTCCACATTCAAAGAACTCCTGGTAGGAAAAGGATCTTATGTCTCTAATAGATGGAAAAAGGAAGACACATAGTGCAACACCCTCTGCAAAAAGATTGCTCCACGCCAAGTTTAATCCATACTCACAGAAGTAACAAGAAATAAAAGCATCAAGGTAAGTAAAAATCTTTAAAATTTCTAGGCGGCACGCCAAACACTCTCGCCCCTTGACTGACTATTCTTCTGCTCTGCATTACATAATAACAGGCCCATATACCTTTTCTACCCTGGTCCCTGACACACTATGGGACCCCTTGAGACCCTGCAGGACCAAGACCTGGCTTAGAGGTGCAACCGGCGTGATGCGACCCAGGTAGTACCCTCCACCTCACCTCTTGAACCCCACCTCAAGTTGCCTGACCGATTCTCAGGGGACCGGAAGACTTTTTTCTCCTGTCGAGAGAGTTGTAGGCTCTATTTCCATTTAAGGCCCCACTCCGCAGGTTCTGAGAGCCAGCGAGTGTGTATAATTATGTCCTGGCTCCAGGACGGCCCCCAGGAATGGGCCTTCTCCTTGGCCCCTGACGCCCCTGAACTTTCTTCTGTTGACCTTTTTTTTTCTGCTCTCGGACTCATCTATGACGAGACTGACAAGACTGCCTTTGCCGAGAGTCAGCTGGTGACCTTACGTCAGGGTAAGAGACCCATTGAGGAGTACTGTTCTGACTTTAGGAAGTGGTGTGTAGCTTCTCGATGGAATGACCCTGCCTTGAGGTACCAGTTTAGATTGGGTCTGTCGAACGCTCTGAAAGACCTGTTAGTTAGCTCTCCCTCTTCTGACTCTCTAGATCAGGCTATGGCTTTAGCAGTATGTCTTGACCGACGTCTCAGGGAACGACGACTTGAACGTTTTTGTGCCTTCTCCTCTGGCTCCCCTATGATGGCTCCCAAGGTTCCGTTGCTTCGTTCTTCCATGGAAAACTCGGATAAACCAATGCAACTCGGGGCCTCCGTGTCTCCCCAACAATGTAGAGAGTTCCGCAGGAAGAATGGTCTCTGCTTCTACTGTGGGGATGACAAGCATCAAGTGAACGACTGTCCTAGGCGTAAGAATAAGCAGCCGGAAAACTTCCGTGCCTAAGTGACCATCGGGGAGGTCGCTTGGGCGCACAGGTATTTCCCGTAAATATGAAACCTAATAAGATCTTGCTTCCCTTTCAGGTCTCTTTTGAGGGTAGGTCTGCCACCGGCAGTGCCTTTGTGGATTCAGGGTCTTCTGCTAATATTATGTCTGTGGAATTTGCTATGTCTCTAGCTATGCCATTGATTGATTTGCCTAAACCTGTCCCGGCAGTGGGTATCGACTCCACTCCACTTGCTAATGGTTATTTTACGCAGCATACCCCTGTTTTTGAACTCATTGTGGGCTCCATTCATTTGGAGCAGTGTTCTGTGTTGGTGATGCAGGGATTATCGTCCGATTTGGTTTTAGGCCTTCCTTGATTGCAGATGCATAATCCCACGTTTAACTGGAATACTGGGTATCTTACTAAATGGGGTAATGAATGCATGACGTCCTGTTTTTCTATTCATTTGGTTTCTCTCGCTGAGGAGGTGAACACTCTACCTGAGTTTATTCAGGATTTCGCTGATGATTTTTCTAAAAAAGCTTCCGAAGAGTTACCTCCTCATATAGAGTACGATTGCGCTATCGATTTGGTACCAGGATCTAAGCTCCCTAAAGGTAGGATATTTAATCTTTCTTGTCCCGAACATGAAGCCATGAGAGAATATATCCAGTAAAGCCTGGCCAAGAGTTACATTCACCCCTCTACTTCTAAGGTAGGTGCTGGCTTCTACTTCGTAGGGAAGAAGGATGGTGGTTTTAGGCCGTGCATCGTTTACAGAAACTTGAATAAGGTCACTGTAAGGAACCAATATCCCCTTCTTCTGATTCCTGATCTCTTCAATCAGCTTCAGGGGGCCCAATGGTTCTCTAAGTTTGATCTTCGGGGGGCTTATAACCTTATCCGAATCAGAGAAGGGGATGAGTGGAAGACTGCGTTTAACACGCCCGAAGGTCATTTCGAATACCTCGTCATGCCCTTTGGGTTGTCTAATGCTCCCACGGTCTTCCAGAATTTCATGAATGAGATTTAAGAGACTACCTGGGGGTATTTCTTGTAGTGTACCTTGATGATATACTTGTGTTTTCCAAGGACTGGTCCTCCCACATTGAGCATGTCAGGAAGGTGCTCCAGGCCTTTTGGGAAAACAAACAGTTTGCTAAAACCGAAAAATGTGTGTTTGGGGAGCAGGAGATACCGTTTTTGGGTTAAATCCTCACTCCTAACGAATTCCGCATGGACCCTGCCAAGGTTCAGGCTGTGGCTGAATGGGTCCAACCTGCCTCCCTGAAGGCTTTACAGTGCTTCCTGGGGTTTGCTAATAATTACAGGAGATTTATTGCTAACTTCTCGGTCATCGCCAAGCCTCTTACGGACCTTACTCGCAAAGGGGCTGATCTCCTCCACTGGCCTCTGGAGGCGGTCCAGGCTTTTGAGGTCCTTAAGAAGTGCTTTATCTCTGCCCCAGTGCTGATTCAGCCTAACCAGATGGAGCCATTCATCATGGAGGTTGACGCCTCCGAGGTGGGACTGGGTGCTGTCTTGTCGCAGGGTACTAGGTCTCTCACCCATCTCCGTCCCTGTGCCTACTTTTCCAGGATGTTCTCCCCCAATGAGAGTAACTATGACGTTGGCAACCGCAAACTCTTAGTCATTAAATGGGCATTTGAAGAGTGGCGCCACTTCCAGGAGGGGGCTAGGCACTAGGTAACGGTCCTTACCGACCACAAGAATCTGGTTTTCCTAGAATCTGCCCGGAGGCTAAACCCGAGACAAGCTCGATGGGCATTGTTTTTTACTAGATTCAACTTTGTAGTCACCTGGGTCTAAAAACATTAAAGCTGATGCGCTGTTGCTTAGCTTCATGGCCAGCCCTCCTCCGGAGGAAGATCCCGCTTGTGTTTTTCCCCCAGGTATAATCATATCCTCTGTTGATTCTGACTTAATCTCCGAAATTGTGGCTGATCAAGGTTCAGCGCCCGAGAACCCTCCTGAGAACAAGCTGTTTGTTCCCCTGCAATTCCGGCTAAGGGTACTCAGGGAGAATCATGACTCTGCACTATCTGGCCATCCAGGCATCCTGGGTACCAAGCACCTCATTTCTAGAACTTATTGGTGGCCTGGGTTGCTTAAAGACGTTAAGGCCTACGTCGCCGCTTGTGAAATTTGTGCTAGGTCCAAGACTCCCAGGTCCCGACCAGCAGGCTTACTATGTTCTTTGTCCATTCCCCAGAGACCTTGGACCCATATCTCCATGGATTTTATCACCGATCTGCCGCCATCCCAAGTTGTAGTAGACCGCTTCAGTAAGGTGTGCCACTTTGTGCCCCTCAAGAAACTACCCAATGCCAAGACGTTAGCTACCTTGTTTGTCAAACACATCCTGCGTCTCCATGGTGTTCCTGTCAATATTGTTTCTGACAGAGGGGTATAATTTGTTTCATTGTTTTGGAGAGCTTTCTGTAAGAAGTTGGAGATTGATCTGTCCTTCTCCTCGGCCTTCCATCCTGAAACTAATGGCCAAACTGAGAGGACTAATCAGTCTCTAGAACAATATTTAAGGTGTTGTATCTCTGACTGCCAAGATGATTGGGTCTCCTTCATTCCCCTCGCCGAATTTTCCCTCAATAACTGGGTCAGTAACTCGTCAGAGGTCTCCCCCTTTTTCTGTAATTTTGGATTTAATCCATGGTTCTCCTCTGTTTCACCTGGTGGTTCCAACAATTTTGAGGTAGATTTCGTTGATCGGGAACTGTGCACAGTCTGGGCCCAGGTTCAGAAGAACCTTGAGGCATCCCAGAGCATACAAAGGACTCAGACAGATAAAAGACATTCTGCGAACCCGTTGTTTGTGGTCGGGGATCTGGTGTGGCTGTCTTCAAAAAATTTGCGCCTTAATGTTCCGTCCAAAAAATTTGCTCCCCGGTATATAGGGCCGTACAAGGTCATTGAGGTCCTTAACCCTGTCTCCTTCCGGCTGGAGTTACCCCCAACTTTTCAAATGCCTCCCTCCTGAAATGCTGCTCCCAATCCTTGACTACCTCGAGGAAACCTCAGGTCCCTGTTCTCACCCCTGAAGAGGTAGAATTCGAGGTGGCCAAGATTGTGGACAGCAGGATGGTCCAAGGCTTCTTCCAGTACCTGGTCCATTGGAGAGGATACGGGCCTGAGGAGAGGACTTGGGTACCGGCCCGGGATGTTCACGCCGGGTTATTGCTCAGGAAGTTCCATCTTTGGTTCCCCAACAAGCCAGGTCCACCTAGGAAGGGTCCAGTGGCCCCTCATAAAAGGGGGGGTACTGTAAAGGATTTGCCTGACACAGCTTCTGTGTCGACGCCCGTGGTTAATTAGCCTGCATCTGTTCCTAGGTCTGCTAGAGTGACTCGATCTGCTACCACTCAGGCTGGTAGGCTGAGGAGTGGGAGAACCTATCCCAGCCTGGCCAGATGATTCTATCTCCCGCCCTCGGTCTACTTATACATTCATTTGCTGCTTGTCCTTTGCCTGTGATTCTCTTGTTTCTTGGCTCTGCTGTTCCTGCTATAACCATTGACCTCTGCTTCATATTGACTCTGGCTTGACTGACTATTCTTCTGCTCTGCATTTGCTACCTCATGCACTCCTGGTTTGACTCGGCTCGTCCATTACTCTGCTGCTACGGTGTTGCCATGGGCAACTGCCCCACTTCCCTTTGCTTCTGTGTACCCTTGTCTTGTTTTGTCTGTTGTGCACATATTGAGCGTATTGACCGTCGCCCAGTTGTACGCCGTCGCCTAGGACGGGCCGTGCAAGTAGGCAGGGACTGAGTGGCGGGTAGTTTAGGGCTCAGCTGTCTGTCTCCCTACCCCGACATTACAGAGCAGTGGAGAAAGTCCCCATTTTGTTTTCAATATGTGCTGTGCGAGCGCCTATATTGTCAATGTTATTTTGAAATTGTAAAGCGACAGCGTTAAAATCTTTTGAGATGTCTCTGTGGAGAGAAGGCAGCATGTCTTTCAGAACATTAGCTGTAAGGGGGTCTTCTGGTCCTATATATGCATCAAGTCCTGATGATGCCATAGAGATGAAGGACATGACAGCGTTTGTCAAAGAGGGTCTTGGCGGTAAGGCAGCTGGCCAACAGGGCGCAGGTGAAAGTTTATAGTTCGTATAGATACCTGTGGCAGCTCAGACAGTAGCAGGGCAGGCTCGGCTGGGACTAGGCAGCAGGCAGACGTCAGGTGAGGTGAAGCAGGTCAGACGTAGATACAGCACGACACGACTTTGGCACAGCATAGTGCTCGACCAGGAAGGTATGGAATGCTAGGAACAGGAACAGGAACTGGAACAGGTACAGGTAACACACTAGGAGGCCATCACATAGACAGACTGGGAATACACAACAAAGCTCAGGCGTGGGAGGATGGGGCTGGGACCTTCTTATAGCCCAGGGTTCTCTGAAGCAATCAGCTCAACTACCAACATGCGTGCGCCCTGGCTTCTCAAGTCTGGACTGAGCTCGTGAGTGCACCCTGGTGGTCACTGTGGAGCAGGACGGCCATATGTGCAGACATCTCTTGAGAGAAGGGCGTCAACTGGATGGAAGGAGTTCGTGGTCAGCGACCACGGACGTTACACTGTTACACTGTTATTTCCATTAGGAGAAGGCAAGGAGAGGTAGGGGCGCCTCTTACACCCAGATGTGCGGAGCTGCTGCTAGAAGAAGCGCAGGGGCCGGGACCCGTCTGGTCACTGCTGTATCGCCCAGTTCTCGGAGAGGCTGCAGTGGAGGTAGGCGCTACAGCGTGGATGAGCTGCTCAGCGCTATCTTGTGACGAGCCCGGACCAACAAACTCAGTCAGCTTCTGTGGGGCCACCGACTTAGTTTTCCTACTTGTCATGTCCAGTAAGTACGGAAAGGTTCACTTACTATGTGGGTGAGTTTTTGTAGCTGTATGTTAGCTGTTTGTGAAGCTGTGAGCAGCTAGTATTCCTCGTGGTAGCGTGAGCTCAGCAGAACGCGGCCATCTTGTTCAGCAGTCAGAATCCGCCCCCATGGAAGCCGTTTTTAACAAACCGAATAAAAAAATGAATAAAACAAAAAAATGCATCTAGAGCTGGTAGAATCGATTTACCGGGTCAGAAGATTAGCAGTGGATCAAAGTAATTGGCATTATGTAGAATCAGTAAACCTCATGCAATGCATACGTTGGTGGTTTTTATAATTATATGTTATAATTCCTACTTCTGGTTAGAATTATTTGTATTTTTATTGAATGTAATTTTATTTTGCAGTTGAAAAACTTTTTTGTAATATGACTGTGAATATTACTTTTTCTAAAATGTTAAATAAGTCACAAAAGTCAAAGGAGTTTAGACAGTAATAAATATATTGGGGATGTTATAGGCCTTTTTCCATTCCATATGGATAGCTGGATCTAATTGTTGACCCTCACTAAAAGCTTAAAGCAGGGTAGGACTGACTGATAAAAGTACCAGAGGATGAATGTCCAGTCCCCCCCCCCTTGCTTTGTACTGTCAACTGGATATCACTGGCATGGGTGTGTCATTCTTTTTAATCTGGAGGTGCGCAACCCCTAGTAGATATTTCTAGTTTTGCCTCAAACATATTTTTTCCTACCTTTCTTCCAACATTGATTTCACTGTGCAGAGCAGATGGGAAAACTATTTTACAGCATACAATATTCTTTAGTACCTGAGGCAATCTATGCAAAGATGTTCTTTCCTTAATCCCACATTATTAGACTGTGCAGTGAATTGTGTCGAACTGGTTATGTAGAATCCAATCTTTTTTGGTGAAGTATTCATAAGAGGTTCTGGTACATAAGAGAAATATTTATTTATATCTCATGAAATGTTTGATATGAATGACTCAGGTGTAAATACATTTTAAAGGTACATATGTTAGTCAATGGATGACATGTTAGATAAAGACATTCATAAGGATGAATTTGTGTGACAGGACTTTAGGCATGGTTATTGACAGGATAAAATGTAACACATATACAGTCATATAAACAGTCAAATTATGTGGAATTAGATGCATATGTATTACAATGAATGGGGGTTTCTTGGACGATTGACACAACAGAATTTTTTGTTTACTGGAGAATAAAATATTATTGGTTTTGTATTGTATTGTATTATGGAGTATTATGCCAGAAAAGAAACTAAACATAATAAATGCAGGGCACGCTGTGTATCCATCAAATAAATAAAATATGAAATGTTAATGTGCATGTTCAACTGCTATCATTATGTGCAAGTCATTTCTGAGCTGTCGGTTATGGTAAAATAAGTTAAATATTGAAGAATTATGGCATTGAGCTATAAAGTTCCCTGCCTCTAATGTCTTATACTGTACACCACTATATTAAAAACATAAAAAATACGATGATCCAGCGTTGTGAGCTGGCGGTTAACTTCCTATCTTGTTTGGTGGGGACCAGAAGTGCTGGTTGCATGTCTAGATACACTGTGCATAAATTCATTATTATAGTTTATGGCATCTGTAGCTAACCAATGTCCTCTTAAGGATGATAAAGAAAAATCATCGTTATAGCTTTTGCTAATAATCAATTGCCAATATTATATGCTTATGTTACATATATGTATACTTTGCCTCTGAAATGTATTTGATATAACCCCTTGAGTACCCAGCTCATTTTGGCCTTGAGGACCAGACCCATTTTTTCAAATCTGACATGTGTCACTTTATGTGGTAATAACTCCGGAATGCTTTTACCTATCCAATTGATTCTGAGATTGTTTTCTCGTGACATATTGTACTTTAGGTTAGTGAAAAAAATTTGTCGATAAATTTATCGCTTATTTGTGAAAAACACCAAAATTTAGATCAAATATGAAGAAATTATGATTTTTCACATTTTAAATGTATCTGCTTGTAAAACAGATAGTAATACCACACAAAATAGTTACTATTTCACATTTCCCATATGTCTACTTTATGTTTGCATCATTTTTTGAACATCCTTTTATTTTTCTACGACGTTACAAGGCTTAGAACTTTAGCAGCAATTTCTCACATTTTCAAGAAAATTTCAAAAGGCTATTTTTACAGGGGCCAGTTCAGTTCTGAAGGGGTTTTGAGGGCCTTATGTATTAGAAACCCCCATAAAACACCCCATTTTGAAAACTGCACCACTCAAAGTATTCAAAACAGCATTCAGAAAGTGTTTCAACCCTTTAGGCGTCTTACAGGAATTGAAGGAAAGTAGAGCTGAAATTTGAAAATTTTTTTTTTTTTTACAAAATTCATTTGTAATACATATTTTCTGTACCACAGAAAGATTTACCTGAGAAACGCATCTCAATATTTATTGCCCAGATTCTGCAGTTTTTAGAAATATCTCACATGTGGCCCTAGTGTGATAATGGACTGAAACACAGGCCTCAGAAGCAAAGGAGAACCTAGTGGATTTTGGGGCCTGCTTTTTTTAGAATATATTTTAGGCACTATGTCAGGTTTGAAAAGGTCTTGTGGTGTCAAAACAGTGGAAACACCCAAAAGTGACTCTATTTTTTAAACTACACCCCTCAGGGAATTTATCTAGGGGTATAGTTAGCATTTTGACCCCACAGGTATTTTGCTATGTTTATTGGAGTTAGTCTGTGAAAATGAAGATCTACTTTTTTTCTGGAAAAACGTAGAAATTTCGAATTTTTGCAAGGAATAAAGGCCAAAAAGCACCCCAACATTTGTAAAGCAATTTCTCCCGATTACGGCAATACCCCATATGTGGTAATAAACTGTTGTTTGGACCCACAGCAGGGCTCAGAAGGGAAGGAACGCCATTTGGATTTTGGAGTGCTGATTTTACTGGAATGGTTTTCGGTGCCGTGTCATGTTTGCAATGCCCTGGAGGGACCTAAACAGTGGAAACCCCCCAAAAGTGACCCCATTTTGAAAACTATACCCCTCAAGGAATTTTTCTAGTGGTATAGTTAGCATTTTGACCCCACAGGTTTTTCGCTGCATTTATTGGAATTAGTCTGTGAAGATGAAAATATACTTTTTTTTCTGAAAAACGTAGAAATTTCGAATTTTTGCAAGGAATAAAGGACAAAAAGCACCCCAACATTTGTAAAGCAATTTCTCCCAATTACGGCAATACCCCATATGTGGTAATAAACTGTTGTTTGGACCCACAGCAGGGCTCAGAAGGGAAGGAACGCGATTTGGATTTTGGAGTGCTGATTTTACTGGAATGGTTTTCGGTGCCGTGTTATGTTTGCAATGCCCTGGAGGGACCTAAACAGTGGAAACCCCCCAAAAGTGACCCCATTTTGGAAACTATACCCCTCAAGGAATTTTTCTAGCGGTATAGTTAGCATTTTGACCCCACAGGTTTTTCGCTGCATTTATTGAAATTAGTCTGTGAAGATGAAAATATACTTTTTTTCTGAAAAAACATAGAATTTTCACATTTTTACAAGGAAAAAAAGGAGAAAAAGCACCCCAACATTTGTAAAGCAATTTCTCCTGATTACGGAAATACCCCATATGTGGTCATAAACTTCTGCTCAGAAGGGAAGGAGCACCATTTGGATTTTGGAGCGCAGATTTTGCTGGAATGGTTTTCAGGCGCCATGTTGCATTTGAAGAGCCCCTGAGGTATTAGTACAGTGGAAACCCCCAAGAAGTGACCCCATTTTGGAAACTACACCCATTGAGGATTTTGTTTTAGGGGTGTAGTGAGCATTTGGACTCCACAGATGTTTCATAGAAGTCATAAACATTGGGCAGTGAAAATGAAAAATTGCATTTTTTCCAATAAAAAGTCGATTAAGCTCCAAACTTTTCATTTATACAAGGGGCAATAGGAGAAAGAGCACTGCTCAATTTGTTACCCATTTTCTCTTGATTACAGCAATACCCCATATGTGGCTGTAAACTGCTATATGGGCACATGGCAAGGGTCAGAAAGGAGGGAGCACCATTTGGTTTTTGATCACAGATTCTGCTGGAATATTTTTCAGGCATCATATTGTGTTTTCAGAGCCCATGAGGTACCAATATAGAGGAAACTCACAAGATGTGACCCAATTAAGAAAACGACACCGCTCAAGGTATTCATCTAGGGGTATAGTGAGAAATTTTACTTTTCAGATTAGGAATTAAAACAAAATTGGTAGAATTTTATTTTTTATTTATTTTACAAACGCGTGAGTTTGATGAAACATTTTGGGGATGTATCAAGCACCAATGAGAAAAAAAAGAACTCACAATTCATTCATTTTTTTTTCCTGTGTTCATTGATACCCTATATAGGACCTTTTTGTATTGAGGCACACAGTGAGGCCCGGAAGTGAAGGTGTACCATGAGGCTCTTCAAGGCCTAGTTTTTGCTTGGGTGATTTTGGGCCACCATGGTGGTATTCATCTAGGGGTATAATGATTTTTTGTTTTGTTTTATATATCCAATTGGTGCACAAGTGGACAATTTTTAAATGAAGGTGACATAAAATTTAAGATGAAGTTTATATGGACATCCTGAAAATGGCATGAAAAAAATTAGTAGTCCACTGAAGAATGGTAAATTCTGAAACATTCTTTCATGCAAAGCCCTGGTTTGGAGGGGCAAGTGCTGCATTGATATATTGTATCCTTTCGGATACCCCTCTTCGCGCACACGCGACATTGTTTTTGTGGATGGCTCTTTTTTTCCGTTGGGGGGACTTCACTGGGGAAGTGCTGGAAACTGACAATTCTATTTGCCTCACTTCCTGAAGCCCTGCTACTCGCTCCTTCCTCTTGGTCTTTAAAAATTAATTTTTTAATTACTTTTTCAAGGTACTCGAGGTACCTAGAACGATTGCCAGCACTTCGGTACAAAATAAAAGAATTGAGGAGGGCCATTTCAATTAAATATACGGACAGTTTTTTGTACCATACTTTCGTCTTTCGCATGGCACAGTATGGCTTCATTAGTTGATCTCCCAAATCCACCCCTCCCATATGCTTGTTGTAGGCCTGTATGCATACAGGCTTTGAAACAGTGGTGCTTGTTCCACGCACTGAAACTGGGTTTGTGGTGTTGCCATGCATTGTGGAGAGCATGAGGACCTCTTTTTTGTCCCTGAATTTTACCAGGAGCACATTTTCATCATATCGTGCCCTGGTTTCGCCAACTGACAGTTTCTCAGCAAGAAAAGGCTTTGGGAGGTGTTTTAGATTCCTGCGAGCAGTGCCACAGGCCATTGTTTTCTTTTCAACAAGGCACTTAAAAAGCGGAACGCTGGTATAGAAGTTGTCGAGGTATAGGTGGTACCCCTTATCCATCAGAGGATGCAGCAGGTCCCACACTATTTTACCGTTTGTGCCAAGAACTGGGGGGCACTCTGGGGGACTAATCTGTTTGTCTTTCCC
Source organism: Rhinoderma darwinii (assembly GCF_050947455.1). Classification (NCBI taxonomy): domain Eukaryota; kingdom Metazoa; phylum Chordata; class Amphibia; order Anura; family Rhinodermatidae; genus Rhinoderma; species Rhinoderma darwinii. The sequence continues at coordinate 340,401,141 of NC_134689.1, forward strand.
CTCGTACACACGAAACGAGTGTGTGTATCCAGACTGGCTCTCGGACAGTTTATATATTTTTATGCCATATCTGGCTCTTTTGTTTGGCAAATATTGTCGGAAATGAATCCGTCCTTTGAAATGGACTAAAGATTCGTCAATGGCTATATTTTTTTCAGGAACATAAACTTCTGCAAAAACCAAATTAAAATATGTGATGATGGGCCTAATTTTGAACAGCCTATCAAAATTTGGATGATCCGGGGGGGGGGGGGCACTGCTCATTGTCAGCAAAGTGCAAAAACTTTAAAAGGGCCTCAAAACGTTTTCGCGCCATCACAGCACGGAATACAGGTGTATCGTACAAAATATCTGTGGACCAATACGATTTGATGGTTGGCTTTTTTACAAGGCCCATGTGGAGCAAGAGCCCCCAGAAGGTTGCAATTTCATTTGCATTGGTTGGGTGCCAAGCTTGGGTTCTGGCATAATGGGATGTCGGATTTTTGCCTAAGAATTGTTGTGCATAAATTTGTTTGCACAACCATTAGGTCAACTAAAGTATCCGAAAAAAAACATTAAAAAAAATCTATTTCCTGAAAGTCAGTTGGATTTATTTTTATGCCAGGGGCAGAGGTAAACGCAGGAATTTCAGGTGTGTAAGAGGTAGGCGGTAGCCATATGGGGTCACTGGTGCTGGGGTCACTTGTGCTGGGCTCATTCGGATCACTAGCCCTGCTTCGTTTCTGAGGGGGTTCCTCATCATCACTGGAGGAGGATAACACAAACTCAGATCCACCCTCACTGGCGCTTTCTGTATCTGTATCTGAACATAAAATGGCATATGCCTCCTCCACGCTAAATAGACGAGACATTATGGGTGTGTAATAACACTGCACTAACCCTGACATGCAAAACTAAATTCCTGAACAGTATTGGCAAGGAAACTGTGACGTGCAAAAGTAGCACACAAAATTACTACTAAATTACTAAAACTTTTTTGTATTTTTTTTATTTTTTTTTTATGAAGAACTAAAGGATAGGGCAGTAAAGAGGGCTGATGGGCACTAAAGGAGCTTTCTCCGGTTTCCTATGTCATAGATAGCTGTCATTGGTCAGTCTCTAAAGACTGACCAATCACAGCAATTCGCCGACATCGGGGCATGCAGATCTGTCCCCAGCCCGGCAACAGAGGCGGTCAGCTATCACTGACAGCTGCCGCCATGTCGCTATCACTTTGTGATTTCACATAGTGACAGTTTGATCCTTCGACATAATAGTACGGCGAAGGTACGCTGGAATATGCGGCCAGCGACGTACTATTACGGCGAAGGTACGCAAGGGGTTAATCTTGCTAGCTAGTTTGTTCTTAAACCGTATTATCTAAACATCAGACTGCTGGCCTCCTTACCAGACCTTCAAGGCCATTCTGAGATAAAATTGCCAAGTTTACTGGAGACAGACATGATATTTTAGCCAACATAATACTTGTAAACTAAAGTATGTGTCATTAGCATGCATTTCTAATGTGGCCAATAACTTGTAAGGCAGTTCCTTGATGGCAGTTAGGCAAAAAAGACCTTTAATCCCTTCCTGACATTTGACGTATACTTGCATCATAGCTGGGAAGGGGGAGTATGGAGAAGGCTCACGGGTTTTAAAAAGCTGATACTTAAGTGTAACCCCTTAGATACCGAGTTCAATAGCGACTGCGGCATCAGAGCTGCTAAAAAGAGGGGGTCGGCCCCCTCGTATAGCCCATGCCCCCCCATTAAATTATTGTGGGGTGCCAATAGTTGTTGCAGGCCCCCAGGTCTGCCATCTTTGTGCTCCTATTAAGCAATAGTATTTCAGTATATCGTGTAAGCGATCTAACAATCGCTGCTTCAAGTCTGCTAGGGGTGCTAAAAAAGAAAGGAAAAACAATTAAAGAAAGGCTTTTATTTATTTACAAAAAAAAAAGAAAGTAAAAAAAAATACCTTTTACCATTTTCTCCCTAAAGCAATGTAAAAAAAAAAAGTTTAAAAAGTCTTATGCACCCTAAAATTTTACCACTAAAAACTACAGCTTGCTCAGCAAAATATAAGCTATGGCTCTCAGAATATCGCGGCAAAAGTTTTTTCCTTGTAAAACTGCTAAAGCATCAACAAAACTATACAAATTTGGTAACTGTAAACATATTGACCCACGGAATAAAGTTAACGTATTGTTTTTATTGCATGGTGAATGCCGTATAAGCGAAACCCAAAAATCAATGGAGGAATAGCAGTTTTTTTCCAATTCCACCCCACAAATAATTTTTCTCCAGTTTCTCAGAAAATGATACATTTATACTAAAAATAGTGGCATGAAAATCTACTACTTGTTCCGCAAAAATCAAGCATGCAATGCTTTATAGACAGAAAAATAAAAAAGGTTAAAAAGTTATGACTTTTGGAAGGTTGGGAGGAAAAAGCGAAAATTTAAATCCAAAAAATGGCTGCTGCGGAAAGGGGTTAAAAGGCTAATCTAAAAGCCAATCTTTAAATCTTCTGTCTAACTCTTGAGAGGATTTCCAAGGCCATGTTTTTCTTAATTCTCTCTGTCAAACTTTTTTTTTATTGATAGGGCGTTCATGGGGTGGAGGAGAGATATTCCTGATTTGTCGGTGGAGGGGTGGAGGAAGGTGGAGCTCTCATTCTTTGACTCAGTTATTAGTGCAACAGATTTTTTAATACAGTCGCGGTTCATACACCGGATTTATTACACTCTGGTTACACTTCAAATAATTGGGCCCTCAGGGTCCGATAGCTGTTTTTGGTGTCAATCAGCTGTTGGCACGTACCTTCACTGTGTATGGTTATGTCCTAAGATTTCGCCATTCCTGTCTAAGGTTGTGGAGTTCCTTCATGATAAATTTGAGTTTCCTCGGGTTCTCTCTCCTCAGGTGTGCCTTTTGGGCATTATGAATGAGATAGTACAAGGCTATTATGACAAATTATTTTTCCGCTTTGTTTTGATTTGTGCTAGGAAAGTTATGATTATGGCATGGAAAGCCACCGTGTGTCCTAGTCTTGAACACTGGTTGCAATTGGTGAATAAGTATGTACCCATATAGTTATACCTTAACAGGAGATGCCCTGACAAATTTGGGAAGATTTGGACTAGGTGGTTGGAGACCTCGGACACTGCTATCTAATCTCTGTTTTATTGGCTGGAATGGGCACTGAGAGATGAGTGGAGCGCATGTGTGACTGGTGTGTGAATGGGTGTTTGTTTTGTTGGTTCTGGGCAATGATAATGGTCACCTTATGATCCTGTTTTAATTGCAATTTGCATATATCCTTATGTGATACTTCTTGTCTAAATGCTGTCTTTTGCAATGTGAATGTCTTATATTCTATGGTGGTTGTTATAAAATCAAGCCCTTTAAAAAAAATAGCATTATATTTAAAAAGTTATATTGGAGAAAAAAAGGAAAAGTTTTTTTTTGAACATTTAATATTTTTTTCACTTTAAAAAAAACATTGTTTATCTGTTTTTTAGTTATAAGTCCCCCTAGGGAAGCGATCGCTGACACTAAATACAGAAAATACTAATGTATTGCAGTATATTGTGATCTTTAAATGCTCCTATTAAGCCCTGCCTCTTGCAGTTCTTAATAGGAGCGCAAAGATGGCAGACCAGAGGGTCTACATTAGGCCCCCAGGCTGCCATGACAACCATTGGCAAGCCCCACGGTTGAGTCACGGGGCTGAGGGCTGACAGGGGGACCGCTCCCTTCTTTCTAACAGCTTATATGCCGCGGTGGCGATTGACTGTGGCATCTAAGGGGTTAAACGGGCGGAATAAAAGTGATCTTTGTTTCTGCAAGTTGCAGTGAGGTTGGTGGGCCCGTGAGCCTGCTCCATAGAACCCCTTGATGGTTGTCATTTACAGTTACGTGACATTGCATTAAGGGGTTAATGACAAATGTATTGTACTACTGGAGACCTACATAAGTTAGGATAGTAATACTATTCACTCAAATATGTGTATCATGGCCGGCATTAGAACCTGGCAAGTTTGGGCAAATGCCGGGGCCCATGGCTGTCTGCTTTGAATTTGCGTTCTATGTAGTGTCTACCACACCGAACATTGCTGCAATTGCACAGGACATTTCTTTGTTGTTCCCTGGTAGATTGGACAGCATGCTTGACGTGACAGGTCCCCTTTACTCTGTTATGATTACTTTGACATGGATACATCAATACTTTAAAGTATTAGGTTTTTTCATGTACCCTCTGTCTGCAGTAGTTTTTACAAAGATTGACTACTAACTTTTGGGAAGAATGTTGCTACATAACCAGGGTCATAAAAGCTCAAAGTGACGAGCAATGCAATCACATACAAGAAAAGATGCTGCAGCTATCCTAAAGATCCAGTCCATGTTATATACATTTTTATGGCCAACAAAAGTTTACTTTTATAAAGTTTGCTTCTAACAAGAGCAGGTGAAGATTTGTAATGGGACTTCATAATCTGCCTTCTTCCTGCATTGTACCACAAGTCTTCTCAACAGTTGGCAAGGAAACTGAATTTTTAACTTGTAAAGGAGATGCATATTTAAACAGTCTTCTTCTGTAATTCCTGAAGGTATCTGCACTGAATGCACAAATGTTACATTGTGTAGTAAAATGTGATAAGGAGAATACTGTTTAACACTGCTTTTCCTTGAATTTGGGATTTAAAGAGGATCTGTCATCTCTCCTAACAGCAAAAATACTTGTATTCACTATTAAAAAAAACTATGCTGGAAGATCTTTTCTAAGAACTCTGCATTGTGCTATTCCTCTGTTATTCCGCCTGGAAATGTATGGCTAAATTAATAACTGTACAGTGTAATCTCTGATTGGACAGTGTCAGAGTGTGTAGAGACACTTTCTATTCACAACAGTAACATATACACTACCGTTCAAAAGTTTGGGGTCACCCAGACAATTTTGTGTTTTCCATGAAAACTCACACTTATATTTATCAAATGAGTTGCAAAATAACTAGAAAATATAGTCAAGACATTAACAAGGTTAGAAATAATGATTTTTATTTCAAATAATAATTTTCTCCTTCAAACTTTGCTTTCGTCTTGGAATGCTCCATTTGCAGCAATTACAGCATTGCAGACCTTTGGCATTCTAGCTGTTAATTTGCTGAGGTAATTGGGAGAAATGGCACCCCATGCTTCCAGAAGCCCCTCCCACAAGTTGGATTGGCTTGATGGGCACTTCTTGCGTACCATACGGTCAAGCTGCTCCCACAACAGCTCTATGGGGTTGAGATCTGGTGACTGCGCTGGCCACTCCATTACAGATAGAATACCAGCTGCCTGCTTCTTCCCTAAATAGTTCTTGCATAATTTGGAGGTGTGCTTTGGGTCATTGTCCTGTTGTAGGATGAAATTGGCTCCAATCAAGCGCTGTCCACAGGGTATGGCATGGCGTTGCAAAATGGATTGATAGCCTTCCTTATTCAAAATCCATTTTACCTTGTACAAATCTCCCACTTTACCAGCACCAAAGCAACCCCAGACCATCACATTACCTCCACCATGCTTGACAGATGGTGTCAGGCACTCTTCCAGCATCTTTTCAGTTGTTCTGTGTCTCACAAATGTTCTTCTGTGTGATCCAAACACTTCAAACTTCGATTCGTCTGTCCATAACACTTTTTTCCAATCTTCCTTTGTCCAATGTCTGTGTGCTTTTGCCCATATTAAACTTTTCGTTTTATTAGCCAGTCTCAGATATGGCTTTTTCTTTGTCACTCTGCCCTGAAGGCCAGCATCCCGGAGTCGCCTCTTCACTGTAGACGTTGACACTGGCGTTTTGCGGGTACTATTTAATGAAGCTACCAGTTGAGGACCTGTGAGGCTTCTATTTCTCAAACTACACACTCTAATGTACTTGCCTTGTTGCTCAGTTGTGCAGCGGGGCCTCCCACTTCTCTTTCTACTCTGGTTAGAGCCTGTTTGTGCTGTCCTCTGAAGGGACTAGTATACACCGTTGTAGGAAATCTTCAGTTTCTTAGCAATTTCTCGCATGGAATAGTCTTCATTTCTAAGAACAAGAATAGACTGTCGAGTTGCACATGAAAGCTCTCTTTTTCTAGCCATTTTGAGAGTTTAATCGAACCCACAAATGTAATGCTCCAGATTCTCAACTAGCTCAAAGGAAGGTCAGTTTAATAGCTCCTCTAAACAGCAAAACTGTTTACAGCGGTGCTAACATAATTGCACAAGGGTTTTCAAGTGTTTTTTAATCATCCATTAGCCTTCTAACACAGTTAGCAAACACAATGTACCATTAGAACACTGGAGTGATGGTTGCTGGAAATGGGCCTCTATACACCTATGTAGATATTGCATTAAAAACCAGACGTTTGCAGCTAGAATAGTCATTTAGCACATTAACAATGTATAGAGTGTATTTCTGATTAGTTTAATGTTATCTTCATTGAAAAAAACTGTGCTTTTCTTTCAAAAATAAGGACATTTCTAAGTGACCATAAACTTTTGAACGGTAGTGTAGTTCTCAATTTATTCATACATTTCCAGGAGGAATAATGGATGATCAGCACAATGCAGAGTTCTAGGAAAATTAGCATATACTGTGCAGTATAAATGTCTTGGGTGATATATGCAACTGTAAACAGTTGCATAAAGTAGGAATTTACGTTTGGCGCATTCCCAAGGAGATTTCCCAGGCGTATATATCCAACGTAAACCTATAGCATGATATGAATATAAATATGTGAACAACGTGAGCCTTAGATACAAGATCATGGATTCTTTCCACGCTGACAGGTTAGTAATCTTCTAAAGCCCTATGTTGTCTCTAATCGTCATACTGAAGCTCCAAATCCGGAGAGCTGCTATTTTTACTTATGTGAACATCAAAGCTTGTGCAAAATCAATATACTAATTGATATGGGAAAGTGAAATCAATGTATCATCAGTTGGTGTTTAGTGCATAATATTAAAGTGTACAATCCCTAATATAAGTATTTATTGACTAAGTATATATTATTTACGAAAACTGTTACATTTCTTATAGTTACAATTAGAGATGAGCGAACTTATCAAAAGTTCGGTTCGGCTAGTTCGCCGAATTTCACAAAAAAGTTCGGTTCGGACCGAACTAGTTCTGACCGAACCTGTCACTTCCGTGCGCCGAGCATGCTACTGTCCGGGGTGCTGATAGAGTTAATGGGCTGCACTAACTCTTTCAGCAACCTTGACAGTACATGCTCGGCGCGCGGAAAATACAATTTAAATGTAATAAAAAAATAAAAATTATACGTTCGTACTTACTTTCCTCCTGTCCGGCCTCCAGCGATGACGTTTCATCCCTTTCGCCGCTGCAGCCAATCACAGGCTGTAGTGGTGGTCACGCACGTCAGGATGACGCTTCATCCCACGTGACCGCCTCTGCAGCCAATCACAGGCTGCAGCGGCGACATGGATGAAACGTCATCGCTGGAGGCCGGACAGGAGGAAAGTAAGTATGAACGTATTATTATTTTTTTTTGGCATGTATGTATGTTGGCATGTATGTATGTATGTATGTTGGCATGTATGTATGTTGTCATGTATGTATGTATATATGTGCATGTATGTTTGCATGTATGTTGGCATGTATGTATATATGTGCATGTTTGTATGTATATTTGCATGTATATATTTTCATGTATGTATGTTTGCATGTGTGTATGTTTGCATGTATGTATTTTTGCATGTATGTTGTCATGTATGTATGTTGTCATGTATGTATGTATATATGTGCATGTGTGTATGTATATTTGTATGTATGTATGTTTGCATGAATGTATGTATGTATGTTTGCATGTATGTGTGTTTGCATGAATGTATGTTTGCATGTATGTATGTATGCATGTTTGTATGTATATTTGCATGTGTGTATATATATATATATATGTATGTATGTATGTATGTATGTTTGCATTTATGTATGTATGTATGTATGTATGTTGTCATGTATGTATATATGTGCATGTATGTTGGCATGTATGTATATTTGCATGTATGTATGTATGTTGTCATGTATGTATGTATGTATATATGTGCATGTATGTTTGCATGTATGTTGGCATGTATGTATACATGTGCATGTTTGTATGTATATGTGCATGTATATATGTTTGCATGTGTGTATGTTTGCATGTGTGTATGTTTGCATGTGTGTATGTATGTTTGCATGTATGTTTGCATGTATGTATGTATGTTTGCATGTATGCATGTTGTCATGTATGTTTGTATGTATGTTGTCATGTATGTATGTATATATGTGCATGTATGTATGTTTGCATGTTTTTATTTTTGCATGTATGTTTGCATGTATGTTTATATATATATGTGCATGTATGTAATTATGTTTGCATGTATTTGTTTGCATGTATATTTGTGCATGCTTGTATATATGTATGTATGTATCTTTGCATGTTTGTTTGTATGTATGTATGTTTTCATGTGTGTGTGTATGCATGTATGTATGTATGCATGTATGTATGATAGTTTGCATGTATATATGTGTGTATGTTTGCATGTATGTATATTTGCATGTATATATGTGCATGCTTGTATGTATGTTTGTATATATGTATGTATGTATGTTTGCATGTATGTTTGTTTGTATATATGTCTGTATGGCCATGTATGATACTGTCTGCTGGCGCCCTGTATCTAAGTCAACTTCACGGCAGGCTTCTATACATGGTATAACAGTCAGTATCACACATTAAACTGAATCTAAGCCTACGACATGTTTTATTTCATTTTTTTTTTTTTTTACAGGTTTGGTGTTTGGACTACGTCGGTTTCGAGGACTACTTAGATTACATTTTTTTTTCTACAATAAAATGGTTAATGAGGGTTGTGTTGGGGGTGCTTTATTTCAATAAAATATTTTATCTATATCTTTGTCTTTTTCTTTTCAAATTTTATTACTACCACTTTAGTAATGGCCGCTGTCTGAGTGACAACATCCATTACTAAGGCGAGGCTTAGTGTTAGCCGGTGCAGAGGCTAACACTAACCACCATTATTACCCCGGTACCCACCACCACCAGGGGTGCCGGGAAGAGCCAGGTACGATCCAGTACCCGACCATCTGTTGTGATGGTCGGGCTCTGGGGCGGCCGCAGGCTGGTATTATGAGGCTGGGAAGGGCCAAAAACAGTGGACCTTCCCACCCTTGTAATGCTAGGCTGCTGCTGCTGCTGTGTTGTATCTGGCTGGTTATAAAAGTGGGGGGGACCCCACAGCATTTTTTTTAATTATTTATTTATTTTAATTTTTTTTTTTTAAAAGACATGGGGTTCCACCCAATTTATCATAACCAGCCACATACAACACAGTGTTATTAGCCAGGGAATGGACAAAACCAGTGGCCCTTCCCACCCATGTAATGCCAGACTGCTGCGGCCTTGTATATGGCTGGTTATTAAAAATGTGGGGGACCCGTCTATTGCTAAATTTGTTAAATTAAAAAAAAAAAACGACGTGGGGGTCCCCCCCATTTTTAGAACCAGCCCGATACAACACAGCAGCAGCAGCCTAGCATTACAAGGGTGGGAAGGTCCACTGATTTTGGCCCTTCCCAGCCTCATAATACCAGCCTACGGCCGCCCCAGTACCCGACCATCACAACAGATGGTCGGATACTGGATCGTACCAAGCTCTTCCCGGCACCCCTGGTGGTGGTGGGTACCGGGGTAATAATGGGTGGTTAGTGCTAGCCTCTGCACCGGCTAACACTAAGTACCGCCTTAATAATGGATGCTGTCAATCAGCCAACTGCCATTATCTAGGCACTAATAAAGTTTAAAAAAAAACACAAAGACAATTCTTTTTTATTGAAATAAGAAATCCCCAACAAAACCCTCGTTAACCATTTTATTAAAATTTGAAAAAACTTAGATCTACGCAGTAGTCCAACGAATCGAAGATGTAGTCCAATCGGTACATCAAAATCTGCAACAACATAAAAAAACAGTTATCAATGTGAACAATACCAATACTTCTACTCACCTACACACATATATACACGCACACACAAACAAACAACCATACACAAACACACACATATATACACAACCACAACAAGATATACACACACACACATAAACACAAACACACACATATATATACACGAACTCACACATATACAAACAAAAACACACATATCCAAACACACACACACACACACACACACAGTTATACACACACATACACGAACACATATACACAAACACATATACAAACAAAAACACACATACCCAAACACACACGTATACACAAACACATATACACAAACACACCCATATATACACACAAACACACACATAAACACACACCCATATACACACATATACACAAACACACACATATACAAAAACACACACAAACATTTACACACAAAAATATACACAAATACACCCATATATACACAAACACATATACACAAACACACCCATATATACACAAACACATAAACACACACACACATATACACAAACACACATATAAAAACCAAAACAGACAAAGACACATACCCAAACACACATATATACACAAACACACACATACACAAACACGGTTTCTTTTAAATGCTGCTGGGGAACCCGCTCGATCCACTATATAAGGCTGCGCTACAGTGCAGCATTTAAAAGAAACAGGATCCTGACCTGTCCATAGAGTTTAAGGCAGCACAGAGTATTTCAGGAGATGAGCGTGCAGATTCAGTGCTGCTGTGAACTCTGCTCTTACCATTACGTAGCTCTCAGTCTGTTACCTCTCCTCCACTCCTGTCCTCCAGAACACCTTCACATGATTGGCAAGTCACCACGTAATGGTAAGAGCAGAGTTCACAGCAGCACAGAGTATTTCAGGAGATGAGCGTGCGGATCTTGTGCGGGGTGGTGACTTGCCAATCATGTGAAGGTGTTATTGAGGACAGGAGTGGAGGAGAGGTAACAGACTGAGCTACGTAATGGTAAGAGCAGAGTTCACAGCAGCACAGAATCTGCACGCTCCTCTCCTGAAATATTCTGTGCTGCTGTGAACTCTGCTCTTACCATTACGTAGCTCTCAGTCTGTTACCTCTCCTCCACTCCTGTCCTCAAGAACACCTTCACATGATTGGCAAGTCACCACCCCGCACAAGATCCGCACGCTCATCTCCTGAAATACTCTGTGCTGCTGTGAACTCTGCTCTTACCATTACGTGGTGACTTGCCAATCATGTGAAGGTGTTATTGAGGACAGGAGTGGAGGAGAGGTAACAGACTGAGAGCTACGAAATGGTAAGAGCAGAGTTCACAGCAGCACTGAATCTGCACGCTCCTCTCCTGAAATACTCTGTGCTGCTGTGAACTCTGTTCTTACCATTACGTAGCTCAGTCTGTTACATCTCCTCCACTCCTGTCCTCTATAACACGTTCACATGATTGGCAAGTCACCACCACGCACAAGATCCGCACGCTCATCTCCTGAAATACTCTGTGCTGCTGTGAACTCTGCTCTTACCATTACGTGGTGACTTGCCAATCATGTGAAGGTGTTCTTGAGGACAGGAGTGGAGGAGAGGTAACAGACTGAGAGCTACGTAATGGTAAGAGCAGAGTTCACAGCAGCACTGAATCTGCACGCTCATCTCCTGAAATACTCTGTGCTGCCTTAAACTCTGTGGACAGGTCAGGATCCTGTTTCTTTTAAATGCTGCACTGTAGCGTAGCCTTATATAGTGGATCGAGCGGGTTCCCTAGCAGCATTTAAAAGAAACAGGATCCTGACCTGTCCACAGAGTTTAAGGCAGCACAGAGTATTTCAGGAGATGAGCACGGGCAGCCGTTCGTTTTTCCGAGCCGTGCTCTCATTATGCACACGACCGTAAAAACACCCGTTATTGCGGGTCGTAATTACGACCCGCAATAACGGGCTCATAGACTTCTGTTACCCACGGGTACCTTTCCATTTTCTCACGGGAAGGTGCCCGTGCCGTTAAAAAAATAGAACATGTTCTATTTTTCTATTTTACGGGCCGTGCTGCTATAATTATAATGACAGCACGGTTCGCAAAAGCGGCCGGCTGCTCGTGGCCGGCCGGCCGTGCTCGTAATTACGAGTCGTAATTACGAGCACGGCCCGTAAAATAAAAAAATAGAACATGTTCTATCTTTTTAACGGCACGGGCACCTTCCCGTGAGAAAACGGGAAGGTACCCGTGGCTAACAGAAGTCTATGGGCCCGCTATTTCGGGTCGTAATTACGACCCGTGATAACGGGTGTTTTTATGGTCGTGTGCATGAGGCCCCGTAATGACGGGTGGCTACATGTGTGCACCCGTCATTACGGCAGCGTTGCTAGGCGACGTCAGTAAGGGTATGTGCACACACACTATTACGTCCGTAATTGACGGACGTATTTCGGCCGCAAGTACCGGACCGAACACCGTGCAGGGAGCCGGGCTCCTAGCATCATATTTATGTACGATGCTAGGAGTCCCTGCCTCTCCGTGGAACTACTGAACCGTACTGAAAACATGATTACAGTACGGGACAGTTGTCCTGCAGAGAGGCAGGGACTCCTAGCATCGTACATAAGTATGATGCTAGGAGCCCGGCTCCCTGCACTGTGTTCGGTCCGGTACTTGCGGCCGAAATACGTCCGTCAATTACGGACGTAATTAGTGTGTGTGCACATACCCTAAATAGTCACTGTCCAGGGTGCTGAAAGAGTTAACTGATCGGCAGTAACTGTTTCAGTACCCTGGACAGTGACTACCGATCACAGTACCTGTAAAAAAAAAGACGTTCATACTTACCGGGAACTCCCTGCTTCCTCCTGTCCGGTCTCCTGGCCGTTGCCTTGGTGAGGCGTCCCTCTCGACATCCGGCCCGACATTCCTTGATGACGATGCAGCCCATGTGAGCGCTGCAGCCAATCACAGGCTGCCGCGGCCTCTGCAGCCAATCACAGGCTGCAGAGGCCTCTGCAGCCAATCACAGGCTGCCGCGTCAGAAAAGGTCGGACTGGAGGAAGAAGAGGGACTCGTAACCAAGACAACGACCGGGTACGTATGAAATGCTTTTTATTTTATTTTTAATCAGCAGCCTCTTTTCTCTATCAGTGATTGATAGAGATAAGTGGCTGCCGATTTGTATAATGTTTTTGACCGGGTTCGGTCAAAACGGGTTCGGCCGAACCCGGTGAAGTTCGGATTCGCTGCGAACCGAACTTTTCCGGAAGTTCGGACCGAAACCGGGTTCAGTTGTCCCGGTTCGCTCATCTCTAGTTACAATCATAACTGGTGTGGAAATGTCAAGTCACAAAACATCTGATGGTAGACATTTTCCTTTTTCATCTTCTCCACCCGGCCCAGACCGCCATGAACGCTTCTTCCAGCTAAGACTCGTCTCTACATCTTACTGTAGGTTTCTCTTTTTTCCATAATTCTCCCTACCATCTTTGCACAAACTCCCTATCCTGGTGCCCTAACAGTGTCACCCTGCTGCAGATAATATACTGCAGAAATATTAGTAGCATACTGATAGTCCATCTGAAAATACTAGCACCACACAGATAACACTAGTGAGTGTCCTAAAAAAAAAACACCTGTGCACAACCAGTAATGCCTTTGCCAGTAATAGTGCCAAAGACATAGTGTCCCCCAAAAATAATTGTACCATGCTGATGTGGCCTGAAAAATAATTTTAGTAATAATTCTCCCCAGAGTGCCAACATTAGTTCCCTTAATAGCGATCGCTGTCCCCTCACCTCGCCCAACCCTTTCTCTCATGTTGCCAACCACGTTAAAATTGTCAGTGTGCATCAGATGGTTATTCCAATGATAGAGCCGGGGTGTTGTGCACTGACGCTTGAACAGTGGAGCTGTGGCTCCATAGCAACCGGTAAGGTTGGGACTGACTGAAGCCCCGCAATCTACTTGTCACTCATCGGTAATCAACCTGCTGACCTCCGGGGTAGAACTACAAACAAAGAGCAGGTCTCACTCTGGCGGACCCGGCCCGTGTGTTTTTTACGTAGTCGGCCATTCATCTGAATAGCCAGAATGTAATTCTGCATTTCCCCTACAGTGGTCACTGCAGGAGAAATGTATATCCAGAAGATGCTTCCTCCGATACAGGGGCGTAGCTAAAGGCTCATGGGCCCCGATGCAAAGTTCTTATTGGGCCCCACCCCCCGCAAACTTCTTATGGCCGACGGTCCGCAGCTTTCAGCTGCATCGCTGGGTCTCCTAAGTGACCCAACAATGCAGCACTAGCAGCCAGGGGCGTCACTAAGGTCTTAAAATGTCAGGGGAAATAGCCCCAATACATATGTGTCCCCCCCCCCAAAAAAAATGTATGTGTGTATATGAGACTGCATATCTATAGCACTACGACCCTATCAACTATAGATAGGATTAGATACAGTGGCTCAGTAGACAGTATCACACATGATAGGATTAGATACAGTGGCTTAGCAGACAGTATCACACATGATAGGATTAGATACAATTTTTCAGCAGACAGTATCACACATGATAGGATTAGATACAATGGCTCAGCAGACAGTATCACACATGATAGGATTAGATACAATGGCTCAGCAGACAGAATCACACATGATAGGATTAGATACAATGGCTCAGCAGACAGTATCACACATGATAGGATTAGATATAGGGCCCAGCAGATAGTATCACACATGATAGGATTAGATACAGTGGCTCAGCAGACAATATCACACATGATTGGATAAGATATAGGGCCAAGCAGACAGTATCACACATGATAGGCTTAGATACAGGACTCAGCTCGCTGACATTGCAGCTCCAGCGCTGGACCCAGGAAAGGTAAGAATAATAATTTTGCTTCTTTATGTGTTACTGATTATTTTTGTGTGTTTGTGTTTTTTTACAGGTTCGGTTGTTGGACTTCGGATTCTAGGACTTCAATGACAGCGTTTTTTTATTCTCAATAAAATGGTTAATGGGGGTTGTGTTTTTTTTATTTCAATAAAATATTTTTTCTATGTGCTTGTATCTTTTTAGCTAAAGGCTCATGGGCCCCGATGCAAAAGTTCTTATTGGGCCCCACCCCCCGCAAACTTCTTATGGCCGACGGTCCGCAGCTTTCAGCTGCATCGCTGGGTCTCCTAAGTGACCCAACAATGCAGCACTAGCAGCCAGTGGCGTCACTAAGGTCTTAAAATGTCAGGGGAAATAGCCCCAATACATATGTGTCCCCCCCCAAAAAAAATGTATGTGTGTATATGAGACTGCATATCTATAGCACTACGACCCTATCAACTATAGATAGGATTAGATACAGTGGCTCAGTAGACAGTATCACACATGATAGGATTAGATACAATGGCTCAGCAAACAGAATCACACATGATAGGATTAGATACAATGGCTCAGCAGACAGTATCACACATGATAGGATTAGATATAGGGCCCAGCAGATAGTATCACACATGATAGGATTAGATACAGTGGCTCAGCAGACAATATCACACATGATTGGATAAGATATAGGGCCAAGCAGACAGTATCACACATGATAGGCTTAGATACAGGACTCAGCTCGCTGACATTGCAGCTCCAGCGCTGGACCCAGGAAAGGTAAGAATAATAATTTTGCTTCTTTATGTGTTACTGATTATTTTTGTGTGTTTGTGTTTTTTTACAAGTTCGGTTGTTGGACTTCGGATTCTAGGACTTCAATGACAGCGTTTTTTTATTCTCAATAAAATGGTTAATGGGGGTTGTGTTTTTTTATTTCAATAAAATATTTTTTCTATGTGCTTGTATCTTTTTAAACTTTATTATCACCGCCTTAGTAATGGCCGCTGGCTGATTGGCAACCTCCATTACTAAGGCGTGGCTTAATGTTAGCAGGTGCAAAGGCCAACACTAACCCCCATTATTACCCCGGTAGCCACCGCCACCAGGGGTGCTGGGAAGATCCAGTACCCGACCACCTGTAGTGACGGGCAGGCACCGGGGCGGCCGCAGGCTGGTAGTATTAGGCTGGGGAAGGCCAAAAACAGTGGCACCTACCACCCTGGTAATGCTGCCTGCTGCTGCTGTGTTGTATCTGGCTGGTTCTGAAAATTGGGGGGGAGGACCCCACATCGTTCTTTCCAATAATTTTTTTTTTTTTTTTTTAAATGACGTGGGGTCCCCCCCATTTTTCATAACCAGCCAGATACAATAAAGCAGCAGCAGCCTAGCATCACCAGGGTGGGAAAGGCTGCTGTTTTTGGCCTTTCCCCTCCTGATAATACCAGCCTGCAGGCGCCCCAGTGGCCGACCATCACTACAGATGGTCAAGTACTGGATGGTACCCGGCTCTTCCCAGCACCCCTGGTGGCGGTGGGTACCGGGGTAATAAAGGGGGTTAGTGTTAGCCTCTGCACCGGCTAATACTAAGCCCCGCCTTAGCAATGGATGCTGTCAATCAGCGGGCGGCCATTACTAAGGCGGTAGTAAGATAGTTTCAAAAAACCCACAAAGACATAGAAAAAATATTTTATTGAAATTTAAAAAAAAACACACAACCCTCATTAACCATTTTATTGATAATAAAAAAAACCGTCATCGAAGTAGTCCTGGAATCCGACGTAGTCCAACGGCCGAACCTGTAAGAAAACACACAAAAAAACGATTAGTAACACATGTGTTAGGCTTAGATACAGGGCCCATGTGTGATACGGTCTGTGGGATCCTGTATCTAAGCCTACCACAAGGTAGGCTTAGATACAGGGTCCAGCAGACTGTAATCTTATACTGTATAAGATTACTGTGTGCTTTAGAGCCTTCTGTTAGTTTTGAGGACTCATCAGTTTAGGACAGAAATAGATTCTTTACTATGGATAGCTGCACCATGTTTAGTCGGTTTTGGTTTAATTGTTGTTTCTTCCTAGCCGGCCTATATAATCGTGGGCTGGAAAACCCTACTTTTCCTAGAAACACACATTTACTAAGTTTTACTTCATCATACACTAGGAAGGGGTTATGTGTTTTATCGTTACACCGTACTCATAAATATAATTTTATGTATTGATATATCAATGTTTTTGATAATATGAGATATTCCTGCAGCATCTGTTTAGAAATTAATCTCTATCACAATGTTTCCTTCTGAGAATGTTATCAAAGCTCTACGTAGCGATATATGCTCCCTATATGTGGGAATGTCTACTGATTTGTTATGTCTTCATTACCAAATAAAGAGTTTATAAAAAAGATTACTGTGTGCTGGGGCCCTTTATCTAAACCTACCGTGTGGTAGGCTTATATACAGGGCCCATCAGACAGGATCACACATGGGCCATGTATCTAAGCCTACCATGTGATTGGCTTAGATACAGGGCCCAGCAGACAGCATCACACAATCTGTGATCCTGTCTCATGGGCCCTCTAAGCCTGCTACATTATAGGCTTAAAGGGGTTGTCCAGTCCCTAAACATTGATGGCCTATCCTCAGGATAGGCCATCAATAGCTGATGTGTCGGGGTCCGTCTCCCGGGACCTGCCAATCAGCTGTTTTGAAGGGGCCGCAGCACTCATACGACAGCTGCTTCCCCTTCATTTCACTTACTCGCTCACACTGTCAATCGCCGACACCGATCCACAGTGTGACCGAAATGAAGTGACCGGAATGAAGGGGAAGCAGCTCTCGTACGAGTGCTGCGGCCCCTTCAAAACAGCTGATTGGCGGGTCCCGGGAGTCGGACCCCGCCAGTCAGGTTTAGCAGTCAGGGCTACTAATCTTACCTTCCTCTTCAGCCGCGGCAGAAGTTCTGTCCTCTCGATGTTGTGCGCGGCGCATAGCGCTGTGACGTCATGCGCTCACTATAGTAACTTTTTATTGATGTGGTGCGGGGGGCCGTGGGCCCCCTGGCTTCGGGGCCTGGTAGCAATTGCGACCGCTGCGACACCTATAGCTACGCCACTGCTCCGATAATAACAGCTCATCACTAGTCTGTAAGGTTGGATACCTGCCCAGCTGGTTTTAATTACCGTGATCTGTTGCCAGTATTACAGTTTCACTAGGAATGACCGCCAGCTTGCTTCTCTCTTCCCCTGGTTGAACTTGATGGACATATGTCTTTTATCAGCCATGCTAACTATGTAGCTTCATTATAATTCTTTAGTTTATTAAGCCAATGAGTGGCTGTGCTGCAAGTGATCTATAGCAGCAGTAGTTTTCCTTCTGTAGTGTACAGACAGTGGGGAAAAGCCACTGGGCAGCTTCATCATATGTTGCTAGGAGCACAGACGCTCCTGAATGTATTAGGTGTCTGTACACTACAGGAGCTAAGCATGGACATGTATACTGCTGCTATTATACACCACTAGAAACACATCCACTGATCGGCCCAATGTGTCAGGTATTTACATTGTGAAATTGGCTGCAAAAAAACACCGGTTCATTAAGTACAACCTTTCTCAATCAATTATAATGTACATCCTTCATTTCTTAAAGAATTATAACCCTTTCTGCCATTCGTCATTAGATAAGCATCTAGCCTTATTTTATAGTATCTGCCATTACTACTTCTTGGGGTCCGCTATTCCATAGTTTGACTACTCTAATTGTTAAGAACCTTTTCCTATACTGATGTCTGAAACGCCGATCCTCCACACAATAAATGTCCCCTTGTCCTTTGTAAAGTCCTTGGAAAGAATAAATCATGTTCTTTGTTTTGACTACACATACATTTAAACCCTCTCCAGCTCTACTATATCCTTTTTACAACGTGGAGGCCAAAACTCAATTCCATATTCAAGACGAGGCCTTACAAGGGATTTATAGTGGAGTAATATTACATTTGAATCACAGGTTTTTATCTCTTTTTATACCTCCTAAAATCTTATTTGCTTTTGCAGCTGCTGCAAGACATTGAGTACTGCTGCTTAGTTTACCTGTTATCAGAATACCTAAGCCCTTCTATTCTTCTTTTATCCACAGTTTTATTTAACGTATATGCATTAATACTATGTATGTATAATGAAGATGCCCAGCAGAGACCTGGCCCCTGTACAGATTCTGCAGGAATTATGCTGCTACTGACTTGCATTACAACTCCACACTTCAACCCTCCTAGGCTTCAACCAGTGCTGACCCCAACTTCACTTAGGTAAGAGGCTATAGTGTGTGTGCCCAACTATATATGTATGTATTTAGTGAGCGTGTTGTTTGTGTGTGCCTATACGTAGTGAGGGTGAATATGTGTGCATGTGTTTGTGTATGTAGTAAGCATATTTATGTCTGCATGTATTGAGCATGTACACTCATGAGACATAACATTAAAACCACCTGCTGTATATTGTGTTGTTTCCCCTGTCAAGGCATGGACTACACAAGACTTCTGAAGATGTCCTGTGGTATCTGGCATTAGGATGTCTGCAGCAGACCCATTAAGTCTTGCAAGTTGTGAGGTGGAGTCTCCATGAATCAGATTAGTTTTTCCAGAACATCCCAGAGGTGCTTGATCGGATTGACATCTAGGAAATTTGGAGGACTAGTTAACGCCATGAGTTCTTTGCAATGTTCCTCAAACCACTCCTGAACAATTTTTTAAAGTGTGGTAGGGCACAAAATCCTGCAGAAAGAGGCCCCTGCCCTTAGGGGTATATGGATGTAGCAATCTTTATCTTGACTCTGATAACTTGCTGCAGTGTGATATCACACAACTAAAGTAATTGAAAAGTTATTGAAAAAGTCAAGATAAAGCATCTTTCCACTATGTATTTAATGCGTTAAAATTCAAGATACAGTTGGCTACATCTGTACTTGGTCTGCAATAATGTTTAGGTAGGTGGCATGTGTCAAAGTAACATCCACATGAATGCCAGGACCCATGGTTTCCCAGCAGAACATTGTCCAGCACATCACACTGCTTCTGCCGACTTGACTTCTTCCCAAAGTACAATCCGGTGCCATCTCTTCCCCAGGTAAGCGATGCAGATGCACCCGGCTGTCCTCATGATGTCAAAGAAAACATGATTCATCAGACCAGGCCACTATATTCCATTACCACATGGTCCAGTTCTGATTCTCACATGCCCATTGTAGATGCTTTTGGCGGCATCAACATGTGCAGTTACGCAACCCCAAAGCTGCGATGTACTGTGTGTTCTGTCACCTTTCTATGATAGCCAGCATTAACCTATTCAGCAATTTGTGCTACTGTAGCTCTTCTGTTGAATCAGACAAGACAGGCTAAACTTCAATCCCAACATGTATTAGTTAGCCATAGGCGCACATGACCCTGTTGCCGGTTCAACCGTTGTTCTTACTTGGACCACTTTTTGTAGGTACCAACCACTGCATACCAGTAACACGCCACAAGACCTGCCGTTGTATCACCATGGCAACACCCAGGGGCGTAACTAGGAAAGACTGGGCCCCATAGCAAACTTTTGACTGGGGGCCCCCCCCCTCCCCCGGGTGTCACACAACCCCCCCCCCCTTGTAGATAGTGCCTTTTTTACAAACCCCCCTTTTGATAACGCCATACAGCCCCCCTGTAGATAACGCCATACAGCCCCCCCCCCTGTAGATATCTACAGGGGGGGGCTGTCTGGCGTTATCTACAGGGGGGGGCTGTCTGGCGTTATCTACAGGGGGGGGCTGTCTGGCGTTATCTACAGGGGGGGCTGTCTGGCGTTATCTACAGGGGGGGGCTGTCTGGCGTTATCTACAGGGGGGGGCTGTCTGGCGTTATCTACAGGGGGGGGCTGTCTGGCGTTATCTACAGGGGGGGGCTGTCTGGCGTTATCTACAGGGGGGGGCTGTCTGGCGTTATCTACAGGGGGGGGCTGTCTGGCGTTATCTACAGGGGGGGGCTGTCTGGCGTTATCTACAGGGGGGGCTGTCTGGCGTTATCTACAGGGGGGGCTGTCTGGCGTTATCTACAGGGAGTCTGTATGGCGTTATCTACAGGGAGGGGGTCTGTAGGGAACGCAATACAGCCCCCCCCCCCTGTAGGGAACGCCATACAGCGTAGCGTCCCGCCCCCCTGTAGGGAACGCCATACAGCGCCCCCCCTGTAGGGAACGCCATACAGCGCCCCCCCTGTAGGGAACGCCATACAGCGCCCCCCCTGTAGGGAACGCCATACAGCGCCCCCCCTGTAGGGAACGCCATACAGCGCCACCCCTGTAGGGAACGCCATACAGCGCCACCCCTGTAGGGAACGCCATACAGCGCCCCCCCTGTAGGGAACGCCATACAGCGCCCCCCCTGTAGGGAACGCCATACAGCGCCCCCCCTGTAGGGAACGCCATACAGCGCCCCCCCTGTAGGGAACGCCATACAGCGCCCCCCCTGTAGGGAACGCCATACAGCGCCCCCCCTGTAGGGAACGCCATACAGCGCCCCCCCCGTAGGGAACGCCATACAGCGCCCCCCCCCTGTAGGGAACGCCATACAGCGCCCCCCCCTGTAGGGAACGCCATACAGCGCCCCCCCTGTAGGGAACGCCATACAGTGCCCCCCCTGTAGGGAACGCCATACAGCGCCCCCCTGTAGGGAACGCCATACAGCGCCCCCCCCTGTAGGGAACGCCATACAGCGCCCCCCCTGTAGGGAACGCCATACAGCGCCCCCCCTGTAGGGAACGCCATACAGCACCCCCCCTGTAGGGAACGCCATACAGCACCCCCCCCTGTAGGGAACGCCATACAGCGCCCCCCCCCTGTAGGGAACGCCATACAGCGTCCCCCCTCCCAAAAAAATTTGACCCACAGTGTGTCCTAATAAAAGACATGTATCCCCTATCCACAGGATAGGGGATACATGTGTGATCGCTGGCAGCGATAAGGAGAACGGGGGACTGAAAGTCCCCTGAAGTTCTCCATGACTAACCTCTGACTTCCGGCGTCGGCGCATCTCACTAAAAAGGAAAGGAGCGCAGGTCACGCATGCGCACAAGCGGGACCGGCGCTCCATTCATTTCTCCGGAGCTGCCGACACAGACCCCGGAAGTCCGAGGTTTGTGATGGAGAACTTCAGGGGACTTTCAGTCCCCCGTTCTCCTTATCGCTGCCAGCGATCACACATGTATCCCCTGTCCTGTGGATATCCTGTGGAGAGGGGATACATGTCTTTTGTTTACTGGCAGAGCGGGGAGATACCTCCCTGCTCTGACGTAGTGTTCAGTGGCGTCCCGCTGTAGCAGCCATAGCGGCAGCTAGCGGAGCCTCCGGCCATGGTGGGGGCCCGTGCCGGCGGGCGACACGGGCCCCCTCATGCCGCGGGCCCCATAGCAGCCGCTACTGCTGCTACGGCGGTAGTTACGCCACTGGCAACACCTGTATCCCCTGCAGTTCTACTGAACTGAACTTAGATCATAATAGGACCATATGTTAATCTAAGTTCGGTCCAGTAGAACCATGGTATATCTGTGTATTGCAGTCATAAAATGGATGCTACAGTACTGCTGTAATGCGGCCATGTAAAAACTGGCCTACATTATGAGTCACATTTTGTGTGAAGCAACACCCCCACAACCAAACTCCTTTTTACCTGGGAAACATAGCCAAATCTGGGGGGGGGGGGGGGGGTGACAATCCCACTAGTCCAGCATCCATTGAAAACGGAATCAAGATGAGACTATGCCTTTAAACTCAGTAAAACGTGGTTTTCCATGATATTTATTCATTAACCCTTAATAACCCCGATAAGCCTTTTCACGGAGGTCATTAGTGGGCTTTATTCTGATGCAATAGCCTTTTCACTGCGCTGCATCAGAATAAATAAACAGAGCAGGGAGCTGAGGTAGCTGAGGGCTGGGGGCAACCTTGCTCGAACAGTTGAAATCGATATTAGTAATGATCTCACCTGTTTAACCCCTCAGATACGGATCTCAATAGCGTGCGCCGCACCTGAGTGGTTTTGGAAAGAGGGAGGGCGCTCCCTCTCATCCCACCGACACCCGGCGATAAGATCGCCGAGTGTTTGTGTCCCCAGGTCTGCCTGTAGTGAATGCCTGCTAGGTCATGCCAGAGGCATGGCCTAACAGATGCTTGTCCGTTTTACACGGATAGGCAGTAATACACTGCATCACAAAAGTATTGCAGTGTATTATAAAAGCGATCGGAGGATCGCATATTAAAGTCCCCTAGTGGGACTAGTAAAAAAGTAAAAAAAAGTTTAACAAAGTTAATAAAAAAAATGTGAAAAAAATATGAAAAACCCACTTTTCCCACTTACAAAATGCTTAACTATAAAAAAAAATAAAAGAAAGCAAAAAAGTTACACATATTTGGCATCGCCGCATCCGTAACGACCCCAACTATAAAGCTGTTACATTATTTAACCCGCACGGTGAATGCCGTAAAAAATAAAATAAAAAACAATGGAAAAATTGCTGTTTTTTGTGAATCCTGACTTTAAAAAAATGTGATAAAAAGTGATCAAAAAGTCGCATCTACTCCAAAATGGTGCTATTAAAATATACAACTTGTCCCGCAAAAAACAAGACCTTATGCAGCTATGTTGACACAAAAATTAAAATAGTTATAGCTCTGATATGACGATGAATGTGACGATGGAAAAACAAAAAAAATTGCTTGGTCATTAGGGCCCAGAATGCAAGCAGGGGAAGAGGTTAAGGATGTCTTCAGACTTTGTAATGAATTTGTTTTGCAAGTTGAATACTTGCTGAGCAATACATTTAAATGGTTGGTGGTGGCATCACTCTCCTGAAGAAGGGCTGGCCACCAACTTTTTTGTGCACTGCATTTCACAGGAAAAGATAGCCATCCGTCCACAGTACTCCATGGTTGCTACATGGAAAATATGCAGTGTGACTCAATGCATTCCTAGGGGACTTGGCCAATAGTTATCTAGTCTTCTAGTGGCTATGCTGGCAATGCCACGAAAACTGGACCTTGAGAAGTTCTCAACCGTTGGGTGCTGAACTAATATAAATACTCAGTTTTACTAATTATCTGTGAAAAGCTGTTATTTACTTTACTGCAGCTCTTTTAGCATAATGAAGCTGTTATTTACTTTACTGCAGCTCTTTTAGCATAATGAAGCTAATGGTTTTAATTCCAGTAAGTGCATCTTAATTAAAGGTTCATTCTGATTAGGTTGGTAATTAATACATATAATGAGGCAAAGCTAGTTACATAAAACACTGCATAATTAAAATCTTATAATGAATTACCAAAAAGAGTACAGAAAACTGCTTGAAACATTGAAGTCAATATATATATATATATATATATATATATATATATATATATATATATATATATATATATATATATATATTTCTTACAATAGTTGTCTGCGTCCTAATAAAAAGGATAGTTCAACATGTTAAGTGCCGAAATGAACATGAGGCTTCCACCATACATTGGGGTGTATATATCACAAGTGGTAGTGGATGTAAACTATTACTAGAGAATGCAGATCTTCAGTAAAGTAATCAGTGAATGTAGAAGACATTGTTTGCTTGAAAATAATAAATCCACATTTACCAGTGATTTTAAACCCTCTCTAGTGTTTAATAACTGGGGTTGGGGGTAGTTAATTTTAATGTTTTTATTTATTGCAGAAAGTCAAAGAGTGAGTATGGCAATAAATGTAGAAAGAAGTAGAGCCGCACTCACCCAACTCTGACGTTTTCATATGCTTTATCGCTCAATGAGAAGTGGGGGGAGACGGAGATATGCACAAGTTCACAGCCAACAGCTGTTTCGCGTAGACACGCTTTCTCAAGCCTTCCGTCAAAGAGTGAGTATGACATTTTGACATGAATAAAGTGGCATTCATTCTAGCAAACCTTTTAATTATCTTTTTTTTTTTTGTTTAAGTTTCTCTGTACAAGTAATCAAACAAACTTATTAATTATCAAAATGCAATGCAATTAATAACAACCCACCCACAACCACCTCCGACACTGAGGGAGAATAAAAGCAATCAAAAACAACAACAAAAAAGGAAAACTCTTAACATCATGTTCTACAATTGATTGAATCTAGCCACTGTCTCCATGTACATTGAAGCTCTGCTAGTTTCCCCCTTGATATCAAAATTGTTTTTTTCATAGGTTATAATTTGTATCACCACTTTTTCCCAATATTGCAATATTGGGGTGTTTTCACAGAGCCACATTCCCATTAATTTACTAACAAACAGGGATCTAAATATTGCTAACCTACAGTTCACAGTTGTTTTTAAAGCGAGGGAATCCCCCACTGTATAAATTTCGGGGTCCAGCGGAATATTGATTTTATATACGGTGACCAAACATTTCATCTGATCTATCCAGTAACCTCTTAGTGAAGGACAGCGCCAAAATATGTGAATGGTATCCGTCTCAATCACCACATCTCTTACATGCTCCTTTCTAATCGGGGTATATTCTATTGTCTCCTTGGAATCAAACAAAGTTGATTATTATTAACAAATTTTGTCACTCTATGCGAACCGCTGGACGAAGAAGGGTTCTGAGATTTAATAATTTAGTTCCACTGTTCATATGAAATTTAACCTACAACCTGTTTCCATTTGGCTTTATCAGAAAAAAACTGTACTATACTCTAAATTCCTAATCAACACCTTTGTTATATAAATATGTGTAACAAATTCCTTATTCCTCGATATAAGATTAATCCTTTTAAAATTTCTCAATAAAATCTAGTTTTAAATTATCTGTGTTTAATATAGCATGCTTTATTTGTATATACCAATAAAAAACAATTCTGAGAAATATTAAATCCTTTCTTCAAACTTTTAAAATCTTTAAAATTTCCATTTGTAAAAAAAAGTGACTCATACTATTTAAGTCCAGCTCCATCCAGATGTGATCATGTTAAATTTTTTGTATTTCTGACATAAGTCCATATAAGAGTGAATGATAGAGGACCACAACATCCTCCAAACTCCTGCAATTTTTTTTGCCAGGTTTAGAAAATAATACATCCCAAAAAAACCTCAATTTTAAGATTCTGTTTCCAACAGTTCTATAAAGTTAAAAATGTTTTTTGTTTTTTTTACCAACCGCCAAAAAAAGTACTTTGGATACCATTTAAAACATTTCAGCTAAGAAGTCAAGAGGTACAATCGAATATCGGAAGATACAACTTATCCTTTTCTTTTTCCAAGGATAAATGCTCCTGTTTTATCCTGGGGGGGGGGGGGTTATTTTTGGTAATTGGTTTTCATTGGTGATTGCTTATAATGTTTTAAATATTTTATTACCATCATCCTAATTAATAAAATTCTACCTAAAAAAGAAAGCTTAGCCCAGACCTTACAATTCTCACAAAATCTTTCAATACACATATGTCACGTACTCTCTGCCTGCGGCTCCCTCGGTCTCCAGGGCATCGAGAGTTACTCGCTCGTGCATCGCCCGGCCTGGCAGACTGAGGCAGTCTGCAGCCAATAGGAGCTGAGGATCGTCAGGCCAATCAAAGCCTGGCTGATGTTCCTGAGCTCCCGCCCTCTCCTTATTTAGTTCAGCCTGGGATAGTTGGCCTTTGTC
Organism: Rhinoderma darwinii; assembly: GCF_050947455.1. Classification (NCBI taxonomy): domain Eukaryota; kingdom Metazoa; phylum Chordata; class Amphibia; order Anura; family Rhinodermatidae; genus Rhinoderma; species Rhinoderma darwinii. The sequence goes on from NC_134689.1 coordinate 340,427,678, forward strand.
TGTAATTAGAGTTTCCTTGACTAGTGCTTTCCCTTGTTTCAGACTCCCCTGAGCGACTTGCTTTTTGACTTCTTGTGACCTGACCTCGGCTGGACTCCTGACTTTTTTTTGCTTTCTGACTTTTGTTTTTTCCGCACTCTCCCGGTTTGACCCTGCCTGACTTTGCCTTTTGTGCCCGGACTTTTCTGCGGCGTAATTGCCCTACCTCTCCCTCCGTGTACTTCCCAGATGACTCTTTGTTATTTCGTACTGTCTCTGTCTTATCTGTTTGTCAGTTTCACTTGTACCAGTATAGGGAATGCCGCCCATTTGACCGCCGTCGTTTAGGTCGGGTCGTACAAGTAGGTAGGGACAGAGGTTTGGGAAGAACAGGGACCTCACTGTTTACTGTGTATTTGTTCATGACAGCATAATTATATTTAGTTGTCTAAATTCTATTAACAGAACAGATACAACTACAGTGAAGAATTTAAAATGACCTTTTAAATCTAATATTTTTAGGTAGATACCTGGTAGGCTTTGTACCTTAGGTGGGAACCTGCGCTGCATATACACCCAGAACTGGGACTAAACCTACATATTCTTGGGGATGGTAGGAACCAGCAATAAACTGATAAAAATCACCCAGGGCAGAATGGGAGGAATGCAAGATCAAAAATTGTAGGCAGTCACTAACCCACATATATGAATCACATAAACAACACAAAAGTTTGAACAGCACATTCCAACAAAATGAAAGAAAACATATATATATATATGTATACAGGTGCAAGAACGCCTGTGACTGCAAATTTATACAGCACACAAAAAATGTCGACAGCACACTGCGAACATTAATGCCACCTAAGCCACTAATTATAAATAAATATGTATTACTGCTAAATCTACTTAAAATAGGGAGGTTCTTAGCGCACATTTTGATCAAATTCTGTGGGACCACCTCCACGACAAGGCGACCTCTGAGGTGGGAACCTACGTTGCACATACACCCGGAACTGGGACTAAACCTATATATTCTTGGGGATGGTAGGAACCAGCATTAAAATCACCCAAGGCAGAATGGGAGGAGTGCAAGATCAAAAACTGGAGGCAGTCCCTAACCCCCAGATATGAAACACATAAACCACACAAGAGTTTGAACAGCACATTCCAGCAAAATGAAACAAAACGTGTATAGAGGTGCAACAACGCCTGTAACTTCAAATTTATACAGCACACAAAAAACAGCGACAGCACACTGCAAACACCAATGTAGCACTGACGCTACAGTAGCACTGACGCTGCGCCAAAAAGAGTGCTGTTCCTGCTACTTTATCTGCTGTCTTTGAGTGGTTTAAGTATTATGAATTTGGTTATATGGTCTTGATAATTTAGTCTAAATCTGTAGCCACCATCTGGCTGTGACTGGAAGTCAAATAAATCTACTTGACATATAGAATATAGTTCTTAAAAGTGTATCGGCTTAACAACTATATTCTTATTCTTTTATTTTTGCTTCTGCTGGCAGGGCTCACAAAGTTTTAGGGAGGTTTGGACAGCTCCAAAATTACATTTTGGTACCTATTCAAAAGGTGTTTCATCAATCGCTCTCATCCGGCGTGGCCAGTTGTAGTATGGGTGTCGTTTTAGACATTTAAAGTGTTCCTCATCATAGACAAAATACTTAATAGTAGTGGATTTTTTAATAGGAGTAATTAACCTGCTGGTTACATTTACAGCCAGCACATCATAGCATTTTAAAAACTTTTCACTTTACTAATTAACTGTAAGTATTTGTCTTCGTCCATCAACACAGAAATGAACCGGGAATGTTCAAAATCTTCTTTGTTGAAATGATTAATAGACTTAGGAAGGTGCACTGATTCTTCCGTCCAAACAATTTTTTTTAATAATAATTTCTTTGATGATCCGCTTGGTCTCAGAAAGTGTGAGCTCAGGTGTGCAAAGCTAACCGTAGCGAGGTGAGTTAAAGAGACTCTGTCACCACATTATAAGTGCCCTATCTCCTACATAAGGAGATGGGCGCTGTAATGTAGGTGACAGTAATGCTTTTTATTTAAAAAAACAATCTTTTTTCACAACGTTAGGAGCGATTTTAGTTTATGCTAATGAGCTTTCTTAATGCCCAAGTGGGCGTACTTTTACTTTCGACCAAGTGGGCGTTGTACAGAGGAGTGCATGACGCTGACCAATCGGCATCATGCACTCCTCTCCATTCATTTACACTGCACTAGCGATATAGATATATCGCTATGTGCAGCCACATACACAAGCCCTAACATTACTACAGTGTCCTCATAATGAATACACATGAAATCCAGCCTGGACGTCATGTGTACTCAGAATCCTGACACTTCTGACTCTTTTTTTGTGAGATTCCGGCAAGTGAAACCAAATCTCGTTTAGCTCCATGATCTCGCGAGATTTCGTATCCGTTGCTGGAATCTCACAAAAAAGAGTCAGAATTGTCAGGATTCTGAGTACACATGACGTCCAGATGTATGATGTATGGCGTTATCTACAGGGGGGCTGTATGGCATTATCTACAGGGGGGCTGTATGGCATTATCTACAGGGGGGCTATATGGCGTTATCTACAGAGGGGGCTGTATGGCGTTATCTACAGGGGGGCTGTATGGCATTATCTACAGTGGGGGTTGTATGGCGTTATCTACAGGGGGGGCTGTAAAAAAGGCACTTTCTACAAGGGGGGATTGTGTGACACCCAGGGGAGGGGGGGCCCCAGTCAAAAGTTTGCTATGGGGCCCAGTCTTTCCTAGTTACGCCCCTGGCAGGTAGCAGATAGTTTCCTGCTCTGCCATAGTATTCAATTGTATCTGCGTTCTGAGGACGCAGTTACAATTGAATATGGCAGTTGCTGGGTGTAACGTCTATGGCCGGGGGTCGTCGTTCAGACTTACCCCTTCACGGCCCCGACCATGGACATCTCTCTTCATGGCGTCAGCTCCCTCCAGGGAGACGCCGGCACTCACTTCCGGGTCCTCGGACTGATTCCCGCAGGGCACGCGCGCCCGCGCGTGCATGGTCTTAAAGGGCCAGTACGCGTCCAGCTGTCACCCATCAATTATTAGCCCAAATGGCTGCTGAACTATAAAAAGGGGCTCTGCCCACTTGTTCCTTGCCTGAGCGTTGTTGTATACCTAAGTTTGTCTTGCAAAATGGTCTCCCAGTGTTTTCCAGTTCCCAGTGTTACCTGTTCCTGCTGCCTGTAACCTGTATCCTGTGTCTTCCGCTGCATCTGCTGAGCTACCTGCTGAGAAAGTCAAGTCGTGCCTTCCGCTGCACCCACGGTGCCACCTGCTGTGAAAGTCAAGTCCTGCTTCCGCTACCGTCTACATTGCCTCAGGTACCCGTTCCGAACTATAGACATTGTTTTGTACCTTGTTGGCCAGCTGCTACCCCACTACACGGGTACAGCCCAGTGCGTCCACACCCCGCGTCGTGACACTGGGACACGTCCGGGACAGTAAATGGCCGGGACTGTCTCTGTAGATTCAGGACAGTCCGAGCAAATACTGGTGCCAACTATGCCTCAGGTATAATCTTCTCCCAGGTATCCTCTCTCCTTCCTCTACCCCTCCCCATGTATAATTTCTCCCCTCCCTTCAGATATCATCTCTTTTGCCCCAATTATTATCCCCTAGTATAATGCCTCCTGCAGTGTCATCGCTCTCCATTATTATCTCCGTCCCACTCTAGCATAGTTTCCCTCCCCACCCAATACCCAATCTCCCTGCCCCCATTATCATCTAACTCTACCCCCCATAGAATGCAGATATCTTACCCACCTCTGTATTAGTTCTTCTTAACACTGCAGCATAAGATTGTGTTACTGGCAGCTCTACGAGGGCTCTTATCTCCTGTGCTGTGTAACCAGAGGGAGAAGACAGGTTTATTGTCACATTTTACACAGCACAGGAGATAAGAGCCATTGTTGTAGAGCTGATGCTAGTGATACAATCCTATGCTGCAGTGTTAAAGAGGCTCTGTCACCAGATTATCAAATCCCTATCTACTATTGAATGTGATGGGCGCAGCAATGTAGATAACAGCAAAGTTTATTTTTTTTTAAAAACAATCATTTTTGCCCAAGTTATGAGCAATTTTATATTTATGCAAATGAGCTTTTCAATGGACAACTGGGCGTGTTTTCTCGTATTTCCAACTGGGCGTGTATTGCGTTTTTACCAACTGGGCGTGTATAGTGCTTTTACCAACTGGGCGTTGTGAATAGAAGTGTATGACGCTGACGAATCAGCATCATACACTTCTCATCTTTCCCACCCAGCTTCTTTCACTGCAGAAGTACAATGTGACGTCACCCACAGGTCCTTCAACCTTGTCGTCGGACAAAGAAGATACATCGGCTCCAGGCATCCAAAAGGTTAATATGGTCGTCTAAAGGGAGTTTTATGGCGCCATAAAACTGACCAGGGGCGTAACTAGGAAAGACGGGGCCCCATAGCAAACTCTTGACCGGGGCCCCCCCGGGTGCCACAAGCAGCCCCCCTTATAAATAGTGCCCCCTGTAGAATGTGCCATACAGCCCCCTGTAGACAGTGCTATATAGCCCCACCTATAGACAGTGTCACTCCCTAATTCTAGATAGCGCCCCCACCTCCTCCTTGTAAATAGTGCCATAGAGCCCCCACTGTATATAGCGCTACACAGCTCCTACTGTATATAGTGCCACACAGCGCCCATCCCTTGTACATAGTGCCACACAGCCCCCCTTAGTAGAAAGTGCAGCACAGCCCCCCCTTCAGTAGAAAGTGCCACACTTATCCCCCTGTAGATAGAGCCACAACCCTCCCCCTTGTAAATAGTGCCATACAGTTCCCCCATGTGTATAGTGCCGCACAGCTCCCCCTTGTGTATAGTGCCACACAGCTCCCCATGGTGTATAGTGCCACACAGGCAATGGCACATCCCAGAAAGTTGTATCAGCCAGGGAAATGTCACTCAAACATGGAAAGGTGGGTTTGGAGGCAGGACTATGTGACTCTTCAGGATAGTGGCACTGCCCCATGACCCTCCAATGAGTAATTAGCATATAGTGTGCACCGTTTTAAAAGTGGATTTTAAGGATTTTGCTGCATCTGAAAAAACCATACAAGGGAATGTTTGGAAATATTGTCAGGTCATGTATTATCGCATGGTGGAGATTCAAGGGGTTAAAACTACCTGACAGATTCCCATTAAAAATACAATGAATTGAGAACAATTCCATCTGCCCTGCAATTTTGTTATTATAAATATGTCCTATATAACTACAGATCCAGAACCAAGCTCAGTACATATATACAGCACTAGAACCAAGCTCAGTACATAACTACAGCACCAGAACCAACCTCATTACATATATACACAGCACCAAAACCAATCTCATATGTATATACAGCACCAGAACCAAGCTCAGTACTTACATACAGAATCAGAACTAAGATCGGTACATATATACAACACCAGAACAAATACAGCTCAATTTAGTGCAAGCCCTGCCATATAGGTTTGTACGGTGTAAAACTACAGCTCCCAGCATAACCCGAACAATGGTGAGGCTATGCTGGGAGATGCTGTTTCACAAAAAAAAATCATACCACTCATCAGCTCACTGCAGATCATACAGTGACTACAATACTGATTAGAGGCAGAATAAACATTTACATTAAGTGACTCACCGGCGACGTCTCAGATTCCAGTTCTTTTCTTCTCCCTCTGGTCCAGACATCTATGATGGATTTCTACCGGCCATGACCCATTTCTGCAGTTTTACACTCAGATGTCTTCAGCTTCTCACTTCATGATGTCATCACGCTGCTAGCCAATCAACGTCATTGTAAGGCGATGAATGGTCGGGAACATGCCTGGCAATTCAGCGCTAATGTATGTATTTGGCTGTCGCTAGCACCGGGGCCCCCTCTGGTGCTAGCGACGCATTCAGGCATGAGACGGCCTGTGTCGCCCGGCCCATACATGTTGGAGGCTCAGCGGTGCGGGCCCCATAGTAGCGGCGCTACTACTATAGCAGCCATAATGGCTGCTAGCAGCACCACCGGGCATATAGGGGGGCGTCGGCTGGCGGCACGAGCCCCCTCAAGCCGCGGGCCCCGTAGCGGCCGCTACCGCGGTAGTTACGCCACTGGGACTGAGGTTCCTTCAAGTTTTGCCTTGCACGTTCCCAACATATAGGAGCTACATTTGCAGTTCCCTGCACAGCAGGTGAATAGCAGCACAACCCCCACAAGTCCTTGAATATAGCCAGGTAGGAAGACTCTTTTAATTGCTCCATACTCTAAGCACGATTCATCTGGCCTTGACACTGGGTTATCTAACATCTATAGGTAAGCCTAGAAGCATGCTGTGTTTCAATTAGCTTTTTTCATTTTCACACCTTCTCTTTCTGACTGTCTCGTTACAGTTTTATATTAGTCCAAGAACTCAAACCACAATGTAGATTTGCATATTTTGAACATTTACTTCCAATGTTGTTTTCATAAGGAACATGGTTGACTTTAAGTGTCAGGATAAATGAAAAATTTAAGGAATTATTTTACGCTCTGACCTTTACTTTCTCATAGAAGGTCTGCTAATTGCTGTCAGACCTTTCACTTCTAGTTTTAAATACAAAGATCTTTGAATACCATGATTGTAGAAATTGTAGCCTATTTCCAGTCATACTATATGGACAAAAGTATTAGGACATTTACACATTACACCTGCAGGAGCTTTTATGAAATCCCATTCTAAATCCATAGTCATTAATATAGAGTTGATCCCCGCTTTGCAGTTAAAACAGCTTCCACTCTTCTGAGAAGGCTTTCAACAAGATTTTGGAGTGTGTCTGTGGGAATTTTTGCCAAATTATCCAAAAGCGCATTTGTTTGGTAAGATGATGCTGGACGAGGGAGCCTGGCTTGCAATCTCCATTCTAGTTCATTTCAACTGTATTCGATGGGGTTAAAGTCAGGCCAGTCAAGTTCTTCCACACCAAACTCACTCAACCATCCCTTTATGGACCTTGCTTTGTGCACTGGGGCACAGTCATGCTGGAACTGAAATGGGGCTTCCCCAAACTGTTCCCACAAAGTTGGTAGCATACAATTGTCCAAAATGTCATGGTATGCTAAAGTATTGAGATTTCTCTTCACTGGAACTAAGGGGCCTAGGCCAACCCCTGAAAAACAAACCCCATAGCATTATCCCTCCTCCACCAAATTTTACAGTTGGCACAATGCAGTCAGGCAGGTAATAATCTCTTGGCATTCGCCAATCCAGATTCGTCCATCAGACTACCAGATACAGAATAGTGATTCGTCACTCCACAGAACATGTTTCCACTGCTCCAGAGTCCAGTGGCCTAGTGATGTTAGGCTTTAATGCAGCTGTATTGAAACTCCCAGAGCACAGTTTTTGTGCGGATGTTAATTCCAGAGGAGGTTTGTAGCTCTGCAGTTATTGAGTCAGCAGAGCGTTGGCGACTTTTATGCACTATGCGCCTCAGCACTCGGCGACCGCTCTGTAACTTTATGTGGTCTGACACTTCGTGGCTGAGTTAGGCCCCATGTACACAACAGTATTTTCAACTATGCAGAAATACTGTCTGTAAATACGGATCAGTAGGCATCCGTATTTCATCCATATATACTGATCCTTACAAAGAGAGGGAGGTTGCAAATTATGTCATCAACATGTTGCCTAGCAATGCATCAGTAAATAAGGACGGTTTACGGATACACATAAGTAGCTGTCCGTATTTACTGAAGCTCCCATAGACTTCTATGGGAGAGTCCTTGCCGTAATTACTGACGAGATTAGGACAGGTTCTATAATTTTTTCAGCACGGACACCCATCAGTACTGAAAGGTGTCTGTGGCCAATAGAAATTAATGGGTCAGCAATTACTATCCGTAATTACTGATGAAAAATACTGTTGTGTGCATGGGGCCTGTGGTTCCTGAACGCTTCCACTTTGTAATAATACCACTCACAGATGATCGAGGTATATCTAGGAGGGAAGAAATTTCACGAACTGACTTGTTACAATGGTGGTATCCTTTTACATCCACTGTAATGATGGGGGTAGGGAAACGGACAAGTGAGCCCTAATCTACCCGCCACTCTGTCCCTGCCTACTTGCAACGACCCGCCCTAGGCGACGGGGTAAAACTGGGCGGTGGTCCCTACGCTCAGTAAGTGCACGAGACAAACAGACAAGGGTACACAAAGCTAAGGGAAATGGGGCAATTGCCCACGGCAACACCGTGAGCAACAAGAGTGGTGAACGAGCCGAGTCAAACCAGGAGTGAACGAGGTACCAAACGCAGAGCAGGAGAGTAGTCAGTAAGCCAGGGTCAGTATGGAGCAGGATCAAATAGTTAGAAGCTGTAGCTGGGCCAGGAAACCACACGAGAAGACTCACAAGCAAAGGAGGAACAGGAAAGGCAGGTATAAATAGACAGAGGGCGGGAGCTAGCTCCGTCTGGCCAGGCTGCGATAGGCTCTCCCGCTCCTAAGCCTGCCATCCTGAGTGGTGGAAGATGGAGTCAGTCTCAGAGACATAGACTCAGGTGGAGACTGATTACCTATGGGCGTATACACAGAAGTTGTGCCTGGCAGATCCTTTACAGTACCCCCCTTTTATGAGGGGCCACCGGACCCTTTCTAAGTGGACCTGGTTTATTGGGGAAACGAAGGTGGAACTTCCTGACCAATACCCCAGTGTGAACATCCCGGGCGGGTACCCAAGTCCTCTCCTCAGGCCCGTATCCTCTCCAATGGACCAGGTACAGGAGGGAGCCTTGGACCATCTTGCTGTCCACAATCTTGGCCACCTCGAATTACACCCCCTCAGGGGTGAGAACGGGAACAGGAGGTTTCCTCGAGGGAGCCAAGGACGGGGAGCAGCATTTAAGGAGGGAGGCATGAAACACGTCGTGTATTCGAAAAGATGGGGGCAACTCCAGTCGGAAGGAGACAGGATTGAGGACTTCAATTACCTTATACGGCCCAATAAACCGGGGAGCAAACTTCTTGGACGGGACCTTAAGGCGCAAGTTCCTAGACGATAACCACACCAGATCCCCGACCATAAACAAGGGGTTAGCAGAACGTCTTCTATCAGCCTGAGTATTTTGTACGCTCTGGCACGCCTCTAGGTTCTTCTGAACCTGGGCCCAGACTGTGCACAGTTCCCGATGAACGACCTCTACCTCGGGATTGTTGGAACTACCAGGTGAAACGGAGGAGAACCGTGGATTAAACCCAAAATTACAGAAAAAGGGGGAGACCCCTGACGAGTTACTGACCCGGTTATTAAGGGAAAATTCGGCGAGGGGAATGAATGAGACCCAATCATATTGACAGTCAGAGATAAAACACCTTAAATATTGTTCTAGAGATTGATTAGTCCTCTCAGTTAGGCCATTAGTTTCAGGATGGAAGGCAGAGGAGAAGGACAGATCAATCTCCAACTTTTTACAGAAGGCTCTCCAAAACAATAAAACAAATTGTACCCCTCTGTCCGAAACAATATTGACAGGGACCCCATGGAGAAGCAGGATGTGTTTGACAAACAAGGTTGTTAACGTCTTGGCATTGGGTAGTTTCTTGAGGGGCACAAAGTGGCACATTTTACTGAAGCGGTCTACTACAACCCACACCACCAACTTGCCTTGAGATGGAGGCAAATCGGTGATAAAATCCATGGAGATATGGGTCCAAGGTCTCTGGGGAATGGGCAAAGAACGTAGTAAGCTCGCTGGTCGGGACCTGGGAGTCTTGGACCTAGCACAAACCTCACAAGCGGCGATGTAGGCCTTAACGTCTTTAGGCAACCCAGGCCACCAATAGTTTCTGGCAATGAGGTGTTTGGTACCCAGGACGCCTGGATGACCAGATAGTGCGGAGTCTTGATTTTCCCTAAGTACCCTTAGCCGGAATTGCAGAGGAACAAACAGCTTGTCCTCAGGAAGGTTCCCGTGAGCTGAACCTTCATCAGCCGCAATTTCAGAGACTAAATCAGAATCAATAGAAGAAATGATTATACCAGGAGGCAAAATACAAGCAGGATCTTCCTCCGAAGGAGGGCTGGCCATGAAGCTACGTGACAGTGCATCGGCCTTAATATTTTTAGACCCAGCCCTATAGGTAACCAAAAAGTTGAATCTGGTAAAAAATAGCGCCCATCGAGCTTGTCTCGGGTTTAGCCTACGGGCAGATTCTAGGAAAACCAGATTCTTGTGGCCGGTAAGGACCGTTACCTGGTGCCTAGCCCCTCTTCAAATGCCCATTTAATGGCTAAGAGTTTGCGGTTGCCAATATCATAGTTACTCTCAGTGGGCGAAAACTTCCTGGAGAAGTAGGCACAGGGACGGAGATGGGTGAGGGACCTGGTACCCTGGGACAACCACCTCGAAAAGACTCACAAGCAAAGGAGGAACAGGAAAGGCAGGTATAAATAGACAGAGGGCGGGAGCTAGCTCCGTCTGGCCAGGCTGCGATAGGCTCTCCCGCTCCTAAGCCTGCCATCCTGAGTGGTGGAAGATGGAGTCAGTCTCAGAGACATAGACTCAGGTGCAGACTGATTACCTATGGGCGTATACACAGAAGTTGTGCCTGGCAGATCCTTTACATCCACGATGGAATTCAGTGATCTCTTTAGAACTACCCATTCTTTCACAAATGTATTTAAAGGTAGACTGCATGACTAGGTGCTGGTTTTTATACACCTGTGTCAATGAGACTGAATGAAACTCCTGAATTCTATGATTAAGTCCTCATGCCCACTTCAGTTTTTTTTTGTCAGGGTGCTATCCATTGTTTTAACCGATAGCACCCTGACACATCCGTGCGGCCATTCCATCAAAAATATGACAGGTCCTACTCCCGCCCGTTTTTGACGGAACAGTCTCGGCCTTTTCATTGATTTGGTCCGTGAAACAACGGTCTGCACACGGAAGCCATCCGTGTGTGGCCCGTGTTTGACGGAACCATCATTAGCGGCCATACAACAGCCGACGGAAGTGTGCATGCAGCCTATAAAAGAAGCAGGTTATGACTATAGTAGTTACATATACAGTACTGGATTAACATCATTAACAGTATAATGCCCACCATAGCTGTCCCAGACAGTATAATGCCCCCATACAGTATAATGCCCCCTCAGCAGCTACCATATGAGCCCCCTCCCATACCCAGTATATTGCCCCCATATGTATGTACCTAATAGAAATTTAAAAACATAAGTACTTATCTATCCTCGTTCCCACAATGGGTGGAGGAGATCCTTTGCCTCCTCTGCACTGTGCTGTGAGTGACTTGGCACAGAGAGGCGCGATGTAGTGACATCATCATACCTGTCTGTGCCAAGTCACTCACAGCACAGTGCAGAGGAGGAAAAGGATCTCCTCCACCCGTCGTGGGAACGGGGATAGATAAGTATGCGTGGAGCTGGTACAGTGAATGCTGGAGCAAGGCTCCAGCATTGAGCACCAACTGAATCTGCGTCCTGCGGACGCAGATTCAGTTAAAAGTGGCACCAGCACAGTCGGCGCTGTGTGGCAACGGGGGCCCAATGGGTGCCCCAGGCTTAGGGGCCCCCGTTGCAGTTGCGACCCCTTTAGTTATGCCACTTACTGGGATACTGATCTGCTCCTGACAAGACTATCCATATATAGACAGTGATGTAAGGGACTTTCCCAGTGACGGAGTCCCGGTGCAGAGCCGCTTCTAGTGCTCTACCTGGGACTCCACCTTCCATCACAGTCCTGTGATGCCATGATGATGGCAGCATCAGTACTTGGCGGCCGAGTGGGCCCCCCAAGGGTCCCGGCACTTGCCCGGGTACACCGGGTGCTGACACCGGCCCTGCAAACTGCAACAAAACCCAAATTGCGGGATTTAGTGCGGAATTTACGCTTTTCATTCCAGTCTATGGCCCAAACACGCAGCATCTCCGCTCAAAATATGCAGCATAAATTGACGGCCACACCGCAGAACTTGTTCAACATGTTACTGCCTGTGGGAACATACCCTTACAGGAAGCCTGCATGAAGGAAAAGAGAGCTATAGGCTGCTGGAAGGTCAGGAAGTTGCCACAAGAAATACTACAAAAGTCACACTGCTATGTATAATAAAGGAAGCTGTGTATACTAAACATCCAGCCAGTATCTGTGATTTAATGTGAATCATTTTATGCATTTCTGTGACTAAAAAAATCTGTTCCATACATCTGCATGGGACAATTTAATGGGACAGTTGTAGACATTTCTGCAACAAATTTGTTGCATGTGAACAGCTTCCTTTCACAAATCCATATTAAAGTCCAGCTTCTTGAAGCCACCATAAAGGGTAGCCGAATGCTTACAATTTCTAGGATACATACACACCGCCCCACAATTAACCCCAGAAAAAAACCCTCGTAAACACATACAGTTGGATCCAGAATTATTTGGACAGTGACACAAGTTTTGGCATTTTAGCGGTTTACCCAAAAATATTGAATATAGTTATATAATCAATATGGGCTTAAAGTGCAGACTCCAGCTTTAATTTGAGGTTATTCACATCCTAATTTGAGGAAGGGTTTAGGAATTACAGCTCTTTTATATGTAGCTGCCTCTTTTTCAAGGGACCAAAGGCAATTTGGCAATTATCCCCAAAGCTATTTATTGGGCTGCATGGGCTATTCCCTCATTAATCCATCATCAATTAAGCAAGTAAAAGGTCTGGAGTTGATTCCAGGTGTGGCATTTGCATTTGGAGGCTGTTGCTGTGAACCCACAACATGAGGTCAAAGGAGCTCTCAACGCAAATGAAACAGACCATCGTTAGGCTGAAAAAAAATTAAGAAATCCATCAGAGAGATAGCACAAATCTTAGGAGTGGCCAAGTCATCAGTATGGTATATTCTTGAAGAAAAAAAAAGAGCGCACTGATAATCTGGTGAACTCCAGAAGGCCTGGATATCCCCGGAAGACAACAGTGGTGGATGATCGCAGAATCCTTTCCACGGTGAAGAAAAACCCCTTCACAACATCTACCCAAGTGAACAACACCCTCCTGGAAGTAGGTGTATCAGTATCGAAGTCTACCATAAAGAGAAGACTTCATGAGAGCAAATAAGGTTCACCACAAGGTGCAAACCATTAATCAGCCTCAAAAATAGAAATGCCAGATTAGATTTTGCCAAATAACATCTAAAGAAGCCAGCCCAGTTCCTTGGACAGATGAAACTAAGATCAACCTGTACCAGAATGATGGGAGGAAGAAAGTATGGTGAAGGCTTGGAACGGCTCATGATCAAAGGACACCATATGCTCCGTAAAATAGTGTGACGGCATGGGCATGCATGGCTGCCAAAGGCACTGGGTCACTAGTGTTTATTGATGATGTGACTGAAGACAGAAGCAGCTGGATGAGTTCTGAAGTGTTCAGGGATATACTTTCTGCTCAGATTCAACCAAATGCAGCAAGGTTGATTAGACGTCGCTTCACAGTACAGATGGACAATGACCCAAAACATACTGTGAAAGCAACCCAGGAGTTTTTTAAGCAAAGAAGTGGAATATTCTGCAATGGCCAAGTCAATTACCAGATCTCAACACGATCGAGCATGCATTTCACTTGCTTAAAGAGGCTCTGTCACCACATTATAAGTGCCCTATCTCTTACATAAGGAGATGGGCGCTATAATGTAGGTGACAGCAGTGTTTTATATTTAGAAAAACAATCTATTTTTACCACGTTAGGAGCGATTTTAGCTTTATGCTACTTCGTTTCTTAATGCCCAAGTGGACGTGTTTTTACTTTAGACCATGTGGGCGTTGTACAGAGGAGTGTATGACGCTGACCAATCAGCGTCATGCACTTCTCCCCATTCATTTAGTAAGCGCATAGCCACACTGCGTTGTTCACTATGTGCTGACTTATACTGACATATTAACGTTACTGAAGTGTTTAGACAGTGAATAGACATTCCTTCCTGCCAGGACGGGATGTCTATTCACAATCTCGGCACTTCAGTAACGTTTCTGTGGTACTTACAGCAGAGCAAAGCGTAATCTCGCTGTAACCTGTCATTTACAGCGTGATCTCGCGAGATTACGCTTGCTCTGCTGTAACTACCACAGAAACGTTAACGAAGTGTCGGGATTATGAATAGACATCCCGTCCTGGCTGAAAGGAATGTCTATTCACGGTCTAAACACTTCAGTAACGTTAATATGTCAGTATAAGACAGCACATAGTGAACAACGCAGTGTCACTATGCGCTGACTAAATGAATGGAGAGAAGTGCATGACGCTGATTGGTCAGCATCATACACTCTCTGTACAACGTCCACTTGGTCTAAAGTAAAAACACGCCCACTTGGGCATTAAGAAAGTAATTAGCATAAAGCTAAATTCGCTCCTAACGTTGTAAAAATAGATAGTTTTTCTAAATAAAAAGCACTGCTGTCACCTACATTATAACACCCATCTCCTTATGTAGGAGATAGAGCACTTATAATGTGGTGACAGAGTCTCTTTAAGACAAAACTTAAGGCAGAAAGACCCACAAGCAACAACTGAAGACAGCTGCAGTAATGGCCTGGCAAAGCATCACAAAGGAGGAAACCCAGCGTTTGGTGATGTCCATGGGTTCCAGACTTCAGGCAGTCATTGCCTGCAAAGGATTCTCTACAAAGTATTAAAAATAAACATTTTATTTCTGGTAATGTTAATTTGTCCAATTACTTTTGAGCCCCTGAAATGAGGAGGCTGGGTAGAAAAATGGTTGCAATTCCTAAACGTTTCACAGGATATTTTTGTTCAACCCCTTGAATTAAACCTGAAAGTCTACGCTTCAATTGCATTTCAGTTGTTTAATTTCAAATCCAATGTGGTGGCATGCAGAGCCCAAATCATGAAGATTGTGTCACTATCCAATTAATTCTGGACCTAACTGTAAAAAAAAAATCTCGATTTTTGCCGCAGTGGTTGTCATGGCTTATTGAAAGAAACAGTTCTAGAAAAATGTTGCAAGTTCTTCTTTTTTGAGAAATCACATCACTTTACCACATGTAAAAAGCGCAATTGTTTTTCCTACATTCACTTTTCAAAGCCGTGGATAGGAATGCCATGAGAACTGCCTGGTTTCTAGCTGCTTTGTGTCAATTAATTTTTTTTACATCTTGTCACTACAAAGTCACATGGTGTTTTGATAAATGACCACGGCCAAATTACACAAAAATCAGTATGTGTGAATGTATCCCTATCATTCTTTGTTGTTTTGCCCATTTACAAAGGCCAATTACCATTACAGTCGCATAATTATTTCAGATCTGAGAAATAATTGCTATTTGTAAATGGACCTTCAATTTAGCTTGGAATCAATGAGATGAAAATTCAGACAGGAGATCCATTATAGAAGTATTTAGTTATCTCACTAAATGGAAACCACACATATTACGCGTTACTATAAAATTAATTACGGACATGCTGTGAAATAAAGAAGACACCTGGAAAAGGAATTATCCATGATTATGTTTTAGAAACTCTGAGGTTGAATGGAGCCGTAATACACTCGTGTGCATAAATCCTTCTTGGAATGCTCACATCACTATTACAACCTCCGAATATGGAACTGCTATTCAAGCAACCATCTAATATATAAATCCCTGATATAGCCTATTAAATTCACAAATGGTAATCTTATGCTTTAAAGTGGATGTCTCATGAAGACAACCTCATTTCAGAAAGCAGCAGGAAGGCTTTTCTCACTCCTGGCAATCAGCTGGTATCCCCAGGAGTAGCAGCCACCATCTACACATTTCCCATGCAGCGGCCGCCTCAGGAAAAATGTAGCATTACATGCTAGCCGTTCCATATAAATAGTCGTTCATGTAATAAAAGGACGAACCGGATCCACTAGAGCAGAAATCGCCCTTGCAGAGCAGATCTCTATCCTGGCACATAGAGGGTGTTTCAAGTGGGGGACACACCTCCATGACATCCATATGCCCTAATAGGGCATATGGACAGGGGTCATCCTGATAGGACAACCCATTAATGAGTTGCAGGCCAAACTTGTATTTTTTCTAAAATCTCAAGTGAATACATGACCCTGGGATTGTAGAGACCATTCAGTTAAAGACTAAGCCACCTTTTATCCACTCCTCCTAACTTTTCCTCCCTCCCTTTATGGCCACTAATACCCAACCCTGCGTTTTCCCCTCCCATAAAACACAGACAACTTTGGTTTGGATAAATCTTGGCCACAGCAGCCATTTTATTAACAAACATAAATAACAATAACCATATCAGCATATAAATTGAACATGGAAAGGAGGTCTTTGGAGCTACAAAAATCTGGCCCACAACCATTTTCCCATCTGCATATTTTTTGTCCCCAGCCGTCTCCCACCAGCTCAGGGGCACTCTTATAACTGCAGTTGGCTGTCCTTAAATGCCACCACTCCCTGGGACACCACCCAGCAGGAGGCCAAATTGAGCCAGACCAATTCCATCCAACACCCCCCTCCTCGTTCTCTTCTACCATTATTTTTCTTAACCCCTTCACTACCTACACCCCTGGTCATGCTGGCCTCCCCTAAGTCCTTTGGCCTATGTTCGGCCTGTCCTTTACAGTCAGATAAGACTTTGCAGATAGTGGTTCTTGTTTTCTGCTATTATTAACATTTAGATTTTGTGCTATGATTATTAGGATCTTCCGATTGTACAGTACTGAAGTACATAAATACACATACATGGACAAGCAGGTCATGAGGAAATAGCTAATGGGTGCCATAATTTTCTACTCGGTAAGAGGGTAAAAGGACCCATTAAGTTTTGATTCCTCTCCCTTTGCTAAAGAGACTCATTAGAGCTTAAGCTTCATTTAACTTTATTATTAGATGAGCAATTTCTATTAATACTCCAGAGGGGTCACATTGAGGTAGAACAAATATTTGTAACAGTATGTAAAATGCAATGATTGTCCTGCCGAATAAATGGCAATCTTGGTACAACATAGAACCAAAATTATCAAGACTAATGTGGTGATTCATATTGTAGGTGCATTATGGGTAAAATTATAATATGGTACATATTGGACAAAATATGAGTTCAGAATACCAAATCATGTTTCAATTTGTAATTAGAAAAAAACACACTCAAATAGAATATTTCATTATTACAGACAGCAAAAGTGGTTGTTTGGCTGAATTTTACCAGAAACACTGGCATTTTTTGGCCATGACCTGTGACTGATAGTCACTTGGATGGTGCCAAGCCGTAATATCAGTCCCAGCCATAGACAAGAGCATCAGTGTTTTTTTGAAGCAAGCAGCCATGTTTTTTCTGATCTCATAAAAGCCCTTTAATTTTCTTAAACTGTGATTGATTCATTTGGAACAGAGAAACCTCTGATCTCAGCTGTTAAACCCTTAACAGAGGTAGGAGGCTGCTGATTCGCTACCATTGCAACCGACGGCCTAAAAAAGGCCTCCAGGATTGCCATAAGTATATGCCTATTAGGCCATCAGTGTAAAGCCTTATTCAGATTGCCGTGTTTGGTCCGTGAAATGCGGACCGTGTGTCAGCTGTATTTCCCGGACTGACCACAGTTCAAGGAGCCGGGCTCCTAGCATTATAGTTATCTATGATGCTAGGAGTCCCTGTGTCCTCGCAGGGATTATGTCCCACACTGAAAACATCATTCAGTAGCATAGCTAGCAAGAGGGCGGTGGCCCCCGGGCCCACTGAGATGGTGGGGCCCAGGACTGTGTCCCAGTTTCAACGGCATCTGCATCCTCAGGACACAGATACAGTTGAATTCAATGCTGGAGCACGGAGGCAGAGGCGGATTTCTGCCACACGTCGTGGTAACAGGGTTAGGTAAATATTTATTTTAATATATTTTATTAGGCACTATAATGTGTGGGGCAGCTAAGGGGACATTATACTGGGTATGGGCGCCGCAATAGGGAAGTTTACACTATTTGGACAGCTTTGGAGGCATTATACTGTATAGGGCATCTATGTGGGCATTATATTGTATGAGGGCAGTTATGGGGTCATTATACTGTATGAGGGCAGCTATGGGGCATTATACTATGTGGGGATAGCTATGGGGGCATTATACTATGTGGGGGCAGCTATGGGGGCATTATGCTGTATGGACAGCTATGGAGGCATTAAACTGTATGGGGCAGCTATGAGTGTGTTATACTCTATGAGGGCAGTTATGGGGGCATTATACTATGTTGGGGTAGCTATGAATATTATACTATGTGGGGGCAGCTATGGAGGCATTGTACAAGGTGTGGGGGCAGCTTTGGGGCCATTATACTGTGTGGGGGCAGCTATGGGGGTATTATACTGTATGTGGGCAACTATGGGGTGTTATACTGTATGTGGGCAGCTATGAGGCATTATACTGTGTGAGAGGCACTATATGGGCATTATATTGTGTGAGAGGCACTATATCTGCATTATATTGTGTGAGGCACTATATGGGCATTATACTGTGTGGGGACAGCTATAGAGACATTATACTGTGTGGGGACCAGCTATAGCATCATTATACTGTGTGGGCCAGCTATAGGGGCATTATACTGTGTGGGCACAGCTATAGGGGCATTATTCTGTGTGGGGAGGCACTATAGGGGTATTATACTGTGTGGGGCTGCTATAAGGGCATTATACTGTGTTGGGGCCACAAATGGGTCATTATACTATGTGGGGGGCACTAAGGGTTCATTATACTATGTGAGGGCAGCTATGGGAGCATAATTCTGTGTGGGGGCAACCATAGGGGCATTATCCTGTGTGGGGGCAGCTATGGGGCATTATACTATGTTGGGGTAGCTATGAGGGCATTATATTGTTTGGGGGCATTATACTGTATGGGGCAGATATGGGGGCATTATACTATGTGGGGTAGCTACGGGGCACTATACTATGTGGGGGCAGCTATGGGGGCATTATACTGTATCGGGGGAGCTATGGGGGCATTATACTGTATGGGGCAACTATGGGGGCATTATACTGTATGGTGCAGCTATGGGGGCATTTTGCTGTATGTGGGAAGCTGGTTTTTAAAATGGGGTCATTTATCTGTGTGTTTTGTTTTTTGTTTTTTCTTCAGGCAGCTCAATGTCTCTAAATCCATGATATAGGGCCTAGAATTTATTAAATTGTGCCCTGAAAGCCAAAGGGTGCTGCCACTTTTTGGCCCAGCCACACGTCTAATAAGCAGATTGGGGCAACAATAGGAGTATTTTTGAAAACAGGAGAAACAGGGTAATAGATTTTGGGGTGTGTTTCTTCATTCTCATGTTCGCTTTACAAAGACATCGGTCTTCAAAGTGATACTTTTATGAAAAAAGTGACTTTTTTCTTCTTAACCTGCTATGTATTAAATTTAGCAAAAAACTGTGGGGTCAAAATACTCACTACACCCCTAGATAAATACCTTAAGGGGTCTAGTTTTCTAAATGGGGTAATTTATGGGGAGTTTCTATCGTTCTGGCAGCTCAAAGCCTATCCAAATGTACAGTGGGGCCTAAAACATTTTCAAGCAAAATATGAGTCCTGAAAGCCTCCGGGTGCTCCCTTCCTTTTGGGCTCTGCCGTGTGTCCAGGCAACGCATTAGGGACAAAATGGGGGTATTTTTTTAAAACAGGAGCAACAGGGTGATAGATTTTGGGGTGTGTTTCTACATTCTCATGTTCGATTTATAAAGAAATCTGTCTTTAAGACACATTTGTGAAACAATTGTAATTATATTTTTTTACGCCTGCATGTATTAATTCTTACAAAAAAACTGTGGGGTCAAAATACTTACAACACCCCTTAATAAATACCCAAAATAGAGTAAAGAGATGGAAATATATATTTAATAAAAAAATGTGTACAGTATATATGTACATATATGACATATTGCAGTTAAAAATAAGAAAGAATTATAATTTTTACAACATTTCTTACATTTTTCAATTTTTTTAATTCATTTCTGCAAATCGTATCAGTCTACTTTTACCAATAAAATAAAGCACAACATGTGATGAAAAAAACAATGTCAGATTTACTTGGATATTAAAAACTTTCGCAGAGTTATTCTCTGATAAAGTCAGACATACCAGATTTGATAAATCTGGCTTGGTCATTAAGGTTTAAACAAGCTTGGTCATCAAGGGGTTAATACTATACGTGCATAATCATAATAATAATAATAATAATAATAATAATAATAATAAGGATAACATCTAATAGTAGTAAAAAATATATATATTTTATTGAAAAATGAAAAAATCGGAATAAGATAAAAATGTGGAGGACACACTGTGGCAGACCTATGAGCAGGAAAAATGTTTGTAGTTAGAAATGTCAATAGCAATTCAAAGAGTGGTAGCCTCAAATAAGTTTTCACTATAAATATATCTATATCCATTTTTCACGGATCCGATTCACCCACTAAAGTGAATGGGTCTGTGAAGACTATCGGGTGCCACTCGGATGCCGTGAAAAACGGCCCGAGTGGCCCAACGGTCGTGTGCATGAGGCATTAGTGTAAACCGTTTAACTAGGTGAAACTTAAAACTTCCAAACAGATATAAAACTGGTCACGCTGAACTGGTAAACTGTATCCTCACAAATCCTACTAAAAGGTATGTCTCCGTGCTTTCGCCTCAGAAAACTTCTCAATCATGCTCAGAATATCAAGCTTTCTGGCCCTCTCATTTTCAACACTTAGTAGGGCAACACATTAAAAACAAAGTACACATATTTGGTATCGCCGCGTTCGTAACGACCCAAACTATAAAACTATAATGTTATTTTTCCCGCACGATGAACACCCCCAAAAAAAAACAATAAAAGACTACCCCAGAATCGCTGTTTTTTGGTCACCACCCCTCCCAAAATAGAGAATACAAAGTGATCAAAAAGCTGCATGTACGCCAAAATAGTACCGATAAAAACTACAACCCGTCCCGCAAAAAACAAGATCTTACACACCTTTTTTGACTAAAAAATAAAAAAGTTACGGCTCTCAGAATGTGGTGACACAGAAAATAAATTATTTTATAAAAAAAAAGTAATTTTATTGCGCAAATGCTGCAAAACGTAAAAAAAACTATATACATATGGTATCGCCGTAATCGTACCGACCCGCAAAATAAAGTAAAACTGTCATTTATAGCACACGGTGAATGCTGCAAAAAACAAACTAAAAAACATTGTCAGAATAGCTTGTTTTTTGTCACCCTGTTTGCAAAAAAATGGAATAAAAAGTGATCAAAAAAATCACATGTACCCCAAAATGGTACCAATGAAAACTACAGATTGTCCCGCAAAAAATAAGGGCATGCCCCCACGTGGCGGATTTCCTCCGCAACTGTCCGCATCAATGCCGCACCTAATCCGGGTTGCGGATTACGGCTGCGGATCTGCCCAAAATGTGCAGTAAATTGATGCGGACTAGCTGCTGCGGACTGCGGAAAAAGTGCTTCCCTTCTCTCTATCAGTGCAGGATAGAGAGAAGGGACAGCACTTTCCCTAGTGAAAGTAAACTAATTTCATACTTACCGGCCGTTGTCTTGGTGACGCGTCCCTCTTTCGGCAGCCAGCCCGACCTCCCTGGATGACGCAGCAGTCCATGTGACCGCTGCAGCCTGTGATTGGCTGCAGCCGTCACTTAGACTGAAACGTCATCCTGGGAAGCCGGACTGGAGACAGAAGCAGGGAGTTCTCGGTAAGTATGAACTTCTATTTTTTTACAGGTTGCTGTATATTGGGATCGGTAGTCACTGTCCAGGGGGCAGAAACAGTTACTGCCGATCGCTTAACTCTTTCAGCACCCTGGACAGTGACTATTTACTGACGTCTCCTAGCAACGCTCCCGTAATTGCGGGAGCCCCATTGACTTCCTCAGTCTGGCTGTAGACCTAGAAATACATAGGTCCAGCCAGAATGAAGAAATGTCATGTCAAAAAAGCAAGACGCATCCGCACCACACATAACATGTGCATGACAGCTGCGGACTTCATTGCGGAATTTAGAATCTCCATTGAAGTCAATGGAGAAATTCCGCCATGAGTCCGCAACCAGTCCGCCACTGGTCCGCAACAGACAGAGCATGCTGCGGACACCAAATTCCGCTCCGCAGCCTATGCTCCGCAGCAGAATTTTACGCATCGTCTAAACGAACACTTCTAAATAGAAGTAGAAGTCAATGGAGAAACGGCTCCGCTGCGGATTAACGCTGCGGAGTGTCCGCAGCGGAATTCTAGTGAAATTCCGCCACATGTGAACCCATCCTAAGCCCTAACACGGCTCCGGTGGTGAAAAAATAAAAAAGTTCTGGCTCTCAGAATATGGCGATGCAAAATGGGCAGAGTGTTCCAAAATCGGATAAGATCGGGCGCCATTTATCAGTGCGACATCGGCCACATAGCTATGAATTATTATTTATTTACTGCATTATTATACCCTCTTATTATGCACTGATGTACCCCGCACAGCCTACATATGCCCCCACATTATAAACTGAAATACCAGCAAAACCCCAAACAAAACTACTACCAAGCAAAATCTGCACTCCAAAAGCAAAATGGCGTCCCTCCCTTCTGAGCCCTGCAGCTTGCCCAAACAGCAGTTTGCGCCCACATATATGGCATCGCCATACCCGAGAGATCCCGCTTAACGTTTTATGAGGTATTTGTCTTCAGTGGCACAAATGGGCACGACATATTATGCACTAAAATGGCATATCAGTGGAAAATTGCAATATTCACACCATCCGCTGTGCATTAACCCCATTGCACTTAATAGCACGTCATGGTGCGGGGGTTGATGTATGGAGCGGGCTCACATGTTGAGCTCGCTCCATACGCTGCGGATGTCAGCTGTGTATTACAGCTGACACCCGGGACTAACGGACAGGAACAGCGATCGTGCAGTTACAGAAGCCTGTAAAAATAACAATATATTGCAATACATTAGTATTGAAGTATATTGTACCAGCGATCCAAATGTCCCTAAGGGGACTAATAAAATTTGTAGAAGAATTAAAGTTATTAGTAGTGAGAAAGAAAAAAGTTTAAAGTTAAAAAAAAACTTTTCCGATTTTTCTTCTAAAGTAATGTAAAAAAATAAACAAAATTGGTATTGCTACGTCCGTAAAAGGCCGAACCATTACAATATACCATTATTTAACTCGCACGGTGAACACCGTAAAAAACTTAAATAATTTAAACCGCCAAAATCGCAGTTTTTTTTTTTTGTCACTTTAGCTCTCAAAAAAAAAATGAAATACAACTTTTTACGTACCAAAAAATGGTACCAATACAAACTACAGCTCGTCCCGCCAAAAATAAGACCTCCCACTGCTCAATCAACCGAAAAATTAAAAAGTTACGGCTCTCAGAATGTGGTGAAACAAAACAATTTTTACTTTAACAATTAGATTTTTCTTTGTAAAAGTAATATAATATAAAAAAAATTATATAAATTTGGTATCGCCGTAATTGTATTGAGCCACAGAATAAAGTAAAGTTTTCATTTTTACCGCACGGCGAAAGTTGTTAAAAAGAAAACCCCAAAAAATGGAATCAGATTTTTTTCCTATATCAGCCCGCAAATAATTTTTTTTCAGCTTCCCAGTACATTTTATGGCACTTTAAATGGTGTCAATAGAAACTACAGCTCCTCCCGCAAGAAATAAGCCCTCACACCACTATTGACAGAAAAAGAAAAAAGTTATGGCTCTAAGAACGTGGGGAGTGAAAAACGAAAATAAGAAAGCAAAAAATGGATCAGTCCTGAGAGGGTTAATTCATTTCTAAAAAAAAAAAATGTATGACCACGTGGGGTATTTCCATACTTGGGAGAAATTGCTTTACAAAAATTTTTGTTTTTTTCTCCTTTATCCCTTGTGAAAATTAGAAAATGCTCACTATACCCCTAGACAAATTCCTTGAGGGATGTTTCCAAAATGGGGTCACTTTGGGGGTTTCCACTGTTTTGGTCCCTCCAGGGCGTTGCAAACGCGACATGGCACCGGAAACCATTCCAGCAAAATCTGTGCTCCAAAATCCAAATGGCGCTCCTTCCCTTCTGAGCCCTATTGTGGGCCCAATCAGCAGTTTATTACCACATATGGGGTATTGCTGTAATCGGGAGACATTGCTTTACAAATTTTGGGGTGCATTTTCTTCGTTATTCCTTTTAAATATTAAAAATGTATATGTTTTTTCAGAAAAACAGTAGATTTTCAGTTTTGCAGACTAATTCCAATATATTTAGCGAAAAACCTGTGTGGTCAAAATGCTAACTATACCCCTAGATACATTCCTTGAGAGGTGTAGTTTCCAAAATGGGGTAACTTTTGGGGTGTTTCCATTGTTTTGGCACCACAAGAGCTCTTCAAACCTGACAAGGTGCCTAAAATATATTCTAAAAAAAAAGGAGGCCCAAAATCCACTGGGTGCTCCTTTGATTCTGAGGCCTGTGTTTCAGTCCATTAGCACACTAGGGCCACATGTGAGATATTTCTAAAAACTACAGAATCTAGGCAATAAAATATTGAGTTGCATTTCTCTGGTAAAACCTTCTGTGTTGCAATAAAAAATGTATTAGAAATGAATTTCGGCAAAAAAAATTAAATGTGGAAATTTCACCTCTACATTGCTTTAATTCCTGTGAAATGCCTAAAGGGTTAAAAAAAAAACCTTTGTGAATGCTGATTCGAATACCTTGTGGGTGCAGTTTTCAAAATAGGGTGACTTCTGGGGATTTTCTAATATATAAGGCCCTCAAAGCCACTTCAGAACTGAACTGGTCCCTGAAAAAATGGCCTCTTGAAATTTTCTTTAAAATATGAGAAATTGCTGCTAAAGTTCCAAGCCTTGTAATGTCCTAGAAAAAGAAAGAACATTCAAAAAATGATGCAAACATAAAGTAGACATATGGAAAATGTTAACTAGTAACTATTTTGTGTGGTATTACTATCTGTTTTACAAGCAGATACGTTTACATTTAGAAAAATGCAAATTTTTGCACATTTTTTCTAAATTTTGGTGTTTTTCAGAAATAAATACTAAAATTATCGACCAAATTTTTTCAATAACATAAAGTACAACATGTCACGAGAAAACAAACTCAGAATAGCTTGGATAGGTAAAAGCATTCCGATGTTATTACCACATAAAGTAACACATGTCCGATTTGAAAAAATCGGCTGTGTCATGAAGGCCAAAACAGGCTGGGTCCGGAAGCAGTTAACAACTGACCAGGAAAATCATTGAATAAGTCATCCTGGTAGAAGTCTTGCAATTTTGTTGCTTCTTTGAAGACTTCATCATCAGATTCTCTGAATCTGAAAGTGTTGCTGGTTGCAGAATGTTGAACCTCTGTAGAACAATATTCATGGCAGAAAACCGGTTTTGCAGCTGGTTTATAGCAATATCCAAACATTGGTAAAATTGGTAAAATACTGTTGTTTAGAATCTTTCTTCTGGGTCCTGTAATCTTTCATTCAAACAGCTCATCAAAGTGTCGCTTCACTTTCTTCACTCTTTTATTTACAAGTTTTCCTTGGATGCCCCATATTTCTGCTAGGTTTCTACTGTCCTTTTTGACTCCTCATAATTATTTCTAAAGTTGCTGAGCACTTGGGTAGCATTATATACCAGTTTGGTTGCAGTAGAAAGATCCATGTCTTTTGACTGCAACATTTTAGAAACTGAATTTACATTTTCTAAAACTTTGGCTTGCAGGACAACGGAAATAAAATGGAAGGATTTCACTTTTGTCTTAAATGCGCTAGCCTCATCTCTCTCTCTTTTGGCTTGGTAGAAATAATAATAATTTTAGACAAAGCCTGTAAAATATCCTGAAACCTAAACCTTAGAGCTAGCACTGAATCAAATCCAGAGGCCCATCTTGTTGGGCAAAGTTGTTTTACAGTTATGGAGGATTCAGAGTTAAAGGAGGCTAAAAATGCCCATCTCTTCACACGGTCACCAAAGAATGTATATAAAGACGTAAACGGTGTCAGAAAAAATTAGCAGTTTCAGATATATTTAGAACTTCATCCTGCAAAACTAAAATGAGGTTATGGGCAGCGCAATGTATATAAAGAGCATTCTTTTCTTTGATGAGAATGCGAGCCTGAACACCTGTGTTAATGCCACTCATGGTGGCAGCTCCATTATAGACCTGGTGTAATGGTGGGGGGGGTAGGGAAACGGACAAGTGAGCCCTAATCTACCCGCCACTCTGTCCCTGCCTACTTGCAACGACCCGCCCTAGGCGACGGGGTACAACTGGGCGGCGGTCCCTGCGCTCAGTAAGTGCATGACAAACACGACAAACAAACAAGGGAATACAAGCAAGGGAAATGGGCAGTTGCTCGCGGAAACACCGTGAGCAACAGAGTAGTGAACGAGCCGAGTCAAGCCAGGAGAGTGCGAGGTACAAAGCGAAAAGCAGAAGAGTAGTCGGTAAGCCGGGGTCTGTATGGAGCAGGATCAAAAAGTAGCAGGAGCTGTAGCTGGGCCAGGAAACCTCAAGGAAAGAATTCACAAGCACAGATGGACAGGAAGAGCAGGCTTAAATAGACCGAGGGCGGGAGCTAGCTGAGTCTGGCCAGGTTGCGATAGGCTCTCCCACTCCTAAGCCTGCCAGCCTGAGTGGAGGAAGCTGGTGTCTGTCTCAGGGATGTACACTCAGGTGTTGACTGATTAATTCTGGGAATTAACCCCGAAGCAGTGCCTGGCAGATCCTTTACAGTACCCCCCCTTTTATGAGGGGCCACCGGACCCTTTCTAAGTGGACCTGGCTTACTGGGGAAACGCAGGTGGAACCTCCTGACCAATACCCCAGCGTGAACATCCCGGGCGGGTACCCAAGTCCTCTCCTCAGGCCCGTATCCTCTCCAATGGACCAGGTACTGGAGGGAGCCTTGGACCATCTTGCTGTCCACGATCCTGGCCACCTCAAATTCCACCCCCTCAGGGGTGAGGACGGGAACAGGAGGTTTCCTCGAGGGGGCCAAGGACGGGGAGCAGCGTTTCAGGAGGGAGGCATGAAACACGTTGTGTATACGAAAAGACGGGGGTAACTCCAGCCGGAAAGAGACAGGACTGAGGACCTCAATGACCTTATACGGCCCAATAAACCGGGGAGCAAACTTTTTGGACGGAACCTTGAGACGCAAGTTCCTGGATGACAACCACACCAGATCCCCGACCACAAACAGGGGGTTAGCAGAACGTCTTCTATCGGCCTGAGCCTTCTGTATGCTCTGGGACGCCTCTAGGTTCTTCTGAACCTGGGCCCAGACTGTGCACAGATCCCGATGAACGACCTCCACCTCGGGATTGTTGGAACAACCAGGTGAAACGGAGGAGAACCGTGGATTAAACCCAAAATTACAGAAAAAGGGAGAGACCCCTGACGAGTTACTGACCCGGTTATTAAGGGAAAATTCGGCGAGGGGAATGAAAGAAACCCAATCAGATTGACAGTCAGATACAAAACATCTTAAGTATTGTTCTAGAGACTGATTAGTCCTCTCCGTTTGGCCATTGGTTTCAGGATGGAAAGCAGAGGAGAAGGACAGATCAATCCCCAACTTATTACAGAAGGCTCTCCAAAACAATGAAACAAATTGTACCCCTCTGTCAGAAACAATATTGACGGGGACCCCATGGAGACGCAGGATGTGTTTGATAAACAAGGTAGCCAACGTCTTGGCGTTGGGTAGTTTCTTGAGGGGCACAAAGTGGCACATTTTACTGAAGCGGTCTACCACCACCCACACCACCGACTTGCCTTGGGATGGAGGCAAATCGGTGATAAAATCCATGGAGATATGTGTCCAAGGTCTCTGGGGAATGGGCAACGAACGCAGTAAGCCCGCTGGTCGGGACCTGGGAGTCTTGGACCTGGCACAAACCTCACAGGCGGCGACGTAGGCCTTAACGTCTTTAGGCAAACCAGGCCACCAATAATTTCTGGTAATGAGGTGTTTGGTACCCAGGATGCCTGGATGGCCAGATAGTGCGGAGTCGTGATTTTCCCTAAGTACCCTTAGCCGGAATTGCAGGGGAACAAACAGCTTGTTCTCAGGAAGGTTCCCAGGAGCTGAACCTTGATCAGCAGCAATTTCAGAGACTAAATCGGACTCGATAGAGGAAATGACTATACCTGGAGGCAAAATACAAACAGGATCTTCCTCCGAAGGAGGGCTGGCCATGAAGCTACGCGACAGTGCATCCGCCTTAATATTTTTAGACCCGGCCCTATAGGTAACCAAAAAATTGAATCTGGTAAAAAACAACGCCCATCGAGCTTGTCTCGGGTTTAGCCTCCGGGCAGATTCTAGGAAAACCAGATTCTTGTGGTCGGTAAGGACCGTTACCTGGTGCCTAGCCCCCTCCAGGAAGTGGCGCCACTCTTCAAATGCCCATTTAATGGCTAAAAGTTCGCGGTTGCCAATATCATAGTTACACTCCGTGGGCGAAAACTTCCTAGAAAAGTAAGCACAGGGGCGGAGATGGGTGAGGGAGCTGGTACCCTGGGACAAGACGGCCCCCACTCCCACCTCGGACGCGTCAACCTCCACAATAAATGGCTCCCTTTGGTTGGGCTGAACCAGCACGGGGGCCGAGATAAAGCACTTCTTGAGGGTCTCAAAAGCCTGGACGGCCTCAGGGGGCCAATGGAGGACATCAGCACCCTTGCGAGTGAGGTCCGTAAGAGGCTTAGCGACGACCGAGAAGTTAGCAATAAATCTCCTGTAATAGTTAGCGAACCCCAAAAAACACTGTAGCGCTTTCAGGGAGGCAGGTTGGACCCATTCAGCCACAGCCTGAACCTTGGCAGGGTCCATGCGGAATTCATGAGGAGTGAGGATTTGACCTAAAAATGGTATCTCCTGTACCCCAAATACACATTTTTCGATTTTGGCAAACAGTTTGTTTTCTCGAAGGACCTGGAGCACTTTCCTGACATGCTCTATGTGGGAGGACCAGTCCCTGGAAAACACCAATATGTCATCAAGGTACACTACAAGAAATATCCCCAGGTAATTTCTCAAAATCTCATTTATGAAGTTCTGGAAGACCGCAGGGGCATTGCACAACCCAAAGGGCATGACGAGGTATTCGAAATGGCCTTCGGGCGTGTTAAACGCAGTCTTCCACTCATCCCCCTCTTTGATGCGAATAAGGTTATACGCCCCCCGTAGATCCAATTTAGAGAACCATTGGGCCCCCTGAACCTGATTAAAGAGATCAGGAATCAAAGGAAGGGGATACTGGTTCCTTACCGTGACCTTATTCAGGCCACGGTAGTCAATGCATGGCCTAAGACCCCCATCCTTCTTCCCTACGAAGAAGAAGCCAGCACCTACCGGAGAAGAAGAGGGACGAATGTAACCCTTGGCCAGGGATTCCTGGATATACTCCCTCATGGCTTCACGTTCGGGACAAGAAAGGTTAAATATCCTACCCTTAGGAAGCTTAGCTCCTGGTACCAATTCGATAGCGCAATCGTATTCTCTATGAGGCGGTAATACTTCGGAGGCCTCTTTAGAGAAAACATCAGCGAAGTCCTGAACAAACTCGGGTAGCGTATTCACCTCCTTAGGGGGAGAAATAGAATTAACAGAAAAACATGACGTACAACATTCATTACCCCATTTGGTTAGCTCCCCAGTATTCCAGTCAAACGTAGGATTATGCAACTGCAACCAGGGAAGACCTAGAACCAAATCGTACGATAATCCCTGCATCAATAGTACAGAGCATTGCTCCAAATGCATGGAGCCAACAAGGAGTTCAAAAACAGGGGTATGCTGTGTAAAATAACCATTAGCAAGAGGAGTGGAGTCGATACCCACTACCGGAACAGGTTTAGGCAAATCAATCAGAGGCATAGCGAGAGACATAGCAAATTCCACAGACATGATATTAGTAGAGGACCCTGAATCCACGAAGGCACTGCCGGTAGCAGACCTACCACCAAAAGAGACCTGAAAGGGAAGCAATATCTTAGTACGTTTCATATTTACGGGAAATACCTGTGCGCCCAAGTGACCTCCCCGATGATCACTTAGACGCGGGAGCTCTCTGACAGCATTCTTACGCTTGGGACAGTTGTTTACTTGATGCTTGACATCCCCACAGTAGAAGCAGAGACCATTCTTCCTGCGGAATTCTCTACGTTGTTGAGGGGACACGGAGGCCCCGAGTTGCATAGGTATTTCTGAGTCTTTAGGGGAGAAACGAAGCAACGGGACTTCGGGAGGCATCATGGGGGAGTCGGAGGAAAAAACACATAAACGTTCACGTTGTCGTTCCCTGAGACGTCGGTCAAGTCGTACCACTAACGCCATAACCTGGTCTAAGGAGTCAGAAGAGGGATAACTAACTAGCAGGTCTTTCAGGGCATTCGACAGACCCAACCTAAACTGGCACCTTAAGGCAGGGTCATTCCACCGAGAAGCTACGCACCACTTCCTAAAGTCAGAGCAATACTCCTCAACAGGTCTCTTACCCTGACGTAAGGTCACCAGCTGACTCTCGGCAAAGGCAGTTCTGTCAGTCTCGTCATAAATGAGTCCGAGGGCAGAAAAGAAACAATCAACGGAGGAAAGTTCAGGGGCGCCAGGAGCCAAGGAGAAGGCCCACTCTTGGGGCCCTTCCTGGAGCCGGGACATAATTATACCCACCCGCTGGCTCTCAGAACCTGAGGAGTGAGGCTTTAAGCGAAAGTAAAGCCTACAACTCTCCCGAAAGGAGAGAAAAGCCCTCCGGTCACCTGAGAACCGGTCGGGCAACTTGGGGTGGGGTTCAAGGGGTGCGGTGAGGGGAACTACCAAGGTAGCATCAGGCTGGTTGACCCTCTGAGCCAGGGCCTGGACCTGTAGGGAGAGACCCTGCATTTGCTGAGCCAGGGTTTCACGGGGTTCCATAATGGTGTCAGGGACCAGGGTAGACTAGGTATAGGGCTTGTGAATTTGTAATGGTGGGGGGGGGTAGGGAAACGGACAAGTGAGCCCTAATCTACCCGCCACTCTGTCCCTGCCTACTTGCAACGACCCGCCCTAGGCGACGGGGTACAACTGGGCGGCGGTCCCTGCGCTCAGTAAGTGCATGACAAACACGACAAACAAACAAGGGAATACAAGCAAGGGAAATGGGCAGTTGCTCGCGGAAACACCGTGAGCAACAGAGTAGTGAACGAGCCGAGTCAAGCCAGGAGAGTGCGAGGTACAAAGCGAAAAGCAGAAGAGTAGTCGGTAAGCCGGGGTCTGTATGGAGCAGGATCAAAAAGTAGCAGGAGCTGTAGCTGGGCCAGGAAACCTCAAGGAAAGAATTCACAAGCACAGATGGACAGGAAGAGCAGGCTTAAATAGACCGAGGGCGGGAGCTAGCTGAGTCTGGCCAGGTTGCGATAGGCTCTCCCACTCCTAAGCCTGCCAGCCTGAGTGGAGGAAGCTGGTGTCTGTCTCAGGGATGTACACTCAGGTGTTGACTGATTAATTCTGGGAATTAACCCCGAAGCAGTGCCTGGCAGATCCTTTACACCTGGACTCTGCATTTTGATAGATCCAGACCTTTCCTCTCTATGGATTCTATAATTGTTATTTCAAGCCCAGCTGCTGTTTGATCCTCAGCAGACTTGTAACCTAAAAGGCTTCCTCTATTTTAATACCAGTTGCTCGAAAGTTTTAATTTCTCCAAACAGTGACATATCTAAACATCTGACTTAGTTGAAGAATTTTCCCAATGTCTTGAGTTATATCCATTATTATAGAATCCGTGACTTCTGGATTTCAGAAATGATCTCCTCCTCCACTTTGCTCGCAAGAAGACTTATCAGTTCATTCTTTATTTTTGGACTAAGATATTTAATTGTTCCTTGGGGTCTCTGCAAAAGGTCCTTTAGTATAGGATCATATTCAGCGAGTAACTCAATTATGGTGAGAAAATAGTCATTGTTCACCTCCCCTAGTTTTTCACTGTGACCACGAAAAGCAAGGTTGGCCATATCCATTGTTAATGTAACACTAACAATCCTATGTAAAGCTTGTCTGCAAAGTGTACTCTCTCCTTATTTTTTTCTTTTTCCTCATCTATGGTTTTATTACGTCTCCATTAGTCATATACTATACATGCCTCTATGATTTTTGCTGACAACCTTTGCCACTTTTGGATACCTTTTGCCCATGCTGGTTCAAAATCCCTGTTTCTTGCGATCTCCAAACAACCAGAAAGGCTCACAATAGGCTGCAATAGGTCTGGGTGAATAACACAGTAAATAACAGGTATTTTTAGGCTCGTTTTAGTGACTCTCTCATAGAAACTTGCCGAGAAACACCTATCTATTTAATCTCTAGGAAATGGCCCTTGAGGTCTGCATGGACCATTAGTTATAATAAATCTTTTAACTTTTCCATCTTGAATGGTAATAGGGTAATGGTACTGCACATTGTGGTGTGTTTTTTTGGATGGAATTTCCACTGCGATAAACAGCAGTAAAAAACGCTCATACTTACGTAAGCCATTGTTATGGTGACGCGTCCCTCCTGTGCAGTCCCGTCTGGACTCCTTGGATGACACTGCAGCCCATG
The DNA here is from genome assembly GCF_050947455.1 of Rhinoderma darwinii. Lineage (NCBI taxonomy): Eukaryota > Metazoa > Chordata > Amphibia > Anura > Rhinodermatidae > Rhinoderma > Rhinoderma darwinii. Next base: position 340,460,328 of record NC_134689.1, read on the forward strand.
TGACCACTGTAGCCTGTGATTGGCTGCAGTGGTGGTCAAATAGGATGTAAAGTCATCCCAGGAGGCCGGCCCTCTGACATCATCCTGGCCGGCCTCCTGGGATGAGGTATCATCCCATGTGAACGCCGCTACAGCCTGTGATTGGCTGCAGCGGTCACATGGGATGCAACATCATCCTAGGAGGTTGGACTGCAGGAAAAGGAGGGCAGTCTGGGTAAGTATGATTTTTATTTTCAGAGTTGCGATTTTTGCGGCGTAATCGTCACAACACTTGGCTTTCTGTTGCAGGTTTTGCATCCCCATTTAATTCAATGGGGAAAACCCGGAATGGAAAATCTACAAAAATGCAGCATAAATTGAAATGCGGTGGAATTAAATTCTACAATGCAGATCAAATTCTTAACATTTAGAATGCGGTTTTTTTCCACAGCGTGAGCATGAGATTTTCTGAATCTCATCCACTTCGCTGCTACTGTAAATGCTTCGGAATTACAGCACAGAATTCCGTTGCGGAAATTTTGCAGCGTTTACGCTACGTGGGAACCCGCCCGAAAGGCTTAATTTTATGACTGTGTGAAGAGAAGCAACCTCTATACCAGGGGTCTCAAACTCGACTGGGTAAGTGGGCCGCATATAGAAAAAAATGGGAAGTTGACGGGCCGCATTACTTTCAAATTTGATACAATACAAAATTATTGTTAATCAATTTGTTATTTGATCTACTATAACACTATATTACTATCATAATAATAATACTACATTACTATTATAATACCGCTAGGTTTAAAATTTGAGATATTACTCCACGTGATTATTTCAACAATCCAGTTTTCCAGTTTAAGTGTCGCTAAATGCAGTCTGGCGGCTCAGTTGGCAGCGTTCGGCAGACACACATGTCAAGATTGGGCAGCCCCTTTATAGATAGTGACACAGTGCCCTCGGTGGATGCTGCCGCAGTGCCCTCTGTAGATGCTGCCGCTGTGCCCTCTGTGGATGCTGCCGCTGTGCCCTCTGTGGATGCTGCCGCAGTGCCCTCTGTGGATGCTGCCGCAGTGCCCTCTGTGGATGCTACCGCAGTGCCCTCTGTAGATGCTGCCACAGAGTCCTCTGTAAATGCTGCCACAGTGCCCTTTGTAGATGCTGCCACAGTGCCCTCTGTAGATAATGCAACACACCACTAGATAATGCCACAGTGCCCTCTGTAGATAATGCAACACACCCCGAGATAATGCCACATTGTCCTCTGTACATACTGCCACAGTGCCCTCTATAGATGCTGCCACAGTGCCCTCTGTAGATGCTGCCACAGTGCCCTCTGTAGATGCTCCCACAGTGCCCTCTGTACATACTGCCACAGTGCCCTCTGTAGATGCTGCCACAGTGCCCTCTGTAGATGCTGCCACAGTGCCCTCTGTAGATGCTCCCACAGTGCCCTCTGTAGATGCTGCCACAGTGCTCTCTGTAGATGCTGCCACAGTGCCCTCCATAGATGCTGCCACAGTGCCCTCCGTAGGTGCTGCCACAGTGCCCTCCGCAGATGCTGCCACAGTGATGTCAGGGGCTTGCCCAGAGCTGGAGTTCCAGAGCAGAGCCGCTTCTAGTACTCTGCCTGGGATTCCAGCTCTGCTCCTGACATCACTGTCCATATATGGACAGAGATGTCAGGGGCAACCCCAGAGCTTGAGTCCCGGGCAGAGTGCTAGTAGGTTCTTCCTGGGACTCCAGCTGTGCTCCTGACATCACTGGGACTCCTGCTCTGGGGAAGCCCCTGACATCATTGTCGATGTATGGACAGCGATGTCAGAGGCTTCCTCAGAGTCCCAGAGCAGAGCCTATACTGGCGCTCTGCCCGGGACGCCGGCTCTGGGGAAGCCCCAGACATCGTGTGTCCAAACATGGACACTGATGTCAGGGAATTCCACAGAGTCCCGGAGCAGAGCCTATACTAGCGCTCTGCCCGGGTCTCCGCTCTGCGGAAGACCCTGACACACTGTCCATATATGGACAGCGATGTCAGGGAATTCCACAAAGTCCCGGAGCAGTGCCTATACTAGCGCTCTGCCCGGGACTCCGCTCTGAGGAAGACCCTGACACACTGTCCATATATGGACAGCGATGTCAGGGAATTCCACAAAGTCCCGGAGCAGAGCATATACTAGCGCTTTGCACGGGACTCCAGCTCTGGGGAAGCCCCAGACATCGTGTGTCCAAACATGGACACCGATGTCAGGGAATTCGACAGAGTCCCGGAGCAGAGCCGATACTAGCACTTTGCCCGGGACTCCGCTCTGGGGAAGACCCTGACACACTGTCCATATATGGACAGCGATGTCATGGAATTCCACAGAGTCCCAGAGCAGAGCCTATACTAGCGCTATAGTAAGTTTTGAAGTTATGCTGGACTTTAACTTCAATAAAAAAAATACTAGTACATTCGACAAAGCTTTCAGTGTGCAGTGGGGCCATTATGAGTTTTGATGTAAAAGATAAACTTTTGACCAAATGTTAGCATTTATCTTATTTCTCAGCAAGTAAAGAAGGAAACGACTGAAACATGCAGGAAAGAGTACATTATCAATGACTGTCATGCTTGATTGTTAGACCTAGTGATTCATAGCAATAAAGTGTAATAAAGTGAATTATGTGTTATAGGAAGATCATATTTCATATATATTTTTTGTTAAAGTAAATGTATGATTCATGATCAGAAAAGCCGGCAAGCCATTTCCTGCCAGGTTCTCCACCTGGGCTTTAGAACAAGACAATCGATAAATCAGTGCCATACAGTTTCTCAAGATAAATTATATCAATGCTATAGCACAGGGCACTTCTGGTACTTCTCCCTTTTAATCCTCACTGCCACAAGCAATCTGTCAAGCTTCTGTCATACTTGCACCATAGTCATCAGTCACATATTATGTCATTTTACAATTAAGGCAGTCGAATCATGAGTAGACATAGCATAGCTTGATTTAGCACAAACATTTTATTTTTATATAACTTGAAGTTAAAAGTGCTTTCAATATAAAATCAGACTCTCATTGCTCCAGAAATGATCTTTCAATAACATTGTAACGTCAGATGGTAACAATAAGTGGAATCTATTACATTAACTTCAATTTTATTAGTGGTGACTATTAACATGTATAAATACTTGTGTTGATGCAATCATGGCCCAAAATATATTAGACTGAGGTTTTAGATAAGTGTATCAACTGACACTCGCCCAGGAAAGTTATCCAAATCCAAATCATAGGTTATATAGATATATCGGAGAGAAGTAAGAGACACAGAGACAATGCTTGTATAGTCAAATATTCTTCTCTGAGTTTATTGATAAAAACAGTTACAATAAAAATTTTCAAAAAGTGAGTATCTTCATTTCAGCCAATCGTTTACATTCTAATTTAGCCAATAGCATACAATGAAAATATGTTTGCCCTGAACCAATCATAGGTCTATAAGACTTTTTAAATGTAAAACCATGATTTCCCAAAATATACCATGTCATTCTGGCTAAAGAGTCAAACTGCCCCCTCCCTTATAGTAAAAAGAAAACGTTCATCAAGGTTAAGAGTCAAACTGCCCCTTCCCTTACAGTAAACAAAATGGGTCTCCAGACAGTAGAGATAGTAGGCTCCTTTTCTCACATGAACATGGGTAAATATTCATCTATATTTTCCATAGCAAGAAAGTCTAAGAATGCAGTTCAGGAACAAAAACATATAATTGTTTCGGACAATGCTGACATGGATATATTATATTTAAAGCTACATAACTTCTTAATAACAGACGACAAGATGGATTCCAAATATACAAAATGGATGCTATATATATATATATATATATATATATATATATATATATATATATATATATATATGATGGAGTCTGCCCAAAATGGAATCATTTAATCATATTTGAATCACTTTCACACTTGTGTAGTCAATACAAACATCTGGCACATGATTCTTTTTAAAAACTTTACGAAAGAGCAAGGGACATTCACGTGGAAGAATAGAAATTTAGACATTAATACAGGAAAGGATTCTTTACAGTTAAGCTAGTGGTGCATGGCGACACAGTTCGCAAGGCCAAAGATCACTATGTCGCACCTGCATCGCAGGGAACGAAAATCAAGGTGGACGCTTTGCGGTAGGGAATGCTCTACGCCAAGAGGTAGTAATGGCCCATACAGTACTATGACCGTATTCAAAACAGGGTTAGATGCTTATCTAATGACAAATTGCATTTGAGGGGTAATGATTCCTAATTAATCTAACAAAATTGTCCAACTTTGTTGTGTGTCAATTTTTTCAACAGTGGGCCAGGGGATTTGTGCTTTTCCCTACTGAGAAAGACTGAGCTTGATGGACTTGTGTTTTTAACCTAAGCAACTATGTAAGGGCCACAAGCAATGTTCATGACCGGGTGCTGTCCAAGTGTATAACTGACAGCACACAGACTGAACACTGACCCATTAAAGTCAATGGGCTCTTTCATGCGTTCGATTTTCAGCCTGGTCCATGTAATTATCGCCCATTTAAGTTAATGGGTCCGTGAAAAAAAATCGAACAGCACTCTGATACTATCCAAGTGCGGTCTGATTTTCAGTGATGGCTTGCTAGGAGATGCTGAAAAAAAGTAGTTCATTTTTTTTGACGGATGTAGAAAAATGATGCTCACTAATGCTACACTGACGTTAAAAACTGACACACGGAATGCACTCTGACACGATACTGATTGCTCTCTGATGTAAGATCGTCATTTTTTCCTTAAAGAGACACTGGTGAGTGTTACAATGCTCATCTGAATACAGCCTAACTAGGTGTGGTACAAGTCCAAAATATGGTGTTTATAGAATTCCATCAGTCCATACTGTACTGTGAGAAAAATTTGTGTCCAATCTAAGGCTGGATTCACACGAGCACATTACGTCCGTAATGGACGGAACGTATTTCGGCCGCAAGTCCCGGACTGAACACACTGCAGGGAGCCGATCTCCTAGCATCATACTTATGTACGATGCTAGGAGTCCCTGCCTCTCCGTGGAACTACTGTCCCGTACTGAACACATGATTACAGTACGGCACAGTTGTCCGGCAGCGAGGCAGGGACTCCTAGCATCATACATAAGTATGATGCTAGGAGACCGGCTCCCTGCAGTGTGTTCGGTCCGGGACTTGCGGCCGAAATACGTACCGTCCATTACGGACGTAATGTGCTCGTGTGAATCCAGCCTTAAGCTGAAAAAAGTGTTCTAAAATAAATGTATGAAATGGCGTGAGGCTCAGTTTGAAATTCCTGAATTGATTTCCAAATGTCTACACTCCTGCTGTAAATGTTAAAGGCTAATAACAACATAAGCCATTATGGTGCCCAAGCCCTGACATGTTTCATCGTTAGCTCGATACCCCTGAATATGTAATTTTAAAGGCAAAACATGATCGGTGCCCTGTGAATTTCGTTTTATATCAATGTGGCAATCTGGTAGAAAATACTCTATTTGCTACAAAGTGGACTGCAACCGCTTGTTTAATACAGTATACAGCTCGACTATATGTACACTGACAGTAGCAGATTCCAAATACGTCATCTGCACTGATTGTCCTAGCTATCAGACAACATTGGGTTTCTAATTCATTTTGTTGTTTATTTAAAATTATTTAATAAAAGTTATGTCTTATAATTCCATGATCATATAGTAAAGTAATCTAGGGAAAAAACCTGGTTTGCCTCTATATATATCAATAAGTTGTGAATTATATACCAAAACAGCTCTGACCCTCAAGACATGGACCTTTGAAGGAGCTCTGGGGAATTTGGAGGCCAAGTCAACACCTTGAACAATTTTTCAGTGTGCATTATCCTGCTGAAAGAGGCTACTGCCATAAGGGAATACCATTGCCATAAAGTGGTGTACTTGGTCTGCAAAAATGTTTAAGTAGGTGGTATGTGTCAAAGTAACAGCCACATGAATACCAGTACCCATGGTTTCCCAGCAGAACATTGCCCAAAGCATCACACTGACTTCGCCGGCTTGCCTTCCTATCATAGTGCATCCTGGTTCCATCTCTTCCCCAGTTAAGCGATGAAAATACACCTGGCCTCAGTGACGAATTATCATATGTGCGATTTGGGCGGCCACCTGAGGCCCGAGGATCCCGGGGGTCCTGTGGCCACACAAAGTACCAATATGATAATCAGCCACTGGCTTACCCCAGAGCCTAGTTCAATTGGATGCAGGGCTGCTCACCCGCATGGCAGTAGAACCAGTACTGCCATCAAGGGCCAGCCGCTGCTGCCGACCGCTGTCACTTAGGAGGATTGATTTCAGAAGAGCCCCCAGCTGTGGAACATTTCAATGCCTGTTCTGGTCCAAAACACTTAACCCTTACATCCACCGTATATAAACGGCGCTGTCGGGAATCGGTTCCCGCAAACTGCAATAAAGCAGAGCCCGCACCATCACTGCCGGGTATCACCTGTATATTACCGTTGACACAATCCAATACCAGCCAGGACTGGATCTAGTCTCCGATCCGGCCAATTAACCACTCAGATGTTGTTCTCAATAGAGAGCGCAGCATCTGAGGGGTTCTTACCCGACCGGCACCTCAGCAACGCAATCGCTGGGGTACCAATGGTTGGTATGGCAACCGGAGGCCTAGTAATGGCCTCTGTGTCTATGATGTAGGCTTTCTGTCAGTGAATAACTGACAGCTCTAATACACTGCACTATGAATGTAGTGCAGTGTATTAGAATAGCGATCAATGTTACAGGCCTTCAAGTCCCCTAGTGGGACAAAAAAAAAAGTTAAAAAAAAGGTAAGAAACATGTTGTAAAGAAATAAAAGTTTCAAGTTAAAGAAAAACGAATTGCCTTTTTCCCATAATAAGTACTATATTATTGGAAAAAACATAAAAAAATTACATAATTTGTATCGCCATGTCCGTAACAACCCAAACAAAAAACCATTATGTAATTTATCATGCACGGTGAATGCAATAAAAAAAAAAAAAAAAAAGAAAAACTACGCCAGAATCGCTGTTTTTAGGTCACATCTCCTCCCAAAAATGGAATAAAAAGTGATCAAAAAGTCACATTTACCCCAAAATAGTACCAATAGAAACGACAACCCGTCCCGCTAAAAAAAACAAAAAACCCTGACACGACTTTGTCCACGCAAAAACAAAAAAGCTATGGGTCTTAGAATATGGCGACACAGAAACAAATGATTATTTTTGAAAAATGTATTTTATTGTGCAAAAGCTGCAATACATGAAAATAACTATATAAATTTGGTATTGCCATAATTGTATCGACCCACAGAATAAAGTTATCATGTAATTTATGGCGCACGGTGAATACTAAAAATAAAAACAATAAAAAACTATTCCAAAATGGCTTGTTTTTGGTTATTTCCGCTTCCAAAAAAAGAAATAAAAAGTGATAAAAAAGTCATGTGTGTCCCAAAATGTTACCAATCAAATCTACAGCTTGTCTCTCAAAAAACAAGCGCATACACAGCTCCATCAACCTAAAAATAAAAAAGTTCTAGCACTAATGATACGGTGATAAAAAAACATCCCAAAGTGCAGTCTGGAGGGGAACATTACTTCAGTTTCAAGGGCCTAGTATTTAGGAACTAGGAAGGGAAGGGACATAGGACATCCGCTGGAAGCGAGGGCGCCTGTATTATACCAGGGCAACACTTTTCCAGCAAAATTTCCCAAACTACAAAGGAGGAAAAGTCCCCAAAATGTGCAGAGTGTTAAAAAAGGGGGATAAGGTGTAAAGGATTTGCCAGACACAGCTTCTGAGGCGGATGTCGCAAGGATTCTGAGAGGAGCGGAGGGAGATACATCGTTTTTGAGTGTACCGTCAACATTGGACATTAAACACAATTTAGAAGCGGAATCCAAGCGATTTGTAAATGTTGAATTACACCTTTTGACATTAGGACAATATTATAAAAACCATATGATCCCACGTGGGATGCGATGTCAATCTAAACCATCTATGTATATGCATGATGACGAATTTCGCTTGTAGCATGAACAGCTTTCTAGTAAATATGCTTTGGAGGTCATTTTATTAAACATGGATTTCCTTCAACGTGATCTTTCCTCATTGAGACTCAGAACTCAGGAACTGGGTGAGACTTTTAAAAAATTGGTCCCCATTGAGGACTATAATCAGAGTATGGAAAAATTACAAACATCACTGAATAAACTCAGATCGGAGACAGGGGAAGTAAAAAAAACGGAAATGGTTTAGAGACCAGATGGATTACAAGACAGGACGAGTATATACCTGGTACAATGCATCTAACGCCATTATGGGCCCAACAAGAAATGGTTGGAAAAGACGCGATTTTGATAAAATTACGGACAATGATATGGATCTACATCAACAAAATTCCAATTCCAACACTGGTGATTTTTTTTAGGCCATTCCAACACACAGGACCCAGAAGGAGTACCAGGAGAGCAGGTTGCAGGAGGAACAGAACAAAGAAGAATGCGCCATCAGAGGACTTTGCGACCACAAGGAATGAGGAACACTGCCAACAAGGGGAAATATCCCCAGAAACAGTGGTAAATATATCGTCCACTGTTATGACATCAATGCAATTATTGGTCTTATCCAAAGGACTGTCATTTTGCCCAAGCCAAACAATGGATTGGTTTGGTTTAGAGTTAGACCTGTATAATTTCATTAGGAGTTTAAAATTACAAGTATGCTTTAATGCACGGGATGTAGACACTGATCGTAACGATGTGGATACTGGCTTTTGTATGAATAGTCTGGGATTGCATAACAAAAGCAGTTTTCAGCCACCAGGACTAGAACATCCCATAGAGACATACATTGATCTAGTGAAAAAAGGTAATGTTAATCTACGTATCGGGTGTCAAGATGTGGGTCTGAGACACCCAAATATAACATCTATGGAAATGTTGGCTATTGATAAATTGGTCCATAACCACAATCTGACCATAAAACTTGCGGACAAGGGCAGTGCGATCGTGGTTATGGACACTATCATGTATATGAGGGAGGTATATAGACAGTTACTGTAATGGCGGGGGTAGGGAAACGAACAAGTGAGCCCTAATCTACCCGCCACTCTGTCCCTGCCTACTTGCAACGACCCGCCCTAGGCAACGGGGTACAACTGGGCAGAGGTCCCTACGCTCAGTAAGTGCACGAGACAAACATACAAGGGAATACAAAGCAAAGGGAAAGGGGTAGTTGCCCACGGCAACACCGTGAGCAACCAGAGTGGTGAACGAGCCAAGTCAAACCAGGAGAGCACGAGGTACCAAACGCAGAGCAGGAGAGTAGTCAGTAAGCCAGGGTCAATATGGAGCAGGATCAAATAGTTAGGAGCTGTAGCTGGGCCAGGAAACCACACGAGAAGAATCACAAGCAAAGGAGGAACAGGAAAGGCAGGTATAAAAAGACAGAGGGCGGGAGCTAGCTCCGTCTGGCCAGGCTGTGATAGGCTCTCCCACTCCTAAGCCTGCCATCCTGAGTGGTGGAAGATGGAGTCAGTCTCAGAGACGTAGATTCAGGTGCAGACTGATTACCTATGGGAGTTAACCCCGAAGCTGTGCCTGGCAGATCCTTTACAGTACCCCCCCTTTTATGAGGGGCCACCGGACCCTTTCTAAGTGGACCTGGTTTACTGGGGAAACGAAGGTGGAACTTCCTGACCAATACCCCAGCGTGAACATCCCGGGCGGGTACCCAAGTCCTCTCCTCAGGCCCGTATCCTCTCCAATGGACCAGGTACTGGAGGGAGCCTTGGACCATCTTGCTGTCCACAATCTTGGCCACCTCGAATTCCACCCCCTCAGGGGTGAGAACGGGAACAGGAGGTTTCCTCGAGGGAGCCAAGGACGGGGAGCAGCGTTTAAGGAGGGAGGCATGAAACACGTCGTGTATACGAAAAGATGGGGGTAACTCCAGCCGGAAGGAGACAGGATTGAGGACTTCAATGACCTTATACGGCCCAATAAACCAAGGAGCAAACTTCTTGGACGGGACCTTAAGACGCAAGTTCCTAGACGATAACCACACCAGATCCCCGACCATAAACAAGGGGTTAGCAGAACGTTTTCTATCAGCCTGAGTTTTTTGTACGCTCTGGGACGCCTCTAGGTTCTTCTGAACCTGGGCCCAGACTGTGCACAGTTCCCGATGAATGACCTATACCTCGGGATTGTTGGAACTACCAGGTGAAACGGAGGAGAACCGTGGATTAAACCCAAAATTACAGAAAAAGGGGGAGACCCCTGACGAGTTACTGACCCGGTTATTAAGGGAAAATTCGGCGAGGGGAATGAATGAGACCCAATCATATTGACAGTCAGAGATAAAACACCTTAAATATTGTTCTAGAGATTGATTAGTCCTCTCAGTTTGGCCATTAGTTTCAGGATGGAAGGCAGAGGAGAAGGACAGATCAATCTCCAACTTTTTACAGAAGGCTCTCTAAAACAAAGAAACAAATTGTACCCCTCTGTCCAAAACAATATTGACAGGGACCCCATGGAGACGCAGGATGTGTTTGACAAACAAGGTAGCTAACATCTTGGCATTGGGTAGTTTCTTGAGGGGCAGAAAGTGGCACATCTTACTGAAGCAGTCTACTACAACCCACACCACCGACTTGCCTTGGGATGGAGGCAAATCGGTGATAAAATCCATGGAGATATGTCACCCAAGGTCTCTGGGGAATGGGCAACGAACGTAGTAAGCCCGCTGGTCGGGACCTGGGAGTCTTGGACCTAGCACAAACCTCACAAGCGGTGACGTAGGCCTTAGCGTCTTTAGGCAACCCAGGCCACCAATAGTTTCTGGCAATGAGGTGTTTGGTACCCAGGATGCCTGGATGACCAGATAGTGCGGAGTCATGATTTTCCCTAAGTACCCTTAGCCGGTATTGCAGGGGAACAAACAGCTTGTCCTCAGGAAGGTTCCCGGGAGCTGAACCTTGATCAGCCGCAATTTCAGAGACTAAATCAGAATCAATAGAAGAAATTATTATAGCGGGAGGCAAAATACAAGCAGGATCTTCCTCCGAAGGAGGGCTGGCCATGAAGCTACACGACAGTGCATCGGCCTTAATATTTTTAGACCCAGCCCTATAGATAACCAAAAAGTTGAATCTGGTAAAAAATAGCCTCCGGGCAGATTCTAGGAAAACCAGATTCTGGTGGTCGGTAAGGACCGTTACCTGGTGCCTAGCCCCCTCCAGGAAGTGGCGCCACTCTTCAAATGCCCATTTAATGGCTAAGAGTTCACGGTTGCCAATATCATAGTTACTCTCAGTGGGCGAAAACTTCCTGGAGAAGTAGACACAGGGGCGGAGATGGGTGAGGGACCTGGTACTCTGGGACAAGACAGCCCCCACTCCCACCTCGGATGCGTCAACTTCCACGATAAATGGCTCCATTTGGTTGGGCTGAACCAGCACCGGGGCCGAGATAAAGCACTTCTTAAGGACCTCAAAAGCCTGGACAGCCTCAGGAGGCCAGTGGAGGAGATCAGCACCTTTGCGAGTGAGGTCCGTAAGAGTCTTAGCGATGACCGAGAAGTTAGCAATAAATCTCCTATAATAATTAGCAAACCCCAAAAAACACTGTAACGCCTTCAGGGAGGCAGGTTGGACCCATTCCGCCACAGCCTGAACCTTGGAGGGGGTCCATGCGGAATTCATGAGGAGTGAGGATTTGACCCAAAAATGGTATCTCCTGTACCCCAAACACACATTTTTCGGTTTTTGCAAACAGTTTGTTTTCCCGAAGGACCTGGAGCACCTTCCTGACATGCTCAATGTGGGAGGACCAGTCCTTGGAAAACACCAGTATGTTAGCAAGGTACACTACAAGAAATATCCCCAGGTAATCCCTCAAAATCTCATTTATGAAATTCTGGAAGACCGCAGGAGCATTACACAACCTGTCACGGACACTGGGTTTGTGGACCCACTAGGCCGCTCCGCCGTAGCGGGGAGGCAGCTGACCAGGTCACAGTCTATGTGAAAGTAAGATGGCAGACAGTAATGCTTAGGTACTTGAAATAGTCCGGGCGGTGGCTGTTGCTTCAGCACGGATGGCGGCAGGTGCGGAAAGTGGCGCCAGATGTGGCGGGCAGTATCCGATGAGCAGATGGCACTTGACGTGGCAGAAGACACTTGACGTGGCAGTTGACACTTGACGTGGCAGATGGCACTTGACGTGGCAGATGGCACTTGACGTGGCAGATGACACTTGACGTGGCAGATAACACTTGACGTGGCAGATGGCACTTGAACATGGGTAGGCACAGGAACAATGCGGAATACAGGAACGGTAACAGGGCACGGGTAACAGCAGGAACGGGAGACACTAAGGGACCATTTGCGAGACAGACTGGGAAAGACTAACAACGCTCAGGCAAGGATCAGAAGGGCTGGGGCATTCTTATAGGGCAGGAAATCATGTGGGTTAATGAACATTGTTTTCATGTGCGCGCGCTGGCCCTTTAAGAGCGGGCGCGAGCGTGCGCGCGCACCCTACGGGACCCGGCCGGACGGAGCGGAAGTGAGCGCTGGCATCTCCTAGGAGGGAGACGGAGGCCAGCGCTCACAGATCCATGGCTGCGGGCGTCGGGAGGTGAGTGAACCCGACGGCCCGCGGCCATGGGCGCTGCACAACCCAAAGGGCATGACGAGGTATTCGAAATGACCTTCGGGCGTGTTAAACGCAGTCTTCCACTCATCCCCCTCTTTGATGCGGATAAGGTTATATGCCCCCCGTAGATCAAACTTAGAGAACCATTGGGCCCCCTGAACCTGATTAAAGAGATCAGGAATCAAAGGAAGGGGATACTGGTTCCTTACAGTGACCTTATTCAGGTTACGGTAGTCAATGCATGGCCTAAGACCACCATCCTTCTTCCCTACGAAGAAGAAGCCAGCACCTACCGGAGAAGTAGAGGGGCGAATGTAACCCTTGGCCAGGCATTCCTGGATATACTCTCTCATGGCTTCACGTTCGGGACAAGAAAGATTAAATATCCTAACCTTAGGAAGCTTAGCTCCTGGTACCAATTCGATAGCGCAATCGTATTCTCTATGAGGAGGTAACACTTCGGAGGCCTCCTTAGAGAAAACATCAGCGAAGTCCTGAACAAACTCAGGTAGCGTGTTCACCTCCTCAGGGGGAGAAATAGAATTAACAGAAAAACATGACGTCAAACATTCATTACCCCATTTGGTAAGCTCCCCAGTATTCCAGTCAAACGTGGGATTATGCAACTGCAACCAGGGAAGGCCTAAAACCAAATCGGACGATAATCCCTGCATCAACAGTACAGAGCACTGCTCCAAATGCATGGAGCCAACAAGGAGTTCAAAAACAGGGGTATGCTGTGTAGAATAACCATTAGCAAGAGGAGTGGAGTCGATACCCACTACTGGGACAGGTTTAGCCAAATCAATCAAAGGCATAGCAAGAGACATAGCAAATTCCACAGACATGATATTAGCAGAGGACCCTGAATCCCTGTAGCAGACCTACCACCAAAAGAGACCTGAAAGGGAAGCAAGATCTTATTAAGTTTCATATTTACGGGAAATACCTGTGCGCCCAAGTGACCTCCCCGATGATCACTTAGGCGCGGAAGTTCTCCGGCTGCATTCTTACGCTTAGGACAGTTGTTCACTTGATGCTTGTCATCCCCACAGTAGAAGCAGAGACCATTCTTCCTGCGGAAATCTCTACGTTGTTGGGGGGGGCACGGAGGCCCCGAGTTGCATAGGTACCTCTGAGTCTTCCGGGGAGGAACGAAGCAACGGAACCTCGGGAGGCATCATGGGGGAGTTGGAGGAGGAAACACATAAACGTTCACGTTGTCGTTCCCTGAGACGTCGGTCAAGTCGTACCGCTAAAGCCATAACCTGGTCTAGGGAGTCATAAGAGGGATAGCTAACTAGCAGGTCTTTCAGGGCATTCGACAGACCCAACCTAAACTGGCACCTTAAGGCAGGGTCATTCCACCGAGAAGCTACGCACCACTTCCTAAAGTCAGAACAATACTCCTCAACAGGTCTCTTACCCTCACGTAAGGTCACCAGCTGACTCTTGGCAAAGGCAGTCCTGTCAGTCTCGTCATAAATGAGTCCGAGAGCAGAAAAGAAACGATCAACGGAGGAAAGTTCAGGGGCGTCAGGAGCCAAGGAGAAGGCCCACTCTTGGGGCCCTTCCTGGAGCCGGGACATAATTATACCCACCCGCTAGCTCTCAGAACTTGAGGATTGAGGCTTTAAGCGAAAGTAAAGCCTACAACTCTCCCGAAAGGAGAGAAAAGCCCTCCGGTCCCCTGAGAACCGGTCGGGCAACTTGAGGTGGGGTTCAAGAGGTGAGGTGAGGGGAACTACCAAGGTAGCATCAGGCTGGTTGACCCTCTGAGCCAGGGCCTGGACCTTTAGGGATAGACCCTGCATTTGCTGAGCCAGGGTCTCAAGGGGGTCCATAGTGGTGTCAGGGACCAGGGTAGACTAGGTATGGGCTTGTGATTATGTAACGATGGGGGTAGGGAAACGAACAAGTGAGCCCTAATCTACCCGCCACTCTGTCCCTGCCTACTTACAACGACCCGCCCTAGGCGACAGGGTACAACAGGGCAGCGGTCCCTACGCTCAGTAAGTGCACGAGACAAACATACAAGGGAATACAAAGCAAAGGGAAAGGGGCAGTTGCCCACGGCAACACCGTGAGCAACCAGAGTGGTGAACGAGCCAAGTCAAACCAGGAGAGCACGAGGTACCAAACGCAGAGCAGGAGAGTAGTCAGTAAGCCAGGGTCAGTATGGAGCAGGATCAAATAGTTAGGAGCTGTAGCTGGGCCAGGAAACCACACGAGAAGAATCACAAGCAAAGGAGGAACAGGAAAGGCAGGTATAAATAGACAGAGGGCGGGAGCTAGCTCCGTCTGGCCAGGCTGCGATAGGCTCTCCCACTCCTAAGCCTGCCATCCTGAGTAGTGGAAGATGGAGTCAGTCTCAGAGACGTAGATTCAGGTGCAGACTGATTACCTATGGGAGTTAACCCCGAAGCTGTGCCTGGCAGATCCTTTACAGTTACAGGATGGGAATGTCTATAGATTATTAATGGGTGATCCAAGATTTGAGATAGAGAAAAATATTTTAAGCTTAGTCAATCAGGCTCATGAGGATGGGGTCATTGATCGTGCCCCAAAGAAATTTCTTGTTGTTGAACATCCTAAGACACCCTGTCTTTATCTATTACCCAAAGTTCATAAATGTCTTGTTAATCCCCCAGGTCGCCCGATTGTATCGGGCAGGGACTCTATACTGAATAACATTTCCATATTCATTGATAAAACGTTGAGATATTTTGCCACGGATACTAGATCTTATATTAGAGATACCTCAGATTTCATTTGTAAACTCCAACAAGTGACACCACCTCAGCTTGCTATACTTGCTTCCTTTGATGTGGTGTCAGTTTATACATCTATTGATCACAACAGGGGGTTGGAGGCTGTCAAACATAGATTGCTGACATCAGTGCATAGACCATCATGTTGTGAGCTGATTATTTCCCTCCTGGAGCTTGTACTAACTTCCAATTACTTTACATTTGACAACAAATTTTATTTACAACAGTGGGGCACGGCAATGGGGTTGAACATGGCCCCTACGTATGCCAACATTTTTGTTGGCATGATGGAGGAGATGTCGATCTATTTATCCCACCACTTCGCACATGTATTGAGGTGGTGGCGATACATAGACGACGTCTTCCTCATCTGGGCTGACACAGTGGAGTCTCTAGTGGAATTCCATACCTTTTTAAATCATATAGACCCAGATATTCAATTTACCGTTACTTACTCGACTGAGAAAATCCAATTTTTCAATAAGTATTAAGGATAATGTCCTGTATACTAGTTTATACACCAAGCAGACGGATCGCAATACTTTATTGAAATTTGAGAGCTGTCATCCCAAAAAGATGGTACGCTCACTTCCATATAGCCAAATGCTTAGGGCAAAGCGTATTGTGGATGATGAGTCTGAATTGGATCAGACTCTAGATCAGATGGTCCTAAACTTTACACAAAGAGGCTATCCCAAAAAATTATTGCATTCATATAAAGATCAGGTCAAGGGTATTCCTAGAAGTAATCTACTGGTGAACTCTAGACAGCACAAATCCATTACCCGGGCTCCTTTCGTTTCCACCTATAACGATCTGAGTGGGGAAGTGTCAAAGATCTTTAATAGACACTGGGGCATTATTAAGAACAGTTACAAACACATTGAGTCATTTAGTAATACACCCCTGATGTCATACAGAGGCCCGCAAAATTTACGCGATAAGTTAGTCAATAGTCTAACATATAAAAGAAAGGAACAACAGACACTTCTCAGACCGAAAAAAATTGGTCATTTTCCCTGTCTCCATTGTATCAACTGCCGCCTTATGCACAAGGGGAATGTCTTTGTACATCCACGCACACATAGAGTACACAAGATTAAACAATTCCTTACATGTGACTCTGACTGGGTAGTATATGTCTTGTGGTGCCGATGTTCACTTTTATATGTCGGTGAGACTTCCTGTGATTTCAAGACTCACTTGAATAATCACAGATACTCCATACGTAAGAAAAAATGTGATTTACCGGTAGCAAAACACTTTGAAGATCTGGGACATACAGAAAAAGATCTTAGATTCATGATATTGGAACAAATCCCCAGTCCGGATAGGGGGGGGCAATAGGTCCACACTATTACATAAATGCGAGTTAAAGTGGATCTTTCTACTATAATCATTGAAACCAAAAGGCCTCAATGTGGAGTTTAACGTGACGAGACTCTCAACTTGATGTGTTGCCACCTCTGGGTCCCCTCATTGTCCTTGTGATGTTTTCCTTAATGAATGTATATATACACACACATGTGATACATGATCTGTATATTGATTTGTTTTTAATATATAGCCTCCCTTTTCTCTTTCTACAGAGGATTACAGAATTTCAGGACCATTCACTAAGACTGGATCTAGGTTTCCATACGTGATGTGCGACATATGAGACAAGTCTGTTTGTCTACGCTAACTTGCATTGAGTTATAATTAATGTTAGCTTGTTCTTTCTCACAGTGGATCCTTTAAATCCACGGGGGACATGTATACATTCTTATATTTATTTAATATATATCAAAAAAAAATTAAAAAATGAATCTTTTTTCTTAATTTTTTGCCTATCTATTTCTGCAGGAGTATTTGGTTTTCGGGAGCGATCCCTGTTGATGAAGATGGAGTGGGATGGCTTGCGGACCTTGTCTCGATCTTACAGTATCCATTGTTATGTGGATCTGTGAGCCCGAGTGCTCGTGTGCAACAGAATAGTAAAAAATCTATAAATATAAATAAAAATAATTAATATTTGCTCATATTAATTTATATAATAATGGAATGTCTGTGCACTAATGATTCACTTTAATGTATTTAGCATATTTTGCTGCATACATGTCCCTCGGAATTAATTGATTGGATCACTGGACAGTATCATATTTGGACTTTTGTCCGCTTTGTTGACGTGCAGATTTGTTGCTAATGGTTACCTATAGGAAGGGCCCTTCTTTTCTAGTTGTTATACTTCATCTAGTTTGTAGAGGTTTGCCATTGACCTCTTACGCCTGCGCAGTAAACAATGCATCGTGTAGTTGCTATGCAGCATGACATTTCCGGGATGACGACACAAGCATGCGCTGTGCTGTTTAGAAGACTCCATAAACTTTTGACTGGGGGCCCCCCTCCCCTGGGTGTCACACAACCCCCCCTTGTAGATAGTGCCTTTTTTACAGCCCCCCCTGTAGATAACGCCATACAGCCCAGTCTGTAGATAGCGCCATACATCCCCCTGTAGATAACGCCATACAACCCCCCTGTAGATAACGCCATACAGCCCCCCTGTAGATAACGCCATACAGCCCCCACTGTAGATAACGCCATACAGCCCCCTCTGTAGATAACGCCATATAGCCCCCTCTGTAGATAACGCCATACAGCCCCCCTGTAGAGAATGCCATACAGCCCCCTGTAGAGAACGCCATACAGCCCCCCTGTAGAGAACGCCATACAGCCCCCCTGTATATAACGCCATACAGCCCCCTCTGTAGATAGCGCCATACAGTCCCCCTGTAGATAACGCCATATAGCCCCTCTGTAGATAATGCCATATAGCCCCCCTGTAGATAACGCCATACAAGGTCAGCGATTGGTGAGTGGCCTGATAGCTCTGCCCCTACACATGAGTCTGGCATGAACACGGATTAGAATATCTGATTTGCATACAAGGTCAGCTATTGGTGAGTGGCCTGATAGCTCTGCCCCTACACATGAGTCTGGCATGAACACGGATTAGAATATCTGATTTGCATACAAGGTCAGCTATTGGTGAGTGGCCTGATAGCTCTGCCCCTATACATGACTCTGGCATGGACACGGATTAGCATATCTGATTTGCATACAAGGTCAGTGATTGGTGAGCGGCCTGATAGCTCTGCCCCTAGACATGAGTCTGGCTTGAACACGGATTAGCATATCTGATTTGCATACAAGGTCAGCGATTGGTGAGTGGCCTGATCGCTCTGCCCCTACACATATGGTCATATTTTTTATTAATATGATAATCAGGTTACAATAAGCTTGTTTTTAAATGTATGTTTATTTTTATACTGGATTTTATCACTGTACACAGTTTATAATTGTAGCATATGTTTTTTATATGATTACTTATATCTTGTACAATATTTTGTCTGTGCACTATGTTAATGATTCCTCATTATGGTAATGAGACACATGTCTTATATACCTGCATATATTGCTGTATCACTATGCTTGAAAAAGGTCCTATAGCAGGACCAGTGGCATAACTACCGCCGTAGCAGCAGTAGCGGCTGCTACGGGGCCCGCGGCATGAGGGGGCCCGTGTCGCCCGCCGGCACGGGCCCCCACCATGGCCGCAGGCTCCGCTAGCAGCCGCTATGGCTACTACAGCGGGACGCCACTGAACAGTACGGCAGAGCAGGGAGGTATCTCCCCGCTCTGCCATTAAACAAAAGACATGTATCCCCTATCCACAGGATAGGGGATACATGTGTGATCGCTGGCAGCGATAAGGAGGACGGGGGACTGAAAGTCCCCCAAGTTCTCCATCACAAACCTCTGACTTCCGGAGTCTGTGTCGGCAGCTCCGGAGAAATGAATGGAGCGCCGCTCCTGCTTGTACGCATGCGTGACCAGCGCTCCTTTCATTTTTATTGAGCTGCCGACACAGACTCCGGAAGTCAGAGGTTAGTCATGTAGAACTTGGGGTACTTTCAGTCCCCCGTTCTCCCTATCGCTGCCAGCGATCACACATGTATCCCCTCTCCTGTGGATAGGGGATACATGTCTTTTATTAGGACACACTGTAGGTCGCATTTTTTTGGGAGGGGGGACGCTGTATGGCGTTCCCTACAGGGGGGGGCTGTATGGCGTTCCCTACAGGGGGCACAACGCTGTATGGCGTTCCCTACATGGGGGGACGCTGTATGGCGTACCCTACAGGGGGGGACGCTGTATGGCGTTCCCTACAGGGGGGGGCTGTATGGCGTTCCCTACAGGGGGGACGACGCTGTATGGCGTTCACTACAGGGACGACGATGCTGTATGGCGTTCCCTACAGGGGGGGACGCTGTATGGCGTTCCCTAAAGGGGGGGACGCTGTATGGCATTCCCTACAGGGGGGGGGCTGTATGGCGTTCCCTACAGGGGGGACGACGCTGTATGGCGTTCCCTACAGGGGGGGACGCTGTATGGTGTTCCCTACAGGGGGCGGCTGTATGGCGTTCCCTACAGGGGGGGCTGTATGGTGTTCCCTACAGACCCCCCCTGTAGGGAACGCCATACAGACTCCCTGTAGGTAAAGCCGTACAGTCCCCGCTGTAGATAACGCCAGACAGCCTCCTCTGTAGGGAACGCCATACAGCCCCCCATAGATAACGCCATACAGTCCCCCCGTAGATAACGCCATACAGCCCCCTCTGTAGATAGCGCCATACAGTCCCCCCTTTAGATAGCGCCATACAGCCCCCCTGTAGATAGCGCCATACAGCCCCCCTGTAGATAGCGCCATACAGCCCCCCTGTAGATAGCGCCATACAGCCCCCCTGTAGATAGCGCCATACAGTCCCTCCCTGTAGGGAACGCCATACAGCCCCCCCTGTAGGGAACGCCATACAGTCCCCCCCCTGTAGGGAACGCCATACAGTCCCCCCTGTAGGGAACACCATACAGTCCCCCCCTGTAGGGAATGCCATACACCCCCCCTGTAGGGAACGCCATACAGTCCCCCCGTAGATAACGCCATACAGCCCCCCCGTAGACACCGCCATACAGCCCCCCCTGTAGATAATGCCATACAGACCCCCATGTAGATAACGCCATACAGCCCCCCCATAGATAACGCCACAGAGCCCCTCTGTAGATAGCACCATACAGACCCCACTGTAGATATCTACATAGGGGGCTGTATGGCGTTATCTACAGGGGGGCTGTATGGCGTTATCAAAAGGGGGGGTTTGTAAAAAAGGCACTATCTACAAGGGAGGGGTTGTGTGACACCCAGGGGAGGGGGGGCCCCAGTCAAAAGTTTGCTATAGGGCCCAGTCCTTCCTAGTTACGCCCCTGAGCAAGACGGAAACGTTGCAGCTGTTGACTGAAGAAACCACATACTTTTTGGAACCATCGGAGTGCTGTGGGATGTCTTTCGTTAATGTTTTATAATCCACGGATCTGGATTACCTGCTTGCACCCATTACCGTGTTGGAATCTGTCGCAGAGTGCTGCTTATCTCTACATATATATATATATATATATATATTTATATATATATATATATATATATATATATATATATATATATATATATATATATAAACTGAGCTTGGTTCTGGGGATGTATATATGTACTGAGCTTGGTTCTGGCGCTGTATATTTGTACTGAGCTTGGTTCTAGTGCTGTATATATGTATTGAGCTTGGTTCTGGTGCTGTATTTATGTACTGAGCTTGGTTCTGGTGCTTTAGTTATGTACTGAGCTTTGTTCTAGTGCTGTATATATGTACTGAGCTTGGTTCTAGTGCTGTATATATGTACTGAGCTTGGTTCTGGTGTTGTATATATGTACTGAGCTTGGTTCTGGGTCTGTATACATGTGCTGAGGTTGGTTCTGGGTCTGTATATATTTACCTTCTCTTAAGGTAAAAGTATATGTTAAATCTACTTTTACCTTAAGAGAAGATAAATATATACAGTAAAAACTAAACTTAATTTTTTTTTAGGAATCTCAGTTTTTTCCAATTCACCCATTATATGGTACTTTAAATGGTGAATTCACTGAAGTGACAATCGAGTAAAAAATACCTTTTATTGTAACTCACTAAAAACAGGGGTAAATCACCACTGTGAAAAGCCCCACCGTGTGTATTAAAAACGTATTAAACATTAAACACTGTTGAATTTCATGAACATAACACAGTGTTTGTACAGATATACATTCGGGATCAGCATTAGTATTGGGCACAACAATAGTTTGAATCCCAAGTACACACCAGAGTCCGAAATTGACACACCGGAAACTCCCAGTGCTGGGTATAATACAATGCTATCATTCCCTATGCAAAAAATCGTAAAATCAAATAGACCCTACGCGTTTCAAATACTTATCCTCAGGGGTCTGTGTCTTGGTCACTCTGGCCAGATTGCCAGCGATATATATTTTCAGCAGCAGGTATTCTGCTGTACATCACGGAAGGATGCTCGCATTGATGTCCGCGGCATGCTTCGTAACGGGGCTATGAGTTGCTTTAAACACCTAGCTCCACGCCCTGTTCTCGGCAGCGCTACCCGAACCAGCCAATCACATGTGTCCCCCGAATTCGTGACGCCTGTCCATGTGACTCCCGGCCGTCAGCTGACAACCCGGAACCATCATCGACCGCATCAAGAAGAACACGCAGGCGCAGTGGAAGCCACGGACGTATGGCCCATGCTGCCAAAACCAGCGATAATGGAAGGAGTGTAACCATATGGGATATAGGATATAGGTTTTACGGATCAGTTCAAAACCGCAAAAAGACTGCCTTTAAAACAACTCTTCCACTGTAAGTACATATTGAAAAGATAAGTGCGATGTCCCTCACTTTATACGTGGCAGACCGATTGTTTCAGGCATCAGCAATTTAACACTGCTCCCACCTATGCAAATTTATTTCTTGGCTGGTGGGAAGAGACAATTGTCTTTGGGGACAAGTTTGCCAAATGGACTTCATCAATAGGAATATGGATAAGATATATTGATGACGTGCTGTTGTTCTGGAACTCAACAGTTGAGGAGTTCAATAGTTTTGTAGCAGCCCTCAATAAAAATGATCTAGGGCTAAGGTTCACCTGTGAAATTAGTGATCAAGAACTTTCCTTTCTAGATCTGAAAATCATAAAAACAATGGAGGGCACAATTCGTACAAAAGTACACCGGAAGGAAACAGCAACCAACAGTTTCCTACAATGGAACAGCTGCCATCCCTATCCCCTTAAACGTGGTATTCCTAAAGGCCAGTTCATGAGAATACGCCGTAATTGCAGCTCCATGGATGATTTTGAGAGACAAACACAGGAGCTCAAAAATAGATTGAAGGATAGAGGTTTTCCCATGGGAGTAGTTAGAAAGGCCTACGAGGGAGCGAGAGATGCAGATAAGCAGAGTCTTCTTGTCCCTAAAAAACGTAAAGAAGAAAAAGTTACGAGACTCATAGGCACTTATGACTCTAAACAGGGTGAAATTATGCAAATCCTCAAAAGGTACTGGCGTATCCTTAGCACTGACACAGACTTAGCAGATCAGATCACATCATGGCCTTCAGTCACGTTTCGGAGAGGAAAAAACATTAGGGATAGAGTTATGCATAGCTGTTTTGACCCTATCACACCAAAGGGCACATGGTTGGATAGACAAATACCAGGCACATATAGATGCGGTAGTTGTAAGGCTTGTGACTTCTTCCTAAGGGGAAACAAGTTCAGGAGTGTCGTTACAAAAGAGGAGTACGACATTCGTAATTATGTTAATTGTAAAACAGCAGGGGTGGTTTATCTGATCACATGCCCATGCCCCTTAAACTATGTGGGCAAAACGATGCGACAATTTCGGCGCCGGATAAGGGAGCATGTTGGAGATATTGTCCATACTAGGGATACTCCGATATCTAAACATGTACATGCCAAACACCAGGGTCATGCAGAATGTTTAAAGTTTCAAGCAATTGAACTGATAAGACCTCCCAAACGGGGAGGCGATTGGGACAATCTCATTTTACGCAAAGAAGCCCAGTGGATTTACAGATTGGCATGTACACAACCAGCGGGTTTAAATGAACAGACAAACTATACGTGTTTTATATGAACATACATTTATATCATCCATTATCGGCAAGCCAAGTCCATATGGCTGTTTGTTTTTCTTCGTATGGTGGCTTTCAAGCAAATTGATATGGCCAGTGGGTCAGCTTGTGTGTAATCAATACTTTATAATGTGAGGGACATCGCACTTATCTTTTCAATATGTACTTACAGTGGAAGAGTTGTTTTAAAGGCAGTCTTTTTGCGGTTTTGAACTGATCCGTAAAACCTATATCCTAAATCCCATATCGTTACACTCCTTCCATTATCGCTGGTTTTGGCAGCATGGGCAATACGTCCGTGGCTTCCACTGCGCCTGCGTGTTCTTCTTGATGCGGTCGATGATGGTTCCGGGTTGTCAGCTGACGGCCGGGAGTCACATGGACAGGCGTCACGAATTCGGGGGACGCATGTGATTGGCTGGTTCGTGTAGCGCTGCCGAGAACAGGGGGTGGAGCTAGGTGTTTAATGCAACTCATAGCCCCGTTAGGAAGCATGCCGCGGACATCAATGCGAGCATCCTTCCGTGATGTACAGCAGAATACCTGCTGCTGAAAATATATATCGCTGGCAATCTGGCCAGAGTGACCAAGACACAGACCCCTGAGGACAAGTATTTGAAACGCGTAGGGTCTTTTTGATTTAGGGATTTTTTGCATAGGGAACGATAGCATTGTATTATACCCAGCACTGGGAGTTTCCGGTGTGTCAATTTCGGACTCTGGTGTGTACTTGGGATTCAAACTATTGTTGTGCCCAATACTAATGCTGATCCCAAATGTATATCTGTACAAACACTGTGTTATGTTCATGAAATTCAACAGTGTTTAATGTTTAATACGTTTTTAATACACACGGTGGGGCTTTTCACAGTGGTGATTTACCCCTGTTTTTAGTGAGTTACAATAAAAGGTATTTTTTACTCGATTGTCACTTCAGTGAATTTACTGAAATTCCTATATTGTGGGAGCACAATTATATTTATCCAAATAAATACAGTGAATTCTATCATTTATACAGTTCATTATATAATACATATCTGGGTATGGCAGCTTTTGCACCCTCCGATTTAAATACAGAAGGTTGGATAAGTGAAGCCAAAAGTGTTTTTTCTGAATGTGAACTGGTATATACAGCGCAGGGTGCGTCCCTTAAATCTACCTTCAAGAACCTAACTAGATTACACAAGGATTATACAAGGAGCTGGTGGGAAATTCAGAGTCTGGAGAACTATCTAAAAAACAAGATAGTCCCCAGAGGCCTGAGAGTCCCTATTGTCCCAGCCTCCAGATTAAAAACAACTAACATAAAAGAGAGGTGGGAACAAGAGATTACAGGGAGCTCACTGAGATTTATGCAAATTTTAGTTGAGGAAGAAAAAGTCCAGTTTGATCACATCAGTGTTGAGCTTAAAGAGGCTCTGTCACCAGATTTTGCAACCCCTATCTGCTATTGCAGCAGATAGGCGCTGCAATGTAGATTACAGTAACGTTTTTATTTTTAAAAAACGAGCATTTTTGGCCAAGTTATGACCATTTTTGTAGTTATGCAAATGAGGCTTGCAAAAGTCCAAGTG
The DNA here is from genome assembly GCF_050947455.1 of Rhinoderma darwinii. Taxonomy (NCBI): domain Eukaryota; kingdom Metazoa; phylum Chordata; class Amphibia; order Anura; family Rhinodermatidae; genus Rhinoderma; species Rhinoderma darwinii. Next base: position 340,485,435 of record NC_134689.1, read on the forward strand.
GGTGTGGTTAAAAGTAAAAGTCCAAGTGGGTGTGTATTATGTGCGTACATCGGGGCGTTTTTAATACTTTCACTAGCTGGGCATTCTGATGAGAAGTATCATCCTCTTCTCTTCAGAACGCCCAGCTTCTGACAGTGCAGATCTGTGACGTCACTCACAGGTCCTGCATCGTGACGGCCACATCGGCACCAGAGGCTACAGTTGATTCTGCAGCAGCATCAGCGTTTGCAGGTAAGTCGATCTTACCTGCAAACGCTGATGCTGCTGCAGAATCAACTGTAGCCTCTGGTGCCGATGTGGCCGTCACGATGCAGGACCTGTGAGTGACGTCACAGATCTGCACTGTCAGAAGCTGGGCGTTCTGAAGAGAAGAGGATGATACTTCTCATCAGAATGCCCAGCTAGTGAAAGTATTAAAAACGCCCCGATGTACGCACATAATACACACCCACTTGGACTTTTACTTTTAAACACACCCACTTGGACTTTTGCAAGCCTCATTTGCATAACTACAAAAATGGTCATAACTTGGCCAAAAATGCTCGTTTTTTAAAAATAAAAACGTTACTGTAATCTACATTGCAGCGCCTATCTGCTGCAATAGCAGATAGGGGTTGCAAAATCTGGTGACAGAGCCTCTTTAAGAGAGAAATCGAGACGGTTAAGCCTCTGGTTGATACCCCTGGGTTTGAGAAGAAAGATAAAATCCTACAACAAACTCTAGAAAGGTTCACTAGTCATCTAAAAGAGCGTAAGCACTTCCAGTTCCAAAGAGATCTACAGGAATTTAGGGAGAAGAAAGCTTACGACTTTGTTAACGATCAACAACAGCAGCACCAACAGCTAAATAGGGTACCAAGAGAATCTGATCCATCTACATCAGAGAGTGAAACAACAGACTCTGAAAGAGTGGGCCCTTTCTTTGGAACTGGTGGTGGGAGACAGAAATTTAGGGGAGGGGCCAGAGGTAGGAATAGAGGCCGGGCAAGAGCTTCATCCAACACTGGGAGTAATTTTTTATCCAACAATCCCCCCCTTTTCCCGCTACATGTTGAGGGGACAAAAGGATTAGTAAAGGGAAAAGGTACAGATAGGCTACAAATCATTAACCTATCTGAATATAATCTGAGCGCTTCTGAGACCATGTTACTAGAGAAGGGACTTTCGTTTGTCACCACGGTGAAGTTTGATTCATTCACTTGGATAAAAGATTTGAATATGTTCGCTCGAAAGCTTAAATGGATAAAAATTTTCAAACATCATAATAGAAAAAAATGTATAGAAATGGGGTTGGAAGAATCGGATTTGGAAGGCCTAGAGGCCTTGGAGGGGTTACTTGAGGAATCTGATAGAACCCCAGGTTTAGGCCCTTTCACCAATCTCAAAATGAAGAGTAGAAAACTGCCACCAATAGGAAACTTCACCAATGTGGATTTATTTGTAGACATGGTGGGAGACGAGATACAAGGTTTGAGTCAGGATATGAGGTGTATTGACAACAATTTGTCTTGGTCTGAACGATTAGCTCTGACCACCTTGGAGAAAAAACAAAATATTGTTTTAAAAGCATCTGACAAAGGTGGTAACATCGTAGTTATGAGCAGGGAAGACTACAAGAAAATGTGTGAGGACATTTTACTCAATCCTGACTGTTACACCATCTTAAAAGACAATCCCACAGCACGTTTCAAAAAGGAGCTTTTGGGCATTCTGAGTGATGCTAAGAGCAGATCCTTGATTAGTGCTAGTGAGTTTGGTTTTTTGTATCCACAGTTTCCCATCATGGCATGTTTTTATAGCCTGCCCAAAATCCACAAAGGGTATCCCCCCTTACGTGGCAGACCGATTGTTTCAGGCATCAACAATTTAACACAGAACGTGAGTACATATATAGATCAGGTGCTGCGTCCGTTTGTACTGGGTCTCACATCATATGTACGTGACACTATGGATGTTCTGAAACAAATTGAAGGTATTACTTTGGAGCATAACACACTATTGGCTAGCTTGGATGTAGAGGCGTTATACTCATCTATTCCACATAAACTTGGTTGTGAAGCGGTAGAGTACTTCCTTAGATCCAGAGGTACTCAGTTTGTGGCCCATAACCAATTGGTATTACAGTTATTACATTTTGTTCTGGAAAAAAATATATTTATCTTCGAAGACACGATCTTTCACCAGCAATGCGGTACAGCTATGGAGAGTCCCACTGCTCCCACCTATGCAAATTTATTTCTTGGCTGGTAGGAAGAGACAATTGTCTTTGGGGACAAGTTTGCCAAATGGACTTCATCAATAGGAATATGGATAAGATATATTGATGACGTGCTGTTGTTCTGGAACTCAACAGTTGAGGAGTTCAATAGTTTTGTAGCAGCCCTCAATAAAAATGATCTAGGGCTAAGGTTCACCTGCGAAATTAGTGATCAAGAACTTTCCTTTCTAGATCTGAAAATCATAAAAACAATGGAGGGCACAATTCGTACAAAAGTACACCGGAAGGAAACAGCAACCAACAGTTTCCTACAATGGAACAGCTGCCATCCCTATCCCCTTAAACGTGGTATTCCTAAAGGCCAGTTCATGAGAATACGCCGTAATTGCAGCTCCATGGATGATTTTGAGAGACAAACACAGGAGCTCAAAAATAGATTGAAGGATAGAGGTTTTCCCATGGGAGTAGTTAGAAAGGCCTACGAGGGAGCGAGAGATGCAGATAAGCAGAGTCTTCTTGTCCCTAAAAAACGTAAAGAAGAAAAAGTTACGAGACTCATAGGCACTTATGACTCTAAACAGGGTGAAATTATGCAAATCCTCAAAAGGTACTGGCGTATCCTTAGCACTGACACAGACTTAGCAGATCAGATCACATCATGGCCTTCAGTCACGTTTCGGAGAGGAAAAAACATTAGGGATAGAGTTATGCATAGCTGTTTTGACCCTATCACACCAAAGGGCACATGGTTGGATAGACAAATACCAGGCACATATAGATGCGGTAGTTGTAAGGCTTGTGACTTCATCCTAAGGGGAAACAAGTTCAGGAGTGTCGTTACAAAAGAGGAGTACGACATTCGTAATTATGTTAATTGTAAAACAGCAGGGGTGGTTTATCTGATCACATGCCCCTTAAACTATGTGGGCAAAATGATGCGACAATTTCGGCTCCGGATAAGGGAGCATGTTGGAGATATTGTCCATACTAGGGATACTCCGATATCTAAACATGTACATGCCAAACACCAGGGTCATGCAGAATGTTTAAAGTTTCAAGCAATTGAACTGATAAGACCTCCCAAACGGGGAGGCGATTGGGACAATCTCATTTTACGCAAAGAAGCCCAGTGGATTTACAGATTGGCATGTACACTACCAGCGGGTTTAAATGAACAGACAAACTATACGTGTTTTATATGAACATACATTTATATCATCCATTATCGGGCAGCCAAGTCCATATGGCTGTTTGTTTTTCTTCGTATGGTGGCTTTCAAGCAAATTGATATGGCCAGTGGGTCAGCTTGTGTGTAATCAATACTTTATAATGTGAGGGACATCGCACTTATCTTTCCAATATGTACTTACAGTGGAAGAGTTGTTTTAAAGGCAGTCTTTTTGCGGTTTTGAACTGATCCGTAAAACCTATATCCTAAATCCCATATCGTTACACTCCTTCCATTATCGCTGGTTTTGGCAGCATGGGCAATACGTCCGTGGCTTCCACTGCGCCTGCGTGTTTTTCTTGATGCGGTCGATGATGGTTCCGGGTTGTCAGCTGACGGCCGGGAGTCACATGGACAGGCGTCACGAATTCGGGGGACGCATGTGATTGGCTGGTTCGTGTAGCGCTGCCGAGAACAGGGGGTGAAGCTAGGTGTTTAAAGCAACTCATAGCCCCGTTAGGAAGCATGCCGCGGACATCAATGCGAGCATCCTTCCGTGATGTACAGCAGAATACCTGCTGCTGAAAATATATATCGCTGGCAATCTGGCTAGAGTGACCAAGACACAGACCCCTGAGGATAAGTATTTGAAACGCGTAGGGTCTTTTTGATTTAGGGATTTTTTGCATAGGGAACGATAGCATTGTATTATACCCAGCACTGGGAGTTTCCGGTGTGTCAATTTCGGACTCTGGTGTGTACTTGGGATTCAAACTATTGTTGTGCCCAATACTAATGCTGATCCCAAATGTATATCTGTACAAACACTGTGTTATGTTCATGAAATTCAACAGTGTTTAATGTTTAATACGTTTTTAATACACACGGTGGGGCTTTTCACAGTGGTGATTTACCCCTGTTTTTAGTGAGTTACAATAAAAGGTATTTTTTACTCGATTGTCACTTCAGTGAATTTACTGAAATTCCTATATTGTGGGAGCACAATTATATTTATCCAAATAAATACAGTGAATACTTTAAATGGTGCCAATAAAAACTATAACTCCTCCAGCAAAAAAATAATCCTTCACACACCACTCCATTGACGTAAAAATAAAAAAGTTATAAAGCTCCTGACCACTTCAGTGTCTCAAAGTATTCTGCTTTCTTTCTTCTATATGGCTCATTCTCCTTTTACAGCTAAATTAAAACCGTGCCAGATCTGTGGCCGCCTAAACAGAAATCTGCAAATATAGACGGTACAGCATCTTCGGAGTTCGGGTGGGGGGGGCCAGACCTGAAAAAGTGCCCGGGGCCCATGGTACCCTTAATCCGCCCTGGGCCCACCCTCTATCTATGCAGAACATGTCCACTTCTATTTGCATATTAAAATGGTTTTCCCACTAAATTAAGTGATGCAATATCGCAAGGATATGCCATCACTTACTGATCGGTGAGGGTCCAAATGCCTGGACACCGACCAATCCTTAGGATGAAAGCTCCTCCACTAAATTCTCCTGCACAGCGGCATTCCTGGCCATATAACCTGGTACGATGTATTGGATTCCTTTTCACCAGTTTAGTGTTGTCGCTGACAGTGTTGAGCATGGAGTCTAACAGACCACCTGGTCTTCACCACGGATCACAGCAAAGCGTATGGACTAAGCTGCCAGGGACCTGCAGGTCATGGCCCTCTAACTGCCCCCTTAACGTGGCTAGATGCAGACAGACAGATGATGGTATGAGGATGCAGTGACAAATCAAGATCCAAGAGAACAGAGGTCAGGGTCACAGGCAAGGGTTGAGAGGCAAAGTCACAAGAAGTGGGTCAAGTATATGAATAGACAATAACAGGTAAAATAAGAGTGCTAGAGTCAGTATAGGACCTAATACTCTGGCCCCTATTGTTGCTCAGAAAGAGGCTTAAATAGGCAGTTCAATTAAATCATGTGATACCAGAGGGATGTCTTCTAATTTAAAGATAGTTGGGGGATAGGGGGAGAGTCTGGGCATAGGAGGAGAGTCTGCCCAGGAACTTGGCCTATGTTGCACAGCCAGTGGCCGGGAATACTGCTGTGCAGGAGAAATGCTAAATGGTCCTTTGTTCCTTCATTCTTTGGATCAGCAGTGGTTCACAAAGGTTGAACCTCCACTGATCAGAATGTTTGGAAATATCCTAGGGATATGCCATACATTTCAAGATGGGACTAACCATTTGTAATTAACACAACACAAATCATCAGTAAGATCAAATTGGTTATTTAGGAATCAACCCATAAGAAATACACTGTGTTCCAAATTATTATGCACATTGGATTTAAGTGTCATATACATTGAATTATTAGTTTTTCAATTAAATTCATGGATGGTATTGTGTCTTAGGGCTCTTTGGATCATTGTAATCAATTTCAGACACCTGTGATAATTAGTGTGCCCAATCAAAGGAAAACTACTTAAGAAGGATGTTCCATATTATTAAGCAGGCCACAGGTTTCAAGCAATATGGGAAAGAAAAAGGATCTCTCTGCTGCCGAAAAGCGTGAAATAGTGAAATACCTTGGACAAGGTATGAAAACATTGTATATTTCAAGAAAACTTTAGCGTGATCATTGTACTGTGAAAAGATTTGTGGCTGATTCAGAGCACAGATGGGTTCGTTCAGATAAATGCATAATGAGGAAGGTTTCTGCCAGACAAATTAATAGGATTAGGAGAGCAGCTGCTAAAATGCTATTGCAAAGCAGCAAACAGGTATTTGAAGCCGCTGATGCCTCTGGAGTCCCGCGAACCTCAAGGTGTAGGATTCTCCAGAGGTTTGCAAGTGTGCATAAAGCTATTATTCGGCCACCCCTAAACAATGCTCACAAGCAGAAACGGTTGCAGTGGGCTCAGAAATACATGAAGACTAATTTTCAAACCGTGTTGTTTACTGATGAGTGCCGTGCAACCCTGGATGGTCCAGATGGATGGAGTAGTGGATGGTTGGTGAATGGCCACCATGTCCCAACAAGGCTGCGACGTCAGCAAGGAGGTGGCGGAGTCATATTTAGGGCTGGAATCATGGGGAGAGAGCTGGTAGGCCCCTTTAGGGTCCCTGACGGTCTGAAAATGACTTCTGCAAAGTACGTAGAGTTTATGACTGACCACTTTCTTCCGTGGTACAAAAAGAAGAACCGTGCCTTCCGTAGCAAAATTATCTTCATGTATGACAATGCACTATCTCATGCTGTAAAGAATACCTCTGTGTCATTGGCTGCTATGGGCATAAAAGGAGAGAAACTCATGGTGTGGCCCCCATGTTCCCCTGACCTCAACCCTATTGAGAACCTCTGGAGCATCCTCAAGCAAAATATCTATGAGGGTGGGAGGCAATTCACATCAAAACAGAAGCTCTGGAAGGTTATTCTGACATCCTGCCAAGATATTCAAGCAGAAACTGTCCAAATACTCACAAATTCAATGGATGCAAGAATTGTGAAGGTGATATCAAAGAAGGGGTCCTATGTTAACATGTAACTTGGCCTGTTAACTTTTTTTTGATTGAACGAGCTTTTGATTTCTGTAAATATGACCTCCTGATGCTGCAAATTCAACAAATGACCATTTTAGTTCTCTTTACAACCTTTAAAATGTTTTGATCTCTGTTGTGCATAATAATTTGAAACAGTGCATTTTGAGTTTTTTACTTCTAAAAAATAATCTGTTATCATTAGGAGATTTGTTCAATAAAATTCGCATTATACTCCAACGGTTGATGGCTTGAAGATTATACTGACTGTCATTTGCATCGACTATTTAGGAAAATCAGCGAAAAATAACATTTGCATAATAATTTGGAATGCGGTGTAGTCCCCAAAGCCAGTGTATAGCTCTAAAGTCAACTACAAATGGGATTATCTTCTGCTGGACTTTGTGGTCCATAGGTACCAGTCTCTAGGCAGAGCTGCCACAAAACTAGGGCGAAGAAGTGGTAAGAGGGCTTGGCAGGAATTAAACCACATCTTTCTCTAAATTTAGATAGAGAATTACTTTAAAGGGGTTGCCCGAGCACGGGGCGGTTTTTCACCGTGAGGTCTGGCACCCGGACCCTACACCGATCAGCTGTTCCGGCTGCCTCTGGGCACCGGATGTCTGTGCCGGAAGCAGATGGCTCTGGTAACAGTATAGCAGTCGTGCTGCAGTACTGCTCCTATTCAAGTGAATAGAAACAGAGCTGTAGTAACCCTGCACAGCCGCTATACAGCCTTTTGCTTCCGACACCGGCCACTGCATAACATCCAGTGCCCGGAGGCAGCCAGAAAAGCTAATCGCTGCGGGGTCCAGTTGTTGGACCCCCACCGATCATATACTGATGACCTATCCACAGGATAGGTCATCAGTATGAAAAACCTCCCTGTGCCCGGACAACCTCTTTAAGGTCTCCCAACCTTAAAGGGAACCTGTCACCGGAATTTCACCTATTGAACTTTACTTACCCCTCACTGGCCGCTGCTTTCAAAAGTTCATTACTGTTATCCCCTCTCCTAAACTCCTCCTCCGACTGTAAATAACGGTCTGCAAACATTTTGCGCCTTTTATCGTAATAATCCAGTCTCCCTTTGTGCGCACACATCAGAAGAGGACATCAATTCACAAGCGTGGGATTTTGTGTGCTGGGGGAAGGCGAGGAGCTGTCAATCAAAAGTAAAGAGGCGGGTAAACTCGGAAAGACTTGAGGAATAAAGATATGACTTTTCAAACGAAGATTTGACTCTTTTCAAATGAAGTTATGACTCTTTTCTGCTCATTAGCATACGGTGTGGGAACACTAAAAAACTGAATACTAAAGCTACAGAGCCGACTAAGAAGACAATTATAGGTTATATCGAAATGATTTTTCACCCACTACCACCAGGTATTGCTGGTTTAATAGGTGAAATGCTGGTGACAGGTTCCCTTTAAATTAATCAAGTAAGTGAAGCGGATTTTGGGGAAGTACTATCTTGTCATTAAACTCATCCAACCAGTCCGGCTTCATAGGGAAAGTAATATTGCTACAGTTCCTCTCCTATTCATGTTCAGTGATTCATAATCTTCCTTTTATATTTATAGATTGTTTACCAGAAAGAAATACACTTGATTTCAAGTATGTCCATTTTCATGGAATAAACATATTTTCGAGAGGCGTTTAAAGCTCTTTTAACTTACTTTCTTTGATTCAGTGGCTTTAGGGGGTAGCTTATTTATATGAATCAACAAGAAAACATTATGAAAAGCACAGTCTAAAAGGAAATTTTAGTTATGTCTCTCTGCTACATACTGTGAGAAATAGCTCAAAATACGGAACGTTTATAACATCTCTCATTTTTCCAAATGGCAGTGCAATCTACTCAGGACTATGTTCAGTTGTGCATTAATGTTGTCTGCTTCCATAGACAAAATAATAGTAACTTGTGCGATGGGATTACAGTCATACGCCCTCAAAAAACTGAAAGGCGTTTTCTGAACCTGAAATATGTGAGGAACAATTTGAGCTTCCCTTCCCCGTACAGAGTTCTGTGAGGTACACATTGCTATTACTAAACTAAGTCCAGGCCATTTCTGTTATGGAAATTTGGAAGACTTAAAGAGTCTCTGTCACCACATTATAAGTGCCCTATCTCTTACATAATGTGATCGACGCTGTAATGTAGATAACAGCAGTGTTTTTTCGTTTAGAAAAACAATCTATTTTCAGCAAGTTATGACCTATTTTAGCTTTATGCTAATGACTTTCTTAATGCCCAACTGGGCGTGTTTTTACTTTTGACCAAGTGGGCGTTGTGGAGAGAAGTTTATGACGCTGACCAATCAGCGTCATACACTTCTATCCATTCATGTACTCAGCACATGTGCTGTCTCTTACTTACACATTAACGTTACTGAAGTGTCTTGACAGTGAATAGACATTAGTTCCAGCCAGGACGCGATATCTATTCACAATCCCAACACTTCGCTAATGTTTTTGTGGGACTTGCAGCACAGCAAGCGTAACCTCGCGAGATCACGCTGTAAGCTGTCACTTACAGCGTGATCTCGATGTGCTGTGCTGTAAGTCCCACACAAACGCTAGCGAAGTGTCGGGATTGTGAATAGACATTGTGTCCTGGCTGGAACTGATGTCTATTCACTGTCAAGACACTTCAGTAACGTTAATTTATGCGTATGTGACTGCACATAGTGAAAAATGCAGGATCAATATGTGCTGAATACATGAATGGAGAGAAGTGTATGATGCTGATTGGTCAGCATCATACACTTCTCTTTACAACGCCCACTTGGTCAAAAGTAAAAGCACACCCTGTTGGGCATTAAGAAAGTCATTAGCATAAAGTTAAAATATGTCATAACTTGGTGAAAATAAATCATTTTTCTAAATAAAAAACGCTGATGTAATCTACATTATAGCGCCTATCACATTATGTAGAACACAGGCCACTTATAATGTGGTGACAGAGCCTCTTTAAGAGGCAAATAAATGTTTTTTAAATACTTTATGTGTCAATTCTTCACAGTCTTCAAGATATCTGCTTGCTGTCATTCCATAGGAACTTATATTATTTGCTTCCAGTGGATACAAATCTGTCCTGATCATGAGATGGACACGACTCATTGGAAGACACAGCTCTGATACAACTACTGTAAATGTAATTAGTCCTGTACCTGTGTATCCATCACATGACCAGGACAGCTGTATGATGACCAGGCAGCCTGACTTTGTACAAAGGCATAAAACGCCTGTTTAACCACCTCGTATGAACCCTTAGTTAGTAGTGAGTATTGATGAGCATAGAAGCGTTGGGTAGTCAGAAGGGTATGTTATAGTGTCCGAAAATGGGACATTGCCTCGTCAAGTTTAAGAGTGATGTAATTAATTATATGGCCCCCTATAACTAACTTAAAAGTGGCCCACAGAAGTGGAATTCCATCTACATATGCAAATGTTTCATCAAGCAAGTTGACGCAACAGCGGCGTGGTCAGATATAGAAATGGTTTGGATAGAGTTGCTGCAAACAGTTTCAAAGAGGGGGAAAGACAGGTGGTTGTCCAGGATAAGAAAAAGTGTCGACTTTTTTCCTAGGAATAGCGTTACTCTTTTCCATGGGTTGTGTTCGCTATTGCAGCTGAACCCCATTAATGTGGGGCCTGGTAATGATTGAGGAACAGAACGGTCATTACAAGACAAAGAGCACAATATGTTCATTAACAAGGTCATTCTCCCTTGTATAGATTAGCCAAGGAGGTTATCATTTTAAGGTGGAAGTGATGGCGTGCTGCTGTCTGATCATCAATGGTGAGTTGCCCACCATTATCCTGTAGCAAATGGCAGATTGGAGTTAAGGCCTTCTGTTTTTTTGTAAGACTAATTTTTAAAAGTCCTGGAAAATTACCAAAGTGAAGTCTCTGAGCTTGATGGTTCGCCAGCACCTTTATGCATGCAGAACATTTTCTTTGTGGGCCCAGTTGAGGTACGTCTTATTGACTGGTCATGTTCATGTGCTTCCACTCTTCTTTAGATCTCAGAGCCCCAATCCTGTGACCACATTCTATTGATAAGGGGTCCTGGGGAAATCTAGGACCATGGCTGCAAGTAGGTCAGTAGTGAGGAAAGTTAGGAGGTCATACCAATAATGGTTTTTGGATACCAACGAATCAGAGATTGTTCTGTTGGTCCTGAATTTTGAGGTCCTTTAGTTTTTCCCACAGCATGGTTTCCAAATCCCAGCATTGGGTGACAGAAAATTCCACATCAGAGGTAATTATCTCACCTGTTGATACTTTGCTCTGCAGGTCAGTGATTTTTTTAGAGTTGGTTGCAGTTAAAGGCAAAGCAGAATTAATAGATGTGTGGAGGACATCAAACCATTTATCAAATTATGCTGATTAAGAGAAAAGTAAGAAAAGAGCAGTTCTAAAATGCCAAGCATGATGCATCACAATTTGCTCCAAAAACATGTAGCACATTCCATGTGTCAAATTTATTATGCTTTATAGACACTTTTTATATCTACCATGACAGGTTTGAAATAGTTCTAGAAAGAGGAGCGTATATAAAAGGAGTCATTAAATTAACCAAATGTGTAAGGGCGGTCAGCGTGGCCCTGGAACGCTGTAAAGACAGAGCAAGGACCATGGCAGACTCAATGAAAGTGCTGCTCCGAATGGACGTGCGTTGTCGTCTTGACAACGACAGTTCACCGCCAGGTGCCAGGACACGCTCGCGCATGCGCAGGAGAAGGGAGTGAAGCCGTGGGAGGGACTTGAGGAGGAGGACGGAAGGACAAAGGGCGCGAAGAGGTGAGAGGAAAGGGCACGAGGAGGAGAGTGGAAGGGGGAGAAGGAGCGGAAGCTGCGGAAGGGCGGAGGAGAGTGTGTGGAGGTGAGGAGAAAGGAAGAAGCAGCGGAGGGGAACTTAGAAGAGGGGAAAAGAGTACGGAGTGGGGTAGTAAGGCCCATGTTGAGGTTGTGGACACCAGAGACCGCAGTGAGCACCCGACTCCCAGCACAAGCCGGCCAGCAGCCACCGGCACAAGCCGCCCAGTACAAGCCGCCCAGTAGCCACCAGCACAAGCCACCCAGCCGTGCAGCAGTCCAGCCGTGAAACAGTCCAGCAGTGTAGCACTCCAGCCGTGCAGCAGCCCAGCAGTCCAGCCATGCAACAGTTCAGCAGTGTAGCAGTCCAGCCGTGCATCAGTCTAGCAGTCTAGCCATGCAGCAGCCCAGCAGTGTAGCAGTCCAGTCATGCAGTAGCTCAGCAGTCCAGCAGTGTAGCAGTCCAGCCGTGCTGCAGCCCAGCAGTTCAGCTGTGCAACAGTCCAGCGGTGTAGTAGTCCAGCCGTGCAGCAGCTTAGCAGTCCAGCCGTGCAGCAGCCAAGCAGTGTAGCAGTCCAGCCGTGCAGCAGCCCAGCAGTCAAGCGGTGTAGCAGTCCAGTCATGCAGCAGCCTAGCAGTCTAGCCGTGCAGCAGTCCAGTCGTGTAGCAGTCCAGCTGTGCAGCAGCCTAACAGTCCATCCATGCAGCAGACCAGCAGTCCAGCTGTGCAGCAGTCCAGCGACTCCAAATCCTAAACCGCAGCAGCCAGACCCTGGATGCGGTCCCAGGATAGAGGGAGCTGAGGAGCACAGGTACTGAACTTGTTTCCCCCGTGATCAAGGACAAGGGAGCATAGATCTCGTACCGTAGACCAGCGCACCAGGGCTACCGACATGAAGGAAATGTATGGGAACGAGCGATCGTAGTAACGAGTGCTCGTCCCCATAATACTCCCACACGTCGAGCTGTGTAAGAGGACCCGTAGACATAGGACAATATGACTTAAAACATAGTACAGACCCTTAATCCCTTGGTCTGACTTTTCTACACTGGCTCATACAATAAAAATCAGTACAGTAGAATTTCCGTTGGTAATTCTAAAATCAGTTTTAATTCAGTATTGGTCAATGCTCTTAAATGTTTATCATGTAAATGAGGATTAGGTTGGGAACAGCTTTGCATTGAATGTCCACTTTCTAACATTAACATTCTGTGCTAAGTAATTTTATAATATATCTACAGTATATAGCAGTCAGAACCCTGATACAGTGAAGGAAATAAGTATTTGATCCCTTGCTGATTTTGTAAGTTTGCCCACTGTCAAAGACATGAACAGTCTAGAATTTTTAGGCTAGGTTAATTTTACCAGTGAGAGATAGATTATATTTAAAAAAAAGAAGAAAATCACATTGTCAAAATTATATATATTTATTTGCATTGTGCACAGAGAAATAAGTATTTGATCCCTTTGGCAAACAAGACTTAATACTTGGTGGCAAAACACTTGTTGGCAAGCACAGCAGTCAGACGTTTTTTGTAGTTGATGATGAGGTTTGCACACATGTTAGATGGAATTTTGGCCCACTCCTCTTTGCAGATCATCTGTAAATCATTACGATTTCGAGGCTGTCGCTTGGCAACTCTGATCTTCAGCTCCCTCCATACGTTTTCGATGGGATTAAGGTCTGGAGACTGGCTAGGCCACTCCATGACCTTAAAGGGAATGTGTCGCAAATTAAACCTTTTTTTTTTAAGTGTCGTTACTTATTTCTATTATATTTTTTAAGTTTTTTGCTGTATTTTTTATTTTTTTCCGTATGGTGGAAAGTATTAAAAATTAAATAATAATTTGACATGTTTTCCAATGTTGGCCACCAGAGGGAGCACTTCCCAGAATTACAGCAAGGTGAATAAGGCAAAGCAACCTGACTCACAGCTGCTGTAAATGTGGGAGGGAACCTCACCCCCCCCCCCTCTCACAAGCCAGGTAAAGGTGTCTTCAAATTGCTAAGCAGTGTCTGGCAGCCATATTGGGTGTGATTCTGCAGCTGGAAGAAGTTAGGCTTTATTCAGACGAACGTGAATTACGTCCGTGCAACGCGCATGATTTGCACGCGCGTTGCACGGACCTATATTAGTCTATGGGGCCGTGCTGACATGTCCGTGATTTTTACTCAGCGTGAGTCCGCTGAAAAAAAGTCACAACATGTCCGTTCTTTGGGCGTTTTTCGCGCATCACGCACCCATTGAAGTCAATGGGTGCGTGAAAACCACGCATGTCGCACGGAAGCACTTCCGTGCGAACAGCGTGATTCGCGCAACAGCTGTCAAAAGGATGAATGAAAACAGAAAAGCACCACATGCTTTTCTGTTTACAAACATCCAAATGGAGTGTCATAATGATGGCGGCTGCGCGAAAAGCACGCAGCCGCGCATCATATGCTGCTGCCCCACGGAGCTGTTAAGTGGCTTTTGCGCACACAAAACGCCGCGTTTTTGCGTGCGCAAAAACGCCACGCTCGTGTGAATGAGGCCTTAAAGGACACACCAAAAGGCTAAGTGTAAAACGGCTCCTGATTTTCAGCCATATTTTAATCAAACTCGCGTTTTTTAACGGCCGTTTTTGGAGCTGTTTTTCTATAAAGTCAATGAAAAACGGCTCCAAAAATGTCCCAAGAAGTGATGTGCACTTCATTTTGGTCGGGCGTCTTTTTACGTGCCGTTTTTGGAAAACTACCACGTAAAAAACGCCCTGTCGGAACAGAACGCCGTATTTCCCATTGAAACCAATGGGCAGATGCTTGTAGGCGTTCTGCTTCCGATTTTTCAGCTGAAAACATTGTGTGTGAACATACCCCTAGGGTATGTGCACACGCTAACTGCATTTACGTCTGAAATGACGGAGCTGTTTTCAGGAGATAACAGCTCCGTCATTTCAGACGTAATTGCTCGTACTTGCGTTTTGCAAGGCGTCAATTACGGCCGTAATTTGGAGCTGTTCTTCATTGAATTCAATGAAAAACGGCTCAAATTACGTCCCAAGAAGTGTCCTGCATATAATGTATATAAGTGTCCTGCACTTCTTTGCCGAGGCTGTTATTTTACGTGCCGTCTTTTGACAGCGACGCGTAAAATTACAGGTCGTCGGCACAGTACGTCGGCAAACCCATTCAAATGAATGGTCAGATGTTTGCCGACGTATTGGAGCCGTCTTTTCAGGAGTAAATCGAGGCGTAAAACGCCTCGTTTACGCCTGAAAATAGGTCGTGTGAACCCAGCCTTAGGCTGGGTTCACACGACCTATTTTCAGACGTAAACGAGGCGTATTATGCCTCGTTTTACGTCTGAAAATAGGGCTACAATACGTCGGCAAACATCTGCCCATTCATTTGAATGGGTTTGCCGACGTACTGTGCAGACGACCTGTTATTTACGCTTCGTCGTTTGACAGCTGTCAAACGACGACTCGTAAAAATACAGCCTCGTCAAAAGAAGTGCAGGACACTTCTTTGGACGTTTTTGGAGCTGTTTTCTCATAGACTCCAATGAAAACAGCTCCAAAAACGGACGTAAAAAACGCCGCGACAACGGCGCGAAAAACGCCGCGAAAAATGCGAGTTGGTCAAAAAACGTCTGAAAAGCAGGGTCTGTTTTCCCTTGAAAACAGCTCTAGATTTTCAGACGTTTTTGGTCACTACGTGTGCACATACCCTTAGAATGATGAAAGTGAAGTGAATGACTTTTCAGTTGACCGGTTCACACGCCGTGTATTTGACATGTTTTTTTTTTGCACATTTTACGTGCAAAAAAACACATAAAAAACGCTTGATTACACTTGATTTTGTGTGTTGGGGGGATGTGTGTGTGTTCTCGCCGCTGATTCTTCAAAACAGCTGATAAGCGGCTATGAAGTATCAGCGGCGCCCGTGCACACTCCACTCTGCCACACACACACACACGGGAAAAGTCTTAAAGGGGTCGTCCAGGAAAACATGGGGCCGCACCTGTCCTCAGGTCGTGTGTGGTATTACAGCTCTGTCCTATTCACTTCAATGGAGGTGAACTGCAATACCAGACACAACCTGAGGACAGGTGCGGCGCTGTGTCTCCAATCCGGACACCCCTTCTGTCCTGAGATGACCCGACGGGGGAGGCGGGTGTCAGAGCCACCCACCGCCATCACCGCAGACAGAACCACACAACTATGGCATGAGGGCAGGGCTTGTCCTGAGTGCACTGTCTCTTGTTATGGACAGAGTTATAGTCACATGAACCCCGTCTGATGAACTGGTAATCTAGGTCCGATCACATGACAGAGGGGGTCACCAAAAACCCTGTGCACCCTCAGCCCGTCCATCCAGCCCTTTCCTGGTTATATCTGCGTCTGGGAAAGCTGGGTGACCACCATTACCCCTCATACTAGAGTGTTTAGGAATCAATGGGAAGAAGGAAAGAGGCTGGCACTGCCAAAACCGCCTAATCGGAATGGGAGTTGAAATATGGCTTGCTTACTGTTGGATAATTGCAGGTAAATTGCCACGGAGTTGCTCATCGAAAGAGTAGCACAATCGGCTGAATATATTTGTAGAGGAATGATCGAGGCACTCACCGGAGCTGGCAAACAATTTCTTTATTACAAAAAGATCTTGGTCAGGATGTGGAATTGCCTACGGCCGTTTCACGTGCGTACACGCTTTCTCAAGGCCCTGGCGTCACTTCCTTCACCTGCCCTTTTATTGACAAATTAGTGCACATTGTTACATAACAAAAAATTAAAAAAGACAGGGAAATGCACAGTATACTTTGGTGATTCATGCAACTGATACATTCTAATCTTGAAATATCAATATTTCAATATCAAATTATCTAAAAACAAATAAGGTTCATGTTAAAAACGAACTCAGATCATTCCGATCATTGAGACCGAGCGGTCTTAGCGCACCTGTCAGAGAAATAATCTCTGCCTCTCTCTGCAACAGAGATTTGTGTCTGTCTCCTCCTAACGCCAATGGCTGAATGTGAACAATACCCACAAATCGCATACGTCTAGCGTTATTTTCATGTTTCTCCTGCATGTGTTGTATCAACCTAGGGCATCCCTCACATGTGATTAATGATCTTATATGTTCACGAAATCTTACATATATAGGTCGTATAGTTTTTCCTATATAAAATCTACCACAGTCACAGATCACTGCATATACAACGTATTGGGTCCTACAGGTTATTAATCCATTCATTTCAAACGTAATGCCCCCTAAATTCAGGTTCCTTGTACGTATTATGGAATTGCAATAATTGCATTGTCCACATCTATGGTTACCCTTTGGACTATTAGCTGTCAACCAGTTCTCTTTGCACTTCTCTTTTTGGGAAAAACGTCCCCTGACTAATATGTCTTTTAAATTTTTACATCTACGAAAGGATACTATTGGTTTCCTAATTGCGACTTCCATAAGTAATGGATCATTCTCAATTAGGTGCCAGTTTTTTCGAATACTTGTTCGAATAACATCACTCATTGGGCTATAACCTATATTAGTCAATGGGGCAGTTTAGACGATGCGTGAAGTGCGCTCAGCGCGCGCGCGCAGAAAAAAACTCACGACATGTTCTATAATCGTGCGTTTTTCGCGCACTCACGCACCCATTGAAGTCAATGGGTGCGTGAAAACCACGCATGCCGCACGGAAGCACTTCCGTGCGAACTGCGTGATTCGCGCAAGAGCTGTCAAACTCCTGAATGTAAACAGAAAAGCACCACGTGCTTTTCTGTTTACAAACATCCAAACGGAGTGTCAAATTCGAGATGAGCGCACCGAACTTCACCGGGTTCGGCCAAACTCGTTTTGACCGAAACCGGTAAAAAATGTTCGGGTACGCGACGTCAGGAGACAGTCACTGTCCACGGTGCTGAAAGGGAACGATAGACCGATTGATATCTTAGTAAATATAAATAAATGGATATATAAAATGAGCAAAAAGACGGTTGACATCTAATCAAAGTTAATGGTAAAAAAATAAATGAATAAATAGTGATACATACATGATATAAACAGTAAAAGAGAATACACTCAAAAGATCTAATAAATATAAATATATATAAATATGAATATAAAAGGTGTAAAGCAGAAAAAAAGGTGGTAGGCAAGTACTCTAATCCAAGGATTTTTCAGTAATATCATTGACTCCACCAGGATGTAAGCATGCTAGTTTATAAATCCAAAAGTTCTCTCTGTTACATCCACGGCCACGGAACGTCGGGATTACTCACCCCTCGACGGCCGCAGCCATGGACTTGTGAGCTCTGGTCCCCATCTCCTTCCCAGGAGACGCCAGCCCTCACTTCCGCTCCACTCTGCTGTGTCCCGTAGGGTGCCGGCCTTAAAGGGCCAGTGCGCTCACATGTAAATTATCAGTAATAGCCCATGATCACCATGGACTATAAGAAGGGCTCTGCCCTTTTACTCTTTGCCTGAGCCTTGTTTGTATTCCTCTGTTAGTCTTGCAAATGGTCCCGTAGTCGTATCCTGTTCCCTGTGTTCCCGTGCCCTACTGCCCGTATCATGTATCCTGTACTGTACCGTATTTAATCCTGTACCATCTCTAGTGTGGAGTCGCGTTGTGCTGTCTATTACGCCTGCTGTGTTACACCAAGTCTGGTGACCTCTGCTACGTTTTGCATCACCTGCTACCAAGGTCTCGTCTGTGCCTAGCCTTACTACTGTCTGGACTATCAGAGGTACCCTTGTGCTTGTACTATATATATATTGACTTGGTACACTGTTGTTTGGCCAGCTGCTATCCTGCTACGGCGGTGCAGCCCAGTGGGTTCACACACCCACAGATCGTGACAGTACGCCAGGCCATGGACCCCACTGACCAACCTAAGACCATGACAATGTCACAAGCCATGCAGGCAGACATAACTGACCTTCGGTCACGACAGGACCAACTCCTCCTGGCGGTGAATTCCATTGCACATCGTCTGAATGCACAAGCTGCAGTCGCCACACCACCTGTTCCTGTTGCTCAGACTGTTCCTCCTGCTACACCTCCTGTCAATGCCAGTGCCGACTTCTGATTCTCGCTGCCACTACCTCCTCGCTACGACGGAGACGCGAGGGCCTGCAGGGGATTTCTGAACCAGTGTCAGTGTAAAGGATCTGCCAGACACAGCTTCTGTGTCGACACCCGTGGTTAATCAGTCTGCACTTACTCCTAGGTCTGATAGAGTGACTCGATCTGCTACCACTCAGGCTGGAATGGGTCCAACCTGCCTCCCTGAAGGCGTTACAGTGCTTCCTGGGGTTTGCTAATTATTAAAGGAGATTTATTGCTAACTTCTCGGTCATCGCTAAGCCTCTTACGGATCTTACTCGCAAAGGTGCTGATCTCCTCCACTGGCCTCCGGAGGTGGTCCAGGCTGTTAAGGTCCTTAAGAAGTGCTTTATCTCGGCCCCAGTGCTGATTCAGCCTAACCAAATGGAGCCATTCATCGTGGAAGTTGACGCCTCCGAGGTGGGAGTGGGTGCTGTCTTGTCCCAGGGTATCAGGTCCCTCACCCATCTCCGTCCCTGTGCCTACTTCTCCAGGAATTTCTCGCCCACTGAGAGTAACTATGACATTGGCAACCGCAAACTCTTAGCCATTAAATCGGCATTTGAAGAGTGGCGCCACTTCCTGGAGGGGGCTAGGCACCAGGTAACGGTCCTTACCGACCACAAGAATCTGGTTTTCCTAGAATCTGCCCGGAGGCTAAACTCGAGACAAGCTCGATGGGCGTTGTTTTTTACTAGATTCAACTTTGTGGTCACCTATAGGACTGGGTCTAAAAATATTAAAGCTGATGCACTGTCGCGTAGCTTCATGGCCAGCCCTCCTTCGGAGGAAGATCCTACTTGTGTTTTGCCCCCAGGTATAATCATTTCCTCTGTTGATTCTGACTTAGTCTCCGAAATTGCGGCTGATCAAGGTTCAACTCCCGGGAACCTTCCTGAGAACAAGCTGTTTGTTCCCCTGCAATTCCGGCTAAGGGTACTCAGGGAAAATCATGATTCTGCACTATTTGGCCATCCAGGCATCCTGGGTACCAAGCACCTCATTGCCAGAAACTATTGGTGGCCTGGGTTGCCTAAAGACGTTAAGGCCTACGTCGCCGCTTGTGAAATTTGTGCTAGGTGCAAGACTACCAGGTCCTGACCAGCGGGCTTACTATGTTCTTTGCCCATTCCACAGAGACCTTGGACCCATATCTCCATGGATTTTATCCCCGATCTGCCTCCATCTGAAGGCAAGTCGGTGGCGCGGGTTGTAGTAGACCGCTTCAGTAAGATGTGCCACTTTGTGCCCCTCAAGAAACTACCCAATGCTAAGACGTTAGCTACCTTGTTTGTCAAACACATGCTGCGTCTCCATCGGGTTCCTGTCAATATTGTTTCTGACAGAGGGGTACAATTTGTTTCATTGTTTTGGAGAGCTTTCTGTAAAAAGTTGGGGATTGATCTGTCCTTCTCCTCGGCCTTCCATCCTGAAACTAATGGCCAAACTGAGAGGACTAATCAGTCTCTAGAACAATATTTGAGGTGTTTTATCTCTGACTGTCAATATGATTGGGTCTCCTACAT
Source organism: Rhinoderma darwinii (assembly GCF_050947455.1). NCBI lineage: Eukaryota > Metazoa > Chordata > Amphibia > Anura > Rhinodermatidae > Rhinoderma > Rhinoderma darwinii. Next base: position 340,505,780 of record NC_134689.1, read on the forward strand.
TTCCCTCGCCGAATTTTCCCTTAATAACCGGGTCAGTAACTCGTCAGGGGTCTCCCCCTTTTTCTGTAATTTTGGGTTTAATCCACGGTTCTCTTCCGTTTCACCTGGTGGTTCCAACAATCCCAAGGTAGATGTCGTTCATCGGGAGATGTGCACAGTCTGGGCCCAGGTTCAGAAGAACCTAGAGGCGTCCCAGAGCATACAAAAGACTCACGCAGATAGAAGACGTTCTGCTAACCCCTTGTTTGTGGTCGGGGATCTGGTGTGGCTGTCTTCAAAAAATTTGCGCCTTAAAGTCCCGTCCAAAAAATTTGCTCCCCGGTATATAGGGCCGTACAAGGTCATTGAGGTCCTTAACACTGTCTCCTTCCGACTGGAGTTACCCCCGTCTTTTCGAATACACAACGTGTTTCATGCCTCCCTCCTAAACACTGCTCCCCGTCCTTGGCTACCTCGAGGAAACCTCCGGTTCCTGTTCTCACCCCTGAAGGGGTAGAATTCGAGGTGGCCAAGATTGTGGACAGCAGGATGGTCCAAGGCTCCCTCCAGTACCTGGTCCATTGGAGAGGATACGGGCCTGAGGAGAGGACTTGGGTACCCGCCCGGGATGTTCACGCTAGGGTATTGCTCAGAAGGTTCCATCTTCGGTTCCCCAATAAGCCAGGTCCACCTAGAAAGCATCCAGTGGCCCCTCATAAAAGGGGGGGTACTGTAAAGGATCTGCCAGACACAGCTTCTGTGGTTAATCAGTCTGCACCTGCTCCTAGGTCTGATAGAGTGACTCGATCTGCTACCACTCAGGCTGGTAGGCTCAGGAGTGGGAGAACCTATCAGAGCCTGGCCAGACGGTTCTAGCTCCCACCCTCAGCCTATTTATACCTTCATTTCCTGCTTCTCTTTGCCTGTGATTCCTGGCTCTGCTGCTCCTGCTATCATTATTGACCTTGCTTCATTTTGACCCTGGCTTTACTGACTACGCTCCTGCTCTGCGTTTGGTACCTCGTACACTCCTGGTTTGACTCGGCTCGTTCACTACTCCTGTTGCGCATGGGCCGTGCAAGTAGGCAGGGACTGAGTGGCGGGTAGATTAGGGCTTACCTGTCTGTCTCCCTACCCCGTCATTACAGTCAGATCCACTTCAGCCTACCTGCCAGAGCATTTCTTTCTGATGGTGCTAAGATGGCATTCATAGTCTCTCTCCTTACTGGAAAGGCCCTGGCATGGACAAATCCCATTTGGGAACGTCAAGGACCAGAGATCCGTGACTTGCAGTATTTCCTTCAAACTGTCCGCACAATATTTGAGGAACCTGGACAGGTGTCCTCAGCAGCTGCATCCTTGCTAACCCTGCGCCAAGGAGACACCTCTGTGGGCGAGTACACCATTCAGTTCTGTACCCTGGCGGCAGAGCTAACCTGGAACCGCGACTCCTTAGTGGCCACATTCTGGCAGGGGCTATACTCTGAGATCTTGCCGCTCAAGATCTGCCTTCTACCCTAGATGACCTCATTCTTCTAGCTACCCGGATTGACATGCGGCTTCAGTAACAGTCTCAAGAGGTTCGCTGGGTCAGAAGACTTCCTAGGCTAGCTCCTACATTCCAGCAACCCATATTACCCTCATCAGCATCTCCACCTGAGGAGCCTATGCAAGTAGACCGCCTCAAATTGTCTGTCCAAGAGAAACAACGCAGACGCACTTTGGGACTCTGTCTGTATTGCAGCCTCGGAGGACATGTTGTGCGTCTGTCCCCCCAAACAACAAGAAACGCCAGTGTCTGTGTTTGTTTGGAGAGACAACCCTGGGCGAAACGGCGCTAAATAAAAGACTCTCTCCCAAATTGTCCATTTTCATGAACATAGTGTCCGGTGAGAAGACACATCGGGTCTCTGTCTACCTGGACTCCTGGATCCGCGGCAAACTTCATCCAACAGGACCTAGTGGATCAGCTCCAGTTGCCGACAGCTCCCTTGGAGACATCCCTGGCTGTGGCCTCGGTGAATGGTCTTCCTCTGCCCAATCCCATCGTGTCCCAGACCAAGCCACTGAAGCTCCAGGTGGGAGCCCTTCATACCAAGCAGACTACATTTCTCGTCTTGCCCAAAGCCATCAATCCGGTGTGTCTGGGCCTGCCCTGTCTCCGGCTTCATGCCCCGGTCCTGGACTGGAATTCCGGAGAGGTTCTCCAAAGGGGCTCCAAGTGTCTGCACCGCGGCCTGTTACAAGTTCATCCTGTTCTGCCTCTAATGCCTCAGTCGTTGACAGGACTACCTACTCATTTTTCACAGTTCGCGGACGTCTTTGGCAAGAAGGAGGCTGAGTAGTTCCCCCACACCGGGTGTACGACTGCCCGAGTGAACTGGTTCCTGATGCATCATCTCCCCGCGGACGAGTATACCCACTCTCCTTGCCAGAGACTCATTCCATGTCAGCCTATATCAAGGAGAATCTGGAGAGGGGTTTCATATGATAATCCTCCTCTCCGGCCGGCACCTGGATCTTCTTCGTAAAGAAAAAAGACACTCGTGACACTCTCATTGTTTCAAAATAGTGAATCTGTTAGCAGTGCCTACAGGGATTAGTTCTATAGGTGAGATTGTTATATTATCAAATTTACATTCATGCGCTTGTGAAAAATGACCCAATACACTATGCTTCGGGAAACCATTAGTCACATTAGAACGGTGTTTAGTAATTCTACAGTGTAACGGTTGTCTATTTCTGCCAATATGCTGTAGATTGCATGGGCATTTTAATAGATAAATTACATATTCACTCCCACAATTTAAAAAGTTTTTGATGTTAAAACACTCTAAATTAACAACAGACGTTTATGTTTTCATTTTATGTGATGTATTCACACAACAGAGGCATCTGGGGCGTCCACCACAGAAAGACCCGCATATTGTAGGAAACATCCTAATGGAACTGGACTTCGGTTCACATAATTTGCTGGGGTCTAGAATGTTTCTCAGGGTCTGGGATCTTGGGGATATCAGGCAAGATGCCTTTCAAATGGGGATCATTTGTTAAAATCTGCGAATGTTTGTGTAGGATAGATGTGATGAGCCTCCTCCCAGTGTTAATGGTAGTGAAAAAATTGTGTTTGGAATTATCAGTACTATCCTTTTTGGCCAATGGTAGAATACAATCATCCTGGGTCAACAACATCGCTTTCATGTGTGTACCTTCAATCAGATTTTTGGGGAAAATTTTCTCTTGATTAAAAAACGTCTTTTTTAAAATTTTACATTCGGATTTAAATTGTTTGGAATTGGAGCAATTCTTCCTAATTTTTCTGAATTGGCCAAGGGTATATTTCTAAGCCAGGGGGGTAATCACATTTTTAAAATCTAGATAACTATTAGGGTATGTGCACACACAAACTCAAAAACGTCTGAAAATACGGAGCTGTTTTTAAGGGAAAACAGCTCTTGATTTTCAGCCATTTTTTAATCAAACTCGCGTTTTTTGCAGCATTTTTTCGGCCGTTTTTGGAGTTGTTTTTCTATAGAATCAATGAAAAACGGCTCCAAAAACGGCTCAGGAAGGGACATGCACTTATTTTTGGCATGCGTCTTTTTACACATAAATTTTTTAAAATGATGCATAAAAAAACGCCCCGTCGGAACAGAACTCCGTATTTCCCATTGAAATCAATGGGCAGATGTTTGAAGGCATTCTGCTTCTGTTTTTTCAGGCGTTTTTCGAGGCATAAACGCCCCAAAATACGCCTGAAAACACTACGTGTGTACATACCCTAAACATCGACTGTTCTGAAGTGCGTACTGGTGACCAGATTACCGATATCATCTTTGCTGATTGTGAGGTCTAAAAAACCTGTCCGTAGCTACCTGGTCCCCATGGCTAGATTTCCCTGACATCACTAGACTATGATGGTATCCCAAAAGGTAGAAATATAGAATCGACCAAGACCTAGCTACCTAGTGCAGAAGAAGAGTTATAACAAAGTACAAAGTACAGATCACAATACCGTATAATGCTTTTACCAACAATTCATATACTCCAACAGAATTGCCTACTGACACACCCAAACTACTTACCCTCCCTTACTTTCCCCTCTCCCCCCCCCCCTCCGCATTTCTATATTTTCTGTTTTTCCCTTGTGTTATGTTATATTGTATTATTTTGTATTACCTGCTTATCCTTATGGATGATTAGCAAGGGCTCTGCGTAGCCAATGTTATAACAAATTGTTATAACATTTATACAAACAATAAAAACAGATTTGAAAAAAAAAACAAAAAAAACAAAAACCTGTCCGGGTAATACGGCCGACACATGGTCCATATATCACAGACCGAACATGGACGTCTGAATAGGCCACTTACTTGTCTCCTATTTTTGGTGCGGATTGTGCACTGAAAATTCACTACAAATTACAATATAAGGCTATATTCAGACGAACGTGTGCAAAATCAGCCGAGCGGGACCCGTTTTCACAGATCCCTTATAGACTTGAGTCTATTGAGGGATCCGTAAAAATGGCCAAAAATAGGTCAGTTAAAACAACGACTGTGTGAATAGCCCTTAGAAATACATGCAACCATGTGACGGCCTTAAAAAAAAAACGGCCTTTACACGGATGATTAAGGGCATGTTTACATGTGGCGGAATTCTGCAGACACTGTCCGCATTAATGTCGCACATAATCTGCGTTGCAGATTCCGTTGCGCCTTTGCCTAAAATGTGAAGGAAAATACTGCGGGTTAGTCTTTGCGAATTTAGGGGAAGAGTACATCCTGCTCTCTTGTAAAACATTCAATCTCAGTCTGGCTATAGACCTCGAAACACATAGGTCCAGCCAGAATGATGAAATATCCAGTTCGTGAAAGCAATCCGCAACGCAACAAACATAACATCTGCGGATTTTATTGCGTAATTTTGCTACTCCATTGAAGTCAATGGAGAAATTCCGCCACAAGTACGCATCATGTCCGCAACAGCCAGTGTATGCTGCGGACACCAAATTCCGCACCACAGCCTATGGTCCGCAGCGGAGTTGTCCGCAACGTCTGCACGAAGATGCCCTAAGACACAACACCATCCATGAGTTTAATAGAAAAACTAATAATTAAATGTTTATGACACTTAAATCCAATGTGTATAATAATTTGGAACACGGTGTACGTGGGAACCCGACCTAATAGTGCATTTTTTTATACATTTTTAGGTGCGGTTTTTACATTTTGATGTGGAAATAGGTGCAGGTTTATGCTGCAGATTTTTTTAATTTTTTTTTAAACTAGTTAGAAACAATTTGCAAGCGGATACGCAAGAAAAATTGACGTATCATATCTTAAAATACGCACCACATGTAAATTGTTGTGCAGAAAAAAATCTGCGACATGTGGATGAGATGACTTGATCTCATTTACTTTGCTGGTACTGTATTACACATGTGCATTTGCCGCACGAAAATACCCGTGACAAATTCGCACCGTGTGCATTTGGCCTAACAGTGTTTTTTTTTAACACCCTTAGACCTCGTTCACACATGTTGGATTTGATATGGATTCCGAAGACATGCCGATGATTCTGCATTCCATGCATATGAGGTTTCTGCAACCCAGTTTACATGCTACGAAAAATTTTCCAGGTGTATTTTTGTCTGCACCATGAAAAGAAATCCACCACAGCAATAAGTAGCATGCGACTTATATTACATGGAAAATGTGGCACATCTGCGGCAGAAATCAAAAGGAAAGCCTCAGATTTTTGCTGTGGAAAAACACATTGAACTTTAATGGCAACGTATGACCGAAGCATTAGTTCTCCTTACATCCTGACAAGCACTTGCCCCTCCCTTCATATCGTGTTCTTGTCCCAAGATTATCGTGTACGTAAGGAAATCTCCTAGTGTACACTATAAACAACATAGACGATAATTCCCAGGGCTCCATTATGTCCTTTTAGCCCCCGTCGGGCTGGTAGACGTCGGTATACCTTGTTTTTGAAGGATGGAATAGCGTAGTAGACTTTGCTATTCCATCCTGATAGATTCCACAAAAAAACGCATACCGCTCCTGACATTACTATATGGACAGTGATGTCAGGAGCTTCCCAATGCCAGAGTCCCCGGGCAGAGCATCACAAGTGCTCTGCTGTGGACATTGTCCCTGGTAAAGCTCCTGACGTTACTGTCTATATACGTAATGTGACGTCAGGGGATTCTCGTTGCCGACGCTCCGGCCGTGTACTCAGGCTTTGCAAAGCTTCTGATGTCACTTTAGTTATATGGACATCAGGAACAGCGCCATAGTCCCTGGACAGAGCGCTAGTAGGTGGCTCCAGCCCTGGGAAAGCTTCTGACGTCACTGTCCATTTATGGACAGTGACTTCAGTAGTTTCCCCTGGGCCATTCCCCGGGCGACGTATCCCACTGTATGCCATACAGTGGGATACGTTTTGACTAAATAGATCAATATCCAGGGCATTAACCGGTCACTGCCTGCTCCATGGTTTCCTTCACTGTAATTGACATCAGCACCAATATCAGTTAATCTGTATAACGTGCAAATGTCAGTGCCACACTTTCCATTGCCCACCTCCGGTAATGAAGGGGGTCCCATACATCTTGGCTGTATGGGGCCCAGAAATTCCTGATGGCAGCCCTGTCCAGAGTGAATAGCGTGTGAGTACCTTGTGTCCAGAGTGGTGCATATGTGTCATTGGCATGTGTCCAAGATGTGAGTTGTACACATGCAGGATATGTCCAACGTAAGGGGCATGTGTGCGGCAGGCGTCCAATTCGTGAATAGTGCATGTGGAGCATCTGTCCCGCATGTAACGGGGCTCCATGAGGACCCACACGCATTTCTTTCACTGTTGTCCTCTTCTGGTAATTTCAACCACTTCTATTGCTGTGCACAAAAACAAAAACTGTGCCAGACATGTGTTTTATCTACATAATCACAAAATAAAAGCTTCACATCTATGTTTTATGAAACTTTGAGTAGGTGCCGTTTTCTGTAACAGGGAATATTTGATTATTATATTGGTTGACGATGACACATAACAATTTTTAAGTCCTTGATGAAAGAATTGGGTCTTTATTGTAAATAGCTTAACAATCTGACTCTATTGTACAGCTTATTGTTGCAGTGATGCATGTTGGAAAACATTTAATAATATAGGCAAAGAATGGTTTTAATGAGAATTGTTGAGAAAAACAAGTGACGTTAGTTGTACCTCCAGCCGATTGCTTTTTCCACACTTGAATTCCAAGTGATTGCTTGGATAACTTGTCACATAGAAATTGAAGACTAAAATTGTGTTCTCCTGCGAGGCACAGCAGGGGTTATCTGAGTGGGGGCTCTGATTAATAACTCCTTGAATGGATTGGAATGACCTGTGTTACAGCTGATTAATAATAAAATCTTTGCGCTGTAGCTTTAAAAGACGAATCCATCTTTGTGCTTCAGAGCTTAGACCAACTATTGTTTAACCCTTCACACTGTCGAATGGATATAGTATCCAAACCAAGGAAGAGCTCTTTATTAGGGTATGTGCACACGTAGTGACCAAAAACGTCTGAAAATACAGAGCTGTTTTCAAGGGGAAACAGCCCCTGTTTTTCAGACGTTTTTTGAGCAACTCGCATTTTTCGCGGCGTTTTTCGCGCCGTTTTCGCGGTGTTTTTTACGTCCGTTTTTGGAGCTGTTTTCATTGGAGTCTATGAGAAAACAGCTCCAAAAACGTCCAAAGAAGTGTCCTGCACTTCTTTTTACGAGGCGTAATTTTACGCGTCGTAATTGCCGTACGACGCGTAAAATTACGCGTCGTGGGAACAATACAGCGTTATACCCATAGAAAGTAATGGGCAGATGTTTGACAACGTATTTGAGACGTATTTTCAGACGTAAAACGAGGCAAAAAACGCCTCGTATACGTCTGAAAATAGGTCGTGTGAACCCAGTCTCAGACTGAATTTGTCTCAAAATTTGTAAATTACACTTCTGCCTAATGCACACGTCTATATTATGGCACTGTTTCTTACTGAGCGTTAGTGGAGCTCCCATATATGTCCATGAGGCCTTTACTGTACCTACATATGCCTCCAATTTCATACATAGGGTTTGTGTGTCAGATTCTGTACGAATCCAACATAACAAAATATCATGGCATGCTTTATTGCATGCCATATGTATGGAAGTATTCTCCGCTGGAAGCAATGCTTTTAGGGGAGAAAATCTCTGTACATATGGTAGCCGTTGGCGCCTGTACAGCAGCACCCAGAGCGGCCCTGTACTAGGGAGCTGCATGGCCTCTGCATAAGGTCTATCATAAGCTATGAAAATAGAACAAAATAGAGCAACAACCGAGATACGTTTAGATATAGCCAACCACTGGACCTGGAATAGAAGCCGTAACTCAAACCCCAAAGCTGTTAACTTAACAAATTCACAAAGTAAAAAATCTATTAGCTTTGCGGACATGATCTAAAGTAATAGGGGTGCAGAGGTAGCAGCTGCACATGGTCCCTGGTGTCTTAGGGGGCCCGAGGTCTCCTCTACAATGTAAGACGACACCTGGTTTACAAATGGCACATGGCGGGTGGGGGGACTGTTACAGATTTTTCATTGGGTCCCAGGAGCTTCAAGTTACACCTCTAATAAAATGATAGATTTCATTTGATAACTTTAGATAAGCAAATCCGTCATAAACTGTATTTACTGAACATATATATATATATATATATATATATATATATATATATATATATGTTGTTTATATATGAATGTATTTTTATATATATATATATATATATATATATATATATATACGTAGAGATAAGCAGCACTCTGCGACAGATTCCAACACGGTAATGGGTGAAAGCAGGTAATCCAGATCCGTGGATTATAAAACATAAACGAAAGAAATCCCACAGCTGTTGACTGAATAAATCACATACTTTTTGGAACCATCGGAGTGCTGTGGGATTTCTTTCGTTCATACATATACATATATATATATATATATATATATATATATATATGTATTTATATATGTATGTGTATATATATATATATATATATATATATATATATATAGTTACTTAGACCCCTTTCTATTAGGAACAACCTCATGGGTGATTGATTAAGTTAATTATCTATCACAATGGAAAAGACTCTACTTCTCGACCCCATTAGACCAGTTGGGTAAATTCCTTCTTATAAATAGAAAGGAGGTACCTTTATAATAAATGTCTAGACTTTATTTAAATTCCATAATTGATATTGTCACTATTATCTCTTGCAATAGGGTATTCCAAGCTTTGACCACTCTTACGGCAAAGAATTCCTTTCTATATTGATGATATGCCCTTGTCTTTTCTATAGTTCTTAAAATAGTACATTTGCATATCTTTGTGCTTACATTGTACATGTATATATATATTTATACATATTAAGACACCCTTGAATGAGTTTTTTCCACTCTTTCAATGTAAAATTCTGTCCACATCTGCGCTAGGTTGTTTAACTTCTTTTGATCTCTTGTTTTTACCACATTTATTTTACAAACCTGCAGTTTGTTTCGGAATTTTTGTCAGGATATATCTACAGTTTCATACAGCTCCAGAGTACTACCAGTACTTATTCTACATATTGATAACATTCATGTTGGGGATAACTGTTTGAATCATCATTGTTTTGTAACCTGACATTTCCGTATGTTTTCATGTATTAATTTTTATCCTGTTTTTTGTAACAAGAAATTAGTTTTGAGCCATGCATGTTTTTGCTTCGCTCATGTTCAGACAGTGCAGATATTAAAGAGGCTCTGTCACCAGATTTTGCAACCCCTATCTGCTATTGCAGCAGATAGGCACTGCAATGTAGATTACAGTAACGTTTTTATTTTTAAAAAACTAGCATTTTTGGCCAAGTTATGACCATTTTTGTATTTATGCAAATGAGGCTTGCAAAAGTCCAAGTGGGCGTGTTTAAAGTAAAAGTCCAACTGGGCGTGTATTATGGGCGTACATCGGGGCGTTTTTACTACTTTTACTAGCTGGGCGTTCTGACGAGAAGTATCATCCACTTCTCTTCAGAACGCCCAGCTTCTGGCAGTGCAGACACAGCCGTGTTCTCGAGAGATCACGCTGTGTCGTCACTCACAGGTCCTGCATCGTGTCGGACGAGCGAGGACACATCGGCACCAGAGGCTACAGTTAATTCTGCAGCAGCATCGGCGTTTGCAGGTAAGTAGCTACATCGACTTACCTGCAAACGCCGATGCTGCTGCAGAATCAACTGTAGCCTCTGGTGCCGATGTGTCCTCGCTCGTCCGACACGATGCAGGAACTGTGAGTGACGTCACAGCGTGATCTGGCAGAAGCTGGGCGTTCTGAAGAGAAGTGGATGATACTTCTCGTCAGAACGCCCAGCTAGTAAAAGTAGTAAAAACGCCCCGATGTACGCACATAATACACGCCCACTTGGACTTTTACTTTAAACACGCCCACTTGGACTTCTGCAAGCCTCATTTGCATAAATGCAACAATGGTCATAACTTGGCCAAAAATGCTCGTTTTTTAAAAATAAAAACGTTACTGTAATCTACATTGCAGCGCCTATCTGCTGCAATAGCAGATAGGGGTTGCAAAATCTGGTGACAGAGCCTCTTTAAATCGCATCAGATTTTGATGTTGGTTTTAAAATATTTACTTATCTTCCACTACTCACTCAAATATTTACAAATTGCTTTTTGCCATCGATATATATCAAGTAATTTTCTGGGATGGTGGGTTTTGGGTATATTTTCCAATCAAATCAATTATATATACATCTATACCCTATCTATCCAGATTCCTTCCAGAACTGTGAGGGTTAAATCTTGTCCACTGACTCCCATTTCAGCAAACAGCTGGAGTCACTTTCTGCCCTGATTGCCAGTTGTATATTTTGATGAAGCAAACATTCATGGCCACCTCATTTCTTGCCATGACTAAGAGCACGGTCGGTGCTTGAAACGCGTAGGCTCGGGCACACGCCCGCACCATCAACCATCCTGGGACTGCGTCTCGTTCTACATTTTATATCTTCTATTGCCAATAAAAGTGGGATCCACATATCCTTTTTATCCCGACACAGCGCTGGATCATTTCTCCTTTTTTCTTGTTTAACTTCTCTTCTGCTCCATTATAGGGACAGAAGAACGAAAAAACGGAAGTGCTAGAGCCGTTGCATCGCGGACACTAACATCGCCAAACGGAACCCATTGACTTTAATGGTTTCCCGTGCGTTTCCATAAGGGTGTCTTATTTTACAGGAAGAAATAGTATTATACTATTAATACTATTTCTTCTGGCATTTTTCACCGAAACTGTGACGGAGGCTGCTAATGGAGCCTCTGACACAGATGGGAACAAAGCATAAGATTGATAATTATTAATAATAAATCATATTTTTAAATAAAGCATAAAAAAATACCAGAAGAGCTATATAGAAAAGTGTGCTTAAAATATGATTTTCTGTTTAATAACCTCTACATGTGAATCACGGGTTGAAGCTAAAGGACACCTGGGAGAAGAAGAAGAGCTCCATTCATAGTGTGCTCTGCCAGTTCGGTGTTATCATAGGAACACTGAACCTTAGAGCAACAAACTATTATTATTTTGTTAATTGCTTTATTTATTATTTTGCATGTGATAATGAATTTAACAAGAAAACCAGCATTCCTATAATTGAGATGTCAAAACAAAGAGGCAGGAAGTGTTGTCTTGGGAACACAAGCGTTACAGCTCTTCACACAATAGGCTTGTAGCTCTAAATGGCTAACAACGTGGTACAGGAATAAAATATAGAGGTTTTTCTATTTTTATATTCACATTTCTAACCACAATAATGTGTCTTTAACCCTTTATGGTTGCCAGACTTAGGTTTTTCCCACTAAGCACATTGATTGCCTATCCACAAAAAAAAGGTGATAAATGTATGACCGCTGGTGCTGCCACCATTAACTAGAAGGGGGGTCCCGACCTCGTTCTTTTTCACTGCACGATTGCAATCAGGAGGATTTAGCGGAGGTCGCACATGTGTCTACAGGGCTGACTGAAACAGCCAAGCACTGTACTCGGCTGTCTCCATTGGCCCCATAGACATTTAATGTAGCGCAGTACACCTGTGCGACCGCTGCTCCATTCAAATTCCTCCTCACTGCGATCCTGCAGTGAGGAAAAATGGGGTCGGGACCCCCCCTTCTAGTGATCAGTGGACGTCCCAGTCGTGGGGTCCCCAGCAATCATACATTTATCACTTATCCTGTGGATAAATGTGCTATGTGCGAAAATCTTTTTAACTGTATGGAACGTCAAGGTTTGTTGTGCTTTAATGCACCATGCTGTACAGTTACATCATGATGATCACCGGAGAGAGGACATCTGTCATTGACAGCCGCACTCCTATTGTAATGGCCGGGATTGGAGATAGCAAACTTTTAACCCCTTAGATAACGAGTTCTGTAATGAATGCGGCATCTATGGGAAGTAAACAAAGAGAGGGGACTAAGAGGGGGCTTCCTTTGTACACCCAGCTGTCAGGACATGGGATTTATTTTATTGTAGCCAGGGCTGTCCTCTCAGAATACCTATTAAGCCATGCCTTAGGCATGGCGTATTAGGTGCCTCTCAGTATTTTACATACAAAAAATGCCTTGGAATGCAATGGTATTGCAATGTATTATAATTTAAAAGTAAAAACTATAAGTAAAAGTAGTATTTAAAAAAAAAAAAGTTAAGTTACTTATAATAGGTAGATTGATGATAAAGTCCAGCACTCGATCCAATAAAATCAAAACTTTAATTCATAACTTTAAAAACAGAAAAAAAACTTTCGCCAGAAGGACGCTTACTAAGAACCTGTTTGGTTCCAAAAGCGTAACAGTCATTCCTGGGAAAGTTTTATTCTGTTTCACTTAAATAGGTCATCAGTTGTCTGGTCATGGACAACCCCTTTAACCCGTTAGTGACCGCCCATAGGTGTTTTTATGTATGCTACTAACGGGCTTTATTCCGATGCAGTATCCCAGGGGTGGATTGAGATCTTAAAGTGGTCCTGGAAAAAAATCTAAAAGTGACCCCATGTTATGGGTGGGGCCAGCACAAGTAGGCGGAGTCAGCAAAGCATTAGCTGTAGCCACATTGGTGATATATCTAATAATGTAGCCTTATTATTATTGTCAGCATTGGGCTGTGTTCACATCTGCATTGGACGCTCTTAGGTGACTTTCACACCACAGTATTTCTATCAATATAATGTATGTGCTGATAAAGCTCCCAGGAGATGCATTAAACAGTTTAAAAAACTGATGTCTCTGCTATCTGTCCTCCATAGGCGCACATGTTTAAAAACAAAACAAAAACATACATATGCATGGAATAGTGCAGCCTTCAAAGCAATTCCACACAGCAAAAAAAAAAAGTGTTGGGTGTATGGGGGTCTATAGATCCATTTATCGTATGCATCAGGAGCTTTCCCGCCACATACAATAAACTAATATAAATACCATGGTGTGAAAGAAGCCTTAAAAGCATCCACTGCAGGTAAAAAAATTGTGACCAAAATAGTGCAGCATGCAGCACTATATTGTCCGGTAAAATGCTAGGAAACAAGTGGTAGGTGTACTATAGAGAACAGTAAGTGGCAGGGGGTTCTCATGGGGGTAAGGGGACACTGAAGAGGATTTTGAACCTTTATTTGGGGTGGGGGACACAGATGGTGGCAAAGGCTCTGTGAGAGGAGGGGGAGAGGGACATATAAGAACCTACAGTTTAAGTGGGGGGCCATGGAGGAGAGTGTAGGTGAAATCCATAGGCCATATTTAGAGCTGATTCTGTCCTAGGCACTTTTAGTGCACAGCTCGCTCATATTGTGGCTCCAGCGCTGGACCCAGGAAACAGTAAGTGTAATAATTGTCTTGCTTTTTTGTGTTTTTTTACAGGTTGGATTGTTGGACTACTTCTGATTTGAGGACTACATTGATGACAGCAGTTTTTAATTCTCAATAGAATGGTTAACGAGGGTTGTGGGTTTTTTTTTTATTTAAAAAAAAACTTTTTTTATTGTGTTTTTTTTAAACTTTATTGCTACTGCCTTAGTAATGGCTGCTGTCTGATTGACAGTATCCATTACTAAGGCGGGGCTAACATTAACCCCCATTATTGCCCCGGTACCCACCGCCACCAAGGGTACCTGGAAGAGCTAGGTACGATCCAGTACCCGACCACCTGCAGCGATTGTTAAGCACTGGGGCGGCCGCAGGCTGGTACTATTAGGCTGGGAAGGCCCAAAACCATGGCCCTTCCCACCCCAGTAAGGCTAGCCTGCTGCTGCTATGTTGTACCTGGCTGGTTATGAAAAATGGGGGGGACCATACGTCGTTTAAATGACGTGTGGTCCCCCCCATTTTTCATAACCAGCCAGATACAACACAGCAGCAGCAAGCTAGCATTACCAGGGTGCGAAAGGCCCACTGTTTTTGGGTTTTCCCAGCCTAATAATACCAACATGGGGTCACCCCAGTACCCGACCACTACTACAGATGGTCGGGTACTAGATCGTACCCTGCTCTTCCCGTTACCCCTGGTGGAAGTGGGTTCCGGGGTACTAATGAGGGGATTAGTGTTAGCCTTTTCACCAGCTAACACTATGCCCCTCCTTAGTAATGAAAGCTGTCAATCAGACGGTGGCCATTACTAAGGCAGTAGTAATATAGTTAAAAAACCACAGAGACATAAACAATATTTTCTTAAAATAAAAAACCCCAACAGAACCCTCGTTAACCATTATATTGAGAATAAAAAAATTGCCGTCATCCAAGTACTCCTTGAATCCGAATTAGTCCAACAACTGAACCTGTCAAAAAATACAAAAAAAATAAAATAATCAGTAACACATATAAAAGCAAAACAATTATTATACTTCGCTTTCCTGGGTCCAGCACTGAAAAGATGGGAAATACTTGACGTCACTGCCCATTTATGGATAGTGACGTCAGGAGCAGTGCTGGAGTCCCCGAGTAGAGCGCTAGTAGAGGCTCTGACCTGGGATACCGTCCATATATGGACCGTGATGTCAGGGGCTTTCCCAGAGTCAGAGACCCCGGGCAGAGTGTTAATAGAGGCTCTCAGCCAGGATTCTGGGAAAACTCCCGATGTCACTGTCCATATAAGGGCAGTGACGTCAGGAGCAGTGTTGGAGTCCCCGGGCAGAGCGCTATCTGATGCTCTGCTCAGGGACTTCAGGCCGTGTGAATAGCCCCATTGGAGTTAACAGATTTTCTTGCAGTCGTGTGACGGCTATGGGGATTTTACTGTGTGGGGGCAGCTATGGGGGCGTTATACTGTGTGGGGCCAGCTATGGAGCATTATACTGTGTGGAGAGCAGCTATGGGGCATTATACTGTTTGAAGGGCAACTATGGGGGACATTATACTGTGTGGAGGGAAGCTATGGGGGACATTATACTGTGTGGGGCCAGCTATGGGTCATTATACTGTGTGGAGGGAAGCTATGGGGGACATTATACTGTGTGGGGCCAGCTACAGGGCATTATACCGTGTGGAGGGCAGCTATGGGGGACATTATACTGTGTGGGGACAGCTATGGGGGACATTATACTGTGTGGGGCCAGCTAAGGGGCATTATACTGTGTGGAGGGAAGCTATAGGGTATTATACTGTGTGGGTGTCAGTTATGGGGGCATCATACTGTGAAGGGGATTCTATGGGAGCATTGTACTGGGTGGGCTGAACTGGGTGTGTATGGGCGGAGAATGTGCGGTGTTAGAGGCATGGCTTAACAGAAAAGAAATGCATCTCTCTTTACAAAACTACAAAGTTGGGAGGTATGCACACATATATACATACATACATACATACACACACACACACACACACACACACACACACACACACACACACACACACACACACCCATATATATATATATATATATATATATATATACACACACAGACACACACAAACAGTTAGGTCTAGAATTATTTGGACAGTGACACAATCTTCATGATTTGGGCTCTGCATGACACCACATTTGATTTGAAATGAAACAGCAGAGATGCAATTGAAGTGCAGACTTTGAGGTTTAATTCAAGGTTGAACAAAAACGAAAATTAGTGTAATGTATTCCAGCAGCGATCAGAGCTGCAAGTCTTCAAGTCCGCTAGTGGGACAAAAAAAAAAGTTTAAAAAAAAACGTAATAAAAATGCTTTTTTCCCTATAATAAGTATTTTATTATAGGAAAAAAATGAACATGTTAAAAAAAGTACACATATTTGGTATCACCGTGTTTTTAACGACCCAAACTATAAAACGATAATATTATTTTTATTTTTCTGAACAGCGCAAAAAAATAAGTAAAAAACAATGCCAGAATCGCTATTTTTTGGTTATTAACCCTCCCAAAATATAGAATAAAAAGTGATCAAAAAGTCGCATGTACCCCAAAATAGTACCGATAAAAACTACAACCCGTCCCACAAAAAACAAGCCCTTACACAGCTTTTTTGACTGAAAAATAAAAAAGTTATGGCTCTCAGAATATGGTGACACAAAAAAAAATAATTTTAGAAAAAAAAGTGATTTTATTGTGCAAACGCTGCAAAACATGAAAAAAACAATATACATTTAGTATCGCCGTAATCGTATCAATTCACAGCATAAAGTAAAATTGTCATTTATAGCCCATGGTGAACGCTGTAAAAAAAGAAAGAATAAAAAAAATGGAATAAAAAGATCAAAAAATTTGCATGTACCCCAAAATGTTATCAATGAAATCTACGGATTGTCCCACAACAAATAAGCCCTCACACAGCTCCGGTGGTGAAGAAATAAAAAAGTTCTCCATATTTTCAGCCGTATTTTGTGAACCGTGTGAACATACCCTTACCAGTAGACTGTGGTGCTGAGGCTCCTATATACATCTGTGTATGTGGGGATTTCTTTATATCACAGTTCAGTACCCACATACACAGATGTATACAGGACGGTACAAGAGAGAGGCCCTTGATCATTGGAGCTGCTGGCCTCGCACGGACCTATGTTAGTCTATGGGGCCGTGCAGACTGTCCGTGAGTTTCATGCAGCGTGTGTCCGCTGCGTAAAACTCACGACATGTCCTATATTTGTGCGTTGTTCGCGAATCACGCACCCATTGAAGTCAATGGGTGCGTGAAAATCACGCGCAGCACACAGAAGCACTTCCGTGTGACGCGCGTGATTCGCGCAACAGCAGTAAAAAGTATGAATGAAAACAGAAAAGCACCACGTGCTTTTCTGTTTACAAACATACAGAGTGTCATAATGATGCCGCGTGCGCGAAAATCACGCAGCCACGCATCATATGCTGCTGACACACGGCGCTATTAAGTACCTTTTGCGTGTACAATACAAAACGTTTTTTGCGCGTGCAAAACGCACACGCTTGTGTAAATCCGGCTTTATACTGATAGGCAGTAATACACTGCAATAAAGAAGTATTACAGTGTATTATAAAAGTGATCAGAAGATCGCACAGTAAAGTCCCTTAGTGGGACTAGAAGAAAAGTTTTAAAAAAAGTTTAATAAATAAAAATCCCAAGTAGAAAAAAAATTCAAAAACCCACTTTTTCCACTTTTCCACTTACAAAATGCTTTATTATGAAAAAACAAAAAAAAAGTAAAAAAATTAAACATATTTCATATCGCCACGTCAGTAAGGACCCCACCTATAAAGCTATTACATTATTTAACCAGCATGCTGAATGCCGTAAAAAATAAAATAAAAAAACAATGCCAGAAAGTGATCAAAAAGTCGCATGTACTCCAAATTGGTACCAATAAAACTACAAGTTTTCCCTATAAAAAAAAGCACTCATACAGCTGCATCGGCAGAAAAATCTAAAAGTTATATCTCCTAAAATATGGCGACACAAGAAAAATAATTTAAAAAAAAAGTGTTTTTACTGTGTAAAATTTGTAAAACATAAGAAAACTATATAAAGTTGGTATCGCCACAATCGTAACGACTGAATAAAGTTGTTATGTTATTTATACCACACGGTAAACAGTGTAACTTTAGGACGCAAAAAAGTGTGGCGACATTGCTGTTTTTTTTTTCTATTCCCCCAAAAACAAAAAATTATAAAAGTTAATCAATAAATTATATGTACCCCAAAATGGTGCTATTAAAAAATACAACTTGTCCCGCTAAAAAACAAGACCTTATATGGCTATATTGATGCAAAAATATAGACGTTATAGCTCTTTGAATGCGACGATGGAAAAACTTAAAAAATAGCTTGGTCATTAAGGGGTTAAGGAATTAAAAGACAACAACAGTCAGATTTAAAACACATCTGTTGTTTTTTGTTTTGTTTTTTTGATGGAAGTATCTGCTGGTGTCTACATGGTTGCTTGCAATAACATCTGTGCCAGCTGCTCACATTTTAATCTTTCCTCGTGATGTTCTTCACCTAGGATTGTTTTCTTCTGCCAATATAGTCACAGTTACAAGAAGCTTAGCACTGTGAACTCATACGGAACATAGCATGATAAATAATGTCAGATGCATGTGTCCATTTTACGAGAACTAGCACAAAGCTGCATGGACATAATTGCAATACATTGTACCGATACCCAGCGTTTACACAGGTGCTTCATTGTTCAAATTTATTCATTATTATTATTATTATTATTATTATTATTCATGTTTTATTGCATAGTGATTAAAAGAGAGATGCAGATAAAACACATTACAGGATTTAGGATTTTATATATATATATATATATATATATATATATATATATATATATATATATAAAAAGTATAGTAACTTGTTAAAACCTTATATGGCTAAGGGTTCATGCATAACCTCATAGTTGTACAGTCCCATAATATGGTTCCGAAAGTCTATGAGCCATAGTGTACTTCTGCATGCCAGGTTAAACTGGCCCACTAGAGTACTAGAGGCTCCGCTGGTGGTCTTGTTGCACAATAATGAGCCCCATAGGTCCAACAGAAGACAACCCCATTTGTCAGCTTCAGTGCCAATCACTTGCCACTAGGTTTTATTTCTTATAGGTTGATTGACAAGTAACCTTAGGGTATGTTCACACGGCCAAATTTCAGACGTATATGAGGCGTATTATGCCTCGTTTTACGTCTGAAAATAGGGCTACAATACGTCGGCAAACATCTGCCCATTCATTTGAATGGGTTTGCCGACGTACTGTGCAGACGACCTGTTATTTACGCGTCGTCGTTTGACAGCTGTCAAACGACGACGCGTAAAAATACAGCCTCGTCAAAAGAAGTGCAGGACACTTCTTTGGACGTTTTTGGAGCTGTTTTCTCATAGACTCCAATGAAAACAGCTCCAAAAACGGACGTAAAAAACGCCGCGAAAACGGTGTGAAAACGCCGCGAAAAATGCGAGTTGGTAAAAAAACGTCTGAAAAGCAGGGTCTGTTTTCCCTTGAAAACAGCTCTGGATTTTCAGACGTTTTTGTTGACTACGTGTGAACATACCCTTACACTTTAGTCATAATATGTATTATGCATGTACAATGGTAACAAAAAAGTTTATGATACAATTAGAAGTAGAGATTTGCATGTTCTGTATAGATGGATGAGTCCACAGAATCATTTCCTCTGGTGGGCCCAAAGATCAACAGTCCAAAACTGTCCATATGCCTTTGATTTCATACAGGGGTATACCAAGGTTCTTACTGTTGCATTCCGTATACATCTGAAAAAAACTAATTATGCCAATGTTCCATCGGATGTCGTATTTTGGAGGTATTCTCCGCTAAAAGCATTTGTAATACTTTTGTCTATTTTTAAGCCTGGCCATCAGGACTTGGTTATAATGCAATCACTACAGCATTGATTTTCCAGAGTAATGTTGCTCTGCATTACCACTAAGATGATTTATCACGAGAAAACTAGTCATCGTAAAATACTAAGTCTCCCCCTACCCCCTCTTAAGTTCCAATAATCATCGTCATCACAATCTCAGATGATCTGTGCTTAATTATAGACCAAAAGGCACAAAAAGGATCAGGGTTAATGAAAATGTATGAAGCTTTCTCAATACGTGTGTTTAAAACAGTCACAAGCACTCCTATTCTGAAAAAAATATATACAGTTAGGTCCAGAATTATTTGGACAGTGACACAAGTTTGGGCATTTTAGCTGTTTACCTAAACATATTAAATAATCAGTTATATAACCAATATGGGCTTAAAGTGCAGACCTTCAACTTTAATTTGAGGGTATTCACATCCTAATTTGAGGAAGGGTTTAGTAATTACAGCTCTTTAATGTGTAGCTGCCTCTATTTCAAGGGAGCAAAGGTAATTGGACAATTATCTCAAAATCTATTTAATGGGCTGCATGGGCTATTGCCTCGTTAATCCATCATCAATTAAACAGGTAAAAGGTCTGGAGTTGATTCCATTTGTGGCATTTGCATTTGGAAGCTGTTGCTGTGAACTCACAACTTGAGGTCAAAGGAGCTCTCAATACAAGTGAAATAGACCATCGTTAGACTGAAAACAATGAAGAAATCCATCAGAGAGATAGCACAAACGTTAGGAGTGGCCAAATCAACAGTTTGGTATAGTCTTGAAAAAAAAGAGCACACTGGTGATCTCGTGAACTCCAAAAGGCCTGGACATCCATGGAAGACAACAGTGGTAGATGATCGCAGAACCCTTTCTATGGTGAAGAAAAACCCCTTCACATGATCTACCCAAGTGAAGAACACTCTCCTGGAAGTTGGTTGTATCAGTATCTAAGTCTACCATAAAGAGAAGACATTATGAGAGCAACTACAGAGGGTTCACCACAAGGTACAAACCATTAATCAGCCTCAAAAATAGAAAGGCCAGATTAGACTTTGCCAAACAACATGTAAAGAAGCAGCCCAGTTCTGGAACAGGATTCTTTGGACAGATGAAACTAAGATCAACCTGTACCAAAATGATGGGAGGAAGAAACTATGGAGAAGGCTTGGAACGGCTCATGGTCCAAAGCACACCACATACTCTGTAAAACATGGTGGAGGCAGTGTGATGGCGTGGGCATGCATGGCTGCCAAAGGCACTGGGTCACTAATGTTTATTGATGATGTGACTGAAAACAGAAGCAGTCGGATGAATTATGAAGTGTTCAGGGCTAAACTTTCTGCTCAGATTCAACCAAATGCAGCAAGGTTGATTGGACGTCGCTTCACAGTACAGATGGACAATGACCCAAAACATACTGCAAAAGCAACTCAGGAGTTTTTAAGGCAAAGAAGTGGAATATTCTGTAATGGCCAAGTCAATCACCAGATCTCAACCCGATCGAGCATGCATTTCACTTGCTTAAGACAAAACTTAAGGCAGAAAGACCCACAAACAAGCAACAACTGAAGACCGCTGCAATAAAGGCCTGGCAAAGCATCACAAAGGAGGAAACCCAGCGTTTGGTGATGTCCATGGGTTACAGACTTTAGGCAGTCATTGCCTGCAAACGATTCTCTACAAAGTATTTTTTTAAAAAAAACATTTTATTTATGGTAATGTTAATTTGTCCAATTACTTTTGAGCCCCTGAGATGAGGAGGCTGTGTAGAAAAATGGTAGCAATTCCTAAACGTTTCACAGGATATTTTTGTTCAACCCCTTGTATTAAAACTGAAAGTCTACACTTCAATTGCATCTCAGTTGTTTTATTTCAAATCCAATGTGGTGGCATGCAGAGTCCAAATCATGAAGATTGTGTCACTGTCCAAATAATTCTGGACCTAACGGCATATGGGATAATGCACCCCCTACTATAAGTTATAGGAATATTAGATGTAACCAAAGAGTACTGTATCCGTATAAATAAACAAGACTATAGAATGAGTGCTAGAGGTGGGTAGATTCATAAAAATTCTCTTCTCTATTGATTCTCCCTGCAAATCTTGTACCTGGTAAATAAACAAGGCCGCACCGCCATAGCGGAGTAGCAGCTGGCCAAATAACATAGTACAAGAATACTTTTGATAGTCCAGACTGTAACGGAGGCTCAGCACAGATGAACTTGCAGACACCAGACGTGGTGTATATCAGCAGGCGTGACTGGTGGCACAACACGACTTCAACACTCTAAGGCACAGGAACAACTATAGCACGGGATACAGGATACAGGTAGCAGGGCACGGGAATAACGGGAGCAGGCTAACACAAAGGGACCATTAGCTAAGACTAACATGGGTAAACACAACAACGCTCAGGCAATGAGTAAAAGGGCAGAGCCCTTTTTATAGTCCACGGTCATCATGGGCTAATTACAGATTTTACTCATGTGTGTGCTCTGGCTCTTTCAGGCCAGACACGAGCGCGCACCCTACGGGAACCAGTGCAGCGATGCGGAAGTGAGTTCCGGCGTCTTTCAAGAGGGAGATGCCGCCCGGCACTCACTCGTCCTTGGCCGCGGTCGTCGATGGGCAGTTAGGAACGACGGTCCGCAGATGTGACATTACACAGATCACCAAACTCCATGGTGACTTCTAATATTTTATTTATTTCCCTTTGCATATAGCATCTACATATTCCACAGAGCTGTACAAAGATTGTCACCATTTACATCAGTACCTGTCACCAATGGAGCTAACAATTTAATTTGCCTATCTCTGACACACTAGGGTAAAACCTGTCTCCATGTTTTTTCAACTTATGTAACTATGTAACCTCCTCCACGTTCAGCTGCCATCAGCAAGTCAGCAGAGCCATATAACTACTTATAGCCACAGCTACATGGACAAGCCGCTGTTCCTGGGTAAACATGGATGGGGCAACGGTGCTTGCCACTTTGTTCTGATAATTAACAGGGACCCCATGGGTCTGACCGACAACGCCGAAATCCCTATAATTGGGCTTCTACAGATATAACAAATATGAATTTTGTTATTGTGTCTCACTGTACAAACATTACAATACAAATTTCTGCAAAAAAATATCTGCCGTGCTTCTGCATATTCCTATGTTGTCAATGCGCCGTGTGCATGATGCTCATTTAATTCTGTGAAAAAGAGCAAGTCCTATAGGACGTGCCAATTGTATATTCATCTCAATGTGCATTGCATTAATACATTTTCTGTTTGCCAAGCTTCTTGAGGCAAATGAACAAAAAGTAATTCTTAAGCCATGGAGTATTAACATCACACTCTGATAAATTCAGGATGTGCTTCAGCTCCAAAGAAAAGTATAATGAAAACTAACAATTAAGTTTTACCATTTGCTACTATTTTCTTCGGCCCATAAATGAGTTTGTATCTGGTGATCAGGTCTGATTTCAAATCAATTCTGCAATATTTGTGCAATCAATGTGATGAGTGAAATGAGTTTCATTTTCCATTTGTCCTAAAATGCTTCTCCACAGATTTGTATGGAACAATATGACAGATAATAGCACCTTCCAATTCCTTTCTTCATGATTACAACTTCCATCAATGGACAAATTAGACGATCACTAAGCCAGAGAGTAGACACTGGGGCATTAATATATTTATAACATGCTGCAATTGAACGTCCCTCGATCATTTCCCATTTCAATGGCATATTCAGTGTGAACTTTTCACATTAATTGGGTATTTTTCTGCCGAAGGAGCAGTTACGGGCTATAGAGAGAAAAATAAATATTTGGATATGTATATAAAAGTTTATAAAATACATATTATTTTAAAGAGGATCTGTCACCTCTCCTGACATGTCTGTGTTAGGCGGGATTCACACGACCGGGTCGTTCCCGAGCCCGAGTGTCGGCCGGTAAAATCTGCCATTTTGCCCTGCCGGTTTGCATTAAGTTTTGCATCCGTGCCGGGCCGGGCAGATCCGGACAGTGACATCAGCGGCAACTCCTAAAGGGGAATCCCCATGTGTTCGGGGATTCCGCTTCAGGAGTTTCCCCTGATGTCACTGCCCAGATATGGACAGAGACATCAAGCGCTCTGTCCAGGAGCGGAATCCCCGAAAACACGGGGATTCCGCTCCTTCAAGGAGCTAAAGTGCGGCTAGCACATAGCAGAGCGGGGAGATACCTCCCCGCTCTGCTATAGTGGCGTCGATATAGTAGTAGCAGCCGCAGCAGCAGCAGCTGCTAGCGGCGCCATCGAAGGTGTCGCCGGGCCAGGGTGCTTTTAAAACAAGCAGGGGAAGGGAGCCAGCACAGCGCTCCCTTCCACCTGCTGTACACCCCGGCCTTGCCACACAGTGTACAGCGATGCCATTCGTCCGAATGGCATCAACTCCTCCTCCTCACATGCACTCTGCGCTGTGAGGAGGAGGAGATAGAGCGCAAGCGCCGGAAAACCCGGCCATCACTCGGGACACATCCCGGTGATGGCCGTGTAATACCCGGCCCCATAGACTTCTATGGGAGCCGGGCGGCCGGGTACCCGGCCGAAGATAGAGCATGTCCTATTTTTTGACGGCCGGATTTCCCGGCCGTCAAAAAATCGGTTGTGGAGCGTGGCCTGGCTGCTGACCGAGATGGCTGCATGAGAGGTTAGCTCCGCACCCGAGATCTTGTAAAAGCGACGACAGAGACAGCTACTTATCTTCAAAGACACGAACCAACCGTGGGAAACAACTGCCGACATGCCTAAGAAGAAAAAACGAACGACGAAACCGGAGAAGCTGATGGATTTCTTCTTCTCTGCAGCCTCCGAGAGAAGCCAAGATGGCGAGGCCGCAGACACAGGTATAGGCCTCGTGGTGTCTGAGCTCCCGCCCGGACGTCGAGACGTGCGTGCTGCAGCAAACATGCCGAGACGCAGTACATCAGCGCCTCCCCGTCCTCCGGTAATATCTTCTTCATCGGCGGGGAGCCAAGAGAGAGAGGAAGGAGGAGAAGCTGACACAGACTTACCAGTGAGACGCCATTCAAGGGAGTTCTCCTCATCTGCTCCGACGTCACCATCCCCCATCAGCCAGAAGAACCACACACAACAGATACAGCCTCCGTCTGTCCTCATCAATGAGGTAAGCCAAGATGTTCTTCCAGGGTTGGGGGTCTTGGAGACTACAGATATGTTTGAAGGCATTCCTACATCTGACATGGCACTTACTGACTCCAGCATGAAGCATATGCTGCAAATGTTGAGACGCTCATTGCAAAACGACATTGGACATTTGATTAATCCTCTTAATGTGGCGGTACAGGAAGTAGATCAAAGGGTTCATGTTGTCGAGTCTAAGATGGGAGAATTTGCAAGTTCACACAATAATCTGATTGATGCCCATTACCAAATGGAAACAGAAGTGCAGTTTCTCCGCACCAAAGTAGCAGATCTAGAAGATAGATCGAGGAGAAATAACATTAAATTTAGGGGTATACCTGAAAATGTAGCCCCCCAAGAGTTGGAGCAATTCATCCAAAAGTTTATACAAGTTATGCTTCCCACGTGTCGGCCATCTGATATGCTGATAGATAGAGCTCATAGGGTCCCTCGCCCTAGACACTTGGAAGAATCAGTACCTAGAGATGTATTGACTCGTATCCATTTTTATCACACCAAAGAGAATTTAATGGCGGCAACAAGAAAGCTAGGAAGCTTACCAGAGCCATACCGGAAGCTAATGTTATTTACGGATCTATCAGCGGCAACGCTTCAGCTTCGTCGACAACTGAAGCCGATCACTGCAGTTTTGAGAGAAAACAAGATTGTTTATAAGTGGGGCTTTCCAGTGCGGCTGATTACTGATTATATCCAATAACAACGAATTCCACATTGTTAGGAATATGGAAGAAGGGATGGCCTTATTACGCAAATGGAACCTACAAGTAACGTCTGCGGAAAAAATGTTTGGGAGGGTTCCTCCAGCTCACCTTATCACATCAATGGACTTGCGCACGGGTCCTCGTGTCGGCACACGCATGGAGTAGAAGGAAGATAAAGAAAATGGATCCAGCGCTGAGTCCTCTGAAGTCTTTTTGTTAAAAGGAAACTATTTCCAAGTTTTATTGTAGAATTATCAAAAAATTAAAAACAATAGCATGATAGGAAAATATTCTCGGATAGAATGAGGATTTATGGCAGTGTAAGCGGTACCTACGCGTTTCTGACGCTTGCAGCGTCCTTAGTCATGGCTTTTACCATGACTAAGGACGCTGCAAGCGTCAGAAACGCGTAGGTACCGCTTACACTGCCATAAATCCTCATTCTATCAGAGAATATTTTCCTATCATGCTATTGTTTTTAATTTTTTGATAATTCTACAATAAAACTTGGAAATAGTTTCCTTTTAACAAAAAGACTTCAGAGGACTCAGCGCTGGATCCATTTTCTTTATCTTCCTTCTTAACGTCTGCGGAGTCAACACAAAGACAAGGTCCGAGACCGATATCAGATGGATGGCAGTCCGTTAAACAGCGGAGAAGGGATAAGATCTGAGGTTACTAAGGGAGATCTCGGGTGAACCGAGCGGCTATTTCCTGTAGACTCGGTACTCAGGGACAATGTTCTCTAAACCCGAAAATTTGAGGTTAGCTAATATGCTAGACCCTTTTGTTTGTCTGCCCACAAGGGCATTACTCACAAAGTCATGTTTACTCATGGTTATACGGTTTTATTGTTTGTATGTTTTTCCACAAAGTCTGACAACATATTTAAGTATGCTGAGGGCATATCGCTATGTGACAGATCATCTGATGACAGGTACATCTCTAAAATATATCAATCTTGTTGTGTTTCCTAATGGTACTTAAAATTCTTTCCTTAAATGTAAAAGGGCTGAATAGTCCACAAAAAAGGGCATCCTTATGGGCGGAAGCTAAAAGTTTATCATGCGATATCATATGTGCTCAAGAGACGCATCTTGTCCAGAAGGATGCATTTCGGATGAAACATCCAAATTTCAGATATGTATTTCAAGCACACTATCATTCCAAATCTAGAGGGGTACTTATTGCTATGAGAGATTCCCTAGCTTTCCAAATTATTACCGAGGTCGTGGACCCAATGGGTAGATTTGTCATATTGGTCTGCTCCATTAATAGTGTGATATACACAATAGCGTCTATATATGCTCCAAATAAAGGCCAAATAAGATTTGTTCATAAACTATTGAGAAAGGTGAATAACATCAAACAAGGGAGACTTATCATATGTGGAGATTTTAATACTGTATCAGATCCGGCGGTGGATGCAACCTCTTCTGCCAGAGGAAATGCGCCGTCCCTGGGCAGAGTACTGTGGCAGAGGGAGTTGTATGATGTATGGAGAACACATCATACTACAGAACGAGACTATTCATTCTTCTCGGCAGCACACAAAACATATTCAAGAATAGATATGTTCGTAGTAGACAAAGAAAGTTTAGTAATCTCTCAGGCGTCCACGATTGAAACTATTACGTGGTCGGACCATGCCGCCATTACATTGTCGTTGGAGGAGACGTACAATTCCAAGCAGACATATATTTGGAGGAGTAATTCATATATTTTAAATCACTTGAAATATAGACCTATTTTTGAAGCAGACTTGAAAGAATATTTTGAAGCTAATGTCGACTCAGTAAGTGATCCATACATCTTATGGAACGCCCATAAAGCTTTTATAAGGGGAACATTTATTAAGTTGGGACATAGGGACAAAAAAAATACGGAATGAGCAGATATCTAAGCTTCTTGAAGAAATCAAACAACTAGAAGTTCTTAATAAAGCCCAACAAAGAGTAGCACAAGTGGCTGCTCTAGCAAATCTTAGACAGAAACTCCGTACTTCTCTCCTTTTTCGCTATCAACATAATTTAAAAAAGGTGAAAGCCAAATATTACTCCCAGAATGATAAAGCGACTAAACTCCTAGCTTCCCGAATTAAAATACAACATACTAAAAATAGAATTCCTTACCTGAAAAATAAAATGGAGACTGGAAAGTTATATAGCCCTAGAGAGATTGCTAATAGATTTAAAGACTATTATGGTATGCTTTATGACCTGCGCTCAGACCCTTTTTCCTTCCCAATACTAGAAACAGATATACAACAGTTTTTGTCTAAACTACAACTGAGCAAACTAACAGAAGAACAGCTACTTACGTTGAATTCTCCTGTGACGAGGGAGGAGATCTCTAAAATTATCGCTTCCCTTCCTGCATTTAAATCACCAGGACCAGATGGCCTGGCAAATGACTACTACAAAACATTTCAAGCTATTCTTGTTCCATACATGAAAGAGGTGTTTGAGAAAGCTATGGAATCGGGTTCATTCCCAAGGGAAAACCAGGAGGCACTAATTGTAACATTGCCCAAACCAGGAAAACCCTCAGATGTTACACAAAATTTTAGACCTATATCACTACTCAATTCGGATCTGAAAATTTATGCTAAATTGTTGGCTGTTCGATTGGCTCCTCTGATACCTAATCTGGTGAATCCTGACCAGGTTGGATTTGTTAAAAACAGACAAGCCCCGGACAATACCAGACGTATTCTCAACATATTACATTATTTGGAGACGGGGGGCATACCCTCAGTGCTGGTCTCATTAGACGCTGAAAAAGCATTCGACCGCATTAACTGGATATATGCGTTCTCGGTTCTTAAACAAATGGGTTTCAGTGGGAACATATTGACAGCCATTATGGCATTATACTCGGCCCCATCAGCAAGGGTTTTTACAAATGGAGCTTTATCCGACGCGTTCTCTATTTCTAATGGGACCAGGCAGGGATGTCCGCTTTCCCCCCTAATATTTGTCTTATCAATAGAGCCACTGGCACAGGCACTAAGAGAAGATCCGTTGGTTAAAGGGGTAAAAATAGGAGACCGGGAGCATACCGTTTCATTATACGCAGATGATCCTCACACTATCAGACCCGGAGGAATCTCTTGAAGCGGCAGTAGAAATCATCACAAAATTTGGGTACATCTCACACTACAAATTGAATACCTCCAAGTCACAAGTTCTCCCCATAAATATTTCTGGACATTCGCTTTCATTTATGAAAAGTCGATTCTCTTTTGACTGGCAAGCAGATGGTATAGATTATTTAGGGGTAGTATTGACCTCATCTTATAAGGATCTTTATAAACGCAATTATATACCAATGTTAAACAATATTCAACTTGAGACTCAGAGAATTACCAAATTTGAGATTTCATGGACAGGACGGATAGCAGCATTTAAAATGATGCTACTTCCTAAGCTTCTATACCTCTTCCACACCCTCCCTATCTCAATCCCTAAGTCATTTTTTGTTTCTATACAAAAGATTATCTAAAAATTCATCTGGGCTGGGGGTAAACCTAGGACTTCATACACATTATTAACAAAAGACAGGAAATCGGGAGGGGTTGTCATACCAGACATATACCACTACTATATAGCTTCTCTAATTTCTCCGCTGGTATCATGGTGGCGACTAGACACACACAAACATTGGGTACAAATTGAAAACCACGGAGTTCAACCGTTTAACTTGAAACTGATGATGATGGCAGCATACTGGAAGATGCCCATTTCTTCAAAAGCAACTCCATTGATTAAAACCTCCCTACATATTTGGTCAAAATTTCACGAGCTTTCAGTACCAAATACTGTTTTAGATAGATATTCATACCCCACGGAATTATTGGAAGTGGCGATTCCAAATTTAAATATGACAACATGGATCCAAAAGGGTATCTCGGACATCTCCAAAATATGTGTAAATTCCCAAATTTTGCCTTTCGAAAGATTATCTGGTACATATGCCCTTACAGAGACAGATAGATATAAATATATACAAATTAAACACTTCATGACAACTCAAAGTCAGGAGGAGACCAGGGGTAATACATCTATCTTTAAGATATTCACACAGCGAAAAAAAGGGTTAAAAACATATATATTCTCTTATCGAGGGAAAAAATACGTTTGTTAAGACATACCCGTATCGGGAATGGGAACGAGATTTAGGTATTACCTTTGATAATGAGGAGTGGGCTAAGGCGTTAAACTGGATTAACAAATCTCTAAACTGCAGCTCACATTATGAATCAGCAATGAAAACAATATTAAGATGGTACTATACTCCAGAACGGTTAAGTAAAATGTATCCAACATCCTCAAACCTGTGTTGGAGGGGGTGTGGTCAAAAGGGTACTTTATTGCATACTTTGTGGGCATGTCCAGGTATTGTAGGGTACTGGGGATTGATATTTAATCTAGTGTCTAATATTATAGGGACAACTGTCATAGGATCGCCTCAGTTGGTCTTGCTATTCATGGAGCTTTGGGTTATCCCTCCGAGATTCAGAGCTCTGATTTGCAAAATATTAGTTATAGCTAAAATTATTCTGTCCAGATACTGGAAATCCAGTTTCGTTCCTTCAATTGAAGAAGTAATATTGGAAATAAATAATACATATTTATATGAGAAGATAGTGGCATGTGGTTCACCGGTTCCCCAATCCTTTTCGAAGGTATGGGAGGTATGGAGACTTAACTCCAACTATAAGATCTAACAACCTCAAGTGAAGTGTTTTGGGAGGCTCAGCTTGGGAGGACCAAATAGTATTGAGAAAGAGGAGATGACTGAAATCAACCTGAGACAAGAATGTTAAAAATATATATGCAAAATGAACACAAATATAAGCTAAACTAGACATCTTAACGTCAACTTTGTGGAAGAAATGTATGTATATGTGTTATTTTATGTGTTTTTCAATGCTTCTGTTTTGATATATTTTTGAATTTATATATGACAAAAATATGCAATACTATGCTTATGGAATTAATAAGTTTAATGTCATGCTTGTTATATATGAAAAACTTTAATAAAAAGATTGAACCATAAATACATAAAAGCATTAAGCAGAAATGTATTACTTGATAATTTTTTGCTTAGTAGAAAAAATGAATGCAAAATATTTTGTACTTGCTTGTAATTCTAGTTACTTTTGCAGTGTGATAAAATATGTGTGCATATACCCTATTTACCCTTAAAAAAAAAAAATGTATTCCTAATGCAGCCGGGTGCCGGCCGATTTATGAACTTTTTTTTTTTACTACTCCCCCTACCTAGGGACTTGAACCAGCGATTGTTTTATTGCTATCACTATATACTGCAATATTATTCTGACAGGCAATATTATTCTGACAGGCACCTATTAAGCCCTACAGGAGGCAGAGCTAATAGGAGTACAAAGATGGCAGACCTGGGGCCTATGTGCTCGAGTGCAATCCCACTCATTACAGTGAAGTGTCGGCTGTAACATTCGAGCGGGTTTATGAGTCCGCTCTTTACTTCCCATACCCAGCTATAACCTAAGTATATGTCATACATCAAGAAGGGGTTAAGAACAACTCTGGTACATCTTTTCTTAGATTGTGATGTTACTCTGTTATTCCTCATAGACACTTATTAATAAATTCGCAACTAGGTGTTACTATTCCCCTTGTCAGAGGTTTGTGTATTTACAGAGTCTGGCAGTGTCATTTAACACATTTTCAGTTCCAGGCCCTACCATTAGGAATTTCAATGACTCCACATATTTTCACAAAGATTATGGTGGAAGCGACAGCCAAGGTCAGAGAAAGAGATATACTCTTCATATGGTACCTAGATGACTCCTGAAGTCACTAGCATAGCAGCTGAACCTGGAAAATTTAAGCTTGGTGCCTTTGACTTGCCAGTCATTTTTAGGGATCCTAGTGGACTAGAGGGCACAGAAATGTTTGGTTTTTTTCACAGAAAATCTGGAAGAGTTGTTTCCCTAGGAAACAGTCTGATAGATTATACAAGATTATCCATAAGGAAGGTCACCACGTTCACATCCTATCTGGCAACATGATGACAGTGGCATATCTAAACCGTTAGGGGGAACCGGGTTCAGAGCTCTTTTGAGCATGACATATCAAATCCTCTCTCTGGTAGAAGGTCGAATCTGCTCTGAATTTACAATTCGGTAAAATGTAGAAACAGACTTCCTAAGTTAGGAGAGTGGTGTATAATTATCATTTTATCCCTCTGTGTGTTATGAATCCCAACCATTACTTTAGGACACAGCACAGAATCTCAGCTATTAAGTACTCCTTACTCACCTTAACTCCTTAGTGACCAAGCATTTTTTTTTTTCTTTTTCAATCATCGCATTCAGAGATCTATAACTCTTGTTTTTTGTGGGATGAGTTGTATTTTTCTATGACACCATTTTGGGGTGAATATAATTTTTGTTTAACTTTTATTAACTTTTTTTGGGGTGGAATTGAAAAAAAAAAACAGCAATTCTGCCATTGTTTTATGCGTTTAAAATTTATACCATTCACCGTTCTGCTTAAATAACATGTTACTTTAGTTCTATGGGTTGGTACGATTACTACGATCCCACATATGTAAAGATTTTTATATGTTTTACTACTTTTGTACAATAAAAACAACTTTAATTTATTCCAGTATTCCAAGAGCCATAACTTTTTTTTTCTTTCAATCGATGTTGCCACACATGGGCTTGTTTTTTGCAGGACAAAATTTCGTTTTTATTTAGGGATTTATTAATTAACTTTATTTTCTGGGGGGTGGGGGGACAATGCAGAAAATAGCAATAACGCCGTTGTTGTTTTTTTTTTTTCATTTTCTTTACGCCGTGCACCTTGCGTTTTAAATGACAAATTGCAAATAAAACATATACTTAGTTGCTGTGACAACCAAATGAGTCCACAGACACAAGTTCAACGTTCTGAGAGTATATTCCCTCTCTTTTCTCCACCTTGAGCAAAGGTAATGATACGATGTGCAGGCTGAATAGATGTTAGTTAACTGGATGTTACATTAATTGAGCTTTGTAGTTGTACTGCCGTCCCGGGCTCTTCGAGATCTTCAAGATAAATAGTCTACTACAGGAAAATTGACAATATAATAGCACCACCAGCAAAACGTAAATAATTTCCGGATTTATTTGTACCCACAAAAAGAAGTATAAATACAGCCTATAGAAAATGTGGCATGCCAAGACTTTGCCCGACCCTGCGTTTTGCTGTATTGGCTACTTCCGGTGCATACATGGTGTGTATCACAGGTGCCTTTTAAACAGTTTGAAATTGGCGCCATATATACAAATGTAAATTCCATTGCTGATTTTATAAAAATAATATAAATATAAATGAGTTTAAACAAACATATAAAAAATGCAAAATTATCTAAAATATATACAAATAAAAATTAATTACATATTAAAAATATTGTTGTCAGAGATTTCAAATTACCACCAAAATAAATGTGCATACATTTCAAATATATATAAATATAATTATGCCTAACAAAACGTACAATTTATCCACAAATAATACAAGATGACAATATGCGTAATCAAATGTCAAAAAGGACCTACAAACTACTTGATTAAGAAAATGGTCTCATGGTGTGATCTTACCAATGGGAAAGTCATATTGTAAACCCATTCATAAAACAAGAATGATAAATACAGAGCCGATCACATGACTAAAAATTACCAATAAGAAACTAATACATCCTCTCATTTATACTAGGAGCAGACAAAACTCCATACAACCATAGCAAAAAAGGGGCCGATATGTCTCCGGATAGGACAGAAAGTCCACACTGGAAGGTATTGCAACACAAATAGTATGATGGAATGTTGACCAGCTCGAAACAGTATACACAGTCACCACTGAAAGAGAACAAGCCCCCAAACCCGGATGGCATCAAGAGACAGACTGCAAATAGAAAAAGGTGACCAACCCTGTTTATATATATAATCACATAATAGACAAAAGTCTAACCCACACTTGTACACAAGTGTCCTGCAAATTAATATGGATCCACTGAATGAAATTCAAAACTAAACAATTTATCAATGAGAAGGTAGAAAAACATATGACATGTAATATATATCACAAAGAAGATAGATATATTTATCCCCAAGAGCAATTCAAGCACATAGACTAGGAAGAAATAATACTCCAAATCTGGAGAGCAAGATATTTGCAACTTTATTTAAAAAAATATTTTAATTTGAAATCACAATTCAACCCTTTGGGTTTTATTGTGTTCAATTGATAGATCCAAAACCCTCCCTCTGACTAATTTGTTTGATGTAATCTTTTCCTCTCCAACTGTTTTTCACT
Source organism: Rhinoderma darwinii (assembly GCF_050947455.1). Lineage (NCBI taxonomy): Eukaryota > Metazoa > Chordata > Amphibia > Anura > Rhinodermatidae > Rhinoderma > Rhinoderma darwinii. The sequence continues at coordinate 340,539,908 of NC_134689.1, forward strand.
AATTCAATGGCATAAAAACTAGAATGTAAAAGGTAGAAAGCACGAGGCGCTCACCGTATGTTGCAATAAAAGGATTTATTGAAAATGATCTCGGTCTGTCTGATGTGGAAAAGCCTACGACCAACTGTTTTTTTGTTTTCTATCGATGAGCACCCCGTGGGCAACAAGTTGACAGCTGCATTCCACATGTAATTGCAAACAGGGATCTTTACGCAGAGACTATATTGTGCCTGAATTAGGGCAGTGCCAGCCTTCTTTCTCTTCATTCAACCGTATAAAAACTAGAACCTTTCGAATTACAATTATGAACCCCCTTATAGTGTGCCGAAACAGGTTTGCCCTTTCTTATGTTACTACAATGTTCAGCGATCCTCTTTTTTAATATCCTACCTGTCCCACCTACATATAGAAGGTTTCATGGACATTTTAGTAGATAAACTACCCCCTTACTATTGCATGTGATAACATCCCTAATGCAATAGGACTATTGATTGGCTTGGTCTAAGAACGAATAAATATACCTGTATTCCTTTGGTGACTCACCCCTTTACATACTTTGCATATCAGACAGGGAAAAAAAAATACCAGATTAACTAGTGGTCACGAGATCTTTTATAGATTCGCTCTCCGATAAATTACGTGTGGGAATTTTGGAATCCTAGACTGTATTATAGGGTTGTGTGTAAAAATGTGCCAATTTTTACTTATTGCATTTTTTATTTTTTGTAAGTTAATATTATAGTTTGTGACGAAGGGTATTTTAATTATATTACCATTACCCTTAGTAGTATTAATGTCAATAGAAGAATACTTAGTGCTATCACCCTCATTCAAAACCTCTAAAAGTGCATTTTCAACCATTTTTCTTTTACAATTACTTACCAGAAAACATTGTTAGGCTGTGTAATAAAATCTTTATGATTTATGCAATTCATTTTAATCCGCTTGAATAGGCCCTTGGGGATATTTTCCACCCACGGGCTATGATGACAGCAGCCAAACTCAATATAGCTATTACAATCTGTGGGTTTTGTGGCTCTTTGAAAAAAAAATTCTAAATGCAAAAATTGGAACTTAATTTTACTGTATGCCGCAGTAAATTTAAGGTTATAATTGTTCTGAATAATGTGCCCCATAAATCCCTGCAACAACGAAATCTCCCTTTTCCAAAGAATAAAAATATCATCAATATATCTTTTGTACATTTTGTAAAAATATCATCAATATATCTTTTGTACCTTTTTAGATGTGACAAAAAGGGATTATTCTGGGAATGGACGAAATTCTCCTCCCAGACCATCAGGTACAGAATTTGGTAACTAGGTGCGAATTTCGCACCCATCGTAGTACCGGCAGTCTGGAGGAAAAAAAATCGTCCTCATATAAGTCCTCGACTTAGCCATGATTAAGGGCACAGCCAGTGCCTGAAACGTGTAGGCTATCTATTGCCGCATATCACCACCTTGTCTTTTCCTCCTGGTGTTTTTTTCAAGCACCTAGCTTGTACCTTAATAAAGTGGAAACCTAGTCTTTCCTATTGATATTTCAATCGCTGGATCTCCTCTGGTTTTTTCTTCAATTGCTGCCGTGTGCCGTCGCGGCTGATCCGGGCGACTACAAACACAGGAGTGTTAGATTGGTGAGCTGGAGGTTTCCTCCCATTTCCTTTTTCCTCTGTTATTTTTCTCCGATGGGGTGTCATGGCAGCCGGGGGCTTGATAAAAGCCCCCAGGTCTGCCCTGGACATATGCCTATTAGGACGCGCCGGAGGCATATCCTAATAGATTGCCTGTCAGATTTACACTGACAGGCAATAATGCTCTGGTATACGAAGTATACAAAAGCATTATAGCAACGATCTGAAGATCGCACAGTAACGTCCCCTCATGGGACTAATAAAATAAGTAATAAATGTGAAATAAAGATTAATAATAAAAATTACAGTAAAAAAATAAATCCATTTTTTTCCATAAAAAGTGGTTTTATTTAGTAAAAGTGTAAAAAAGAAATAAAAGTACACATATATGGTATCCCTGCGACCATAATGACTCAATTAATATAGTTAATATGTAATTTAAACCGCAAGGTGAACACCGTAAAAAAGAAAATGCAAAAAACCATGGCGAAATTGCAATTTTTTTCCATTGCCCCCCAAAAAAGTCATAATAAAAGTGAATCAATAAGTCCCATGCACCCCAAACAGTACCAATCAAAACTACGCCTCGTCCCGCAGAAAACAAGCACAAAAAATCACTACATTGATGGAAAAATAAAAAAGTTACGGCTCTTGGAAAGCAACGATGCAAAAACAAATAATTTTAGTTCAAAAGTGTTTTTATTGTGCAAAAGTCGTAAAACATTAAAAACCTCTACATATGTGGTATCGCCGTAATCATACCGACCCATAGAATAAAGGTAACATGTTATTTACGCCACACAGTGAACGGCGTCAATTTAAAAACGCATAGAACAATGGTGGAATTTCAGGTTTTTTTTATAATCCCCCCCAAAAAAGTTAATAAAAGTTAATAAAAAAATTATATGTACCCTAAAAAGGTGCTATTAAAAAGTACAACTAATCCCGCAAAAAACAAGTCCTCATACAACTATGTAGACGAAAAAATAAAAAAGTTATAGCTCTTTGAATGCGACTATAGAAAAATGAATAAAATAGCTTGGTCATTAGGGCCTAAAATGGGCTGGTCACTAAGGGTTTAAGGCAATTTTTTCACTTTGTGATACATTAAACTGATTTTCCTGAATTTTTATTTCTTTCAGCTCATCAATAAAAAATTGTGAAAAGTATCTACACAATCATTCCCAAAAATTAAAGGAATAAAATCTGATTTTTCTTTAACTCCGTATGTACATATGTATCAGAATCTGAAGAAAATGCAGATGGACCTTTTTGACATGATGTAAAATATTTTTTCAGATTAACAAATCTAATAAACTTCTGAATATTGATGAACGTATGAAATCTATTCATTTTTTTATTAGGAGCAAATGTTAAACCTTTGGTTAGTATTGCATAATGGTCATCCATAATTGATTTGGTGCTTAAATTAAAGACACCCCAATTGTTCTTATCTTAGTCCCTTTGTTTGTTTAGGGCCATCACATTGTCCTCTATTCCTTTTTATTAGCTCTTCTTCTAGTGGGTTATATTCTTGGGATAATTTTTGACTCTGACTTCCCATCTCCTGATGTACTGGAGGAACATATTGATATATGGTGCTGCTGAAACATGGCTAGACTCTTCACATGACTGGGCTGTAAATCTACAGGGTTTTACACTGTTTTTGAAAGACAGGGCAAATAGGAAAGGCGGTGGTGTATGTCTGTATGTGAGAAGTGATATGAAGGTGAGTCTGAAAGAGACAATAGTGGGTGAATATTCTGAGGAGATTGAAACCTTGTGGGTGGAATTACGAAGGGAGGTAAACACTGAAAAATAACTTTTGGTGTAATCTATAGACCCCCCAATATAACTGAGGAGATGGAAGGTCAGCTATATAAACAGATGGAACAGGCTGCACAGGGGGGTACTGTAGTGATAATGAGATATTTTATTTACTGTGATATTAATTGGTGTCATGGTTCGGCTTCAACTGCAAAAGGGAGCAATTTCCTCAACCTTTTGCAGGAAAATTTTATGGGCCAGTTTGTGGAAGACCCGACTAGAAGTGAAGCTTTGTCGGATCTGGTCATTTCTAAGAATGCAGAGCATGTCACTGTTCGTGAAAACCTTGGTAACAGGAATTACAATATAGTTATATTTTACCTATACTGTAAAAAACAAACGCAGGCTGGGAGGGCAAAAACACTTAATTTTAAGAAGGCCAATTTCCCCAGGATGAGGGCTGCAATTCAGGACATAGACTGGGAACAACTAATGTAAAAAAATGGTACAAATGATAAATGGGAGATCTTAAAAGCTACTTTGTATAATTATAGTGCAAAATGTATTCCTATAGGTAACAATTATAAACGACTAAAATTAAACCCCACATGGCTTACACCTTCTGTAAAAAGTGCAATGTACGACGAAAAAAAGGCATTTGAAAAATACAAATCTGAGGGTACATCTGTAGCCTTTGCAAATTATCAAGAGCTTAATAAAATCTGCAAAAAAGTAATAAAATCAGCAAAAATACAAAATGAAAGACAGGTGGCCAAGGATAGTAAAACAAATCCCCAAAAATTCTTTAACCCCTTCCCGCATTTTCACGTACATGCACGTCGGGGAATGCAGCCTGTTCGCGCATTCCCACGTGCATGTACGTGATGGAGATCGCGCGGGCACAGAAGCTGTGGCCGCGCGATCGCCGCGGGAGCCCGGCTGTGACTGACAGCTGGGCTCCCGCTGCAACTGCTGAGATTGAAGAAATCTTCAATCTCAGCCGTTTAACCCGTTAAATGCTACAGTCAAAAGCGACCGCGGCATTTAAATCTATTGACAGAGGGAGGGAGCTCCCTCTGTCACCCATCGGCGGCCCGCGATTGCGATCTCAGGCTGCCAACGGGTTGCCATGGCAGCCGGGTGTCTAACAAAGACACCCAGGCCTGCCCTGGCTGTATGCCTATTATGCCATGCCAGAGGCATGGCATAATATATTGCCTGTCAGTTTTACACTGACAGGCAATAATGCTTTGGTATACTAAGTATACCAAAGCATTATATATGCGATCAGCAGATCGCATAGTGAAGTCCCCTGGTGGGACTAAAAAAAAAAATGTAAATCAGTTCAATAAAGTTTGTGAAAAAATAAATAAATAAATTAAAGTCAAAATCAAATAAAACTACTTTTTTTGCCCAAAAAGTGGTTTTATTTAATAAAAGTGCCAAAACAAATAACACATACACATATATGGTATCGCCGCGATCGTAACAACTTGACCAATAAAATGAACACATTAATTAAACCGCCGGATGAACGGCGTCCAAAAAAAACCACAAAAAACAAAGGCAAAATTCTCTCTTTTCTCCCGTTCCCCCCATAAAAAATTAAATAAAAGTTAATGCATAAGTCCTATGTACCCCAAAATATTACTAATGAAAACTACACATTGGCCCGCAAAAATCAAGCCCACATACGGCCACATTGACGGAAAAATAAAAAAATTACGGCTCTTGGAATGCGGCGATGCAAAAACAAGTAATTTTTTTCTAAAAGGGTTTTTATTGTGTAAACATAGGAAAACATATAAAACCCTTACATATTTGGTATCCCCGTAATTGTGCCGACCCATAGAATAAAGTTAACATGTTATTTATGCTGCATAGTAAACGGCGTAAATTTATAACGTGAAAATTAATGCTGGAATAGCTGCTTATTTTCAATTCTCTCCTAAAATAAAGTTAATAAAAGTTAATCAATATATTATAAGCATCTAAAAATGATACAATTACAAAATACAGCTCGTCCCGCAAAAAACAAGCCCTTATACGGCTATGTCGACGGAATAAAAAAAAAGTTACGACTCTTGGAATGCGACCGTGAAAACACAAAAAATAATCCTTGGTCATTAACGTGCAAAATGGCCCGGTCCTTAAGGGGTTAAATATGTAAATGCATAAAAAGCCAAGGTCTGAATAGGTAGGACCCCTAAATAATGGTAAAGGGGAGTTGGTCACAGGGGACCAAGGGAAGGCAGAGTTACTAAATGGGTTATTTAGCTCTGTATATACAATAGGAGAAAGAGCAGCTGATGTAGCTGGTACCAGTGCTGTTAATATATCAATTAATATACTGAATGGGCTGAATATAGATATTGTCCAAGGTAAGCTAAATAAAATAAATGTGCACAAGGCCCCCGGGACCTGATGGGTTACACCCAAGAGTTCTTAAAGAGCTTAGTTCAGTTATCTGTATCCCCCTCTTCATAATATTTTGAGATTCTCTAGTGACTGGTATAATGCTGAAGAACTGGCGCATGGCAAATGTGGTGCCTATTTTCAAAAAGGGCTCTAGGGCTTCCCCGGGTAATTATAGACCAGTAAGCTTAACACCCATTGTGGGGAAAATGTTTGAGGGGCTATTGAGGGACTATATACAGGATTACAGTATGTGAAAAAATAGTATAAGTGACAGCCAGTGAGTTTTTTTTTCTAGGGATATAAGTTTTCAAACCAACCTGATTTGTTTTTATGAAGAGGTGAGTAGAAGCCTAGACAGAGGAGCTGCTGTGGATATAGTGTTTTTGGACTTTGCAAAGGCATTTGACACTGTCCCTCATAGTCGTCTAATGGGTAAATTAAGGACTATAGATATAGAAAGTATAGTTTGTAATTGGATTGAGAATTGGCTCAAGGACCGTATCCAGAGAGTTGTGGTAAATGATTCCTACTCTGAATGGTCCCCGGTTATAAGTGGCGTAACCCCAGGGTTCCGTGCTGGGACCACTATTATTCAACTTATTTATTAATGATATAGAGGATGGGATTAGTAGCACTATTTCTATTTTTGCAGATGACCCCAAGCTGTAGTATTGTTCAGTCTATAAAAGATGTTCGTAAATTGCAAGATGATTTGAACACACTAAGTGTTTGGGCATCTACTTGGCAAATTAAGTTTAATGTAGATAAATGTAAAGTTATGCATCTGGGTACCAACAACCTGCATGCAGCATATGTCCTAGGGGGAGCTATACTGGGAGATTCACTTGTTGAGAAGGATCTGGGTGTACTTGTAGATCATAATCTAAATAACAGCATGCAATGTCAATCAGCTGCTTCAAAGGCCAGCAGGATATTGTTGTGTATTAAAAGATGCATTGACTCGCAGGACAGGGATATAATATTACCACTTTACAAAGCATTAGTGAGGCCTCATCTAGAATATGCAGTTTAGTTCTGGGCTCCAGTTCATAGAAAGGATGCCCTGGAGTTGGAGAAAATACAAAGAAGAGCAATTAAGCTAATAAGGGGCATGGCAAATCTAAATTAGGAAGAAAGATTAAAAGAATTAAACATATTTAGCCTTGAAAAGAGACGACTAAGGGGGGACATGATTAACTTGTATAAATATATGAATGGCACATAGAAAAAATGGTGAAATCCTGTTCCATATAAAACCCCCTCAAAAACAAGGGGGCACTCCCTCCGTCTGGAGAAAAACAGGTTCAATCTGCAGTGACTGTATGAAATAGCCTACCACAGGAGCTGGTCACAGTAGCTACAGTAGATGGCTTTAAAAAAGCCTTAGATCATTTCCTAAAACGAAAAAAAAAAATCAGCTCCTATGTCAACGTGTAGAAATTTTGTCTCATCCCTTCCCGTTTCCCATCCCTTGGTTGAACTTAATGGACATGTGTCTTTTTTCAACCGTTCTAACTATGTAACTATGATGTGGAAAATTTTTAGAATTTGTACTTTGGTTTTGTTCTCTCAAAGAGGAATATCTGTTACTCAAAGGTACATCAGGTGAATAAGGACGCTGTTCTCTTGCGCTATTACATGAATGATAATTATATATGGATTACTACTTCTAATAAGAGAGTGTATATATCTATTATTATACTGGTTAGACATACAGTAATTATGAAATTTACATCCACCAAAACCCCTATTCGGAAAAAATTGATTTGAAGGTGGATAGTGGTGATTTCCATAGTTAGGTCTATATGGAGGACCCCTGCGGAAATTATTCTTCCCCCTCATATGACCCATATGGATAGGTATTTTGTGAATTTTCATTAACCTTATTTTTATTACCAAACTCCAGTCTAGGAAAAGCCTCATATGTGTATTAACCCTCTCTCTCCCAGTGTATTGTCGGTTTGTGGATAATTATTTTCATTTTTAACTTTGTTCCATCTGTATACTGTATATTTTCATAGTCAGATTTTACCTGACTATGACTTTTTACCTGACTTTTTACATATTTGGAGTATTATTTCTTCCTAGTCTATGTGCTTAAATTGCTATTGGGGTTAAATATATCTATCTCCTTTGTGATATAGATTACATGTCATAAGTTTTTTTACATTCTCATTGATAAATTGTTACGATTTTAAAGGGGTTGTCCACTTCTGGACAACTGATGACCTATCCACCGGATAGGTTATCAGTACATGATCTGTGGGTGTCTGACCCTGCACCGTTAAGCAGCTCCAGCTGCCTACGAGCACCAGACGTACATGTAGTGGCGGATTAAAGAGGCTCTGTCACCAGATTTTGCAACCCCTATCTGCTATTGCAGCAGATAGGCGCTGCAATGTAGATTACAGTAACGTTTTTATTTTAAAAAAACGAGCATTTTTGGCCAAGTTATGACCATTTTTGTAGTTATGCAAATGAGGCTTGCAAAAGTCCAAGTGGGTGTGTTTAAAAGTAAAAGTCCAAGTGGGTGTGTATTATGTGCGTACATCGGGGCGTTTTTAATACTTTCACTAGCTGGGCGCTCTGATGAGAAGTAACATCCTCTTCTCTTCAGAACGCCCAGCTTGTGACAGTGCAGATCTGTGACGTCACTCACAGGTCCTGCATCGTGACGGCCACATCGGCACCAGAGGCTACAGTTGATTCTGCAGCAGCATCAGCGTTTGCAGGTAAGTCGATCTTACCTGCAAACGCTGATGCTGCTGCAGAATCAACTGTAGCCTCTGCTGCCGATGTGGCCGTCACGATGCAGGACCTGTGAGTGACGTCACAGATCTGCACTGTCACAAGCTGGGCGTTCTGAAGAGAAGAGGATGTTACTTCTCTTCACAGCGCCCAGCTAGTAAAAGTATTAAAAACGCCCCGATGTACGCACCTAATACACGCCCACTTGGACTTTTACTTTTAAACACACCCACTTGGACTTTTGCAAGCCTCATTTGCATAATTACAAAAATGGTCATAACTTGGCCAAAAATGCTCGTTTTTTAAAAATAAAAACGTTACTGTAATCTACATTGCAGCGCCGATCTGCTGCAATAGCAGATAGGGGTTGCAAAATCTGGTGACAGAGCCTCTTTAAGTAGACCGTAGGGCTGTTACCCAAACTTGGGCCACCCTTCTATTTTTAACACTACCTTTTTGGGCAAGCATTAACAAATGGGTATTACGATTCCCCTTGTCACTGGGCTGTGTCCCTACATACTGACAGTATCACACTGTGCTGGGACACATCCTCGTGACAAGGGGAATTGTCTATCAGTCCTGGACTGCAGAAAGATTTTTGTGAAATACAAGGATTTCCTATAATAAACATGTCAGGAGAGGTGACAGATTCTCTATAAATCTAGTGACCCACAGGTGACGATGTCTCAGATTCTAGTAGCTTTTTTCCTCTTTTCTTCTCCATTCGGTCCAGAGCTCATGACGACTTCTCCCATCTATGACCCATTTCTGCAGAATTTGCAACTCAGATTTCTTTGGCTCCTCACTTTTCCAACATTTCCACACCTATAAACGAAAATAAAATTATCATGGTGCCGCATACTGTGCCCCTAAATATAATAGTACCAAACACTGCGCGCCTGCATATAATAGTACCATACACTCTAAAGCAACACATACACACAGCCCCCTGTACATAGTGCCACACACAGCCCCTGTAGATAGTACACACCCACATAGATAGCGCCACACACAGCCCCCTGTAGATATCACACATCCCCCCTGAAGCTAGCACCACACACATCCCCCGTATAGAGTGTTACACACAGCCCCCTATAGATAGCGGCATACAGCCCCCCGGTAGAGAGCGCCACACAGCCCTCCCCCTTGTAAATAGCGCCACAGAGCCCCCCTGTAAAGAGCGCCACACACATACTGCTGTGGATAGCGCTACACAGGCCCCCTCGTATATAGTGCTACACAGCCCTCCCCCTTTGTACATAGTGTCACACAGTGCTCCCCCCTTGTATATAGTGTCACACAGTGCTCCCCCTTTGTATATAGGGCCACACAGCGCTCCCCCTTGCATATAGAGCCACTTAGCGCTCCCCCTTGTATATAGGACCACGTAGTGCTCCCCCTTTGTATATAGTGCCACATAGCGCTCCGCTCCCCTCCCCTTGTATATAGGGTCACACAGCGCTCCCCCCCTTGTATATAATGTAACAGAGAACGACCCCCCTTGTATATAATGTCACAGACCACTCCCCCCTTGTATATAGTCTCACAGAGCACTACCCCCTTTGTATATAGTGTCACACAGCGCTCCCCTCCCCCTTGTACATAGGCCCACGCAGCACTACCCTCCCCCTGTATATAGGCCCACACAGCGCTATCCTCCCACTTGTATATAGGCCCACACAGCGGTACCCTCCCCCTGTATATAGGCCCACACAGTGCTACCCTCCCCCTTGTATATAGGCCCACACAGAGCTACCCTCCCCCTGTACATAGGCCCACACAGCGCTACCCTCCCCCTTGTATATAGTGTCACGGAGCACCCGCCCCTCCTTGAATATATACACAGCGCTACCCCCACCTTAAAAGTATATATATATATTTTAGTTACCTTGCCCCATTTCGGCCGTCCAGCTGGACACACGTGAATCCTCCTGACTAGATGCATGCGCAGACTGGCGTGATGCAGTACCTCATCACGGCGGCCTGCGTAGGGAGTCTTTCCAGCGCCTTATAGGCTGCAGGCCTAACGTGGTCTGCAGCCTATAATATTAATTTGTATCGGAGTCCTGAGGGGCCCCCTCCGGTGCTAGCGACGCCACCGGACATGAGGGGGCCTGTGCGGTCATGTTCGGTTCCGGCGAAACTGCGTACATGCCGAAAGCAGTTGTCTCCGGCCACTGAATAGTGGCCGAGCCGCAGTACTGCAGCTCTGCTCCTATTCAAGTGGAAAGGAGCAGAGCTGCAGTTAGGCAGCACGGCCGCTATGCTATGTGCGGAGCCAACTACTTCTGGCTCCGTACATCACATAATGGGCCATAACATCCGGTGCCTGGAGGCAGCCAAAGTGGCTTAACGGTGCGGGGTCCAGGTGTCGGACCCGCACCGATGATATACTGACGACCCATCTGGTGGATGGGTCATCAGTTATTCGGTAGTGGACAACCCCTTTAATTTCATTCAGTGAATCCATATTAATTAGCAGGACACTTGTGTATAAGTTTAGGTTAGACTTTTGTCTGGTATGTGTTTATATATATATATATATATATATATATATATATATATATATATAAACAGGATTGACGACTGGTGTATATGGAGCTTTTTCTATTTGCAGTCTGTCGCTTGATGCCATCTGGGTTTGGGGGCTTGTTCTCTTTTAGTGATGACTGTGTTGCATATCGGCCACTTTTTTGCTATGGTTGTGTGGAGTTTATCTGCTCCTGGTATAAATGAAAGGATGTAGTAGCTTCTTATTGGTCATTTTTAGTCATGTGATCAGCTCTGTATTTATCATTCTTGTTTTATGAATGGGTTTACAATATGTAGTTTGTAGGTGCTTTTTGACGTTTGATTATGCATATTGTAATCTTATATTATATATGGATAAATTGTTCATTTTGTTAGGCATAATAATATTTATATATATTTGAAATGTATGTACATTTATTTTTGTGATAATTTGAAATCTCGGACATCAATAGTGTTACGTACATATATAATTCATTTTTATATTTATATATAATTTTGTATTTTTTTTATATGTCTGTTTAAACTCATTTATCAGCAATTGAATCTACATTTATTTTTATGGCGTGAATTTTAAACTCTTTTAAAAGGCACCTATAAAACACGCCTTGTATGCCCTGGAAGAAGCTGATACGGCGGAAACCAGGGTCGGGCAGAGACATGGCGTGCCACATTTTTCTATATGCTATTTTTATACTTCCTTTTGTGAGTACACATAAATCCTGAAACATTTACGTTTTGCCGGCAGTGATATTCTATTGTTGATTATCACGTATAAGGCCATGTTGAAGATCTTGAAGAGCCAGGGATGGCAGAAGAACTACAAAGCTCAGTTAGCTAACATCTATTCATCCTGCACATCGTATCATTACCTTTCCTCAAGGTGGAGAAAAGTGAGGGAATATACTCTCAGAATGTTGAACTTCTGTCTGTGGACTCATTTGGTCATCAGAGCAGCTAATTATAGATTTTATTTGCTATTTTGGAGAGAGTTTTGTGGACAACTTTTTACTTAGCCTTCTCCGACCTTTCTGAAAGTGTGCGTGGTACATATGCATATATTCTTGCTGCTAAATGACATATTAATTGGGATATTGTATGATTTTAGCTCCTCAGCCTAAAGAATTTTGACTGCATCTGTGGACTCAGGCTATAACACAGCAGTATAAGCACAGTAATGTATTTACAAAGTTACTCAACTTTTATATAGATTAATTCTATATCTAAACTTTAAAGTAGTGTCTAATGGTGAACATTAAATAGAGGCAGCAACATTTCATAAATTGTTTCCTTTTTCTAATATTACAATTATTTTAATGATCAGAAGCCATTCAGTGTGACAAATATGCGATAATAGCATCTTCTAAATACTTTTTCACATCATTTTACATCATATAATACGGTAGATACACATTTTTTAAAATCGTTTATTCTGTCATTATTCAAAATTACAGATGTTAACACAAAGGTCATAAAAATAAATATTTTAATTTCCCTCAGATGTAACAAGACAGACCACCTCCCACCCATAATTGAGCACACGGAAAAAAAGGCCATTGATTTAATCAAAAAAATTCTATATATCTTGTCAAGATATCTTGTTTGTCAACATTTCCCAGTGTTTCCTCTGGTGTCCTTGTTTCTGGTAGATATAGAGCCATTCCAAGGTAGTATAAAAGTGTGTTCAGAAACTCTAAATAGGGTGGTGTGCCCGGTTTTAGCCATGAGATCAAAATGATCTTCTTGGCTGTCATAATCAGTAGAGATAATTCTCCTGGTTTCTATTTCATATAATGCTAAGTCAGAAATAAAGACAAGGGTCCAGGGATTTAGAGTTACAAATTGGTCCAAGACGGAGTTTATAAACAGAAACACTAATCGCCAGAACCTATTTGACCTGAGGACATCTCCAAGTAGAGTGCCAGAGTCCGGCCTTTGGAAATTCTCAAGGGTTTCTTGATTCCCACTGCTTTTGGGTGTAAATCCGACATTAAAAGCGCAATTGTCACGGCGCGGGGTGTGGACCCACTGGGCTGTACCACGTAGCGGGATAGCAGCTGGCCAACTAGGTACAAAACAATGTCTATAGTCCAGAACGGGTACCTGAGGCAATGTAGACAGTAGCGGTGACACAACTTGACTTTCACTGTAGATGGCACAGTAGATGCAGCGGAAGACACGACTTGACTTTACTGTAGATGGCACAGAGGCAGGGTAGCACGGTATACAGGGTACAGGCAGCAGGAACGGGTAACACTGGGAACTGGAAAACACTTAGGAGACCATTTGCAAGACAAATTTTAGGTATACAACAACGCTCAGGCAAGGATCAAGTGGGCGGAGCCCTTTTTATAGTCCAGCAGCATTCTGGGCTAATTTCTGATTAATGACAACTGGACGCGTACTGGCCCTGGGGGGAGATGCCGCCGAGAACACAGACGTCCATGGCCGGGGCCGTCAGATGGTAAGTCTGAACAACGGCCCTCGGCCATAGACGTTACAGCAATAGACTCTGAAACTTAGCTTCCATTGAAGTTGCTTTAGTGTCTCCGATTTTAATGCAACATTAGTATCTTTCCAACCCTTGCATATTTTTTCCTGAATCTGATGTATTGATATTTTGGTATTTGGGTGGATTTCTTTTATACATTTACCCATTTATTAAAACAATTGCTCTTTAGCTTTTTATACGATAGAAATACTTAAATGTAGAAATAATAAAAAGTACATTTATTATATTCAAGACTGAAAAGTAGTTGTATAGTACAGCACTACTTATGCAAATTCACAAGGTTATTTTAATTGACTAAATAGAAAAAACATACAGGATTCAGCACTATCTTCTGCTGACAGTATTCCATGGGGGTCAATGGAGGTCTCCTGTTTCAAGCTATAAAGATGCTTATTCCTACACATTTGCATGTTTGCCTGCATTTAGAAAAAAAAAAAAAGGAAATGTTTAACCCCTTGTCGCCACAGCCATTTTCATTTTCTCCTCTCCACATTCCAAAAGCCATAACTTTTATATTTTTCCTTCAATACAGCCATATGAGGGCTTATTTTTTGCTAGACGAGGTGTAGTTTTTCATATTACCATTTATTGTGCCATAACTCTGGGAAACTGGAAAAAAAAATCTTTATGGGTTTGAACGGGAACAAAACAGTGATTCCACAGCATTCACCATGCGGTAAAAATAACAAGTTTACTTCATTCTGCGGGCCAATATGATTACGGCGATACCAAATGTATATATATATATTTATATGTATGTTTTACTACTTTTGCAAGGAAAAATCTAATTGTTACAAAAAAAATTGTGTCGCCACATTCTGAGTCATGATTTTTTAATTTTTTTGTCGATTGCGCAAAATAGTCGTTTTTATTGGAACAATTTTTTGTTGCATAAGACTTTTTAATTTCAAAAGAACTTTATTGCAATTTTGTCAATAGAGGAGTAGCTTTTTGACACTTTAAGCACTTTTTTGCCCCACGCAAGGAAAATGTAATGATCAAACAAAATGTCCTCAAACAGAGAGGACCAGTGCAGTAAATAAAACAGACATTCAGATGGGTGATCAAACATGGCCATCCACACTTTAGAATATCTGAAAAGCAAAGAAAAAGATAAAACATGAGAGACCTCTCAAAAGCGAGTCAAATGTTGTAAGCCAGGGGAGTTGCTCTGATCTATCCAGAAATGCCAAGTGATCTGAATTGTTCCATACTGTCAGTTCGGAGAGACATATTTTCCACAAACCATCATTTTATTAAGTCTCCCCTTAAAGGCTATGTAAACCTTTGAACACTTATTTTTTTTTTTTATAAAACAATGTATCAAGGTGTTTTAGGCAACTTTTTAATTGTTTTTATTTTTAAAAAATAAAAGTACTTTTAAAGATACAGCTTCTATGTATCCTGGATACATAGAAGCTGTATCTTGCACTCAAACCTGAATCCGTCAGGTCAGCGGGACTGACAGCTTTGTTGATCGCGGGTCCTGCGTGTCTCTAACATGCAAGATCCAGCTGATATCAATCACATCTACTGTAATTTCATGCCAAGCTAAATTGAAGACTAGCCATAGAAACAGTTGGTACCACTGAGGAAAGAACAGGGTAACCCCTTAATCTTGTTCCCAGTGAAGCATAAACTGCAGCTTAGTATCAGGGGCAGGGGCATTAAAGAAAGATTATAACCTGGATATTGTCGCAGGTTGAAATGGATAACGCAAAATAAGTTCAAACTGTGATCAGAAGTGAGAAAGTGAAAAATTTGAGATGTAGGAAAACTCTCCAAAGGGGGTGGAATAAACTTATCCTGTAACTGCTCAGCAATCTAGAAAAAGAGGCAAATTTACCATGAACATTTACAGTTTGCCCAATCCATCAGTGAAAAGGACCAGGGGACATACCAAGCTGTAAAGCAGGGTTTTTAAAGATTGGAGTTAGGGGTAAGGCGTTACCCTCTAAATTATATTTAAAGCGGACACTCCACCATAGGATGAGTGAGTGGTGGCTAATAGAGGAAAATTATTTTAAATTCAGTGGGAAAGGGCAAGGCATTCCAAATAAGAGCTGCCAGAGAGTTAAAGTAAATGGGGGAAGAATCCTCCAGCTCACCGATCCTATGTCCGAGCCTGGACAGCGCACAGATCCATGTGGCGTCACACGATGAAAATCAAAGCAGAAAAAGATAAACTTGATCCAGCGCTGGGTTTAAAAGGAAGTAATATTCCAACTTTATTCCAAATATATTAAAAAGTCCATATACAAAGGGGTGGATGCCTCAGATAGCGGGCTTACGCATTCCAGACAAATCCCTTGTCCTTACTTGTGGCATGTTCCCAGGGAGTTAAACGGCAATAGATCATTGACAATTTGAATCCAAAGGCGAGCCCGACCTGGGGAGCCATCTATGGGTAACTGAGCAATTTGATTAGCCTTGTATTAGTGCAACAAATGGGGTAGTTATAGTTCCAAATAAACCAGTAAATTTGTGATTGAAAATAAAAAATATAATAATTTTTGGGTAAGAGGATAGTAAGACAGCGTAAGAGGTAGATTATTTGCGGCAATGTGACCATCTTTATTGCATTTATGCGACTTATCCATGACAATAGATGAGAGTTTCACTCCAAAAGATCTGTCTAATTTTTGTAACAAAGGTGGATAATTGTGTCGCTATAGGGAGTCGAAAGAAGGAGTTAATTTCACTCCCAGATAAGGAATAGCTTAGGCAAATCAAATTCACCTCATGTGCAGGGATTTGGCAAGGTGAAATATACTGATTTATTGTAATTAATCTTCAGTCCAAAGAACAGGGCAAATTTCTCCAACAAGGTTATCAAATTAGGAAAAGTCAGCAATGGCTTCATTAGGGTGAGCAATAAATCATCTGCAAAGAGATTGACCCTATACTCAAAAAAAATCTTATATACAGATGTAGCCGTCTTTATCTTGACTCTTAGGCGTGATTCACATGAACGTGTTAAACGTCCGTGGGACGGCCGTTGAAAGAGCGGCCGTCCCACGGACCTATGTAATTCAATGTGGCCGCTCACACAGCTGTTGTTTCAATGGACCGTGTGAAGGGTCCGTGGGAAAATAGGACATGTCTGTTCTTTTCACGCATCACACATCCCTCCATAGACTCTCAACTATGGTGAATGCGTGGCATCCCGCCACGCAGCGTTGAGCACGGATGCACCTCGGACATGATAAACGGCAGTTTTTAACGTCCGAGATGCGCAGCGCTCGTGTGAATCAGGCATTAACGTATTAAATAAACGGTGGTAAGATACTTTAACTTGACATTTTCAATGACATTTCAATGGCTTTTGTTGTGTGATATCACACTGCAGCAAGTTATAAAGATAAGTCAAGATAAAGATGGCTACATCAGTAATTAGCCAAAGGCTCCATTGCAATGGCAAATATCGCCGGAGAGAGGGGGCATCCCTGCCTCAAGCCCGTTGAATATTGATAGGAGCCTACAATGTAGAGGGCAACTTTAAAGGAGCACAGGGAGTAGAATATAATATTCTCGAAGCATGTAATCCCAAATCAGGCTTCCAAAAGCCTTTTCAATATCTAAGGTCAGAGCTGTCAGTGGAGACTTCTGACTAGAAGTGTGAATGATAGTCAAGACTTTCTGGTATTATTAGGGGCCCGGCAGGAAGGAATGAATCTCACCTGATCATTATGAATCAGAGAGGGGATCTGTTGAGACGTGAGGCAAGGATGGAGGTGAATGGTTTATAATCCAAATTTAATATGGATATAGGTCTATAGTTATATAGGCAGCAATTGATCCTTTCAGAGCTTAGGGATGATAGTAATTTGCGCAGCCAGAAATTCCTGTGGAAGGACCCTGAAGAATAGAATTACAAATGGCTGCTAGAGGGTTAGACAAGATATCAATACGTTTCCTATAATATATGACTGTAAGGGTAGATTGAGACGAACGTTGCGTTTTTACGCACGCAAAAAACGCGGCGTTTTGCTCGCGCAAAAACCACTTGACAGCTGCGTGTGTCATCCGTGTATGATGCGCGGCTGCGTGATTTTCGCGCAGCCACCATCATAGAGATGAGGCTAGTCGACGCCCGTCACTGTCCAAGGTGCTGAAAGAGCTAACTGATCGGCAGTAACTCTTTCAGCACCCTCGACAGTGAATGCCGAACACAATATCGAGAAACCCATTAAAAAAAAAAAAAAAAAAAAGTTCGTACTTACCGAGAACTTCCCTCCCGGCCGTTGCCTTGGTGACGCGTCCTTGGTGACGCGCCTCTCTTGACATCGGGCCCCACCTCCCTGGATGACGCGGCAGTCCATGTGACCGCTGCAGCCTGTGCTTGGCCTGTGATTGGCTGGAGCTGTCACTTGGACTGAATTGTCATCCCGGGAGGTCAGACTGGAGGAAGAAGACGGGAGTTATCGGTAAGTCAGAACTTCGTATTTTTTTTTACAGGTTCATGTATATTGGGATCGGAAGTCACTGTCCATGGTGCTGAAACAGTTTAACTCTTTCAGCACCCTGGACAGTGACTATCTCCTGACGTCGCGTACCGGAAATTTTTTTGCCGGGTTCGGCCAAAACGAGTTCGGCCGAACCCGGTGAAGTTCGGTTCGGTTGTCCGGGTTCGCTCATCTCAAAGACACTCCGTTTGGAGGTTTGGAAACAGAAAAGCACGTGGTGCTTTTCTGTTTACATTCATCCTTTTGACAGCTGGTGCGCTGTTTCAGTCGGTTCGCACGGAAGTGCTTCCGTGCGACCTGCGTGGTTTTCACGCACCCATTGACTTCAATGGGTGCGTGATGCGCGAAATACGCGGAGATATTAAGCATGTCGCGCTTTTTGCGCAGCTGACAAACGCTGCGCAAAAAGCACGGACTGTCTGTAATGCCCCATAGACTTGTATTGGTCTGTGCGTGGCGCGTGAAAATCACGCGGCCCGCACGGACCCAATACATGCTCGTGTGAATCCCCCCTAAAGCTGTCAGGCCCTGGAGCTTTACCATATTTCAATGCTTTAACTGCCATCTGTATCTCGTCCGCTACTAAAGGATGATTCAAATCCTCTAATTGATTGGGAGACAATTTCGATAAACCTACAGCATTGAGAAAGGAAATTAGAGGGGTTTTCCAGGGACATTTTTTTTTCTCAGACTGTGCAGCGCACGAGCACTGAGGAGTTTTACTAATAAGAGGCAAATGGAGCGGGCATTGAGGCGTAATCAAAGAGGTGGGCATTGAAGAGACTCTGGACCAATAGGATGCCTCACACGCCCGGGTGTACGTCAGAAGTCCCGGGTTTTGAGGCATCCTATTGGTCCACGGCCTCCTCATTGTCTGCTCCGTTCATTCTTTGCTTGTCCTTCAATAGCAGCACGAATATATATATATATATATATATATATATATATATATATAGAAAAAATATATATATATGGGGTACATATATTATTATGGGGATCACATTAGATATTTGAGGTGCGGTCACAGGATTCTGAGGGTATGTTCACACTATGAACAAAATACGTCTGAAAATACGGAGCTGTATTCAAGGGAAAACAGCTCCTGACTTTCAGATGTTTTTTGAGCAACTCTCGTTTTTTACGGCCGTTTTTGTAACGGTTTTCAACAGAGTCTATGAGAATACGGCTCCAAAAACGTCCCAAGAAGTGTCCTGCACTTCTTTTGACGAGCCGTCATTTTACGTGCCGTATTTTGACAGCGACGCATAAAATGACAGCTCGTCTGCACAGAACATCGTAAGACCCATTGCAGGCAATGGGCAGATGTTTGCCGACGTATTTGAGCCGTCTTTTCAGGCGTAATTCGAGGCGTAAACACCTCCATTACATCCGAAAAGAGGTCGTGTGCACATACCCTAACTCTTGTGCACGAACCCGTGTCGAGAGAAAAAAAAAAAAAAAAAAAAAGAGACAGATGAAAATCCGAATTTCCGGCCGGGCTGTTGTAGGGTGAATAGGAAGAAATGTGTTCTGATTTAATACACTATATATTAGCAACTTTATTAAATAGTTACATAGAATATTAATCAGTGAAAATCACGTGCAACACACGGAAGCACTTCCGTGTGACGAGCATGATTTGCGTAACAGCAGTAAAACTATGAATGAAAACAGAAAAGCACCACGTGCTTTTATGTTTGCAAACATACAGAGTGCATAATGATGGCGGCTGCGTGAAAATCACGCAGCCACGCATCATATGCTGATGACACACGGAGGTGTTATGGAACTTTTGCGCGCACAAAACACAGCGTTTTTTGCACGCGCGAAACGTACACGCTCGTGTGAATCCGGCCTAATGCTGCAGTTCTGTTGCGTTTTTTTACACACATAGTTTACGGACATAGGCGGGATTCAGACGATTCGTTCCCGAGCCCGAGTGTCGGCCAGTAAAATCGGCCATTTTGCCCGGCCGGTTTGTATTAAGTTTTGCATCCGTGCCGGGCCGGGCAGATCCGGACAGTGACATCAGCGGCAACTCCTGAAGGGGAATCCCCATGTGTTCGGAGATTCCGCTTCAGGAGTTTCCCCTGATGTCACTGCCCAGATATGGACAAAGACATCAAGCGCTCTGTCCAGGAGCGGAATCCCCAAAAACACGGGGATTCCGCTCCTTCAAGGAGCTAAAGTGCGGCTAGCACATAGCAGAGCGGGGAGACACCTCCCCGCTCTGCTATAGTGGCGTCGCTACAGTAGTAGCAGCCGCAGCAGCAGCAGCTGCTAGCGGCGCCATCGAAGGTGCTTTTAAAACAAGCAGGGGAAGGGAGCCAGCGCAGCGCTCCCTTCCACCTGCTGTACACCCCGGCCCTGCCACACAGTGTACAGCGATGCCATTCGTCCGAATGGCATCAACTCCTCCTCCTCACATGCACTCTGCGCTGTGAGGAGGAGGAGATAGAGCGCAAGCGCCGGAAAACCCGGCCATCACTCGGGACACATCCCGGTGATGGCCGTGTAATACCCAGCCCCATAGACTTCTATGGGAGCCGGGCACCCAGCCGAAGATAGAGCATGTCCTATTTTTTGACGGCCGGTTTTCCCGGCCGTCAAAAAAATCGGTCTTGTAAATAGCCCCATTAGGGGTCTATTATTCCTAATGCAGCCGGGTGCCGGCCGATTTATGAACGGCCGGCACCCGGCCGGGAAAACCTGCCGTGTGAATGAGGCCATAGTTTATGGACATAGTTTTCACTGGTGTTGAAGTTTGTTAGGTGCTTCCTGTATATAGTTCATTACAAAGCATTGCAGAACTGTTAGCAAAAACGCAAGCAGTTCAGCAACAACTTTGGCAGCGCGGTCATTAACTGCATGCGGTCGGACATTATGAAGATGCAGTTAACTGCACAAAAAACACATTGTAATATAATAGCAGCATGTCCAGAACTAAAATTTCACCATTGAAAAATGACTTGCTGCAGTTTAAAAACGCAACATAAACGCAACGTGGCCGCACCATGTGGCCTTACCCTTATTGACTTGACATTTTTTTTACTTTGGAATCAGAAATATCAAGCAGTATATTGAAAGTGTTTTGGTTTGTGGTGTTTTGAAGCAATTCTGTGGTCAGTGACTTTTTTTTCCAAACGCAGCATTCAGGTGTTTCAGGTGTTTTCCCCATAGGCTTCTCTATAGGACGTAAAAACGCCAGAAAGAAGCATGTACAAAATTACACTACATGAAAAACACCACAAAAGAAAAGGCCACTAAAAAAATCATAAAAAAACTGCCAGAAAAACGGTGTGTGGAGGCCTTAGGCCAGGTTCACACACACAGTTTGATGCAGTATTTGTGGCAGTTTTGGACTCGTTTTTTTAAGTGGACACAAGAAAAAAAGGAGATGCATCAGTCTTTTCTTAATACCTCTACTTCCTTTTGGATCCACTTCTGCATTTGGCTAAAAAAAAAAAAAACTGTGGCAAAAACTGCATCAAAACTGTGTGTGTGTGATCCTAGCCTTAGTCTGGAATCACACATGCAGTATTTGTTGCAGTTTTCCAAGTCAAAGCCAGCAGTGGATTTAAAAAGAAATGGGAAATATAAAGACTGAGGGGAGCTGCTTCACTTACCAGCGTGCTTCACCATTTACCCATAGTGTATGTAAATCATAAATATTAGAAAGGAGTACAACAGAGACTTCTTGATGGAAAAAGTGGGGTAGGCCACAGCTTTATTAATAAACAAAATATGAGAACATAAATATCAAGTATTCATCACGAATATCGTCCACCATTTATTCGCAGTGGACATGTTTGCCAGTTTGACTCAGATGACCCTTCTTTGTAAAGCACTGCTCTGTCCGCCACAGCTGTGACAAAGAGAAAATAAATATCAATAAACATCATCTGTACAAAAAGATCAAGAAAACAGTAGGCCAATGTGCCTACTACCGAAACTTACATTGCACCCTAATAAAGGAAATAAAGAAGATTCTAAAGGGAGGGTGGGACGGTCGATTTTTACCAGAACTCGAATGGGGGGGCGGAATGAGTTGAGTTCAAACTTTTATTAACTTAGCTCCACCTATAGTTAACAAGTGGACCCAATGGCAAATCCGCTATTATGAAATACCCCCCTCCCTAGCCCCTCAGTCAGAAGGCATCTGGTCATTAACCCCTCGGGTGCCTGCAGGAAGAACTTATACTTCCCCTTCCTGCTGGATCTGCTTCTAGCTTTGACTCAAAAAATTGCACCTCAAACTGCATGTGTGATTCCAGCCTCAGGCTAGAACCACACACACACTTTGGGTGCAGTGTTTGGCTCAGTTTTTTGAGCCAAAGCCAGAAGTTGATTAATAAGGAAGATAAGGTATAAGGAAAAAACTAATGAAACTCCTTTCTTTTATGTCCACTCCTGTGTTTGGCTAAAAAAAAAAACTGACCAAAAACTGTCTCTAAACTGTGTGTGATCCTTGCCTTAGGAGCCTCACACACGAGCGTGTTCGGTCCGTGATATACGGTCCGTACGTCGGCCGCATTTCCCGGAGCGAACGCGCTGCAGGGAGCCGTGCACCTAGCATCATCATTATCTTTGACGCTAGGTGTCACTGTCTCCCCGCGGAACTACTGTCCCGTACTGAAAACATGATTACAGTACGGGACAATTGTCGCTCAGTGAGGCAGTAACACCTAGCTTCATAGATAACTATGATGCTAGGAGCCCGGCTCCCTGCAGTGTGTTCAGACCGGGAAATGCGGCCAACACACGGACCGTATATCACGGACCAAACGCGCTCGTGTGTATGAGATGCCTTATGGTATTAACACAATAACAACTCAAATATGCAACTCAGCTCTCTACTCACTGAAATATCTCAACAAGGAGATGAACAACCGGAGCAGGTAAAAAAAAAAAAGAGGTGAAATCCTCAACACCACAAAAAACAGAGACAAAATGATAGTTTTTTACCGCTCAGACGGTTGTAGATGTACAGTCTGAAGTGTCCATCAAGGGGTTGACCTTCCCCTCAGCTAGCATGCAGAAAGAATGATCCAAATTTCCACTGGTGTGTATATCTCGCTGGTAGTTGTGGTTCCACACAGAAGTGAAACTGCAGAAATGCAACTGCTTGCTGTGTAGATCCTCGTACGTGATGTTCTAAATCTCCAACAAGGGAGAAAAAGGAGATAGTGCACTACCTTTTGGAAACTGCAAATTCCACGACTTTATTCCATACTTACAAAAATGGATATAGATAAAAGCATCAGATAAGCTCTTGTAACACGCCAAATAATGCAACCCGACCCTGGGTTTCGCCCTTCTGGCTTCCTCTGGGGCATATGTGCGTGTACCATACATGTGTTTAAATAGCTGTCAGTCTTCTTAACATACAACAGTTTTAAATTGCTTATGTATATAAAACAGCCAATTTTAAAAACAACAATGATAAAATGACATGAAAAATAAACCTTATGGTATTGCTGTGCTGTGTTGCAGGGTCTGGTTGTAAAGTAGGGCTACACCTAGACTTTTTGTCGTTCTACTGATTGATTTTAACTATTGAAGTACAGCTGCAGTCCAAATGAATACATTGAGTTGCATGCAATCTTGTGGACTGCAGCTGTCTTTCAATGGTTAAAATCAATCAGTAGAACTACAAAAGGTCTCAGTGTAGCCCTGACCTATTACATAGTTACATAGTTACATAGTTAGTACGGCTGAAAAAAGACACATGTCCATCAAGTTCAACCAAGGGAAGGGAAAAGGGAAGGAAAAATTTCTACACATAGGAGCTAATATTTTTTTGTTCTAGGAAATTATCTAACCCTTTTTTAAAGCCATCTACTGTCCCTGCTGTGACCAGCTCCTGCGGTAGACTATTCCATAAATTCACCGTTCTTACTGTAAAGAAGCCTTGTCGCCTCTGCAGCTTGAACCTTTTTTTCTCCAGACGGAGGGAGTGCCCCCTTGTTTTTTGAGCGGGTTTTACAAGGAACAGGATATCACCATATTTTTTGTATGTGCCATTAATATATTTATATAAGTTAATCATGTCCCCCCTTAGTCGTCTTTTTTCAAGGCTAAATAGGTTTAATTCTTTCAATCTTTCCTCATAACTTAAATTCTCCATGCCCCTTATTAGCTTCGTTGCTCTTCTTTGTATTTTTTCCAACTCCAGGGCATCCTTTCTATGAACTGGAGCCCAGAACTGAACTGCATATTCTAGATGAGGCCTCACTAATGCTTTGTAAAGTGGCATTATTACATCCCTGTCCCGCGAGTCCATGCCTCTTTTAATACACGACAATATCCTGCTGGCCTTTGAAGCAGCTGATTGACACTGCATGCTGTTATTGAGTTTATGATTTACAAGTACACCCAGATCCTTCTCAACAAGTGAATCCGCCAGTGTAGCGCCCCCTAGGACATATGATGCATGCAGGTTGTTGGTACCCAGATGCATAACTTTACATTTATCTACATTAAACTTCATTTGCCAAGTGGACGCCCAAACACTTAGTTTGTTTAAATCTGCCTGTAATTCATGAACATCTTCCATAGTCTGAACTATATTACATAGCTTGGTGTCATCTGCAAAAATAGAAATAGTGCTATTAATCCCTTCCTCTATATCATTAATAAATAAGTTGAATAATAGTGGTCCCAGCACTGAACCCTGGGGTACACCACTTATAACCGGTGACCATTCAGAGAAGGAATCATTGACCACAACTCTCTGGATACGGTCCTTGAGCCAATTCTCAATCCAATTACAAACTATATTTTCTAAACCTATAGTCCTTAATTTACCCATTACTGCTATAGTTCAGGGTTTTCTGTGAGAGTTAGGCCTTATTCACACGAACGTGTTTAACGTCCGTGATACGTGCGTGAAAATCAAGCGCGTCACACGGACCTATGTTAGTCAATGGGGCCGTACAGACATTCCGTGATTTTCACGCAGCGTGTGTCTGATGCGTAAAACTCACGACATGTCCTATACTTGGCCTTTTTCACGCATCACACACCCATTCAAGTCAATGGGTGCGTGAAAATCACGCACAGCACACGGAAGCTCCATGTGTCGCGCATGATTCACGCAACAGTAGATCAAGAAATGAGGGGAAAACTAAAACCACTTCCTTAATTTCTTTTTCTAACTAAACATCAAAACCGCGTGTCATAAGGATGGCATATGCGTGAAAATCACGCAGCCACGCAGCAAACACTTATGTGCAACGCCCAAAAACGCAGTGTTCTTTGCACACGCAAAACGCAAACGAGCCGTCATTTTACGCGCCGTATTTTGACAGCGATGCGTAAAATAAAGGCTCGTGGGAACAGAACATTGTAAACCCCATTGCAGGGCAATGGGCAGATGTTTGTAGGTGTATTAGGGGCGTTTTTTTCAGGCATAATTCGAGGCGTAAAACCTCTGCGTGTGAACATACCCTATGTGCTCAGATGAGGTGTTTATTTTGTGATAGGCTAAGTTCACACACTTAGCAAAAAAAGTCTGAAAATACGGAGCTGTTTTAGAGGGAAAACAGCTCCTGTTTTTTACGGCCGTTGTTGGAGCTGTTTTTCTATAGAGTCAATTTAAAACGGCTCAAGTTGTGACATGCACCTCTTTTTACGCGGCGTCTTTTTATGCGCCGTTTTTTTTAAACTTTTTTTGCCACCGCTTTTTCGGCCATTTACGGCCCGAAACACGGCCGAAAATAGGCCTTGTGAACATACCCTCACTGTTTGGATCAGTTCACTCTTTGCATAAGTGATGAAGATTTTCTGCAGCGGAATTCATTGCAGAAAATCCACAGCATAGTACAGTAGCAGCAAAGTGGATAAGATAGAACAAATCTCATCCACACGCTGCGTAAATTCTGAGCGGAAAAATGCTCATTTATAGATGACCCCTCCAGATAAGACAAATGGTGAATCAGCCGAAATTCTTTTGGCTGCCTCTTGGGACCACGCCCAGCGCAGAAAATTTGGCCACAGGGAAACCTCTGCATTGAGTTTCTCCAAAACCACATGAGTCAATGTTAGGCTCCATGCACATGACTGTATTTTTCAACAGTAATTACTGATAGTATTTACGGACCCATTTATTTCTGTTGGCCACGAACACCTTTCAGTATTTTCACTAATGGGTGTTCATACTGAAAAAATTATAAAACCTGTCCTATTCTTGTCAGTAATTACGGCAAGGACTCTTGTGCATCCGTATACCATCCGTATTTATGGAAGCGTTGCTATGCAGCATGCTGATGACATCATTTGCCTCCTCCCTCTTTTTTACGGATCCGTATATACGGATGGAATATGGATGCAATATGGACCGTATTCACTGTACTGTCCGTATATATGAATGAAATACGGATGCCTACGGATCCGTATTAACAGACAGTATTTCGTGATAGATGAAAATACGGTCGTGTGCATGGTATCTTAGGCTTCATGCACACAACCGTGCCCGTAACAACCGGCCATTTTTACGAGCCGTGCTCCCATTATAAAATATAGGAGCACTGTCCGTAAAATGAAAAAATAGGACTATTTTTTTCGCCAGTTTTGTACGGCACGGACACCCTCCCGTAGACATATGGGAAGGTGTCCGTCGGCCATAGAAATAAATGAGCCCATAGTTAAGGACCGTAATTATGGACCATAATTACAGGCAATTTTACGGTCATCTGCATGGGGCCTTAGTGAGTGTGGACACAAATTATGGGGCTGGACCAGTGGCGTAGCTATAGGGGTTGCAGCGGTCGCAATTGCGACTGGGCCCCGAAGCCAGTGGGGCCCGCGGCCCCCCGCACCACATCAATAAAAAGTTACTATAGTAACTCGGGCCACGGAGCGCAGCGGAGGTCCTGACGTCACAACGCTATGCGCCGCGCACAACATCGTGATCCTGGATAGAGCACATACCCTTATTATTCTTAGGCTATGTGCACACAATAACTGCAAATACGTCTGAAATTACGGAGCTGTTTTCAGGAGAAAACAGCTCCTGAATTTCAGACGTAATTGCTCGTACTCACGTTTTTCGCAGCGTCAATTACGGACGTAATTGGAGCTGTTTTTCAATGAAGTCAATGAAAAACGGCTCCAATTACGTCTCAAGAAGTGTCCTGCACTTCTTTTGACGAGCCATCTTTCTTACGCATCGTCGTTTGACAGCGACGCGTAAAATGACAGCTCGTCGGCACAGTATATCGGCAAACCCATTGAAAGCAATGGGCAGATGTTTGCCGACGTATTGGAGCCGTCTTTTCAGACGTAATTCGAGGCGTAAAACGCCTCCATTACGTCTGAAAATAGGTCGTGTGAACCCAGCCTTACCTTTCCTGGGTCCAGCGCTGGAGCCGCAATGTCAGCGAGCTGGGCCCTATATCTAATCCAATCATGTCTGATACGGTCTGCTGAACTGCTGTATCTAATCCTATCATGTGTGATACTGTCTGCTGAGCTACTGTATCTAATCCCATCATGTGTGATACTGTCTCCTGGGCCCTATCTCTAATCCTATCATGTGTAATACTGACTGCTGAGCCACTGTATCTAATCCTATCATGTGTGATACTGTCTGCTGAGCTGCTGTATCTAATCCTATCATGTGTGATACTGTCTGCTGAGCCACTGTATCTAATCCTATCATGTGTGATACTGTCTGCTGAGCCAATGTATCTAATCCTATCCATAGTTTAGGGTCGTAGTGTTGTAGATATGCTATGCTGTCTCCTATTTTTTTGAGGGGACACATATGTATTGGGGCTATTTCCCCTGACATTTTAAGTCCTTAGTGACGCCCCTGGCTGCTAGTGCTGCATTGTTGGGTCACTTAGGAGACCCAGCGATGCAGCTGAAAGCTGCGGACCATCGGCCATGAGAAGTTTGTGGGGGGGGCCCAATAAGAACTTTTGCATCGGGGCCCATGAGCCTTTAGCTACGCCCCTGGGCTGGACTGGCTCCTCCTCACTGCGGGGGGTGCGGTACAGAGGATCTGGGTGTTCGGGACCACCAATCTTGAAGATAGTGGGTGATCCAGTGGTGGGCGCCTAGCGATCAGACAATTGTCATCTACATATGTAGCCATTTTTATCTTGACTTTTAACGCATTAAATACACAGTGTCAAGAAACTTTAACTTGATTTTTTTCAATGGCTTTTGTTGTGTGATATCACGCTGCAAAAAGTTATCAGAGTCAAGATAAACTTAGCAACATCTGCACATATATATATGTTACTTTTAATCTATGGGTCGGTACAATTACGGCGATACAAAATATGTAAAGGTTCTTTTATGTTTTTAAAAATAAATAAAAATAATTCTGTTGATGTAGCCATGTTTGTTCTTGTTTTTTGCGGGACAAGTAATTTTTTAATAAAACCATTTTGGGTACATACAGATGTGTCCACCCTTATCTTGAATTTGTTTAAGGAGTCCTTGTATCATGAAAAGATTCAATACAATATCGCGACAACCTAGTAAAAACCTTGAAAGGATGCAATTGACATCGCATTCACTGGGCGGCCACACAGACACATATGGCATAGACATAGAGTATCATGAAATATATATATTTTTTCAAACCTGTTCATCCTGCGCCACACATCTCAGGATAAGTTGAGATAAGGGACAGATAAGGAAGGATACAGTTGTACAAATTGAAAATATGGTCAAAAAGAATTCTTGACATCGATAAGACCATCTAAACATAGACAGAAATCTAAAAAATTACCCCAGACACTAAAGAATAAAACCCACAATGCAGAACAAGAGATAAGTGAAATTAAATAGAACTATCCCTATTGCGAATATACTAATCAGAAACTACAAAAAGGACTTGAAACTCAAGATCTCGTTTAGTCCAAAATGCCTCAAAGTATTCAGGGTTACGATGCATTTACATTCAATTTGGGCAACAGATATTTTTTCAAATCCCTGCCTCTGATTTTGAGTCTGATTTGATAAATTCCTCCAACCTGCAAATATCAGTATTACAATCATAATAATCTCTGAAATGTCTGGCTAAAGGTGTTAATTTGAGGTGACCTTACATTTTTATTTTTATTTTGCTCCTCTTATATCCCGGACATTCGTTTGTATGCTTTAAGTCAAGACAAAGTAAATAAATCGACTTGGGCAATAAGAAAAATAAATTACACATTCAGTGTGAGGGTATGTTCACACGCTTAACAAAAAACGTCTGAAAATACGGAGCGGTTTCTCTCAGCTTCTTTTCAGGCTTCTTTTGAGGCGTTTTTTGAGGTGTTTTTCATAGTGTTCAATGGAAAATCAGCTAAAAAAAAATCCTTTAAGAAGTGACATGCACTTCTTTTTACGGAGCGTCTTTTTACGCTCCATTTTTTAAAACAGCGGCGTAAAAAGATGCCCCGTATGAACTAAATGCTGTTTTTCTCATTGATTTCAATGGGCAGATGTTTGTAGGCATTCAACTTCAGTTTTTCAGGCGTTTTTTGAGGCGTAAACGCCCCGAAATATGCCTGAAAACACTGCGTGTGAACCTACCCTTACAATTGATGAAATGTTCAATCCTGAAAGTGCGTGTCCTATCAGAATTAAAAAAAAAAATCAAAAGATCTCTGAGTGATCTTACAAACAGAGCAATTAGGCATATAAAGGGATTCAACATCACATGTAGCGATCATCATGTCTTTGTCCAGAAAAATGCCGTCAAGTCTCTTTAGAAGGTTTGTGGATATTTTACAAAAGACAGAAGTTTATCAACACATGGTTTTAAACAATATTACATAAAATTATAAAACTTTTTACATAACCCATCCTGCACCGAAACAATAGGGCAACCCGGTGGATTTTTTCAATCTTTAAGTATCTTTGGCAGTAGATAAAGGGTGGGTGTTTTTGGATTAGGTGTAATCAAGCCATTACACATTTTTTTTGTTAATGATACCCCTTTCGTAGGTATCACCCACCAAAAACTCCATTTTCTTTTTGAACACAAGTGTGGGATTGTCTTCTAAGAGGCAACACCTGTCTGTGTGAGTTTCTTTGTTCATTCCTGCTTTTGATACACACATGTAATTGTGAACCATCATTGAGATGCATTTATAAGCTTTTGTATTTATGATACTTTATTAAAGAGATTTGTATTTACTGCATTGTCTTGCCCTATATGATTATAGCTATTATAACATTGGTTGACATATAGGTATGGGATTTTTTTTGACATTACTTTTACATCGTCTGGAACTAATAGAGCCCACACAGCTGGAAGAAACGTGGGCTCACCTGGAACCACTCTCATGCTTGTTTGTCTTCTTCCCTGACTGGAGCATTGCCAGGTGAGGCAGCTGCAAATCCAGGGGTAACGCAGAAGGGTGAGGGCAGGAAACCAGCACCAGCATCCTCCCTTAGGCCCGCCACTGACAGGGATTTGTTCCAGAACTCGATCCCTAGGCAGGCTATGCGCCAAACCTGGAGAAAGCTGGAGTGCCCCAAGAGCGGCTCCCAAAACGACATTAGACCCGGGGGTTATGTTAAGACTTGAACTTTTAGCGCAGCTTGATGCAGGAAGGATACTGGAGGCACCTGCACACTTCCAAAACAGCAGAAAGTTTCTGCTGAAGCAGTCAAGCGATTGAGCAAAAGCACTAGCCCTCAACTGAGCCAGTTAAAAAGCAATAAATAATGTAGACAAAGTTGTAGTCTCGGCTATAAAATATTCAACACACTAGACACATTAGTTTTAAAATTCAATAATGTAATTAAATTCTTATTTCTAATGTTTGCTTCTACTATACTACTAAAACTGATATCACATCTACTGATATATTACTACACTCTGTCCAAGTCACTGGAATCCCTCACACAATTCATTTCAATTAGTGCTAAAGTTTCTGGTTCCTTTTGTAGAGAGATTCTACACTGTTGGGTTTGTATTGTCAAGTTGTTTTCATTACTGGAAGTTAAGGTTTTATAAGGACAACTTAGAAAAAAAAAACTTGGAGGAACTGAAAAAAAATATATTGTTGAGTCTACGTCTACATAAATGAGTTGTTTTGCAAGATAAAAATCCTGTAATATTTTGCAAATTGTTTATTTACTCACCAGTTGTCTACAATTTATTGAAAAAAAGGAAGAAAGTGTTAATTTGAGGACGGATTTACACGAGCATGTGCGTTTTGCGCATGCAAAAACCGCAGCATTTTGCGTGCGCAAAAGTCACTTCACAGCTCCGTGTGTCATGTTTATATGGATGCGCGGCTACGTGCTTTCCGCGCAGCCGCCATCATTATGACACTCCGTTTGGATGTTTGTAAACAGAAAAGCACGTGGTGCTTTTCTGTTTACATTCATTCTTTTACTGCTGTTGCGCGAATAACGCGCGTCCCACGGAAGTGCTTCCATGTGGTGCGCGTGATTTTCATGCACCCATTGACTTCAATGGGTGCGTGATGCGTGAAAACGCCGAAATATAGAACATGTCGCGAGTTTTACGCAGCGGACTCACGCTGCGTAAAACTCACGGACAGTCTGCACTGCCCCATAGACTTGCATATGTCCGTGCGACCCACGTATAGCACGTTCGTGTAAATCCGCCCTCTCTTGTATCAGGAGTATCAGAACTACACGCCCCTCCTTCATATTAGTCATGAGATGTTAGAACTATGTTAAATACCCCTGTTCTGTGTAGTAGAATTTGCCTGTGTACCACAGATATAACAGCTTCAACGGCACATTGGGTTGGTAGCAGCCAGTTGTCATAACCAGGCTCGTCCCATTTCTGACACTTCTCTGCAGCTATAGGCTGAAGCTACAGAGCACAGAGCAGGCCGGGGTATTATACGGTAGAAGTACAGGAACAACTGCAAAACTTGACACCAAATAAAGTCAATGGTATTCAACATGCCCCTAGTGGATCAATTGTTAAAATCCATTTTTGGTTAGATTGTTTTTATTAAAGACTTCTCTATGAATAGTATTATTAGTACTTATAGTTAGGGTATGTTCACTAACTGTGTTTTCAACCGAAGAAACAGTAGCTGAACGCCTACAAACATCTGCCTATTGAATTCAATGGGAAAAACTGCGTTTCGCTCAGACGGGGCCTTTTTTTTCACGCCGCCGTTTTAAAAAACGGTGTGTAAATAACTCCCCATAAAAAGAAGTAGCATGTTACTTATTGGGCCGTATTTGGAGCTGTTTTTCATTGTGTCAAAAGAAAAACAGTCCCAAAAATGGCTCCAAAAAACGCTTGAAACAAAGTTTTCAGCTTCAAAAACAGCTGAATATCAGAGGCTGTTTTCTCTGAAAACAGCTCTGTAATTTTCAGCCGTTTTTGACACAGCACGTGAACATACCCTCAGAGTTAATTACAAAAAACACATCTTACCACACCATCAAGTGATGAAGATATTTTAGCAAGGGATCATGTACACAGCAGACCACGTACGGCTCCTTCAGTGCGAAGGGTGCTGCCACACAGGCTCTGTCAGACTCCATGTGTATGGAGATATTCTCCCTAGAAGCAATAAATATGAAGTCCGATGGAAGATGCCACAATTTTTTTTTTTCCTTCGAGCAGAAAATCCCTGATCTACCACATTTTTCAACTGTAATGCATCCTGAAGATGTGGATACAGTTTGTAGTGGTGCCGCCGCCAGAAGGGCTACTACAGATGCACCGTTTGCCCTATGGCACTAGGCATAACACATTGTATCAGTTATTTAGATTAATAGGATGTTATGATCTCTCCTGCAATCACTTGTATGCTTTACATATTGACCATTGCTCGTTGAAATGCAGGGCTATACCTAGACTTTTTGTAGTGCTACTGATTGAGTTGACCTCTTCAGTGACAGCTGAAGTCCACAAGATTATATATTTCTGGTGAATATCTGAAACATTTAATTAAATCTACAGTTTTGTTTACACAGATTAGCTTCCTACATATTATTGACTCTATAGCAGAATAGTGAAAAAAAAAGCTATAGATAATAGCAATTTGACAAAGAATTGATATTAACCCCTTCCTGCTTTGGCCACTTTTGGCCTTCCTGACAGAGCCTCATTTTTCAAATCTGACATGTTTCAATTTATGTGATAATAACTTCGGAATGCTTTTACCTATCGAGATTGTTTTCTCGTGGCACATTGGACTTTATGTTACTGTTAAAATTTGCTCGGTACATTTAGTATTTAATTGTGAAAAAGACCAAAATGTTGTGAAAAATTGCAAAAATTAGCATTTTTCTAAATTTGAATGTATCTGCTTGTAAGGTAGGCAGTTATACCACACAAAATTGTTGCTAATTAACATCCCCCATATGTCTACTTTAGATCGGCATTGTTTTTTGAACATCCTTTTATTTTTCTAGGATGTTACAAGTAGAGATGAGCGAACCGGGACAACCGAACCCGGTTTCGGTCCGAACTTCAGGAAAAGTTCGGTTCGCAGCGAATCCGAACTTTACCGGGTTCGGCCGAACCCGTTTTGACCGAACCCGGCTACATTTTGGCGCCTGCCACATGTTACATCTAAAATGGAGGATTACAGAAGATCACCTGACATCAGGCTACCCCATAATGCCTTGCAAACGGCTCTCCCAGCCAATCGGGAGGCAGCATAGGGGCGGGCTCAAGCCTGCAATAAAAGTCTATGCACGGAGCTCAGCGGCCATTTTAGAGACAGGAGCTGTAGGGATAGCATCTCTGTGCAGTAAGGGAAAGCTTTAGGAATCTAAAAGGCAGGAATTCAGAAATCGAAGGGGCTCATCCACTACTCACTACTCAGCCAGTGTGTGAATACGCTTTTATAAGGGGCTCATCCCCATTGCATCCAACTTGCAATACAGGCAGCCTTTGTAGTAGTGGTAGTAGTAGTACTACAAGGCCCAGCATTCCCTGAGTGCACTGCAGCGAGGCTGATTGAAATTCTCATTCATTGCCATTTGCCAAGCCAGTGTCCGTGTGTGAATACGCTTTTAAAAGGGGCTCATCCCTGGCCGTTATTAACAGGAGTAACAATCCAACTTGCCATACAGGCAGCCTAGTAGTACTACAAGGCCCAGCATTCCCTGAGTGCACTGCAGCGAGGCTGATTGAAATTCTCATTTATTGCCATTTGCCAAGCCAGTGTCCGTGTCACGTGTGTGAATACGCTTTTAAAAGGGGCTCATCCCTGGCCGTTATTAACAGGAATAACAATCCAACTTGCCATACAGGCAGCCTAGTAGTACTACAAGGCCCAGCATTCCCTGAGTGCACTGCAGCGAGGCTGATTGAAATTCTCATTCATTGCCATTTGCCAAGCCAGTGTCCGTGTGTGAATACGCTTTTAAAAGGGGCTCATCCCTGGCCGTTATTAACAGGATAACAATCCAACTTGCCATACAGGCAGCCTAGTAGTACTACAAGGCCCAGCATTCCCTGAGTGCACTGCAGCGAGGCTGATTGAAATTCTCATTCATTGCCATTTGCCAAGCCAGTGTCCGTGTCACGTGTGTGAATACGCTTTTAAAAGGGGCTCATCCCTGGCCGTTATTAACAGGATAACAATCCAACTTGCCATACAGGCAGCCTAGTAGTACTACAAGGCCCAGCATTCCCTGAGTGCACTGCAGCGAGGCTGATTGAAATTCTCATTCATTGCCATTTGCCAAGCCAGTGTCCGTGTCACGTGTGTGAATACGCTTTTAAAAGGGGCTCATCCCTGGCCGTTATTAACAGGAATAACAATCCAACTTGCCATACAGGCAGCCTAGTAGTACTACAAGGCCCAGCATTCCCTGAGTGCACTGCAGCGAGGCTGATTGAAATTCTCATTCATTGCCATTTGCCAAGCCAGTGTCCGTGTGTGAATACGCTTTTAAAAGGGGCTCATCCCTGGCCGTTATTAACAGGATAACAATCCAACTTGCCATACAGGCAGCCTAGTAGTACTACAAGGCCCAGCATTCCCTGAGTGCACTGCAGCGAGGCTGATTGAAATTCTCATTCATTGCCATTTGCCAAGCCAGTGTCCGTGTCACGTGTGTGAATACGCTTTTAAAAGGGGCTCATCCCTGGCCGTTATTAACAGGAATAACAATCCAACTTGCCATACAGGCAGCCTAGTAGTACTACATGGCCCAGCATTCCCTGAGTGCACTGCAGCGAGGCTGATTGAAATTCTCATTCATTGCCATTTGCCAAGCCAGTGTCCGTGTGTGAATACGCTTTTAAAAGGGGCTCTGAAATGTCTGGGAAAAAAAAGGTTGTGAAAGGACGGGGTAGAGGAAGAAACACCCATGCCGTCTCCTCTTCCAGTCCAAATGTTGGATCTGTTGGTGCCAGACCCAGTAGCAGCATTTGTGGCACAAGACATGTGCCCAGTTCCACTAGTAGCAGCTGCCATGTGCCTGCTCGTAGTAGTATCAGCAAGCCAGACTTGTCCATCTCCTCCGGTGGGCGGGTTACTTTAGACAATACGGCCATTGTGGACTGGTTGGCTGGCTCGCGGTCATCTCAGCAGGAAGACTCTGACGATCTTGCTTCAAGTCAGGTTTCGTTGGATTCCAGATCCTCTACAGTTCCTTGGCACGGTGACAGTAGTAATATAGGTATTTCTAGCGTTTCCATTCCATCATCTATGTCTTCGCTCCCCCTTCCTAGCGGGAAGCCATCTTTCCTGAGAGTCCTAAGAGACATCTCCTCGGGTGCGAAGGAAGATACTGAACAACATAGTGATGATGATGATTTGTTTTCCGCGAGTCAGCCAACGGAGTGTGTTGCGGCGGTGGTGGAGGTGGAAGCGGTGACCGAGACGCATAGCTGCGGTAGTGGGGGTGTTGGTGGTGGTAGCCGTGGTGGCAGACGCAGTAATGAGGGGGGGCATGGAGCCTGCCATGATGTCACATCACATTCACAACACAGTGACAGAAGTGGCGGGGATGATGAGGAAGGCTATGATGATGATGTTGTTTTAGACAGGACGTGGGAACCAGGTGACGAGGTGATGACGGCGTCAGAGGAGGAGGGTAGTAGTGGATGTGATAAACAGCCAATTCGAGGTAGGGGCAGAAGTCAATCTGCAAAATGTTGCAGCGGTAGGGTCAGCTCAGGAGCCGGTGACGGCGACACAGATGCTGGTGTAGGCTCCCGAAAAAAGCCTGCCAGACAAGGGGCAAGCTCGGGTGGTTGTGGTGGTGGTGGTGGTGGTGGTGGACGTGGTACTACCTCTTTACGGTACTCTGCCGTGTGGCAATTTTTCTGTACCTTCCCGGAGGAGGAAAACATGGCACAGTGCCGTATCTGCAAGCAGAAAGTAAGGCGTGGGCAGGGCAGCAATGTAGGAACTACTGCTCTACGTAAACACATGGAACGGCATCACAAGGCCATGTGGGACAATCAACATGCCCCACCATCATGTACATCTAATGAAGACCCCTCTTCCGCTGCTGCTGCTGCTCCGAGTCCCTGTCATCTAAGTAGTAGCCAGGCCTTATCCACCATGTCGTTGTCATCATCATCATCACTGTCATCTAGTGCTCCTCCTATGTCCCGTCAGTTATCCATTACGGAATCGTTGTCCAATAAGCAACAATATATACCCAGTCATCCACTTGTCGTGCGGCTTAATTCACACCTGGCTAAGTTGTTGGTGGTGCAGTCGCTGCCGTACCACCTGGTCGACTCCACCGGCTTCAAGCAATTGATGGCGTGCGCTCAGCCTAGGTGGCGAATACCTAGCCGACATTACTTCTCCAAAACAGCTGTCCCTGCCTTGCACAAGCATGTGGAGGAAAAGGTGTCCAAGTCCTTGCAATTATCCGTGTGCAGCAGGGTACATGCCACCGTCGACACGTGGAGCAGCAACTATGGGCAGGGACAGTACATGTCTTTCACGGCCCACTGGGTCAATATTTTGCAGTCCGATGCACCACCGCAGCAATGCCAGGCATTACCACCTCCACGCTTGTATGTTTCTAGTTCAACTCCGGACACCAGGCGCCTACCATCCTTCTCCTCCTACTCCTCCTCCTCCTCCTTGCCTTCCTCCTTGGAGGTCTTCCCGTCCCCGACAGGACACAACGTATCTTCCACTCCTCCTCCCTCCTCTTTTCATAGGTGCAAGGTGAAGCGCCACAACGCTGTCTTACACCTGCTGAGCCTGGGCGAGAAAAGCCACACAGGGCAGGAGCTGCTGCTGTGCATCAAGGAGGAAATCGCACGCTGGCTGTCTCCTATGAAGCTCACACTGGGCAATGTTGTCTCTGATAACGGCAAGAACGTTGTGGCTGCACTGCGTCTAGGTCACCTGACACACGCTCCTTGCATGGCACATGTGATCAATCTGGTCATAACACGCTTCTTAAAGAGGCTCTGTCACCAGATTTTGCAACCCCTATCTGCTATTGCAGCAGATAGGCGCTGCAATGTAGATTACAGTAACGTTTTTATTTTAAAAAAACGAGCATTTTTGGCCAAGTTATGACCATTTTTGTAGTTATGCAAATGAGGCTTGCAAAAGTCCAAGTGGGTGTGTTTAAAAGTACAAGTCCAAGTGGGTGTGTATTATGTGCGTACATCGGGGCGTTTTTAATACTTTCACTAGCTGGGCGCTCTGATGAGAAGTAACATCCTCTTCTCTTCAGAACGCCCAGCTTGTGACAGTGCAGATCTGTGACGTCACTCACAGGTCCTGCATCGTGATGGCCACATCGGCACCAGAGGCTACAGTTGATTCTGCAGCAGCATCAGCGTTTGCAGGTAAGTCGATCTTACCTGCAAACGCTGATGCTGCTGCAGAATCAACTGTAGCCTCTGGTGCCGATGTGGCCGTCACGATGCAGGACCTGTGAGTGACGTCACAGATCTGCACTGTCACAAGCTGGGCGTTCTGAAGAGAAGAGGATGTTACTTCTCATCAGAGCGCCCAGCTAGTGAAAGTATTAAAAACGCCCCGACGTACGCACATAATACACACCCACTTGGACTTGTACTTTTAAACACACCCACTTGGACTTTTGCAAGCCTCATTTGCATAATTACAAAAATGGTCATAACTTGGCCAAAAATGCTCGTTTTTTAAAAATAAAAACGTTACTGTAATCTACATTGCAGCGCCTATCTGCTGCAATAGCAGATAGGGGTTGCAAAATCTGGTGACAGAGCCTCTTTAAAGTCATATGTTGGTTTGAAGGGTGTGCTGGCCATGTCCAGGAGGGTTTGCGTTCGCTTTAGACGTTCGTATGCATTTAAGCACGCCCTCCTGGACTTGCAGCGTCAAAACAATCTCCCAGAACACAGCCTGATTTGCGACGTTCCAACACGATGGAATTCCACCCTGCACATGTTGGACCGTCTGTACGAACAGCGGAAAGCCGTGAATGATTTCCTGATGCAGCAGACGGGCAGCGTTTGGAGCCAGTGTAATTTCGAGCTCAGGCACTGGCAGCTGGTTAGAGACGCATGTCGCGTTTTGAGGCCCTTTGAAGAGGCCACACGATTTGTGAGCCGTGACGCTAGCGGAATGAACGATGTTATGCCGCTGATATTCATTATGGAGCAAACGCTCACAGCGATGATTCAGCAAAGGATGGAGGAAGGATCACATCTGGCTATGGATGTTGAGGAGGAGGAGGAGGAGGAGGATGAGGAAACAGGACCTGAAGAGGAGCTGGATTTGGAGATGGAATCACAGGAAGGGATAGGGGACGAGGCAGCCGCACAACATGACAGTGATGGTGGTGATGACGAGTCTGACGACGACCTTGATGATGGACAACCATGGCAGTATGGGGCGGAGATGGAACCAACCGGGCCCTCTGAAACGCTGGCCAGGATGGCGAGCTGTATGCTTCGTTACTTGCGCGCTGACTATCGTATTGTTAGCATGAAGCAAAGAGATGACTACTGGATAGCCACACTTTTAGACCCTCGGTATAAAGCCAGAATGGGGGAGTTTTTTGCGCCTTCCGAGAGGGAGGCAAAATTGGCTTATTATAGAGAGAAGCTATGCAGCCAGCTTGTCATGGCTTTCAAATGGCAGACACCCGCTGCAAGCATGTCTGACCGGGGGGCCACTCTCCGCTCCCCACTGTCTCATCGTTCCACCGCCTCTGGCAGAGCTACCTCTGCAATAGGCGGCAGCCGTGGCAGCAGCGGCAGCAGCAGCAGCAGCAGCCAATTCAGTTTGGAAAATATGATGACAACATTTTTACATCCAATACCCCGACCTGACACACATCGTAGCACTAGTCACCAAAGGGATGTTCACCATCTCCAGGTGCAGCACCTAAACAACCAGGTTCACTCGTACTTGGACTGTGCCCTTTCTCCGTCAGAAATGCTGATCCCAGACCCCATGGACTTCTGGGTCAGCAGATTGGATCATTGGCAAGAACTGGCCCAGTTTGCCATGGGTGTACTGTCTTGTCCACCCTCCAGTGTAGCGTCAGAGAGGGTATTCAGCGCAGCAGGGGGCTTCGTCACCCCTAAGCGAACAAGATTGTCCGCCAACAGCATGGAAAATCTCACGTTTCTGAAAATGAATCAAGCGTGGATCGGTGAGGATTTTAAAACCCCTGTGCCTGATGCCACTGATTAGATCTGACATTGCTGCTGCTGGTGCCGCTGCCGCCTGCTACAGCCGCCTGCTACTATGGGATTCTGTCCTGTCCACTCTTTTTTTAATGTGCCGCTGTTGGTGCTGCAGCTGCTACTACTTCTACCACCAATCCACCCCAGTGCCGTCTGCTACAAGCAGGCCTGCCCCACCAGAGGGCTTTGTCCTGTGACTCTCCAGTCTCTTTTTTTAATGTGCTGCTACTACTGCTACTACTGTCTGCTTGCA
Organism: Rhinoderma darwinii; assembly: GCF_050947455.1. Taxonomy (NCBI): domain Eukaryota; kingdom Metazoa; phylum Chordata; class Amphibia; order Anura; family Rhinodermatidae; genus Rhinoderma; species Rhinoderma darwinii. Next base: position 340,579,808 of record NC_134689.1, read on the forward strand.
CCCTTGCTGTCTGTGTTGGCTAGTACCTCTACTACCACCAATACACCTACACTGCCATCTGCTACAAGCAGGCCTGAGGCCTGCCCCACTACAGGGCTTTGTCCTCCTGTGACTGTCCAGTCTCTTTTTTTTAATGTGCTGCTACTACTGCTACTACTGCTTGCACCCTTGCTGTCTGTGTTGGCTAGTACCTCTACTACCACCAATACACCTACACTGCCATCTGCTACAAGCAGGCCTGAGGCCTGCCCCACTACAGGGCTTTGTCCTCCTGTGACTGTCCAGTCTCTTTTTTTTAATGTGCTGCTACTACTGCTACTACTGCTTGCACCCTTGCTGTCTGTGTTGGCTACCTCGATTACTACCACCAATACACCTCCACTGCCGCCCATCTGCTACAAGCAGGCCTGAGGCCTGCCCCACCACAGGGCTTTGTCCTCCTGTGACTGTCCAGTCTCTTTTTTTAATGTGCTACTACTACTACTACTACTACCACCCTTGCTGTCTGTGTTGGCTACCTCTACTACCACCAATACACCTCCACTGCCGCCCGTCTGCTACAAGCAGGCCTACCCCACCACAGGGCTTTGTCCTGTGACTGTCGTCCAGTCTCTTTTTTTAATGTGCTGCTGCTACTACCAGTCTACCACCCTTGCTGTCTGTGTTGGCTAGTCTACCTCTACTACCACCAATACACCTCCACTGCCGCCCGTCTGCTACAAGCAGGCCTACCCCACCACAGGGCTTTGTCCTGTGACTGTCGTCCAGTCTCTTTTTTTAATGTGCTGCTGCTACTACCAGTCTACCACCCTTGCTGTCTGTGTTGGCTAGTCTACCTCTACTACCACCAATACACCTCCACTGCCGTCTGCTACAAGCAGGCCTGAGGCCTGCCCCACCACAGGGCTATGTCCTCCTGTGACTGTCCAGTCTCTTTTTTTAATGTGCTGCTACTACTGCTACTACTGCTTGCACCCTTGCTGTCTGTGTTGGCTACCTCGACTACTACCACCAATACACCTCCACTGCCGCCCGTCTGCTACAAGCAGGCCTGAGGCCTGCCCCACCACAGAGCTATGTCCTCCTGTGACTGTCCAGTCTCTTTTTTTAATGTGCTGCTACTACTGCTACTACTGCTTGCACCCTTGCTGTCTGTGTTGGCTACCTCGACTACTACCACCAATACACCTCCACTGCCGCCCGTCTGCTACAAGCAGGCCTGAGGCCTGCCCCACCACAGGGCTTTGTCCTCCTCTGACTGTCCAGTCTCTTTTTTTAATGTGCTGCTACTACTGCTACTACTGCTTGCACCCTTGCTGTCTGTGTTGGCTACCTCGACTACTACCACCAATACACCTCCACTGCCGCCCGTCTGCTACAAGCAGGCCTGAGGCCTGCCCCACCACAGGGCTTTGTCCTCCTCTGACTGTCCAGTCTCTTTTTTTAATGTGCTGCTACTACTGCTACTACTGCTTGCACCCTTGCTGTCTGTGTTGGCTACCTCGACTACTACCACCAATACACCTCCACTGCCGCCCGTCTGCTACAAGCAGGCCTGAGGCCTGCCCCACCACAGGGCTTTGTCCTCCTCTGACTGTCCAGTCTCTTTTTTTAATGTGCTGCTACTACTGCTACTACTGCTTGCACCCTTGCTGTCTGTGTTGGCTACCTCGACTACTACCACCAATACACCTCCACTGCCGCCCGTCTGCTACAAGCAGGCCTGGGGCCTGCCCCACCACAGGGCTTTGTCCTCCTCTGACTGTCTAGTCTCTTTTTTTAATGTGCTGCTACTACTGCTACTACTGCTTGCACCCTTGCTGTCTGTGTTGGCTACCTCGACTACTACCACCAATACACCTCCACTGCCGCCCGTCTGCTACAAGCAGGCCTGAGGCCTGCCCCACCACAGGGCTTTGTCCTCCTCTGACTGTCCAGTCTCTTTTTTTAATGTGCTGCTACTACTGCTTGCACCCTTGCTGTCTGTGTTGGCTACCTCGACTACTACCACCAATACACCTCCACTGCCGCCCGTCTGCTACAAGCAGGCCTGAGGCCTGCCCCACCACAGGGCTTTGTCCTCCTCTGACTGTCCAGTCTCTTTTTTTAATGTGCTGCTACTACTGCTACTACTGCTTGCACCCTTGCTGTCTGTGTTGGCTAGTACCTCTACTACCACCAATACACCTACACTGCCATCTGCTACAAGCAGGCCTGAGGCCTGCCCCACTACAGGGCTTTGTCCTCCTGTGACTGTCCAGTCTCTTTTTTTTAATGTGCTGCTACTACTGCTACTACTGCTTGCACCCTTGCTGTCTGTGTTGGCTACCTCGACTACTACCACCAATACACCTCCACTGCCGCCCGTCTGCTACAAGCAGGCCTGAGGCCTGCCCCACCACAGGGCTTTGTCCCCCTCTGACTGTCCAGTCTCTTTTTTTAATGTGCTGCTACTACTGCTACTACTGCTTGCACCCTTGCTGTCTGTGTTGGCTACCTCGACTACTACCACCAATACACCTCCACTGCCGCCCGTCTGCTACAAGCAGGCCTGAGGCCTGCCCCACCACAGGGCTTTGTCCTCCTCTGACTGTCCAGTCTCTTTTTTTAATGTGCTGCTACTACTGCTACCACTGCTTGCACCCTTGCTGTCTGTGTTGGCTACCTCGACTACTACCACCAATACACCTCCACTGCCGCCCGTCTGCTACAAGCAGGCCTGCCCCACCACAGGGCTTTGTCCTGTGACTGTCGTCCAGTGTCTTTTAATGTGCTGCTACTACTCACCCTTGCCAATAAAAAGGGTCAATTTTTGGAGGGCTTGTGAAAAGCCATTGCTTGTTGCTTTTACATCCATGTATGGAAGAACCCCGGCAGGCATCTGCCAATAAAAAGGGTCAATTTTTGGAGGGCTTGTCAAAAGCCATTGCTTGTTGCTTTAATGCTTTTACATCCATGTATGGAAGAACCCCGGCAGGCATCTGCCAATAAAAAGGGTCAATTTTTGGAGGGCTTGTGAAAAGCCATTGCTTGTTGCTTTAATGCTTTTACATCCATGTATGGAAGAACCCCGGCAGGCATCTGCCAATAAAAAGGGTCAATTTTTGGAGGGCTTGTCAAAAGCCATTGCTTGTTGCTTTAATGCTTTTACATCCATGTATGGAAGAACCCCGGCAGGCATCTGCCAATAAAAAGGGTCAATTTTTGGAGGTCCTGTGAAAAGCTATTGCTTGTTGCTTTAATGCGTTTACATCCATGTATGGAAGAACCCCGACAGGCATCTGCCAATAAAAAGGGTCAATTTTTGGAGGGCTTGTGAAAAGCCATTGCTTGTTGCTTTAATGCTTTTACATCCATGTATGGAAGAACCCCGGCAGGCATCTGCCAATAAAAAGGGTCAATTTTTGGAGGGCTTGTGAAAAGCCATTGCTTGTTGCTTTAATGCTTTTACATCCATGTATGGAAGAACCCCGGCAGGCATCTGCCAATAAAAAGGGTCAATTTTTGGAGGGCTTGTCAAAAGCCATTGCTTGTTGCTTTAATGCTTTTACATCCATGTATGGAAGAACCCCGGCAGGCATCTGCCAATAAAAAGGGTCAATTTTTGGAGGGCTTGTCAAAAGCCATTGCTTGTTGCTTTAATGCTTTTACATCCATGTATGGAAGAACCCCGGCAGGCATCTGCCAATAAAAAGGGTCAATTTTTGGAGGGCTTGTCAAAAGCCATTGCTTGTTGCTTTTACATCCATGTATGGAAGAACCCCGGCAGGCATCTGCCAATAAAAAGGGTCAATTTTTGGAGGGCTTGTGAAAAGCCATTGCTTGTTGCTTTAATGCTTTTACATCCATGTATGGAAGAACCCCGGCAGGCATCTGCCAATAAAAAGGGTCAATTTTTGGAGGGCTTGTCAAAAGCCATTGCTTGTTGCTTTAATGCTTTTACATCCATGTATGGAAGAACCCCAGCAGGCATCTGCCAATAAAAAGGGTCAATTTTTGGAGGGCTTGTGAAAAGCCATTGCTTGTTGCTTTAATGCTTTTACATCCATGTATGGAAGAACCCCGGCAGGCATCTGCCAATAAAAAGGGTCAATTTTTGGAGGGCTTGTCAAAAGCCATTGCTTGTTGCTTTAATGCTTTTACATCCATGTATGGAAGAACCCCGGCAGGCATCTGCCAATAAAAAGGGTCAATTTTTGGAGGGCTTGTGAAAAGCCATTGCTTGTTGCTTTTACATCCATGTATGGAAGAACCCCGGCAGGCATCTGCCAATAAAAAGGGTCAATTTTTGGAGTGCTTGTGAAAAGCCATTGCTTGTTGCTTTTACATCCATGTATGGAAGAACCCCGGCAGGCATCTGCCAATAAAAAGGGTCAATTTTTGGAGGGCTTGTGAAAAGCCATTGCTTGTTGCTTTAATGCTTTTACATCCATGTATGGAAGAACCCCGGCAGGCATCTGCCAATAGAAAGGGTCAATTTTTGGAGGGCTTGTGAAAAGCCATTGCTTGTTGCTTTTACATCCATGTATGGAAGAACCCCGGCAGGCATCTGCCAATAAAAAGGGTCAATTTTTGGAGGGCTTGTCAAAAGCCATTGCTTGTTGCTTTAATGCTTTTACATCCATGTATGGAAGAACCCCGGCAGGCATCTGCCAATAAAAAGGGTCAATTTTTGGAGGGCTTGTGAAAAGCCATTGCTTGTTGCTTTTACATCCATGTATGGAAGAACCCCGGCAGGCATCTGCCAATAAAAAGGGTCAATTTTTGGAGGGCTTGTGAAAAGCCATTGCTTGTTGCTTTAATGCTTTTACATCCATGTATGGAAGAACCCCGGCAGGCATCTGCCAATAAAAAGGGTCAATTTTTGGAGGGCTTGTCAAAAGCCATTGCTTCTTCTTTTACCACCTTATATGTATGAACCCTGGCAGGCATCAGCCGCCTAAAATGGTTAATTTTTGTACCTTTTTTAACAATGCATTAAGCATACAACATGCACAAGTGCAGTGGTTTCTGTTAGTTATCTCCGTGTCCCATCCGTTTTCCTAGAGCCATACATATTGGCGTAACTTTGACACCAACTTTGCATTAAAGACAGCTCAAAAGTACTTGGATACACTCATGGGTGACCTAAGAGTGTTATACAGGGCTTCTAGGGCTTTAAAACAGTGTTATACACGATTTTTAGGGGCTTTCTTGTATTACAGGTTCGGTCAGATCTAGTTCGGTCCGAATCGAACTTTTGCACGAAATTCGGCGAACTTGCCGAACCGAACTTTTCATAAGTTCGCTCATCTCTAGTTACAAGGCTTAGAACTTTAGCAGCAAGTTCTCACATTTTAAATTTTTTTTTCAAAAGGCTATTTTTTCAGGGACCAGTTCAGTCGTGAAGTGGCTTTTAGGGCCTTATATATTAGAAACCCCCCAAAAAGTCACCCCATTTTAAAAACTTCACTACTCGAACTATTCAAAACAGCATTTAGAAAATGTCTTAACCCTTTACACATTTCACAGGAATTAAAGCAAAGCAGAGGTGAAATATACAAATCTCATTTTGGTTTACCAGAGAAAATAACGCAATATTTATTGCCCAGGTTCTGCAGTTTTAGGAAATATCCCACATGTAGCCCTAGTTTGCTTATGGACCGGAGCACCGGCCTCAGAAGCAGAGGAGCACCTAGAGGATTTTGGGCCTCATTTTAATTAGAATATATTTTAGGCACCATGTCAGTTTTGAAGGACTCATGAGGTGCCATAACAGTGGAAATTCCCCAAAACTGACCCCATTTGTAAAACTACACCCCTAAGGAAATTATCTAAAGGTATAGTGAGCATTTTGACCCTTTATTTCAGAAATTATTGAAAGTAGGCAGCGAAAATGAAAATCTACATTCTTTCAAAGAAAATGTAGGTTTAGCTAATTTGTTCTAATTTCCACAAGGACTATAGGAGAAACAGTACCACAACATTTGTGAAGCAATTTCTCTCAAGTAAAACAATACCCCACATGTGGTCATAAACAGCTGTTTGGACACACAGCAGGGCTTAGAAGGGAAAGAGCGCCATTTGGCTTTTGGAGCTCAAATTTAGTAGAAATGGTTTGCGGAGGCCATGTCACATTCGCAAAGCCCCTGAGGGACCAAAACAGTGAAAACACCCAAAAAGTGACTCCATTTAGGAACCTACACCCCTTGGGGAATTCATCTAGGGAAGTAGTGAGCATTTTGACCCCACAGTTGTTTTATAGATTTTATTAGAATTGGGCAGTGAAAATAAAAACAATCCTTTTTTCTTCAACAAGACGTAGCTTTAGCTCAAAATATTTCATTTTCTCAACAAATAAAGGAAAAGTAGAACCCCAACATTTGTAGAGCAACGTCTCTGGAGTACGTAAATACTCCATATTTGGTCAGAATCTGCAGTTTGGGCACACGGTAAGGATTAGAAGAGGAGGAGCGCCATTTAGCTTTTGGAGCACAGATTTTGCTGGATTGGTTTCTTGACACTATGTCACATTTGCAAAGCCCCTAAGGTACCAGTACAGTGGAAACTCCCCAAAAGTGACTCCATTTGGGATACTACACGCCTCAAGATATTCACCTAGGGGTGTAGTGAGCATGTTAACCCCGCAGGTGTTTTGCAGAAATTAGTGTGCACTCGATGTTGCAGAGTGAAAATGGGATTTTTTTTTCCATAGGTATGCCATAGCTTGTGCCACCATAACAAGACAGTTTACCACAAAGTCACAGTGTAAAGGTATACGTTTAAATTACTAAAGTGTAGATATTCTGCCTGCATAAACGTTTAAAATAATTATTTATTATCAAAATTATTAAAATTGGTAGGGCACAGAGTGCCAAAATATCCAGGTACAGGCGTTGGCAACCGGATCAAGAACGCACAGTGAGTTATATGTGAAAAAAGACAGTCAGCGCGCACTCATTCGTGAGTGCCTGAGATGTCAAATGTGAATTATCACATAAGCCCACTCAAAGTGCTTGCAAATATTGTTAGAGTCTGATTGCCACAGATTAGTTAGGAGGCACACTTCCCAACGCGTTTCTGCACCACATAGGGGAGCGTCCTCAGGGGTACAAGTTGCCTGATTATTATCGTAAAGTTCAGAAAGTGCCTGTCAGCTGATATTCAGCTGTTCGTTTGGTGTGACGGCGCATACGAGACACTGATAGCGGTCTGTGTCTCGTATGCGCCGTCACACCAAATGAACAGCTGAATATCAGCTGACAGGCACTTTCTGAACTTTACGATAATAATCAGGCAACTCGTACCCCTGAGGACGCTCCCCTATGTGGTGCAGAAACGCGTTGGGAAGTGTGCCTGCTAACTAATCTGTGGCAATCAGACTCTAACAATATTTGCAAGCACTTTGAGTGGGCTTATGTGATAATTCACATTTGACATCTCAGGCACTCACGAATGAGTGCGCGCTGACTGTCTTTTTTCACATATAACTCACTGTGCGTTCTTGATCCGGTTGCCAACGCCTGTACCTGGATCTTTTGGCACTCTGTGCCCTACCAATTTTAATAATTTTGATAATAAATAATTATTTTAAACGTTTATACAGGCAGAATATCTACATAACAAGACAGCTCTCTAATTATTATGCTGTTTCCCGGTTTTAGAATCACCCTACATGGAGCACTAACCTTCTGCCCGGACATTCGACAGGGATCAGGAGTGGAACAGTACCATGCGAAGTTGAGGCCTAATTTGGCGACTTACACAGTATTGGTTCACAATTGCAGGGCTCTGATGTGAAATAATAAAAGAAACCCCTGAGAAGTGACCCAATTTTGGAAACGACACCCCTCAAGGCATTTACTAAGCGGTGTAGTGAGCATTTTCACCCCACATGACCTGCCTAAGTAGAGTCGTGTGTTAATGAACCTTCCCTTACCCATCCTATCCCTCCACCCCCACCTTTAGAAAAGACACATGACACCGAGGTTGGATGTGAAATGGCCACAGCAGCCGTTTATTAATTTCACAGTTTTATAAAAACAATTTAAATCCGAAACCTCGGATAACTAGTTAGGAATCCACCAGAGAATTCCTTCTAATAATTCACATGACCCAACATGGGTCAGAATCGTAAATAACAATTTAACGTTAACATTAACCCGAGCAGAGGAAGTCCTTGAAGCCCTTTCAGATATTCCTTTTTTAAGAACACACCGAGTTAGCCATCTGCAAACCACCAATTACCTCCAGCCGTAAACCAGCTCGGAAGCACCGTTCACCTCTGCAGATGGCTCCAACCACTAGAAGTCCACTTCAAGGGGATAACACCCGATGAAGCCCTCAAGTGATATACCGACCACTAGAAGTCCACTTCAAAGGGATAACACCCGATGAAGCCTTCAAGTGATATACCTTCCACCAGAAGACCACTTCAAAGGGATAACACCCGATGAAGTCTTCAACCATGTACCTTTTTTGGGGGACGCATACCCCCGATGCGACCCCCCCACCATTTTGTACTGACTGGCCTCAAGGACTCCCCCCGCCAGCTGCCATGACAACAGAACCTACTCCGGAAAAAGGAAAAAACATGTTAAATAAGCACACAATAAAAACACAACACTCATAGACGGACGTACATAAAGACCCCCAGGGTAACAAACCAAGGGCGGGAGGGTGGGAGCTTGTCTCTCCCTATGTCACTCCTCCCGCTGCTTCCGGCTCAATGCCGATAACAGCGGGAAGCTCCGCAACGGCCCCCTGACTCCTCCTTGTCCCTCCCCTCCAACTCTCCCTCACCTATTAACCATTTCCCTACCAGGGAGGTCATGGAGGCTTCCCCCTAAGCCCTGCAGGCTGCGTCCAGCCTCGTCTTGACCTGCCTAAGTAGAGTCGTGTGTTAATGAACCTTCCCTTACCCATCCTATCCCTCCACCCCCACCTTTAGAAAAGACACATGACACCGAGGTTGGATGTGAAATGTCCACAGCAGCCGTTTATTAATTTCACAGTTTTATAAAAACAATTTAAATCCGAAACCTTCGGATAACTAGTTAGGAATCCACCAGAGAATTCCTTCTAATAATTCACATGACCCAACATGGGTCAGAATCGTAAATAACAATTTAACGTTAACATTAACCCGAGCAGAGGAAGTCCTTGAAGCCCTTTCAGATATTCCTTTTTTAAGAACACACCGAGTTAGCCATCTGCAAACCACCAATTACCTCCAGCCGTAAACCAGCTCGGAAGCACCGTTCACCTCTGCAGATGGCTCCAACCACTAGATGTCCACTTCAAGGGGATAACACCCGATGAAGCCCTCAAGTGATATACCGACCACTAGAAGTCCACTTCAAAGGGATAACACCCGATGAAGCCTTCAAGTGATATACCTTCCACCAGAAGACCACTTCAAAGGGATAACACCCGATGAAGTCTTCAACCATGTACCTTTTTTGGGGGACGCATACCCCCGATGCGACCCCCCACCATTTTGTACTGACTGGCCTCAAGGACTCCCCCCGCCACCGCGAAACAGGCCTTGACCACCTTAAGCCTGTGAGTTCCTCCACACCACCACCGCCCTTTCTATGCCTTCTGCTATCGCCAAGCTCCAAAGATCAATGCCAACCTCGGTCAGATGAACCCCGTCACTCCTCCAGAAATTCCCCACTCCTGACTCCAAATCCCTGTGCCTCACGCAAATGCCCCCGTTTTTTGCCACAAAACGGGACACCGCCCGATTAACTTTAATGCGAGCCTTATTGACTCTCTCCACAGATCTAGCCAACCGCCAATGTTTGCTTGGGACTATGTCCGACCACCTATTACCAACTTGGGATAAGAAACCCACAAACACAACATATCGTGTTTGATATCCCGCACCAACTCACGAAAGGGGCGGACTCCTAAGTCATTCCCACCCACGTGCAACACTAAGACCTCCGGAACCCTATCAAGCCGGGCATATGTCTGGAATTCCGCCAACACCCTGCTCCAAGACATACCTCTAAATCCCAGCCAATGCACAACCGCATCCTGTCGCGGAATGCGCAACTGGCGACCGTCCGGGCGGACGTCTGCCCTCAAAGCCCCCCAGTGCACGTAAGAATGACCCAGCAACCACACCAAACACGGAGGCGAATCTGAAACGGAAAAAACAATTAGGAACCACCATATAACATTTCTTAAGCGTTAACAACAAACCTCATAACATATGGGGGCGGACATAGGACTTAAATCTGTTGGACTCCCAACGACCAATACGCCGCACCCCTTCATCATCCAACCCCCAGCGCCCCGCTTCTGTTGCTGCGCCAATCCTGAAGGAATGAGATGAATATGAGCCTGCCGCGACACCAACCGCCGTCAAACATTTTTTAAATACAGCTCCAAACTGAAACCTGTACAACAACGACCCGTCCATATGATGTAACAAAGGCAAATCTGGAGACCCCCCTCAAAGCAAACGACACAGGCTTTCTACTGTCCGCCTCCACCCTACCTCGGCGCAACCCCTTCAAAGCCTGCAACACCAGAAATTCCTTCGATACATCCTGACAGCCTCGCAACTTAAAACCAAACGCCACCGCAGATATGAACCGGTTCACCTTTGCCACTGAAAACCCCGCCTCCCAGGCGTCCCCTAACCAGTACAAAAGTGCCACCAACCTGTCTCTATCCGTATTGACGTCACCCAACTCTCTTACCCACTCCTCCCACTGCCTCCAACAAGCAGCATAAGCACTCCACGTCGTGCGCGCCAAAGACCTTTGTAACAGTTGTTCTACGGGACCGAGACCAGATCCCAAAGATGTTCCGGACAAGCCAAACCGAGACGTTCCGCTCCCGGTGCCAATTGCCGAAACCGGTCCCACTGCGAGCGAGAAAGAGCATCAGCGATACAATTCCGTACTCCCGGCACATGCACCGCCACCACCCACGCGTTCAACGACAAACACACCACCACTAAATGTCGCAACAATTGAACTACCGGAGGAGAGGACGCCGTGATGTTATTAATGGCCAGCACCACCCCCATGTTGTCGCAGTAAAAACGAACCTTCTTATCCCTGAGCCTGTCCCCCCAAATGGTAGCCGCCACCACGATGGGAAACAGCTCGAGCAGGGCCAGATTCCCCGTGAGTCCACTGGACACCCAACTAGCCGGCCATTGACCTGCGCACCACGGACCTCGCCCGCCCCAGCCGCATCCGTAAAAATATTCAAATCACTCGTATCCTGCGCTGGGGCCATCCATAGCGAGCGACCATTGTACTGGCCCAAGAAGTTATCCCAAACCTGAAGATCAGCTCGGTGCTCCTCCTTGAGCCGCACAAAATGATGCGGCGCACGCACTCCCGCTGTTGCCGCCGCCAACCTTCTACCAAACACCCTCCCCATTGGCATAATCCGGCAGGCGAAATTCAACTTCCCCAGCAGCGACTGAAGCTCCCGCAGCGTCATTTTCTTCAGTCTACAAGCCCGCCATACCTCCAGCCTCAAAGAACCCAACTTATCCGCAGGAAGACGACACTCCATTGCCACCGAGTTTATTTCAATTCCCAAAAAACAAATCGTCGCTACCGGGCCCTCCGTTTTTTCTGGCGCCAAAGGGATCCCAAAATCCCTCGCCACCTTCTGTAGAGCATAAAGCAAATTACCGCAAACCGGCGAACACCCCGGGCCAGCGCACAAAAAATCATCCAAGTAATGGATCAACGAGTCGACCCCGGATACTCCCCTCGTTACCCACTCCACGAAGCTACTAAACGCCTCGAATTATGCACAAGAAAGGGAACACCCCATCGGAAGGCACCGATCCACGTAAAAAGCCCCATTCCAAAACAACCCAACAACCGTTGGCTTTCTGGATGAACTGGCAACAACCTGAACGCCGCCTCGATGTCGCTTTTTGCTAGCAGCGCACCTGGACCCGCAGCCCGCACTTAACCCACCGCCTTGTCGAATGAGGTATAGACTACGGAGCACAACTCGTGATCAATCCCGTCATTTACCGACGAACCCCTGGGATACGATAAGTGTTGAATCAAACGAAATTTCCCGGGCTCGCGCTTAGGAACAATACCCAACGGGGACACCACTAAATCTTTCACAGGCGACTCAACAAAAGGCCCCGACATCCGACCCAACGAAACTTCTTTTAACAATTTCTCCGACACGACTTTGGCATGCAAGTAAGCCGATTTTAAATTCCTCCGCGTAACCGGAACCTCATAAGGAGGCGGAGGAATAACAAAACCAACCCGAAACCCTTCGTAAAGCAACTTAGCCGCCGCCCTATCCGGATACTCATTTAGATAAGGGGCCATCTTTTTCACCCTCACCGGTGACACCCCCTTGACCAGCCCCGGAGGACTGTTTCCCTGACCTCTTTTTTCGCAGACATTTTGCCGCCCCGTGTGATGCACCATTACACTCGGAACACACGTGCTTGAACTTGCACGTGGCCCCGAACTTACACTGGCCTTCATTAAATTGCCAGCAAAAACCCGCCTTTCCCCCGCCGCCTTGTCCAACCTGACTAGACTGGCCTCCTTGGCCGGCGCTCCCGGGAAAGGGCTGCCTAACCGGAGCCGTAACCCGTAACCAGAGAGCAATATCCTTCTGGTCCCACCGAATCGCCGGCCGAACCGCTTTCCGCTGACGGAATTGCTCATCATATCGCAGCCCCGCCTGACCCCCATACGCCCTATGAGCCTCCCCAATAGCATCAAAATAACAAAACAACGCCGAACAATTTTCCGGCGCCTACTCCCCTATCACACTAGCCAATATAACGAACGCCTGCGACCAATTAACGAACGTCTGCGGGATAAGCCTATACCGCCGCCGTTCCTCCTCGTCCTTTTTACTCTCGTCCCGCTTGCTCTTATCCAAATTAAATTTAGCGAGCGGCAAGAGAGAAAAAATCTCAACATATTCGTCCTTCCAGATCCGCTCGCGCACCTCCTGCTTTAAATGCGCCCCCAACGGACCTTCGAAACAAACGTACACCTCCCCACGAGCACGGTCATCAATACGCACCCGATCGCCATCCTTTTGTCCCTCGGTCTGTACCGACACCGCGACCGCCTCCCTAACCGCCAGCACGGGCCGCGCCTGTAACAATCCCACGTCCCTGGGGCCCTCCCACACTACCGCCGGGGACACTTCCGTGACTACCGGCGCCGCCGCCCTATCTAGGCGCCCGACCAGCTCCCTCAAGCAACCCACTAAATCTGCCAGACCCGCCCAATCGCGCCCGCCCGCGCCACTACCGGCCACCGATGCGACGCTAGCAGCCCCTCCGCCGACACCCAACATAAAAATCGCTGGATATGACAATGATGGAGTTATACACTCACCGGGCCGCACAGGCGCTGTGTTCCCGTCAGCCGGACCTTCCTGACCTCGACGATACTCGTCCAGTTCACCTTCCTCCAGCTCTTCTCTCGCAGACGACTGGCCATCCCACCGACATCTTCGGATCGGAGATGATGAAGCGCTGACCGATGGGCCGGCAACCTGACGCCCGACCGATGGAACCCGGACCTCCGACCGAACCTGTTGTCTCAACGTCGCTGCAGATCTAGGCGTCCGTCTCGATGATCCTGAAGAAGCCAGCCCCCTGGCCGGAACATCACCAGGCGGGGCGGCCGTACCTTGTCTTCCAAATGTTCCATCCGATGGGGGAGGGGTGGCAGGGAGCCCGGCCTGCGACTCCCTGCTTACCACCGGACCCCGTCGCGGCTTGGGATTCCTGCCAGGACGCAGGGCCTGGGAAGGGGCGGTCCTCCCAGCTGCCTGGCCCGCAGCATCCGAGATCGGGCTCCCTCTGCGACGCCGTGTCCGCGGGACTGCCTCAGGACTGAGGCGCTCTGGCGGTCGAGACCGCCGGGAGGGACGGGTCGACCCGGCCTGCATCGCCGTCACCCCCGGCAACGCTCTCTGCCTGATCCGAACAGGAGCAGTTGTTGCCGACTCCCCCCCCCCCCCGCCGCCATGCTAGGAAGGGGGCCGGGGGAGGGGAGCCTGTCTCCTGCAACAGACCCCGAACGCCGGGCCTGACGTGGCAACACGGCGTCCGGGATCCTCGCTAATGCAGCCACCGTCTCCTCCAGCCATCCGGGACCGTGGTGCACAGCAGCTGCTCGCAGCTGCTCTAACAAAACTGCCTCCGACATGATTTTACGAGCGCGGGCAACGGGGAGCTTGTCTCTCCCTATGTCACTCCTCCCGCTGCTTCCGGCTCAATGCCGATAACAGCGGGAAGCTCCGCAACGGCCCCCTGACTCCTCCTTGTCCCTCCCCTCCAACTCTCCCTCACCTATTAACCATTTCCCTACCAGGGAGGTCATGGAGGCTTCCCCCTAAGCCCTGCAGGCTGCGTCCAGCCTCGTCTGGTCTTTTCCATAAATGATTGCGCTGCGGATGGTGCAAAGTAAAAATTTTAATTTTTTCCCAGATATGCCATTTCAGTGGCAAATATGTAATGCCCAGCTTATGCCACTGGAGACACACACCCCAAAAATTGTTAAAAGGGTTCTCCCAGGTATGGCAGTGCCATAAATGTGAAAGTAAACTGCTGTTTGGGCACAATGTAGGACTCAGAAGGGAGAGAGTGCCATTTGGCTTTTGAAGCATAGATTTTGCTTGGTAGTAGTTTTGTTTGGCGTTTTACTGGTATTTCAGTTTATAATGTGGGGGTACATGTAATCTTGGCGAAGTACATCAGGGGCATAGTCAGGTGGTATAATAATGGGGTAAAAAAAAATAACCCATAGATGTGTGTTCTGCTGTGAAGAAATCCTTTCTGTACAGGCCAGCGTTGCACTGATAAATGTCCTTCCTTATCTGCCTTTTGGTCCACACTCCGCACCTTTGCAGTTTGGGGATTTTTGCTGGGAAGTGTTGTCCTGGTATAATGCGGGCACCCTCGTTTACAGCAGATATGTTTGGGCCCTACCCTTCCTGGTTCCCTAATTTTAGGGCCTCGATATATCGCCTTTTGAAACAGAAGAAATGTTCCCCTAGAGCCTGCACAGCCGCATATTTTTATTTCCTGACTTATTGGAGCCTTAACTAATTTTATTTTTTCATACACGTAGTGGAATGAGGGCTGTTTTTTTGCGGGATGAGCTGTACTTATTATTAGTAACATTTTGGGGTACATGCGACTTTTTGATCACTTTTTATCCTATTTTTTGCGAGGCAAGGTGACCAAAAACAGCAATTCTGGCATAGCTTTTTTAGTTTTTTTTATATAGCGTTCACCATGCGTTATAAATTACATGTTAACTTTATTCTGCGGGTCAGTCCGATTCCGGAGATACTAAATTTATAGCACTTTTTTATGTTCTACAACTTGCACAATAAAATAACTTTTGTAAAAATAATGTATATTTTCTGTTGCCATATTGTGGGAACCATAACTTTTTAATGTTTTTGTGGATGGAGCTGTATGAGGGCTTGTTTTTTTGCGAGACGAGCTATAGTTTTTATAGGTACTATTTTTGGATACACGTGACTTTTTGATCACTTTTTATTTCAATTTTTGTAGGGCAAAGTGACCAAAAAACAGAAATACTGGCATTGATTTTTTACTGTTTTTTTTTTTACACCGTTTACCACGTGAAATAAATAACATAATATTTTTATAGTTTAGGCTATTATGGTCATGGCGATACCAAATATAAATGGTTTATTTATTTTTTTCAATAATAAAAGACTTGTTAAGTGTAAAAGGTCGTTTGCGTTTTATTTTATTACTTGAAACTTTTATTATATTTCTTTCAACTTTTGTTTCACTTTTTTTACACTTTTGTTTTACACTTTTCTTTAGTCCCACTAGGGTAGTTGAAGGTCCAACTGTCCAAATTTTTTTTAATACATTGCACTACCTATGTAGTGCAATGTATTAGATCTGTCAGTCATTCACTGACAGCAATTGGCTTCCATAATGGCAGAGCAGGAGGCCATTGTTAGGTCTCCTGTTGCCATAGTAGCAGTCCACAGCCCTGATTGCATGGCAGGGCTGCCGATCTGAGGACAACCATCACAAAGATGTAGCGATCGCTTTAGATTGCTGCATCTAAGGGGTTAATGGCAGGGATTGGAGCTAGTTACGGTTCCTGCCTTTCACAGATGGATGTCAGCTGTAACATACAGCTGACATCCACCGCTGATGACACCAGCTCAGATCTTGAGCCGGCGCCATCTTGCCAACGGCTACAAAAGCCTTTTAGGCCCCGACTACAGGTGGGGCTGGAAGTTTTCCATGCTAGGCAGACCGGGAGGCCACTATTAGGCCTTCGGTTGCCATTGCGGCCACCTACACCCCCGCGATTTCATTGTAGGGGTGCCGATGAGCTGCAAACACCTTAAATGCAGCGATCGCTTTTGACCGCTGCATTTAAGGGGTTAATGGCGGGGATCGAAGTTAACTTCGGTCCCCGCCATTACAGTAGGGTGTCAGCTGTAAGATACAGCTGACATCTGGGGATAATGGCACCAACTCAGCTTCTGAGCCGGTACCATCCATTTGTCGTAAGTATACGACATTATGCAGGAAGCACTGGTTTTTCATGACATTTACTTACGACAAATGTCGGGAAGGGTTTAAATAACAATATTTAGCTCATAATTAAACAGATTTATGATATTTTACAACTGAAGTGTGTCTCTGTATTTAGACCTTGATTTTCGCATCCTGCAGTTGCTGGCACTGTTCAGGACGGGAACAATCTATTCCATGTATACAGATGTAGCACAGTTTATCTTGACTCTTGACTTGCAGAAGCGTGAAATTACACAACAAAAGCCATTGAAAAGTAATTGAAAAAAAGTCAAATTATAGCTTCTTGCCACTGTGTATTTAATGCCTTAAGAGTCAAGAAAAAGATGGCTACATCTGTAAATGATAATAGCAGGCACTGTGTATAATAGGAACATTGCATTTAATGTGATATGTGGAGCTTGGCATTATTGGCTTGCTAATTTCTGAAGAACAAACCTATATTATGGTAGAACAATAGCGACTGATTATGAAGAGATTAATATCAGGAAAGAGAATTATAAGAATATTATAAGAATATCCTGATAAATTCATCTTTTTACAGTTTTGAAAAAAAAAATTGTAGCGGCCCCAACAAACTTTAGGACAATATAAGCAGGAGTAATAGGCTGTGTAGACCACAGTAAAAAAGAAGATTTTCATATCAACAGCAAAAAAATGACTTCACTTAAAAGAATTCTCCATTGAAAAATACAAAAGCATTTATCACATAATTACCAATCTGGTCTCCCGCACAATGTTTTCTCCCTTACGGCTGCTTCCGCAATGAGGGTGGTGGGGGGTATCCACGTCTTACCTCATGCGATTTCTTTTGGAAGAAGAAGCACAAGTTCGTTGATTGGCGGAAGAAAATGCGAACTGAACCTCCTTTGGATACTTTGACCTCGCCTTCCAAATCTTTCCGTCATCGCTAGGGACAACTTTAGTGATAAGACTCATAGGCCCTTCATTCGATGGGCTTCTTTGTCCTTTAGAAGTACAAGATCGCCAACCTGGAGATTAGGCTTTATAATAGTCTGCCATTTGTCAAAGCTTTGAAGCATGTGGAGATACTCTGTCTTCCAGCGGTGCCAGAACACATTGGACAGATGTTGAACCTGTTTCCATTGGCGTTTGTAAATTTAACAGTGGTTAAAGGTACCTGGAGGGATAGCAGCAGTCCCTATCTTCTGAGTGAGAAGCGTTGCTGGGGTTAGGATGATTGTGTTGATTATGGCTGATACTTCTGCAAGGAAGGTGACAAACGTCTCATGAGTGAGCGTTGCGGACTTGTGGTCCAACAGCATTGAGTCAAGGATTCTGCGTGCAATCCTGATCATAGGTTTACAAGATCCTTCCATGTGGGATGAGTGAGGAGGGTTAAATGCCCAAGTGCACCCATTGTTGGACAAGAAGTTGTCTAGCTGTAGTTCTTTGCAGGCTCCTACGAAGTTAGTGCCGCAGTTAGACCTCAATTGCTTGACGGGTGCACAAATGGAGAAAAATCTTCGGAGGGCATTGATGAAGCAAGAGGAGTCCATAGATTCAATAACTTCGATGTGCAGTACTCGAATGCTGAGACAGGTGAGCAGCATGGCCCACCCTTTGCTGTTTGCAGCTCCACCATGGGTTCTTCGAGCGACTATTGATCATGAGCCAAAGACATCCACCCAAACATAAGTAAATGGCGGATCAGTACTTAGACAGTCTACTGGAAGGCTTGCCATTTGCTGCTGTTAGTGTCTATTAATCCTATTATCAGATTAATCCTTTAGCTGGACTAAATAAAAGTTATATCTTAGTTTATTTTCACACATTTATTTGATAGCCGGGAAAGCTGGGTATTTTGTGTGCTCCTGCACAGTTGTCCTTTTTTGAATTTCTATTGCCCGCCAGCTATCAGGGTAATTTCGTAGTCCTTGCACTACCTACAAGGGGGCTGTGGGCAGTGTGGCACTACCTACCAGGGGGCTGTGGGCTGTGTGGCACTACCAACCAGGGGCTGTGGGCTGTGTGGCACTACCAACCAGGGGTTGGTGGGCTTTGTGGCACTACCAACCAGGGGGCTGTCTTGCACTACCAACCAGGGGGCTGTGGGGCGCTACCAACCAGGGGGCTGTGTGGCACTCCGTACCAGGGGGCGGAGGGCTGTGTGGCACTCCCTACCAGGGGTCTTTGCGGCACTCCCTACCAGGGGGCTGTGTGGCACTCCCTACAGTGGGCTGTGTGGCACTCCCTACAGGGGGCTGTGTGGCACTATCTACAAGGGGGCTGTGTGTCGCTATCTACAAGGGGGCTGTGTGGTGCTACACACAAGGGGCTGTGTGGCGCTACCCACAAGGGGCTGTGTGGTGCTACCCACAGGGGGCTGTGTGGCGCTACCTACAAGGGGCTGTGTGGCGCTACCCACAAGGGGGCTGTGTGGCGCTACCCACAAGGGGCTGTGTGGCGCTACCTACAAGGGGCTGTGTGGACCTCCCTACAGGGGGCTGTGGGCGCACTCTACAGGGGGCTGTGTGGCACTCTTTACAGGGGGCTGTGTGGCGCTATCTACAAGGGGGCTGTGTGGTTCTATCTACAAGGGGGCTGTGTGGCGTTACCTACAAAGGGGCTGTCTGGCGCTACCTACAAGGGGGCTGTCTGGCGCTACCCACAAGGGGGCTGTGTGGTGCTACCTACAAGGGACTGTGTGGTGCTACCCACAAGGGGGCTGTGTGGTGCTACCCACAAGGGGCTGTGTGGCGCTACCTACAAGGGGCTGAGCGGCGCTACCTACAAGGGGCTTTGTGGCGCTACCTACAGGGGGAATCTGTGAGTGGTGGGCTGATGGTCATTTTACTGTGAGTGGTGGGCTGATGGTCATTTTACTGTGAGTGGGGGGCTGATGGTCATTTTACTGTGAGTGGGGGGCTGATGGTCTTCAAGTGGTTTCCGCCTCTGACCTCCAATTGAAATTAATAGGAGGCAGTAAATTCCTGTGACGCCTGTTTGGAGCTTTTTTTCCTGCGTCTTTTGCATTCGCTTCAACAGCTTAAGAGAAAACACAAAAAAAAGGTCAAACAACGCTGTCAGTTGCTGAAGGAAATTTGTTGCAGATTTTTTTTTTCCTTACAAGAAACGTGTGTGAACAGACCCTACGAGTGTGGTGCTTGTTATTAGCCGTTTTCTGTCTTTCTCAAAACAATTTTTGGTAGGGGGGCCCTGAGGAAATTTTATTTTTCCAGTGCTGCCTCGAGTCCGAAAAGGTTGGGAAACTCTGTACTAGGCTACAGGATCCCGTCATGGAGCAGCTCAGTTCGTCATGGAAACGGGGCCTAGGTGAGTACAATTTTTGTTTTTGTTTGGGGCACTGTCTACAAGGGGGAGGTGGGGGACTGTATGGCACTGTCTACAAGGGGGAGGTGGGCGGGCTGTATGGCACTATCAACAAAAACGAGGTGGGGGATTATGGCACTGTCTACAGTGAGGCTATATATGGCAAAGTCTACAGGGGGGCACTATACTGTGTGGGGGCCACTAAGCGGACATTATACTGTGTAGGGGTACTACAGGTGGCATAATACTGTGGGCACAATTAGAGGACAATATACTGTGTCCTTGAAGGGGTTGTAATATATTATATTATTATTATTACTATTATTATTATACTGTATGAGGGCACTAAAGGGGCATTATATTTTTTTATGGTGCATTTTTTCTTAACGATGGGGTGGGGCGCTGAAAGATCATTACGCACAGGGCGCCATCTATCCTAGGGCCGGCCCTTGCCGTGGGCATAAAACGCCGCGAAAAATGCTTTTTCTGCCTTCCATTGATTTCAATGGGAGGTCAGAGAAGGAACGGCGGGAAGAAAGAGCATGTTGTTTCTTTTTGCCGCAAAATCAATGGGAGTAGATTTTGACAGTTTTTGGTGCAGTTTCCGACGCAGTTTCTGCATCAAAAACAGTGCAAAAAAACTCGGTGTGAACTAGGCCTTAGATTTGCATGCAGTTGGAACAGAAAGACAGCTGCTAGATGTGAGAATAGACAAGGACCAAGTACACCAAAAAAGGCCCAGAATTTAGGAATCAAGGACACAACACAAGACACATTAAAAGAAGCGAGGAAAAGCAACAAAAGCATGCTATAGAGCAGCCAGGAGACTGGGACCAGACAACAGTTGCTATAGGCAGGGACTACAATGACAGCCCACCACTGATGTCTTCAGAAAGAGGAGGCAGCTTCTATTGTAACACAATGGGACTATGTGGAGCAAGCAGGATAGGTCCAGGTCCACCACTGCTGTGAGGCTGTCATTCATTTAATATTGTATATACTAGTCCACATAGAAGCAAATCAAATATATACTGAAGATAGATAGTAGTTGTGGTGTCCAATATGTGGGTAAAACCATTCGTGAGTTTCGCAGACGAATTAGAAACCACATTAATGATACTGAAAAGCGAGCAGGTACCCTAATCTCACGCCACATTTGGGATAAACATTATAGTCATACTGATCATTTGAGATTCCAAGGCATTGAGAGGG
Source organism: Rhinoderma darwinii (assembly GCF_050947455.1). Classification (NCBI taxonomy): domain Eukaryota; kingdom Metazoa; phylum Chordata; class Amphibia; order Anura; family Rhinodermatidae; genus Rhinoderma; species Rhinoderma darwinii. Next base: position 340,600,875 of record NC_134689.1, read on the forward strand.
TACGTCCCCATCCCAGAGGTGGTGATTGGGAGAAACGTATTCTCCAACGGGAAACACGATGGATATTTCTGTTACAGACTGTGAACCTGGTGGCTTGAATGAAAATATTTCTTATACATGTTTCTTATGAGGGAGTTGGTTTTACGTTTTGGACCAGTCTGGCCTGTTCATAATACTCTGTCCCATGATTGGTGGCATATTGATATGGATGTCAATGTCTTTGCAATCAATATATGATCTATTTATGGTGGTTGGGTCTCTGTATCTCACCATTTTTTCAATGCTTTATCTTCCTATGACCTCTCACCGATGTCAGTATACAGTGTTTCCCCTTTATATAGTATGCCTTTGTGTGGGTTTTCAGCCACTTTGAGGTGCCCATGGTAACGTGATGCTAGGCATCGTTGAATATGCGTGAGGATAGATTTGGACGAGCTCCTGAGAGGGTGGGGCGTCTGATGACGTGGCGCTTTCTGATTTAATTCTCCAGACTTTGGATAGGCAGGGCTTAGTCCTTAAATAGCTGGTGTCCCGTCGCACACGCTGTGGTCAGATACCTGAGCCTTGCTGTTAGAGTAAAGTTCTAGTAGACACAGGGCGGCTTGAAAATAGTGCACGAAAAATGATGTGCTATTCTGCCCTGTTTTACTATACACCTCTGAAGAAACGTCCTATGTAAACAAAGGATGCAGAAACGCGTTAGGTGTTTAATCTTATCTTAGTGTGAATGCACACTTTTGATTTAGGTGCTAAATCTCTGTTAAGCGTGAATGCACACTATTGCTATTGCGCTGTTATTTATGAGCTCGAATGCACACTATTTCTATGTGCTGGTGCTCAATTCAGTGTGAATGCACACTTTGTCCTAGGTGTTGCCTTGTCGCTATTGGGTGTGAATGCACACTCTGCTATGTATCAGATCTCAATTCAGTTTGAATGCACACTTTGCTTTAGTCCAGGTAGGAATAGTTTATATATTTTTAGCTTGTATTATATGGCATTGCTACAATAGTTGAACTTTATATGGATTATTACTCACTATAGATACCCTTATCTAGCCCTCACCTACCTGGTTAGCCTGGTATCTTCAGAAATATATTGGCTAGTCTGCCCTGGAACCCGCAGGAACCCATGTGACCGCTGCAGCCTAAAGGAGTAAAGGCCCTTTTACACCGACCGATAATCGGCGCTCGCTTGCTCCTGTCACATGGAGCTATGGATGGGAATGAGTGGTCGTTACTCCGATCGCTCGTCCCCATACATTATAATCATGTCGGCAGCACGTCTCCATGTTTACACAGGGAGATGTGCCGCCGACAACGATAATATTTTACTTTTTAAAATGATACGATCAGCAGATGAACTAGCGTCTGCTCGGTCATGTGTTGATCGTTCCCCTACTTACACAGGGCAATTATCAGCAACGAGCGTTATATTAACACTCATCTGCCCGATAATCGTCCTGTGTAAAACCCCCTTAAGTGGGCTACACCGATGCTGGGTCCTGTAGCTTCATGACTTTTTTTTATCAGTAACTGTGTCAATGATGTAATATGTATATACCATATTATATAGTGTGTGTATATATCTTCCTGCTATTTATATTTGGAGGTTCAGCTCTTCATTCATTGGCTAAATATGTTTAGAGAAGCACTTCACTTTTTTTATTTTATTGCCCCCTCCATTTGTACATTGGTGTTTCAGTGGGGTGCTGTGTGCAGAAATACTTACCGATCTCGGCATCATGTCATTTTCGGATCTAGCGATTCCCACATGATCTTCACTCTGACCTGTCTGTAATCCCTGCTTTTCAGAAAACCAGAACTCAGGCTCAATGCATTCCTATTGGAGCCTCGTTCTGGCTTCCATAGGAATGCATTGAGAGCCAAGAAAAAAATGGAGTGCTACTTTAAAGGGGTTGTATGAGATTAGAAAAACATGGCTGCTTTCCTCCAGAAACAGCGATGGTCCATGAGCTATGTCTGGTCTTGTAGACTTGAATGTTCTGAGCTGCAATACCAGACCCAGCCCATGGACAAAAATGGCAGTGTTTCTGCAGAAAGCAATCATGTTTTCTTTTTATTTCATGCCTTCTGCTGTAAAATGGCTCTTAGCACAGTGGTTTTAATACAATTGCTTCAATATTTTTCCCAAGTATGCCATTAGCTTCCATTAAACAGAAATACCAAATGACAAGTGATTACTGTCATGTAACTGTCCTTCCCACTCCTTCATTTTATTGCCTCTCAGCTGACTGTTCCTGGGAGCACATTATATTTGATGAATATTCAGACATGACATTTTCTTATATATTATATTCAGGCAGTTGTAAGACTATTATTATAGGCGTTAATAAGGTATTTTAAGCAACATGCAGCACTTCTTTCTCTGCATCCAGAAGTGTATTATACCTTTTGCGTTGCTGCGTATTATTTTTTTAATTCTAACGATTTCCAGAGTCTTTGTTAGCAGGCTGATGTGAGAGTTCATTGCATAGCATGTAAGAAGGGTTGTATGTTTAAAGGTGTAATATTCACCAATCAGTCCATTGAAATAGTAATTAATAGTATTGTATGAATTCAGATGACATTAATTGCATTTTTATTACCGAAGTGTTATTCTGAATAAAAGTATTTGTATTGTATTTTATTATAAGCGGTCTTTCTTCAATGAAAATCCTATCTTTTGTAGCATTACAGCTGAATTAAAGTGAACAAATACTCTTGTGAAGAAAATAACAAATCACGGCGAATAGGGGCCTTCTTCTAACTTCATATACACACACTCCTACACACACACGCACGCATGCACGCACGCACACACACACACACGAGCACATATTCTGTACCTAGTTCAAGGGGGGTACAAGCCATAGAGGCAGCCCATGCAGCTTATGTAAAGCCCCCTGAAGGGAAGGGGCCTTACTCTATTACACCATGTTCGACACGGCTGTGAAATTGCCTAATGGCCGCACGTTGTTGCGGGTAAAACTGCCCTTTACCTGCAAAATCGTGTGGCCATTAATGAATACACCCTTTATGACCGCACAATTTTGCAGGGAAAGGGACGTTTTACTAGAAACAACGAGCGGCGATTAACAGGAAATTTGACAGATGTATCGAACATGGTGCCGGAGCGGCTGTTGGCCGCATCGCAGGTGGGTCAGTGCCAACTCGTGCCTTACCCTTAGAAGATATAAACATCAAAGAGGGGGTACATTAGGTAATAGGCTATTAGGTATTTCCTGCTTATAAATGTCCTTGTTTACAGTGAATTTGTCTCATGACACGTGCACCTTAGAGGGAATGTCGCTACATTTTTTTAATTCTGTTTTATGAAGAAATAATTATTTGTATTTTTTTTTAGAATTGTTTGGTATTTTTTCCCCTTTTAATATATAAATATATAAATACATGCCAGCAGTCTTCAATGTTAATTATTTGTGTTGAAAGTGACGGAACGTTTACAGTTAAGACATTTCAAGCTACTAATTTTCCTGTCATATGCGACCTTTTGACTACACCCGCAGCAGTGGAAAAGAGGAGCTGCATACACACTAAGCCCTTATTCAGACGAGCATATTTTACGACTGTGTTCTGTCCATTTAAATAACGGACAGCACACTGACCCTTGTAATTCAAGGGGTTATTCACACATCCATATTTTTTCATGCAGCTTGTGTCTGTTGTGTGAAACTCATTGCATGTCCTATTTTGGTCCGTTTTTGTGGACCACCTCACCCATTGAAGTCAATGTGTGCGTGAAAAAAACGGACAGCACATCGACGACATCCGGTGGCTGTCCATTTTTTACGCATTATTTGCTAATGTAATGCAAATAAAGTGAAATAAGGGAAAAAGGTGGAACAGGAAGTGTGTGCAGAGCATTGTGGACCAAAGGAAAAAAAGCCATTAGCTACGTGAAGCCATGTAAAGAGCTTTTGATGTTGAGTGCCTGATCACCATGGTCCAAGAGAGGCCAGAGCTGTGGGACAGTAGAAGGGATGCCTACTATGACAGGTTAAAAAAGCTGCTCCGTGAAAAGATATCGCTGTGTAAAACACATGACATGTCCTATACTTCCGTGTGTCGCGCCTGATTCGCACAACAGTAGATAAAGAAATGAAGGAAAAAATAAAAGCACTTCCTCCATTTCTTTTTCTAAACATCAAAACCGCGTTTCATAAGGATGGCATATGCGTGAAAATCACGCAGCCACGCACCATTCACTGATTACACACGAAACTGCAACGCGCGCAAAACGCTGCGTTTTTTGGGTGCGCAAAACACACACGCTCGTGTGAATCCGGCCTCAGACATTTTTCGGATTTTCACTTTTGTTTTTTCCTCCCCACCCTCCAAAAGCTATCATTTTTTATTTTTCCATCTATATAGCCATACAAGGGCTTGTTTTTTGCAGGACAAGTTGTAGTTGTAGTGTTTCATGGCACCATTTATTCTACAGCATAATGTACTGGGAAGCTGTAAAAAAAAAATATTTTTGGGGTGAAATGGGCACAAAACAGCGATTACGCGATTACATTTTGGGGGTTTTGTTTTTACGGCATCCATCAGGTGGTAAAAACTACATATTCATCTTATTCTATAAGTTGATACGATTACAGCGATACCAAATTTATGTTTTGTTTTATGTTTTACCACTTAAAAAATAAAACTATTTGCTAAATTAAAAAAATCTTTTGTGTCGCCAAGTTCTGAGAGCCAGAACGTTTTCATTTTTCCATCAATTTAGCGATGTGAGGGCTTATATTTTGTTGGGTGAGCTGTAGTATCCACTGATATCATTTTGGGGTATATGCAAATTTTTTATCACTTTTTATTTCATTTTTTAGAGCGCTAAGGTGACCAAAACCAGCAATTTGCGTGTTTTGTATAATTTTTTTTTTACGTTATTCACCGAGCGGGTTAAACAAGGCTATATTGTGACAGTTCGGACTTTTCCAGACCCGGTGATACCAGTTATGTTAACTTTTATTTTTTTTAACATTGATTTAGGGAAAAAATGGGAAAAGGTTTTTTTTTTTACTTTTAATACTTCATTTTTTTGGAACATAACAAAAAACTTTATTTAACTGTTTTTTACTTTTTTTATTAGTCCCCCTAGGAGACTTGAAGCAGCGATGGTTGGATCACTTGCATGATATACTGCAATACTAATGCATTGCAGTATATCGTGATTCTGACAGTCTCCTTTTAAGCCCTGCTGGAGGCAGAGCTTCAAAGGAGTACAAAGATGGCAGACCTGGGGGCAGGGGGTGCCCCCTTAATTCAAACACTTTAAATGCCAGGGTCGTGATTGACCGCGGCATTTAAGGTGTTAAATGGGCGGAATCAGTGAACTTTAATTCCGCCCGTTGCAGTGAAGTGTCGGCTGCGTGTAACAGCCGTCACCGGCTGTGTATGGAGCGAGCTCAGCCCGTGAGCTCGCTCCATACTTCCCCTTAACCCTTATCACGTACAGTTACGTGATTGGACGGAAAGGGGTTAAAACTTAAAATATAAGGTATTAGTGTATATGTTGGACAAAATAGGTATATTATTATCAAAATTCTTTGCAGTGCTGTGATTACACTATTACATATCTCGCACAATGGGTCAAAATGTAATAGTGGTATTGATGTTTACAACACTAAGTACAGGAACATATAAATGACACACAGCACCATAGCTGATAAAAAGCGTATTTTGTCAAGTATATGAAAGCTTGCAACCCATGTAAGGGTCCTCATGTCTTGTGAGTCCCTACACTACCCAACAAAATGAAACATAACAAAAATCAATGGTAAACATTATGTTGAACGCAAAATAATCTCTATAGACTACAAATATTTATGTGCCTCCATGAATACAGACCTACTGCCACGGACTGGCTCCCTCAGGGCTCAAACATTGGTCCGCATATAAATCCCTGATTCAGAGTCCAGATGTTCCTGGCCTTCCTTAGGGAGTTTGATCAACAGTGACTGGTGAAGTTGTAATGCGTTGAAGTAACTCAGCATCAAATGAAGCGTCTTGTATCCGCGTAAAATTATGCAGCACCACACAGGCCTGTATGACGCTACTCACATAAGGATTCATTTGAATAGTGAACATGAACACCCCTAGAACGACACCCCTCATTTATTTAACAAAATGCCATAGGCGCACTCAACGATTCAAGGTGCCCTGGTGAATCCTTAGTTGAAAATGCGCCTACGAGCATCCAAACCTCTTCTGGGGAATGGACGCATTACATGGGTGGTCAGTCCAAAACCCTCATCTGCAACAATTACAGATGCTTCCCATCCATTGCTGTGACATGGGATGAGGCATCACCATGTCCTTCAGACTCTGCCAGGTGACTTGACAGGTAGACCTCACAATGATGGAAATGGTTGAAATTCAAAGAGAGAACTCAGAATGCAGAGAATGAAAACTATTTCCAGTGGTAAGGAATCTGAAATAAAATGACAAATATTAATATTAGATTTTAAATAACCACTTTTCAAACATACAATTTCTAAGTATTTGCACCAGGGCCTATTCTAGCTTTTCTGCTGACCAAGGCAAAAAAATTGAAATGCCGCCCCCCAGATTGACATCCCGCTGGCTGCTCTACATCACTAGCAGCCTCCTCCAACTCTTGCAGTTGCGCCCTTGCCTTGTACTCCCCTGTCATGTGCGGTGCAGTAATAAAGCCGGGCAGAGTACACCTCTCAGCACGGTGCATGCCCAAGTAGTGCAAGGCAATGGTGCATCCGAGTAAGTTAAAGGAGACTGGTAGTGATATATAACAGCCAGGGGCATGTCAATCAAGCATGGAAAGGTGCGTTTGGGGGCAGAACTATGTGACTCTTCAGGATAGCGGCACCGCCCCATGACCCTTTAATGAGTAATTAGCAAACAGAGTGTACCATTTTAAAATGGTGATTTTATAGCTTTTGCTGCATCTGAAAAAAACATAGAGGGGAATGTTTGGAAATATTGTCAGGTCATGTTTTACTGTATGGTGGCGGTTCAAGGGGTTAAAACTACCAGACCGGTTCCCATTAAATATAGAATTTAAAACAATTCCATCTGCCCTGCAACTTTGTTATCATAAATATATCCTATATAATTCCATTTTCGGAACAAAGCTCTAACGTATATACAGTACCAGAAACAAGCTTAATACATTTATACAGCACCAGAACAAAGCTCAGTAGATAGATACAGCACCAAAATAAAGCTCAGTACATACACTAGTTTAGGGTCACTTAGAAATGTCCTTATTTTTGAAAGAAAAGCACAGTTTTTTTCAATGAAGATAACATAAAATTAATCAGAAATACACTCTATACATTGTTAATGTGCTAAATGACTATTCTAGCTGCAAACGTCTGTCTTTTAATGCAATATCTACATAGGTGTATAGAGGCTCATTTCCAGCAACCATCACTCCAGTGTTCTAATGGTACATTGTGTTTGCTAACTGTGTTAGAAGGCTAATGGATGATTAGAAAACACTTGGAAACCCTTGTGCAATTATGTTAGCACCGCTGTAAACAGTTTTGCTGTTTAGAGGAGCTATAAAACTGACCTCCCTTTGAGCTAGTTGAGAATCTGGAGCATTACATTTGTGGGTTCGATTAAACTCTCCAAATGGCTAGAAAAAGAGAGCTTTCATGTGAAACTCGACAGTCTATTCTTATTCTTATAAATTAAGGCTATTCAATGCGAGAAATTGCCAAGAAACTGAAGATTTCCTACAACGGTGTGTACTACTCCCTTCAGAGGACAGCACACACACGCTCTAACCAGAGTAGAAAGAGAAGTAGGAGGCCCCGCTGCACAACTGAGCAACAAGACAAGTACATTAGAGTATCTAGTTTGAGAAATAGACGCCTCACAGGTCCTCAACTGGCAACTTCATTAAATAGTACCCGCAAAACGCCAGTGTCAACGTCTAATGTGAAGAGGCGACTCCGGGATGCTGGCCTTCAAGGCAGAGTGGCAAAGAAAAAGCCATATCTGAGACTGGCTAATAAAAGGAAAAGATTAATATGGGCAAAAGCATACAGACATTGGACAGAGGACAGAGGAAGATTGGAAAAAAGTGTTATGGACAGACGAATCGAAGTTTGAGGTGTTTGGATCACACAGAAGAACATTTGTGAGACGTAGAACAACTGAAAAGAGGCTATCACTCCATTTTGCCATGCCATACCATGTGGATAGCGCTTGATTGGAGCCAATATCATCCTACAACAGGACAATGACCCAAAGCACACCTCCAAATTATGCAAGAACTATTTAGGGAAGAAGCAGCCAGCTGGTATTCTATCTGTAATGGAGTGGCCAGCGCAGTCACCAGATCTCAACCCCATAGAGCTGTTGTTGGAGCAACTTGACCGTATGGTACACAAGAAGTACCCATCAAGCCAATCCAACTTGTGGGAGGGGCTTCTGGAAGCATGGGGTGAAATTTCTCCCGATTACCTCAGCAAATTAACAGCTAGAATGCCAAAGGTCTGCAATGCTGTAATTGCTGCAAATGGAGCATTCTTTGACGAAAGAAAAGTTTGAAGGAGAAAATTATTATTTCAAATAAAAATCATTATTTCTAACCTTGTCAATGTCTTGACTATATTTTCTAGTAATTTTGCAACTCATTTGATAAATATAAGTGTGAGTTTTCATGGAAAACACAAAATTGTCTGAGTGACCCCAAACTTTTGAACGGTAGTGTAAATTTGGCATAAGAACCAATCTCAGTACATATATTCAACACCAGAATCAAGCTGAGTACATATATGCAATACCAGAACAAATCTCAGTACATATATACAGCCCCATCTCAGTACATAAATACAACACCAGAACCAAGCTCAGTAAATATACAATACCAGAACCACGCTCCATACATAAATACAGCACCAGAACAAAGCCCAGTACATATATACAACACCAGCACAAATACAGCTCAATTTAGTGCAACCCCTGCCGTATAGGTTTATACGGCGTAAAACTACAGTCCCCAGCATGGCCTGAACAATGGTAAGTGTCACGAGGCGGGTGTGGACACACTGGGCCGTACCACGTAGCGGGATGGCATCTGGCCAAACAGGTATGGTACAGAGTCTATAGTCCAGAAAAGGGTACCTGAGGCAATGTAGACAGTAGCAAGGCAGGCTCGGCTGGGACCAGGCGAAAAGGTGCAGTAGAAAAGGCGTGGAGTTGCAGCAAAACACGACAACAGCTCAGCACGGCAGTAGACCAATATGGTACTGATAGCACGGGAAACAGGATACAGGTATGGGGAACACTGGGAAGCTGGAAGACACTTAGGAGACCATTTGCAAGACAGACTAAGGGAAATAACAACAACGCTCAGGCGAGGATAAGAAGGGCGGTGACCCTCTTATAGTCCAGGAATTCATGAGTTGATGATGATGATTTTCAGGCGCACCCTTCCGGAGACAGGCTCGACACCCGGAAGTGAGTGCCGGCGTCTCACAGGAGGATGACTTAGCACAGCAGCAGGACGTCCATGGCCACGGTCGTCGAGGGGTAAGTTAGAACGACAGACCGTGGCCAGAGACGTTACTGTATCCACCCTCTTATGCCCCCTCTTCTTGGAACCAGAATGGGAGAGAAACTTCCTTATGAGGACAGGGGCATTGATGTTCTCCTCTGGCTCCCAAGAGCTCTCTTCTGGGCCGAATCCCCTCCAATCCACCAAATAAAATGTTCTTCCTCCCACCTTCTTGGTGGCTAGAATCTCCCTTACCTCGAAAGTCCCAGACGAACCACCAGGAGCCACTGTGGAACTAGGATTCCTAGAGTAGCGGTTCAGGACCACGGTCTTCAGCAAGGATACGTGGAAGGAGTTAGGGATCTTGAGTGTAGGAGGCAGCCGCAGCTTGTAAGACACCGGGTTAATTTGTAGCAGGATCTCGAAGGGTCCAAGGAACCTGGGAGCAAATTTGCAGGACGGCATCCTCAGCCGGATATTCTTTGAGGACAACCAGACCCTCATACCTGGAAGAAACTGAGGATGATCCCGTCTTCTAGTATCTGCTTTTCTCTTCATGCGATCCTCTGCCAGCAGAATAGAAGATCGGGTCTGTTGCCATATTTGCAGAAAGTCCCTGAAGGTCGAGTCAACTGCAAGCACCTGCAACATAGTAGAGACAGGAAGAGGTATTCGAGGATGCTGGCCGTAGACTATGAAGAACGGGCTGGAAGTGGTGGACTCACTAGTATGGTTTTTATAGGAGAATTCTGCCCACGGGATCAGCTGCACCCAGTCATCATGTCGTCTGGAAACAAAGTGCCGCAGAAAGTTCTCCATAATTTGGTTAATTTTCTCGAATTGTCCATTGGACTGCGGATGATAGGCCGAAGAGAAGTCCAACTTTATACCAAGTAGACCGCAGAGTGCTCTCCAAAACTTTGAAGTGAACTGGACCCATCGATCCAAAACAATATACAGGGGCAAGCCATGCAGACGGAAGATGTGTTGTACGAAGAGGTCAGCCAGTCGAGCAGCAGAAGGCAGGCCAGTCAGGGAAACAAAAGGAGCCATCTTAGAGAATCGATCCACCACCAGCCAGATCACACTGCAACCCGCAGAGAGAGGAAGGTCCATGACGAAGTCCATTGCAACATGCTGCCAGGGGGCATCAGGCACAGGCAGTGGTTGGAGCAGACCAGCTGGTCTAGAGTGGGCAACTTTATTTGCTGCGCATACCGTACATGAGGAGACAAAGTGCATGACGTCTTTGGGCAGCGTGGGCCACCAGAACTGACGGGCGATTAGGTCTTGGGTCTTACGAGTACCCGCGTGACCTGCCAGCTTGGAGCTGTGACCCCAGAGAAGGATTCTTCCTCTGTCTGCCAGACGTACAAAAGCTCTTCCTGGAGGAATGTCTCTAACCTGCAGAGGGTTCACAGAGAAGATGCAGGAAGGATCAATAATATTCTGTGGGGACTCCACAGTGTCCCCTGTTTCGAATGACCTAGACAAGGCATCGGCCCTCACATTCTTGTTGGCAGGTCGGTAGTGGAGTTCGAACCGGAATCGAGCAAAGAATAACGACCACCTAGCTTGACGAGGATTCAACCGTTGAGCCGTCAATATGTCAGATTCTTGTGTTCCATGAAGACCAGGATAGGATGGACTGCGCCTTCCAGTAGGTGGCTTCACTCCTGCAGGGCCAGCTTGATGGCCAGTAACTCCCGATCCCCAATCGAGTAGTTGTGCTCTGCGGAAGAAAACAGTTTGGAATAGTAGCAACATACCACAGTCTCTTTAGAACCTCTCTGGAACAAAAGTGCGCCAGCACCAATAGAGGAAGCGTCCACCTCTAAAGAAAACTGTAGGCACACATCAGTGTGGTTAAGAATTGAGGCTGACGTGAAAGCTTTTCTCAAGGTCTCAGATGCAGCTTCAGCCTCCGGAGTCCACACTTTGGCATTCATACCCTTTTTTGTGAGGGAAGAGATGGGGGCTGTCAATGACAAAAAGTTGGGGATGAACAGCCGGTAGAAGTTGGTGAATCGCAGGAAGCGTTGTATGGCCCTTAAGCCTTGGGGGCATGGCCACTCCAGGACAGCCTTTACCTTCTCAGGGTTCATCTTGAGGCCCTGATCGGAAATGATATAGCCCAGGAAGGGAAGAGATCTTTTTTCAAACATGCACTTCTCCAGCTTGGCGTAAAGATGATTCTCCCTTAAACTAAACAACACCTGGCGGACATGACTCTGATGAGTTACTGGATCTGGGAAAAAAAAATCAAAATGTCATCGAGATACACCACAACACAGATATAGAGGAGATCAAGAAAAATGTCATTGACAAATTCTTGAAACACCGCGGGGGTGTTACACAGACCGAGGGCATCACTAGTTATTCATAGTGCCCATCACGAGTATTAAATGCAGTCTTTCACTCGTCACCCTGACAAATCCGAATCAGGTTGTAGGCCCCCCGCAAGTCCAGTTTAGAAAAAAAATGTGCCCCCCATATGCGATCAAACAGTTCCGAAATTAAAGGCAAAGGGTACCTGTTCTTCACCGTGATCCGATTGAGGCCTCAGTAGTCAATGCAGGGATGGAGGGATCCATTTTTCTTCTTGACAAAGAAGAACCCGGCTCCGACCGGGGATGTGGATTTACGAATGAAGCCCCTCTCCAGATTCTCCTTAATGTAGGTCGACATAGACTGAGTCTCTTGCAGGTACAGAGGGTACACTCTACCACGAGGAGGGGACGAATCAGGAACCAAGTCGATCGCACAATCATATGCACGATGAGGCGGCAAGGTCTCTGCTTCCTTCTTGTCAAAGACATCAGCGAAGACTGAAGCGGAAAAGGCTGGATGAATAGGACCCAGAGAGTAATCGAGACATTTGGGACCCCACTGGAGAACCTCTCTGGAGTTCCAATCCAGGACTGGGGCGTGCAAATGGAGCCAAGGCAAACCCAGCAGCACGGGGTTGACGGCCTTGGGCAGAACAAACAAGGAGCTCCCACTTGAAATCTCAATGGCTTGGTCACGGAAAAAACTGGGTCAGGCAAAGGCAGTCCATCTACTGAGGCAATGATCAACGGCCTTTCCAGGCGGACAGTGGGCAACTGGAGAAGATCCACAAGGTCTTGACAGATGAAATTAGCTGCAGAGCCAGAGTCCAGGTAGGCAGAAACCGGATGGAGCCTCTCGCCAGCGACGATGGTCACGGCAATAACCAGTTTGGAAGAGAGTTCACGATTAAATGCAGTAGCGCCCAGGGTTGTCTCTCCAACGAAACCTAGGCGTTGGGGTTTTTGGGCTTCTGTGGACACAGACGCACGACATGGCCAGCGAGACCGCAATACAGACAGAGTCCAGAAGTGCGCCTGCGCTGTTTCTCTTGTACAGACAATTTTAGGTTATGCACCTGCATCGGCACCTCGGGCGTAACAGTAGATGAAGGCAAGAGGGGTTGTAGGAAGTTGAGCGCCAATCTAGGAAGCTGTCCCTCCTGTTGCACCTCATGAGACCTCTCCCTGAGCCTTATATATAACCTAGTAGCCAGCAGAATCAGGTCGTCCAAGGCAGGTGGTAGGTCTCGGGCAGCAAGTTCGTCCTTGATCCTGTGCGACAGGCCATGCCAGAAGGATGCCACCAAGGCCTCATTGTTCCAGGACAGCTCTCCTGCCAGGGTCCGGAACTGGATGGTGTATTCGCCCACGGAGGTGTCCTCTTGGCGAAGGTTGAAGATAGCCGTGGCTGCCGACGAGACACGTCCTGGCTCCTCAAAAACAGTACGAAACAACCACACAAACCCCTGGAAGTCTCGGGTCCCTATCGTTCCCAGATTGGGTTCGCCCACGCCAGGGCTTTGCCAGCAAGTAGAGACATGATGAAGGCGATCTTGGTTCCGTCCGACAGAAATGCTTGGGCGTGCAGGGAAAAATTGATATAGCATTGGTTCAGAAATCCCCTGCATGTACTTGCGTCTCCATGGAACGGAGAAGGTAATGGCAGTGAGAACCGGGAATTCGAACCGGAACCGCCTGGAGATGTAGCAGAAGGGTCGGTCGGAAGAGCTTGTATAGAGGCAGGAATGGAAGCAGCTAGCGCCCCTAGCTGCTGCGCCATGGAGTCCACTGCCACAAGAAGTTGATCTTGTCTTGTTCGGAGATCCTGCAGGTCCGCCTGCATGGCTTGGGAGGGTGACATGCCCTTAAATTGACCAGCGGAGTCCATGGCCAGAGCGTACTGTCACAAGGCGGGGTGTGGACCCACTGGGCCGAACCGCGTAGTGGGATGGCAGCTGGCCAAACAGGTATGGAACAGAGTCTATAGTCCAGAAAAGGGTACCTGAGGCAATGTAGACAGTAGCAAGGCAGGCTCGGCTGGGACCAAGCAGCAGCTAGACGTCAGGTGTGGTGCAGTAGAACAGGCGTGGAGATGCAGCAAAACATGACAACAGCTCAGCACGGCAGTAGACCAGGATGGTACTGATAGCACTGTGTAGCGCCCATGGCCGCGGGCCGTCGGGTTCACTCACCTCCCGACGCCCGCAGCCATGGATCTGTGAGCGCTGGCCTCCGTCTCCCTCCTAGGAGATGCCAGCGCTCACTTCCGCTCCGTCCGGCTGGGTCCCGTAGGGTGCGCGCGCACGCTCGCGCCCGCACTTAAAGGGCCAGCGCGCGCACATGAAAACAATGTTCATTAACCCACATGATTTCCTGCTCTATAAGAATGCCCCAGCCCTTCTGATCCTTGCCTGAGCGTTGTTAGTCTTTCCCAGTCTGTCTCGCAAATGGTCCCTTAGTGTCTCCCGTTCCAGCTGTTACCCGTGCCCTGTTACCGTTCCTGTATTCCGCATTGTTCCTGTGTTTACCCGTGTTCAAGTGCCATCTGCCACGTCAAGTGTCTTCTGCCGCGTCAAGTGTCATCTGCCACGTCAAGTGTCATCTGCCACGTCAAGTGCCATCTGCCACGTCAAGTGTCATCTGCCACGTCAAGTGCCATCTGCCACGTCAAGTGTCATCTGCCACGTCAAGTGCCATCTGCCACGTCAAGTGCCATCTGCTCATAGGATACTGCCCGCCACGTCTGGCGCCACTTTCCGCACCTGCCTCCATCCGTGCTGAAGCCACAGCCACCGCCCGGACTATTTCAGGTACCTAAGCATTACTGTCTGCCATCTTACTTTCACATAGACTGTGACCTGGTCAGCTACCTCCCCGCTACGGCAGAGCGGCCTAGTGGGTCCACAAACCCAGTGTCCGTGACACACGGGAAACAGGATACAGGATACAAGTACGGGGAACACTGGGAAGCTGGAAGACACTTAGGAGACCATTTGCAAGACAGACTAAGGGAAACAACAACAACGCTCAGGCAAGCATAAGAAGGGCGGTGACACTCTTATAGTCCAAGAATTCATGAGTTGATGATGATGATTTACAGGTGCGCGCGCTGGCCCTTAAAGAGCGGGCATGAGAGCGCGTGCACCCTCCAGGAGACAGGCTCGATACCCAGAAGTGAGTGCCGGCGCCTCACAGGAGGACGACGCAGCACAGCGGCAGGACGTCCATGGCCACGGTCGTCGAGGGGTAAGTTAGAACGACAGACCGTGGCCATAGACTTTACAGTAAGTATATGCTGGGAGTTGCTGTTTCACAAAAAATAAATCATACCACCCATCATCTCGCCGCAGATCATATTGTGACTACAGTACTAATTAGAGGCAGAATAAACGTTTACATTAAGTGACCCATAAGTGATGTCTCCTCATATTCCAATTGTTATTTTTCTCTTTTCTTCTCCATCCTTGTCCAGACCTCATGATGACTCACGCCCCACATCTGCTGTTTTCCGCTCAGATGTCTTCAGCTTCTCACTTTTCAAACATTTCTGCACCTATAAACTAAGATAAAATACTCATGGTGCCACACACTACACCCCTAAATATAATAGCGCCATACGCTGCATCTCTTATTATAATATCACCATATACTGTGTCCCTGATTATAATAGTACCATACACTGTGTCCCTGATTATAATAGCACCATACATTGTGTCACACACACACACACACACACACACACACACACACACACACACAGTGCCCCATGTAGATAGTGCCCCCATAGAGCCCCTGGAGATAGTGCCCCCATAGAGCCCCCTGTAGACAGTGCCCCCCAATAGAGCCACCTGCAGACAGTGCCCCACATACAGCCCCCTGTAGACAGTGCCCCACATACAGCCCCCTGTAGACAGTGCCCCAGTTTTAGCCCCCTGTAGACAGTGCCCCACATAGTACCCCCTGTAGACAGTGCCACACATATAGCCGCCCCTGTAGATAGTGCCCCACATATAGCCCCCCTGTAGATAGTGCCCTATATGTAGCTCCCTGTACATAGTGCCCCACATATAGCCCCCGTGTATATAGTGTCCTAATATAGACCCATGTAGATTGTCCCCCACATATAGCCCAGAGTGGATAGTGCCCCACATATAGCTCCCGGTAAATAGTGCCCCACATATAGCCCCCTGTAAAAAGTGCCCCACATATAGCCCCCTGTAGATAGTGCCCCACATATAGCCCCCATAAATAGTGGCCCACTTTTAGCCCCCAGTAGATAGTGTCCCACCTGTAGATAGTACCCCTCATATTGCCCCCCTGTAGATAGTGCCCCACATATAGCCCCCCTGTAGATAGTACTCCACCTGTAAATTCTGCCCCACATATAGCCCCCTATAGATAGTGCTTCACATATAGCCCCTCTCTGTAGACAGTGCTCCACATATAGCTCCTCACACTTTTAACAGAAAAAAAACCTTACATACACACCTGATCCCATTCCCACCCTGTCCCCTTGCAATGCAGGCCTGCTCTCTTCTGAGCAGTTCTGCTGGGGCTTAACGACAAAAGCAACACGATCATCGCGCCGCTTGCATCATTAAAAGACGCTGAATATCAGGGCAAGGCATTTTGCCCTGCCAATCAGCGCCTTTCAACGAGGCAAGTGGCGTCATTGAAAGGAGCTGATTGACAGGATGCCTTCCCTTTCTATTTAACCCCCTAATTGCGCTGTTTACGTAATCGCGCCACTTACATCATTGAAAGGCACTTATGCAGCACTTATGCATGTTATTCTTATAGATGCAGGTACAATTATAGTACAGGAGGGGATGGAGGCGGCTGGTTTCAGTTTCGCCGCCGCCCCCTCAGAGAGCAGCAGGCCGCCGCCTGAGGCGGGATGCTCATCTCGCCTCATCGACGGTGCGGCCCTGATTTGCCCCAATACTTTACCTATATTAATATTAAAACTATTTTTTATTTGTGTATACCATATTACACAAATCATAAGATGTCAAATATGTTCTATGTGACAAAAGTACCTGTGCATAAAATTAATTTAATTTAATATAGGGTGCAATTAAGTTTAACATATTTAAATTACATTGGGAAGTTCACAATGGCTAATGGGCCGTATTTAATTTTCAGATGCCAATAAAAAAATGTTTTTGGAAAATATGTCTTCTTACCACAAGGTCGCAATAAGTCGTTCCTCTGGAGAAATGCAGTGCCTCATGTTTGTGTCTTGACGTACCTCCTTCCGCAGCTGGTCGTATGTAGGCACAGACATGCGTCAGAAGGAATGAAATTTATCAGGATGCTGCCGAAGGTCCTGATACAGGGTGTGGAAGAGACCTTTGGAGGTCCGTTGGAAGATAATGGGATGGACCCAATGCCTCCTTCTCCTCTGTGGTTCTTCCACAACCATCTGACACTGCACTCCAAGTCGATGAGAGATAAGCCACAAAAACAGAACACTTTCCACAGGTTTGAAAGCCATGTTCATTATGCAACATACACTCAGACAATAAACTGACTAAGCAGACGATTCTGACCAAGCTTTCTATGCTCTAAAAGCTATAGAAAATTGGCTGAGTGCTCATGTGACCTTACTGTGAGTGTTTTATGAGGTTCTTTTTGCGGATGTTAAAAACGCATGACATTTGGATTACAGACATTAAAGACACATACATGTAATGTACACAGATGTCACATGGACAAGCACACACATCAAACGCGGACCTTTTTTTCTGGATGCAAAACGGAGACGCTCGTCTGAATAAGCCAAAAATCTTAGGTAAGTTAAATTTATGTGTTGCCATTGCCTGGCACATAGAACTAATATAAGCTTCGAAATGTATGAGGGTAATAGGACATTTAAAGTTTTAAATCCACATTGCCACCAGGAACTCATAGCTCACAGGAGCACTAGGGATAATGTCACTAGTGACTTTGGGTAGTGTATCCAATGATTAAACAAGGAATTGTGAAATGCATGAGTTAATAGAGATACACCAGGCTTCTTTACTAAGTGCCCCCATAATCCTCCACAGCAGTCACAATTTGGAGATGCTTAGTTTTTTAAATCTAATAATATTCACTTTTGACTAAAATTCTACACCTCACCTGCAAAAATTGCATCTGTATTCCTCCTCTTCTATTAGAGCTGAGACTTTCAGAGACGTGCCAGAAGCAACATGCTTTGGTTTGTGAACTGTGACTTAAGGCAAATACAGCACAATCTCTTTATGTAAAGATCTGCAATACAGAAAATCTATAACTTTCAGCAACGACAACTGAATTTTCTAGAACTATTCACACTTTTGGGGAAAGCATTATCTAAGACTGCGGAACCGCTGGTTTAATTTGGTAGCCAGCTGGATATGTTAGCAAAAGAGAAGCAAAATGAGTGGCAGCAAAAATATCCAAATGAGCGAAAGGCTGCGTCTAAAAGCAGAAGTGGAATAAACAATGTTCCTTCAATTATTCACTAAGAAAAGCAATATAACAAGTCCCACACACCCAGCCGGAGATCAGCACTGCTATGCTCTTCATGACGTTGGTGAATGGAGCACCACAGATTGTTAGTTACTAGCTAAAACTTAGCCAGTCTAGAAATGGTATCAGTCACTTGTTTCATTGAAAAAAACATTTTGCTGCAAACAATCATTTTAATTTTTAATTTTAACTATGTTCTCTGATGTTTTCTGCTCCATTTAAAATAATGATACTTGGTATCTCATAACACAGTTTATAAAGTTTAGGTAGTGACTCAGCACCGGATAATAATTGGTGGATTCATAGGCTATAAATCCATTAGAAGAAAACACAAACTCCATGAAGTTGATATACTGATTGTTTCCAGGACATCATCTAGCGCAGCCAAAGACCACTGTGTCCCGCTTCGTGCAACGCAGGTAATGAAAGTGAATGTGGTTACTTTGCAACCTGCAAGTTTCTACAGTCACAAGGTATCCAATCTGACAGGACTTCTTACGACTGTCGTGTTGCGATCGCGGCAACTTGTGCAACGCAAAGCGAACGCATTTAATTTCATTATCTGCGATGAAGGCAGAGGGACACATTGTTTTTTGACCTCGTGACCTTTGTCCCAAAAGTCACCATGTAGCCCTGGCCTAATTGTGCACTGATCTTAAAGGGGTGGTAGCCTGATCTACAACACAGAATTGTTTTTGGCACTGACCCCCATGTCTTGGCACGTAGACTTACAAACAGCTGCTTGAGTGTGGAACCATTGATACTGTGGAAGATAGTGATTGACCACCGCAAGAACCAACAGTGGTATTAGGCAACAGAGTCTACTAGATGTGTGGTGCGGCCAAAGACAAAGGGCCCTCCCTTACCTTTGGAATTGGCCATGTGGTAGCGGGTGGTCCCGCAGTGACCCATGGAGGTGCTTGTAAGATAAAACCGCTCGTCATAAACTTTTCTTTTTGAATAAATTCTTAATTTTTTATTTTAAACAGGTAAGAAAAAAAGGAAAGGGAAGGGGTTTACAGAAAGGAAGAGGGGGGGAGGAAAGGAGTTCAGTGTAATGATTTATAACAAAAACATCTGTCTCTGCTGTATATTGCAAACAAATAATATCTAGACATATTTGATTGTGTTCAAAATAACATGACAATTCAAGTATGAATATGATATTGACTGGCATTAGATATCATATTTGTAATGAGATTAATACTTTGATTGTATTTTATAAATAAATAGCCAAGTTTTGGGGTTTTTAAAAGTGTATCTAATTTTTCCATCTCTCGTAATATTTGTATAGATTCTCATCTAAAGACCATTTTCTCTATTCATAAGATAGAATTAGACAGATTTCGTTTATCCATTCTAGAATAGATGGTACATCTGTCTCTTTCCAATGTCTTGCTATCATACTGTAGTTTTTGCAGCCTTCACTAAATAGGGAATGTTTGATTTCTGGCTTAGGATATGTTATAATGTGTCTAGATTGGGTAGTACAAGATCTATTGTAAACGAGGCGTATTATGCCTCGTATTACGTCTGAAAATAGGGCTACAATACGTCGGCAAACATCTGCCCATTCATTTGAATGGGTTTGCCGACGTACTGTGCAGACGACCTGTAATTTACGTGTCGTCGTTTGACAGCTGTCAAACCACAACGCGTAAATTGACTGCCTCGGCAAAGAAGTGCAGGACACTTCTTTGCAACGTAATTTGAGCCGTTCTTCATTGAACTCAATGAAGAGCAGCTCAAGATTTACGAGCGTCACAGACACCTCGCATAATACGAGGAGGAGCTTTTACGGCTGAAACGAGGCAGCTGTTTTCTCCTGAAAACAGTCTGTAATTTCAGCCGTAAAAGCCTGCTAGCGTGTGAACATACCCTCACTCATTTTCCGATAAAAGTAGTTTCTGGATTAGAAGTAAGTCGTTGGTAAAAAATTTGTCATAGACTTTTCCATTTTTAGGTTGATTTGGTTGTATGAGGCCTTGTTCTTTGCCAGACAAGTTGTAATTTTGAATACATATAGGTTGGAGCTTAATTTATATTTTGAGTAAAATTAGGAAAAAAAGTGGTTTTTTTTCCTTACTCTTTTCGTTTTATACCATTCACCACTTTAAATAATTCTATAGATTTAAAGTGCAGATTGTTATGGTGATACCAAACGAGGTGTTTTATATCTGCTATGTAATAACATAAGTAAAAAATATTGTGTTTGAGTGTTTCCTTTTTACTTTTTTTTGGTTACTTTTAATAATTTTTAAACCCCATAACAGGATTTTATTCACTAACATTATTTTTTTTACAAAATAATGTACTTGCATATATACATATATACAAGTAAAATAGCCTATTTAATATTAAGTATTCAAGCATTTGTTAGCCCATACCTAAGCAAGCCCTAACAACAGGCATAATATACAGACAGACTGATGTAGGAACCCTTAATGGACCCTGGACAGTCCACCCATATAAGGG
Organism: Rhinoderma darwinii; assembly: GCF_050947455.1. Classification (NCBI taxonomy): domain Eukaryota; kingdom Metazoa; phylum Chordata; class Amphibia; order Anura; family Rhinodermatidae; genus Rhinoderma; species Rhinoderma darwinii. Next base: position 340,621,688 of record NC_134689.1, read on the forward strand.
ATCACCTTCCCCTTTGCTTTTTACATTGTATGCCACAATCAGCTTTGATCTTGGTATGCAAGGGGTTACGCAATGGAGATCTCCATCGTTATAGCGGGATAGTGGCTGTGTACTAACATAGTAAAACATATTAGCATTACAGTGGCTGTGTGTTATAACATAGGTCTCATGCACACAATCGTAATTTTGAAGTCGCAATTTATCAGCATTTTAATGGCCCTATGCACACGACCGTGCTATTTACTGAACCGGGCTGGGCCGCAAATCTGTGCCGCAAAATCTCAGGTCATGCCCGCAAGGGACTTTCCAAGTTGTAGCTACGAGGTCTATACACAAGGCAGAGGCAAATCATTTTATGCACAGAACAGAGGAAGCTACAGGACAGGAATTGTGTCTCTGGGGGCTCAGCAAGTATAGCAGTTAATCACCCTGGTGCATGAGCGCCCATACTTTTGGGACAAGCGCCAGGGCGGTTATCAGGTCTGGAATGTAAAGGACCGCGCCTGGGAAGTAGTGGCTGATGAACTCCATCAAGAGGAGTGGGAGAAGGTGACGAGGGCACAAAGCAAAACAATATGTATCACCCGATACCTATGCTCCCCCACCCTTTGCAGCCATGTTATTTGATTTTAATAATGGTTTTTTTTCTAGTGGATAACCTGATACCCGATGGAACATCTGCCGGGATCAGTTCCGTTGGGAGCTCAAGGACAAGGAGAAAAGTGGGGACGGGTGCAGGGTAAAGTCCAACAGCTGATGTTCCTGACTGATGTGATGGTGGTTATCCCATAAGTACATATTATACATACTTGTCTAGTGATGCATGGAGCTATGCTAGGTTACAGAGACTGGCCTGCTACCTAGTATACTTCTATCCGCCAATTTCTGCAATGTGGATTGTGCGTAGTTAGGGTCTATTGTGACGCATAGATCTATGCTAAGTAGCAAGGACCGGCCTGGTACCTAGCATACTTCCATACGTCAATTTCCGCAATGTGGATTGTGTGTAGGGCCTACTGATAGATCATAGGTATACAAGACACAGTTTAAAAAGATTAATAATATTTTCAAATTTTCACTACATAGAACTAAGGACAATCTTCTTCAAACTGACCCAGAAGTGGACTTGGACAAAACACAGCTGGAAGCAGCTGCTGTGGAGTCATGCTTACCCGGCAATACTGTGTCCGCACCGAGCAGCTTGACACAGTTCACTGTTGACGTTCACCATGTCACCTCCATCCAGACCACCTGTGCGTCGAAGAGCATGGAATGTACCACCCACTCCTGCCATTGTGAACACAAGGGCACAGATAGAGGCACAGGTGTTACAACATCTGAGGGGCAGTAGCCCAGATACCCAGGAGGATATGTTCTGCCACAGTGTCGCACAACTGGTCAAGACTGACCCAGAGGAGGAAAAAATTAGGTGCCAAACCGCTCTCCTAGGGGTGGTGGGGGTCTTCAAAACCAACCCTGATGTAAGTGAGCTGTTCCAGGTATTGGAGTACTGATGCAGAAGACCATCAACACAGGCACCACCACTGCCACCACCACAAAGGCCTTACCTCCAGGACACATCCCAGTCCCTGTTTTCCCAAGACAGAGCAATGTACACGCCAAGTGCTCCCTATGGGCAGTGCTACCAGCCAACACAACATGGACAGGGTGTGGGACATGGGCAGTGGCGGATTAATTAGACCACTTCAACAAACTTGGGCCCTCCTTCCCCACCGCCGCTCTGCCGTGTCTATAGTGAACACCACCTTTCTGTGCGAGCATTGACAAATGGGTATTACAATTCCACTTGTCAAAGGGCTGTGTTCCTACATAATGACAGTCTCCAACCATCGCTGACAGTATCACACTGTTTAGGGACACATCCTCTTGACAATGCTAATGGTATTCGTCTATTAGTCCTGGGTACACAAATACTTTATGTGGAATACAAGGATTTCCTACAACAGACAGGTCAGGAAAGGGGACAAATCCTCTATAGATCTAGTGACTCACAAGTGATGTCTTCTCCGATGGAAGTCGTTCTCTATTCTTCTCCATCTGACACAGACCATTATGGCGACTTCTCGTGATGAGAAACCTATGTCCCTCGCTTCTGCAGCCATTTCGAGCCTTTATAGAAACACACAAACTAAGACAACAAGGCCCAGGACCATACATTAAAGGGGTTGTCCGGGCACGGAACGTTGTTTTATACTGAAGACCTTTCCACGTGCCCGGACAACCCCTTTTACTCAGACTAATAAATTGGGACCCCAGACTAGATCATAGAATACATACAGACCCCAGACCTTCTAAACTATTGCAGTCCCCAGACCAGACCCCACTAACCAAATACAGACCTTAGAACAAGCACCCCAAATAAATACAAACCTCGGACCAGACCCCTAAATACAGAGCCCTGACATGAGCCGCTACACTAATAATGACCCTAGACCTGACTTCCTTAAGTAATACAGACCCCAGACCATAGCCCTAAATGCAGACCCCTAAATACAGACCCCAGAACAGACCCCCTAAATACAGACCCCAGACCCCTTAAACAAATCCATCCCCTTTTATTTACATAGCAGCTCACCTCACAGTCTTTTCAGTGGAGTCTTGCTGCTGTTCTAGGACCTATGGTCATGTGAACTGCAGGTCTCTAAACAGTAGTAAGAACTGCAGAAATAAGGTCATGTTACCGTATGCCCTAAGGTACTTTTGCAGGCCATACAATACAATACAGTTTTGTCATGTCTTTTTGCCACAACTCAGGGAGCCTCGGGCCCCGGGCGGCTGCCCAAAACGTTCTAGTGATGATCCGCCTTTGGACATGGGGATACCAGCAGAGCACAACCTGCCACCGCCTTGTTCACCAGGGAATGGCTTAATTTATTGATTTTCTTTTCTGTAATTTATCGTTTTGAGTACTTTATTGTATTAAAATATTTTTACATTTCATTCCTGTGTTTATTTTTTCAATAATGTTGGTGAATGTCTTCATAGTATGTGTGGGATGTTTGTTTGTAGTGTACATGTCAAGAAACTGTAGACATAAATATTTATGTTGCAGTATATTCACACGCACCATAAATGACAGAACAAAAAAAAATTGATATTTAGGCAGAAATACTGTAAGCTTGTAACCCACGTCAACAGTCCTCATTGTCTTGCGAGTCCCTACACTAACTAAACGGAACAAAATAAACTGGAAAGGAAATAGTCCGGAACCATATTTTCTAACGGATAGCATCCATCTGCCATGGAATTGCTGCCGCAGGTGACAAAAAATAGTCAGCATAGAGTTCCCGTATTGCCAGTCCTGACACTCCAGGTCTTCCATACTGGTTGTGTTACTGAGGAAAGGATGATGGAATGTACTGCTGCAATTTTACCGTCCAACCCAGCATTGTGTATCCGGCCGAAGTTGTGGAGGATAACACTGGCTTGGATAACTGGGTTATCCCGACTCATCTGCAGAGAGGACGGCAATACCTGCAATTTGCTGCTCAGAATCCCAAAGGTGCACTCCACATACCAGAAAGGCGGTAGTTAAAAATGCGCCTCCGGTTATCCAAGCCACGCCTGGACAATGGACGCATCAGGTGAGGGGAAAGACCAAAACCTTCATCAGCCACAATAACAAAGGGTGCTGGAGGTCTGAAGCCATTCAGCCATACTGGAAGCCCTAAAGATGCCTGCTTTAGCAGAGCTCCCATAGGATCCTATATCCACAATTATACACTGGTAGTTGCTGTCAGCCAAGGCCAACAGCACCATTGAGAAATACTGCTTAGAATTGAAGTATAGGGACCATGAGTGAGGCGGCTACTTCACACAAATGTGTTTCTCATCCAGCGTGCTTATACAGTTGGGAATCTGTGCAGATTGGTAGAAACCCTCGGCAATCTGTGGAAAGTCATCTGCCTTGGGCTGTGGCATCTTCGCCGCACTCAGTTACTGCAAGATCACTTCAGAAGGTCAGTTGGATGATCTGCAAAATGGAGGAGCAAAGTGGAGGAGCTCAGCAAAAACTCATAATGCAGTGATGCAAATCAGTTCCCGGTTGCCAGCAATATGTTGAAAAAAACCGAACATTAGTAATAGCAGTACCAGTGAGACATGGCAGCAATAGGCAATGGGGACAACTACAGTTATATTATATGTGCCAGGTACACATGGCAGAAATAGACATAGGGGATAACTACGGGTAAACTATCTGTGCCAGGGGTACATGGCGGTAATGGGCAAAGGGAATATTATATGTTCTTACCTGAGGGTGACGAGTAGCCACTCCTCTGGAGAGATCCACCGTCGCATGTTGGTGACCTGGAAGGTGAGTCAAGGACGCAGGTCCACCAGCAGATGATTAAAGGCGGAGATGGACAGACGACAGTAGATGTGGAACTTGTCCGGGTGCTGCTGCAGGTCAGTGTAGGGGGGTGTGGAAATTACCCTTCCTAGGCTGTTGGGAGACAATGAGGTGAACCCAATAGCTCCTCCTCTTTCTCTTCAGTTCTTCTTCCTGCATTGGTGCTTGCTGTCCGAATTGCCTAGGGAGGAGCCAGTCCAGGAGAACATCATCCACAGGATTGCCGGACATCTTTGCAGTGAAGGAATCGCCAGAAACCAGAACTAGATCAGCAGAGGAATCAGATAGCGCTCTCATAAAAGCAAAAAGATACCAAAGAGACCCTAGTAGTTGGCAGGTATATGAATGAATCAAAAACTAATGTGCCAGAGGCACAATGAAACCTAATTTCCCAACTACTGCATGAAAAATTATTAATAAAATATAACTTTTAATGATATGCTTATAAATGTCCAAGGGAAAGACAAACAACATGCGCAATGATTAAAATTTAGCCAAGGTCAGCTAGCACAAAGTCTATGTGAACTGTGCCTTTACTGTAGCGTGAATAGTAGATACGTGAGTGTAACGGCTTAGGTCAGCAGCTGCAGACTGCTAGACGGTTCGCTAGTATCACAGTAGATTCTCATATAGCGGCTAGCCTGACATTGCTGTTTAAAAATATAATAGCCCCCCCCCCCCCCCGATATGTTTTGCTTTAAACACAGCGTCCTCAGGGGATCAAAATGGGCCTAATGAGCGCGCGTTGAAATTACTCTTCCTTTAAAGTCTCGGGCGTACATCGCAAGAGATCCACCTGTGTAGGTGCCAATGAGATTCCCTAACCAGGGGCGAGCCTCCATACACCAAGATTGGCATGGGGATCAGCCAATTAGGAGGGTAAGCAAAAGCTCCAATCCGTGCACGCGAGGTGTGCATGCGCATTGCGTCCCAATCTGGACATAGCTGATTTCGTAGCTCAAAGAAGCATGTCTGGGCACTTAGAATCTGCAGTGCTTGGATTCTACACGCAAAGATAGCCGGTAAGTGATGCTAGGAAACAAAGTGCATAGTTGTTTCCAGTTAAAGAGGCCATATCCAGGAGGATATACTGGAACTATATAGACAAATAGTAAGGCTGGGTTCACACGACCTATTTTCAGACGTAAACGAGGCGTATTATGCCTCGTTTTACGTCTGAAAATAGGGCTACAATACGTCGGCAAACATCTGCCCATTCATTTGAATGGGTTTGCCGACGTACTGTGCAGACGACCTGTTATTTACGCGTCGTCGTTTGACAGCTGTCAAACGACGACTCGTAAAAATACAGCCTCGTCAAAAGAAGTGCAGGACACTTCTTTGGACGTTTTTGGAGCTGTTTTCTCATAGACTCCAATGAAAACAGCTCCAAAAACGGACGTAAAAAACGCCGCGAAAACGGCGCGAAAAACGCCGCGAAAAATGCGAGTTGGTCAAAAAACGTCTGAAAAGCAGGGTCTGTTTTCCCTTGAAAACAGCTCTGGATTTTCAGACGTTTTTGGTCACTACGTGTGCACATACCCTAACACATAATATATGGAGACACTGGGTGATATCCATTGGTAATATATTGATGAGTGAACACTATATAGAGACGCTAAAATGATAATCATTAGGGAATGAATATATCGATACCCACTTAGGGAGGCAGCTAACCAATACGCTGCATTTAAGAGGATACATCTTGTAAACAGATCCTATTTAGGAATGTATCTGTTTGATGAAAGGAAGAGAATAATGTTGAGATAAACATTAAACCGGATGGACATTAATTGTAGCAACATGCAACTTATATATAGAAGTGAATAGAGATACCATATATGTAATTATAATAATAATAATGGAGTTAGTGTTATCATAGTGTGAATATTTGAAATTCTATCGAAAAATTTGTCAATAATTAGTAAAGGGTAAAGAATAAGTGGATGAATGTACGAATGAAGGATCTATAAGAAGGCTATAAAAGTGAAGCCTTCATTTAGCCCATTGGGGCTTAAAGAACTTAATCTGTGGATCCATCTAGCTTCTTCTTGCAGCAGCTTTTTGTCCAGATTGCCAGCCCTAGGATCCAGTTTGATTTGGGTGATGCCACAAAATTGAAGGGCACTGGTATTCCCATGATGAATGGATCTAATATGTTTAGAGAGAGGTGTATTCTCTTTGGTGTTGATGGTACTAATATGTTTAGAGATCCTTCTTCTGAGCTGTTGGATGGTCTTGCCCACATACAAAAGTGTCCTTGCCCCAAATTGTATGTGGGCAAGACCATCCAACAGCTCAGAAGAAGGATCTCTAAACATAGAAGTCTGTCAGAATCACGATATACTGCAATACATTAGTATTGCAGTATATCGTGCAAGCGATTTAACGATCACTGGTTGAAGTCCCCTAGGGGGACTAATAAAAAAAGTAAAAATGAGATAAAGTTGTTTTTTTGTGTAAAAAAAAAATATATATATTAAAAGTTAAAAAAAAAAACCTTTTCCCATTTTTCGCCCTAGAGCATAGTAAAAAAATAAATAAATAAACATAATTGCTATCCCCACGTCCGTAAAAGTCCGAACTATTACAATATATCATCATTTAACCCGCACGGTTAACGCCGTAAAAAAACATAATTTCGAAACTCCAATATCTCTATTTTTTGGTCACCTCATCTCCCACAAAAAATGAAATCAAAAGTGATCAAACCGTCGCATGTACACCAAAATGGTATTATTAAAAACTACAGCTTATCCCGCAAAAAATAAGCCCTCATACCACTTAATCGACGGAAAAATAAAAAAGTCATGGATCTCGGAATTTGGCGACACAAAATAAATTTTCCTTTTTACAGTAGTAAAATCTAGAAAAAATTATATATATTTGGTATCGCCGTAATCGTATTGACCCACAGAATAAAGTTAACATGTTGTTTTAATTTCACAGTGAATTTCGTAAAAACGGCGCTCAAAAAAACATGGAGGAATCACTGTTTTTTTCATTTTCTACCCCACAAATATTTTTTTTCTCGTTTCCTAGTACATTATATGGCAAAATAAATGAGGCTACAAAAAACTACAACTCATCCTGCAAAAATCAAGCCCTCATAGGACTATATCGATGGAAAAATAAAGACGTTATGGCTTTTGGAAGGTGGGGAGGAAAAAACGAAAATGAAAATCTGAAAAAGGGCTGCGGCAGGAAGGGGTTAAAGGTAAAGTAATTTGAACGTGAGCTCATTAGCCCCATTTTGATCCCCTGAGGACGCTGTGTTTACAGTGAAACATGTCGGGGGGGCTATTATATTTTTCAACAGCAATGTTAGACTAGCCTCTATACGAGAATCTACTGTGATACTAGCGAACCGTCTAGCAGTCTGCGGCTGCTGACCTAAGCAGTTACACTCACATATCTACAATACCTATTCACGCTACAGTAAAGGCACAGTTCACATAGACTTTGTGCTAACTGACCTTGGCTAAATTGTAATCATTGCGCATCTCATAAAAGCAAAAATGCAAGTGAAATAGCGTCGGAGCGATCATGTAACCATCTCAGTAGGTTGGGACTACTATCATGTGACCTACTCAGGGGGTTGGGACTACTAGTGACATCATTTCCAGCCTTCCAAATTTTTTTGCGAATCCGTAATTACCGCAAAAAAAAATACGGTCGTGTGCATGAGGCCATAGTAAAACACAGTAGCATTACAGTGGCTGTGTATTATAACCATTGTCCCACTCCTGATCGTGTGGACACAGCGGTATGCGATCAGTGCACTGATTTCAGAGAGTTTCTTATCATCCAGTGTGTCTTATAGTACAAATAATACGGTAACTTTTTACATTTTCCCCAACCTTCCCAGCTCCTATTGTATATGCTTCTATTTGCTTTGCTTGTTTTGTATTTCATGCACCAACATTTTACGTGTGGTAAATTTCCCCATTGACATTAGGCCTCACTGGATGTAAATAGGTCATATTATTTATATTGCATTGTTACTGTGTCACACATTATATACCATAGCGTCCTGTAATCAGCAGTTTATAACACAGATTGTTTTGTAAATGCTCCCCTGCTGCCGAACACAAATTCTGTCTTGTTATTCAGTTTTGCTTGTTATTTTATAACATTGTGGGCACATAAAACGTTCCAGTTTTATGTTGTTATTCAGCTTCTCAACAGCATGTAAAAGATTTATTTCTTTGTATTTAATATCAAATAAATACTGTCCATCTGTGGGCCTGTGAACAATAGAGTCACAGTGGCTCCCTTATGCCTTAAAATTATTCACCTACCCAGTATACAGTTCACCAATAAAGCCGTCAGTGGCACTAAGGCTGGGTGCCCACAGTGCAGATTTTGCATGTAATTTTTCAGCTAAAACCAGGAACAAAACCTTAACAGAAGAAATATATAAAGAAAGGCATCATAGGTTAACCCTGCTGGATCCAATTCTGGTTTTGGCTTATAAAATGAAGGCAAAATCTGCAGCAAATCTGCACTGTGGGAACCCAGTCTGGCATTTTGAATGGCATTTTTGGGGTGCTTTTTTTAGTGCGGCCTGATGTTACAGTATGGCACCACATAGAAAAAACACCACCAAAAAACGCCACTAAAAACGCCATAAAAATGCATGTTACATTTGAAATAGCATATTCAGGCCTTATTCACACGAACGTGTCCGTTTTGCGCGCGCATAAAACGCTGCGTTATGCACACGCAAAAGTTCCACGTGGCATATGTATGTGGTGCGTGCCTGCGTGATTTTCGCGCATATGGCAGCGTGAAGACACTCTGTTTTTATGTTTACAAACATAAAAGCAGGAGGTGCTTTTCTTGTTTCATTCATTTATTTTACTACTGTAGAGAGAATCACGCGCGGCACACGGAAGTGCTTCCGTGTGCCGTGCGTGATTTTCACGTACCCATTGACTTCAATGGGTGCGTGATGCGCGAAAAACGGCCAAGTATAGAACATGTTGTGAGTTTTACGCAGTTCACATACGCTGTGTGAAAATCACAGACTGTCTGAACGGCCCCATTCACTTACATAGGTCCGTGCGACGCACGTGATTTTCACGCGTGTAGCACGGACGTAATATACGTTTGTGTGAATAAGGCCTAAGAAGCATTTTTTTTCTGACACATGCCAAAAGAGTGTCCTTTCGGTATATATTCAGCAGTATACATTAGTGTACCATTTTTTTAAAGTCAGCTTGACTTTTCAATACAACTTAATAAATAAATAAAAAAAAAACAATACCTCACTTCAGAAATACCATCTACAAGTTGTGAGCAGTTCCTATTGGGGAGGCAACCTGAGGATTCCTTTCACAAAGTCCAACCCCAGACAAGTGCAGTTTTAAGGTGAAGCTAGCAAAATCCTTTAGCCAAATCTAATAGTGACAATAGTGGGTCCATGTTGCTGTCCCGTAGCCTGACCATGACAGTTTGTCCAGGCCATTCTCTCTGCTGATTCGCTAGCAGACGACACCAAAGCACCAGAGATTTAACGAATGTCACAAGAGCTCATTCAACAGGGCAACCGCCCAATAGAGGTCGTCCAAGCCCTGCCAGTGATTTCTTCATGATTGGACGTCATACTGCCAGGTGTTGCACTACAACCCTTCAGATTCAGTATCTGCCCAGGTTGTTGCATCTGGATCATGTCTAAGCCTACCAGTACTGCCTAGATACGGCGGTGCTCCTAAGATTCGTTGTGGATTTCTAAACCTCTGCACCATCTAGCTCGCTGGTTTGACACAGCAGTTCTCCACAGATGGAGCACAGGTGGCTTTCATTGTATCACTTCTGTTCAGAGAGGCTCTTGCCTGGGCCACTCCACTATGGGAAGCAACAATCTGTTAAAACCCTGTTTGTTAGCCTTCTCGTCTGCAATTAAAAAGGTCTTCTAAAGGTCAGTACCAAATACATTAATATTCACTTTGGAGAATCGGAAGTTATTAGGTAAGTTTCAGAAACCCCTGCAGTCTTCACCCTCTGAAGAATCCATGCAGAATGTCTGAAGCTTTGTGAGTCAGGGGGCCATCGCCGCCAGAATAATCTCTATTTATACTGTGCTGATAAAGAAAATATTGTCCACAATTTACCTAATAATTCGGAAAACTTCTCTGCCTAGACTTAGTAGAAGTGGCATCCCTTGGTAAGAGTTCTTTCTTCCCAAACCTGGAAATTACTTTCTCTCTTCAGCTGCCAAAGTACCAACTTCATAATAGACTTGATTCTGGGTTTGCTGGAAACTGCATTGACAAGGCCGTGGTTGAAATTTACAGCATTCTGTTGCAAACTCTCCCTAAATCCCTCTACATTTCTTCTGTGGATGGCAAAGTGTTTCTAGATGCCATTGAGTTTGTCACTATTCCTTTGAGGCCTCATTTACACGAACGTGTGTGTTTTGCGCACGCAAAAAAACGCAGCGTTTTGCGTGCGCAAAAGGCACTTGACAGCTCCGTGTGTCATCAGTGTATGATACGCGGCTGCGTGATCATAGAGATGAGGCTAGTCGACGTCAGTCACTGTCCAGGGTGCTGAAAGAGTTAACTGATCGGCAGTAACTCTTTCAGCACCCTCGACAGTGAATTCCGATCACAATATACAGCAACCTGTGAATAAAAAAAAGACGTTCATACTTACCAAGAACTTCCTGCTTCCTCCAGTCCGGTCTCCCGGCCGTTGCCTTGGTGACGCGTCCCTCTCTTGACATCCGGCCCCACCTCCCTGGATGACGCGGCAGTCCATGTGACCGCTGCAGCCTGTGATTGGCTGCAGCCTGTGCTTGGCCTGTGATTGGCTGCAGCTGTCACTTGGACTGAATTGTCATCCCGGGAGGTCAGACTGGAGGAAGAAGCCGGGAGTTATCGGTAAGTCAGAACTTCTTTTTTTTTTTACACGTTCATGTATATTGTGATCGGAAGTCACTGTCCAGGGTGCTGAACCAGTTTAACTCTTTCAGCACCCTGGACAGTGACTGTCTCCTGACATCGCGTACCGCCAAATTTTTTGCCGGGTTCGGTCAAAACTAGTTCGGCCGAACCCGGTGAAGTTCGGTTCGCTCATCTCTAAGACACTCCGTTTGGATGTTTGTAAACAGAAAAGCACGTGGTGCTTTTCTGTTTACATTCAGAGTTTGACAGCTCTTGCGCGAATCACGCAGTTCGCACGGATGTGCTTCCGTGCGACCTTCGTGGTTTTCACGCACCCATTGACTTCAATGGGTGCGTGATGCGCAAAAAACGCAGAAATTTAGAACATGTCATGAGTTTTTTTCAGCGCACTCACGCTGAGCAAAACTCACGGACTGTCTGCATGCCCCCATAGACTTGTATAGGTCCGTGCGACCCGCGTGAAAAGCAAGCGCGTCGCACGGACGTATATAACGTTCGTGTAAATGAGGCCTGACTCTGTGTGTTGGGGCACTTCAGGAGGAAGACATTTCTTTTGATGTCATCCAAAGATCTGTTAGTCCTCTTGTCCTGGGTTTTCCATATGTCTACATTCACATGCTATTGACTAGTTGTCTGCAGATATCCTAAAGTACATCCAGCATGCTTCCAGAATTTTCAACGCTCTGTGAAACCTCTTATTGCAGTGCCCTCTGTCTCTAGCTCCAAGCCTCTGCCAGGTCTTCAAGAAAACTATAAAGACTATACTATGCCGGCTGAGGAACTCCAACAACATCATTCATATGACTGTTCCACTGACCTTTTGCATGGGATCTCTCCTCCTTATAATCGAGTGTATCCCTCGTCTTTGCCGGAAATGTAGGTGGTCTCAGTACGTCCTTTAAAACATTGAAAGAGGATTTGTCTGAAAGTTGTCTTCTCCTTTATCAAAAAGAGAAAATGCTACGATAATTCATAGGGATAACTCAATGTTAGGCTTATTATAGGAAGGCCATAAACGTAAAGCCCGACCCAAATTTTTCTATGTCCAAGAGAAGGACAGGTCCCTTGGTCCTTGTATTGATTACCATGGACATAATAAAATTACTAATTGAAAATAAATATTTTGGAACTATTGATCATCTCCAAGCGATTAGAATTATCTTAAAATTGGATATGAGGGGGCCTGAAACATGATCCTCATTTGCAAGGGCCATGAGAGTAAGACAGCAATCACATATAGTGTAACCATTAGTTTCATATAAAATATGGGTAATAAAGTTCATACAATAAACCAGTAGAAAAATACATTTATATGTATGTGGTCAAGTCCGGTTTGTGGCTAGACACCTGGTTAAAAATACGGCTTTAATGGAATCATTTTATGTACCTGAAGAAGAGGTCGGATCGACCTTGAAACGTGTTGTATGGTGAATAAACCTCTTTTTACCTACTCATGTGACAGTGACAGCGCCCTTTCAATCCCTCACTTTTATCCTACATTTCCAAGCATTTGCTATGAGGGATGGACACTATGAGGTAATGCCAGTCGGATAGTGCAATTCTTCTACTGTTTTCCAGGAATTTGTAAATAACAATTTCCTTAACACTTGTGTGTCATGTACCTAGACTAAACACCAAATTGTCAATGGCATATGAAATAGTCCTTGTTTCCCAGGTACCTGTAAAAGGCTATAAGTGTACTAAAATTTTACTTTTATTTATTTCAATTTTAGGAGCAAAATACACAGAAACGATTAAAATAATAAATCGGTCTGATGGTCTAAATAGTGGTAAAGTTAGTTTTTAGTATATCAGGTCTCACTGTAACGTCTATGTAATGCAGTTATGATACCACCGGACTACACAAGTAAACAGAGACAGTGGCTGCAGCCCGCTGCTTTTAGACACCAAATTTCAGATACCGCATTGTATTAAATAAGAATAGCCCCCCAACATGTTTCTGCTGTGGCTTTCTCAGGTGTTTAGGGGATTATGGCAGTGAACGCTGATATCTCCCTTATTTATAGACTTCCCCTTTGCATCACCCAGGACAGTCCGTCCCACTAATCAATTGTAGTGACACTAGCTGGTTGAGCCCTCTCCGGAGTATACTGGACAACTCTAACCCCCAATCCAGAAGACGGAAATGCAACCAATCAGTATCTGTCTATCGCGCATGCACAGTAAATGTAAATGCGGGCAACAGAGTAACAAGTGTATATGCCAGTCCACTGCGTATGTTAGAGTCTTAGTTTTTAACAGGATGAATATTCTTTGCAAGAATCCCAGTCTACTGCGCATGTCAGGGGACATCGTTTTTAACAAGATGAGTTTTCATAGTAAATGTCTCAGGCTATTGCGCATGTCAGGGAACTTGGTTTTTAACAGGATAGATATTCATTGTAGAAGTTACAGAATAGTTGGTGAGAATTAATCTTGTTGAAGAAGGTAAATGCTAACTATATATAGTGCCCGATAGTATACTTAACTTTTCTCCACTATCTGCCACGAATATTACTGGATATAGTTCCTTATTGGCTAGCGACCCCTAGGTCTGAATGATATAAAAAATTAAAAAATTTGGGGAAATATTAAACATAAGGGTTTTGCATGAACCATAGAGGGTGGTAGCAACAAGGTTCTAGAAGAAGAATTGGCACTACTTGACTATGTAGGAATGACCATGGGTCAATACAATAGATGAATATTATTGTTCTATCTTACATTTATAAGAATTTTGAAGGGATGGGTGCTTCATTGATTCTAAAAGTTGGGCTAGTCATTTGGGAGCTAAAAAAATTGGAGAATACATAATAGAGAAGAAATGCAGATTAGGTACATAAATGGTACCATGAAGATAATAAGATTCTCGCCGCCAAAGTTTAAAAATATGAATATTTGCCATTATAAGTAATACATGTGTATATATATATATAGTAAAAATGTAAAATGAAAGAGAGAAAACTCTACGATAATTCATAGGGATAACTCAATATTAGGCTTATTATAGGAAGGCCATAAACGTAAAGCCCGACCGGACTAAGGCTGTTATGGATCCAACGGGCTTCCTCCTGTAGTAATTTACCGTCTAAATTGCCACCTCTGTGGCCTGGTCTAACCAAAGTGATCCCCAGAATTGTGATCTGCTGTCACGATCATGTATTGACTTAATATGTCTTGACAGGGACATGTCTTCCTTTCTGGTGTTGGAGCTAAGGTGTTTAGAAATATGTCTTCTAAATTGTTGGATAGTTTTACCCACATAAAATTTAGGACAAGGGCATTTTGCAATTATACGACCCCACAACTCTGACAATTAATAAATTGTCTAATATCATACACTCTTCTATTGGTAGGGTTAGTAAAGCTCTTTGTTTTTGGCATAACTGGACACAAAGAGCACAGTCCACATGGGTAAGAACAGTAATGTACCTAGACTACATTCTCATTTTCTCCCCAAATGTTTGGACACATCGTTCTCATGTTACAATCTGGGGAAGCCCTTTGCCCTTTGCTAAGCCCGCATGTGCAGTCGATCAATACGCATGCTAAGATATCTGTTACACACCTGTGCTGAAGGAGTTATGCGCCATTCTAGAGGGAATGCTGAAATACAGCATGCACAGTGAACTTTTACGCACGCCGCTGAACTATCCGGTACCACAAATTACTACAGTGCTGTGTAGTAGGAATCTAACACACATTGGCGGCTGGAATACAAAAGAGTCCCCTAATGAACTGTGGGCCATCTAAAACAGAGAAACGTGTCAAGACCAATAAAGTGACAATATAGGTGACAGTAGGGTGTACCGCTGCCAGGTTTCTGAGGATAAAGACAATCACCTGGTCCTCTAAAGGAATTAGTTTTTCTACTTAATTTTGAAGATCATATTTACTCCAAGCTGTGAATGAAGGACCACACCTATTATTAATAAAAAAAATAAGGGTCCATATCAAGGGATGCATCTGGACACGTGACTGGACTACTAGTGACGTTTACAACCTCACTTTTCACCCTGCATACACCATTTTGATTATTGAATGCTCCATCGGTGATGAGGTGTTGCTCGCAATTAAATTGACGTGAGAAAAGTTTCAGCATCTTCTGGAAGGAGCTCATTATCCAGTAATTATCTACATAATCACAATAATTCATTGTACCTGCAAACTGCCCATAGACTGAATTCTCGCCATTCAATGTCACTGTTTTTCTTTCGATTTTAGCCTCACTTTCCCAGAACTGGAAAGGGAAAACATATCATTCTCTTTTGAAATAATTTAATGCCTGCACCAATGAATGCTGACTATGAGCCAATTGGTATAGCTTCCAAATCAATTGGACAGATGCTACAGTTTCCCAAAATGTACTCTATACTTGCTAATGGATGCGGCAGTAATGTTTTCATTGTACTAGTAAAAAGAGCTGATTCGGAAAACTGCATTGCATACAACTTTTTCTGAGCTACTTTTAATTATACCAGCAGCTTTAAGTCAAGAAGAAATGCCATTTCTATCCTCTATATCGCTAGTCTGTTATTGATTTTAGTGTAACCCTATCTATAGTCAGGCAAACATAAATTATTGCCATATTGTTGTTGTTAATGATATCTGCTTATTTGCTTGTTCCGTTACATTTCTTTTGCAGCCATCCTTTTTTTTAAAATATTATATCCATCCTCCCCCTTAGGTGAGTATAATCCTGTAATAAAGTGCACAAGCGTCTTGGAAAATAATTGGTTTTCTGTTTCATAGCTCGCTTGGAGTAATCTGTGGAGTGTAATGTAAAAGATTTAACATGTATTTCCAGAGATTTCAAGAAAGACTACTCAGGGTATGTGTTTCAGAGGGTTTAGTGAAACTGTTACGTATTAATGTCTTATACCACTTTCATGAGGTTGTGTCCCAGGCTTCCAGCTATTTTGAATTATAGTTAACCAAAGTATAAGGAGAAATTAGCCACTTACTCCATCACTGATGTCACTATTGAACCAGTCAAAAGGGCAGTCAGGGGCAGGCATACGCTGACTTCCATTCACATAGACATTGCTTGTCCAATTTTGTTGTGTACCTCATGGAATAAACATGCGGACTACAATACATGGGAAGGACCACACAAACCCTGCGATGCAGGGTCAATAAAATAGATCTAATGTAACCACTTGATACATCAAACACTGCGCATCCAGACAAGCAGCTTTACTACACAACTGCAATTTTTCGGTCTTCACTATTATCCCTAACAAACAAAACCCTTCGGATGCTGTCTATAGACTTAGCTGCTAAAGTTGTGCCTTCCCGCTGCATCTGCTTCGTTACCTGCTGTGAAAGTCAAGTCCTGCCTCCGCCACTGTCTACATTACCTCAGGTACCCGTTCTGAACTATAAATATTGTTTTGTACCTTGTTGACCAGCTGCTACTCTGCTACGTGGTACGGCTCATGGACCCCGCTGGCCAATTCAAGAGCCTGTCATCCTCCCAAGCCATGCAGGCGGACCTGCAGAATCTGCAAGCACGACAGGATCAACTCATTGTGGCAGTAGACTCCATGGCACAGCATCTTGGTGCGCTAGTTACTTCCGTCACCACTCCAATTCAAGCTCCTCCGATCGACCCTCCTGCTACAACTCCTGGCAGCCCCAGTTCGGACTCTCGGTTCTCGCTGCCATTGCCACCTCGGTTTCATGGAGACGCAAGTTTGTGCAGGGGGTTTCTGAATCAATGCCAAATCCACTTCACTCTGCACGCCCGAGCATTTCCTTCGGACGGAGCCAGGATCGCCTTCATCATATTCCTACTCGCCAGCAAGGCCCTGGCGTGGGCGAATCAAATCTGGGAACGACAGGGACATGAGACCAGAGACTTCCAGGGGTTTGTGCGGTTGTTCCGTTCCGGATTTGAGGAGCCTGGACGAGTCTCATCGGCAGCCCCTGCTATCTTAACCTGCGTCAGGAGGACGCCTCCGTGGGCGAATATACGATCCAGTTCCGGACTCTGGCAGGAGAATTGTCCTGGAACAATGAGGCCTTGGTAGCATCCTTCTGGCATGGCCTATCGCCTGAGATCAAAGACGAACTGGCTGCTCGAGATCTCCCAGCTGCCCTGGATGACCTGATTCAACTGGCTACCCATGTGGACATAAGGCTCAGAGAGAGATCCCAAGAGATTCTTCAGGAGAAACGGCTTCCTAGACTGGCGCCCAACTTCCAGCAATCCCTCTTGCCTTGTTTTTCTGCTGCACCCGAGGTTCCGTTGCAGATGGATCGACTTAAACTGTCCAATCAAGAAAAACAGCGCAGGCGCACCTCTGGACTTTGCCTGTATTGCGGAATCAATGGTCTCTGCCTACCTGGACTCTGGCTCTGCAGCCAATTTCATCTGTCAAGACCTTGTGGATCTTCTTAAATTGCCTACAGTTTTGCTGGAGAGACCATTGATCGTTGCCTCGGTAGATGGACTGCCTTTGCCTGACCCAGTATTGTCTGTGACCAAGCCTTTGAGGCTCCAAGTGGGAGCTCTTCATTCCGAGCTCATCTCCCTGTATGTCCTGTCCAAGGCCGTCAACCCCGTGCTGCTGGGTTTGCCTTGGCTCCGTCTTCACGCCCCAGTTCTGGATTGGAACTCTGGAGAGGTTCTTCAGTGGGGTCCCAAGTGTCTAGACCGCTGTCTGGGTCATGTCCATCCATCCCAGCCTTCTCTGCATCAGTCATTGACAGCGTTGCCTCCTTGTTACTCTCAGTTCGCTGATGTCTTTGACAAAAAGGAGGCAGAGATATTGCCACCACATCGAGAATACGACTGTCCTATCGAATTGGTTCCTGATTCGTCCCCTCCTCGCGGTAGAGTATACCCTCTCTCTTTGCCAGAGACCCAGTCTATGTTGGCCTACATTAAAGAGAATCTGGAGAGGGGCTTCATATGAAAGTCTTCATCCCCGGCCGGAGCCGTGTTTTTCTTTGTCAAAAAGAAGGATGGATCTCTTCGACCCTGCATTGACTAACGGGCTCTCAATCAGATCACGGTGAAGAACAGGTACCCTTTGCCATTGATTTCTGAGCTCTTTGATCGTATACGGGGGGCGAAAAAATTTTCCAAGCTTGACCTGCGGGGGGCTTACAATCTAATCCAGATCCGTCAGGGAGACGAGTGGAAGACTGCATTTAACACACGTGATGGACACTACAAATATTTGGTCATGCCCTTCGGCCTCTGTAACGCTCCCGCAGTATTTCAAGAATTTGTGAATGACATTTTTGATTACCTCCTCTATGTCTGTGTTGTGGTGTATCTCGATGATATCTTGATTTTTTCCCCAGATCTTGTGACTCATCAGGGCCATGTCCGCCAGTTGTTGCTTAGATTAAGAGATAATCTTTACGCCAAGTTGGAGAAGTGCGTGTTCCAAGAGAAGTCTCTACCCTTCCTGGGCTACATCATCTCTGATCAAGGTCTCAAGATGGACCCTGAAAAGGTCAAGGCTGTCCTGGAGTGGCCACATCCCCAAGGCTTAAGGGCCATACAACTCTTCCTGGGATTCACCAACTTCTACAGACTGTTCATTCCCAACTTCTCTTCTCTGACAGCCCCCATCTCCACCCTCACTAAGAAGGGTATCAATGCCAAGGTATGGACTCCAGAGACGGAAATCTCATTTGAAACCTTAAAAAAGGCCTTCACGTCTGCCTCCATTTTGCACAATCCTGATGTATCCCTACAGTTTTCATTAGAGGTGGACGCCTCCTCTGTTGGTTCCGGTGCACTATTGTTCCAGAGGGGTTTGAAAGGCAAGACGGTGGTATGTGGTTACTACTCCAAGCTATTTTCTTCTGCAGAGCGCAACTACTCGATTGGAGATCGGGAGTTACTGGCCATCAAGCTGGCCCTGCAGGAGTGGAGACACCTACTGGAGGGCGCAGTCCATCCTATCCTGGTCTTCACGGACCACAAGAACTTGCTCCCACAGAATATTATCGATCCTTCCTGCATCTACTCTGTTAACCCTCTGCAGGTTAGAGACATTTCCCCAGGAAAAACTTTCGTACGGCTGGCAGACAGAGGAAGAATCCTTTTCTGGGGTCACAGTTCCAAGCTGGCAGGACACGCGGTTGCCCGTAAGACCCGAGACGTAATTGCCCATCAGTTCTGGTGGCCCACGCTGCCCAAAGACGTCATGGACTTTGTCTCCTCCTGTACGGTGTGTGCAGCCAACAAAGTTGCCCACTCCAGACCAGCCGGTCTGCTCCAACCACTGCCTGTGCCCGATGCCGCCTGGCGGCATATTGCTATGGATTTTGTTACAGATCTGCCTCTCTCTGCGGGATGCAGTGTGATCTGGGTGGTGGTGGATCGTTTTTCTAAAATGGCTCATTTTGTTCCTCTGACTGGCCTGCCTTCTGCTGCTCGACTGGCTGATCTCTTCATGCAACACATCTTCCATCTGCATGGATTACCCCTGCATAATGTCTCGGATCGAGGGGTCCAGTTCACTTCAAAGTTCTGGAGAGCACTCTGCGGCCGACTCGGTGTAAAGTTGGACTTCTCCTCAGCTTACCACCCTCAGTCCAATGGACAAGTTGGGAGGATTAACCAAATTATGGAGAACTACCTGCGGCACTTTGTCTCCAGAAGACATGATGACTGGGTGCAGCTGCTCCCGTGGGCGGAGTTCTCTTATAATAACCATACCAGTGAGTCCACCACCTCCAGTCCATTCTTCATAGTCTACGGCCAACATCCTCGAATACCCCTGCCCGGCTCTACTATGTCTCAGGTGCCTGCAGCCGACTCTACCTTCAGGAACTTTCTGCAAATATGGCAGCAGACACGATCTTCTATTCTGCTGGCGGTGGACCGCATGAAGAAAAAGGCAGACACTAGAAGACGAGAATCTCCCCAGTTTCTTCCAGGTACTAAGGTCTGGCTGTCTTCCAGGAATATCCGGCTCAGGGTGCCATCTTGCAAATTTGCTCCCAGGTTTCTTGGACCCTTCGAGATTCTACTACAGATCAATCCTGTGTCGTACAAGCTTCGACTACCTCCTACCCTCAAGATACCTAACTCCTTTCACGTCTCCTTGCTAAAACCCGTGGGCGTAAGAGGGGGGATACTGTTACGCCCATGGACAGCTCTCTTCTCGGCATCTGCTCCCTCCATGGAGATGCCGGCACTCTCTTCCGGGTCCTTGTACTGTTTCCCGCAACGCGCGCGAGCCCGCGCGTGCACAGCCTTAAAGGGCCTGTACGCGTCCAGCTGTCTAATATCAATTATCAGCCCAAATGGCTGCTGGACTATAAAGAGGGGCTCTGGCCACTGGTTCCTTGCCTGAGCATTGTTGTATACCCTAGTTTGTCTTGCAAAAGGTCTCCCAGCGTATTCCAGTTCCCAGTGTTACCCGTTCCTGCTGCCTGTATCCTGTATCCCATGCTTTTGTATCTACAAGTGAAAGTCAAGTTGTGCCTTCCCGCTGCATCCGCAGCGTTACCTGCTGTGAAAGTCAAGTTGTGCCTTCCCGCTGCATCCGCGGCGTTACCTGCTGTGAAAGTCAAGTCCTGCTTCCGCCACTGTCTACATTGCCTCAGGTACATGTTCTGAACTATAGACATATGTATTGTACCTTGTTGGCCAGCTGCTACTCCGCTACGCGGTATGGCCCAGTGGGTCCACACCCCTCGCCCCGTGACAAATACTAATCTAGTGCAGTACATGGTTATACTGACAGTCTCCTATGAAGCCCAGCTGCAATAAGGCATAATAGTACTTCGTGGTGATCGTGTTGGCACAGTATCTGTGCCTGTGCAATCACTACAGTAGCCTTGCAGTAAATAAACCTTGCTTTTATCCTGGCCATTTAATTCCTTAGATGACGCGGTCACTAAACCTCTTTTTTTTTTTTCGATAAAAATATTGTTTCAAAGTAGGGCAACAAAAAAAAATGATACATAAGCACAACAACATGTTAAAAAAATGACCGTATTATTTCTAAAAACAAAATACATAATCATAACAACTTGTATAACAAAAATATACATATTAGTTATACTGCAAGGCACATAGCGTAAAAAAAATAATCCCAAAAAACAATGAAGAATTTTCTGTTTTTTGGTCATCAATAAATTATATCGAATTTTTCTTCCTACTTAGAACATTAACAGAAAAATAAAAAAGTAATTGTCTTGGGGCAATGAAAAAAATTATTTGGCCCGGAAGGCCCAAAATATGCCTATCCTTAAGGGGTAAAAAACTTATTTGAGGCTTTCTGTTTGTAGTAGTCTACAATATGTCTAGAACAGCTGAGAAAAAGGCAGACCAAGAGTAACCTCTACTGCACAGGACTAGTACATTTGAGACAACAGCCTCAGAATTTGTAAGCTAACAGCCCCTCAGATTAGAGTCTAATTAAATGCTTCAATGCTTTCAAGCAGCAGACTAAATTCAACATCAACTGTTTAGAAGAGACTGTGTGAATTGAGCCTCCAAAGTAGAACTGCTGCTAGAAAGCCACCTCTGAGCGAGACAAAGCAGAGGAAGAGACTTGCTTGGGCCAAGGAACACAGGCAGTGGACAACAGACCATTGGAAATCTGTCCTTTAGTTGGCTCTAACCACCGTTGTTAGACGCAGAGTTGAATGGATGATCTTTAGATGAGTGGTTATCACTGTGAAGTATGGGCAGAGGGTGTGATGGTGTGGGGGAATTTTGCTGGTGACACTGTTGGTGATTTATACGGAATTCAATGCACACTTAATGCCCCAATAAATTTAGCCATAGCTCAACACATTCGCAGATACAGGAGATTCTGCTGCCTGTATCTGTGCATGCGCTGGACGATTCAGCAACAATGCAGAAGAGCACAGGATACCACATGACACCTGCAGAGGTCTTGTAGAGTACGTGCCTTGGACAGAGCTTTTTTGGTGGTATGAGGAAGACCCGCACAACATTAGGCAGGTGTTTTTTATGTTATGGCTGAATGGTAAGTACACGTATCTATATATATATATATATATATATATATATATATATATGTATTTTTCCAAAAAACAGGCAGCTCTCAAAAAGTTGTAGCAAAATTAGAAAAGATGAGCCTTTTTCAAGCTATTGAAGAGCTGAAAAGTTGCTGTATTGGATTGATGGAATAAAGCACCTTTTCTAATTTTGCTACAACTTTTTGAGTGCAGCCTGTTTTTTGGAAAAATATATACCTTGGGAGACTGTGACCGTATCCCTGGCGGGCTTGCACCCTCATTTTTATGAGACCTGGACTGTGTGGTTGACATTTTTTGTGTACCTATATGGATATATATATATATATAGATATATATGTATATATATATATATATATATATATATATATATACTGTAGATGTAATGATGGGGGTAGGGAAACAGACAAGTGAGCCCTAATCTACCCGCCACACAGTCCCTGCCTATTTGCAACGACCCGCCCTAGGCGACGGGGTACAACTGGGCGACGGTCCCTACGCTCAATAAGTGCACGACAGACAAACAGACAAGGATACAAAGAAGCTAAGGGAAATGGGGCAGTTGCCCACGGCAACACCGTGAGCAACAAGAGTGGTGAACGAGCCGAGTCAAACCAGGAGTGTACGAGGTACCAAACGCAGAGCAGGAGAGTAGTGAACAGGCCGAGTCAAACCAGAAGTGTACGAGGTACCAAACGCAGAGCAGGAGAGTAGTCAGTAAGCCAGGGTCAGTATGAAGCAGGGACAAATAGTACAACGAGCTGCAGCAGGGCCAGGAAACCAAACGAGAAGAATCACAAGCAAGGAGGAACAGAAAAGGCAGGTATAAATAGACAGAGGGCGGGAGCTAGCTCCGTCTGGCCAGGCTGTGATAGGCTCTCCCACTCCTAGGCCTGCCATCCTGAGTGGTGGAAGATGGAGTCAGTCTCACAGACATAGAAGCAGGTGCAGACTGATTACCTAAGGGCGTTGACACAGAAGCTGTGCCTGGCAGATCCTTTACAGTACCCCCCCTTTTATGAGGGGCCACCGGACCCTTTCTAGGTGGACCTGGTTTATTGGGGAAACGAAGGTGGAACCTCCTGACCAATACCCCAGCGTGAACATCCCGAGCGGGTACCCAAGTCCTCTCCTCAGGCCCGTATCCTCTCCAATGGACCAGGTACTGGAGGGAGCCTTGGACCATCTTGCTGTCCACAATCTTGGCCACCTCGAATTCTACCCCCTCAGGGGTGAGAACGGGGACAGGAGGTTTCCTCGAGGGAGCCAAGGACGGGGAGCAGCGTTTAAGGAGGGGGGCATGAAACACGTGGTGTACTCGAAAAGATGGGGGCAACTCCAGTCGGAAGGAGACAGGATTGAAGACTTCAATGACCTTGTACGGCCCTATAAACCGGGGAGCAAACTTCTTGGACGGGACTTTAAGGCGCAAGTTCTTTGACGATAGCCACACCAGATCCCCGACCATAAACAAGGGGTTGGCAGAACGTCTTCTATCTGCCTGAGTTTTTTGTATGCTCTGGGACACCTCTAGGTTCTTCTGAACCTGGGCCCAGACTGTGCACAGTTCCCGATGAACGACCTCTACCTCGGGATTGTTGGAACTACCAGGTGAAATGGAGGAGAACCGTGGATTAAACCCAAAATTACAGAAAAAGTGGGAGACCCCTGACGAGTTACTGACCCGGTTATTAAGAGAAAATTCGGCAAGGTGAATGAAGGAGACCCAATCATATTGACAGTCAGAGATAAAACACCTTAAATATTGTTCTAGAGACTGATTAGTCCTCTCAGTTTGGCCATTAGTTTCAGGATGGAAGGCAGAGGAGAAGGACAGATCAATCTCCAACTTTTTACAGAAGGCTCTCCAAAACAATGAAACAAATTGTACCCCTCTGTCAGAAACAATATTGACAGGGACCCCATGGAGATGCAGGATGTGTTTGACAAACAAGGTAGCTAACGTCTTAGCATTGGGTAGTTTCTTGAGGGGCACAAAGTGGCACATCTTACTGAAGCGGTCTACTACAACCCACACCACCGACTTGCATTGAGAAGGAGGCAAATCGGTGATAAAATCCATGGAGATATGGGTCCAAGGTCTCTGGGGAATGGGCAAAGAACGTAGTAAGCCCGCTGGTCGGGACCTGGGAGTCTTGGACCTAGCACAAACTTCACAAGCGGCGACGTAGGCCTTAACGTCTTTAGGCAACCCAGGCCACCAATAGTTTCTGGCAATGAGGTGCTTGGTACCCAGGATTCCTGGATGACCAGATAGTGTGGAGTCATGATTTTCCCTAAGTACCCTTAGCCGGAATTGCAGGGGAACAAACAGCTTGTTCTCAGGAAGGTTCCCGGGAGCTGAACCTTGATCAGCTGCAATTTCAGAGACTAAATCAGAATCAATAGAGGAAATGATTATACCTGGAGGCAAAATACAAGCAGGATCTTCCTCCGAAGGAGGGCTGGCCATGAAGCTACGCGACAGTGCATCAGCCTTAATATTTTTAGACCCAGCCCTATAGGTAACCAAAAAGTTGAATCTGGTAAAAAATAACGCCCATCGAGCTTGTCTCGGGTTTAACCTCCGGGCAGATTCTAGGAAAACCAGGGGCGGAGATGGGTGAGGGACCTGGTACCCGGGGACAAGAAAGCCCCCACTCCCACCTCGGACGCGTCAACCTCCACGATAAATGGCTCCATTTGGTTGGGGTGAGCAAGCACCGGGGCCGAGATAAAGCACTTTTTAAGGATCTCAAAAGCCTGGACAGCCTCAGGAGGCCAGTGGAGGAGATCAGCACCTTTGCGAGCGAGACCCGTAAGAGGCTTAGCGATGACCGAGAAGTTAGCGATAAATCTCCTGTAATAATTAGCAAACCCCAGGAAGCACTGTAACGCCTTCAGGGAGGCAGGTTGGACCCATTCTGCCACAGCCTGGACCTTGGCGGGATCCATGCGGAATTCATGAGGAGTGAGGATTTGACCCAAAAATGGTATCTCTTGCACACCAAACACACATTTTTCGGTCTTCGCAAACAGTTTGTTTTCCCGAAGGACCTGGAGCACCTTCCTGACATGCTCAATGTGGGAGGACCAGTCCTTATTAAACACAAGTATGTCATCAAGGTACACTACAAGAAATACCCCCAGGTAATCTCTTAAAATCTCATTTATGAAATTCTGGAAGACCGCGGGAGCATTACACAACCCAAAGGGCATGACGAGGTATTCGAAATGACCTTCGGGCATGTTAAACGCAGTCTTCCACTCATCCCCCTCTTTGATGCAGATAAGGTTATACGCCCCCCGTAGATCAAACTTAGAGAACCATTGGGCCCCTTGAACCTGATTAAAGAGATCAGGAATCAAAGGAAGGGGATACTTGTTCCTTACAGTGACCTTATTCAAGTTACGGTAGTCAATGCATGGCCTAAGACCACCATCCTTCTTCCCTACGAAGAAGAAGCCAGCACCTACCGGAGAAGTAGAGGGTCGAATGTAACCCTTGGTCAGGCATTCCAGGATATACTGTCCCATGGCTTCACGCTCGGGACAAAAGAGAATGAATATCCTACCCTTAGGAAGCTTAGCTCCTGGTACCAAATCGATA
Source organism: Rhinoderma darwinii (assembly GCF_050947455.1). NCBI lineage: Eukaryota > Metazoa > Chordata > Amphibia > Anura > Rhinodermatidae > Rhinoderma > Rhinoderma darwinii. Next base: position 340,647,561 of record NC_134689.1, read on the forward strand.
GTGCAATTGTATTCTCTATGAGGAGGTAACACTTCGGAGGCCTCCTTAGAGAAAACATCAGCGAAGTCCTGAACAAACTCAGGTAGCGTGTTCACCTCCTCAGGGGGAGAAATAGAATTAACAGAAAAACATGACGTCAAGCATTCATTACCCCATTTGGTAAGATCCCCAGTATTCCAGTCAAACGTGGGATTATGCAACTGCAACCAGGGAAGGCCTAAAACCAAATCGGACGATAATCCCTGCATCAACAGTACAGAGCACTGCTCCAAATGCATGGAGCCAACAAGGAGTTCAAAAACAGGGGTATGCTGTGTAAAATAACCATTAGCAAGAGGAGTGGAGTCGATACCCACTACCGGGACAAGTTTAGGCAAATCAATCAATGGCATAGCTAGAGACATAGCAAATTCCACAGACATAATATTAGCAGAAGACCCTGAATCCACGAAGGCACTGCCGGTAGCAGACCTACCACCAAAAGAGACCTGAAAGGGAAGCAAGATTTTATTACGTTTCATATTTACGGGAAATACCTGTGCGCCCAAGTGACCTCCCCGATGATCACTTAGGCGCGGAAGTTCTCCGGCTGCTTATTCCTACACCTAGGACAGTTGTTCACTTGATGCTTGTCATCCCCACAATAGAAGCAGAGACCATTCTTCCTGCGGAACTCTCTACGTTGTTGGGGGGACACGGAGGCCCCGAGTTGCATAGGTACCTCCGAGTCTTCCGTGGAAGAACGAAGCAACGGAACCTCGGGAGGCATCATGGGGGAGTCAGAGGAGAAAACACAAAAACGTTCAAGTTGTCGTTCCCTGAGACGTCGGTCAAGTCGTACCGCTAAAGCCATAACCTGGTCTAGGGAGTCAGAAGAGGGATAGCTAACTAGCAGGTCTTTCAGGGCGTTCGACAGACCCAACCTAAACTGACACCTTAACGCAGGGTCATTCCACCGAGAAGCTACGCACCACTTCCTAAAGTCAGAACAATACTCCTCAACAGGTCTCTTACCCTGACGTAAGGTCACCAGCTGAATCTCGGCAAAGGCAGTCTTGTCTGTCTCGTCATAAATGAGTCCGAGAGCAGAAAAGAAAAGATCAACGGAGGAAAGTTCAGGGGCGTCAGGAGCCAAGGAGAAGGCCCATTCTTGGGGCCCTTCCTGGAGCCGGGACATAATTATACCCACCCGCTGGCTCTCAGAACCTGAGGAGTGGGGTTTTAAGCTAAAATAGAGTCTACAACTCTCCCGAAAGGAGAGAAAAGTCTTCCGGTCCCCTGAGAACCGGTCAGGCAACTTGAGGTATGGTTCAAGAGGTGAGGTGAGGGGCACTACCATGGTAGCATCAGGCTGCACCCTGCATTTGCTGAGCCAGGGTCTCAAGGGGGTCCATAGTAGTGTCAGGGACCAGGGTAGACTAGGTATATGGGCTTGTGATTATGTAATGACAAACAGACAAGGGTACAAAGAAGCTAAGGGAAATGGGGCAGTTGCCCACGGCAACACCGTGAGCAACAAGAGTGGTGAACGAGCCAAGTCAAACCAGGAGTGTACGAGGTACCAAACGCAGAGCAGGAGAGTAGTGAACAAGCCGAGTCAAACCAGGAGTGTACGAGGTACCAAACGCAGAGCAGGAGAGTAGTCAGTAAGCCAGGGTCAGTATGAAGGAGGGACAAATAGTACAAGAAGCTGCAGCAGGGCCAGGAAACCAAACGAGAAGAATCACAAGCAAGGAGGAACAGGAAAGGCAGGTATAAATAGACAGAGGGCAGGAGCTAGCTCCGTCTGGCCAGGCTGTGATAGGCTCTCCCACTCCTAAGCCTGCCATCCTGGTGTGGAAGATGTAGTCAGTCTCAGGTGCAGACTGATTACCTAAGGGCGTTGACACAGAAGCTGTGCCTGGCAGATCCTTTACAGTAGATAGATAGATAGATAGATAGATAGATAGATAGATAGATAGATAGATAGATAGATAGATAGATAGATAGATAGATAGATAGATAGATAGATAATAGGCAGTCTAACCTTATATGTTCACACTCAGAAGGCTCAGTCATATTTCTTTTGCAGTCGCCTTAGTGTAAAATGTTAGGCCTAGGCACATTGGAAAATGCATGGTTTGTAATGGTTAGCTTCCAGGGGTAATTGTAGGCTTGTGAGAAAGAACTAGGCATTACTATACCATATTGGGGTGCTTTCAGACATTGACCTTGGGTCAGGAGATTGTCATATTTTTATCCAGGTCTTAACACTTATGATTAAAAACTCCAGGCCATTCAGCGTTCAGTATTTCTCTATATTTTCCACGTAATGTCGGTTAAATGTATATTTTTCCACTTTAGCAATAACAGACTGTAGCTGCCTCTCAGCTGCAATTATTTTACAAGATCTGTTCCACCAGAATTTTCTAGTTAACTCCTTTATGGCTGATTGTATAACACCAATCAAATCCTGGTGATTGGCATACAACTAGTCCAGAATATATTATCATCTGTAGTCCCACAGGCAGACCTTGCAGCTGCTATGGCACCCTCGGAGAGAGTCCAGCCCTGGTTGGCCCTATCTTCTTTCCTGCTGGGTGATGAGAACCTGTACAGGATTTCACTTTCCTGAGGAAATGCATTGTTCGCAAACAAGGGGGCGGGGGGCATGACGGGGGAAATAAATTTGACACCACGGACAATCCACAGACAATGAATGTAAACCCCATTCATATTCTGCGAAAAAAAACTTTGTTTCCAACGCGTGCTACTTATTTCCTTGGATTCTGCAGAGAAAATATGAGGATTAGTCTCATTGAATGATGATGGGGCTAGTCTTTGCGCGGGTCTGCTGCACATCTATGGTCATGTAGAAATTTGTGTCGGATATGCAATGTGCAAATCTGACAAGATAAAGTAAAGTAGGGCTATTATATATGTGTGAGAAAGCCTCTAAAAGCCAAAAAGGAATCCAACCAGTATTCAGCTTATGATCAATATTGGTCCACCTTCCTTTTATATCATGTCTCCACGTAAAGTAAGACTATTCTAAAACACTTAAGTAAAATTGATCAGTACTAGGGAAACAGGGTTCGTTTGGCTTTCTACAGACTGAACAATGGATTATATAACAATAATCTTTTACCAGTTGCAGCTTCCTAGCACCTTGGCATTGGGAGCAGCTGTATCTTGTGCTGAAACATGTATCCGTCAGGTCAACGGGACTGACGGGTTTAGTGACAGCGGGTCCTGCGTGTCTCTGCCATGCAGGATCCACCTGTTATCAATCACATCTAAGATATGAACTTAGATGTGATTGGTAAAAGCTCGATCCTGCGTGTCAGAGACATGCAGGACCCGCTGTCACTAAACCCGTCAGTCCCGTTGACCTGACAGATACAGGTTTCAGCGTACGATACAGCTGCTCTGTAAACAGGATACAAAACAGCTGTATCTCAAAAAGTAAAAATAATTTTTAATAAAATGTAATTACAAAGTTGCACCAATCACACTGATACACATTTTTTATTTAAAAAACAAAAACAAACATATTTAAAGGTGTACATAGCCTTTTATACAATTTTTTAAGAGTCCTTAAATATTTTTTTTTATAATGGTCAGAGCTTTGAATTTCTGAGTACCGAAATTCCTGCTATCTTTTACCCGGCTATAGACAATATTCTGTCTTCTTGCATCCACTGGTGAGCTCATTTACATACTGATTTATACATAAATTATTGATATAAACTGCAGCTATATAAATCTATATGCAGTTAACTTCTCTTGTGGCAATTGCAGACAGAATGAATTGTATCACTTAAAGGGGTTTCCCACTGTAGTAGCCAGGATATGACATAAGTTACAGAATCCTAGAACGGATGTGCTGTGAAGCAGGAGTTGGAGTTCTGTAAAAGAAAAATGGAGCTCCAAATCATATGAAGATATAAAATTACACTTTAAAAAACAGTACTTAGCCCTTCGGTTTTGACAAATCATCTGTTTGGTAGCAAGGGCCATTCAATCTATGTCCACTCCTGTGTGACCAGCATCTGCAGAAGACCCTGTACATTGATTGCCATGAAGGTTTATAGTAGTAGAGTGTCGTACTGTGTTAGTCTCTGTTCACACCTTCGTCATGCATTCCGTTTTTACAGGAGCCATCCGTTCTGATACGTCAGACTCATGATCAATTATAATGGATCTGTGTTTTTTTTCAAATTCATTCCAAACAAATTAAGCTTGGTCCGAATATCGCAAAATTCATGGCGCACAAATTAGCAAAATGGCAGCGGACATTTTACAGATTACAAAAAGGAAGAGGGTAGAAGAAGAGCTAACAAAAAATACTATACTCACCTACTCTCCCACAGCAGCCTGTTCCTGCCAGTCTCCTGAGATTACATTGTTTTGTCCCATGTGACCGCTGCAGCCAATCCCAGCTGTCATCTCAGAAAGCTGCCAGGAATGCAGTGCGGCAGTGGTCACATGGGACAAAATTACGTCATCTTAGGAAACCGGAACAAGGGAGTTGAGTATGGTATTTTTTTTATTTAAGGGTGGAATTGCCCCGATTGCCCTGTTTAACTCTTTGATGTCTTCTAGTATTGTATCCAACAAGCTAAAGCGCCTTTTTTGCTCTGGTTTATGATGGTTATGAGCGAGTGTATGCCCACTTTAAATCAGATAAATTCATTCATTCTTCTCTTTGTCAAATAAAATTTCCATGAGACTGGGCTTAATCTTGGAACATTTTGATCCTAACATATCTTGGCATCTGCCTACACAGAAGTTATATACGGTAGGTAATGAAGAGATTGTTATGTTAATGTATTCCATTAACAGTGTTGAAATAAGCAATTTTTCGGAGAAAACGCATAAAGAGAATGGTAGGAGCATGTGACAATTTTACATTTCCCGCTGTTGGGATCACAGTAGCTACTTGTTCGTAAATCGAAATGAACATTTAAATTACCCTGCCAGATTTACACATATAAAGAAGCAATGTGAGTCTGTAGATTTTGTGGCTTGTAAATGACCCCTATATTACAACCTCTTCCAGGCAAATAAAAAGTAATTGTTCATGCAAATTTTCTCCTGAAATAAATGCTGCGTTAGTCAATAATTCTCAGTTTGAATACGAACTGAGAAATGTCGTCGCACGGCTATTTCTTAGAATATCTTCACATATAATTTCCTTTAAATACACAGTTATTGTATTCTGCACCATTTAAATTCTCTTGCCTTCCAGATATTTCTTTCATATGGAATTTTCAGCATGTCTATTATTGAGAACAATATATACCTATTTCATTGAATGCATTATTCCGTTCAGCAGTAAAAAAAAATTTTTTAATATCAAGACAACATATATTTACTGTATCCCACCACAAATTAAATAACATCATGTATCAGGTTCACTTCTGTTTGCGATAATAGAAATAAAAATCCAATCTTTTCCATAGCAGTTTATTTTACACAAATATTCCTACAGATCAAGAAAATCAAAGCTGAAGACTGAGGTGGATATAGAAAGTAGAGGGCCCCTGTTCAAGACCAGTATGTCCTCCAGTGCTGGTCTTTGGGTGTGACAACTTAGTCTAATGCCCAGCGCTCATTTCCTAGGGTGCTCCCAAAGGACTAATTCCTTACAACATGAGCGTGGACTATGTAAACCTTTACTACCTTGAACCACCGGGGAATTTATGATGAATTCCTTCACTATTTAGGCATTGTACGACTGAAAAATTAACCCTATAAGTCAAACTCGGGAACAACACAATTTGAGTCAATTATTTTTCTAAAAAGCAAAGATATAAAGCCTCTACCCTCTGGGTTAGTTTAAGGCCCAAAGAGAGGTGACAAACCCCATGGAATGGGGACACTTCACCCTTAGTAGGGCATGGCACAATGCCAGATCCGTTTACCACAGACCGTGCATATGTCATCCCAAAGGGGCCATTATAACCACTAGTGAGGGAGAGTAGAAGCAGTACAATATAGGGTTAATTTTTCAGTGAAATTATCATGAATGAGATTAGTTCATCAGAGCATGCGCGAGATGCGTTCCACTTACCAGTGCGTGTCATGATTCATTTTGGAATTGACGGGTAGGAGCAGTCCTGCGCGAGACATTAGGTCTAGCGCATGCGCAGTCACTCTCGGAAGACGCCGAGAAACCGAAACAACATGGAGGAAGTGAGGGGATCCGCCGGTTGGTGAGCCCAATATGAATGATTAAAAGTTTCTAATTTTGCACACCTGCACTTTACTTATTGGCACTTACCCAATTCGATCATATTTAGGCATTTTTTTATACAGTATGGGCGATATGCCCTCCTAATAATTTTTGCATAAAGTGATTATCAGATCCTGTTTAACACATTGGAGATTTTTTTACTGTACACTGTGTATTTGAATCAGAGAACCATGCAATATTGTATTTTGTATTGCTCTATTATGTATTTTGGTAAATTATGTATTTATATGTGCACTGTTCACTGAGATGTATTGCTTGAGAAAGGCCCCATGGAGTAGGGCTGAAACATCGCAAAGGGTGATTAACCCCTTAATGACCGGGCCATTTTGCACGTTAATGACCAAGGATTATTTTTTGTTTTTCCACGGTCGCATTCCAAGAGTCGTAACTCTTTTTTTATTCCGTCGACATAGCCGTATAAGGGCTTGTTTTTTCCGGGACGAGTTGTATTTTGTAATTGTACCATTTTTAGATGCTTATAACATATTGATTAACTTTTATTAACTTTATTTTAGGAGAGAATTGAAAATAAGCAGCTATTCCAGCATTAATTTTCACGTTATAAATTTACGCCGTTTACTATGCAGCGTAAATAACATGTTAACTTTATTCTATGGGTCGGCACGATTACGGGGATACCAAATGTGTAAAGGTTTTATATGTTTTTTCTACGTTTGCACAATAAAAACCCTTTTAGAAAAAAATTACTTGTTTTTGCATCGCCGCGTTCCAAGAGGCGTAATTTTTTTATTTTTCCGTCGATGTGGCCGTACGTGGGATTGATTTTTGCGGGACAATGTGTAGTTTTCATTAGTACTATTTTGGGGTACATAGGACTTATAGATGAACTTTTATTTTATTTTTTATGGGGGGAATGGGAGAAAAGAGAGAATTTTGCCGTTGTTTTTTGCGTTTTCTTTGGACGCCGTTCATCCGGCGGTTTAATTAATGTGTTCATTTTATTGGTCAAGTTGTTACGATCGCGGGGATACCATATATGTGTATGTGTGATTTGTTTTGACCGTTTTATTAAATAAAACCACTTTTTGGGGCAAAAAAGTAGTTTTATTTGACTTTGACTGTAATTTTTTTTATTTTTTTTTTCACAAACTTTATTTAACGGTTTTACTTTTTTTTTTTTTGTCCCACCAGGGGACTTCACTATGCGATATGCCGATCGCATATATAATGCTTTGGTATACTTCGTATACCAAAGCATTATTGCCTGTCAGTGTAAAACTGACAGGCAACCTGTTAGGTCATGCCTCTGGCATCGCCTAACAGGCAGATGCTGAAGACAGACCTGGGGGTCTTTGTTAGACCCCCGGCTGTCATGGAAACCCGACGGCGACCCGCGATTTGTTTGCGGGGGCGCCGATCGGGAGACAGAGGGAGTTCCCCCCTCTGTCAAACACATTAAATGCCGCTGTCACTGTTGACAGCGGCATTTAATGGGTTAAACTGCCGGAATCGGCGCGCGCTTCGATTCCGGCAGTTGCAGCAGGAGCCAGGCTGTGTATAACAGCCGTGCTCCTGCCGCTGATCGCGTGGGTACAATGACAGTACCCGCGCGATCACAGGACGGATATATCCGTCCTCCTGCGCGAACTAGCAGCTGCTGAGGACGGATATATCCGTCCTTCGGCGTTAAGGGGTTAAAGTGATCCTATTTTTTCACTGAGTTTGGAGTGCTGTCTTGTATCTTGGATTTTGCTAAATACATATATATATATATACACAAATATATATATATATATATATATATATATATATATATATATATATATATATATATATATATATATATATATATATATATATATATATATATATATTTATATCTCCAGAACTCCCTTTTGACATAGTTTTGCACCTTAGAAAGCTAGGGGCACATTAGTAGACATTTGTATACGTTTCATTTTACACTTGATGTATGCAGCAGTTGTGGCATGGGAATAGCTAGGGAGGCTACTGGAGTGCTTGCCCAAAGTGTGGATTGTGAAGTGGGCCCACTCCATATTTAAAAACAATAAAGTAAAATATATTAGATTAATCAGCGGTGCACACAACTTCCTGATGCTGGATGGTGTTAAGAACTAATCCACAGGCGCTCAGAGCTGAAAAGAGCCGGGAGCAAGGAGGGTAAGTATATGGTCTGGGGTCTGAAATAAAGTCTTGGGTCTGGGTCAGAATTAATTTAGGGGTAAGGTCTGGGGTCTGAATCAATTGAGGAGTCTATTCCGAGGAAAGGATTTATTTTTGGGTCTGTTCTGGGTCTGAATTAATTTTGGGGTCTGTTCTGAGGTATGGATTCATTTTGGGGTTTGGTTAGGGGTCTTAATTTGGGGGTTTATTGGTATAGTGGTACTATTTATGTGTACTGTATAGCGCACTATTTATGTGTGCGATATACAGCACCACAATTGATGTGTTACTGTCAATCCAAATTGTAACTGTAATCCTGCCTCTGTAAATGGGAACCCATTTTAACACATTATTTAAGTGTAACTCTGCTTTAGTGTGTGTGTGTGTGTGTGTGTGTGTGTGTGTGTGTGTATGTAGGGTGGTCTTCTGGGGAGGTTTTACTGTTTGCTTTTATATATTCACATATATATATATATATATATATATATATATATATATATATATATATATATATATATATATATATATATATATATATATATATATATATATATATATATATATACTGAATATAACTATGTCTATCTATCTAATCTATCTATCTATCTATCTATCTATCTATCTATCTATCTATCTATCTATCTATCTATCTATCTATCTATCTATCTATCTATCTATCTATCTATCTATCTATCCAGTAAATCCTCCCCAAAAGAACACCCCTTTACATTTTATCAGGGGAGTGGCACAATGAAGCTTTTGCCTGGGTGAAAGAAAGTCTAGTTACATCTCTGGTTGTGGTATGTACATGGCCGGCCTTAGCTATGTGCGACACGTGCGGTCGCACAGGGCGCCGGCCGCCATGCTGTAAGGGGGGCGCCAGTGGGTACGAGCAGAAGAGAGGAGAAATGTTCCTCCCTCTGCACTGCTGTGTGAAGTGAGCGCTGATTGGAGGAGCAGCAGGTGCTTCTGTCTGCTCCACCAATCGGCACAGCCTGTATTGCAGTGTCACACACACTCAGCACCTCACCATCTCCTTCCTTTTGTGCTGCTGCCCCAGTGAAGACTCCTCCACGGAGCTCCAGAGTCAGATAAGAAGAGCAGCAGCTTTAGCTTAATCTATGTTTATTTATGTGCTGTGTGAGGGAGGAGGGAAGAGGGGGCTTTTAGTGATGTGTAACAGGATGTTTTTTTTTAAAAAAGATCGATTTTGTGGGGGAGGGGAGACTAGGTTAGAGGTACTTTGTGTGTGTATTTTTTACAGATCGATTTTGAAGGTGAGGGGACATTGCCCTAAATGCTATAGGAGTGTGGGGGGATTCTTTATAAATGTATTTTGTGAGGAGGGGGACTTCTGTATAGTTTATTTTGTGGTGTTGGAGCTTATTATGAATCATGGGGAGGGGAACTTAGCGTTATGTATGGGGAGAAAGGATTCTTTAGGGTACGGCCACACGGAGCGGCCCTCACACTGTCGCAACGCGGCCAACAACCGCGCTGGCACTATGTAGGAGCGGCTGTCAAATACCTCGTTAAGGGGTATTCCGGTTACATTCGCATGCGCACTGCCGCTCCATTCATTCTCTATGGCAGCGCCGGAGATAGCCGAGTGCAGTGTTCTGCTTTTTCCGGCGCTCCCATAGAGAATGAATAGGAGGTAAGTTATTGTAATTTGAAAAATCGTGCGGCCATAAAGGGTGTATTCATTCATGGCCGCACGTTAACGCGGGTAAACCGTCCCTTTATCTGCAAAATCGTGCGGCCATGAATTAATACACCCTTTATGGCCGCACGATTTTGCAAATTACAACAACTTACCTCCTATTCATTCTCTATGGGAGCGCCGGAAAAAGCAGAACACTGCACTCGGCTATCTCCGGCGCTCCCATAGAGAATGAATGGAGCGGCAGTGCGCATGAGCGTGTAACCGGAATACGTGCGGCCATTAACAGGCTGTTTGACAGCTGCACTAAACATGATGCCGGCGTGGTTGTTAGCTGCGTTGCGACCGTGTCAGGGCCACTCTGTGTGGCCTTACCCTTAGGCTGGATTCACACGAGCGTGTGCCTTTTGCGCACGCAAAAAACGCGGCGTTTTGCCTGCGCAAAATGCATTTGACAGCTGCGTGTGTCAGTCCCGTATGATGCGCGGCTGTGTGCTTTTTGCGCAGCCGCCATCATTATGACACTCCATTTGGATGTTTGTAAACAGAAAAGCACGTGGTGCTTTTCTGTTTTCATTCATCCTTTTCACAGCTGTTGCGCGAATCACGCTGTTCGCATGGAAGTGCTTCCGTGTGGCATGCGTGGTTTTCACGCACCCATTGACTTCAATGGGTGCATGATGCGCAAAAAACGCTCAAAGAACGGACATGTGACATTTACGCAGCGGACTCATTGCACGGACGTAATTCCCATTTGTCTGAATAAGCCATTAGAGATAATATTTGTGGGGAGAGCAACTTGATTGTAAGGGTAGGAACACACAGGGCGGATACGTAAAACAACACAGTGTATACGTCCTAAGAACCGCAGGGAATTTCACCTGAAAAACAGCACCAAATTTTGGTGTCGTTTTTTGGGCGGAAAGAATGCAGAAATAAATTTTAAAAAAAGCTAATAGTCCCAGCCGTAGTCCCTCTCTCTCTGAGCGTAGCCCCGCCTCCTGCGATGACGCTGTCGTCCATGTGACCGCTGCAGCCTTAGATTGGCTGCCTCTGTCACATGGGATGCATCGTCATCCCTGGAGGCCGGGCTACGCTCAGAACAGAATACGCATCGCTATGACTACGGCCGGGTGTACTACCCTTTTTTTTCTCATTAGAGATTAACGATAAGCAAAGTTTTTATCATTGATCTTCCCCTTTGTTAACACTGACCAAATATCATTATAATTGGTCAGAAACTGGCGAATCATGATGATAATTGGCTAAACTAAATAGGCCTTTAACCCCTTAATGACCGGCCTATTTTAAACCTTAATGACCAAGCCATTTTTTACGTTTTTCCATCGTCGCATTCCAAGACCTATAACCTTTTTATTTTTGCGTCGACATGGCTGTATAAGGTCTTGTTTTTTGCGGCACAAGTTGTATTTTTTAATAGCACCGTTTTGGGGGACATATTATTTATTGATTAACTTTTATTAACTTTTTTTTAGGGGGGAATAGAAAAAAACCTGAAATTTCGCCACCCTTTTTCACGTCTTAAATCTACGCCGTTTACCGTGTGATATAAATAACACAATAACTTTATTCAGCGGGTTGTTACGATTGCAACAATACCAAATTTGTATAGTTTTTGTATGTTTTACTACTTTTACACAGTAAAAACGCTTTTTTTTCAAAATTATTTGTTTTTGTGTCTCCATATTTGAAGAGCCGTAACGTTTTTATTTTTTCGCCGATGCGGTTGTATGAGGGCTTTTTTTTGCGGGAAGACTTGTAGCTTTTATTGGTACCATTTTGGAGTAGATGCGACTTTTTGATCACTTTTTATCAATTTTTTTTAAAGTCAGGATTCACAGAAAACAGCAATTTTTCCATAGTTTTTTATTACATTTTTTATGGCGTTCACCGTGCGGGTTAAATAATGTAAAAGCTTTATAGTCGGGGTCGTTACGGACGCGGCGATACCAAATATGTGTAACTTTGTAACTTTATTTTGTTTTTTTAACAGTAAAGCATTTTGTAAGGGGAAAAGCTGGGTTTTTCATTTTTTTTATAAAACTTTTTTTTTACATTTTTACTAGTCCCAATAGGGAACTTTAATATGCGATTCTCCGATCGCTATTGTAATACACTGCAATACTTTTGTATTGCAGTGTACTACTGCCTGTCCGTTTAAAACGGACAGGTATCTGCTAGGTCATGCCTCCGGCATGATCTAGCAGGCATTCGCTCCAGGCAGACCTGGGGGCCTTTATTAGGCCCCCGGCTGCCATTAGAGACACAGACACTCGGCGATCGTATCGCCGGGTGTCGGTGGGAGAGAGAGGGAGCTCCCTCCCTCACTCCAAAACCACTCAGATGCGGTGCACGCTATTGTGCACCGCATCGGAGGGGTTAAACGGGTGAGATCGATACTAATATCGATCTCACCCGGCAGAGCAGGGACTCCCTCAGCTACCTCTGGCAGCTGAGAGCAGGGAGATTTGACGCTCCCTGCTCTGTTTACTTTATCCTGATGCAGCGCCGTAAAAAGGCATATGCATCAGAATAAAGCCCGTTAGTGGCCGCCGTTAAAAGGCGTATTGGCGGTCACTAACGGGTATATGGGGGTATATTCAGGCTTAGTGCCTAGGGCAGCGTGAGTTGTAAATACGGCCCTGCTAAAGACGCAGATACTATTGAACACTATAGCAGAGCAGGGAGGTATCTCCCTGCTCTGCGTTCTACTAGACTGGTGGTTCCCAGCATGAGGCTCCCATGAGAACCCTCCAGGGGTGCCGTGACACTCCTCTGGACAACTGCCACGGACGTGCTTTCTCTCCTCCTCCTCATAGCGCAAAGTGGATGTGAGGAGGAGGAGGAGGAGATTTTTTTGCAGAACCCCTGTAGATAGCACCCCCCGACTAAATGGACAGAGACGTCAGGGGCTTCTCCTGGAGTGGAATCCCCGATCACAGCGTCGGCAACGCTGAGGACAGGGATTCCGCTTCAGGAGTTAGTTGCCCCTGATGTCACTGTTCATATATGGACAGAGACATCAAGCACTCCGTCAAGGAGCGGAATCCCCAGCCACAGGGAGCTACAGTGGCGCTATCTACAGGAAGGGAGTGCTACCTACACAGGGTGTGTGTGGCACTACCTACAAGGGTGTGTGTGGCACTACAAGGGATCTGTGTGGCACTACTTACAAGGGGGCTGTGCGGCAAGGGGGGAATTTGTGGCACTACTTACTAGGGATGCACAATGCATCGAAACTTCTATACTGTGCATCCCCAAATGGTTCGAGCCACACAGCTAAGTATAGTAATACATGATGAATGAGAGCGGGGCTGCGGCTGTGTAATACAGCCATTGCGCTGCTCCTGACTCCTGACAAGTGCGCGCCGCGAGGATGATGCGATGCGGCCAGCGCTGCACTAATGAGCGGCGGCACTGAAAACAGAACATGGCGGCCGCACTGCAAAACACCCCCATGTTCTGTCTTCGGTGTCTGCGCTGCCGCTCATTAGTGCAGCGCCAGCCGCATTACCTCATGCTGACCGCGTGCGCACTTCTGTCAGGAGCGGGGCAATGACTGTATTACACAGCCGCAGCCCCGCTCTATAACGGCGGAGATCAGAGAAACCGCTCATCTCCGCTGCTATTCTCCTGAATGCTGCGATCAAAGCTGACTGCAGCATTCAGGGGAAAGTGAGGAGGGGGGATGCCCCTGGATGCATCACAGGGAATTCCTGTGTTGCGATCGAGGGCCATACCATATATGGGCAGACAGCCCAGGGTCCATTCAAGGACCCCAGGGCTGTCCTACCATATTTCCTGTTGTTAGGGCATACCCAAGTATGTCCTAACAACTGCCTGTCTACTATACATACACAGGCTAATGTACTGGCATATATCTGATATATGCCAGTATATTAAAGTTTAAAAATAAAGTAAAAACATAAAGTAATGTTAAATTTAAAAAAATACACATACGCCTTTTTTACAATAAGCATTAAAATAAATCTCAATACATAAAATATACACACATTCAGTATTGGCGCGGCCGTAATAACCTGCACAAATTTTTTTTTGCATAATTTATGATGTGTACGCTGTAAAAAATAAATAAGAAAAAACTTCTTTCACTTATTAATGTGGGGTACGAGGTGTGATGAATTTAACCTCCATGTGCCTCAAATTAATAGTAATTAACCCCATCATGTACCTTACACATTAACCCATTATGACTGAGAAACATGATGGGGTTAATTACTATTAATGTGAGGCACATGGTGGTTAAATTCAGCATCACACCTCGCGCCTCACATCAGAAAATGGAAGAACTTTTTTTTATTACTGTTGGCAAAGTATCGTTTTGGTATCGAAATTGCAATACTACACAAAGTATCGGTATCGAAGTCCAAATTCAGGTATCGTGACATCCCTATTACCTACAAAGGGGCTGTGTTGCACGACCTACAGGGGGCTGTGTGGCACGAACTAAAAGAGGGCTGTGTGGCACGACCTACAAGGGGGCTGTGCTGCAAGGGGCTGTGTGGCACTACCTACAAGGGGGCTGTGTGGCACTACCTACAATGGGCTGTGTGGTACTATCTACAGGGGGCATCTGTGAGTGGCGGGCTGATGGTCATTTTACTGTGAGTGGGGGCTGATGGTAGTTTTACTGTGAGTGGGGATCTGATCGTAGTTTTACTGTGAGTGGGGGGCTGATGGTAGTTTTACTGTGAGTGGGGGGCTGATGGTAGTTTTACTGTGAGTGGGGGCTGATGGTAGTTTTACTGTGAGTGGGGGCTGATGGTAGTTTTACTGTGAGTGGGGGCTGATGGTAGTTTTACTGTGAGTGGGGGGCTGATGGTCATTTTACTGTGAGTGGGGGCTGATGGTAGTTTTACTGTGAGTGGGGGCTGATGGTAGTTTTACTGTGAGTGGGGGGCTGATGGTCATTTTACTGTGAGTGGGGGCTGATGGTAGTTTTACTGTGAGTGGGGGGCTGATAGTCATTTTACAGTGAGTGGGGGGCTAATGGTCGTTTTACTGTCAGTGGGGGCTGATGGTAGTTTTACTGTGAGTGGGGGGCTGATGGTAGTTTTACTGTGAGTGGGGGGCTGATGGTCATTTTACTGTGAGTGGGGGCTGATGGTAGTTTTACTGTGAGTGGGGGGCTGAGGGTATGTTCACACGATGAGAGGCATTTACGTGTGAAAAGACAGACTGTTAACAGCTACCTCTTTTCACACGTAAATGCTCCTCCTCGTAATTTACGAGGCGTCTGAGACGCTCGTAAATCTTGAGCTGCTCTTCATTGAGTTCAATGAAGAACAGCTCAAATTACGTGGCAAAGAAGTGCCCTGCACTTCTTTGCCGAGGCAGTCCATTTACGCGTCGTCGTTTGACAGCTGTCAAACGACGACGCGTAAATTACAGGTCGTCTGCACAATACGTCGGCAAACCCATTCAAATGAATGGGCAGATGTTTGCCGACGTATTGCAGCCCTATTTTCAGACGTAAAACGAGGCATAATACGCCTCGTTTACGTCTGAAAATAGGTCGTGTGAACCCAGCCTGATAGTCATTTTACTGTGAGTGGGGGCTAATGGTCGTTTTACTGTGAGTGGACGGGCTGATGGTCATTTTAGGGTATGTTCACACGGCACCCTCCGTTACGGCTGAAATTCCGGAGCTGTTTTAAGGATAAAACGGCTCCGGAATTTCAGACGTAATGGCATGTGCATGCGCTTTTCGCTGCGTCCATTACGGACGTAATTGGAGCTGTTTTTCCATGGAGTCAAGGGAAAACGGCTCCAATTACGTCTCAAGAAGTGACAGGCTTTTCTTTGACGCGGGCGTCTCTTTTGACAGCGGCGCGTAAAAAAAATGACCGTCGGCACAGAATATCATAAGATCCATTCAAATGAATGGGCAGATGTTTGCCGACTCTTTTGAGCCGCATTTTCGGACGTAATTCGGGGCTAAAACGCCCGAATTACGTCCGTAAATAGTGTGTGTGAACCCAGCCTTACTGTGAGTGGAGGGGCTGATGGTAATTTTACTGTGAGTCCCCCACAGGTGGTTTCCACCTCTGACCTCCAATTGAAATTACTAGTAGGAAGAAAATAGCTGTGGCACTCGTTTGGAGCTTTTTTTTGCTGTGTCTTTTGCATTCGCTTCAACGGCTTAAAAAAAAAACGCTAAAAAAACCCCATCAAGTAACGCTGTCAATTCAAAATCTGATTTTTTCTGCCTTACAAAAAACGCTGTGTGAACATACCCTAAGAATGTAGTGCTTATTTTTAGCTATTTTCTGTCTTTCTCTAAACAATTTTTGGTAGGGGGGCCCTGAGGAATTTATTTTTTCCAGGGGTGGCTCAAGTCCGAAAAGGTTGGGAAACTCTGTAGCAGGCTACAGTGGCGCCTGCAGCCTATGAGGCGCAGGGACAGGATCCCTGCGCAGTCGGCGTGATGACATCTCTGGATCAAGCCGGCCTACTCAAGGATCCTGTCAGGTGGAGGTGGGGGGCAGTATGGCACTGTCTACAAGGGGGAGGTGGGGGCTGTATGTCACTTTCTACAATGGGGAGGTGGGTGCTGTATGACACTGTCTACAAGGGGGCGGTGGGGGGCACTGTGTACAAGAGGGAGGTGGGGCTGTATGACACTACAAGGGGCAGATGGGGGGCTGTATGGCACTACAAGGGGCAGATGGGGGCTGTATGACACTACAAGGGGCAGATGGCGGCCGTATGGCACTGTCTACAAGGAGGAGGTGGGGGATTATGGCACTGTCTACAGGGAGGCTGTACGGCACAATCTACAGGGGGCACTTTCTACTAGGGGGGCTGTGGGGGCATTATACTCTGTGGAGGACATCATACTGTGTAGGGGCACTACAGGGGGCAATATAATGTGTGTGGCACTTAGGGGGCATAACACTGTGTGGGCACAATTAGAGGACAAAATACTGTGTCCTTGAAGGCGTTATAATATATTACATTATTAAATATTATTATTATACTGTGTGTGGGGCACTAAAGGGGCATTACACTGTGTGGGGGCACTATATAGGGCATTATACTGTGGGGAGGAATTATGCTTTTTTATGGGCCATTTTTTATAATGCCGTGGGGCGCCGAAAGATAATTTCGCACGGGGCGCCATCTACCCTAAGGCCGGCCCTGAATGGAGCCATCCTGTATTTGGTGATTTGGATCCACACATGGTCTCCATGACAACCCTGCAACTGACAAAAATCACATCAGGAAGTTGGCAGTTTTACTTCATGGGCTTTGGGTCTGTGTCTTGAAGTGATCATATCTCCGCACAGAAGTAAGTTATTAAATGATCTTTTTCACGTTTTCAGTGTACATTAAGGGTATTTTGTCTTCTGGTGGACATCTCTTTACTATCAGGACAGGTTATTTGTAACATGACTTATGTAAGCCATAACACCTAAAGAACAGATCCCTCTTTGGCTAGGGCTACATGACCAAATACAATCGCCCACAAAGCGACTTCAGTGCTTCGCTATAGAAACAAAGTCACGAGGTTCCTTGCAACTATGGCATAAAGTCCGCCATTGGTTGACATTTTTTTTACGGTTGCAAAGTCACTTGCGACTTTTTCTTCCATTGGGAAACATGAAGGGAGAATTGCTAAGCAAAATGCGCCAAAAAAGTGGAGTAAATAGCCTTACACCAAATTAATTATGTTTTAGACACTTTTTGCACCATCTTTGACAATTTAAAAAGTGTCTAGAAAAAGCAGTGTGGTTAAGAGGTGTTGTAAAAGAGGGCAAATTTCTAAACATCTAGCGCCATTTTCTGGTGCAAAATATTGGTTTAAAATACAGAGCCGCCAGGAGGTAACAAAAGAAAGAGAAAAGTGTCTTGCCAGTTGTGCCAAATGTATCATTCTCCATGCACTGTTCTGCCAAATTTGACGCAGTTTCTAATTGTCTAGTTGTATCCTGTCTAAAGTCCCTTTTAGGGCATGACCACACGTGGCGGATTTCCTCCGCAACTGTCCGCATCAATGCCGCACAGAATCTGCGTTGCAGATTCTGCTGCGGATCTGCACAAAATGTACAGTAAATTGATGCGGACTAGCTGCTGCGGACTGCGGGAAAAGTGCTTCCCTTCTCCCTATCAGTGCAGGATAGAGAGAAGGGACAGCACTTTCCCTAGTGAAAGTAAAAGAATTTCATACTTACCGGCCGTTGTCTTGGTGACGCGTCCCTTTTTCGGCATCCAGCCCGACCTCCCTGGATGACGCGCCAGTCCATGTGACCGCTGCAGCCTGTGCTTGGCCTGTGATTGGCTGCAGCCGTCACTTAGACTGAAACGTCATCCTGGGAGGCCGGACTGGAGACAGAAGCAGGGAGTTCTCGGTAAGTATGAACTTATATTTTTTTACAGGTTGCTGTATATTGGGATCGGTAGTCACTGTCCAGGGTGCAGAAACAGTTACTGCCGATCGCTTAACTCTTTCAGCACCCTGGACAGTGACTATTTACAGACGTCTCCTAGCAACGCTCCCGTCATTACGGGAGCCCCATTGACTTCCTCAGTCTGGCTGTAGACCTAGAAATACATAGGTCCAGCCAGAATGAAGAAATGTCATGGCAAAAAAGCAAGACGCATCCGCAGCACACATAACATGTGCATGACAGCTGCGGACTTCATTGCGGAACTTAGAATCTCCATTGAAGTCAATGGAGGAATTCCGCCATGAGTCCGCCACTGCTCCGCAACAGACAGAGCATGCTGCGGACACCAAATTCCGCTCCGCAGCCTATGCTCCGCAGCGGAATGTTACGCATCGTCTAAACGAACACTTCTAAATAGAAGTGGAAGTCAATGCAGAAACGGCTCCGCTGCGGATTAACGCTGCGGAGTGTCCGCAGCGGAATTTAAGTGAAATTCCGCCACGTGTGAACCCAGCCTTACACCATCCGACACTCGGCCGGTGAAGCGAGCGCCGATCAACGAGACATCGTTGATAAGCGCTCGCTTGCTCCTGTCTCACGGAGCTATGGATAGGGACGAGCGGTCGTTATTCCGTTTACACAGGGAGATATGCTGCCGACAACGATAATCTTTTACTTTTTTAAAACGATACGATCAGAAGATGATGGAGCGTTTGCTCATTTCTCTGCTGATCGCTTCCTTGTTTACACAGGGCAATTATGGACAACGAGCGTTATATGAGTGCTCGTCTGCACGATAATTGCACAGTGTAAAACCCCCTTAACATTACAACAGCAAGGGATATGTTCACACGCAAACTCAAAAACGTCTGAAAATACAGAGCTGTTTTCAAGGGAAAAGAGCTCCTGATTTTCAGACGTTTTTTAAGCCACTCATGATTTTTGCTGCGTTTTTCGCTGTGTTTTTTACAGCCGTTTTTGGAGCTGTTTCCTATAGAGTCTATGAAAAACGGCTCCAAAAACGTCCCAAGAAGTGCCAGCACTTTTTCACTGCCGTTTTTTTATGCGACCGTTTTTCAAAGCGACCGCGTAAAAAAACGGCCCGTCGGAACCGGACGCAGTTTTGCCCATTAAAATTAATGGGCAGATCTTTGGAGGCATTCTGCTTCCGATTTTTTGGGCGTTTACGGACCGAAAAGCGGCCAAAAATAAGCCATGTGAACATACCCTAAGGGTCCATTCAGACCTTGACACTGTTTTTGGATGCAGTTTGTAAAGCACCTCAACCGAAACGTCTCAATGGACCGTAAATCTGCCGCATTAAGTTTGTAATAACTCTATGATTTACAGGCGAACCCATGTCACTGCGGATCTCTAACCCTACACACCCAGGAAAAATAAATGTTCTGGGTTTACTTATAAACTATAGCTCTGGGTGGGTTAACCGCTTCATCACCAGGGTATTTTCATATTAATGACCAAACACAGTGGAGATAAGGCCCTGTTCCCACTGCGTTTTTTTACACTGGTTTTGACGCAGAAGCCCTGTTTGTCAGGTCCGTATTTCACACCGAATAACCACCTCTGTAAATTGAAAGCTGAAGGCATGCCTGGAGAGAAGTACACCACACAAATGTCTGAGGTACAGCTTCAATGTCAGCCAGGAAGAACTGAACTTTATTCAGAACAAAGAAACACACACAGAGAAGACACATGCCCCTCCCTATAGATGTGGGACTTGCTTAAATTCTATTCGCTCCCCAGCTGTAACTTTTCCTGTACATTCTTCTGCACACTCCTCTTTGCATTCCAGGGGGCGGTGTCTTCCATAGGTGTGTGCGACATGAACAAAGAACTTGTCATATATATCAGTATATTACACAAAGAACTGAAATGTATATACATATATGTGAGGATAATATTTTTCAGACAATATACATAGTAATGATCCCTGACATGTTGAAATCCGCACCAAAAAATGCCCCATATCACCCTCCATTGATTTCAATAGGAAGTAAATGTGGAATTTTTCCCTAGCGGTTTTTGTCCGCTTCCCCAATCAACTGCTACATGTATATATACCCTTTACATGCTGGTGCTACGGCTATAAAAAAAATTTTTGTTAGGTCACCTAAATATTATTTTTATTATGAAAAAGTTCTAAATTTAAAATGCAAACTAAGGCTATGTTCACACGGGGTATTTTGCATGAGGAATTTCTGCCTCAAAATTCCGTTTGGAAGTTAGAGGCAGATATTCCTCTCCCTGCACGCCGATTTTCGCGGCGATTTTCGCGGCGATTTTCGCGCCGTTTTTCGCCCGCGGCCATTGAGCGCCGCGGGCATAAAACAGCGCGAAATACGCTTTCTCTGCCTCCCATTGAAGTCAATGGGAGGTCAGAGGCGGAAGCGCCCGAAGATAGGGCATGTCGCTTCTTTTTCCCGCGAGGCAGTTTTACTTTTTTACGCTTTAGGCTATGTTCACAGGTGGGATTTTGCCGAGTTTTTTGACGCGTAAACCGCGTCGCAAAACTCGGCAAAAACGGCCCGAGAACGCCTCCCATTGATTTCAATGGGAGGCGTTCTCGGGCCGTTTTTGCCGAGTTTTGCGACGCGGTTTACGCGTCAAAAAACTCGGCAAAATACCCCGTGTGAACATAGCCTAAAGCGTCTTTTTTTCAATTTTTTCTTTCAGTTTTAATTATAAATTGTATATAGTTGTAGTAAACAAAGTTTTATTGTAGGTTACAATTTCTGTTAACCTCTTGGCAACATCTGGATGTGCGCCCTCACTATATAGCGCTTTCTATTGAAGTGAATGGGAGAAGGCGGCTGCAATACCTGTGAATCGCCTTTACATCTGTGTCGACGATTCACAGTGAGCAAGTAGAAATGAAGAGTAAGCAGCTATTGATGATGTTTTTTTGCTTTTTTGTTTTTTTTTAGGGCCTGGATAACCCCTTTAACCCCTTAGTGTCTAAGCCTGTTTTGGCCTTCAGGACCAGCCCCATTTTTGCAAATCTGACATGTGTCAATTTAAGTGGTAATAACTCCAGAATGCTTTTGCCTATCCAAGCGATTCTGAGATTGTTTTCTCATGACATGTTGTACACTATGATACTGGAAAAATGTCGTCATTAAATTCAATATTTATTTGTAAGAAACGCCAAGATTTAGAGAAAATTAGCAAAAATTAGCATTTTTCTAAATTTAAATGTATTTACTTGTAAAACAGATAGTAATACCACACAAAATACTTACTAGTTTATATTTCCCATATGTCTACTTTAGTTTGGCATCGTTTTTTGAACATCCTTTTATTTTTCTAGGACGTTACAAGGCTTAGAACTTTAGCAGCAATTTCTCACATTTTCAAGAAAATTTCAAAAGGCTATTTTTTCAGGGACCAGTTCAGTTCGGAAGTGGCTTTGAGGGCCTTATATATTAGAAAGTCCCCAGAAGTCACCCTATTTTGAAAACTGCACCCATCAAAGTATTCAAAACAGCATTCAGAAAGTGTTTTAACCCTTTAGGCTTTTCACAGGAATTAAAGCAAAGTAGAGGTGAAATTTACAAATTTCATTTTTTTTCTTTGAAAATTCATGTGTAATACATTTTTTCTGTACCACAGAAGGTTTTACCCAAGAAATGCAACTCAATATTTATTGCCCAGATTCTGCAGTTTTTAGAAATATCCCACATGTGGCTCTAGTGCGGTAATGGACTGAAACACAGGCCTCAGAAGCAAAGGACCACCTAGTGGATTTTGGGGCCTCCTTTTTTTAGAATATATTTTAGGCACCATATCAGGTTTGAAGAGGTCTTGTGGTACCAAAACAGTAAAGACCCCCAAAAAGTGACCCCATTTTGGAAACTATACCCCTCAAGGAATTTATCTATGGGTATAATTAGCATTTTGAACCCACAGTTTTTTTGCTAAATTTATTTTGTGAAAAAACTTAGACATTTTAAATTTTTACAAGGAATAAAGTAGAAAAAACACCCCAACATATGTAAAGCAATTTCTTCCGATTATAGCAATACCCCATATGTGGTAATAAACTGCTGTTTGGACCCACAGCAGGACTCAGAAGGGAAGGAGCACCATTTGGATTTCTGATTTTGCTGGAATAGTTTTCAGTGCCGTGTCGCGTTTGCAATGCACTGGAGGGATGAAAACAGCGGAAACCCCCCAAAAGTGACCCCATTTTGGAAGCTACACCCCTCAAGGAATTTTTCTAGCATTTTGACCCCACAGTTGTTTTGCTGAATTCATTGGAATTAGTCTGTAAAGGTAAAAATCTACTTTTTTTCTGAAAAAAGGTAGCCATTTTTAATTTTTACAAGGAATAAAGGAGAAAAAGCACCCCAACATTTGTAAAACAATTTCTCCTGATTACGTAAATGCCCCATATGTGGTAATAAACTGCTGTTTGGACCCACACTTAGAAGGGAAGGAGCGCTATTTGGCTTTTGGAGCTCAAATTTAGCTGGAATAGTTTTTGGGTGTCATGTCGAATTTGCAAAGCCCCTGAGAGACCAAAACAGTGGAAGCCCCCCAAAAGTAACCCCATTTGGGAAACTACACCACTTAAGGAATCTATCTAGGGGTATAGTGAGCATTTAGGCCCCACACGTCTTTTGCAGAATTTATTAGAATTAGGCCGTGAAATTAATATCAACATTATTTTCACTAAAATGTTGCATTTTTTCAATTTCACAAAGGATAAAGGAGAAAATGCACCCCAACATTTGTAAAGCAATTTCTCCCAACTACGGCAATACCCCACATGTGGTCATAAATGGTTTTTCATTATAAAGTAATTAACCCTTTACGAACTGATTCATGTTTTGCTTTTTCGTTTTTCCTCCCCGCTTTCCGAGAGCCACAACTTTTTTATTTTTCCGTCAATAGAGTGGTGTGAGGGCATATTTTTTGCGGAACGAGCTGTAGTTTTTATTGGTACCATTTTTTGGTACATAAGACTTTTTGAGCACTTTTTATCATATTTTTTGGTAGAGCCAGGGTGACCAAAAAACTGCGATTTTGCCGTTTAAAATTCTTTATTTTTCACGGCGTTCACCGTATGAGTTAAATAATGGTATATTGTAATAGCTTGGACTTTTACGGACGCAGCGATACCAATTTTGTGTATTTATTTTTTTTTTTTTTACATTACTTTAGAGAAAAAATGTGAAAAGGGTTTCTTTTTGGACTTTAAATATTTATTTAATTTTTTCCACTAATAATAACTATTTACTTTTGTTTTTACATATTTTATTAGTCCCCCTTGGAGACTTGAACCAGGGATCGTTAGATCACTGGTAGAATACACTGCAATACTAATGTATTGCAGTATATTGTCATTTTTACAGGCTCCTGTAACAGCGTGATCTCTGTTTCTGTCCGTTAGTCCCGGGTATCAGCTGTAATACACAGCTGACACCCGCAGCGTATGGCGCGGGCTCAGCGAGTGAGATGCTCCATATATCACCCCCCACACCACGACATGCTATTAAGTCATGGTGCGCGAAGGGTTTAATGCGCAGCGGATGGTGCAGAGAGAAAATTTAAATTTTCCACTGATGTGTCATTTTAGTGCACTATATGTTGTGCCCAGTTTGTGCCACAAATACCACATAAAATATTAACAGGGTTCTCCCGGGTATGGCGATGCCATATCGGTGGACGTAAACGGCTGTTTGGGCACGCTGTAGGGCTCAGAAGGGAGGGACGCCATGTGGCTTTTGGAGCGCAGATTTTGCTTGGTAGTAGCTCTGGCGTTTTGCTGGTATTTCAGTTTATAATGTGGGGGCAAATGTAGGCTGGGCAGAGTACATCAGGGGCATAATAAGAGGGTATAATAATGCGGTAAATAAATAATCCGCAGATATGTGGCCAGTGTCGCACTTATAAATGGCACCCGATCCTATCCGCTTTTGGAACACTCGGCACATTTTGCATCGCCATAATCTGGGAGCCGGAACTTTTTTTATTTTTTCACCACCGGGACAATCTGTAATTTTCATTGGTACCATTTTGGGGTACAAATGCGATTTTGTTGATCACTTTTTATTCAATTTTTCGGCAAGCCAGGTGACCAAAAACCATCAATTCTGACAATGATTTTTATTTATTTTTGACGGTGTTTACCCTTGGCTATAAATGACCATTATACTTTATTCTGCGGGTCGGTACGATTACGGCGATACCATATGTATATACGTTTTTTTATGTTTTGCAGCGTTTGCACAATAAAATAACTTATTTAGAAAATAAATTCTTTTTTGTGTCACCATATTCTGAGAGCCGTAACTTTTTATTTTTCAGTCAAAAAAGCTGTGTAAGGGCTTGTTTTTTGCGGGACGGGTTGTAGTTTGTATCGGTACTATTTTGGCGTACATGCGACTTTTTGATCACTTTTTATTACATATTTTTGGAGGGGTGGTGACCAAAAAATAGTGATTCTGGCATAGTTTTTAGTTTATTTTTTTTGCGGTGTTCACCGTGCGGGAAAAATAATATTATAGTTTTATAGTTGGGGTCGTTACGAACGTGGTGATACCAAATGTGTGTAATTTTTTTTTACGTATTCATTTTTTTTCCTATAATAAAAGACTTATAATAGGAAAAAAAAGCAGTTCTTGTTTATATCACTTATAACTTTTATTTTTACACTTTTTTTAAAACATTTTTATTCTTTTTTTTACTTTTTTCACTTGTCCCACTAGGGGACACTTAGACTTGCAGCTCTGATCGCTGCTGGAATACATTACACTACACACGTAGTGTAATGTACTCTAAGGGCATGACCACACGTGGCGGATTTCCTCCGCAACTGTCCGCATCAATGCCGCACAGAATCTGCGTTGCAGATTCTGCTGCGGATCTGCACAAAATGTGCAGAAAATTGATGCGGACTAGCTGCTGCGGACTGCGGGAAAAGTGCTTCCCTTCTCCCTATCAGTGCAGGATAGAGAGAAGGGACAGCACTTTCCCTAGTGAAAGTAAAAGAATTTCATACTTACCGGCCGTTGTCTTGGTGACGCGTCCCTCTTTCGGCATCCAGCCCGACCTCCCTGGATGACGCGCCAGTCCATGTGACCGCTGCAGCCTGTGCTTGGCCTGTGATTGGCTGCAGCCGTCACTTAGACTGAAACGTCATCCTGGGAGGCCGGACTGGAGACAGACGCAGGGAGTTCTCGGTAAGTATGAACTTATATGTTTTTTTACAGATACATGTATATTGAGATCGGTAGTCACTGTCCCGGGTGCAGAAACAGTTACTGCCGATCGCTTAACTCTTTCAGCACCCTGGACAGTGACTATTTACAGACGTCTCCTAGCAACGCTCCCGTCATTACGGGAGCCCCATTGACTTCCTCAGTCTGGCTGTAGACCTAGAAATACATAGGTCCAGCCAGAATGAAGAAATGTCATGGTAGTAAAACCAATACGCTCCGCAGCACACATAAGATCTGCGGACTTCATTGCGGAATTTTGACTCTCCATTGAAGTCAATGGAGAAATTCCGCCATGAGTCCGCCACTGCTCCGCAACAGACAGAGCATGCTGCGGACACCAAATTCCGCTCCGCAGCCTATGCTCCGCAGCGGAATTTTACGCCTCGTCTAAACGAACACTGCTAAATTAAAGTGTAAGTCAATGGACAAACGGCACCGATGCGGATTAACGCTGCGGAGTGTCCGCAGCGGAATTTAAGTGAAATTCCGCCACGTGTGAACCCAGCCTTACTGTCAGTGTGACGTCACAGTCACACTGACAGGAAGCCTACGACGACCACCCTCGGGGTGGTCCTCATAGGCTTCTGTACATGGCAACCCGGAAGCCATTGTCTGGCGTCCGGTTGCCATGGGTACGATCCCCAGCCCCCGTGATTTCACATGGGGGCTGCCGATCGGCGCTAAACACCTTAATTGTGGCGTTCAAAATCGAGCGCCGCAATTAAGGGGTTAACTGCCGATATCAGCGGCGATGGGCCGCTGATCGGCAACGGGGAATGCAGGGCTGACACCCTGCACAGTTAACCGCCGCTGCGGTGTAGCGCCGCGCGGCGGTTAACTGTCAAAGCACTGACGTAACTGTATGTCAAGGTGCGCAAACTCACTCTTGCTCACCTTGACGTACAGTTACGTCATGGTGCGTTAAGGGGTTAATTACAAAAAAACAGTATAAGGCCGGATTCACACGAGCGTGTGCGTTTTGCGCACGCAAAAAACGCGCTGTTTTGCACGCGCAAAAGGCACTTAACAGCTCAGTGTGTCAGCCCCGTATGATGTGCGGCTGCGTGATTTTCGCACAGCCGCCATCATTATGACACTCCGTTTGGATGTTTGTAAACAGAAAAGCATGTGGTGCTTTTCTGTTTTCATTCATAGTTTTACAGCTGTTGCGCGAATCACGCTCGTCCCACGGAAGTGCTTCCGTGTGGTGCGCGTGATTTTCACGCACCCATTGACTTCAATGGGTGCGTGATGCGCAAAATACGCGCAAAGAACGGACATGTCGTGAGTTTTTCGCAGCGGACTCACGCTGCGTAAAAATCACGCAACTGTCTGCACAGCCCGATAGACTAATATAGGTCCGTGCGACACACGTGAAAATCACGCGCGTCGCACGGACGTATATCCCGTTCGTCTGAATAAGCCCTTACTTTAAGAAATAAACCTTTTACCATTTTTCATGTAAAATAATAAAAAAAAATATGTAATTGGTATTGCCGCATCCGTAAAAATCCAAACTATTAAAATATTACGGAATTTAACGCGCACTGTTATCACCGTAGGAAAAAAAAATCACTATGTAAGGATTGCTGTTTTTGGTTACCTTGCTCCTCAAAAAAATGTAATAAAAAGTGATCAAAATGTTGTTTGTACCCCAAAATGGTACCAATAAAGAATACAACTCACCCCGCAAGAAAACAAACCCTAAGGCCGGGTTCCCACGTAGCGTAAAATTCCACAGCATTTACAGTAGAAGCAAAGTGGATGAGATTCCGAAAATCTAATGCCCACGCCTGCGGGGAAGAAACGCAGCGTAAACTTTTAGAAATTGATCTGCGGTACAGAATTTAATTCCGCAGCATGTCAATTTATGCTGCGTTTTTGTTGATTTTCCACCACAATGTGGTGCGGTTTTTGGACGGAATGTACTACGAGTTCCAGGTCAGATACGCTTCGTGGTTTTTACGCAGCGTATCCATCCCGTGGGAACCAGGCAAATGCGCACGATACTTATTACATGCGGGAAAAACGCAACGTAATACAGTACCAGCATAAACAATGAGATTCCAGGAAATCTACATGCTGCAGTATTTTCCCGCACATAAATTGTCCTGCGGTGCGGATTTTAAAATTACGAATTCTATCTGCCTAGTGCAGAGGAAAATCGCACCAAAACATGCAGCATGAAAACACTGCAATTTACGGTACAGCAAAGCGAATGAGATTTAGCAAATCTTAGCCACATCAATTTAGGCTGTGTATTCTAAACGGAGATGCTGCATTTTTGGCCCATAGACTTGAATGTGGAGCATAAATTCCACACTAAAATATGCAAGTTAAGTTTTAAACAGTGTTTAGACAGCGGAAACTCAGTTGAAAACCTCTGAAAATCTGAAGGTGCACATATAGTTTGCTATAATCAATTCTTGACACTAAACCGCAGCGTTTCTGCAGCAATTTGCGCAGCAAAAATGCACTATTTGCTGAGGATTTCTGAGAAAGATTTGTAACCATTTTTTGACAGAAAATCTGCAGTGTATCCGGTGTGTGCGAAGATACCCTAAGGCCGGGTTTACACGAGCGTGTGTGTTTTGCGCACGCAAAAAACGCGGCGTTTTGCGTGCGCAAATGGCACTTAACAGATCCGTGTGTCAGCCCCGTATGATGCGCGACTGAGTGATTTTCGCGCACCCGCCTTCATTATGACAATCCGTTTGGTGCTTTTCTGTTTTCAATCATCCTTTTCAGTGCTGTTGCGCGAATCACGCTTGTCCCACGGAAGTGCTTCCGTGTGACATGCGTGGTTTTCACGCACCCATTGACTTCAATGGGTGTGTGATGCGCGAACAGCGCACAAATATAGAACAGGTCGTGAGTTTTTCGCAGCGGACTGACGCTGCGTAAAAATCACGCACCTGTCTGCACGGCCCCATAGACTATCATAAGTCTGTGCGACGCTCGTGAAAATCACGCGCGCTGCACGAACGTATAACACGCTCGTGTAAATGAGCCCTAAGGGTCAGTTCACACTGCATTTTTTGGTGCTTATATTGACGTGGTGCGATTTTAACAGCTCTGAATCAGCGCCCTAAATCGCCCCGCATTGATTTTAAAGAGAGGCAGATGCAGTGTTTTTCCTGGGCGGCATGCTTTTTCTTTGGATTGGTTTCCACCTCTGACCATTAAGGGCAATGGGAGGCAGAAAAAAAAAACGCAATGCTCGTTAAGGGCATGGCCCCACGTGGCGGTTTTCCTCCGCAGCTGTCCGCATCAATGCCGCACAGAATCTGCGTTGCAGATTCTGCGGCGGATCTGCCCAAAATGTGCAGTAAATTGATGCGGACTAGCTGCTGCGTACTGCAGTAAAAGTGCTTCCCTTCTCTCTATCAGTGCAGGATAGAGAGAAGGGACAGCACTTTCCCTAGTGAAAGTAAAAGAATTTCATACTTACCGGCCGTTGTCTTGGTGACGCGTCCCTCTTTCGGCATCCAGCCCGACCTCCCTGGATGACGCGGCAGTCCATGTGACTGCTGCAGCCTGTGATTGGCTGCAGCCGTCACTTAGACTGAAACGTCATCCTGGGAAGCCGGACTGGAGACAGAAGCAGGGAGTTCTCGGTAAGTATGAACTTCTATTTTTTTTACAGGTTGCTGTATATTGGCATCGGTAGTCACTGTCCAGGGTGCAGAAACAGTTACTGCCGATCGCTTAACTCTTTCAGCACCCTGGAAAGTGACTATTTACTGACCTCTCCTAGCAACGCTCCCGTAATTACGGGAGCCCCATTGACTTCCTCAGTCTGGCTGTAGACCTAGAAATACATAGGTCCAGCCAGAATGAAGAAATGTCATGTCAAAAAAGCAAGACGCATCCGCAGCACACATAACATGTGCATGACATCTGCGGACTTCATTGCGGAATTTAGAATCTCCATTGAAGTCAATGGAGAACTTCCGCAATGAGTCCGCAACCAGTCCGCCACTGGTCCGCAACATCCATTGTATGCTGCGGACACCAAATTCTGCACCGCAGCCTATGCTCCGCAGCGGAATTTTCAGCCACGTCTAAATGAAGCCTACTAAAATGAAGTGGAAGGCAATGGAGAAACGGCTCCGCTGCGGATTAACGCTGCGGAGTGTCCGCAGCAGAATTCAAGAGCAATTCGGCCATGTGCGGCTTTGCCCTAAAAGTAATTTTTGCCTCTTCTTTTTTTTTTTTTTTTTTTTTAAAAGAGGCTCTGTCACCACATTATAAGTGCCCTATCTCCTACATAAAGAGATCGACGCTATAATGTAGGTGACAGCAGTGTTTTTTATTTACAAACAACGATCTGTTTTCACCACTTTATCATTGATTTTAGATTTATGCTAATGAGTTGCTTAATGCCCAAGTGGGCGTGTTTTTACTTCAGACCAAGTGGGCGTTGTGCAGAGGAGTGTATGACGCTGACCAATCAGTGACCAATCAGCGTCATACACTCCTCTCCATTCATTTAGGCAGCGCATAGGGATCCTTTTAGGTTGTGCGGTCTTATACTAACACATTAACGATACTGAAGTGTTTAGACAGTGAATAGAAATTCCACGGGATGTCTATTCACAATCTATGCATTTCTATGCGTTTCTGTGGTAGTTACAGCAGAGGAAGTGTAATCTCGCGTGATTACGCCGTAAATGACAGGTTACAACGAGATTACGCTTCCTCTGCTGTAACTACTACAGACAGAGTAACGAAGTGCAGAGATTGTGAATAGACATCCCGTGGAATGTCTATTCACTGTCTAAACACTTCAGTATCGTTAATGTGTTACTATAAGGCCGGATTCTCACGAGCGTGTGCGTTTTGCGCACGCAGAAAACGTGGCGTTTTGCGTGCACAAAAGGCACTTAACAGCTCCGTGTGTCAGCCACATATGATGCGCGGCTGCGTGATTTTCGCGCAGCCGCCATCATTATGACACTCAGTTTGGATGTTTAGAAACAGAAAAGCATGTGGTGCTTTTCTGTTTACATTCATAGTTTGACAGCTGTTGCCCGAATCACGCTCGTCCCACGGAAGTGCTTCCGTGTGGTGCGCGTGATTTTCACGCGCCCATTGACTTCAATGGGTGAGTGATGCGCGAAATACGCCCAAAGAACGGACATGTCGTGACTTTTTCGCAGCGGACTCACTCTGCATAAAAATCACGCAGCTGTCTGTACGGCCCCATAGACTAATATAGGTCCGTGCGACGCGCGTGAAAATCACTCGCGTTGCACGGACGTATATCCCGTTCGTCTGAATAAGCCCTAAGACAGCACATACTGATCTAAAAGGATCCCTATGCGCTGCCTAAATGAATGGAGAGGAGTGCATGACGCTGATTAATGAATGGAGAGGAGTGCATGACGCTGATTGGTCAGCGTCATACGCTCCTCTGTACAACGCCCACTTGGTCTAAAGTAAAAACACGCCCACTTGGACATTAAGAAACTCATTAGCATAAATCTAATAAAGTGGTGAAAACAGATAGTTTTTTTTAATAAAAAGCACTGCTGTCACCTACATTATAGCGCCAATCTCCTTATGTAGGAGATAGGGCACTTATAATGTGGTGACAGAGCCTCTTTAACCAAAAACCCCACGTGTTGTGGTCGTATCAGGGTTCATAGGTAGACCAAGGCCAGTTTCAGACTAGCGTAACACGTTTTTTAAAACCAGACTTAGTCATCTTTTATTATATAAAAGCAGTAAGGCTAGATTCACCCGGGCATTGTGCATCTCGGACGTGAAAAACTGTAGTTTTTCACGTCTGAGGTGCATCCGTGCTCTGCACTGCGGGATGCGATATCACGCATCCCCCATAGACTAGAGTCTCTGGAGGGATGCGTGACAAAATAGGACATGTCCTATTTTCTTACAGACCCTTCACATGGTCTGTTGAAACAACGGCCGTGTGAACGGCCAGATTGAATTATATAGGTCCGTATGACGGCCGTTGAAACAAGGCCGTCACACGGACGTTTAACACGTTCGTGTGAATAAGGCCTTAGTCTTATGAACTTTTTCACTATGTACACTTTTTGTAGCCAATTTTCATTTTTATTGCTCCAGTGCATTTAAAATTAAAAATGAAGCCACCTTGTAAATCTTGTAAATTCCCTACCGATCCGTGTCTACAGGTCCTATGCAGGTCTTAGGGTCTCCATGGTAACTGACACTAAACAAACCCTTTTACGTGTAGTCTTATTCCGCAGTCATACTCCCTTTCATTTGTCCCATTTTTCTCGCTAACCTACTGAATGTATATTAGGACCAATTAGAGGATAGATGGAGTGAAGTATTACTGCAGAATCAGACTGCACGGGATCTATTTGAGGTATAAGGCTGGGTTCACACGACCATGTTACGTCCGTAATGGACGGAACGTATTTGGGCCGCAAGTCCCGGACCAAACACAATGCAATTTTAAACGTTTGATGATAGTGTAGTGTAGTTACTCTTTAAATATAACACATTTTGAAGCTGGCATGTACTCAGTAAAGTATCTGATGGCACTGACATAAAAAAGGAAACAAAAAAGGAGCAGGTCACATTGTTGGCTAAATAAAAAAAGAACTCAACATTTATGTCAAACATACAGTAAAAGCATGAAAAGTATAAAAGTAAAATGTATTAATCTGTTTGTCATCAGAACCCTACTCTCAATACATTAAAGGAAAACCGTCTAAAAATAAATTAAAAAAGAATTAAAAACTCGCACTGCTACTACAAATAATAAGTTTTGCTACAAAAAAAGTGGCCTGGTTGCCCATAACAACCAATAATTTAGGTTGCTTTATGATTATAGGTAAAATTCTGATTATTGTAACTAACATTGTGACATCATCATGGAGCTTATAATTCCCTACTGTGTACATGCATGATGAAGTAACTAGCAGGAACTCCACTGTGCCTATGATCCTCGGTATACGTTTTCTTCATGTAAGTACAATGTTTCTTTTTTAGGCCCTGTTCACACAAAGTTTTTTTGGTGCTGACTTTGATGCGGAATCCGTATCAGAATCAGTGCTAAAAAAAACAGCCAAAATCGACCCCTTTGATTTCAATCGGAGGCAGAGACGTGTTTTTTTTCCCCCAAGCAGCTTATAGCCTCTTGCGGGGAAAAAAAGTGGCAAGTCGTGGTTTCCGGCACTGACCTCCCATTAAGAGGCAGAAAAACCCCAGGCCGCCCTCTTCTGAGCATTTTTAACGTTGTTTTTACCTTCAGTTGCCCATGGCAAAAAACGCCACGAAATATGCTGCATAAA
The DNA here is from genome assembly GCF_050947455.1 of Rhinoderma darwinii. Lineage (NCBI taxonomy): Eukaryota > Metazoa > Chordata > Amphibia > Anura > Rhinodermatidae > Rhinoderma > Rhinoderma darwinii. The sequence continues at coordinate 340,680,572 of NC_134689.1, forward strand.
ACGCAGGGAAAAAAGCGCAGGCAGGTCACAGTCTGCCTCAAAATTCCTGAAGTCTGCCTGCAAAAAACTCTGTGTCAACAAGGCCTAAGAATGAAATATGATATGAACTGTAACAATGTATTGCCCTGTACCCATTAGTTGAACGCAAACTCTGCTGGGAATGTCCAGGAGACTCTTATAAAAAGGGGGAGGCCTCCTGGAAGAGTAGGCTCTTCTGGGGGCCATGCTGTCAGTGCTGTGCAGGTAGAAGGGAAAAACATATACAAAAATAGAAAAAAAAGGTATCCACACATACACTTATACTGTACAGCATTCATAGGGTTCTATTGTGCAGACTTATGCAAAATATTTCCTTTTGACTGATGATTGACAGTATTGCGTCTGGATAACTTTTTTCTTAGGATACTGCAAAGTGTATGCCACTATGTTTCATAATGGACGTCAATGGACAACAAATCATAGGTATACGTTTGCATACATTTAAACAGTATGGGTGTATTCACACGTGGTCATATCGTGGTTTTGCTTAAATTTTGATGTGATGTCATCCCAACATGTGAATGTTCCCTATATGTTTGGATCCTACTGAAGAGACAAAAGATAAAATGTAAAGTGACTGTTGCAAGGGAAATGTATCACTACATACCGGCCGTTCAAACGAATAACTATCCATGTAATGAATGGAAGCGCCGGATTCAGCATAGCCGGCCAGCTGCCACTATGACGTCCATGTGTCCTAATATGCATATGCACAGGCAATGGCATAATTACCTCTGTAGCAGCCGTAACGGGCACGCATTCCCCCGCTATGGCTGCTACAGCACGACGCCACTGAAGGGGTTGTTCCTACTAAAGACATGCATCCCCTATCCACAGGATAGGGGATACATGTGGGTACGCTGGGACGCCCAGCGATAAGGAGAACGAGGCAAAGTCCCCCGAAATTCTCCATGACAAACCTCGGACTTCCGGGGGGTTTGTCGGCAGCTCCATAGAAATTAATTGTGCACTGGTCGCGCTTGTGCGCATGCGTGACCAGCGCTCCTTTCATTTTTATTGAACTGCGCAGACCCCGGAAGTCCGAGGTTTCTCATGGAGACCTTCGGGGGACTTTCGGTCCCCTGTTCTCCTTATCGCTGCCAGCGATCACACATGTATCCCCTATCCTTGTTCTTGATAGAGGTAACCCAGATGACTTAGGGCGTAGTAGCTAGGGGTGCAGAGTTAGCAGTTGCACCTGGGCACTGTAGCCCAAAGACCCATTTGAAACATAGCATACAATTAATATACATGGAACATGGTAGGTGTGGGGGGGGGGGGTCCTGTTACAAATTTTTGCACTTCTGTTGATGACATATTCCACAAAAAATTGACACAGTAAACAACACAGTACAAGCATAATACACTCCCAAAAAACACAAACATAAGAAAAAGAAAGCAAATCAAGGAATATATGAAATTCTCCCACACCAAGTAATTTAACGTTCACTCTTTTTTACAAAGATATAATAAAAAGCACACTCAAAATAGAGCCTTTAAAACACGTAAAGGCTATGTACATGTTTAAAGCTAATTTTCCTTTAATTAATCAATGTTTTATTTGATTTTAAACAACTTTTAAATTTTATTTTAAAAAAATTGACTTTTTGAGATACAGCTTCTATGTATTTTTATACATGTTTGCTGTATCCTGCCGTCAAAGCCGATTCGGTCAGGTCAGAAGGTTCATGAATTTAGGTGTAATCATTATGAGCTGGATCCTGCGTGACTTAACCAGCTTTCACCGGACCTGTGAGTGCAGCTGAGCTGTCGGAATGGGCTTTGACGGCAGGATACAGCGTGTATGTATAGGATACATGGAAGCTGCATCTCAAAAAGTAAAAAAAAAAATGATACTGTCGGTGATGATTCAACAATTTTAGGCCGTATTCAGATGAACGTACGTAGAATACGTGTCCGTGTGACAGCCATTAAAACAACGGCCGTCACACGGACGCATGTATTTCAATGAGACCGTTCACATGGTCGTTGTTTCAACAGACTGTGTGAAGGGTCCGTTGACACATAGAACATGTCCTATTTTCTTCCGTTTTCACGGATCTGTCCATAGACCTAAGTCTATGGGGATACGTGAAAACGGGATCTCCACGGGGCTACTCAGACGTGAAAAAATTAGATTTTTCATGTCCGATTCTCCCTACGTTCGTCTGAATAAGGCTTAAGAGTGTGTAGAGACACAGCCGTTTGACAAGAGGAAAGGCAACACCCAGTTGTCAATTTATATCCAGTAGGAATAACACATACCTCCCAAATGCCCCGGATTCAGAGGGACAGTTCCGGAATCCGGGCGGTGTCCTGCTGTCCCGGGCGGCCAGGGGTATATCTTGCTGTTAACTGTGTCTGCATCCTCAGGACGCAGATACAGTTGAACCCAGTGCTTAAGTAGGGAACCATCAGATCCCTGCTGCAGCATTAGTTCAGAGCGAAAGAGCAGAGGGAGCTCCTCCACTCACCGAGGACTCCCTGAGCACAGCGCTACTTTAAGCACTGTGCCAGGGGAAGCCCTTGACGTCCCTGTCCATTTACGGACAGTGACATCAGGGGCTACTCCTGGAGCAGAATCCCCTGACAGAGCGTCGGCAACGCTCTGGCAGGGGATTCCGCTCCAGAAATAGCCCTTGACGTCAGTTTCCATGCATTAAAGTCCCAATGGCGCCATCTACAGTGGGGGGCACTATCTACATGGACACTGTGGTGCTATATATGGGCACTATTCTAAAGGGGACACTGTGGCACGGTCTACATGGGCACTGTGGCACTATCAGGACACTTTATATGTGGGCACTAGCACTATGGGCAGTTAAGGGGGCATTATAATGTATGGGGAAGCTGTGGGGGCATTATACTGTATGGGGAAGCTGTGGGAGCATTATACTGTATTGTGGCAGCAATGGGGGCATTATACTGTATGGGGCAGCTATGGGGGAATTATACTGTATGGTGGCAGGTATGGAGGAATTATACTGTATGGGGCATCTATGGCAGCTAGGGGGCATTATACTGCATGGGGGCAGCTTTGGGGGCATTATGCTGATGGGGGCAACTTTGGGGGCATTATGCTGTATGGGGCCATTATGCTGTATGGGGGCAGCTATGGGGGGCATTATGCTGTATGGGGGCAGCTATGGGGGGCATTATGCTGTATGGGGCAGCTATGGGGGGCATTATGCTCTATGGAGCAGCTATGAGGCACATTATGCTGTATGGGAGATTTTTTGGGGCATTATACTTAATGGGGCAATCTGTGTGGGCATTATATTGTATGAGGGCATCTGTGTGGGCAATATACTGCATGGGAGAACCTGTGTGGGCATTATAATGTATGGGGGCATCATGCAGTATGGGAGATTTTTTTGGGGCATTATACTTAATGGGGCAATCTGTGTGGGCATTATATTGTATGAGGGCATCTGTGGGCAATATACTGCATGGGAGAACCTGTGTGGGCATTATAATGTATGAGGGCATCTGTGGGCATCCCACCGTATGGGGCATTATGCAGTATGGGAGATTTTTTGGGGCATTATACTTAATGGGGCAATCTGTGTGGGCAATATACTGCATGGGAGAACCTGTGTGGGCATTATAATGTATTGGGGCATCTGTGTTGGCTTTATACTGTATGGGGCATCTATGGGGCATTATACTGTATGGTGGCAGCTATGGGGATATTATACTGTGTGGGAGGCACTATAGGAGCATGATACTGTGTGGGCTGAGCCAGGTGTGTATGGGCGGGGATTGGGTGGGATTAGAGGCTGGGCTTAAACAGAAAAAAAATTGCCGCGATGCACTACGGGCACCGCATCAGTTGTCCCTCTTTGTGATACTTTAAAGTTGGGAGGTATGATAACAGAGAAATAGCACATTGTAGGTTCCTAAGAAATTGTGCTCCAGAATTGTTATTTAATGGGTAATACAAGCATTTACTAAAACAGACATGTCAGGAGAGCTGATAGGTCCTCTTCAATTGTTATGTATTCTGCCAGTTACTGCGTCTGATCAGTGCTGTATTCTCCTCTATAGTCTGCAGTGTAATAATAGTATGCAGAGTGTCAGTATAGAACGGGTATCTGACCAATACATGGTCACTGTATGGCGGTATCATTGGTTATTTTGGTGCTTGTTTAGTGGCAGCATACGCCTGTCCCTGACCATGTGACTAGGTATTTCTATGTTTACTTTTATTTTCCTTCTTGTGTTGATGATGTCATTTACATATTGAAGTGAGTGGCGAGGGGTGTGACCAAAGTAACGCAATAGTCGCTGCTATTTTTCTGCATTATGTGGGTGACGGGGACCATATTGTATGTGGGCTGGTGGGATTTGTATACAGGGGCAGCTTTTTAGTTCTAGTTTGGCCTTGCCTGTGAGCATAATAATTTGACTGCTGAGAAGTGATCTCTACAGAACAGGGTTTATTTAAACAATAGGTCATTTTCTGAGGAGACATTCCCTCTTAAGGGTTAAAATACTAGTGTAAAGAGGAGTGTAGACATGTCATATAGTGTTATGAAGGGGAGTGGACTCAACGGTGAAATTTGATGACTATGGGTAGGGACACACAGTGTAAAACACTGCGGATTTTCCGCAACGGATTTCATTGTGGAAAATCTGCTGCGTATTACAGTAGCAGCAGAGTGGATGAGATTAAAAAAAACAAACAAACAAAGAAATCGTTCTTATATTGACCTGCGGTGCTGTTTTATCATTTTGCAGCCTGTTAATTCATGTTGCGGAATCGCTGATCTTCTGTTGTGGGTTTTCCCCATCGAATTCAATAGGGAGGTAATAGCCACAACATAAAGGCAAATTTGGTGATTTTTGTGGTGGAAATGCTGCAATTCCACTGCAAAAATCGTAAATCCAGAGAAAATAAGAAGCTTTTTTTCGGTTTAAATATAATAAAGAACTTCATACTTACCCCCGGGTGTTGTTATTGCGACGCGATTCTCTATTCTAAGTGCAGCTCGGCCTCCTGAGATGAAGTTTCGTCTCATGTGACTGCTGCAGCCAATCAAAGCCTGCAGCGTCATTTCAGGAGGCCTGGCTGTACCCAGAGCAGAGGGATGCTGGGTCGGACTGTCTCACCAGAGGATCCTCTGGTGTGATCAAACTTTAACACAATGATGGGCCCAAAAGGTCTAGCCGAGGATAACCCCATTTGTATATGACTATATATGACTGTATGTGCAAAGATAACAAAGATTATGATACAAATCAAAGTGGACATGCTCATTTTCTGCGTAGATGGAGAGTGGGCCCTCAGGAGATTTTTTTCTAGTGGGCCCAAGGCATTCCAGTCCGACGCTGGAGGGACACGTCGCTATGACAAAGGATAACGGGATAAGTATTAACTTTTTTTTCTACCAGTATTTCCGCAGCGGAGATTCCGCCCAAAAAACTGCACCACAATTTGGTGCGGTTTTTCTGGCGGTATTCTCTGCAGCTTCCATGAGGTATATGCTGTGTGCTTATACACATTGTATCCCGCTTGTGTGCACTTACCCTATAAGTTACATACATCTACCGTTCAGGAGGGGACGCCTCACAGCAATTCAGCAATAATGTGAGAGGCCAATGTGTGACACCTCCATAAATAGGGAAACCGCCACTTATCTTTGATCAGTCACATTATCTCACCCATCCAGTATGATAAAGGCACTAACATAACACTAAAATGTGGCTATTGGGCAAATCTTCATTTTTACAATTAACTTGCTTACCTTATAAACTGCATAGAAAAATGCAACTGAGCAAATAATTGTATCCTGTGATTTCACACATAATATCATGGAGTCATGCGAAACATAAGAGCCGCTGTTTGTGCAGAGACCGGATATTGCAGGTGTAATACTACATATATGCAAGAGCACATGTCGTAGGAAAATTCTTGTTTTACCTCAGTTATAACTTTTCCTTATAAAGTCAATAGGGAAAAACACCACAGAAATAAAGACTCAAAAAGTGCAGCAGTTTCCAAGAAACTAAATACGGACACAAATCTGTAATGTCACCATTTTCTGTTTGAGATAGAATAAATCATTTCCTTTCCACACACATATAAAAGCTTGTTGCTTTATTAAAACAAAACAAAAGCAGTCATTGGTTAGAACCGAGCCCACCCTTGTAGTTTACTCAGTGGTATAAACCAGTTGGCAGCATCTGATTGGACAGTTTGAATGATACCTTCCTCAGAGTTCCACTGCACCAGCCATCTCCATAGAAATGCAGATGTAAGTTGAGCGGATAATAGACAGCGAGAGACACGAGGTCTGTGTAAGAGACGATGTTTATATATAACTGACCGCAAATATGGCAGGTACACAGTTTCCAACATTTGAATTTTTTTTCCAGGGACACTTAGGGTGTGGTGTCTTTGGTGGGTGTGCGAACAAAATGTCTGCACTAGTTTGGCCGACAATTACTATGGTGGCCGCTATGTCTCTGGTTATCCGGTTGTTTACTGGCAGGTGATGTCTCACTTTATCACTAGGGCTAGGCAAACTGTGCTGACCACTACTGGTAGCGTAAGAACCAGCGTAGATAGTGCCACACTCAGTACCCCTTGTAGATGGTGCCCCACACTGCCCCCAGAAGATATTGCCACACACTGCTCCCTGTAAATTGTACCAAAACACTGCTCTTTGTAGATAATGTCACAGTGCCGCCTGTAGATAGTGCCCCCTGTAGATATTACCACAATACCCTCTGTAGATAGTGCCACACAGCCCCCTGTAGATGTCACCACACAGACCCCCTGTAGATGGCGCCACACAGACCCCATGTAGATGACGCCACACACCCCGTGAAGATGACGCCACACACATCCCCTGTAGATGACGCCGCACACACACCCTGTAGCCTGTAGATGACGCTGCACATACCCCCTGTAGATGGCGCCGCACACACAGCTTGTAGATGGTGCCGCGCACACCCCCTGTAGATGGCGCCGCGCACACCCCCTGTGGATGATGCCGCGCACACCCCCCTGTGTATGATGATGCCGCGCACAGCCCCTGTGGATGATGATGCCGCGCACAGCCCCTGTGGATGATGCCGCGGACACACCCCAGCATTTTGGCTGTCATTGGAGCATTGTGGCTGTCATGATTTGTTAATTTAGGAGAGCAAAGAATAAAAATAAATTTTAGTCGGAAAGCCGAGAAAGAGTTGTACAGGCTCAATAGAAAGTCCGTACACAGCTCACTAAGCTTTCCGAGAAAAGCTGATCAGAAACTAAGCGACAAAGCGCTCGCCCGAGTACTTCTTTCGCTTTGTACGTTTTAGCGATCGGTGGGGGTCTGAGTGCTCAGACAACCACTGATCAATAGTTCTGATATGCTACTGAAATGTGTCAAGTTTTTTTACACATTAAATGCTGATAAAATTCCTATAGAATGTATTATCATGAAGTAAAGTAGGTGTGATAGAAATAGTTCATTCACTTTTGAGAATAAAATGATTTTGAGTTGGACTTCGCTGGTCAGATGCGGTTTGGTTGAGTTATTCTTGATTTAATAATTCCTTTGCCTAATGACAATGACATTTCCAAGCCCAGTATATTTTGTTTGTCAGTATGTTACACAATCTTTCTGATTATCAGCAGTGTTCATGAAACTCTTCCCTAAATGAAAGGGAATGTGTCGCGAATTAAAAAATTTAGTAAGTTACTTATTTGTATTATATTTTTTAAGGCTTTTTTGCGGTATTTTTTTTTCTTCCACAAGGTGGAAAGTATTAAAAATACAATTTTAATGTGACGTTTTCCTATGTTGGCCACCAGGGGAGCACTTCCCAAAATTACAGCAAGGGGGATCAGGCAATGCAACCTGACTTACAGCTGCTGTAAATGTGGGAGGGAGACTCACCCGCTCTCTATTTTTGGCTACAAGCCAAGAAAAGGTGTCTTCAATTTGCTAAGCAGTGTCCAGCTCCCATTTTGGGAGTATTTTTGGCAGAAGCTACAGGACAGACCAAAAGGCCGCCCCAGTGCCCGACCATAACTACAGATGGTCGGATACTGGATCGTACCCGGCTCTTCCCGATATACCTGGTGGCGGTGGGTACCGTAGTAATAATGGGTTAGTGCCAGCTTTTTCTACTGGTTAACACTAAGCCCCGCCTTAGTAATGGACGTCATCAAACAGACAACTGCCATTACTAAGGTGGTAATAAAGTATTAAAAAAAACACAGAGACATAAGAAAATCATTTTTTATTGAAAGAAAAATTCCCACACAACCCACTTTCAACATCTTATTTAAAAGAAAAAAAAAAGAAGATCATCGAAGTAGTCCAACGAATCTACGACGAAGTCCAAACGGTCAAGTGGAACCTGCAAAACAAAAAAAATAACAGTTAATAATATGCTGCTGTTTCTTCTTTCCTCGCTTCTACTGTGAATCGCCATGTAGTTACACGGCGGCTCACAGTTTGAGCAAGGAATGACGGAGCAGCAGTGCTCGCCGCTGATCCTTCAAAACAGCCGCCAATCAGCTGTTTTGAAGGAACAGAGGCGAGCACCATTGCTCCATAGAGTGCCCCCCCACACGCACACTAAACCCCCCCCCCCCACAAACTTGCAACCGCGCCAAACACAAAACCATGCACGCACACACCTTACCTGCATGTTTGGGGTGTGTGTGTGTGTGTGTGTGTGTGTGTGAATGTGGGGGAGGTGCTCGACGGAGCAGCGGTGCTCGCGGCTGATCCTTCAAAACAGTTGATATGCGGCTGCGAAGGATCAGTGGCGTTCGTGTGCAGCTGATCCTGAATAGACGCCAATCAGCTGTTTTGAAAGAACTGTGGCAAGCACTGCTGGTCCGTCGAGCGCCCCCCCCATACACAAACCCCCCCAAACATGCAACCGCACCAAACACAGACCCCAACACACACAAAATCCCCCCCCCATGCACACACACACAAACTTCCCTGCACGCACATGCACGCACACACACCTTACCTAAATGTTTGGGGGGGTTTGTGTGTGGGGGGGGCACTCGACGGAGCAGAGTTACTCGCCGCTGATACTTCAAAACAGCTGATAGGCGACTGTGAAGGATCAGCGACGCTCGGGTGCCGCTGATCCTTCATAGTCGCCAATCAGCTTGTTTGAAGGAACAGCGGTGAGCACAAACAAATACCCCAAAACATGAAACCGCGCCAGATCCCCCCCCCCCACACACACACACAAACGCCCCCCCCCCCACACACACAAACGCACACGAACAATCCCCACGCGCTCACACGTACACACCTTACCGGCAGCTGGTCTTCTCCAAAGTGGCGCCGTCTTTCCCCCCAACAAGCCAGCTTCTCTGCTGGATCGCTCTGAACTGAGCATGCGCATTACAGTGCGAGACGGCAGAAGCACAGTATGTAACAATCGGCTCCCGTTCGTTATGCCCTATAGCTGCCATATTTCATCTGTGTATGTGTCGTTAAGCGACACGTCAGCGACATATCAGCCCCCAGTGAATTAAAAAAGTGTTAACCCCTTACAGTCGTGAACAATTATCAGATTTTAATTTTCATTTTTTCCTCCCCACTTTCCAAAAGCCATAACTTTTTAATTTTTCCTTCGATATAGTCCTATGAGGGCTTGATTTTTGTGGGACGAGTTGTAGTGTTTCGTTGCACCATTTATTGTGCCATATAATGTACTAGGAAACAGGAAAAAGATTATTTGTGGGGTAGAAAATGAAAAACACATGGATTCCTCCATTGATTTTTGTGCTTCATTTTTATGGAATTCACCTTTCAATTAAAATATGTTAACTTTTTTCTGTGGGTCAATACGATTACGGCGATACTAAATATATATAGTTTTTTCTATGCTTTACTACTTTTACAAGGAAAAAATTAAGCGTAAAAAAAATAAAAATTATTTTGTGTTGCCAAATTCTGAGAGCCATAACTTTTTTAATTTTCCGTCGATTAAGTGGTATAAGGGCTTATTTTTTGCGGGTCTAAGCTGTAGTTTTTAATGCTACAATTTTTGGAGTACATGTAAGATTTTGAACACTTTTCATTAAATTTTTTGTGGGAGATGAGGTGACCAAAAAATATAAATTCTGGCATTTACATTTTTTGTTTTTTACGGCGTACATCGTACGGGTTAAATAAGAATATATTGTAATAGTTCAGACCTTTACGGATGCGGCGATACCAATTATGTTTATTTTTTTATTTTTTTTCCAATGCTTTAGTGGGTAAATGCGAAAAGTGTTTTTTTTTTAACTTATAATATTTTTTTTTTATTACGTTAACAAAAAATACTTTATTTTACTAATTTTTACTTTTTTTTTTATTAGTCCCCTCTACGGGACTTCAACTAGCGATCCACTATATACTATAGCCGTCCAAAATTTTGCATGCTCCGTTAGACTTCTATGGGTGAGTCTGTGCCGCAATTGCAGACAGGAATAGGATATGTTCTATATTTTGCTTTTTAGTTCTACGGCCCGGACACACATCCGTAAATATACGGAAAGGTGTCCTTGGCCAATAGAAATTTGTGGGTCACCAGATTATCCTTAATTATGGATTTGTAATTACAGATAGACACTTTGGTCATGTGCATGGGGCCTCATTTAGGGGTTTTGCTCAGAGCCAAATACATGCTACTTGTGGCTTCTTGAGGCTTATGGTCAGGATGGGGTGGTCTGTGCATCCTCTTGCATTTTAAAAGCTTTAAGTCGGGATCTCTAGTTTGACTCCTCAGAAGGTATCCCAGAAAGGGTTTGATTGCCCCTTTTGAAATAATTTTTGTTTTATCAGAAACTAGGCACAGTAACATCTCTTTACTGATCCAATACATCTATAGCATATACCAGGAACGTATTATCACACCTCTTTCTTTCTTTTTTCTAGGTGTCTATTTGAAAGTGAAGAGAAGCGAGATATGGAATTCTCCAGTCAGCGGCAATAGAGGAATCAGAGGATGGGTAATTCATATTATTAATTACTGATAAATATCAGGCTAGTTTCTAGCTGTGGACTTTTAGAGTTGTGGTAATCCCTTCCTGGTATATAAGGATATATGTCTAGTAGTACATATATTGGCTATAGATATGTAAGGGCATTGTAAATGCCTTTGTGTTCTACACATGGGTGGGCTGCATTTGACTTTCCAACATACACATTCATCACCATCTCCACTTCCCCAATGGGAAATTTTTGGCTGGCATGTTGGGTATTGTGGCTTGCATAGGGAGAATTGTGAGCATTGTGGCTGTCCTCGCGGAATTGTAATTAGCATTGAAGGCATTGTTGCTGTCATTAGATGGCATTGTGACTTAGTTGGAGATGTGGTATTAAAATTGGCATTGTGTTTGGGAAAGTGATAGTTGTCATGAGAGCATTTTGTTTGTCTTGGGGCATTATGGTTCTCTTAAGAGGCAATAAGTGAATTGTGGTTGTCATGGTTGTATTCCGAATAGCAAAGGGGGCATGGAGGATAATGTGGCTCACTTTGAGGAACTTGTGGCTGTAATAGAGCTATTGTAGTTGGGATAAGGAACATTATGGTTGTCACGTGGCATAGTGGCTCTTATGAGTGCATTATTGCTTGAATGGGAGCCATTGTGGCTGGTATTTGGATATTTGGATAAGACATATAGCGGGTGTTCTGTGGGCATTGCGTCTTGCATTAGAAGCATTGTGCGTAGAATGGGGGCAATCTAGTTGGAATAGGGCCATTAATGGCATTGTAACTGGCATGGAGGGCATTGTGTAATTTCCGCATTTTCGTAGGCAAAAGGGGAATTGAGAGCATTGTGGCTGTAATGGAGATATTGTGGCTGGGCTCAGGGACAGTGTGGCAGTCATGTGGGCTTAATGGCTCTTATAGGAACATTGTGGCTGGCACGTGGGCATTACTGCTGCCATAGTAGGAATTGTGGTTGACATAGGGACTTTGTAGTTGTCATGGGGGCATTGAGGTATGCAAAAAAGGCATTCAGGCCATTGTGGCTGATATGGAGTGCAATGTGGCGTTTGTGGTGGCATTGATGCTGGCATAGATCAATGGGCTTTCTGGTTGTTCGATAAATTTGTAATTGCCACTTAGGGCATTGTGGCTCGCATATGAGTAATTTGGGGATAGTGGCTGTCATAGGGGGGCATTGTGGATTTTAGGTAAGCATTGTGTCTGGTAAAGTGGACAATGAGGACATAGTGGTTGTCATGGGGCATTTTAGTTGTCCTGGTTCTATTGATGTTGGCTTAGGGAGCATTGAGGACAATATGGCTGGCATTGAGAGCATTAGATTATCATGGAGCATTGTGGCTGGGATAAGGGACATTGTGGACCTTGCAGATGTCATGGCTGCATTTTGACTGGGAAATGGGACATTGTTGATTTCATGGGGGCAATTTTGCTGGCATTTAGAGCACAGTGGCTGGCATGGAGGACAATTTACGATCATGGGGGCATTGGGGCTGGCATAAGAGGCATTGGCAGCACTGTGTCTGCGCTAAAGTACATTGTGGCTCGCATAGTGGCATTGTGGCTCCTGGCATAATGACTGTCATGGGGAATTGTAGTTGTCATAGGGCTATTGAAGCCATTGTGGCTGTCATGGTTGTATTGCAGTTTACTTAGGCGGCATTGAGAGCAATGTGGTTTGGATAAGGGGCATTGTGAAAGGAATAAGGGACACTGGACTTTGTATCTGTCATGGGGACATTTTAGCTGCCATATGGGATATTGGTTAGAAGCATTATGGCTGTCACGTGGTATTGGATGTGATGGGGGCTTTGTGGTTGGCTGGCAGGGAGGAAGTTGTGGCTAACATTGAGGATATTATGACTGGGATATGGGACATAGCGAGTGTCATGAGGATGTTGTGGCTTGCAGGTGTCATTATGGCTGGCACGGGGACTTGTGTCTGTCATGTCTTGGTTAGCAAAGGGGAAAGTGAGTCCATTGTGGCTTTAATAAAGGCATAGTGGCTTGCAAAGGAGCATTGACATTTGGTGGTTTCCATTTTGGCCTTCGGGCTGGCATAAGGGGCATTGACAGCATTATTGCATGGATAAAGTACATTGTGGTCGCATGATTGTTGATTTTCTGGTGGCTTTGTGGCTGTCATGGAGGGCATTTGACTGTCATAGTGGCACTGTGTCCCTTATAAATGACATTGTGGGTTTCATGAGGGCATAGTCACTCTTATAGGAGCATTATTGCCAGCATTGGGCATTGTAAATGCCTTGGTGTCATTGAGCGCAATGTCATTGTCATTGGTGCATTGTGCCTTACATGGGAGCTTTGTGGCTGTCATGTGGTTAATTGTAGTTTGCATATAGATACTGAGGCCATTGTGTGTTGAATAAAGGACATTTGGGTGGTCATTGTAGCTTGGATAAGGGGTATCACCGGCATTGCTGCTGGGATAAAGTACACTGTAACTGGCATGGGGACTTTGTGGCTGGCATAGTGGCCACTGACAGCGTGGTTGCTGCCATTAAGGCATTTTTGTGGAGATAACGTAGATTGCGTGTGTCATGGGATCAATGGGGGTGTCATGGGGTTTTAGTGACTTAGGAGACCATGTAAATGACATGGGGCATAAGGTGGCTATTATAAGAACCTTGTGGCTGGCATGGCGCATTGTAGATGGAATAAGGTGCATTGTGGGTGTTGTGAGTGCATTGTGGCTAAACTGAAAAGCATTGTGGCTTTTTTTAAGGTCTTGTAGCTGGCACGGCAGGCACTACGGTTGTCATGTGGGAATTTTGGTTGGCTTAGCAGGTATTGAAGGCATGGTGATTTGCATAGGGGGCATTGATGACTTTGTGGTTGTTATGTGGGGGAAATGTGGCTGGCACTGAGGACTTTGTGGCTGTCATTGCAGCCATTTAGATATGGTGGGACAATGTAGCTGTCATAGGTGCATTTTGGCTGTCATTGGAAAATTGTGACTGTCGTGGCTTTTTGATTTAGGATTTGCGTGGACGATGTTTCTTTTTTTACTATGAGTGGCACAGTATAGTTGATGTGTCTAATTTTCTTTGCCTCTCTAGTGATTTGGCCACAAGTTGCAAGTCAGCATCTAGCTATTTTCGCTACTAGTGATATCACTTTGTGTCTTAACCTGGCGCATGTGAGGTCTTTGTTGAATGTGTGATATTCTTCATGATGACTGATAATAGCTATATTGTGTCCTCTCTAGGTCACATTTAGGCCCATGTCATATATGAGTTGTAAATGGTCCACTGAATAGATTGTAGAATGGTTTTCTGTTTTATACAGATGTGGAGGAGAGTGCTATTTCTTCTAGACATCTGATCTTTGATGTGATTGGTGACTAATTTTGGGGTTGTGATCAGAGTTGATTATATCCTACTTATAGCTTCTAGTCAAGATGGGCTGGTTTGTGCATACTCTTGGATAGGAAGACTTGAGGATGGATCTCTAATTTGGCTCCTCAGAATGTATCACAGAAAGGGTTTAATTGGCCCTTAAAATATTTGGGGGTTTCATTAGAAACTAGGCACACTAAAATCTCTTTACTGTTTCCAATACATCTATAGCATATACCAGGAATGTATTATCACACCTCTTTCTTGATTTTTTTTTCTAGGTGTCTATTTGAAAGTGAAGAGAAGCAAGATATGGAATCCTCCAGACAGCGGCAATAGAGGAATCAAATGACTGGTAATTAATATTATTATTAATTACTGATAATTATCAGGCTAGTTTCTAGCTCTGGACTTTCAGAGGTGTGGTAATACCTTCCCGGTATATAAGGATATATGTCTAGTAGTTCATATATTGGCTATAGATATTTAAGGGCATTGTAAATGCCTTTGTGTTCTACACATGGGTGCACTGCATTTACATTCCAACATACACATTCATCACCATCTCCACTTCCCCAATGGGAAATTTTTGGCTGGTATGGAGGGTATTGTGGCTGGCATAGGGAGAATTGAGGGCATAGGGTCTGTCCTCGCGGAATTGTAATTAGCATTGAAGACATTGTTGCTGTAATACGATGCATTCCGTGATTGTTGTTGTCAGAGGACATTGTGGCTTTTATGGTAACATCGTGACTGGGAATTAGGGATAGTGTGGCTGTCATGAGGACATTGTGACTTTTTTGGAGGCATTGTGATATTTGTGTTGGGATTGTGACTGGTAAAGTGAATAATGAGGGCATTGTGACTTAGTTGGAGATGTGGTATTAAAATGGGCATTGTGTTTGGGAATGTGGTAGTTGTCATGAGAGCATTTTGTATGTCTTGAAGCATTATGAAGAGGCAATAAGTGAATTGTGGTTGCCATGGTTGTATTCCGAATGGCTAAGAGGGCATGGAGAGTAATGTGGCTGTCATTGAGGGACTTGTGGCTGTAATAGAGATATTGTGGCTGGGATAAGGGACATTGTGGATGTCATGTGGCATAGTGGCTCTCATGAGTGCATTGTTACATGAATGGGAGCCATTTTGGCTGGTATTTGGCTATTTGGATAAGGCATATAGCCGGTGTCATGTGGACATTGTAACTGTCCTCGCGGAATTGTAATTAGCATTGAAGGCATTGTTGCTGTCATTAGATGGCATTGTGACTTAGTTGGAGATGTGGTATTAAAATGGGCATTGTGTTTGGGAAAGTGGTAGTTGTCATGAAATCATTTTGTTTGTCTTGGGGCATTATGGTTCTCTTAAGAGGCAATAAGTGAATTGTGGTTGTCATGGTTGTATTCCGAATGGCTAAGGGGGCATTAAGGATAATGTGGCTGGCATTGTGGGACGGCTAAGGGGGCATTAAGGATAATGTGGCTGGCATTGTGGGACTTGTGGCTGTAATAGAGCTATTGTAGCTGGGATAAGGGACATTGTGGATGTCATGGGGGCATAGTGGCTCTTATGAGTGCATTGTTGCTTGAATGGGAGCCATTGTTGCTGGTATTTGGCTATTTGGATAAGATATATAGTGGGTGTTCTGTGGGCATTGCTTCTTGCATTGGGGGCATTGTGCGTAGAATGGGGGCAATCTAGTTGGAATAGGGCTATTAATGGCATTGTGAAAGGCATGGAGGGCATTGTGCCATTTCTTCATTTTCGTTGGCAAAAGGGGAATTGAGAACATTGTGGCTGTAATGGAGATATTGTGCCTGGGCTCAGGGACAGTGTGGGAGACATGTGGGCATAATGGCTCCAGAGGAACACTGTGGCTGGCACGTGGGCATTGCTGCCATAGGAGGAATTTTGGTTGACATAGGGACTTTGTAGTTGTCATGGGAGCATTGAGGTATGCAAAAAAGGCATTCAGGCCCTTGTGGCTGATATGGAGTGCAATGTGGTGTTTGTGGTGGCATTGATGCTGGCATAGATAGAATTGAGGGATTTCTGGTTGTTCGATAAATTTGTAATTGGCACTTAGGGCATTGTGGCTCGCATATGAGTAATTTGGGGATAGTGGCTGTCATGGGGGGGCATTGTGGATTTTAGGTAAGCATTGTGTCTGGTAAAGTGGACAATGAGGACATAGTGGTTGTCATGGGGCATTTTAGTTGTCCTGGTTCTATTGATGTTGGCTTAGGGAGCATTGAGGACAATATGGCTGGCATTGAGAGCATTAGATTATCATGGAGCATTGTGGCTGGGATAAGGGACATTGTGGACCTTGCAGATGTCATGGCTGCATTTTGACTGGGAAATGGGACATTGGTGATTTTATGGGGGCAATTTAGCTGGCATTTAGAGCACAGTGGCTGGCATGGAGGACAATTTACGATCATGGGGGCATTGGGGCTGGCATAAGAGGCATTGGCAGCACTGTGTCTGCGCTAAAGTACATTGTGGCTCGCATAGTGGCATTGTGGCTCCTGGCATAATGACTGTCATGGGGAATTGTAGTTGTCATAGGGCTATTGAAGCCATTGTGGCTGTCATGGTTGTATTGCAGTTTACTTAGGCGGCATTGAGAGCAATGTGGTTTGGATAAGGGGCATTGTGAAAGGAATAAGGGACACTGGACTTTGTATCTGTCATGGGGACATTTTAGCTGCCATATGGGATATTGGTTAGAAGCATTATGGCTGTCACGTGGTATTGGATGTGATGGGGGCTTTGTGGTTGGCTGGCAGGGAGGAAGTTGTGGCTAACATTGAGGATATTATGACTGGGATATGGGACATAGCGAGTGTCATGAGGATGTTGTGGCTTGCAGGTGTCATTATGGCTGGCACGGGGACTTGTGTCTGTCATGTCTTGGTTAGCAAAGGGGAAAGTGAGTTCATTGTGGCTTTAATAAAGGCATAGTGGCTTGCAAAGGAGCATTGACATTTGGTGGTTTCCATTTTGGCCTTCGGGCTGGCATAAGGGGCATTGACAGCATTATTGCATGGATAAAGTACATTGTGGTCGCATGATTGTTGATTTTCTGGTGGCTTTGTGGCTGTCATGGAGGGCATTTGACTGTCATAGTGGCACTGTGTCCCTTATAAATGACATTGTGGGTTTCATGAGGGCATAGTCACTCTTATAGGAGCATTATTGCCAGCATTGGGCATTGTAAATGCCTTGGTGTCATTGAGCGCAATGTCATTGTCATTGGTGCATTGTGCCTTACATGGGAGCTTTGTGGCTGTCATGTGGTTAATTGTAGTTTGCATATAGATACTGAGGCCATTGTGTGTTGAATAAAGGACATTTGGGTGGTCATTGTAGCTTGGATAAGGGGTATCACCGGCATTGCTGCTGGGATAAAGTACACTGTAACTGGCATGGGGACTTTGTGGCTGGCATAGTGGCCACTGACAGCGTGGTTGCTGCCATTAAGGCATTTTTGTGGAGATAACGTAGATTGCGTGTGTCATGGGATCTTTGGGGGTGTCATGGGGTTTTAGTGACTTAGGAGACCATGTAAATGACATGGGGCATAATGTGGCTATTATAAGAACCTTGTGGCTGGCATGGTGCATTGTAGATGGAATAAGGTGCATTGTGGGTGTTGTGAGTGCATTGTGGCTAAACTGAAAAGCATTGTGGCTTTTTTTAAGGTCTTGTAGCTGGCACGGCAGGCACTACGGTTGTCATGTGGGAATTTTGGTTGGCTTAGCAGGTATTGAAGGCATGGTGATTTGCATAGGGGGCATTGATGACTTTGTGGTTGTTATGTGGGGGAAATGTGGCTGGCACTGAGGACTTTGTGGCTGTCATTGCAGCCATTTAGATATGGTGGGACAATGTAGCTGTCATAGGTGCATTTTGGCTGTCATTGGAAAATTGTGACTGTCGTGGCTTTTTGATTTAGGATTTGCGTGGACGATGTTTCTTTTTTTACTATGAGTGGCACAGTATAGTTGATGTGTCTAATTTTCTTTGCCTCTCTAGTGATTTGGCCACAAGTTGCAAGTCAGCATCTAGCTATTTTCGCTACTAGTGATATCACTTTGTGTCTTAACCTGGCGCATGTGAGGTCTTTGTTGAATGTGTGATATTCTTCATGATGACTGATAATAGCTATATTGTGTCCTCTCTAGGTCACATTTAGGCCCATGTCATATATGAGTTGTAAATGGTCCACTGAATAGATTGTAGAATGGTTTTCTGTTTTATACAGATGTGGAGGAGAGTGCTATTTCTTCTAGACATCTGATCTTTGATGTGATTGGTGACTAATTTTGGGGTTGTGATCAGAGTTGATTATATCCTACTTATAGCTTCTAGTCAAGATGGGCTGGTTTGTGCATACTCTTGGATAGGAAGACTTGAGGATGGATCTCTAATTTGGCTCCTCAGAATGTATCACAGAAAGGGTTTAATTGGCCCTTAAAATATTTGGGGGTTTCATTAGAAACTAGGCACACTAAAATCTCTTTACTGTTTCCAATACATCTATAGCATATACCAGGAATGTATTATCACACCTCTTTCTTGATTTTTTTTTCTAGGTGTCTATTTGAAAGTGAAGAGAAGCAAGATATGGAATCCTCCAGACAGCGGCAATAGAGGAATCAAATGACTGGTAATTAATATTATTATTAATTACTGATAATTATCAGGCTAGTTTCTAGCTCTGGACTTTCAGAGGTGTGGTAATACCTTCCCGGTATATAAGGATATATGTCTAGTAGTTCATATATTGGCTATAGATATTTAAGGGCATTGTAAATGCCTTTGTGTTCTACACATGGGTGCACTGCATTTACATTCCAACATACACATTCATCACCATCTCCACTTCCCCAATGGGAAATTTTTGGCTGGTATGGAGGGTATTGTGGCTGGCATAGGGAGAATTGAGGGCATAGGGTCTGTCCTCGCGGAATTGTAATTAGCATTGAAGACATTGTTGCTGTAATACGATGCATTCCGTGATTGTTGTTGTCAGAGGACATTGTGGCTTTTATGGTAACATCGTGACTGGGAATTAGGGATAGTGTGGCTGTCATGAGGACATTGTGACTTTTTTGGAGGCATTGTGATATTTGTGTTGGGATTGTGACTGGTAAAGTGAATAATGAGGGCATTGTGACTTAGTTGGAGATGTGGTATTAAAATGGGCATTGTGTTTGGGAATGTGGTAGTTGTCATGAGAGCATTTTGTATGTCTTGAAGCATTATGAAGAGGCAATAAGTGAATTGTGGTTGCCATGATTGTATTCCGAATGGCTAAGAGGGCATGGAGAGTAATGTGGCTGTCATTGAGGGACTTGTGGCTGTAATAGAGATATTGTGGCTGGGATAAGGGACATTGTGGATGTCATGTGGCATAGTGGCTCTCATGAGTGCATTGTTACATGAATGGGAGCCATTTTGGCTGGTATTTGGCTATTTGGATAAGGCATATAGCCGGTGTCATGTGGACATTGTAACTGTCCTCGCGGAATTGTAATTAGCATTGAAGGCATTGTTGCTGTCATTAGATGGCATTGTGACTTAGTTGGAGATGTGGTATTAAAATGGGCATTGTGTTTGGGAAAGTGGTAGTTGTCATGAAATCATTTTGTTTGTCTTGGGGCATTATGGTTCTCTTAAGAGGCAATAAGTGAATTGTGGTTGTCATGGTTGTATTCCGAATGGCTAAGGGGGCATTAAGGATAATGTGGCTGGCATTGTGGGACGGCTAAGGGGGCATTAAGGATAATGTGGCTGGCATTGTGGGACTTGTGGCTGTAATAGAGCTATTGTAGCTGGGATAAGGGACATTGTGGATGTCATGGGGGCATAGTGGCTCTTATGAGTGCATTGTTGCTTGAATGGGAGCCATTGTTGCTGGTATTTGGCTATTTGGATAAGATATATAGTGGGTGTTCTGTGGGCATTGCTTCTTGCATTGGGGGCATTGTGCGTAGAATGGGGGCAATCTAGTTGGAATAGGGCTATTAATGGCATTGTGAAAGGCATGGAGGGCATTGTGCCATTTCTTCATTTTCGTTGGCAAAAGGGGAATTGAGAACATTGTGGCTGTAATGGAGATATTGTGCCTGGGCTCAGGGACAGTGTGGCAGACATGTGGGCATAATGGCTCCAGAGGAACACTGTGGCTGGCACGTGGGCATTGCTGCCATAGGAGGAATTTTGGTTGACATAGGGACTTTGTAGTTGTCATGGGAGCATTGAGGTATGCAAAAAAGGCATTCAGGCCATTGTGGCTGATATGGAGTGCAATGTGGCGTTTGTGGTGGCATTGATGCTGGCATAGATAGAATTGAGGGATTTCTGGTTGTTCGATAAATTTGTAATTGGCACTTAGGGCATTGTGGCTCGCATATGAGTAATTTGGGCATAGTGGCTGTCATGGGGGGGCATTGTGGATTTTAGGTAAGCATTGTGTCTGGTAAAGTGGACAATGAGGACATAGTGGTTGTCATGGGGCATTTTAGTTGTCCTGGTTCTATTGATGTTGGCTTAGGGAGCATTGAGGACAATATGGCTGGCATTGAGAGCATTAGATTATCATGGAGCATTGTGGCTGGGATAAGGGACATTGTGGACCTTGCAGATGTCATGGCTGCATTTTGACTGGGAAATGGGACATTGTTGATTTCATGGGGGCAATTTAGCTGGCATTTAGAGCACAGTGGCTGGCATGGAGGACAATTTACGATCATGGGGGCATTGGGGCTGGCATAAGAGGCATTGGCAGCACTGTGTCTGCGCTAAAGTACATTGTGGCTCGCATAGTGGCATTGTGGCTCCTGGCATAATGACTGTCATGGGGAATTGTAGTTGTCATAGGGCTATTGAAGCCATTGTGGCTGTCATGGTTGTATTGCAGTTTACTTAGGCGGCATTGAGAGCAATGTGGTTTGGATAAGGGGCATTGTGAAAGGAATAAGGGACACTGGACTTTGTATCTGTCATGGGGACATTTTAGCTGCCATATGGGATATTGGTTAGAAGCATTATGGCTGTCACGTGGTATTGGATGTGATGGGGGCTTTGTGGTTGGCTGGCAGGGAGGAAGTTGTGGCTAACATTGAGGATATTATGACTGGGATATGGGACATAGCGAGTGTCATGAGGATGTTGTGGCTTGCAGGTGTCATTATGGCTGGCACGGGGACTTGTGTCTGTCATGTCTTGGTTAGCAAAGGGGAAAGTGAGTTCATTGTGGCTTTAATAAAGGCATAGTGGCTTGCAAAGGAGCATTGACATTTGGTGGTTTCCATTTTGGCCTTCGGGCTGGCATAAGGGGCATTGACAGCATTATTGCATGGATAAAGTACATTGTGGTCGCATGATTGTTGATTTTCTGGTGGCTTTGTGGCTGTCATGGAGGGCATTTGACTGTCATAGTGGCATTGTGTCCCTTATAAATGACATTGTGGGTTTCATGAGGGCATAGTCACTCTTATAGGAGCATTATTGCCAGCATTGGGCATTGTAAATGCCTTGGTGTCATTGAGCGCAATGTCATTGTCATTGGTGCATTGTGCCTTACATGGGAGCTTTGTGGCTGTCATGTGGTTAATTGTAGTTTGCATATAGATACTGAGGCCATTGTGTGTTGAATAAAGGACATTTGGGTGGTCATTGTAGCTTGGATAAGGGGTATCACCGGCATTGCTGCTGGGATAAAGTACACTGTAACTGGCATGGGGACTTTGTGGCTGGCATAGTGGCCACTGACAGCGTGGTTGCTGCCATTAAGGCATTTTTGTGGAGATAACGTAGATTGCGTGTGTCATGGGATCAATGGGGGTGTCATGGGGTTTTAGTGACTTAGGAGACCATGTAAATGACATGGGGCATAATGTGGCTATTATAAGAACCTTGTGGCTGGCATGGCACATTGTAGATGGAATAAGGTGCATTGTGGGTGTTGTGAGTGCATTGTGGCTAACCTGAAAAGCATTGTGGCTTTTTTTAAGGTCTTGTAGCTGGCACGGCAGGCACTACGGTTGTCATGTGGGAATTTTGGTTGGCTTAGCAGGTATTGAAGGCATGGTGATTTGCATAGGGGGCATTGATGACTTTGTGGTTGTTATGTGGGGGAAATGTGGCTGGCACTGAGGACTTTGTGGCTGTCATTGCAGCCATTTAGATGTGGTGGGACAATGTAGCTGTCATAGGTGCATTTTGGCTGTCATTGGAAAATTGTGACTGTCATGGCTTTTTGATTTAGGGTTTGCGTGGACGATGTTTCTTTTTTTACTATGAGTGGCACAGTATAGTTGATGTGTCTAATTTTCTTTGCCTCTCTAGTGATTTGGCCACAAGTTGCAAGTCAGCATCTAGCTATTTTCGCTACTAGTGATATCACTTTGTGTCTTAACCTGGCGCATGTGAGGTCTTTGTTGAATGTGTGATATTCTTCATGATGACTGATAATAGCTATATTGTCTCCTCTCTAGGTCACATTTAGGCCCATGTCATATATGAGTTGTAAATGGTCCACTGAATAGATTGTAGAATGGTTTTCTGTTTTATACAGATGTGGAGGAGAGTGCTATTTCTTCTAGACATCTGATCTTTGATGTGATTGGTGACTAATTTTGGGGTTGTGATCAGACTTGATTATATCCTACTTATAGCTTCTAGTCAAGATGGGCTGGTTTGTGCATACTCTTGGATAGGAAGACTTGAGGATGGATCTCTAATTTGGCTCCTCAGAATGTATCACAGAAAGGGTTTAATTGGCCCTTAAAATATTTGGGGGTTTCATTAGAAACTAGGCACACTAAAATCTCTTTACTGTTTCCAATATATCTATAGCATATACCAGGAATGTATTATTACACCTCTTTCTTGATTTTTTTTTCTAGGTGTCTATTTGAAAGTGAAGAGAAGCAAGATATGGAATCCTCCAGACAGCGGCAATAGAGGAATCAAATGACTGGTAATTAATATTATTATTAATTACTGATAATTATCAGGCTAGTTTCGAGCTCTGGACTTTCAGAGGTGTGGTAATACCTTCCCGGTATATAAGGATATATGTCTAGTAGTACATATATTGGCTATAGATATTTAAGGGCATTGTAAATGCCTTTGTGTTCTACACATGGGTGCACTGCATTTACATTCCAACATACACATTCATCACCATCTCCACTTCCCCAATGGGAAATTTTTGGCTGGTATGGAGGGTATTGTGGCTGGCATAAGGAGAATTGAGGGCATAGGGTCTGTCCTCGCGGAATTGTAATTAGCATTGAAGACATTGTTGCTGTAATACGATGCATTCCGTGATTGTTGTTGTCAGAGGACATTGTGGCTTTTATGGTAACATCGTGACTGGGAATTAGGGATAGTGTGGCTGTCATGAGGACATTGTGACTTTTTTGGAGGCATTGTGATATTTGTGTTGGGATTGTGACTGGTAAAGTGAACAATGAGGGCATTGTGACTTAGTTGGAGATGTGGTATTAAAATGGGCATTGTGTTTCGGAATGTGGTAGTTGTCATGAGAGCATTTTGTATGTCTTGAAGCATTATGAAGAGGCAATAAGTGAATTGTGGTTGCCATGGTTGTATTCCGAATGGCTAAGAGGGCATGGAGAGTAATGTGGCTGTCATTGAGGGACTTGTGGCTGTAATAGAGATATTGTGGTTGGGATAAGGGACATTGTGGATGTCATGTGGCATAGTGGCTCTCATGAGTGCATTGTTACATGAATGGGAGCCATTTTGGCTGGTATTTGGCTATTTGGATAAGGCATATAGCCGGTGTCATGTGGACATTGTAACTGTCCTCGCGGAATTGTAATTAGCATTGAAGGCATTGTTGCTGTCATTAGATGGCATTGTGACTTAGTTGGAGATGTGGTATTAAAATGGGCATTGTGTTTGGGAAAGTGGTAGTTGTCATGAAATCATTTTGTTTGTCTTGGGGCATTATGGTTCTCTTAAGAGGCAATAAGTGAATTGTGGTTGTCATGGTTGTATTCCGAATGGCTAAGGGGGCATTAAGGATAATGTGGCTGGCATTGTGGGACGGCTAAGGGGGCATTAAGGATAATGTGGCTGGCATTGTGGGACTTGTGGCTGTAATAGAGCTATTGTAGCTGGGATAAGGGACATTGTGGATGTCATGGGGGCATAGTGGCTCTTATGAGTGCATTGTTGCTTGAATGGGAGCCATTGTTGCTGGTATTTGGCTATTTGGATAAGATATATAGTGGGTGTTCTGTGGGCATTGCTTCTTGCATTGGGGGCATTGTGCGTAGAATGGGGGCAATCTAGTTGGAATAGGGCTATTAATGGCATTGTGAAAGGCATGGAGGGCATTGTGCCATTTCTTCATTTTCGTTGGCAAAAGGGGAATTGAGAACATTGTGGCTGTAATGGAGATATTGTGCCTGGGCTCAGGGACAGTGTGGGAGACATGTGGGCATAATGGCTCCAGAGGAACACTGTGGCTGGCACGTGGGCATTGCTGCCATAGGAGGAATTTTGGTTGACATAGGGACTTTGTAGTTGTCATGGGAGCATTGAGGTATGCAAAAAAGGCATTCAGGCCCTTGTGGCTGATATGGAGTGCAATGTGGTGTTTGTGGTGGCATTGATGCTGGCATAGATAGAATTGAGGGATTTCTGGTTGTTCGATAAATTTGTAATTGGCACTTAGGGCATTGTGGCTCGCATATGAGTAATTTGGGGATAGTGGCTGTCATGGGGGGGGGCATTGTGGATTTTAGGTAAGCATTGTGTCTGGTAAAGTGGACAATGAGGACATAGTGGTTGTCATGGGGCATTTTAGTTGTCCTGGTTCTATTGATGTTGGCTTAGGGAGCATTGAGGACAATATGGCTGGCATTGAGAGCATTAGATTATCATGGAGCATTGTGGCTGGGATAAGGGACATTGTGGACCTTGCAGATGTCATGGCTGCATTTTGACTGGGAAATGGGACATTGTTGATTTTATGGGGGCAATTTAGCTGGCATTTAGAGCACAGTGGCTGGCATGGAGGACAATTTACGATCATGGGGGCATTGGGGCTGGCATAAGAGGCATTGGCAGCACTGTGTCTGCGCTAAAGTACATTGTGGCTCGCATAGTGGCATTGTGGCTCCTGGCATAATGACTGTCATGGGGAATTGTAGTTGTCATAGGGCTATTGAAGCCATTGTGGCTGTCATGGTTGTATTGCAGTTTACTTAGGCGGCATTGAGAGCAATGTGGTTTGGATAAGGGGCATTGTGAAAGGAATAAGGGACACTGGACTTTGTATCTGTCATGGGGACATTTTAGCTGCCATTTGGGATATTGGTTAGAAGCATTATGGCTGTCACGTGGTATTGGATGTGATGGGGGCTTTGTGGTTGGCTGGCAGGGAGGAAGTTGTGGCTAACATTGAGGATATTATGACTGGGATATGGGACATAGCGAGGGTCATGAGGATGTTGTGGCTTGCAGGTGTCATTATGGCTGGCACGGGGACTTGTGTCTGTCATGTCTTGGTTAGCAAAGGGGAAAGTGAGTTCATTGTGGCTTTAATAAAGGCATAGTGGCTTGCAAAGGAGCATTGACATTTGGTGGTTTCCATTTTGGCCTTCGGGCTGGCATAAGGGGCATTGACAGCATTATTGCATGGATAAAGTACATTGTGGTCGCATGATTGTTGATTTTCTGGTGGCTTTGTGGCTGTCATGGAGGGCATTTGACTGTCATAGTGGCATTGTGTCCCTTATAAATGACATTGTGGGTTTCATGAGGGCATAGTCACTCTTATAGGAGCATTATTGCCAGCATTGGGCATTGTAAATGCCTTGGTGTCATTGAGCGCAATGTCATTGTCATTGGCGCATTGTGCCTTACATGGGAGCTTTGTGGCTGTCAGGTGGTTAATTGTAGTTTGCATATAGATACTGAGGCCATTGTGTGTTGAATAAAGGACATTTGGGTGGTCATTGTAGCTTGGATAAGGGGTATCACCGGCATTGCT
This sequence comes from Rhinoderma darwinii, assembly GCF_050947455.1. Classification (NCBI taxonomy): domain Eukaryota; kingdom Metazoa; phylum Chordata; class Amphibia; order Anura; family Rhinodermatidae; genus Rhinoderma; species Rhinoderma darwinii. The sequence goes on from NC_134689.1 coordinate 340,706,984, forward strand.
GCTGGGATAAAGTACACTGTAACTGGCATGGGGACTTTGTGGCTGGCATAGTGGCCACTGACAGCGTGGTTGCTGCCATTAAGGCATTTTTGTGGAGATAACGTAGATTGCGTGTGTAATGGGATCAATGGGGGTGTCATGGGGTTTTAGTGACTTAGGAGACCATGTAAATGACATGGGGCATAATGTGGCTATTATAAGAACCTTGTGGCTGGCATGGCGCATTGTAGATGGAATAAGGTGCATTGTGGGTGTTGTGAGTGCATTGTGGCTAACCTGAAAAGCATTGTGGCTTTTTTTAAGGTCTTGTAGCTGGCACGGCAGGCACTACGGTTGTCATGTGGGAATTTTGGTTGGCTTAGCAGGTATTGAAGACATGGTGATTTGCATAGGGGGCATTGATGACTGAGTGGTTGTTATGTGGGGGAAATGTGGCTGGCACTGAGGACTTTGTGGCTGTCATTGCAGCCATTTACATGTGGTGGGACAATGTAGCTGTCATAGGTGCATTTTGGCTGTCATTGGAAAATTGTGACTGTCGTGGCTTTTTGATTTAGGGTTTGCGTGGACGATGTTTTTTTTTTTACTATGAGTGGCACAGTATAGTTGATGTGTCTAATTTTCTTTGCCTCTCTAGTGATTTGGCCACAAGTTGCAAGTCAGCATCTAGCTATTTTCGCTACTAGTGATATCACTTTGTGTCTTAACCTGGCGCATGTGAGGTCTTTGTTGAATGTGTGATATTCTTCATGATGACTGATAATAGCTATATTGTGTCCTCTCTAGGTCACATTTAGGCCCATGTCATATATGAGTTGTAAATGGTCCACTGAATAGATTGTAGAATGGTTTGCAATGTGGCATTTGTGGTGGCATTGATGCTGGCATAGATAGAATTGAGGGATTTCTGGTTGTTCGATAAATTTGTAATTGGCACTTAGGGCATTGTGGCTCGCATATGAGTAATTTGGGGATAGTGGCTGTCATGGGGAGGGGGCATTGTGGATTTTAGGTAAGCATTGTGTCTGGTAAAGTGGACAATGAGGACATAGTGGTTGTCATGGGGCATTTTAGTTGTCCTGGTTCTATTGATGTTGGCTTAGGGAGCATTGAGGACAATATGGCTGGCATTGAGAGCATTAGATTATCATGGAGCATAGTGGCTGGGATAAGGGACATTGTGGACCTTGCAGATGTCATGGCTGCATTTTGACTGGGAAATGGGACATTGTGTATTTCATGGGGGCAATTTAGCTGGCATTTAGAGCACAGTGGCTGGCATGGAGGACAATTTACGATCATGGGGGCATTGGGGCTGGCATAAGAGGCATTGGCAGCACTGTGTCTGCGCTAAAGTACATTGTGGCTCGCATAGTGGCATTGTGGCTCCTGGCATAATGACTGTCATGGGGCATTGTAGTTGTCATAGGGCTATTAAAGCCATTGTGGCTGTCATGGTTGTATTGCAGTTAACTTAGCGGCATTGAGAGCAATGTGGTTTGGATAAGGGGCATTGTGAAAGGAATAAGGGACACTGGACTTTGTATCTGTCATGGGGACATTTTAGCTGCCATATGGGGTATTGGTTATCAATATATAGACTCCAAACAGAATTATAATAGCGGCTGGAGACTGTTTAAACCACCACTGTCCCCCCATATCATCTAGGCGGCTCCATATACTAATCAATATGACACAGAGAACCAATTCAAGAGCCTTTGACGCCAAAATATCAAAAATTATTTATTTTATTAAACAGACACCAAAAAATTAAAATAAACAAATAGATATGACTCTAGTATAACTGGCGGAGACCGCACCCACAGATTGTTACCGACTATAGCCAATGGGCAAGTACATACATATTTTTGTACCAATTAACTTCAAGAGTAAGTAATCAAGAGCAGTGCATTTACATAGAGTTAGCTGGTCAGGTTCAAAAAGGACTTACCCATAATGGCAACAAAAAGTGGAGGAAGTGTCTGCTCCGCCGTATACGCCCCGACGCGCGTTTGACCACGTATGCTTCCTCAAGGGGATATATGATAATGTGTGTCCCACCGCTACCCTTTTGTAGTGTATGACTGTCCGATTACAACGATGCACAGCGGCGCATCACCGCTGAGACAGCCGGAAGCGAGGCATGCCCCATATCCGACCCCAGGCACGGCAGCACACATCCGGAATCCCGACGCGTGACGGGAATTCCGGGCATGCGCAGTGCGCCCACGGAGAAGGAGGGGGAGTGCCCCGCATGCAGCCATCGCAGCGGACATGCGCACAACACCGCGAAATCAGGACAAATGGAACCTGCATCAGTGTGTATCTATTGGCCGATCTCCCTATTCTTTTACTTATGACATATATCAACAGTATGTGTACTACGATGAATGTTGCCTTTATCGTACCAAATGATTTGTACATCTATTCGAGGAAAAAATAATAATAAGGACTAATAAATAACAAAGAATTTTTCTATATAGACAGATGGAGAAATGACGTGAATAATAATAAATAATAAAGAATCAAAAAATAATTTTATAAAAAGTGAGAAAACAGGAATGATAATTAACTCTAAAATTTAATGCGTATGTCGAAAGCTGAGCGGAAAAGCGCAACTACCGCATACATAATAACCAAGTATGGAACAGGTTAGTCTAATTTTATGACAGCATATATAATCGGGATAACCATAGCTTCAAAGGTGAAAGAGGGGGTGAACAAGGGTAATCGTAAAAAAAGGGGATTACAGTTCTAAAGGGTACAAAAAGACCAAAGTGCATGTGGTGCAACCATAGTGTGTGATCAAAAGCAATTTACTAAGACCGCATAAGGATATATGGAAAACATGAATGCAAGACCCTAATATAAACCCCAGAGGGAAAACAAAATATATACAAAAGTGTTATATATAAAGATAAATATTAGTACCAAAATTATACATATTAATAACCCCAATCGATAATGAAAAGAAGAAAATCTTTAAATAAGAATCTCTTTCTTCCCCCATCGATACATAAGTGAATTTATTAGTAAAATGACATATAAAGAAAGATTCCATATAAAAATACATCACGCTCAGCATGTATCAAAATATCTATATATAAAAAATATACATATATATAATATAATAATAAATACAAAATACAATTATTAAGATGAATAGATCATTGTGTATAAAAACAACGCATAACCCAAGATGAAAATCTTAAAGTGAATGTACCCACATAAGAGGTAGAAATAAATAGATAAATATAGTGAATACAAAAATATAAATGGATATTGGTCCATGGTTATATAGATGTGAGTATCAAAGTAGATCTTAATCACACCCTATTATCATATGGGACCAACTCCAAAGGGCCTCCATCTATAACGATGCTGCAAAACAGAACATATACAACAGAATAGATATTCAACTATAAAAAGCCACATATACAGATATAAATATAATAGCCATATCTTCAGGAAAAATACCACTTTGCATAAAACTATCGCAGGGGCAATTGTAGATCCCCTACATCAAAGCAATGATAAAGATGCAGTTTCTGGGTATATTGTCCCGCGATGGTTCATAGGGTTCAGGCCGATTCCAAAAAACACACAATAGAGGGTACTTGGTCTATCGCTCACCATATCTAGTAGAGAATAAAACATATAGAACAACACAAAATTAAAATGCAGATATAAAAAACACATGGACGGTAGAGATTGTGAGATAAGCTTATAAAAATGGAACAAAGCTAAGATTCTCATTCAATCCCCGTGGTGTTATGGATCCCAACATAACAATCCATTTGCATTCCCTTTGCGCCAGAACCTTCTTCGCATTACCCCCCCTGATGCCACAGTGTATCCTGTCAATACCCTTCACCCAAAAAGTTTTCGGATTACAGCCATGGTGAAGTTTGAAATGTCGGGGTATAGTTTTTAATTGTGTCAGATCCTCAACTTCACTGGCACCCAAAATATCCCGTACGTGTTCTCGAGTGCGGATTCTCAGCTCCCGGGAGGTCAGTCCAACATATATTTTAGAGCACCCACGCATAGCATAATATATGACGTGTGAGGTGCTACACGAGATATATTCACGAATCTCGAAGTGACGCAATCCATCTGCCGAGGAAAAATTGGTTGCACGGCAGATATTAGCACAGGCTCTGCATTTACCACAGGGGTAGCATCCCCTTCTAGGTCCACGAGAGCCGAAAGGAGCCATCTGATGTGGAATGTAGTGGCTTTTCACCAGAAGTTCCCTCAGGTTTCTAGATCTTCTAGCTGTCATCAGAGGTCTATCAGACAGATTCTGAGCCAGCTGTGGTTCAGACAAAAGGATGGGCCAGTGTTTCTCCAAGATGCCTCACATCAGATTCCACTGCCCATTATAGGTCGATATGAAGCGTACCCTGGATTCTTTGTCCTGATGTTGTTTGGGTTTAAGGAGGTCCTGGCGTGGCGTTGTTTTGGCTCTCCCATAACCTGATTTTATGGCTCTATTGCTATATCCTCGCTCCAGAAATCTATTCCTCAAATCTGCAGATTGTTGTTCAAATAGTGCATCAGAGGAGCAGATCCGCCTCATCCTGAGAAACTGACCAACCGGGATGGCTTTAATCGTGGATGGAGTGTGGGCCGATGAGGCATGCAGCAACGAATTAACCGATGTGGACTTACGAAACACATCTGTATGTAAGTATCCCACACCATCAGAAAAAATTCGTATATCCAAAAATTCCACTTGTTGACGATGATATTTATATGTTAACTTGATGTTAAATAAGTTTCGGTTAAGCTGCTGCATGAACCCCATCAGGTCAGACTCCGATCCCTGCCATATGAAGAAAATATCGTCAATATATCTCAGCCATATCTGCACCTGGTAGGCAGCGTGGCCGCCGTCCCCAAGGAAAACCTGCCTCTCCCATAATCCCAGAAACAGGTTCGCATAGGACGGCGCGCACGCTGCCCTCATAGCGGTACCCTGCTTCTGCAAATAGAAGCAGTCCTTGAATACAAAAAGATTGTGGCTCAAAATAAATTGAAGCAGTTCAAGAATAAATTCGCATAAGTGGCCATTCCGGTTGCTGGTCCCCAGGAAAAAGCGGACCGCTTCCAACCCATCCTGATGCCTAATGCTCGTATAGAGCGATTCTATGTCTGCAGTCACCAGGTACATGTCTGCTTCCACTTGAATTCCATTTACCCTCCCAAGCACGTCCGTCGTGTCCCTGATAAAGGATGGCAAATCATATACCAAGGGTTTCAAATAGTAATCAATGAATTTGCATACTGGATCACATAGTCCATCTATCCCGGACACGATCGGACGCCCCGGGGGGTCAATGGGATCCTTGTGAATCTTTGGCAGAGGGTATAGAGTCTGCATTCTTGGGTCATCAATAATTAGCCCATCACGCATTTTTTTAGGGATAATACCATCCTCAAAGGCCATATCTACAATTCTCCTTAATTGCTGAGAGAAGAGATTAATTGGATTAGTAGATAACTTCTCATAACTTCCCTCTCGTATTTAACCGTTGGCTAGACCACAACATTTCCCCCCTTGTCCGCAGCCTTAAAGACCACATCATCCAAGGCCTGAAGTTCTCTCAATGCCTTTCTTTGGGTATGGGTTAGGTTATCATTGGCATTCTTAGTTGATAACTTTTTAAAATCCTCAATAACCATCTTGGTGAAAATTTCAACCTGTGGGCATAGGGACAAGGGGGGAAACCTGGTGGACTTAGGCACAACAGCAGATGGAAACGTACCTTGTGTTTCTGAGGTTTGCTCCAATAGAAGATCTTCCAAAGCTCGTAAAGCATCCCTCTCAGCTTGGCTATTAAATTCCTCAGACCCCCTATTATGTAATTTTTTAAGGACTACCTTTCTAGAAAACAAATGCAAATCCTTTAAAGCTGTAAAAAAAATTAAAAGAATTTGAGGGTGAAAAGGTTAAACCCTTCCCTAACACATCACACTGGGCATCAGAGAGGGTGTGCGACAAAAGGTTTATTACCTCCAAGTTGTTTCTGGATTTTTTGTCACGTTGGTAGTTAAATGTATTCTTCCGTTTGGCTTGGCGATCGAACTGCCATCGTGGTCCTTGTGCGCTTTGGATATTTTCAGGATCTCCCAGGTTTCTAGTTACTCTCATTCTAGGGGGTTCCTCAGTGGAGGTACGGGAAGAGGTAGATGATGATCTTGAGTGGGAGACAAAGCTCCCATTTCTAGGTCTCCCTCTCTCTCTATGCCACTTATAGACCCTGTGTTGCTGGTAGTCTTGGACATCCCGCTGAAATTTGCCGGCCTTGACCGTGCAAATCTCTTTCTCCCATTTTATATAATCCTTATCAAGGTCCTCCGATATTTTATTAAGTGCAACGCTAGATAGTTCAGATCTAAGTATAGTCTGAATCCCCTCTATTTCTTTTTCAATTTGGGACAAGTTATTTTGATTTGAAAGAACCAGTAGTTCCATGAACCCCCTGGAAGATTTGTCAGAGAGCTCCTCCCACTGTTTTTTGAAATTAGCATCATCCATTTCAAACGAGGGAAATACCTGTACTCGTAACCCACGGGAATAAGATTTTTAGATAGATATTTCTCAAGAAATGCCTTGTTCCACCAAATTTTTGTTCTTTGGTGTAATAATATCCTTAGCTTTTTATTATTCTCTCTACAATCGCTACCATTCCCATCTTAATAAAACTAGAGTCATCTTTAAAAATTTCCTCTAATTGTACGAGCCATGATTGCTCACGGACTCTAAAGTCCATTTGATGTTGAGAGTCAGACGCTGTGAAAAACACAGAATAAATTAGAATCAATATATAGACTCCAAACAGAATTATAATAGCGGCTGGAGACTGTTTAAACCACCACTGTCCCCCCCATATCATCTAGGCGGCTCCATATACTAATCAATATGACACAGAGAACCAATTCAAGAGCCTTTGACGCCAAAATATCAAAAATTATTTATTTTATTAAACAGACACCATAAAATTAAAATAAACAAACAGATATGACTCTAGTATAACTGGCGGAGACCGCACCCACAGATTGTTACCGACTATAGCCAATGGGCAAGTACATACATATTTTTGTACCAATTAACTTCAAGAGTAAGTAATCAAGAACAGTGCATTTACATAGAGTTAGCTGGTCAGGTTCAAAAAGGACTTACCCATAATGGCAACAAAAAGTGGAGGAAGTGTCTGCTCCGCCGTATACGCCCCGACGCGCGTTTCGCCACGTATGCTTCCTCAAGGGGATATATGATAATGTGTGTCCCACCGCTACCCTTTTGTAGTGTATGACTGTCCGATTACAACGATGCACAGCGGCGCATCACCGCTGAGACAGCCGGAAGCGAGGCATGCCCCATATACGACCCCAGGCACGGCAGCACACATCCGGAACCCCGACGCGTGACGGGAATTCCGGGCATGCGCAGTGCGCCCACGGAGAAGGAGGGGGAGTGCCCCGCATGCAGCCATCGCAGCAGACATGCGCACAACACCGCAAAATCAGGACAAATGGAACCTGCATCAGTGTGTATCTATTGGCCGATCTCCCTAGTCTTTTACTTATGACATACATCAACAGTATGTGTACTACGATGAATGTTGCCTTTATCGTGCCAAATGATTTATACATCTATTCGAGGAAAAAATAATAATAAGGACTAATAAATAACAAATAATTTTTCTATATAGACAGATGGAGAAATGACGTGAATAATAATAAATAATAAAGAATCAAAAAACTATTTTATAAAAAGTGAGAAAACAGGAATGATAATTAACTCTAAAATTTAATGCGTATGTCGAAAGCTGAGCGGAAAAGCGCAACTACCGCATACATAATAACCAAGTATGGAACAGGTTAGTCTAATTTTATGACAGCATATATAATCGGGATAACCATAGCTTCAAAGGTGAAAGAGGGGGTGAACAAGGGTAATCGTAAAAAAAGGGGATTACAGTTCTAAAAGGTACAAAAAGACCAAAGTGCATGTGGTGCAACCATAGTGTGTGATCAAAAGCAATTTACTAAGACCGCATAAGGATATACGGAAAACATGAATGCAAGACCTTAATATAAACCCCAGAGGGAAAACAAAATATATACAAAAGTGTTATATATAAAGATAAATATTAGTACCAAAATTATACATATTAATAACCCCAATCGATAATGAAAAGAAGAAAGGGCATTGTGAAAGGAATAAGGGACACTGGACTTTGTATCTGTCATGGGGACATTTTAGCTGCCATATGGGATATTGGTTAGAAGCATTATGGCTGTCACGTGGTATTGGATGTAATGGGGGCTTTGTGGTTGGTTGGCTGGCAGGGAGGAAGTTGTGGCTAACATTGAGGATATTATGACTGGGATATGGGACATAGCGAGTGTCATGAGGATGTTGTGGCTTGCAGGTGTCATTATGGCTGGCACGGGGACTTGTGTCTGTCATGTCTTGGTTAGCAAAGGGGAAAGTGAGTTCATTGTGGCTTTAATAAAGGCATAGTGGCTTGCAAAGGAGCATTGACATTTGGTGGTTTCCATTTTGGCCTTCGGGCTGGCATAAGGGGCATTGACAGCATTGTTGCATGGATAAAGTGCATTGTGGTCGCATGATTGTTGATTTTCTGGTGGCTTTGTGGCTGTCATGGAGGGCATTTGACTGTCATAGTGGCATTGTGTCCCTTATAAATGACATTGTGGGTTTCATGAGGGCATAGTCACTCTTATAGGAGCATTATTGCCAGCATTGGGCATTGTAAATGCCTTGGTGTCATTGAGCGCAATGTCATTGTCATTGGCGCATTGTGCCTTACATGGGAGCTTTGTGGCTGTCATGTGGTTAATTGTAGTTTGCATATAGATACTGAGGCCATTGTGTGTTGAATAAAGGACATTTGGGTGGTCATTGTAGCTTGGATAAGTGGTATCACCGGCATTGCTGCTGGGATAAAGTACACTGTAGCTGGCATGGGGACTTTGTGGCTGGCATAGTGGCTATTGACAGCGTGGTTGCTGCCATTAAGGCATTTTTGTGGAGATAACGTAGATTGCGTGTGTCATGGGATCAATGGGGGTGTCATGGGGTTTTAGTGACTTAGGAGACCATGTAAATGACATGGGGCATAATGTGGCTATTATAAGAACCTTGTGGCTGGCATGGTGCATTGTAGATGGAATAAGGTGCATTGTGGGTGTTGTGAGTGCATTGTGGCTAACCTGAAAAGCATTGTGGCTTTTTTAAGGTCTTGTAGCTGGCACGGCAGGCACTACGGTTGTCATGTGGGAATTTTGGTTGGCTTAGCAGGTATTGAAGGCATGGTGATTTGCATAGGGGACATTGATGACTTTGTGGTTGTTATGTGGCGGAAATGTGGCTGGCACTGAGGACTTTGTGGCTGTCATTGGAGCCATTTAGATGTGGTGGAACAATGTAGCTGTCATAGGTGCATTTTGGCTGTCATTGGAAAATTGTGACTGTCGTGGCTTTTTGATTTAGGGTTTGCGTCAACGATGTTTCTTTTTTTACTATGAGTGGCACAGTATAGTTGATGTGTCTAATTTTCTTTGCCTCTCTAGTGATTTGGCCACAAGTTGCAAGTCAGCATCTAGCTATTTTCGCTACTAGTGATATCACTTTGTGTCTTAACCTGGCGCATGTGAGGTTTTTGTTAAATGTGTGATATTCTTCATGATGACTGATAATAGCTATATTGTGTCCTCTCTAGGTCACATTTAGGCCCATGTCATATATGAGTTGTAAATGGTCCACTGAATAGATTGCAGATGTGGAGGAGAGTGCTATTTCTTCTAGACATCTGATCTTTGATGTGATTGGTGACTAATTTTGGGGTTGTGATCAGAGTTGAGTATATCCTACTTATAGCTTCTAGTCAAGATGGGGTGGTTAGTGCATACTCTTGGATAGGAAGACTTGAGGTTGGATCTCTAATTTGGCTCCTCAGAATGTATCACAGAAAGGGTTTAATTGGCCCTTAAAATATTTGGGGGTTTCATTAGAAACTCGGCACACTAAAATCTCTTTACTGTTTCCAATACATCTATAGCATATACCAGGAATGTATTATCACACCTCTTTCTTGATTTTTTTTTTCTAGGTGTCTATTTGAAAGTGAAGAGAAGCAAGATATGGAATCCTCCAGACAGCGGCAATAGAGGAATCAAATGACTGGTAATTAATATTATTAATAATTACTGATAATTATCAGGCTAGTTTCTAGCTCTGGACTTTCAGAGGTGTGGTAATACCTTCCCGGTATATAAGGATATATGTCTAGTAGTACATATATTGGCTATAGATATTTAAGGGCATTGTAAATGCCTTTGTGTTCTACACATGGGTGCACTGCATTTACATTCCAACATACACATTCATCACCATCTCCACTTCCCCAATGGGACATTTTTGGCTGGTATGGAGGGTATTGTGGCTGGCATAGGGAGAATTGAGGGCATAGGGTCTGTCCTCGCGGAATTGTAATTAGCATTGAAGACATTGTTGCTGTAATACGATGCATTCCGTGATTGTTGTTGTCAGAGGACATTGTGGCTTTTATGGTAACATCGTGACTGGGAATTAGGGATAGTGTGGCTGTCATGAGGACATTGTGACTTTTTTGGAGGCATTGTGATATTTGTGTTGGGATTGTGATTGGTAAAGTGAACAATGAGGGCATTGTGACTTAGTTGGAGATGTGGTATTAAAATGGGCATTGTGTTTGGGAATGTGGTAGTTGTCATGATAGCATTTTGTATGTCTTGGAGCATTATGAAGAGGCAATAAGTGAATTGTGGTTGCCATGGTTGTATTCCGAATGGCTAAGAGGGCATGGAGAGTAATGTGGCTGTCATTGAGGGACTTGTGGCTGTAATAGAGATATTGTGGCTGGGATAAGGGACATTGTGGATGTCATGTGGCATAGTGGCTCTCATGAGTGCATTGTTGCATGAATGGGAGCCATTGTGGCTGGTATTTGGCTATTTGGAAAAGACATATAGCCGGTGTCATGTGGACATTGTAACTGTCCTCGCGGAATTGTAATTAGCATTGAAGGCATTGTTGCTGTCATTAGATGGCATTGTGACTTAGTTGGAGATGTGGTATTAAAATGGGCATTATGTTTGGGAAAGTGGTAGTTGTCATAAAATCATTTTGTTTGTCTTGGGGCATTATGGTTCTCTTAAGAGGCAATAAGTGAATTGTGGTTGTCATGGTTGTATTCCGAATGGCTAAGGGGGCATTAAGGATAATGTGGCTGGCATTGTGGGACGGCTAAGGGGGCATTAAGGATAATGTGGCTGGCATTGTGGGACTTGTGGCTGTAATAGAGCTATTGTAGCTGGGATAAGGGACATTGTGGATGTCATGGGGGCATAGTGGCTCTTATGAGTGCATTGTTGCTTGAATGGGAGCCATTGTTGCTGGTATTTGGCAATTTGGATAAGATATATAGTGGGTGTTCTTTGGGCATTGCTTCTTGCATTAGGGGCATTGTGCGTAGAATGGGGGCAATGTAGTTGGAATAGGGCTATGAATGGCATTGTGAAAGGCATGGAGGGCATTGTGCCATTTCTTCATTTTCGTTGGCAAAAGGGGAATTGAGAACATTGTGGCTGTAATTGAGATATTGTGGCTGGGCTCAGGGACAGTGTGGCAGACATGTGGGCATAATGGCTCCAGAGGAACACTGTGGCTGGCACGTGGGCATTGCTGCCATAGGAGGAATTGTGGTTGACATAGGGACTTTGTAGTTGTCATGGGAACATTGAGGTATGCAAAAAAGTCATGCAGGCCATTGTGGCTGATATGGAGTGCAATGTGGTGTTTGTGGTGGCATTGATGCTGGCATAGATAGAATTGAGGGCTTTCTGGTTGTTCGATAAATTTTTAATTGGCACATAGGGCATTGTGGCTCGCATATGAGTAATTTGGGGATAGTGGCTGTCATGGGGGGGCATTGCGGATTTTAGGTAAGCATTGTGTCTGGTAAAGTGGACAATGAGGACATAGTGGTTGTCATGGGGCATTTTAGTTGTCCTTGTTCTATTGATGTTGGCTTAGGGAGCATTGAGGACAATATGGCTGGCATTGAGAGCATTAGATTATCATGGAGCATAGTGGCTGGGATAAGGGACATTGTGGACCTTGCAGATGTCATGGCTGCATTTTGACTGGGAAATGGGACATTGTTGATTTCATGCGGGAAATTTAGCTGGCATTTAGAGCACTGTGGCTGGCATGGAGGACAATTTACGATCATGGGGGCATTGGGGCTGGCATAAGAGGCATTGGCAGCACTGTGTCTGCGCTAAAGTACATTGTGGCTCGCATAGTGGCATTGTGGCTCCTGGCATAATGACTGTCATGGGGCATTGTAGTTGTCATAGGGCTATTGAAGCCATTGTGGCTGTCATGGTTGTATTGCAGTCAACTTAGGCGGCGTTGAGAACAATGTGGTTTGGATAAGGGGCATTGTGAAAGGAATAAGGGACACTGGACTTTGTATCTGTCATGGGGACATTTTAGCTGCCATAGGGGATATTGGTTAGAAGCATTATGGCTGTCACGTGGTATTGGATGTAATGGGGGCTTTGGGGTTGGTTGGCATTGTGGCTGGCAGTGAGGAAGTTGTGGCTAACATTGAGGATATTATGACTGGGATATGGGACATAGCGAGTGTCATGAGGATATTGTGGCTTGCAGGTGTCATTATGGCTGGCACGGGGACTTGTGTCTGTCATGTCTTGGTTAGCAAAGGGGAAAGTGAGTTCATTGTGGCTTTAATAAAGGCATAGTGGCTTGCAAAGGAGCATTGACATTTGGTGGTTTCCATTTTGGCCTTCGGGCTGGCATAAGGGGCATTGACAGCATTGTTGCATGGATAAAGTGCATTGTGGTCGCATGATTGTTGATTTTCTGGTGGCTTTGTGGCTGTCATGGAGGGCATTTGACTGTCATAGTGGCATTGTGTCCCTTATAAATGACATTGTGGGTTTCATGAGGGCATAGTCACTCTTATAGGAGCATTATTGCCAGCATTGGGCATTGTAAATGCCTTGGTGTCATTGAGCGCAATGTCATTGGCGCATTGTGCCTTACATGGGAGCTTTGTGGCTGTCATGTGGTTAATTGTAGTTTGCATATAGATACTGAGGCCATTGTGTGTTGAATAAAGGACATTTGGGTGGTCATTGTAGCTTGGATAAGTGGTATCACCGGCATTGCTGCTGGGATAAAGTACACTGTAGCTGGCATGGGGACTTTGTGGCTAGCATAGTGGCTATTGACAGCGTGGTTGCTGCCATTAAGGCATTTTTGTGGAGATAACGTAGATTGCGTGTGTCATGGGATCAATGGGGGTGTCATGGGGTTTTAGTGACTTAGGAGACCATGTAAATGACATGGGGCATAATGTGGCTATTATAAGAACCTTGTGGCTGGCATGGTGCATTGTAGATGGAATAAGGTGCATTGTGGGTGTTGTGAGTGCATTGTGGCTAACCTGAAAAGCATTGTGGCTTTTTTAAGGTCTTGTAGCTGGCACGGCAGGCACTACGGTTGTCATGTGGGAATTTTGGTTGGCTTAGCAGGTATTGAAGGCATGGTGATTTGCATAGGGGGCATTGATGACTTTGTGGTTGTTATGTGGCGGAAATGTGGCTGGCACTGAGGACTTTGTGGCTGTCATTGGAGCCATTTAGATGTGGTGGAACAATGTAGCTGTCATAGGTGCATTTTGGCTGTCATTGGAAAATTGTGACTGTCGTGGCTTTTTGATTTAGGGTTTGCGTGGACGATGTTTCTTTTTTTACTATGAGTGGCACAGTATAGTTGATGTGTCTAATTTTCTTTGCCTCTCTAGTGATTTGGCCACAAGTTGCAAGTCAGCATCTAGCTATTTTCGCTACTAGTGATATCACTTTGTGTCTTAACCTGGCGCATGTGAGGTCTTTGTTGAATGTGTGATATTCTTCATGATGACTGATAATAGCTATATTGTGTCCTCTCTAGGTCACATTTAGGCCCATGTCATATATGAGTTGTAAATGGTCCACTGAATAGATTGTAGAATGGTTTTCTGTTTTATACAGATGTGGAGGAGAGTGCTATTTCTTCTAGACATCTGATCTTTGATGTGATTGGTGACTAATTTTGGGGTTGTGATCAGAGTTGAGTATATCCTACTTATAGCTTCTAGTCAAGATGGGGTGGTTTGTGCATACTCTTGGATAGGAAGACTTGAGGTTGGATCTCTAATTTGGCTCCTCAGAATGTATCACAGAAAGGGTTTAATTGTCCCTTAAAATATTTGGGGGTTTCATTAGAAACTCGGCACACTAAAATCTCTTTACTGTTTCCAATACATCTATAGCATATACCAGGAATGTATTATCACACCTCTTTCTTGATTTTTTTTTTCTAGGTGTCTATTTGAAAGTGAAGAGAAGCAAGATATGGAATCCTCAAGACAGCGGCAATAGAGGAATCAAATGACTGGTAATTAATATTATTATTAATTACTGATAATTATCAGGCTAGTTTCTAGCTCTGGACTTTCAGAGGTGTGGTAATACCTTCCCGGTATATAAGGATATATGTCTAGTAGTACATATATTGGCTATAGATATTTAAGGGCATTGTAAATGCCTTTGTGTTCTACACATGGGTGCACTGCATTTACATTCCAACATACACATTCATCACCATCTCCACTTCCCCAATGGGAAATTTTTGGCTGGTATGGAGGGTATTGTGGCTGGCATAGGGAGAATTGAGGGCATAGGGTCTGTCCTCGCGGAATTGTAATTAGCATTGAAGACATTGTTGCTGTAATACGATGCATTCCGTGATTGTTGTTGTCAGAGGACATTGTGGCTTTTATGGTAACATCGTGACTGGGAATTAGGGATAGTGTGGCTGTCATGAGGACATTGTGACTTTTTTGGAGGCATTGTGATATTTGTGTTGGGATTGTGACTGGTGAAGTGAACAATGAGGGCATTGTGACTTAGTTGGAGATGTGGTATTAAAATGGGCATTGTGTTTGGGAATGTGGTAGTTGTCATGAGAGCATTTTGTATGTCTTGGAGCATTATGAAGAGGCAATAAGTGAATTGTGGTTGCCATGGTTGTATTCCGAATGGCTAAGAGGGCATGGAGAGTAATGTGGCTGGGATAAGGGACATTGTGGATGTCATGTGGCATAGTGGCTCTCATGAGTGCATTGTTATATGAATGGGAGCCATTTTGGCTAGTATTTGGCTATTTGGATAAGACATATAGCCGGTGTCATGTGGACATTGTAACTGTCCTCACGGAATTGTAATTAGCATTGAAGGCATTGTTGCTGTCATTAGATGGCATTGTGACTTAGTTGGAGATGTGGTATTAAAATGGGCGTGTTGTGTTTGGGAAAGTGGTAGTTGTCATGAAATCATTTTGTTTGTCTTGGGGCATTATGGTTCTCTTAAGAGGCAATAAGTGAATTATGGTTGTATTCCGAATGGCTAAGGGGGCATTAAGGATAATGTGGCTGGCATTGTGGGACGGCTAAGGGGGCATTAAGGATAATGTGGCTGGCATTGTGGGACTTGTGGCTGTAATAGGGCTATTATAGCTGGGATAAGGGACATTGTGGGTGTTGTGTGGGCATTGCTTCTTGCATAAGTGCCATTGTGCGTAGAATGGGGGCAATCTAGTTGAAATAGGGCTATTAATGGCATTGTGAAAGGCATGGAGGGCATTGTGCCATTTATTCATTTTCGTTGGCAAAAGGGGAATTGAGAACATTGTGGCTGTAATGGAGATATTGTGGCTGGGCTCAGGGACAGTGTGGCAGACATGTGGGCATAATGGCTCCAAAGGAACACTGTGGCTGGCACGTGGGCATTGCTGCCATAGGAGGAATTGTGGTTGACATAGGGATTTTGTAGTTGTCATGGGAGCATTGAGGTATGCAAAAAAGGCATTCAGGCTATTGTGGCTGATATGGAGTGCAATGTGGCGTTTGTGGTGGCATTGATGCTTTCATAGATAGAATTGAGGGATTTCTGGTTGTTCGATAAATTTGTAATTGCCACTTAGGACATTGTGGCTCGCAGATGAGTAATTTGGGGATAGTGGCTGTCATGGGGGGGGGGGGCATTGTGGATTTTAGGTAAGCATTGTGTCTGGTAAAGTGGACAATGAGGACATAGTGGTTGTCATGGGGCATTTTAGTTGTCCTGGTTCTATTGATGTTGGCTTAGGGAGCATTGAGGACAATATGGCTGGCATTGAGAGCATTAGATTATCATGGAGCATAGTGGCTGGGATAAGGGACATTGTGGACCTTGCAGATGTCATGGCTGCATTTTGACTGGGAAATGGGACATTGTTGATTTCATGGGGGCAATTTAGCTGGCATTTAGAGCACAGTGGCTGGCATGGAGGACAATTTACGATCATGGGGGCATTGGGGCTGACATAAGAGGCATTGGCAGCACTGTGTCTGCGCTAAAGTACATTGTGGCTCGCATAGTGGCATTGTGGCTCCTGGCATAATGACTGTCATGGGGCATTGTAGTTGTCATAGGGCTATTGAAGCCATTGTGGCTGTCATGGTTGTATTGCAGTTAACTTAGGCGGCATTGAGAGCAATGTGGTTTGGATAAGGGGCATTGTGAAAGGAATAAGGGGCACTGGACTTTGTATCTGTCATGGGGACATTTTAGCTGCCATATGGGATATTGGTTAGAAATATTATGGCTGTCACGTGGTATTGGATGTAATGGGGGCTTTGTTGGTTGCTGGCAGGGAGGAAGTTGTGGCTAACATTGAGGATATTATGACTGGGATATGGGACATAGCGAGTGTCATGAGGATGTTGTGGCTTGCAGGTGTCATTATGGCTGGCACGGGGACTTGTGTCTGTCATGTCTTGGTTAGCAAAGGGGAAAGTGAGTTCATTGTGGCTTTAATAAAGGCATAGTGGCTTGCAAAGGAGCATTGACATTTGGTGGTTTCCATTTTGGCCTTCGGGCTGGCATAAGGGGCATTGACAGCATTGTTGCATGGATAAAGTACATTGTGGTCGCATGATTGTTGATTTTCTGGTGGCTTTGTGGCTGTCATGGAGGGCATTTGACTGTCATAGTGGCATTGTGTCCCTTATAAATGACATTGTGGGTTTCATGAGGGCATAGTCACTCTTATAGGAGCATTATTGCCAGCATTGGGCATTGTAAATGCCTTGGTGTTATTGAGCGCAATGTCATTGTCATTGGCGCATTGTGCCTTACATGGGAGCTTTGTGGCTGTCATGTGGTTAATTGTAGTTTGCATATAGATACTGAGGCTATTGTGTGTTGAATAAAGGACATTTGGGTGGTCATTGTAGCTTGGATAAGGGGTATCACCGGCATTGCTGCTGGGATAAAGTACACTATAGCTGGCATGGGGACTTTGTGGCTGGCATAGTGGCCACTGACAGCGTGGTTGCTGCCATTAAGGCATTTTTGTGGAGATAACGTAGATTGTGTGTGTCATGGTATCAATGGGGGTGTCATGGGGTTTTAGTGACTTAGGAGACCATGTAAATGACATGGGGCATAATGTGGCTATTATAAGAACCTTGTGGCTGGCATGGCGCATTGTAGATGGAATAAGGTGCATTGTGGGTGTTGTGAGTGCATTGTGGCTAACCTGAAAAGCATTGTGGCCTTTTTTAAGGTCTTGTAGCTGGCACGGCAGGCACTACGGTTGTCATGTGGGAATTTTGGTTGGCTTAGCAGGTATTGAAGGCATGGTGATTTGCATAGGGGGCATTGATGACTTTGTGGTTGTTATGTGGCGGAAATGTGGCTGGCACTGAGGACTTTGTGGCTGTCATTCGAGCCATTTAGATGTGGTGGGACAATGTAGCTGTCATAGGTGCATTTTGGCTGTCATTGGAAAATTGTGACTGTCGTGGCTTTTTGATTTAGGGTTTGCGTGGACGATGTTTCTTTTTTTTACTATGAGTGGCACAGTATAGTTGATGTGTCTAATTTTCTTTTCCTCTCTAGTGATTTGGCCAGAAGTTGCAAGTCAGCATCTAGCTATTTTCGCTACTAGTGATATCACTTTGTGTCTTAACCTGGCACATGTGAGGTCTTTGTTGAATGTGTGATATTCTTCATGATGACTGATAATAGCTATATTGTGTCCTCTCTAGGTCACATTTAGGCCCATGTCATATATGAGTTGTAAATGGTTCACTGAATAGATTGTAGAATGGTTTTCTGTTTTATACAGATGTGGAGGAGAGTGCTATTTCTTCTAGACATCTGATCTTTGATGTGATTGGTGACTAATTTTGGGGTTGTGATCAGAGTTGATTATATCCTACTTATAGCTTCTAGTCAAGATGGGGTGGTTTGTGCATACTCTTGGATAGGAAGACTTGAGGTTGGATCTCTAATTTGGCTCCTCAGAATGTATCACAGAAAGGGTTTAATTGGCCCTTAAAATATTTGGGGGTTTCATTAGAAACTAGGCACACCAAAATCTCTTTACTGTTTCCAATACATCTATAGCATATACCAGGAATGTATTATCACACCGCTTTCTTGATTTTTTTTTCAAGGTGTCTATTTGAAAGTGTAGAGAAGCAAGATATGGAATCCTCCAGACAGCGGCAATAGAGGAATCAAATGACTGGTAATTAATATTATTATTAATTACTGATAATTATCAGGCTAGTTTCTAGCTCTGGACTTTCAGAGGTGTGGTAATACCTTCCCGGTATATAAGGATATATGTCTAGTAGTACATATGTTGGCTATAGATATTTAAGGGCATTGTAAATGCCTTTGTGTTCTACACATGGGTGCACTGCATTTACATTCCAACATACACATTCATCACCATCTCCACTTCCCCAATGGGAAATTTTTGGCTGGTATGGAGGGTATTGTGGCTGGCATAGGGAGAATTGAGGGCATAGGGTCTGTCCTCGCGGAATTGTAATTAGCATTGAAGACATTGTTGCTGTAATACGATGCATTCCGTGATTGTTGTTGTCAGAGGACATTGTGGCTTTTATGGTAACATCGTGACTGGGAATTAGGGATAGTGTGGCTGTCATGAGGACATTGTGACTTTTTTGGAGGCATTGTGATATTTGTGTTGGGATTGTGACTGGTAAAGTGAACAATGAGGGCATTGTGACTTAGTTGGAGATGTGGTATTAAAATGGGCATTGTGTTTGGGAATGTGGTAGTTGTCATGAGAGCATTTTGTTTGTCTTGGGGCATTATTAAGAGGCAATAAGTGAATTGTGGTTGCCATGGTTGTATTCCGAATGGCTAAGAGGGCATGGAGAGTAATGTGGCTGGGATAAGGGACATTTTAGATGTCATGTGGCATAGTGGCTCTCATGAGGGAATTGTTAGATGAATGGGAGCCATTTTGGCTGGTATTTGGCTATTTGGATAAGACATATAGCCGGAGTCATGTGGACATTGTAACTGTCCTCGCAGAATTGTAATTAGCATTGAAGGCATTGTTGCTGTCATTAGATGGCATTGTGACTTAGTTGGAGATGTGGTATTAAAATGGGCATTGTGTTTGGGAAAGTGGTAGTTGTCATGAAATCATTTTGTTTGTCTTGGGGCATTATGGTTCTCTTAAGAGGCAATAAGTGAATTGTGGTTGTCATGGTTGTATTCCGAATGGCTAAGGGGGCATTAAGGATAATGTGGCTGGCATTGTGGGACGGCTAAGGGGGCATTAAGGATAATGTGGCTGGCATTGTGGGAATTGTGGCTGTAATAGAGCTTTTGTAGCTGGGATAAGGGACATTGTGGATGTCATGGGGGCATAGTGGCTCTTATGAGTGCATTGTTGCTTGAATGGGAGCCATTGTGGCTGGTATTTGGCTATTTGGATAAGATATATAGTGGGTGTTCTGTGGGCATTTCTTCTTGCATTGGGGGCATTGTGCGTAGAATGGGGGCAATCTAGTTGGAATAGGGCTATTAATGGCATTGTGAAAGGCATTGAGGGCATTGTGCTATTTCTTCATTTTCGTTGGCAAAAGGGGAATTGAGAACATTGTGGCTGTAATGGAGATATTGTGCCTGGGCTCAGGGACAGTGTGGCAGACATGTGGGCATAATGGCTCCAGAGGAACACTGTGGCTGGCACGTGCGCATTGCTGCCATAGGAGGAATTGTGATTGACATAGGGACTTTGTAGTTGTCATGGGAGCGTTGAGGTATGCAAAAAAGGCAGCAAAAAAGCCATTCAGGCCATTGTGGCTGATATGGAGTGCAATGTGGCGTTTGTGGTGGCATTGATGCTGGCATAGATAGAATTGAGGGATTTCTGGTTGTTCGATAAATTTGTAATTGGCACTTAGGGCATTGTGGCTTGCATATGAGTAATTTGGGGATAGTGGCTGTCATGGGGGGGCATTGTGGATTTTAGGTAAGCATTGTGTCTGGTATAGTGGACAATGAGGACATAGTGGTTGTCATGGGCATTTTAGTTGTCCTGGTTCTATTGATGTTGGCTTAGGGAGCATTGAGGACAATATGGCTGGCATTGAGAGCATTAGATTATCATGGAGCATAGTGGCTGGGATAAGGGACATTGTGGACCTTGCAGATGTCATGGCTGCATTTTGACTGGGAAATGGGACATTGTTGATTTCATGGGGGCAATTTAGCTGGCATTTAGAGCACAGTGGCTGGCATGGAGGACAATTTACGATCATGGGGGCATTGGGGCTGGCATAAGAGGCATTGGCAGCACTGTGTCTGCGCTAAAGTACATTGTGGCTCGCATAGTGGCATTGTGGCTCCTGGCATAATGACTGTCATGGGGCATTGTAGTTGTCATAGGGCTATTGAAGCCATTGTGGCTGTCATGGTTGTATTGCAGTTAACTTAGGCGGCATTGAGAGCAATGTGGTTTGGATAAGGGGCATTGTGAAAGGAATAAGGGACACTGGACTTTGTATCTGTCATGGGGACATTTTAGCTGCCATATGGGATATTGGTTAGAAGCATTATGGCTGTCACGTGGTATTGGATGTAATGGGGGCTTTGTGGTTGGCTGGCAGGGAGGAAGTTGTGGCTAACATTGAGGATATTATGACTGGGATATGGGACATAGCGAGTGTCATGAGGATATTGTGGCTTGCAGGTGTCATTATGGCTGGCACGGGGACTTGTGTCTGTCATGTCTTGGTTAGCAAAGGGGAAAGTGAGTTCATTGTGGCTTTAATAAAGGCATAGTGGCTTGCAAAGGAGCATTGACATTTGGTGGTTTCCATTTTGGCCTTCGGGCTGGCATAAGGGGCATTGACAGCATTGTTGCATGGATAAAGTACATTGTGGTCGCATGATTGTTGATTTTCTGGTGGCTTTGTGGCTGTCATGGAGGGCATTTGACTATCATAGTGGCATTGTGTCCCTTATAAATGACATTGTGGGTTTCATGAGGGCATAGTCACTCTTATAGGAGCATTATTGCCAGCATTGGGCATTGTAAATGCCTTGGTGTCATTGAGCGCAATGTCATTGTCATTGGCGCATTGTGCCTTACATGGGAGCTTTGTGGCTGTCATGTGGTTAATTGTAGTTTGCATATAGATACTGAGGCCATTGTGTGTTGAATAAAGGACATTTGGGTGGTCATTGTAGCTTGGATAAGGGGTATCACCGGCATTGCTGCTGGGATAAAGTACACTATAGCTGGCATGGGGACTTTGTGGCTGGCATAGTGGCCACTGACAGCGTGGTTGCTGCCATTAAGGCATTTTTGTGGAGATAACGTAGATTGTGTGTGTCATGGTATCAATGGGGGTGTCATGGGGTTTTAGTGACTTAGGAGACCATGTAAATGACATGGGGCATAATGTGGCTATTATAAGAACCTTGTGGCTGGCATGGCGCATTGTAGATGGAATAAGGTGCATTGTGGGTGTTGTGAGTGCATTGTGGCTAACCTGAAAAGCATTGTGGCCTTTTTTAAGGTCTTGTAGCTGGCACGGCAGGCACTACGGTTGTCATGTGGGAATTTTGGTTGGCTTAGCAGGTATTGAAGGCATGGTGATTTGCATAGGGGGCATTGATGACTTTGTGGTTGTTATGTGGCGGAAATGTGGCTGGCACTGAGGACTTTGTGGCTGTCATTGGAGCCATTTAGATGTGGTGGGACAATGTAGCTGTCATAGGTGCATTTTGGCTGTCATTGGAAAATTGTGACTGTCGTGGCTTTTTGATTTAGGGTTTGCGTGGACGATGTTTCTTTTTTTACTATGAGTGGCAAAGTATAGTTGATGTGTCTAATTTTCTTTGCCTCTCTAGTGATTTGGCCACAAGTTGCAAGTCAGCATCTAGCTATTTTCGCTACTAGTGATATCACTTTGTGTCTTAACCTGGCGCATGTGAGGTCTTTGTTGAATGTGTGATATTCTTCATGATTGACTGATAATAGCTGTATTGTGTCCTCTCTAGGTCACATTTAGGCCCATGTCATATATGAGTTGTAAATGGTCCACTGAATAGATTGTAGAATGGTTTTCTGTTTTATACAGATGTGGAGGAGAGTGCTATTTCTTCTAGACATCTGATCTTTGATGTGATTGGTGACTAATTTTGGGGTTGTGATCAGAGTTGATTATATCCTACTTATAGCTTCTAGTCAAGATGGGCTGGTTTGTGCATACTCTTGGATAGGAAGACTTGAGGTTGGATCTCTAATTTGGCTCCTCAGAATGTATCACAGAAAGGGTTTAATTGGCCCTTAAAATATTTGGGGGTTTCATTAGAAACTAGGCACACTAAAATCTCTTTACTGTTTCCAATATATCTATAGCATATACCAGGAATGTATTATCACACCTCTTTCTTGTTTTTTTTTTTCTAGGTGTCTATTTGAAAGTGAAGAGAAGCAAGATATGGAATCCTCCAGACAGCAGCAATAGAGCAATCAAGTGACTGGTAATTAATATTATTATTAATTACTGATAATTATCAGGCTAGTTTCTAGCTCTGGACTTTCAGAGGTGTGGTAATACCTTCCCGGTATATAAGGATATATGTCTAGTAGTACATATATTGGCTATAGATATTTAAGGGCATTGTAAATGCCTTTGTGTTCTACACATGGGTGCACTGCATTTACATTCCAACATACACATTCATCACCATCTCCACTTCCCAAATGGGAAATTTTTGGCTGGTATGGAGGGTATTGTGGCTGGCATAGGGAGAATTGAGGGCATAGGGTCTGTCCTCGCGGAATTGTAATTAGCATTGAAAACATTGTTGCTGTAATACGATGCATTCCGTGATTGTTGTTGTCAGAGGACATTGTGGCTTTTATGGTAACATCGTGACTGGGAATTAGGGATAGTGTGGCTGTCATGAGGACATTGTGACTTTTTTGGAGGCATTGTGATATTTTTGTTGGGATTGTGACTGGTAAAGTGAACAATGAGGGCATTGTGACTTAGTTGGAGATGTGGTATTAAAATGGGCATTGTGTTTGGGAATGTGGTAGTTGTCATGAGAGCATTTTGTTTGTCTTGGGGCATTAATAAGAGGCAATAAGTGAATTGTGTTTGCCATGGTTGTATTCCGAATGGCTAAGAGGGCATGGAGAGTAATGTGGCTGGGATAAGGGACATTTTAGATGTCATGTGGCATAGTGGCTCTCATGAGGGAATTGTTAGATGAATGGGAGCCATTTTGGCTGGTATTTGGCTATTTGGATAAGACATATAGCCGGAGTCATGTGGACATTGTAACTGTCCTCGCAGAATTGTAATTAGCATTGAAGGCATTGTTGCTGTCATTAGATGGCATTGTGACTTAGTTGGAGATGTGGTATTAAAATGGGCATTGTGTTTGGGAAAGTGGTAGTTGTCATGAAATCATTTTGTTTGTCTTGGGGCATTATGGTTCTCTTAAGAGGCAATAAGTGAATTGTGGTTGTCATGGTTGTATTCCGAATGGCTAAGGGGGCATTAAGGATAATGTGGCTGGCATTGTGGGACGGCTAAGGGGGCATTAAGGATAATGTGGCTGGCATTGTGGGAATTGTGGCTGTAATAGAGCTTTTGTAGCTGGGATAAGGGACATTGTGGATGTCATGGGGGCATAGTGGCTCTTATGAGTGCATTGTTGCTTGAATGGGAGCCATTGTGGCTGGTATTTGGCTATTTGGATAAGATATATAGTGGGTGTTCTGTGGGCATTTCTTCTTGCATTGGGGGCATTGTGCGTAGAATGGGGGCAATCTAGTTGGAATAGGGCTATTAATGGCATTGTGAAAGGCATTGAGGGCATTGTGCTATTTCTTCATTTTCGTTGGCAAAAGGGGAATTGAGAACATTGTGGCTGTAATGGAGATATTGTGCCTGGGCTCAGGGACAGTGTGGCAGACATGTGGGCATAATGGCTCCAGAGGAACACTGTGGCTGGCACGTGCGCATTGCTGCCATAGGAGGAATTGTGATTGACATAGGGACTTTGTAGTTGTCATGGGAGCGTTGAGGTATGCAAAAAAGGCAGCAAAAAAGCCATTCAGGCCATTGTGGCTGATATGGAGTGCAATGTGGCGTTTGTGGTGGCATTGATGCTGGCATAGATAGAATTGAGGGATTTCTGGTTGTTCGATAAATTTGTAATTGGCACTTAGGGCATTGTGGCTCGCATATGAGTAATTTGGGGATAGTGGCTGTCATGGGGGGGCATTGTGGATTTTAGGTAAGCATTGTGTCTGGTAAAGTGGACAATGAGGACATAGTGGTTGTCATGGGGCATTTTAGTTGTCCTGGTTCTATTGATGTTGGCTTAGGGAGCATTGAGGACAATATGGCTGGCATCGAGAGCATTAGATTATCATGGAGCATAGTGGCTGGGATAAGGGACATTGTGGACCTTGCAGATGTCATGGCTGCATTTTGACTGGGAAATGGGACATTGTTGATTTCATGGGGGCAATTTAGCTGGCATTTAGAGCACAGTGGCTGTCATGGAGGACAATTTACGATCATGGGGGCATTGGGGCTGGCATAAGAGGCATTGGCAGCACTGTGTCTGCGCTAAAGTACATTGTGGCTCGCATAGTGGCATTGTGGCTCCTGGCATAATGACTGTCATGGGGCATTGTAGTTGTCATAGGGCTATTGAAGCCATTGTGGCTGTCATGGTTGTATTGCAGTTAACTTAGGCGGCATTGAGAGCAATGTGGTTTGGATAAGGGGCATTGTGAAAGGAATAAGGGACACTGGACTTTGTATCTGTCATGGGGACATTTTAGCTGCCATATGGGATATTGGTTAGAAGCATTATGGCTGTCACGTGGTATTGGATGTAATGGGGGCTTTGTGGTTGGCTGGCAGGGAGGAAGTTGTGGCTAACATTGAGGATATTATGACTGGGATATGGGACATAGCGAGTGTCATGAGGATATTGTGGCTTGCAGGTGTCATTATGGCTGGCACGGGGACTTGTGTCTGTCATGTCTTGGTTAGCAAAGGGGAAAGTGAGTTCATTGTGACTTTAATAAAGGCATAGTGGCTTGCAAAGGAGCATTGACATTTGGTGGTTTCCATTTTGGCCTTCGGGCTGGCATAAGGGGTATTGACAGCATTGTTGCATGGATAAAGTACATTGTGGTTGCATGATTGTTGATTTTCTGGTGGCTTTGTGGCTGTCATGGAGGGCATTTGACTATCATAGTGGCATTGTGTCCCTTATAAATGACATTGTGGGTTTCATGAGGGCATAGTCACTCTTATAGGAGCATTATTGCCAGCATTGGGCATTGTAAATGCCTTGGTGTCATTGAGCGCAATGTCATTGTCATTGGCGCATTGTGCCTTACATGGGAGCTTTGTGGCTGTCATGTGGTTAATTGTAGTTTGCATATAGATACTGAGGCCATTGTGTGTTGAATAAAGGACATTTGGGTGGTCATTGTAGCTTGGATAAGGGGTATCACCGGCATTGCTGCTGGGATAAAGTACACTATAGCTGGCATGGGGACTTTGTGGCTGGCATAGTGGCCACTGACAGCGTGGTTGCTGCCATTAAGGCATTTTTGTGGAGATAACGTAGATTGTGTGTGTCATGGTATCAATGGGGGTGTCATGGGGTTTTAGTGACTTAGGAGACCATGTAAATGACATGGGGCATAATGTGGCTATTATAAGAACCTTGTGGCTGGCATGGCGCATTGTAGATGGAATAAGGTGCATTGTGGCTAACCTGAAAAGCATTGTGGCCTTTTTTAAGGTCTTGTAGCTGGCACGGCAGGCACTACGGTTGTCATGTGGGAATTTTGGTTGGCTTAGCAGGTATTGAAGGCATGGTGATTTGCATAGGGGGCATTGATGACTTTGTGGTTGTTATGTGGCGGAAATGTGGCTGGCACTGAGGACTTTGTGGCTGTCATTGGAGCCATTTAGATGTGGTGGGACAATGTAGCTGTCATAGGTGCATTTTGGCTGTCATTGGAAAATTGTGACTGTCGTGGCTTTTTGATTTAGGGTTTGCGTGGACGATGTTTCTTTTTTTACTATGAGTGGCACAGTATAGTTGATGTGTCTAATTTTCTTTGCCTCTCTAGTGATTTGGCCACAAGTTGCAAGTCATCATCTAGCTATTTACGCTACTAGTGATATCACTTTGTGTCTTAAAGAGGCTCTGTCACCAGATTTTGCAACCCCTATCTGCTATTGCAGCAGATAGGCGCTGCAATGTAGATTACAGTAACGTTTTTATTTTTAAAAAACGAGCATTTTTGGCCAAGTTATGACCATTTTTGTAGTTATGCAAATGAGGCTTGCAAAAATCCAAGTGGGTGTGTTTAAAAGTAAAAGTCCAAGTGGGCGTGTATTAGGTGCGTACATCGGGGCGTTTTTAATACTTTTACTAGCTGGGCGCTGTGAAGAGAAGTAACATCCTCTTCTCTTCAGAACGCCCAGCTTCTGACAGTGCAGATCTGTGACGTCACTCACAGGTCCTGCATCGTGACGGCCACATCGGCACCAGAGGCTACAGTTGATTCTGCAGCAGCATCAGCGTTTGCAGGTAAGATCGACTTACCTGCAAACGCTGATGCTGCTGCAGAATCAACTGTAGCCTCTGGTGCCGATGTGGCCGTCACGATGCAGGACCTGTGAGTGACGTCACAGATCTGCACTGTCACAAGCTGGGCGTTCTGAAGAGAAGAGGATGTTACTTCTCATCAGAGCGCCCAGCTAGTGAAAGTATTAAAAACGCCCCGATGTACGCACCTAATACACGCCCACTTGGACTTTTACTTTTAAACACACCCACTTGGACTTTTGCAAGCCTCATTTGCATAATTACAAAAATGGTCATAACTTGGCCAAAAATGCTCGTTTTTTAAAAATAAAAACGTTACTCTTATCTACATTGCAGCGCCTATCTGCTGCAATAGCAGATAGGGGTTGCAAAATCTGGTGACAGAGCCTCTTTAACCTGGCGCATGTGAGGTCTTTGTTGAATGTGTGATATTCTTCATGATGACTGATAATAGCTATATTGTGTCCTCTCTAGGTCACATTTAGGCCCATGTCATATATGAGTTGTAAATGGTCCACTGAATAGATTGTAGAATGGTTTTCTGTTTTATACAGATGTGGAGGAGAGTGCTATTTCTTCTAGACATCTGATCTTTGATGTGATTGGTGACTAATTTTGGGGTTGTGATCAGAGTTGATTATATCCTACTTATAGCTTCTAGTCAAGATGGGGTGGTTTGTGCATACTCTTGGATAGGAAGACTTGAGGTTGGATCTCTAATTTGGCTCCTCAGAATGTATCACAGAAAGGGTTTAATTGGCCCTTAAAATATTTGGGGGTTTCATTAGAAACTAGGCACACTAAAATCTCTTTACTGTTTCCAATACATCTATAGCATATACCAGGAATGTATTATCACACCTCTTTCTTGATTTTTTTTTCTAGGTGTCTATTTGAAAGTGAAGAGAAGCAAGATATGGAATCCTCCAGACAGCGGCAATAGAGGAATCAAATGACTGGTAATTAATATTATTATTAATTACTGATAATTATCAGGCTAGTTTCTAGCTCTGGACTTTCAGAGGTGTGGTAATACCTTCCCGGTATATAAGGATATATGTCTAGTAGTACATATATTGGCTATAGATATTTAAGGGCATTGTAAATGCCATTGTGTTCTACACATGGGTGCACTGCATTTACATTCCAGCATACACATTCATCACCATCTCCACTTCCCCAATGGGAAATTTTTGGCTGGTATGGAGGGTATTGTGGCTGGCATAGGGAGAATTGAGGGCATAGGGTCTGTCCTCGCGGAATTGTAATTAGCATTGAAGACATTGTTTCTGTAATACGATGCATTCCGTGATTGTTGTTGTCAGAGGACATTGTGGCTTTTATGGTAACATCGTGACTGGGAATTAGGGATAGTGTGGCTGTCATGAGGACATTGTGACTTTTTTGGAGGCATTGTGATATTTGTGTTGGGATTGCGACTGGTAAAGTGAACAATGAGGGCATTGTGACTTAGTTGGAGATGTGGTATTAAAATGGGCATTGTGTTTGAGAATGTGGTAGTTGTCATGAGAGCATTTTGTATGTCTTGGGGCATTATGAAGAGGCAATAAGTGAATTGTGGTTGCCATGGTTGTATTCCGAATGGCTAAGAGGGCATGGAGAGTAATGTGGCTGGGATAAGGGACATTGTGGATGTCATGTGGCATAGTGGCTCTCATGAGTGCATTGTTACATGAATGGGAGCCATTTTGGCTGGTATTTGGCTATTTGGATAAGACATATAGCCGGTGTCATGTGGACATTGTAACTGTCGTCGCGGAATTGTAATTAGCATTGAAGGCATTGTTGCTGTCATTAGATGGCATTGTGACTTAGTTGGAGATGTGGTATTAAAATGGGCATTGTGTTTGGGAAAGTGGTAGTTGTCATGAAATCATTTTGTTTGTCTTGGGGCATTATGGTTCTCTTAAGAGGCAATAAGTGAATTGTGGTTGTCATGGTTGTATTCCGAATGGCTAAGGGGGCATTAAGGATAATGTGGCTGGCATTGTGGGACGGCTAAGGGGGCATTAAGGATAATGTGGCTGGCATTGTGGGACTTGTGGCTGTAATAGAGCTTTTGTAGCTGGGATAAGGGACATTGTGGATGTCATGGGGGCATAGTGGCTCTTATGAGTGCATTGTTGCTTGAATGGGAGCCATTGTGGCTGGTATTTGGCTATTTGGATAAGATATATAGTGGGTGTTCTGTGGGCATTTCTTCTTGCATTGGGGAAATTGTGCGTAGAATGGGGGCAATCTAGTTGGAATAGGGCTATTAATGGCATTGTGAAAGGCATTGAGGGCATTGTGCTATTTCTTCATTTTCGTTGGCAAAAGGGGAATTGAGAACATTGTGGCTGTAATGGAGATATTGTGCCTGGGCTCAGGGACAGTGTGGCAGACATGTGGGCATAATGGCTCCAGAGGAACACTGTGGCTGGCACGTGCGCATTGCTGCCATAGGAGGAATTGTGATTGACATAGGGACTTTGTAGTTGTCATGGGAGCGTTGAGGTATGCAAAAAAGGCAGCAAAAAAGCCATTCAGGCCATTGTGGCTGATATGGAGTGCAATGTGGCGTTTGTGGTGGCATTGATGCTGGCATAGATAGAATTGAGGGATTTCTGGTTGTTCGATAAATTTGTAATTGGCACTTAGGGCATTGTGGCTTGCATATGAGTAATTTGGGGATAGTGGCTGTCATGGGGGGGCATTGTGGATTTTAGGTAAGCATTGTGTCTGGTATAGTGGACAATGAGGACATAGTGGTTGTCATGGGCATTTTAGTTGTCCTGGTTCTATTGATGTTGGCTTAGGGAGCATTGAGGACAATATGGCTGGCATTGAGAGCATTAGATTATCATGGAGCATAGTGGCTGGGATAAGGGACATTGTGGACCTTGCAGATGTCATGGCTGCATTTTGACTGGGAAATGGGACATTGTTGATTTCATGGGGGCAATTTAGCTGGCATTTAGAGCACAGTGGCTGGCATGGAGGACAATTTACGATCATGGGGGCATTGGGGCTGGCATAAGAGGCATTGGCAGCACTGTGTCTGCGCTAAAGTACATTGTGGCTCGCATAGTGGCATTGTGGCTCCTGGCATAATGACTGTCATGGGGCATTGTAGTTGTCATAGGGCTATTGAAGCCATTGTGGCTGTCATGGTTGTATTGCAGTTAACTTAGGCGGCATTGAGAGCAATGTGGTTTGGATAAGGGGCATTGTGAAAGGAATAAGGGACACTGGACTTTGTATCTGTCATGGGGACATTTTAGCTGCCATATGGGATATTGGTTAGAAGCATTATGGCTGTCACGTGGTATTGGATGTAATGGGGGCTTTGTGGTTGGCTGGCAGGGAGGAAGTTGTGGCTAACATTGAGGATATTATGACTGGGATATGGGACATAGCGAGTGTCATGAGGATATTGTGGCTTGCAGGTGTCATTATGGCTGGCACGGGGACTTGTGTCTGTCATGTCTTGGTTAGCAAAGGGGAAAGTGAGTTCATTGTGGCTTTAATAAAGGCATAGTGGCTTGCAAAGGAGCATTGACATTTGGTGGTTTCCATTTTGGCCTTCGGGCTGGCATAAGGGGCATTGACAGCATTGTTGCATGGATAAAGTACATTGTGGTCGCATGATTGTTGATTTTCTGGTGGCTTTGTGGCTGTCATGGAGGGCATTTGACTATCATAGTGGCATTGTGTCCCTTATAAATGACATTGTGGGTTTCATGAGGGCATAGTCACTCTTATAGGAGCATTATTGCCAGCATTGGGCATTGTAAATGCCTTGGTGTCATTGAGCGCAATGTCATTGTCATTGGCGCATTGTGCCTTACATGGGAGCTTTGTGGCTGTCATGTGGTTAATTGTAGTTTGCATATAGATACTGAGGCCATTGTGTGTTGAATAAAGGACATTTGGGTGGTCATTGTAGCTTGGATAAGGGGTATCACCGGCATTGCTGCTGGGATAAAGTACACTATAGCTGGCATGGGGACTTTGTGGCTGGCATAGTGGCCACTGACAGCGTGGTTGCTGCCATTAAGGCATTTTTGTGGAGATAACGTAGATTGTGTGTGTCATGGTATCAATGGGGGTGTCATGGGGTTTTAGTGACTTAGGAGACCATGTAAATGACATGGGGCATAATGTGGCTATTATAAGAACCTTGTGGCTGGCATGGCGCATTGTAGATGGAATAAGGTGCATTGTGGGTGTTGTGAGTGCATTGTGGCTAACCTGAAAAGCATTGTGGCCTTTTTTAAGGTCTTGTAGCTGGCACGGCAGGCACTACGGTTGTCATGTGGAAATTTTGGTTGGCTTAGCAGGTATTGAAGGCATGGTGATTTGCATAGGGGGCATTGATGACTTTGTGGTTGTTATGTGGCGGAAATGTGGCTGGCACTGAGGACTTTGTGGCTGTCATTGGAGCCATTTAGATGTGGTGGGACAATGTAGCTGTCATAGGTGCATTTTGGCTGTCATTGGAAAATTGTGACTGTCGTGGCTTTTTGATTTAGGGTTTGCGTGGACGATGTTTCTTTTTTTACTATGAGTGGCAAAGTATAGTTGATGTGTCTAATTTTCTTTGCCTCTCTAGTGATTTGGCCACAAGTTGCAAGTCAGCATCTAGCTATTTTCGCTACTAGTGATATCACTTTGTGTCTTAACCTGGCGCATGTGAGGTCTTTGTTGAATGTGTGATATTCTTCATGATGACTGATAATAGCTATATTGTCTCCTGTCTAGGTCACATTTAGGCCCATGTCATATATGAGTTGTAAATGGTCCACTGAATAGATTGTAGAATGGTTTTCTGTTTTATACAGATGTGGAGGAGAGTGCTATTTCTTCTAGACATCTGATCTTTGATGGGATTGGTGACTAATTTTGGGGTTGTGATCAGAGTTGATTATATCCTACTTATAGCTTCTAGTCAAGATGGGCTGGTTTGTGCATACTCTTGGATAGGAAGACTTGAGGTTGGATCTCTAATTTGGCTCCTCAGAATGTATCACAGAAAGGGTTTAATTGGCCCTTAAAATATTTGGGGGTTTCATTAGAAACTAGGCACACTAAAATCTCTTTACTGTTTCCAATATATCTATAGCATATACCAGGAATGTATTATCACACCTCTTTCTTGTTTTTTTTTTTCTAGGTGTCTATTTGAAAGTGAAGAGAAGCAAGATATGGAATCCTCCAGACAGCAGCAATAGAGCAATCAAGTGACTGGTAATTAATATTATTATTAATTACTGATAATTATCAGGCTAGTTTCTAGCTCTGGACTTTCAGAGGTGTGGTAATACCTTCCCGGTATATAAGGATATATGTCTAGTAGTACATATATTGGCTATAGATATTTAAGGGCATTGTAAATGCCTTTGTGTTCTACACATGGGTGCACTGCATTTACATTCCAACATACACATTCATCACCATCTCCACTTCCCAAATGGGAAATTTTTGGCTGGTATGGAGGGTATTGTGGCTGGCATAGGGAGAATTGAGGGCATAGGGTCTGTCCTCGCGGAATTGTAATTAGCATTGAAAACATTGTTGCTGTAATACGATGCATTCCGTGATTGTTGTTGTCAGAGGACATTGTGGCTTTTATGGTAACATCGTGACTGGGAATTAGGGATAGTGTGGCTGTCATGAGGACATTGTGACTTTTTTGGAGGCATTGTGATATTTTTGTTGGGATTGTGACTGGTAAAGTGAACAATGAGGGCATTGTGACTTAGTTGGAGATGTGGTATTAAAATGGGCATTGTGTTTGGGAATGTGGTAGTTGTCATGAGAGCATTTTGTTTGTCTTGGGGCATTAATAAGAGGCAATAAGTGAATTGTGTTTGCCATGGTTGTATTCCGAATGGCTAAGAGGGCATGGAGAGTAATGTGGCTGGGATAAGGGACATTGTGGATGTCATGTGGCATAGTGGCTCTCATGAGTGCATTGTTACATGAATGGGAGCCATTTTGGCTGGTATTTGGCTATTTGGATAAGACATATAGCCGGTGTCATGTGGACATTGTAACTGTCCTCGCAGAATTGTAATTAGCATTGAAGGCATTGTTGCTGTCATTAGATGGCATTGTGACTTAGTTGGAGATGTGGTATTAAAATGGGCATTGTGTTTGGGGAAAGTGGTAGTTGTCATGAAATCATTTTGTTTGTCTTGGGGCATTATGGTTCTCTTAAGAGGCAATAAGTGAATTGTGGTTGTCATGGTTGTATTCCGAATGGCTAAGGGGACATTAAGGATAATGTGGCTGGCATTGTGGGATGGCTAAGGGGGCATTAAGGATAATGTGGCTGGCATTGTGGGACTTGTGGCTGTAATAGAGCTATTGTAGCTGGGATAAGGGACATTGTGGATGTCATGGGGGCATAGTGGCTCTTATGAGTGCATTGTTGCTTGAATGGGAGCCATTGTGGCTGGTATTTGGCTATTTGGATAAGATATATAGTGGGTGTTCTGTGGGCATTGCTTCTTGCATTGGGGGCATTGTGCGTAGAATGGGGGCAATCTAGTTGGAATAGGGCTATTAATGGCATTGTGAAAGGCATGGAGGGCATTGTGCCATTTCTTCATTTTCGTTGGCAAAAGGGGAATTGAGGACATTGTGGCTGTAATGGAGATATTGTGCCTGGGCTCACGGACAGTGTGGCAGACATGTGGGCATAATGGCTCCAGAGGAACACTGTGGCTGGCACGTGGGCATTGCTGCCATAGGAGGAATTGTGGTTGACCTAGGGACTTTGTAGTTGTCATGGGAGCATTGAGGTATGCAAAAAGGCATTCAGGCCATTGTGGCTGATATGGAGTGCAATGTGGCGTTTGTGGTGGCATTGATGCTGGCATAGATAGAATTGAGGGATTTCTGGTTGTTCGATAAATTTGTAATTGGCACTTAGGGCATTGTGGCTCGCATATGAGTAATTTGGGGATAGTGGCTGTCATGGGGGGGCATTGTGGATTTTAGGTAAGCATTGTGTCTGGTAAAGTGGACAATGAGGACATAGTGGTTGTCATGGGGCATTTTAGTTGTCCTGGTTCTATTGATGTTGGCTTAGGGAGCATTGAGGACAATATGGCTGGCATTGAGAGCATTAGATTATCATGGAGCATAGTGGCTGGGATAAGGGACATTGTGGACCTTGCAGATGTCATGGCTGCATTTTGACTGGGAAATGGGACATTGTTGATTTCATGGGGGCAATTTAGCTGGCATTTAGAGCACAGTGGCTGTCATGGAGGACAATTTACGATCATGGGGGCATTGGGGCTGGCATAAGAGGCATTGGCAGCACTGTGTCTGCGCTAAAGTACATTGTGGCTCGCATAGTGGCATTGTGGCTCCTGGCATAATGACTGTCATGGGGCATTGTAGTTGTCATAGGGCTATTGAAGCCATTGTGGCTGTCATGGTTGTATTGCAGTTAACTTAGGCGGCATTGAGAGCAATGTGGTTTGGATAAGGGGCATTGTGAAAGGAATAAGGGACACTGGACTTTGTATCTGTCATGGGGACATTTTAGCTGCCATATGGGATATTGGTTAGAAGCATTATGGCTGTCACGTGGTATTGGATGTAATGGGGGCTTTGTGGTTGGCTGGCAGGGAGGAAGTTGTGGCTAACATTGAGGATATTATGACTGGGATATGGGACATAGCGAGTGTCATGAGGATATTGTGGCTTGCAGGTGTCATTATGGCTGGCACGGGGACTTGTGTCTGTCATGTCTTGGTTAGCAAAGGGGAAAGTGAGTTCATTGTGACTTTAATAAAGGCATAGTGGCTTGCAAAGGAGCATTGACATTTGGTGGTTTCCATTTTGGCCTTCGGGCTGGCATAAGGGGTATTGACAGCATTGTTGCATGGATAAAGTACATTGTGGTTGCATGATTGTTGATTTTCTGGTGGCTTTGTGGCTGTCATGGAGGGCATTTGACTATCATAGTGGCATTGTGTCCCTTATAAATGACATTGTGGGTTTCATGAGGGCATAGTCACTCTTATAGGAGCATTATTGCCAGCATTGGGCATTGTAAATGCCTTGGTGTCATTGAGCGCAATGTCATTGTCATTGGCGCATTGTGCCTTACATGGGAGCTTTGTGGCTGTCATGTGGTTAATTGTAGTTTGCATATAGATACTGAGGCCATTGTGTGTTGAATAAAGGACATTTGGGTGGTCATTGTAGCTTGGATAAGGGGTATCACCGGCATTGCTGCTGGGATAAAGTACACTATAGCTGGCATGGGGACTTTGTGGCTGGCATAGTGGCCACTGACAGCGTGGTTGCTGCCATTAAGGCATTTTTGTGGAGATAACGTAGATTGTGTGTGTCATGGTATCAATGGGGGTGTCATGGGGTTTTAGTGACTTAGGAGACCATGTAAATGACATGGGGCATAATGTGGCTATTATAAGAACCTTGTGGCTGGCATGGCGCATTGTAGATGGAATAAGGTGCATTGTGGCTAACCTGAAAAGCATTGTGGCCTTTTTTAAGGTCTTGTAGCTGGCACGGCAGGCACTACGGTTGTCATGTGGGAATTTTGGTTGGCTTAGCAGGTATTGAAGGCATGGTGATTTGCATAGGGGGCATTGATGACTTTGTGGTTGTTATGTGGCGGAAATGTGGCTGGCACTGAGGACTTTGTGGCTGTCATTGGAGCCATTTAGATGTGGTGGGACAATGTAGCTGTCATAGGTGCATTTTGGCTGTCATTGGAAAATTGTGACTGTCGTGGCTTTTTGATTTAGGGTTTGCGTGGACGATGTTTCTTTTTTTACTATGAGTGGCACAGTATAGTTGATGTGTCTAATTTTCTTTGCCTCTCTAGTGATTTGGCCACAAGTTGCAAGTCAGCATCTAGCT
Source organism: Rhinoderma darwinii (assembly GCF_050947455.1). Classification (NCBI taxonomy): domain Eukaryota; kingdom Metazoa; phylum Chordata; class Amphibia; order Anura; family Rhinodermatidae; genus Rhinoderma; species Rhinoderma darwinii. Next base: position 340,743,035 of record NC_134689.1, read on the forward strand.
ATTTTCGCTACTAGTGATATCACTTTGTGTCTTAACCTGGCGCATGTGAGGTCTTTGTTGAATGTGTGATATTCTTCATGATGACTGATAATAGATATATTGTGTCCTCTCTAGGTCACATTTAGGCCCATGTCATATATGAGTTGTAAATGGTCCACTGAATAGATTGTAGAATGGTTTTCTGTTTTATACAGATGTGGAGGAGAGTGCTATTTCTTCTAGACATCTGATCTTTGATGTGATTGGTGACTAATTTTGGGGTTGTGATCAGAGTTGATTATATCCTACTTATAGCTTCTAGTCAAGATGGGGTGGTTTGTGCATACTCTTGGATAGGAAGACTTGAGGTTGGATCTCTAATTTGGCTCCTCAGAATGTATCACAGAAAGGGTTTAATTGGCCCTTAAAATATTTGGGGGTTTCATTAGAAACTAGGCACACTAAAATCTCTTTACTGTTTCCAATACATCTATAGCATATACCAGGAATGTATTATCACACCTCTTTCTTGATTTTTTTTTCTAGGTGTCTATTTGAAAGTGAAGAGAAGCAAGATATGGAATCCTCCAGACAGCGGCAATAGAGGAATCAAATGACTGGTAATTAATATTATTATTAATTACTGATAATTATCAGGCTAGTTTCTAGCTCTGGACTTTCAGAGGTGTGGTAATACCTTCCCGGTATATAAGGATATATGTCTAGTAGTACATATATTGGCTATAGATATTTAAGGGCATTGTAAATGCCATTGTGTTCTACACATGGGTGCACTGCATTTACATTCCAGCATACACATTCATCACCATCTCCACTTCCCCAATGGGAAATTTTTGGCTGGTATGGAGGGTATTGTGGCTGGCATAGGGAGAATTGAGGGCATAGGGTCTGTCCTCGCGGAATTGTAATTAGCATTGAAAACATTGTTGCTGTAATACGATGCATTCCGTGATTGTTGTTGTCAGAGGACATTGTGGCTTTTATGGTAACATCGTGACTGGGAATTAGGGATAGTGTGGCTGTCATGAGGACATTGTGACTTTTTTGGAGGCATTGTGATATTTTTGTTGGGATTGTGACTGGTAAAGTGAACAATGAGGGCATTGTGACTTAGTTGGAGATGTGGTATTAAAATGGGCATTGTGTTTGGGAATGTGGTAGTTGTCATGAGAGCATTTTGTTTGTCTTGGGGCATTAATAAGAGGCAATAAGTGAATTGTGTTTGCCATGGTTGTATTCCGAATGGCTAAGAGGGCATGGAGAGTAATGTGGCTGGGATAAGGGACATTGTGGATGTCATGTGGCATAGTGGCTCTCATGAGTGCATTGTTACATGAATGGGAGCCATTTTGGCTGGTATTTGGCTATTTGGATAAGACATATAGCCGGTGTCATGTGGACATTGTAACTGTCCTCGCAGAATTGTAATTAGCATTGAAGGCATTGTTGCTGTCATTAGATGGCATTGTGACTTAGTTGGAGATGTGGTATTAAAATGGGCATTGTGTTTGGGGAAAGTGGTAGTTGTCATGAAATCATTTTGTTTGTCTTGGGGCATTATGGTTCTCTTAAGAGGCAATAAGTGAATTGTGGTTGTCATGGTTGTATTCCGAATGGCTAAGGGGACATTAAGGATAATGTGGCTGGCATTGTGGGATGGCTAAGGGGGCATTAAGGATAATGTGGCTGGCATTGTGGGACTTGTGGCTGTAATAGAGCTATTGTAGCTGGGATAAGGGACATTGTGGATGTCATGGGGGCATAGTGGCTCTTATGAGTGCATTGTTGCTTGAATGGGAGCCATTGTGGCTGGTATTTGGCTATTTGGATAAGATATATAGTGGGTGTTCTGTGGGCATTGCTTCTTGCATTGGGGGCATTGTGCGTAGAATGGGGGCAATCTAGTTGGAATAGGGCTATTAATGGCATTGTGAAAGGCATGGAGGGCATTGTGCCATTTCTTCATTTTCGTTGGCAAAAGGGGAATTGAGGACATTGTGGCTGTAATGGAGATATTGTGCCTGGGCTCACGGACAGTGTGGCAGACATGTGGGCATAATGGCTCCAGAGGAACACTGTGGCTGGCACGTGGGCATTGCTGCCATAGGAGGAATTGTGGTTGACCTAGGGACTTTGTAGTTGTCATGGGAGCATTGAGGTATGCAAAAAGGCATTCAGGCCATTGTGGCTGATATGGAGTGCAATGTGGCGTTTGTGGTGGCATTGATGCTGGCATAGATAGAATTGAGGGATTTCTGGTTGTTCGATAAATTTGTAATTGGCACTTAGGGCATTGTGGCTCGCATATGAGTAATTTGGGGATAGTGGCTGTCATGGGGGGGCATTGTGGATTTTAGGTAAGCATTGTGTCTGGTAAAGTGGACAATGAGGACATAGTGGTTGTCATGGGGCATTTTAGTTGTCCTGGTTCTATTGATGTTGGCTTAGGGAGCATTGAGGACAATATGGCTGGCATTGAGAGCATTAGATTATCATGGAGCATAGTGGCTGGGATAAGGGACATTGTGGACCTTGCAGATGTCATGGCTGCATTTTGACTGGGAAATGGGACATTGTTGATTTCATGGGGGCAATTTAGCTGGCATTTAGAGCACAGTGGCTGTCATGGAGGACAATTTACGATCATGGGGGCATTGGGGCTGGCATAAGAGGCATTGGCAGCACTGTGTCTGCGCTAAAGTACATTGTGGCTCGCATAGTGGCATTGTGGCTCCTGGCATAATGACTGTCATGGGGCATTGTAGTTGTCATAGGGCTATTGAAGCCATTGTGGCTGTCATGGTTGTATTGCAGTTAACTTAGGCGGCATTGAGAGCAATGTGGTTTGGATAAGGGGCATTGTGAAAGGAATAAGGGACACTGGACTTTGTATCTGTCATGGGGACATTTTAGCTGCCATATGGGATATTGGTTAGAAGCATTATGGCTGTCACGTGGTATTGGATGTAATGGGGGCTTTGTGGTTGGCTGGCAGGGAGGAAGTTGTGGCTAACATTGAGGATATTATGACTGGGATATGGGACATAGCGAGTGTCATGAGGATATTGTGGCTTGCAGGTGTCATTATGGCTGGCACGGGGACTTGTGTCTGTCATGTCTTGGTTAGCAAAGGGGAAAGTGAGTTCATTGTGACTTTAATAAAGGCATAGTGGCTTGCAAAGGAGCATTGACATTTGGTGGTTTCCATTTTGGCCTTCGGGCTGGCATAAGGGGTATTGACAGCATTGTTGCATGGATAAAGTACATTGTGGTTGCATGATTGTTGATTTTCTGGTGGCTTTGTGGCTGTCATGGAGGGCATTTGACTATCATAGTGGCATTGTGTCCCTTATAAATGACATTGTGGGTTTCATGAGGGCATAGTCACTCTTATAGGAGCATTATTGCCAGCATTGGGCATTGTAAATGCCTTGGTGTCATTGAGCGCAATGTCATTGTCATTGGCGCATTGTGCCTTACATGGGAGCTTTGTGGCTGTCATGTGGTTAATTGTAGTTTGCATATAGATACTGAGGCCATTGTGTGTTGAATAAAGGACATTTGGGTGGTCATTGTAGCTTGGATAAGGGGTATCACCGGCATTGCTGCTGGGATAAAGTACACTATAGCTGGCATGGGGACTTTGTGGCTGGCATAGTGGCCACTGACAGCGTGGTTGCTGCCATTAAGGCATTTTTGTGGAGATAACGTAGATTGTGTGTGTCATGGTATCAATGGGGGTGTCATGGGGTTTTAGTGACTTAGGAGACCATGTAAATGACATGGGGCATAATGTGGCTATTATAAGAACCTTGTGGCTGGCATGGCGCATTGTAGATGGAATAAGGTGCATTGTGGCTAACCTGAAAAGCATTGTGGCCTTTTTTAAGGTCTTGTAGCTGGCACGGCAGGCACTACGGTTGTCATGTGGGAATTTTGGTTGGCTTAGCAGGTATTGAAGGCATGGTGATTTGCATAGGGGGCATTGATGACTTTGTGGTTGTTATGTGGCGGAAATGTGGCTGGCACTGAGGACTTTGTGGCTGTCATTGGAGCCATTTAGATGTGGTGGGACAATGTAGCTGTCATAGGTGCATTTTGGCTGTCATTGGAAAATTGTGACTGTCGTGGCTTTTTGATTTAGGGTTTGCGTGGACGATGTTTCTTTTTTTACTATGAGTGGCACAGTATAGTTGATGTGTCTAATTTTCTTTGCCTCTCTAGTGATTTGGCCACAAGTTGCAAGTCAGCATCTAGCTATTTTCGCTACTAGTGATATCACTTTGTGTCTTAACCTGGCGCATGTGAGGTCTTTGTTGAATGTGTGATATTCTTCATGATGACTGATAATAGATATATTGTGTCCTCTCTAGGTCACATTTAGGCCCATGTCATATATGAGTTGTAAATGGTCCACTGAATAGATTGTAGAATGGTTTTCTGTTTTATACAGATGTGGAGGAGAGTGCTATTTCTTCTAGACATCTGATCTTTGATGTGATTGGTGACTAATTTTGGGGTTGTGATCAGAGTTGATTATATCCTACTTATAGCTTCTAGTCAAGATGGGGTGGTTTGTGCATACTCTTGGATAGGAAGACTTGAGGTTGGATCTCTAATTTGGCTCCTCAGAATGTATCACAGAAAGGGTTTAATTGGCCCTTAAAATATTTGGGGGTTTCATTAGAAACTAGGCACACTAAAATCTCTTTACTGTTTCCAATACATCTATAGCATATACCAGGAATGTATTATCACACCTCTTTCTTGATTTTTTTTTCTAGGTGTCTATTTGAAAGTGAAGAGAAGCAAGATATGGAATCCTCCAGACAGCGGCAATAGAGGAATCAAATGACTGGTAATTAATATTATTATTAATTACTGATAATTATCAGGCTAGTTTCTAGCTCTGGACTTTCAGAGGTGTGGTAATACCTTCCCGGTATATAAGGATATATGTCTAGTAGTACATATATTGGCTATAGATATTTAAGGGCATTGTAAATGCCATTGTGTTCTACACATGGGTGCACTGCATTTACATTCCAACATACACATTCATCACCATCTCCACTTCCCCAATGGGAAATTTTTGGCTGGTATGGAGGGTATTGTGGCTGGCATAGGGAGAATTGAGGGCATAGGGTCTGTCCTCGCGGAATTGTAATTAGCATTGAAGACATTGTTGCTGTAATACGATGCATTCCGTGATTGTTGTTGTCAGAGGACATTGTGGCTTTTATGGTAACATCGTAACTGGGAATTAGGGATAGTGTGGCTGTCATGAGGACATTGTGACTTTTTTGGAGGCATTGTGATATTTGTGTTGGGATTGCGACTGGTAAAGTGAACAATGAGGGCATTGTGACTTAGTTGGAGATGTGGTATTAAAATGGGCATTGTGTTTGAGAATGTGGTAGTTGTCATGAGAGCATTTTGTATGTCTTGGGGCATTATGAAGAGGCAATAAGTGAATTGTGGTTGCCATGGTTGTATTCCGAATAGCTAAGAGGGCATGGAGAGTAATGTGGCTGGGATAAGGGACATTGTGGATGTCATGTGGCATAGTGGCTCTCATGAGTGCATTGTTACATGAATGGGAGCCATTTTAGCTGGTATTTGGCTATTTGGATAAGGCATATAGCCGGTGTCATGTGGACATTGTAACTGTCGTCGCGGAATTGTAATTAGCATTGAAGGCATTGTTGCTGTCATTAGATGGCATTGTGACTTAGTTGGAGATGTGGTATTAAAATGGGCATTGTGTTTGGGAAAGTGGTAGTTGTCATGAAATCATTTTGTTTGTCTTGGGGCATTATGGTTCTCTTAAGAGGCAATAAGTGAATTGTGGTTGTCATGGTTGTATTCTGAATGGCTAAGGGGGCATTAAGGATAATGTGGCTGGCATTGTGGGACGGCTAAGGGGGCATTAAGGATAATGTGAAAACACCGAAAAAGGCCATACTTACAAATGGACACAGCCAGGCCAGAAATGCTGATGAAAGGGCGAGCAGGTGCTTTAAATAATAATAGCCACTCCCACTAGTCTTGAGGGGAGTGGTGTGTGGTGCATGGGATGTGTAGTAAGAAATAATAAATGAATAGTGTGTGTGCAAGTGTAATACTATAAGTGAAATATAGGGGGCAGTAATAAATGAAGTGCCTCAATAGAAATAAATGGATAATGGGGTGCAAGTGAGTGAAACATGGAGGGATAGTGTGTACGTCATGAGGCACAACGTGTATAGCCAGGTAGAAGCCTATTTGTGACGCCTTGATAATTCATAGAGCGGGCTACCCTGCTTGCTATGCCAAACAACAACACACCATGCTCTCCCAGCATCAAAGACCCGGCTGTGTCCAAGAGAAGCGAATATACATAATAATGAAAAATATTATTATGTATATTCGCTTCTCTTGGACACAGCCGGGTCTTTGATGCTGGGAGAGCATGGTGTGTTGTTGTTTGGCATAGCAAGCAGGGTAGCCCGCTCTATGAATTATCAAGGCGTCACAAATAGGCTTCTACCTGGCTATACACGTTGTGCCTCATGACGTACACACTATCCCTCCATGTTTCACTCACTTGCACCCCATTATCCATTTATTTCTATTGAGGCACTTCATTTATTACTGCCCCCTATATTTCACTTATAGTATTACACTTGCACACACACTATTCATTTATTATTTCTTACTACACATCCCATGCACCACACACCACTCCCCTCAAGACTAGTGGGAGTGGCTATTATTATTTAAAGCACCTGCTCGCCCTTTCATCAGCATTTCTGGCCTGGCTGTGTCCATTTGTAAGTATGGCCTTTTTCGGTGTTTTTGTATATGTCCCTGTGTTTTTATCGGTTCTGTTTGTGCATCAGGAACGTTCTGTTCCAGTTTAGGAGTTAGGGACTCGCAAGTCTGGGGATCCTTGACGTGGATTGCGAGCTTGCGTCCTTTTGGCCAAAATGATTACCAATACCCTAGGTATTTTTCATTATTATGTATATTCGCTTCTCTTGGACACAGCCGGGTCTTTGATGCTGGGAGAGCATGGTGTGTTGTTGTTTGGCATAGCAAGCAGGGTAGCCCGCTCTATGAATTATCAAGGCGTCACAAATAGGCTTCTACCTGGCTATACACGTTGTGCCTCATGACGTACACACTATCCCTCCATGTTTCACTCACTTGCACCCCATTATCCATTTATTTCTATTGAGGCACTTCATTTATTACTGCCCCCTATATTTCACTTATAGTATTACACTTGCACACACACTATTCATTTATTATTTCTTACTACACATCCCATGCACCACACACCACTCCCCTCAAGACTAGTGGGAGTGGCTATTATTATTTAAAGCACCTGCTCGCCCTTTCATCAGCATTTCTGGCCTGGCTGTGTCCATTTGTAAGTATGGCCTTTTTCGGTGTTTTTGTATATGTCCCTGTGTTTTTATCGGTTCTGTTTGTGCATCAGGAACGTTCTGTTCCAGTTTAGGAGTTAGGGACTCGCAAGTCTGGGGATCCTTGACGTGGATTGCGAGCTTGCGTCCTTTTGGCCAAAATGATTACCAATACCCTAGGTATTTTTCATTATTATGTATATTCGCTTCTCTTGGACACAGCCGGGTCTTTGATGCTGGGAGAGCATGGTGTGTTGTTGTTTGGCATAGCAAGCAGGGTAGCCCGCTCTATGAATTATCAAGGCGTCACAAATAGGCTTCTACCTGGCTATACACGTTGTGCCTCATGACGTACACACTATCCCTCCATGTTTCACTCACTTGCACCCCATTATCCATTTATTTCTATTGAGGCACTTCATTTATTACTGCCCCCTATATTTCACTTATAGTATTACACTTGCACACACACTATTCATTTATTATTTCTTACTACACATCCCATGCACCACACACCACTCCCCTCAAGACTAGTGGGAGTGGCTATTATTATTTAAAGCACCTGCTCGCCCTTTCATCAGCATTTCTGGCCTGGCTGTGTCCATTTGTAAGTATGGCCTTTTTCGGTGTTTTTGTATATGTCCCTGTGTTTTTATCGGTTCTGTTTGTGCATCAGGAACGTTCTGTTCCAGTTTAGGAGTTAGGGACTCGCAAGTCTGGGGATCCTTGACGTGGATTGCGAGCTTGCGTCCTTTTGGCCAAAATGATTACCAATACCCTAGGTATTTTTCATTATTATGTATATTCGCTTCTCTTGGACACAGCCGGGTCTTTGATGCTGGGAGAGCATGGTGTGTTGTTGTTTGGCATAGCAAGCAGGGTAGCCCGCTCTATGAATTATCAAGGCGTCACAAATAGGCTTCTACCTGGCTATACACGTTGTGCCTCATGACGTACACACTATCCCTCCATGTTTCACTCACTTGCACCCCATTATCCATTTATTTCTATTGAGGCACTTCATTTATTACTGCCCCCTATATTTCACTTATAGTATTACACTTGCACACACACTATTCATTTATTATTTCTTACTACACATCCCATGCACCACACACCACTCCCCTCAAGACTAGTGGGAGTGGCTATTATTATTTAAAGCACCTGCTCGCCCTTTCATCAGCATTTCTGGCCTGGCTGTGTCCATTTGTAAGTATGGCCTTTTTCGGTGTTTTTGTATATGTCCCTGTGTTTTTATCGGTTCTGTTTGTGCATCAGGAACGTTCTGTTCCAGTTTAGGAGTTAGGGACTCGCAAGTCTGGGGATCCTTGACGTGGATTGCGAGCTTGCGTCCTTTTGGCCAAAATGATTACCAATACCCTAGGTATTTTTCATTATTATGTATATTCGCTTCTCTTGGACACAGCCGGGTCTTTGATGCTGGGAGAGCATGGTGTGTTGTTGTTTGGCATAGCAAGCAGGGTAGCCCGCTCTATGAATTATCAAGGCGTCACAAATAGGCTTCTACCTGGCTATACACGTTGTGCCTCATGACGTACACACTATCCCTCCATGTTTCACTCACTTGCACCCCATTATCCATTTATTTCTATTGAGGCACTTCATTTATTACTGCCCCCTATATTTCACTTATAGTATTACACTTGCACACACACTATTCATTTATTATTTCTTACTACACATCCCATGCACCACACACCACTCCCCTCAAGACTAGTGGGAGTGGCTATTATTATTTAAAGCACCTGCTCGCCCTTTCATCAGCATTTCTGGCCTGGCTGTGTCCATTTGTAAGTATGGCCTTTTTCGGTGTTTTTGTATATGTCCCTGTGTTTTTATCGGTTCTATTAAGGATAATGTGGCTGGCATTGTGGGACGGCTAAGGGGGCATTAAGGATAATGTGGCTGGCATTGTGGGACGGCTAAGGGGGCATTAAGGATAATGTGGCTGGCATTGTGGGACTTGTGGCTGTAATAGAGCTATTGTAGCTGGGATAAGGGACAGCAGTAAGAATTTTTTTTTTTAATATCAAGACAACATATATTTACTGTATCCCACCACAAATTAAATAGCATCATGTATCAGGTTCACTTCTGTTTGCGATAATAGAAATAAAAATCCAATCTTTTCCATAGCAGTTTATTTTACACAAATATTCCTACAGATCAAGAAAATCAAAGCTGAAGACTGAGGTGGATATAGAAAGTAGAGGGCCCCTGTTCAAGACCAGTATGTCCTCCAGTGCTGGTCTTTGGGTGTGACAACTTAGTCTAATGCCCAGCGCTCATTTCCTAGGGTGCTCCCAAAGGACTAATTCCTTACAACATGAGCGTGGACTATGTAAACCTTTACTACCTTGAACCACCGGGGAATTTATGATGAATTCCTTCACTATTTAGGCATTGTACGACTGAAAAATTAACCCTATAAGTCAAACTCGGGAACAACACAATTTGAGTCAATTATTTTTCTAAAAAGCAAAGATATAAAGCCTCTACCCTCTGGGTTAGTTTAAGGCCCAAAGAGAGGTGACAAACCCCATGGAATGGGGACACTTCACCCTTAGTAGGGCATTGCACAATGCCAGATCCGTTTACCACAGACTGTGCATATGTCATCCCAAAGGGGCCATTATAACCACTAGTGAGGGAGAGTAGAAGCAGTACAATATAGGGTTAATTTTTCAGTGAAATTATCATGAATGAGATTAGTTCATCAGAGCATGCGCGAGATGCGTTCCACTTACCAGTGCGTGTCATGATTCATTTTGGAATTGACGGGTAGGAGCAGTCCTGCGCGAGACATTAGGTCTAGCGCATGCGCAGTCACTCTCGGAAGACGCCGAGAAACCGAAACAACATGGAGGAAGTGAGGGGATCCGCCGGTTGGTGAGCCCAATATGAATGATTAAAAGTTTCTAATTTTGCACACCTGCACTTTACTTATTGGCACTTACCCAATTCGATCATATTTAGGCATTTTTTATACAGTATGGGCGATATGCCCTCCTAATAATTTTTGCATAAAGTGATTATCAGATCCTGTTTAACACATTGGAGATTTTTTTACTGTACACTGTGTATTTGAATCAGAGAACCATGCAATATTGTATTTTGTATTGCTCTATTATGTATTTTGGTAAATTATGTATTTATATGTGCACTGTTCACTGAGATGTATTGCTTGAGAAAGGCCCCATGGAGTAGGGCTGAAACACCGCAAAGGGTGATTAAAGTGATCCTATTTTTTCACTGAGTTTGGAGTGCTGTCTTGTATCTTGGATTTTGCTAAATACATATATATATTTATATCTCCAGAACACCCTTTTGACATAGGTTTGCACCTTAGAAAGCTAGGGGCACATTAGTAGACATTTGTATACGTTTCATTTTACACTTGATGTATGCAGCAGTTGTGGCATGGGAATAGCTAGGGAGGCTACTGGAGTGCTTGCCCAAAGTGTGGATTGTGAAGTGGGCCCACTCCATATTTAAAAACAATAAAGTAAAATATATTAGATTAATCAGCGGTGCACACAACTTCCTGATGCTGGATGGTGTTAAGAACTAATCCACAGGCGCTCAGAGCTGAAAAGAGCCGGGAGCAAGGAGGGTAAGTATATGGTCTGGGGTCTGAAATAAAGTCTTGGGTCTGGGTCAGAATTAATTTAGGGGTAAGGTCTGGGGTCTGAATCAATTGAGGAGTCTATTCCGAGGAAAGGATTTATTTTTGGGTCTGTTCTGGGTCTGAATTAATTTTGGGGTCTGTTCTGAGGTATGGATTCATTTTGGGGTTTGGTTAGGGGTCTTAATTTGGGGGTTTATTGGTATAGTGGTACTATTTATGTGTACTGTATAGCGCACTATTTATGTGTGCGATATACAGCACCACAATTGATGTGTTACTGTCAATCCAAATTGTAACTGTAATCCTGCCTCTGTAAATGGGAACCAATTTTAACACATTATTTAAGTGTAACTCTGCATTAGTGAGTGTGTGTGTGTGTGTGTGTGTGTGTGTGTGTGTGTGTGTGTGTGTATATAGGGTGGTCTTCTGGGGAGGTTTTACTGTTTGCTTTTATATATTCTATATCTATATCTATCTATATCTATCTATCTGTCTGTCTGTCTGTCTGTCTGTCTGTCTGTCTGTCTGTCTGTCTATCTATCTATCTATCTATCTATCTATCTATCTATCTATCTATCTATCTATCTATCTATCTATCTATCTATCTATCTATCTATCTATCCAGTAAATCCTCCCCAAAAGAACACCCCTTTACATTTTATCAGGGGAGTGGCACAATAAAGCTTTTGCCTGGGTGAAAGAAAGTCTAGTTACATCTCTGGTTGTGGTATGTACTTGGCCGGCCTTAGCTATGTGCGACACGTGCGGTCGCACAGGGCGCCGGCCGCCATGCTGTAAGGGGGGCGCCAGTGGGTACGAGCAGAAGAGAGGAGAAATGTTCCTCCCTCTGCACTGCTGCGTGAAGTGAACGCTGATTGGAGGAGCAGCAGGTGCTTCTGTCTGCTCCACCAATCGGCACAGCCTGTATTGCAGTGTCACACACACTCAGCACCTCACCATCTCCTTCCTTTTGTGCTGCTGCCCCAGTGAAGACTCCTCCACGGAGCTCCAGAGTCAGATAAGAAGAGCAGCAGCTTTAGCTTAATCTATGTTTATTTATGTGCTGTGTGAGGGAGGAGGAAAGAGGGGGCTTTTAGTGATGTGTAACAGGATGTTTTTTTTTTTTAAAAGATCGATTTTGTGGGGGAGGGGAGACTAGGTTAGAGGTACTTTGTGTGTGTATTTTTTACAGATCGATTTTGAAGGTGAGGGGACATTGCCCTAAATGCTATAGGAGTGTGGGGGGATTCTTTATAAATGTATTTTGTGAGGAGGGGGACTTCTGTATAGTTTATTTTGTGGTGTTGGAGCTTATTATGAATCATGGGGGAGGGGAACTTAGCGTTATGTATGGGGAGAAAGGATTCTTTAGGGTACGGCCACACGGAGCGGCCCTCACACTGTCGCAACGCGGCCAACAACCGCGCTGGAGCGGCTGTCAAATACCTCGTTGAGAGGTATTCCGGTTACATTCACATGCGCACTGCCGCTCCATTCATTCTCTATGGGAGCGCCGGAGATAGCCGAGTGCAGTGTTCTGCTTTTTCCGGCGCTCCCATAGAGAATGAATAGGAGGTAAGTTGTTGTAATTTGCAAAATCGTGCGGCCATAAAGGGTGTATTCATTCATGGCTGCACGTTAACGCGGGTAAACCGTCCCTTTATCTGCAAAATCGTGCGGCCATGAATTAATACACCCTTTATGGCCGCACGATTTTGCAAATTACAACAGCTTACTCCCTGTTCATTCTCTATGGGAGCGCCGGAAAAAGCAGAACACTGCACTCGGCTATCTCCGGCGCTCCCATAGAGAATGAATGCGGCAGTGCGCATGAGCGTGTAACCGGAACACGTGCGGCCATTAACAGGCTGTTTGACAGCCGCACTGAACATGGTGCCGGCGTGGTTGTTAGCTGCGTTGCGACCGTGTCAGGGCCACTCTGTGTGGCCTTACCCTTAGGCTGGATTAACACGAGCGTGTGCCTTTTGCGCACGCAAAAAACGCGGCGTTTTGCCTGCGCAAAATGCATTTGACAGCTGCGTGTGTCAGTCCCGTATGATGCGCGGCTGTGTGCTTTTTGCGCAGCCGCCATCATTATGAAACTCCATTTGGATGTTTGTAAACAGAAAAGCACGTGGTGCTTTTCTGTTTTCATTCATCCTTTTCACAGCTGTTGCGCGAATCACGCTGTTCGCATGGAAGTGCTTCCGTGTGGCATGCGTGGTTTTCACGCACCCATTGACTTCAATGGGTGCATGATGCGCATAAAACGCTCAAAGAACGGACATGTGACATTTACGCAGCGGACTCATTGCACGGACGTAATTCCCGTTCGTCTGAATAAGCCATTAGAGATAATATTTGTGGGGAGAGCAACTTGATTGTAAGGGTAGGAACACACAGGGCGGATACGTAAAACAACACAGTGTATACGTCCTAAGAACTGCAGGGAATTTCACCTGAAAAACAGCACCAAATTTTGGTGTCGTTTTTTGGGCGGAAAGACTGCAGAAATAAATTTAAAAAAAAGCTAATACTCCCAGCCGTAGTCCCTCTCTCTCTGAGCGTAGCCCCGCCTCCTGCGATGACGCTGTCGTCCATGTGATCGCTGCAGCCTTTGATTGGCTGCAGCTGTCACATGGGATGCATCGTCATCCCTGGAGGCCGGGCTACGCTCAGAACAGAATACGCATCGCTATGACTACGGCCGGGTGTACTACCCTTTTTTTTTCTCATTAGAGATTAACGATAAGCAAAGTTTTTATCATTGATCTTCCCCTTTGTTAACACTGACCAAATATCATTATAATTGGTCAGAAACTGGCGAATCATGATGATAAGTGGCTAAACTAAATAGGCCTTTAATGGGGGTATATTCAGGCTTAGTGCCTAGGGCAGCGTGAGTTGTAAATACGGCCCTGCTAAAGACGCAGATACTATTGAACACTATAGCAGAGCAGGGAGGTATCTCCCTGCTCTGCGTTCTTCTAGGCTGGTGGTTCCCAGCATGAGGTTCCCATGGACAACTGCCACGGACGTGCTTTCTCTCCTCCTCCTCATAGCGCAAAGTGGATGTGAGGAGGAGATTTTTTTGCAGAACCCCTGTAGATAGCACCCCCCGACTAAATGGACAGAGACGTCAGGGGCTTCTCCTGGAGTGGAATCCCCGGTCACAGCGTCGGCAACGCTGAGGACAGGGATTCCGCTTCAGGAGTTAGTTGCCCCTGATGTCACTGTTCATATATGGACAGAGACATCAAGCACTCCGTCAAGGAGCGGAATCCCCAGCCACAGGGAGCTACAGTGGCGCTATCTACAGGAAGGGAGTGCTACCTACACAGGGTGTGTGTGGCACTACCTACAAGGGTGTGTGTGGCACTACCTACAAGGGTGTGTGGCACTACAAGGGATCTGTGTGGCACTACTTACAAGGGGGCTGTGCGGCAAGGGGGGGATTTGTGGCACTACTTACTAGGGATGCACAATGCATCGAAACTTCTATACTGTGCATCCCCAAATGGTTCGAGCCACACAGCTAAGTATAGTAATACATGATGAATGAGAGCGGGGCTGCGGCTGTGTAATACAGCCATTGCCCCGTCCTGAGTCCTGACAAGTGCGCGCCGCGAGGATGATGCGATTGGGCCAGCGCTGCACTAATGAGCGGCGGCACTGAAAACAGAACATGGCGGCCGCACTGCAAAACACCCCCATGTTCTGTCTTCGGTGTCTGCGCCGCCGCTCATTAGTGCAGCGCCAGCCGCATTGCCTCATGCTGACCGCGTGCGCACTTCTGTCAGGAGTGGGGCAATGACTGTATTACACAGCCGCAGCCCCGCTCTATAACGGCGGAGATCAGAGAAACCGCTTATCTCCGCCGCTATTCTCCTGAATGCTGCGATCAAAGCTGACTGCAGCATTAAGGGGAAAGTGAGGAGGGGGGATGCCCCTGGATCGCGTCACAGGGAATTCCTGTGATGCGATCGAGGGCCATACCATATATGGGCAGACAGCCCAGGGTCCATTGAAGGACCCCAGGGCTGTCCTACAATATTTCCTGTTGTTAGGGCATACCCAAGTATGTCCTAACAACTGCCTGTCTACTATACATACACAGGCTAATGTACTGGCATATATCTGATATATGCCAGTATATTAAAGTTTAAAAATAAAGTTAAAACATAAAGTATTGTTAAATTTAAAAAAAATACACATACGCCTTTTTTACAATAAGCATTAAAATAAATCTCAATACATAAAATATACACACATTCAGTATTGGCGCGGCCGTAATAACCTGCACAACAATTTTTTTGCATAATTTATGATGTGTACGCTGTAAAAAATAAATAAGAAAAAACTTCTTTCACTTATTAATGTGGGGCACGAGGTGTGATGAATTTAACCTCCATGTGCCTCAAATTAATAGTAATTAACCCCATCATGTACCTTACACATTAACCCATGACTGAGAAACATGATGGGGTTAATTACTATTAATGTGAGGCACATGGAGGTTAAATTCAGCATCACACCTCGCGCCTCACATCAGAAAATGGAAGAACTTTTTTTTATTACTGTTGGCAAAGTATCGTTTTGGTATCGAAATTGCAATACTACACAAAGTATCGGTATCGAAGTCCAAATTCAGGTATCGTGACATCCCTATTACCTACAAAGGGGCTGTGTTGCACGACCTACAGGGGGCTGTGTGGCACGAACTAAAAGAGGGCTGTGTGGCACGACCTACAAGGGGGCTGTGCAGCAAGGGGGCTGTGTGGCACGACCTACAAGGGGGCTGTGTGGCACGACCTACAAGGGGGCTGTGTGGCACGACCTACAAGGGGGCTGTGTGGCACTACCTACAAGGGGGCTGTGTGGCACTACCTACAATGGGCTGTGTGGTACTATCTACAGGGGGCATCTGTGAGTGGCGGGCTGATGGTCATTTTACTGTGAGTGGGGGCTGATGGTAGTTTTACTGTGAGTGGGGGGCTGATGGTAGTTTTACTGTGAGTGGGTGCTGATGGTAGTTTTACTGTGAGTGGGGGCTGATGGTAGTTTTACTGTGAGTGGGGGGCTGATGGTAGTTTTACTGTGAGTAGGGGGCTGATGGTCATTTTACTGTGAGTGGGGGCTGATGGTAGTTTTACTGTGAGTGGGGGGCTGATAGTAGTTTTACTGTGAGAGGGGGGCTGATGGTCATTTTACTGTGAGTGGGGGCTGATGGTAGTTTTACTGTGAGTGGGGGGCTGATAGTCATTTTACTGTGAGTGGGGGAAAACGGCTCCAATTACGTCTCAAGAAGTGACAGGCTTTTCTTTGACGCGGGCGTCTGTTTTACGCGCCGTCTTTTGACAGCGGCGCGTAAAAAAAATGACCGTCGGCACAGAATATCGTAAGACCCATTCAAATGAATGG
This sequence comes from Rhinoderma darwinii, assembly GCF_050947455.1. Classification (NCBI taxonomy): domain Eukaryota; kingdom Metazoa; phylum Chordata; class Amphibia; order Anura; family Rhinodermatidae; genus Rhinoderma; species Rhinoderma darwinii. The sequence continues at coordinate 340,759,514 of NC_134689.1, forward strand.
GCAGATGTTTGCCGACTCTTTTGAGCCGCATTTTCGGACGTAATTCGGTGCTAAAACGCCCAAATTACGTCCGTAAATAGTGTGTGTGAACCCAGCCTTACTGTGAGTGGAGGGGCTGATGGTAATTTTACTGTGAGTCCCCCACAGGTGGTTTCCACCTCTGACCTCCAATTGGAATTAATAGTAGGAAGAAAATAGCTGTGGCACTCGTTTGGAGCTTTTTTTGCTGTGTCTTTTGCATTCGCTTCAACGGCTTAAAAAAAAACGCAAAAAAAAAACCCCATCAAGTAACGCTGTCAATTCAAAATCAGATTTTTTCTGCCTTACAAAAAACGCTGTGTGAACATACCCTAAGAATGTAGTGCTTATTTTTAGCTATTTTCTGTCTTTCTCTAAACAATTTTTGGTAGGGGGGCCCTGAGGAATTTTTTTTTTCCAGGGGTGGCTCAAGTCCGAAAAGGTTGGGAAACTCTGTAGCAGGCTACAGTGGCGCCTGCAGCCTATGAGGCGCAGGGACAGGATCCCTGCGCAGTCGGCGTGATGACATCTCTGGATCAAGCCGGCCTACGCAAGGAACCTGTCAGGTGGAGGTGGGGGGCAGTATGGCACTGTCTACAAGGGGGAGGTGGGGGCTATATGTCACTTTCTACAATGGGGAGGTGGGTGCTGTATGACACTGTCTACAAGGGGGCGGTGGGGGCACTGTGTACAAGAGGGAGGTGGGGCTGTATGACACTACAAGGGGCAGATGGGGGACTGTATGGCACTACAAGGGGCAGATGGGGGCTGTATGACACTACAAGGGGCAGATGGCGGCTGTATGGCACTGTCTACAAGGAGGAGGTGGGGGATTATGGCACTGTCTACAGGGAGGCTGTATGGCACAATCTACATGGGGCACTTTCTACTAGGGGGGCTGTGGGGGCATTATACTCTGTGGAGGACATCATACTGTGTAGGGGCACTACAGGGGGCAATATAATGTGTGTGGCACTTAGGGGGCATAACACTGTGTGGGCACAATTAGAGGACAAAATACTGTGTCCTTGAAGGCGTTATAATATATTACATTATTAAATATTATTATTATACTGTGTGTGGGGCACTAAAGGGGCATTACACTGTGTGGGGGCACTATATAGGGCATTATACTGTGGGGAGGAATTATGCTTTTTTATGGGGCATTTTTTATAATGGCGTGGGGCGCCGAGAGATAATTTTGCACGGGGCGCCATCTACCCTAAGGCCGGCCCTGAATGGAGCCATCCTGTATTTGGTGATTTGGATCCACACATGGTCTCCATGACAACCCTGCAACTGACAAAAATCACATCAGGAAGTTGGCAGTTTTACTTCATGGGCTTTGGGTCTGTGTCTTGAAGTGATCATATCTCCGCACAGAAGTAAGTTATTAAATGATCTTTTTCACGTTTTCAGTGTACATTAAGGGTATTTTGTCTTCTGGTGGACATCTCTTTACTATCAGGACAGGTTATTTGTAACATGACTTATGTAAGCCATAACACCTAAAGAACAGATCCCTCTTTGGCTAGGGCTACATGACAAAATACAATCGCCCACAAAGCGACTTCAGTGCTTCGCTATAGAAACAAAGTCACGAGGTTCCTTGCAACTATGGCATAAAGTCCGCCATTGGTTGACATTTTTTTTACGGTTGCAAAGTCACTTGCGACTTTTTCTTCCATTGGGAAACATGAAGGGAGAATTGCTAAGCAAAATACGCCAAGAAAGTGGAGTAAATAGCCTTACACCAAATTAATTATGTTTTAGACACTTTTTGCACCATCTTTGACAATTTAAAAAGTGTCTAGAAAAAGCAGTGTGGTTAAGAGGAGTTGTAAAAGAGGGCAAATTTCTAAACATCTAGCGCCATTTTCTGGTGCAAAATATTGGTTTAAAATACAGAGCCGCCAGGAGGTAACAAAAGAAAGAGAAAAGTGTCTTGCCAGTTGTGCCAAATGTATCATTCTCCATGCACTGTTCTGCCAAATTTGACGCAGTTTCTAATTGTCTAGTTGTATCCTGTCTAAAGTCCCTTTTACACCATCCGACACTCGGCCGGTGAAGCGAGCGCCGATCAACGAGACATCGTTGATAAGCGCTCGCTCGCTCCTGTTTCACGGAGCTATGGATAGGGACGAGCGGTCGTTATTCCGTTTACACAGGGAGATATGCTGCCGACAACGATAATCTTTTACTTTTTTAAAACGATACGATCAGAAGACGATGGAGCGTTTGCTCATTTCTCTGCTGATCGCTTCCTTGTTTACACATGGCAATTATGGACAACGAGCGTTATATGAGTGCTCGTCTGCACGATAATTGCCCAGTGTAAAACCCCCTTAACATTACAACAGCAAGGGATATGTTCACACGCAAACTCAAAAACGTCTGAAAATACAGAGCTGTTTTCAAGGGAGAAGAGCTCCTGATTTTCAGACGTTTTTTAAGCCACTCATGATTTTTGCTGCGTTTTTCGCTGTGTTTTTTACAGCCATTTTTGGAGCTGTTTCCTATAGAGTCTATGAAAAACGGCTCCAAAAACGTCCCAAGAAGTGACCAGCACTTTTTCACTGCCGTTTTTTTATGCGACCGTTTTTCAAAGCGACCGCGTAAAAAAACGGCCCGTCGGAACAGAACGCAGTTTTGCCCATTAAAATTAATGGGCAGATCTTTGGAGGCATTCTGCTTCCGATTTTTCGGGCGTTTACGGACCGAAAAACGGCCAAAAATAAGCCATGTGAACATACCCTAAGGGTCCATTCAGACCTTGACACTGTGTTTTTGGATGCAGTTTGTAAAGCACCTCAACCGAAACGTCTCAATGGACCATAAATCTGCCGCATTAAGTTTGGAATAACTCTGTGATTTACAGGTGAACCCATGTCACTGCGGAACTCTAACCCTACACACCCAGGGAAAATAAATGTTCTGGGTTTACTTATAAACTATAGCTCTGGGTGGGTTAACCGCTTCATCACCAGGGTATTTTCATATTAATGACCAAACACAGTGGAGATAAGGCCCTGTTCCCACTGCGTTTTTTTTACACTGGTTTTGACGCAGAAGCCCTGTTGAAATCCGCACCAAAAAATGCCCCATATCACCCTCCATTGATTTCAATAGGAAGTAAAGGTGAAATTTTTCCCTAGCGTTTTTTGTCCGCTTCCCCAATCAACTGCTACATGTATATATATATACCCTTTACATGCTGGTGCGACGGCTATAAAACATTTTTTTGTTAGGTCACCTAAATATTATTTTTATTATGAAAAAGTTCTAAATTTAAAATGCAAACTAAGGCTATGTTCACACGGGGTATTTTGCAGGAGGAATATCTGCCTCAAAATTCAGTTTGGAAGATTGAGGCAGATATTCCTCTCCCTGCACGCCGATTTTCGCCGCGATTTTTGCGCCGTTTTTCGCTCGCGGCCATTGAGCGCCGTGGGCATAAAACAGCGCGAAATACGCTTTCTCTGCCTCCCATTGAAGTCAATGGGAGGTCAGAGGCGGAAGCGCCCGAAGATAGGGCATGTCGCTTCTTTTTCCCGCGAGGCAGTTTTACTGCTCGCGGGAAAAAGACGGCGACGCCTCCAATTGAAATCAATGGGAGGCGTTCTCGGGCCGTTTTTGCCGAGTTTTGCTACGCGGTTTCCGCGTCAAAAAACTCGGCAAAATACCCCGTGTGAACATAGCCTAAAGCGTCTTTTTTTTCAATTTTTTTCTTTCAGTTTTAATTATAAATTGTATATAGTTGTAGTAAACAAAGTTTTATTGTAGGTTACAATTTCTGTTAACCTCTTGGCAACATCCACCGTACGTGTACGGTGCATGTGCGCCCTCACAATATAGCGCTTTCTATTGAAGTGAATGGGAGAAGGCGGCTGCAATACCTGTGAATCGCCTTTACATCTGTGTCGAAGATTCACAGTGAGCAAGTAGAAATGAAGAGTAAGCAGCTATTGATGATGTTTTTTTTTTTTTTTTTTTAGGGACTGGATAACCCCTTTAATTACAAAAAAACAGTATAAGGCCGGATTCACACGAGCGTGTGCGTTTTGCGCACGCAAAAAACGCGCTGTTTTGCGCGCGCAAAAGGCACTTAACAGCTCCGTGTGTCAGCCCCGTATGATGCGCGGCTGCGTGATTTTCGCACAGCCGCCATAATTATGACACTCTGTTTGGATGTTTGTAAACAGAAAAGCACGTGGTGCTTTTCTGTTTTCATTCATAGTTTTACAGCTGTTGCGCGAATCACGCTCGTCCCACGGAAGTGCTTCCGTGGGGTGCGCGTGATTTTCACGCACCCATTGACTTCAATGGGTGCGTGATGCGCAAAATACGCGCAAAGAACGGACATGTCGTGAGTTTTTCGCAGCGGACTCGCGGTGCGTAAAAATCACGCAACTGTCTGCACAGCCCGATAGACTAATATAGGTCCGTGCGACACACGTGAAAATCACGCGCGTCGCACAGACGTATATCCCGTTCGTCTGAATAAGCCCTTACTTTAAGAAATAAACCTTTTACCATTTTTCATGTAAAATAATAAAAAAAAATATGTAATTGGTATTGCCGCATCCGTAAAAATCCAAACTATTAAAATATTACGGAATTTAACGCGCACTGTTATCACCGTAGGAAAAAAAAAATCACTATGTCAGGATTGCTGTTTTTTGGTTACCTTGCTCCTCAAAAAAATGTAATAATAAGTGATCAAAATGTTGTTTGTACCCCAAAATGGTACCAATAAAGAATACAACTCACCCCGCAAGAAAACAAACCCCAAGGCCGGGTTCCCACGTAGCGTAAAATTCCACAGCATTTACAGTAGAAGCAAAGTGGATGAGATTCCGAAAATCTAATGCCCACGCTGCGGGGAAGAAACGCAGCGTAAACTTTAAGAAATTGATCTGCGGTGCAGAATTTAATTCCGCAGCATGTCAATTTATGCTGCGTTTTTGTTGATTTTCCACCACAATGTGGTGCGGTTTTTGGACAGAATGTACTACGAGTTCCAGGTCAGATACGCTTCGTGGTTTTTACGCAGCGTATCCATCCCGTGGGAACCAGGCAAATGCGCACGATACTTATTACATGCGGGGAAAACGCAACGTAATACAGTACCAGCATAAACAATGAGATTCCAGGAAATCTACATGCTGCAGTATTTTCCCGCACATAAATTGTCCTGCGGTGCGGATTTTAAAATTACGAATTCTATCTGCCTAGTGCAGAGGAAAATCGCACCAAAACATGCAGCATGAAAACACTGCAATTTCCGGTCCAGCAAAGCGAATGAGATTTAGCAAATCTTAGCCACATCAATTTAGGCTGTGTATTCTAAACGGAGATGCTGCATTTTTGGCCCATAGACTTGAATGTGGAGCATAAATTCCACACTAAAATATGCAAGTTAAGTTTTAAACAGTGTTTACACAGCGGAAACTCAGTTGAAAACCGCTGAAAATCTGAAGGTGCACATATATTATTACATAGTTACATAGTTACATAGTTACAAAAATGCACTATTTGCTGAGGATTTCTGAGAAAGATTTGTAACCATTTTTTGTCAGAAAATCTGCAGTGTATCCGGTGTGTGCGAAGATACCCTAAGGCCGGGTTTACACGAGCGTGTGTGTTTTGCGCACACAAAAAACGCGGCGTTTTGCGTGCGCAAATGGCACTTAACAGATCCGTGTGTCAGCCCCGTATGATGCGCGACTGAGTGATTTTCGCGCACCCGCCTTCATTATGACACTCCGTTTGGTGCTTTTCTGTTTTCATTCATCCTTTTCAGTGCTGTTGCGCGAATCACGCTTGTCCCACGGAAGTGCTTCCATGTGACATGCGTGGTTTTCACGCACCCATTGACTTCAATGGGTGCGTGATGCGCGAACAGCACACAAATATAGAACAGGTCGTGAATTTTTCGCAGCGGACTGACGCTGCGTAAAAATCACGCACCTGTCTGCACGGCCCCATAGACTATCATAAGTCTGTGCGACGCGCGTGAAAATCACGCGGGCAGCACGAACGTATAACACGCTCGTGTAAATGAGCCCTAAGGGTCAGTTCACGCTGCATTTTTTGGTGCTTATATTGACGTGGTGCGATTTTAACAGCTCTGAATCAGCGCCCTAAATCGCCCCGCATTGATTTTAAAGAGAGGCAGATGCAGTGTTTTTCCTGGGCGGCATGCTTTTTCTTTGGATTGGTTTCCACCTCTGACCATTAAGGGCAATGGGAGGCAGAAAAAAAAACGCAATGCTCGTTAAGGGCATGGCCCCACGTGGCGGTTTTCCTCCGCAGCTGTCCGCATCAATGCCGCACAGAATCTGCGTTGCAGATTCTGCGGCGGATCTGCCCAAAATGTGCAGTAAATTGATGCGGACTAGCTGCTGCGTACTGCAGTAAAAGTGCTTCCCTTCTCTCTATCAGTGCAGGATAGAGAGAAGGGACAGCACTTTCCCTAGTGAAAGTAAAAGAATTTCATACTTACCGGCCGTTGTCTTGGTGACGCGTCCCTCTTTCGGCATCCAGCCCGACCTCCCTGGATGACGCGGCAGTCCATGTGACTGCTGCAGCCTGTGATTGGCTGCAGCCGTCACTTAGACTGAAACGTCATCCTGGGAAGCCGGACTGGAGACAGAAGCAGGGAGTTCTCGGTAAGTATGAACTTCTATTTTTTTACAGGTTGCTGTATATTGGCATCGGTAGTCACTGTCCAGGGTGCAGAAACAGTTACTGCCGATCGCTTAACTCTTTCAGCACCCTGGAAAGTGACTATTTACTGACCTCTCCTAGCAACGCTCCCGTAATTACGGGAGCCCCATTGACTTCCTCAGTCTGGCTGTAGACCTAGAAATACATAGGTCCAGCCAGAATGAAGAAATGTCATGTCAAAAAAGCAAGACGCATCCGCAGCACACATAACATGTGCATGACATCTGCGGACTTCATTGCGGAATTTAGAATCTCCATTGAAGTCAATGGAGAACTTCCGCAATGAGTCCGCAACCAGTCCGCCACTGGTCCGCAACATCCATTGTATGCTGCGGACACCAAATTCTGCACCGCAGCCTATGCTCCGCAGCGGAATTTTCAGCCACGTCTAAATGAAGCCTACTAAAATGAAGTGGAAGGCAATGGAGAAACGGCTCCGCTGCGGATTAACGCTGCGGAGTGTCCGCAGCAGAATTCAAGAGCAATTCGGCCATGTGCGGCTTTGCCCTAAAAGTAATTTTTGCCTCTTCTTTTTTTTTTTTTTTTTTTTAAAGAGGCTCTGTCACCACATTATAAGTGCCCTATCTCCTACATAAAGAGATCGACGCTATAATGTAGGTGACAGCAGTGTTTTTTATTTACAAACAACGATCTGTTTTCACCACTTTATCATTGATTTTAGATTTATGCTAATGAGTTGCTTAATGCCCAAGTGGGCGTGTTTTTACTTCAGACCAAGTGGGCGTTGTGCAGAGGAGTGTATGACGCTGACCAATCAGTGACCAATCAGTGTCATACACTCCTCTCCATTCATTTAGGCAGCGCATAGGGATCCTTTTAGGTTGTGCGGTCTTATACTAACACATTAACGATACTGAAGTGTTTAGACAGTGAATAGAAATTCCACGGGATGTCTATTCACAATCTATGCATTTCTATGCGTTTCTGTGGTAGTTACAGCAGAGGAAGTGTAATCTCGCGTGATTACGCCGTAAATGACAGGTTACAACGAGATTACGCTTCCTCTGCTGTAACTACTACAGACAGAGTAACGAAGTGCAGAGATTGTGAATAGACATCCCGTGGAATGTCTATTAACTGTCTAAACACTTCAGTATCGTTAATGTGTTACTATAATGCCGGATTCTCACGAGCGTGTGCGTTTTGCGCACGCAGAAAACGTGGCGTTTTGCGTGCACAAAAGGCACTTAACAGCTCCGTGTGTCAGCCCCATATGATGCGCGGCTGCGTGATTTTCGCGCAGCCGCCATCATTATGACACTCCGTTTGGATGTTTAGAAACAGAAAAGCATGTGGTGCTTTTCTGTTTACATTCATAGTTTGACAGCTGTTGCCCGAATCACGCTCGTCCCACGGAAGTGCTTCCGTGTGGTGCGCATGATTTTCACGCGCCCATTGACTTCAATGGGTGAGTGATGCGCGAAATACGCCCAAAGAACGGACATGTCGTGACTTTTTCGCAGCGGACTCACGCTGCATAAAAATCACGCAGCTGTCTGTACGGCCCCATGGACTAATATAGGTCCGTGCGACGCGCGTGAAAATAACTCGCGTTGCACGGACGTATATCCCGTTCGTCTGAATAAGCCCTAAGACAGCACATACTGATCTAAAAGGATCCCTATGCGCTGCCTAAATGAATGGAGAGGAGTGCATGACGCTGATTAATGAATGGAGAGGAGTGCATGACGCTGATTGGTCAGCGTCATACGCTCCTCTGTACAACGCCCACTTGGTCTAAAGTAAAAACACGCCCACTTGGACATTAAGAAACTCATTAGCATAAATCTAATAAGGTGGTGAAAACAGATCGTTTTTTTAAATAAAAAGCACTGCTGTCACCTACATTATAGCGCCAATCTCCTTATGTAGGAGATAGGGCACTTATAATGTGGTGACAGAGCCTCTTTAACCAAAAACCCCACGTGTTGTGGTCGTATCAGGGTTCATAGGTAGACCAAGGCCAGTTTCAGACTAGCGTAACACGTTTTTTAAAACCAGACTTAGTCATCTTTTATTATATAAAAGCAGTAAGGCTAGATTCACCCGGGCATTGTGCATCTCGGACGTGAAAAACTGTAGTTTTTCACGTCTGAGGTGCATCCGTGCTCTGCACTGCGGGATGCGATATCACGCATCCCCCATAGACTAGAGTCTCTGGAGGGATGCGTGACAAAATAGGACATGTCCTATTTTCTTACAGACCCTTCACATGGTCTGTTGAAACAACGGCCGTGTGAACGGCCAGATTGAATTATATAGGTCCGTATGACGGCCGTTGAAACAAGGCCGTCACACGGACGTTTAACACGTTCGTGTGAATAAGGCCTTAGTCTTATGAACTTTTCCACTATGTACACTTTTTGTAGCCAATTTTGATTTTTATTGCTCCAGTGCATTTAAAATTAAAAATGAAGCCGCCTTGTAAATCTTGTAAATTCCCTACCGATCCGTGTCTACAGGTCCTATGCAGGTCTTAGGGTCTCCATGGTAACTGACACTAAACAAACCCTTTTACGTGTAGTCTTATTCCGCAGTCATACTCCCTTTCATTTGTCCCATTTTTCTCGCTAACCTACTGAATGTATATTAGGACCAATTAGAGGATAGATGGAGTGAAGTATAACTGCAGAATCAGACTGCACGGGATCTATTTGAGGTATAAGGCTGGGTTCACACGACCATGTTACGTCCGTAATGGACGGAACGTATTTGGGCCGCAAGTCCCGGACCAAACACAATGCAATTTTAAACGTTTGATGATAGTGTAGTGTAGTTACTCTTTAAATATAACACATTTTGAAGCTGGCATGTACTCCGTAAAGTATCTGATGGCACTGACATAAAAAAGGAAACAAAAAAGGAGCAGGTCACATTGTTGGCTAAATAAAAATAGAACTCAACATTTATGTCAAACATACAGTAAAAGCATGAAAAGTATAAAAGTAAAATGTATTAATCTGTTTGTCATCAGAACCCTACTCTCAATACATTAAAGGAAAACCGTCTAAAAATAAATTAAAAAAGAAAAAAAAAACTCGCACTGCTACTACAAATAATAAGTTTTGCTACTAAAAAAGTGGCCTGGTTGCCCATAACAACCAATAATTTAGGTTGCTTTATGATTATAGGTAGAATTCTGATTATTGTAACTAACATTGTGACATCATCATGGAGCTTATAATTCCCTACTGTGTACATGCATGATGAAGTAACTAGCAGGAACTCCACTGTGCCTATGATCCTCGGTATACGTTTTCTTCATGTAAGTACAATGTTTCTTTTTTAGGCCCTGTTCACACAAAGTTTTTTTGGCGCTGACTTTGATGCGGAATCCGTATCAGAATCAGTGCTTAAAAAAACAGCCAAAATCGACCCCTTTGATTTCAATCGGAGGCAGAGACGTGTTTTTTTTCCCCCAAGCAGCTTATAGCCTCTTGCGGGGAAAAAAAGTGGCAAGTCGTGGTTTCCGCCACTGACCTCCCATTAAGAGGCAGAAAAACCCCAGGCCGCCCGCTTCTGAGCATTTTTAACGTTGTTTTTACCTTCAGTTGCCCATGGCAAAAAACGCCACAAAATATGCTGCATAAAACGCAGGGAAAAAAGCGCAGGCAGGTCACAGTCTGCCTCAAAATTCCTGAAGTCTGCCTGCAAAAAACTCTGTGTCAACAAGGCCTAAGAATGAAATATGATATGAACTGTAACAATGTATTGCCCTGTACCCATTAGTTGAACGCAAACTCTGCTGGGAATGTCCAGGAGACTCTTATAAAAAGGGGGAGGCCTCCTGGAAGAGTAGGCTCTTCTGGGGGCCATGCTGTCAGTGCTGTGCAGGTAGAAGGGAAAAACATATACAAAAATAGAAAAAAAAGGTATCCACACATACACTTATACTGTACAGCATTCATAGGGTTCTATTGTGCAGACTTATGCAAAATATTTCCTTTTGACTGATGATTGACAGTATTGCGTCTGGATAACTTTTTTCTTAGGATACTGCAAAGTGTATGCCACTATGTTTCATAATGGACGTCAATGGACAACAAATCATAGGTATACGTTTGCATACATTTAAACAGTATGGGTGTATTCACACGTGGTCATATCGTGGTTTTGCTTAAATTTTGATGTGATGTCATCCCAACATGTGAATGTTCCCTATATGTTTGGATCCTACTGAAGAGACAAAAGATAAAATGTAAAGTGACTGTTGCAAGGGAAATGTATCACTACATACCGGCCGTTCAAACGAATAACTATCCATGTAATGAATGGAAGCGCCGGATTCAGCAGAGCCGGCCAGCTGCCACTATGACGTCCATGTGACCTAATATGCATATGCACAGGCAATGGCATAATTACCTCTGTAGCAGCCGTAACGGGCACGCATTCCCCCGCTATGGCTGCTACAGCACGACGCCACTGAAGGGGTTGTTCCTACTAAAGACATGCATCCCCTATCCACAGGATAGGGGATACATGTGGGTACGCTGGGACGCCCAGCGATAAGGAGAACGAGGCAAAGTCCCCCGAAATTCTCCATGACAAACCTCGGACTTCCGGGGGGTTTGTCGGCAGCTCCATAGAAATTAATTGTGCACTGGTCGCGCTTGTGCGCATGCGTGACCAGCGCTCCTTTCATTTTTATTGAACTGCGCAGACCCCGGAAGTCCGAGGTTTCTCATGGAGACCTTCGGGGGACTTTCGGTCCCCTGTTCTCCTTATCGCTGCCAGCGATCACACATGTATCCCCTATCCTTGTTCTTGATAGAGGTAACCCAGATGACTTAGGGCGTAGTAGCTAGGGGTGCAGAGTTAGCAGTTGCACCTGGGCACTGTAGCCCAAAGACCCATTTGAAACATAGCATACAATTAATATACATGGAACATGGTAGGTGTGGGGGGGGGGGTCCTGTTACAAATTTTTGCACTTCTGTTGATTACATATTCCACAAACAATTGACACAGTAAACAACACAGTACAAGCATAATACACTCCCAAAAAACACAAACATAAGAAAAAGAAAGCAAATCAAGAAATATATGAAATTCTCCCACACCAAGTAATTTAACGTTCACTCTTTTTTACAAAGATATAATAAAAAGCACACTCAAAATAGAGCCTTTAAAACACGTAAAGGCTATGTACATGTTTAAAGCTAATTTTCCTTTAATTAATCAATGTTTTATTTGATTTTAAACAACTTTTAAATTTTATTTTAAAAAAATTGACTTTTTGAGATACAGCTTCTATGTATTTTTTATACATGTTAGCTGTATCCTGCCGTCAAAGCCGATTCGGTCAGGTCAGAAGGTTCATGAATTTAGGTGTAATCATTATGAGCTGGATCCTGCGTGACTTAACCAGCTTTCACCGGACCTGTGAGTGCAGCTGAGCTGTCGGAATGGGCTTTGACGGCAGGATACAGCGTGTATGTATAGGATACATGGAAGCTGCATCTCAAAAAGTAAAAAAAAAAATGATACTGTCGGTGATGATTCAACAATTTTAGGCCGTATTCAGATGAACGTACGTAGAATACGTGTCCGTGTGACAGCCATTAAAACAACGGCCGTCACACGGACGCATGTATTTCAATGAGACCGTTCACATGGTCGTTGTTTCAACAGACTGTGTGAAGGGTCCGTTGACACATAGAACATGTCCTATTTTCTTCCGTTTTCACGGATCTGTCCATAGACCTAAGTCTATGGGGATACGTGAAAACGGGATCTCCACGGGGCTACTCAGACGTGAAAAAATTTGATTTTTCATGTCCGATTCTCCCTACGTTCGTCTGAATAAGGCTTAAGAGTGTGTAGAGACAGCCGTTTGACAAGAGGAAAGGCAACACCCAGTTGTCAATTTATATCCAGTAGGAATAACACATACCTCCCAAATGCCCCGGATTCAGAGGGACAGTTCCGGATTCCGGGCGGTGTCCTGCTGTCCCGGGCGGCCAGGGGTATATCTTGCTGTTAACTGTGTCTGCATCCTCAGGACGCAGATACAGTTGAACCCAGTGCTTAAGTAGGGAACCATCAGATCCCTGCTGCAGCATTAGTTCAGAGCGAAAGAGCAGAGGGAGCTCCTCCACTCACCGAGGACTCCCTGGGCACAGCGCTACTTTAAGCACTGTGCCAGGGGAAGCCCTTGACGTCCTGTCCATTTACGGACAGTGACATCAGGGGCTACTCCTGGAGCAGAATCCCCTGACAGAGCGTCGGCAACGCTCTGGCAGGGGATTCCGCTCCAGAAATAGCCCTTGACGTCAGTTTCCATGCATTAAAGTCCCAATGGCGCCATCTACAGTGGGGGGCACTATCTACATGGACACTGTGGTGCTATATATGGGCACTATTCTAAAGGGGACACTGTGGCACGGTCTACATGGGCACTGTGGCACTATCAGGACACTTTATATGTGGGCACTAGCACTATGGGCAGTTAAGGGGGCATTATAATGTATGGGGAAGCTGTGGGGGCATTATACTGTATGGGGAAGCTGTGGGAGCATTATACTGTATTGTGGCAGCAATGGGGGCATTATACTGTATGGGGCAGCTATGGGGGAATTATACTGTATGGTGGCAGGTATGGAGGAATTATACTGTATGGGGCATCTATGGCAGCTAGGGGGCATTATACTGCATGGGGGCAGCTTTGGGGGCATTATGCTGTATGGGGGCAACTTTGGGGGCATTATGCTGTATGGGGCCATTATGCTGTATGGGGGCAGCTATGGGGGGCATTATGCTGTATGGGGGCAGCTATGGGGGGCATTATGCTGTATGGGGCAGCTATGAGGGGCATTATGCTCTATGGAGCAGCTATGAGGCACATTATGCTGTATGGGAGATTTTTTGGGGCATTATACTTAATGGGGCAATCTGTGTGGGCATTATATTGTATGAGGGCATCTGTGTGGGCAATATACTGCATGGGAGAACCTGTGTGGGCATTATAATGTATGGGGACATCATGCAGTATGGGAGATTTTTTTGGGGCATTATACTTAATGGGGCAATCTGTGTGGGCATTATATTGTATGAGGGCATCTGTGTGGGCAATATACTGCATGGGAGAGCCTGTGTGGGCATTATAATGTATGAGGGCATCTGTGGGCATCCCACCGTATGGGGCATTATGCTGTATGGGAGATTTTTTGGGGCATTATACTTAATGGGGCAATCTGTGTGGGCAATATACTGCATGGGAGAACCTGTGTGGGCATTATAATGTATTGGGGCATCTGTGTTGGCTTTATACTGTATGGGGCATCTATGGGGCATTATACTGTATGGTGGCAGCTATGGGGATATTATACTGTGTGGGAGGCACTATGGGAGCATGATACTGTGTGGGCTGAACCAGGTGTGTATGGGCGGGGATTGGGTGGGATTAGAGGCTGGGCTTAAACAGAAAAAAAATTGCCGCGATGCACTACGGGCACCGCATCAGTTGTCCCTCTTTGTGATACTTTAAAGTTGGGAGGTATGATAACAGAGAAATAGCACATTGTAGGTTCCTAAGAAATTGTGCTCCAGAATTGTTATTTAATGGGTAATACAAGCATTTACTAAAACAGACATGTCAGGAGAGCTGATAGGTCCTCTTCAATTGTTATGTATTCTGCCAGTTACTGCGTCTGATCAGTGCTGTATTCTCCTCTATAGTCTGCAGTGTAATAATAGTATGCAGAGTGTCAGTATAGAACGGGTATCTGACCAATACATGGTCACTGTATGGCGGTATCATTGGTTATTTTGGTGCTTGTTTAGTGGCAGCATACGCCTGTCACTGACCATGTGACTAGGTATTTCTATGTTTACTTTTATTTTCCTTCTTGTGTTGATGATGTCATTTACATATTGAAGTGAGTGGCGAGGGGTGTGACCAAAGTAACGCAATAGTCGCTGCTATTTTTCTGCATTATGTGGGTGACGGGGACCATATTGTATGTGGGCTGGTGGGATTTGTATACAGGGGCAGCTTTTTAGTTCTACTTTGGCCTTGCCTGTGAGCATAATGATTTGACTGCTGAGAAGTGATCTCAACAGAACAGGGTTTATTTAAACAATAGGTCATTTTCTAAGGAGACATTCCCTCTTAAGGGTTAAAATACTAGTGTAAAGAGGAGTGTAGACATGTCATATAGTGTTATGAAGGGGAGTGGACTCAACGGTGAAATTTGATGACTATGGGTAGGGACACACAGTGTAAAACACTGCGGATTTTCCGCAACGGATTTCATTGTGGAAAATCTGCTGCGTATTACAGTAGCAGCAGAGTGGATGAGATTAAAAAAAAACAACCTGCGGTGCTGTTTTATCATTTTGCAGCCTGTTAATTCATGTTGCGGAATCGCTGCTCTTCTGTTGCGGGTTTTCCCCATCGAATTCAATGGGGAGGTAATAGCCACAACATATAGGCAAATTTGGTGATTTTTGTGGTGGAAATGCTGCAATTCCACTGCAAAAATCGTAAATCCAGAGAAAATAAGAAGCTTTTTTTCGGTTTAAATATAATAAAGAACTTCATACTTACCCCCGGGTGTTGTTATTGCGACGCGATTCTCTATTCTAAGTGCAGCTCGGCCTCCTGAGATGAAGTTTCGTCTCATGTGACTGCTGCAGCCAATCAAAGCCTGCAGCGTCATTTCAGGAGGCCTGGCTGTACCCAGAGCAGAGGGATGCTGGGTCGGACTGTCTCACCAGAGGATCCTCTGGTGTGATCAAACTTTAACACAATGATGGGCCCAAAAGGTCTAGCCGAGGATAACCCCATTTGTATATGACTATATATGACTGTATGTGCAAAGATAACAAAGATTATGATACAAATCAAAGTGGACATGCTCATTTTCTGCGTAGATGGAGAGTGGGCCCTCAGGAGATTTTTTTCTAGTGGGCCCAAGGCATTCCAGTCCGACGCTGGAGGGACACGTCGCTATGACAAAGGATAACGGGATAAGTATTAACTTTTTTTTCTACCAGTATTTCCGCAGCGGAGATTCCGCCCAAAAAACTGCACCACAATTTGGTGCGGTTTTTCTGGCGGTATTCTCTGCAGCTTCCATGAGGTATATGCTGTGTGCTTATACACATTGTATCCCGCTTGTGTGCACTTACCCTATAAGTTACATACATCTACCGTTCAGGAGGGGACGCCTCACAGCAATTCAGCAATAATGTGAGAGGCCAATGTGTGACACCTCCATAAATAGGGAAACCGCCACTTATCTTTGATCAGTCACATTATCTCACCCATCCAGTATGATAAAGGCACTAACATAACACTAAAATGTGGCTATTGGGCAAATCTTCATTTTTACAATTAACTTGCTTACCTTATAAACTGCATAGAAAAATGCAACTGAGCAAATAATTGTATCCTGTGATTTCACACATAATATCATGGAGTCATGCGAAACATAAGAGCCGCTGTTTGTGCAGAGACCGGATATTGCAGGTGTAATACTACATATATGCAAGAGCACATGTCGTAGGAAAATTCTTGTTTTACCTCAGTTATAACTTTTCCTTATAAAGTCAATAGGGAAAAACACCACAGAAATAAAGACTCAAAAAGTGCAGCAGTTTCCAAGAAACTAAATACGGACACAAATCTGTAATGTCACCATTTTTCTGTTTGAGATAGAATAAATCATTTCCTTTCCACACACATATAAAAGCTTGTTGCTTTATTAAAACAAAACAAAAGCAGTCATTGGTTAGAACCGAGCCCACCCTTGTAGTTTACTCAGTGGTATAAACCAGTTGGCAGCATCTGATTGGACAGTTTGAATGATACCTTCCTCAGAGTTCCACTGCACCAGCCATCTCCATAGAAATGCAGATGTAAGTTGATCGGATAATAGACAGCGAGAGACACGAGGTCTGTGTAAGAGACGATGTTTATATATAATTGACCGCAAATATGGCAGGTACACAGTTTCCAACATTTGAATTTTTTTTCCAGGGACACTTAGGGTGTGGTGTCTTTGGTGGGTGTGCGAACAAAATGTCTGCACTAGTTTGGCCGACAATTACTATGGTGGCCGCTATGTCTCTGGTTATTCGGTTGTTTACTGGCAGGTGATGTCTCACTTTATCACTAGGGCTAGGCAAACTGTGCTGACCACTACTGGTAGCGTAAGAACCAGCGTAGATAGTGCCACACTCAGTACCCCTTGTAGATGGTGCCCCACACTGCCCCCAGAAGATATTGCCACACACTGCTCCCTGTAAATTGTACCAAAACACTGCTCTTTGTAGATAATGTCACAGTGCCGCCTATAGATAGTGCCCCCTGTAGATAATACCACAATACCCTCTGTAGATAGTGCCACACAGCCCCCTGTAGATGTCACCACACAGACCCCCTGTAGATGGCGCCACACAGACCCCATGTAGATGACGCCACACACCCCGTGAAGATGACGCCACACACATCCCCTGTAGATGACGCCGCACACACACCCTGTAGCCTGTAGATGACGCTGCATATACCCCCTGTAGATGGCGCCGCACACACAGCTTGTAGATGGTGCCGCGCACACCCCCTGTAGATGGCGCCGCGCACACCCCCTGTGGATGATGCCGCGCACACCCCCTGTGTATGATGATGCCGCGCACAGCCCCTGTGGATGATGATGCCGCGCACAGCCCCTGTGGATGATGCCGCGGACACACCCCAGCATTTTGGCTGTCATTGGAGCATTGTGGCTGTCATGATTTGTTAATTTAGGAGAGCAAAGAATAAAAATAAATTTTAGTCGGAAAGCCGAGAAAGAGTTGTACAGGCTCAATAGAAAGTCCGTACACAGCTCACTAAGCTTTCCGAGAAAAGCTGATCAGAAACTAAGCGACAAAGCGCTCGCCCGAGTACTTCTTTCGCTTTGTACGTTTTAGCGATCGGTGGGGGTCTGAGTGCTCAGACAACCACTGATCAATAGTTCTGATATGCTACTGAAATGTGTCAAGTTTTTTTACACATTAAATGCTGATAAAATTCCTATAGAATGTATTATCATGAAGTAAAGTAGGTGTGATAGAAATAGTTCATTCACTTTTGAGAATAAAATGATTTTGAGTTGGACTTCGCTGGTCAGATGCGGTTTGGTTGAGTTATTCTTGATTTAATAATTCCTTTGCCTAATGACAATGACATTTCCAAGCCCAGTATATTTTGTTTGTCAGTATGTTACACAATCTTTCTGATTATCAGCAGTGTTCATGAAACTCTTCCCTAAATGAAAGGGAATGTGTCGCGAATTAAAAAATTTAGTAAGTTACTTATTTGTATTATATTTTTTAAGGCTTTTTTGCGGTATTTTTTTTTCTTCCACAAGGTGGAAAGTATTAAAAATACAATTTTAATGTGACGTTTTCCTATGTTGGCCACCAGGGGAGCACTTCCCAAAATTACAGCAAGGGGGATCAGGCAATGCAACCTGACTTACAGCTGCTGTAAATGTGGGAGGGAGACTCACCCGCTCTCTATTTTTGGCTACAAGCCAAGAAAAGGTGTCTTCAATTTGCTAAGCAGTGTCCAGCTCCCATTTTGGGAGTATTTTTGGCAGAAGCTACAGGACAGACCAAAAGGCCGCCCCAGTGCCCGACCATAACTACAGATGGTCGGATACTGGATCGTACCCGGCTCTTCCCGATATACCTGGTGGCGGTGGGTACCGTAGTAATAATGGGTTAGTGCCAGCTTTTTCTACTGGTTAACACTAAGCCCCGCCTTAGTAATGGACGTCATCAAACAGACAACTGCCATTACTAAGGTGGTAATAAAGTATTAAAAAAAACACAGAGACATAAGAAAATCATTTTTTATTGAAAGAAAAATTCCCACACAACCCACTTTCAACATCTTATTTAAAAGAAAAAAAAAAGAAGATCATCGAAGTAGTCCAACGAATCTACGACGAAGTCCAAACGGTCAAGTGGAACCTGCAAAACAAAAAAAATAACAGTTAATAATATGCTGCTGTTTCTTCTTTCCTCGCTTCTACTGTGAATCGCCATGTAGTTACACGGCGGCTCACAGTTTGAGCAAGGAATGACGGAGCAGCAGTGCTCGCCGCTGATCCTTCAAAACAGCCGCCAATCAGCTGTTTTGAAGGAACAGAGGCGAGCACCATTGCTCCATAGAGTGCCCCCCCACACGCACACTAAACCCCCCCCCCCACAAACTTGCAACCGCGCCAAACACAAAACCATGCACGCACACACCTTACCTGCATGTTTGGGGTGTGTGTGTGTGTGTGTGTGAATGTGGGGGAGGTGCTCGACGGAGCAGCGGTGCTCGCGGCTGATCCTTCAAAACAGTTGATATGCGGCTGCGAAGGATCAGTGGCGTTCGTGTGCAGCTGATCCTGAATAGACGCCAATCAGCTGTTTTGAAAGAACTGTGGCAAGCACTGCTGGTCCGTCGAGCGCCCCCCCCATACACAAACCCCCCCAAACATGCAACCGCACCAAACACAGACCCCAACACACACAAAATCCCCCCCCATGCACACACACACAAACTTCCCTGCACGCACATGCACGCACACACACCTTACCTAAATGTTTGGGGGGGTTTGTGTGTGGGGGGGGCACTCGACGGAGCAGAGTTACTCGCCGCTGATACTTCAAAACAGCTGATAGGCGACTGTGAAGGATCAGCGACGCTCGGGTGCCGCTGATCCTTCATAGTCGCCAATCAGCTTGTTTGAAGGAACAGCGGTGAGCACAAACAAATCCCCCAAAACATGAAACCGCGCCAGATCCCCCCCCCCACACACACACACAAACGCCCCCCCCCCCACACACACAAACGCACACGAACAATCCCCACGCGCTCACACGTACACACCTTACCGGCAGCTGGTCTTCTCCAAAGTGGCGCCGTCTTTCCCCCCAACAAGCCAGCATCTCTGCTGGATCGCTCTGAACTGAGCATGCGCATTACAGTGCGAGACGGCAGAAGCACAGTATGTAACAATCGGCTCCCGTTCGTTATGCCCTATAGCTGCCATATTTCATCTGTGTATGTGTCGTTAAGCGACACGTCAGCGACATATCAGCCCCCAGTGAATTAAAAAAGTGTTAACCCCTTACAGTCGTGAACAATTATCAGATTTTAATTTTCATTTTTTCCTCCCCACTTTCCAAAAGCCATAACTTTTTAATTTTTCCTTCGATATAGTCCTATGAGGGCTTGATTTTTGTGTGACGAGTTGTAGTGTTTCGTTGCACCATTTATTGTGCCATATAATGTACTAGGAAACAGGAAAAAGATTATTTGTGGGGTAGAAAATGAAAAACACATGGATTCCTCCATTGATTTTTGTGCTTCATTTTTATGGAATTCACCTTTCAATTAAAATATGTTAACTTTTTTCTGTGGGTCAATACGATTACGGCGATACTAAATATATATAGTTTTTTCTATGCTTTACTACTTTTACAAGGAAAAAATTAAGCGTAAAAAAAATAAAAATTATTTTGTGTTGCCAAATTCTGAGAGCCATAACTTTTTTAATTTTCCGTCGATTAAGTGGTATAAGGGCTTATTTTTTGCGGGTCTAAGCTGTAGTTTTTAATGCTACAATTTTTGGAGTACATGTAAGATTTTGAACACTTTTCATTAAATTTTTTGTGGGAGATGAGGTGACCAAAAAATATAAATTCTGGCATTTACATTTTTTGTTTTTTACGGCGTACATCGTACGGGTTAAATAAGAATATATTGTAATAGTTCAGACCTTTACGGATGCGGCGATACCAATTATGTTTATTTTTTTATTTTTTTTCCAATGTTTTAGTGGGTAAATGCGAAAAGTGTTTTTTTTTTAACTTATAATATTTTTTTTTTATTACGTTAACAAAAAATACTTTATTTTACTAATTTTTACTTTTTTTTTTATTAGTCCCCTCTAGGGGACTTCAACTAGCGATCCACTATATACTATAGCCGTCCAAAATTTTGCATGCTCCGTTAGACTTCTATGGGTGAGTCTGTGCCGCAATTGCAGACAGGAATAGGATATGTTCTATATTTTGCTTTTTAGTTCTACGGCCCGGACACACATCCGTAAATATACGGAAAGGTGTCCTTGGCCAATAGAAATTTGTGGGTCACCAGATTATCCTTAATTATGGATTTGTAATTACAGATAGACACTTTGGTCATGTGCATGGGGCCTCATTTAGGGGTTTTGCTCAGAGCCAAATACATGCTACTTGTGGCTTCTTTAGGCTTATGGTCAGGATGGGGTGGTCTGTGCATCCTCTTGCATTTTAAAAGCTTTAAGTCGGGATCTCTAGTTTGACTCCTCAGAAGGTATCCCAGAAAGGGTTTGATTGCCCCTTTTGAAATAATTTTTGTTTTATCAGAAACTAGGCACAGTAACATCTCTTTACTGATCCAATACATCTATAGCATATACCAGGAACGTATTATCACACCTCTTTCTTTCTTTTTTCTAGGTGTCTATTTGAAAGTGAAGAGAAGCGAGATATGGAATTCTCCAGTCAGCGGCAATAGAGGAATCAGAGGATGGGTAATTCATATTATTAATTACTGATAAATATCAGGCTAGTTTCTAGCTGTGGACTTTTAGAGGTGTGGTAATCCCTTCCTGGTATATAAGGATATATGTCTAGTAGTACATATATTGGCTATAGATATGTAAGGGCATTGTAAATGCCTTTGTGTTCTACACATGGGTGGGCTGCATTTGACTTTCCAACATACACATTCATCACCATCTCCACTTCCCCAATGGGAAATTTTTGGCTGGCATGTTGGGTATTGTGGCTTGCATAGGGAGAATTGTGAGCATTGTGGCTGTCCTCGCGGAATTGTAATTAGCATTGAAGGCATTGTTGCTGTCATTAGATGGCATTGTGACTTAGTTGGAGATGTGGTATTAAAATTGGCATTGTGTTTGGGAAAGTGATAGTTGTCATGAGAGCATTTTGTTTGTCTTGGGGCATTATGGTTCTCTTAAGAGGCAATAAGTGAATTGTGGTTGTCATGGTTGTATTCCGAATAGCAAAGGGGGCATGGAGGATAATGTGGCTCACTTTGAGGAACTTGTGGCTGTAATAGAGCTATTGTAGTTGGGATAAGGAACATTATGGTTGTCACTATGCCAGTGGCTCTTATGAGTGCATTATTGCTTGAATGGGAGCCATTGTGGCTGGTATTTGGATATTTGGATAAGACATATAGCGGGTGTTCTGTGGGCATTGCGTCTTGCATTAGAAGCATTGTGCGTAGAATGGGGGCAATCTAGTTGGAATAGGGCCATTAATGGCATTGTAACTGGCATGGAGGGCATTGTGTAATTTCCGCATTTTCGTAGGCAAAAGGGGAATTGAGAGCATTGTGGCTGTAATGGAGATATTGTGGCTGGGCTCAGGGACAGTGTGGCAGTCATGTGGGCTTAATGGCTCTTATAGGAACATTGTGGCTGGCACGTGGGCATTACTGCTGCCATAGTAGGAATTGTGGTTGACATAGGGACTTTGTAGTTGTCATGGGGGCATTGAGGTATGCAAAAAAGGCATTCAGGCCATTGTGGCTGATATGGAGTGCAATGTGGCGTTTGTGGTGGCATTGATGCTGGCATAGATCAATGGGCTTTCTGGTTGTTCGATAAATTTGTAATTGGCACTTAGGGCATTGTGGCTCGCATATGAGTAATTTGGGGAAAGTGGCTGTCATGGGGGGCATTGTGGATTTTAGGTAAGCATTGTGTCTGGTAAAGTGGACAATGAGGACATAGTAGTTGTCATGGGGCATTTTAGTTGTCTTGGTTCTATTGATGTTGGCTTAGGGAGCATTGAGGACAATATGGCTGGCAGTGAGAGCATTAGATTATCATGGAGCATAGTGGCTGGGATAAGGGACACTGTGGACCTTGCAGATGTCATGGCTGCATTTTGACTGGGAAATGGGACATTGTTGATTTCATGGGGGCAATTTAGCTGGCATTTAGAGCACTGTGGCTGGCATAGAGGACAATTTACGATCATGGGGGCATTGGGGCTGTCATAAGAGGCATTGGCAGCACTGTGTCTGCGCTAAAGTACATTGTGGCTCGCATAGTGGCATTGTGGCTCCTGGCATAATGACTGTCATGGGGCATTGTAGTTGTCATAGGGCTATTGAAGCCATTGTGGCTGTCATGGTTGTATTGCAGTTAACTTAGGCGGCATTTAGAGCAATGTGGTTTGGATAAGGGGCATTGTGAAAGGAATAAGGGACACTGGACTTTGTATTGGTCATGGGGACATTTTAGCTGCCATATGGGATATTGGTTAGAAGCATTATGGCTGTCACGTGGTATTGGATGTAATGGGGGCTTTGTGGTTGGTTGGCATTGTGGCTGGCAGGGAGGAAGTTGTGGCTAACATTGAGGATATTATGACTGGGATATGGGACATAGCGAGTGTCATGAGGATATTGTGGCTTGCAGGTGTCATTATGGCTGGCACGGGGACTTGTGTCTGTCATGTCTTGGTTAGCAAAGGGGAAAGTGAGTTCATTGTGGCTTTAATAAAGGCATAGTGGCTTGCAAAGGAGCATTGACATTTGGTGGTTTCCATTTTGGCCTTCAGGCTGGCATAAGGGGCATTGACAGCTTTGTTGCATGGATAAAAGTACATTGTGGTCGCATGATTGTTGATTTTCTGGTGGCTTTGTGGCTGTCATGGAGGGCATTTGACTGTCATAGTGGCATTGTGTCCCTTATAAATGACATTGTGGGTTTCATGAGGGCATAGTCACTCTTATAGGAGCATTATTGCCAGCATTGGGCATTGTAAATGCCTTGGTGTCATTGAGCGCAATGTCATTGTCATTGGCGCATTGTGCCTTACATGGGAGCTTTGTGGCTGTCATGTGGTTAATTGTAGTTTGCATATAGATACTGAGGCCATTGTGTGTTGAATAAAGGACATTTGGGTGGTCATTGTAGCTTGGATAAGGGGTATCACCGGCATTGCTGCTGGGATAAAGTACACTGTAGCTGGCATGGGGACTTTGTGGCTGGCATAGTGGCCACTGACAGCGTGGTTGCTGCCATTAAGGCATTTTTGTGGAGATAACGTAGATTGCGTGTGTCATGGGATCAATGGGGGTGTCATGGGGTTTTAGTGACTTAGGAGACCATGTAAATGACATGGGGCATAATGTGGCTATTATAAGAACCTTGTGGCTGGCATGGCGCATTGTAGATGGAATAAGGTGCATTGTGGGTGTTGTGAGTGCATTGTGGCTAACCTGAAAAGCATTGTGGCTTTTTTTAAGGTCTTGTAGCTGGCACGGCAGGCACTACGGTTGTCATGTGGGAATTTTGGTTGGCTTAGCAGGTATTGAAGGCATGGTGATTTGCATAGGGGGCATTGATGACTTTGTGGTTGTTATGTGGGGGAAATGTGGCTGGCACTGAGGACTTTGTGGCTGTCATTGCAGCCATTTAGATGTGGTGGGACAATGTAGCTGTCATAGGTGCATTTTGGCTGTCATTGGAAAATTGTGACTGTCGTGGCTTTTTGATTTAGGGTTTGCGTGGGCGATGTTTCTTTTTTTACTATGAGTGGCACAGTATAGTTGATGTGTCTAATTTTCTTTGCCTCTCTAGTGATTTGCCCACAAGTTGCAAGTCAGCATCTAGCTATTTTCGCTACTAGTGATATCACTTTGTGTCTTAACCTGGCGCATGTGAGGTCTTTGTTGAATGTGTGATATTCTTCATGATGACTGATAATAGCTATATTGTGTCCTCTCTAGGTCACATTTAGGCCCATGTCATATATGAGTTGTAAATGGTCCACTGAATAGATTGTAGAATGGTTTTCTGTTTTATACAGATGTGGAGGAGAGTGCTATTTCTTCTAGACATCTGATCTTTGATGTGATTGGTGACTAATTTTGGGGTTGTGATCAGAGTTGATTATATCCTACTTATAGCTTCTAGTCAAGATGGGCTGGTTTGTGCATACTCTTGGATAGGAAGACTTGAGGATGGATCTCTAATTTGGCTCCTCAGAATGTATCACAGAAAGGGTTTAATTGGCCCTTTAAATATTTGGGGGTTTCATTAGAAACTAGGCACACTAAAATCTCTTTACTGTTTCCAATACATCTATAGCATATACCAGGAATGTATTATCACACCTCTTTCTTGATTTTTTTTTCTAGGTGTCTATTTGAAAGTGAAGAGAAGCAAGATATGGAATCCTCCAGACAGCGGCAATAGAGGAATCAAATGACTGGTAATTAATATTATTATTAATTACTGATAATTATCAGGCTAGTTTCTAGCTCTGGACTTTCAGAGGTGTGGTAATACCTTCCCGGTATATAAGGATATATGTCTAGTAGTTCATATATTGGCTATAGATATTTAAGGGCATTGTAAATGCCTTTGTGTTCTACACATGGGTGCACTGCATTTACATTCCAAGATACACATTCATCACCATCTCCACTTCCCCAATGGGAAATTTTTGGCTGGTATGGAGGGTATTGTGGCTGGCATAGGGAGAATTGAGGGCATAGGGTCTGTCCTCGCGGAATTGTAATTAGCATTGAAGACATTGTTGCTGTAATACGATGCATTCCGTGATTGTTGTTGTCAGAGGACATTGTGGCTTTTATGGTAACATCGTGACTGGGAATTAGGGATAGTGTGGCTGTCATGAGGACATTGTGACTTTTTTGGAGGCATTGTGATATTTGTGTTGGGATTGTGACTGGTAAAGTGAACAATGAGGGCATTGTGACTTAGTTGGAGATGTGGTATTAAAATGGGCATTGTGTTTGGGAATGTGGTAGTTGTCATGAGAGCATTTTGTATGTCTTGAAGCATTATGAAGAGGCAATAAGTGAATTGTGGTTGCCATGGTTGTATTCCGAATGGCTAAGAGGGCATGGAGAGTAATGTGGCTGTCATTGAGGGACTTGTGGCTGTAATAGAGATATTGTGGCTGGGATAAGGGACATTGTGGATGTCATGTGGCATAGTGGCTCTCATGAGTGCATTGTTACATGAATGGGAGCCATTTTGGCTGGTATTTGGCTATTTGGATAAGGCATATAGCCGGTGTCATGTGGACATTGTAACTGTCCTCGCGGAATTGTAATTAGCATTGAAGGCATTGTTGCTGTCATTAGATGGCATTGTGACTTAGTTGGAGATGTGGTATTAAAATGGGCATTGTGTTTGGGAAAGTGGTAGTTGTCATGAAATCATTTTGTTTGTCTTGGGGCATTATGGTTCTCTTAAGAGGCAATAAGTGAATTGTGGTTGTCATGGTTGTATTCCGAATGGCTAAGGGGGCATTAAGGATAATGTGGCTGGCATTGTGGAACGGCTAAGGGGGCATTAAGGATAATGTGGCTGGCATTGTGGGACTTGTGGCTGTAATAGAGCTATTGTAGCTGGGATAAGGGACATTGTGGATGTCATGGGGGCATAGTGGCTCTTATGAGTGCATTGTTGCTTGAATGGGAGCCATTGTTGCTGGTATTTGGCTATTTGGATAAGATATATAGTGGGTGTTCTGTGGGCATTGCTTCTTGCATTGGGGGCATTGTGCGTAGAATGGGGGCAATCTAGTTGGAATAGGGCTATTAATGGCATTGTGAAAGGCATGGAGGGCATTGTGCCATTTCTTCATTTTCGTTGGCAAAAGGGGAATTGAGAACATTGTGGCTGTAATGGAGATATTGTGCCTGGGCTCAGGGACAGTGTGGCAGACATGTGGGCATAATGGCTCCAGAGGAACACTGTGGCTGGCACGTGGGCATTGCTGCCATAGGAGGAATTTTGGTTGACATAGGGACTTTGTAGTTGTCATGGGAGCATTGAGGTATGCAAAAAAGGCATTCAGGCCATTGTGGCTGATATGGAGTGCAATGTGGCGTTTGTGGTGGCATTGATGCTGGCATAGATAGAATTGAGGGATTTCTGGTTGTTCGATAAATTTGTAATTGGCACTTAGGGCATTGTGGCTCGCATATGAGTAATTTGGGGATAGTGGCTGTCATGGGGGGGCATTGTGGATTTTAGGTAAGCATTGTGTCTGGTAAAGTGGACAATGAGGACATAGTGGTTGTCATGGGGCATTTTAGTTGTCCTGGTTCTATTGATGTTGGCTTAGGGAGCATTGAGGACAATATGGCTGGCATTGAGAGCATTAGATTATCATGGAGCATTGTGGCTGGGATAAGGGACATTGTGGACCTTGCAGATGTCATGGCTGCATTTTGACTGGGAAATGGGACATTGTTGATTTCATGGGGGCAATTTAGCTGGTATTTAGAGCACAGTGGCTGGCATGGAGGACAATTTACGATCATGGGGGCATTGGGGCTGGCATAAGAGTCATTGGCAGCACTGTGTCTGCGCTAAAGTACATTGTGGCTCGCATAGTGGCATTGTGGCTCCTGGCATAATGACTGTCATGGGGAATTGTAGTTGTCATAGGGCTATTGAAGCCATTGTGGCTGTCATGGTTGTATTGCAGTTTACTTAGGCGGCATTGAGAGCAATGTGGTTTGGATAAGGGGCATTGTGAAAGGAATAAGGGACACTGGACTTTGTATCTGTCATGGGGACATTTTAGCTGCCATATGGGATATTGGTTAGAAGCATTATGGCTGTCACGTGGTATTGGATGTGATGGGGGCTTTGTGGTTGGCTGGCAGGGAGGAAGTTGTGGCTAACATTGAGGATATTATGACTGGGATATGGGACATAGCGAGTGTCATGTGGATGTTGTGGCTTGCAGGTGTCATTATGGCTGGCACGGGGACTTGTGTCTGTCATGTCTTGGTTAGCAAAGGGGAAAGTGAGTTCATTGTGGCTTTAATAAAGGCATAGTGGCTTGCAAAGGAACATTGACATTTGGTGGTTTCCATTTTGGCCTTCGGGCTGGCATAAGGGGCATTGACAGCATTATTGCATGGATAAAGTACATTGTGGTCGCATGATTGTTGATTTTCTGGTGGCTTTGTGGCTGTCATGGAGGGCATTTGACTGTCATAGTGGCATTGTGTCCCTTATAAATGACATTGTGGGTTTCATGAGGGCATAGTCACTCTTATAGGAGCATTATTGCCAGCATTGGGCATTGTAAATGCCTTGGTGTCATTGAGCGCAATGTCATTGTCATTGGCGCATTGTGCCTTACATGGGAGCTTTGTGGCTGTCATGTGGTTAATTGTAGTTTGCATATAGATACTGAGGCCATTGTGTGTTGAATAAAGGACATTTGGGTGGTCATTGTAGCTTGGATAAGGGGTATCACCGGCATTGCTGCTGGGATAAAGTACACTGTAACTGGCATGGGGACTTTGTGGCTGGCATAGTGGGCCACTGACAGCGTGGTTGCTGCCATTAAGGCATTTTTGTGGAGATAACGTAGATTGCGTGTGTCATGGGATCAATGGGGGTGTCATGGGGTTTTAGTGACTTAGGAGACCATGTAAATGACATGGGGCATAATGTGGCTATTATAAGAACCTTGTGGCTGGCATGGCGCATTGTAGATGGAATAAGGTGCATTGTGGGGGTTGTGAGTGCATTGTGGCTAACCTGAAAAGCATTGTGGCTTTTTTTAAGGTCTTGTAGCTGGCACGGCAGGCACTACGGTTGTCATGTGGGAATTTTGGTTGGCTTAGCAGGTATTGAAGGCATGGTGATTTGCATAGGGGGCATTGATGACTTTGTGGTTGTTATGTGGGGGAAATGTGGCTGGCACTGAGGACTTTGTGGCTGTCATTGCAGCCATTTAGATGTGGTGGGACAATGTAGCTGTCATAGGTGCATTTTGGCTGTCATTGGAAAATTGTGACTGTCGTGGCTTTTTGATTTAGGGTTTGCGTGGACGATGTTTCTTTTTTTACTATGAGTGGCACAGTATAGTTGATGTGTCTAATTTTCTTTGCCTCTCTAGTGATTTGGCCACAAGTTGCAAGTCAGCATCTAGCTATTTTCGCTACTAGTGATATCACTTTGTGTCTTAACCTGGCGCATGTGAGGTCTTTGTTGAATGTGTGATATTCTTCATGATGACTGATAATAGCTATATTGTGTCCTCTCTAGGTCACATTTAGGCCCATGTCATATATGAGTTGTAAATGGTCCACTGAATAGATTGTAGAATGGTTTTCTGTTTTATACAGATGTGGAGGAGAGTGCTATTTCTTCTAGACATCTGATCTTTGATGTGATTGGTGAGTAATTTTGGGGTTGTGATCAGAGTTGATTATATCCTACTTATAGCTTCTAGTCAAGATGGGCTGGTTTGTGCATACTCTTGGATAGGAAGACTTGAGGATGGATCTCTAATTTGGCTCCTCAGAATGTATCACAGAAAGGGTTTAATTGGCCCTTAAAATATTTGGGGGTTTCATTAGAAACTAGGCACACTAAAATCTCTTTACTGTTTCCAATATATTTATAGCATATACCAGGAATGTATTATCACACCTCTTTCTTGATTTTTTTTTCTAGGTGTCTATTTGAAAGTGAAGAGAAGCAAGATATGGAATCCTCCAGACAGCGGCAATAGAGGAATCAAATGACTGGTAATTAATATTATTATTAATTACTGATAATTATCAGGCTAGTTTCTAGCTCTGGACTTTCAGAGGTGTGGTAATACCTTCCCGGTATATAAGGATATATGTCTAGTAGTACATATATTGGCTATAGATATTTAAGGGCATTGTAAATGCCTTTGTGTTCTACACATGGGTGCACTGCATTTACATTCCAACATACACATTCATCACCATCTCCACTTCCCCAATGGGAAATTTTTGGCTGGTATGGAGGGTATTGTGGCTGGCATAAGGAGAATTGAGGGCATAGGGTCTGTCCTCGCGGAATTGTAATTAGCATTGAAGACATTGTTGCTGTAATACGATTCATTCCGTGATTGTTGTTGTCAGAGGACATTGTGGCTTTTATGGTAACATCGTGACTGGGAATTAGGGATAGTGTGGCTGTCATGAGGACATTGTGACTTTTTTGGAGGCATTGTGATATTTGTGTTGGGATTGTGACTGGTAAAGTGAACAATGAGGGCATTGTGACTTAGTTGGAGATGTGGTATTAAAATGGGCATTGTGTTTGGGAATGTGGTAGTTGTCATGAGAGCATTTTGTATGTCTTGAAGCATTATGAAGAGGCAATAAGTGAATTGTGGTTGCCATGGTTGTATTCCGAATGACTAAGAGGGCATGGAGAGTAATGTGGCTGTCATTGAGGGACTTGTGGCTGTAATAGAGATATTGTGGCTGGGATAAGGGACATTGTGGATGTCATGTGGCATAGTGGCTCTAATGAGTGCATTGTTACATGAATGGGAGCCATTTTGGCTGGTATTTGGCTATTTGGATAAGGCATATAGCCGGTGTCATGTGGACATTGTAACCGTCCTCGCGGAATTGTAATTAGCATTGAAGGCATTGTTGCTGTCATTAGATGGCATTGTGACTTAGTTGGAGATGTGGTATTAAAATGGGCATTGTGTTTGGGAAAGTGGTAGTTGTCATGAAATCATTTTGTTTGTCTTGGGGCATTATGGTTCTCTTAAGAGGCAATAAGTGAATTGTGGTTGTCATGGTTGTATTCCGAATGGCTAAGGGGGCATTAAGGATAATGTGGCTGGCATTGTGGGACGGCTAAGGGGGCATTAAGGATAATGTGGCTGGCATTGTGGGACTTGTGGCTGTAATAGAGCTATTGTAGCTGGGATAAGGGACATTGTGGATGTCATGGGGGCATAGTGGCTCTTATGAGTGCATTGTTGCTTGAATGGGAGCCATTGTTGCTGGTATTTGGCTATTTGGATAAGATATATAGTGGGTGTTCTGTGGGCATTGCTTCTTGCATTGGGGGCATTGTGCGTAGAATGGGGGCAATCTAGTTGGAATAGGGCTATTAATGGCATTGTGAAAGGCATGGAGGGCATTGTGCCATTTCTTCATTTTCGTTGGCAAAAGGGGAATTGAGAACATTGTGGCTGTAATGGAGATATTGTGCCTGGGCTCAGGGACAGTGTGGCAGACATGTGGGCATAATGGCTCCAGAGGAACACTGTGGCTGGCACGTGGGCATTGCTGCCATAGGAGGAATTTTGGTTGACATAGGGACTTTGTAGTTGTCATGGGAGCATTGAGGTATGCAAAAAAGGCATTCAGGCCATTGTGGCTGATATGGAGTGCAATGTGGCGTTTGTGGTGGCATTGATGCTGGCATAGATAGAATTGAGGGATTTCTGGTTGTTCGATAAATTTGTAATTGGCACTTAGGGCATTGTGGCTCGCATATGAGTAATTTGGGGATAGTGGCTGTCATGGGGGGGCATTGTGGATTTTAGGTAAGCATTGTGTCTGGTAAAGTGGACAATGAGGACATAGTGGTTGTCATGAGGCATTTTAGTTGTCCTGGTTCTATTGATGTTGGCTTAGGGAGCATTGAGGACAATATGGCTGGCATTGAGAGCATTAGATTATCATGGAGCATTGTGGCTGGGATAAGGGACATTGTGGACCTTGCAGATGTCATGGCTGCATTTTGACTGGGAAATGGGACATTGTTGATTTCATGGGGGCAATTTAGCTGGCATTTAGAGCACAGTGGCTGGCATGGAGGACAATTTACGATCATGGGGGCATTGGGGCTGGCATAAGAGGCATTGGCAGCACTGTGTCTGCGCTAAAGTACATTGTGGCTCGCATAGTGGCATTGTGGCTCCTGGCATAATGACTGTCATGGGGAATTGTAGTTGTCATAGGGCTATTGAAGCCATTGTGGCTGTCATGGTTGTATTGCAGTTTACTTAGGCGGCATTGAGAGCAATGTGGTTTGGATAAGGGGCATTGTGAAAGGAATAAGGGACACTGGACTTTGTATCTGTCATGGGGACATTTTAGCTGCCATATGGGATATTGGTTAGAAGCATTATGGCTGTCACGTGGTATTGGATGTGATGGGGGCTTTGTGGTTGGCTGGCAGGGAGGAAGTTGTGGCTAACATTGAGGATATTATGACTGGGATATGGGACATAGCGAGTGTCATGAGGATGTTGTGGCTTGCAGGTGTCATTATGGCTGGCACGGGGACTTGTGTCTGTCATGTCTTGGTTAGCAAAGGGGAAAGTGAGTTCATTGTGGCTTTAATAAAGGCATAGTGGCTTGCAAAGGAGCATTGACATTTGGTGGTTTCCATTTTGGCCTTCGGGCTGGCATAAGGGGCATTGACAGCATTATTGCATGGATAAAGTACATTGTGGTCGCATGATTGTTGATTTTCTGGTGGCTGTCATGGAGGGCATTTGTCTGTCATAGTGGCATTGTGTCCCTTATAAATGACATTGTGGGTTTCATGAGGGCATAGTCACTCTTATAGGAGCATTATTGCCAGCATTGGGCATTGTAAATGCCTTGGTGTCATTGAGCGCAATGTCATTGTCATTGGTGCATTGTGCCTTGCATGGGAGCTTTGTGGCTGTCATGTGGTTAATTGTAGTTTGCATATAGATACTGAGGCCATTGTGTGTTGAATAAAGGACATTTGGGTGGTCATTGTAGCTTGGATAAGGGGTATCACCGGCATTGCTGCTGGGATAAAGTACACTGTAACTGGCATGGGGACTTTGTGGCTGGCATAGTGGCCACTGACAGCGTGGTTGCTGCCATTAAGGCATTTTTGTGGAGATAACGTAGATTGCGTGTGTCATGGGATCAATGGGGGTGTCATGGGGTTTTAGTGACTTAGGAGACCATGTAAATGACATGGGGCATAATGTGGCTATTATAAGAACCTTGTGGCTGGCATGGCGCATTGTAGATGGAATAAGGTGCATTGTGGGTGTTGTGAGTGCATTGTGGCTAAACTGAAAAGCATTGTGGCTTTTTTTAAGGTCTTGTAGCTGGCACGGTGTAAAGGATCTGCCAGGCACTGCGGGGTTAACTCCCAGAACTAATCAGTCAGCACCTGAGAATACATCCCTGAGACTGACTCCTGCTTCCACCATTCAGGCTGGCAGGCTTAGGAGTGGGAGAGCCTATCGTAACCTGGCCAGACTCAGCTAGCTCCCGCCCTCGGTCTATTTAAGCCTGCACTTCCTGTCCCTCGGTGCTTGTTATTGCTTTTGTTTCCTTCCTTGTGGTTCCTGGCCCAGCTACAGCTCCTGCTATTTTTGATCCTGCTCCATACCGACCCTGGCTTACCGACTACTCTTCTGCTTTTCGTTTTGTACCTCGCACACTCCTGGCTTGACTCGGCTCGTTCACCACTCTGGTTGCTCACGGTGTTGCCGTGGGCAACGGCCCCTTTTCCTTGCTTGTGTTCCTTGTATGTTTGTCGTGTTTGTCGTGCACTTACTGAGCGCAGGGACCGCCGCCCAGTTGTACCCCGTCGCCTAGGGCGGGTCGTTGCAAGTAGGCAGGGACAGAGTGGCGGGTAGATTAGGGCTCACTTGTTCGTCTCCCTACCCCCTGCCGTTACACACGGCAGGCACTACGGTTGTCATGTGGGAATTTTGGTTGGCTTAGCAGGTATTGAAGGCATGGTGATTTGCATAGGGGGCATTGATGACTTTGTGGTTGTTATGTGGGGGAAATGTGGCTGGCACTGAGGACTTTGTGGCTGTCATTGCAGCCATTTAGATGTGGTGGGACAATGTAGCTGTCATAGGTGCATTTTGGCTGTCATTGGAAAATTGTGACTGTCGTGGCTTTTTGATTTAGGGTTTGCGTGGACGATGTTTCTTTTTTTACTATGAGTGGCACAGTATAGTTGATGTGTCTAATTTTCTTTGCCTCTCTAGTGATTTGGCCACAAGTTGCAAGTCAGCATCTAGCTATTTTCGCTACTAGTGATATCACTTTGTGTCTTAACCTGGCGCATGTGAGGTCTTTGTTGAATGTGTGATATTCTTCATGATGACTGATAATAGCTATATTGTGTCCTCTCTAGGTCACATTTAGGCCCATGTCATATATGAGTTGTAAATGGTCCACTGAATAGATTGTAGAATGGTTTTCTGTTTTATACAGATGTGGAGGAGAGTGCTATTTCTTCTAGACATCTGATCTTTGATGTGATTGGTGACTAATTTTGGGGTTGTGATCAGAGTTGATTATATCCTACTTATAGCTTCTAGTCAAGATGGGCTGGTTTGTGCATACTCTTGGATAGGAAGACTTGATGATGGATCTCTAATTTGGCTCCTCAGAATGTATCACAGAAAGGGTTTAATTGGCCCTTAAAATATTTGGGGGTTTCATTAGAAACTAGGCACACTAAAATCTCTTTACTGTTTCCAATACATCTATAGCATATACCAGGAATGTATTATCACACCTCTTTCTTGATATTTTTTTCTAGGTGTCTATTTGAAAGTGAAGAGAAGCAAGATATGGAATCCTCCAGACAGCGGCAATAGAGGAATCAAATGACTGGTAATTAATATTATTATTAATTACTGATAATTATCAGGCTAGTTTCTAGCTCTGGACTTTCAGAGGTGTGGTAATACCTTCCCGGTATATAAGGATATATGTCTAGTAGTTCATATATTGGCTATAGATATTTAAGGGCATTGTAAATGCCTTTGTGTTCTACACATGGGTGCACTGCATTTACATTCCAAGATACACATTCATCACCATCTCCACTTCCCCAATGGGAAATTTTTGGCTGGTATGGAGGGTATTGTGGCTGGCATAGGGAGAATTGAGGGCATAGGGTCTGTCCTCGCGGAATTGTAATTAGCATTGAAGACATTGTTGCTGTAATACGATGCATTCCGTGATTGTTGTTGTCAGAGGACATTGTGGCTTTTATGGTAACATCGTGACTGGGAATTAGGGATAGTGTGGCTGTCATGAGGACATTGTGACTTTTTTGGAGGCATTGTGATATTTGTGTTGGGATTGTGACTGGTAAAGTGAACAATGAGGGCATTGTGACTTAGTTGGAGATGTGGTATTAAAATGGGCATTGTGTTTGGGAATGTGGTAGTTGTCATGAGAGCATTTTGTATGTCTTGAAGCATTATGAAGAGGCAATAAGTGAATTGTGGTTGCCATGGTTGTATTCCGAATGGCTAAGAGGGCATGGAGAGTAATGTGGCTGTCATTGAGGGACTTGTGGCTGTAATAGAGATATTGTGGCTGGGATAAGGGACATTGTGGATGTCATGTGGCATAGTGGCTCTCATGAGTGCATTGTTACATGAATGGGAGCCATTTTGGCTGGTATTTGGCTATTTGGATAAGGCATATAGCCGGTGTCATGTGGACATTGTAACTGTCCTCGCGGAATTGTAATTAGCATTGAAGGCATTGTTGCTGTCATTAGATGGCATTGTGACTTAGTTGGAGATGTGGTATTAAAATGGGCATTGTGTTTGAGAAAGTGGTAGTTGTCATGAAATCATTTTGTTTGTCTTGGGGCATTATGGTTCTCTTAAGAGGCAATAAGTGAATTGTGGTTGTCATGGTTGTATTCCGAATGGCTAAGGGGGCATTAAGGATAATGTGGCTGGCATTGTGGGACGGCTAAGGGGGCATTAAGGATAATGTGGCTGGCATTGTGGGACTTGTGGCTGTAATAGAGCTATTGTAGCTCGGATAAGGGACATTGTGGATGTCATGGGGGCATAGTGGCTCTTATGAGTGCATTGTTGCTTGAATGGGAGCCATTGTTGCTGGTATTTGGCTATTTGGATAAGATATATAGTGGGTGTTCTGTGGGCATTGCTTCTTGCATTGGGGGCATTGTGCGTAGAATGTGGGCAATCTAGTTGGAATAGGGCTATTAATGGCATTGTGAAAGGCATGGAGGGCATTGTGACATTTCTTCATTTTCGTTGGCAAAAGGGGAATTGAGAACATTGTGGCTGTAATGGAGATATTGTGCCTGGGCTCAGGGACAGTGTGGCAGACATGTGGGCATAATGGCTCCAGAGGAACACTGTGGCTGGCACGTGGGCATTGCTGCCATAGGAGGAATTTTGGTTGACATAGGGACTTTGTAGTTGTCATGGGAGCATTGAGGTATGCAAAAAAGGCATTCAGGCCATTGTGGCTGATATAGAGTGCAATGTGGTGTTTGTGGTGGCATTGATGCTGGCATAGATAGAATTGAGGGATTTCTGGTTGTTCGATAAATTTGTAATTGGCACTTAGGGCATTGTGGCTCGCATATGAGTAATTTGGGGATAGTGGCTGTCATGGGGGGGCATTGTGGATTTTAGGTAAGCATTGTGTCTGGTAAAGTGGACAATGAGGACATAGTGGTTGTCATGGGGCATTTTAGTTGTCCTGGTTCTATTGATGTTGGCTTAGGGAGCATTGAGGACAATATGGCTGGCATTGAGAGCATTAGATTATCATGGAGCATTGTGGCTGGGATAAGGGACATTGTGGACCTTGCAGATGTCATGGCTGCATTTTGACTGGGAAATGGGACATTGTTGATTTCATGGGGGCAATTTAGCTGGCATTTAGAGCACAGTGGCTGGCATGTAGGACAATTTACGATCATGGGGGCATTGGGCCTGGCATAAGAGGCATTGGCAGCACTGTGTCTGCGCTAAAGTACATTGTGGCTCGCATAGTGGCATTGTGGCTCCTGGCATAATGACTGTCATGGGGAATTGTAGTTGTCATAGGGCTATTGAAGCCATTGTGGCTGTCATGGTTGTATTGCAGTTTACTTAGGCGGCATTGAGAGCAATGTAGTTTGGATAAGGGGCATTGTGAAAGGAATAAGGGACACTGGACTTTGTATCTGTCATGGGGACATTTTAGCTGCCATATGGGATATTGGTTAGAAGCATTATGGCTGTCACGTGGTATTGGATGTGATGGGGGCTTTGTGGTTGGCTGGCAGGGAGGAAGTTGTGGCTAACATTGAGGATATTATGACTGGGATATGGGACATAGCGAGGGTCATGAGGATGTTGTGGCTTGCAGGTGTCATTATGGCTGGCACGGGGACTTGTGTCTGTCATGTCTTGGTTAGCAAAGGGGAAAGTGAGTTCATTGTGGCTTTAATAAAGGCATAGTGGCTTGCAAAGGAGCATTGACATTTGGTGGTTTCCATTTTGGCCTTCGGGCTGGCATAAGGGGCATTGACAGCATTATTGCATGGATAAAGTACATTGTGGTCGCATGATTGTTGATTTTCTGGTGGCTTTGTGGCTGTCATGGAGGGCATTTGACTGTCATAGTGGCATTGTGTCCCTTATAAATGACATTGTGGGTTTCATGAGGGCATAGTCACTCTTATAGGAGCATTATTGCCAGCATTGGGCATTGTAAATGCCTTGGTGTCATTGAGCGCAATGTCATTGTCATTGGTGCATTGTGCCTTACATGGGAGCTTTGTGGCTGTCAGGTGGTTAATTGTAGTTTGCATATAGATACTGAGGCCATTGTGTGTTGAATAAAGGACATTTGGGTGGTCATTGTAGCTTGGATAAGGGGTATCACCGGCATTGCTGCTGGGATAAAGTACACTGTAACTGGCATGGGGACTTTGTGGCTGGCATAGTGGCCACTGACAGCGTGGTTGCTGCCATTAAGGCATTTTTGTGGAGATAACGTAGATTGCGTGTGTCATGGGATCAATGGGGGTGTCATGGGGTTTTAGTGACTTAGGAGACCATGTAAATGACATGGGGCATAATGTGGCTATTATAAGAACCTTGTGGCTGGCATGGCGCATTGTAGATGGAATAAGGTGCATTGTGGGTGTTGTGAGTGCATTGTGGCTAACCTGAAAAGCATTGTGGCTTTTTTTAAGGTCTTGTAGCTGGCACGGCAGGCACTACGGTTGTCATGTGGGAATTTTGGTTGGCTTAGCAGGTATTGAAGACATGGTGATTTGCATAGGGGGCATTGATGACTTAGTGGTTGTTATGTGGGGGAAATGTGGCTGGCACTGAGGACTTTGTGGCTGTCATTGCAGCCATTTACATGTGGTGGGACAATGTAGCTGTCATAGGTGCATTTTGGCTGTCATTGGAAAATTGTGACTGTCGTGGCTTTTTGATTTAGGGTTTGCGTGGACGATGTTTTTTTTTTTACTATGAGTGGCACAGTATAGTTGATGTGTCTAATTTTCTTTGCCTCTCTAGTGATTTGGCCACAAGTTGCAAGTCAGCATCTAGCTATTTTCGCTACTAGTGATATCACTTTGTGTCTTAACCTGGCGCATGTGAGGTCTTTGTTGAATGTGTGATATTCTTCATGATGACTGATAATAGCTATATTGTGTCCTCTCTAGGTCACATTTAGGCCCATGTCATATATGAGTTGTAAATGGTCCACTGAATAGATTGTAGAATGGTTTTCTGTTTTATACAGATGTGGAGGAGAGTGCTATTTCTTCTAGACATCTGATCTTTGATGTGATTGGTGACTAATTTTGGGGTTGTGATCAGAGTTGATTATATCCTACTTATAGCTTCTAGTCAAGATGGGCTGGTTTGTGCATACTCTTGGATAGGAAGACTTGAGGATGGATCTCTAATTTGGCTCCTCAGAATGTATCACAGAAAGGGTTTAATTGGCCCTTAAAATATTTGGAGGTTTCATTAGAAACTAGGCACACTAAAATCTCTTTACTGTTTCCAATATATCTATAGCATATACCAGGAATGTATTATCACACCTCTTTCTTGATTTTTTTTTCTAGGTGTCTATTTGAAAGTGAAGAGAAGCAAGATATGGAATCCTCCAGACAGCGGCAATAGAGGAATCAAATGACTGGTAATTAATATTATTATTAATTACTGATAATTATCAGGCTAGTTTCTAGCTCTGGACTTTCAGAGGTGTGGTAATACCTTCCCGGTATATAAGGATATATGTCTAGTAGTACATATATTGGCTATAGATATTTAAGGGCATTGTAAATGCCTTTGTGTTCTACACATGGGTGCACTGCATTTACATTCCAACATACACATTCATCACCATCTCCACTTCCCCAATGGGAAATTCTTGGCTGGTATGGAGGGTATTGTGGCTGGCATAAGGAGAATTGAGGGCATAGGGTCTGTCCTCGCGGAATTGTAATTAGCATTGAAGACATTGTTGCTGTAATACGATGCATTCCGTGATTGTTGTTGTCAGAGGACATTGTGGCTTTTATGGTAACATCGTGACTGGGAATTAGGGATAGTGTGGCTGTCATGAGGACATTGTGACTTTTTTGGAGGCATTGTGAGATTTGTGTTGGGATTGTGACTGGTAAAGTGAACAATGAGGGCATTGTGACTTAGTTGGAG
This sequence comes from Rhinoderma darwinii, assembly GCF_050947455.1. Classification (NCBI taxonomy): domain Eukaryota; kingdom Metazoa; phylum Chordata; class Amphibia; order Anura; family Rhinodermatidae; genus Rhinoderma; species Rhinoderma darwinii. The sequence goes on from NC_134689.1 coordinate 340,798,616, forward strand.
ATGTGGTATTAAAATGGGCATTGTGTTTGGGAATGTGGTAGTTGTCATGAGAGCATTTTGTATGTCTTGGAGCATTATGAAGAGGCAATAAGTGAATTGTGGTTGCCATGGTTGTATTCCGAATGGCTAAGAGGGCATGGAGAGTAATGTGGCTGTCATTGAGGGACTTGTGGCTGTAATAGAGATATTGTGGCTGGGATAAGGGACATTGTGGATGTCATGTGGCATAGTGGCTCTCATGAGTGCATTGTTACATGAATGGGAGCCATTTTGGCTGGTATTTGGCTATTTGGATAAGGCATATAGCCGGTGTCATGTGGACATTGTAACTGTCCTCGCGGAATTGTAATTAGCATTGAAGGCATTGTTGCTGTCATTAGATGGCATTGTGACTTAGTTGGAGATGTGGTATTAAAATGGGCATTGTGTTTGGGAAAGTGGTAGTTGTCATGAAATCATTTTGTTTGTCTTGGGGCATTATGGTTCTCTTAAGAGGCAATAAGTGAATTGTGGTTGTCATGGTTGTATTCCGAATGGCTAAGGGGGCATTAAGGATAATGTGGCTGGCATTGTGGGACGGCTAAGGGGGCATTAAGGATAATGTGGCTGGCATTGTGGGACTTGTGGCTGTAATAGAGCTATTGTAGCTGGGATAAGGGACATTGTGGATGTCATGGGGGCATAGTGGCTCTTATGAGTGCATTGTTGCTTGAATGGGAGCCATTGTTGCTGGTATTTGACTATTTGGATAAGATATATAGTGGGTGTTCTGTGGGATTGCTTCTTGCATTGGGGGCATTGTGCGTAGAATGGGGGCAATCTAGTTGGAATAGGGCTATTAATGGCATTATGAAAGGCATGGAGGGCATTGTGCCATTTCTTCATTTTCGTTGGCAAAAGGGGAATTGAGAACATTGTGGCTGTAATGGAGATATTGTGCCTGGGCTCAGGGACAGTGTGGCAGACATGTGGGCATAATGGCTCCAGAGGAACACTGTGGCTGGCACGTGGGCATTGCTGCCATAGGAGGAATTTTGGTTGACATAGGGACTTTGTAGTTGTCATGGGAGCATTGAGGTATGCAAAAAAGGCATTCAGGCCATTGTGGCTGATATGGAGTGCATTGTGGCGTTTGTGGTGGCATTGATGCTGGCATAGATAGAATTGAGGGATTTCTGGTTGTTCGATAAATTTGTAATTGGCACTTAGGGCATTGTGGCTCGCATATGAGTAATTTGGGGATAGTGGCTGTCATGGGGGGGCATTGTGGATTTTAGGTAAGCATTGTGTCTGGTAAAGTGGACAATGAGGACATAGTGGTTGTCATGGGGCATTTTAGTTGTCCTGGTTCTATTGATGTTGGCTTAGGGAGCATTGAGGACAATATGGCTGGCATTGAGAGCATTAGATTATCATGGAACATTGTGGCTGGGATAAGGGACATTGTGGACCTTGCAGATGTCATGGCTGCATTTTGACTGGGAAATGGGACATTGTTGATTTCATGGGGGCAATTTAGCTGGCATTTAGAGCACAGTGGCTGGCATGGAGGACAATTTACGATCATGGGGGCATTGGGGCTGTCATAAGAGGCATTGGCAGCACTGTGTCTGCGCTAAAGTACATTGTGGCTCGCATAGTGGCATTGTGGCTCCTGGCATAATGACTGTCATGGGGAATTGTAGTTGTCATAGGGCTATTGAAGCCATTGTGGCTGTCATGGTTGTATTGCAGTTTACTTAGGCGGCATTGAGAGCAATGTGGTTTGGATAAGGGGCATTGTGAAAGGAATAAGGGACACTGGACTTTGTATCTGTCATGGGGACATTTTAGCTGCCATATGGGATATTGGTTAGAAGCATTATGGCTGTCACGTGGTATTGGATGTGATGGGGGCTTTGTGGTTGGCTGGCAGGGAGGAAGTTGTGGCTAACATTGAGGATATTATGACTGGGATATGAGTTATAGCGAGTGTCATGAGGATGTTGTGGCTTGCAGGTGTCATTATGGCTGGCACGGGGACTTGTGTCTGTCATGTCTTGGTTAGCAAAGGGGAAAGTGAGTTCATTGTGGCTTTAATAAAGGCATAGTGGCTTGCAAAGGAGCATTGACATTTGGTGGTTTCCATTTTGGCCGTCGGGCTGGCATAAGGGGCATTGACAGCATTATTGCATGGATAAAGTACATTGTGGTCGCATGATTGTTGATTTTCTGGTGGCTTTGTGGCTGTCATGGAGGGCATTTGACTGTCATAGTGGCATTGTGTCCCTTATAAATGACATTGTGGGTTTCATGAGGGCATAGTCACTCTTATAGGAGCATTATTGCCAGCATTGGGCATTGTAAATGCCTTGGTGTCATTGAGCGCAATGTCATTGTCATTGGCGCATTGTGCCTTACATGGGAGCTTTGTGGCTGTCATGTGGTTAATTGTAGTTTGCATATAGATACTGAGGCCATTGTGTGTTGAATAAAGGACATTTGGGTGGTCATTGTAGCTTGGATAAGGGGTATCACCGGCATTGCTGCTGGGATAAAGTACACTGTAACTGGCATGGGGACTTTGTGGCTGGCATAGTGGCCACTGACAGCGTGGTTGCTGCCATTAAGGCATTTTTGTGGAGATAACGTAGATTGCGTGTGTCATGGGATCAATGGGGGTGTCATGGGGTTTTAGTGACTTAGGAGACCATGTAAATGACATGGGGCATAATGTGGCTATTATAAGAACCTTGTGGCTAGCATGGCGCATTGTAGATGGAATAAGGTGCATTGTGGGTGTTGTGAGTGCATTGTGGCTAACCTGAAAAGCATTGTGGCTTTTTTTAAGGTCTTGTAGCTGGCACGGCAGGCACTACGGTTGTCATGTGGGAATTTTGGTTGGCTTAGCAGGTATTGAAGGCATGGTGATTTGCATAGGGGGCATTGATGACTTTGTGGTTGTTATGTGGGGGAAATGTGGCTGGCACTGAGGACTTTGTGGCTGTCATTGCAGCCATTTAGATGTGGTGGGACAATGTAGCTGTCATAGGTGCATTTTGGCTGTCATTGGAAAATTGTGACTGTCGTGGCTTTTTGATTTAGGGTTTGCGTGGACGATGTTTCTTTTTTTACTATGAGTGGCACAGTATAGTTGATGTGTCTAATTTTCTTTGCCTCTCTAGTGATTTGGCCACAAGTTGCAAGTCAGCATCTAGCTATTTTCGCTACTAGTGATATCACTTTGTGTCTTAACCTGGCGCATGTGAGGTCTTTGTTGAATGTGTGATATTCTTCATGATGACTGATAATAGCTATATTGTGTCCTCTCTAGGTCACATTTAGGCCCATGTCATATATGAGTTGTAAATGGTCCACTGAATAGATTGTAGAATGGTTTTCTGTTTTATACAGATGTGGAGGAGAGTGCTATTTCTTCTAGACATCTGATCTTTGATGTGATTGGTGACTAATTTTGGGGTTGTGATCAGAGTTGATTATATCCTACTTATAGCTTCTAGTCAAGATGGGCTGGTTTGTGCATACTCTTGGATAGGAAGACTTGAGGATGGATCTCTAATTTGGCTCCTCAGAATGTATCACAGAAAGGGTTTAATTGGCCCTTAAAATATTTGGGGGTTTCATTAGAAACTAGGCACACTAAAATCTCTTTACTGTTTCCAATATATTTATAGCATATACCAGGAATGTATTATCACACCTCTTTCTTGATTTTTTTTTCTAGGTGTCTATTTGAAAGTGAAGAGAAGCAAGATATGGAATCCTCCAGACAGCGGCAATAGAGGAATCAAATGACTGGTAATTAATATTATTATTAATTACTGATAATTATCAGGCTAGTTTCTAGCTCTGGACTTTCAGAGGTGTGGTAATACCTTCCCGGTATATAAGGATATATGTCTAGTAGTACATATATTGGCTATAGATATTTAAGGGCATTGTAAATGCCTTTGTGTTCTACACATGGGTGCACTGCATTTACATTCCAACATACACATTCATCACCATCTCCACTTCCCCAATGGGAAATTTTTGGCTGGTATGGAGGGTATTGTGGCTGGCATAAGGAGAATTGAGGGCATAGGGTCTGTCCTAGCGGAATTGTAATTAGCATTGAAGACATTGTTGCTGTAATACGATGCATTCCGTGATTGTTGTTGTCAGAGGACATTGTGGCTTTTATGGTAACATCGTGACTGGGAATTAGGGATAGTGTGGCTGTCATGAGGACATTGTGACTTTTTTGGAGGCATTGTGATATTTGTGTTGGGATTGTGACTGGTAAAGTGAACAATGAGGGCATTGTGACTTAGTTGGAGATGTGGTATTAAAATGGGCATTGTGTTTGGGAATGTGGTAGTTGTCATGAGAGCATTTTGTATGTCTTGAAGCATTATGAAGAGGCAATAAGTGAATTGTGGTTGCCATGGTTGTATTCCGAATGGCTAAGAGGGCATGGAGAGTAATGTGGCTGTCATTGAGGGACTTGTGGCTGTAATAGAGATATTGTGGCTGGGATAAGGGACATTGTGGATGTCATGTGGCATAGTGGCTCTCATGAGTGCATTGTTACATGAATGGGAGCCATTTTGGCTGGTATTTGGCTATTTGGATAAGGCATATAGCCGGTGTCATGTGGACATTGTAACTGTCCTCGCGGAATTGTAATTAGCATTGAAGGCATTGTTGCTGTCATTAGATGGCATTGTGACTTAGTTGGAGATGTGGTATTAAAATGGGCATTGTGTTTGGGAAAGTGGTAGTTGTCATAAAATCATTTTGTTTGTCTTGGGGCATTATGGTTCTCTTAAGAGGCAATAAGTGAATTGTGGTTGTCATGGTTGTATTCCGAATGGCTAAGGGGGCATTAAGGATAATGTGGCTGGCATTGTGGGACGGCTAAGGGGGCATTAAGGATAATGTGGCTGGCATTGTGGGACTTGTGGCTGTAATAGAGCTATTGTAGCTGGGATAAGGGACATTGTGGATGTCATGGGGGCATAGTGGCTCTTATGAGTGCATTGTTGCTTGAATGGGAGCCATTGTTGCTGGTATTTGGCTATTTGGATAAGATATATAGTGGGTGTTCTGTGGGCATTGCTTCTTGCATTGGGGGCATTGTGCGTAGAATGGGGGCAATCTAGTTGGAATAGGGCTATTAATGGCATTGTGAAAGGCATGGAGGGCATTGTGCCATTTCTTCATTTTCGTTGGCAAAAGGGGAATTGAGAACATTGTGGCTGTAATGGAGATATTGTGCCTGGGCTCAGGGACAGTGTGGCAGACATGTGGGCATAAGGGCTCCAGAGGAACACTGTGGCTGGCACGTGGGCATTGCTGCCATAGGAGGAATTTTGGTTGACATAGGGACTTTGTAGTTGTCATGGGAGCATTGAGGTATGCAAAAAAGGCATTCAGGCCATTGTGGCTGATATGGAGTGCAATGTGGCGTTTGTGGTGGCATTGATGCTGGCATAGATAGAATTGAGGGATTTCTGGTTGTTCGATAAATTTGTAATTGGCACTTAGGGCATTGTGGCTCGCATATGAGTAATTTGGGGATAGTGGCTGTCATGGGGGGGCATTGTGGATTTTAGGTAAGCATTGTGTCTGGTAAAGTGGACAATGAGGACATAGTGGTTGTCATGAGGCATTTTAGTTGTCCTGGTTCTATTGATGTTGGCTTAGGGAGCATTGAGGACAATATGGCTGGCATTGAGAGCATTAGATTATCATGGAGCATTGTGGCTGGGATAAGGGACATTGTGGACCTTGCAGATGTCATGGCTGCATTTTGACTGGGAAATGGGACATTGTTGATTTCATGGGGGCAATTTAGCTGGCATTTAGAGCACAGTGGCTGGCATGGAGGACAATTTACGATCATGGGGGCATTGGGGCTGGCATAAGAGGCATTGGCAGCACTGTGTCTGCGCTAAAGTACATTGTGGCTCGCATAGTGGCATTGTGGCTCCTGGCATAATGACTGTCATGGGGAATTGTAGTTGTCATAGGGCTATTGAAGCCATTGTGGCTGTCATGGTTGTATTGCAGTTTACTTAGGCGGCATTGAGAGCAATGTGGTTTGGATAAGGGGCATTGTGAAAGGAATAAGGGACACTGGACTTTGTATCTGTCATGGGGACATTTTAGCTGCCATATGGGATATTGGTTAGAAGCATTATGGCTGTCACGTGGTATTGGATGTGATGGGGGCTTTGTGGTTGGCTGGCAGGGAGGAAGTTGTGGCTAACATTGAGGATATTATGACTGGGATATGGGACATAGCGAGTGTCATGTGGATGTTGTGGCTTGCAGGTGTCATTATGGCTGGCACGGGGACTTGTGTCTGTCATGTCTTGGTTAGCAAAGGGGAAAGTGAGTTCATTGTGGCTTTAATAAAGGCATAGTGGCTTGCAAAGGAGCATTGACATTTGGTGGTTTCCATTTTGGCCTTCGGGCTGGCATAAGGGGCATTGACAGCATTATTGCATGGATAAAGTACATTGTGGTCGCATGATTGTTGATTTTCTGGTGGCTTTGTGGCTGTCATGGAGGGCATTTGACTGTCATAGTGGCATTGTGTCCCTTATAAATGACATTGTGGGTTTCATGAGGGCATAGTCACTCTTATAGGAGCATTATTGCCTTCATTGGGCATTGTAAATGCCTTGGTGTCATTGAGCGCAATGTCATTGTCATTGGTGCATTGTGCCTTACATGGGAGCTTTGTGGCTGTCATGTGGTTAATTGTAGTTTGCATATAGATACTGAGGCCATTGTGTGTTGAATAAAGGACATTTGGGTGGTCATTGTAGCTTGGATAAGGGGTATCACCGGCATTGCTGCTGGGATAAAGTACACTGTAACTGGCATGGGGACTTTGTGGCTGGCATAGTGGCCACTGACAGCGTGGTTGCTGCCATTAAGGCATTTTTGTGGAGATAACGTAGATTGCGTGTGTCATGGGATCAATGGGGGTGTCATGGGGTTTTAGTGACTTAGGAGACCATGTAAATGACATGGGGCATAATGTGGCTATTATAAGAACCTTGTGGCTGGCATGGCGCATTGTAGATGGAATAAGGTGCATTGTGGGGGTTGTGAGTGCATTGTGGCTAACCTGAAAAGCATTGTGGCTTTTTTTAAGGTCTTGTAGCTGGCACGGCAGGCACTACGGTTGTCATGTGGGAATTTTGGTTGGCTTAGCAGGTATTGAAGGCATGGTGATTTGCATAGGGGGCATTGATGACTTTGTGGTTGTTATGTGGGGGAAATGTGGTTGGCACTGAGGACTTTGTGGCTGTCATTGCAGCCATTTAGATGTGGTGGGACAATGTAGCTGTCATAGGTGCATTTTGGCTGTCATTGGAAAATTGTGACTGTCGTGGCTTTTTGATTTAGGGTTTGCGTGGACGATGTTTCTTTTTTTACTATGAGTGGCACAGTATAGTTGATGTGTCTAATTTTCTTTGCCTCTCTAGTGATTTGGCCACAAGTTGCAAGTCAGCATCTAGCTATTTTCGCTACTAGTGATATCACTTTGTGTCTTAACCTGGCGCATGTGAGGTCTTTGTTGAATGTGTGATATTCTTCATGATGACTGATAATAGCTATATTGTGTCCTCTCTAGGTCACATTTAGGCCCATGTCATATATGAGTTGTAAATGGTCCACTGAATAGATTGTAGAATGGTTTTCTGTTTTATACAGATGTGGAGGAGAGTGCTATTTCTTCTAGACATCTGATCTTTGATGTGATTGGTGACTAATTTTGGGGTTGTGATCAGAGTTGATTATATCCTACTTATAGCTTCTAGTCATGATGGGCTGGTTTGTGCATACTCTTGGATAGGAAGACTTGAGGATGGATCTCTAATTTGGCTCCTCAGAATGTATCACAGAAAGGGTTTAATTGGCCCTTAAAATATTTGGGGGTTTCATTAGAAACTAGGCACACTAAAATCTCTTTACTGTTTCCAATATATCTATAGCATATACCAGGAATGTATTATCACACCTCTTTCTTGATTTTTTTTTCTAGGTGTCTATTTGAAAGTGAAGAGAAGCAAGATATGGAATCCTCCAGACAGCGGCAATAGAGGAATCAAATGACTGGTAATTAATATTATTATTAATTACTGATAATTATCAGGCTAGTTTCTAGCTCTGGACTTTCAGAGGTGTGGTAATACCTTCCCGGTATATAAGGATATATGTCTAGTAGTACATATATTGGCTATAGATATTTAAGGGCATTGTAAATCCCTTTGTGTTCTACACATGGGTGCACTGCATTTACATTCCAACATACACATTCATCACCATCTCCACTTCCCCAATGGGAAATTGTTGGCTGGTATGGAGGGTATTGTGGCTGGCATAAGGAGAATTGAGGGCATAGGGTCTGTCCTCGCGGAATTGTAATTAGCATTGAAGACATTGTTGCTGTAATACGATGCATTCCGTGATTGTTGTTGTCAGAGGACATTGTGGCTTTTATGGTAACATCGTGACTGGGAATTAGGGATAGTGTGGCTGTCATGAGGACATTGTGACTTTTTTGGAGGCATTGTGATATTTGTGTTGGGATTGTGACTGGTAAAGTGAACAATGAGGGCATTGTGACTTAGTTGGAGATGTGGTATTAAAATGGGCATTGTGTTTGGGAATGTGGTAGTTGTCATGAGAGCATTTTGTATGTCTTGAAGCATTATGAAGAGGCAATAAGTGAATTGTGGTTGCCATGATTGTATTCCGAATGGCTAAGAGGGCATGGAGAGTAATGTGGCTGTCATTGAGGGACTTGTGGCTGTAATAGAGATATTGTGGCTGGGATAAGGGACATTGTGGATGTCATGTGGCATAGTGGCTCTCATGAGTGCATTGTTACATGAATGGGAGCCATTTTGGCTGGTATTTGGCTATTTGGATAAGGCATATAGCCGGTGTCATGTGGACATTGTAACTGTCCTCGCGGAATTGTAATTAGCATTGAAGGCATTGTTGCTGTCATTAGATGGCATTGTGACTTAGTTGGAGATGTGGTATTAAAATGGGCATTGTGTTTGGGAAAGTGGTAGTTGTCATGAAATCATTTTGTTTGTCTTGGGGCATTATGGTTCTCTTAAGAGGCAATAAGTGAATTGTGGTTGTCATGGTTGTATTCCGAATGGCTAAGGGGGCATTAAGGATAATGTGGCTGGCATTGTGGGACGGCTAAGGGGGCATTAAGGATAATGTGGCTGGCATTGTGGGACTTGTGGCTGTAATAGAGCTATTGTAGCTGGGATAAGGGACATTGTGGATGTCATGGGGGCATAGTGGCTCTTATGAGTGCATTGTTGCTTGAATGGGAGCCATTGTTGCTGGTATTTGGCTATTTGGATAAGATATATAGTGGGTGTTCTGTGGGCATTGCTTCTTGCATTGGGGGCATTGTGCGTAGAATGTGGGCAATCTAGTTGGAATAGGGCTATTAATGGCATTGTGAAAGGCATGGAGGGCATTGTGCCATTTCTTCATTTTCGTTGGCAAAAGGGGAATTGAGAACATTGTGGCTGTAATGGAGATATTGTGCCTGGGCTCAGGGACAGTGTGGCAGACATGTGGGCATAATGGCTCCAGAGGAACACTGTGGCTGGCACGTGGGCATTGCTGCCATAGGAGGAATTTTGGTTGACATAGGGACTTTGTAGTTGTCATGGGAGCATTGAGGTATGCAAAAAAGGCATTCAGGCCATTGTGGCTGATATGGAGTGCAATGTGGCGTTTGTGGTGGCATTGATGCTGGCATAGATAGAATTGAGGGATTTCTGGTTGTTCGATAAATTTGTAATTGGCACTTAGGGCATTGTGGCTCGCATATGAGTAATTTGGGGATAGTGGCTGTCATGGGGGGGCATTGTGGATTTTAGGTAAGCATTGTGTCTGGTAAAGTGGACAATGAGGACATAGTGGTTGTCATGGGGCATTTTAGTTGTCCTGGTTCTATTGATGTTGGCTTAGGGAGCATTGAGGACAATATGGCTGGCATTGAGAGCATTAGATTATCATGGAGCATTGTGGCTGGGATAAGGGACATTGTGGACCTTGCAGATGTCATGGCTGCATTTTGACTGGGAAATGGGACATTGTTGATTTCATGGGGGCAATTTAGCTGGCATTTAGAGCACAGTGGCTGGCATGGAGGACAATTTACGATCATGGGGGCATTGGGGCTGGCATAAGAGGCATTGGCAGCACTGTGTCTGCGCTAAAGTACATTGTGGCTCGCATAGTGGCATTGTGGCTCCTGGCATAATGACTGTCATGGGGAATTGTAGTTGTCATAGGGCTATTGAAGCCATTGTGGCTGTCATGGTTGTATTGCAGTTTACTTAGGCGGCATTGAGAGCAATGTGGTTTGGATAAGGGGCATTGTGAAAGGAATAAGGGACACTGGACTTTGTATCTGTCATGGGGACATTTTAGCTGCCATATGGGATATTGGTTAGAAGCATTATGGCTGTCACGTGGTATTGGATGTGATGGGGGCTTTGTGGTTGGCTGGCAGGGAGGAAGTTGTGGCTAACATTGAGGATGTTATGACTGGGATATGGGACATAGCGAGTGTCATGAGGATGTTGTGGCTTGCAGGTGTCATTATGGCTGGCACGGGGACTTGTGTCTGTCATGTCTTGGTTAGCAAAGGGGAAAGTGAGTTCATTGTGGCTTTAATAAAGGCATAGTGGCTTGCAAAGGAGCATTGACATTTGGTGGTTTCCATTTTGGCCTTCGGGCTGGCATAAGGGGCATTGACAGCATTATTGCATGGATAAAGTACATTGTGGTCGCATGATTGTTGATTTTCTGGTGGCTTTGTGGCTGTCATGGAGGGCATTTGACTGTCATAGTGGCATTGTGTCCCTTATAAATGACATTGTGGGTTTCATGAGGGCATAGTCACTCTTATAGGAGCATTATTGCCAGCATTGGGCATTGTAAAATGCCTTGGTGTCATTGAGCGCAATGTCATTGTCATTGGTGCATTGTGCCTTACATGGGAACTTTGTGGCTGTCATGTGGTTAATTGTAGTTTGCATATAGATACTGAGGCCATTGTGTGTTGAATAAAGGACATTTGGGTGGTCATTGTAGCTTGGATAAGGGGTATCACCGGCATTGCTGCTGGGATAAAGTACACTGTAACTGGCATGGGGACTTTGTGGCTGGCATAGTGGCCACTGACAGCGTGGTTGCTGCCATTAAGGCATTTTTGTGGAGATAACGTAGATTGCGTGTGTCATGGGATCAATGGGGGTGTCATGGGGTTTTAGTGACTTAGGAGACCATGTAAATGACATGGGGCATAATGTGGCTATTATAAGAACCTTGTGGCTGGCATGGCGCATTGTAGATGGAATAAGGTGCATTGTGGGTGTTGTGAGTGCATTGTGGCTAACCTGAAAAGCATTGTGGCTTTTTTTAAGGTCTTGTAGCTGGCACGGCAGGCACTACGGTTGTCATGTGGGAATTTTGGTTGGCTTAGCAGGTATTGAAGGCATGGTGATTTGCATAGGGGGCATTGATGACTTTGTGGTTGTTATGTGGGGGAAATGTGGCTGGCACTGAGGACTTTGTGGCTGTCATTGCAGCCATTTAGATGTGGTGGGACAATGTAGCTGTCATAGGTGCATTTTGGCTGTCATTGGAAAATTGTGACTGTCGTGGCTTTTTGATTTAGGGTTTGCGTGGACGATGTTTCTTTTTTTACTATGAGTGGCACAGTATAGTTGATGTGTTTAATTTTCTTTGCCTCTCTAGTGATTTGGCCACAAGTTGCAAGTCAGCATCTAGCTATTTTCGCTACTAGTGATATCACTTTGTGTCTTAACCTGGCGCATGTGAGGTCTTTGTTGAATGTGTGATATTCTTCATGATGACTGATAATAGCTATATTGTGTCCTCTCTAGGTCACATTTAGGCCCATGTCATATATGAGTTGTAAATGGTCCACTGAATAGATTGTAGAATGGTTTTCTGTTTTATACAGATGTGGAGGAGAGTGCTATTTCTTCTAGACATCTGATCTTTGATGTGATTGGTGACTAATTTTGGGGTTGTGATCAGAGTTGATTATATCCTACTTATAGCTTCTAGTCAAGATGGGCTGGTTTGTGCATACTCTTGGATAGGAAGACTTGAGGATGGATCTCTAATTTGGCTCCTCAGAATGTATCACAGAAAGGGTTTAATTGGCCCTTAAAATATTTGGGGGTTTCATTAGAAACTAGGCACACTAAAATCTCTTTACTGTTTCCAATATATCTATAGCATATACCAGGAATGTATTATCACACCTCTTTCTTGATTTTTTTTTCTAGGTGTCTATTTGAAAGTGAAGAGAAGCAAGATATGGAATCCTCCAGACAGCGGCAATAGAGGAATCAAATGACTGGTAATTAATATTATTATTAATTACTGATAATTATCAGGCTAGTTTCTAGCTCTGGACTTTCAGAGGTGTGGTAATACCTTCCCGGTATATAAGGATATATGTCTAGTAGTACATATATTGGCTATAGATATTTAAGGGCATTGTAAATGCCTTTGTGTTCTACACATGGGTGCACTGCATTTACATTCCAACATACACATTCATCACCATCTCCACTTCCCCAATGGGAAATTTTTGGCTGGTATGGAGGGTATTGTGGCTGGCATAAGGAGAATTGAGGGCATAGGGTCTGTCCTCGCGGAATTGTAATTAGCATTGAAGACATTGTTGCTGTAATACGATGCATTCCGTGATTGTTGTTGTCAGAGGACATTGTGGCTTTTATGGTAACATCGTGACTGGGAATTAGGGATAGTGTGGCTGTCATGAGGACATTGTGACTTTTTTGGAGGCATTGTGATATTTGTGTTGGGATTGTGACTGGTAAAGTGAACAATGAGGGCATTGTGACTTAGTTGGAGATGTGGTATTAAAATGGGCATTGTGTTTGGGAATGTGGTAGTTGTCATGAGAGCATTTTGTATGTCTTGAAGCATTATGAAGAGGCAATAAGTGAATTGTGGTTGCCATGATTGTATTCCGAATGGCTAAGAGGGCATGGAGAGTAATGTGGCTGTCATTGAGGGACTTGTGGCTGTAATAGAGATATTGTGGCTGGGATAAGGGACATTGTGGATGTCATGTGGCATAGTGGCTCTCATGAGTGCATTGTTACATGAATGGGAGCCATTTTGGCTGGTATTTGGCTATTTGGATAAGGCATATAGCCGGTGTCATGTGGACATTGTAACTGTCCTCGCGGAATTGTAATTAGCATTGAAGGCATTGTTGCTGTCATTAGATGGCATTGTGACTTAGTTGGAGATGTGGTATTAAAATGGGCATTGTGTTTGGGAAAGTGGTAGTTGTCATGAAATCATTTTGTTTGTCTTGGGGCATTATGGTTCTCTTAAGAGGCAATAAGTGAATTGTGGTTGTCATGGTTGTATTCCGAATGGCTAAGGGGGCATTAAGGATAATGTGGCTGGCATTGTGGGACGGCTAAGGGGGCATTAAGGATAATGTGGCTGGCATTGTGGGACTTGTGGCTGTAATAGAGCTATTGTAGCTGGGATAAGGGACATTGTGGATGTCATGGGGGCATAGTGGCTCTTATGAGTGCATTGTTGCTTGAATGGGAGCCATTGTTGCTGGTATTTGGCTATTTGGATAAGATATATAGTGGGTGTTCTGTGGGCATTGCTTCTTGCATTGGGGGCATTGTGCGTAGAATGTGGGCAATCTAGTTGGAATAGGGCTATTAATGGCATTGTGAAAGGCATGGAGGGCATTGTGCCATTTCTTCATTTTCGTTGGCAAAAGGGGAATTGAGAACATTGTGGCTGTAATGGAGATATTGTGCCTGGGCTCAGGGACAGTGTGGCAGACATGTGGGCATAATGGCTCCAGAGGAACACTGTGGCTGGCACGTGGGCATTGCTGCCATAGGAGGAATTTTGGTTGACATAGGGACTTTGTAGTTGTCATGGGAGCATTGAGGTATGCAAAAAAGGCATTCAGGCCATTGTGGCTGATATGGAGTGCAATGTGGCGTTTGTGGTGGCATTGATGCTGGCATAGATAGAATTGAGGGATTTCTGGTTGTTCGATAAATTTGTAATTGGCACTTAGGGCATTGTGTCTCGCATATGAGTAATTTGGGGATAGTGGCTGTCATGGGGGGGCATTGTGGATTTTAGGTAAGCATTGTGTCTGGTAAAGTGGACAATGAGGACATAGTGGTTGTCATGGGGCATTTTAGTTGTCCTGGTTCTATTGATGTTGGCTTAGGGAGCATTGAGGACAATATGGCTGGCATTGAGAGCATTAGATTATCATGGAGCATTGTGGCTGGGATAAGGGACATTGTGGACCTTGCAGATGTCATGGCTGCATTTTGACTGGGAAATGGGACATTGTTGATTTCATGGGGGCAATTTAGCTGGCATTTAGAGCACAGTGGCTGGCATGGAGGACAATTTACGATCATGGGGGCATTGGGGCTGGCATAAGAGGCATTGGCAGCACTGTGTCTGCGCTAAAGTACATTGTGGCTCGCATAGTGGCATTGTGGCTCCTGGCATAATGACTGTCATGGGGAATTGTAGTTGTCATAGGGCTATTGAAGCCATTGTGGCTGTCATGGTTGTATTGCAGTTTACTTAGGCGGCATTGAGAGCAATGTGGTTTGGATAAGGGGCATTGTGAAAGGAATAAGGGACACTGGACTTTGTATCTGTCATGGGGACATTTTAGCTGCCATATGGGATATTGGTTAGAAGCATTATGGCTGTCACGTGGTATTGGATGTGATGGGGGCTTTGTGGTTGGCTGGCAGGGAGGAAGTTGTGGCTAACATTGAGGATATTATGACTGGGATATGGGACATAGCGAGTGTCATGAGGATATTGTGGCTTGCAGGTGTCATTATGGCTGGCACGGGGACTTGTGTCTGTCATGTCTTGGTTAGCAAAGGGGAAAGTGAGTTCATTGTGGCTTTAATAAAGGCATAGTGGCTTGCAAAGGAGCATTGACATTTGGTGGTTTCCATTTTGGCCTTCGGGCCGGCATAAGGGGCATTGACAGCATTGTTGCATGGATAAAGTACATTGTGGTCGCATGATTGTTGATTTTCTGGTGGCTTTGTGGCTGTCATGGAGGGCATTTGACTGTCATAGTGGCATTGTGTCCCTTATAAATGACATTGTGGGTTTCATGAGGGCATAGTCACTCTTATAGGAGCATTATTGCCAGCATTGGGCATTGTAAATGCCTTGGTGTCATTGAGCGCAATGTCATTGGCGCATTGTGCCTTACATGGGAGCTTTGTGGCTGTCATGTGGTTAATTGTAGTTTGCATATAGATACTGAGGCCATTGTGTGTTGAATAAAGGACATTTGGGTGGTCATTGTAGCTTGGATAAGCGGTATCACCGGCATTGCTGCTGGGATAAAGTACACTGTAGCTGGCATGTGGACTTTGTGGCTGGCATAGTGGCCACTGCCAGCATGGTTGCTGCCATTAAGGCATTTTTGTGGAGATAACGTAGATTGCGTGTGTCATGGGATCAATGGGGGTGTCATGGGGTTTTAGTGACTTAGGAGACCATGTAAATGACATGGGGCATAATGTGGCTATTATAAGAACCTTGTGGCTGGCATGGCGCATTGTAGATGGAATAAGGTGCATTGTAGGTGTTGTGAGTGCATTGTGGCTAACCTGAAAAGCATTGTGGCTTTTTTTAAGGTCTTGTAGCTGTGCCAGCTGTGCCATGGCAGGCACTACGGTTGTCATGTGGGAATTTTGGTTGGCTTAGCAGGTATTGAAGGCATGGTGATTTGCATAGGGGGCATTGATGACTTTGTGGTTGTTATGTGGCGGAAATGTGGCTGGCATTGAGGACTTTGTGGCTGTCATTGGAGCCATTTAGATGTGGTGGGACAATGTAGCTGTCATAGGTGCATTTTGGCTGTCATTGGAAAACTATGACTGTCGTAGCTTTTTGATTTAGGGTTTGCGTGGACGATGTTTCTTTTTTTACTATGAGTGGCACAGTATAGTTGATGTGTCTAATTTTCTTTGCCTCTCTAGTGATTTGGCCACAAGTTGCAAGTCAGCATCTAGCTATTTTCGCTACTAGTGATATCACTTTGTGTCTTAACCTGGCGCATGTGAGGTCTTTGTTGAATGTGTGATATTCTTCATGATGACTGATAATAGCTATATTGTGTCCTCTCTAGGTCACATTTAGGCCCATGTCATATATGAGTTGTAAATGGTCCACTGAATAGATTGTAGAATGGTTTTCTGTTTTATACAGATGTGGAGGAGATGCTATTTGTTCTAGACATCTGATCTTTGATGTGATTGGTGACTAATTTTGGGGTTGTGATCAGAGTTGATTATATCCTACTTATAGCTTCTAGTCAAGATGGGGTGGTTTGTGCATACTCTTGGATAGGAAGACTTGAGGTTGGATCTCTAATTTGGCTCCTCAGAATGTATCACAGAAAGGGTTTAATTGGCCCTTAAAATATTTGGTGGTTTCATTAGAAACTAGGCACACTAAAATCTCTTTACGGTTTCCAATACATCTATAGCATATACCAGGAATGTATTGTCACACCTCTTTCTTGATTTTTTTTTCTAGGTGTCTATTTGAAAGTGAAGAGAAGCAAGATATGGAATCCTCCAGACAGCGGCAATAGAGGAATCAAATGACTGGTAATTAATATTATTATTAATTACTGATAATTATCAGGCTAGTTTCTAGCTCTGGACTTTCAGAGGTGTGGTAATACCTTCCCGGTATATAAGGATATATGTCTAGTAGTACATATATTGGCTATAGATATTTAAGGGCATTGCAAATGCCTTTGTGTTCTACACATGGGTGCACTGCATTTACATTCCAACATACACATTCATCACCATCTCCACTTCCCCAATGGGAAATTTTGGGCTGGTATGGAGGGTATTGTGGCTGGCATAGGGAGAATTGAGGGCATAGGGTCTGTCCTCACGGAATTGTAATTAGCATTGAAGACATTGTTGCTGTAATACGATGCATTCCGTGATTGTTGTTGTCAGAGGACATTGTGGCTTTTATGGTAACATCGTGACTGGGAATTAGGGATAGTGTGGCTGTCATGAGGACATTGTGACTTTTTTGGAGGCATTGTGATATTTGTGTTGGGATTGTGACTGGTAAAGTGAACAATGAGGGCATTGTGACTTAGTTGGAGATGTGGTATTAAAATGGGCATTGTGTTTGGGAATGTGGTAGTTGTCATGAGAGCATTTTGTTTGTCTTGGGGCGTTATGAAGAGGCAATAAGTGAATTGTGGTTGCCATGGTTGTATTCCGAATGGCTAAGAGGGCATGGAGAGTAATTTGGCTGTCATTGAGGGAATTGTGGCTGTAATAGAGATATTGTGGCTGGGATAAGGGACATTGTGGATGTCATGTGGCATAGTGGCTCTCATGAGTGCATTGTTGCATGAATGGGAGCCATTTTGGCTGGTATTTGGCTATTTGAAAAAGACATATAGCCGGTGTCATGTGGACATTGTAACTGTCCTCGCGGAATTGTAATTAGCATTGAAGGCATTGTTGCTGTCATTAGATGGCAATGTGACTTAGTTGGAGATGTGGTATTAAAATGGGCATTATGTTTGGGAAAGTCGTAGTTGTCATGAAATAATCTTGTTTGTCTTGGGGCATTATAGTTCTCTTAAGAGGCAATAAGTGAATTGTGGTTGTCATGGTTGTATTCCGAATGGCTAAGGGGGCATTAAGGATAATGTGGCTGGCATTGTGGGACGGCTAAGGGGGCATTAAGGATAATGTGGCTGGCATTGTGGGACTTGTGGCTGTAATAGAGCTATTGTAGCTGGGATAAGGGACATTGTGGATGTCATGGGGGCATAGTGGCTCTTATGAGTGCATTGTTGCTTGAATGGGAGCCATTGTGGCTGGTATTTGGCTATTTGGATAAGATATATAGTGGGTGTTCTGTGGGCATTGCTTCTTGCATTAGGGGCATTGTGCGTAGAATGGGGGCAATCTAGTTGGAATAGGGCTATTAATGGCATTGTGAAAGGCATGGAGGGCATTGTGCCATTTCTTCATTTTTGTTGGCAAAAGGGGAATTGAGAACATTGTGGCTGTAATGGAGATATTGTGCCTGGGTTCAGGGACAGTGTGGCAGACATGTGGGCATAATGGCTCCAGAGGAACACTGTGGCTGGCACGTGGGCATTGCTGCCATAGGAGGAATTGTGGTTGACATAGAGACTTTGTAGTTGTCATGGGAGCATTGAGGTATGCAAAAAAGGCATTCAGGCCATTGTGGCTGATATGGAGTGCAATGTGGCGTTTGTGGTGACATTGATGCTGGCATAGATAGAATTGAGGGATTTCTGGTTGTTCGATAAATTTGTAATTAGCACTTAGGGCATTGTGGCTCGTATATGAGTAATTTGGGGATAGTGGCTGTCATGGGGGGGCATTGTGGATTTTAGGTAAGCATTATGTCTGGTAAAGTGGACAATGAGGACATAGTGGTTGTCATGGGGCATTTTAGTTGTCCTGGTTCTATTGATGTTGGCTTAGGGAGCATTGAGGACAATATGGCTGGCATTGAGAGCATTAGATTATCATGGAGCATAGTGGCTGGGATAAGGGACACTGTGGACCTTGCAGATGTCATTGCTGCATTTTGACTGGGAAATGGGACATTGTTGATTTCATGGGGGCAATTTAGCTGGCATTTAGAGCACAGTGGCTGGCATGGAGGACAATTTACGATCATGGGGGCATTGGGGCTGGCATAAGAGGCATTGGCAGCACTGTCTGCGCTAAAGTACATTGTGGCTCGCATAGTGGCATTGTGGCTCCTGGCATAATGACTGTCATGGGGAATTGTAGTTGTCATAGGGCTATTGAAGCCATTGTGGCTGTCATGGTTGTATTGCAGTTAACTTAGGCGGCATTGAGAGCAATGTGGTTTGGATAAGGGGCATTGTGAAAGGAATAAGGGACACTGGACTTTGTATCTGTCATGGGGACATTTTAGCTGCCATATGGGATATTGGTTAGAAGCATTATGGCTGTCACGTGGTATTGGATGTAATGGGGGCTTTGTGGTTGGCTGGCAGGGAGGAAGTTGTGGCTAACATTGAGGATAATATGACTGGGATATGGGACATAGCGAGTGTCATGAGGATATTGTGGCTTGCAGGTGTCATTATGGCTGGCACGGGGACTTGTGTCTGTCATGTCTTGGTTAGCAAAGGGGAAAGTGAGTTCATTGTGGCTTTAATAAAGGCATAGTGGCTTGCAAAGGAGCATTGACATTTGGTGGTTTCCATTTTGGCTTTCGGGCCGGCATAAGGGGCATTGACAGCATTGTTGCATGGATAAAGTACATTGTGGTCGCATGATTGTTGATTTTCTGGTGGCTTTGTGGCTGTCATGGAGGGCATTTGACTGTCATAGTGGCACTGTGTCCCTTATAAATGACATTGTGGGTTTCATGAGGGCATAGTCACTCTTATAGGAGCATTATTGCCAGCATTAGGCATTGTAAATGCCTTGGTGTCATTGAGCGCAATGTCATTGTCATTGGCGCATTGTGCCTTACATGGGAGCTTTGTGGCTGTCATGTGGTTAATTGTAGTTTGCATATAGATACTGAGGCCATTGTGTGTTGAATAAAGGACATTTGGGTGGTCATTGTAGCTTGGATAAGCGGTATCACCGGCATTGCTGCTGGGATAAAGTACACTGTAGCTGGCATGTGGACTTTGTGGCTGGCATAGTGGCCACTGCCAGCGTGGTTGCTGCCATTAAGGCATTTTTGTGGAGATAACGTAGATTGCGTGTGTCATGGGATCAATGGGGGTGTCATGGGGTTTTAGTGACTTAGGAGACCATGTAAAATGACATGGGGCATAATGTGGCTATTATAAGAACCTTGTGGCTGGCATGGCGCATTGTAGATGGAATAAGGTGCATTGTAGGTGTTGTGAGTGCATTGTGGCTAACCTGAAAAGCATTGTGGCTTTTTTTAAGGTCTTGTAGCTGGCACGGCAGGCACTACGGTTGTCATGTGGGAATTTTGGTTGGCTTAGCAGGTATTGAAGGCATGGTGATTTGCATAGGGGGCATTGATGACTTTGTGGTTGTTATGTGGCGGAAATGTGGCTGGCACTGAGGACTTTGTGGCTGTCATTGGAGCCATTTAGATGTGGTGGGACAATGTAGCTGTCATAGGTGCATTTTGGCTGTCATTGGAAAACTATGACTGTCGTAGCTTTTTGATTTAGGGTTTGCGTGGACGATGTTTCTTTTTTTACTATGAGTGGCACAGTATAGTTGATGTGTCTAATTTTCTTTGCCTCTAGTGATTTGGCCACAAGTTGCAAGTCAGCATCTAGCTATTTTCGCTACTAGTGATATCACTTTGTGTCTTAACCTGGCGCATGTGAGGTCTTTGTTGAATGTGTGATATTCTTCATGATGACTGATAATAGCTATATTGTGTCCTCTCTAGGTCACATTTAGGCCCATGTCATATATGAGTTGTAAATGGTCCACTGAATAGATTGTAGAATGGTTTTCTGTTTTATACAGATGTGGAGGAGATGCTATTTGTTCTAGACATCTGATCTTTGATGTGATTGGTGACTAATTTTGGGGTTGTGATCAGAGTTGATTATATCCTACTTATAGCTTCTAGTCAAGATGGGGTGGTTTGTGCATACTCTTGGATAGGAAGACTTGAGGTTGGATCTCTAATTTGGCTCCTCAGAATGTATCACAGAAAGGGTTTAATTGGCCCTTAAAATATTTGGGGGTTTCATTAGAAACTAGGCACACTAAAATCTCTTTACTGTTTCCAATACATCTATAGCATATACCAGGAATGTATTATCACACCTCTTTCTTGATTTTTTTTTCTAGGTGTCTATTTGAAAGTGAAGAGAAGCAAGATATGGAATCCTCCAGACAGCGGCAATAGAGGAATCAAATGACTGGTAATTAATATTATTATTAATTACTGATAATTATCAGGCTAGTTTCTAGCTCTGGACTTTCAGAGGTGTGGTAATACCTTCCCGGTATATAAGGATATATGTCTAGTAGTACATATATTGGCTATAGATATTTAAGGGCATTGTAAATGCCTTTGTGTTCTACACATGGGTGCACTGCATTTACATTCCAACATACACATTCATCACCATCTCCACTTCCCCAATGGGAAATTTTTGGCTGGTATGGAGGGTATTGTGGCTGGCATAGGGAGAATTGAGGGCATAGGGTCTGTCCTCGCGGAATTGTAATTAGCATTGAAGACATTGTTGCTGTAATACGATGCATTCCGTGATTGTTGTTGTCAGAGGACATTGTGGCTTTTATGGTAACATCGTGACTGGGAATTAGGGATAGTGTGGCTGTCATGAGGGCATTGTGACTTTTTTGGAGGCATTGTGATATTTGTGTTGGGATTGTGACTGGTAAAGTGAACAATGAGGGCATTGTGACTTAGTTGGAGATGTGGTATTAAAATGGGCATTGTGTTTGGGAATGTGGTAGTTGTCATGAGAGCATTTTGTTTGTCTTGGGGCATTATTAAGAGGCAATAAGTGAATTGTGGTTGCCATGGTTGTATTCCGAATGGCTAAGAGGGCATGGAGAGTAATGTGGCTGGGATAAGGGACATTGTGGATGTCATGTGGCATAGTGGCTCTCATGAGTGCATTGTTACATGAATGGGAGCCATTTTGGCTGGTATTTGGCTATTTGGATAAGACATATAGCCGGTGTCATGTGGACATTGTAACTGTCCTCGCGGAATTGTAATTAGCATTGAAGGCATTGTTGCTGTCATTAGATGGCATTGTGACTTAGTTGGAGATGTGGTATTAAAATGGGCATTGTGTTTGGGAAAGTGGTAGTTGTCATGAAATCATTTTGTTTGTCTTGGGGCATTATGGTTCTCTTAAGAGGCAATAAGTGAATTTTGGTTGTCATGGTTGTATTCCGAATGGCTAAGGGGGCATTAAGGATAATGTGGCTGGCATTGTGGGACGGCTAAGGGGGCATTAAGGATAATGTGGCTGGCATTGTGGGACTTGTGGCTGTAATAGAGCTATTGTAGCTGGGATAAGGGACATTGTGGATGTCATGGGGGCATAGTGGCTCTTATGAGTGCATTGTTGCTTGAATGGGAGCCATTGTGGCTGGTATTTGGCTATTTGGATAAGATATATAGTGGGTGTTCTGTGGGCATTGCTTCTTGCATTAGGGGCATTGTGCGTAGAATGGGGGCAATCTAGTTGGAATAGGGCTATTAATGGCATTGTGAAAGGCATGGAGGGCATTGTGCCATTTCTTCATTTTTGTTGGCAAAAGGGGAATTGAGAACATTGTGGCTGTAATGGAGATATTGTGCCTGGGCTCAGGGACAGTGTGGCAGACATGTGGGCATAATGGCTCCTGAGGAACACTGTGGCTGGCACGTGGGCATTGCTCCCATAGGAGGAATTGTGGTTGACATAGAGACTTTGTAGTTGTCATGGGAGCATTGAGGTATGCAAAAAAGGCATTCAGGCCATTGTGGCTGATATGGAGTGCAATGTGGCGTTTGTGGTGGCATTGATGCTGGCATAGATAGAATTGAGGGATTTCTGGTTGTTCGATAAATTTGTAATTGGCACTTAGGGCATTGTGGCTCGCATATGAGTAATTTGGGGATAGTGGCTGTCATGGGGGGGCATTGTGGATTTTAGGTAAGCATTATGTCTGGTAAAGTGGACAATGAGGACATAGTGGTTGTCATGGGGCATTTTAGTTGTCCTGCTTCTATTGATGTTGGCTTAGGGAGCATTGAGGACAATATGGCTGGCATTGAGAGCATTAGATTATCATGGAGCATAGTGGCTGGGATAAGGGACATTGTGGACCTTGCAGATGTCATGGCTGCATTTTGACTGGGAAATGGGACATTGTTGATTTCATGGGGGCAATTTAGCGGGCATTTAGAGCACAGTGGCTGGCATGGAGGACAATTTACGATCATGGGGGCATTGGGGCTGGCATAAGAGGCATTGGCAGCACTGTCTGCGCTAAAGTACATAGGTGGCTCGCATAGTGGCATTGTGGCTCCTGGCATAATGACTGTCATGGGGAATTGTAGTTGTCATAGGGCTATTGAAGCCATTGTGGCTGTCATGGTTGTATTGCAGTTAACTTAGGCGGCATTGAGAGCAATGTGCTTTGGATAAGGGGCATTGTGAAAGGAATAAGGGACACTGGACTTTGTATCTGTCATGGGGACATTTTAGCTGCCATATGGGATATTGGTTAGAAGCATTATGGCTGTCACGTGGTATTGGATGTAATGGGGGCTTTGTGGTTGGCTGGCAGGGAGGAAGTTGTGGCTAACATTGAGGATATTATGACTGGGATATGGGACATAGCGAGTGTCATGAGGATATTGTGGCTTGCAGGTGTCATTATGGCTGGCACGGGGACTTGTGTCTGTCATGTCTTGGTTAGCAAAGGGGAAAGTGAGTTCATTGTGGCTTTAATAAAGGCATAGTGGCTTGCAAAGGAGCATTGACATTTGGTGGTTTCCATTTTGGCTTTCGGGCCGGCATAAGGGGAATTGACAGCATTGTTGCATGGATAAAGTACATTGTGGTCGCATGATTGTTGATTTTCTGGTGGCTTTGTGGCTGTCATGGAGGGCATTTGACTGTCATAGTGGCATTGTGTCCCTTATAAATGACATTGTGGGTTTCATGAGGGCATAGTCACTCTTATAGGAGCATTAGTGCCAGCATTGGGCATTGTAAATGCCTTGGTGTCATTGAGCGCAATGTCATTGTCATTGGCGCATTGTGCCTTACATGGGAGCTTTGTGGCTGTCATGTGGTTAATTGTAGTTTGCATATAGATACTGAGGCCATTGTGTGTTGAATAAAGGACATTTGGGTGGTCAGTGTAGCTTGGATAAGCGGTATCACCGGCATTGCTGCTGGGATAAAGTACACTGTAGCTGGCATGTGGGCTTTGTGGCTGGCATAGTGGCCACTGCCAGCGTGGTTGCTGCCATTAAGGCATTTTTGTGGAGATAACGTAGATTGCGTGTGTCATGGGATCAATGGGGGTGTCATGGGGTTTTAGTGACTTAGGAGACCATGTAAATGACATGGGGCATAATGTGGCTATTATAAGAACCTTGTGGCTGGCATGGCGCATTGTAGATGGAATAAGGTGCATTGTGGGTGTTGTGAGTGCATTGTGGCTAACCTGAAAAGCATTGTGGCTTTTTTTAAGGTCTTGTAGCTGGCACGGCAGGCACTACGGTTGTCATGTGGGAATTTTGGTTGGCTTAGCAGGTATTGAATCATGGTGATTTGCATAGGGGGCATTGATGACTTTGTGGTTGTTATGTGGCGGAAATGTGGCTGGCACTGAGGACTTTGTGGCTGTCATTGGAGCCATTTAGATGTGGTGGGACAATGTAGCTGTCATAGGTGCATTTTGGCTGTCATTGGAAAACTATGACTGTCGTAGCTTTTTGATTTAGGGTTTGCGTGGACGATGTTTCTTTTTTTACTATGAGTGGCACAGTATAGTTGATGTGTCTAATTTTCTTTGCCTCTCTAGTGATTTGGCCACAAGTTGCAAGTCAGCATCTAGCTATTTTCGCTACTAGTGATATCACTTTGTGTCTTAACCTGGCGCATGTGAGGTCTTTGTTGAATGTGTGATATTCTTCATGATGACTGATAATAGCTATATTGTGTCCTCTCTAGGTCACATTTAGGCCCATGTCATATATGAGTTGTAAATGGTCCACTGAATAGATTGTAGAATGGTTTTCTGTTTTATACAGATGTGGAGGAGATGCTATTTCTTCTAGACATCTGATCTTTGATGTGATTGGTGACTAATTTTGGGGTTGTGATCAGAGTTGATTATATCCTACTTATAGCTTCTAGTCAAGATGGGGTGGTTTGTGCATACTCTTGGATAGGAAGACTTGAGGTTGGATCTCTAATTTGGCTCCTCAGAATGTATCACAGAAGGGGTTTAATTGGCCCTTAAAATATTTGGGGGTTTCATTAGAAACTAGGCACACTAAAATCTCTTTACTGTTTCCAATACATCTATAGCATATACCAGGAATGTATTATCACACCTCTTTCTTGATTTTTTTTTTCTAGGTGTCTATTTGAAAGTGAAGAGAAGCAAGATATGGAATCCTCCAGACAGCGGCAATAGAGGAATCAAATGACTGGTAATTAATATTATTATTAATTACTGATAATTATCAGGCTAGTTTCTAGCTCTGGACTTTCAGAGGTTTGGTAATACCTTCCCGGTATATAAGGATATATGTCTAGTAGTACATATATTGGCTATAGATATTTAAGGGCATTGTAAATGCCTTTGTGTTCTACACATGGGTGCACTGCATTTACAATTCCAACATACACATTCATCACCATCTCCACTTCCCCAATGGGAAATTTTTGGCTGGTATGGAGGGTATTGTGGCTGGCATAGGGAGAATTGAGGGCATAGGGTCTGTCCTCGCGGAATTGTAATTAGCATTGAAGACATTGTTGCTGTAATACGATGCATTCCGTGATTGTTGTTGTCAGAGGACATTTTGGTAACATCGTGACTGGGAATTAGGGATAGTGTGGCTGTCATGAGGGCATTGTGACTTTTTTGGAGGCATTGTGATATTTGTGTTGGGATTGTGACTGGTAAAGTGAACAATGAGGGCATTGTGACTTAGTTGGAGATGTGGTATTAAAATGGGCATTGTGTTTGGGAATGTGGTTGTTGTCATGAGAGCATTTTGTTTGTCTTGGGGCATTATTAAGAGGCAATAAGTGAATTGTGGTTGCCATGGTTGTATTCCGAATGGCTAAGAGGGCATGGAGAGTAATGTGGCTGGGATAAGGGACATTGTGGATGTCATGTGGCATAGTGGCTCTCATGAGTGCATTGTTACATGAATGGGAGCCATTTTGGCTGGTATTTGGCTATTTGAATAAGACATATAGCCGGTGTCATGTGGACATTGTAACTGTCCTCGCGGAATTGTAATTAGCATTGAAGGCATTGTTGCTGTCATTAGATGGCATTGTGACTTAGTTGGAGATGTGGTATTAAAATGGGCATTGTGTTTGGGAAAGTGGTAGTTGTCATGAAATCATTTTGTTTGTCTTGGGGCATTATGGTTCTCTTAAGAGGCAATAAGTGAATTTTGGTTGTCATGGTTGTATTCCGAATGGCTAAGGGGGCATTAAGGATAATGTGGCTGGCATTGTGGGACGGCTAAGGGGGCATTAAGGATAATGTGGCTGGCATTGTGGGACTTGTGGCTGTAATAGAGCTATTGTAGCTGGGATAAGGGACATTGTGGATGTCATGGGGGCATAGTGGCTCTTATGAGTGCATTGTTGCTTGAATGGGAGCCATTGTTGCTGGTATTTGGCTATTTGGATAAGATATATAGTGGGTGTTCTGTGGGCATTGCTTCTTGCATTGGGGGCATTGTGCGTAGAATGGGGGCAATCTAGTTGGAATAGGGCTATTAATGGCATTGTGAAAGGCATGGAGGGCATTGTGCCATTTCTTCATTTTCGTTGGCAAAAGGGGAATTGAGAACATTGTGGCTGTAATGGAGATATTGTGCCTGGGCTCAGGGACAGTGTGGCAGACATGTGGGCATAAGGGCTCCAGAGGAACACTGTGGCTGGCACGTGGGCATTGCTGCCATAGGAGGAATTTTGGTTGACATAGGGACTTTGTAGTTGTCATGGGAGCATTGAGGTATGCAAAAAAGGCATTCAGGCCATTGTGGCTGATATGGAGTGCAATGTGGCGTTTGTGGTGGCATTGATGCTGGCATAGATAGAATTGAGGGATTTCTGGTTGTTCGATAAATTTGTAATTGGCACTTAGGGCATTGTGGCTCGCATATGAGTAATTTGGGGATAGTGGCTGTCATGGGGGGGCATTGTGGATTTTAGGTAAGCATTGTGTCTGGTAAAGTGGACAATGAGGACATAGTGGTTGTCATGAGGCATTTTAGTTGTCCTGGTTCTATTGATGTTGGCTTAGGGAGCATTGAGGACAATATGGCTGGCATTGAGAGCATTAGATTATCATGGAGCATTGTGGCTGGGATAAGGGACATTGTGGACCTTGCAGATGTCATGGCTGCATTTTGACTGGGAAATGGGACATTGTTGATTTCATGGGGGCAATTTAGCTGGCATTTAGAGCACAGTGGCTGGCATGGAGGACAATTTACGATCATGGGGGCATTGGGGCTGGCATAAGAGGCATTGGCAGCACTGTGTCTGCGCTAAAGTACATTGTGGCTCGCATAGTGGCATTGTGGCTCCTGGCATAATGACTGTCATGGGGAATTGTAGTTATCATAGGGCTATTGAAGCCATTGTGGCTGTCATGGTTGTATTGCAGTTTACTTAGGCGGCATTGAGAACAATGTGGTTTGGATAAGGGGCATTGTGAAAGGAATAAGGGACACTGGACTTTGTATCTGTCATGGGGACATTTTAGCTGCCATATGGGATATTGGTTAGAAGCATTATGGCTGTCACGTGGTATTGGATGTGATGGGGGCTTTGTGGTTGGCTGGCAGGGAGGAAGTTGTGGCTAACATTGAGGATATTATGACTGGGATATGGGACATAGCGAGTGTCATGAGGATGTTGTGGCTTGCAGGTGTCATTATGGCTGGCACGGGGACTTGTGTCTGTCATGTCTTGGTTAGCAAAGGGGAAAGTGAGTTCATTGTGGCTTTAATAAAGGCATAGTGGCTTGCAAAGGAGCATTGACATTTGGTGGTTTCCATTTTGGCCTTCGGGCTGGCATAAGGGGCATTGACAGCATTATTGCATGGATAAAGTACATTGTGGTCGCATGATTGTTAATTTTCTGGTGGCTTTGTGGCTGTCATGGAGGGCATTTGACTGTCATAGTGGCATTGTGTCCCTTATAAATGACATTGTGGGTTTCATGAGGGCATAGTCACTCTTATAGGAGCATTATTGCCAGCATTGGGCATTGTAAATGCCTTGGTGTCATTGAGCGCAATGTCATTGTCATTGGTGCATTGTGCCTCACATGGGAGCTTTGTGGCTGTCATGTGGTTAATTGTAGTTTGCATATAGATACTGAGGCCATTGTGTGTTGAATAAAGGACATTTGGGTGGTCATTGTAGCTTGGATAAGGGGTATCACCGGCATTGCTGCTGGGATAAAGTACACTGTAACTGGCATGGGGACTTTGTGGCTGGCATAGTGGCCACTGACAGCGTGGTTGCTGCCATTAAGGCATTTTTGTGGAGATAACGTAGATTGCGTGTGTCATGGGATCAATGGGGGTGTCATGGGGTTTTAGTGACTTAGGAGACCATGTAAATGACATGGGGCATAATGTGGCTATTATAAGAACCTTGTGGCTAGCATGGCGCATTGTAGATGGAATAAGGTGCATTGTGGGTGTTGTGAGTGCATTGTGGCTAACCTGAAAAGCATTGTGGCTTTTTTTAAGGTCTTGTAGCTGGCACGGCAGGCACTACGGTTGTCATGTGGGAATTTTGGTTGGCTTAGCAGGTATTGAAGGCATGGTGATTTGCATAGGGGGCATTGATGACTTTGTGGTTGTTATGTGGGGGAAATGTGGCTGGCACTGAGGACTTTGTGGCTGTCATTGCAGCCATTTAGATGTGGTGGGACAATGTAGCTGTCATAGGTGCATTTTGGCTGTCATTGGAAAATTGTGACTGTCGTGGCTTTTTGATTTAGGGTTTGCGTGGACGATGTTTCTTTTTTTACTATGAGTGGCACAGTATAGTTGATGTGTCTAATTTTCTTTGCCTCTCTAGTGATTTGGCCACAAGTTGCAAGTCAGCATCTAGCTATTTTCGCTACTAGTGATATCACTTTGTGTCTTAACCTGGCGCATGTGAGGTCTTTGTTGAATGTGTGATATTCTTCATGATGACTGATAATAGCTATATTGTGTCCTCTCTAGGTCACATTTAGGCCCATGTCATATATGAGTTGTAAATGGTCCACTGAATAGATTGTAGAATGGTTTTCTGTTTTATACAGATGTGGAGGAGAGTGCTATTTCTTCTAGACATCTGATCTTTGATGTGATTGGTGACTAATTTTGGGGTTGTGATCAGAGTTGATTATATCCTACTTATAGCTTCTAGTCAAGATGGGGTGGTTTGTGCATACTCTTGGATAGGAAGACTTGAGGATGGATCTCTAATTTGGCTCCTCAGAATGTATCACAGAAAGGGTTTAATTGGCCCTTAAAATATTTGGGGGTTTCATTAGAAACTAGGCACACTAAAATCTCTTTACTGTTTCCAATATATCTATAGCATATACCAGGAATGTATTATCACACCTCTTTCTTGATTTTTTTTTCTAGGTGTCTATTTGAAAGTGAAGAGAAGCAAGATATGGAATCCTCCAGACAGCGGCAATAGAGGAATCAAATGACTGGTAATTAATATTATTATTAATTACTGATAATTATCAGGCTAGTTTCTAGCTCTGGACTTTCAGAGGTGTGGTAATACCTTCCCGGTATATAAGGATATATGTCTAGTAGTACATATATTGGCTATAGATATTTAAGGGCATTGTAAATCCCTTTGTGTTCTACACATGGGTGCACTGCATTTACATTCCAACATACACATTCATCACCATCTCCACTTCCCCAATGGGAAATTGTTGGCTGGTATGGAGGGTATTGTGGCTGGCATAAGGAGAATTGAGGGCATAGGGTCTGTCCTCGCGGAATTGTAATTAGCATTGAAGACATTGTTGCTGTAATACGATGCATTCCGTGATTGTTGTTGTCAGAGGACATTGTGGCTTTTATGGTAACATCGTGACTGGGAATTAGGGATAGTGTGGCTGTCATGAGGACATTGTGACTTTTTTGGAGGCATTGTGATATTTGTGTTGGGATTGTGACTGGTAAAGTGAACAATGAGGGCATTGTGACTTAGTTGGAGATGTGGTATTAAAATGGGCATTGTGTTTGGGAATGTGGTAGTTGTCATGAGAGCATTTTGTATGTCTTGAAGCATTATGAAGAGGCAATAAGTGAATTGTGGTTGCCATGATTGTATTCCGAATGGCTAAGAGGGCATGGAGAGTAATGTGGCTGTCATTGAGGGACTTGTGGCTGTAATAGAGATATTGTGGCTGGGATAAGGGACATTGTGGATGTCATGTGGCATAGTGGCTCTCATGAGTGCATTGTTACATGAATGGGAGCCATTTTGGCTGGTATTTGGCTATTTGGATAAGGCATATAGCCGGTGTCATGTGGACATTCTAACTGTCCTCGCGGAATTGTAATTAGCATTGAAGGCATTGTTGCTGTCATTAGATGGCATTGTGACTTAGTTGGAGATGTGGTAT
The DNA here is from genome assembly GCF_050947455.1 of Rhinoderma darwinii. Taxonomy (NCBI): domain Eukaryota; kingdom Metazoa; phylum Chordata; class Amphibia; order Anura; family Rhinodermatidae; genus Rhinoderma; species Rhinoderma darwinii. The sequence continues at coordinate 340,829,176 of NC_134689.1, forward strand.
TAAAATGGGCATTGTGTTTGGGAAAGTGGTAGTTGTCATGAAATCATTTTGTTTGTCTTGGGGCATTATGGTTCTCTTAAGAGGCAATAAGTGAATTGTGGTTGTCATGGTTGTATTCCGAATGGCTAAGGGGGCATTAAGGATAATGTGGCTGGCATTGTGGGACGGCTAAGGGGGCATTAAGGATAATGTGGCTGGCATTGTGGGACTTGTGGCTGTAATAGAGCTATTGTAGCTGGGATAAGGGACATTGTGGATGTCATGGGGGCATAGTGGCTCTTATGAGTGCATTGTTGCTTGAATGGGAGCCATTGTGGCTGGTATTTGGCTATTTGGATAAGATATATAGTGGGTGTTCTGTGGGCATTGCTTCTTGCATTAGGGGCATTGTGCGTAGAATGGGGGCAATCTAGTTGGAATAGGGCTATTAATGGCATTGTGAAAGGCATGGAGGGCATTGTGCCATTTCTTCATTTTTGTTGGCAAAAGGGGAATTGAGAACATTGTGGCTGTAATGGAGATATTGTGCCTGGGTTCAGGGACAGTGTGGCAGACATGTGGGCATAATGGCTCCAGAGGAACACTGTGGCTGGCACGTGGGCATTGCTGCCATAGGAGGAATTGTGGTTGACATAGAGACTTTGTAGTTGTCATGGGAGCATTGAGGTATGCAAAAAAGGCATTCAGGCCATTGTGGCTGATATGGAGTGCAATGTGGCGTTTGTGGTGACATTGATGCTGGCATAGATAGAATTGAGGGATTTCTGGTTGTTCGATAAATTTGTAATTGGCACTTAGGGCATTGTGTCTCGCATATGAGTAATTTGGGGATAGTGGCTGTCATGGGGGGGCATTGTGGATTTTAGGTAAGCATTGTGTCTGGTAAAGTGGACAATGAGGACATAGTGGTTGTCATGGGGCATTTTAGTTGTCCTGGTTCTATTGATGTTGGCTTAGGGAGCATTGAGGACAATATGGCTGGCATTGAGAGCATTAGATTATCATGGAGCATTGTGGCTGGGATAAGGGACATTGTGGACCTTGCAGATGTCATGGCTGCATTTTGACTGGGAAATGGGACATTGTTGATTTCATGGGGGCAATTTAGCTGGCATTTAGAGCACAGTGGCTGGCATGGAGGACAATTTACGATCATGGGGGCATTGGGGCTGGCATAAGAGGCATTGGCAGCACTGTGTCTGCGCTAAAGTACATTGTGGCTCGCATAGTGGCATTGTGGCTCCTGGCATAATGACTGTCATGGGGAATTGTAGTTGTCATAGGGCTATTGAAGCCATTGTGGCTGTCATGGTTGTATTGCAGTTTACTTAGGCGGCATTGAGAGCAATGTGGTTTGGATAAGGGGCATTGTGAAAGGAATAAGGGACACTGGACTTTGTATCTGTCATGGGGACATTTTAGCTGCCATATGGGATATTGGTTAGAAGCATTATGGCTGTCACGTGGTATTGGATGTGATGGGGGCTTTGTGGTTGGCTGGCAGGGAGGAAGTTGTGGCTAACATTGAGGATGTTATGACTGGGATATGGGACATAGCGAGTGTCATGAGGATGTTGTGGCTTGCAGGTGTCATTATGGCTGGCACGGGGACTTGTGTCTGTCATGTCTTGGTTAGCAAAGGGGAAAGTGAGTTCATTGTGGCTTTAATAAAGGCATAGTGGCTTGCAAAGGAGCATTGACATTTGGTGGTTTCCATTTTGGCCTTCGGGCTGGCATAAGGGGCATTGACAGCATTATTGCATGGATAAAGTACATTGTGGTCGCATGATTGTTGATTTTTTGGTGGCTTTGTGGCTGTCATGGAGGGCATTTGACTGTCATAGTGGCATTGTGTCCCTTATAAATGACATTGTGGGTTTCATGAGGGCATAGTCACTCTTATAGGAGCATTATTGCCAGCATTGGGCATTGTAAAATGCCTTGGTGTCATTGAGCGCAATGTCATTGTCATTGGTGCATTGTGCCTTACATGGGAACTTTGTGGCTGTCATGTGGTTAATTGTAGTTTGCATATAGATACTGAGGCCATTGTGTGTTGAATAAAGGACATTTGGGTGGTCATTGTAGCTTGGATAAGGGGTATCACCGGCATTGCTGCTGGGATAAAGTACACTGTAACTGGCATGGGGACTTTGTGGCTGGCATAGTGGCCACTGACAGCGTGGTTGCTGCCATTAAGGCATTTTTGTGGAGATAACGTAGATTGCGTGTGTCATGGGATCAATGGGGGTGTCATGGGGTTTTAGTGACTTAGGAGACCATGTAAATGACATGGGGCATAATGTGGCTATTATAAGAACCTTGTGGCTGGCATGGCGCATTGTAGATGGAATAAGGTGCATTGTGGGTGTTGTGAGTGCATTGTGGCTAACCTGAAAAGCATTGTGGCTTTTTTTAAGGTCTTGTAGCTGGCACGGCAGGCACTACGGTTGTCATGTGGGAATTTTGGTTGGCTTAGCAGGTATTGAAGGCATGGTGATTTGCATAGGGGGCATTGATGACTTTGTGGTTGTTATGTGGGGGAAATGTGGCTGGCACTGAGGACTTTGTGGCTGTCATTGCAGCCATTTAGATGTGGTGGGACAATGTAGCTGTCATAGGTGCATTTTGGCTGTCATTGGAAAATTGTGACTGTCGTGGCTTTTTGATTTAGGGTTTGCGTGGACGATGTTTCTTTTTTTACTATGAGTGGCACAGTATAGTTGATGTGTCTAATTTTCTTTGCCTCTCTAGTGATTTGGCCACAAGTTGCAAGTCAGCATCTAGCTATTTTCGCTACTAGTGATATCACTTTGTGTCTTAACCTGGCGCATGTGAGGTCTTTGTTGAATGTGTGATATTCTTCATGATGACTGATAATAGCTATATTGTGTCCTCTCTAGGTCACATTTAGGCCCATGTCATATATGAGTTGTAAATGGTCCACTGAATAGATTGTAGAATGGTTTTCTGTTTTATACAGATGTGGAGGAGAGTGCTATTTCTTCTAGACATCTGATCTTTGATGTGATTGGTGACTAATTTTGGGGTTGTGATCAGAGTTGATTATATCCTACTTATAGCTTCTAGTCAAGATGGGCTGGTTTGTGCATACTCTTGGATAGGAAGACTTGAGGATGGATCTCTAATTTGGCTCCTCAGAATGTATCACAGAAAGGGTTTAATTGGCCCTTAAAATATTTGGAGGTTTCATTAGAAACTAGGCACACTAAAATCTCTTTACTGTTTCCAATATATCTATAGCATATACCAGGAATGTATTATCACACCTCTTTCTTGATTTTTTTTTCTAGGTGTCTATTTGAAAGTGAAGAGAAGCAAGATATGGAATCCTCCAGACAGCGGCAATAGAGGAATCAAATGACTGGTAATTAATATTATTATTAATTACTGATAATTATCAGGCTAGTTTCTAGCTCTGGACTTTCAGAGGTGTGGTAATACCTTCCCGGTATATAAGGATATATGTCTAGTAGTACATATATTGGCTATAGATATTTAAGGGCATTGTAAATGCCTTTGTGTTCTACACATGGGTGCACTGCATTTGCATTCCAACATACACATTCATCACCATCTCCACTTCCCCAATGGGAAATTTTTGGCTGGTATGGAGGGTATTGTGGCTGGCATAAGGAGAATTGAGGGCATAGGGTCTGTCCTCGCGGAATTGTAATTAGCATTGAAGACATTGTTGCTGTAATACGATGCATTCCGTGATTGTTGTTGTCAGAGGACATTGTGGCTTTTATGGTAACATCGTGACCGGGAATTAGGGATAGTGTGGCTGTCATGAGGACATTGTGACTTTTTTGGAGGCATTGTGATATTTGTGTTGGGATTGTGACTGGTAAAGTGAACAATGAGGGCATTGTGACTTAGTTGGAGATGTGGTATTAAAATGGGCATTGTGTTTGGGAATGTGGTAGTTGTCATGAGAGCATTTTGTATGTCTTGAAGCATTATGAAGAGGCAATAAGTGAATTGTGGTTGCCATGGTTGTATTCCGAATGGCTAAGAGGGCATGGAGAGTAATGTGGCTGTCATTGAGGGACTTGTGGCTGTAATAGAGATATTGTGGCTGGGATAAGGGACATTGTGGATGTCATGTGGCATAGTGGCTCTCATGAGTGCATTGTTACATGAATGGGAGCCATTTTGGCTGGTATTTGGCTATTTGGATAAGGCATATAGCCGGTGTCATGTGGACATTGTAACTGTCCTCGCGGAATTGTAATTAGCATTGAAAGCATTGTTGCTGTCATTAGATGGCATTGTGACTTAGTTGGAGATGTGGTATTAAAATGGGCATTGTGTTTGGGAAAGTGGTAGTTGTCATGAAATCATTTTGTTTGTCTTGGGGCATTATGGTTCTCTTAAGAGGCAATAAGTGAATTGTGGTTGTCATGGTTGTATTCCGAATGGCTAAGGGCGCATTAAGGATAATGTGGCTGGCATTGTGGGACGGCTAAGGGGGCATTAAGGATAATGTGGCTGGCATTGTGGGACTTGTGGCTGTAATAGAGCTATTGTAGCTGGGATAAGGGACATTGTGGATGTTATGGGGGCATAGTGGCTCTTATGAGTGCATTGTTGCTTGAATGGGAGCCATTGTTGCTGGTATTTGGCTATTTGGATAAGATATATAGTGGGTGTTCTGTGGGCATTGCTTCTTGCATTGGGGGCATTGTGCGTAGAATGGGGGCAATCTAGTTGGAATAGGGCTATTAATGGCATTGTGAAAGGCATGGAGGGCATTGTGCCATTTCTTCATTTTCGTTGGCAAAAGGGGAATTGAGAACATTGTGGCTGTAATGGAGATATTGTGCCTGGGCTCAGGGACAGTGTGGCAGACATGTGGGCATAATGGCTCCAGAGGAACACTGTGGCTGGCACGTGGGCATTGCTGCCATAGGAGGAATTTTGGTTGACATAGGGACTTTGTAGTTGTCAAGGGAGCATTGAGGTATGCAAAAAAGGCATTCAGGCCATTGTGGCTGATATGGAGTGCAATGTGGCGTTTGTGGTGGCATTGATGCTGGCATAGATAGAATTGAGGGATTTCTGGTTGTTCGATAAATTTGTAATTGGCACTTAGGGCATTGTGGCTCGCATATGAGTAATTTGGGGATAGTGGCTGTCATGGGGGGGCATTGTGGATTTTAGGTAAGCATTGTGTCTGGTAAAGTGGACAATGAGGACATAGTGGTTGTCATGGGGCATTTTAGTTGTCCTGGTTCTATTGATGTTGGCTTAGGGAGCATTGAGGACAATATGGCTGGCATTGAGAGCATTAGATTATCATGGAGCATTGTGGCTGGGATAAGGGACATTGTGGACCTTGCAGATGTCATGGCTGCATTTTGACTGGGAAATGGGACATTGTTGATTTCATGGGGGCAATTTAGCTGGCATTTAGAGCACAGTGGCTGGCATGGAGGACAATTTACGATCATGGGGGCATTGGGGCTGGCATAAGAGGCATTGGCAGCACTGTGTCTGCGCTAAAGTACATTGTGGCTCGCATAGTGGCATTGTGGCTCCTGGCATAATGACTGTCATGGGGAATTGTAGTTGTCATAGGGCTATTGAAGCCATTGTGGCTGTCATGGTTGTATTGCAGTTTACTTAGGCGGCATTGAGAGCAATGTGGTTTGGATAAGGGGCATTGTGAAAGGAATAAGGGACACTGGACTTTGTATCTGTCATGGGGACATTTTAGCTGCCATATGGGATATTGGTTAGAAGCATTATGGCTGTCACGTGGTATTGGATGTGATGGGGGCTTTGTGGTTGGCTGGCAGGGAGGAAGTTGTGGCTAACATTGAGGATGTTATGACTGGGATATGGGACATAGCGAGTGTCATGAGGATGTTGTGGCTTGCAGGTGTCATTATGGCTGGCACGGGGACTTGTGTCTGTCATGTCTTGGTTAGCAAAGGGGAAAGTGAGTTCATTGTGGCTTTAATAAAGGCATAGTGGCTTGCAAAGGAGCATTGACATTTGGTGGTTTCCATTTTGGCCTTCGGGCTGGCATAAGGGGCATTGACAGCATTATTGCATGGATAAAGTACATTGTGGTCGCATGATTGTTGATTTTCTGGTGGCTTTGTGGCTGTCATGGAGGGCATTTGACTGTCATAGTGGCATTGTGTCCCTTATAAATGACATTGTGGGTTTCATGAGGGCATAGTCACTCTTATAGGAGCATTATTGCCAGCATTGGGCATTGTAAATGCCTTGGTGTCATTGAGCGCAATGTCATTGTCATTGGCGCATTGTGCCTTACATGGGAACTTTGTGGCTGTCATGTGGTTAATTGTAGTTTGCATATAGATACTGAGGCCATTGTGTGTTGAATAAAGGACATTTGGGTGGTCATTGTAGCTTGGATAAGGGGTATCACCGGCATTGCTGCTGGGATAAAGTACACTGTAACTGGCATGGGGACTTTGTGGCTGGCATAGTGGCCACTGACAGCGTGGTTGCTGCCATTAAGGCATTTTTGTGGAGATAACGTAGATTGCGTGTGTCATGGGATTAATGGGGGTGTCATGGGGTTTTAGTGACTTAGGAGACCATGTAAATGACATGGGGCATAATGTGGCTATTATAAGAACCTTGTGGCTGGCATGGCGCATTGTAGATGGAATAAGGTGCATTGTGGGTGTTGTGAGTGCATTGTGGCTAACCTGAAAAGCATTGTGGCTTTTTTTAAGGTCTTGTAGCTGGCACGGCAGGCACTACGGTTGTCATGTGGGAATTTTGGTTGGCTTAGCAGGTATTGAAGGCATGGTGATTTGCATAGGGGGCATTGATGACTTTGTGGTTGTTATGTGGGGGAAATGTGGCTGGCACTGAGGACTTTGTGGCTGTCATTGCAGCCATTTAGATGTGGTGGGACAATGTAGCTGTCATAGGTGCATTTTGGCTGTCATTGGAAAATTGTGACTGTCGTGGCTTTTTGATTTAGGGTTTGCGTGGACGATGTTTCTTTTTTTACTATGAGTGGCACAGTATAGTTGATGTGTCTAATTTTCTTTGCCTCTCTAGTGATTTGGCCACAAGTTGCAAGTCAGCATCTAGCTATTTTCGCTACTAGTGATATCACTTTGTGTCTTAACCTGGCGCATGTGAGGTCTTTGTTGAATGTGTGATATTCTTCATGATGACTGATAATAGCTATATTGTGTCCTCTCTAGGTCACATTTAGGCCCATGTCATATATGAGTTGTAAATGGTCCACTGAATAGATTGTAGAATGGTTTTCTGTTTTATACAGATGTGGAGGAGAGTGCTATTTCTTCTAGACATCTGATCTTTGATGTGATTGGTGACTAATTTTGGGGTTGTGATCAGAGTTGATTATATCCTACTTATAGCTTCTAGTCAAGATGGGCTGGTTTGTGCATACTCTTGGATAGGAAGACTTGAGGATGGATCTCTAATTTGGCTCCTCAGAATGTATCACAGAAAGGGTTTAATTGGCCCTTAAAATATTTGGAGGTTTCATTAGAAACTAGGCACACTAAAATCTCTTTACTGTTTCCAATATATCTATAGCATATACCAGGAATGTATTATCACACCTCTTTCTTGATTTTTTTTTCTAGGTGTCTATTTGAAAGTGAAGAGAAGCAAGATATGGAATCCTCCAGACAGCGGCAATAGAGGAATCAAATGACTGGTAATTAATATTATTATTAATTACTGATAATTATCAGGCTAGTTTCTAGCTCTGGACTTTCAGAGGTGTGGTAATACCTTCCCGGTATATAAGGATATATGTCTAGTAGTACATATATTGGCTATAGATATTTAAGGGCATTGTAAATGCCTTTGTGTTCTACACATGGGTGCACTGCATTTGCATTCCAACATACACATTCATCACCATCTCCACTTCCCCAATGGGAAATTTTTGGCTGGTATGGAGGGTATTGTGGCTGGCATAAGGAGAATTGAGGGCATAGGGTCTGTCCTCGCGGAATTGTAATTAGCATTGAAGACATTGTTGCTGTAATACGATGCATTCCGTGATTGTTGTTGTCAGAGGACATTGTGGCTTTTATGGTAACATCGTGACCGGGAATTAGGGATAGTGTGGCTGTCATGAGGACATTGTGACTTTTTTGGAGGCATTGTGATATTTGTGTTGGGATTGTGACTGGTAAAGTGAACAATGACGGCATTGTGACTTAGTTGGAGATGTGGTATTAAAATGGGCATTGTGTTTGGGAATGTGGTAGTTGTCATGAGAGCATTTTGTATGTCTTGAAGCATTATGAAGAGGCAATAAGTGAATTGTGGTTGCCATGGTTGTATTCCGAATGGCTAAGAGGGCATGGAGAGTAATGTGGCTGTCATTGAGGGACTTGTGGCTGTAATAGAGATATTGTGGCTGGGATAAGGGACATTGTGGATGTCATGTGGCATAGTGGCTCTCATGAGTGCATTGTTACATGAATGGGAGCCATTTTGGCTGGTATTTGGCTATTTGGATAAGGCATATAGCCGGTGTCATGTGGACATTGTAACTGTCCTCGCGGAATTGTAATTAGCATTGAAAGCATTGTTGCTGTCATTAGATGGCATTGTGACTTAGTTGGAGATGTGGTATTAAAATGGGCATTGTGTTTGGGAAAGTGGTAGTTGTCATGAAATCATTTTGTTTGTCTTGGGGCATTATGGTTCTCTTAAGAGGCAATAAGTGAATTGTGGTTGTCATGGTTGTATTCCGAATGGCTAAGGGCGCATTAAGGATAATGTGGCTGGCATTGTGGGACGGCTAAGGGGGCATTAAGGATAATGTGGCTGGCATTGTGGGACTTGTGGCTGTAATAGAGCTATTGTAGCTGGGATAAGGGACATTGTGGATGTTATGGGGGCATAGTGGCTCTTATGAGTGCATTGTTGCTTGAATGGGAGCCATTGTTGCTGGTATTTGGCTATTTGGATAAGATATATAGTGGGTGTTCTGTGGGCATTGCTTCTTGCATTGGGGGCATTGTGCGTAGAATGGGGGCAATCTAGTTGGAATAGGGCTATTAATGGCATTGTGAAAGGCATGGAGGGCATTGTGCCATTTCTTCATTTTCGTTGGCAAAAGGGGAATTGAGAACATTGTGGCTGTAATGGAGATATTGTGCCTGGGCTCAGGGACAGTGTGGCAGACATGTGGGCATAATGGCTCCAGAGGAACACTGTGGCTGGCACGTGGGCATTGCTGCCATAGGAGGAATTTTGGTTGACATAGGGACTTTGTAGTTGTCATGGGAGCATTGAGGTATGCAAAAAAGGCATTCAGGCCATTGTGGCTGATATGGAGTGCAATGTGGCGTTTGTGGTGGCATTGATGCTGGCATAGATAGAATTGAGGGATTTCTGGTTGTTCGATAAATTTGTAATTGGCACTTAGGGCATTGTGGCTCGCATATGAGTAATTTGGGGATAGTGGCTGTCATGGGGGGGCATTGTGGATTTTAGGTAAGCATTGTGTCTGGTAAAGTGGACAATGAGGACATAGTGGTTGTCATGGGGCATTTTAGTTGTCCTGGTTCTATTGATGTTGGCTTAGGGAGCATTGAGGACAATATGGCTGGCATTGAGAGCATTAGATTATCATGGAGCATTGTGGCTGGGATAAGGGACATTGTGGACCTTGCAGATGTCATGGCTGCATTTTGACTGGGAAATGGGACATTGTTGATTTCATGGGGGCAATTTTGCTGGCATTTAGAGCACAGTGGCTGGCATGGAGGACAATTTACGATCATGGGGGCATTGGGGCTGGCATAAGAGGCATTGGCAGCACTGTGTCTGCGCTAAAGTACATTGTGGCTCGCATAGTGGCATTGTGGCTCCTGGCATAATGACTGTCATGGGGAATTGTAGTTGTCATAGGGCTATTGAAGCCATTGTGGCTGTCATGGTTGTATTGCAGTTTACTTAGGCGGCATTGAGAGCAATGTGGTTTGGATAAGGGGCATTGTGAAAGGAATAAGGGACACTGGACTTTGTATCTGTCATGGGGACATTTTAGCTGCCATATGGGATATTGGTTAGAAGCATTATGGCTGTCACGTGGTATTGGATGTGATGGGGGCTTTGTGGTTGGCTGGCAGGGAGGAAGTTGTGGCTAACATTGAGGATATTATGACTGGGATATGGGACATAGCGAGTGTCATGAGGATGTTGTGGCTTGCAGGTGTCATTATGGCTGGCACGGGGACTTGTGTCTGTCATGTCTTGGTTAGCAAAGGGGAAAGTGAGTTCATTGTGGCTTTAATAAAGGCATAGTGGCTTGCAAAGGAGCATTGACATTTGGTGGTTTCCGTTTTGGCCTTCGGGCTGGCATAAGGGGCATTGACAGCATTATTGCATGGATAAAGTACATTGTGGTCGCATGATTGTTGATTTTCTGGTGGCTTTGTGGCTGTCATGGAGGGCATTTGACTGTCATAGTGGCATTGTGTCCCTTATAAATGACATTGTGGGTTTCATGAGGGCATAGTCACTCTTATAGGAGCATTATTGCCAGCATTGGGCATTGTAAATGCCTTGGTGTCATTGAGCGCAATGTCATTGTCATTGGTGCATTGTGCCTTACATGGGAGCTTTGTGGCTGTCATGTGGTTAATTGTAGTTTGCATATAGATACTGAGGCCATTGTGTGTTGAATAAAGGACATTTGGGTGGTCATTGTAGCTTGGATAAGGGGTATCACCGGCATTGCTGCTGGGATAAAGTACACTGTAACTGGCATGGGGACTTTGTGGCTGGCATAGTGGCCACTGACAGCGTGGTTGCTGCCATTAAGGCATTTTTGTGGAGATAACGTAGATTGCGTGTGTCATGGGATCAATGGGGGGGTGTCATGGGGTTTTAGTGACTTAGGAGACCATGTAAATGACATGGGGCATAATGTGGCTATTATAAGAACCTTGTGGCTGGCATGGCGCATTGTAGATGGAATAAGGTGCATTGTGGGTGTTGTGAGTGCATTGTGGCTAACCTGAAAAGCATTGTGGCTTTTTTTAAGGTCTTGTAGCTGGCACGGCAGGCACTACGGTTGTCATGTGGGAATTTTGGTTGGCTTAGCAGGTATTGAAGGCATGGTGATTTGCATAGGGGGCATTGATGACTTTGTGGTTGTTTTGTGGGGGAAATGTGGCTGGCACTGAGGACTTTGTGGCTGTCATTGCAGCCATTTAGATGTGGTGGGACAATGTAGCTGTCATAGGTGCATTTTGACTGTCATTGGAAAATTGTGACTGTCGTGGCTTTTTGATTTAGGGTTTGCGTGGACGATGTTTCTTTTTTTACTATGAGTGGCACAGTATAGTTGATGTGTCTAATTTTCTTTGCCTCTCTAGTGATTTGGCCACAAGTTGCAAGTCCGCATCTAGCTATTTTCGCTACTAGTGATATCACTTTGTGTCTTAACCTGGCGCATGTGAGGTCTTTGTTGAATGTGTGATATTCTTCATGATGACTGATAATAGCTATATTGTGTCCTCTCTAGGTCACATTTAGGCCCATGTCATATATGAGTTGTAAATGGTCCACTGAATAGATTGTAGAATGGTTTTCTGTTTTATACAGATGTGGAGGAGAGTGCTATTTCTTCTAGACATCTGATCTTTGATGTGATTGGTGACTAATTTTGGGGTTGTGATCAGAGTTGATTATATCCTACTTATAGCTTCTAGTCAAGATGGGCTGGTTTGTGCATACTCTTGGATAGGAAGACTTGAGGATGGATCTCTAATTTGGCTCCTCAGAATGTATCACAGAAAGGGTTTAATTGGCCCTTAAAATATTTGGGGGTTTCATTAGAAACTAGGCACACTAAAATATCTTTACTGTTTCCAATATATCTATAGCATATACCAGGAATGTATTATCACACCTCTTTCTTGATTTTTTTTTCTAGGTGTCTATTTGAAAGTGAAGAGAAGCAAGATATGGAATCCTCCAGACAGTGGCAATAGAGCAATCAAGTGACTGGTAATTAATATTATTATTAATTACTGATAATTATCAGGCTAGTTTCTAGCTCTGGACTTTCAGAGGTGTGGTAATACCTTCCCGGTATATAAGGATATATGTCTAGTAGTACATATATTGGCTATAGATATTTAAGGGCATTGTAAATGCCTTTGTGTTCTACACATGGGTGCACTGCATTTACATTCCAACATACACATTCATCACCATCTCCACTTCCCCAATGGGAAATTTTTGGCTGGTATGGAGGGTATAGTGGCTGGCATAAGGAGAATTGAGGGCATAGGGTCTGTCCTCGCGGAATTGTAATTAGCATTGAAGACATTGTTGCTGTAATACGATGCATTCCGTGATTGTTGTTGTCAGAGGACATTGTGGCTTTTATGGTAACATCGTGACTGGGAATTAGGGATAGTGTGGCTGTCATGAGGAAATTGTGACTTTTTTGGAGGCATTGTGATATTTGTGTTGGGATTGTGACTGGTAAAGTGAACAATGAGGGCATTGTGACTTAGTTGGAGATGTGGTATTAAAATGGGCATTGTGTTTGGGAATGTGGTAGTTGTCATGAGAGCATTTTGTATGTCTTGAAGCATTATGAAGAGGCAATAAGTGAATTGTGGTTGCCATGGTTGTATTCCGAATGGCTAAGAGGGCATGGAGAGTAATGTGGCTGTCATTGAGGGACTTGTGGCTGTAATAGAGATATTGTGGCTGGGATAAGGGACATTGTGGATGTCATGTGGCATAGTGGCTCTCATGAGTGCATTGTTACATGAATGGGAGCCATTTTGGCTGGTATTTGGCTATTTGGATAAGGCATATAGCCGGTGTCATGTGGACATTGTAACTGTCCTCGCGGAATTGTAATTAGCATTGAAGGCATTGTTGCTGTCATTAGATGGCATTGTGACTTAGTTGGAGATGTGGTATTAAAATGGGCATTGTGTTTGGGAAAGTGGTAGTTGTCATGAAATCATTTTGTTTGTCTTGGGGCATTATGGTTCTCTTAAGAGGCAATAAGTGAATTGTGGTTGTCATGGTTGTATTCCGAATGGCTAATGGGGCATTAAGGATAATGTGGCTGGCATTGTGGGACGGCTAAGGAGGCATTAAGGATAATGTGGCTGGCATTGTGGGACTTGTGGCTGTAATAGAGCTATTGTAGCTGGGATAAGGGACATTGTGGATGTCATGGGGGCATAGTGGCTCTTATGAGTGCATTGTTGCTTGAATGGGAGCCATTGTTGCTGGTATTTGGCTATTTGGATAAGATATATAGTGGGTGTTCTGTGGGCATTGCTTCTTGCATTGGGGGCATTGTGCGTAGAATGGGGACAATCTAGTTGGAATAGGGCTATTAATGGCATTGTGAAAGGCATGGAGGGCATTGTGCCATTTCTTCATTTTCGTTGGCAAAAGGGGAATTGAGAACATTGTGGCTGTAATTTAGATATTGTGCCTGGGCTCAGGGACAGTGTGGCAGACATGTGGGCATAATGGCTCCAGAGGAACACTGTGGCTGGCACGTGGGCATTGCTGCCATAGGAGGAATTTTGGTTGACATAGGGACTTTGTAGTTGTCATGGGAGCATTGAGGTATGCAAAAAAGGCATTCAGGCCATTGTGGCTGATATGGAGTGCATTGTGGCGTTTGTGGTGGCATTGATGCTGGCATAGATAGAATTGAGGGATTTCTGGTTGTTCGATAAATTTGTAATTGGCACTTAGGGCATTGTGGCTCGCATATGAGTAATTTGGGGATAGTGGCTGTCATGGGGGGGCATTGTGGATTTTAGGTAAGTATTGTGTCTGGTAAAGTGGACAATGAGGACATAGTGGTTGTCATGGGGCATTTTAGTTGTCCTGGTTCTATTGATGTTGGCTTAGGGAGCATTGAGGACAATATGGCTGGCATTGAGAGCATTAGATTATCATGGAGCATTGTGGCTGGGATAAGGGACATTGTGGACCTTGCAGATGTCATGGCTGCATTTTGACTGGGAAATGGGACATTGTTGATTTCATGGGGGCAATTTAGCTGGCATTTAGAGCACAGTGGCTGGCATGGAGGACAATTTACGATCATGGGGGCATTGGGGCTGGCATAAGAGGCATTGGCAGCACTGTGTCTGCGCTAAAGTACATTGTGGCTCGCATAGTGGCATTGTGGCTCCTGGCATAATGACTGTCATGGGGAATTGTAGTTGTCATAGGGCTATTGAAGCCATTGTGGCTGTCATGGTTGTATTGCAGTTTACTTAGGCGGCATTGAGAGCAATGTGGTTTGGATAAGGGGCATTGTGAAAGGAATAAGGGACACTGGACTTTGTATCTGTCATGGGGACATTTTAGCTGCCATATGGGATATTGGTTAGAAGCATTATGGCTGTCACGTGGTATTGGATGTGATGGGGGCTTTGTGGTTGGCTGGCAGGGAGGAAGTTGTGGCTAACATTGAGGATATTATGAGTGGGATATGGGACATAGCGAGTGTCATGAGGATGTTGTGGCTTGCAGGTGTCATTATGGCTGGCACGGGGACTTGTGTCTGTCATGTCTTGGTTAGCAAAGGGGAAAGTGAGTTCATTGTGGCTTTAATAAAGGCATAGTGGCTTGCAAAGGAGCATTGACATTTGGTGGTTTCCATTTTGGCCTTCGGGCTGGCATAAGGGGCATTGACAGCATTGGTTGCATGGATAAAGTACATTGTGGTCGCATGATTGTTGATTTTCTGGTGGCTTTGTGGCTGTCATGGAGGGCATTTGACTGTCATAGTGGCATTGTGTCCCTTATAAATGACATTGTGGGTTTCATGAGGGCATAGTCACTCTTATAGGAGCATTATTGCCAGCATTGGGCATTGTAAATGCCTTGGTGTCATTTAGCGCAATGTCATTGTCATTGGTGCATTGTGCCTTACATGGGAGCTTTGTGGCTGTCATGTGGTTAATTGTAGTTTGCATATAGATACTGAGGCCATTGTGTGTTGAATAAAGGACATTTGGGTGGTCATTGTAGCTTGGATAAGGGGTATCACCGGCATTGCTGCTGGGATAAAGTACACTGTAACTGGCATGGGGACTTTGTGGCTGGCATAGTGGCCACTGACAGCGTGGTTGCTGCCATTAAGGCATTTTTGTGGAGATAACGTAGATTGCGTGTGTCATGGGATCAATGGGGGTGTCATGGGGTTTTAGTGACTTAGGAGACCATGTAAATGACATGGGGCATAATGTGGCTATTATAAGAACCTTGTGGCTGGCATGGCGCATTGTAGATGGAATAAGGTGCATTGTGGGTGTTGTGAGTGCATTGTGGCTAACCTGAAAAGCATTGTGGCTTTTTTAAGGTCTTGTAGCTGGCACGGCAGGCACTACGGTTGTCATGTGGGAATTTTGGTTGGCTTAGCAGGTATTGAAGGCATGGTGATTTGCATAGGGGGCATTGATGACTTTGTGGTTGTTATGTGGGGGAAATGTGGCTGGCACTGAGGACTTTGTGGCTGTCATTGCAGCCATTTAGATGTGGTGGGACAATGTAGCTGTCATAGGTGCATTTTGGCTGTCATTGGAAAATTGTGACTGTCGTGGCTTTTTGATTTAGGGTTTGCGTGGACGATGTTTCTTTTTTTACTATGAGTGGCACAGTATAGTTGATGTGTCTAATTTTCTTTGCCTCTCTAGTGATTTGGCCACAAGTTGCAAGTCAGCATCTAGCTATTTTCGCTACTAGTGATATCACTTTGTGTCTTAACCTGGCGCATGTGAGGTCTTTGTTGAATGTGTGATATTCTTCATGATGACTGATAATAGCTATATTGTGTCCTCTCTAGGTCACATTTAGGCCCATGTCATATGAGTTGTAAATGGTCCACTGAATAGATTGTAGAATGGTTTTCTGTTTTATACAGATGTGGAGGAGAGTGCTATTTCTTCTAGACATCTGATCTTTGATGTGATTGTTGACTAATTTTGGGGTTGTGATCAGAGTTGATTATATCCTACTTATAGCTTCTAGTCAAGATGGGGTGGTTTGTGCATACTCTTGGATAGGAAGACTTGAGGATGGATCTCTAATTTGGCTCCTCAGAATGTATCACAGAAAGGGTTTAATTGGCCCTTAAAATATTTGGGGGTTTCATTAGAAACTAGGCACACTAAAATCTCTTTACTGTTTCCAATATATCTATAGCATATACCAGGAATGTATTATCACACCTCAGTCTTGATTTTTTTTTCTAGGTGTCTATTTGAAAGTGAAGAGAAGCAAGATATGGAATCCTCCAGACAGCGGCAATAGAGGAATCAAATGACTGGTAATTAATATTATTATTAATTACTGATAATTATCAGGCTAGTTTCTAGCTCTGGACTTTCAGAGGTGTAGTAATACCTTCCCGGTATATAAGGATATATGTCTAGTAGTACATATATTGGCTATAGATATTTAAGGGCATTGTAAATGCCTTTGTGTTCTACACATGGGTGCACTGCATTTACATTCCAACATACACATTCATCACCATCTCCACTTCCCCAATGGGAAATTTTTGGCTGGTATGGAGGGTATTGTGGCTGGCATAGGGAGAATTGAGGGCATAGGGTCTGTCCTCGCGGAACTGTAATTAGCATTGAAGACATTGTTGCTGTAATACGATGCATTCCGTGATTGTTGTTGTCAGAGGACATTGTGGCTTTTATGGTAACATCGTGACTGGGAATTAGGGATAGTGTGGCTGTCATGAGGACATTGTGACTTTTTTGGAGGCATTGTGATATTTGTGTTGGGATTGTGACTGGTAAAGTGAACAATGAGGGCATTGTGACTTAGTTGGAGATGTGGTATTAAAATGGGCATTGTGTTTGGGAATGTGGTAGTTGTCATGAGAGCATTTTGTATGTCTTGGAGCATTATGAAGAGGCAATAAGTGAATTGTGGTTGCCATGGTTGTATTCCGAATGGCTAAGAGGGCATGGAGAGTAATGTGGCTGTCATTGAGGGACTTGTGGCTGTAATAGAGATATTGTGGCTGGGATAAGGGACATTGTGGATGTCATGTGGCATAGTGGCTCTCATGAGTGCATTGTTGCATGAATGGGAGCCATTGTGGCTGGTATTTGGCTATTTGGAAAAGACATATAGCCGGTGTCATGTGGACATTGTAACTGTCCTCGCGGAATTGTAATTAGCATTGAAGGCATTGTTGCTGTCATTAGATGGCATTGTGACTTAGTTGGAGATGTGGTATTAAAATGGGCATTATGTTTGGGAAAGTGGTAGTTGTCATAAAATCATTTTGTTTGTCTTGGGGCATTATGGTTCTCTTAAGAGGCAATAAGTGAATTGTGGTTGTCATGGTTGTATTCCGAATGGCTAAGGGGGCATTAAGGATAATGTGTCTGGCATTGTGGGACGGCTAAGGGGGCATTAAGGATAATGTGGCTGGCATTGTGGGACTTGTGGCTGTAATAGAGCTATTGTAGCTGGGATAAGGGACATTGTGGATGTCATGGGGGCATAGTGGCTCTTATGAGTGCATTGTTGCTTGAATGGGAGCCATTGTGGCTGGTATTTGGCTATTTGGATAAGATATATAGTGGGTGTTCTGTGGGCATTGCTTCTTGCATTAGGGGCATTGTGCGTAGAATGGGGGCAATCTAGTTGGAATAGGGCTATGAATGGCATTGTGAAAGGCATGGAGGGCATTGTGCCATTTCTTCATTTTCGTTGGCAAAAGGGGAATTGAGAACATTGTGGCTGTAATTGAGATATTGTGGCTGGGCTCAGAGACAGTGTGGCTGACATGTGGGCATAATGGCTCCAGAGGAACACTGTGGCTGGCACGTGGGCATTGCTGCCATAGGAGGAATTGTGGTTGACATAGGGACTTTGTAGTTGTCATGGGAACATTGAGGTATGCAAAAAAGGCATGCAGGCCATTGTGGCTGATATGGAGTGCAATGTGGTGTTTGTGGTGGCATTGATGCTGGCATAGATAGAATTGAGGGCTTTCTGGTTGTTCGATAAATTTGTAATTGGCACATAGGGCATTGTGGCTCGCATATGAGTAATTTGGGGATAGTGGCTGTCATGGGGGGGCATTGTGGATTTTAGGTAAGCATTGTGTCTGGTAAAGTGGACAATGAGGACATAGTGGTTGTCATGGGGCATTTTAGTTGTCCTGGTTCTATTGATGTTGGCTTAGGGAGCATTGAGGACAATATGGCTGGCATTGAGAGCATTAGATTATCATGGAGCATAGTGGCTGGGATAAGGGACATTGTGGACCTTGCAGATGTCATGGCTGCATTTTGACTGGGAAATGGGACATTGTTGATTTCATGGGGGAAATTTAGCTGGCATTTAGAGCACTGTGGCTGGCATGGAGGACAATTTACGATCATGGGGGCATTGGGGCTGGCATAAGAGGCATTGGCAGCACTGTGTCTGCGCTAAAGTACATTGTGGCTCGCATAGTGGCATTGTGGCTCCTGGCATAATGACTGTCATGGGGCATTGTAGTTGTCATAGGGCTATTGAAGCCATTGTGGCTGTCATGGTTGTATTGCAGTCAACTTAGGCGGCGTTGAGAACAATGTGGTTTGGATAAGGGGCATTGTGAAAGGAATAAGGGACACTGGACTTTGTATCTGTCATGGGGACATTTTAGCTGCCATAGGGGATATTGGTTAGAAGCATTATGGCTGTCACGTGGTATTGGATGTAATGGGGGCTTTGGGGTTGGTTGGCATTGTGGCTGGCAGTGAGGAAGTTGTGGCTAACATTGAGGATATAATGACTGGGATATGGGACATAGCGAGTGTCATGAGGATATTGTGGCTTGCAGGTGTCATTATGGCTGGCACGGGGACTTGTGTCTGTCATGTCTTGGTTAGCAAAGGGGAAAGTGAGTTCATTGTGGCTTTAATAAAGGCATAGAGGCTTGCAAAGGAGCATTGACATTTGGTGGTTTCCATTTTGGCCTTCGGGCTGGCATAAGGGCATTGACAGCATTGTTGCATGGATAAAGTGCATTGTGGTCGCATGATTGTTGATTTTCTGGTGGCTTTGTGGCTGTCATGGAGGGCATTTGACTGTCATAGTGGCATTGTGTCCCTTATAAATGACATTGTGGGTTTCATGAGGGCATAGTCACTCTTATAGGAGCATTATTGCCAGCATTGGGCATTGTAAATGCCTTGGTGTCATTGAGCGCAATGTCATTGTCATTGACGCATTGTGCCTTACATGGGAGCTTTGTGGCTGTCATGTGGTTAATTGTAGTTTGCATATAGATACTGAGGCCATTGTGTGTTGAATAAAGGACATTTGGGTGGTCATTGTAGCTT
This sequence comes from Rhinoderma darwinii, assembly GCF_050947455.1. Lineage (NCBI taxonomy): Eukaryota > Metazoa > Chordata > Amphibia > Anura > Rhinodermatidae > Rhinoderma > Rhinoderma darwinii. The sequence goes on from NC_134689.1 coordinate 340,848,558, forward strand.
GGATAAGTGGTATCACCGGCATTGCTGCTGGGATAAAGTACACTGTAGCTGGCATGGGGACTTTGTGGCTGGCATAGTGGCTACTGACAGCGTGGTTGCTGCCATTAAGGCATTTTTGTGGAGATAACGTAGATTGCGTGTGTCATGGGATCAATGGGGGTGTCATGGGGTTTTAGTGACTTAGGAGACCATGTAAATGACATGGGGCATAATGTGGCTATTATAAGAACCTTGTGGCTGGCATGGTGCATTGTAGATGGAATAAGGTGCATTGTGGGTGTTGTGAGTGCATTGTGGCTAACCTGAAAAGCATTGTGGCTTTTTTTAAGGTCTTGTAGCTGGCACGGCAGGCACTACGGTTGTCATGTGGGAATTTTGGTTGGCTTAGCAGGTATTGACGGCATGGTGATTTGCATAGGGGGCATTGATGACTTTGTGGTTGTTATGTGGCGAAAATGTGGCTGGCACTGAGGACTTTGTGGCTGTCATTGGAGCCATTTAGATGTGGTGGAACAATGTAGCTGTCATAGGTGCATTTTGGCTGTCATTGGAAAATTGTGACTGTCGTGGCTTTTTGATTTAGGGTTTGCGTGGACGATGTCTCTTTTTTTACTATGAGTGGCACAGTATAGTTGATGTGTCTAATTTTCTTTGCCTCTCTAGTGATTTGGCCACAAGTTGCAAGTCAGCATCTAGCTATTTTTCGCTACTAGTGATATCACTTTGTGTCTTAACCTGGCGCATGTGAGGTTTTTGTTGAATGTGTGATATTCTTCATGATGACTGATAATAGCTATATTGTGTCCTCTCTAGGTCACATTTAGGCCCATGTCATATATGAGTTGTAAATGGTCCACTGAATAGATTGTAGAATGGTTTTCTGTTTTATACAGATGTGGAGGAGAGTGCTATTTCTTCTAGACATCTGATCTTTGATGTGATTGGTGACTAATTTTGGGGTTGTGATCAGAGTTGAGTATATCCTACTTATAGCTTCTAGTCAAGATGGGGTGGTTTGTGCATACTCTTGGATAGGAAGACTTGAGGTTGGATCTCTAATTTGGCTCCTCAGAATGTATCACAGAAAGGGTTTAATTGTCCCTTAAAATATTTGGGGGTTTCATTAGAAACTCGGCACACTAAAATCTCTTTACTGTTTCCAATACATCTATAGCATATACCAGGAATGTATTATCACACCTCTTTCTTGATTTTTTTTTTCTAGGTGTCTATTTGAAAGTGAAGAGAAGCAAGATATGGAATCCTCCAGACAGCGGCAATAGAGGAATCAAATGACTGGTAATTAATATTATTATTAATTACTGATAATTATCAGGCTAGTTTCTAGCTCTGGACTTTCAGAGGTGTGGTAATACCTTCCCGGTATATAAGGATATATGTCTAGTAGTACATATATTGGCTATAGATATTTAAGGGCATTGTAAATGCCATTGTGTTCTACACATGGGTGCACTGCATTTACATTCCAACATACACATTCATCACCATCTCCACTTCCCCAATGGGACATTTTTGGCTGGTATGGAGGGTATTGTGGCTGGCATAGGGAGAATTGAGGGCATAGGGTCTGTCCTCGCGGAATTGTAATTAGCATTGAAGACATTGTTGCTGTAATACGATGCATTCCGTGATTGTTGTTGTCAGAGGACATTGTGGCTTTTATGGTAACATCGTGACTGGGAATTAGGGATAGTGTGGCTGTCATGAGGACATTGTGACTTTTTTGGAGGCATTGTGATATTTGTGTTGGGATTGTGACTGGTAAAGTGAACAATGAGGGCATTGTGACTTAGTTGGAGATGTGGTATTAAAATGGGCATTGTGTTTGGGAATGTGGTAGTTGTCATGAGAGCATTTTGTATGTCTTGGAGCATTATGAAGAGGCAATAAGTGAATTGTGGTTGCCATGGTTGTATTCCGAATGGCTAAGAGGGCATGGAGAGTAATGTGGCTGGGATAAGGGACATTGTGGATGTCATGTGGCATAGTGGCTCTCATGAGTGCATTGTTACATGAATGGGAGCCATTTTGGCTAGTATTTGGCTATTTGGATAAGACATATAGCCGGTGTCATGTGGACATTGTAACTGTCCTCGCGGAATTGTAATTAGCATTGAAGGCATTGTTGCTGTCATTAGATGGCATTGTGACTTAGTTGGAGATGTGGTATTAAAATGGGCGTGTTGTGTTTGGGAAAGTGGTAGTTGTCATGAAATCATTTTGTTTGTCTTGGGGCATTATGGTTCTCTTAAGAGGCAATAAGTGAATTATGGTTGTATTCCGAATGGCTAAGGGGGCATTAAGGATAATGTGGCTGGCATTGTGGGACGGCTAAGGGGGCATTAAGGATAATGTGGCTGGCATTGTGGGACTTGTGGCTGTAATAGAGCTATTATAGCTGGGATAAGGGACATTGTGGGTGTTCTGTGGGCATTGCTTCTTGCATAAGGGCCATTGTGCGTAGAATGGGGGCAATCTAGTTGAAATACGGCTATTAATGGCATTGTGAATGGCATGGAGGGCATTGTGCCATTTATTCATTTTCGTTGGCAAAAGGGGAATTGAGAACATTGTGGCTGTAATGGAGATATTGTGGCTGGGCTCAGGGACAGTGTGGCAGACATGTGGGCATAATGGCTCCAAAGGAACACTGTGGCTGGCACGTGGGCATTGCTGCCATAGGAGGAATTGTGGTTGACATAGGGATTTTGTAGTTGTCATGGGAGCATTGAGGTATGCAAAAAAGGCATTCAGGCTATTGTGGCTGATATGGAGTGCAATGTGGCGTTTGTGGTGGCATTGATGCTGGCATAGATAGAATTGAGGGATTTCTGGTTGTTCGATAAATTTGTAATTGCCACTTAGGACATTGTGGCTCGCAGATGAGTAATTTGGGGATAGTGGCTGTCATGGGGGGGGGGGGGGGCATTGTGGATTTTAGGTAAGCATTGTGTCTGGTAAAGTGGACAATGAGGACATAGTGGTTGTCATGGGGCATTTTAGTTGTCCTGGTTCTATTGATGTTGGCTTAGGGAGCATTGAGGACAATATGGCTGGCATTAAGAGCATTAGATTATCATGGAGCATAGTGGCTGGGATAAGGGACATTGTGGACCTTGCAGATGTCATGGCTGCATTTTGACTGGGAAATGGGACATTGTTGATTTCATGGGGGCAATTTAGCTGGCATTTAGAGCACAGTGGCTGTCATGGAGGACAATTTACGATCATGGGGGCATTGGGGCTGGCATAAGAGGCATTGGCAGCACTGTGTCTGCGCTAAAGTACATTGTGGCTCGCATAGTGGCATTGTGGCTCCTGGCATAATGACTGTCATGGGGCATTGTAGTTGTCATAGGGCTATTGAAGCCATTGTGGCTGTCATGGTTGTATTGCAGTTAACTTAGGCGGCATTGAGAGCAATGTGGTTTGGATAAGGGGCATTGTGAAAGGAATAAGGGACACTGGACTTTGTATCTGTCATGGGGACATTTTAGCTGCCATATGGGATATTGGTTAGAAGCATTATGGCTGTCACGTGGTATTGGATGTAATGGGGGCTTTGTGGTTGGCTGGCAGGGAGGAAGTTGTGGCTAACATTGAGGATATTATGACTGGGATATGGGACATAGCGAGTGTCATGAGGATATTGTGGCTTGCAGGTGTCATTATGGCTGGCACGGGGACTTGTGTCTGTCATGTCTTGGTTAGCAAAGGGGAAAGTGAGTTCATTGTGGCTTTAATAAAGGCATAGTGGCTTGCAAAGGAGCATTGACATTTGGTGGTTTCCATTTTGGCCTTCGGGCTGGCATAAGGGGTATTGACAGCATTGTTGCATGGATAAAGTACATTGTGGTTGCATGATTGTTGATTTTCTGGTGGCTTTGTGGCTGTCATGGAGGGCATTTGACTATCATAGTGGCATTGTGTCCCTTATAAATGACATTGTGGGTTTCATGAGGGCATAGTCACTCTTATAGGAGCATTATTGCCAGCATTGGGCATTGTAAATGCCTTGGTGTCATTGAGCGCAATGTCATTGTCATTGGCGCATTGTGCCTTACATGGGAGCTTTGTGGCTGTCATGTGGTTAATTGTAGTTTGCATATAGATACTGAGGCCATTGTGTGTTGAATAAAGGACATTTGGGTGGTCATTGTAGCTTGGATAAGGGGTATCACCGGCATTGCTGCTGGGATAAAGTACACTATAGCTGGCATGGGGACTTTGTGGCTGGCATAGTGGCCACTGACAGCGTGATTGCTGCCATTAAGGCATTTTTGTGGAGATAACGTAGATTGTGTGTGTCATGGTATCAATGGGGGTGTCATGGGGTTTTAGTGACTTAGGAGACCATGTAAATGACATGGGGCATAATGTGGCTATTATAAGAACCTTGTGGCTGGCATGGCGCATTGTAGATGGAATAAGGTGCATTGTGGGTGTTGTGAGTGCATTGTGGCTAACCTGAAAAGCATTGTGGCCTTTTTTAAGGTCTTGTAGCTGGCACGGCAGGCACTACGGTTGTCATGTGGGAATTTTGGTTGGCTTAGCAGGTATTGAAGGCATGGTGATTTGCATAGGGGGCATTGATGACTTTGTGGTTGTTATGTGGCGGAAATGTGGCTGGCACTGAGGACTTTGTGGCTGTCATTGGAGCCATTTAGATGTGGTGGGACAATGTAGCTGTCATAGGTGCATTTTGGCTGTCATTGGAAAATTGTGACTGTCGTGGCTTTTTGATTTAGGGTTTGCGTGGACGATGTTTCTTTTTTTACTATGAGTGGCACAGTATAGTTGATGTGTCTAATTTTCTTTGCCTCTCTAGTGATTTGGCCACAAGTTGCAAGTCAGCATCTAGCTATTTTCGCTACTAGTGATATCACTTTGTGTCTTAACCTGGCGCATGTGAGGTCTTTGTTGAATGTGTGATATTCTTCATGATGACTGATAATAGCTATATTGTCTCCTCTCTAGGTCACATTTAGGCCCATGTCATATATGAGTTGTAAATGGTCCACTGAATAGATTGTAGAATGGTTTTCTGTTTTATACAGATGTGGAGGAGAGTGCTATTTCTTCTAGACATCTGATCTTTGATGTGATTGGTGACTAATTTTGGGGTTGTGATCAGAGTTGATTATATCCTACTTATAGCTTCTAGTCAAGATGGGGTGGTTTGTGCATACTCTTGGATAGGAAGACTTGAGGATGGATCTCTAATTTGGCTCCTCAGAATGTATCACAGAAAGGGTTTAATTGGCCCTTAAAATATTTGGGGGTTTCATTAGAAACTAGGCACACTAAAATCTCTTTACTGTTTCCAATACATCTATAGCATATACCAGGAATGTATTATCACACCTCTTTCTTGATTTTTTTTTCTAGGTGTCTATTTGAAAGTGAAGAGAAGCAAGATATGGAATCCTCCAGACAGCGGCAATAGAGGAATCAAATGACTGGTAATTAATATTATTATTAATTACTGATAATTATCAGGCTAGTTTCTAGCTCTGGACTTTCAGAGGTGTGGTAATACCTTCCCGGTATATAAGGATATATGTCTAGTAGTACATATATTGGCTATAGATATTTAAGGGCATTGTAAATGCCATTGTGTTCTACACATGGGTGCACTGCATTTACATTCCAACATACACATTCATCACCATCTCCACTTCCCCAATGGGAAATTTTTGGCTGGTATGGAGGGTATTGTGGCTGGCATAGGGAGAATTGAGGGCATAGGGTCTGTCCTCGCGGAATTGTAATTAGCATTGAAGACATTGTTGCTGTAATACGATGCATTCCGTGATTGTTGTTGTCAGAGGACATTGTGGCTTTTATGGTAACATCGTGACTGGGAATTAGGGATAGTGTGGCTGTCATGAGGACATTGTGACTTTTTTGGAGGCGTTGTGATATTTGTGTTGGGATTGCGACTGGTAAAGTGAACAATGAGGGCATTGTGACTTAGTTGGAGATGTGGTATTAAAATGGGCATTGTGTTTGAGAATGTGGTAGTTGTCATGAGAGCATTTTGTATGTCTTGGGGCATTATGAAGAGGCAATAAGTGAATTGTGGTTGCCATGGTTGTATTCCGAATGGCTAAGAGGGCATGGAGAGTAATGTGGCTGGGATAAGGGACATTGTGGATGTCATGTGGCATAGTGGCTCTCATGAGTGCATTGTTACATGAATGGGAGCCATTTTAGCTGGTATTTGGCTATTTGGATAAGGCATATAGCCGGTGTCATGTGGACATTGTAACTGTCGTCGCGGAATTGTAATTAGCATTGAAGGCATTGTTGCTTACATTAGATGGCATTGTGACTTAGTTGGAGATGTGGTATTAAAATGGGCATTGTGTTTGGGAAAGTGGTAGTTGTCATGAAATCATTTTGTTTGTCTTGGGGCATTATGGTTCTCTTAAGAGGCAATAAGTGAATTGTGGTTGTCATGGTTGTATTCTGAATGGCTAAGGGGGCATTAAGGATAATGTGGCTGGCATTGTGGGACGGCTAAGGGGGCATTAAGGATAATGTGGCTGGCATTGTGGGACGGCTAAGGGGGCATTAAGGATAATGTGGCTGGCATTGTGGGACGGCTAAGGGGGCATTAAGGATAATGTGGCTGGCATTGTGGGACTTGTGGCTGTAATAGAGCTATTGTAGCTGGGATAAGGGACAGCAGTAAGAATTTTTTTTTATTATATCAAGACAACATATATTTACTGTATCCCACCACAAATTAAATAGCATCATGTATCAGGTTCACTTCTGTTTGCGATAATAGAAATAAAAATCCAATCTTTTCCATAGCAGTTTATTTTACACAAATATTCCTACAGATCAAGAAAATCAAAGCTGAAGACTGAGGTGGATATAGAAAGTAGAGGGCCCCTGTTCAAGACCAGTATGTCCTCCAGTGCTGGTCTTTGGGTGTGACAACTTAGTCTAATGCCCAGCGCTCATTTCCTAGGGTGCTCCCAAAGGACTAATTCCTTACAACATGAGCGTGGACTATGTAAACCTTTACTACCTTGAACCACCGGGGAATTTATGATGAATTCCTTCACTATTTAGGCATTGTACGACTGAAAAATTAACCCTATAAGTCAAACTCGGGAACAACACAATTTGAGTCAATTATTTTTCTAAAAAGCAAAGATATAAAGCCTCTACCCTCTGGGTTAGTTTAAGGCCCAAAAAGAGGTGACAAACCCCATGGAATGGGGACACTTCACCCTTAGTAGGGCATTGCACAATGCCAGATCCGTTTACCACAGACTGTGCATATGTCATCCCAAAGGGGCCATTATAACCACTAGTGAGGGAGAGTAGAAGCAGTACAATATAGGGTTAATTTTTCAGTGAAATTATCATGAATGAGATTAGTTCATCAGAGCATGCGCGAGATGCGTTCCACTTACCAGTGCGTGTCATGATTCATTTTGGAATTGACGGGTAGGAGCAGTCCTTCGCGAGACATTAGGTCTAGCGCATGCGCAGTCACTCTCGGAAGACGCCGAGAAACCGAAACAACATGGAGGAAGTGAGGGGATCCGCCGGTTGGTGAGCCCAATATGAATGATTAAAAGTTTCTAATTTTGCACACCTGCACTTTACTTATTGGCACTTACCCAATTCGATCATATTTAGGCATTTTTTATACAGTATGGGCGATATGCCCTCCTAATAATTTTTGCATAAAGTGATTATCAGATCATGTTTAACACATTGGAGATTTTTTTACTGTACACTGTGTATTTGAATCAGAGAACCATGCAATATTGTATTTTGTATTGCTCTATTATGTATTTTGGTAAATTATGTATTTATATGTGCACTGTTCACTGAGATGTATTGCTTGAGAAAGGCCCCATGGAGTAGGGCTGAAACATCGCAAGGGGTGATTAAAGTGATCCTATTTTTTCACTGAGTTTGGAGTGCTGTCTTGTATCTTGGATTTTGCTAAATACATATATATATTTATATCTCCAGAACACCCTTTTGACATAGGTTTGCACCTTAGAAAGCTAGGGGCACATTAGTAGACATTTGTATACGTTTCATTTTACACTTGATGTATGCAGCAGTTGTGGCATGGGAATAGCTAGGGAGGCTACTGGAGTGCTTGCCCAAAGTGTGGATTGTGAAGTGGGCCCACTCCATATTTAAAAACAATAAAGTAAAATATATTAGATTAATCAGCGGTGCACACAACTTCCTGATGCTGGATGGTGTTAAGAACTAATCCACAGGCGCTCAGAGCTGAAAAGAGCCGGGAGCAAGGAGGGTAAGTATATGGTCTGGGGTCTGAAATAAAGTCTTGGGTCTGGGTCAGAATTAATTTAGGGGTAAGGTCTGGGGTCTGAATCAATTGAGGAGTCTATTCCGAGGAAAGGATTTATTTTTGGGTCTGTTCTGGGTCTGAATTAATTTTGGGGTCTGTTCTGAGGTATGGATTCATTTTGGGGTTTGGTTAGGGGTCTTAATTTGGGGGTTTATTGGTATAGTGGTACTATTTATGTGTACTGTATAGCGCACTATTTATGTGTGCGATATACAGCACCACAATTGATGTGTTACTGTCAATCCAAATTGTAACTGTAATCCTGCCTCTGTAAATGGGAACCAATTTTAACACATTATTTAAGTGTAACTCTGCATTAGTGAGTGTGTGTGTGTGTGTGTGTGTGTGTGTGTGTGTGTGTGTGTGTGTGTGTGTGTATATAGGGTGGTCTTCTGGGGAGGTTTTACTGTTTGCTTTTATATATTCATATATATATATATATATATATATATACTGAATATAACTATGTCTATCTATCTATCTATCTATCTATCTATCTATCTATCTATCTATCTATCTATCTATCTATCTATCTATCTATCTATCTATCTATCTATCTATCTATCTATCTATCTATCTATCTATCTATCTATCTATCCAGTAAATCCTCCCCAAAAGAACACCCCTTTACATTTTATCAGGGGAGTGGCACAATGAAGCTTTTGCCTGGGTGAAAGAAAGTCTAGTTACATCTCTGGTTGTGGTATGTACTTGGCCGGCCTTAGCTATGTGCGACACGTGCGGTCGCACAGGGCGCCGGCCGCCATGCCATAAGGGGGGCGCCAGTGGGTACGAGCAGAAGAGAGGAGAAATGTTCCTCCCTCTGCACTGCTGCGTGAAGTGAGCGCTGATTGGAGGAGGAGCAGCAGGTGCTTCTGTCTGCTCCACCAATCGGCACAGCCTGTATTGCAGTGTCACACACACTCAGCACCTCACGCAGCTCCTTCCTCCTCTGCTGCTGCCCCAGTGAAGACTCCTCCACGGAGCTCCAGAGTCAGATAAGAAGAGCAGCAGCTTTAGCTTAATCTATGTTTATTTATGTGTTGTGTGAGGGAGGAGGGAAGAGGGGGCTTTTAGTGATGTGTAACAGGATGTTTTTTTTTTTAAAAGATCGATTTTGTGGGGGAGGGGAGACTAGGTTAGAGGTACTTTGTGTGTGTATTTTTTACAGATCGATTTTGAAGGTGAGGGGACATTGCCCTAAATGCTATAGGAGTGTGGGGGGATTCTTTATAAATGTATTTTGTGAGGAGGGGGACTTCTGTATAGTTTATTTTGTGGTGTTGGAGCTTATTATCAATCATGGGGGAGGGGAACTTAGCGTTATGTATGGGGAGAAAGGATTCTTTAGGGTACGGCCACACGGAGCGGCCCTCACACTGTCGCAACGCGGCCAACAACCGCGCTGGCACTATGTAGGAGCGGCTGTCAAATACCTCGTTGAGAGGTATTCCGGTTACATTCACATGCGCACTGCCGCTCCATTCATTCTCTATGGGAGCGCCGGAGATAGCCGAGTGCAGTGTTCTGCTTTTTCCGGCGCTCCCATAGAGAATGAATAGGAGGTAAGTTGTTGTAATTTGCAAAATCGTGCGGCCATAAAGGGTGTATTCATTCATGGCTGCACGTTAACGCGGGTAAACCGTCCCTTTATCTGCAAAATCGTGCGGCCATGAATTAATACACCCTTTATGGCCGCACGATTTTGCAAATTACAACAGCTTACTCCCTGTTCATTCTCTATGGGAGCGCCGGAAAAAGCAGAACACTGCACTCGGCTATCTCCGGCGCTCCCATAGAGAATGAATGCGGCAGTGCGCATGAGCGTGTAACCGGAACACGTGCGGCCATTAACAGGCTGTTTGACAGCTGCACTAAACATGATGCCGGCGTGGTTGTTAGCTGCGTTGCGACCGTGTCAGGGCCACTCTGTGTGGCCTTACCCTTAGGCTGGATTAACACGAGCGTGTGCCTTTTGCGCACGCAAAAAACGCGGCGTTTTGCCTGCGCAAAATGCATTTGACAGCTGCGTGTGTCAGTCCCGTATGATGCGCGGCTGTGTGCTTTTTGCGCAGCCGCCATCATTATGAAACTCCATTTGGATGTTTGTAAACAGAAAAGCACGTGGTGCTTTTCTGTTTTCATTCATCCTTTTCACAGCTGTTGCGCGAATCACGCTGTTCGCATGGAAGTGCTTCCGTGTGGCATGCGTGGTTTTCACGCACCCATTGACTTCAATGGGTGCATGATACGCATAAAACGCTCAAAGAACGGACATGTGACATTTACGCAGCGGACTCATTGCACGGACGTAATTCCCGTTCGTCTGAATAAGCCATTAGAGATAATATTTGTGGGGAGAGCAACTTGATTGTAAGGGTAGGAACACACAGGGCGGATACGTAAAACAACACAGTGTATACGTCCTAAGAACTGCAGGGAATTTCACCTGAAAAACAGCACCAAATTTTGGTGTCGTTTTTTGGGCGGAAAGACTGCAGAAATAAATTTAAAAAAAAGCTAATACTCCCAGCCGTAGTCCCTCTCTCTCTGAGCGTAGCCCCGCCTCCTGCGATGACGCTGTCGTCCATGTGATCGCTGCAGCCTTTGATTGGCTGCAGCTGTCACATGGGATGCATCGTCATCCCTGGAGGCCGGGCTACGCTCAGAACAGAATACGCATCGCTATGACTACGGCCGGGTGTACTACCCTTTTTTTTTCTCATTAGAGATTAACGATAAGCAAAGTTTTTATCATTGATCTTCCCCTTTGTTAACACTGACCAAATATCATTATAATTGGTCAGAAACTGGCGAATCATGATGATAAGTGGCTAAACTAAATAGGCCTTTAATGGGGGTATATTCAGGCTTAGTGCCTAGGGCAGCGTGAGTTGTAAATACGGCCCTGCTAAAGACGCAGATACTATTGAACACTATAGCAGAGCAACCAGTCCGCCACTGGTCCGCAACATCCATTGTATGCTGCGGACACCAAATTCTGCACCGCAGCCTATGCTCCGCAGCGGAATTTTCAGCCACGTCTAAATGAAGCCTACTAAAATGAAGTGGAAGGCAATGGAGAAACGGCTCCGCTGCGGATTAACGCTGCGGAGTGTCCGCAGCAGAATTCAAGAGCAATTCGGCCACGTGCGGCTTTGCCCTAAAAGTAATTTTTGCCTCTTCTTTTTTTTTTTTTTTTAAAAGAGGCTGTCACCACATTATAAGTGCCCTATCTCCTACATAAAGAGATCGACGCTATAATGTAGGTGACAGCAGTGTTTTTTATTTACAAACAACGATCTGTTTTCACCACTTTATCATTGATTTTAGATTTATGCTAATGAGTTGCTTAATGCCCAAGTGGGCGTGTTTTTACTTCAGACCAAGTGGGCGTTGTGCAGAGGAGTGTATGACGCTGACCAATCAGTGACCAATCAGCGTCATACACTCCTCTCCATTCATTTAGGCAGCGCATAGGGATCCTTTTAGGTTGTGCGGTCTTATACTAACACATTAACGATACTGAAGTGTTTAGACAGTGAATAGACATTCAACGGGATGTCTATTCACAATCTATGCATTTCTATGCGTTTCTGTGGTAGTTACAGCAGAGGAAGTGTAAGCACTTAACAGCTCCGTGTGTCAGCCCCATATGATGCGCGGCTGCGTGATTTTCGCGCAGCCGCCATCATTATGACACTCCGTTTGGATGTTTAGAAACAGAAAAGCATGTGGTGCTTTTCTGTTTACATTCATAGTTTGACAGCTGTTGCCCGAATCACGCTCGTCCCACGGAAGTGCTTCCGTGTGGTGCGCATGATTTTCACGCGCCCATTGACTTCAATGGGTGAGTGATGCGCGAAATACGCCCAAAGAACGGACATGTCGTGACTTTTTCGCAGCGGACTCACGCTGCATAAAAATCACGCAGCTGTCTGTACGGCCCCATGGACTAATATAGGTCCGTGCGACGCGCGTGAAAATAACTCGCGTTGCACGGACGTATATCCCGTTCGTCTGAATAAGCCCTAAGACAGCACATACTGATCTAAAAGGATCCCTATGCGCTGCCTAAATGAATGGAGAGGAGTGCATGACGCTGATTAATGAATGGAGAGGAGTGCATGACGCTGATTGGTCAGCGTCATACGCTCCTCTGTACAACGCCCACTTGGTCTAAAGTAAAAACACGCCCACTTGGACATTAAGAAACTCATTAGCATAAATCTAATAAGGTGGTGAAAACAGATCGTTTTTTTAAATAAAAAGCACTGCTGTCACCTACATTATAGCGCCAATCTCCTTATGTAGGAGATAGGGCACTTATAATGTGGTGACAGAGCCTCTTTAACCAAAAACCCCACGTGTTGTGGTCGTATCAGGGTTCATAGGTAGACCAAGGCCAGTTTCAGACTAGCGTAACACGTTTTTTAAAACCAGACTTAGTCATCTTTTATTATATAAAAGCAGTAAGGCTAGATTCACCCGGGCATTGTGCATCTCGGACGTGAAAAACTGTAGTTTTTCACGTCTGAGGTGCATCCGTGCTCTGCACTGCGGGATGCGATATCACGCATCCCCCATAGACTAGAGTCTCTGGAGGGATGCGTGACAAAATAGGACATGTCCTATTTTCTTACAGACCCTTCACATGGTCTGTTGAAACAACGGCCGTGTGAACGGCCAGATTGAATTATATAGGTCCGTATGACGGCCGTTGAAACAAGGCCGTCACACGGACGTTTAACACGTTCGTGTGAATAAGGCCTTAGTCTTATGAACTTTTCCACTATGTACACTTTTTGTAGCCAATTTTGATTTTTATTGCTCCAGTGCATTTAAAATTAAAAATGAAGCCACCTTGTAAATCTTGTAAATTCCCTACTGATCCGTGTCTACAGGTCCTATGCAGGTCTTAGGGTCTCCATGGTAACTGACACTAAACAAACCCTTTTACGTGTAGTCTTATTCCGCAGTCATACTCCCTTTCATTTGTCCCATTTTTCTCGCTAACCTACTGAATGTATATTAGGACCAATTAGAGGATAGATGGAGTGAAGTATAACTGCAGAATCAGACTGCACTGGATCTATTTGAGGTATAAGGCTGGGTTCACACGACCATGTTACGTCCGTAATGGACGGAACGTATTTGGGCCGCAAGTCCCGGACCAAACACAATGCAATTTTAAACGTTTGATGATAGTGTAGTGTAGTTACTCTTTAAATATAACACATTTTAAAGCTGGCATGTACTCAGTAAAGTATCTGATGGCACTGACATAAAAAAGGAAACAAAAAAGGAACAGGTCACATTGTTGGCTAAATAAAAATAGAACTCAACATTTATGTCAAACATACAGTAAAAGCATGAAAAGTATAAAAGTAAAATGTATTAATCTGTTTGTCATCAGAACCCTACTCTCAATACATTAAAGGAAAACCGTCTAAAAATAAATTAAAAAAGAAAAAAAAAACTCGCACTGCTACTACAAATAATTTGTTTTGCTACAAAAAAAGTGGCCTGGTTGCCCATAACAACCAATAATTTAGGTTGCTTTATGATTATAGGTAGAATTCTGATTATTGTAACTAACATTGTGACATCATCATGGAGCTTATAATTCCCTACTGTGTACATGCGTGATGAAGTAACTAGCAGGAACTCCACTGTGCATATGATCCTCGGTATACGTTTTCTTCATGTAAGTACAATGTTTCTTTTTTAGGCCCTGTTCACACAAAGTTTTTTTGGCGCTGACTTTGATGCGGAATCCGTATCAGAATCAGTGCTAAAAAAAACAGCCAAAATCGACCCCTTTGATTTCAATCGGAGGCAGAGACGTGTTTTTTTTTTCCCAAGCAGCTTATAGCCTCTTGCGGGGAAAAAAAGTGGCAAGTCGTGGTTTCCGCCACTGACCTCCCATTAAGAGGCAGAAAAACCCCAGGCCGCCCGCTTCTGAGCATTTTTAACGTTGTTTTTACCTTCAGTTGCCCATGGCAAAAAACGCCACGAAATATGCTGCATAAAACGCAGGGAAAAAAGCGCAGGCAGGTCACAGTCTGCCTCAAAATTCCTGAAGTCTGCCTGCAAAAAACTCTGTGTCAACAAGGCCTAAGAATGAAATATGATATGAACTGTAACAATGTATTGCCCTGTACCCATTAGTTGAACGCAAACTCTGCTGGGAATGTCCAGGAGACTCTTATAAAAAGGGGGAGGCCTCCTGGAAGAGTAGGCTCTTCTGGGGGCCATGCTGTCAGTGCTGTGCAGGTAGAAGGGAAAAACATATACAAAAATAGAAAAAAAAGGTATCCACACATACACTTATACTGTACAGCATTCATAGGGTTCTATTGTGCAGACTTATGCAAAATATTTCCTTTTGACTGATGATTGACAGTATTGCGTCTGGATAACTTTTTTCTTAGGATACTGCAAAGTGTATGCCACTATGTTTCATAATGGACGTCAATGGACAACAAATCATAGGTATACGTTTGCATACATTTAAACAGTATGGGTGTATTCACACGTGGTCATATCGTGGTTTTGCTTAAATTTTGATGTGATGTCATCCCAACATGTGAATGTTCCCTATATGTTTGGATCCTACTGAAGAGACAAAAGATAAAATGTAAAGTGACTGTTGCAAGGGAAATGTATCACTACATACCGGCCGTTCAAACGAATAACTATCCATGTAATGAATGGAAGCGCCGGATTCAGCAGAGCCGGCCAGCTGCCACTATGACGTCCATGTGACCTAATATGCATATGCACAGGCAATGGCATAATTACCTCTGTAGCAGCCGTAACGGGCACGCATTCCCCCGCTATGGCTGCTACAGCACGACGCCACTGAAGGGGTTGTTCCTACTAAAGACATGCATCCCCTATCCACAGGATAGGGGATACATGTGGGTACGCTGGGACGCCCAGCGATAAGGAGAACGAGGCAAAGTCCCCCGAAATTCTCCATGACAAACCTCGGACTTCCGGGGGGTTTGTCGGCAGCTCCATAGAAATTAATTGTGCACTGGTCGCGCTTGTGCGCATGCGTGACCAGCGCTCCTTTCATTTTTATTGAACTGCGCAGACCCCGGAAGTCCGAGGTTTCTCATGGAGACCTTCGGGGGACTTTCGGTCCCCTGTTCTCCTTATCGCTGCCAGCGATCACACATGTATCCCCTATCCTTGTTCTTGATAGAGGTAACCCAGATGACTTAGGGCGTAGTAGCTAGGGGTGCAGAGTTAGCAGTTGCACCTGGGCACTGTAGCCCAAAGACCCATTTGAAACATAGCATACAATTAATATACATGGAACATGGTAGGTGTGGGGGGGGGGGGGGTCCTGTTACAAATTTTTGCACTTCTGTTGATGACATATTCCACATAAAATTGACACAGTAAACAACACAGTACAAGCATAATACACTCCCAAAAAACACAAACATAAGAAAAAGAAAGCAAATCAAGGAATATATGAAATTCTCCCACACCAAGTAATTTAACGTTCACTCTTTTTTACAAAGATATAATAAAAAGCACACTCAAAATAGAGCCTTTAAAACACGTAAAGGCTATGTACATGTTTAAAGCTAATTTTCCTTTAATTAATCAATGTTTTATTTGATTTTAAACAACTTTTAAATTTTATTTTAAAAAAATTGACTTTTTGAGATACAGCTTCTATGTATTTTTTATACATGTTAGCTGTATCCTGCCGTCAAAGCCGATTCGGTCAGGTCAGAAGGTTCATGAATTTAGGTGTAATCATTATGAGCTGGATCCTGCGTGACTTAACCAGCTTTCACCGGACCTGTGAGTTTAGCTGAGCTGTCGGAATGGGCTTTGACGGCAGGATACAGCGTGTATGTATAGGATACATGGAAGCTGCATCTCAAAAAGTAAAAAAAAAAATGATACTGTCGGTGATGATTCAACAATTTTAGGCCGTATTCAGATGAACGTACGTAGAATACGTGTCCGTGTGACAGCCATTAAAACAACGGCCGTCACACGGACGCATGTATTTCAATGAGACCGTTCACATGGTCGTTGTTTCAACAGACTGTGTGAAGGGTCCGTTGACACATAGAACATGTCCTATTTTCTTCCGTTTTCACGGATCTGTCCATAGACCTAAGTCTATGGGGATACGTGAAAACGGGATCTCCACGGGGCTACTCAGACGTGAAAAAATTTGATTTTTCATGTCCGATTCTCCCTACGTTCGTCTGAATAAGGCTTAAGAGTGTGTAGAGACACAGCCGTTTGACAAGAGGAAAGGCAACACCCAGTTGTCAATTTATATCCAGTAGGAATAACACATACCTCCCAAATGCCCCGGATTCAGAGGGACAGTTCCGGATTCCGGGCGGTGTCCTGCTGTCCCGGGCGGCCAGGGGTATATCTTGCTGTTAACTGTGTCTGCATCCTCAGGACGCAGATACAGTTGAACCCAGTGCTTAAGTAGGGAACCATCAGATCCCTGCTGCAGCATTAGTTCAGAGCGAAAGAGCAGAGGGAGCTCCTCCACTCACCGAGGACTCCCTGGGCACAGCGCTACTTTAAGCACTGTGCCAGGGGAAGCCCTTGACGTCCCTGTCCATTTACGGACAGTGACATCAGGGGCTACTCCTGGAGCAGAATCCCCTGACAGAGCGTCGGCAACGCTCTGGCAGGGGATTCCGCTCCAGAAATAGCCCTTGACGTCAGTTTCCATGCATTAAAGTCCCAATGGCGCCATCTACAGTGGGGGGCACTATCTACATGGACACTGTGGTGCTATATATGGGCACTATTCTAAAGGGGACACTGTGGCACGGTCTACATGGGCACTGTGGCACTATCAGGACACTTTATATGTGGGCACTAGCACTATGGGCAGTTAAGGGGGCATTATAATGTATGGGGAAGCTGTGGGGGCATTATACTGTATGGGGAAGCTGTGGGAGCATTATACTGTATTGTGGCAGCAATGGGGGCATTATACTGTATGGGGCAGCTATGGGGGAATTATACTGTATGGTGGCAGGTATGGAGGAATTATACTGTATGGGGCATCTATGGCAGCTAGGGGGCATTATACTGCATGGGGGCAGCTTTGGGGGCATTATGCTGTATGGGGGCAACTTTGGGGGCATTATGCTGTATGGGGCCATTATGCTGTATGGGGGCAGCTATGGGGGGCATTATGCTGTATGGGAGCAGCTATGGGGCATTATGCTGTATGGGGCAGCTATGAGGGGCATTATGCTCTATGGAGCAGCTATGAGGCACATTATGCTGTATGGTAGATTTTTTGGGGCATTATACTTAATGGGGCAATCTGTGTGGGCATTATATTGTATGAGGGCATCTGTGTGGGCAATATACTGCATGGGAGAACCTGTGTGGGCATTATAATGTATGGGGACATCATGCAGTATGGGAGATTTTTTTGGGGCATTATACTTAATGGGGCAATCTGTGTGGGCATTATATTGTATGAGGGCATCTGTGTGGGCAATATACTGCATGGGAGAGCCTGTGTGGGCATTATAATGTATGAGGGCATCTGTGGGCATCCCACCGTATGGGGCATTATGCAGTATGGGAGATTTTTTGGGGCATTATACTTAATGGGGCAATCTGTGTGGGCAATATACTGCATGGGAGAACCTGTGTGGGCATTATAATGTATTGGGGCATCTGTGTTGGCTTTATACTGTATGGGGCATCTATGGGGCATTATACTGTATGGTGGCAGCTATGGGGATATTATACTGTGTGGGAGGCACTATGGGAGCATGATACTGTGTGGGCTGAACCAGGTGTGTATGGGCGGGGATTGGGTGGGATTAGAGGCTGGGCTTAAACAGAAAAAAAATTGCCGCGATGCACTACGGGCACCGCATCAGTTGTCCCTCTTTGTGATACTTTAAAGTTGGGAGGTATGATAACAGAGAAATAGCACATTGTAGGTTCCTAAGAAATTGTGCTCCAGAATTGTTATTTAATGGGTAATACAAGCATTTACTAAAACAGACAT
This sequence comes from Rhinoderma darwinii, assembly GCF_050947455.1. Taxonomy (NCBI): domain Eukaryota; kingdom Metazoa; phylum Chordata; class Amphibia; order Anura; family Rhinodermatidae; genus Rhinoderma; species Rhinoderma darwinii. The sequence continues at coordinate 340,866,974 of NC_134689.1, forward strand.
GTCAGGAGAGCTGATAGGTCCTCTTCAATTGTTATGTATTCTGCCAGTTACTGCGTCTGATCAGTGCTGTATTCTCCTCTATAGTCTGCAGTGTAATAATAGTATGCAGAGTGTCAGTATAGAACGGGTATCTGACCAATACATGGTCACTGTATGGCGGTATCATTGGTTATTTTGGTGCTTGTTTAGTGGCAGCATACGCCTGTCACTGACCATGTGACTAGGTATTTCTATGTTTACTTTTATTTTCCTTCTTGTGTTGATGATGTCATTTACATATTGAAGTGAGTGGCGAGGGGTGTGACCAAAGTAACGCAATAGTCGCTGCTATTTTTCTGCATTATGTGGGTGACGGGGACCATATTGTATGTGGGCTGGTGGGATTTGTATACAGGGGCAGCTTTTTAGTTCTACTTTGGCCTTGCCTGTGAGCATAATGATTTGACTGCTGAGAAGTGATCTCAACAGAACAGGGTTTATTTAAACAATAGGTCATTTTCTAAGGAGACATTCCCTCTTAAGGGTTAAAATACTAGTGTAAAGAGGAGTGTAGACATGTCATATAGTGTTATGAAGGGGAGTGGACTCAACGGTGAAATTTGATGACTATGGGTAGGGACACACAGTGTAAAACACTGCGGATTTTCCGCAACGGATTTCATTGTGGAAAATCTGCTGCGTATTACAGTAGCAGCAGAGTGGATGAGATTAAAAAAAAACAACCTGCGGTGCTGTTTTATCATTTTGCAGCCTGTTAATTCATGTTGCGGAATCGCTGCTCTTCTGTTGCGGGTTTTCCCCATCGAATTCAATGGGGAGGTAATAGCCACAACATATAGGCAAATTTGGTGATTTTTGTGGTGGAAATGCTGCAATTCCACTGCAAAAATCGTAAATCCAGAGAAAATAAGAAGCTTTTTTTCGGTTTAAATATAATAAAGAACTTCATACTTACCCCCGGGTGTTGTTATAGCGACGCGATTCTCTATTCTAAGTGCAGCTCGGCCTCCTGAGATGAAGTTTCGTCTCATGTGACTGCTGCAGCCAATCAAAGCCTGCAGCGTCATTTCAGGAGGCCTGGCTGTACCCAGAGCAGAGGGATGCTGGGTCGGACTGTCTCACCAGAGGATCCTCTGGTGTGATCAAACTTTAACACAATGATGGGCCCAAAAGGTCTAGCCGAGGACAACCCCATTTGTATATGACTATATATGACTGTATGTGCAAAGATAACAAAGATTATGATACAAATCAAAGTGGACATGCTCATTTTCTGCGTAGATGGAGAGTGGGCCCTCAGGAGATTTTTTTCTAGTGGGCCCAAGGCATTCCAGTCCGACGCTGGAGGGACACGTCGCTATGACAAAGGATAACGGGATAAGTATTAACTTTTTTTTCTACCAGTATTTCCGCAGCGGAGATTCCGCCCAAAAAACTGCACCACAATTTGGTGCGGTTTTTCTGGCGGTATTCTCTGCAGCTTCCATGAGGTATATGCTGTGTGCTTATACACATTGTATCCCGCTTGTGTGCACTTACCCTATAAGTTACATACATCTACCGTTCAGGAGGGGACGCCTCACAGCAATTCAGCAATAATGTGAGAGGCCAATGTGTGACACCTCCATAAATAGGGAAACCGCCACTTATCTTTGATCAGTCACATTATCTCACCCATCCAGTATGATAAAGGCACTAACATAACACTAAAATGTGGCTATTGGGCAAATCTTCATTTTTACAATTAACTTGCTTACCTTATAAACTGCATAGAAAAATGCAACTGAGCAAATAATTGTATCCTGTGATTTCACACATAATATCATGGAGTCATGCGAAACATAAGAGCCGCTGTTTGTGCAGAGACCGGATATTGCAGGTGTAATACTACATATATGCAAGAGCACATGTCGTAGGAAAATTCTTGTTTTACCTCAGTTATAACTTTTCCTTATAAAGTCAATAGGGAAAAACACCACAGAAATAAAGACTCAAAAAGTGCAGCAGTTTCCAAGAAACTAAATACGGACACAAATCTGTAATGTCACCATTTTCTGTTTGAGATAGAATAAATCATTTCCTTTCCACACACATATAAAAGCTTGTTGCTTTATTAAAACAAAACAAAAGCAGTCATTGGTTAGAACCGAGCCCACCCTTGTAGTTTACTCAGTGGTATAAACCAGTTGGCAGCATCTGATTGGACAGTTTGAATGATACCTTCCTCAGAGTTCCACTGCACCAGCCATCTCCATAGAAATGCAGATGTAAGTTGAGCGGATAATAGACAGCGAGAGACACGAGGTCTGTGTAAGAGACGATGTTTATATATAACTGACCGCAAATATGGCAGGTACACAGTTTCCAACATTTGAATTTTTTTTCCAGGGACACTTAGGGTGTGGTGTCTTTGGTGGGTGTGCGAACAAAATGTCTGCACTAGTTTGGCCGACAATTACTATGGTGGCCGCTATGTCTCTGGTTATCCGGTTGTTTACAGGCAGGTGATGTCTCACTTTATCACTAGGGCTAGGCAAACTGTGCTGACCACTACTGGTAGCGTAAGAACCAGCGTAGATAGTGCCACACTCAGTACCCCTTGTAGATGGTGCCCCACACTGCCCCCAGAAGATATTGCCACACACTGCTCCCTGTAAATTGTACCAAAACACTGCTCTTTGTAGATAATGTCACAGTGCCGCCTGTAGATAGTGCCCCCTGTAGATAATACCACAATACCCTCTGTAGATGGCGCCACACAGACCCCATGTAGATAACGCCACACACCCCGTGAAGATGACGCCACACACATCCCCTGTAGATGACGCCGCACACACACCCTGTAGCCTGTAGATGACGCTGCATATACCCCCTGTAGATGGCGCCGCACACACAGCTTGTAGATGGTGCCGCGCACACCCCCTGTAGATGGCGCCGCGCACACCCCCTGTGGATGATGCCGCGCACACCCCCTGTGTATGATGATGCCGCGCACAGCCCCTGTGGATGATGATGCCGCGCACAGCCCCTGTGGATGATGCCGCGGACACACCCCAGCATTTTGGCTGTCATTGGAGCATTGTGGCTGTCATGATTTGTTAATTTAGGAGAGCAAAGAATAAAAATAAATTTTAGTCGGAAAGCCGAGAAAGAGTTGTACAGGCTCAATAGAAAGTCCGTACACAGCTCACTAAGCTTTCCGAGAAAAGCTGATCAGAAACTAAGCGACAAAGCGCTCGCCCGAGTACTTCTTTCGCTTTGTACGTTTTAGCGATCGGTGGGGGTCTGAGTGCTCAGACAACCACTGATCAATAGTTCTGATATGCTACTGAAATGTGTCAAGTTTTTTTACACATTAAATGCTGATAAAATTCCTATAGAATGTATTATCATGAAGTAAAGTAGGTGTGATAGAAATAGTTCATTCACTTTTGAGAATAAAATGATTTTGAGTTGGACTTCGCTGGTCAGATGCGGTTTGGTTGAGTTATTCTTGATTTAATAATTCCTTTGCCTAATGACAATGACATTTCCAAGCCCAGTATATTTTGTTTGTCAGTATGTTACACAATCTTTCTGATTATCAGCAGTGTTCATGAAACTCTTCCCTAAATGAAAGGGAATGTGTCGCGAATTAAAAAATTTAGTAAGTTACTTATTTGTATTATATTTTTTAAGGCTTTTTTGCGGTATTTTTTTTTCTTCCACAAGGTGGAAAGTATTAAAAATACAATTTTAATGTGACGTTTTCCTATGTTGGCCACCAGGGGAGCACTTCCCAAAATTACAGCAAGGGGGATCAGGCAATGCAACCTGACTTACAGCTGCTGTAAATGTGGGAGGGAGACTCACCCGCTCTCTATTTTTGGCTACAAGCCAAGAAAAGGTGTCTTCAATTTGCTAAGCAGTGTCCAGCTCCCATTTTGGGAGTATTTTTGGCAGAAGCTACAGGACAGACCAAAAGGCCGCCCCAGTGCCCGACCATAACTACAGATGGTCGGATACTGGATCGTACCCGGCTCTTCCCGATATACCTGGTGGCGGTGGGTACCGTAGTAATAATGGGTTAGTGCCAGCTTTTTCTACTGGTTAACACTAAGCCCCGCCTTAGTAATGGACGTCATCAAACAGACAACTGCCATTACTAAGGTGGTAATAAAGTATTAAAAAAAACACAGAGACATAAGAAAATCATTTTTTATTGAAAGAAAAATTCCCACACAACCCACTTTCAACATCTTATTTAAAAGAAAAAAAAAAGAAGATCATCGAAGTAGTCCAACGAATCTACGACGAAGTCCAAACGGTCAAGTGGAACCTGCAAAACAAAAAAAATAACAGTTAATAATATGCTGCTGTTTCTTCTTTCCTCGCTTCTACTGTGAATCGCCATGTAGTTACACGGCGGCTCACAGTTTGAGCAAGGAATGACGGAGCAGCAGTGCTCGCCGCTGATCCTTCAAAACAGCCGCCAATCAGCTGTTTTGAAGGAACAGAGGCGAGCACCATTGCTCCATAGAGTGCCCCCCCACACGCACACTAAACCCCCCCCCCCACAAACTTGCAACCGCGCCAAACACAAAACCATGCACGCACACACCTTACCTGCATGTTTGGGGTGTGTGTGTGTGTGTGTGTGTGAATGTGGGGGAGGTGCTCGACGGAGCAGCGGTGCTCGCGGCTGATCCTTCAAAACAGTTGATATGCGGCTGCGAAGGATCAGCGGCGTTCGTGTGCAGCTGATCCTGAATAGACGCCAATCAGCTGTTTTGAAAGAACTGTGGCAAGCACTGCTGGTCCGTCGAGCGCCCCCCCCATACACAAACCCCCCCAAACATGCAACCGCACCAAACACAGACCCCAACACACACAAAATCCCCCCCCATGCACACACACACAAACTTCCCTGCACGCACACACACCTTACCTAAATGTTTAGGGGGGTTTGTGTGTGGGGGGGGCACTCGACGGAGCAGAGTTACTCGCCGCTGATACTTCAAAACAGCTGATAGGCGACTGTGAAGGATCAGCGACGCTCGGGTGCCGCTGATCCTTCATAGTCGCCAATCAGCTTGTTTGAAGGAACAGCGGTGAGCACAAACAAATCCCCCAAAACATGAAACCGCGCCAGATCCCCCCCCCCCACACACACACACAAACGCCCCCCCCCCCACACACACAAACGCACACGAACAATCCCCACGCGCTCACACGTACACACCTTACCGGCAGCTGGTCTTCTCCAAAGTGGCGCCGTCTTTCCCCCCAACAAGCCAGCTTCTCTGCTGGATCGCTCTGAACTGAGCATGCGCATTACAGTGCGAGACGGCAGAAGCACAGTATGTAACAATCGGCTCCCGTTCGTTATGCCCTATAGCTGCCATATTTCATCTGTGTATGTGTCGTTAAGCGACACGTCAGCGACATATCAGCCCCCAGTGAATTAAAAAAGTGTTAACCCCTTACAGTCGTGAACAATTATCAGATTTTAATTTTCATTTTTTCCTCCCCACTTTCCAAAAGCCATAACTTTTTAATTCGATATAGTCCTATGAGGGCTTGATTTTTGTGGGACGAGTTGTAGTGTTTCGTTGCACCATTTATTGTGCCATATAATGTACTAGGAAACAGGAAAAAGATTATTTGTGGGGTAGAAAATGAAAAACACATGGATTCCTCCATTGATTTTTGTGCTTCATTTTTATGGAATTCACCTTTCAATTAAAATATGTTAACTTTTTTCTGTGGGTCAATACGATTACGGCGATACTAAATATATATAGTTTTTTCTATGCTTTACTACTTTTACAAGGAAAAAATTAAGCGTAAAAAAAATAAAAATTATTTTGTGTTGCCAAATTCTGAGAGCCATAACTTTTTAAATTTTCCGTCGATTAAGTGGTATAAGGGCTTATTTTTTGCGGGTCTAAGCTGTAGTTTTTAATGCTACAATTTTTGGAGTACATGTAAGATTTTGAAAACTTTTCATTAAATTTTTTGTGGGAGATGAGGTGACCAAAAAATATAAATTCTGGCATTTACATTTTTTGTTTTTTACGGCGTACATCGTACGGGTTAAATAAGAATATATTGTAATAGTTCAGACCTTTACGGATGCGGCGATACCAATTATGTTTATTTTTTTATTTTTTTTCCAATGCTTTAGTGGGTAAATGCGAAAAGTGTTTTTTTTTTAACTTATAAAATTTTTTTTTATTACGTTAACAAAAAATACTTTATTTTACTAATTTTTACTTTTTTTTTTATTAGTCCCCTCTACGGGACTTCAACTAGCGATCCACTATATACTATAGCCGTCCAAAATTTTGCATGCTCCGTTAGACTTCTATGGGTGAGTCTGTGCCGCAATTGCAGACAGGAATAGGATATGTTCTATATTTTGCTTTTTAGTTCTACGGCCCGGACACACATCCGTAAATATACGGAAAGGTGTCCTTGGCCAATAGAAATTTGTGGGTCACCAGATTATCCTTAATTATGGATTTGTAATTACAGATAGACACTTTGGTCATGTGCATGGGGCCTCACTTAGGGGTTTTGCTCAGAGCCAAATACATGCTACTTGTGGCTTCTTGAGGCTTATGGTCAGGATGGGGTGGTCTGTGCATCCTCTTGCATTGTAAGACTTGAGGCGGGATCTCTAGTTTGACTCCTCAGAAGGTATCCCAGAAAGGGTTTGATTGCCCCTTTTTAAATAATTTTTGTTTTATCAGAAACTAGGCACAGTAACATCTCTTTACTGATCCAATACATCTATAGCATATACCAGGAACGTATTATCACACCTCTTTCTTTCTTTTTTCTAGGTGTCTATTTGAAAGTGAAGAGAAGCGAGATATGGAATTCTCCAGTCAGCGGCAATAGAGGAATCAGAGGATGGGTAATTCATATTATTAATTACTGATAAATATCAGGCTAGTTTCTAGCTGTGGACTTTTAGAGGTGTGGTAATCCCTTCCTGGTATATAAGGATATATGTCTAGTAGTACATATATTGGCTATAGATATGTAAGGGCATTGTAAATGCCTTTGTGTTCTACACATGGGTGGGCTGCATTTGACTTTCCAACATACACATTCATCACCATCTCCACTTCCCCAATGGGAAATTTTTGGCTGGCATGTTGGGTATTGTGGCTTGCATAGGGAGAATTGTGAGCATTGTGGCTGTCCTCGCAGAATTGTAATTAGCATTGAAGGCATTGTTGCTGTCATTAGATGGCATTGTGACTTAGTTGGAGATGTGGTATTAAAATTGGCATTGTGTTTGGGAAAGTGATAGTTGTCATGAGAGCATTTTGTTTGTCTTGGGGCATTATGGTTCTCTTAAGAGGCAATAAGTGAATTGTGGTTGTCATGGTTGTATTCCGAATAGCAAAGGGGGCATGGAGGATAATGTGGCTCACTTTGAGGAACTTGTGGCTGTAATAGAGCTATTGTAGTTGGGATAAGGAACATTATGGTTGTCACGTGGCATAGTGGCTCTTATGAGTGCATTATTGCTTGAATGGGAGCCATTGTGGCTGGTATTTGGATATTTGGATAAGACATATAGCGGGTGTTCTGTGGGCATTGCGTCTTGCATTAGAAGCATTGTGCGTAGAATGGGGGCAATCTAGTTGGAATAGGGCCATTAATGGCATTGTAACTGGCATGGAGGGCATTGTGTAATTTCCGCATTTTCGTAGGCAAAAGGGGAATTTAGAGCATTGTGGCTGTAATGGAGATATTGTGGCTGGGCTCAGGGACAGTGTGGCAGTCATGTGGGCTTAATGGCTCTTATAGGAACATTGTGGCTGGCACGTGGGCATTACTGCTGCCATAGTTTGAATTGTGGTTGACATAGGGACTTTGTAGTTGTCATGGGGGCATTGAGGTATGCAAAAAAGGCATTCAGGCCATTGTGGCTGATATGGAGTGCAATGTGGCGTTTGTGGTGGCATTGATGCTGGCATAGATCAATGGGCTTTCTGGTTGTTCGATAAATTTGTAATTGGCACTTAGGGCATTGTGGCTCGCATATGAGTAATTTGGGGAAAGTGGCTGTCATGGGGGGCATTGTGGATTTTAGGTAAGCATTGTGTCTGGTAAAGTGGACAATGAGGACATAGTAGTTGTCATGGGGCATTTTAGTTGTCTTGGTTCTATTGATGTTGGCTTAGGGAGCATTGAGGACAATATGGCTGGCAGTGAGAGCATTAGATTATCATGGAGCATAGTGGCTGGGATAAGGGACACTGTGGACCTTGCAGATGTCATGGCTGCATTTTGACTGGGAAATGGGACATTGTTGATTTCATGGGGGCAATTTAGCTGGCATTTAGAGCACTGTGGCTGGCATGGAGGACAATTTACGATCATGGGGGCATTGGGGCTGTCATAAGAGGCATTGGCAGCACTGTGTCTGCGCTAAAGTACATTGTGGCTCGCATAGTGGCATTGTGGCTCCTGGCATAATGACTGTCATGGGGCATTGTAGTTGTCATAGGGCTATTGAAGCCATTGTGGCTGTCATGGTTGTATTGCAGTTAACTTAGGCGGCATTTAGAGCAATGTGGTTTGGATAAGGGGCATTGTGAAAGGAATAAGGGACACTGGACTTTGTATTGGTCATGGGGACATTTTAGCTGCCATATGGGATATTGGTTAGAAGCATTATGGCTGTCACGTGGTATTGGATGTAATGGGGGCTTTGTGGTTGGTTGGCATTGTGGCTGGCAGGGAGGAAGTTGTGGCTAACATTGAGGATATTATGACTGGGATATGGGACATAGCGAGTGTCATGAGGATATTGTGGCTTGCAGGTGTCATTATGGCTGGCACGGGGACTTGTGTCTGTCATGTCTTGGTTAGCAAAGGGGAAAGTGAGTTCATTGTGGCTTTAATAAAGGCATAGTGGCTTGCAAAGGAGCATTGACATTTGGTGGTTTCCATTTTGGCCTTCAGGCTGGCATAAGGGGCATTGACAGCTTTGTTGCATGGATAAAAGTACATTGTGGTCGCATGATTGTTGATTTTCTGGTGGCTTTGTGGCTGTCATGGAGGGCATTTGACTGTCATAGTGGCATTGTGTCCCTTATAAATGACATTGTGGGTTTCATGAGGGCATAGTCACTCTTATAGGAGCATTATTGCCAGCATTGGGCATTGTAAATGCCTTGGTGTCATTGAGCGCAATGTCATTGTCATTGGCGCATTGTGCCTTACATGGGAGCTTTGTGGCTGTCATGTGGTTAATTGTAGTTTGCATATAGATACTGAGGCCATTGTGTGTTGAATAAAGGACATTTGGGTGGTCATTGTAGCTTGGATAAGGGGTATCACCGGCATTGCTGCTGGGATAAAGTACACTGTAGCTGGCATGGGGACTTTGTGGCTGGCATAGTGGCCACTGACAGCGTGGTTGCTGCCATTAAGGCATTTTTGTGGAGATAACGTAGATTGCGTGTGTCATGGGATCAATGGGGGTGTCATGGGGTTTTAGTGACTTAGGAGACCATGTAAATGACATGGGGCATAATGTGGCTATTATTAGAACCTTGTGGCTGGCATGGCGCATTGTAGATGGAATAAGGTGCATTGTGGGTGTTGTGGGTGCATTGTGGCTAACCTGAAAAGCATTGTGGCTTTTTTTAAGGTCTTGTAGCTGGCACGGCAGGCACTACGGTTGTCATGTGGGAATTTTGGTTGGCTTAGCAGGTATTGAAGGCATGGTGATTTGCATAGGGGGCATTGGTGACTTTGTGGTTGTTATGTGGCGGAAATGTGGCTGGCACTGAGGACTTTGTGGCTGTCATTGGAGCCATTTAGATGTGGTGGGACAATGTAGCTGTCATAGGTGCATTTTGGCTGTCATTGGAAAATTGTGACTGTCGTGGCTTTTTGATTTAGGGTTTGCGTGGACGATGTTTCTTTTTTTACTATGAGTGGCACAGTATAGTTGATGTGTCTAATTTTCTTTGCCTCTCTAGTGATTTGGCCACAAGTTGCAAGTCAGCATCTAGCTATTTTCGCTACTAGTGATATCACTTTGTGTCTTAACCTGGCGCATGTGAGGTCTTTGTTGAATGTGTGATATTCTTCATGATGACTGATAATAGCTATATTGTGTCCTCTCTAGGTCACATTTAGGCCCATGTCATATATGAGTTGTAAATGGTCCACTGTATAGATTGTAGAATGGTTTTCTGTTTTATACAGATGTGGAGGAGAGTGCTATTTCTTCTAGACATCTGATCTTTGATGTGATTGGTGACTAATTTTGTGGTTGTGATCAGAGTTGATTATATCCTACTTATAGCTTCTAGTCAAGATGGGCTGGTTTGTGCATACTCTTGGATAGGAAGACTTGAGGATGGATCTCTAATTTGGCTCCTCAGAATGTATCACAGAAAGGGTTTAATTGGCCCTTAAAATATTTGGGGGTTTCATTAGAAACTAGGCACACTAAAATCTCTTTACTGTTTCCAATATATCTATAGCATATACCAGGAATGTATTATCACACCTCTTTCTTGATTTTTTTTTCTAGGTGTCTATTTGAAAGTGAAGAGAAGCAAGATATGAAATCCTCCAGACAGCGGCAATAGAGGAATCAAATGACTGGTAATTAATATTATTATTAATTACTGATAATTATCAGGCTAGTTTCTAGCTCTGGACTTTCAGAGGTGTGGTAATACCTTCCCGGTATATAAGGATATATGTCTAGTAGTACATATATTGGCTATAGATATTTAAGGGCATTGTAAATGCCTTTGTGTTCTACACATGGGTGCACTGCATTTACATTCCAACATACACATTCATCACCATCTCCACTTCCCCAATGGGAAATTTTTGGCTGGTATGGAGGGTATTGTGGCTGGCATAAGGAGAATTGAGGGCATAGGGTCTGTCCTCGCGGAATTGTAATTAGCATTGAAGACATTGTTGCTGTAATACGATGCATTCCGTGATTGTTGTTGTCAGAGGACATTGTGGCTTTTATGGTAACATCGTGACTGGGAATTAGGGATAGTGTGGCTGTCATGAGGACATTGTGACTTTTTTGGAGGCATTGTGATATTTGTGTTGGGATTGTGACTGGTAAAGTGAACAATGAGGGCATTGTGACTTAGTTGGAGATGTGGTATTAAAATGGGCATTGTGTTTGGGAATGTGGTAGTTGTCATGAGAGCATTTTGTATGTCTTGAAGCATTATGAAGAGGCAATAAGTGAATTGTGGTTGCCATGGTTGTATTCCGAATGGCTAAGAGGGCATGGAGAGTAATGTGGCTGTCATTGAGGGACTTGTGGCTGTAATAGAGATATTGTGGCTGGGATAAGGGACATTGTGGATGTCATGTGGCATAGTGGCTCTCATGAGTGCATTGTTACATGAATGGGAGCCATTTTGGCTGGTATTTGGCTATTTGGATAAGGCATATAGTGTCATGTGGACATTGTAACTGTTCTCGCGGAATTGTAATTAGCATTGAAGGCATTGTTGCTGTCATTAGATGGCATTGTGACTTAGTTGGAGATGTGGTATTAAAATGGGCATTGTGTTTGGGAAAGTGGTAGTTGTCATGAAATCATTTTGTTTGTCTTAGGGCATTATGGTTCTCTTAAGAGGCAATAAGTGAATTGTGGTTGTCATGGTTGTATTCCGAATGGCTAAGGGGGCATTAAGGATAATGTGGCTGGCATTGTGGGACGGCTAAGGGGGCATTAAGGATAATGTGGCTGGCATTGTGGGACTTGTGGCTGTAATAGAGCTATTGTAGCTGGGATAAGGGACATTGTGGATGTCATGGGGGCATAGTGGCTCTTATGAGTGCATTGTTGCTTGAATGGGAGCCATTGTTGCTGGTATTTGGCTATTTGGATAAGATATATAGTGGGTGTTCTGTGGGCATTGCTTCTTGCATTGGGGGCATTGTGCGTAGAATGGGGGCAATCTAGTTGGAATAGGGCTATTAATGGCATTGTGAAAGGCATGGAGGGCATTGCCATTTCTTCATTTTCGTTGGCAAAAGGGGAATTGAGAACATTGTGGCTGTAATGGAGATATTGTGCCTGGGCTCAGGGACAGTGTGGCAGACATGTGGGCATAATGGCTCCAGAGGAACACTGTGGCTGGCACGTGGGCATTGCTGCCATAGGAGGAATTTTGGTTGACATAGGGACTTTGTAGTTGTCATGGGAGCATTGAGGTATGCAAAAAAGGCATTCAGGCCATTGTGGCTGATATGGAGTGCAATGTGGCGTTTGTGGTGGCATTGATGCTGGCATAGATAGAATTGAGGGATTTCTGGTTGTTCGATAAATTTGTAATTGGCACTTAGGGCATTGTGGCTCGCATATGAGTAATTTGGGGATAGTGGCTGTCATGGGGGGGCATTGTGGATTTTAGGTAAGCATTGTGTCTGGTAAAGTGGACAATGAGGACATAGTGGTTGTCATGGGGCATTTTAGTTGTCCTGGTTCTATTGATGTTGGCTTAGGGAGCATTGAGGACAATATGGCTGGCATTGAGAGCATTAGATTATCATGGAGCATTGTGGCTGGGATAAGGGACATTGTGGACCTTGCAGATGTCATGGCTGCATTTTGACTGGGAAATGGGACATTGTTGATTTCATGGGGGCAATTTTGCTGGCATTTAGAGCACAGTGGCTGGCATGGAGGACAATTTACGATCATGGGGGCATTGGGGCTGGCATAAGAGGCATTGGCAGCACTGTGTCTTCGCTAAAGTACATTGTGGCTCGCATAGTGGCATTGTGGCTCCTGGCATAATGACTGTCATGGGGAATTGTAGTTGTCATAGGGCTATTGAAGCCATTGTGGCTGTCATGGTTGTATTGCAGTTTACTTAGGCGGCATTGAGAGCAATGTGGTTTGGATAAGGGGCATTGTGAAAGGAATAAGGGACACTGGACTTTGTATCTGTCATGGGGACATTTTAGCTGCCATATGGGATATTGGTTAGAAGCATTATGGCTGTCACGTGGTATTGGATGTGATGGGGGCTTTGTGGTTGGCTGGCAGGGAGGAAGTTGTGGCTAACATTGAGGATATTATGACTGGGATATGGGACATAGCGAGTGTCATGAGGATGTTGTGGCTTGCAGGTGTCATTATGGCTGGCACGGGGACTTGTGTCTGTCATGTCTTGGTTAGCAAAGGGGAAAGTGAGTTCATTGTGGCTTTAATAAAGGCATAGTGGCTTGCAAAGGAGCATTGACATTTGGTGGTTTCCATTTTGGCCTTCGGGCTGGCATAAGGGGCATTGACAGCATTATTGCATGGATAAAGTACATTGTGGTCGCATGATTGTTGATTTTCTGGTGGCTTTGTGGCTGTCATGGAGGGCATTTGACTGTCATAGTGGCACTGTGTCCCTTATAAATGACATTGTGGGTTTCATGAGGGCATAGTCACTCTTATAGGAGCATTATTGCCAGCATTGGGCATTGTAAATGCCTTGGTGTCATTGAGCGCAATGTCATTGTCATTGGTGCATTGTGCCTTGCATGGGAGCTTTGTGGCTGTCATGTGGTTAATTGTAGTTTGCATATAGATACTGAGGCCATTGTGTGTTGAATAAAGGACATTTGGGTGGTCATTGTAGCTTGGATGAGGGGTATCACCGGCATTGCTGCTGGGATAAAGTACACTGTAACTGGCATGGGGACTTTGTGGCTGGCATAGTGGCCACTGACAGCGTGGTTGCTGCCATTAAGGCATTTTTGTGGAGATAACGTAGATTGCGTGTGTCATGGGATCAATGGGGGTGTCATGGGGTTTTAGTGACTTAGGAGACCATGTAAATGACATGGGGCATAATGTGGCTATTATAAGAACCTTGTGGCTGGCATGGCGCATTGTAGATGGAATAAGGTGCATTGTGGGTGTTGTGAGTGCATTGTGGCTAAACTGAAAAGCATTGTGGCTTTTTTTAAGGTCTTGTAGCTGGCACGGCAGGCACTACGGTTGTCATGTGGGAATTTTGGTTGGCTTAGCAGGTATTGAAGGCATGGTGATTTGCATAGGGGGCATTGATGACTTTGTGGTTGTTATGTGGGGGAAATGTGGCTGGCACTGAGGACTTTGTGGCTGTCATTGCAGCCATTTAGATGTGGTGGGACAATGTAGCTGTCATAGGTGCATTTTGGCTGTCATTGGAAAATTGTGACTGTCGTGGCTTTTTGATTTAGGGTTTGCGTGGACGATGTTTCTTTTTTTACTATGAGTGGCACAGTATAGTTGATGTGTCTAATTTTCTTTGCCTCTCTAGTGATTTGGCCACAAGTTGCAAGTCAGCATCTAGCTATTTTCGCTACTAGTGATATCACTTTGTGTCTTAACCTGGCGCATGTGAGGTCTTTGTTGAATGTGTGATATTCTTCATGATGACTGATAATAGCTATATTGTGTCCTCTCTAGGTCACATTTAGGCCCATGTCATATATGAGTTGTAAATGGTCCACTGAATAGATTGTAGAATGGTTTTCTGTTTTATACAGATGTGGAGGAGAGTGCTATTTCTTCTAGACATCTGATCTTTGATGTGATTGGTGACTAATTTTGGGGTTGTGATCAGAGTTGATTATATCCTACTTATAGCTTCTAGTCAAGATGGGCTGGTTTGTGCATACTCTTGGATAGGAAGACTTGAGGATGGATCTCTAATTTGGCTCCTCAGAATGTATCACAGAAAGGGTTTAATTGGCCCTTAAAATATTTGGGGGTTTCATTAGAAACTAGGCACACTAAAATCTCTTTACTGTTTCCAATACATCTATAGCATATACCAGGAATGTATTATCACACCTCTTTCTTGATTTTTTTTTCTAGGTGTCTATTTGAAAGTGAAGAGAAGCAAGATATGGAATCCTCCAGACAGCGGCAATAGAGGAATCAAATGACTGGTAATTAATATTATTATTAATTACTGATAATTATCAGGCTAGTTTCTAGCTCTGGACTTTCAGAGGTGTGGTAATACCTTCCCGGTATATAAGGATATATGTCTAGTAGTTCATATATTGGCTATAGATATTTAAGGGCATTGTAAATGCCTTTGTGTTCTACACATGGGTGCACTGCATTTACATTCCAAGATACACATTCATCACCATCTCCACTTCCCCAATGGGAAATTTTTGGCTGGTATGGAGGGTATTGTGGCTGGCATAGGGAGAATTGAGGGCATAGGGTCTGTCCTCGCGGAATTGTAATTAGCATTGAAGACATTGTTGCTGTAATACGATGCATTCCGTGATTGTTGTTGTCAGAGGACATTGTGGCTTTTATGGTAACATCGTGACTGGGAATTAGGGATAGTGTGGCTGTCATGAGGACATTGTGACTTTTTTGGAGGCATTGTGATATTTGTGTTGGGATTGTGACTGGTAAAGTGAACAATGAGGGCATTGTGACTTAGTTGGAGATGTGGTATTAAAATGGGCATTGTGTTTGGGAATGTGGTAGTTGTCATGAGAGCATTTTGTATGTCTTGAAGCATTATGAAGAGGCAATAAGTGAATTGTGGTTGCCATGGTTGTATTCCGAATGGCTAAGAGGGCATGGAGAGTAATGTGGCTGTCATTGAGGGACTTGTGGCTGTAATAGAGATATTGTGGCTGGGATAAGGGACATTGTGGATGTCATGTGGCATAGTGGCTCTCATGAGTGCATTGTTACATGAATGGGAGCCATTTTGGCTGGTATTTGGCTATTTGGATAAGGCATATAGCCGGTGTCATGTGGACATTGTAACTGTCCTCGCGGAATTGTAATTAGCATTGAAGGCATTGTTGCTGTCATTAGATGGCATTGTGACTTAGTTGGAGATGTGGTATTAAAATGGGCATTGTGTTTGAGAAAGTGGTAGTTGTCATGAAATCATTTTGTTTGTCTTGGGGCATTATGGTTCTCTTAAGAGGCAATAAGTGAATTGTGGTTGTCATGGTTGTATTCCGAATGGCTAAGGGGGCATTAAGGATAATGTGGCTGGCATTGTGGGACGGCTAAGGGGGCATTAAGGATAATGTGTCTGGCATTGTGGGACTTGTGGCTGTAATAGAGCTATTGTAGCTCGGATAAGGGACATTGTGGATGTCATGGGGGCATAGTGGCTCTTATGAGTGCATTGTTGCTTGAATGGGAGCCATTGTTGCTGGTATTTGGCTATTTGGATAAGATATATAGTGGGTGTTCTGTGGGCATTGCTTCTTGCATTGGGGGCATTGTGCGTAGAATGTGGGCAATCTAGTTGGAATAGGGCTATTAATGGCATTGTGAAAGGCATGGAGGGCATTGTGACATTTCTTCATTTTCGTTGGCAAAAGGGGAATTGAGAACATTGTGGCTGTAATGGAGATATTGTGCCTGGGCTCAGGGACAGTGTGGCAGACATGTGGGCATAATGGCTCCAGAGGAACACTGTGGCTGGCACGTGGGCATTGCTGCCATAGGAGGAATTTTGGTTGACATAGGGACTTTGTAGTTGTCATGGGAGCATTGAGGTATGCAAAAAAGGCATTCAGGCCATTGTGGCTGATATAGAGTGTAATGTGGTGTTTGTGGTGGCATTGATGCTGGCATAGATAGAATTGAGGGATTTCTGGTTGTTCGATAAATTTGTAATTGGCACTTAGGGCATTGTGGCTCGCATATGAGTAATTTGGGGATAGTTGCTGTCATGGGGGGGCATTGTGGATTTTAGGTAAGCATTGTGTCTGGTAAAGTGGACAATGAGGACATAGTGGTTGTCATGGGGCATTTTAGTTGTCCTGGTTCTATTGATGTTGGCTTAGGGAGCATTGAGGACAATATGGCTGGCATTGAGAGCATTAGATTATCATGGAGCATAGTGGCTGGGATAAGGGACATTGTGGACCTTGCAGATGTCATGGCTGCATTTTGACTGGGAAATGGGACATTGTTGATTTCATGGGGGCAATTTAGCTGGCATTTAGAGCACAGTGGCTGTCATGGAGGACAATTTACGATCATGGGCGCATTGGGGCTGGCATAAGAGGCATTGGCAGCACTGTGTCTGCGCTAAAGTACATTGTGGCTCGCATAGTGGCATTGTGGCTCCTGGCATAATGACTGTCATGGGGAATTGTAGTTGTCATAGGGCTATTGAAGCCATTGTGGCTGTCATGGTTGTATTGCAGTTAACTTAGGCGGCATTGAGAGCAATGTGGTTTGGATAAGGGGCATTGTGAAAGGAATAAGGGACACTGGACTTTGTATCTGTCATGGGGACATTTTAGCTGCCATATGGGATATTGGTTAGAAGCATTATGGCTGTCACGTGGTATTGGATGTGATGGGGGCTTTGTGGTTGGCTGGCAGGGAGGAAGTTGTGGCTAACATTGAGTATATTATGACTGGGATATGGGACATAGCGAGTGTCATGAGGATATTGTGGCTTGCAGGTGTCATTATGGCTGGCACGGGGACTTGTGTCTGTCATGTCTTGGTTAGCAAAGGGGAAAGTGAGTTCATTGTGGCTTTAATAAAGGCATAGTGGCTTGCAAAGGAGCATTGACATTTGGTGGTTTCCATTTTGGCCTTCGGGCTGGCATAAGGGGTATTGACAGCATTGTTGCATGGATAAAGTACATTGTGGTTGCATGATTGTTGATTTTCTGGTGGCTTTGTGGCTGTCATGGAGGGCATTTGACTATCATAGTGGCATTGTGTCCCTTATAAATGACATTGTGGGTTTCATGAGGGCATAGTCACTCTTATAGGAGCATTATTGCCAGCATTGGGCATTGTAAATGCCTTGGTGTCATTGAGCGCAATGTCATTGTCATTGGCGCATTGTGCCTTACATGGGAGCTTTGTGGCTGTCATGTGGTTAATTGTAGTTTGCATATAGATACTGAGGCCATTGTGTGTTGAATAAAGGACATTTGGGTGGTCATTGTAGCTTGGATAAGGGGTATCACCGGCATTGCTGCTGGGATAAAGTACACTATAGCTGGCATGGGGACTTTGTGGCTGGCATAGTGGCCACTGACAGCGTGGTTGCTGCCATTAAGGCATTTTTGTGGCGATAACGTAGATTGTGTGTGTCATGGTATCAATGGGGGTGTCATGGGGTTTTAGTGACTTAGGAGACCATGTAAATGACATGGGGCATAATGTGGCTATTATAAGAACCTTGTGGCTGGCATGGCGCATTGTAGATGGAATAAGGTGCATTGTGGGTGTTGTGAGTGCATTGTGGCTAACCTGAAAAGCATTGTGGCCTTTTTTAAGGTCTTGTAGCTGGCACGGCAGGCACTATGGTTGTCATGTGGGAATTTTGGTTGGCTTAGCAGGTATTGAAGGCATGGTGATTTGCATAGGGGGCATTGATGACTTTGTGGTTGTTATGTGGCGGAAATGTGGCTGGCACTGAGGACTTTGTGGCTGTCATTGGAGCCATTTAGATGTGGTGGGACAATGTAGCTGTCATAGGTGCATTTTGGCTGTCATTGGAAAATTGTGACTGTCGTGGCTTTTTGATTTAGGGTTTGCGTGGACGATGTTTCTTTTTTTACTATGAGTGGCACAGTATAGTTGATGTGTCTAATTTTCTTTGCCTCTCTAGTGATTTGGCCACAAGTTGCAAGTCAGCATCTAGCTATTTTCGCTACTAGTGATATCACTTTGTGTCTTAACCTGGCACATGTGAGGTCTTTGTTGAATGTGTGATATTCTTCATGATGACTGATAATAGCTATATTGTGTCCTCTCTAGGTCACATTTAGGCCCATGTCATATATGAGTTGTAAATGGTCCACTGAATAGATTGTAGAATGGTTTTCTGTTTTATACAGATGTGGAGGAGATGCTATTTCTTCTAGACATCTGATCTTTGATGTGATTGGTGACTAATTTTGGGGTTGTGATCAGAGTTGATTATATCCTACTTATAGCTTCTAGTCAAGATGGGGTGGTTTGTGCATACTCTTGGATAGGAAGACTTGAGGTTGGATCTCTAATTTGGCTCCTCAGAATGTATCACAGAAAGGGTTTAATTGGCCCTTAAAATATTTGGGGGTTTCATTAGAAACTAGGCACACTAAAATCTCTTTACTGTTTCCAATACATCTATAGCATATACCAGGAATGTATTATCACACCTCTTTCTTGATTTTTTTTTCAAGGTGTCTATTTGAAAGTGTAGAGAAGCAAGATATGGAATCCTCCAGACAGCGGCAATAGAGGAATCAAATGACTGGTAATTAATATTATTATTAATTACTGATAATTATCAGGCTAGTTTCTAGCTCTGGACTTTCAGAGGTGTGGTAATACCTTCCCGGTATATAAGGATATATGTCTAGTAGTACATATATTGGCTATAGATATTTAAGGGCATTGTAAATGCCTTTGTGTTCTACACATGGGTGCACTGCATTTACATTCCAACATACACATTCATCACCATCTCTACTTCCCCAATGGGAAATTTTTGGCTGGTATGGAGAGTATTGTGGCTGGCATAGGGAGAATTGAGGGCATAGGGTCTGTCCTCGCGGAATTGTAATTAGCATTGAAGACATTGTTGCTGTAATACGATGCATTCCGTGATTGTTGTTGTCAGAGGACATTGTGGCTTTTATGGTAACATCGTGACTGGGAATTAGGGATAGTGTGGCTGTCATGAGGACATTGTGACTTTTTTGGAGGCATTGTGATATTTGTGTTGGGATTGCGACTGGTAAAGTGAACAATGAGGGCATTGTGACTTAGTTGGAGATGTGGTATTAAAATGGGCATTGTGTTTGAGAATGTGGTAGTTGTCATGAGAGCATTTTGTATGTCTTGGGGCATTATGAAGAGGCAATAAGTGAATTGTGGTTGCCATGGTTGTATTCCGAATGGCTAAGAGGGCATGGAGAGTAATGTGGCTGGGATAAGGGACATTGTGGATGTCATGTGGCATAGTGGCTCTCATGAGTGCATTGTTACATGAATGGGAGCCATTTTAGCTGGTATTTGGCTATTTGGATAAGGCATATAGCCGGTGTCATGTGGACATTGTAACTGTCGTCGCGGAATTGTAATTAGCATTGAAGGCATTGTTGCTTACATTAGATGGCATTGTGACTTAGTTGGAGATGTGGTATTAAAATGGGCATTGTGTTTGGGAAAGTGGTAGTTGTCATGAAATCATTTTGTTTGTCTTGGGGCATTATGGTTCTCTTAAGAGGCAATAAGTGAATTGTGGTTGTCATGGTTGTATTCTGAATGGCTAAGGGGGCATTAAGGATAATGTGGCTGGCATTGTGGGACGGCTAAGGGGGCATTAAGGATAATGTGGCTGGCATTGTGGGACGGCTAAGGGGGCATTAAGGATAATGTGGCTGGCATTGTGGGACGGCTAAGGGGGCATTAAGGATAATGTGGCTGGCATTGTGGGACTTGTGGCTGTAATAGAGCTATTGTAGCTGGGATAAGGGACAGCAGTAAGAATTTTTTTTTTTTATATCAAGACAACATATATTTACTGTATCCCACCACAAATTAAATAGCATCATGTATCAGGTTCACTTCTGTTTGCGATAATAGAAATAAAAATCCAATCTTTTCCATAGCAGTTTATTTTACACAAATATTCCTACAGATCAAGAAAATCAAAGCTGAAGACTGAGGTGGATATAGAAAGTAGAGGGCCCCTGTTCAAGACCAGTATGTCCTCCAGTGCTGGTCTTTGGGTGTGACAACTTAGTCTAATGCCCAGCGCTCATTTCCTAGGGTGCTCCCAAAGGACTAATTCCTTACAACATGAGCGTGGACTATGTAAACCTTTACTACCTTGAACCACCGGGGAATTTATGATGAATTCCTTCACTATTTAGGCATTGTACGACTGAAAAATTAACCCTATAAGTCAAACTCGGGAACAACACAATTTGAGTCAATTATTTTTCTAAAAAGCAAAGATATAAAGCCTCTACCCTCTGGGTTAGTTTAAGGCCCAAAGAGAGGTGACAAACCCCATGGAATGGGGACACTTCACCCTTAGTAGGGCATTGCACAATGCCAGATCCGTTTACCACAGACTGTGCATATGTCATCCCAAAGGGGCCATTATAACCACTAGTGAGGGAGAGTAGAAGCAGTACAATATAGGGTTAATTTTTCAGTGAAATTATCATGAATGAGATTAGTTCATCAGAGCATGCGCGAGATGCGTTCCACTTACCAGTGCGTGTCATGATTCATTTTGGAATTGACGGGTAGGAGCAGTCCTTCGCGAGACATTAGGTCTAGCGCATGCGCAGTCACTCTCGGAAGACGCCGAGAAACCGAAACAACATGGAGGAAGTGAGGGGATCCGCCGGTTGGTGAGCCCAATATGAATGATTAAAAGTTTCTAATTTTGCACACCTGCACTTTACTTATTGGCACTTACCCAATTCGATCATATTTAGGCATTTTTTATACAGTATGGGCGATATGCCCTCCTAATAATTTTTGCATAAAGTGATTATCAGATCCTGTTTAACACATTGGAGATTTTTTTTACTGTACACTGTGTATTTGAATCAGAGAACCATGCAATATTGTATTTTGTATTGCTCTATTATGTATTTTGGTAAATTATGTATTTATATGTGCACTGTTCACTGAGATGTATTGCTTGAGAAAGGCCCCATGGAGTAGGGCTGAAACATCGCAAGGGGTGATTAAAGTGATCCTATTTTTTCACTGAGTTTGGAGTGCTGTCTTGTATCTTGGATTTTGCTAAATACATATATATATTTATATCTCCAGAACACCCTTTTGACATAGGTTTGCACCTTAGAAAGCTAGGGGCACATTAGTAGACATTTGTATACGTTTCATTTTACACTTGATGTATGCAGCAGTTGTGGCATGGGAATAGCTAGGGAGGCTACTGGAGTGCTTGCCCAAAGTGTGGATTGTGAAGTGGGCCCACTCCATATTTAAAAACAATAAAGTAAAATATATTAGATTAATCAGCGGTGCACACAACTTCCTGATGCTGGATGGTGTTAAGAACTAATCCACAGGCGCTCAGAGCTGAAAAGAGCCGGGAGCAAGGAGGGTAAGTATATGGTCTGGGGTCTGAAATAAAGTCTTGGGTCTGGGTCAGAATTAATTTAGGGGTAAGGTCTGGGGTCTGAATCAATTGAGGAGTCTATTCCGAGGAAAGGATTTATTTTTGGGTCTGTTCTGGGTCTGAATTAATTTTGGGGTCTGTTCTGAGGTATGGATTCATTTTGGGGTTTGGTTAGGGGTCTTAATTTGGGGGTTTATTGGTATAGTGGTACTATTTATGTGTACTGTTTAGCGCACTATTTATGTGTGCGATATACAGCACCACAATTGATGTGTTACTGTCAATCCAAATTGTAACTGTAATCCTGCCTCTGTAAATGGGAACCCATTTTAACACATTATTTAAGTGTAACTCTGCATTAGTGAGTGTGTGTGTGTGTGTGTGTGTGTGTGTGTGTGTGTGTGTGTGTGTGTGTGTGTGTATATAGGGTGGTCTTCTGGGGAGGTTTTACTGTTTGCTTTTATATATTCATATATATATATATATATATACTGAATATAACTATGTCTATCTATCTATCTATCTATCTATCTATCTATCTATCTATCTATCTATCTATCTATCTATCTATCTATCTATCTATCTATCTATCTATCTATCCAAAGTTGTACCTATAAACAAAGGTCAATTAACACTCAGATAATTAATGCAAAGATTACTAAGCTTTATTAAGACATAAATACACACATAATGAATAGTAAAAATAGAACCATGCTATGCAGAGAGTGTCCTGCAGTTGGAAGCAAAATGGGAAGACAAAGATCAAAAAGTGTCGTGCAGTGCAGAGATCCGGCGTTTTATAATGAACATATATTTATAACAGAAGTCAAGTGACATATGTATTATCGCCCAAGGTTGCCTGCATGTAACATTGTGGAGTCTAAACACAGGCCAGATGTAAGGCCAAGAAAAGACTTACCCATGAATGGTTGCTCCTACAACTGCAGAGACACCAAACCCGACGCGCGTTTCGGCGGAAATGCCTTCGTCCGGGGGTCAATCTATCTATCTATCTATCTATCTATCTATCTATCTATCTATCTATCTATCTATCTATCTATCTATCTATTTATCTATCTATCCAGTAAATCCTCCCCAAAAGAACACCCCTTTACATTTTATCAGGGGAGTGGCACAATGAAGCTTTTGCCTGGGTGAAAGAAAGTCTAGTTACATCTCTGGTTGTGGTATGTACTTGGCCGGCCTTAGCTATGTGCGACACGTGCGGTCGCACAGGGCGCCGGCCGCCATGCCGTAAGGGGGGCGCCAGTGGGTACGAGCAGAAGAGAGGAGAAATGTTCCTCCCTCTGCACTGCTGCGTGAAGTGAGCGCTGATTGGAGGAGGAGCAGCAGGTGCTTCTGTCTGCTCCACCAATCGGCACAGCCTGTATTGCAGTGTCACACACACTCAGCACCTCACGCAGCTCCTTCCTCCTCTGCTGCTGCCCCAGTGAAGACTCCTCCACGGAGCTCCAGAGTCAGATAAGAAGAGCAGCAGCTTTAGCTTAATCTATGTTTATTTATGTGCTGTGTGAGGGAGGAGGGAAGAGGGGGCTTTTAGTGATGTGTAACAGGATGTTTTTTTTTTTAAAAGATCGATTTTGTGGGGGAGGGGAGACTAGGTTAGAGGTACTTTGTGTGTGTATTTTTTACAGATCGATTTTGAAGGTGAGGGGACATTGCCCTAAATGCTATAGGAGTGTGGGGGGATTCTTTATAAATGTATTTTGTGAGGAGGGGGACTTCTGTATAGTTTATTTTGTGGTGTTGGAGCTTATTATGAATCATGGGGGAGGGGAACTTAGCGTTATGTATGGGGAGAAAGGATTCTTTAGGGTACGGCCACACGGAGCGGCCCTCACACTGTCGCAACGCGGCCAACAACCGCGCTGGCACTATGTAGGAGCGGCTGTCAAATACCTCGTTGAGAGGTATTCCGGTTACATTCACATGCGCACTGCCGCTCCATTCATTCTCTATGGGAGCGCCGGAGATAGCCGAGTGCAGTGTTCTGCTTTTTCCGGCGCTCCCATAGAGAATGAATAGGAGGTAAGTTGTTGTAATTTGCAAAATCGTGCGGCCATAAAGGGTGTATTCATTCATGGCCGCACGTTAACGCGGGTAAACCGTCCCTTTATCTGCAAAATCGTGCGGCCATGAATTAATACACCCTTTATGGCCGCACGATTTTACAAATTACAACAGCTTACTCCCTGTTCATTCTCTATGGGAGCGCCGGAAAAAGCAGAACACTGCACTCGGCTATCTCCGGCGCTCCCATAGAGAATGAATGCGGCAGTGCGCATGAGCGTGTAACCGGAACACGTGCGGCCATTAACAGGCTGTTTGACAGCCGCACTGAACATGGTGCCGGCGTGGTTGTTAGCTGCGTTGCGACCGTGTCAGGGCCACTCTGTGTGGCCTTACCCTTAGGCTGGATTAACACGAGCGTGTGCCTTTTGCGCACGCAAAAAACGCGGCGTTTTGCCTGCGCAAAATGCATTTGACAGCTGCGTGTGTCAGTCCCGTATGATGCGCGGCTGTGTGCTTTTTGCGCAGCCGCCATCATTATGAAACTCCATTTGGATGTTTGTAAACAGAAAAGCACGTGGTGCTTTTCTGTTTTCATTCATCCTTTTCACAGCTGTTGCGCGAATCACGCTGTTCGCATGGAAGTGCTTCCGTGTGGCATGCGTGGTTTTCACGCACCCATTGACTTCAATGGGTGCATGATGCGCATAAAACGCTCAAAGAACGGACATGTGACATTTACACAGCGGACTCATTGCACGGACGTAATTCCCGTTTGTCTGAATAAGCCATTAGAGATAATATTTGTGGGGAGAGCAACTTGATTGTAAGGGTAGGAACACACAGGGCGGATACGTAAAACAACACAGTGTATACGTCCTAAGAACTGCAGGGAATTTCACCTGAAAAACAGCACCAAATTTTGGTGTCGTTTTTTGGGCGGAAAGACTGCAGAAGTAAATTTAAAAAAAAGCTAATACTCCCAGCCGTAGTCCCTCTCTCTCTGAGCGTAGCCCCGCCTCCTGCGATGACGCTGTCGTCCATGTGATCGCTGCAGCCTTTGATTGGCTGCAGCTGTCACATGGGATGCATCGTCATCCCTGGAGGCCGGGCTACGCTCAGAACAGAATACGCATCGCTATGACTACGGCCGGGTGTACTACCCTTTTTTTTTCTCATTAGAGATTAACGATAAGCAAAGTTTTTATCATTGATCTTTCCCTTTATTAACACTGACCAAATATCATTATAATTGGTCAGAAACTGGCGAATCATGATGATAATTGGCTAAACTAAATAGGCCTTTAATGGGGGTATATTCAGGCTTAGTGCCTAGGGCAGCGTGAGTTGTAAATACGGCCCTGCTAAAGACGCAGATACTATTGAACACTATAGCAGAGCAGGGAGGTATCTCCCTGCTCTGCGTTCTTCTAGGCTGGTGGTTCCCAGCATGAGGTTCCCATGGACAACTGCCACAGACGTGCTTTCTCTCCTCCTCCTCATAGCGCAAAGTGGATGTGAGGAGGAGATTTTTTTGCAGAACCCCTGTAGATAGCACCCCCCGACTAAATGGACAGAGACGTCAGGGGCTTCTCCTGGAGTGGAATCCCCGGTCACAGCGTCGGCAACGCTGAGGACAGGGATTCCGCTTCAGGAGTTAGTTGCCCCTGATGTCACTGTTCATATATGGACAGAGACATCAAGCACTCCGTCAAGGAGCGGAATCCCCAGCCACAGGGAGCTACAGTGGCGCTATCTACAGGAAGGGAGTGCTACCTACACAGGGTGTGTGTGGCACTACCTACAAGGGTGTGTGGCACTACAAGGGATCTGTGTGGCACTACTTACAAGGGGGCTGTGCGGCAAGGGGGGGATTTGTGGCACTACTTACTAGGGATGCACAATGCATCGAAACTTCTATACTGTGCATCCCCAAATGGTTCGAGCCA
Organism: Rhinoderma darwinii; assembly: GCF_050947455.1. Taxonomy (NCBI): domain Eukaryota; kingdom Metazoa; phylum Chordata; class Amphibia; order Anura; family Rhinodermatidae; genus Rhinoderma; species Rhinoderma darwinii. Next base: position 340,893,066 of record NC_134689.1, read on the forward strand.
CACAGCTAAGTATAGTAATACATGATGAATGAGAGCGGGGCTGCGGCTGTGTAATACAGCCATTGCCCCGTCCTGAGTCCTGACAAGTGCGCGCCGCGAGGATGATGCGATTTGGCCAGCGCTACACTAATGAGCGGCGGCACTGAAAACAGAACATGGCGGCCGCACTGCAAAACACCCCCATGTTCTGTCTTCGGTGTCTGCGCCGCCGCTCATTAGTGCAGCGCCAGCCGCATTGCCTCATGCTGACCGCGTGCGCACTTCTGTCAGGAGTGGGGCAATGACTGTATTACACAGCCGCAGCCCCGCTCTATAACGGCGGAGATCAGAGAAACCGCTTATCTCCGCCGCTATTCTCCTGAATGCTGCGATCAAAGCTGACTGCAGCATTCAGGGGAAAGTGAGGAGGGGGGATGCCCCTGGATCGCGTCACAGGGAATTCCTGTGATGCGATCGAGGGCCATACCATATATGGGCAGACAGCCCAGGGTCCATTGAAGGACCCCAGGGCTGTCCTACAATATTTCCTGTTGTTAGGGCATACCCAAGTATGTCCTAACAACTGCCTGTCTACTATACATACACAGGCTAATGTACTGGCATATATCTGATATATGCCAGTATATTAAAGTTTAAAAATAAAGTTAAAACATAAAGTATTGTTAAATTTAAAAAAAATACACATACGCCTTTTTTACAATAAGCATTAAAATAAATCTCAATACATAAAATATACACACATTCAGTATTGGCGCGGCCGTAATAACCTGCACAACAATTTTTTTGCATAATTTATGATGTGTACGCTGTAAAAAATAAATAAGAAAAAACTTCTTTCACTTATTAATGTGGGGCACGAGGTGTGATGAATTTAACCTCCATGTGCCTCAAATTAATAGTAATTAACCCCATCATGTACCTTACACATTAACCCATTATGACTGAGAAACATGATGGGGTTAATTACTATTAATGTTTGGCACATGGAGGTTAAATTCAGCATCACACCTCGCGCCTCACATCAGAAAATGGAAGAACTTTTTTTTATTACTGTTGGCAAAGTATCGTTTTGGTATCGAAATTGCAATACTACACAAAGTATCGGTATCGAAGTCCAAATTCAGGTATCGTGACATCCCTATTACCTACAAAGGGGCTGTGTTGCACGACCTACAGGGGGCTGTGTGGCACGAACTAAAAGAGGGCTGTGTGGCACGACCTACAAGGGGGCTGTGTGGCACTACCTACAAGGGGGCTGTGTGGCACTACCTACAATGGGCTGTGTGGTACTATCTACAGGGGGCATCTGTGAGTGGCGGGCTGATGGTCATTTTACTGTGAGTGGGGGCTGATGGTAGTTTTACTGTGATTGGGGGGCTGATGGTAGTTTTACTGTGAGTGGGTGCTGATGGTAGTTTTACTGTGAGTGGGGGCTGATGGTAGTTTTACTGTGAGTGGGGGGCTGATGGTCATTTTACTGTGAGTGGGGGCTGATGGTAGTTTTACTGTGAGTGGGGGGCTGATAGTAGTTTTACTGTGAGAGGGGGGCTGATGGTCATTTTACTGTGAGTGGGGGCTGATGGTAGTTTTACTGTGAGTGGGGGGCTGATAGCCATTTTACTGTGAGTGGGGGAAAACGGCTCCAATTACGTCTCAAGAAGTGACAGGCTTTTCTTTGACGCGGGCGTCTCTTTTACGCGCCGTCTTTTGACAGCGGCGCGTAAAAAAAATGACCGTCGGCACAGAATATCGTAAGACCCATTCAAATGAATGGGCAGATGTTTGCCGACTCTTTTGAGCCGCATTTTCGGACGTAATTCGGTGCTAAAACGCCCAAATTACGTCCGTAAATAGTGTGTGTGAACCCAGCCTTACTGTGAGTGGAGGGGCTGATGGTAATTTTACTGTGAGTCCCCCACAGGTGGTTTCCACCTCTGACCTCCAATTGGAATTAATAGTAGGAAGAAAATAGCTGTGGCACTCGTTTGGAGCTTTTTTTGCTGTGTCTTTTGCATTCGCTTCAACGGCTTAAAAAAAAACGCTAAAAAAAACCCCATCAAATAACGCTATCAATTCAAAATCAGATTTTTTCTGCCTTACAAAAAACGCTGTGTGAACATACCCTAAGAATGTAGTGCTTATTTTTAGCTATTTTCTGTCTTTCTCTAAACAATTTTTGGTAGGGGGGCCCTGAGGAATTTTTTTTTTCCAGGGGTGGCTCAAGTCCGAAAAGGTTGGGAAACTCTGTAGCAGGCTACAGTGGCGCCTGCAGCCTATGAGGCGCAGGGACAGGATCCCTGCGCAGTCGGCGTGATGACATCTCTGGATCAAGCCGGCCTACGCAAGGAACCTGTCAGGTGGAGGTGGGGGTCAGTATGGCACTGTCTAGAAGGGGGAGGTGGGGGCTATATGTCACTTTCTACAATGGGGAGGTGGGTGCTGTATGACACTGTCTACAAGGGGGCGGTGGGGGGCACTGTGTACAAGAGGGAGGTGGGGCTGTATGACACTACAAGGGGCAGATGGGGGGCTGTATGGCACTACAAGGGGCAGATGGGGGCTGTATGACACTACAAGGGGCAGATGGCGGCTGTATGGCACTGTCTACAAGGAGGAGGTGGGGGATTATGGCACTGTCTACAGGGAGGCTGTACGGCACAATCTACATGGGGCACTTTCTACTAGGGGGGCTGTGGGGGCATTATACTCTGTGGAGGACATCATACTGTGTAGGGGCACTACAGGGGGCAATATAATGTGTGTGGCACTTAGGTTGCATAACACTGTGTGGGCACAATTAGAGGACAAAATACTGTGTCCTTGAAGGCGTTATAATATATTACATTATTAAATATTATTATTATACTGTGTGTGGGGCACTAAAGGGGCATTACACTGTGTGGGGGCACTATATAGGGCATTATACTGTGGGGAGGAATTATGCTTTTTTATGGGGCATTTTTTATAATGGCGTGGGGCGCCGAAAGATAATTTCGCACGGGGCGCCAACCTACCCTAAGGCCGGCCCTGAATGGAGCCATCCTGTATTTGGTGATTTGGATCCACACATGGTCTCCATGACAACCCTGCAACTGACAAAAATCACATCAGGAAGTTGGCAGTTTTACTTCATGGGCTTTGGGCCTGTGGCTTGAAGTGATCATATCTCCGCACAGAAGTAAGTTATTAAATGATCTTTTTCACGTTTTCAGTGTACATTAAGGGTATTTTGTCTTCTGGTGGACAGCTCTTTACTATCAGGACAGGTTATTTGTAACATGACTTATGTAAGCCATAACACCTAAAGAACAGATCCCTCTTTGGCTAGGGCTACATGACAAAATACAATCGCCCACAAAGCGACTTCAGTGCTTCGCTATAGAAACAAAGTCACGAGGTTCCTTGCAACTATGGCATAAAGTCCGCCATTGGTTGACATTTTTTTTACGGTTGCAAAGTCACTTGTGGCTGTAATAGAGCTATTGTAGCTGGGATAAGGGACATTGTGGATGTCATGGGGGCATAGTTGCTCTTATGAGTGCATTGTTGCTTGAATGGGAGCCATTGTGGCTGGTATTTGGCTATTTGGATAAGATATATAGTGGGTGTTCTGTGGGCATTGCTTCTTGCATTAGGGGCATTGTGCGTAGAATGGGGGCAATCTAGTTGGAATAGGGCTATTAATGGCATTGTGAAAGGCATGGAGGGCATTGTTCCATTTCTTCATTTTCGTTGGCAAAAGGGGAATTGAGAACATTGTGGCTGTAATTGAGATATTGTGGCTGGGCTCAGGGACAGTGTGGCAGACATGTGGGCATAATGGCTCCAGAGGAACACTGTGGCTGGCACGTGGGCATTGCTGCCATAGGAGGAATTGTGGTTGACATAGGGACTTTGTAGTTGTCATGGGAACATTGAGGTATGCAAAAAAGGCATTCAGGCCATTGTGGCTGATATGGAGTGCAATGTGGCGTTTGTGGTGGCATTGATGCTGGCATAGATAGAATTGAGGGATTTCTGGTTGTTCGATAAATTTGTAATGGCACTTAGGGCATTGTGGCTCGCATATGAGTAATTTGGGGATAGTGGCTGTCATGGGGGGGCATTGTGGATTTTAGGTAAGCATTATGTCTGGTAAAGTGGACAATGAGGACATAGTGGTGGTTGTCATGGGGCATTTTAGTTGTCCTGGTTCTATTGATGTTGGCTTAGGGAGCATTGAGGACAATATGGCTGGCATTGAGAGCATTAGATTATCATGGAGCATAGTGGCTGGGATAAGGGACATTGTGGACCTTTCAGATGTTGTGGCTGCATTTTGACTGGGAAATGGGACATTGTTGATTTCATGGGGGCAATTTAGCTGGCATTTAGAGCACAGTGGCTGGCATGGAGGACAATTTACGATCATGGGGGCATTGGGGCTGGCATAAGAGGCATTGGCAGCACTGTGTCTGCGCTAAAGTACATTGTGGCTCGCATAGTGGCATTGTGGCTCCTGGCATAATGACTGTCATGGGGAATTGTAGTTGTCATAGGGCTATTGAAGCCATTGTGGCTGTCATGGTTGTATTGCAGTTAACTTAGGCGGCATTGAGAGCAATGTGGTTTGGATAAGGGGCATTGTGAAAGGAATAAGGGACACTGGACTTTGTATCTGTCATGGGGACATTTTACCTGCCATATGGGATATTGGTTAGAAGCATTATGGCTGTCACGTTGTATTGGATGTAATGGGAGCTTTGTGGTTGGCTGGCAGGGAGGAAGTTGTGGCTAACATTGAGGATATTATGACTGGGATATGGGACATAGCGAGTGTCATGAGGATATTGTGGCTTGCAGGTGTCATTATGGCTGGCACGGGGACTTGTGTCTGTCATGTCTTGGTTAGCAAAGGGGAAAGTGAGTTCATTGTGGCTTTAATAAAGGCATAGTGGCTTGCAAAGGAGCATTGACATTTGGTGGTTTCCATTTTGGCCTTCGGGCTGGCATAAGGGGCATTGACAGCATTTTGCATGGATAAAGTACATTGTGGTCGCATGATTGTTGATTTTCTGGTGGCTTTGTGGCTGTCATGGAGGGCATTTGACTGTCATAGTGGCATTGTGCCCCTTATAAATGACATTGTGGGTTTCATGAGGGCATAGTCACTCTTATAGGAGCATTATTGCCAGCATTGGGCATTGTAAATGCCTTGGTGTCATTGAGCGCAATGCCATTGTCATTGGCGCATTGTGCCTTACATGGGAGCTTTTTGGCTGTCATGTGGTTAATTGTAGTTTGCATATAGATACTGAGGCCATTGTGTGTTGAATAAAGGACATTTGGGTGGTCATTGTAGCTTGGATAAGAGGTATCACAGGCATTGCTGCTGGGATAAAGTACACTGTAGCTGGCATTGGGACTTTGTGGCTGGCATAGTGGCCACTGACAGCGTGGTTGCTGCCATTAAGGCATTTTTGTGGAGATAACGTAGATTGCGTGTGTCATGGGATCAATGGGGGTGTCATGGGGTTTAGTGACTTAGGAGACCATGTAAATGACATGGGGCATAATGTGGCTATTATAAAAACCTTGTGGCTGGCATGGCGCATTGTAGATGGAATAAGGTGCATTGTGAGTGTTGTGAGTGCATTGTGCCTAACCTGAAAAGCATTGTGGCTTTTTTTAAGGTCTTGTAGCTGGCACGGCAGGCACTACGGTTGTCATGTGGGAATTTTGGTTGGCTTAGCAGGTATTGAAGGCATGGTGATTTGCATAGGGGGCATTGATGACTTTGTGGTTGTTATGTGGCGGAAATGTGGCTGGCACTGAGGACTTTGTGGCTGTCATTGGAGCCATTTAGATGTGGTGGGACAATGTAGCTGTCATAGGTGCATTTTGGCTGTCATTGGAAAATTGTGACTGTCGTGGCTTTTTGATTTAGGGTTTGCGTGGACGATGTTTCTTTTTTTACTATGAGTGGCACAGTATAGTTGATGTGTCTAATTTTCTTTGCCTCTCTAGTGATTTGGCCACAAGTTGCAAGTCAGCATCTAGTTATTTTCGCTACTAGTGATATCACTTTGTGTCTTAACCTGGCGCATGTGAGGTCTTTGTTGAATTTGTGATATTCTTCATGATTGACTGATAATAGCTATATTGTGTCCTCTCTAGGTCACATTTAGGCCCATGTCATATATGAGTTGTAAATGGTCCACTGAATAGATTGTAGAATGGTTTTCTGTTTTATACAGATGTGGAGAAGAGTGCTATTTCTTCTAGACATCTGATCTTTGATGTGATTGGTGACTAATTTTGGGGTTGTGATCAGAGTTGATTATATCCTACTTATAGCTTCTAGTCAAGATGGGGTGGTTTGTGCATACTCTTGGATAGGAAGACTTGAGGTTGGATCTCTAATTTGCTCCTCAGAATGTATCACAGAAAGGGTTTAATTGTCCCTTAAAATATTTGGAGGTTTCATTAGAAACTAGGCACACTAAAATCTCTTTACTGTTTCCAATACATCTATAGCATATACCTGGAATGTATTGTCACACCTCTTTCTTGATTTTTTGTCTAGGTGTCTATTTGAAAGTGAAGAGAAGCAAGATATGGAATCCTCCAGACAGCGGCAATAGAGGAATCAAATGACTGGTAATTAATATTATTATTAATTACTGATAATTATCAGGCTAGTTTCTAGCTCTGGACTTTCAGAGGTGTGGTAATACTTTCCCGGTATATAAGGATATATGTCTAGTAGTACATATATTGGCTATAGATATTTAAGGGCATTGTAAATGCCTTTGTGTTCTACACATGGGTGCACTGCATTTACATTCCAAGATACACATTCATCACCATCTCCACTTCACCAATGGGAAATTTTTGGCTGGTATGGAGGGTATTGTGGCTGGCATAAGGAGAATTGAGGGCATAGGGTCTGTCCTCGCGGAATTGTAATTAGCATTGAAGACATTGTTGCTGTAATACGATGCATTCCGTGATTGTTGTTGTCAGAGGACATTGTGGCTTTTATGGTAACATCGTGACTGGGAATTAGGGATAGTGTGGCTGTCATGAGGACATTGTGACTTTTTTGGAGGCATTGTGATATTTGTGTTGGGATTGTGACTGGTAAAGTGAACAATGAGGGCATTGTGACTTAGTTGGAGATGTGGTATTAAAATGGGCATTGTGTTTGGGAATGTGGTAGTTGTCATGAGAGCATTTTGTTTGTCTTAGGGCATTATTAAGAGGCAATAAGGGAATTGTGGTTGCCATGGTTGTATTCCGAATGGCTAAGAGGGCATGGAGAGTAATGTGGCTGGGATAAGGGACATTGTGGATGTCATGTGGCATAGTGGCTCTCATGAGTGCATTGTTACATGAATGGGAGCCATTTTGGCTGCTATTTGGCTATTTGGATAAGACATATAGCCGGTGTCATGTGGACATTGTAACTGTCCTCGCGGAATTGTAATTTGCATTGAAGGCATTGTTGCTGTCATTAGATGGCATTGTGACTTAGTTAGATATGTGGTATTAAAATGGGCATTGTGTTTGGGAAAGTGGTAGTTGTCATGAAATCATTTTGTTTGTCTTGGGGCATTATGGTTCTCTTAAGAGGCAATAAGTGAATTGTGGTTGTCATGGTTGTATTCCGAATGGCTAAGGGTGCATTAAGGATAATGTGGCTGGCATTGTGGGACGGCTAAGGGGGCATTAAGGATAATGTGGCTGGCATTGTGGGACTTGTGGCTGTAATAGAGCTATTGTAGCTGGGATAAGGGACATTGTGGATGTCATGGGGGCATAGTGGCTCTTATGAGTGCATTGTTGCTTGAATGGGAGCCATTGTGGCTGGTATTTGGCTATTTGGATAAGATATATAGTGGGTGTTCTGTGGGCATTGCTTTTTGCATTAGGGGCATTGTGCGTAGAATGGGGGCAATCTAGTTGGAATAGGGCTATTAATGGCATTGTGAAAGGCATGGAGGGCATTGTGCCATTTCTTCATTTTCGTTGGCAAAAGGGGAATTGAGAACATTGTGGCTGTAATTGAGATATTGTGGCTGGGCTCAGGGACAGTGTGGCAGACATGTGGGCATAATGGCTCCAGAGGAACACTGTGGCTGGCACGTGGGCATTGCTGCCATAGGAGGAATTGTGGTTGACATAGGGACTTTGTAGTTGTCATGGGAACATTGAGGTATGCAAAAAAGGCATGGAGGCCATTGTGGCTGATATGGAGTGCAATGTGGCGTTTGTGGTGGCATTGATGCTGGCATAGATAGAATTGAGGGCTTTCTGGTTGTTCGATAAATTTTTAATTGCCACTTAGGGCATTGTGGCTCGCATATGAGTAATTTGGGGATAGTGGCTGTCATGGGGGGGCATTGTGGATTTTAGGTAAGCATTGTGTCTGGTAAAGTGGACAATGAGGACATAGCGGTTGTCATGGGGCATTTTAGTTGTCCTGGTTCTATTGATGTTGGCTTAGGGAGCATTGAGGACAGTATGGCTGGCATTGAGAGCATTAGATTATCAAGGAGCAAAGTGGCTGGGATAAGGGACATTGTGGACCTTGCAGATGTCATGGCTGCATTTTGACTGGGAAATGGGACATTGTTGATTTCATGGGGGCAATTTAGCTGGCATTTAGAGCACAGTGGCTGGCATGGAGGACAATTTACGATCATGGGGGCATTGGGGCTGGCATAAGAGGCATTGGCAGCACTGTGTCTGCGCTAAAGTACATTGTGGCTCGCATAGTGGCATTGTGGCTCCTGGGATAATGACTGTCATGGGGCATTGTAGTTGTCATAGGGCTATTGAAGCCATTGTGGCTGTCATGGTTGTATTGCAGTTAACTTAGGCGGCATTGAGAGCAATGTGGTTTGGATAAGGGGCATTGTGAAAGGAATAAGGGACACTGGACTTTGTATCTGTCATGGGGACATTTTAGCTGCCATATGGCATATTGGTTAGAAGCATTATGGCTGTCACGTGGTATTGGATGTAATGGGGGCTTTGGGGTTGGTTATTGTGATATTGTGGCTTGCAGGTGTCATTATGGCTGGCACGGGGACTTGTGTCTGTCATGTCTTGGTTAGCAAAGGGGAAAGTGAGTTCATTGTGGCTTTAATAAAGGCATAGTGGCTTGCAAAGGAGCATTGACATTTGGTGGTTTCCATTTTGGCTTTCGGGCCGGCATAAAGGGCATTGACAGCATTGTTGCATGGATAAAGTACATTGTGGTCGCATGATTGTTGATTTTCTGGTGGCTTTGTGGCTGTCATGGAGGGCATTTGACTGTCATAGTGGCATTGTGTCCCTTATAAATGACATTGTGGGTTTCATGAGGGCATAGTCACTCTTATAGGAGCATTATTTCCAGCATTGGGCATTGTAAATGCCTTGGTGTCATTGAGCGCAATGTCATTGTCATTGGCGCATTGTGCCTTACATGGGAGCTTTGTGGCTGTCATGTGGTTAATTGTAGTTTGCATATAGATACTGAGGCCATTGTGTGTTGAATAAAGGACATTTGGGTGGTCATTGTAGCTTGGATAAGCGGTATCACCGGCATTGCTGCTGGGATAAAGTACACTGTAGCTGGCATGGGGACTTTGTGGCTGGCATAGTGGCCACTGACAGCGTGGTTGCTGCCATTAAGGCATTTTTGTGGAGATAACGTAGATTCCGTGTGTCATGGGATCAATGGGGGTGTCATGGGGTTTTAGTGACTTAGGAGACCATGTAAATGACATGGGGCATAATGTGGCTATTATAAGAACCTTGTGGCTGGCATGGCGCATTGTAGATGGAATAAGGTGCATTGTAGGTGTTGTGAGTGCATTGTGGCTAACCTGAAAAGCATTGTGGCTTTTTTTAAGGTCTTGTAGCTGGCACGGCAGGCACTACGGTTGTCATGTGGGAATTTTGGTTGGCTTAGCAGGTATTGAAGGCATGGTGATTTGCATAGGGGGCATTGATGACTTTGTGGTTGTTATGTGGCGGAAATGTGGCTGGCACTGAGGATTTTGTGGCTGTCATTGGAGCCATTTAGATGTGGTGGGACAATGTAGCTGTCATAGGTGCATTTTGGCTGTCATTGGAAAACTATGACTGTCGTAGCTTTTTGATTTAGGGTTTGCGTGGACGATGTTTCTTTTTTTACTATGAGTGGCACAGTATAGTTGATGTGTCTAATTTTCTTTGCCTCTCTAGTGATTTGGCCACAAGTTGCAAGTCAGCATCTAGCTATTTTCGCTACTAGTGATATCACTTTGTGTCTTAACCTGGCGCATGTGAGGTCTTTGTTGAATGTGTGATATTCTTCATGATGACTGATAATAGCTATATTGTGTCCTCTCTAGGTCACATTTAGGCCCATGTCATATATGAGTTGTAAATGGTCCACTGAATAGATTGTAGAATGGTTTTCTGTTTTATACAGATGTGGAGGAGATGCTATTTCTTCTAGACATCTGATCTTTGATGTGATTGGTGACTAATTTTGGGGTTGTGATCAGAGTTGATTATATCCTACTTATAGCTTCTAGTCAAGATGGGGTGGTTTGTGCATACTCTTGGATAGGAAGACTTGAGGTTGGATCTCTAATTTGGCTCCTCAGAATGTATCACAGAAAGGGTTTAATTGGCCCTTAAAATATTTGGGGGTTTCATTAGAAACTAGGCACACTAAAATCTCTTTACGGTTTCCAATACATCTATAGCATATACCAGGAATGTATTGTCACACCTCTTTCTTGATTTTTTTTTCTAGGTGTCTATTTGAAAGTGAAGAGAAGCAAGATATGGAATCCTCCAGACAGCGGCAATAGAGGAATCAAATGACTGGTAATTAATATTATTATTAATTACTGATAATTATCAGGCTAGTTTCTAGCTCTGGACTTTCAGAGGTGTGGTAATACCTTCCCGGTATATAAGGATATATGTCTAGTAGTACATATATTGGCTATAGATATTTAAGGGCATTGTAAATGCCTTTGTGTTCTACACATGGGTGCACTGCATTTACATTCCAACATACACATTCATCACCATCTCCACTTCCCCAATGGGAAATTTTGGGCTGGTATGGAGGGTATTGTGGCTGGCATAGGGAGAATTGAGGGCATAGGGTCTGTCCTCACGGAATTGTAATTAGCATTGAAGACATTGTTGCTGAAATACGATGCATTCCGTGATTGTTGTTGTCAGAGGACATTGTGGCTTTTATGGTAACATCGTGACTGGGAATTAGGGATAGTGTGGCTGTCATGAGGACATTGTGACTTTTTTGGAGGCATTGTGATATTTGTGTTGGGATTGTGACTGGTAAAGTGAACAATGAGGGCATTGTGACTTGGTTGGAGATGTGGTATTAAAATGGGCATTGTGTTTGGGAATGTGGTAGTTGTCATGAGAGCATTTTGTTTGTCTTGGGGCATTATTAAGAGGCAATAAGTGAATTGTGGTTGCCATGGTTGTATTCCGAATGGCTAAGAGGGCATGGAGAGTAATGTGGCTGGGATAAGGGACATTGTGGATGTCATGTGGCATAGTGGCTCTCATGAGTGCATTGTTACATGAATGGGAGCCATTTTGGCTGGTATTTGGCTTTTTGGATAAGACATATAGCCGGTGTCATGTGGACATTGTAACTGTCCCCGCGGAATTGTAATTAGCATTGAAGGCATTGTTTCTGTCATTAGATGGCATTGTGACTTAGTTGGAGATGTGGTATTAAAATGGGCATTGTGTTTGGGAAAGTGGTAGTTGTCATGAAATCATTTTGTTTGTCTTGGGGCATTATGGTTCTCTTAAGAGGCAATAAGTGAATTGTGGTTGTCATGGTTGTATTCCGAATGGCTAAGGGGGCATTAAGGATAATGTGGCTGGCATTGTGGGACGGCTAAGGGGGCATTAAGGATAATGTGGCTGGCATTGTGGGACTTGTGGCTGTAATAGAGCTATTGTAGCTGGGATAAGGGACATTGTGGATGTCATGGGGGCATAGTGGCTCTTATGAGTGCATTGTTGCTTGAATGGGAGCCATTGTGGCTGGTATTTGGCTATTTGGATAAGATATATAGTGGGTGTTCTGTGGGCATTGCTTTTTGCATTAGGGGCATTGTGCGTAGAATGGGGGCAATCTAGTTGGAATAGGGCTATTAATGGCATTGTGAAAGGCATGGAGGGCATTGTGCCATTTCTTCATTTTCGTTGGCAAAAGGGGAATTGAGAACATTGTGACTGTAATTGAGATATTGTGGCTGGGCTCAGGGACAGTGTGGCAGACATGTGGGCATAATGGCTCCAGAGGAACACTGTGGCTGGCACGTGGGCATTGCTGCCATAGGAGGAATTGTGGTTGACATAGGGACTTTGTAGTTGTCTTGGGAACATTGAGGTATGCAAAAAAGGCATGGAGGCCATTGTGGCTGATATGGAGTGCAATGTGGCGTTTGTGGTGGCATTGATGCTGGCATAGATAGAATTGAGGGCTTTCTGGTTGTTCGATAAATTTGTAATTGCCACTTAGGGCATTGTGGCTCGCATATGAGTAATTTGGGGATAGTGGCTGTCATGGGGGGGCATTGTGGATTTTAGGTAAGCATTATGTCTGGTAAAGTGGACAATGAGGACATAGTGGTTGTCATGGGGCATTTTAGTTGTCCTGGTTCTATTGATGTTGGCTTAGGGAGCATTGAGGACAATATGGCTGGCATTGAGAGCATTAGATTATCATGGAGCATAGTGGCTGGGATAAGGGACACTGTGGACCTTGCAGATGTCATTGCTGCATTTTGACTGGGAAATGGGACATTGTTGATTTCATGGGGGCAATTTAGCTGGCATTTAGAGCACAGTGGCTGGCATGGAGGACAATTTACGATCATGGGGGCATTGGGGCTGGCATAAGAGGCATTGGCAGCACTGTCTGCGCTAAAGTACATTGTGGCTCGCATAGTGGCATTGTGGCTCCTGGCATAATGACTGTCATGGGGAATTGTAGTTGTCATAGGGCTATTGAAGCCATTGTGGCTGTCATGGTTGTATTGCAGTTAACTTAGGCGGCATTGAGAGCAATGTGGTTTGGATAAGGGGCATTGTGAAAGGAATAAGGGACACTGGACTTTGTATCTGTCATGGGGACATTTTAGCTGCCATATGGGATATTGGTTAGAAGCATTATGGCTGTCACGTGGTATTGGATGTAATGGGGGCTTTGTGGTTGGCTGGCAGGGAGGAAGTTGTGGCTAACATTGAGGATATTATGACTGGGATATGGGACATAGCGAGTGTCATGAGGATATTGTGGCTTGCAGGTGTCATTATGGCTGGCACGGGGACTTGTGTCTGTCATGTCTTGGTTAGCAAAGGGGAAAGTGAGTTCATTGTGGCTTTAATAAAGGCATAGTGGCTTGCAAAGGAGCATTGACATTTGGTGGTTTCCATTTTGGCTTTCGGGCCGGCATAAGGGGCATTGACAGCATTGTTGCATGGATAAAGTACATTGTGGTCGCATGATTGTTGATTTTCTGGTGGCTTTGTGGCTGTCATGGAGGGCATTTGACTGTCATAGTGGCACTGTGTCCCTTATAAATGACATTGTGGGTTTCATGAGGGCATAGTCACTCTTATAGGAGCATTATTGCCAGCATTAGGCATTGTAAATGCCTTGGTGTCATTGAGCGCAATGTCATTGTCATTGGCGCATTGTGCCTTACATGGGAGCTTTGTGGCTGTCATGTGGTTAATTGTAGTTTGCATATAGATACTGAGGCCATTGTGTGTTGAATAAAGGACATTTGGGTGGTCATTGTAGCTTGGATAAGCGGTATCACCGGCATTGCTGCTGGGATAAAGTACACTGTAGCTGGCATGTGGACTTTGTGGCTGGCATAGTGGCCACTGCCAGCGTGGTTGCTGCCATTAAGGCATTTTTGTGGAGATAACGTAGATTGCGTGTGTCATGGGATCAATGGGGGTGTCATGGGGTTTTAGTGACTTAGGAGACCATGTAAAATGACATGGGGCATAATGTGGCTATTATAAGAACCTTGTGGCTGGCATGGCGCATTGTAGATGGAATAAGGTGCATTGTAGGTGTTGTGAGTGCATTGTGGCTAACCTGAAAAGCATTGTGGCTTTTTTTAAGGTCTTGTAGCTGTGCCAGCTGTGCCATGGCAGGCACTACGGTTGTCATGTGGGAATTTTGGTTGGCTTAGCAGGTATTGAAGGCATGGTGATTTGCATAGGGGGCATTGATGACTTTGTGGTTGTTATGTGGCGGAAATGTGGCTGGCACTGAGGACTTTGTGGCTGTCATTGGAGCCATTTAGATGTGGTGGGACAATGTAGCTGTCATAGGTGCATTTTGGCTGTCATTGGAAAACTATGACTGTCGTAGCTTTTTGATTTAGGGTTTGCGTGGACGATGTTTCTTTTTTTACTATGAGTGGCACAGTATAGTTGATGTGTCTAATTTTCTTTGCCTCTCTAGTGATTTGGCCACAAGTTGCAAGTCAGCATCTAGCTATTTTCGCTACTAGTTATATCACTTTGTGTCTTAACCTGGCGCATGTGAGGTCTTTGTTGAATGTGTGATATTCTTCATGATGACTGATAATAGCTATATTGTGTCCTCTCTAGGTCACATTTAGGCCCATGTCATATATGAGTTGTAAATGGTCCACTGAATAGATTGTAGAATGGTTTTCTGTTTTATACAGATGTGGAGGAGATGCTATTTCTTCTAGACATCTGATCTTTGATGTGATTGGTGACTAATTTTGGGGTTGTGATCAGAGTTGATTATATCCTACTTATAGCTTCTAGTCAAGATGGGGTGGTTTGTGCATACTCTTGGATAGGAAGACTTGAGGTTGGATCTCTAATTTGGCTCCTCAGAATGTATCACAGAAAGGGTTTAATTGGCCCTTAAAATATTTGGGGGTTTCATTAGAAACTAGGCACACTAAAATCTCTTTACGGTTTCCAATACATCTATAGCATATACCAGGAATGTATTGTCACCCCTTTTTCTTGATTTTTTTTTCTAGGTGTCTATTTGAAAGTGAAGAGAAGCAAGATATGGAATCCTCCAGACAGCAGCAATAGAGGAATCAAATGACTGGTAATTAATATTATTATTAATTACTGATAATTATCAGGCTAGTTTCTAGCTCTGGACTTTCAGAGGTGTGGTAATACCTTCCCGGTATATAAGGATATATGTCTAGTAGTACATATATTGGCTATAGATATTTAAGGGCATTGTAAATGCCTTTGTGTTCTACACATGGGTGCACTGCATTTACATTCCAACATACACATTCATCACCATCTCCACTTCCCCAATGGGAAATTTTGGGCTGGTATGGAGGGTATTGTGGCTGGCATAGGGAGAATTGAGGGCATAGGGTCTGTCCTCACGGAATTGTAATTAGCATTGAAGACATTGTTGCTGTAATACGATGCATTCCGTGATTGTTGTTGTCAGAGGACATTGTGGCTTTTATGGTAACATCGTGACTGGGAATTAGGGATAGTGTGGCTGTCATGAGGACATTGTGACTTTTTTGGAGGCATTGTGATATTTGTGTTGGGATTGTGACTGGTAAAGTGAACAATGAGGGCATTGTGACTTGGTTGGAGATGTGGTATTAAAATGGGCATTGTGTTTGGGAATGTGGTAGTTGTCATGAGAGCATTTTGTTTGTCTTGGGGCATTATTAAGAGGCAATAAGTGAATTGTGGTTGCCATGGTTGTATTCCGAATGGCTAAGAGGGCATGGAGAGTAATGTGGCTGGGATAAGGGACATTGTGGATGTCATGTGGCATAGTGGCTCTCATGAGTGCATTGTTACATGAATGGGAGCCATTTTGGCTGGTATTTGGCTATTTGGATAAGACATATAGCCGGTGTCATGTGGACATTGTAACTGTCCTCGCGGAATTGTAATTAGCATTGAAGGCATTGTTGCTGTCATTAGATGGCATTGTGACTTAGTTGGAGATGTGGTATTAAAATGGGCATTGTGTTTGGGAAAGTGGTAGTTGTCATGAAATCATTTTGTTTGTCTTGGGGCATTATGGTTCTCTTAAGAGGCAATAAGTGAATTGTGGTTGTCATGGTTGTATTCCGAATGGCTAAGGGGGCATTAAGGATAATGTGGCTGGCATTGTGGGACTTGTGGCTGTAATAGAGCTATTGTAGCTGGGATAAGGGACAGCAGTAAGAATTATTTTTTTTAATATCAAGACAACATATATTTAATGTATCCCACCACAAATTAAATAGCATCATGTATCAGGTTCACTTCTGTTTGCGATAATAGAAATAAAAATCCAATCTTTTCCATAGCAGTTTATTTTACACAAATATTCCTACAGATCAAGAAAATCAAAGCTGAAGACTGAGGTGGATATAGAAAGTAGAGGGCCCCTGTTCAAGACCAGTATGTCCTCCAGTGCTGGTCTTTGGGTGTGACAACTTAGTCTAATGCCCAGCGCTCATTTCCTAGGGTGCTCCCAAAGGACTAATTCCTTACAACATGAGCGTGGACTATGTAAACCTTTACTACCTTGAACCACCGGGGAATTTATGATAAATTCCTTCACTATTTAGGCACTGTACGACTGAAAAATTAACCCTATAAGTCAAACTCGGGAACAACACAATTTGAGTCAATTATTTTTCTAAAAAGCAAAGATATAAAGCCTCTACCCTCTGGGTTAGTTTAAGGCCCAAAGAGAGGTGACAAACCCCATGGAATGGGGACACTTCACCCTTAGTAGGGCATGGCACAATGCCAGATCCGT
Organism: Rhinoderma darwinii; assembly: GCF_050947455.1. Classification (NCBI taxonomy): domain Eukaryota; kingdom Metazoa; phylum Chordata; class Amphibia; order Anura; family Rhinodermatidae; genus Rhinoderma; species Rhinoderma darwinii. The sequence goes on from NC_134689.1 coordinate 340,909,894, forward strand.
TTACCACAGACCGTGCATATGTCATCCCAAAGGGGCCATTATAACCACTAGTGAGGGAGAGTAGAAGCAGTACAATATAGGGTTAATTTTTCAGTGAAATTATCATGAATGAGATTAGTTCATCATAGCATGCGCGAGATGCGTTCCACTTACCAGTGCGTGTCATGATTCATTTTGGAATTGACGGGTAGGAGCAGTCCTGCGCGAGACATTAGGTCTAGCGCATGCGCAGTCACTCTCGGAAGACGCAGAGAAACCGAAACAACATGGAGGAAGTGAGGGGATCCGCCGGTTGGTGAGCCCAATGTGAATGATTAAAAGTTTATAATTTTGCACACCTGCACTTTACTTATTGGCACTTACCCAATTCGATCATATTTAGGCATTTTTTTATACAGTATGGGCGATATACACTCCTAATAATTTTTGCATAAAGTGATTATCAGATCCTGTTTAACACATTGGAGATTTTTTTACTGTACACTGTGTATTTGAATCAGAGAACCATGCAATATTGTATTTTGTATTGCTCTATTATGTATTTTGGTAAATTATGTATTTATATGTGCACTGTTCACTGAGATGTATTGCTTGATAAAGGCCCCATGGAGTGGGGCTGAAACATCGCAAAGGGTGATTAAAGTGATCCTATTTTTTCACTGAGTTTGGAGTGCTGTCTTGTATCTTGGATCTTGGATTTTGCTAAATACATATATATATATACATATATATATACATATATATATAGCAAACAAGAAAGCAGCAGCACTCACACGGAATCAATCGATCAGGTGCCCAGCAAAACGTCCCGATCCTCGGACGTGTATTGGTATATAAAGAAAGAAGATTTGCAGCACTCCAATGTGAAAAAAGTGGTGGTTTATTCAATCCAAGAACAACAGCAACGTTTCAATCCTACAATAGGATCTTTATCAAGCCTAGTGACACATCTACTACAAGAAACTAATATAGGGTTGAGACTACTTAACATAATTAGTCTCATTATAATACAATCAAGTATACAGTGTTGTAAAACTCATATAATGCATGTTATAAGGTATCATTACGAAACACAAACATGATACAGAAAGTGCGAATGTGTATATATAACAGTGTAAGTGGCAATGTACAGTGACACAAACGTTAAAAACAGCTGATTACAACATAATCATTTATGGACGAGACCAGGAGAAATGGGTTTGGATCCAGCACAGACAATTTGATAAAATGGAAAGAAAATTTCCAAGTTTAATGAGTCATTTACCACTATCACTTTCTTCCTTACACTATCAGGATGTCACGCTGTGCTCCTCATTCCTGATTTTAACTTGCCAAACGTAATGGCCCATTAAACTTGGAAATTTTCTTTCCATTTTATCAAATTGTCTGTGCTGGATCCAAACCCATTTCTCCTGGTCTCGTCTATCTACTGTGTGCCGACACGAGGATCCGTGCACGATCATCCCAACACCACATTTGCAACGAAGGTGAGCTGGAGGTGTTTCTCTTTCTACTTTTTGTGTATAATCATTTATGCCTCAGTAGTGTTAGAAACAATCGTCATAGCCCCACTCACCAACCAGAACTTCAGATACATCAGATGAATCATTTAGTATGTAAATTCGTAAGCATACATTGTAGCAAACCGCTGCACACCTAAAGTCATTAGACTTTAATACATGCGTATAAAGCCAAGAGACGGAAGTGAATCATCGATCAGTAGCGAGACGCATCGGACGCATCATAGTGATGTAATGCGTGTCGATGCGTTCCACTGAACTGGTCATGTGTGAAGCGGCTTCATAGGTTGCTAAGCAACTGATGCAACTATATAACGGATAACTCGTAACACGGCTGTGTCAGACAAAAAGTCTGTATTGTAACCAAAACAAGTAAATTAATCCATGCTCCTCATGGTAAGGAATGGAGATATTAAAATAGTATTACAATATTATGTTATATATCAACTTCTTATGAATGATCCACACGTTGGCACAGAGAGCTCTGTCCACAATTAAGTATTCAGAGCGTCCCTATACCTAGGGTTTTAGGAACCACATAGCATCGTCTTCACGTGCATAGGATATCCCATCCCCCTGATCCGTGTAGCAGACCAAGATTGTCGTATCAGCGACACCATTTCTCATAAAGTATATGTATATATATTTTTTTACTTTTTTCAAAAATAAATCTTTTATATATAAATATCTCTACATCACTTAACACCACACTAGGAGACTAGAAAAAATTCAACAAATAATAAATATCTTTATTGATATCATAAGACAAGATGAATATAGCACAGCCGTGTCCGGTATTCCCAATATCGTAATTTTGCTATTAAAAATAAAAATAGAGATTCCGAAATTCTGTTGGGAGTGGTATATCGATCTAGAAAAATACAAAAATATAAAAATTAGTATTAATCACATATTGACAAGAAATTCATCATAAGAAATGCAAATACTAGTGTGTCATCATTCTTTATACTAGGGAGGACATCAAAGAACTCAAGGAGAGAGATGTGTGAGAGTCATACAGCTAACCTATCTACAGCAAATTCAACATTAAGTCCAAATGGTTTCAATGTATTTAATTGGAATATCCACCTCAACTCTTTTTTATGTAATATCACATGACGGTCGCCGCCTAATTGTAGTATAGGAACATGGTCCAGGATCATAAATCTCAGATCCCTTTCATTGTGACCATATTCCGAAAAGTGATTGTTTCTAACACTACTGAGGCATAAATGATTATGTTGTAATCAGCTGTTTTTAACGTTTGTGTCACTGTACATTGCCACTTACACTGTTATATATACACATTCGCACTTTCTGTATCATGTTTGTGTTTCGTAATGATACCTTATAACATGCATTATATGAGTTTTACAACACTGTATACTTGATTGTATTATAATGAGACTAATTATGTTAAGTAGTCTCAACCCTATATTAGTTTCTTGTAGTAGATGTGTCACTAGGCTTGATAAAGATCCTATTGTAGGATTGAAACGTTGCTGTTGTTCTTGGATTGAATAAACCACCACTTTTTTCACATTGGAGTGCTGCAAATCTTCTTTCTTTATATATATATATATATATATTTATATCTCCAGAACACCCTTTTGACATAGGTTTGCACCTTAGAAAGCTAGGGGCACATTAGTAGACATTTGTATACGTTTCATTTTACACTTGATGTATGCAGCAGTTGTGGCATGGGAATAGCTAGGGAGGCTACTGGAGTGCTTGCCCAAAGTGTGGATTGTGAAGTGGGCCCACTCCATATTTAAAAACAATAAAGTAAAATATATTATATTAATCAGCGGTGCACACAACTTCCTGATGCTGGATGGTGTTAAGAACTAATCCACAGGCGCTCAGAGCTGAAAAGAGCCGGGAGCAAGGAGGGTAAGTATATGGTCTGGGGTCTGAAATAAAGTCTTGGGTCTGGGTCAGAATTAATTTAGGGGTAAGGTCTGGGGTCTGAATCAATTGAGGAGTCTATTCCGAGGAAAGGATTTATTTTTGGGTCTGTTCTGGGTCTGAATTAATTTTGGGGTCTGTTCTGAGGTATGGATTCATTTTGGGGTTTGGTTAGGGGTCTTAATTTGGGGGCTTATTGGTATAGTGGTACTATTTATGTGTACTGTATAGCGCACTATTTATGTGTGCAATATACAGCACCACAATTGATGTGTTACTGTCAATCCAAATTGTAACTGTAATCCTGCCTCTGTAAATGGGAACCCATTTTAACACATTATTTAAGTGTAACTCTGCATTAGTGTGTGTGTGTGTGTGTGTGTGTGTGTGTGTGTGTGTGTGTGTATATAGGGTGGTCTTCTGGGGAGGTTTTACTGTTTGCTTTTATATATTCATATATATATATATATATATATATATACTGAATATAACTATGTCTATCTATCTATCTATCTATCTATCTATCTATCTATCTATCTATCTATCTATCTATCTATCTATCTATCTATCTATCTATCTATCTATCTATCTATCTATCTATCTATCTATCTATCTATCTATCTATCTATCTATCTATCTATCTATCTATCTATCTATCTATCTATCTATCCAGTAAATCCTCCCCAAAAGAACACCCCTTTCCATTTTATCAGGGGAGTGGCACAATGCCTGGGTGAAAGAAAGTCTAGTTACATCTCTGGTTGTGGTATGTACATGGCCGGCCTTAGCTATGTGCGACACGTGCGGTCGCACAGGGCGCCGGGCGCCATGCTGTAAGGGGGGCGCCAGTGGGTACGAGCAGAAGAGAGGAGAAATGTTCCTCCCTCTGCACTGCTGCGTGAAGTGAGCGCTGATTGGAGGAGCAGCAGGTGCTTCTGTCTGCTCCACCAATCGGCACAGCCTGTATTGCAGTGTCACACACACTCAGCACCTCACCATCTCCTTCCTTTTGTGCTGCTGCCCCAGTGAAGACTCCTCCACGGAGCTCCAGAGTCAGGTAAGAAGAGCAGCAGCTTTAGCTTAATTTATGTCTATTTATGTGCTGTGTGAGGGAGGGGGGAAGAGGGGGCTTTTAGTGATGTGTAACAGGATGTTTTTTTTTTAAAAGATCGATTTTGTGGGGGAGGGGAGACTAGGTTAGAGGTACTTTGTGTGTGTATTTTTTACAGATCGATTTTGAAGGTGAGGGGACATTGCCCTAAATTCTATAGGAGTGTGGGGGGATTCTTTATAAATGTATTTTGTGAGGAGGGGGACTTCTGTATAGTTTATTTTGTGGTGTTGGAGCTTATTATGAATCATGGGGAGGGGAACTTAGCGTTATGTATGGGGAGAAAGGATTCTTTAGGGTACGGCCACACGGAGCGGCCCTCACACTGTCGCAACGCGGCCAACAACCGCGCTGGCACTATGTAGGAGCGGCTGTCCAATACCTCGTTACGGGGTATTCCGGTTACATTCACATGCGCACTGCCGCTCCATTCATTCTCTATGGGAGCGCCGGAGATAGCCGAGTGCAGTGTTCTGCTTTTTCCGGCGCTCCCATAGAGAATGAATAGGAGGTAAGTTATTGTAATTTGCAAAATCGTGCGGCCATAAAGGGTGTATTCATTCATGGCCGCACGTTAACGCGGGTAAACCGTCCCTTTATCTGCAAAATCGTGCGGCCATGAATTAATACACCCTTTATGGCCGCACGATTTTACAAATTACAACAGCTTACTCCCTGTTCATTCTCTATGGGAGCGCCGGAAAAAGCAGAACACTGCACTCGGCTATCTCCGGCGCTCCCATAGAGAATGAATGCGGCAGTGCACATGAGCGTGTAACCGGAATACGTGCGGCCATTAACAGGCTGTTTGACAGCCGCACTGAACATGGTGCCGGCGTGGTTGTTAGCTGCGTTGCGACCGTGTCAGGGCCACTCTGTGTGGCCTTACCCTTAGGCTGGATTCACACGAGCGTGTGCCTTTTGCGCACGCAAAAAACGCGGCGTTTTGCCTGCGCAAAATGCATTTGACAGCTGCGTGTGTCAGTCCCGTATGATGCGCGGCTGTGTGCTTTTTGCGCAGCCGCCATCATTATGACACTCCATTTGGATGTTTGTAAACAGAAAAGCACGTGGTGCTTTTCTGTTTTCATTCATCCTTTTCACAGCTGTTGCGCGAATCACGCTGTTCGCATGGAAGTGCTTCCGTGTTGCATGCGTGGTTTTCACGCACCCATTGACTTCAATGGGTGCATGATGCGCAAAAAACGCTCAAAGAACGGACATGTGACATTTACACAGCGGACTCATTGCACGGACGTAATTCCCGTTTGTCTGAATAAGCCATTAGAGATAATATTTGTGGGGAGAGCAACTTGATTGTAAGGGTAGGAACACACAGGGCGGATACGTAAAACAACACAGTGTATACGTCCTAAGAACCGCAGGGAATTTCACCTGAAAAACAGCACCAAATTTTGGTGTAGTTTTTTGGGCGGAAAGAATGCAGAAATAAATTTAAAAAAAAGCTAATACTCCCAGCCGTAGTCCCTCTCTCTCTGAGCGTAGCCCCGCCTCCTGCGATGACGCTGTCGTCCATGTGACCGCTGCAGCCTTTGATTGGCTGCAGCTGTCACATGTGATGCATCGTCATCCCTGGAGGCCGGGCTACGCTCAGAACAGAATACGCATCGCTATGACTACGGCCGGGTGTACTACCCTTTTTTTTTCTCATTAGATATTAACGATAAGCAAAGTTTTTATCATTGATCTTCCCCTTTGTTAACACTGACCAAATATCATTATAATTGGTCAGAAACTGGCGAATCATGATGATAATTGGCTAAACTAAATAGGCCTTTAACCCCTTAATGACCGGCCTATTTTAAACCTTAATGACCATTCCATTTTTTACGTTTTTCCATCGTCGCATTCCAAGACCTATAACCTTTTTATTTTTGCGTCGACATGGCTGTATAAGGTCTTGTTTTCTGCGGGACAAGTTGTATTTTTTAATAGCATCATTTTGGGGGACATATTATTTATTGATTAACTTTTATAAACTTTTTTTTGGGGGGGAATAGAAAAAAACCTGAAATTTCGCCACCCTTTTTCACGTCTTAAATCTACGCCGTTTACCGTGTGATATAAATAACACAACAACTTTTTTCAGCGGGTTGTTACGATTGCAACGATACCAAATTTGTATCGTTTTTGTATGTTTTACTACTTTTACACAGTAAAAACGCTTTTTTTTCAAAATTATTTGTTTTTGTGTCTCCATATTTGAAGAGCCGTAACGTTTTTATTTTTTCGCCGATGCGGTTGTATGAGGGCTTTTTTTTTGCGGGAAGACTTGGAGCTTTTATTGGTACCATTTTGTCGTAGATGCGACTTTTGGATCACTTTTTATCAATTTTTTTTAAAGTCAGGATTCACAGAAAACAGCAATTTTTCCATAGTTTTTTATTACATTTTTTACGGCATTCACCATGCGGGTTAAATAATGTAAAAGATTTATAGTCGGGGTCGTTACGGACGCGGCGATACCAAATATGTGTAACTTTGTAACTTTATTTTGGTTTTTTAACAGTAAAGCATTTTGTAAGGGGAAAAGCTGGGTTTTTCTTTTTTTTTCACACTTTTTTTTAAATTAACTTTATAAAACTTTTTTTTAACTTTTTTACTAGTCCCACTAGGCGACTTTAATATGCGATTCTCCGATCGCTATTATAATACACTGCAATACTTTTGTATTGCAGTGTACTACTGCCTGTCCGTTTAAAACGGACAGGTATCTGCTAGGTCATGCCTCCGGCATGATCTAGCAGGCATTCGCTCCAGGCAGACCTGGGGGCCTTTATTAGGCCCCCGGCTGCCATTAGAGACACAGACACTCGGAGACAGTCTCTCCGGGTGTCGGTGGGAGAGAGAGGGAGCTCCCTCCCTCTCTCCAAAACCACTCAGATGCGGTGCACGCTATTGTGCACCGCATCGGAGGGGTTAAACGGGTGAGATCAATACTAATATCGATCTCACCTGGCAGAGCAGGGATGCCCCCAGCCCTCAGCTACCTCTGGCAGCTGAGAGCAGGGAGATTTGACGCTCCCTGCTCTGTTTACTTTATCCTGATGCAGCGCCGTAAAAAGGCATATGCATCAGAATAAAGCCCGTTAGTGGCCGCCGTTAAAAGGCGTATTGGCGGTCACTAACGGGTATATGGGGGTATATTCAGGCTTAGTGCCTAGGGCAGCGTGAGTTGTAAATACGGCCCTGCTAAAGACGTATCTCCCTGCTCTGCGATCTACTAGGCTGGTGGTTCCCAGCATGAGGTTCCCATGAGAACCCTCCAGGGGTGCCGCGACACTTCTCTGGACAACTGCCACGGACGTGCTTTCTCTCCTCCTCCTCATAGCGCAAAGTGGATGTGAGGAGGAGGAGGAGGAGATTTTTTTGCAGAACCCCTGTAGATAGCACCCCCCGACTAAATGGACAGAGACGTCAGGGGCTTCTACTGGAGTGGAATCCCCGGTCACAGCGTCGGCAACGCTGAGGACAGGGATTCCGCTTTAGGAGTTAGTTGCCCCTGATGTCACTGTTCATATATGGACAGAGACATCAAGCACTCCGTCAAGGAGCGGAATCCCCAGCCACAGGGAGCTACAGTGGCGCTATCTACAGGAAGGGAGTGCTACCTACACAGGGTGTGTGTGGCACTACCTACAAGGGTGTGTGTGGCACTACAAGGGATCTGTGTGGCACTACTTACAAGGGGGCTGTGCGGCAAGGGGGGGATTTGTGGCACTACTTACTAGGGATGCACAATGCATCGAAACTTCTATACTGTGCATCCCCAAATGGTTCGAGCCACACAGCTAAGTATAGTAATACATGATGAATGAGAGCGGGGCTGCGGCTGTGTAATACAGCCATTGCCCCGCTCCTGAGTCCTGACAAGTGCGCGCCGCGAGGATGATGCGATGCGGCCAGCGCTGCACTAATGAGCGGCGGCACTGAAAACAGAACATGGCGGCCGCACTGCAAAACACCCCCATGTTCTGTCTTCGGTGTCTGCGCCGCCGCTCATTAGTGCAGCGCCAACCGCATTACCTCATGCTGACCGCGTGCGCACTTCTGTCAGGAGTGGGGCAATGACTGTATTACACAGCCGCAGCCCCGCTCTATAACGGCGGAGATCAGAAAAACCGCTCATCTCCGCTGCTATTCTCCTGAATGCTGCGATCAAAGCTGACTGCAGCATTCAGGGGAAAGTGAGGAGGGGGGATGCCCCTGGATCGCGTCACAGGGAATTCCTGTGATGCGATCGAGGGCCATACCATATATGGGCAGACAGCCCAGGGTCCATTGAAGGACCCCAGGGCTGTCCTACCATATTTCCTGTTGTTAGGGCATACCCAAGTATGTCCTAACAACTGCCTGTGTACTATACATACACAGGCTAATGTACTGGCATATATCTGATATATGCCAGTATATTAAAGTTTAAAAATAAAGTAAAAACGTAAAGTAATGTTAAATTTAAAAAAAATACACATACGCCTTTTTTACAATACACATTAAAATAAATCTCAATACATAAAATATACACACATTCAGTATTGGCGCGGCCGTAATAACCTGCACAACAATTTTTTTGCATAATTTATGATGTGTACGCTGTAAAAAATAAATAAGAAAAAACTTCTTTCACTTATTAATGTGGGGCACGAGGTGTGATGAATTTAACCTCCATGTGCCTCAAATTAATAGTAATTAACCCCATCATGTACCTTACACATTAACCCATTATGACTGAGAAACATGATGGGGTTAATTACTATTAATGTGTGGCACATGGAGGTTAAATTCAGCATCACACCTCGCGCCTCACATCAGAAAATGGAAGAACTTTTTTTTATTACTGTTGGCAAAGTATCGTTTTGGTATCGAAATTGCAATACTACACAAAGTATCGGTATCGAAGTCCAAATTCAGGTATCGTGACATCCCTATTACCTACAAAGGGGCTGTGTTGCACGACCTACAGGGGGCTGTGTGGCACAAACTAAAAGAGGGCTGTGTGGCACGACCTACAAGGGGGCTGTGCAGCAAGGGGGCTGTGTGGCACGACCTACAAGGGGGCTGTGTGGCACGACCTACAAGGGGGCTGTGTGGCACGACCTACAAGGGGGCTGTGTGGCACTACCTACAATGGGCTGTGTGGTACTATCTACAGGGGGAATCTGTGAGTGGCGGGCTGATGGTCATTTTACTGTGAGTGGGGGCTGATGGTAGTTTTACTGTGAGTGGGGGGCTGATGGTAGTTTTACTGTGAGTGGGGGCTGATGGTAGTTTTACTGTGAGTGGGGGCTGATGGTCATTTTACTGTGAGTGGGGGCTGATGGTCATTTTACTGTGAGTGGGGGCTGATGGTAGTTTTACTGTGAGTGGGGGCTGATGGTCATTTTACTGTGAGTGGGGGCTGATGGTAGTTTTACTGTGAGTGGGGGCTGATGGTCATTTTACTGTGAGTGGGGGCTGATAGTAGTTTTACTGTGAGAGGGGGGCTGATGGTCATTTTACTGTGAGTGGGGGCTGATGGTAGTTTTACTGTGAGTGGGGGGGCTGATAGTCATTTTACTGTGAGTGGGGGAAAACGGCTCCAATTACGTCTCAAGAAGTGACAGGCTTTTCTTTGACGCGGGCGTCTCTTTTACGCGCCGTCTTTTGACAGCGGCGCGTAAAAAAATTGACCGTCGGCACAGAATATCGTAAGACCCATTCAAATGAATGGGCAGATGTTTGCCGACTCTTTTGAGCCGCATTTTCGGACGTAATTCGGGGCTAAAACGCCCAAATTAAGTCCGTAAATAGTGTGTGTGAACCCAGCCTTACTGTGAGTGGAGGGGCTGATGGTAATTTTACTGTGAGTCCCCCACAGGTGGTTTCCACCTCTGACCTCCAATTGAAATTAATAGTAGGAAGAAAATAGATGTGGCGCTCGTTTGGAGCTTTTTTTGCTGTGTCTTTTGCATTCGCTTCAACGGCTTAAAAAAAAACGCTAAAAAAAACCCCATCAAATAACGCTGTCAATTCAAAATCAGATTTTTTTCTGCCTTACAAAAAACGCTGTGTGAACATACCCTAAGAATGTAGTGCTTATTTTTATCTATTTTCTGTCTTTCTCTAAACAATTTTTGGTAGGGGGGCCCTGAGGAATTTTTTTTTTCCAGGGGTGGCTCAAGTCCGAAAAGGTTGGGAAACTCTGTAGCAGGCTACAGTGGCGCCTGCAGCCTATGAGGCGCAGGGACAGGATCCCTGCGCAGTCGGCGTGATGACATCTCTGGATCAAGCCGGCCTACTCAAGGATCCTGTCAGGTGGAGGTGGGGGCAGTATGGCACTGTCTACAAGGGGGAGGTGGGGGCTGTATGTCACTTTCTACAATGGGGAGGTGGGTGCTGTATGACACTGTCTACAAGGGGGCAGTGGGGGGCACTGTGTACAAGAGGGAGGTGGGGCTGTATGACACTACAAGGGGCAGATGGGGGGCTGAATGGCACTACAAGGGGCAGATGGGGGCTGTATGACACTACAAGGGGCAGATGGCGGCTGTATGGCACTGTCTACAAGGAGGAGGTGGAGGATTATGGCACTGTCTACAGGGAGGCTGTACGGCACAATCTACAGGGGGCACTTTCTACTAGGGGGGCTGTGGGGGCATTATACTCTGTGGAGGACATCATACTGTGTAGGGGCACTACAGGGGGCAATATAATGTGTGTGGCACTTAGGGGGCATAACACTGTGTGGGCACAATTAGAGGACAAAATACTGTGTCCTTGAAGGCGTTATAATATATTACATTATTAAATATTATTATTATACTGTGTGTGGGGCACTAAAGGGGCATTACACTGTGTGGGGCACTAAAGGGGCATTACACTGTGTGGGGGCACAATATAGGGCATTATACTGTGGGGAGGAATTATGCTTTTTTATGGGGCATTTTTTATAATGGCGTGGGGCGCCGAAAGATAATTTTGCACGGGGCGCCATCTACCCTAAGGCCGGCCCTGAATGGAGCCATCCTGTATTTGGTGATTTGGATCCACACATGGTCTCCATGACAACCCTGCAACTGACAAAAATCACATCAGGAAGTTGGCAGTTTTACTTCATGGGCTTTGGGTCTGTGTCTTGAAGTGATCATATCTCATCACAGAAGTAAGTTATTAAATGATCTTTTTCACGTTTTCAGTGTACATTAAGGGTATTTTGTCTTCTGGTGGACATCTCTTTACTATCAGGACAGGTTATTTGTAACATGACTTATGTAAGCCATAACACCTAAAGAACAGATCCCTCTTTGGCTAGGGCTACATGACAAAATACAATCGCCCACAAAGCGACTTCAGTGCTTCGCTATAGAAACAAAGTCACGAGGTTCCTTGCAACTATGGCATAAAGTCCGCCATTGGTTGACATTTTTTTTACGGTTGCAAAGTCACTTGCGACTTTTTCTTCCATTGGGAAACATGAAGGGAGAATTGCTAGGCAAAATGCGCCAAGAAAGTGGAGTAAATAGCCTTACACCAAATTAATTATGTTTTAGACACTTTTTGCGGCCCGAGGCGTTCTCGGGCCGTTTTTGCCGAGTTTTGCGACGCGGTTTCCGCGTCAAAATACCCCGTGTGAACATAGCCTAAAGCGTCTTTTTTTCAAATTTTTTCTTTCAGTTTTAATTATAAATTGTATATAGTTGTAGTAAACAAAGTTTTATTGTAGGTTACAATTTCTGTTAACCTCTTGGCAACATCCACCGTACGTGTACGGTGGATGTGCGCCCTCACAATATAGCGCTTTCTATTGAAGTGAATGGGAGAAGGCGGCTGCAATACCTGTCAATCGCCTTTACATCTGTGTCGACGATTCACAGTGAGCAAGTAGAAATGAAGAGTAAGCAGCTATTGATGATGTTTTTTTGTTTTTTTTTAGGGACTGGATAACCCCTTTAATTACAAAAAAACAGTATAAGGCCGGATTCACACGAGCGTGTGCGTTTTGCGCACGCAAAAAACGCGCTGTTTTGCGCGCGCAAAAGGCACTTAACAGCTCCGTGTGTCAGCCTCGTATGATGCGCGGCTGCGTGATTTTCGCACAGCCGCCATCATTATGACACTCCGTTTGGATGTTTGTAAACAGAAAAGCACGTGGTGCTTTTCTGTTTTCATTCATAGTTTTACAGCTGTTGCGCGAATCACGCTCGTCCCACGGAAGTGCTTCCGTGAGGTGCGCGTGATTTTCACGCACCCATTGACTTCAATGGGTGCGTGATGCGCAAAATACGCGCAAAGAACGGACATGTCGTGAGTTTTTCGCAGCGGACTCACGCTGCGTAAAAATCACGCAACTGTCTGCACAGCCCGATAGACTAATATAGGTCCGTGCGACACACGTGAAAATCACGCGCGTCGCACGGACGTATATCCCTTTCGTCTGAATAAGCCCTTACTTTAAGAAATAAACCTTTTACCATTTTTCATGTAAAATAATAAAAAAAAATATGTAATTGGTATTGCCGCATCCGTAAAAATCCAAACTATTAAAATATTACGGAATTTAACGTGCACTGTTATCACCGTAGGAAAAAAAAAATCACTATGTCAGGATTGCTGTTTTTTGGTTACCTTGCTCCTCAAAAAAATGTAATAAAAAGTGATCAAAATGTTGTTTGTACCCCAAAATGGTACCAATAAAGAATACAACTCACCCCGCAAGAAAACAAACCCCAAGGCCGGGTTCCCACGTAGCGTAAAATTCCACAGCATTTACAGTAGAAGCAAAGTGGATGAGATTCCGAAAATCTAATGCCCACGCTGCGGGGAAGAAACGCAGCGTAAACTTTAAGAAATTGATCTGCGGTGCAGAATTTAATTCCGCATAATGTCAATTTATGCTGCGTTTTTGTTGATTTTCCACCACAATGTGGTGCGGTTTTTGGACGGAATGTACTACGAGTTCCAGGTCAGATACGCTTCGTGGTTTTTACGCAGCGTATCCATCCCGTGGGAACCAGGCAAATGCGCACGATACTTATTACATGCGGGAAAAACGCAACGTAATACAGTACCAGCATAAACAATGAGATTCCAGGAAATCTACATGCTGCGGTATTTTCCCGCACATAAATTGTCCTGCGGTGCGGATTTTAAAATGACGAATTCTATCTGCCTAGTGCAGAGGAAAATCGCACCAAAACATGCAGCATGAAAACACTGCAATTTACGGTACAGCAAAGCGAATGAGATTTAGCAAATCTTAGCCACATCAATTTAGGCTGTGTATTCTAAGGGCATGCCCCCACGTGGCGGATTTCCTCCGCAACTGTCCGCATCAATGCCGCACAGAATCTGCGTTGCAGATTCTGCTGCGGATCTGCACAAAATGTGCAGTAAATTGATGCGGACTAGCTGCTGCGGACTGCGGTAAAAGTGCTTCCCTTCTCCCTATCAGTGCAGGATAGAGAGAAGGGACAGCACTTTCCCTTGTGAAAGTCAAAGAAATTCATACTTACCGGCCGTTGTCTTGGTGACGCGTCCCTCCTTCGGCATCCAGCCCGACCTCCCTGGATGACGCGGCAGTCCATGTGACCGCTGCAGCCTGTTATTGGCCTGTGATTGGCTGCAGCCGTCACTTAGACTGAAACATCATCCTGGGAGGCCGGACTGGAGACAGAAGCAGGGAGTTCTCGGTAAGTATGAACTTCTATTTTTTTACAGGTTGCTGTATATTGGGATCGGTAGTCACTGTCCAGGGTGCAGAAACAGTTACTGCCGATCGCTTAACTCTTTCAGCACCCTGGACAGTGACTATTTACTGACGTCTCCTAGCAACGCTCCCGTCATTACGGGAGCCCCATTGACTTCCTCAGTCTGGCTGTAGACCTAGAAATACATAGGTCCAGCCAGAATGAAGAAATGTCAAGTTAAAAAAGCAAAACGCATCCGCAGCACACATAACATGTGCATGACAGCTGCGGACTTCATTGCGGAAATTAGAATCTCCATTGAAGTCAATGGAGAAATTCCGCCATGAGTCCGCAACCAGTCCGCCACTGGTCCGCAACATCCATTGTATTCTGCGGACACCAAATTCCGCACCGCAGCCTATGCTCCGCAGCGGAATTTTCAGCCACGTCTAAATGAATGAAGCCTACTAAAAAGAAGTGGAAGGCAATGGAGAAACGGCTCCGCTGCGGATTAACGCTGCGGAGTGTCCGCAGCAGAATTCAAGAGCAATTCGGCCACGTGCGGCTTTGCCCTAAAAGTAATTTTTGCCTCTTCTTTTTTTTTTTTTTTTAAAAGAGGCTGTCACCACATTATAAGTGCCCTATCTCCTACATAAAGAGATCAACGCTATAATGTAGGTGACAGCAGTGTTTTTTATTTACAAACAACGATCTGTTTTCACCACTTTATCATTGATTTTAGATTTATGCTAATGAGTTTCTTAATGCCCAAGTGGGCGTGTTTTTACTTCAGACCAAGTGGGCGTTGTGCAGAGGAGTGTATGACGCTGACCAATCAGTGACCAATCAGCGTCATACACTCCTCTCCATTCATTTAGGCAGCGCATAGGGATCCTTTTAGGTTGTGCGGTCTTATACTAACACATTAACGATACTGAAGTGTTTAGACAGTGAATAGACATTCCACGGGATGTCTATTCACAATCTATGCATTTCTATGCGTTTCTGTGGTAGTTACAGCAGAGGAAGTGTAATCTCGCGTGATTACGCCGTAAATGACAGGTTACAACGAGATTACGCTTCCTCTGCTGTAACTACTACAGACAGAGTAACGAAGTGCAGAGATTGTGAATAGACATCCCGTGGAATGTCTATTCACTGTCTAAACACTTCAGTATCGTTAATGTGTTACTATAAGGCCGGATTCTCACGAGCGTGTGCCTTTTGCGCACGCAAAAAATGTGGCATTTTGCGTGCACAAAAGGCACTTAACAGCTCCGTGTGTCAGCCCCGTATGATGCGCGACTGCGTGATTTTCGCGCACCCGCCTTCATTATGACTCTCCGTTTGGATGTTTGTAAACAGAAAAGCACGTGGTGCTTTTCTGTTTTCATTCATCCTTTTCAGTGCTGTTGCGCGAATCACGCTTGTCCCACGGAAGTGCTTCCGTGTGACATGCGTGGTTTTCACGCACCCATTGAATTCAATGGGTGCGTGATGCGCGAACAGTGCACAAATATAGAACAGGTCGTGAGTTTTTCGCAGCTGACTGACGCCGCATAAAAATCACGCACCTGTCTGCACGGACCCATAGACTATCATAAGTCTGTGCGACACGCGTGAAAATCACGCGCGCTGCACGAACGTATAATACGCTCGTGTAAATGAGCCCTAAGGGTCAGTTCACACTGCATTTTTTGGTGCTTATATTGACGTGGTGCGATTTTAACAGCTCTGAATCAGCGCCCTAAATCGCCGCGCATTGATTTTAAAGAGAGGCAGATGCAGTGTTTTTCCTGGGCGGCATGCTTTTTCTTTGGATTGGTTTCCACCTCTGACCATTAAGGGCAATGGGAGGCAGAAAAAAAAACCGCAATGCTCGTTAAGGGCATGGCCCCACGTGGCGGTTTTCCTCCGCAGCTGTCCGCATCAATGCCGCAGAGAATCTGCGTTGCAGATTCTGCGGCGGATCTGCCCTAAATGTGCAGTAAATTGATGCGAACTAGCTGCTGCGTACTGCAGTAAAAGTGCTTCCCTTCTCTCTATCAGTGCAGGATAGAGAGAAGGGACAGCACTTTCCCTAGTGAAAGTAAAAGAATTTCATACTTACCGGCCGTTGTCTTGGTGACGCGTCCCTCCTTCGGCATCCAGCCCTGACCTCCCTGGATGACGCGGCAGTCCATGTGACTGCTGCAGCCTGTGATTGGCTGCAGCCGTCACTTAGACTGAAACGTCATCCTGGGAGGCCGGACTGGAGACAGAAGCAGGGAGTTCTCGGTAAGTATGAACTTCTATTTTTTTACAGGTTGCTCTATATTGGCATCGGTAGTCACTGTCCAGGGTGCAGAAACAGTTACTGCCGATCGCTTAACTCTTTCAGCACCCTGGACAGTACTATTTACTGACGTCTCCTAGCAACGCTCCCGTAATTACGGGAGCCCCATTGACTTCCTCAGTCTGGCTGTAGACCTAGAAATACATAGGTCCAGCCAGAATGAAGAAATGTCATGTCAAAAAAGCAAGACGCATCCGCAGCACACATAACATGTGCATGACATCTGCGGACTTCATTGCGGAATTTAGAATCTCCATTGAAGTCAATAGAGAACTTCCGCAATGAGTCCGCAACCAGTCCGCCACTGGTCCGCAACATCCATTGTATTCTGCGGACACCAAATTCCGCACCGCAGCCTATGCTCCGCAGCGGAATTTTCAGCCACGTCTAAATGAAGCCTACTAAAAAGAAGTGGAAGGCAATGGAGAAACGGCTCCGCTGCGGATTAACGCTGCGGAGTGTCCGCAGCAGAACTCAAGAGCAATTCGGCCACGTGCGGCTTTGCCCTAAAAGTAATTTTTGCCTCTTCTTTTTTTTTTTTTTAAAAGAGGCTCTGTCACCACATTATAAGTGCCCTATCTCCTACATAAAGAGATCGACGCTATAATGTAGGTGACAGCAGTGTTTTTTATTTACAAACAACGATCTGTTTTCACCACTTTATCATTGATTTTAGATTTATGCTAATGAGTTTCTTAATGCGCAAGTGGGCGTGTTTTTACTTCAGACCAAGTGGGCGTTGTGCAGAGGAGTGTATGACGCTGACCAATCAGTGACCAATCAGCGTCATACACTCCTCTCCATTCATTTAGGCAGCGCATAGGGATCCTTTTAGGTTGTGCGGTCTTATACTAACACATTAACGATACTGAAGTGTTTAGACAGTGAATAGACATTCAACGGGATGTCTATTCACAATCTATGCATTTCTATGCGTTTCTGTGGTAGTTACAGCAGAGGAAGTGTAATCTCGCGTGATTACGCCGTAAATGACAGGTTACAACGAGATTACGCTTCCTCTGCTGTAACTACTACAGACAGAGTAACGAAGTGCAGAGATTGTGAATAGACATCCCGTGGAATGTCTATTCACTGTCTAAACACTTCAGTATCGTTAATGTGTTACTATAAGGCCGGATTCTCACGAGCGTGTGCCTTTTGCGCACGCAAAAAATGTGGCATTTTGCGTGCACAAAAGGCACTTAACAGCTCCGTGTGTCAGCCCCATATGATGCGCGGCTGCGTGATTTTCGCGCAGCCGCCATCATTATGACACTCCGTTTGGATGTTTATAAACAGAAAAGCATGTGGTGCTTTTCTGTTTACATTCATAGTTTGACAGCTGTTGCCCGAATCACGCTCATCCCACGGAAGTGTTTCCGTGTGGTGCGCGTGATTTTCACGCGCCCATTGACTTCAATGGGTGAGTGATGCGCGAAATACGCCCAAAGAACGGACATGTCGTGACTTTTTCGCAGCGGACTCACGCTGCATAAAAATCACGCAGCTGTCTGTACGGCCCCATAGACTAATATAGGTCCGTGCGACGCGCGTGAAAATCACTCGCGTTGCACGAACGTATATCCCGTTCGTCTGAATAAGCCCTAAGACAGCACATACTGATCTAAAAGGATCCCTATGCGCTGCCTAAATGAATGGAGAGGAGTGCATGACGCTGATTAATGAATGGAGAGGAGTGCATGACGCTGATTGGTCAGCGTCATACACTCCTCTGTACAACGCCCACTTGGTCTAAAGTAAAAACACGCCCACTTGGACATTAAGAAACTCATTAGCATAAATCTAATAAAGTGGTGAAAACATCGTTTTTTAAAATAAAAAGCACTGCTGTCACCTACATTATAGCGCCAATCTCCTTATGTAGGAGATAGGGCACTTATAATGTGGTGACAGAGCCTCTTTAACCAAAAACCCCACGTGTTGTGGTCGTATCAGGGTTCATAGGTAGACCAAGGCCAGTTTCAGACTAGCGTAACACGTTTTTTAAAACCAGACTTAACCATCTTTTATTATATAAAAGGAGTAAGGCTAGATTCACCCGGGCATTGTGCATCTCGGACGTGAAAAACTGTAGTTTTTCACGTCTGAGGTGCATCCGTGCTCTGCACTGCGGGATGCGATATCACGCATCCCCCATAGACTAGAGTCTCTGGAGGGATGCGTGACAAAATAGGACATGTCCTATTTTCTTACAGACCCTTCACATGGTCTGTTGAAACAACGGCCTTGTGAACGACCAGATTGAATTATATAGGTCCGTATGACGGCCGTTGAAACAAGGCCGTCACACGAACGTTTAACACGTTCGTGTGAATAAGGCCTTAGTCTTATGAACTTTTCCACTATGTACACTTTTTGTAGCCAATTTTGATTTTTATTGCTCCAGTGCATTTAAAATTAAAAATGAAGCCACCTTGTAAATCTTGTAAATTCCCTACCGATCCGTGTCTACAGGTCCTATGCAGGTCTTAGGGTCTCCATGGTAACTGACACTAAACAAACCCTTTTACGTGTAGTCTTATTCCGCAGTCATACTCCCTTTCAGTTGTCCCATTTTTCTCGCTAACCTACTGAATGTATATTAGGACCAATTAGAGGATAGATGGAGTGAAGTATTACTGCAGAATCAGACTGCACGGGATCTATTTGAGGTATAAGGCTGGGTTCACACGACCATGTTACGTCCGTAATGGACGGATCGTATTTGGGCCGCAAGTCCCGGACCAAACACAATGCAATTTTAAACGTTTGATGATAGTGTAGTGTAGTTACTCTTTAAATATAACACATTTTGAAGCTGGCATGTACTCAGTAAAGTATCTGATGGCACTGACATAAAAAAGGAAACAAAAAAGGAGCAGGTCACATTGTTGGCTAAATAAAAATAGAACTCAACATTTATGTCAAACATACAGTAAAAGCATGAAAAGTATAAAAGTAAAATGTATTAATCTGTCATCAGAACCCTACTCTCAATACATTAAAGGAAAACCGTCTAAAAATAAATTAAAAAAGAAAAAAAAACTCGCACTGCTACTACAAATAATTAGTTTTGCTACAAAAAAAGTGGCCTGGTTGCCCATAACAACCAATAATTTAGGTTGCTTTATGATTATAGGTAGAATTCTGATTATTGTAACTAACATTGTGACATCATCATGGAGCTTATAATTCCCTACTGTGTACATGCATGATGAAGTAACTAGCAGGAACTCCACTGTGCCTATGATCCTCGGTATACGTTTTCTTCATGTAAGTACAATGTTTCTTTTTTAGGCCCTGTTCACACAAAGTTTTTTTGGCGCTGACTTTGATGCGGAATCCGTATCAGAATCAGTGCTAAAAAAAACAGCCAAAATCGACCCCTTTGATTTCAATCGGAGGCAGAGACGTGTTTTTTTTTCCCCCAAGCAGCTTATAGCCTCTTGCGGGGAAAAAAAGTGGCAAGTCGTGGTTTCCGCCACTGACCTCCCATTAAGAGGCAGAAAAACCCCACGCCGCCCGCTTCTGAGCATTTTTAACGTTGTTTTTGCCTTCAGTTGCCCATGGAAAAAAACGCCACAAAATATGCTGCATAAAACGCAGGGAAAAAAGCGCATGCAGGTCACAGTCTGCCTCAAAATTCCTGAAGTCTGCCTGCAAAAAACTCTGTGTCAACAAGGCCTAAGAATGAAATATGATATGAACTGTAACAATGTATTGCCCTGTACCCATTAGTTGAAAAGCAAACTCTGCTGGGAATGTCCAGGAGACTCTTATAAAAAGGGGGAGGCCTCCTGGAAGAGTAGGCTCTTCTGGGGGCCATGCTGTCAGTGCTGTGCAGGTAGAAGGGAAAAACATATACAAAAATAGAAAAAAAAGGTATCCACACATACACTTATACTGTACAGCATTCATAGGGTTCTATTGTGCAGACTTATGCAAAATATTTCCTTTTGACTGATGATTGACAGTATTGCGTCTGGATAACTTTTTTCTTAGGATACTGCAAAGTGTATGCCACTATGTTTCATAATGGACGTCAATGGACAACAAATCATAGGTATACGTTTGCATACATTTAAACAGTATGGGTGTATTGACACGTGGTCATATCGTGGTTTTGCTTAAATTTTGATGTGATGTCATCCAAACATGTGAATGTTCCCTATATGTTTGGATCCTACTGAAGAGACAAAAGATAAAATGTAAAGTGACTGTTGCAAGGGAAATGTATCACTACATACCGGCCGTTCAAACGAATAACTATCCATGTAATGAATGGAAGCGCCGGATTCAGCAGAGCCGGCCAGCTGCCACTATGACGTCCATGTGTCTTAATATGCATATGCACAGGCAATGGCATAATTACCACTGTAGCAGCCGTAACGGGCACGCATTCCCCCGCTATGGCTGCTACAGCACGACGCCACTGAAGGGGTTGTTCCTACTAAAGACATGCATCCCCTATCCACAGGATAGGGGATACATGTGTGTACGCTGGGACGCCCAGCGATAAGGAGAACGAGGCAAAGTCCCCCGAAATTCTCCATGACAAACCTCGGACTTCCGGGGGTTTGTCGGCAGCTCCATAGAAATTAATTGTGCACTGGTCGCGCTTGTGCGCATGCGTGACCAGCGCTCCTTTCATTTTTATTGAACTGCGCAGACCCCGGAAGTCCGAGGTTTCTCATGGAGACCTTCGGGGGACTTTCGGTCCCCTGTTCTCCTTACCGCTGCCAGCGATCACACATGTATCCCCTATCCTTGTTCTTGATAGAGGTAACCCAGATGACTTAGGGCGTAGTAGCTAGGGGTGCAGAGTTAGCAGTTGCACCTGGGCACTGTAGCCCAAAGACCCATTTGAAACATAGCATACAATTAATATACATGAAACATGGTAGGTGTGGGGGGGGTCCTGTTACAAATTTTTGCACTTCTGTTGATGACATATTCCCCAAAAAATTGACACAGTAAACAACACAGTACAAGCATAATACACTCCCAAAAAACACAAACATAAGAAAAAGAAAGCAAATCAAGGAATATATGAAATTCTCCCACACCAAGTAATTTAACGTTCACTCTTTTTTACAAAGATATAATAAAAAGCACACTCAAAATAGAGCCTTTAAAACACGTAAAGGCTATGTACATGTTTAAAGCTAATTTTCCTTTAATTAATCAATGTTTTATTTGATTTTAAACAACTTTTAAATTTTATTTTAAAAAAAATTGACTTTTTGAGATACAGCTTCTATGTATTTTTTATACATGTTAGCTGTATCCTGCCGTCAAAGCCGATTCGGTCAGGTCAGAAGGTTCATGAATTTTGGTGTAATCATTATGAGCTTGATCCTGCGTGACTTAACCAGCTTTCACCGGACCTGTGAGTGCAGCTGAGCTGTCGGAATGGGCTTTGACGGCAGGATACAGCGTCTATGTATACAGGATACATGGAAGCTGCATCTCAAAAAGTAAAAAAAAAAATTATACTGTCGGTGATGATTCAACAATTTTAGGCCGTATTCAGATGAACGTACGTAGAATACGTGTCCGTGTGACAGCCATTAAAACAACGGCCGTCACACGGACGCCTGTATTTCAATGAGACCGTTCACATGGTCGTTGTTTCAACAGACTGTGTGAAGGGTCCGTTGACACATAGAACATGTCCTATTTTCTTCCGTTTTCACGGATCTGTCCATAGACCTAAGTCTATGGGGATACGTGAAAACGGGATCTCCACGGGGCTACTCAGACGTGAAATTTTTTTATTTTTCATGTCCGATTTTCCCTACGTTCGTCTGAATAAGGCTTAAGAGTGTGTAGAGACAAAGCCGTTTGACAAGAGGAAAGGCAACACCCAGTTGTCAATTTATATCCAGTAGGAATAACACATACCTCCCAAATGCCCCGGATTCAGAGGGACAGTTCCGGATTCCGGGCGGTGTCCTGCTGTCCCGGGCGGCCAGGGGCATATCTTGCTGTTAACTGTGTCTGCATCCTCAGGACGCAGATACAGTTGAACCCAGTGCTTAAGTAGGGAACCATCAGATCCCTGCTGCAGCATTAATTCAGAGCGAAGGAGCAGAGGGAGCTCCTCCACTCGCCGAGGACTCCCTGGGCACAGCGCTACTTTAAGCACTGTGCCAGGGGAAGCCCTTGACGTCCCTGTCTATTTACGGACAGTGACATCAGGGGCTACTCCTGGAGCAGAATCCCCTGACAGAGCGTCGGCAACGCTCTGGCAGGGGATTCCGCTCCAGAAATAGCCCTTGACGTCAGTTTCCATGCATTAAAGTCCCAATGGCGCCATCTACAGTGGGGGGCACTATCTACATGGACACTGTGGTGCTATATATGGGCACTATTCTAAAGGGGACACTGTGGCACGGTCTACATGGGCACTGTGGCACTATGTGGGCACTGGCACTATGGGCAGTTAAGGGGGCATTATAATGTATGGGGAAGCTGTGGGGGCATTATACTGTATGGGGAAGCTGTGGGGGCATTATACTGTATTGTGGCAGCAATGGGGGCATTATACTGTATGGGGCAGCTATGGGGGAATTATACTGTATGGTGCCAGGTATGGAGGAATTATACTGTATGGGGCATCTATGGCAGCTAGGGGGCATTATACTGCATGGGGGCAGCTTTGGGGGCATTATGCTGTATGGGGGCAGCTTTGGGGGCATTATGCTGTATGGGGCCATTATGCTGTATGGGGGCAGCTATGGGGGGCATTATGCTGTATGGGGGCAGCTATGGGGGGCATTATGCTGTATGGGGCAGCTATGAGGCACATTATGCTGTATGGGAGATTTTTTGGGGCATTATACTTAATGGGGCAATCTGTGTGGGCATTATATTGTATGAGGGCATCTGTGTGGGCAATATACTGCATGGGAGAACCTGTGTGGGCATTATAATGTATGAGGGCATCTGTGGGCATCCCACCGTATGGGGCATTATGCAGTATGGGAGATTTTTTGGGGCATTATACTTAATGGGTCAATCTGTGTGGGCATTATATTGTATGAGGGCATCTGTGTGGGCAATATACTGCATGGGAGAACCTGTGTGGGCATTATAATGTATTGGGGCATCTGTGTTGGCTTTATACTGTATGGGGCATCTATGGGGCATTATACTGTATGGTGGCAGCTATGGGGATATTATACTGTGTGGGAGGCACTATGGGAGCATGATACTATGTGGGCTGAACCAGGTGTGTATGGGCGGGGATCGGGTGGGATTAGAGGCTGGGCTTAAACAGAAAAAAAATTGCCGCGATGCACTACGGGCACCGCATCAGTTGTCCCTCTTTGTGATACTTTAAAGTTGGGAGGTATGATAACAGAGAAATAGCACATTGTAGGTTCCTAAGAAATTGTGTTCCAGAATTGTTATTTAATGGGTAATACAAGCATTTACTAAAACAGGCATGTCAGGAGAGCTGATAGGTCCTCTTCAATTGTTATGTATTCTGCCAGTTACTGCGTCTGATCAGTGCTGTATTCTCCTCTATAGTCTGCAGTGTAATAATAGTATGCAGAGTGTCAGTATAGAACGGGTATCTGACCAATACATGGTCACTGTATGGCGGTATCATTGGTTATTTTGGTGCTTGTTTAGTGGCAGCATACGCCTGTCCCTGACCATGTGACTAGGTATTTCTATGTTTACTTTTATTTTCCTTCTTGTCTTGACGATGTCATTTACATATTGAAGTGAGTGGCGAGGGGTGTGACCAAAGTAACGCAATAGTCGCTGCTATTTCTCTGCATTATGTGGGTGACGGGGGCCATATTGTATGTGGGCTGGTGGGATTTGTATACAGGGGCAGCTTTTTAGTTGTAGTTTGGCCTTGCCTGTGAGCATAATGATTTGACTGCTGAGAAGTGATCTCTACAGAACAGGGTTTATTTTTAAACAATAGGTCATTTTCTGAGGAGACATTCCCTCTTAAGGGTTAAAATACTAGTGTAAAGAGGAGTGTAGACATGTCATATAGTGTTATGAAGGGGAGTGGACTCAACGGTGAAATTTGATTACTATGGGTAGGGACACAGCGTAAAACACTGCGGAAAATCTGCAGCGTATTACAGTAGCAGCAGAGTGGATGAGATTTCAAAAAAACAAAAAACGAAGAAATCGTTCTTATATTGACCTGCGGTGCTGTTTTATCATTTTGCAGCCTGTTAATTCATGTTGCGGAATCGCTGCTCTTCTGTTGCGGGTTTTCCCCATCGAATTCAATGGGGAGGTAATAGCCACAACATATAGGCAAATTTGGTGATTTTTGTGGTGGAAATGCTGCAATTCCACTGCAAAAATCGTAAATCCAGAGAAAATAAGAAGCTTTTTTTCGGTTTAAATATAATAAAGAACGTCATACTTACCCCCGGGTGTTGTTATAGCGACGCGATTCTCTATTCTAAGTGCAGCTCGGGCTCCTGAGATGAAGTTTCGTCTCATGTGACTGCTGCAGCCAATCAAAGCCTGCAGCGTCATTTCAAGAGGCCTGGCTGTACCCAGAGCAGAGGGATGCTGGGTCGGACTGTCCCACCAGAGGATCCTCTGGTGTGATCAAACTTTAACACAATGATGGGCCCAAAAGGTCTAGCCGAGGACAACCCCATTTGTATATGACTATATATGACTGTATGTGCAAAGATAACAAAGATTATGATACAAATCAAAGTGGACATGCTCATTTTCTGCGTAGATGGAGGGTGGGCCCTCAGGAGATTTTTTTCTAGTGGGCCCAAGGCATTCCAGTCCGACGCTGGAGGGACACGTCGCTATGACAATGGATAACGGGATAAGTATTAACTTTTTTTTCTACCAGTATTTCCGCAGCGGAGATTCCGCCCAAAAAACTGCACCACAATTTGGTGCGGTTTTTCTGGCGGTATTCTCTGCAGCTTCCATGACGTATATGCTGTGTGCTTATACGCATTGTATCCCGCTTGTGTGCACTTACCCTATAAGTTACATACATCTACCGTTCAGGAGGGGACGCCTCACAGCAATTCAGCAATAATGTGAGAGGCCAATGTGTGACACCTCCATAAATAGGGAAACCGCCACTTATCTTTGATCAGTCACATTATCTCACCCATCCAGTATGATAAAGGCACTAACATAACACTAAAATGTGGCTATTGGGCAAATCTTCATTTTTACAATTAACTTGCTTACCTTATAAACTGCATAGAAAAATGCAACTGAGCAAATAATTGTATCCTGTGATTTCACACATAATATCATGGAGTCATGCGAAACATAAGAGCCGCTGTTTGTGCAGAGACCGGATATTGCAGGTGTAATACTACATATATGCAAGAGCACATGTCGTAGGAAAATTCTTGTTTTACCTCAGTTATAACTTTTCCTTATAAAGTCAATAGGGAAAAACACCACAGAAATAAAGACTCAAAAAGTGCAGCAGTTTCCAAGAAACTAAATACGGACACAAATCTGTAATGTCACCATTTTCTGTTTGAGATAGAATAAATCATTTCCTCTCCACACACATATAAAAGCTTGTTGCTTTATTAAAACAAAACAAAAGCAGTCATTGGTTAGAACCGAGCCCACCCTTGTAGTTTACTCAGTGGTATAAACCAGTTGGCAGCATCTGATTGGACAGTTTGAATGATACCTTCCTCAGAGTTCCACTGCACCAGCCATCTCCATAGAAATGCAGATGTAAGTTGAGCGGATAATAGACAGCGAGAGACACGAGGTCTGTGTAAGAGACGATGTTTATATATAACTGACCGCAAATATGGCAGGTACACAGTTTCCAACATTTGAATTTTTTTTCCAGGGACACTTAGGGTGTGGTGTCTTTGGTGGGTGTGCGAACAAAATGTCTGCACTAGTTTGGCCGACAATTACTATGGTGGCCGCTATGGTTATCCGGTTGTTTACAGGCAGGTGATGTCTCACTTTATCACTAGGGCTAGGCAAACTGTGCTGACCACTACTGGTAGCGTAAGAACCAGCGTAGATAGTGCCACACTCAGTACCCCTTGTAGATGGTGCCCCACACTGCCCCCAGAAGATATTGCCGCACACTGCTCCCTGTAAATTGTACCAAAACACTGCTCTTTGTAGATAATGTCACAGTGCCTCCTGTAGATAGTGCCCCAGTGCCCCCTGTAGATAATACCACAATACCCTCTGTAGATAGTGCCACACAGCCCCCCTGTAGATGTCACCACACAGACCCCCTGTAGATGGCGCCACACAGACCCCATGTAGATGACGCCACACACCCTCTGAAGATGACGCCACACACATCCCCTGTAGATGACGCCGCACACACACCCTGTAGCCTGTAGATGACGCTGCATATACCCCCTGTAGATGGCGCCGCACACACAGCTTGTAGATGGTGCCGCGCACACCCCCTGTAGATGGCGCCGCGCACACCCCCTGTGGATGATGCCGCGCACACCCCCTGTGTATGATGATGCCGCGCACAGCCCCTGTGGATGATGCCGCGGACACACCCCAGCATTTTGGCTGTCATTGGAGCATTGTGGCTGTCATGATTTGTTAATTTAGGAGAGCAAAGAATAAAAATAAATTTTAGTCGGAAAGCTGAGAAAGAGTTGTACAGGCTCAATAGAAAGTCCGTACACAGCTCACTAAGCTTTCCGAGAAAAGCTGATCAGAAACTAAGCGACAAAGCGCTCGCCCGAGTACTTCTTTCGCTTCGTACGTTTTAGCGATCGGTGGGGGTCTGAGTGCTCAGACAACCACTGATCAATAGTTCTGATATGCTACTGAAATGTGTAAAGTTTTTTTACACATTAAATGCTGATAAAATTCCTATAGAATGTATTATCATGAAGTAAAGTAGGTGTGATAGAAATAGTTCATTCACTTTTGAGAATAAAATGATTTTGAGTTGGACTTCGCTGGTCAGATGCGGTTTGGTTAAGTTATTCTTGATTTAATAATTCCTTTGCCTAATGACAATGACATTTCCAAGCCCAGTATATTTTGTTTGTCAGTATGTTACACAATCTTTCTGGTTATCAGCAGTGTTCATGAAACTCTTCCCTAAATTAAAGGGAATGTGTCGCGAATTAAAAAATTTTGTAAGTTACTTATTTGTATTATATTTTTTAAGGCTTTTTTGCGGTATTTTTTTTTCTTCCACAAGGTGGAAAGTATTAAAAATACAATTTTAATGTGACGTTTTCCTATGTTGGCCACCAGGGGGAGCACTTCCCAAAATTACAGCAAGGGGGATCAGGCAATGCAACCTGACTTACAGCTGCTGTAAATGTGGGAGGGAGACTCACCCGCTCTCTATTTTTGGCTACAAGCCAAGAAAAGGTGTCTTCAATTTGCTAAGCAGTGTCCAGCTCCCATTTTGGGAGTATTTTTGGCAGAAGCTACAGGACAGACCAAAAGGCCGCCCCAGTGCCCGACCATAACTACAGATGGTCGGATACTGGATCGTACCCGGCTCTTCCCGATATACCTGGTGGCGGTGGGTACCGTAGTAATAATGGGTTAGTGCCAGCTTTTTCTACTGGTTAACACTAAGCCCCGCCTTAGTAATGGACGTCATCAAACAGACAACTGCCATTACTAAGGTGGTAATAAAGTATTAAAAAAAACAGAGACAAAAGAAAATAATTTTTTATTGAAAGAAAAATTCCCACACAACCCTCTTTCAACATCTTATTTAAAAGAAAAAAAAAAGAAGATCATCGAAGTAGTCCAACGAATCTACGACGAAGTCCAAACGGTGAAGTGGAACCTGCAAAACAAAAAAAATAACAGTTAATAATATGCTGTTGTTTCTTCTTTCCTCGCTTCTACTGTGAATCGCCATGTAGTTACACGGCGGCTCACAGTTGGAGCAAGGAATGACGGAGCAGCAGTTCTCGCCGCTGATCCTTCAAAACAGCCGCCAATCAGCTGTTTTGAAGGAACAGAGGCGAGCACCATTGCTCCATAGAGTGCCCCCCCACACGCACACTAAACCCCCCCCCCCCCCAAACCTGCAACCGCGCCACACACAAAACCATGCACACACACACCTTACCTGCATGTTTGGGGTGTGTGTGTGTGAATGTGGGGGAGGTGCTCGACGGAGCAGCGGTGCTCGCGGCTGATCCTTCAAAACAGTTGATATGCGGCTGCGAAGGATCAGCGGCGTTCGTGTGCAGCTGATCCTGAATAGACGCCAATCAGCTGTTTTGAAGGAACTGTGGCAAGCACTGCTGCTCCGTCGAGCGCCCCCCCCCATACACAAACCCCCCCCAAACATGCAACCGCACCAAACACAGACCCCAACACACACAAAATCCCCCCCCATGCACACACACACAAACTTCCCTGCACGCACATGCACGCACACACACCTTACCTAAATGTTTGGGGGGGTTTGTGTGGGGGGGGGGGCACTCGACGGAGCAGAGGTACTCACCGCTGATCCTTCAAAACAGCTGATAGGCGACTGTGAAGGATCAGCGACGCTCGGGTGCCGCTGATCCTTCATAGTCGCCAATCAGCTTGTTTGAAGGAACAGCGGTGAGCACAAACAAATCCCCCAAAACATGAAACCGCGCCAGATCCCCCCCCCACACACACACACAAACGCCCCCCCCCCCCACACACACACACAAACGCCCACACACACACACAAACGCACACGAACAATCCCCACGCGCTCACACGTACACACCTTACCAGCAGCTGGTCTTCTCCAAAGTGGCGCCGTCTTTCCCCCCAACAAGCCAGCTTCTCTGCTGGATCGCTCTGAACTGAGCATGCGCATTACAGTGCGAGACGGCAGAAGCACAGTATGTAACAATCGGCTCCCGTTCGTTATGCCCTATAGCTGCCATATTTCATCTGTGTATGTGTCGTTAAGCGACATGTCAGCGACATATCAGCCCCCAGTGAATTAAAAAAGTGTTAACCCCTTACAGTCGTGAACAATTATCAGATTTTAATTTTCATTTTTTCCTCCCCACTTTCCAAAAGCCATAACTTTTTAATTTTTCCGTCGATATAGTCCTATGAGGGCTTGATTTTTGTGGGACGAGTTGTAGTGTTTCGTTGCACCATTTATTGTGCCATATAATCTACTAGGAAACAGGAAAAAGATTATTTGTGGGGTAGAAAATGAAAAACACATGGATTCCTCCATTGATTTTTGCGCTTCATTTTTATGGAATTCACCTTTCAATTAAAATATGTTAACTTTTTTCTGTGGGTCAATACGATTACGGCGATACTAAATATATATAGTTTTTTCTATGCTTTACTACTTTTACAAGGAAAAAATTAAGCGTAAAAAAAATAAAAATTATTTTGTGTTGCCAAATTCTGAGAGCCATAACTTTTTTATTTTTCCGTCGATTAAATGGTATAAGGGCTTATTTTTTGCGGGTCTAAGCTGTAGTTTTTAATGCTACAATTTTTGGAGTACATGTAAGATTTTGAACACTTTTCATTAAATATTTTGTGGGAGATGAGGTGACCAAAAAATATAAATTCTGGCATTTACATTTTTGTTTTTTACGGCGTACATCGTACGGGTTGAATAAGAATATATTGTAATAGTTCAGACCTTTACGGATGCGGCGATACCAATTATGTTTATTTTTTTATTTTTTTTCCCAATGCTTTAGTGGGTAAATGCGAAAAGTGTTTTTTTTTAACTTATAATATTTTTTTTTTATTACATTAACAAAAAATACTTTATTTTACTAATTTTGACTTTTATTTTTTATAGTATAGTAGTTCGATAAATTTGTAATTGGCACTTAGGGCATTGTGGCTCGCATATAAGTAATTTGGGGATAGTGGCTGTCATGGGGGGCATTGTGGATTTTAGGTAAGCATTATGTCTGGTAAAGTGGACAATGAGGACATAGTGGTTGTCATGGGGCATTTTAGTTGTCCTGGTTCTATTGATGTTGGCTTAGGGAGCATTGAGGACAATATGGCTGGCATTGAGAGCATTAGATTATCATGGAGCATAGTGGCTGGGATAAGGGACATTGTGGACCTTGCAGATGTCATGGCTGCATTTTGACTGGGAAATGGGACATTGTTGATTTTATGGGGGCAATTTAGCTGGCATTTAGAGCACAGTGGCTGGCATGGAGGACAATTTACGATCATGGGGGCATTGGGGCTGGCATAAGAGGCATTGGCAGCACTGTCTGCGCTAAAGTACATTGTGGCTCGCATAGTGGCATTGTGGCTCCTGGCATAATGACTGTCATGGGGAATTGTAGTTGTCATAGGGCTATTGAAGCCATTGTGGCTGTCATGGTTGTATTGCAGTTAACTTAGGCGGCATTGAGAGCAATGTGGTTTGGATAAGGGGCATTGTGAAAGGAATAAGGGACACTGGACTTTGTATCTGTCATGGGGACATTTTAGCTGCCATATGGGATATTGGTTAGAAGCATTATGGCTGTCACGTGGTATTGGATGTAATGGGGGCTTTGTGGTTGGTTGGCTGGCAGGGAGGAAGTTGTGGCTAACATTGAGGATATTATGACTGGGATATGGGACATAGCGGGTGTCATGAGGATATTGTGGCTTGCAGGTGTCATTATGGCTGGCACGGGGACTTGTGTCTGTCATGTCTTGGTTAGCAAAGGGGAAAGTGAGTTCATTGTGGCTTTAATAAAGGCATAGTGGCTTGCAAAGGAGCATTGACATTTGGTGGTTTCCATTTTGGCTTTCGGGCCGGCATAAGGGGCATTGACAGCATTGTTGCATGGATAAAGTACATTGTGGTCGCATGATTGTTGATTTTCTGGTGGCTTTGTGGCTGTCATGGAGGGCATTTGACTGTCATAGTGGCATTGTGTCCCTTATAAATGACATTGTGGGTTTCATGAGGGCATAGTCACTCTTATAGGAGCATTATTGCCAGCATTGGGCATTGTAAATGCCTTGGTGTCATTGAGCGCAATGTCATTGTCATTGGCGCATTGTGCCTTACATGGGAGCTTTGTGGCTGTCATGTGGTTAATTGTAGTTTGCATATAGATACTGAGGCCATTGTGTGTTGAATAAAGGACATTTGGGTGGTCATTGTAGCTTGGATAAGGGGTATCACCGGCATTGCTGCTGGGATAAAGTACACTGTAGCTGGCATGGGGACTTTGTGGCTGGCATAGTGGCCACTGACAGCGTGGTTGCTGCCATTAAGGCATTTTTGTGGAGATAACGTAGATTGCGTGTGTCATGGGATCAATGGGGGTGTCATGGGTTTTAGTGACTTAGGAGACCATGTAAATGACATGGGGCATAATGTGGCTATTATAAGAACCTTGTGGCTGGCATGGCGCATTGTAGATGGAATAAGGTGCATTGTGGGTGATGTGAGTGCATTGTGCCTAACCTGAAAAGCATTGTGGCTTTTTTTAAGGTCTTGTAGCTGGCACGGCAGGCACTACGGTTGTCATGTGGGAATTTTGGTTGGCTTAGCAGGTATTGAAGGCATGGTGATTTGCATAGGGGGCATTGATGACTTTGTGGTTGTTATGTGGCGGAAATGTGGCTGGCACTGAGGACTTTGTGGCTGTCATTGGAGCCATTTAGATGTGGTGGGACAATGTAGCTGTCATAGGTGCATTTTGGCTGTCATTGGAAAACTATGACTGTCGTAGCTTTTTGATTTAGGGTTTGCGTGGACGATGTTTCTTTTTTTACTATGAGTGGCACAGTATAGTTGATGTGTCTAATTTTCTTTGCCTCTCTAGTGATTTGGCCACAAGTTGCAAGTCAGCATCTAGCTATTTTCGCTACTAGTGATATCACTTTGTGTCTTAACCTGGCGCATGTGAGGTCTTTGTTGAATGTGTGATATTCTTCATGATGACTGATAATAGCTACATTGTGTCCTCTCTAGGTCACATTTAGGCCCATGTCATATATGAGTTGTAAATGGTCCACTGAATAGATTGTAGAATGGTTTTCTGTTTTATACAGATGTGGAGGAGAGTGCTATTTCTTCTAGACATCTGATCTTTGATGTGATTGGTGACTAATTTTGGGGTTGTGATCAGAGTTGATTATATCCTACTTATAGCTTCTAGTCAAGATGGGGTGGTTTGTGCATACTCTTGGATAGGAAGACTTGAGGTTGGATCTCTAATTTGGCTCCTCAGAATGTATCACAGAAAGGGTTTAATTGGCCCTTAAAATATTTGGGGGTTTCATTAGAAACTAGGCACACTAAAATCTCTTTACTGTTTCCAATACATCTATAGCATATACCAGGAATGTATTATCACACCTCTTTCTTGATTTGTTTTTTCTAGGTGTCTATTTGAAAGTGAAGAGAAGCAAGATATGGAATCCTCCAGACAGCGGCAATAGAGGAATCAAATGACTGGTAATTAATATTATTATTAATTACTGATAATTATCAGGCTAGTTTCTAGCTCTGGACTTTCAGAGGTATGGTAATACCTTCCCGGTATATAAGGATATATGTCTAGTAGTACATATATTGGCTATAGATATTTAATGGCATTGTAAATGCCTTTGTGTTCTACACATGGGTGCACTGCATTTACATTCCAACATACACATTCATCACCATCTCCACTTCCCCAATGGGAAATTTTTGGCTGGTATGGAGGGTATTGTGGCTGGCATAGGGAGAATTGAGGGCATAGGGTCTGTCCTCGCGGAATTGTAATTAGCATTGAAGACATTGTTGCTGTAATACGATGCATTCCGTGATTGTTGTTTTCAGAGGACATTGTGGCTTTTATGGTAACATCGTGACTGGGAATTAGGGATAGTGTGGCTGTCATGAGGACATTGTGACTTTTTTGGAGGCATTGTGATATTTGTGTTGGGATTGTGACTGGTAAAGTGAACAATGAGGGCATTGTGACTTAGTTGGAGATGTGGTATTAAAATGGGCATTGTGTTTGGGAATGTGGTAGTTGTCATGAGAGCATTTTGTTTGTCTTGGGGCATTATTAAGAGGCAATAAGTGAATTGTGGTTGCCATGGTTGTATTCCGAATGGCTAAGAGGGCATGGAGAGTAATGTGGCTGGGATAAGGGACATTGTGGATGTCATGTGGCATAGTGGCTCTCATGAGTGCATTGTTACATGAATGGGAGCCATTTTGGCTGGTATTTGGCTATTTGGATAAGACATATAGCCGGTGTCATGTGGACATTGTAACTGTCCTCGCGGAATTGTAATTAGCATTGAAGGCATTGTTGCTGTCATTAGATGGCATTGTGACTTAGTTGGAGATGTGGTATTAAAATGGGCATTGTGTTTGGGAAAGTGGTAGTTGTCATGAAATCATTTTGTTTGTCTTGGGGCATTATGGTTCTCTTAAGAGGCAATAAGTGAATTTTGGTTGTCATGGTTGTATTCCGAATGGCTAAGGGGGCATTAAGGATAATGTGGCTGGCATTGTGGGACGGCTAAGGGGGCATTAAGGATAATGTGGCTGGCATTGTGGGACTTGTGGCTGTAATAGAGCTATTGTAGCTGGGATAAGGGACATTGTGGATGTCATGGGGGCATAGTGGCTCTTATGAGTGCATTGTTGCTTGAATGGGAGCCATTGTGGCTGGTATTTGGCTATTTGGATAAGATATATAGTGGGTGTTATGTGGGCATTGCTTCTTGCATTAGGGGCATTGTGCGTAGAATGGGGGCAATCTAGTTGGAATAGGGCTATTAATGGCATTGTGAAAGGCATGGAGGGCATTGTGCCATTTCTTCATTTTTGTTGGCAAAAGGGGAATTGAGAACATTGTGGCTGTAATGGAGATATTGTGCCTGGGCTCAGGGACAGTGTGGCAGACATGTGGGCATAATGGCTCCTGAGGAACACTGTGGCTGGCACGTGGGCATTGCTGCCATAGGAGGAATTGTGGTTGACATAGAGACTTTGTAGTTGTCATGGGAGCATTGAGGTATGCAAAAAAGGCATTCAGACCATTGTGGCTGATATGGAGTGCAATGTGGCGTTTGTGGTGGCATTGATGCTGGCATAGATAGAATTGAGGGATTTCTGGTTGTTCGATAAATTTGTAATTGGCACTTAGGGCATTGTGGCTCGCATATGAGTAATTTGGGGATAGTGGCTGTCATGGGGGGGCATTGTGGATTTTAGGTAAGCATTATGTCTGGTAAAGTGGACAATGAGGACATAGTGGTTGTCATGGGGTATTTTAGTTGTCCTGGTTCTATTGATGTTGGCTTAGGGAGCATTGAGGACAATATGGCTGGCATTGAGAGCATTAGATTATCATGGAGCATAGTGGCTGGGATAAGGGACATTGTGGACCTTGCAGATGTCATGGCTGCATTTTGACTGGGAAATGGGACATTGTTGATTTCATGGGGGCAATTTAGCTGGCATTTAGAGCACAGTGGCTGGCATGGAGGACAATTTACGATCATGGGGGCATTGGGGCTGGCATAAGAGGCATTGGCAGCACTGCCTGCGCTAAAGTACATTGTGGCTCGCATAGTAGCATTGTGGCTCCTGGCATAATGACTGTCATGGGGAATTGTAGTTGTCATAGGGCTATTGAAGCCATTGTGGCTGTCATGGTTGTATTGCAGTTAACTTAGGCGGCATTGAGAGCAATGTGGTTTGGATAAGGGGCATTGTGAAAGGAATAAGGGACACTGGACTTTGTATCGGTCATGGGGACATTTTAGCTGCCATATGGGATATTGGTTAGAAGCATTATGGCTGTCACGTGGTATTGGATGTAATGGGGGCTTTGTGGTTGGCTGGCAGGGAGGAAGTTGTGGCTAACATTGAGGATATTATGACTGGGATATGGGACATAGCGTGTGTCATGAGGATATTGTGGCTTGCAGGTGTCATTATGGCTGGCACGGGGACTTGTGTCTGTCATGTCTTGGTTAGCAAAGGGGAAAGTGAGTTCATTGTGGCTTTAATAAAGGCATAGTGGCTTGCAAAGGAGCATTGACATTTGGTGGTTTCCATTTTTGCTTTCGGGCCGGCATAAGGGGAATTGACAGCATTGTTGCATGGATAAAGTACATTGTGGTCGCATGATTGTTGATTTTCTGGTGGCTTTGTGGCTGTCATGGAGGGCATTTGACTGTCATAGTGGCATTGTGTCCCTTATAAATGACATTGTGGGTTTCATGAGGGCATAGTCACTCTTATAGGAGCATTAGTGCCAGCATTGGGCATTGTAAATGCCTTGGTGTCATTGAGCGCAATGTCATTGTCATTGGCGCATTGTGCCTTACATGGGAGCTTTGTGGCTGTCATGTGGTTAATTGTAGTTTGCATATAGATACTGAGGCCATTGTGTGTTGAATAAACGACATTTGGGTGGTCATTGTAGCTTGGATAAGCGGTATCACCGGCATTGCTGCTGGGATAAAGTACACTGTAGCTGGCATGTGGACTTTGTGGCTGGCATAGTGGCCACTGCCAGCGTGGTTGCTGCCATTAAGGCATTTTTGTGGAGATAACGTAGATTGCGTGTGTCATGGGATCAATGGGGGTGTCATGGGGTTTTAGTGACTTAGGAGACCATGTAAATGACATGGGGCATAATGTGGCTATTATAAGAACCTTGTGGCTGGCATGGCGCATTGTAGATGGAATAAGGTGCATTGTAGGTGTTGTGAGTGCATTGTGGCTAACCTGAAAAGCATTGTGGCTTTTTTTAAGGTCTTGTAGCTGGCACGGCAGGCACTACGGTTGTCATGTGGGAATTTTGGTTGGCTTAGCAGGTATTGAAGGCATGGTGATTTGCATAGGGGGCATTGATGACTTTGTGGTTGTTATGTGGCGGAAATGTGGCTGGCACTGAGGACTTTGTGGCTGTCATTGGAGCCATTTAGATGTGGTGGGACAATGTAGCTGTCATAGGTGCGTTTTGGCTGTCATTGGAAAACTATGACTGTCGTAGCTTTTTGATTTAGGGTTTGCGTGGACGATGTTTCTTTTTTTACTATGAGTGGCACAGTATAGTTGATGTGTCTAATTTTCTTTGCCTCTCTAGTGATTTGGCCACAAGTTGCAAGTCAGCATCTAGCTATTTTCGCTACTAGTGATATCACTTTGTGTCTTAACCTGGCGCATGTGAGGTCTTTGTTGAATGTGTGATAGTCTTCATGATGACTGATAATAGCTATATTGTGTCCTCTCTAGGTCACATTTAGGCCCATGTCATATATGAGTTGTAAATGGTCCACTGAATAGATTGTAGAATGGTTTTCTGTTTTATACAGATGTGGAGGAGATGCTATTTCTTCTAGACATCTGATCTTTGATGTGATTGGTGACTAATTTTGGGGTTGTGATCAGAGTTGATTATATCCTACTTATAGCTTCTAGTCAAGATGGGGTGGTTTGTGCATACTCTTGGATAGGAAGACTTGAGGTTGGATCTCTAATTTGGCTCCTCAGAATGTATCACAGAAAGGGTTTAATTGGCCCTTAAAATATTTGGGGGTTTCATTAGAAACTAGGCACACTAAAATCTCTTTACTGTTTCCAATACATCTATAGCATATACCAGGAATGTATTATCACACCTCTTTCTTGATTTTTTTTTCTAGGTGTCTATTTGAAAGTGAAGAGAAGCAAGATATGGAATCCTCCAGACAGCGGCAATAGAGGAATCAAATGACTGGTAATTAATATTATTATTAATTACTGATAATTATCAGGCTAGTTTCTAGCTCTGGACTTTCAGAGGTGTGGTAATACCTTCCCGGTATATAAGGATATATGTCTAGTAGTACATATATTCGCTATAGATATTTAAGGGCATTGTAAATGCCTTTGTGTTCTACACATGGGTGCACTGCATTTACATTCCAACATACACATTCATCACCATCTCCACTTCCCCAATGGGAAATTTTTGGCTGGTATGGAGGGTATTGTGGCTGGCATAGGGTGAATTGAGGGCATAGGGTCTGTCCTCCCGGAATTGTAATTAGCATTGAAGACATTTTTGCTGTAATACGATGCATTCCGTGATTGTTGTTGTCAGAGGACATTGTGGCTTTTATGGTAACATCGTGACTGGGAATTAGGGATAGTGTGGCTGTCATGAGGGCATTGTGACTTTTTTGGAGGCATTGTGGTATTTGTGTTGGGATTGTGACTGGTAAAGTGAACAATGAGGGCATTGTGACTTAGTTGGAGATGTGGTATTAAAATGGGCATTGTGTTTGGGAATGTGGTAGTTGTCATGAGAGCATTTTGTTTGTCTTGGGGCATTATTAAGAGGCAATAAGTGAATTGTGGTTGCCATGGTTGTATTCCGAATGGCTAAGAGGGCATGGAGAGTAATGTGGCTGGGATAAGGGACATTGTGGATGTCATGTGGCATAGTGGCTCTCATGAGTGCATTGTTGCATGAATGGGAGCCATTTTGGCTGGTATTTGGCTATTTGGATAAGACATATAGCCGGTGTCATGTGGACATTGTAACTGTCCTCGCGGAATTGTAATTAGCATTGAAGGCATTGTTGCTGTCATTAGATGGCATTGTGACTTAGTTGGAGATGTGGTATTAAAATGGGCATTGTGTTTGGGAAAGTGGTAGTTGTCATGAAATCATTTTGTTTGTCTTGGGGCATTATGGTTCTCTTAAGAGGCAATAAGTGAATTGTGGTTGTCATGGTTGTATTCCGAATGGCTAAGGGGGCATTAAGGATAATGTGGCTGGCATTGTGGGACGGCTAAGGGGGCATTAAGGATAATGTGGCTGGCATTGTGGGACTTGTGGCTGTAATAGAGCTATTGTAGCTGGGATAAGGGACATTGTGGATGTCATGGGGGCATAGTGGCTCTTATGAGTGCATTGTTGCTTGAATGGGAGCCATTGTGGCTGGTATTTGGCTATTTGGATAAGATATATAGTGGGTGACATGTGGGCATAATGGCTCCAGAGCAACACTGTGGCTGGCACGTGGGCATTGCTGCCATAGGAGGAATTGTGGTTGACATAGAGACTTTGTAGTTGTCATGGGAGCATTGAGGTATGCAAAAAAGGCATTCAGGCCATTGTGGCTGATATGGAGTGCAATGTGGCGTTTGTGGTGGCATTGATGCTGGCATAGATAGAATTGAGGGATTTCTGGTTGTTCGATAAATTTGTAATTGGCACTTAGGGCATTGTGGCTCGCATATGAGTAATTTGGGGATAGTGGCTGTCATGGGGGGGGCATTGTGGATTTTAGGTAAGCATTATGTCTGGTAAAGTGGACAATGAGGACATAGTGGTTGTCATGGGGCATTTTAGTTGTTCCTGGTTCTATTGATGTTGGCTTAGGGAGCATTGAGGACAATATGGCTGGCATTGAGAGCATTAGATTATCATGGAGCATAGTGGCTGGGATAAGGGACATTGTGGACCTTGCAGATGTCATGGCTGCATTTTGACTGGGAAATGGGACATTGTTGATTTCATGGGGGCAATTTAGCTGGCATTTAGAGCACAGTGGCTGGCATGGAGGACAATTTACGATCATGGGGGCATTGGGGCTGGCATAAGAGGCATTGGCAGCACTGTCTGCGCTAAAGTACATTGTGGCTCGCATAGTGGCATTGTGGCTCCTGGCATAATGACAGTCATGGGGAATTGTAGTTGTCATAGGGCTATTGAAGCCATTGTGGCTGTCATGGTTGTATTGCAGTTAACTTAGGCGGCATTGAGAGCAATGTGGTTTGGATAAGGGGCATTGTGAAAGGAATAAGGGACACTGGACTTTGTATCTGTCATGGGGACATTTTAGCTGCCATATGGGATATTGGTTAGAAGCATTATGGCTGTCACGTGGTATTGGATGTAATGGGGGCTTTGTGGTTGGCTGGCAGGGAGGAAGTTGTGGATAACATTGAGGATATTATGACTGGGATATGGGACATAGCGAGTGTCATGAGGATATTGTGGCTTGCAGGTGTCATTATGGCTGGCACGGGGACTTGTGTCTGTCATGTCTTGGTTAGCAAAGGGGAAAGTGAGTTCATAGTGGCTTTAATAAAGGCATAGTGGCTTGCAAAGGAGCATTGACATTTGGTGGTTTCCATTTTGGCCTTCGGGCTGGCATAAGGGGCATTGACAGCATTGTTGCATGGATAAAGTACATTGTGGTCGCATGATTGTTGATTTTCTGGTGGCTTTGTGGCTGTCATGGAGGGCATTTGACTGTCATAGTGGCATTGTGTCCCTTATAAATGACATTGTGGGTTTCATGAGGGCATAGTCACTCTTATAGGAGCATTATTGCCAGCATTGGGCATTGTAAATGCCTTGGTGTCATTGAGCGCAATGTCATTGTCATTGGCGCATTGTGCCTTACATGGGAGCTTTGTGGCTGTCATGTGGTTAATTGTAGTTTGCATATAGATACTGAGGCCATTGTGTGTTGAATAAAGGACATTTGGGTGGTCATTGTAGCTTGGATAAGGGGTATCACCGGCATTGCTGCTGGAAAAAAGTACACTGTAGCTGGCATGGGGACTTTGTGGCTGGCATAGTGGCCACTGACAGCGTGGTTGCTGCCATTAAGGCATTTTTGTGGAGATAACGTAGATTGCATGTGTCATGGGATCAATGGGGGTCTCATGGGGTTTTAGTGACTTAGGAGACCATGTAAATGACATGGGGCATAATGTGGCTATTATAAGAACCTTGTGGCTGGCATGGCGCATTGTAGATAGAATAAGGTGCATTGTGGGTGTTGTGAGTGCATTGTGGCTAACCTGAAAAGCATTGTGGCTTTTTTTAAGGTCTTGTAGCTGGCACGGCAGGCACTACGGTTGTCATGTGGGAATTTTGGTTGGCTTAGCAGGTATTGAAGGCATGGTGATTTGCATAGTGGGCATTGATGACTTTGTGGTTGTTATGTGGCGGAAATGTGGCTGGCACTGAGCACTTTGTGGCTGTCATTGGAGCCATTTAGATGTGGTGGGACAATGTAGCTGTCATAGGTGCATTTTGGCTGTCATTGGAAAATTGTGACTGTCGTGGCTTTTTGATTTAGGGTTTGCGTGGACGATTTTTCTTTTTTTTTACTATGAGTGGCACAGTATAGTTGATGTGTCTAATTTTCTTTGCCTTTCTAGTGATTTGGCCACAAGTTGCAAGTCATCATCTAGCTATTTTCGCTACTAGTGATATCACTTTGTGTCTTAACCTGGCGCATGTGAGGTCTTTGTTGTATTTGTGATATTCTTCATTATTGACTGATAATAGCTATATTGTGTCCTCTCTAGGTCACATTTAGGCCCGTGTCATATATGAGTTGTAAATGGTCCACTGAATAGATTGTAGAATGGTTTTCTGTTTTATACAGATGTGGAGGAGAGTGCTATTTCTTCTAGACATCTGATCTTTGATGTGATTGGTGACTAATTTTGGGGTTGTGATCAGAGTTGATTATATCCTACTTATAGCTTCTAGTCAAGATGGGGTGGTTTGTGCATACTCTTGGATAGGAAGACTTGAGGTTGGATCTCTAATTTGGCTCCTCAGAATGTATCACAGCAAGGGATTAATTGGCCCTTAAAATATTTGGGGGTTTCATTAGAAACTAGGCACACTAAAATCTCTTTACTGTTTCCAATACATCTATAGCATATACCTGGAATGTATTATCACACCTCTTTCTTGATTTGTTTTTTCTAGGTGTCTATTTGAAAGTGAAGAGAAGCAAGATATGGAATCCTCCAGACAGCGGCAATAGAGGAATCAAATGACCGGTAATTAATATTATTATTAATGAGGGGCGGAGCGTAGCCGTGCAGTGTGATGGCAGCTTGAGACCAGAGCTCCTCACTGATACCAGCCAAAACCCGAGCTATATCGACCCACATCGTTGGAAAATGGTTAAACCGGCAAAGGAGAAACTTAAAGATCACACTGGCACACCCAAACCGGGGAAAGCACAAGCAGACATGGAGAAATTTCTCCATAAAAGGCATGAAGAATCTCCGGCCCGGAAATCTAAGATGGCCACCGTGCATGCTGCTCCACAGTGCCGAGATGACGATTCAGATGAGGAGAGTGGAGGTGAGCAATCTGAGTCGGGAGACACTAATGATTTAGCACCAGTGTCACGGGGGTTTATGAAGAGGATCTTATACAAAGCCTTGACTCCTCTTACTAAAGAACTGTCAGAGATAAGCACTGATTTACGTCAGATAGGATCACGGGTGGAGACGCTTGAAGCGGCACAGACAGACATGAGAGTTTATCATGACAAAGTGCGGGACATTCTACATTCACAACAAGATCAATTGAATGAGATGTTTATGCGGACAGAAGACCAAGAAAATAGGAGTCGGAGGAAGAATATCAGGCTGCGGGGAGTACCTGAGTCATACGCACATGAGACTTTGGGCAAACTTGCTCATGACATATTCTCTTCAGTTCTAGGAGTAAACAGCCATGATACAGTTCGGATAGAACGTGTCCATAGAGCACTCCGCCCAAAACCTCGCTCTAATGATCCCCCCCGCGACATTATATGTGGTCTGCTGAGCTACACTGATACAGCGGAGATTCTAAAGGCTGCAAGGATGAAAGGTACTATTGAATTTGAAGGAACAACAATATACCTCTATCAAGATATAGCATCCTCCACACTACAAAAACGGAAAGTTTTCCGACCTCTCCTTGATGCGCTACGTGCCTCCAAGACGCCTTTTCGCTGGCTATATCCGTTTGGCCTGGCGATACAAAAAGATGGCCGCCAAATCACCATCAGGAAACACGAGGACCTGACCCATGCATGGGAAACCCTGGGTATACCGCCTATGGAAATCTCGCCGTGGATGATGGTACCTCCGGAGCTGAAATTACCTCCATTGCTGGAACTTATGCCGTGGAAAGTGGTGGGGAAACTGAAATCGCCTAAGAATAAAAAGCCGGCGCTAAGATCTGGAGCGATGGAAAATTGAAAGGTACTGCCAATATTGCGGGGACTGTTCTCCACACGGCTCCAGCATTCGGATTGACGGACGTCACCTCTCTTTTCGAATTGGATTCGTGAGTAGGAGCTAGTCACTGTAGCTGGAGAAGATCAAGAAATAGAGTATACTTTGATGTGACTTTATTGTTGCTATTGTGAGCGATTCTATCCTATCGCTTCTTATTGTTTTGCACTGTTCTTACTTGGGTTTTGGCTGGCATGCGGGTTATGCCAACTACACAACTGTTATTAACAGTTAACTCCCCCCCCCTCCCCAGGTACATGCTCTATACATTGGGGCAGTACATACCTTTACTTTAATCTCACTCTTCCCTGTATTACAACCCCCCCCCCCTCCTACTGGTGTTCTGAATACTGTGATGACATATATGCTGATGTATACTATCTTTCACCATGTCTGATATTAAGATAACATCGTATAATGTTCGAGGTCTGAATACTCCACGTAAACGATACCAGATTGCCCAACAATTGAAAAAAGATAATACTGATATAGCCCTTCTCCAGGAAACACATCACAAGCATAATAAAACTATGGAACTATCTAGGGCTATCTTCTCAAATGCCTTTCATAGCACCTACTCTACTGCTAGCAGAGGAGTGAGTATTTTGATACGGAAAAACTTACCTTTTAAATTACTGTCAATGCAGAAAGACCCTGACGGTCGATATCTTTTTATAAAAGCTCACATTGGTACAGATTTGTTCTCTATAGCCAACTTATACGCACCCAATACGGATCAGATATCGTGGATTATTCAGACCTTAGAGAATTTTAAGTTGTTTGCGGAAGGTGCTAGAATTATAGGCGGGGACTTTAACATCCCACTTAATCCCATTATAGATTCCACTGGCAAGGTTAAAATATCCCATCGAGCTGGATCGAGACTCCACAGGGTACTTAGAGACCTACAGGTCACTGATGCGTGGAGACTTCTATATCCCACCACAAAGGATTTCTCTTATTACTCTGCAGCACATAATGTATATACTAGATTAGACTATGTTCTGTTGTCGGATAGTCTCCTCCCGATGGTTCTGTCGGCAGGAATAGGAAACCTTCTCCTTTCTGATCATGCACCAGTGTTTGTATCTATGAAGCTAAATAGTGTTCCGAGGGGAGACAGACTGTGGAGGTTGAACAATACGATTTTGAGTGACCCCCAACATTCCTCTGCGATACAGGATAATATTCAGAAATATTTTGATATAAATTCCTCTCCGGATTTATCGGATGTTATTAGATGGGAAGCGCATAAAGTAGTAATACGAGGAGAACTGATATCGCTATGCTCACATATCAAAAAACAACGGTCAGCAATATTGAACGATCTGTTCTCGAGAATATCTACGCTTGAGACTATTCACAAACGTACGAAAGCAGCCGCAGCCCAGGTTGAGCTTGGGGAGTTAAGGGAAGAGGTTAAAAATGCCTTGAATATAAAAGCTGCTAAAACATTTCACTATACCAAATTTAAACACTATGCGCATGGGGAAAGGGGCAACAGAATCATGGCTGCACTGCTTAAACAACAACATGAGAAATCTTTTATCTCTGAGATCCTGACTTCTTCAGGTGTTAGAGCTACTGAATCGAAGGACATAGCACAGGCCTTTACTCATTTCTACCATGGCCTATATAATCTTAAAGGTGGGGATAGTCAGCAGGGTAACCTGGGGGATAGCACTAGAAAGTTTCTAGATAAACTTAGCTTACCTCAACTCACACAGGAAGATCAACTAGCGCTTACTGCACCCTTTACCACAGAAGAACTTCATAAAATTCTTAAAACAATACCATCCGGGAAAAGTCCTGGCCCAGATGGTTATACGATTCAGTACTATAAGACATTTAGCGGTATTCTGTTGCCCCATTTCACATCTATGTGTAACTCATTGATGGGGGGAGCCCAATTGACTCGCCAATCTTTGGAAGCTCACATCACAGTCCTCCCAAAGGACGGGAAGGATCCAGCACTATGTGGTAGCTATAGACCTATATCTTTACTAAACACGGATCTGAAATGGTGGGCAAAGGCTTTGGCGACTAGATTGGGGAAGCTTCTGCCCAAACTCATTGGCCCAGAACAAACTGGATTTGTGGGAGGGCGTCAGGGTAAGGATAATACTACAAGAGTAGTTCGGTTAGTTCAACACGCTCGCTCGACACACACCCCAATGGCACTACTTAGCACAGATGCCGAAAAGGCTTTTGACAGGGTGAGCTGGCAATATATGGTAGCTACCTTGTCAAAATTTGGGATCCCTGTTGAATTCATACAAGCTATATTGACACTCTAT
This sequence comes from Rhinoderma darwinii, assembly GCF_050947455.1. Taxonomy (NCBI): domain Eukaryota; kingdom Metazoa; phylum Chordata; class Amphibia; order Anura; family Rhinodermatidae; genus Rhinoderma; species Rhinoderma darwinii. Next base: position 340,954,756 of record NC_134689.1, read on the forward strand.
CATAATCCGAGTGCTAAAGTCAGAGTAAATGGCATATTGTCGGATTCCTTTCAAATTTCAAATGGTACTAGGCAGGGATGCCCTCTATCACCTACACTGTTTGTGATGGTGATGGAGACCTTGATACAAAGGATCCGCCAAGATGACAATATAGCTGGCCTGAAGATAGGTCAATTCACGCATAAAACGGCTGCCTTTGCGGACGATCTGCTACTGTTGGTGACTAAGCCGTCTGTCTCCCTTCGGAACATAACACAAGCTTTTACGGAATTTGGTGCAATATCTAATTTTAAAATTAACTATAGTAAATCTGAGATCCTTAATGTCTCTGTACCTCAACAGGTAGTTGCTGCGGTGACGGGAACATCTCAGTTTCGATGGATTTCTACATCAATCTCGTACCTAGGCATTACCATTTCTAATTGCCCATCACAATTGTATACCCTCAACTATATACCTCTGGTAGCGGCTATTAAACGTCAACTAGATTCCTTGAAGTTCCCGTTTATGTCATGGATGGGGCGGAAAAATTTCCTAAAGACTTTTATAGTCCCAAAAATTTTATACCTGATTCAGACGTTACCGCTGTGGCTACCAAAATCATTCTTCCTCTCCCTAAAGCGTATATTCTCGAATTTTCTATGGAACAAGAACAGACCAAGACAGAGGCACACACAACTGATTAACTCGGTTAAAATGGGAGGTATGGGACTGTCCGACATACACACATATTATATTGCTAATCACTTGAATAGATGGGTTGAGCTGCAACATCCCTCTCAGACTTCTCTTTATACGGAAGTAGAGAATACTCTTATGCTTAGCTGGGAACAGAGGGCCCTGTGGAGTCTCGCCAAAAGTTCACACCTTGACCAATACTCTAGCATTCTTTTAAAGGGAACCATCCTAGTGTGGCAAGACACACATAATAGATTGAACTTGCTCGGGATGCCTTCACCACATATGCCTTTACGTTTAGTGCCTTGCTATGTACATCGGGATTCTACACTAATACCAGATCCGTGGGACATACCACACCACATGAAAGTTTCCGTCCTGATGACTGATACTCCGCAGAGAAGTGTCCCCACGGTATTTGATAAATTAGGAATAAAGTCTCGTGATTTCCTCTTTAAACACACTTTTATTAAATGCTGCACGGCTATGCTTAACTCCCTACCCATCCAAACATCTTCTCAGAATTGGTTAGATAAGATGCTCATGAGCTCTATACCCCAGCGTAAGATACTATCTACCTCATATAATCATCTGATCTCACTGACTTGCCCACCGACTCCAAGCTATATGGAAAAGTGGTCGACAGACCTCCATATATCATTGACCGAGCCCGAAATTAGATTCATACTGTCTAACGCATTAGGTTTCTCTAGGTGTACTAGAATACAGGAAAGCTCCTACAAACTGTTAACTAGGTGGTATAAGACGCCTGTGGTCCTACATGCTATTGATCAAGAAGTTACGGACCGGTGTTGGAGATGTAACACCTCAAGAGGTACTTATTTACACATATGGTGGACATGCCCCCTTATTGTGCCTTTTTGGCAGCAAATAGAACAGAAAATTAATAACATTTGCTCTACAAACTTACACTTAACACCTGAGTTAATCCTACTGTGGAAACCGACACCCAGTTTTACCCCCAAGAAGCATTGTCTTCCAACCCTGTTGCTCACAGCAGCTAAGCTATTAATACCAAGTTGCTGGAGATCAACAGAACCCCCACAGTTGAGTAATTGGGTGAACAAGGTATCAGAATTAGAAAGACTAGAGGAACTGGCACATTGGGAACTGCTAACTAGAAAGAAGTATCTTAAAATATGGGGACCATGGAAAGACCGGGCAACCTCAATTTGAACTAGGTAAGAGTAATTGTAGGAAAGTAGTTTCTATATCATACACAATGGGATTAGAATACTTTGCCTTCATCAATATCATAAATAACATCTATGTTAGCTAAACTCAACAACACCAGTCCACCTTCCTACCCCCCCCCCCCTCCTGTACCTCCCCTTTCCCTCCCTTCTTGTTGATCAGAAGATATGTAAATCAATATATGTTCCACATTCTTAATGGAATTTACACTGCTCAAGATATGTTATCACACTCATTTCCTGCAATGATGAAAATCCAAATGTGATTCCTGATGGATGTGAATTTTCTGTACAACATGTTATCATTTTGAATGACATATTTTTGTATGTAATGTTAGGAGAAAAATCAATAAAAACAGTTTTGAAATAATATTATTATTAATTACTGATAATTATCAGGCTAGTTTCTAGCTCTGGACTTTCAGAGGTGTGGTAATACCTTCCCGGTATATAAGGATATATGTCTAGTAGTAGATATATTGGCTATAGATATTTAAGGGCATTGTAAATGCCTTTGTGTTCTACACATGGGTGCACTGCATTTACATTCCAACATACACATTCATCACCATCTCCACTTCCCCAATGGGAAATGTTTGGCTGGTATGGAGGGTATTGTGGCTGGCATAGGGAGAATTGAGGGCATAGGGTCTGTCCTCACGGAATTGTAATTAGCATTGAAGACATTGTTGCTGTAATACGATGCATTCCGTGATTGTTGTTGTCAGAGGACATTGTGGCTTTTATGGTAACATCGTGACTGGGAATTAGGGATAGTGTGGCTGTCATGAGGACATTGTGACTTTTTTGGAGGCATTGTGATATTTGTGTTGGGATTGTGACTGGTAAAGTGAACAATGAGGGCATTGTGACTTAGTTGGAGATGTGGTATTAAAATGGGCATTGTGTTTGGGAATGTGGTAGTTGTCATGAGAGCATTTTGTTTGTCTTGGGGCATTATTAAGAGGCAATAAGTGAATTGTGGTTGCCATGGTTGTATTCCGAATGGCTAAGAGGGCATGGAGAGTAATGTGGCTGGGATAAGGGACATTGTGGATGTCATGTGGCATAGTGGCTCTCATGAGTGCATTGTTACATGAATGGGAGCCATTTTGGCTGGTATTTGGCTATTTGGATAAGACATATAGCCGGTGTCATGTGGACATTGTAACTGTCCTCGCGGAATTGTAATTAGCATTGAAGGCATTGTTGCTGTCATTAGATGGCATTGTGACTTAGTTGGAGATGTGGTATTAAAATGGGCATTGTGTTTGGGAAAGTGGTAGTTGTCATGAAATCATTTTGTTTGTCTTGGGGCATTATGCTTCTCTTAAGAGGCAATAAGTGAATTGTGGTTGTCATGGTTGTATTCCGAATGGCTAAGGGGGCATTAAGGATAATGTGGCTGGCATTGTGGGACGGCTAAGGGGGCATTAAGGATAATGTGGCTGGCATTGTGGGACTTGTGGCTGTAATAGAGCTATTGTAGCTGGGATAAGGGACATTGTGGATGTCATGGGGGCATAGTGGCTCTTATGAGTGCATTGTTGCTTGAATGGGAGCCATTGTGGCTGGTATTTGGCTATTTGGATAAGATATATAGTGGGTGTTCTGTGGGCATTGCTTCTTGCATTAGGGGCATTGTGCGTAGAATGGGGGCAATCTAGTTGGAATAGGGCTATTAATGGCATTGTGAAAGGCATGGAGGGCATTGTGCCATTTCTTCATTTTCGTTGGCAAAAGGGGAATTGAGAACATTGTGGCTGTAATGGAGATATTGTGCCTGGGCTCAGGGACAGTGTGGCAGACATGTGGGCATAATGGCTCCAGAGGAACACTGTGGCTGGCACGTGGGCATTGCTGCCATAGGAGGAATTGTGGTTGACATAGGGACTTTGTAGTTGTCATGGGAGCATTGAGGTATGCAAAAAAGGCATTCAGGCCATTGTGGCTGATATGGAGTGCAATGTGGCGTTTGTGGTGGCATTGATGCTGGCATAGATAGAATTGAGGGATTTCTGGTTGTTCGATAAATTTGTAATTGCCACTTAGGGCATTGTGGCTCGCATATGAGTAATTTTTGGGGACAGTGGCTGTCATTATGGGGCATTGTGGATTTTAGGTAAGCATTATGTCTGGTAAAGTGGACAATGAGGACATAGTGGTTGTCATGGGGCATTTTAGTTGTCCTGGTTCTATTGATGTTGGCTTAGGGAGCATTGAGGACAATATGGCTGGCATTGAGAGCATTAGATTATCATGGAGCATAGTGGCTGGGATAAGGGACATTGTGGACCTTGCAGATGTCATGGCTGCATTTTGACTGGGATATGGGACATTGTTGATTTCATGGGGGCAATTTAGCTGGCATTTAGAGCACAGTGGCTGGCATGGAGGACAATTTACGATCATGGGTGCATTGGGGCTGGCATAAGAGGCATTGGCAGCACTGTCTGCGCTAAAGTACATTGTGGCTCGCATAGTGGCATTGTGGCTCCTGGCATAATGACTGTCATGGGGAATTGTAGTTGTCATAGGGCTATTGAAGCCATTGTGGCTGTCATGGTTGTATTGCAGTTAACTTAGGCGGCATTGAGAGCAATGTGGTTTGGATAAGGGGCATTGTGAAAGGAATAAGGGACACTGGACTTTGTATCTGTCATGGGGACATTTTAGCTGCCATATGGGATATTGGTTAGAAGCATTATGGCTGTCACGTGGTATTGGATGTAATGGGGGCTTTGTGGTTGGCTGGCAGGGAGGAAGTTGTGGCTAACATTGAGGATATTATGACTGGGATATGGGACATAGCGAGTGTCATGAGGATATTGTGGCTTGCAGGTGTCATTATGGCTGGCACGGGGACTTGTGTCTGTCATGTCTTGGTTAGCAAAGGGGAAAGTGAGTTCATTGTGGCTTTAATAAAGGCATAGTGGCTTGCAAAGGAGCATTGACATTTGGTGGTTTCCATTTTTGCTTTCGGGCCGGCATAAGGGGAATTGACAGCATTGTTGCATGGATAAAGTACATTGTGGTCGCATGATTGTTGATTTTCTGGTGGCTTTGTGGCTGTCATGGAGGGCATTTGACTGTCATAGTGGCATTGTGTCCCTTATAAATGACATTGTGGGTTTCATGAGGGCATAGTCACTCTTATAGGAGCATTAGTGCCAGCATTGGGCATTGTAAATGCCTTGGTGTCATTGAGCGCAATGTCATTGTCATTGGCGCATTGTGCCTTACATGGGAGCTTTGTGGCTGTCATGTGGTTAATTGTAGTTTGCATATAGATACTGAGGCCATTGTGTGTTGAATAAACGACATTTGGGTGGTCATTGTAGCTTGGATAAGCGGTATCACCGGCATTGCTGCTGGGATAAAGTACACTGTAGCTGGCATGTGGACTTTGTGGCTGGCATAGTGGCCACTGCCAGCGTGGTTGCTGCCATTAAGGCATTTTTGTGGAGATAACGTAGATTGCGTGTGTCATGGGATCAATGGGGGTGTCATGGGGTTTTAGTGACTTAGGAGACCATGTAAATGACATGGGGCATAATGTGGCTATTATAAGAACCTTGTGGCTGGCATGGCGCATTGTAGATGGAATAAGGTGCATTGTAGGTGTTGTGAGTGCATTGTGGCTAACCTGAAAAGCATTGTGGCTTTTTTTAAGGTCTTGTAGCTGGCACGGCAGGCACTACGGTCGTCATGTGGGAATTTTGGTTGGCTTAGCAGGTATTGAAGGCATGGTGATTTGCATAGGGGGCATTGATGACTTTGTGGTTGTTATGTGGCGGAAATGTGGCTGGCACTGAGGACTTTGTGGCTGTCATTGGAGCCATTTAGATGTGGTGGGACAATGTAGCTGTCATAGGTGCATTTTGGCTGTCATTGGAAAACTATGACTGTCGTAGCTTTTTGATTTAGGGTTTGCGTGGACGATGTTTCTTTTTTTACTATGAGTGGCACAGTATAGTTGATGTGTCTAATTTTCTTTGCCTCTCTAGTGATTTGGCCACAAGTTGCAAGTCAGCATCTAGCTATTTTCGCTACTAGTGATATCACTTTGTGTCTTAACCTGGCGCATGTGAGGTCTTTGTTGAATGTGTGATATTCTTCATGATGACTGATAATAGCTATATTGTGTCCTCTCTAGGTCACATTTAGGCCCATGTCATATATGAGTTGTAAATGGTCCACTGAATAGATTGTAGAATGGTTTTCTGTTTTATACAGATGTGGAGGAGATGCTATTTGTTCTAGACATCTGATCTTTGATGTGATTGGTGACTAATTTTGGGGTTGTGATCAGAGTTGATTATATCCTACTTATAGCTTCTAGTCAAGATGGGGTGGTTTGTGCATACTCTTGGATAGGAAGACTTGAGGTTGGATCTCTAATTTGGCTCCTCAGAATGTATCACAGAAAGGGTTTAATTGGCCCTTAAAATATTTGGGGGTTTCATTAGAAACTAGGCACACTAAAATCTCTTTACTGTTTCCAATACATCTATAGCATATACCAGGAATGTATTATCACACCTCTTTCTTGATTTTTTTTTTCTAGGTGTCTATTTGAAAGTGAAGAGAAGCAAGATATGGAATCCTCCAGACAGCGGCAATAGAGGAATCAAATGACTGGTAATTAATATTATTATTAATTACTGATAATTATCAGGCTAGTTTCTAGCTCTGGACTTTCAGAGGTGTGGTAATACCTTCCCGGTATATAAGGATATATGTCTAGTAGTACATATATTGGCTATAGATATTTAAGGGCATTGTAAATGCCTTTGTGTTCTACACATGGGTGCACTGCATTTACATTCCAACATACACATTCATCACCATCTCCACTTCCCCAATGGGCAATTTTTGGCTGGTATGGAGGGTATTGTGGCTGGCATAGGGAGAATTGAGGGCATAGGGTCTGTCCTCGCGGAATTGTAATTAGCATTGAAGACATTGTTGCTGTAATACGATGCATTCCGTGATTGTTTTTGTCAGAGGACATTGTGGCTTTTATGGTAACATCGTGACTGGGAATTAGGGATAGTGTGGCTGTCATGAGGGCATTGTGACTTTTTTGGAGGCATTGTGATATTTGTGTTGGGATTGTGACTGGTAAAGTGAACAATGAGGGCATTGTGACTTAGTTGGAGATGTGGTATTAAAATGGGCATTGTGTTTGGGAATGTGGTAGTTGTCATGAGAGCATTTTGTTTGTCTTGGGGCATTATTAAGAGGCAATAAGTGAATTGTGGTTGCCATGGTTGTATTCCGAATGGCTAAGAGGGCATGGAGAGTAATGTGGCTGGGATAAGGGACATTGTGGATGTCATGTGGCATAGTGGCTCTCATGAGTGCATTGTTACATGAATGGGAGCCATTTTGGCTGGTATTTGGCTATTTGGATAAGACATATAGCCGGTGTCATGTGGACATTGTAACTGTCCTCGCAGAATTGTAATTAGCATTGAAGGCATTGTTGCTGTCATTAGATGGCATTGTGACTTAGTTGGAGATGTGGTATTAAAATGGGCATTGTGTTTGGGAAAGTGGTAGTTGTCATGAAATCATTTTGTTTGTCTTGGGGCATTATGGTTCTCTTAAGAGGCAATAAGTGAATTTTGGTTGTCATGGTTGTATTCCGAATGGCTAAGGGGGCATTAAGGATAATGTGGCTGGCATTGTGGGACGGCTAAGGGGGCATTAAGGATAATGTGGCTGGCATTGTGGGACTTGTGGCTGTAATAGAGCTATTGTAGCTGGGATAAGGGACATTGTGGATGTCATGGGGGCATAGTGGCTCTTATGAGTGCATTGTTGCTTGAATGGGAGCCATTGTGGCTGGTATTTGGCTATTTGGATAAGATATATAGTGGGTGTTCTGTGGGCATTGCTTCTTGCATTAGGGGCATTGTGCGTAGAATGGGGGCAATCTAGTTGGAATAGGGCTATTAATGGCATTGTGAAAGGCATGGAGGGCATTGTGCCATTTCTTCATTTTTGTTGGCAAAAGGGGAATTGAGAACATTGTGGCTGTAATGGAGATATTGTGCCTGGGCTCAGGGACAGTGTGGCAGACATGTGGGCATAATGGCTCCTGAGGAACACTGTGGCTGGCACGTGGGCATTGCTGCCATAGGAGGAATTGTGGTTGACATAGAGACTTTGTAGTTGTCATGGGAGCATTGAGGTATGCAAAAAAGGCATTCAGGCCATTGTGGCTGATATGGAGTGCAATGTGGCGTTTGTGGTGGCATTGATGCTGGCATAGATAGAATTGAGGGATTTCTGGTTGTTCGATAAATTTGTAATTGGCACTTAGGGCATTGTGGCTCGCATATGAGTAATTTGGGGATAGTGGCTGTCATGGGGGGGGCATTGTGGATTTTAGGTAAGCATTATGTCTGGTAAAGTGGACAATGAGGACATAGTGGTTGTCATGGGGTATTTTAGTTGTCCTGGTTCTATTGATGTTGGCTTAGGGAGCATTGAGGACAATATGGCTGGCATTGAGAGCATTAGATTATCATGGAGCATAGTGGCTGGGATAAGGGACATTGTGGACCTTGCAGATGTCATGGCTGCATTTTGACTGGGAAATGGGACATTGTTGATTTCATGGGGGCAATTTAGCTGGCATTTAGAGCACAGTGGCTGGCATGGAGGACAATTTACGATCATGGGGGCATTGGGGCTGGCATAAGAGGCATTGGCAGCACTGTCTGCGCTAAAGTACATTGTGGCTCGCATAGTGGCATTGTGGCTCCTGGCATAATGACTGTCATGGGGAATTGTAGTTGTCATAGGGCTATTGAAGCCATTGTGGCTGTCATGGTTGTATTGCAGTTAACTTAGGCGGCATTGAGAGCAATGTGCTTTGGATAAGGGGCATTGTGAAAGGAATAAGGGACACTGGACTTTGTATCGGTCATGGGGACATTTTAGCTGCCATATGGGATATTGGTTAGAAGCATTATGGCTGTCACGTGGTATTGGATGTAATGGGGGCTTTGTGGTTGGCTGGCAGGGAGGAAGTTGTGGCTAACATTGAGAATATTATGACTGGGATATGGGACATAGCGTGTGTCATGAGGATATTGTGGCTTGCAGGTGTCATTATGGCTGGCACGGGGACTTGTGTCTGTCATGTCTTGGTTAGCAAAGGGGAAAGTGAGTTCATTGTGGCTTTAATAAAGGCATAGTGGCTTGCAAAGGAGCATTGACATTTGGTGGTTTCCATTTTTGCTTTCGGGCCGGCATAAGGGGAATTGACAGCATTGTTGCATGGATAAAGTACATTGTGGTCGCATGATTGTTGATTTTCTGGTGGCTTTGTGGCTGTCATGGAGGGCATTTGACTGTCATAGTGGCATTGTGTCCCTTATAAATGACATTGTGGGTTTCATGAGGGCATAGTCACTCTTATAGGAGCATTAGTGCCAGCATTGGGCATTGTAAATGCCTTGGTGTCATTGAGCGCAATGTCATTGTCATTGGCGCATTGTGCCTTACATGGGAGCTTTGTGGCTGTCATGTGGTTAATTGTAGTTTGCATATAGATACTGAGGCCATTGTGTGTTGAATAAAGGACATTTGGGTGGTCATTGTAGCTTGGATAAGCGGTATCACCGGCATTGCTGCTGGGATAAAGTACACTGTAGCTGGCATGTGGACTTTGTGGCTGGCATAGTGGCCACTGCCAGCGTGGTTGCTGCCATTAAGGCATTTTTGTGGAGATAACGTAGATTGCGTGTGTCATGGGATCAATGGGGGTGTCATGGGGTTTTAGTGACTTAGGAGACCATGTAAATGACATGGGGCATAATGTGGCTATTATAAGAACCTTGTGGCTGGCATGGCGCATTGTAGATGGAATAAGGTGCATTGTAGGTGTTGTGAGTGCATTGTGGCTAACCTGAAAAGCATTGTGGCTTTTTTTAAGGTCTTGTAGCTGGCACGGCAGGCACTACGGTCGTCATGTGGGAATTTTGGTTGGCTTAGCAGGTATTGAAGGCATGGTGATTTGCATAGGGGGCATTGATGACTTTGTGGTTGTTATGTGGCGGAAATGTGGCTGGCACTGAGGACTTTGTGGCTGTTATTGGAGCCATTTAGATGTGGTGGGACAATGTAGCTGTCATAGGTGCATTTTGGCTGTCATTGGAAAACTATGACTGTCGTAGCTTTTTGATTTAGGGTTTGCGTGGACGATGTTTCTTTTTTTACTATGAGTGGCACAGTATAGTTGATGTGTCTAATTTTCTTTGCCTCTCTAGTGATTTGGCCACAAGTTGCAAGTCAGCATCTAGCTATTTTCGCTACTAGTGATATCACTTTGTGTCTTAACCTGGCGCATGTGAGGTCTTTGTTGAATGTGTGATATTCTTCATGATGACTGATAATAGCTATATTGTGTCCTCTCTAGGTCACATTTAGGCCCATGTCATATATGAGTTGTAAATGGTCCACTGAATAGATTGTAGAATGGTTTTCTGTTTTATACAGATGTGGAGGAGATGCTATTTGTTCTAGACATCTGATCTTTGATGTGATTGGTGACTAATTTTGGGGTTGTGATCAGAGTTGATTATATCCTACTTATAGCTTCTAGTCAAGATGGGGTGGTTTGTGCATACTCTTGGATAGGAAGACTTGAGGTTGGATCTCTAATTTGGCTCCTCAGAATGTATCACAGAAAGGGTTTAATTGGCCCTTAAAATATTTGGGGGTTTCATTAGAAACTAGGCACACTAAAATCTCTTTACTGTTTCCAATACATCTATAGCATATACCAGGAATGTATTATCACACCTCTTTCTTGATTTTTTTTTTCTAGGTGTCTATTTGAAAGTGAAGAGAAGCAAGATATGGAATCCTCCAGACAGCAGCAATAGAGGAATCAAATGACTGGTAATTAATATTATTATTAATTACTGATAATTATCAGGCTAGTTTCTAGCTCTGGACTTTCAGAGGTGTGGTAATACCTTCCCGGTATATAAGGATATATGTCTAGTAGTACTATAGATATTTAAGGGCATTGTAAATGCCTTTGTGTTCTACACATGGGTGCACTGCATTTACATTCCAACATACACATTCATCACCATCTCCACTTCCCCAATGGGCAATTTTTGGCTGGTATGGAGGGTATTGTGGCTGGCATAGGGAGAATTGAGGGCATAGGGTCTGTCCTCGCGGAATTGTAATTAGCATTGAAGACATTGTTGCTGTAATACGATGCATTCCGTGATTGTTGTTGTCAGAGGACATTGTGGCTTTTATGGTAACATCGTGACTGGGAATTAGGGATAGTGTGGCTGTCATGAGGGCATTGTGACTTTTTTGGAGGCATTGTGATATTTGTGTTGGGATTGTGACTGGTAAAGTGAACAATGAGGGCATTGTGACTTAGTTGGAGATGTGGTATTAAAATGGGCATTGTGTTTGGGAATGTGGTAGTTGTCATGAGAGCATTTTGTTTGTCTTGGGGCATTATTAAGAGGCAATAAGTGAATTGTGGTTGCCATGGTTGTATTCCGAATGGCTAAGAGGGCATGGAGAGTAATGTGGCTGGGATAAGGGACATTGTGGATGTCATGTGGCATAGTGGCTCTCATGAGTGCATTGTTACATGAATGGGAGCCATTTTGGCTGGTATTTGGCTATTTGGATAAGACATATAGCCGGTGTCATGTGGACATTGTAACTGTCCTCGCAGAATTGTAATTAGCATTGAAGGCATTGTTGCTGTCATTAGATGGCATTGTGACTTAGTTGGAGATGTGGTATTAAAATGGGCATTGTGTTTGGGAAAGTGGTAGTTGTCATGAAATCATTTTGTTTGTCTTGGGGCATTATGGTTCTCTTAAGAGGCAATAAGTGAATTTTGGTTGTCATGGTTGTATTCCGAATGGCTAAGGGGGCATTAAGGATAATGTGGCTGGCATTGTGGGACGGCTAAGGGGGCATTAAGGATAATGTGGCTGGCATTGTGGGACTTGTGGCTGTAATAGAGCTATTGTAGCTGGGATAAGGGACATTGTGGATGTCATGGGGGCATAGTGGCTCTTATGAGTGCATTGTTGCTTGAATGGGAGCCATTGTGGCTGGTATTTGGCTATTTGGATAAGATATATAGTGGGTGTTCTGTGGGCATTGCTTCTTGCATTAGGGGCATTGTGCGTAGAATGGGGGCAATCTAGTTGGAATAGGGCTATTAATGGCATTGTGAAAGGCATGGAGGGCATTGTGCCATTTCTTCATTTTTGTTGGCAAAAGGGGAATTGAGAACATTGTGGCTGTAATGGAGATATTGTGCCTGGGCTCAGGGACAGTGTGGCAGACATGTGGGCATAATGGCTCCTGAGGAACACTGTGGCTGGCACGTGGGCATTGCTGCCATAGGAGGAATTGTGGTTGACATAGAGACTTTGTAGTTGTCATGGGAGCATTGAGGTATGCAAAAAAGGCATTCAGGCCATTGTGGCTGATATGGAGTGCAATGTGGCGTTTGTGGTGGCATTGATGCTGGCATAGATAGAATTGAGGGATTTCTGGTTGTTCGATAAATTTGTAATTGGCACTTAGGGCATTGTGGCTCGCATATGAGTAATTTGGGGATAGTGGCTGTCATGGGGGGGCATTGTGGATTTTAGGTAAGCATTATGTCTGGTAAAGTGGACAATGAGGACATAGAGGTTGTCATGGGGTATTTTAGTTGTCCTGGTTCTATTGATGTTGGCTTAGGGAGCATTGAGGACAATATGGCTGGCATTGAGAGCATTAGATTATCATGGGGCATAGTGGCTGGGATAAGGGACATTGTGGACCTTGCAGATGTCATGGCTGCATTTTGACTGGGAAATGGGACATTGTTGATTTCATGGGGGCAATTTAGCTGGCATTTAGAGCACAGTGGCTGGCATGGAGGACAATTTACGATCATGGGGGCATTGGGGCTGGCATAAGAGGCATTGGCAGCACCTTCTGCGCTAAAGTACATTGTGGCTCGCATAGTGGCATTGTGGCTCCTGGCATAATGACTGTCATGGGGAATTGTAGTTGTCATAGGGCTATTGAAGCCATTGTGGCTGTCATGGTTGTATTGCAGTTAACTTAGGCGGCATTGAGAGCAATGTGGTTTGGATAAGGGGCATTGTGAAAGGAATAAGGGACACTGGACTTTGTATCGGTCATGGGGACATTTTAGCTGCCATATGGGATATTGGTTAGAAGCATTATGGCTGTCACGTGGTATTGGATGTAATGGGGGCTTTGTGGTTGGCTGGCAGGGAGGAAGTTGTGGCTAACATTGAGAATATTATGACTGGGATATGGGACATAGCGTGTGTCATGAGGATATTGTGGCTTGCAGGTGTCATTATGGCTGGCACGGGGACTTGTGTCTGTCATGTCTTGGTTAGCAAAGGGGAAAGTGAGTTCATTGTGGCTTTAATAAAGGCATAGTGGCTTGCAAAGGAGCATTGACATTTGGTGGTTTCCATTTTTGCTTTCGGGCCGGCATAAGGGGAATTGACAGCATTGTTGCATGGATAAAGTACATTGTGGTCGCATGATTGTTGATTTTCTGGTGGCTTTGTGGCTGTCATGGAGGGCATTTGACTGTCATAGTGGCATTGTGTCCCTTATAAATGACATTGTGGGTTTCATGAGGGCATAGTCACTCTTATAGGAGCATTAGTGCCAGCATTGGGCATTGTAAATGCCTTGGTGTCATTGAGCGCAATGTCATTGTCATTGGCGCATTGTGCCTTACATGGGAGCTTTGTGGCTGTCATGTGGTTAATTGTAGTTTGCATATAGATACTGAGGCCATTGTGTGTTGAATAAACGACATTTGGGTGGTCATTGTAGCTTGGATAAGCGGTATCACCGGCATTGCTGCTGGGATAAAGTACACTGTAGCTGGCATGTGGACTTTGTGGCTGGCATAGTGGCCACTGCCAGCGTGGTTGCTGCCATTAAGGCATTTTTGTGGAGATAACGTAGATTGCGTGTGTCATGGGATCAATGGGGGTGTCATGGGGTTTTAGTGACTTAGGAGACCATGTAAATGACATGGGGCATAATGTGGCTATTATAAGAACCTTGTGGCTGGCATGGCGCATTGTAGATGGAATAAGGTGCATTGTAGGTGTTGTGAGTGCATTGTGGCTAACCTGAAAAGCATTGTGGCTTTTTTTAAGGTCTTGTAGCTGGCACGGCAGGCACTACGGTCGTCATGTGGGAATTTTGGTTGGCTTAGCAGGTATTGAAGGCATGGTGATTTGCATAGGGGGCATTGATGACTTTGTGGTTGTTATGTGGCGGAAATGTGGCTGGCACTGAGGACTTTGTGGCTGTCATTGGAGCCATTTAGATGTGGTGGGACAATGTAGCTGTCATAGGTGCATTTTGGCTGTCATTGGAAAACTATGACTGTCGTAGCTTTTTGATTTAGGGTTTGCGTGGACGATGTTTCTTTTTTTACTATGAGTGGCACAGTATAGTTGATGTGTCTAATTTTCTTTGCCTCTCTAGTGATTTGGCCACAAGTTGCAAGTCAGCATCTAGCTATTTTCGCTACTAGTGATATCACTTTGTGTCTTAACCTGGCGCATGTGAGGTCTTTGTTGAATGTGTGATATTCTTCATGATGACTGATAATAGCTATATTGTGTCCTCTCTAGGTCACATTTAGGCCCATGTCATATATGAGTTGTAAATGGTCCACTGAATAGATTGTAGAATGGTTTTCTGTTTTATACAGATGTGGAGGAGATGCTATTTGTTCTAGACATCTGATCTTTGATGTGATTGGTGACTAATTTTGAGGTTGTGATCAGAGTTGATTATATCCTACTTATAGCTTCTAGTCAAGATGGGGTGGTTTGTGCATACTCTTGGATAGGAAGACTTGAGGTTGGATCTCTAATTTGGCTCCTCAGAATGTATCACAGAAAGGGTTTAATTGGCCCTTAAAATATTTGGGGGTTTCATTAGAAACTAGGCACACTAAAATCTCTTTACTGTTTCCAATACATCTATAGCATATACCAGGAATGTATTATCACACCTCTTTCTTGATTTTTTTTTTCTAGGTGTCTATTTGAAAGTGAAGAGAAGCAAGATATGGAATCCTCCAGACAGCGGCAATAGAGGAATCAAATGACTGGTAATTAATATTATTATTAATTACTGATAATTATCAGGCTAGTTTCTAGCTCTGGACTTTCAGAGGTGTGGTAATACCTTCCCGGTATATAAGGATATATGTCTAGTAGTACATATATTGGCTATAGATATTTAAGGGCATTGTAAATGCCTTTGTGTTCTACACATGGGTGCACTGCATTTACATTCCAACATACACATTCATCACCATCTCCACTTCCCCAATGGGCAATTTTTGGCTGGTATGGAGGGTATTGTGGCTGGCATAGGGAGAATTGAGGGCATAGGGTCTGTCCTCGCGGAATTGTAATTAGCATTGAAGACATTGTTGCTGTAATACGATGCATTCCGTGATTGTTTTTGTCAGAGGACATTGTGGCTTTTATGGTAACATCGTGACTGGGAATTAGGGATAGTGTGGCTGTCATGAGGGCATTGTGACTTTTTTGGAGGCATTGTGATATTTGTGTTGGGATTGTGACTGGTAAAGTGAACAATGAGGGCATTGTGACTTAGTTGGAGATGTGGTATTAAAATGGGCATTGTGTTTGGGAATGTGGTAGTTGTCATGAGAGCATTTTGTTTGTCTTGGGGCATTATTAAGAGGCAATAAGTGAATTGTGGTTGCCATGGTTGTATTCCGAATGGCTAAGAGGGCATGGAGAGTAATGTGGCTGGGATAAGGGACATTGTGGATGTCATGTGGCATAGTGGCTCTCATGAGTGCATTGTTACATGAATGGGAGCCATTTTGGCTGGTATTTGGCTATTTGGATAAGACATATAGCCGGTGTCATGTGGACATTGTAACTGTCCTCGCAGAATTGTAATTAGCATTGAAGGCATTGTTGCTGTCATTAGATGGCATTGTGACTTAGTTGGAGATGTGGTATTAAAATGGGCATTGTGTTTGGGAAAGTGGTAGTTGTCATGAAATCATTTTGTTTGTCTTGGGGCATTATGGTTCTCTTAAGAGGCAATAAGTGAATTTTGGTTGTCATGGTTGTATTCCGAATGGCTAAGGGGGCATTAAGGATAATGTGGCTGGCATTGTGGGACGGCTAAGGGGGCATTAAGGATAATGTGGCTGGCATTGTGGGACTTGTGGCTGTAATAGAGCTATTGTAGCTGGGATAAGGGACATTGTGGATGTCATGGGGGCATAGTGGCTCTTATGAGTGCATTGTTGCTTGAATGGGAGCCATTGTGGCTGGTATTTGGCTATTTGGATAAGATATATAGTGGGTGTTCTGTGGGCATTGCTTCTTGCATTAGGGGCATTGTGCGTAGAATGGGGGCAATCTAGTTGGAATAGGGCTATTAATGGCATTGTGAAAGGCATGGAGGGCATTGTGCCATTTCTTCATTTTTGTTGGCAAAAGGGGAATTGAGAACATTGTGGCTGTAATGGAGATATTGTGCCTGGGCTCAGGGACAGTGTGGCAGACATGTGGGCATAATGGCTCCTGAGGAACACTGTGGCTGGCACGTGGGCATTGCTGCCATAGGAGGAATTGTGGTTGACATAGAGACTTTGTAGTTGTCATGGGAGCATTGAGGTATGCAAAAAAGGCATTCAGGCCATTGTGGCTGATATGGAGTGCAATGTGGCGTTTGTGGTGGCATTGATGCTGGCATAGATAGAATTGAGGGATTTCTGGTTGTTCGATAAATTTGTAATTGGCACTTAGGGCATTGTGGCTCGCATATGAGTAATTTGGGGATAGTGGCTGTCATGGGGGGGCATTGTGGATTTTAGGTAAGCATTATGTCTGGTAAAGTGGACAATGAGGACATAGTGGTTGTCATGGGGTATTTTAGTTGTCCTGGTTCTATTGATGTTGGCTTAGGGAGCATTGAGGACAATATGGCTGGCATTGAGAGCATTAGATTATCATGGAGCATAGTGGCTGGGATAAGGGACATTGTGGACCTTGCAGATGTCATGGCTGCATTTTGACTGGGAAATGGGACATTGTTGATTTCATGGGGGCAATTTAGCTGGCATTTAGAGCACAGTGGCTGGCATGGAGGACAATTTACGATCATGGGGGCATTGGGGCTGGCATAAGAGGCATTGGCAGCACTGTCTGCGCTAAAGTACATTGTGGCTCGCATAGTGGCATTGTGGCTCCTGGCATAATGACTGTCATGGGGAATTGTAGTTGTCATAGGGCTATTGAAGCCATTGTGGCTGTCATGGTTGTATTGCAGTTAACTTAGGCGGCATTGAGAGCAATGTGCTTTGGATAAGGGGCATTGTGAAAGGAATAAGGGACACTGGACTTTGTATCGGTCATGGGGACATTTTAGCTGCCATATGGGATATTGGTTAGAAGCATTATGGCTGTCACGTGGTATTGGATGTAATGGGGGCTTTGTGGTTGGCTGGCAGGGAGGAAGTTGTGGCTAACATTGAGAATATTATGACTGGGATATGGGACATAGCGTGTGTCATGAGGATATTGTGGCTTGCAGGTGTCATTATGGCTGGCACGGGGACTTGTGTCTGTCATGTCTTGGTTAGCAAAGGGGAAAGTGAGTTCATTGTGGCTTTAATAAAGGCATAGTGGCTTGCAAAGGAGCATTGACATTTGGTGGTTTCCATTTTTGCTTTCGGGCCGGCATAAGGGGAATTGACAGCATTGTTGCATGGATAAAGTACATTGTGGTCGCATGATTGTTGATTTTCTGGTGGCTTTGTGGCTGTCATGGAGGGCATTTGACTGTCATAGTGGCATTGTGTCCCTTATAAATGACATTGTGGGTTTCATGAGGGCATAGTCACTCTTATAGGAGCATTAGTGCCAGCATTGGGCATTGTAAATGCCTTGGTGTCATTGAGCGCAATGTCATTGTCATTGGCGCATTGTGCCTTACATGGGAGCTTTGTGGCTGTCATGTGGTTAATTGTAGTTTGCATATAGATACTGAGGCCATTGTGTGTTGAATAAAGGACATTTGGGTGGTCATTGTAGCTTGGATAAGCGGTATCACCGGCATTGCTGCTGGGATAAAGTACACTGTAGCTGGCATGTGGACTTTGTGGCTGGCATAGTGGCCACTGCCAGCGTGGTTGCTGCCATTAAGGCATTTTTGTGGAGATAACGTAGATTGCGTGTGTCATGGGATCAATGGGGGTGTCATGGGGTTTTAGTGACTTAGGAGACCATGTAAATGACATGGGGCATAATGTGGCTATTATAAGAACCTTGTGGCTGGCATGGCGCATTGTAGATGGAATAAGGTGCATTGTAGGTGTTGTGAGTGCATTGTGGCTAACCTGAAAAGCATTGTGGCTTTTTTTAAGGTCTTGTAGCTGGCACGGCAGGCACTACGGTCGTCATGTGGGAATTTTGGTTGGCTTAGCAGGTATTGAAGGCATGGTGATTTGCATAGGGGGCATTGATGACTTTGTGGTTGTTATGTGGCGGAAATGTGGCTGGCACTGAGGACTTTGTGGCTGTTATTGGAGCCATTTAGATGTGGTGGGACAATGTAGCTGTCATAGGTGCATTTTGGCTGTCATTGGAAAACTATGACTGTCGTAGCTTTTTGATTTAGGGTTTGCGTGGACGATGTTTCTTTTTTTACTATGAGTGGCACAGTATAGTTGATGTGTCTAATTTTCTTTGCCTCTCTAGTGATTTGGCCACAAGTTGCAAGTCAGCATCTAGCTATTTTCGCTACTAGTGATATCACTTTGTGTCTTAACCTGGCGCATGTGAGGTCTTTGTTGAATGTGTGATATTCTTCATGATGACTGATAATAGCTATATTGTGTCCTCTCTAGGTCACATTTAGGCCCATGTCATATATGAGTTGTAAATGGTCCACTGAATAGATTGTAGAATGGTTTTCTGTTTTATACAGATGTGGAGGAGATGCTATTTGTTCTAGACATCTGATCTTTGATGTGATTGGTGACTAATTTTGGGGTTGTGATCAGAGTTGATTATATCCTACTTATAGCTTCTAGTCAAGATGGGGTGGTTTGTGCATACTCTTGGATAGGAAGACTTGAGGTTGGATCTCTAATTTGGCTCCTCAGAATGTATCACAGAAAGGGTTTAATTGGCCCTTAAAATATTTGGGGGTTTCATTAGAAACTAGGCACACTAAAATCTCTTTACTGTTTCCAATACATCTATAGCATATACCAGGAATGTATTATCACACCTCTTTCTTGATTTTTTTTTTCTAGGTGTCTATTTGAAAGTGAAGAGAAGCAAGATATGGAATCCTCCAGACAGCAGCAATAGAGGAATCAAATGACTGGTAATTAATATTATTATTAATTACTGATAATTATCAGGCTAGTTTCTAGCTCTGGACTTTCAGAGGTGTGGTAATACCTTCCCGGTATATAAGGATATATGTCTAGTAGTACTATAGATATTTAAGGGCATTGTAAATGCCTTTGTGTTCTACACATGGGTGCACTGCATTTACATTCCAACATACACATTCATCACCATCTCCACTTCCCCAATGGGCAATTTTTGGCTGGTATGGAGGGTATTGTGGCTGGCATAGGGAGAATTGAGGGCATAGGGTCTGTCCTCGCGGAATTGTAATTAGCATTGAAGACATTGTTGCTGTAATACGATGCATTCCGTGATTGTTGTTGTCAGAGGACATTGTGGCTTTTATGGTAACATCGTGACTGGGAATTAGGGATAGTGTGGCTGTCATGAGGGCATTGTGACTTTTTTGGAGGCATTGTGATATTTGTGTTGGGATTGTGACTGGTAAAGTGAACAATGAGGGCATTGTGACTTAGTTGGAGATGTGGTATTAAAATGGGCATTGTGTTTGGGAATGTGGTAGTTGTCATGAGAGCATTTTGTTTGTCTTGGGGCATTATTAAGAGGCAATAAGTGAATTGTGGTTGCCATGGTTGTATTCCGAATGGCTAAGAGGGCATGGAGAGTAATGTGGCTGGGATAAGGGACATTGTGGATGTCATGTGGCATAGTGGCTCTCATGAGTGCATTGTTACATGAATGGGAGCCATTTTGGCTGGTATTTGGCTATTTGGATAAGACATATAGCCGGTGTCATGTGGACATTGTAACTGTCCTCGCAGAATTGTAATTAGCATTGAAGGCATTGTTGCTGTCATTAGATGGCATTGTGACTTAGTTGGAGATGTGGTATTAAAATGGGCATTGTGTTTGGGAAAGTGGTAGTTGTCATGAAATCATTTTGTTTGTCTTGGGGCATTATGGTTCTCTTAAGAGGCAATAAGTGAATTTTGGTTGTCATGGTTGTATTCCGAATGGCTAAGGGGGCATTAAGGATAATGTGGCTGGCATTGTGGGACGGCTAAGGGGGCATTAAGGATAATGTGGCTGGCATTGTGGGACTTGTGGCTGTAATAGAGCTATTGTAGCTGGGATAAGGGACATTGTGGATGTCATGGGGGCATAGTGGCTCTTATGAGTGCATTGTTGCTTGAATGGGAGCCATTGTGGCTGGTATTTGGCTATTTGGATAAGATATATAGTGGGTGTTCTGTGGGCATTGCTTCTTGCATTAGGGGCATTGTGCGTAGAATGGGGGCAATCTAGTTGGAATAGGGCTATTAATGGCATTGTGAAAGGCATGGAGGGCATTGTGCCATTTCTTCATTTTTGTTGGCAAAAGGGGAATTGAGAACATTGTGGCTGTAATGGAGATATTGTGCCTGGGCTCAGGGACAGTGTGGCAGACATGTGGGCATAATGGCTCCTGAGGAACACTGTGGCTGGCACGTGGGCATTGCTGCCATAGGAGGAATTGTGGTTGACATAGAGACTTTGTAGTTGTCATGGGAGCATTGAGGTATGCAAAAAAGGCATTCAGGCCATTGTGGCTGATATGGAGTGCAATGTGGCGTTTGTGGTGGCATTGATGCTGGCATAGATAGAATTGAGGGATTTCTGGTTGTTCGATAAATTTGTAATTGGCACTTAGGGCATTGTGGCTCGCATATGAGTAATTTGGGGATAGTGGCTGTCATGGGGGGGCATTGTGGATTTTAGGTAAGCATTATGTCTGGTAAAGTGGACAATGAGGACATAGAGGTTGTCATGGGGTATTTTAGTTGTCCTGGTTCTATTGATGTTGGCTTAGGGAGCATTGAGGACAATATGGCTGGCATTGAGAGCATTAGATTATCATGGGGCATAGTGGCTGGGATAAGGGACATTGTGGACCTTGCAGATGTCATGGCTGCATTTTGACTGGGAAATGGGACATTGTTGATTTCATGGGGGCAATTTAGCTGGCATTTAGAGCACAGTGGCTGGCATGGAGGACAATTTACGATCATGGGGGCATTGGGGCTGGCATAAGAGGCATTGGCAGCACTGTCTGCGCTAAAGTACATTGTGGCTCGCATAGTGGCATTGTGGCTCCTGGCATAATGACTGTCATGGGGAATTGTAGTTGTCATAGGGCTATTGAAGCCATTGTGGCTGTCATGGTTGTATTGCAGTTAACTTAGGCGGCATTGAGAGCAATGTGGTTTGGATAAGGGGCATTGTGAAAGGAATAAGGGACACTGGACTTTGTATCGGTCATGGGGACATTTTAGCTGCCATATGGGATATTGGTTAGAAGCATTATGGCTGTCACGTGGTATTGGATGTAATGGGGGCTTTGTGGTTGGCTGGCAGGGAGGAAGTTGTGGCTAACATTGAGAATATTATGACTGGGATATGGGACATAGCGTGTGTCATGAGGATATTGTGGCTTGCAGGTGTCATTATGGCTGGCACGGGGACTTGTGTCTGTCATGTCTTGGTTAGCAAAGGGGAAAGTGAGTTCATTGTGGCTTTAATAAAGGCATAGTGGCTTGCAAAGGAGCATTGACATTTGGTGGTTTCCATTTTTGCTTTCGGGCCGGCATAAGGGGAATTGACAGCATTGTTGCATGGATAAAGTACATTGTGGTCGCATGATTGTTGATTTTCTGGTGGCTTTGTGGCTGTCATGGAGGGCATTTGACTGTCATAGTGGCATTGTGTCCCTTATAAATGACATTGTGGGTTTCATGAGGGCATAGTCACTCTTATAGGAGCATTAGTGCCAGCATTGGGCATTGTAAATGCCTTGGTGTCATTGAGCGCAATGTCATTGTCATTGGCGCATTGTGCCTTACATGGGAGCTTTGTGGCTGTCATGTGTTTAATTGTAGTTTGCATATAGATACTGAGGCCATTGTGTGTTGAATAAACGACATTTGGGTGGTCATTGTAGCTTGGATAAGCGGTATCACCGGCATTGCTGCTGGGATAAAGTACACTGTAGCTGGCATGTGGACTTTGTGGCTGGCATAGTGGCCACTGCCAGCGTGGTTGCTGCCATTAAGGCATTTTTGTGGAGATAACGTAGATTGCGTGTGTCATGGGATCAATGGGGGTGTCATGGGGTTTTAGTGACTTAGGAGACCATGTAAATGACATGGGGCATAATGTGGCTATTATAAGAACCTTGTGGCTGGCATGGCGCATTGTAGATGGAATAAGGTGCATTGTAGGTGTTGTGAGTGCATTGTGGCTAACCTGAAAAGCATTGTGGCTTTTTTTAAGGTCTTGTAGCTGGCACGGCAGGCACTACGGTCGTCATGTGGGAATTTTGGTTGGCTTAGCAGGTATTGAAGGCATGGTGATTTGCATAGGGGGCATTGATGACTTTGTGGTTGTTATGTGGCGGAAATGTGGCTGGCACTGAGGACTTTGTGGCTGTCATTGGAGCCATTTAGATGTGGTGGGACAATGTAGCTGTCATAGGTGCATTTTGGCTGTCATTGGAAAACTATGACTGTCGTAGCTTTTTGATTTAGGGTTTGCGTGGACGATGTTTCTTTTTTTACTATGAGTGGCACAGTATAGTTGATGTGTCTAATTTTCTTTGCCTCTCTAGTGATTTGGCCACAAGTTGCAAGTCAGCATCTAGCTATTTTCGCTACTAGTGATATCACTTTGTGTCTTAACCTGGCGCATGTGAGGTCTTTGTTGAATGTGTGATATTCTTCATGATGACTGATAATAGCTATATTGTGTCCTCTCTAGGTCACATTTAGGCCCATGTCATATATGAGTTGTAAATGGTCCACTGAATAGATTGTAGAATGGTTTTCTGTTTTATACAGATGTGGAGGAGATGCTATTTGTTCTAGACATCTGATCTTTGATGTGATTGGTGACTAATTTTGGGGTTGTGATCAGAGTTGATTATATCCTACTTATAGCTTCTAGTCAAGATGGGGTGGTTTGTGCATACTCTTGGATAGGAAGACTTGAGGTTGGATCTCTAATTTGGCTCCTCAGAATGTATCACAGAAAGGGTTTAATTGGCCCTTAAAATATTTGGGGGTTTCATTAGAAACTAGGCACACTAAAATCTCTTTACTGTTTCCAATACATCTATAGCATATACCAGGAATGTATTATCACACCTCTTTCTTGATTTTTTTTTCTAGGTGTCTATTTGAAAGTGCAGAGAAGCAAGATATGGAATCCTCCAGACAGCGGCAATAGAGGAATCAAATGACTGGTAATTAATATTATTATTAATTACTGATAATTATCAGGCTAGTTTCTAGCTCTGGACTTTCAGAGGTGTGGTAATACCTTCCCGGTATATAAGGATATATGTCTAGTAGTACATATATTGGCTATAGATATTTAAGGGCATTGTAAATGCCTTTGTGTTCTACACATGGGTGCACTGCATTTACATTCCAACATACACATTCATCACCATCTCCACTTCCCCAATGGGCAATTTTTGGCTGGTATGGAGGGTATTGTGGCTGGCATAGGGAGAATTGAGGGCATAGGGTCTGTCCTCGCGGAATTGTAATTAGCATTGAAGACATTGTTGCTGTAATACGATGCATTCCGTGATTGTTTTTGTCAGAGGACATTGTGGCTTTTATGGTAACATCGTGACTGGGAATTAGGGATAGTGTGGCTGTCATGAGGGCATTGTGACTTTTTTGGAGGCATTGTGATATTTGTGTTGGGATTGTGACTGGTAAAGTGAACAATGAGGGCATTGTGACTTAGTTGGAGATGTGGTATTAAAATGGGCATTGTGTTTGGGAATGTGGTAGTTGTCATGAGAGCATTTTGTTTGTCTTGGGGCATTATTAAGAGGCAATAAGTGAATTGTGGTTGCCATGGTTGTATTCCGAATGGCTAAGAGGGCATGGAGAGTAATGTGGCTGGGATAAGGGACATTGTGGATGTCATGTGGCATAGTGGCTCTCATGAGTGCATTGTTACATGAATGGGAGCCATTTTGGCTGGTATTTGGCTATTTGGATAAGACATATAGCCGGTGTCATGTGGACATTGTAACTGTCCTCGCAGAATTGTAATTAGCATTGAAGGCATTGTTGCTGTCATTAGATGGCATTGTGACTTAGTTGGAGATGTGGTATTAAAATGGGCATTGTGTTTGGGAAAGTGGTAGTTGTCATGAAATCATTTTGTTTGTCTTGGGGCATTATGGTTCTCTTAAGAGGCAATAAGTGAATTTTGGTTGTCATGGTTGTATTCCGAATGGCTAAGGGGGCATTAAGGATAATGTGGCTGGCATTGTGGGACGGCTAAGGGGGCATTAAGGATAATGTGGCTGGCATTGTGGGACTTGTGGCTGTAATAGAGCTATTGTAGCTGGGATAAGGGACATTGTGGATGTCATGGGGGCATAGTGGCTCTTATGAGTGCATTGTTGCTTGAATGGGAGCCATTGTGGCTGGTATTTGGCTATTTGGATAAGATATATAGTGGGTGTTCTGTGGGCATTGCTTCTTGCATTAGGGGCATTGTGCGTAGAATGGGGGCAATCTAGTTGGAATAGGGCTATTAATGGCATTGTGAAAGGCATGGAGGGCATTGTGCCATTTCTTCATTTTTGTTGGCAAAAGGGGAATTGAGAACATTGTGGCTGTAATGGAGATATTGTGCCTGGGCTCAGGGACAGTGTGGCAGACATGTGGGCATAATGGCTCCTGAGGAACACTGTGGCTGGCACGTGGGCATTGCTGCCATAGGAGGAATTGTGGTTGACATAGAGACTTTGTAGTTGTCATGGGAGCATTGAGGTATGCAAAAAAGGCATTCAGGCCATTGTGGCTGATATGGAGTGCAATGTGGCGTTTGTGGTGGCATTGATGCTGGCATAGATAGAATTGAGGGATTTCTGGTTGTTCGATAAATTTGTAATTGGCACTTAGGGCATTGTGGCTCGCATATGAGTAATTTGGGGATAGTGGCTGTCATGGGGGGGCATTGTGGATTTTAGGTAAGCATTATGTCTGGTAAAGTGGACAATGAGGACATAGTGGTTGTCATGGGGTATTTTAGTTGTCCTGGTTCTATTGATGTTGGCTTAGGGAGCATTGAGGACAATATGGCTGGCATTGAGAGCATTAGATTATCATGGAGCATAGTGGCTGGGATAAGGGACATTGTGGACCTTGCAGATGTCATGGCTGCATTTTGACTGGGAAATGGGACATTGTTGATTTCATGGGGGCAATTTAGCTGGCATTTAGAGCACAGTGGCTGGCATGGAGGACAATTTACGATCATGGGGGCATTGGGGCTGGCATAAGAGGCATTGGCAGCACTGTCTGCGCTAAAGTACATTGTGGCTCGCATAGTGGCATTGTGGCTCCTGGCATAATGACTGTCATGGGGAATTGTAGTTGTCATAGGGCTATTGAAGCCATTGTGGCTGTCATGGTTGTATTGCAGTTAACTTAGGCGGCATTGAGAGCAATGTGGTTTGGATAAGGGGCATTGTGAAAGGAATAAGGGACACTGGACTTTGTATCGGTCATGGGGACATTTTAGCTGCCATATGGGATATTGGTTAGAAGCATTATGGCTGTCACGTGGTATTGGATGTAATGGGGGCTTTGTGGTTGGCTGGCAGGGAGGAAGTTGTGGCTAACATTGAGAATATTATGACTGGGATATGGGACATAGCGTGTGTCATGAGGATATTGTGGCTTGCAGGTGTCATTATGGCTGGCACGGGGACTTGTGTCTGTCATGTCTTGGTTAGCAAAGGGGAAAGTGAGTTCATTGTGGCTTTAATAAAG
Source organism: Rhinoderma darwinii (assembly GCF_050947455.1). NCBI lineage: Eukaryota > Metazoa > Chordata > Amphibia > Anura > Rhinodermatidae > Rhinoderma > Rhinoderma darwinii. The sequence goes on from NC_134689.1 coordinate 340,980,940, forward strand.
GCATAGTGGCTTGCAAAGGAGCATTGACATTTGGTGGTTTCCATTTTTGCTTTCGGGCCGGCATAAGGGGAATTGACAGCATTGTTGCATGGATAAAGTACATTGTGGTCGCATGATTGTTGATTTTCTGGTGGCTTTGTGGCTGTCATGGAGGGCATTTGACTGTCATAGTGGCATTGTGTCCCTTATAAATGACATTGTGGGTTTCATGAGGGCATAGTCACTCTTATAGGAGCATTATTGCCAGCATTGGGCATTGTAAATGCCTTGGTGTCATTGAGCGCAATGTCATTGTCATTGGCGCATTGTGCCTTACATGGGAGCTTTGTGGCTGTCATGTGGTTAATTGTAGTTTGCATATAGATACTGAGGCCATTGTGTGTTGAATAAAGGACATTTGGGTGGTCAGTGTAGCTTGGATAAGCGGTATCACCGGCATTGCTGCTGGGATAAAGTACACTTTAGCTGGCATGTGGACTTTGTGGCTGGCATAGTGGCCACTGCCAGCGTGGTTGCTGCCATTAAGGCATTTTTGTGGAGATAACGTAGATTGCGTGTGTCATGGGATCAATGGGGGTGTCATGGGGTTTTAGTGACTTAGGAGACCATGTAAATGACATGGGGCATAATGTGGCTATTATAAGAACCTTGTGGCTGGCATGGCGCATTGTAGATGGAATAAGGTGCATTGTAGGTGTTGTGAGTGCATTGTGGCTAACCTGAAAAGCATTGTGGCTTTTTTTAAGGTCTTGTAGCTGGCACGGCAGGCACTACGGTTGTCATGTGGGAATTTTGGTTGGCTTAGCAGGTATTGAAGGCATGGTGATTTGCATAGGGGGCATTGATGACTTTGTGGTTGTTATGTGGCGGAAATGTGGCTGGCACTGAGGACTTTGTGGCTGTCATTGGAGCCATTTAGATGTGGTGGGACAATGTAGCTGTCATAGGTGCATTTTGGCTGTCATTGGAAAACTATGACTGTCGTAGCTTTTTGATTTAGGGTTTGCGTGGACGATGTTTCTTTTTTTACTATGAGTGGCACAGTATAGTTGATGTGTCTAATTTTCTTTGCCTCTCTAGTGATTTGGCCACAAGTTGCAAGTCAGCATCTAGCTATTTTCGCTACTAGTGATATCACTTTGTGTCTTAACCTGGCGCATGTGAGGTCTTTGTTGAATGTGTGATATTCTTCATGATGACTGATAATAGCTATATTGTGTCCTCTCTAGGTCACATTTAGGCCCATGTCATATATGAGTTGTAAATGGTCCACTGAATAGATTGTAGAATGGTTTTCTGTTTTATACAGATGTGGAGGAGATGCTATTTGTTCTAGACATCTGATCTTTGATGTGATTGGTGACTAATTTTGGGGTTGTGATCAGAGTTGATTATATCCTACTTATAGCTTCTAGTCAAGATGGGGTGGTTTGTGCATACTCTTGGATAGGAAGACTTGAGGTTGGATCTCTAATTTGGCTCCTCAGAATGTATCACAGAAAGGGTTTAATTGGCCCTTAAAATATTTGGGGGTTTCATTAGAAACTAGGCACACTAAAATCTCTTTACTGTTTCCAATACATCTATAGCATATACCTGGAATGTATTATCACACCTCTTTCTTGATTTGTTTTTCTAGGTGTCTATTTGAAAGTGAAGAGAAGCAAGATATGGAATCCTCCAGACAGCGGCAATAGAGGAATCAAATGACTGGTAATTAATATTATTATTAATTACTGATAATTATCAGGCTAGTTTCTAGCTCTGGACTTTCAGAGGTGTGGTAATACCTTCCCGGTATATAAGGATATATGTCTAGTAGTACATATATTGGCTATAGATATTTAAGGGCATTGTAAATGCCTTTGTGTTCTACACATGGGTGCACTGCATTTACATTCCAACATACACATTCATCACCATCTCCACTTCCCCAATGGGAAATTTTTGGCTGGTATGGAGGGTATTGTGGCTGGCATAGGGAGAATTGAGGGCATAGGGTCTGTCCTCGCGGAATTGTAATTAGCATTGAAGACATTGTTGCTGTAATACGATGCATTCCGTGATTGTTGTTGTCAGAGGACATTGTGGCTTTTATGGTAACATCGTGACTGGGAATTAGGGATAGTGTGGCTGTCATGAGGGCATTGTGACTTTTTTGGAGGCATTGTGATATTTGTGTTGGGATTGTGACTGGTAAAGTGAACAATGAGGGCATTGTGACTTAGTTGGAGATGTGGTATTAAAATGGGCATTGTGTTTGGGAATGTGGTAGTTGTCATGAGAGCATTTTGTTTGTCTTGGGGCATTATTAAGAGGCAATAAGTGAATTGTGGTTGCCATGGTTGTATTCCGAATGGCTAAGAGGGCATGGAGAGTAATGTGGCTGGGATCAGGGACATTGTGGATGTCATGTGGCATAGTGGCTCTCATGAGTGCATTGTTACATGAATGGGAGCCATTTTGGCTGGTATTTGGCTATTTGGATAAGACATATAGCCGGTGTCATGTGGACATTGTAACTGTCCTCGCGGAATTGTAATTAGCATTGAAGGCATTGTTGCTGTCATTAGATGGCATTGTGACTTAGTTGGAGATGTGGTATTAAAATGGGCATTGTGTTTGGGAAAGTGGTAGTTGTCATGAAATCATTTTGTTTGTCTTGGGGCATTATGGTTCTCTTAAGAGGCAATAAGTGAATTTTGGTTGTCATGGTTGTATTCCGAATGGCTAAGGGGGCATTAAGGATAATGTGGCTGGCATTGTGGGACGGCTAAGGGGGCATTAAGGATAATGTGGCTGGCATTGTGGGACTTGTGGCTGTAATAGAGCTATTGTAGCTGGGATAAGGGACATTGTGGATGTCATGGGGGCATAGTGGCTCTTATGAGTGCATTGTTGCTTGAATGGGAGCCATTGTGGCTGGTATTTGGCTATTTGGATAAGATATATAGTGGGTGTTCTGTGGGCATTGCTTCTTGCATTAGGGGCATTGTGCGTAGAATGGGGGCAATCTAGTTGGAATAGGGCTATTAATGGCATTGTGAAAGGCATGGAGGGCATTGTGCCATTTCTTCATTTTTGTTGGCAAAAGGGGAATTGAGAACATTGTGGCTGTAATGGAGATATTGTGCCTGGGCTCAGGGACAGTGTGGCAGACATGTGGGCATAATGGCTCCTGAGGAACACTGTGGCTGGCACGTGGGCATTGCTGCCATAGGAGGAATTGTGGTTGACATAGAGACTTTGTAGTTGTCATGGGAGCATTGAGGTATGCAAAAAAGGCATTCAGGCCATTGTGGCTGATATGGAGTGCAATGTGGCGTTTGTGGTGGCATTGATGCTGGCATAGATAGAATTGAGGGATTTCTGGTTGTTCGATAAATTTGTAATTGGCACTTAGGGCATTGTGGCTCGCATATGAGTAATTTGGGGATAGTGGCTGTCATGGGGGGGCATTGTGGATTTTAGGTAAGCATTATGTCTGGTAAAGTGGACAATGAGGACATAGTGGTTGTCATGGGGCATTTTAGTTGTCCTGGTTCTATTGATGTTGGCTTAGGGAGCATTGAGGACAATATGGCTGGCATTGAGAGCATTAGATTATCATGGAGCATAGTGGCTGGGATAAGGGACATTGTGGACCTTGCAGATGTCATGGCTGCATTTTGACTGGGAAATGGGACATTGTTGATTTCATGGGGGCAATTTAGCTGGCATTTAGAGCACAGTGGCTGGCATGGAGGACAATTTACGATCATGGGGGCATTGGGGCTGGCATAAGAGGCATTGGCAGCACTGTCTGCGCTAAAGTACATTGTGGCTTGCATAGTGGCATTGTGGCTCCTGGCATAATGACTGTCATGGGGAATTGTAGTTGTCATAGGGCTATTGAAGCCATTGTGGCTGTCATGGTTGTATTGCAGTTAACTTAGGCGGCATTGAGAGCAATGTGGTTTGGATAAGGGGCATTGTGAAAGTGTTCGGGTACTAATCAGTCTCAACCGGCAGGGATAATACGCTGAGTTCGTACGAAAGGAATCACACCACACAGAGTCTGGTACAAAGCTCCTCACTCAGCATCAGGCGTCACTGCTTTATTTATTACACACATTTGTTCTATATCCCCTTTCTCCTGGGGGTGGGTACATGTTATCACACTTTTATAAAAGCACGTATCACTGTAAGCCTCTTGTTACTTTGTGTCATCCTTGGATAGGTTCACCCTTATCTGGTCCTTTAGATATGTCTTCATAGTTCGTTCATACCAGGAAGTGACTTTGTTATTTTGTTAGTGCGTAGTCCCTGTTCAGGGGCCATCTTGCCACGTATACTTATCTAATCCTATTACTATTGCTTCATCACAATTATGTACACAACTCTATAGTCTATATTTTATTAAAGAAAGAAAATTATTATAAACATTAACTTCTGTCCACCCCATCCTTCACAGTCCCCCCTTTTATCATTATTTTCTTCATTTCTTAACCTAAGTGTGTCCGTGCTCTGGGAAAGGGGAGTAAAAGGATTTTTTCACCAGTTTGAGACGAGCCTCCCCTATTAGGAGACCCCCCTTTGTAGCTGGACTTAAAGAGTCGGTGCACACCCTACACTATCTATTCATCTTCAGAACAATAGTCTCGATAAAGGGTGGTTGTTCTCATGGATGGAGTTGGTAAAAGTCCTTCAATTTCTGAAGAAAACATAAAAGTGGGAGTTACTTCAGTTATAGTTTTAGTCATTAATTTCTTTATACATGGTAATACACAACAAGCAATAACTGCGAAAAGCACTAGAAAGATTAAGATTACAATCCCAATTTGGGCCAGAATTTTCTGCCATCCGGTTAACCATGAGAAATACTGATCCCATGGGTCTGTGAAACCTGAATTTCGTTTTAATTCCTCGGATAAAGAAACAATCTGTTTGATTGCCATGGTTACTTTGCCGTTTGGTCCTGTGTTATCTGGAATAAAAGTACAACAGGTAGTACCTATCATGGCACAAACGCCTCCTTTTTCTGCTAGTATCATATCAAGGGCCATACGGTTCTGGAAAGTCATAGTAGATGTGGGTCCTAACTGGTCAGCTAGACCTTGTAAAGCGTCCCTAGTATAGTTAACAAACCGTTGCTGGTTGTAATAGATATAATTTATCCAATCTACATTTTTGTTAGCTGTGATCATAGGGATTAATGATTCAAATCAAGCTGCTACCTGATCCCGGGCCTTGAATTCATCTGGGACCCCCCTTGGGACTCCTATAGCATCTATATACACATGGGGGTCAAAACTTCCTTTCAGATCTCTTTTTTTCCCTTGTAAATATGTGACTATTTTGAGAGATGGTCTCTTGGGTCTCAGAGAGTATATGAAAAGGCATGATCGCTTTCGCCAGGGTGCATTCTCCCTTCCAGTTCCCTTCGATCCGCCGAACTGTTTCTAACTGTATACCATTCAATACTCCTAAATATCTCTTAAAATTGTTATCAAGAATACAAAATATCTTCTATTTCTTATTTGGCTATTATTCATACATAATATCATCCCATCAGTTTCTTTTATTACAATCGTAGAGTTGAGCCTCTCCTTGTTGCATCTTTCATAAATCTTATTTATCATTTTGTTTCTATTTTTACTGGTTGTATATTTCTGTAGATATTGTAAATCTGGTTCATAACAACAAAACCACAGCCCCGGCGTCTCTTCTTGTATGCTAATGTTGGCTGTTTTGTCTATGTGAAGGTACACAGTCCCTCCATGTGGCCCTTTTTTCCAAGTCCCTTCGGTTGTAGTCACATTTGTAGTATAACACGGGGCATTGGCCTTACAGGTGTAGTTACCCTGCTTTCTATCACTGTGGCATTCGCCCACCCTGTCCTGAACTGTTCCAGTGATTCTGTACTGATTACGTGTACAGGAGTAGCAGTTCTGCCTTTTTGTATAAGAGCACACGCAACAACCGCCGCAACAACCGCAAAGATCTTCATTCTTCTGGCTGAAGAACCTTTTTACAATGACTGGCGTGAATCCAGCTTGCCTTTCCTTCGAGCTTCACTGAGGTGCTTGTAACGAGCAAAACTTGAAAAGGACCATCAAACCGTGGCTCAAGGCTCTTCCTCACGTGTCTTTTGACAATGACCCAATCTCCTGGTTCTAGCTTATACGTCCCTTCAACTGAATCAGGACCTGGAATGGAAGCAAAGACTTGTGCATGCACCTTGGTCAATTGTTTGTTCAGCGTTTATACATAATCTGTTAGTCTACCATACTGCATTTGGAGCACCTATGGAAAATAACATCCTAATCTGGGAGCCGACCCAAATAAGATCTCATATGGGCTGAGACCTGTTCTTTTTGTGGGCGTGTATCTTACTGAGAACAAGGCTAATGGTAGACACTCGGTCCATGGTTTCCCGTTTTCTACCATTGCTTTTTGGATTTTCAATTTGAGAGTCCCATTTAGTCTCTCAACCTTCCCACTGCTCTGTGGATGGTATGGTGTATGTAGGGCTTGACTTATGCCTAGAGCTGACAACACATGGTTCATGATTTCACCCGTAAAATGAGTTCCTCTGTCTCTCTCGATCATCTCTGGAACTCCATATCTGCACACCACCTCGTTGATCAGTTTCTTTGCTGTGGCTACGGCTGTAGCTTTGGTTACTGGAAAAGCTTCTGGCCATCCTGAAAAGAGATCAATACAAACAAGCACATACTCCTAGGTACCAACTTTGGGTAGTTGAATATAGTCTATCTGCAGTCTCTGGAACGGATATATAGGTCTGGGTGTGTGCTTCTGTGGTACTTTTACAGTTCTTCCAATATTATGTGTTGCACAGATCATGCATCCTTGTGTAAAACTGCTGGCCATCACACTAAACCCTGGAGCATACCACACCTTGTTTACCAAGTCCATCATTGCCGTTTTTGACTGGTGTGTCTCTCCATGTGTTATTTGGGCCATCATTGGGAACATTGTCTTAGGCAGGCACAGTTTATTCTGGCATTGCCAGAGGCCATCTTTTCGTAGCGTTGCTCCTTGGGCCGTCCACTTGTCTTTTTCTTCTTTTGTTGCTTGTCCTTGAAGTTTTTGCCGTAGTTCCGGGCTTACAGCTGGTCTTGTTTCCTCTGGATCTTTTATCTGACATACGGCTGCTAACACGGGTAGCTTCTGTGCTGCTTGCTTTTGCGGCTTGGTCTGCCAAAGCATTTCCTTTTGTCTCTGGTGAACTCACCTTAGTGTGAGCTTTTAATGTTTACTACTGTTAATTGAGAGTCAGTGTATATATTTGCTGTCTTTCCTTCTGCATGTTGGCATGCTGCTGCCAGGGCCTTAAGCTCCGCTTCTTGTGCTGAGCGGGACGCTGGTAAGGAGGCTGCTTCTAGGACTACATCTTCGGTGGTTACTGCATATCCTGTAAGAAAAGATCCTTCTACAAAATACCTTGAACCATCCACAAAGAGTATTTAGGTCTGGGTTTTGGAGTGGGGTATCTTTTACATGTGCGAACACCACTGTTTCCTGGGCCATAAGGGCCATACAATCATGTTCATCAGTTTCAGGCAAAAAATTGTGACCATACTTTACCTACGTCTTCTCCCCCTTGCTCCAAAGGCAGTAAGGTAGCTGGGTTCAATGTAGTACAGCGGTGTAAAGTAACCTGCTCAGGGAGAAGAAGCGCACAGATTAATCTCAAATGTCTTGCAGTGGACAAATGCTTAGGTTGTACTTGAGTTAGAATAGCAGTAATATATATATCATGTGGTGGAAATGCCAGGACCAAATCTGAGGCCTTGTTTAACATTGAATTTACAGCAATGATAGCTTTCACACATGATGGGGAACCTCGGGCCACAGGGTCTAGTCTAGCTGAATAATATACTATCGGGCTCTGCTGTGGTCCATGACTTTGTGTGAGAACCGCAGTGTCATGTCCAGATCAAACAAGCTACCTTCAGATTATGACTAGGTCGCGGGCCAGAGAACAGATACCAAATGTGGAAGGGACCGACGCCATCAACCAAGTTACCATCTTCCAGAACAATAGTACCCCTGAGGACAGACAGCAATGGCAGACGGAAGGAGCAAGTGTGGATAAACAAGGAATATGGAGAAAGGACAAACGAGTTGCCCTCCCGAGAGCCCTGTACCCAGCAATTGTACAGTGGGCACACGGTCCTACCCACCGAGGGAAGAACCAGATGGTAACGGCAATCAACAAACTATACCTGGCCCCAGGAATATCCACCCCTGTCACCCAGTATTGCCGGACATGCATAATCTGCAATCGATGCAACCCTGGAAGGACTATGACCACTCCTGCAAAACACCTCGCCAGGACATCCTATCCGTTTCAAAGAATTCAAATAGATCACACACAACTGCCTAAAAGTGGCAAATACGAATATCTACTAGTGGTAATCGATATGTTTTCAGGATGGCCCGAGGCTTACCCGGTCACCAATATGACAGCCAGGACTACTGCAAAGAAACTTATGAAGGAAGTAATATGCAGATTCGGAATTCCAGAAGTAATAGAAAGCGATCAAGGACCAGCCTTTACTGCAGATATCACATCGGCAATTTGGAAATTAGTCGGGGCTGATCTAGGACTACATACTCCATACCATCCTCAAAGTAGCGGGAAAGTAGAAAGACTTAATGGTACCCTAAAAAACAAACTTTTGAAAGCCAGCCAAGAACTGAACATGGCATGGCCAGAACTATTACCTATAGCATTATACTCGGTTAGGAACACCCCTAAAGCCCCTACAGGATTGACGCCTTATGAAATACTATTTGGTGGTCCCCCAAGGTTAGGCCACTACTACCCCCAGCAGCTTAGCATGGGAAATGACAATCTAGTGAACTTTGTAATTGCATTATGTAAGGAACTGACAATAACACATTCTGCAGTATACTCCTCTTTTCCAGATCCGGAAGCAGATACTACCACCCACGACATTAAACCTGGAGAATTTGTGGTAGTCAAGAAGCATGTCCGAGGATCTCTAGAATCACGATTCGAGGGCCCATACCAAGTCATATTGACCACCCCTACCGCTGTGAAAGTTGAGGGTCGCCCTACTTGGATTCACGCTTCCCATTGCAAACGAGTGGGAGTTCCGAAATGATCCAGTATATCCTTTTGTGTGGTACAGCATGGGTAGTAACCGGACAGGTAGCGGTCACTAAGATCGACGATATGACTGTCCTCTGGTTTAATTCAAGCAACACCCATGTAGCCACTTACACATTCGATTATTGTCAAATAATAGACTGTAACCATAGACAGTGGGAATACGGGTTGAACTATGAGTGAGGAGCTTTGTACCAGACTCCCTTCTGACTCTTTTCCGTAAGTTGCTGCCCACTTTGCCGTCTCGTCTGCCAGCTTATTTCCTTGTGCTTCTTCTGTTTGGGCTTTTCCATGGGCTTTGGTCTTGAGTATGGCCACTTTTTCTGGACGAGTCAAGGCTTCAAGTAATTCAGCCACAGCTTGCGCATGCCTGATTGGGGTACCAGCAGCTGTTGCAAAACCTCTGATTGCCCAGATCTGTCCAAAGTCGTGAGCCACACCGAAGGCGTATCTGGAATCCGTATATATGTTAGCTGTGTGGTTGGCCGCTTCGTGGCATGCCTCTGTGAGGGCTTTTAATTCAGCTTCTTGTGCAGATTTGTGGGGTGGCATCCGGCCTGCTCGGATGGTTTCGTGCAGTGATACCACAGCGTATCCAGTGTGGAATTTACCTTGTTCATCAGCATAACGTGATCCATCAGTGAAAAGAATGAGGTCCGGGTTGTCAAGTGGAGTGTCAAATACCGTGGAGGGAGATGTTGCTTGCTGCTGCATAAGTTGTAAGCAGTCATGAGATTGTGCATGATCTGATTCCATATGGGGTTCTTGGTCTTGATCCCCCCTTACAAGGGGCAGAAGGGTGGCCGGATTGAGCGTATGGCAGCGCTGTAAAGTGACGTTGTCTGGAAGGAGAAGAGAACATTGAAGACGCATACGTCGTTGTAAGGAAAGTTGTTTTTGTTGACTTTGAAGTATGATTGCGGATAAGTCATGTGGAGCTAAAATGGTGACTGAATGTCCGAGAATAAAGGGTGCTGTTTTGTCCAGTAATATCTGTGCAGCCAGCACAGCTCGTAGGCACATGGGTGCGGCTTGCGATACAGGGTCCAGTTTCGCCGAGAAGTACCCAATAGGTCTAGGTTTTCCTCCATGTGTTTGAGTGAGGACAGCAGATGCATGGCCTTGGTTTTCTGAGATGTATAGTTGGAAAGGTAGTTGGTAGTTGGGGATGCCCAGGGCTGGGGCTGTAGAAATGATATGTTGTAATTCACGGAACGATTGTACAGCAATAAGGGGGAGATTGGGCATCCAGGAGGGATCAGAAACGCAGGCATATAGAGGATGCATGAGTTGAGATGCGTTGGGAATCCATTGTCGACAGTAGGTTACCATTCCTAAAAAGGCCTGCAATTGCGTAAGGCCAGTAGGGAGAGGTATGGCAAAAATAGTAGAGACTCGTTCCAAGGTGAGATGTCGTGATCCTTGTGAAATACAGTGTCCTAGAAAGATAACTTTGGGGGCACACCATTGCAGTTTCTTTTTGGAGATTTTGCAGTTAATTTGTGCGAGAAATGTGAGAAGACTTAGAGAGAGAACTGAACACAAGGAGGTGTTTGGTGCTGATAGGAGTAAGTCGTCAACATATTGGAGAAGGGTGGCTTCCGGATGTGCAGCTATCCATGGTAGAAGAGAAGACGTGAGGGCTTGAGTGAAGTGATTTGGGGAGTTCTGCGCACCTTGAGGCATGACAGTCCAAGTGTACTGGGCACCTTGATGAGTGAAAGCGAAAAGATACTGGGAGTCTTGATGTAATGGTACACTGAAAAATGCATTGGCTAGGTCAATAACGGTGAAAGACGAATGTGAAGGGGGAATGTCACTGAGGAGCGTGTGTGGGTTAGGCACCACTGGAGTTTCCATGATGGTTACTGCATTGATAGCGCGTAAGTCTTGAACTAATCTATAAACAGTAGGGGAACCTGGTATTGATTTCTTTTTGACAGGAAAAAGTGGAGTGTTGGCTGGTGAAATACACTGGACTAGCGCACCTTTGTCCAGAAGGGCTTGGATTTGTAGCTGCAGAGATGTTTCTTGGTCACGACGTAAGGGGTATTGGGGAATACGAGGCGGGGGCACCGTAGGATCTTTGAGAAAAACACGGACAGGAGGGACAGGTAGCTTGCCTATATCGTCAGGTCCGGTAGACCAGAGGGAGGGGGGTAAAGAACTGGCTACATCCGGTGGAATATCCGAGGTTGAGGAGTGTGGTGCCGGTTGGGATAAAAACAACGGTACAGTTCGGAGGAGACAGGTATCTTCGTCCGTAAGAGAGATACCGGTAGAAAGGTGCATTCCCAATTCATCGTATATAATATGGGCTTTGAGCTTGTGTAAGAGGTCGGCTCCTAAAAGGTTCAATGGGCAAGTCTTTGACACTATAAATTGAGAGACGTATTTCTGACTTTTCCCAATAGGTAGAGGCTGCGTGAGACGTGACGTAGTGGCGACTCCATCGACTCCAACGCAGGAAAGAAAGTCTTCAGAAAGAGCACAGGAGGAGGGTAGGTCAGAAGTCTTGATTACGGAGGTGGCTGCACCCGTGTCTACTAGAAAAGGAAGCTCATGGCCGTCTACATTGAGATAGACGGAGGAAATGGGTCCAATACGGGGGTTAGTTAGGGCCATGAGTTCTGCGGGCTTGCCTTTATCCTATGGTCTGTCTGGCTGTAGTGGTGGATGCCTATCTGGTCCGTTAAAGGTTGGAGGTGGACGAGGATACCTAGGTGGTGGGGGATGGTTGCGGCTTGTGTCTTGAGTTTCTCTAGGAGAACAGCATTGGCTACGGAAATGTCCTGGTCGCCCACAATTGTAACAAAAGATATCATCCCGTCTTCGGGGTAAGGGGCGATGTTCCTGCAAATATGGGTAATTTTGTAATGATGGGCGAGGAAATTGTGGTGGTGGATGAGTATACATAGGGGTAGGTACTGACGAAAAAGGATGGGGACCGATGTCCGCAAGCATAAGGGGTCCGGGCTTGGGTGTTGGGTGTTGAAAGGAAGTTTCTAGTTGTCTATCTATAGCCTTGGCAATGAGAAGAATTTGACGGGGTTCCATGTCGGGGTATTCTGGGCGGGTGCTGCAAAGTTTGGTTTTTACAGGATCTCTGAGTCCTGTAACGAAGGATGATACGAGAAGCGTCTTCTGTACTTTCTTCTGCATGTCATATCCTTGGTCTTGAAACAGCATTTGGATACGTGTAAAAAACTTCTCGACAGATTCTTTCTCTTCCTGAGTGCAATCGGATATATTGGTGGTAGAGTCCCCAATTCTGTCCTGCGCCCAGGCTTTTATTTGGCGGGTGAATTCAACACCGGAGTGGTACGTACAGTCGTCACCCACTCTATCGGTGTCTAGAGCGGAGCTAATGATTGGCCAGAACCTATCCCCGGCTTTAATACTGGATACGTGTAGCAAATCTTTCCAAGTGGGGGAATAAGTTTGCTGCACTTGGCGTAGCTTTCGGTAAAATCCCATAGGATTTTTCTCTGGGTCTTCTAGGATTGCACATATGCTTTGGACTTGGGGTGGGGTGAACGGGGCATAGGTCGTTGGGGGTAGGTGATTGAGAAGGGGGACCGGGGATGCTCGGGTCAAGACACCAGGTTTAGGACATTCGGGGGAGGTAGGTTCGTGGGCTAGAACTGGAGTATCACAGCGATTAGAAGGAGGGTCTACGGGTAGAGATGGCGAAAATGGGGATTTAAGGGCAGTTACTGCGGCCGCTATCGCTGAGGGGTCAGTACTAACGATTCGGATTTCTTGAATGGAGCGCACTGGGGCGTGTTCTTTTATTGTGGTGATTATAGTCTCGGCACACTGATAGAGGGGAAATCCAAATATGCCTGCACCAAGGAGTGGCAGGGCCAACGTAGTGAAAACTTTATTTTCAACAAGGTCAAGCACTGAACAGACACTTTGTTTTAACAAGGCTACACATTCGGAGTGTTTAGCAGGGTTGTACAGGGGCCCTACTGCATGAATAATAACTTTACAGGGGAGAAGGCCCGGACCCGTGAGAACAGCGTGTCCTGTTGGGAGTGGCCCTACAAGCTGGACAATGTCATCACAATCGGATTGAATGGAAGCACCGCCATGTTCGATGATGGCTCTTGCCAATCCACCCCTATGTTGTAGATTCATGTTGGCAGCGTTCACTATGGCGTCTACCCTTTGGGTGACCATATTCCCGTGTCCCACTGTTAAAAGTGAATTCCCTTCCCATATCATACGCTGTATCTGGGGATTCCATTGTTCCGGAAAGGATTCAGGGGGTGGCGCTGGCCATTCTGGGAATTGTGGTCGGGGGGCCACGGGTGGCCGTACAGCCAGAGGGAGGGGTAGCGGACGACTAGGGGGAGGAGGTGACTGTGAAGGAGGTATAGCAGGCGGGATTGAAATTGTAATCTCTTCCCCCCATCCTCCCTCCGAATGTTCGGATTGGGCATCATCATTAGGATGGATACATCTCCTTCTGGCCGCTAATTGATGGGCGATGGGTGTAGTGGATATAAGGGGGTTGGCGCTACGGGTAGTCACTGGCATTAGAGGAACGTCAGCTGTGACCTTATCCTCCGGAGGTGGCTTATAAAATCCACCTTCTTGTGTGAGTATCGGATATAACGGAACAACAGGTTTAGGTGTACCAAGATGGCCTCCTGGGGCGGGGAGTGGTGCCGAAGGCGTGGCATATATGGGAGGATCGGGGCGTGGAAAGTGACATGATACACAATATTCAACTTGGGGCGGGTTCTGTTAACCACAACTGGGACACTCCCACGAAGTAAGAATTCCACCGTCGCCATTATAGGGCGGTGGCTGGACACGTTCTTTGTAATACACATATCTGATGATTTTACCCTTTCTGTCTCGTATTTCTTGCTCAGTAAACTTGTCTTTAGTTATGGCTATGGCTGTTCTTTGCCAAGCTAATGCTTCATCTAACTTTCCTTCGTCACTTAATCTTCCCTTGTTTTCCCTAAGAGCTGCAGCCCATTCTCCTGGTTGTAATCTTCCATCTATAAATATGCCACATATGTGCATAACTTTCTTACTATTTTCTACATTCTTCTTGCCTTCTCTTTTTTCTACTATCTCTTTTGCGGTTAATGAACCACATTCCTTTGCCTGTCTCTTTGTTTTAAACACATTAACCATACTGTTCTATATTTAACACCGTCCTGAGAATGAAACCTTATTCTCGATGTTTCTGAACACAAAACACAATTTTTATTTATTTTTTTTTTTTTTTTTAACACAATTATAACTGACTGTCTGTCTCTGTCGTCTTAATGGTATCAACCTATACCCTGCGACCAATTAAATTAAATTATTACACCTGTCGTCTTAATGGTATCAACCTATACCCTGCGACCAATTAAATTAAATTATTACACCTGTCGTCTTAATGGTATCAACCTATACCCTGCGACCAATTAAATTAAATTATTACACCTGTCGTCTTAATGGTATCAACCTATACCCTGCGACCAATTAAATTAAATTATTACACCTGTCGTCTTAATGGTATCAACCTATGCCGGCGAGACGCGACTATCTATACTATGATTCTTGGAACCACACAGCGGGTTAACTCTCTGTCGCTGAGAGTGTGGCCGGGATCGACTCCAAATACCTCGGTATCTTATCACCTGCTCACTCTCCCACACGGATAAGAGCCAATATTCATAAACATGAACTTAACCTTACCGTGTTTTATTTGAAGCTGATCAGACTTCCTGGGAGCGTGGCTGGTGATTCGATGTTGAGGCGTCTGGGGGTCGTCGATCACGGACACGGCTTATCCCTCGAGTGTGGCCCCACGTCGAGCGCCAAAATGTTCGGGTACTAATCAGTCTCAACCGGCAGGGATAATACGCTGAGTTCGTACGAAAGGAATCACACCACACAGAGTCTGGTACAAAGCTCCTCACTCAGCATCAGGCGTCACTGCTTTATTTATTACACACATTTGTTCTATATCCCCTTTCTCCTGGGGGTGGGTACATGTTATCACACTTTTATAAAAGCACGTATCACTGTAAGCCTCTTGTTACTTTGTGTCATCCTTGGATAGGTTCACCCTTATCTGGTCCTTTAGATATGTCTTCATAGTTCGTTCATACCAGGAAGTGACTTTGTTATTTTGTTAGTGCGTAGTCCCTGTTCAGGGGCCATCTTGCCACGTATACTTATCTAATCCTATTACTATTGCTTCATCACAATTATGTACACAACTCTATAGTCTATATTTTATTAAAGAAAGAAAATTATTATAAACATTAACTTCTGTCCACCCCATCCTTCACAAAAGGATTAAGGGACACTGGACTTTGTATCTGTCATGGGGACATTTTAGCTGCCATATGGGATATTGGTTAGAAGCATTATGGCTGTCACGTGGTATTGGATGTAATGGGGGCTTTGTGGTTGGCTGGCAGGGAGGAAGTTGTGGCTAACATTGAGGATATTATGACTGGGATATGGGACATAGCGAGTGTCATGAGGATATTGTGGCTTGCAGGTGTCATTATGGCTGGCACGGGGACTTGTGTCTGTCATGTCTTGGTTAGCAAAGGGGAAAGTGAGTTCATTGTGGCTTTAATATAGGCATAGTGGCTTGCAAAGGAGCATTGTCATTTGGTGGTTTCCATTTTGGCTTTCGGGCCGGCATAAGGGGAATTGACAGCATTGTTGCATGGATAAAGTACATTGTGGTCGCATGATTGTTGATTTTCTGGTGGCTTTGTGGCTGTCATGGAGGGCATTTGACTGTCATAGTGGCATTGTGTCCCTTATAAATGACATTGTGGGTTTCATGAGGGCATAGTCACTCTTATAGTAGCATTATTGCCAGCATTGGGCATTGTAAATGCCTTGGTGTCATTGAGCGCAATGTCATTGGCGCATTGTGCCTTACATGGGAGCTTTGTGGCTGTCATGTGGTTAATTGTAGTTTGCATATAGATACTGAGGCCATTGTGTGTTGAATAAAGGACATTTGGGTGGTCATTGTAGCTTGGATAAGGGGTATCACCGGCATTGCTGCTGGGATAAAGTACACTGTAGCTGGGATGGGGACTTTGTGGCTGGCATAGTGGCCACTGACAGCGTGGTTGCTGCCATTAAGGCATTTTTGTGGAGATAACGTAGATTGCGTGTGTCATGGGATCAATGGGGGTGTCATGGGGTTTTAGTGACTTAGGAGACCATGTAAATGACATGGGGCATAATGTGGCTATTATAAGAACCTTGTGGCTGGCATGGCGCATTGTAGATAGAATAAGGTGCATTGTGGGTGTTGTGAGTGCATTGTGGCTAACCTGAAAAGCATTGTGGCTTTTTTTAAGGTCTTGTAGCTGGCACGGGAGGCACTACGGTTGTCATGTGGGAATTTTGGTTGGCTTAGCAGGTATTGAAGGCATGGTGATTTGCATAGGGGGCATTGATGACTTTGTGGTTGTTATGTGGTGGAAATGTGGCTGGCACTGAGGACTTTGTGGCTGTCATTGGAGCCATTTAGATGTGGTGGGACAATGTAGCTGTCATAGGTGCATTTTGGCTGTCATTGGAGAATTGTGACTGTCGTGGCTTTTTGATTTAGGGTTTGCGTGGACGATGTTTCTTTTTTTACTATGAGTGGCACAGTATAGTTGATGTGTCTAATTTTCTTTGCCTCTCTAGTGATTTGGCCACAAGTTGCAAGTCAGCATCTAGCTATTTTCGCTACTAGTGATATCACTTTGTGTCTTAACCTGGCGCATGTGAGGTCTTTGTTGTATTTGTGATATTCTTCATGATTGACTGATAATAGCTATATTGTGTCCTCTCTAGGTCACATTTAGGCCCATGTCATATATGAGTTGTAAATGGTCCACTGAATAGATTGTAGAATGGTTTTCTGTTTTATACAGATGTGGAGGAGAGTGCTATTTCTTCTAGACATCTGATCTTTGATGTGATTGGTGACTAATTTTGGGGTTACATAGTTACATAGTTAGTACGGCTGAAAAAAGACACATGTCCATCAAGTTCAACCAAGGGAAGGGAAAAGGGAAGGAAAAATTTCTACACATAGGAGCTAATATTTTTTTGTTCTAGGAAATTATCCAACCCTTTTTTAAAGCCATCTACTGTCCCTGCTGTGACCAGCTCCTGCGGTAGACTATTCCATAGATTCACAGTTCTCACTGTAAAGAAGCCTTGTCGCCTCTGCAGCTTGAACCTTTTTTTCTCCAGACGGAGGGGGTTTTACAAGGAACAGGATTTCACCATATTTTTTGTATGTGCCATTAATATATTTATATAAGTTAATCATGTCCCCCCTTAGTCGTCTTTTTTCAAGGCTAACTAGGTTTAATTCTTTCAATCTTTCCTCATAACTTAAATTCTCCATGCCCCTAATTAGCTTCGTTGCTCTTCTTTGTATTTTTTCCAACTCCAGGGTATCCTTTCTATGAACTGGAGCCCAGAACTGGACTGCATATTCTAGATGAGGCCTCACTAATGCTTTGTAAAGTGGTAATATTACATCCCTGTCCCGCGAGTCCATGCCTCTTTTAATACACGACAATATCCTGCTGGCCTTTGAAGCAGCTGATTGACACTGCATGCTGTTATTGAGTTTATGATTTACGATTTACAAGTACACCCAGATCCTTCTCAACAAGTGAATCCGCCAGTGTAGCTCCCCCTAGGACATATGATGCATGCAGGCTGTTGGTACCCAGATGCATAACTTTATATTTATCTACATTAAACTTCATCTGCCAAGTGGATCAGAGTTGATTATATCCTACTTATAGCTTCTAGTCAAGATGGGGTGGTTTGTGCATACACTTGGATAGGAAGACTTGAGGTTGGATCTCTAATTTGGCTCCTCAGAATGTATCACAGAAAGGGTTTAATTGGCCCTTAAAATATTTGGGGGTTTCATTAGAAACTAGGCACACTAAAATCTCTTTACTGTTTCCAATACATCTATAGCATATACCTGGAATGTATTATCACACCTCTTTCTTGATTTGTTTTTTCTAGGTGTCTATTTGAAAGTGAAGAGAAGCAAGATATGGAATCCTCCAGACAGCGACAATAGAGGAATCAAATGACTGGTAATTAATATTATTATTAATTACTGATAATTATCAGGCTAGTTTCTAGCTCTGGACTTTCAGAGGTGTGGTAATACCTTCCCGGTATATAAGGATATATGTCTAGTAGTACATATATTGGCTATAGATATTTAAGGGCATTGTAAATGCCTTTGTGTTCTACACATGGGTGCACTGCATTTACATTCCAACATACACATTCATCACCATCTCCACTTCCCCAATGGGAAATTTTTGGCTGGTATGGAGGGTATTGTGGCTGGCATAGGGGGAATTGAGGGCATAGGGTCTGTCCTCGCGGAATTGTAATTAGCATTGAAGACATTGTTGCTGTAATACGATGCATTCCGTGATTGTTGTTGTCAGAGGACATTGTGGCTTTTATGGTAACATCGTGACTGGGAATTAGGGATAGTGTGGCTGTCATGAGGAAATTGTGACTTTTTTGGAGGCATTGTGATATTTGTGTTGGGATTGTGACTGGTAAAGTGAACAATGAGGGCATTGTGACTTAGTTGGAGATGTGGTATTAAAATGGGCATTGTGTTTGGGAATGTGGTAGTTGTCATGAGAGCATTTTGTTTGTCTTGGGGCATTATTAAGAGGCAATAAGTGAATTGTGGTTGCCATGGTTGTATTCCGAATGGCTAAGAGGGCATGGAGAGTAATGTGGCTGGGATAAGGGACATTGTGGATGTCATGTGGCATAGTGGCTCTCATGAGTGCATTGTTACATGAATGGGAGCCATTTTGGCTGGTATTTGGCTATTTGGATAAGACATATAGCCGGTGTCATGTGGACATTGTAACTGTCCTCGCGGAATTGTAATTAGCATTGAAGGCATTGTTGCTGTCATTAGATGGCATTGTGACTTAGTTGGAGATGTGGTATTAAAATGGGCATTGTGTTTGGGAAAGTGGTAGTTGTCATGAAATCATTTTGTTTGTCTTGGGGCACTATGGTTCTCTTAAGAGGCAATAAGTGAATTGTGGTTGTCATGGTTGTATTCCGAATGGCTAAGGGGGCATTAAGGATAATGTGGCTGGCATTGTGGGACGGCTAAGGGGGCATTAAGGATAATGTGGCTGGCACTGTGGGACTTGTGGCTGTAATAGAGCTATTGTAGCTGGGATAAGGGACATTGTGGATGTCATGGGGGCATAGTGGCTCTTATGAGTGCATTGTTGCTTGAATGGGAGCCATTGTGGCTGGTATTTGGCTATTTGGATAAGATATATAGTGGGCGTTCTGTGGGCAATGCTTCTTGCATTAGGGGCATTGTGCGTAGAATGGGGGCAATCTAGTTGGAATAGGGCTATTAATGGCATTGTGAATGGCATGGAGGGCATTGTGCCATTTCTTCATTTTTGTTGGCAAAAGGGGAATTGAGAACATTGTGGCTGTAATGGAGATATTGTGCCTGGGCTCAGGGACAGTGTGGCAGACATGTGGGCATAATGGCTCCAGAGTAACACTGTGGCTGGCACGTGGGCATTGCTGCCATAGGAGGAATTGTGGTTGACATAGAGACTTTGTAGTTGTCATGGGAGCATTGAGGTATGCAAAAAAGGCGTTCAGGCCATTGTGGCTGATATGGAGTGCAATGTGGCGTTTGTGGTGGCATTGATGCTGGCATAGATAGAATTGAGGGATTTCTGGTTGTTCGATAAATTTGTAATTGGCACTTAGGGCATTGTGGCTCGCATATGAGTAATTTGGGGATAGTGGCTGTCATGGGGGGGCATTGTGGATTTTAGGTAAGCATTGTGTCTGGTAAAGTGGACAATGAGGACATAGTGGTTGTCATGGGGCATTTTAGTTGTCCTGGTTCTATTGATGTTGGCTTAGGGAGCATTGAGGACAATATGGCTGGCATTGAGAGCATTAGATTATCATGGAGCATAGTGGCTGGGATAAGGGACATTGTGGACCTTGCAGATGTCATGGCTGCATTTTGACTGGGAAATGGGACATTGTTGATTTCATGGGGGCAATTTAGCTGGCATTTAGAGCACAGTGGCTGGCATGGAGGACAATTTACGATTATGAGGGCATTGGGGCTGGCATAAGAGGCATTGGCAGCCCTGTCTGCGCTAAAGTACATTGTGGCTCGCATAGTGGCATTGTGGCTCCTGGCATAATGACTGTCATGGGGAATTGTAGTTGTCATAGGGCTATTGAAGCCATTGTGGCTGTCATGGTTGTATTGCAGTTAACTTAGGCGGCATTGAGAGCAATGTGGTTTGGATAAGGGGCATTGTGAAAGGAATAAGGGACACTGGACTTTGTATCTGTCATGGGGACATTTTAGCTGCCATATGGGATATTGGTTAGAAGCATTATGGCTGTCACGTGGTATTGGATGTAATGGGGGCTTTGTGGTTGGCTGGCAGGGAGGAAGTTGTGGCTAACATTGAGGATATTATGACTGGGATATGGGACATAGCGAGTGTCATGAGGATATTGTGGCTTGCAGGTGTCATTATGGCTGGCACGGGGACTTGTGTCTGTCATGTCTTGGTTAGCAAAGGGGAAAGTGAGTTAATTGTGGCTTTAATATAGGCATAGTGGCTTGCAAAGGAGCATTGACATTTGGTGGTTTCCATTTTGGCCTTCGGGCTGGCATAAGGGGCATTGACAGCATTGTTGCATGGATAAAGTACATTATGGTCGCATGATTGTTGATTTTCTGGTGGCTTTGTGGCTGTCATGGAGGGCATTTGACTGTCATAGTGGCATTGTGTCCCTTATAAATGACATTGTGGGTTTCATGAGGGCATAGTCACTCTTATAGGAGCATTATTGCCAGCATTGGGCATTGTAAATGCCTTGGTGTCATTGAGCGCAATGTCATTGTCATTGGCGCATTGTGCCTTACATGGGAGCTTTGTGGCTGTCATGTGGTTAATTGTAGTTTGCATATAGATACTGAGGCCATTGTGTGTTGAATAAAGGACATTTGGGTGGTCATTGTAGCTTGGATAAGGGGTATCACCGGCATTGCTGCTGGGATAAAGTACACTGTAGCTGGCATGGGGACTTTGTGGCTGGCATAGTGGCCACTGACAGCGTGGTTGCTGCCATTAAGGCATTTTTGTGGAGATAACGTAGATTGCATGTGTCATGGGATCAATGGGGGTGTCATGGGGTTTTAGTGACTTAGGAGACCATGTAAATGACATGGGGCATAATGTGGCTATTATAAGAACCTTGTGGCTGGCATGGCGCATTGTAGATGGAATAAGGTGCATTGTGAGTGTTGTGAGTGCATTGTGGCTAACCTGAAAAGCATTGTGGCTTTTTGTAAGGTCTTGTAGCTGGCACGGCAGGCACTACGGTTGTCATGTGGGAATTTTGGTTGGCTTAGCAGGTATTGAAGGCATGGTGATTTGCATAGGGGGCATTGATGACTTTGTGGTTGTTATGTGGCGGAAATGTGGCTGGCACTGAGGACTTTGTGGCTGTCATTGGAGCCATTTAGATGTGGTGGGACAATGTAGCTGTCATAGGTGCATTTTGGCTGTCATTGGAAAATTGTGACTGTCGTGGCTTTTTGATTTAGGGTTTGCGTGGACGATGTTTCTTTTTTTACTATGAGTGGCACAGTATAGTTGATGTGTCTAATTTTCTTTGCCTCTCTAGTGATTTGGCCACAAGTTGCAAGTCAGCATCTAGCTATTTTCGCTACTAGTGATATCACTTTGTGTCTTAACCTGGTGCATGTGAGGTCTTTGTTGTATTTGTGATATTCTTCATGATTGACTGATAATAGCTATATTGTGTCCTCTCTAGGTCACATTTAGGCCCATGTCATATATGAGTTGTAAATGGTCCACTGAATAGATTGTAGAATGGTTTTCTGTTTTATACAGATGTGGAGGAGAGTGCTATTTCTTCTAGACATCTGATCTTTGATGTGATTGGTGACTAATTTTGGGGTTGTGATCAGAGTTGATTATATCCTACTTATAGCTTCTAGTCAAGATGGGGTGGTTTGTGCATACTCTTGGATAGGAAGACTTGAGGTTGGATCTCTAATTTGGCTCCTCAGAATGTATCACAGAAAGGGTTTAATTGGCCCTTAAAATATTTGGGGGTTTCATTAGAAACTAGGCACACTAAAATCTCTTTACTGTTTCCAATACATCTATAGCATATACCTGGAATGTATTATCACACCTCTTTCTTGATTTGTTTTTTCTAGGTGTCTATTTGAAAGTGAAGAGCAGCAAGATATGGAATCCTCCAGACAGCGGCAATAGAGGAATCAAATGACTGGTAATTAATATTATTATTAATTACTGATAATTATCAGGCTAGTTTCTAGCTCTGGACTTTCAGAGGTGTGGTAATACCTTCCCGGTATATAAGGATATATGTCTAGTAGTACATATATTGGCTATAGATATTTAAGGGCATTGTAAATGCCTTTGTGTTCTACACATGGGTGCACTGCATTTACATTCCAACATACACATTCATCACCATCTCCACTTCCCCAATGGGAAATTTTTGGCTGGCATGGAAGGTATTGTGGCTGGCATAGGGAGAATTGAGGGCATAGGGTCTGTCCTCGCGGAATTGTAATTAGCATTGAAGACATTGTTGCTGTAATACGATGCATTCCGTGATTGTTGTTGTCAGAGGACATTGTGGCTTTTATGGTAACATCGTGACTGGGAATTAGGGATAGTGTGGCTGTCATGAGGACATTGTGACTTTTTTGGAGGCATTGTGATATTTGTGTTGGGATTGTGACTGGTAAAGTGAACAATGAGGGCATTGTGACTTAGTTGGAGATGTGGTATTAAAATGGGCATTGTGTTTGGGAATGTGGTAGTTGTCATGAGAGCATTTTGTTTGTCTTGGGGCATTATGAAGAGGCAATAAGTGAATTGTGGTTGCCATGGTTGTATTCCGAATGGCTAAGAGGGCATGGAGAGTAATTTGGCTGTCATTGAGGGAATTGTGGCTGTAATAGAGATATTGTGGCTGGGATAAGGGACATTGTGGATGTCATGTGGCATAGTGGCTCTCATGAGTGCATTGTTGCATGAATGGGAGCCATTTTGGCTGGTATTTGGCTATTTGAAAAAGACATATAGCCGGTGTCATGTGGACATTGTAACTGTCCTCGCGGAATTGTAATTAGCATTGAAGGCATTGTTGCTGTCATTAGATGGCATTGTGACTTAGTTGGAGATGTGGTATTAAAATGGGCATTATGTTTGGGAAAGTGGTAGTTGTCATGAAATCATTTTGTTTGTCTTGGGGCATTATAGTTCTCTTAAGAGGCAATAAGTGAATTGTGGTTGTCATGGTTGTATTCCGAATGGCTAAGGGGGCATTAAGGATAATGTGGCTGGCATTGTGGGACGGCTAAGGGGGCATTAAGGATAATGTGGCTGGCATTGTGGGACTTGTGGCTGTAATAGAGCTATTGTAGCTGGGATAAGGGGCATTGTGGATGTCATGGGGGCATAGTGGCTCTTATGAGTGCATTGTTGCTTGAATGGGAGCCATTGTGGCTGGTATTTGGCTATTTGGATAAGATATATAGTGGGTGTTCTGTGGGCATTGCTTCTTGCATTAGGGGCATTGTGCGTAGAATGGGGGCAATCTAGTTGGAATAGGGCTATTAATGGCATTGTGAAAGGCATGGAGGGCAATGTGCCATTTCTTCATTTTCGTTGGCAAAAGGGGAATTGAGAACATTGTGGCTGTAATGGAGATATTGTGCCTGGGCTCAGGGACAGTGTGGCAGACATGTGGGCATAATGGCTCCAGAGGAACACTGTGGCTGGCACGTGGGCATTGCTGCCATAGGAGGAATTGTGGTTGACATAGGGACTTTGTAGTTGTCATGGGAGCATTGAGGTATGCAAAAAAGGCATTCAGGCCATTGTGGCTGATATGGAGTGCAATGTGGCGTTTGTGGTGACATTGATGCTGGCATAGATAGAATTGAGGGATTTCTGGTTGTTCGATAAATTTGTAATTAGCACTTAGGGCATTGTGGCTCGTATATGAGTAATTTGGGGATAGTGGCTGTCATGGGGGGGCATTGTGGATTTTAGGTAAGCATTATGTCTGGTAAAGTGGACAATGAGGACATAGTGGTTGTCATGGGGCATTTTAGTTGTCCTGGTTCTATTGATGTTGGCTTAGGGAGCATTGAGGACAATATGGCTGGCATTGAGAGCATTAGATTATCATGGAGCATAGTGGCTGGGATAAGCGACACTGTGGACCTTGCAGATGTCATTGCTGCATTTTGACTGGGAAATGGGACATTGTTGATTTCATGGGGGCAATTTAGCTGGCATTTAGAGCACAGTGGCTGGCATGGAGGACAATTTACGATCATGGGGGCATTGGGGCTGGCATAAGAGGCGTTGGCAGCACTGTCTGCGCTAAAGTACATTGTGGCTCGCATAGTGGCATTGTGGCTCCTGGCATAATGACTGTCATGGGGAATTGTAGTTGTCATAGGGCTATTGAAGCCATTGTGGCTGTCATGGTTGTATTGCAGTTAACTTAGGCGGCATTGAGAGCAATGTGGTTTGGATAAGGGGCATTGTGAAAGGAATAAGGGACACTGGACTTTGTATCTGTCATGGGGACATTTTAGCTGCCATATGGGATATTGGTTAGAAGCATTATGGCTGTCACGTGGTATTGGATGTAATGGGGGCTTTGTGGTTGGCTGGCAGGGAGGAAGTTGTGGCTAACATTGAGGATATTATGACTGGGATATGGGACATAGCGAGTGTCATGAGGATATTGTGGCTTGCAGGTGTCATTATGGCTGGCACGGGGACTTGTGTCTGTCATGTCTTGGTTAGCAAAGGGGAAAGTGAGTTCATTGTGGCTTTAATAAAGGCATAGTGGCTTGCAAAGGAGCATTGACATTTGGTGGTTTCCATTTTGGCTTTCGGGCCGGCATAAGGGGCATTGACAGCATTGTTGCATGGATAAAGTACATTGTGGTAGCATGATTGTTGATTTTCTGGTGGCTTTGTGGCTGTCATGGAGGGCATTTGACTGTCATAGTGGCATTGTGTCCCTTATAAATGACATTGTGGGTTTCATGAGGGCATAGTCACTCTTATAGGAGCATTATTGCCAGCATTAGGCATTGTAAATGCCTTGGTGTCATTGAGCGCAATGCCATTGTCATTGGCGCATTGTGCCTTACATGGGAGCTTTGTGGCTGTCATGTGGTTAATTGTAGTTTGCATATAGATACTGAGGCCATTGTGTGTTGAATAAAGGACATTTGGGTGGTCATTGTAGCTTGGATAAGCGGTATCACCGGCATTGCTGCTGGGATAAAGTACACTGTAGCTGGCATGTGGACTTTGTGGCTGGCATAGTGGCCACTGCCAGCGTGGTTGCTGCCATTAAGGCATTTTTGTGGAGATAACGTAGATTGCGTGTGTCATGGGATCAATGGGGGTGTCATGGGGTTTTAGTGACTTAGGAGACCATGTAAATGACATGGGGCATAATGTGGCTATTATAAGAACCTTGTGGCTGGCAAGGCGCATTGTAGATGGAATAAGGTGCATTGTAGGTGTTGTGAGTGCATTGTGGCTAACCTGAAAAGCATTGTGGCTTTTTTTAAGGTCTTGTAGCTGTGCCAGCTGTGCCATGGCAGGCACTACGGTTGTCATGTGGGAATTTTGGTTGGCTTAGCAGGTATTGAAGGCATGGTGATTTGCATAGGGGGGGCATTGATGACTTTGTGGTTGTTATGTGGCGGAAATGTGGCTGGCACTGAGGACTTTGTGGCTGTCACTGGAGCCATTTAGATGAGGTGGGACAATGTAGCTGTCATAGGTGCATTTTGGATGTCATTGGAAAATTGTGACTGTCGTGGCTTTTTGATTTAGGGTTTCTGTGGACGATGTTTCTTTTTTTACTATGAGTGGCACAGTATAGTTGATGTGTCTAATTTTCTTTGCCTCTCTAGTGATTTGGCCACAAGTTGCAAGTCAGCATCTAGCTATTTTCGCTACTAGTGATATCACTTTGTGTCTTAACCTGGCGCATGTGAGGTCTTTGTTGAATGTGTGATATTCTTCATGATGACTGATAATAGCTATATTGTGTCCTCTCTAGGTCACATTTAGGCCCATGTCATATATGAGTTGTAAATGGTACACTGAATAGATTGTAGAATGGTTTTCTGTTTTATACAGATGTGGAGGAGAGTGCTATTTCTTCTAGACATCTGATCTTTGATGTGATTGGTGACTAATTTTGGGGTTGTGATCAGAGTTGATTATATCCTACTTATAGCTTCTAGTCAAGATGGGGTGGTTTGTGCATACTCTTGGATAGGAAGACTTGAGGTTGGATCTCTAATTTGGCTCCTCAGAATGTATCACAGAAAGGGTTTAATTGGCCCTTAAAATATTTGGGGGTTTCATTAGAAACTAGGCACACTAAAATCTCTTTACTGTTTCCAATACATCTATAGCATATACCAGGAATGTATTATCACACCTCTTTCTTGATTTTTTTTTCTAGGTGTCTATTTGAAAGTGAAGAGAAGCAAGATATGGAATCCTCCAGACAGCGGCAATAGAGGAATCAAATGACTGGTAATTAATATTATTATTAATTACTGATAATTATCAGGCTAGTTTCTAGCTCTGGACTTTCAGAGGTGTGGTAATACCTCCCCGGTATATAAGGATATATGTCTAGTAGTACATATATTGGCTATAGATATTTAAGGGCATTGTAAATGCCTTTGTGTTCTACACATGGGTGCACTGCATTTACATTCCAACATACACATTC
This sequence comes from Rhinoderma darwinii, assembly GCF_050947455.1. Classification (NCBI taxonomy): domain Eukaryota; kingdom Metazoa; phylum Chordata; class Amphibia; order Anura; family Rhinodermatidae; genus Rhinoderma; species Rhinoderma darwinii. The sequence goes on from NC_134689.1 coordinate 341,008,004, forward strand.
ATCACCATCTCCACTTCCCCAATGGGAAATTTTTGGCTGGTATGGAGGGTATTGTGGCTGGCATAGGGAGAATTGAGGGCATAGGGTCTGTCCTCGCGGAATTGTAATTAGCATTGAAGACATTGTTGCTGTAATACCATGCATTCCGTGATTGTTGTTGTCAGAGGACATTGTGGCTTTTATGGTAACATCGTGACTGGGAATTAGGGATAGTGTGGCTGTCATGAGGACATTGTGACTTTTTTGGAGGCATTGTGATATTTGTGTTGGGATTGTGACTGGTAAAGTGAACAATGAGGGCATTGTGACTTAGTTGGAGATGTGGTATTAAAATGGGCATTGTGTTTGGGAATGTGGTAGTTGTCATGAGAGCATTTTGCTTGTCTTGGGGCATTATTAAGAGGCAATAAGTGAATTGTGGTTGCCATGGTTGTATTCCGAATGGCTAAGAGGGCATGGAGAGTAATGTGGCTGGGATAAGGGACATTTTGGATGTCATGTGGCATAGTGGCTCTCATGAGGGCATTGTTACATGAATGGGAGCCATTTTGGCTGGTATTTGGCTATTTGGATAAGACATATAGCCGGTGTCATGTGGACATTGTAACTGTCCTCGCAGAATTGTAATTAGCATTGAAGGCATTGTTGCTGTCATTAGATGGCATTGTGACTTAGTTGGAGATGTGGTATTAAAATGGGCATTGTGTTTGGGAAAGTGGTAGTTGTCATGAAATCATTTTGTTTGTCTTGGGGCATTATGGTTCTCTTAAGAGGCAATAAGTGAATTGTGGTTGTCATGGTTGTATTCCGAATGGCTAAGGGGGCATTAAGGATAATGTGGCTGGCATTGTGGGACGGCTAAGGGGGCATTAAGGATAATGTGGCTGGCATTGTGGGACTTGTGGCTGTAATAGAGCTTTTGTAGCTGGGATAAGGGACATTGTGGATGTCATGGGGGCATAGTGGCTCTTATGAGTGCATTGTTGCTTGAATGGGAGCCATTGTGGCTGGTATTTGGCTATTTGGATAAGATATATAGTGGGTGTTCTGTGGGCATTTCTTCTAGCATTGGGGGCATTGTGCATAGAATGGGGGCAATCTAGTTGGAATAGGGCTATTAATGGCATTGTGAAAGGCATGGAGGGCATTGTGCCATTTCTTCATTTTCGTTGGCAAAAGGGGAATTGAGAACATTGTGGCTGTAATGGAGATATTGTGCCTGGGCTCAGGGACAGTGTGGCAGACATGTGGGCATAATGGCTCCAGAGGAACACTGTGGCTGGCACGTGGGCATTGCTGCCATAGGAGGAATTGTGGTTGACATACAGACTTTGTAGTTGTCATGGGAGCGTTGAGGTATGCAAAAAAGGCAGCAAAAAAGGCATTCAGGCCATTGTGGCTGATATGGAGTGCAATGTGGCGTTTGTGGTGGCATTGATGCTGGCATAGATAGAATTGAGGGCTTTCTGGTTGTTCGATAAATTTGTAATTGGCACTTAGGGCATTGTGGCTCGAATATGAGTAATTTGGGGATAGTGGCTGTCATGGGGGGGCATTGTGGATTTTAGGTAAGCATTGTGTCTGGTAAAGTGGACAATGAGGACATAGTGGTTGTCATGGGGCATTTTAGTTGTCCTGGTTCTATTGATGTTGTCTTAGGGAGCATTGAGGACAAAATGGCTGGCATTGAGAGCATTAGATTATCATGGAGCATAGTGGCTGGGATAAGGGACATTGTGGACCTTGCAGATGTCATGGCTGCATTTTGACTGGGAAATGGGACATTGTTGATTTCATGGGGGCAATTTAGCTGGCATTTAGAGCACAGTGGCTGGCATGGAGGACAATTTACGATCATGGGGGCATTGGGGCTGGCATAAGAGGTATTGGCAGCACTGTGTCTGCGCTAAAGTACATTGTGGCTCGCATAGTGGCATTGTGGCTCCTTGCATAATGACTGTCATGGGACATTGTAGTTGTCATAGGGCTATTGAAGCCATTGTGGCTGTCATGGTTGTATTGCAGTTAACTTAGGCGGCATTGAGAGCAATGTGGTTTGGATAAGGGGCATTGTGAAAGGAATAAGGGACACTGGACTTTATATCTGTCATGGGGACATTTTAGCTGCCATATGGGATATTGGTTAGAAGCATTATGGCTGTCACGTGGTATTGGATGTAATGGGGGCTTTGTGGTTGGCTGCCAGGGAGGAAGTTGTGGCTAACATTGAGGATATTATGACTGGGATATGGGACATTGCGAGTGTCATGAGGATATTGTGGCTTGCAGGTGTCATTATGGCTGGCACGGGGACTTGTGTCTGTCATGTCTTGGTTAGCAAAGGGGAAAGTGAGTTCATTGTGGCTTTAATAAAGGCATAGTGGCTTGCAAAGGAGCATTGACATTTGGTGGTTTCCATTTTGGCCTTCGGGCTGGCATAAGGGGCATTGACAGCATTGTTGCATGGATAAAGTACATTGTGGTCGCATAATTGTTGATTTTCTGGTGGCTTTGTGGCTGTCATGGAGGGCATTTGACTGTCATAGTGGCATTGTGTCCCTTATAAATGACATTGTGGGTTTCATGAGGGCATAGTCACTCTTATAGGAGCATTATTGCCAGCATTGGGCATTGTAAATGCCTTGGTGTCATTGAGCGCAATGTCATTGTCATTGGCGCATTGTGCCTTACATGGGAGCTTTGTGGCTGTCATGTGGTTAATTGTAGTTTGCATATAGATACTGAGGCCATTGTGTGTTGAATAAAGGACATTTGGGTGGTCATTGTAGCTTGGATAAGGGGTATCACCGGCATTGCTGCTGCGATAAAGTACACTGTAGCTGGCATGGGGACTTTGTGGCTGGCATAGTGGCCACTGACAGCGTGGTTGCTGCCATTAAGGCATTTTTGTGGAGATAACGTAGATGGCGTGTGTCATGGGATCAATGGTGGTGTCATGGGGTTTTAGTGACTTAGGAGACCATGTAAATGACATGGGGCATAATGTGGCTATTATAAGAACCTTGTGGCTGGCATGGCTTATTGTAGATGGAATAAGGTGCATTGTGGGTGTTGTGAGTGCATTGTGGCTAACCTGAAAAGCATTGTGGCCTTTTTTAAGGTCTTGTAGCTGGCACGGCAGGCACTACGGTTGTCATGTGGGAATTTTGGTTGGCTTAGCAGGTATTGAAGGCATGGTGATTTGCATAGGGGGCATTGATGACTTTGTGGTTGTTATGTGGCGGAAATGTGGCTGGCACTGAGGACTTTGTGGCTGTCATTGGAGCCATTTAGATGTGGTGGGACAATGTAGCTGTCATAGGTGCATTTTGGCTGTCATTGGAAAATTGTGACTGTCGTGGCTTTTTGATTTAGGGTTTGCGTGGACGATGTTTCTTTTTTTACTATGAGTGGCACAGTATAGTTGATGTGTCTAATTTTCTTTGCCTCTCTAGTGATTTGGCCACAAGTTGCAAGTCAGCATCTAGCTATTTTCGCTACTAGTGATATCACTTTGTGTCTTAACCTGGCGCATGTGAGGTCTTTGTTGAATGTGTGATATTCTTCATGATGACTGATAATAGCTATATTGTGTCCTCTCTAGGTCACATTTAGGCCCATGTCATATATGAGTTGTAAATGGTCCACTGAATAGATTGTAGAATGGTTTTCTGTTTTATACAGATGTGGAGGCGAGTGCTATTTCTTCTAGACATCTGATCTTTGATGTGATTTGTGACTAATTTTGGGGTTGTGATCAGAGTAGATTATATCCTACTTATAGCTTCTAGTCAAGATGGGGTGGTTTGTGCATACTCTTGGATAGGAAGACTTGAGGTTGGATCTCTAATTTGGCTCCTCAGAATGTATCACAGAAAGGGTTTAATTGGCCCTTAAAATATTTGGGGGTTTCATTAGAAACTAGGCACACTAAAATCTCTTTACTGTTTCCAATACATCTATAGCATATACCAGGAATGTATTATCACACCTCTTTCTTGATTTTTTTTTCTAGGTGTCTATTTGAAAGTGAAGAGAAGCAAGATATGGAATCCTCCAGACAGCGGCAATAGAGGAATCAAATGACTGGTAATTAATATTATTATTAATTACTGATAATTATCAGGCTAGTTTCTAGCTCTGGACTTTCAGAGGTGTGGTAATACCTTCCCGGTATATAAGGATATATGTCTAGTAGTACATATATTGATTGTCATGCTGGAAGACCCAGCCACGAGCGATTTTTAATGTCCTGGTGGAGGGAAGGAGGTTGTCACTCAGGATTTGACGGTACATGGCTCCATCCATTCTCCCATTGATGCGGTGGTGTAGTCCTGTGCCCTTAACAGAGAAACACCCCCAAAACATAATGTTTCCACCTCCATGCTTGACAGTGGGGACGGTGTTCTTTGGGTCATAGGCAGCATTTCTCTTCCTCCAAACACGGCGAGTTGAGTTAATGCCAAAGAGCTCAATTTTAGTCTCATCTGACCACAGCACCTTCTCCCAATCACTCTCAGAATCATCCAGATGTGCATTTGCAAACTTCAGACGGCCTGTACATGTGCCTTCTTGAGCAGGGGGACCTTGCGGGCACTGCAGTATTTTAATCCATTACGGAGTAATTTGTTACCAATGGTTTTCTTGGTGACTGTGGTCCCAGCTGCCTTGAGATCATTAACAAGTTCCCCCCGTGTAGTTTTCGGCTGAGCTCTCACCTTCCTCAGGATCAAGGATACCCCACGAGGTGAGATTTTGCATGGAGCCCCAGATCGATGTCGATTGACAGTCATTTTGTATGTCTTCCATTTTCTTACTATTGCACCAACAGTTGTCTCCTCCTCACCCAGCGTCTTACTTATGGTTTTGTAGCCCATTCCAGCCTTGTACAGGTCTATGATCTTGTCCCTGACATCCTTAGAAAGCTCTTTGGTCTTGCCCATGTTGTAGAGGTTAGCGTCAGACTGATTAATTGAGTCTGTGGATAGGAGTCTTTTATACAGGTGACCATGTAAGACAGCTGTCTTTAATGCAGGCACCAAGTTGACTTGGAGCGTGTAACTGGTCTGGAGGAGGCTGAACTCTTAATGGTTGGTAGGGGATCAAATACTTATTTCTCTGTGCACGATGCAAATAAATATATATAATTTTGACTATGTGATTTTTTTTATTTTTTTTTATATATATAATCTATCTCTCACTGGTAAAATTAACCTAGCCTAAAAATTCTAGACTGTTCATGACTTTGACAGTGGACAAACTTACAAAATCAGCAAGGGATCAAATACTTATTTCCTTCATTGTATTATCAGACCTGCAAACAAGGTCCTTATGTGTAAGTGCGGAAAAGTCTACTTTTCGATTTCCATATATTTTTTATGCTGCAATGACTAGATAAATTAATGGACATAAATAATTTATATTTTCAGACTGATACAGACGTCACTCCTTTTTTTGAATATATCTAATTGTGCCACCAAAAATTGGCGTATTCTGCTTTAACCATTTATACAGTGCCGTTATACTTCAGTCTGTGTCTAAGTAAAATTATTTTTCTAATGAATTTATTTTAATTTATATTTAAATCCTGGTGCTTAGAACGTTATGTTACCTGCTGATATAGACATCACAGATGCATGTCCATCATTGGGATGGGATTCTACGTATGGAATTGGTTACACATGTTTGGGTAGGCGAGCTACGCTAATAGACAACTTGGATTGGTAAAGTGTTTCATTATAGCCTTACATATATTTGCACTTTTGCACATTTTGTATGCTTGACAAAGGCTCCTGTGCGAGTCGAAACGTTGATGCTGTACTTCTTGGGATGTGTTAATAAAACAATAAAACATAGATTTTTTTTGCCAACAGATGCTGTCATCAAGTTTTTACTATAGACGTCAAGGATGTGATGTCACTTATTGTTTTGTTCTGCGTCAAACTTTTATGCTTCAGTAGGTGTCCCAGTAACTAATTTCTATTTAATTAATAGATCTTAACCGCTTCCCGACATTTGTTGTCTGGATCCATCATGGAAAGCCAGTGATTGACACAAATTGTCATATCGACACTAAAAATAGATGGCACGTGCTGAGAGGCTGAGTCCGTACCATCATCCCCGTGTGTGTCAGCTGTATGTTACAGCTGACACCTTGCTTTAATGGCAGAGACCGAATTTAGCTCCATCCCCACCATTAACCCCTTAAATGCAGCAGTCAAACTGCGACCGCTGCATTTAAGGTGTTTGCAGCTTATTGCCACCCCAAAAAACAACTAAAAAACAATGCCAGAATTGCTGTTTTTAGTCACTTTGCCAACCAAAAATTGAAACAAAAAGTGATCAAAAAGTCGCATGTGTCCAAAAATGGTACCTATAAAAACTATAGCTCGTTTTGCAAAAAAACAAGCCCTCATACAGCTCCGTTGAAGTTAAAAGTTAAAATGTTATGGATCTCACAACATTGGGACAGAAAAAATACATTCTTTTTACAAAAGTAATATTATTGTGCAAAAAGTTGTAAAACATAAAAAAAGTGCTATAAATTTGGTATCGCTGTAATCGTACTGACCCGCAGAATAAAGTTAACATGTAAATTATAAAGCATGGTGAATGTTGTAAAGACAAAAACTATGCCAGAGTTGCTGTTTTTTTGTCACCTTGCCTCCCAAAAAAATAGGATAAAAAGTGATCAAAAAGTCGCATTCACCCCAAAATTGTACCAATAATAATTACAGCTCATCCCTCAATAAAACAGCCCTCATACCACTACGTATATGAAAAAATAAAATAAGTTAAAGCTGCAATAAGTCAGGAAAAAAAAATGCAGTTGTGAAGGCCCCAGGGAAACATTTCTTCTGTTTCAAGAAGCGATTTATCAAGGACCTAAAATCAGGAAACCAGGAAGGGGAGAGCCCAAACATATCCGCTGGAAGCGACGGTGCCCGTATTATACCAGGACAACACTTCCCAGCAAAACTCCCCAAACTGCAAAGCTGCGGAATGTGGACCAAAAGGCGGATAAGAACGAAACAATTTATCAGTGTGACACTGGCCTGTGCAGAAATGATTGCTTCACAGCGTAACACACATCTATGGATTATTTTATAGTTTATTTTTACCCCATTATTATACCCTCTTATTATGCCCTGAAGTTCTCTTCCCAGATTTCATGTACCCCCACATTATAAACTGAAATACCAAGTAAACTTAAAAAAAAACTACTACCAAACAAAATCCATGCTTAAAAATCCAAATGGCGCTCCCACCCTTCTGATCCCTACACTGTGCCCCAACAGTAGTTTACTTCCACATATATGGCATCACCATACCCGGGAGAATCCTTTTAACAATTTTTGGGGTGTGTGTCTCCAGTGGCACAAGCTGGACTCTACATATTTGCCACTGAAATGGCATATCTAGTGATAAATTGTCATTTTTACTTTGCACCATCCACAGCGCAATCATTTATGGAAAAGACCTGTGGGTGAAAATGCTCACTACAACCCTTTAGGGGTGAATTTTCCAAAATGGGTTCACTTCTCAGGGGTTTCTATTATTATTTCACATCAGAGCCCTGTAATTGTGAACCAATATGTACTAAGTCGCCAAATTTGGCCTCAATTTCGCATGGTACTCTTTTACTCCTGAGCCCTGTTGAATGTCCAGGCCAAAGATTAGGGCCACATGTAGGTTGTTTTTAAAATTGAGATACACAGCATAATAATTGGAGAGCTGTCTTTTCATGGTGGCACAAGCTGGGCACCACATATTGGCATATCTAATGCAAAGGCGAAGTGATTCATTTGCCCATAGCAACAGAACATAATCCACATCTAAGTTTTTAGAAGACTTTTGAAAAATAAAAGCATTAACCTGGTCTATGGGAAACTGTACCACTATTTCTTTGTGTTAGTTTTAATACCTCTGCCCCATTTTTGTTCCACTTCTATTATAGAAGTCTTGTGGATCCAGCAGCTGTTTTCTTCTTTAATTTAATTTGATCACAGTGATAAAGGAGCAGGTTTCAGCATGAAAAAACATTATGGTCCATACAATTTACCCACATTGTTGATTTTTTGTTTTACTCAATTTAATTATTGGTCTTTTGTCACAGTTGGCTCCTATTTTTGTTCTTGCTTTTCCGTCTCTCTACAAAACGTTTGATACACACCATATTCATCTTGTAACTGCTTACAGCCCACCTGCATCCAATGCTATTTTCTACATCACGGGTCCAGCCAACAGCAAGAGCAGCCAATATTTCCATTTATTTCTAAGCAGCAGCTATTAAATAATTAACCATGCCCTATAAGAAAAAAAGAAAGAACATTCGCTCAATTAACAGCCGTCCAAATCTGCCGGCCTCGCTCCTTCCCAATGTTCATTTGAGAAGGCTTGTTTTATTATATGTTTATTTGACTAGACCCAGTAATAATTATTGTTTCAGTGCTCAGAGAACAAATGTGTTTGTTTGCTGGAAGCAGTGAAGCTGCTACAGAAGTTCATAGTAAGTAATAAAAACTTACTGCAGCTTCAAAGCTTTTATATTAATGTCACTTTATTCCGGTCCATTAAAGGTTATAACAGCAGGGACCAATTGTGCAGCTTTTCCTGGGACTGCAGGAACCTTACATTTGGCTTTCTACATTCCATTCAGCCCTAATTTTTTTTAACTTTGTCAAAAGTCTGGAGTCTATGCAGAGGAAATCATTATGTTTTCCTTATATTTTGCTTAGATCTCCAATAATAGACTTGTAATGTCCAAAACCTGCCATAGATTCAACTGTTCTGTTACTTTTCACACTTACATGTAAGTTGTGTGATTCATTTTTATTCACTGAATTCCACTGAAGTCTAAGAAGCGCTGCAGCCATGTTGAGACAACACAGAGGGGACCCCAAAGCGGCGGATCCATGGCAGAGGGGTACAACTGGAGGGCACCAGGTAATATAAGTCTATTTATCCCATCACATTTATAATTTTGACCTGGAACCGGAGGGTCACTTTAAGCAGTATTTAGGATGCCGGATTAATAAGTGTTTAGATAATGTCTTTACATTGGTGAGACATCTGTGTGTACCCTACTTCAGAAACACTGAGAACAGTGCTGATCCTATAACATGATAATATAAGGTTCACAATGTTTATATTCAAGGTTAAAAAAAAGGAAATAACCTGAGAACACAGCTGTTATTGGATTGTATAAATTTATGGAGTGAACATTTTATCTTTATATTGTAGTAAAGTGAAATGCCATGAACAATCTGGTGCCTGAAGATATTTCAGGACCAGGGATAGCTCTCCATCTGTCACATAACTCTCCTGCACTGGTAAGCTTCATTGCCCAGCTACACAAACTGGACAATCATGATATTTTTATTAAAACGTCTATTTAACGCTCAAATGGCTTGTTACCTGATGTTTTTGGACCAACAATATGTATTAGGGTATGTTCACACGTACACGTCTGATACGCCTGAAATTACAGAGCTGTTTTCAGGAGAAAACAGCTCCTGAATTTCAGACGTAATGGCAAGTGCAGGCGTTTTTCGCTACGTCCACTACGGACATAATTGGAGAGGTTTTTCTATGGAGTCAATGGAAAACTGCTCCAATTACGTCCCAAGAAGTGACATGCACTTCTTTGACGCGGGCGTCTTTTTTACGCGCCGTCTTTTGACAGCGGCGTGTAAAAAAAATGACCGTCAGCACAGTACATTGTAAAACCCATTCAAATGAATGGGCAGATGTTTGCCGGCGCTTTGAAGCCGTATTTTCGGACGTAATTCGAGGTTAATACGCCCGAATTACGTCCGTAAATAGGGTGTGTGAACCTAGCCTAAAAGTGTATAAAAAGTTTCTACACTGCACGCTCCAATACATATGCGACAGTATCGTGTAGTAACGATCCCTGTGGGATTTTCAGAAGCTTTTTACTAAAAACTTTATTTTTTTCAAAATGCTAATAAGCTTTTAGAAGCTCGTAATAACAGACTTTTAAATAAGTTTTATTTTAATTTTGAAATATCTGAAAGTTAACTTTCCAGTTTTCAGTAAGAAGACTCAAGAACAATGACCTATCACAATGACACCATTTACTGTACTAGTGTTACATTTATTTTGGTAAAATTTCATATAGTAAAGAATTTCTGACATAATAATATGTCAAAGTTTAGTTTTAAAGAGGCTCTGTCACCAGATTTTGCAACCCCTATCTGCTATTGCAGCAGATAGGCGCTGCAATGTAGATTACAGTAACGTTTTTATTTTAAAAAAACGAGCATTTTTGGCCAAGTTATGACCATTTTCGTATTTATGCAAATGAGGCTTGCAAAAGTACAACTGGGCATGTTGAAAAGTAAAAGTACAACTGGGCGTGTATTATGTGCGTACATCGGGGCGTGTTTACTACTTTTACTAGCTGGGCTTTCTGATGAGAAGTATCATCCACTTCTCTTCAGAACGCCCAGCTTCTGGCAGTGCAGATCTGTGACGTCACTCACAGGTCCTGTATCGTGTCGGCACCAGAGGCTACAGTTGATTCTGCAGCAGCATCAGCATTTGTAGGTAAGTAGCTACATCGACTTACCTGCAAACGCCGATGCTGCTGCAGAATCATCTGTAGCCTCTGGTGCCGATGTGTCCTCGCTCGTCTGACACGATGCAGGACCTGTGAGTGACGTCACAGCGTGATCTCTCGAGAACACGCTGTGTCTGCACTGCCAGAAGCTGGGCGTTGTGAAGATAAGTGGATGATACTTCTCGTCAGAACACCCAGCTAGTAAAAGTAGTAAACATGCCCCGATGTACGCACATAATACACGCCCAGTTGTACTTTTACTTTTCAACACGCCCAGTTGTACTTTTGCAAGCCTCATTTGCATAAATACAAAAATGGTCATAACTTGGCCAAAAATGCTCGTTTTTTAAAAATAAAAACGTTACTGTAATCTACATTGCAGCGCCGATCTGCTGCAATAGCAGATAGGGGTTGCAAAATCTGGTGACAGAGCCTCTTTAAGCTTCATTGTTTGCTTATTTTGCATTATTCCAGGACTGTTAAGGACAGCACGCTGCTTCCAACGGCTATGTCCTTACCAACGATAATGTCATCGAGAGGCACATCACTTCCCCATGCTCAAATACTGGTATTGCCTCCCAGCTCCACTTGTGTTGCAGAGGCTATGACAACCAATACAATAAAATCATTGAGTGGTGCATTATTTTAACCCTTGCTGTTCAGACCTTCATTGTCTGAGCTTCAGTATTTCATCTTTAGCCTTGGTTCTTGTGATATTAGGATCACCCAATGTGAAGCTTATTCCATTTCCTAGTTCTGGTTCATCCTCTGATTCTGTCATCTCGATCATATTGTCATCTGGTTACTATTTACTGCCATATTGTAAAGTCCGTGGTCGCTGACCACGAACTTCTCCCATCCTGTCGACGCCCTTCCCTCCAGAGATGTCTGCATATGTGGCTATCCTGTTCCGCAGTGACCACTAGGTTGCGCTCGCGAGCTCAGTCCAAACTTAAAGGAACAGTGTCATCACAAATTTTTTTTTCATATGTTCAAGATGTTAGTGCTTTATTAAAACGTTTATATTTATTTGTGTGTTTGTGTTTTACTTTTTCTTATTTTTACACTTTTTCTTCCCTATGGGGGCTGCCATTTTTTGTTCCATTTCTGTGTGTGTCGATTAACGACACATACAGACATGGAATACGGCAGCCACAGTCCCATAGGGACTGCGAACGGCTCCCGTCCCATTCACTTGTGTGTACGGCGTCTGTGTGGGAACTGCGCATGCGCCACTCCCACACAGTCCAATTTGAAATTGGCGCCGTCCGGCGCCATTTTCCTGTGGACCGGAAGTCGCGGCCGGACAGTAATATTACTACTTCCGGTCGCGGCTTCCGGACTTGTGCACTTGGACCAGCGGCAGCAGACGGAGCGGACGGGCCGGAGGGAGCCGCGGCGGCAGGAGCAGGTAAGAGATTTCAATGTATGTTCGTGTTTGTGTGTGTTTACTACTGTATGTAAACCTACTACACTGTGTGTTAGCGCAAAAAATGGCGACACACAGTGTAGGAGGTTACACCGTTCAAACCCCTCGTTTATCCCGGCACTAGCCAGGATAAAGGAGGGGGGGATGCTGAGAGCTCACTAGAGCGAGGGCTTTTTACCCAATTTTGCAGCAGAAAAGCTATGTGGTTGCTTTACCACATTCTTTTGGGAATGGCTCCATCTAGTGACCAGAAATGGTAAATACTATAACATTGAATCCAATTTATAATATTTCCTGACTCGTGAAAAAAATAAAAAAAATGTGAACAATGTTTAATCACCCACACACTAAATGTTTAATTAAAAAAAAAAAAACATGTTTTTCTGGCAACACATTGCCTTTAAGGAGCCAGAGCGCACACATGTGTGAAACTGAGCTGATTGCTCCCAGTTCACTCTGGACTATAAGAAGGGCTCTGCCCCTCCCTGCATTGCCTGAGCGTGTTTGTATGTACCCGTGTCTCTCTTGCAAATGGTTTGTTGAGTGTTTTCCAGTTCCAGTGTTCCCGTTCCTGCTACCTGTATCCTGTTTCCTGTGCTACCGTGTTCCTGTGCTATACTGAGTTGGAGTCGTGTTGTGTCATCTACTACACACACTGTGTTTCTCCGCACCTGTTGTCTGCCTGCTGCCAGATTTCCATCCGTGCCTAAACCATCGCTATGTCTGAATTGCCGCAGGTACCTTTATCCGAACAATAGACATTGACTTTGTACCCTGTCTGGCCAGCTTCTATACCGCTACGTCGGTATGGCCCAGTGGGTCCACATACCCACAGATCGTGACACATATCTCTTGGCTTAATTCTGGTTCGTCCTTTCTTTCCAACTGTGGTCCATGTTTTGGTTACTACTTTAGCTCCCACATCCAGCCTCTGCTTTTATCTAATGATTAGAAATGAGCAAATACTTTCTAAGAATTCAGCTAGAATAGGATAGGTGGCAAATGTGGAAACAATGCTCACTTATCTATATGATATAGTTTAAGCAGCTTCAATTTCAGTCTACAACGTTGAGACAGGTTATATTGGACACTAAGCCACTAACAAGCAAACTATAATGAAATATCTAACAAAGAATTACATATGTATGCCAAAAACCTCTGTCCATATGCCTGCTTTATGAGGCATAGTGGAGAGCTGCTCTGTAAGAACAGACCCCACTCTGATGGACTCAAGCTGCCCATATATTACATCATGGACAGCCATTTATCAGATTGCCATGACGGTTTGTAAATGAACCTCAGCAGCATGGGACCCACTGTGTGGGATAGGTTTCCATGGAGATTTCTGCCTCAGGGGTCCAGTTGTGGCTTGGCCTGATTGTCATGTCAGAACCTGGCCTGCTGAAAGATCCTTTTGAATCTGGTGGTCAGTCTAACCCTAGTTTGTAGGTACTTATTTATTTTTTTTGCAATGCACTGAAAAGCAAGCAGAAATATACATTAAAACAGTAATGCTATATTCATACAACTGGGAAAAATGGCCGTTAAAAACGGATCAAACTGTCAGTTTTTCACAGGCGTTTTCACACGGATGGCTTTCTGAACCGAAAAAAAATGGATCAATCGACTTGTATGGGGGCTATCGTGCTATGAAAACGGACGATAATCAACGTTCTCTTTTTTGACAGCCTGTATTTACAGTCCTTAAAAAAATAACATATTTAAACACGCCCATTGAACTTCACTTTTCTCAAAACGGCAGTGTGACGGCCGTTAAAAAAATGGCCATCACACAGCCGCTTTCACTGTCGTGAATGTGGCCTAAGAATGGTTATGTTGATATATAACAACACAAACAATATGTTTGAAAGCTGTCTCACTACTGTTCGAGCAATATTTGCCAAATAATGTTTTCTGCTTCTTTTAAGATTTTTTGGTTTGAAAATAATAAATAAATCTAGTGTATAAAATCGCAGAGCTTTCTGCTTCTAATGGAAGATAACACTGTGGAGCCCATACATGAATGTATCCTTAATGGAACTGTACACTTCTGGTACTACATAATCCAGGAGATGCATTAGAGTGATTTCTATTGTATCAAATGCATTACCATCTAGACTGATTTATCTCTGTATCTAAATTGATAAATACAAATGCAACAGTGATCCATTAAAAAAATCTAATAGTACATTTGTAAAACTTTCATTTTAGTCTCACAAGACAAGTATACATTTTTTTTTAAAGCACTTAGGTTCCATTCTAAAAAAAAATGTAAGGGATTAATTGGCTAAAGTCAGTATTTGTGATGACTCATGACTCACACCAAGGGTGGACTGACGGTTTGGGAGATGTTGAACTGTCCGAGGTCCACAGCATCAGGGATGCCCTCAGACTGCAACACAGATACTGCACCATAATATTTTTTATAGGTATTGGAGATCTATTTTTCTTATACAGAGCTCCGAATCCACTGCTACCCTTCATGCATACCTGTGTATTCGGCATCAAAGTTGCACCAATACTGAATATACTGGGAAAAATTTCTGGCATTCTCCAAAGCAAAGTTTATTACCGACAGTATTATTATTAGTAAAATACTGTGACATATTGAGGTGCACTGAGGCACATGGACTGAAATATGGGTTAATACTGATGTAGCAGTCCCACCCAAGACCTGTTGCCTGAGACGGCTTAAACTCCCCAATGCCACATACTGTAAAAAAAAAAAAAACACCAGTATTATAAATAGCATATTCTTTGTTGCGGGCCCTGTTATATATTTTGCACTAGGGCCTAAGTTATGCTTTTGCTGTATAAATCTATGTGCAGTGAGCTGTCCCTAGTGGTGTCTGCAGGAAGCCAGAAACTTATTATATAATGCCTAGAAAAAGGAAATTTGGAGCTCTGTATCAGAAAATATATATGGTGCATTTCGGGGACCAACCTGCAAAAATAATAATAAAAAGGTCTTAAACACTTACAGTCAAAAATATTTAATGTCTCCTCCATGTCTCATTGTTATGTCTTGTGCCAGTCATTAGATAATTTTGCTATGAGATGAGACGTCACTACAGATGCAACATCACTATGCCAGTTTTCGCTCTGGAGGGTAGAGAACTTACTTTAGGCGCCAGTGAAACATTTGGACTGTATATTAAAGTATATAGCAACCTTTTTTTATATATTTTTTGCTGGTTGCCAGGATTTTGAGGCTGTTGTAAAAGCGGTCAGGTCCTGATAGATCCCATAATTGAAAATCCAGCTTGGAAAAAAGTTATAAACTAAAAGATGGCAAGAGGCCAAGATCCACATTACACGGGGTGCAGAACATTTTCAGTCTGACTGAAACAAACAAATTGTTCTGTTTATGCCTTCACAATAACATCCAAGCGATAAGTTCATAAAGGATATTACTAAAAGCAAAATTAGACTCTGCAGAACTATAAACCATGGCAACTCATCTGACATTTATCCTCAAACAGATTAACAGGTAAATGATGAGATGAATTCCTAATATAAATTGTCCATCAATAGAATGCATTCACAGCCACATTTACTTTTCCATTTGTGTTTCATTTGTATATTGTTTTTGCCAAAAACAGCAACAGGTCCAATCAGAAGATGTGATTCTTTCCTTGACCCTGGGATTGTAGAGATCGTTCAGTTAAAGACTAGACCCACTTATCTTAAACTTTTCCTCCCTCCTTCATGGCTACTAATACCCCACCAGATTTTACCCATCCCATAAAACACAGACAACGTTGGTTTGGATAAATCTTGGCCACAGCAGCCATTTTATTAACAAACATAAATAACAATAACCATATCAGCATATAAAATTGAACATGGAAAGGAAGACTTTGGAGCTACAAAAATCTGGCCCCCAACCATTTGCCCATCTGCATATTTTGTCCCCAGCTGTCTCCCACCAGCTCAGGGGCACTGTTATAACTGCAGTTGGCTGTCCTTAAATGCCACCACTCCCCGGGACACCACCGAGCAGGAGCCCAAATTGAGCCAGACCAATTCTATAATTCGGGAGGGACCATACCCACAATGAATCCCCCCCCCCCCACACAATTTACCACCAACTCCAAAGACCCCCAATCCGCCACACGAACATACTTCGAAAACCTTCAAGTATGCGAGCCCCCACCCAGCAACAGAGCCCGCTCCACCCCTCCTGAATCCTAAGGGCCCAAAGATCAATACGCACTGCATTCAGGTGAACCCCATCTCCCAACCAATATCTCCCCTGACCATGCTCGAAGTCATAGTGCCGAACAAAAACTCCCCCATGCCTCACCACGAAAGCTGAAACCCGCCCATTTCATCTTAACACGCGCCTTGTTGATACGCGGCACCGAACGCGCATGTCGCCAAAACGGGACAATTTCTGACCACACGACCACTACCTCTGGAAAGACAGCCCACAGCCGTAGAAGGTCATATTTAATGTCTCTAATGAGCTCACGAAACGGGCGCACCCCCAGATCATTGCCGCCAATATGCAGCACCAAAATGTCAGGGGCCCTATCCAGTTACGCGAACCGATGGAACCCAACTCCAAACCATACCTCTGCGCCCGAGCCAGCGGACTAAGACCTCAGACCGCTGGAACCCCAACTGTCGCCCGCTGGGGCGGACGTCGGCCCTAACCGCCCCCCAATGCACATATGAATGGCCGAGTATCCACACCAGACGCCGAGCGGAACCTAGAACAAGAAAAAGGGGGGGAGGGAAGGTGAGCGACCCTAAAAGACTGCACGCATAACACAGGCACCGCCTAACCCAACCCCACTCCCCTTACAAAAACTGAGGACGAACATATGACTGGAATCTACCAGAATCCCACCTACCTATGCGCCTGACTACATCGGGTCCCAACCCCCAGGCCACCGCCTCGGTCGCTGCCCCTATCCGAAACGAATGAGGTGCGAACCGGGACCCCTCCAGCCCCAATACCACTAAGAAGCGGCGCAGCACCCATGTGAACGATACAACACCACTTCAAACAGCGAAAAACAAACACCCTCCAATACTCCCCACAGACGCTCAAGCAATGCAAAAGAAATGGGGCGCCGCCCATCAGTCCGCACTCTACCCCTACGATATCCCCTCAGGGCCTGGCCCACCAGAAAATCCTTTGTGACATCCCTGCACCCCCGGATTTTAAAACCAAATGCCAAAGCCGCCACAAAACGATTTACCCTGGATACCGACAAGCCCGCCACCGAAGCCTGCCCTAAAAACCCCAACAACGCCACCACCCTACCTTCCTCGCCCACTACCGCCGGCAGATCAGCTAGCCACACCTCCCAGTCTCTCCACGCTGTGTCATAAGCCGACCGTGTACCAGGCGACAACGCAGATTGAATCAAGTGTCCTGAAGCTCGTAAGGCAACTCCCATAGCCACGCCGGGAAAGTTGTCCCCTCCATGTCCACCTCCGGAGCCAGGAAACTAAAACGATCCCACTGTGAGCGAGAAAGAGCATCCACTATATCATTCTGTACTCCAGGAACGTGCACCGCAATTATCCACACATTCAGCATCAAGCAACGCAACACCAAATGCCGTAAAAGCCGCACTACCGGGGGGGAGGAAGCCGTCACATTGTTAATAGCCAACACCACTCCCATATTGTCGCAATGAAAACGGACCTTGCTATCCCGGAACCTCTCACTCCAAATCTCCACCGCCACCAGAATAGGAAACTACTCCAGGAGCGCAAGGTTCCTTACCAACCCCAGCTCAACCCAAGCCGAGGGCCACCGCGATGCACACCATAAACAGTTCCCAATCTAAAATATTCACCACCGGGGACATGATCAGCGACCGCCCATTATACAACCGCAAAAACTGTGCCCAAACTCCCAAGTCCGCCCTATGTTCTCCTGTCAGCCGGACAAAATGATGAGGGGCCCTTGCCCCTGCCGTCGCCCCTGCCAACCGCCTGCAGAAAACCCGCCCCATGGGCATAATGCGACAAGCGAAGTTAAGCTTGCCCAGTAACGACTGCAACTCTCTAAGTGGAATTTTACGTAAATGGCGAGCCCGGCAAACCTCCCCACGCAAAGACTCCAGCTTCTCCTCAGGAAGACGGCACTCCATTTTAACGGAATCAATGGTGATCCCCAGGAAAACGATACATGAGCATGGACCTTCCATCTTGTCGGGGGCCAACGGGACCCCAAACAGCTTCGCCACCCATTCAACCGATCTCAGCAACGTAGCGCACAACGGGGAACCCCCGGGCCCAACACAGAAAAAATCATCAAGATAATGGATAACTGACGAGGCCCCTGCCACCTCACAAATTACCCATTCGAGGAAGGAGCTGAAAGCTTCAAAATAAGTACAAGAAATTGAGCACCCCATTGGGAGACACCTATCTATGAAATAAGCCCCGTCCCAATAGCACCCTAACAACCGCTGGCTGTCAGGATGCACCGGGAGGAGCCGGAAAGCAGACTCAATATCGTTTTTTGCCATGAGAGAACCCCTCCCATACCGCCGCACCCAGTCCACCGCCACGTCTAAGGACGTATATACCACCGAACAGAGTTCTGGAGCAATACCATCATTGACCGACAACCCCCGTGGGTGTGAAAGGTGATGTATCAACCGAAACGTATTCCTCTCCTTCTTAGGAACCACCCCAAGCGGGGAGACAACCAAGTCAGGAATAGGAACATCCGCAAAGGGGCCTGCCATCCTACCTAGCGACACTTCCTTGCTCAACTTGTCCCTAACCACATTTGGATACAGCAGAGCCGAACGTAAATTCCGCAATGAAAAGGGGACCTCATGAGGGAGGGAGGGAATATGAAAACCGAAACGAAAACCTTCAAGCAATAACGCCGCCCGCGACCTATCAGGGAACCTATTTAAGTATGGTTGCATCCTTTCCCACCTCACTGGAGTCAGGCCCATGACTATTGCCCCCTGCTCCCTTTCCCTTTGCGGAAACATTTGGCGGACCCATGCGAAGTCCCGCCACAGGAGGAGCAACTATGCTTGAACTTACAACCAGGCCCATATTTACATTGGCCCTCATTGAATTGCCAACAGAAACCTGGCTTACTGCCTGACACGCCCCCCCCACTTTGACCGGGGTTTGTCGCGTGGCCTGCAGCACCGGCCCCACCCTGAAAGGACTGACCATAACGAACCGGCGCCATCACACGCAACCACAACCCTATGTCCTTGTTGTCCCACCTAATATTAGGACGCACCGCCTTACGCTGCCGAAATTGCTCGTCATCCTGCAGCCACGTCTGGCCGCCGTAAACCCTATGAGCCTCCCCGATAGCGTCCATATACCCGAAGAGGGCGGAGCAATGTTCCGGCGCCTTTTCCCCAATGACACTCGCCAATATGGCAAACGCCTGCAGCAAATTGCCAAATGTCTGAGGAATCAACCGATACCGCCGCTTCTCCTCATCCTCTTTCTTGCTCTCAAAACGCTTCCCTTTATCTAAATTAAATGTTTCAAGCGGAAGTAGCGAGAATATCTCAACATATTCGTCCCTCCAAATTTTTTCTCCAACCTCCGATTTCAAGTGCGCACCCAACGCGCCTTCAAAACAGACGTACACCTCCCCTATGGCCTTATCATCCAAGCGCACCCAGTCCACTTCCTTGTCCTTCTCCGTCTGCACCGACACCGTCACTCCCCCTTCCCTAGAACCCAACCCAGAACTACTAGCCACCGCCGGCCCCCTGGGCGCCGGAGCCCACGCGGGAAGCGGCGACGGGGAGCCCGCCGACCCCCCTACAGCGCGCAAGAAGCTCCCGGACGCAACCCAGCAACTCCTGAACCTCACTCCCGGCACTTCCAGCTAGCGCATCCCCTCTACCCCCCGAACCTAACCCATCTCCCCCTTGGGAACCACCCATCGCCCCCGGGGACCTAAAAATCACAGGCATTGAAAAGGTAGGTGAAAACGACTCACCGGGCTGCGCAGGTGCTGTGTCCCCACCAGCCGGGGCGAAGGAATCATCCGGACGTCTGTCTGTTTCCTCGAACTCCCCCTGGCCTGCCGCATCCGAACCCGAACCGGCGCCACACGATCGGCAGCTGTGACCTGCCCTGGACACCGCTTGGGGCCCTGGACATCCATCTCCACGCCACTAGCAGGGCGCTGCCCACCCGGATACCTCTGCGTCACCGCCGACTGCGGCACGCGACCAGGCTCAGCAACCTCCTGACGTCTGGCGGCCTGCTCGACCGGAGCATCGCCAAGACAGCCCGCCGCAGCTCCACGTAATGTCATACAGGAGACGAGAGGTGGTCCCATAGGTAAGGGATCCCCTCCCCCCATCTCCGCAGAGTCAGGCCGGCAGCTCGGATTCCTCACAGATGAAGCCCGCCGACCCCTAGCAGTGGGGCGGGGACTCCGACCTGGAGGGTCCCTAGAGGGGCTCCGTACCCGACACCTGACTCGGCAGGTCTTCGGGGCTCAGTCGTTCTTGGGGCCGCGTCCGACAGGAACGCCACCTCACAGGGGATGCCGGAGCCCCGGAAGTGCAGGGAGCCATGTCGCCTGACGGCCCAGCGATTCCTGGCCGCTCACCGCTCCCTCCTGCTGTCACCGCCGATCCCATCTCCACAGGGCTGGACAGCCCCAAGCCCTCAGCTAACCACACCATTCCTCACTCCGCAACTGCGGCACGAAGCTGCACAAGCAAGGCATCCATCAGGTAAGTCGGCTGCGGAAACTTCCTACACCGTCTCAGCCATTAATGGCGCTGCCTCTCCCTGCCTCCCCTTTTATTCCACCCTTTCCACGCCCTATCCAACCCCTCCCACTCCCCCTCCTCTCCTTCCCCTATTTTTCTTAACCCCTTCCCTGCCTACACCCCTGGTCATGCTGGCCTACCTTAAGTCCCTTGGCCTATGTCCGGCCTGTCCTATATTTGAAAAAAAAATGAGAGACAAACCAATAATACATCAGTTTGCACACGGCTTTGTAAAATGGTACTAATAGTAATAATTACAACTTTAGGCTTCATGCACACGACCGTACTTTTGTGTCTGCAATTTATCCAAATTTTTGCAGATAAATTGAAGACTGATTAATCTCCATAGCACAATGCACACAACCGGTGTTTTCACGGATCCATGCTGGGCCTGCGAATCCGGGATGTAAAAACTCAGGACAAAACATTTTACGATCCGGATTTGCGGCTTCACAAACTGGTGACATAAATTTTTTGTTGTTGTGGAGCCGTGATTCCTGATGACACATGGATGCACAACAAATACATTTTTGTTAAAAAATAGACCGCAATGGATCTGTGGTTTTGCGGCCCGCAAAACCACTACAGTCGTGTGCATAAGGCCTAATCTATATTAGAAAAAAAATACAATTATCTTTTTAATTGTCTCACCTTCCTAACCCTCCTTTTTTTGTCTCTATGTCCTTTACGATCTCAGGAAGTCTATAAAATGTCAGAACTCATCAGAAAATTGTCATCGTCTGGTATAATTAAGAATCATGGTCATTTGCTCAGGCTCTTATAACCTCTTCTACAGCATGAGAAAATGTTATAGCTGGTATTCGAGAAGTAAGTCAGATTAACAATCTCATTTACCTGACATACCAGGTTTACAGGTGTGCAGTTTCATATAGGAAATGACAGACAATCCAGGGGCATAAATGGGGTGGGGGCCGGGGGGGGGGGCATGTGCTCCAAAAAGCCACTATTCCTTGGCCAAGGTACTAGGACACGGCTAGGATGTTTCTTTGCCCTGCGTGACAGAAAGTCTACGTACGACACTAAACAACCCACAGGTCAAATGTCAATCATTATATATGTGTGCTGTGGGTACACTTTGTCCCCTTTCGCTATGATCCTCTTTGCTGGGCTAATACTTCACAAACTTTTACCCTGTGTTTTTGACACTGCTGTATAAAGTATAGTTTTCTAAATGTTTCCTTCTGGGCATGTACTCAAATACTTCTACCTGCTGATGAGCACACTTGATCTTAAGTGGCTTATGAATGTTCCTTGCCCACACCCTAATGTTTGCAAAATAGATGATTTTTTCCCCTTACATGCTTAGTAAGCAGCGGATGAGCTCTAAGTTGCTAGTCTAGTCACTGCAGTGTAAGGCTGGGTTCACACGACCTATTTTCAGACGTAAACGAGGCGTATTATGCCTCGTTTTACGTCCGAAAATAGGGCTACAATACGTCGGCAAACATCTGCCCATTCATTTGTACTGTGCAGACAACCTGTCATTTACGCATCGTCGTTTGACAGCTGTCAAACGATGACGCGTAAAAATACAGCCTCATCAAAAGAAGTGCAGGACACTTCTTTCAGATGTAATTTGAGCCGTACTTCATTGAACTCAATGAAGCACAGCTCAAAATTTCCGGCTGTCAGAGAAGCCTCGCAAAATGCGAGGAGCAGCAATTACGGCTGAAACGAGGCAGCTGTTTTCTCCTGAAAACAGTCTGTCATTTCAGCCGTAAAAGCCTGCTACCGTGTGCACATACCCTAAAGACTTTAGTTGGAGTGTAGGTAGTGCTCACACAGACCAACCTTGTTTTGGTATAGATATCTGTGCATTAGACAGTCTTTATAGTTGTTTGGGGGTGCCAACATGCCATTCCCTTCTTTGTGAGGGGTGCATGCTCAGAGGCCCCATTACTACCTCCTTTGGTTACTGTGGAAAAAGCTTAATCTAGATGTAGAGCAATGGGATGGCGACAACTGATGAACTGGTGGAAATACCAGGTAGGACGATTCCACTTGTTGAGAAACTGTAGTGAGTGTGGCATTGATAAAATTGGCACAATCTACACCTTCCACATATTGTCAAAGCAAACCAAGCGGTTCCTTTGACAAATGATTTGGGAGCTTCAGGTTTGGGTTCAAATGAGTACTGTAGCTCAGTTCTAGAGGTGAGGGTTTTGAACATGTCGATACATGTAAGACTGTATAATACTAGACTAGATTTACTGTTATAAATATTATGTTGTGCATACAATAATGGAAGAATAACAACACCTAACATACTGACTATTTTCTCCTTAATCATAGTCCTTACCCATTTCTCTATGATCCATAGTCATTATATGTAGATGACAGACACAATAGTCTTTGTAATCAGGAGCGCTGAGCAAGAATAAGCTCATGATTAAATATTATTTGCTCAGTATGAAAACATTTTTACTCCACTATACAGCTGACACTAGATTCTTGCACATTGCGTTTCATGTTGAATGAACTTGATAAGAAATCTCTCGTAGGTTCTGATTATAGTTATACTGATGTTGGTGTTAAGTGTTTATGGGACCTCTTGCACATTTCTCAGTAATTGAATGAGTCTGTTTTTCCCTCTATAAATCCCTTCTACATTTTCCATCCTGATTTGGGGCTTCATCATGGAGTAGTTATTGACAAATAAAGAAATCATTAATAAGTATCTACTCTAGAACTCCTTACCTCTTATCTCTCATTAGCAAATGCTTAGTCGATTTATGTTTTATGTAGACTTGATTTTATCTGGGTATGACACTTCTTAATTTTAGATGCTTAATCTCTGATTTATCTCAAAAGCTTTATGGATGAATCACTTGAGAATCAGAGTACCGTGTAAGAACTTGCCATGAAATACGGTAATTACTGCAGTTCACAGATATTCAGGTATAAAAGTATGTTGTATAAAATTGCTCATTGACATAAAATGTTTTAGCTGACTTATCTGGAACACAATTACAAGCAATAAATATGTGTATGTACAGATGTAGCAGAAAGTGTCTCACTGTAGCAGCATTACAACATTTTAATAAATCCAGCCATTACTTGAAGCTCCTGCACCCCAATGCAAAACCTGTAATAGGGCCCCTGCCTACAATGTGCCATTTATAATACGGGTGTTTTCTTAGATTGAAAAGGGGCCACTCAGGTATTAAGACCCCGGTGCAATAGTACTTCTGAACCCCTATAGCTACACCCCTGCGCAAAATGTAAAGCCACAGGTAGCATATTGTACATTACTCAATACTCAGACAAGGAGAAAACTCCTTACATCATTTGTAGCACTAGGGAAATCTCCTACCGCTTAACATCCTAATTACATATTGTCTAATGATAGCGAGGTATTGAGATTTCTACTAGTCTTCTTCCTGCGGTTTTTCCAAAGTCACTCCATAAGGCAATGAAGGTTTTAGTATCTGGCAAAGGAAAGCTAGAAATACTCATGTGATCTCTAAATCATGGGATACTAGAAAGGATACATTTTAATAGTTGGAAAATGAACTCTAACTTTAGCAGAATCCTTTTAAGTTCTCCAGTAGCAATTTTTTTTTACAATGAAAAAGAGATAGATTTGAAGATTAGATTGAAGTGGATGGTTTGACTGACTCTGCTAGAATAATATTTAGTTAAAGAGCCTCTGTCACCACTTTATAAGTGCCCTATCTCCTACATAATGTGATGGGCGCTGTAATGTAGGTAACAGCAGTACTTTTTATTTAGAAAAACAATCTATTTTCACCAAGTTATGAGCTATTTTAGCTTTTAATGACTTTCTTAATGCCCAACTGGGCGTGTTTTTACTTTTGACCAAGTGGGCGTTGTGGAGAGAAGTGTATGACGCTAACCAATCAGCGTCATACACTTCTCTCCGTTCATTTACTCTGCACATAGTGATCTTACTAGATCACTATGTGCAGTCACATACACACACATTAACTTCTCTTTACAACGCCCACTTGGTCAAAAGTAAAAAAAACGCCCCGTTGGACATTAAGAAAGTCATTAGCATAAAGCTAAAATAGGTCATAACTTGGTGAAAATACAAAGTTTTTCTAAATAAAAAACACTGCTGTAATCTACATTATAGCGCCGATCACATTATGTAGAAGATAAGGCACTTATAATGTGGTGACAGAGCCTCTTTAAGTCATTTCTATTTCCTGGGTAATATTAAAAGGTGGCAATAAGCCTCTTTGTTCTACAATGTTTGGACAGCTCATTGCATTAACAAACTGACAAAGCTATTAAAACAGAACATCTTCTATAACTGCACCGCACAAACGTCTCTGTGGTTGTTAATTTAAAGGGATTGTCCACTTTGAAGAGTCAACTTATCCTCACTGCATTGATGTGGGAAATTTAATTTCCTAAAATTGTTCTAATCATGAAACTTCCTGTTTATTAGGTATTCCTCTATTTGCAACAATTACATATTTACAGTCTGACATTCTAGCTCTTATATTTTGAAGATATTCAGAAAAAAATCTCAACCATTCAACTTCTGTACCGTAGCAATTCCCAGACTGTCTTGCATATTGTAAGTATTCCTTGTTGAAATCTCTCATCTTACAAACATCAAAGTAGTCAAATGCTAATACCTTTCCTCCACCATATTTGTATTCGGCATGCAATACTAAAAAATGTAAAAAAAACAGACAAACTATTATCTAAAAAACTAAGAATTTAGGTACTAGCTATTGTCAACGGCTTAAATTCGTACAATAGTGTCGATTTCTGGGGCATAGTGTTTTTATTTATTTTAAATATAAATGAGCTCTCAATATAAAAAACTAATAAATAACCCCATAAAATGTTTGTCTTGGCACCCCCGCTGAGTTATACACAAGGCCATATGTGAATTTAGTATTCACATATGTCCTTGGGTATAACTCAGTGAGGATGTGACTTAACATCCAGTACTCCAATTACTCTAGTGCTTGCATTATGAAGTTTTTAAATACAGTGTTGGTGTTACCAAAAAGGGCACTGGGCAAAATTTTTATATCATCTTTTATTTTGGGTGAACCTTTTTAATAACATGTACTATTTTGGTACTGATCATTTTAAGTAGGTTTTATGCTTCAATGATCATTCACGCTGCCTGTTCACAAGTACTACTTCATTACATAACTAAGATTGATGCTGTTTACTACTGATACGGTGCAACAAGCGCATAGGGTTTGGATCCGACATAGTTTTCATTCCTTTCATTCTACATACTCAAGGGGGGTTAGCCTCCTGGTTCATAGGGATGTGCCTTTTAGCTGTATAGATTCCTTTAAAGATAGGGCAGGTAGATATGTTGGGGTGCACTGTAAATTGTTTAACTGGGAATGTATAATTGTGGTGTTATATGTGCCTCCCCCGTACTCTGTGGGTCCGATGAGAGAGGTGCTGGAGAAACTGGCTGGGTGGCCTATGATACCGACTATATTGATGGGAGATTTCAACAACATAATGAACAAAGGGTGGGATAAATTTCCAAAAGGGGGAGGGGTGGGGGATACTGGCCTGACGAGATTCGGAAAGTACATGATGGAGGCTGGGTTTACAGATATTTGGCGGGCAAAATGGCCCTCTGCTACGCAATATTCGTGTGTATCATCTACATATGGATCATTATCACGAATAGACCTAATGTTTAATAATGGAATGGGGATGGAATGTGTGGAAGGGGTGGAATACTTACCACGAGCACTGTCTGATCACTCCCCAATGTTACTTAAGCTCCGAACAAGCTCAGAGATGGGGGGGTTGAGAATGCACTGGAGGTTGAACCCGTTCTGGATACGGTTAGTGGGAGAGGAGATAATAAATATGAGTCTGCGAGAATACTTTGAGTTTAATAAAGGTACGGTTCCTACGGAATGGGATGCTATGAAGGCGACTATAAGGGGAGTGTATGTACGGGAGATCTCGCTCATTAAAACTAAGTCGCGACAAATTCGACAGACAGGGTCACAGTAACAGAGGAGAGGCACGTTACTAATAACACTGCGGAAACACTAGCCCAATGGAAGGTTGCTCAGAAATTGCTTAGGGAACATCAGCTGGAGCAAGCGGCTAATAAAAGACTATTTTTACAACAAAAATACTATGAGGAGGGTGAAATGGCGGGCAGACTGTTAGCAAATATGGCGCGGCCGATGCGGGAAAGTGCGTTCATTCATCAGTTGCAGACAGTGCACGGGACTCTGGTTGGAGAAACAGGGGATATATTAGAGGTGTTAACAGCATTCTACATGGAACTGTATCGTACTAAGGTGGACTACTCGGAGGATCTGCTGTCAGAATATCTGGCAGAAATGACATGGGTTATCCTGGGGGAGGAGGAGAGAGAGGGATTGGAAGAGCCAATTACGCTAGAGGAAATACAGGAAGCGTTAAGTTCTATGGCAAACGAAAAGGCTCCAGGGATAGATGGTATACCAACTGAATTGTATAAAACATATGGGGAGACGGTTCTCCCGGAGTTATTGGAAGTGTTCCAGGATAGTTTCACCAGGGGGCGTTTACCGCAGACAATGTACGAAGCCGTTATAGTCGTAATCCCCACGGAAGGGAAAGACCGGAAACAACCTGACTCATACAGACCGATATCTCTATTAACCACGGACATTAAAATTTTAGCGAAAGTAATTGCTAATAGGCTGTCACGAGTAGTGACTAAAATTGTGGGGATGGATCAGTCGGGATTCATGCCATCGCGCTCTACAGCAGTTAATCTACGTAGACTTTTCCTGAATTTGCAGACAGATGCTCCGGATGCACGGTGTAGAGCAGTGCTGTCTTTAGATGCCGCCAAGGCGTTTGATAGTGTGGAGTGGGGGTATCTGTGGGCTGTCTTGGAACGGATGGGCTTTGGAAAGAAATTTATAAAATGGGTACAATTATTATATAAGGAGCCGGTAGCTAGGATAAGAGCAAATGGAAGGATGTCAGATTCCTTCAGACTGGAGAGGGGGACGCGACAGGGATGCCCACTTTCGCCACTACTATTTGCGTTGGCAATTGAACCCCTAGCCAATATGGTAAGACAGCATCCAGGGATAGAAGGGTTTCGTTGTGGGGAGCTGGAGGAGCGCATAGCATTATATGCGGACGATATCTTGATGTTCTTGGGGGAAATAAATTACTCACTGCCAGTGATAATGAATGTATTGGAGCGCTTTGGTAGATTCTCAGGACTAAAAATTAATTGGAATAAGTCGGTGCTGTTGCCACTCCAGCCAGTAGATACGCCGTTGGTGATTGGAGGAATTGAGGTACCGTGCGTACAGAAATTTAAGTACCTGGGAATCATGATATCGGCGAGGGTGCAGGACTTTATTGAACTAAATGTGATACCATTGTTGAGCAAACTTACGGATAAGACCAAAATATGGCTCGGGCTACCACTGTCAGCATTGGGTCGAGCAAATCTCATCAAAATGATTCTGATGCCCCAGATTCTTTATGTGGTGCACAATGCCCCAGTGTGGTTGCCTAAATACTGGTTCAGGAGAATCCATAACTTGTTTAGGGACTTGGTGTGGAAAAGGGGGATCCCCAGGATAAAACTGGACAAGCTACAACTACCAGTGGAACAGGGAGGGTTAGCTATTCCGAATGCATGGATATATTATCTAGCGGCCCAATTACAACACCTTAAGGGCTGGAAGAATAGGGAGGAGTGGGAATCTAGTGGGAAACTGGTGTATTATCTGGGTCAGAGAACGGATGTATTAGAGGCCATGGAATCTCATAAATTAAAGAGGGAGGCAAGAGGGAAGCCGACTTTACTATTAATACATAGAGTTTGGTGGGAAAGTAAGAAATTATTGGGGGTTACAGGATGCTCCAATTATATGCCTTTAGAATTTAATATGCTGGAAGGATTTCAAGACTGGGAACAAGCAGGGATTAGATATGTATACCAGCTGTATGAAGGAGGTGTTTTTAAGCCCTTTGCTCGAATACAGGAGGAGTTTGGACTCCCACATCAGCTGTTCTACCAATATCTTCAATTAAGGCATGCGGCGCAGGCTCAAGAGAGACTGGTGGATTTGAGCTGTTCCACCATGGGAGGGATGGAGCAGGTACTAGGGGCAAAAGACACTAAAGGGATTATCTCGGTGCTATATAATACGCTACTCTCTAATTTTCTGGGAGACCCGTTGGTGGAGATCAGACGTAAATGGGAAGAGGATGTAGGGCCTATAGGGGATGAAGACTGGGAGGAGGTACTGGGATCATCTAAAAAACTCTCTATTAGTGTAACGCACAGGAGGTCACAACTTTTTCTATTACACAGGGTGTATAGGACGCCTAAGGTGCTATGGCAAATGCGCATTAGATCAACTAAGGAATGTCCCAGGTGCATGTTTGATGGGGCGGACATAAAGCATATGTTTTGGAGCTGCCCGCTGCTAGAAGGATATTGGAAGGAAGTTAAAAGTATTGTGTCTAACGTATATGGGAGAGATTTCCCAATAGAACCTAAAATATTCTTACTGGGCTGCATTGGGGAGGAAGGAGGGGATGGAGTGGAGCTACTGTCTATTAAAAAGATTTTGTATCATGCTAGGAAACTAATCGCAAAATATTGGCTGCAGGCGGATCCCCCGGAGGTAGCTGAACTGGTTGGATATGTTAACCACACGGTATCACTGGAACATCGGATATATCTGAAAAGAGGGACAATTCAGAAATACGAGAAACAATGGGGTAAATGGGTACACGCCTATGGCAATGCGGATCACTAGATGAGATTTGGAGGGGGGCTGACACACATACATGTTTAAGGTCTGGTGGAATATCGGTTTACTATGGAGGAGACATGGAGGAGGAGTGGTGGAAAAATCAGGAAAGAGAGGGGGTACTGCAAGGGAGGGGGGTAGTTCAGTTGGGGGGAGAAATAGGTTATGGTGTAACCAAAGATGTTGTATACATGCCATAAAGCACTTGAAGAAATTTTGCACTACTTAAGTGAGGTTATGTTATTTTTATTTGTTTTTTGTAAAGTACTGTAAGAAATGTACAGGCTGTATAACAGATGTTGTATTATCAATAAAAACTTGTTTGATTCAAAAAAAAAAGATTGATGCTGTCCACCCACATTCTTATTCATTTCTAGACATTCATGTTTCTGTTTGTAAATCTGTCACTCTGAATGCTTCTCAATTTAGCATTCCATTCAGACTCTCTTCTTTTGCAGAAAAAAAACAAACAAACTGATTTTTAACCCCTTAAGGACATAGCCTGTTTTCACCTAATGGATCAGGCCATTTTTTTCAAATCTGACATGTGTCACTTTATGTGATAATAACTTTGGAATGCTTTTATTTTTTCACGTGATTCTGATACTGTTTTCTCGGGACATATTATTCTTTAACTTAGTGGAAAAATTTGGTCGATAAATTGAGTGTTTATTTGTGAAAAATATCAACGTTTACAGAAAATGTGCAAAAATTTGAATTTTTCTAAATTTAAATGCATCTACTTGTAAAACAGAGAGTAATACCACAAAAAATGTTTACAAGTTAACATTTTCCATATGTCTACTTTATGTAACGTGAAACTCTTCTGAGCACGGCAATACCCCATATGTCGTGATAAATGGCAGTTTGGACCAACAGCAGGACTTAGAAGGGAAGGAGCACCATTTGGCTTTTTGAGCTAAAATTTAGCTGGAATGGTTTGCGGTGCCATGTCACATTTGCAAAGCCCCTTTGGGACCAAATCAGTGGAAACCACCCAAAAGTAACCCCATTTGGGAAACTACGCCCCTGAAGGAATTTTTCCAGGGGTATATTGAGCATTTTGACCCCACAGGTTCTTTTTTGCTGAATTTAGTGGAATTATGCTGTGAAATTGAAAATTTTTTTCTCTGATAAAACTTGGAAACGTTCAATTTTTACAAGGAATAAAGAAGAAAAAGCACCCCAACATTTGAAAAGCAATTTCTCCCGATTACGGAAATACCCCATATGTGGTAATAAACTACTGTTTGGACACACAGCAAAGCCCAGAAAAGCAGGAGCGCTATTTGGCATGCAGATTTTGCTGGCTTGGTTTTTGTGTGCCATGTTGCATTCGCAAAACCCTGAGGTACCAGAGTACAGTGAAAGCCCCCAAGAAGTGACCCCGTTTTAGAAACTACACCCTCAAGGCATTAATCATTTGCCTGGACATATGACAGGGCTCAGAAGTGAAGAGAACCATGCGCATTTGAGGTCTATTTTGGTGATTTTCACAGCATTGACCCACAATTTCAGAGGCTCTGAGGTCAAATGTAAAACAAACCCCCAAATAGTGACTCCTATTTTGGAAACTACACCCCTTAAGGCATTTTAAGGGGTGTAGTGAGCATTTTTATCCACAGGTGTTTTTTCATTAGAAATTAATGTGCAGCGGATGGGGCAAAGTGAAAATTAAAATTTTCCACTGATATGCCATTTCAGTGCACAATATGTTATGCCCAGTTTGTGCCACCGAAGACAAATACCTCATAAAATTTTAAGTGGGTGCTCCTGGGTATGGCGATGCTATATATGTGCACGTAAACTGCTGTTTGGGCATGCTGTAGAGTTCAGAAGGAAGGGAGCGACATTTTGCTTTTGGGGCGCAGATTTAGCTTGGTAATAGTTCTGTTTGGGGTTTTGCTGGTATTTTAGTTTATAATATGGGGGCATATGTAATCTGTGCGGAGAACATCAGGACATATGTAAGCTGTTCGGAGTGCATCATGGCATAATTAGAGGGTATAATAATGAGGTAAATAAAAAATAATTCAGAAATGTGTGGCCTGTGTCGCACTGATAAATGGTGCCCAATTTTATCCGCTTTTGGAACTCTCTGCACATTTTGTGTTGTCATATTCTGAGAGCCAGAACGTTTTTATTTTTTCTCCTTCGGAGCAGTGTGAGGGCTTATTTGTTGCAGGACAATCTGTAGTTTTCATTGGTACCATTTTGGAGTACATGTGATTATTTTTATCACTTTTTATTTCATTTTTTGGCAAGCAAGGTGACCAAAAACCAGCAATTCTGACAATGGTTTTTTTTAGTGTTCACCGTAGGCTATAAATGACAATTTTACTTTATTCTGCGGGTCAATACGATTACGGCGATACCAAATGTATATCTTTTTTTTACGTTTTGCAGCATTTGCACAATAAAATAACTTTTTTTTTGTGTGTCACGATATTCTGAGAGCCATAACTTTTTTATTTTTCAGTCAAAAAAATCTGTGTAAGGGCTTGTTTTTTGCAGGACAGGTTGTAGTTTTTATACGTACTATTTTGGGGTACATGCAACTTTTTGATCACCTTTTATTCCATGTTTTGTGAGGGTGGTGATAAAAAAATAGCGATTCTGGCATTGTTTGTTTTTTTTTGCGGTGTTCACCATGCGGGAAAAGTAACATTATAGTTCTGTTGTTTGGCTCGTTACGGGCGCGTCGATAACAAATGTGTACTTTTTTTTAACGTTTTCATTTTTTTCCTATAATAAAAGTCTTATTATAGTAAAAAAAGCAGTGTTTATTTTTAATAACTTAAAGCTTTTATTTTTACACTTTTATTCAACTTTTTTTTGTCCCGCTAGGGGACTTGGGGGCCTGCACCTCTGATCTTTACTCTAATGCATTGCACTAACCATGTAGCCATAGTAACAATCGGCAGTTTCACGATCACATAGTGTCTATGCCGATGGCTACAAACCACTAAGATGCTGCGATCACTTTTGATCACGGCATCTAAGGGTTTAATGGCAGGGATCGGAGCTAGCTGAGTGGTCAAGTGGTGGAAAAGGGCAGGAGGGGGGAAAGCCAGAGGTAGTGAAGTGGGGGAAAGCCCGAAGGGGCTAATAAACGACCAAAGAGGCTAATAAAAGCCCGAAGGGGCTAAAAAAAACATCCAAAGAGGAGTAACCACCTTAAGTGGTGTAACTGCTCTAAGGAGCGAAACAATCTAAAAAGTCTGCAAAATTCCCCGGAATCCCCCTTGCCGACTCTGGCCAGGGATTCTGCTCCGGGAGTAGCAACTTACGTCACTGTCCATATATGGACAGTAACGTCAAGGGCTTCCCCAAGCACAGAGCTTAAAGTAGCGCTGTGCCCAGGGAGTCCTCGGTGAGCGGAGGAGCTTCCTCTGCTCCTCCGCTCTGAACTAATACTGAAGCAGGGAGCTGATGGTTCCCTGCTTCAGAGTTAGGTTCACAGCGGGACATACCCCCGGCCGCCTGGGACAGTGGGACACCGCCCCAAATCCGGGACTGTCCCACTAAATCCGGGACAGTTGGTGAGGTATGCAAAGACATACATACTGGAACTTATACACACACAAACAGAGAGACACACAGACAAGTAGAGGCACAAACAACAGACAGACTGAGCACTCACATCTCCTTCCTCACAGGCTTCTTGCATGTGGGGCTATTGGCGGAGCTAACTGTGCTTCGGACACCACGTCCTTGCCAAATATTTACCGTATTTTTCGGACTATAAGATGCAGTTTTTAGCAAGAATAAATCTTGCTTAAAAGTCCCTGCATTTTATAGTCGGCAGACAAGGAACCCGGCAGCGCCGGCCCCCTGACTGCTTCTTACTCAACCCCTTCCCGACCCGTGATGTGTCGGGAGGGGATGTTTGGAGTGGAGCGTGCTCACGTGCTGAGCCCGCTCCATACACTGCAGATCTCAGCTGTGTTTTACAGCTGACACGCTGCTCTAATGGCCAGGAACAGCGATGACGCTATTCATGGCCGTTTAACTAGTTAAATGCCGCGGTTAATAGCGACCGCGGCATTTATAGGGGTCTTCCCATGACGGACATGTATGACATATCCACAGGATATCTTCAGAAAAAGCGTGGTGAATAGCAGCACACGTCTCCCAAGTTTCAATCAATAAGTTCTTTTATTGGTCAAACATCCAGTAAAAAATGGCAACGTTTCGACCCGTGACAAGTGGAGGGTCTTTCTCAAGCCTGCTGCTGATTTGTGCTGCTTCATATATTGCATTTTTTGGATTATATCCACAGGATATGTCATAAATGTCAGATGGATGCGGGTCCCACCGCTGGGACCCACACCTATGAATGGGGCCCTCTAAGCCCCGTTCTATGTTACCGCTCCGCTGCACTGTCTCCCGGCCACTTCCTGGCTACATGGTCGAGTTACGGAAACAGCTTAACTCGCTGAGCTACGCTGTTTCCGTAACTCCCATATAACTGAATAGAAGTTACGGAAACAGCGTTGCATGCTACGCTGCTTTTGGAACTGCCATTCACTACTATAGGAGTTACGGAAACTGACAGACCAATTGTCTATTTAAAACTGAAACTTGAATACTCTTCCGAAATGTTATTTTGGTTTACTACCTATTATATGGATAAATAAACAACAATGTTTTTTGCAAACTACATTGGAGTACTAAGTTCTTGCTAGAACTGCTAAGGGACAAGACGGCACTTATTCTGATAGGTGGTATTTGGAGCATGTGCAATGGGTTTCATGCAATGCCAGGATGCTGGTATGCTGTTATTTATCTATAATTCCTGTGTGTAAGACATGTGCGTTGAGTTTTAACAGCTCGGAGGTGAGTGTCAGCTGACACTTTTGACACAGTAATTGGAATTAATACTATTTAGCTATATTTGTATAATTTTTTTTACATTTGGTATTCTGTATTTATGTATATTACATGGTACCGCTGTCACGCAACTTGTATGGATTTTGTAACTATTTTTTGTCACATTTTAATTTGTTTTGTATCTTTTTATATTAATCATATTTGATTATCTTAACTACATGATTGTATTTCTGAAATACTATACACATTCTTTGCTTGAAAATGCCTTCAATGGGAAGGTCAAACTTTTCCTACACACTGGGTGAATAAAACGTCTTTATATTTTATATGTACTTGGAGTGCTGCCTTTTTCCTTGGATTTTTGTATCGATTAACTGAAGGAGACTTGGTCAAGACTCTTTGAGGCTTAGCACCTGCTAATTTTTTTCATTTCCAATTACCGTGCAGCTCCTATATATCGTTGGGATACTGTATACATAAAATAATTGTAGTGTGGTATACAGCCAGGTGGGGAATACAGATATGGAAAGTTGTGTTAGAACTGGAGGTCTTCTTTAAACCCCTTAACGCATTATCACCTAACTGTACGTGATAAGGGTTAAGGGGACATATGGAGCGCGCTCACGGGTTGAGCGCGCTCCATACACAGCGGGTGTTGGCTGTGTAATACAGCCGACACCTCACTGCAACGGTCGGAATCAAAGATGACTTTGATTCCGCCCGTTTAACACCTTAAATGTCGTGGTCAATCTCGACCGCAGCAATTAAAGTGTTAGAATCAGGGGGGTGACCTCTCAAACAAGCCATTGCACCCCCCGCGGAACTATCGGCCGGTTACAATGGTTGTTGTTGCAACCTGGGGGCCTAATAAAGGCCTGCTTCTGGTAGGGCTTCAAAGGAGACTGTCAGAATCACGATATACTGCAATACATTAGTAACTGGTATTGTCGCATCTGTAAAAGTCCGACCTATCACAATATAGCACTGTTCAACCCGCTCGGTGAATGGCGTAAAAAATATATAGAAAACATGCAAATTGCTGTTTTTTGGTCACCTTAGCGCTAAAAAAAAAATGAAATAAAATGTGATCACACATACCCCAAAATGGTATCGATTAAATCTACAGCCCGCCCTGCAAAATGTAAGCCCTCACATTGCTAAATTGATGAGAAATAAAAAAGTTATGGCTCTCAGAATACGGCGACACAAAAGTTTTTTTTAATTTAGCAAATAGTTTTATTTTTTTTAAAAGTGGTAAAACATAAAACAAAACATATAAATTTGCTATCACCGTAATCGTATCAACCTGTAGAACACGGTGAATATGTAGTTTTTACCGCCTGATGGACGCTGTAAAAACAAAACCCCAAAAAAAGGCGTAATCGCTGTTTTTTTTGCACATTTCATCCCACAAATATATTTTTTATCAGCTTCCCAGTACATTATGCGGTACAACAAATTGAGCCATGAAAACCTACAACTTGTCCCGCAAAAAAACAAGCCCTCAAATGGCTATATCGATGGAAAAATAAACAAATTATAGCTTTTGGAATGTGGGGAGGAAAAACAAAAGTGAAAATCTGAAAAATGGCTGAAGAGGGAAGGGGTTAACCATGCCACATACAAGCATTTGTATGAAAAGTGTTATAACCTCAAGAAACCAGATCTTTTTCTTTCCTCAGACTTCATTATATTACTCTAATTACTATTAAATTTTCTACCTTATTATTACCTATTAGGGTTGGCAATACCGTCCAGGTGTTCGAGGATTCTCACCTTCATCTTGTTGTACATTGACTTAAGATTTTGACAGCCTGTACATTGGATGACATCGATCACATTATTGTTGTTACAATTTATGTACTCTTTGATGGCATAAGAATTATTATTTTCTGAATTATAGAAAGATTTGGTCAGCCGCATAAGAACACATCAAGCATAAGTGGGAGACACATCGGGAAAAAAATAATCATTTTTAATGTAGCCAGATTTGTTTAGATTTTGAGGCTGCATACAAGCTGGGAGATAAAGAAAATTCCCCAAGGTGGGTGATCTCTTGGACACCACTCGATATCCCTGTTCCAAGATGCTCCCCAGTCTGTCATCATCATACAAAAGTGATAAATATTTTAGCACTATATGTTTTATATCCCAGAATTTTTTACTCTGTTGTAGTACAAGTGTGGGTTTAGTATCTGGATTATTATTTTTGTCTCTTTCATTGACCACTAGCTCTTTATGTGTTCTATGTTCTACTAAATTGTTTAGCATCCACTTGGGATCATCCCATGAGCTTAGACGATCTCAGATTTTTCCTGATTTGCAAAGAAAAGATTGTTTTGGGCTGCAATGCATGGCTTGGTGCTTTAATGGCATTGAATGAAACACCTGTATTCAATAATTAAGAGGTGCATCCCAATATGCACGTTGAGCAGAATGTCACTACGATAACCCCTCTAAATTGGGAGGCTTGTTATCATGGACAGTAGGAAATTAGTTATGAAATAAGTTTTGATAACCCATGCTGCCTAGATATACAGCAGTCTTTCAACCACAAAGATAAGCTGTAAGCAAGGCAAAGGCAAAACAAATGTGTGGTCAATGAGGTCTAGGAGCTGGGTTTCCTCTGATTCTGATGTGTATTGTCCCAGACTACATTTTTAATGAAATGAGGTAAAATTGTAAGGATGTTAATATATACATACTTGACAACGTTGCTGATAGAGAGGTGAGGAAACATTATCCAATTCTCAATTGTGGCTCGGTCCACCCAAAATTGGATGGCAAGCTATGTGCATTTTATTGAGTATATAGCCACATGACTATATCAGAGAGGCCTTGTAGCATATCATTTATGTATATTGAATGTATGAACTCTACATACAGGCATGCCTTTATTAGTTTGTCTGAATAATTTTGACTTGCACTGAGCTTTTTTGGAGACTATTATTTTTATCTTTTTTTTTTTTACTATGTTCACAAATTCATATTTATTTTATTCATTTATATAATGCTAACATATTCTGCAGCACTATACAGATATAGTCATCTCACATCAGTCCCTATCCCCATTGGGGTCTACAATCCAGATTAACCTATCAGAATCTTTTCAGACTGTGTGGAGGAAACCAGAGTCTGTGGAGGAAGCACAAGCAAACATGGGGAGAACTTTCCAAATCCATGCCGATGTTGGATTTGTACCCTGGACTCCAGTGCTGCAAGGTGACTGTGCTAGTGCCCTTAGCTTGATTTCCCCCTTTGTTACATGACATGTTTCACAAAGAGTGTCCATGCGTAGTGCTTTAAGCCAGATTGTTATAAAATATGACAAAAAAAGAACCAATTAGTCCAAAACATTGCATGATCCAGTGTCATGTAAATCTATGGATCTCATATAATAAATGAAAACACATGTATAACACTCCTGAGAATGCTGCCTCTATTCATCTAGTTATGACCATTGCAGTAGGTCCAGGCAATGTGCAAAGTCTTTGTGATAGAATGGTGATGCAATTACATGGAATGAAAGGTCATTATTAGAATGAGCAGTCACCAAGATGGAAGGAGCAAATATCATGGCTTTCCAGAACTCTCATAGTCTATGTGAAAGTGAGAAAATGTATTTATGTGACTCCATTTTGTAAATGTGGTTATGTGACTCAATCTTGTATGAAGAATTAATTTTGTGTTTTGAAGAATCATCTGTTTCTCTGTAAAATTAAATGTATGCTGGGATTTTCTGGATATTCATAAGGTTAAACATTCTTAGCTATGTTTATCATTCTTTATCTGGTCTGCTAGGAGAATGTATGTAATGGCCTTGCAGCTAAAGGTTGTTATGACTCATTATTTACAAGGTTGTTATGATTCTTGTTTCACTCATTATTTCTTGTGAGAATTTCCTGTCTTACAGCAAATTTCCATAAGATGCCTTTCTTGTACATGATTGGCTGAGCTAGAGCCAACGTCCCATTGTGCGTGATTGGCTGAGGTAGAGTCAATGTCCCATTTGTAAGTGATTGGTTGAGCTCAAGCCTACTCCCCTTTGATACTATTGAAATTGCATTTCTATCAATAAACCAGAGAAGGATTTTTGGATATACAAGCATTGTCTCTGTGTCTCTTACTTCTCTCCGATATATCGATATAATGTATGGATTTGGGTCTGGATAAGTGACTGAAAGTTGTCGCTTGACACAACCATCAAAACTTTCAGTCTAATATATTTTTGGGCCAGAATTGCGTCAACAGTCTACAACAGTGATCGTTTTGGTAATCTTATTGGGTCCAGAGTTTTAAAAAAAACACACCCATGGAGAACATCATGAACAGGCACTTATAATAAATAAGATTGAGCTTAATGGTCTAGCTCAAGTTGCTTGAAGTGAAAGTTCTACCCAAACGTAATTGACATGTGAAGATGACTAATGCTGCCTGTCGGATAATAGAGGTTTAGGCTGCCATTTGCAGTCTTTTAACATTTCTTTAGTGAGAACTGAAGACTGGGAGATATGCTGTGTTTTTCATCGATGTCTTAAGAAGTTTATAAAACATATCAGATATTTCTGTCAGAACAACCACGAACCACCAACAACCATGTCTTCATGCTCCAAGGTTTAAGTTCAGTTTGAATTCCTATTTAATTCTTAGAGGATGCAATGCAAAAAATGCTTTTAGAATTGACAAAAATATTTTAGGCCTGTAAAAGTAGGTTCAAGGTTATTTTTTTTCCCATTTAGAGATACCTTAATATGGAATAAATTGTATCTCCCCCTAAAAAATGATAAAGGTTATCTCGAATCACTATAGAGAAGTGCATCAAATCACATTTAATGCTGTAACTATCATACCCAATGGCGGATCATCATAGGGGTGTTTTGGGCTGCCACCCAGAGCCTGAGGCTCCCGGGGGGCACATGGCCACCCAAAGTACATTGCAGTTTTGTTGCGATTTTGTTACGAATCACAGCAAGAACAGAACTGCATTGTGAACGGTATGTCCTGCAAAAGAACCTGCAGACATAAGGTCACATGGTCTTATATTGGCAGTTCTTGTTACTTGTTTAGAGACCTGCAGGTCACATGACCACAGGTCCTAGAACAGCAGCAAGACTCCAGAGAGAAGACTGAGC
This sequence comes from Rhinoderma darwinii, assembly GCF_050947455.1. Lineage (NCBI taxonomy): Eukaryota > Metazoa > Chordata > Amphibia > Anura > Rhinodermatidae > Rhinoderma > Rhinoderma darwinii. The sequence goes on from NC_134689.1 coordinate 341,047,495, forward strand.
TGCTATGTATGCATAAGGGAGATGGATTCGTTTAAGGGGTTTTGTATTTATGGGGTCTGGTCTGGGGTATGTATTAGTTTAAGGGGTCTGGGGTCTGTATTTAGGGGCTCTGGTCTGGGGGTCTGTAATAGTTTAAGGGTTCTGGGGTCTGTATTTAGAGGTTCTGGTCCTGGGTTCTGTATTAGTTTAATGGGTCTAAGGTCTGTCTTTAGGGGGTCTGGTCTGGGATCTGTATTAGTTTAAGGGGTCTGTTTTTAGTGGGTCTGGTCTGGGGTCTGTATTTAGGGGGCCTGGTCTGGGGTCTGTATTAGTTTAGGGGTCTGAATTTAGGGGTCTGGTCTGGGGTCTGTATTTAGGGGTCAGGGGTTTGTACTAGTTTATGGAGTTAGGTCTAGGGTCATTATTAGTTTAGAGGGTCAGGTCTGGTGTCTGTATTTAGGGGTTTTGTCTGAGGTCTGTATTAGGGGGTCTGGTCTAGGGTCTATATTTATTTAGGGTGCTTGTTCTGGGGTCTGTATTTGTTTAAGGGACGTCTGGGGACTGCAATAGTTTAGGAGATCTGGGGTCTGTATGTATTCTAGGATCTGGTCTGGGGACCGACTTTACTAGTCTGAGTAAAGGGGTTGTCCAGGCAAATGGATAGGTCATCAGTATGAAAAAACGGTCCGTGCCCGGACAACCGCTTTAATGTATGGGCCTGGTGTCTATAGAGGCTGGAAATGGCTGCAGAAGCGTAGGGCAAAAATGTCTCATCAGGAAACTATGTAGTCATCACTAGAAGTCGCCATAATGGTCTGTGTCAGATGGAGAAGAATAGAGAACGACTCCCATCAGAGAAGACATGACATGTGAGTCATTAGATTTATAGAGGAGCTGTCCCCTCTCCTGACATGTCTGTTATAGGAAATCCTTGTATTCCACATAATTTCTTTGTGTACCCAGGACTAATAGACAAATGTGTGTTACCACTCCCATTGTCAAGAGGATGTGTCCCTACACAGTGTGATACTGTTTGCGATGGTTAGATACTGTCAGTATGTATATAGGGACACAGCCCTTTGAAGAGGGGAATTTTAACACCCATTTTTCAATGCTTACTCAGAATTTTTGGTGTTTATTATAGACATGGCACCGCAGAACAGCCCAGGGCCTATGGTCTACTTTTTTTTTTTATAATATAATTTTTTATTTCTGTTGATTTATATGACAAAATAGTCCATACTACATAACAAAAAAAAATAATACAATTTTCCGTTAACATTATGTCAAACCAAATATTATGCACGACAGACATTATCCCAAGAGTCAATGCTGGAAAATCAGCAGTTACCCCTAAAACCCTGGAAAATATTTCATGGGGAGGGAAGAGAAAAAAAATAAATTAAACATTACTCCTCAAACCACTACTAACACATTTTAAACCAGCCCTAAGGTCTTTTTCTGTTCGGGAGATAGTTCCATTATCCATCTGTTCCAGATCTTATTAAAAAAATTCCCCTTCGTCTTTATTTAGCGTCAAGTAATATGATCTTTCTAAAAGTATCACTATATTCACCTTATGGTGCCGTTCTACTTCCCGTGCGAAATCTTCTGAGATCCATTTATAAATTATAACCAATCTTGCCAGAAACAAAATCTTTCTTATTAGTTTTCTGCAACCACAGTCTTTAAAAAGACCGGAGATGCCAAAAATAAATAGCATCCGTTCGATTGGAACCTCTTTCCGAATTAATTTAAAAATAGATGCTGCTAATCTACTCCAGTATCTATGTAGCTTGGGACAACGCCACAACAAGTGGATGAGATCCGCTTGATGTATACCGCATTTCTGACAATTATCGTTATTCCTTAACCCTATAAACTTTAAAAGCTTTGGTGTATAATAAAGTCTATGAGTGATCATAAAACAAATAAATCGGTGATCGTGATTTAATGATGCTTCTCCGATATGTTTATAAACTAACCCCCAATCAATCCTAATCCCAAGATCCTTATCCCATTTTCTTTGTGATTTAATATGATTAACTTCATCCCCTAAAAGGAATTTTTTATTTAGTGAGGACAAGTATCCTTTCTTACTTTTCAAACATTCTAATGATTGAAAAGCTGTAAGAACATATTGTGATTTATATTTAATGGCCTAAAAGGCATGTTTAATTTGAAAATATCTAAACAGACCATAATCAGAGACCTTGTACAGTCTCTGCAGTTCCATAAAAGTTTTTGGTTATAATTAAATAAATGTGGTATCCTTGTGATGTGATGCCTTTTTCAAAACAAAGACTCCGGGAGGCCGTCAAACTCACCAATATTCCTATTGTCCCATAGAGGAGTGACTTCAATAAAGGTATTAATTTTTTATAGAACCTGGCTTTTAGAGCTTCGAATATATTATACCATTTGTCTCCTACTTTTTTCAACAAAAATCGAATAGCCCCCATTCCCTCCCTGTCCCGGAACTGTTGGTACTGAGAAGTTAAAAAGTACTTCCTCCAATCAGAAAGGGCAAAGCCCCCTTTGGTTACTGGTAGTGTAAGAACAGAGTACTTAATGTGATTTTAATTAGGTCATTAGAGATAGCTTCTAGAGGTTTAAAACATTTTCCCGGTAACCAAATCGGACAGTTGGAGAAATTATTTTAGGGAAAAAAAAATATTTTGATCAGTGCAATTTTTGCAGCACTGGTCAATGGTAACTTATTCCATGCTTTAACTTTCCCTCTCAAACATGCAAACAGAGGAATTATATTCAGTGTAATTAAGTTAGCGGGGTCCCTAGAAATGTTTACGCCTAAATATTCAATCACCTCAACAGAGTTCAAGGAGTAAATCTGATCGGGGTTAACCACAGCCGAGATATTTATCAAACTAGATTTTTGACAATTGATTTGAATGCCAGCCCGCTCACGAAACTCTTGGTATTACCGAATTACATGGTCGACCGAAGATACATCCCCTATAAACAGAAGAATATCGTCTGCGTATAATGAGATTTTATCGACCTTATTACCCATTTGAAAACCCACTATATTCTCAGAGGTTCTTATCTTCATTGCCAAAACCTCAATTACTAAAGTAAATAAGAGGGGGAATAGAGCACATCCCTGCCGCTCTCCCCTTTCTAAGTTAAAGTAAGCTGATTTCTGACCATTCATGCCTACTCTGTCCTGTGGTTGCCTATACAGCAATATTAATCCAATTTATTAATTTTTCCCCGATTCTAAAACAACGCAAAATCCTTAGAAGAAAATGACATTAGACTGAATTGAAAGCTTTCATAGCATCGATTTAGAGGATTGCACCAGTCTTAGCATAAACTTTCCCGTATTGTAAATTAGCAAAGACTCGGTGGACATTCTTTACCATAACCCTGCCCAGAATAAACCCGGTCCGGGTGAATTATATTATTCATTACCTTCATCAGTCTACCGGCCAGAACCTTGGCCAACAGCTTAATGTCAGTATTCAACAGTGAAATATTCTGGTATGATTCCGGCAAGAGAGGGTCCTTATGTTTCTTAGGGATCACAATAATTTCTGTGGCGTTCATAGATTCGAGAAGCCTACCTCTAACATAGGAAAAAATTGCTGTTTCCACTAGAATAGGGGTGCATTTATCCTGGTATAACTTATATAGTTCAAATGGAATTCCATCTACCCCCAGAGCTTGGTTACTTGGCGTTTCCAGCAAGGACGCTCTCAGTTCCTCTGATCGGGTGATCTAACATTGATCTTTGTTCGTTATCAATATTAGGGAATTCCGTTCCATCCAGATAACTATCTATGCTATCCTCAGAGTCTTTTAACCTAGAGCAGTACAGGTCTTGATAGAATCCTCTGAATTCTTCTACTACTTCCCTAGCGTCGTGAACAAGTTGCCCCTTTGTATTCTTAATGGAGGAAACAGAATTAGGAGGCCGTTTGTTACTTACAATATGGGCCAAAAATTTACTTGATTTGCTAGCTTCAAAATAGTATTGTTTGCAACTCCAAAAGATTTCTGATTGTGTTTCCTCCTGTATCAAGTTTTCATATTTAATTTAGGAGACTTTCCATTGAGATTCAGTAGCTTCTGATGGATTGTCTACATATTGCCTTTCCACCTCCTCTAGTTGTTTTTTTTAATAATATCTCTTTGAATATACTGTGTTTTCTTAATAATATTTTGGTTTTTGAAAACAATTCCCTTAATGCATGCTTTTAGGGTATCCCATAATATCGCTGAATCCGGGTAACCTGAGTTGGCTTCCAGAAACACTGACAATTCATTATCTATCTCGTGGAATGGAATTTTCACCAAGACTGATGGAAAAATCGTATATACCTTACTAACCCATAAGTGGAGCGCAGTCTGAGAACCCACGCAGTTCATAGGACACTTTCTTTATATACTTCAACATTAGTTCATTAATGAAGGTAATGTCAATTCTTGACATTACCTCCCTAGAACTTGTAAAGCATGAACATTTATTAGCATGGGGATTCCTCATCTGCGATATATCAAGCCAGCCCAATTCAGATGTTAAACCTATTAACTTAGTTGCTGACCTATGTGATATTATTGGATATTTCCTGAATCGGTCTAACTCTGCATCCATGACTTTATTGAAATCTCCAATTATTAAGAAGGGGTATTTTGGTTTCGATATCAAATATTGCGAGACCACCTTGATCACGCATGGCAAAAAGGGGGGTGTATACCGCTGCAAGAACACAGGTTACTCCATCAAAACATCCGTAAAGGATGATATACATTCCTTCTGTATCGATAAGGGTGTCATAAATCTCAGCGTCTACTTTCCTATGTATTAATATGGAAACTCCCCTGGAAAAAGACGTGTATACCGAATGGTAAGAATGGGCCATCCAGCCTCTCTGAAAGCTGCTAATTTTATCTTTGACCAAATGGGTCTTCTGAAGACATATAATGGTGGGGAGGTAATTCCTAATTTAATTTAATTAAAGATAGCGTACTTCTTTAGTCTTGCAGCGGCCACCCTAATGTTCTATGACACTATTTTCAGCATGGTTCTTCTTTATAAATGGCCAACAGAGGGAAAATAAAGGATCTTCTCTCTGTCCCCCCTCGCCCATCGACACCCTCCCCCAAGACCCCACACATAGTTCGCTAATGCACCAACTACCAGTGCACCAGAAAACTCCTCATCTATCATCTCACTTTACCATCTCTCTCCCCCTGCAAACAAAGGTAGATAAATTAGGACACCACTAGGAGACCCAGCATGCCAATAATAATAGTGAGAAACACAAAAAAGAAAAAAGATTGAAGTTCGGCCATTGCTGCCGCCCCCCCCCCCACTAAGCGCCCATAGTGATAGTAAACTATGGATTTATACTTAGAACCCCTTAGAGTACAGCCAGTGATCTGCCTTCATTGCTGATTGAAAAAAAAATCATAGTTCCTTCGTGGGAGATTTTTAATTTTGCTGGATATATAAGCGAATATTGAATATTTGCCTTGAACAATCTCCTTTTGGCCTCAAGAAAATTCAACCTGAGCTTGTTTGTGGCCATAGAGAAGTCAGGATAGATAGAAATCCGGACCTCATTAACCCCTTCACGACTGCCATATGGCTATATAGGTTCCAACTGCCGATGCCTCGTGCAGTTGTCACGTATACAGACGTTGACAGCCTGGAACAGGTTTAATGAGTGCAGTGCTGCTTCAGTGTGAGCAGCGCTGCACTCTCATGTTGGCCGGGGCTTTGAGAGGCCCGGAAGACACCCCCCTACTGTAGATAGCACCACACACAACCCCCTGTGGTAGCACAAATCCCTCTGTAGATAGTGCCACCTAAGCTCCCACCAGCATCAGAATCTCCGGCCAGCGCTCTGGCCGAGGATTCCTCTCCTAGAGGGAGCCCCCGCCGTCTCTCCATCCCCGCTGTACATAGTACCACCCCCCTGCAGATAGAAACCCCCCCCCCCCCCCCCGCTGTAGATAGCACCACCTGAATTTCCCCTAGGAGCGGAATCCCCGGTGTCAGATCATCAGTGTCACTTCTGCTTCTAGAGAGAACCCCTGACGTCACTGTCCATTTGGACAGTGACGTTAGGGGCTCTCTCTTGGAGCGGAATTCCCGTTCGACACCCTGGCCGGGGATTCCGCTACTGGAGAAGCCCCTAGTGTCACTATCCATATATGGACAGTGACGTCAACGGCCACTCCTGGAGCGGAATCCCCAGTCTGGAAGGGCAGTCCGCTTTTAGAGTTAGCCCCTGACCAGAGGGATTCCGCACCTGAAGGGAGCTACAGTGGTGCTATTTACAGATAGGGGGTGCCATTTACGGGGGGGGGGGGTGGCACTATCTGCATGGGGGTTTTGCTAAATACAGGGGGATATTGCTATCTACAGGTGGTGGCGCTATGTACAGGGGGTGGCACTATTTGCAGGGGGTGTAGCTATATGCAGGGGGCATGCTGCTATCTACAGGGGGGTGCTATATACGGGAGTGTGGCACTATCAACATGGGCAGTGTGGCATTATATCGGCACTAACTACAGGGGACACTGTTGCGCTATATACATGGGCACTATGTGGGCACTATCTATGGGGAGAACTGTGGCACTATATTGGCACTGTGGCACTATTTACAGTGGGCACTATCTATGTGGGAACTGGCACTACCTACAGTGAAGGAAATAAGTATTTGATCCCTTGCTGATTTTGTAAGTTTGCCCACTGTCAAAGACATGAACAGTCTAGAATTTTTAGGCTAGGTTAATCTTACCAGTGAGAGATAGATTATATTTAAAAAAAAAAACAGAAAATCACATAGTCAAAATTATATATATTTATTTGCATTGTGCACAGAGAAATAAGTATTTGATCCCTTTGGCAAACAAGACTTAATACTTGGTGGCTGAAGATCCGAGTTGCCAAGCGACAGCCTCGAAATCTTAATGATTTACAGATGATCTGCAAAAAGGAGTGGGCCAAAATTCCATCTAACATGTGTGCAAACCTCATCATCAACTACTAAAAATATCTGACTGCTGTGCTTGCCAACAAGGGTTTTGCCACCAAGTATTAAGTCTTGTTTGCCAAAGGGATCAAATACTTATTTCTCTGTGCACAATGCAAATAAATATATATAATTTTGACTATGTGATTTTCAGTTTTTTTTTTTTTAATATAATCTATCTCTCACTAGTAAAATTAACCTAGCCTAAAAATTCTAGACTGTTCATGTCTTTGACAGTGGGCAAACTTACAAAATCAGCAAGTGATCAAATACTTATTTCTTTCACTGTATGTGGGCAATGTGGCACTATCTACAGTGGTATTGCGTCACTATCTACATGGGCACTGTGGTGTTTCCAAGGGGTTTAAACAAAAAAAACCTAAGGGGCTTATATAATATTCTAATTTTCTGAGACTAAATGTTGGATTTTCATTAACTGTTACCATAATCATCAACATTAAAAGAAAAAAAATGCTAGAAATAGATCACTCTGTGTGTAATGAATCTATATAATATATGAGTTTCACTTTTTGAATTGAGTTACTGGAATAAATTAACTTTTTGATGATATTCTAATTCATAGAGAAAGACTAGACTATAAAGAGCGTATTGAAGTAGTACCTTTAACTCCTTGCTTAGGTGTTAAAGCAGGCAAAGTTTTATTTGTTTTTATGCCAGATGACAGCGGGGAGCTAAAGAATTTATGGGAGTTTTTCTCTTTCTGGGATTCTGGTAGACAATTGCCCGATCTGCGTTGAGAACTGCCCTTTTCAGGCTATTTTTTAGCCAGCATATTCAGCAATGGAGGAGCTCGGCAGCAATGGAGGAACTCAGCAGCCATAGAGAAACTCAGCAGTAATTTAGGAACACATCTGCAATGAAGGAACCTGGCAACAAAAAAAAAACAGACATGCAGAAACTCAATAGCAATAGAGGAGCTCGGCAAATGGAGCCTCCCACTGCGATGGAAAAAAAAAAAGAACCGTCAGCAATGGTGGTGCTCAGCAGCCGTGGAGAACAACAACAGTAGAGTATCTCAACAGTAATGGAGGAGATCAACAGCCATAGAGGAACTCAACACCAACTCAGCAACAATGGAGGACCTAGGCAGCAATGGTAGATCACAGCAGGCATAGAGGAACTCTGCAGACATGGAGGAACTCAGCAGCCATAGAGGAACTCAGCAGCCATAGAGGAATTCAGCAGTAATGGAGGAACACAACTGCAATGAAGGAACCTGGCAACAATGGGAAAAAAAGGGAAAAAAACAGCAAACATGCAGAAACACTATAGCGTAACTAGGAAAGACTGGGCCCCATAGCAAACTTTTGACTGGGGCCCCCGCTCCGCTGGGTAACACAACCCTCCTTGTAGATAGTGCCTCCCTATAGATTCCACCACACAGTGCCCCCCTATAGATAGCACCATACACAGCCACTGTAAATAGCGCCATACACAGCCACCTGTAGATAACGCCTTACAGGCCCCCTGTAGATAACGTCTTACAGCCCCAAATCCCCCCTGTAGATAACGCCATACAGCCCCCCTGTAGATAGCGCAATACAGCTCCCTGTAGATAACGCCATACAGCCCCCCTGTAGATAATGCCATACATCCCCCCTGTAGATAACCTCTTACAGCCCCAAATCCCCCCTGTAGATAACGCCTTACAGCCCCCCTGTAGATAACGCCATACAGCCCCCCCTGTAGATAACGCCATACAGACCCCCTGTGGATAACGCCATACAGACCCCCCTGTAGATAACGCCATACAGAGTCTCCCTGTAGATAACGTCATACAGCCCCCCCTGTAGATAACGCCATACAGAACCACCCCCATGTAGATAACGCCATACAGACCCCCCTGTAGATAACCCAAAACTGAACCCCCCCTGTAGATAACGCCATACAGACCCCCCTGTAGATAACACCATATAGCCCCCCCCCCCCCAAAAAAAAACAGCCTATAGTTTGTCCTACAAAAGACATGCATCCCCTATCCACAGGATAGGGGATACATGTGTGATCACTGGCAGCAATAAGGAGAACGGGGGACCGAAAGTCCCCCGATGTTCTCCATGACAAACCTCAGACTTCCGGCGTCTGCGCAGTTCAATAAAAATGAATGGTGCGCTGGTCACGCATGCGCGACAAGTGCACAATTAATTTCTATGGAGCTGCAGACAGACCCCGGAAGTCCGAGGTTTGTCATGGAGAACTTCGGGGGCGTCCCAGCGATCACACATGTGTCCCCTCTGCTGTGGATAGGGGATGCATGTGTTTTGTAGGAACAACCCCTTCAGTGGTATCGCGCTGTAGCAGCCATAGCAGCTGCTAGCGGAGCCTCTGACCATGGCGGGGCCTCATGCTGCGGGCCCCGTAGCAGTCGCTATGCCTGCTATAGCGGTAGTTACGCCACTGGCAATAGAGGATCTCAGCAAATGGAGGCCTGTCACTGCGATGGAAAAAAAAATAGAACCGGTAGCAACTCAGCAACAATAGAGGACCTATGCAGTAGTGGTAGACCACAGCAGCCATAGGGGAACTCAGCAGCCATGGAGGAACTCAGCAGCCATAGCGGACCTCAGCAGCCATAGAGGAACTCAGCAATGATGGAGGAACTCAGCAGCTATAGAGGAAGTCTGCAGCAATGGAGGAACTCTGCAGTAATGTTGGAACTCTGCAGCAATGGAGGAACTCTGCAGCAATGAAGGAACTCTGCAGTAATGTTGGAACTCAGCGGCAATGGAGGAACTCTGCAGCAATGAAGGAACTCTGCAGCAATGGAGGAACTCTGCAGTAATGTTGGAACTCTGCAGCAATGACGGAGCTCTGCAGCAATGGAGGGACTCTGCAGCAATGGAGGAACTTTGCAGTAATGTTGGAACTCAGCAGCAACGAAGGAACTCTGCAACAGTGGAGGAACTCAGCAACAATGTAGGAACTCCACAGCAATGGAGGAGCTATGCAGCAATGCAGGAGCTTCACAGCATTGGAGGAACTCTGAAGCAGTGGAGGAACTCAGCAACAATGGAGGAACTGCTGCAGTGGAGGGCCTTTGCAGCAAATGAAAGAAACCAGCAGCAATGGAGGCACTCTGCAGCAATGAAGGAGCTCAGCAGCAATGAAGGAGCTCAGCAGCAATGGCGGAGCTCAAAAGCAATGGAGGCACACAATGAGTGATGAGTGAATGGAGTACATTGAGATTAGCATAAGAAACACCTAGGAATCTTAAGCAAACACTGCAGTTAATAAGGAAGCCGGTAGATCTCAGTAGTGTCGCACTTGGCATACACTTACAGGATACTCCTCCAGCCCCATTAAACAGCCGCCAGAGTCCCACAACAATCTTGCCTGTGTGTACTGCATGCTGCCCAACCTCACCGCATACCTGCAGCAAACACCATGCCCTGAACAGGTGGGGAGTGGAGAGACGAGAGAGAGCTCTCACGGAACACGCCTGCTCACATGATCACCCGTCTATGGTCTACTTAATCCACCACCGATCACACAGTACATAGTAAATTAGTCAAAATGTTGATAGAAATAAGCCTGTAGAATAAATGCCACATACAGATATGTTCTCCCTCAACTTATCTCTAAACCTGACATTTAAAAAAATATATATACCTCTGACGGATGTAATCTATCAGCCATCCGTTGCCCATAAAATTTCATGTTAAAAAAAAAAAGTAAACGTTCAACATATATGTTTTTTTACTGGATGGCTGTGACAGATGCCTTTAATGGATAACATCCGTTGGCCATCCGTCGCACATAGACTCCCATGTTAAAAAAAAGTATACGTTAACATATACTGTACTTCATTTTTTACTGTATGGTGCAAGATTGTATTGATTTGACATCATGAAAAATTGGATAACAGCACAATTCAAGAAAAGGCAAGGGTGGACACATCTGTACGAAATATTGTGTGTGTCTTCTGAGCTGAAAAAAGGAAATCACTGAATCCAACAGAACCATCAGTAAAGGCCAAAGCAATTACTGAAAAAATTGGCTTAAATGATACCTTACAAAGTGGCAATGTTTTCAGAAATGACTTTAAATGGCTAAAGTATGAAATAAAGACTAAAAAAAAAAGCACCAAAGTCGTTTGTACATTCGGAAATCATAAGAGACAGCATTGAGTGAAGTATTCATTCTACAGCACCTGACTGTATTGTTCACTTGGAATATAACTGTGTCCTTGGATCTTCACAATTTATTCCAAAAAGTAATTGTTTTTAGGCTTTTATTCCAGGTCTAGCTACTTTATAGTGACTATAAAATGGACAAAAAACACTATTTTAAAACCTAAATGCAGCAGCAAAATTGTCATCCATGTCACTCCCATGGTCAACGTTTAACCCTTAAATGACGCAGCCTATTTTGGCCTTTACGATGCAGCAATGCTTTTAAGTTTTTCATTGTCGCATTAAATTTTTTATTTATCTGTCCACAAAGCCGTATAAGGACTTGTTTTTTACGGGCCGAGTGGTATTGTTCAATGGTAGCAGTTTGGGGTACCTATAACTTATTTATTTACTTTTATTAATTTATTTTCTTGGGGGGCGAGAGAGAAACTCTGGTGTTTGTAAGACACAGGATTTGCTAGCTCGTCACTATTTGTGGCCTACTCTGCCTGGTGATTTTGTGGACTATGTCTTGTCATGGGCAAACTGTGCCTCGAACAAATCTACCCACTTCAAACCTACTGGCCTGATATTACTCCTGCCTGTTCCTGATGCCCCTTGGCAGCATATTGCGATGGACTTCATCACTGTCCTTCCTTCTTCTGCTGGATGTACTACAATCTGGGTAGTCGTGCTGGATGTACTACAATCTGGGTAGTGGTAGATCGTTTCTCAAAAATGGCACATTTTGTTCCACTGACTGGCCTTCCGTCTGCTCCCTGCCTGGCAAATTTGTCCTACACATCTTCTGCCTGCACGGCCTTCCTCTGCATATTATTTCGGACCGGGGAGTACAGTTTACATCCAAGTTCTGGAGATCCCTGGTCAAACTGTTAGATGTAAAGCTGGACTTCTCCTCTGCCTATCACCCACAGTCCAATGGTCAAGTGTAGAGGACCATTCAAATTTTGGAGAACTATCTCCGCCATTTCATTCTTCCCAACACGACAATTGGGTGCAACTTCTGCTTTGGGCGGAGTTCTCATACAATAATCACACAAGTGAGTCTACTAGTTCGTCTCCCTTCTACATTGTGTACATCCTCGAGTACCTCTTCCTGTGCCAGCCATGACCCAAGTACCTGCAGCGAATTCTTCATTTGGGACTTTTATTCACATCTGGCAGCAAACTAAGTCTGCAATCCTCCAGGCAGTGGAAATCATGAAAAAGCATGCCATAAAAGAAGAAAAGTTCCTCCTCAGTTCTCTCCTGGAGCCAAGGTCTGGCTTTCCTCAAGGAACATCCGTTTGAAGGTGCCCTCATACAAATTTGCCCCCAGGTTCCTCGGACCCTTTGAAATCCTACAACAATTAAACCCTGTCTCCTATAAGCTCCGGCTGCCTTCTACCCTCAGAATCCCCAACTCCTTTCACGTGTCCCTCCTGCAACCTGTGGTTCTGAAGCACTACAGTAAGACTCCTAGTCCTGCAGTGGCTCACAGTGGTTCATCTGATGTGTTTGAGGTGAAGGAGATCCTGGACTGCAAGAGGGTAGGAGGAAGGACTTTCTATTTGGTGGACTGGAGAGGGTTTGGTCCTGAGGTTCTGGGAGCAAAAGGAGAACCTTAAAGCCCCTACCATCATTAAAAAATTCCTTGCCCTGGATTCAAGAAGATGGGGTGTAAGGGCGGGTACTGTAATGGCCGCGGTCACAGACCGCAGCCTTCCGTTACCTGCAGACCTCCTCCCTGTGGCCGACAACTCCTTCCCCAGAGACGTCAGCGCATCCGGCAGCTTTGTCCTACAATGGACGCGAGGGGGTCTCCTTTCCGCAAGTGGAAAGCTATGGTTTCAACAATAAAACCATTTCCCAGACATCTGACTGTTTTTAATCGCCATTTTCCATCCGTTTTTCATGGACGTAAACATTTTTTAATGTAATGCAAACGAAAAGCTATGGTTTGCGTTCATAGGTTTCCCTGATGGAAAGGTCTGACGGAACCCAAGTCCGACGCAGATATGAACACACCCTTACTGTATCAATAATGCAGTCAATTCAGAAGGCGGTGAGCAGAAAACGGCATCACTAATTTCTAGCGCGTCCAGGAGTGTTGCAAGACCCAAAGCATATGTCCCCCCTCTCAAACAAAAAATTCTTTATATACATATAATAATACCACTATACCAGATGAAATAATACCTCATACTGTTACTGAATAATACCCCTGTACTGTTACTGAATAATACCGCCACACCATAACCACATAGTGACTGAATTATACCCCCATACTGTTACTGAATAATACCGCCACACCATAACCATGTAGTGACTAAATAATACCCACATACTGTTACAGAGTAATACCACCACACCATAACCATATGGTGACTGAATAACACCCCCATACTTCTACTGAATAATACCGCCACACCATAACCACATAGTGACTAAATAATACCCCCATACAGTTACTGAATAATACCGCCACACCATAACCACATAGTGACGGAATAATATCCCCATACTGTTACTGAATAAAAAACACTATACAAAGACCAATATTACCACCATGTAGTGACCATATAGTGGTAGGTGCCAGTTATATACAGGAGCTCTGCAGGCGATATAGGTGATTACAGCACATTTGGTTTTCTCGCTTTTCTCACATTCTCGCTTTTCAAGCAACCTCCCCACCTTTACCCCATCTTCTAAACAAACTCGTAATCCACAGTGCCCCAGATGGTAATAATGATCCCTCAGTGCTCGACACAACAAAAGTGCCCCATCAGTAACCATGCCCCCTTTGTGCCCCCACAGTAATAATGCCCCTTTTGTGCCTCTTGTAGATTGCACCACACACAGCCCTCCTGTAGATAGCACCACAGTCCTCCGACCTTATATATAGTTCAACACAACACCCCCTTAGTAGATAGTGCCACACAGCCCCTCTTGTATATAGTGCCACACCGGCCCCTTCCTTGTTTATAGTGCTACACAGCAATCCCCCCTATATATTTTTTTTATCATTTACCCCTTACCGATATTTGACGTACAGTAATGTGCACAAGTTTTAGGCAATACAATTTTGCAAACAAACAATGCTTTTAAAAATAGAAATATTAATAGGTTTTTTAATAGATTTATAAAATGCAAAGTGAGTGAACAGAAGAGAAATCTAAATCGAATCAATATTTGGTGTGACCATCCTTTGCTTTCAATACACCATCAATTCTTCTAGGAACACTTGCAGGGCCGGCGTTGGGGGGGTGGGAAACTGGGCAATTGCCCCCTCCCTTGTATTTAGTGCCACACACGATTCCCCTTGTATATAGTGCCACACAGCGCTTCCCCTTGTATATAGTGTCACACAGCCCCGCCTTGTATATTGTGTCACACAGCGCTCCCCCTTGTATATAGTGTCAAATAGCGCCCCTCCCCCTCGTATATAGTATCACAAAGCGCTCCCCCTTGTATATAATGTCACACAACGCTCCCCCCTTGTATATAGTGTCACACAGTGCTCCCCCCTTGTATATAGTGTCACACAGTGTTCCCCCTTGTGTATAGTGTCCCAGTGCTCCTCCTCCCTGGTATATAGAGTCACACAGTGCTCCTCCCCCTTGTATATAGTACCACTAAGCGCTCCCCCTTGTATATTGTGTCACACAGCGCTCCCCCTTGTATATAGTGCCACACAGCACCCCCCCCCCTTGTATATCATGTCACACAGCGCTCCATCCTTGTATATAGTGTCACACAGCGCTCCACCTCTTGTATATAGTGTCACACAGCACTCCCCCCTTGTACCTTGTATATAGTGTCACACAGCTCATCCCCCCTCTTGTATATAGTGTCACACAGCGCTCCCCCCTTGTATATAGGGTTACACAGCGCTCCCCCCTTGTATATAGTGTCACACAGCCCCGCCTTGTATATTGTGTCACACAGCGCTCCCCCTTGTATATAGTGTCAAATAGCGCCCCTCCCCCTCGTATATAGTATCACAAAGCGCTCCCCCCTTGTATATAATGTCACACAACGCTCCCCCCTTGTATATAGTGTCACACAGTGCTCCCCCCTTGTATATAGTGTCACACAGTGTTCCCCCTTGTGTATAGTGTCCCAGTGCTCCTCCTCCCTGGTATATAGAGTCACACAGTGCTCCTCCCCCTTGTATATAGTACCACTAAGCGCTCCCCCTTGTATATTGTGTCACACAGCGCTCCCCCTTGTATATAGTGCCACACAGCACCCCCCCCTTGTATATCATGTCACACAGCGCTCCATCCTTGTATATAGTGTCACACAGCGCTCCACCTCTTGTATATAGTGTCACACAGCACTCCCCCCTTGTACCTTGTATATAGTGTCACACAGCTCATCCCCCCTCTTGTATATAGTGTCACACAGCGCTCCCCCCTTGTATATAGGGTTACACAGCGCTCCCCCCTTGTATATAGTGTCACACAGCGCTTCCCCTTGTATATCGACACACAGCCCCCCCAAAAAATAATAATAATTGTACTTACCTTGCCCCGTTCCTGGACTCAGCGATGCAAAGCCTCCAGGCAGGACGCATGCACAGACCAGTGTGATGCACTGATGTTATCACGCCGGCCTGCGTAGGGATTCTTCCCAGCGCTTTATAGGCTGCAGGCCTCATGTGGCCTGCAGCCTATAATATTAATTTGTACCTGCGTCCTGAGGAAGCTAAGACAAGTGACTGTGGCTGTCGCTAACACCGGGGTCCCCTCCAGTACTAGCGGCGTCACCGGGCATGAGGGGGTCTCTGCCGCCCGGCCCATAAATGTTATAGGCCAGGCGGCACGGGCCCCGTAGTAGCAGTGGGATGGGGGCACTGGGCAATTGCCCAGTTTGCCACCCCCCCCCACCCCAACGCCCAAGTGTTCCTAGAAGAATTGATGGTGTATTGAAAGCAAAGGATGGTCACACCAAATATTGATTTGATTTAGATTTCTCTTCTGTTCATTCACTTTGCATTTTATAAATCTATTAAAAAACCTATTAATATTTCTATTTTTAAAAGCATTATTTGTTTGCAAAATTTTATTGCCTAAAACTTTTGCACATTACTGTACGTCAAATATCGGTAAGGGGTAAATGATAAAAAAAAATGCTTTTCTGAGACTCTATGTTCTCATTGACTGCCGAGCTCTTACAGATACCTTCTAAAAAGATTGATGCATTCTAATTTCAATGGTGGCAACACAACTCAGTGACATCTGAGTGGTGGCTGTATGCCAAGGCTGAACCGTAGCTACAGAGCAGATTATAAAAATTGTATCAAAAAGAGAACATGTCGGGGGGCGTGGCCAAGCGGTGAATGTGAGAGGACGTGTGTGACCGGAGCTCCTGCTGTCCCATCCTGTAAGCCCCTTATAACCCGCGAAATTCGGGGAAAAACTTATCCCCAGTACTTGCCTTAGAGCTGGAGGTGGAGGTGCCAAAGTGCTCGGCCGCGATGACCCGCTCCAAAAAGCAGAAATCGCCGCCGGCGAGTCCCGGGTCCCGCTCCCAAGATGGCGCCGGCGAGAAGGACGGCCGAACCAGAGGCCTTAGGCAGGACGCAGCAGAGAAGCTGGAGCGCTTCGCCCGCACGCCGAGAGCAGGGGGTGCGGCGGCACTACAGGGAACATCGGCAAGGGATCAGGCTGCTGGCGGCTCCTCGTATGGATCAAGGTATTCTCCTCTGGCAGGGGACACGAGGAGTGAGGATGAGGAAGAGGAGAAGGAGGGGAGCGGTGCCATGCGGGATCAGCCAGGTGCTGGAGAGCAGGATGGAGAGAGGAGGGGGGAACCCTCATTGAAGGACATATTTGCTGCAGTAAAACAGAATTCCATGGTTCTCACTGCCTTATCGTGTCAGATGGGTGGATTGAAGGAGGACATTTTGTTGCTTAGAAATGACCTGCAAAAAGTCGCAGAGCGCACCACTGCTGTAGAGGGGAGAGTCTCAGAGATGGAGAATGCTATACCTAATATACGGCTGGATGTACAAGCTCATTCTCAGTCTGTGGCTGCCTTACTAGCAAAGAGAGATTATATGGAGAATCGGCTGAGACGGAACAATGTCCGCCTTGTGGTGGTTCCAGAACGTGTGGAGGGGTCGAATCCAGACAATTTCTTTGAAAAATGGCTCATCGACACATTTGGCAGAGAAGAATTGACACCCCTATTTGCAGTGGAGAGAGCGCACAGTGTGCCGACCAGACCCGGTCCTCCGGGTCGACCACCAAGGGCCGTTCTCATCAAAATTCTACATTACAAGGATAGAGATAAGATCCTGAGGAAAGCGAGAGAACGTCAAGATATCTCCTTTAATGGGGTGAAAGTATCCTTTTTTCCTGATTTCTCTATGGAGGTGCAACGGAAAAGATCGCAATTTATGTATATAAAAAGGCGCCTCCGGGCATTGCAAGTGCAATACTCCATGATGTATCCTGCTCGGCTTCGGGTGGTGGCCCTGGGCACGACGTCATTTTATGAAACACAGAGAGAAGCGGTTAGATGTTTGGACAGCCATGAGAGTCAATTGAGACCGGAGGATGCAGCGGGGCGGCGCTGAGATGGAGTGGAATGGCTGGGATGACATGGCCGGTGATCCGAGAATATGGAAGGTGCTGTAGCCTACTGCAAGAACTGGCACTGACGGCCCATGGCTGTGTTTGGCATCCTGGGTGCCTTTGCAGGCCTTTTTGAAGTTACTGCTGAGGACTGGGGGTGGGGGGGATTGTCTATGGACATTGAAGGGAATGCATATGTTGATGGGATGGTTGTGTATTTGCAAAGGGCAGTGGGAGGAATGGTTAGTTGAACCTGGAAAGTGAAATGCAGAGTATGGTTTCACTGATTGCGCGGTGGGCAGTGTTGGCCAGCCGTTGTTTGCTGCTCTGGGCTAGGACAGAAGATATCTGTCGCCCCAACCCTTGGACGGGGGTAGGTTTATTGGGGTGGTTAAAGGGGGAGGGGAGGGACGTGGTGGGGGGGGAGTTTGACTCAGCCGGTCAGTTATGCACAATTACAGTTACAGGGTACGGCGTATCAAGATATGTTGAGGGATGATGGGATCACTTAATTGCTTGTCTTGGAATGTTCGGGGCCTGCGAGACTCAAGGAAACGGCAGGCGGTGTTTTCACTTCTTAAGCAACAGGAGGCACGTGTGATTGGCTTACAAGAAACACATATGACAAGGGACTCGGTCTCCATGATGCATAGGGCATGGATAGGTCAGAGTTTTCATTCTTACCACACTACCTATTCCAGGGGGGTGAGCCTACTCATACACAGAGCAGTACCGTTTATGTGTCTCTCTTCTTTCCGAGATGGGGAGGGGCGGTATGTTGGAGTGCACTGTACTCTTTATCATTGGGAATGTGTGTTGGTGGTGCTGTATGTTCCTCCTCCCTTTTCAAGTGGGTGTATTAGGAAAGTGGTGGAAGAATTGTCTAGATTCCCGGAGGTGCCTTTACTTTTGATGGGGGATTTTAATGCTGTGATGAATACTGATATGGATAAATTTGGCACGGTGGGGGGAGGGAGCACAGCGTTTGGGCGTCTTATTGCGGAGATGGGTTGGCGGGATATATGGCGGGATAAACATCCAAGTCAGTATCAATACTCTTGTGCCTCCTCAACGTACCAGTCTCTCTCCAGGATCGACTTAGTTTTGTGCTCGCCGACAGCGGTGCCGTTTGTTGCCCAGATAGAGTACCTACCGAGAGCTTTATCGGACTATTCCATCTTGTTAATGAAGGTAGTGACGGAGGGGAGGACAGGACGGGGTCAGGGGTGCTGGAAGCTAAATGCATTCTGGCTGAAATTGGCACAGTGCCACAGGAGATATTATGGGACGCAATGAAGGCATGGTTGCGAGGGGTGTTCATTCAGCACATTGCGGCAGTAAAAACAAGGTCTAGACAGTTGGGAGACACATTATTGGAAAGGGTGGTGGAGACAGAGCGGCTACATGTTGCGGATAATACACCGGATACTTTGAGGCATTGGGTGGAGGCGCAGAGGTTATTAAAGCAACACCAGTTGGAAAGGGCAGATAACAAAAGGATGTTTCTGAGTCGCCAATATTATGAGGAGGGGGAAACTACGGGACGGTTACTAGCCAGCATGGCACAGGCCCAGAGGGAGAACAATTATATCCATACCATAAGGGGGTAGGGGGCCAGATTGGAAACAGATACGGGGCGGATATTGGCAGTCTTCAGGGGATTTTACTCAGATTTGTATGCCTCAAGAGCAGAGTACACGACTCAACAGTTGGAGGGGTATCTAGGGGAGATTGGTCTTCCCAGGCTGGGAGGGGAGGAGAGAACGACTCTGGAGGAACCTGTCTCTTTGGAGGAGATACAGGCGGCCATAGGAGCACTGGCTAACGAAAAGGCACCGGGGCCGGACGGCATCCCGGTGGAGGTCTTTAAGGAATATGGGGAGGAGTTAGCGCCCCAGTTACTAAGTACTTTACTGGCCAGTTTTGAGAGGGGGCGGCTCCCGGATTCAATGTACGAAGCTACTATTGTGGTTCTGCCTAAGGAGGGGAAGGATATTCAGCTGCCAGAATCCTATAGACCAGTGTCCCTGCTGACCGCGGTCATTAAAATCATACCGAAGGTATTGGCGCTTAGACTTTCTAGAGTAGTGGCCGGGGTGGTACATGGAGAGCAGGCCGGCTTTATGCCATCTAAGTCGACAGCAGTGAATCTGAGACGGCTGTTCTTGAATTTGCAGGTGCTTCCGGATAATCCTAGGGGGAGAGCCATTCTTTCATTAGATGCGGCCAAAGCGTTCGATTGCGTGGAGTGGGATTACTTATGGTCAGTATTAGATAAAATGGGATTTGGTCCTAACTCTATCAAATGGGTAAGGCTGTTATACGTAGCCCCAATGGCGAAAATACAGGTGAATGGGGCCTTCTCTGATCAGTTTGCACTGGCGCGGGGAACGCGCCAGGGGTGTCCCTTGTCCCCACTGTTATTTGCGCTGGTGGTGGAACCATTGGCATGTGCGGTCCGACAACATGCGGACATATGGGGGTTAAAATATGGGGGAGTAGAGGAGGGAATCGCACTGTACGCGGACGATATGCTATTGTTCTTGGCGGATACCGAGCACACCCTGCCGATAGTTATGGCCCTGATCAAACGCTTTGGGAAATACTGGATTACTTATTAACTGGTCGAAATCGGCTCTTATGTTCTTGGATCCGGGAGCTGTCCAGCCTAGTGTGGGAGAAGTGGTAGTACCGGTGGTCGCGCAGTTTAAGTATCTCGGGGTTCAGGTGACGGCTCAAGTGCAGGACTATATGTCTCTAAATGTGGTTCCAACACTGGCAAAGCTAAAGGCCAAAGTGGAGGCTTGGAATAAGCTCCCGCTATCTGCTCTGGGTAGGACAAATCTGATTAAAATGATCCTAATGCCTCAGGTGCTGTACGTCATACATAATTCCCCGGTGTGGTTCCCCAAATATTGGTTCAGAAGGCTGCATAACCTTTTCAGAAACCTAGTGTGGAAAAGGGGGGTGCCTAGGATTAAACTAGAGAAGCTGCAATTGCCTAAGGAGGAGGGGGTTCTGGCCCTACCCAATGCATGGGTGTATTACTTGGCTGCTCAGTGTCATCACATCTGGGGGTGGGAGCGGGAGGAAACCTGGGGGTCAAGTGCACGTATTTTAGCATATCTGGGGGGTGGGGAAAATCCGCTGGCAGGACTGGAAGCACACAGTTATAAGAGGTTGGCGAGTAATCGACCCACCCTGCTTCTAATACATAAGATATGGTGCAAATGTAAGCAATTGTTGGAGATAGGGGAATGCAATAAATATACCCCACTTTGGCGGAACCCCTATCTGTGGGAATTGTACTCATTGGAAGGGATGCAGGGATGGGAACAGCGAGGCATTATTAGATTGAGCCAGTTGTACGAGGGGGACACATTCAAATCATTTCAACAACTAAGGGAGGGGTTTCAGCTGGACTCCCACATGTTTTATCAGTATCTGCAGATTTGGCATGCGATACAGACGCAAGCTGCAAGGGTAGACTTGACGATTCATGCAACGGGAGTGTTGGAACATGTCGCAAAAGCGGTTACATCACGAGGGTTGATTTCGTTGGTCTACCGCAGGCTACTGCCAGAACATCTGGCTGATCTTATGGCACCAGTCAAGGCTAAGTGGGAAAGAGATGTGGGCCCAATTCCCGAGGAACGCTGGGAGGCTGTCTTGTCTTCATCATGTACTCTGTCTCTCAATGTAGCGCACAGGAGGTCCCAATTATTTTTGATACATAGGGTATATAGGACCCCCTGGGTTCTGAAAAGCATGGGATTAAGGGCGGACGCCAGATGCCCTCGGTGCCCAGAGGAAAAAGCGGACATCCTTCACATGTTCTGGTCATGTGTGATCTTGGGGACTCTATGGGCAGAAATGTCGGAGTTACTGGGGTGAGTGTTTCAGGTACAGATTCCGTTGGATCCCATGGTAATGTTGCTAGGGTATGTTGCAGATTAGGAAGGGGATAGGCTACATTGCTTGGCAATTGCGAAAATACTATATCAGGTTAGGAAGGGAATAGCAAAACACTGGCTGGATGCGGAACCACCCTCGAAACAGAAAATTATAAGTGCAATTAACCATCAGTACAGGATATACTCCAAAAGGGGGTCCAAGAATAAATTTGAAAAGCAATGGGCTATGTGGATAGATCACTCTGGGTGTGCTTCCTCGGAACTCCTGACAATCTGCGCGACTGTTCTAGGCTAAGCTGGCAAGAGGGTCAAGGGGACTACACTGACACATGGGGCACGGTAGAGGTCTGAGGTGGGAGGAGGGGCTCCACACTAGGGTCTTGAAGCACGGAGGGAGGGGAGTTCATAGGGAGTGGGAGAGAGGAGGGGATTGGAAACTTGGAAGAGTGGGGGATAGGGCATGGAAACCTGTAGCGAAAAGGACGGCTGGGAGTTGGGGGCTGGGAGTTGGGGGTAGGGAGCATTGTTATGAAGGTAATACATTCTTGGGTTTGCAAAGTACTGATGTATTAATTTGGTTGATTGCATAATGACCTGTAATGATGTGGTTATTTGTTTAACACCTTCCCGACCGCCCACTGTCTTTTGACGTCAGGCGGTGCGAGTGCTTAATCTACAGAGACGTCTTTTGGCGTCGCTGCAGATCAGGCTGATGAGCGCTCGTGTGAGCACTCATCCTCTAAGCAGGAGCTGTTACTAACAGCTCCTGATCTTAGAGCAGCCTCCTGAACACAGCTGGGGTCGACAAACATTCGGACCCCAGCTGTTTAACCCTTTGATTACCGCGGTCCGTGACCGCGGCATGATCAAAGGGAATTCCCCTCTTTGATCGCATCACCGGGATTCCAGTGATGCGATCAAACACTGGGGAATCCCTCTGCAGTCAGCCCTGGGGACCTACAAACGACCCCAGGGCTGTCTGTTCCGTGTGCCTGCTGTTCGGGCACACTATGAGCTGCCCGATCAGCAGCCTGTGTCATAATGACAGTGTAATGTATTAGCGTACAGAAGTATGCTAATACATTGCAAGTAAAAAATAAAGTTACAAATAAAGTTATCCCTGGATGGGATTAAAAAAAAAAAAGTAACAAAACAAATAAATAAATAAAAAAAAGTCCCAAAAAGAGTATTTATTTTGCATTAAATACATTTTATTGCCCCTACACTAAATAAAAACAAAAAACCTACACATATTAGGTATCTACACGACCGTAATAACCTGAAGAATTAATCTAATGGGTTATTTAGCTTGAAACGTGAACGGGATAAAAAAGAAACAAAAAAAACTATTCCGAGAATCGCTTTTTCCTATATTCACGCCGTCCAAAAAATTTTTTTTACCCCCAAACTGTGGGGAAAAAAAAATACTATTTCTCTCGCATAAAACAAGGCCTCATACAGCCACGTCAATGAAAAAATAAAAAAGTTATGGCTGCTGAAACACAGAGAGGCAAAAACAGAAAAATTGAGCTGGTCATTAAGGTCTTTTCAGGCCCGGTCATTAAGGGGTTAATAAACTTGAACTGATTAAAAAAAAAAAAAAAGAGAACATGTCCATTTATACATAGCAGTATATTAAAAGTGGCCTTGGAGCAAAAGTACAATACTTAATTGAAAGTCCCTATTCTAGACAGGAGGATATATCATATTCATATCCAATTCCTTTGATCATCCTGCAAGTCCGACCGCACATAGAATGATAATGTACGGTATTGCACATTCTTGTAATAAAATATCAGAATGATTTTCATAGAGCTCACCGCTCCCACAGGTCCGGCCACACATAGAATAACAAGATACCGTCTCGTAATAGAATATCAAAATGTCAATTCTTATATTGTCTGATATGTTGGGAATCAGAAGATCTTCGTGGTAGCATTGATAGATAGATCTTATGATCTGTTGTGCGGTTCTGCTTTATGTGATATTGACCACTAGACTACTAGTATTCCTCAAATTAAAGTGGATGTTTCATCAGACTATTGTTTCCTATTAGGCTGGGTTCACACGACCTACTTTCAGACGTAAACGAGGCGTAATACGTCTGAAAATAGGGCTACAATACGTCGGCAAACATCTGCCCATTCATTTGAATGGGTTTGCCGATGTACTGTTCAGACAACCTTTCATTTACGCATCGTCGTTTGACAGCTGTCAAACGACGACGCGTAAAAATACAGCCTTGTCAAAAGAAGTGCAGGACACTTCTTTCAGACGTAATTTGAGCCGTTCTTCATTGAACTCAATGAAGCACAGCTCAAGATTTACGGCTGTCAGAGAAGCCTCGCAAAATGCGAGGAGGAGGAATTACGGCTGAAACGAGGCAGCTGTTTTCTCCTGAAAACAGTCTGTCATTTCAGCCGTAAAAGCCTCTCATCGTGTGAACATACCCTAAAAGAGCAGCATATTATGGGGACTGGTCCGCTTTTCTATTAGTTAAAATGGCGCAATAAATATAATATATCATAGTTATGAGTCTGGTGTATTCATGAGTGTAGTGCTCCTTCCGAAACTCCCCTCCTCCCCCTGCCCCTCTTGGCAGTGATTGGCGGCTACGTGCTGTGCATCTACATACATAGCAGCCCATCCACCACTGTGAAGAGGAGATACGAAGGCGGGGAGAGCATTCCCCTAAAAACTATTAGTCCGGTATATTCTTTGAACCCTCCTATTAGACAAACGACACTTTTTGCATTTTGCAGACTTTGCATTGGACCCAGGCGCTTCATATTATGCCTTGGCTATAGATAGTGATGGCTATAGCAAGTGACTTCAATATAATCTGTTAATTATCCGTATGCTCTTAATTTAGCTGAATCTGAGACTTTAGATTCTGAAGAACTATAGAGCTCTTAGGCCCCATGCACACGGCCATGCCCGTAATCATGGCCTGCAATTGTGGGCACGGCCGACGCTAACGGCCGCCCGCATTTTCGGGCCATGCTCCCAAACAAAGTATGGGAGCACGGCCCGTAAAATACGAAAAATAGAACATGCTCCATAATTCCTGGCACAGTTCTACGGCATGGACACCCATCCGTAGTGATACGGAAAGGTGTCTGCGGCCAATATAACTGCATGGGGCCGTAAAACCGCAGAACCGTGTTACGGTCCGCGGTTTTTAGGTCGTGTGCATCGGGCCTTACCGAAATCAACATTGTGTGAAATTTTATCCCCCATAATATATCACTATAAGGGCTTGTTTAGACGAACGTGTAATACGTCCATGCAACGCGCGTGATTTTCACGCGCGTCGCCCGGACCAATATTAGTCTATCGGGCCGTGCAGACAGTCCATGATTTTTGCGCAGCGTGAGTCCGCTGCGAAAAACTCACGACATGTCCTATATTTGTGCGTTGTTCGCGCATCACGCACCCATTGAAGTCAATGGGTGCGTGAAAATCACGCATGTCACACGGAAGCACTTCCGTGGGACGAGCGTGATTCGCGCAACAGCTGTCAAACTATGAATGTCAACAGAAAAGCCCCACGTGCTTTTCTGTTTACAAACATCCAAACGGAGTGTCATAATGATGGCGGCTGTTAAGTGCCTTCTGTGCATGCAAAACGCCACATTTTTAGCGTGCGCAAAACGCACATGCTCGTGTAAACCCGGCCTAAGTCAGGCTACAATAAGGTCTTGTTCATGTTCAGATTATACTATTTTTTTGCACATATATAAACCTTTTTATTTATTTTTTTGCCTTAGACCTCCAATCCATTGTTCGCTGTACAATGGAAGATTGGAGAAAACTTTCCTAGAATAAGTGAGAAATTTCTGAATTTATCTGCAAGGCGGCACCATTGTATGGGCACTATGTAGGGGGCAATGTACTACGATATGTGTCAGCATTACTGACTTAATTTAAGGGGCACTAGTAGACTTTTGCTCTTAGCCTAAGACATATTATTATCTTATTGTGTGGCAAGGAATCTTTCCCTCTCAAGTCACCTCAAGTCAGAAATTGGCAAATATGGTGCCACCTCTTAATTTATTGGTGTAATTATGTATTATACCATGATCAAGCCTATTAATAATGGTGCAGCTATCAGCCACACCACTAGCGCATCAAAGAACTGCAGCAGCGTATGAAAATATATGCATGCTATGTCACAACCATCCACAATATTTGTGAAAATGTCTTTTTAAGACGCTTGCCGAACCTAATCGACAAGATTTTTACGTATGGATTTCACTAGCTGTCTTTTCCCCATTGAAATCAGTGGGGTAAGGGGACACAAAAGCATCTAGCAGCGTCTGAAGAGTATGACATCAGAGTGTCCTTAGTGTCAAACCATATTCGGGCTCCATATTCAGTGTATACATCGTGAAATGCTCCCAATGTATATGTCTAACGTACTAGTGTCTAATGTCTTTTTGGCATAAGTTGGGCCAGTATAGGTTGATATTTTGTTTCAACTGTATTGAAAAGCATAGGTGACTATGTCTTACAATACAACAGCATATCCCAAAAAACGTATTGTCTTTTACAACGGAAGTCAATAGCAGATGTATGCATACGTATGGGTTATACATTTGTTGACCATTTCCGACTTGTATGCAAATATCTAGCCAGAACGCAGCCTAAAATACCATATATACATATTGTGGTGACAAATATATAATAACACCCAGTTCTCTTGTTCCCTGGCAGAAATACTGAAGCTCTCAATCTATGAAATCTTATGGGCTCTGTGTAAAAGTAATATAAATCACTAGTGTCAGCATTGCTGGCTTCTACACAGTTGAGCATTTGTCATGGAGACATTTCTAAATTCTTCTACTTTATATCAACGCAAATTTCTGGAGATCTGTATCGATTTTATTTGGCTTGATGCTGAAAGAAATTCGAAATCTTGTGCAAATGAAAAAAATATTCATATGGATAGGTTGGAGGTAGAACGTACTGTGGAGGCTTGTCCATCAAAATTCTTCAAAAAATGGGAAGTTTTCGTTAGCAAGCATTTTCAGTCACACGAGATAGCGGAATCGATGGCACCTTTCAACTACACCTCATGGTACTTGAATAGGAATGTAGCTGGCACGCTGGGTAACTTGAAATGCTAGTCAAGTTTACTGGGAATCAGTTTCTAGATATGTGGGTGCTCCTTTCTGCAACTCAAATATAGATCTCTGTATGTACATGACTCATTCTTTTGAATACACTTTATATCACTGGACTTTCGCTGTTTAGATGGTTTTATGTATTGTTATTTTCTTGACAGAACAACAGATGTAGTGTGCAGTATCATACACTGTATTTTGTACTGTATCAAGTATGTTTCTGTGCCTTTTGTGTATTTGTATAAAACTTGAAATTTCAATAAAAAGATATTTAAAAAAAAAAAGAAATGAGAAATCTGATTTTGTCATGGAATTGTATTGGAAGCAGTGGATTTATTATGTATTATCTTTTGAAGTACTTGTTTTTTTGTCTTGCTCTGAATATACACCGTTCAGCCATAAGATTTAAACCACTGACAGGCGAAGTAAATATCATTGATTATCTTGATTATCTGATAATGAGTGGAATATATTAGGCAGCAAGTGAACAGTCAGTTCTTGAAGTTGATGTATTGGAAGCAAGAAAAACAAGCAACAGTGAGTGCGCTTGCACCGTCTTTTTGCCAAACGGGCGCTTTATCACGAATTGCCATGGTTTTGCAATGCCTTTTTTGTCTGCACGACTTCTCCAGTTGAAATTTCAAGAACTTGACTTCATGAAAGTGAAATGCCCAGTAAACCAGGTACCCCAAGATGAAGCTAAAGCGAAACGCGTGTTGGGGAGTGGTGCTCTGTTTTGGTCTGTATACTATCTGTCTGTGCTATGGACTAACTTTATAATAATATACTTTTGAGATGTGTCATTGCATACTCTTTCAGTAAAATGTATTGGTGATAGTTTGTACCTTTGTAAATGGCAATGTAAATTAATATACCTGACATCCACCTATTTCAACGTGGTTATGTTTCTGCTTAATTTATGTTGTTTTTTAATTCATGTAACTCAATAAAGATGACATGATATTTTTGTATACTTTTGTATGTGTTATCTATATTTTTATTGTCAATGTTATATTAGAGAATTACATTATCAGCAGTTTCCTAATATACAGAATTTCTAATACCCAGATGGCTGCTTTTAGAAGAATTGATTCATTAATAGAGGAGAGTAGTCAAGGCGAAAGTTAATCTCTGTTAAATCTTTATGACTATTATAAGTATTCTGGTTATTGTTTCGATACACACCAGTGAATCTGTGGTAACCTTTTGTGAAGAAAGATTTGAAGAGGGTATTAATAGCCATGATTTTGAGAGATTCATCATGTCTCTCATGTCTTATAAAACAGATGGGCTGTTCCTAACGGTCTGCAAAAACACTGAGATTTAACATGGATATAGACATAATTCATACACCAATTTCTGAAAGTATAAAAATTATGTGCAATGGGGCTACACACTGTATAGTCCGGATTAAAAATTCAACACACTGTCTCCAGGAAAAGTTTATCACCATCCCCAATATCAAGGGGGTTAGATGTGGTAGATGAAGTGTCAGAACACACTTGGTGTTTCTACTGCCGTTCTCCCAGCCTTCACATAAAGTGGTTCTGTAAAGGATAAAAGCAGACAAACATAGCGCAGACTGCAGCATTAGATAAAATCTTTAGGTACAGGGCAGGAGAGGCAGGGGAGACTTGGCGTGTAACGTAGAGATTTTATATACTTATGAGCGCTTTTTTCTTTGTCACTTTGTGAGTATATGAAATAAAGTACCAAAAGCTTTTACCCAATGCTGCAGTCTGCGCTATGTTTACACAAAAAATGGCCATACTCACAAATTGGGCAGGTATAATCCCAACAGGACGGAGCCAGGTCAAAAATGCTGATGAAGGAAAGTGCTCAGGTGTGTTAAATAATAATAGCCACTCCCACTAGCCTTGAGGGGAGTGGCGTGTGGCGCATGGGATAAGTAGTAAAAAATAAATGAATTGTGTATAATGTGCAAGGAGTAATAATATGTGTGAAATATAGGGGGCAGTACTGAGTATAGTGAGTGATGAATAACATGTGTAAAATATAGGGGGCAGTACTGAAAGGGTCAGGCATGTGAGTGATGCATGAAGTGTGGGTGCAGTGTGTAAAACATGGGGGGATAATGCGTAAATCATGGGGCACTCAAGGCTAGTGGGAGTGGCTATTATTATTTAACACACCTGAGCACTTTCCTTCAGCAGCATTTTTGACCTGGCTGCGTCCTGTTGGGATTATACCTACCCAATTTGTGAGTATGGCCATTTTTTGTGTTTTTAATCTTATTATATGTCCCACTTTTTTTATGTGGTTAGACTTCGCTATGTTTGCCTGCTTTTATCCTTTACAGAACCACTTTATGTGAAGGCTGGCAAACCATGCAGTAGAAACACCAAGTGTGGGGGGGTGGGGTGGAGCTTGCAGTGCTGAGTAATGGTAGTGTGATCCCGGAGCTCCTCAACACGCTTATTAAACCTTCCTATTAACACCAACTGCTTTCCTCCAGAAATGGTGAAAACAGGGAAAAGCAAGGGCAGAGAACCCCAAGGTACCACTCGACAACCAAAATCGGTGCCAGAAATTTATAAATTCTTTAGGAAAAAAGGAACCTCACTGGTGGTGAAATCCAAAATGGTGCCAGCCCACCGACAAGAGAAACAGCGCACAGACGACTCAGATAGCTCCTATGCTCCCTCTGACTTTGCAGGGGAAGCGGATGGCAGACCCATTTCTAGAGCTTAACTGAAGAAGACCCTGCTACAATTACTTACCCCTGTTATGAGAGATCTTTCAGAGATAAAATACGACATGCAATGGCGGTTCATCATTGGGCATTTTGGGCAGCCGCCCGTGGCCGGAGGCTCCCATAGCCGCCCCACGTACAATGCACTTTTGCCGTGAACCGTGGCAAAAAACACAACAAAACTGCATTGTGTATGTCCTGAAGATAACCTGCAGACATAAAGGTCACATGACCTCATGTCCGCAGTTCTTGTTACTGATTAGAGACCTGCTGGTCACATGACCGCAGGTCCTACAACAGCAGCAAGAGAGAAGACTGTGAGGTGCTAAGTAAGTATAAGGGGATCATTAATTTGTTTAAGGGGTCTGGGGTGTATGTTTAGGGGGTCTGTATTTAGCGGGTCTGGGGTCTGTATTTAGGTGGTCTGGGATCTGGATTTAGGGGGTCTGGTCTGGGGTCTGTATTAGTTTAGGGGCCTGTATTTAAGGGGTCTGTATTCGTTTAAGGGGCCCAGGTGTCTGCATTTAGGGGGTCTCTTCTGTGGTCTGTATTTAGGGGGTCTGGCCTGGGGTCTGTATTTAGGAGGTCCGGGGTCTGTATTTAGGGGGTATGTATTTAGGGGGTCTGTATTAGTTTAATGGGTCTGGTCTGTCGTCTGTATTCAAGGGGTCTGGTCTGGGGTCTGTATTTAGGGGGGTCTGTATTAGTTTAAGGGGTCTGTATTTAGGGGGTATGGTCAGGGGTCTGTATTTAGGAGGTCTGGGTGCTTTATATTTAGGGGGTCTGGTCTGGGGTCTGTATATTTAGGGGGTCTGGTCTGGGGTCTGTATATTTAGGGGGTCTGGTATGGGCTCTGTATTAGTTTATAGGGGTCTGTATTTAGGTGGTCGGGTTCTGTATTAGTTTAGAGAGTCAGGTATGGGGTCTGTATTAGTTTATGGGGTCTGTATTTAGGGGGCCTGGTCTGGGATCTGTATTAGTTTAGGTAATCAGGTCTGGGGTCATTATTAGTTTAGGGGGAAAAGGTCTGGGGTCTGTATTTAGAGGTCTAGTCTGAGGTCTGTATTTAGGATGCTTGTTCTGGGGTCTGTATTAGTTTAGGGGGTCTAGTCTGGGATCTGTATTAGTGTAGGTGGTCAGGTCTCTGGTCTGTATTTAGGGTGCTTGTTCTGGGGTCTGTATTAATTTAGGGGATCTATATTAGTGTAGGCCTGGGGTCAGTATTTAGGGGCCTGGTCCGGGGTCTGTATTTAGGGTGCTTGTTCTGGGATCTGTATTTGTTTAGGATGCTTGTTCTGGATTCTGTATTTGCAAGAAGGTCTAGAAGGTTTAGAAGGTCTGGGGTCTGTACGCATTCTAATTTATTAGTCTGAGTAAAAGGACAACCCCTTTAATGTAGGTTCCTGGGCCTTGATGTCTGAATTTTTGTGTTTCTATAGAGGCTGGAAATGGCTGCACAAGCGACGAGCAAAGATGTCTCATCAGGAGAAGTCGCCATACTGGTCTGTGTCAGATGGAGAAGAAAAGAGAACGACTCCCATCAGAGAAGACGTCACTTGTGAGTCACTGGATCTGTAGAGTATCTGTCACCTCTCCTGACATGTCTGTTGTAGGAAATCCTTGTATTCCTCAAAGTCTTTGTGTACCCAGGACTAATAGACAAGTGCGTGTTACCATTCCCATTATCAGGAGGATGTGTCCCTACACAGTGTGATACGGTCAGCGATGGTTGGAGACTGTCAGTATGTAGGGATACAGACCTTTGACAAGAGGAATCGTAATACCCATTTGTCAATGCACGCACAAAAATGTGGTGTTCACTATAGACATGGAAGAGCGGTGGTGGGGAAGAGCTCTTTTGAAATTCCATTTTCCCCCATAGGGCTCTTAGGCCTAAACCTGCTGCAACGGAACACCCACGTGATGTTATTTGTGGAATCCTAAGCTTTGTGCCATCTTAAAAGCTACTAGGGAAACTCCAGACATTCTGTATGAAGGTGCCAAGATTACACTATACCAAGACCTTGCCGCTATTGTACACTGGCAAAACGCCGTATTTTGAAACCAGTCACAGATGCTTTTCGTGCTCAGAAATTGCCGATAATATGGCTGTTTCCCTTTGGATTAGCGACCATGATAGATGGTAGGAAAATCACGATTCGCACGCCTGAATATCTAGAACGTGCTTGGCAAAAGTTGGACATGAGTCCTATAGACGTTCCCTCCTGGATGCCAGTGGCAATGGAACTACCGACACCTCCGCAACGCCAATCCTGGCAACCCACTACGAAGTCTAAAAGAGTGCTGATACCTTACATCAAGATGCTGATACCTGATTTTTTGGGATATATTTTGTCTGGCTTTTTATTTTTCACTGAGGAGTCGGATATACCAGTTAATTTCCACATTTATCGTGTGGTGATTCGATTTTAGTTCTCATGTTGATAGTAACATATATTGTGATATAGTAAGTAGATATTGCTTATAACTCTGTGGCAAGGATTACCTTTGCTTTAGCCTTTTCTCCCGCCCTCATTCCCTTCCTTTCCCTACCCCCCTGCTCATTGTGATCATTCTTAACTAATGTCATCTGATATAGACCCTGTGTTAATTCAGTCAAATATTTGGACTGGAAGGTAATATATTGTCTTATATTTTGCTTTTAATTTGGTGTTTATATTTGCAAATTCTTTAGCATAATAGGTTTGATGTAGCGTTGGCCACTTCATGGCAAATTTTCTCTCTTCCTCCCTCTGGCAGGGGCTGCCTACAATGCCTCTGCCTTTGTTTACTGCACTTCCTTATTCCGGGAAGCTAAGGAGGTATTCACTAGATTTTATTCACTTTGTTTTTGTGTCTGTTGTGTATGTTTCTATATGTAATGTCATATATCTCAAGTGGGGGTATATTCTCAGGTATTTCGATATGATGCTGCTCGCGAAGCATAACATGGGTAAGTTAAAATTTTGTTCCCTTAATGTAAAGGGTTTGAATTCCTCTCAAAAAAGGTCCTGGGTATTTAGTTCACTAAGGCTTCACACTTCTGATATCTTGTTCCTACAGGAAACACATTTTCGGCCTAATCATGTCCCTGCTTTATCCACTAACCAGTAGTCACAATGGTTCCACAGCACTTATTCCTCAAATTCACGAGGTGATTCTATTGTTATTCACAAAGGTGTGCCTTTCAAAGTGGAGGCTTCGATGATAGATAATATGAAAGATATATCTTTTTAAAAGGACATGTATTTGGTATGAAGATTACATTGCCTACATTGTATGCTCCAAATGTGGGACAATTTAGATGGTTGAGATTTACCCTCCTCTCCCTTAAATACTTTTTAGGAAGAGATTTCAATGTTTCTTTTGCTCTTCCGATGGACTCAACATCCTTAATCCATTCTATACTCACCTCTGTAGTTTGTAAACTCAAATTCTCATGACTCAGTTGGGGGTGGTTAATGCATGGAGGGTCAGTAATCCATCTGTTAAAGACTACACATTTTATTCCGCCCTTCATGGTACATACCATAGAATAGATTACTTTTTCCTTCCTATATCTCTGGTGCCGAATTTGATAAAAGAGGGAGCATTACCGTATCGGATCATGCACCAGTGTGTGTTACAAATGACTTAAGATGTGACGGGAATGGGTCTGGAGACTAAATAACACTGTCATCGAACAAGCAGAACATAGTAATTCTCTTGCTTCAAAGTTAGAGGCATTTTTCCAATTTAATGACAATCCGCAAGTCTCTAGGCCCATTCTGGGAAAGATGCACAAGGCTTATATGAGGGGGGAACTTATTGCCTTGGACTCTTGCCTTAAAAAGCAAAGATCTAAACAAATTGCCAACTTACTGTCCAACATATCTAACATAGAAGCTGTGCATAAGCGGACTAGCTACACCTTGGAATATCGAACACATTGTTGCTTACGCCATTAACTTAAAGACCTTCTTAATTATAAAGCCACTAAAACATTTCAAGTAGCTCGTAGTCTGACATATATACATGGCGTCAAGGGATCTAAACTGATGTGTAGGTTGATTAAGCAGAAGCAATCCAAGGAGTTTATAGACGCTATTAAAAATGACTACGGGTGACATCCATACCGCATATAGCCAAGGCCTTTCAGAATTTTTATTCCAAATTATATCATTTAAAAGATTCCTCTAAGGGAACTACTGTTTCACTGCAAGAAAAGGAGCGCATGGTCGAGTTTTTGTCTTCTATCTCAGCGCCCCATCTTTCTTATATAAATTGTGATACGCTTTTAGCCTCTATTACTGAGGAGGAGGTGGGATGGACTCTAGACTCAATCCCTTTGGGAAAGAGCTGGGCCCTGATGGCTTGCCCATTTCCTTTTATAAAAAATTCATGAAACAATTAATTCCCAAATTCACAGAAGTCTGTTATTCCTTATTTGAGGGATCCTCTCTTCCTAGACAGTGCTTGGAAGTATTAATTACTATTCTTCCTAAGGAGGGGAAGGATCCTAAACAGTGTGGGAGTTACAGACCCATTTCGCTCTTAAATTACGACATTAAATGGTGAGCAAAGATTTTGGCCCAACGAGTCCAACCTCTTTTGCCCCAAATTGTTGGGGATGAACAAGTGGGGTTCGTTCAAGGAAGGGAGGGCAGACACAATGTTATCGGGGTTCTATATGCTGTATACCACATATGTCGCTTGAAAAGATCTATGGTCCTTCTGGGCACTGACGCCGAAAAGGCCTTTGATAGGGTCCATTGGGAGTATATGAGAGATGCTCTTTTAAAATTCAATTTTCCCCCAAAATGTATAGACACTTTATTCTCCCTTTACCGAGAAGCCTCAGCCAGGATTCAACTTAATGGTACCTTGTTCGATTCCTTTTCAATTTTGAATGGAACTCGTCAAGGTTGTCCCTTGTCACTGTGCCTTTCATTATCATGCTGGAGCCACTTCTCTTGAAAATTAGGCAAACTAAGGATATCCAGGGCCTTTGTGTAGGGTAACATATTCATAAGACAGCAGCTTTTGCCGATGATCTTCTGTTGTTGGTTACGAACCCACTTACTGCACTTCCATTGATTTTAGACATCTTTAAACTATTTGGAGATATTAACAAATACAAAATTAACTATGGGAAGATTGAGGCCTTGGGTATCTCTATACCACACGATCAGTTGTCACACTTAAAGTCTATCTCTCCATTCAAATGGCCACAAAATGCTATCCAATACTTGGGTATTACGATCCCGACAGACACTAGACATCTTTTTTCCTTGAACTTCGCCCCCCTTGTTCCAAAAATACAAAAATTTATTTCACAATTAAATATCCCCTTTCTTTCCTGGATTGGTAGGAAATATTTACTAGCCACTTATGTGCTCCCTCAGATCCTGTATACACTGCAATGCCTTCCCATAGATCTTCCAGCTAGTTTTTTAAATAAGTTTAGAAGCAATCGTCCAATTTTTATGGAAAGGGAAAAATCACAGAATAGCACATAGAATACTTATTTTAAAGAAGAAACCAAGTGGATGTCCTTACCAGATATGAGATTGTATTATGAAGCTGTTCAATTGCTTTTTGGTCGCAACTTGCTAACTCTTCTCTTACTCACAGTTATATAGAGATAGAAGAGTCCTCTCTGAGGAATTTTGGCACTTGCTGTGGGTTAGACTGTCATTACCTTTGAAAACAATCCTAGTCAGTGATACGACTCGGGGAATGCTTAAAATCTGTCAGAAATCTAATGCCCTAGATATGGCCAAAGTTTATCTCTCTCCGTTGGCTCCATTAGGTATGCTTCCTTATATCACAGATAAGGCTAACATTATTAGACCGTCATTAGGGTCTCTGCTTAACACCCTTAGAGTCAATGAGGTGACTGCCTGTAGAGCTACTCCTGAACTAAATGCCTTATTTGCTTCTACTATGACCTTCCTTCATAGGTATGACTTTCATTCAGCGTGTTGCAAATTTTGGCTATGACACCTTCACCATACCCTGACCCCACATGGATGGAAAACTATACTCTTCTAGTTCAATCTCCACCCAGATCCTTGTCCAAAATATATACTAACCTCCTATTGGACTTGGCTCCATCTAAACCCTTTTTCTTAGTGGAAAGGGAAAAAGAACTGGGTATTACTCTGTCACAATCGGAAGTTTCTTCTGTCTTATCTCATTCTCATGGATTCTCTTGTGGAGAGATTTTCATAAATGTGATGTAGTTGTGACATGATTTCATGATCTTGTTTATTATATGTAATCCTAGTTCAGATCAATGCGTTCTTGGGAGTCCTTCTCACTAGTTTGCCATTTAAGCGGTTTTATGTTTTCTTTTATCCCATTCTTTAGACAGCAGTTATTACTCATCGATTAAACCCCACTTGAGAGATTGCATTTTGAGAATAACGTATGTGATCTTACTGTATTTGATATCGTGTCACAAACCACTTTGTTTCTGAGATGGAAATACCATGTTTGTGTTATATTTTTGTTTTGTTTTATTTTTAATGTCTAAATGTATATTTGGTCCGGTTTTCAGCTGTGGTATCGTACTTATCTTCTCACACAAATGGATCTTACTTGCCTCTTGCAGAGACTTTAAAACTGGAGTCATTATGTGACTTGAAACACTGTATTTATCTGGAGATTCTTTGTAAATTGTGATACCTGGTTGTTGTTGTTGTTCAACAAAAAGTTTTTGTTTTTTCTTAAATAAATAATTTATAAAAAAAATAAATAAACACCAAGTGTGTTCTGATGCTTCATCTACCACATCTGACCTCCTTGATATTGGGGATGGTGAGGAACTTTTCCTGGAGACAGTGTGTTGAATTTTTATCCGGACTATACAGTGTGTAGCCCCATTGCATATAATCTTTAGATATGTTTTTTTTGTGTTGGATTGCTGTACTTTATCCACTGCAATTGGGTGCTTTACTGAATACAGATTAAATGGATAGATAGATAGATAGATAGATAGATAGATAGATAGATAGATAGATAGATAGATAGATAGATAGATAGATAGATAGATAGATAGATAGATAGATAGATAGACAGCGATGCCCATAATAGAATTGAAGCCTAAGATTTGCATTGCGGAAATTATTCATTCTTAAATCAATCCTTTCTTATCAGTATCTGCAATATGTTCTGTGGCCTCGTGTTTATAAAAAGTAACCGCTAGTGCCAGAATGCTTTAGGTAAAAGCTGAAAGGGATTCTTCATGTCTGCAGACAGGTTTATCGGAATCCTTCACACAGCCATTGTTTCTGGGATCAGTCCAGCAAAAATAAGGTCATTTACATGATCTGACTCTCAATATGATTGTAGATCTTCAGTGAAACAAAAAGAAGTGTGATCCGAAATTCACATCACGTCCCTATATATGCCAGGAAAATCTCCTGACTTATACACCAACGTGCCCTGAGTTACAGAAATGTTTTGGTAAGGCAGTCTTTTTATTGTATGTATGTATATATATATATATATATATATATATATATATATATATATATATATATATATATATATATATATATATATATATACACACACACACACACAGTTAGGTCCAGATATATTTGGACGGTGACACAATCTTCATGATTTGGACTCTGCATGCCACCCCATTGGATTTGAAATGAAACAGCTGAGATGCAATTAAAGTGCAGACTTTCCAAGGAGTTGAACAAAAATATCCTGTGAAACGTTTAGGAATTGCAACCATTTTTCTACACAGCCTCCTCATCTCAGGGGCTCAAAGGTAATTGGACAAATTAACATTACCATAAATAAAATGGTTTATTTTAATACTTTGTAGAGAATCCTTTGCAGGCAATGACTACCTGAAGTCTGGAACCCATGGACATCACCAAACGCTGTGTTTCCTCCTTTGTGATGTTTGCCAGACCTTTACTGTGGCGGTCTTCAGTTGTTGCTTGTTTGTGTGTCTTTCTGCCTTAAGTTCTGTCTTAAGCAAGTGAAATGAATGCTCGATCGGGTTGAGATCTGGTGATTGACTTGGCCATTGCAGAATATTCCACTTTGCCTTAAAATACTCTTGGGTTGCTTTCGCAGTATGTTTTGGGTCATTGTCCATCTGTACTGTGAAGCGACGTCTAATCAACCTTGCTGCATTAGGTTGAATCAGAGCAGAAAGTATATCCCTGAACACTTCAGAATTCATCCAGCTGCTTCTGTATTTAGTCACATCATCAATAAACACTAGGGACCCAGTGCCTTTGGCA
This sequence comes from Rhinoderma darwinii, assembly GCF_050947455.1. Classification (NCBI taxonomy): domain Eukaryota; kingdom Metazoa; phylum Chordata; class Amphibia; order Anura; family Rhinodermatidae; genus Rhinoderma; species Rhinoderma darwinii. The sequence goes on from NC_134689.1 coordinate 341,085,203, forward strand.
GCCATGCATGCCCATGCCACCACACTGCCTCCATCATGTTTTACAGAGGATGTGGTGTGCTTTGGATCATGAGTCGTTCCAAGCCTTCTCCGTCCTTTCATCATACTCGTACAGTTTGATCTTAGTTTCATGCTGTTCCAGTACTGGGATGGATTCTTTAGATGTTGTTTGGCAAAGTCTAATCTGACCTTTCTATTTTTGAGAATGATTAATGGTTTGCACCTTGCGGTGAACCCTCTGTATTTGCTCTCATTGCTCTTCTTTTTATGGTAGACTTAGATACTGATACACCTACTTCCAGGAGAGTGTTCTTCACTTGGGTAGATGTTGTGAAGGGGTTTTTCTTCACCATGGAAAGGATTTTGCAATCATCCACCACTGTTGCCTTCCGTGGACATCCAGACCTTTTGGTGTTCACGAGATCACCAGTGTGCTCTTTTTTTTTTTCAAGAATGTACAAAACTGTTGATTTGGCCACTCCTAACATTTGTGCTATCTCTCTGATGGATTTCTTCATTTTTTCAGCCTAACAATGGTCTGTTTGACTTGCATTGAGAGCTCATTTGACCTCATGTTGTGGGTTCACAGCAACAGCTTCCAAATGCAAATCCCACACATGGGATCAACTTCAGACCTTTTACCTGCTTAATTGATGATGGATTAATGAGGGAATAGCCCATGCGGCCCATTAAATAGCTTTTGGGATAATTGTTCAATTACCTTTGGTCCCTTGAAAAAGAGGCAGCTACATATTAAAGAGATGTAATTCCTAAACCCTTCCTCAAATTAGGAAGTGAATACCCTCAAATTAAAGCTGAGAGTCTGCACTTTAAGCCCATATTGATTATATAACTGTATATTCAATATGTTTTGGTAAACAGCTAAAATGCAAAAACTTTTGTCACTGCCCAAATAATTCTGGACCTAACAGTATGTATATATATATATATATATATAATTCTTAACATCAGTCAAAGACAGAGGTATGCAACCGTAAGATATGGACGTGAACATATTACATATACGTATACACAAGTAAATAGAATGTCGCAATGATAATTAAACTTGTATCAATATGAGAGCCTAGAGAAGGACCGCACATCCACCATATACTATGATCAATCGCTGCTAGGCAAAATTTATAAACACGAACATGAGGTTCTTTGTTAACATTTTGATCAAATTGTAGGCAAGCCCACTAGCCACTTCACGGCGACCTCTTTAAAGTAGGTCCCTACTTTATTGGTTGCGGCACCGTGTGGCGGTCACCGCCACTGCAGCAATGCTACTGCAGAGTGAGCAACCCAGAGGCCCAAACACACCCATTCCATCAGGCCAAGCCTCCCTGGCTCTGGGCCAAATCCCCCCACAAGTGCAGCACCACAGCAACAGACACCACCCCACAGTAGCACAACGTATGAACAGATGGAATAAGCACACCTTACCATGCACTCCCAGGGGACAACTGAGAGTACAAGCAAGAGCAGAAACACTTATGATGTCATTCCTAAATTAAAATCAGCTGGGCCAAATGTGTGGAGTGCTGGTACCAAGTCAAACAAAGGAAATGAGGGGATACACTATATAATATCAATATGAAAGACTAGACATTGACCGCACATCCACTATATACTATGATCAATCGCGGCTAGGCAAAATTTATAAACACAAACATGAGGTTCTTTGTTAACATTTTGATCAAATTGTATGCAAGCCCATTTGCCACTTCACGGCAACCTCTTTAAAGTGGGTCCCTACTCTATCGGTTGCGGCACCGTGTGGCGGTCACCGCCACTGCAGCAATGCTCCGGCAGAGGGAGCAACCCAGAGGCCCAAAAGCACCCATGCCATCAGGCCAAGCCAAGCCTCCCTGGCTCTGGGCCACGTCCCCCCACAAGTGCAGCACCACTGCAACAGACACCACCCCACAGGAGCACAACAAGTGAACAGATGGAATAAGCTCAAGTAAAACAAAAGAAATGAGGGGATACACTATATAATATCAATATGAGAGACTAGACATAGACCGCACATCCACTATATACTATGATCAATCGCGGCTAGGCAAAATTTATAAACATGAACATGAGGTTCTTTGTTAACATTTTGATCAAATTGTATGCAAGCCCACATGGTGCTGCAACCGATAGAGTAGGGACCCACTTTAAAGAGCTCGCCGTGAAGTGGCAATTGGGCTTGCATACAATTTGATCAAAATGTTAACAAAGAACCTCATGTTCATGTTTCAAATTTTTGCCTAGCCACAATTGATCATAGTATATAGTGGATGTGCGGTCCATGTCTAGTCTCCCTTATTGATATTACATAGTGTATCCCCCTCATTTCTCTTGTTTTACTTGGTACCAGCACTCCACACAATTGGCCCAGCTGATTTTAATTTAGGAATGACCTCATAAGTGTTTCTGCTCTTGCTTGTACTCTCAGTTGTCCACTGGGGGCACATGGTAAGGTGAGCTTATTCCATCTGTTTACTTGTTGTGCTACTGTGGCGTGGTGTCTGTTGCTGTGGTGCTGCACTTGTGGGGGGACGTGGCCCAGAGCCAGGGAGGCTTGGCTTGGCCTGATGGCATGGGTGCTTTTGGGCTTCTGGTTTGCTCCCTCTGCAGGAGCGGTGCTGCAGAGGCGTTGACCATCACACGGTGCTGCAACCGATAGAGTAGGGACCCACTTTAAAGGGGTCACCGTGAAGTGGCTAGTGGGCTTGAATACAATTTGATCAAAATGTTAACAAGGAGCCTCATGTTCATGTTTCTAAATTTTGCCTAGCCGCAATTGATCATAATATATAGTGGATGTGCGGTCCATGTCTAGTCTCCCTTATTGATAATTAAACTGGTGCTGCTACATATTCCCTAAAATTCCTAATTATTTCTTTTTAAAGCGCCATTTACTTTCAAAGTACTGTATATAAAAAAAAATACAAAATGGTTTAAATACATAACATAACGTGCGAACAAACGATAAAACAAGCACGTAGCAGTAAAAATAAGCTGACTGAGAGACAAACTGGTACAGATTGCAAAGAAGAGCTTACAATCTTCATATCATCACTACTGGAATGTTCTAAGTCTCTTATGATTGCGAGACGTCATTAACAATTTGCAAGAAAGAATGAAAATCCCCAATGAGGTATAATAGTGCTTACCTAAAGAATAGGTGAACATGGACGTGGAAACGAAGAGCCCTCTACTGAAATGTCATCAATCCCAGTGTGAATAAATTTCCAATTGAGACAGCAACAGACTTGATATTTTGTTGAGGTGCACGTACTCACATGGGATGGTCTCCGCTCCCAAAAAATGTCTAAAGTAGTATTTGAGAAACCAGCACCCTTTTTAAATGAATTTATTTTATTGTGCCCATCATCATCATACACAAAATATAAGCGTTTTGACCCGTTACAATGGTTGGGTCTTTTTCAAGCTTGAAAGCAGAGAATACGGTGTCGCAAAGACACACTATAAGGCAGGACAGAGAGTTCCTGGAATAACAAATGCATAGTATAGATACCGCCTAAATGTTATAGAACCATTTATTCCAATTTACAAAAGTTTCAGGTTGGTTAGCTCTCATCTGTGGAAGATATTAAAATGATGACCCCTGTGTTAGGTTTGGAGATATCATCTGTAAGTTTAGGGTGAAAGGGGTCCAAATAAAATTGGAAAATCAAGTGGACAGCATTAACCCTAATGGTAGAAAACAATCTCGGAAACCTATCTGTATAGCTGCGGACTCTTGAAGCATGGAAATTCCACAATATATTCCAGATATCAGGTGATTGTGTTGATTTGCTTCCTCTTGTTTGAAGAATTCCTCTAGTGGTCATTATGAACTTTGTCACGTGTGCTCCAGACTGAAGTGGATAAATCAGCCTAATCAGACCTATATAAGTGGATGTAATGGTTATTTGTCTTTTTCAGTGCTATCTGCCTCCTGGGATTAGCAAGTAAAATAAGCATAGCAACAGCGATAGAGAGGAGGAAGGATGAAGAGAAGACTATACGAACCTGAGAACAACAAGACGATATTCAGTAGGGGTTAATTTCATTCTAAGTGTATATTGCAGCAGCTATTATATTACAAGTCAGAATTGAAGACCTGTCAAATTTTTCAGCTCAAAACTAATTGTGCGTGTGTATTATTATTATTATTACATCGTTGTAAAAAATTGAATTATACTGAATGAATTCAAAATTGTGAACTGTAAATTTTAGAATTGTGATAGCAACAATTTTAGCAGTCATTTGTCATTTGAATAATATAGAATCTCTGTAGAAATCATCTAATGCAATTTTTTCTGCATGTCTTATATAGTGGTTAGAGCTCCAAATTCTCTTGCATAGACATATATTTATAGGGGTATTCTCAAGTCACAAATGTATGACATATCCACAGAAAATGTCATAAATGTGTGATAATCGCGGATCCCAGAAGTAGAACCTGCACGGTCAGGCGCATTCTAAGTGGAGAATGAATGGAGAATTTATTCTCCAGGCTGGATATAACGGTTTGGCGGATAGCTCACCAGGCAGCACAGGGAGGTCAGGGACCCCGCACCTATCGCACATTTTTGGCATATTCTGTGAATATTCCATAAATGCATGAGTTAGGAATATCCCATGATAAAAATCTAGCTACCTGCAGCCAGCACTAATAGAAGCTTAGGAGCTGAATAATGTTTAACCCCTTAATGACACAGCCTAGTTTTGGCCTTAAGTCGTGGCGTCGCTAGCCCCTGGCATCCGGGGCCCAAGCCCCAGATTTTTGGCCCTGTGCCCCGGATCCCCAGGGACTGTTGCATGTAATTGTATATGCGTCTTCAGAACGTGATACAATTCATTTCTATGGCAGAGCCGGGACCAATCAGCTGAGCTCCCTGCTCTGCGATTCACTGGGGGCAGGGAGGCATGTGCCCCCGGGCCGGTTCTTTAGTAGTTTAGGGCTGTGGGGAGATAAGAGTAGCACAGGGGAGCATTGGAGAGAATCCCTCTGATTCTCCTGCACAGAACATGTGACATCCACCCGGGTGGCTGCATTATATGATGTCACTTCTGATGTACATCTGCCCAGGGTCACACTCTGTGCAGGAGAATCACACGTCCTTCGACCAGGCTGCAATAAAATATAAGGCCCTGCAGTTTGCTGCACTGCACAGCCCCATCTATTGCCCAAGCAGGGAGGATGGAGGAAGAAGAAAGAGATGGAGAGGAGCAGTGACACACAGCTCTCCTGCCCTCCTGCCAGCAACTTGTACCAGGCAGCTAATTGAGATTCCTCTAGGGAAGGTAAGAGGGAACTGTAATGTTATGTGTGGGGGAGGAGATTCTGTGTAAACATTTTTGTGGCGGAGGGGGACTTAACTGTAAATATTTTGTGTGGGGGGAGGGTATTTTGTGTAAAACATTTTTTGCTAGCATCATAAAATGTCTATGATTCCAGGAGTCCGAACCGTTTTTCACGGCCCATAATCGGTCATGTGCAAGAGGTGTAACTGTAATGTGTGGGGTTAGAGAAATCTGTTTTAATAGTTTTTTTATTTTAAAAAAATCGCATTTTTCAGTTTTATTATTCTCTATGCATAGAAGCTGCATCTTGCCGTCAAAGCTAAATCCACCAGGTCTGCAGGACTGACATCTTAAAGGGGTTTTCCAGCCTGTAAAAATTGATGGCATCAATAGCTGATCGGTCGGGGTCCGACTCCCGGGAACCCCGCTGATTAGCTATTTTTCTACTTGCTCACTGTGAATCGTCTACACGCATTTAGCGGAAATTCACAGGTATTGCAGCCTTTTCTCCAACTGAAGTAAAGCATAGAAAAAGCTGCAATACCTGTGAATCGCTGCTTACCTGTGTAATCAGGGCAACGATCAGCCGATGAATGAGCAAGCGATTGATCATCGGCTAATCAACTTGTTTACGTGGTTAAACAAAATGGTCGCTAGTCGTCAGCACATCTCCCTGTACACCGGGAGATGTGCTGCCGACATGATGGAAATGTATGGGGATGAGCGATCGTAGAAACGAGCGCTCGTCCCCATACATAACCAATCATAGCTCCTTGTTAAAGGAGCACAAGAGTGCAGATCAACGAGCTGTTTCATGGATCAGCGCTCATTTTCATGGCCCTTGTCGGGCTGTGAAAAAGGACTCTAGAGAGATGCAATAGTTGAAGGGGTTTCTGTATTTCTTTTTTGATAAATCTTGTCATATGATACACTTATGTTGCTGTTTCTTGGCTGTTCCACCTCTGATGGTTTTCTGGGTACCATGATGCTCCTTTATTTATAATCTGGGGTTATGTCTATCATCTATAAAAATTAAGCATCACGCTGTGGTAATGTGGAATTGTTATGGACGATACTCAATGCCACTAGGTTATAAAAAAAAAAAGAAGCATTAGGTGACCCAGAAACCAACAGTGGTGGAACAGCCAAGAATCAGCAACATAAGTGTATGACTAACAATGTGTCTTATGTTTTCATGTTCTTTTAATATGAGCTTTAAAAAATAAAACGTGTGATTTTAGCATGAAAAAATCACCACCAGCCACTGTTGTCTTTTGATGACGGCTGTATTCACCTGAAATTCGAAGTAAATTTCAAAAGCCTTTTTTTTTAGGTACCAGTTCAGTTCTGAAGTGGCTTTGAGGGGCCTATATATTAGAAACCCCCATAAAACACCTCATTTAAAAAAAATAGACCCCCCTCAAAGTATTCAAAACAGCATTTAGAAAGTTCCTTAACCCTTTAGGCGTTTCACAGGAATTTAAAGCAAAGGGAGGGGTAAAATGTACAAATTTCATTTTTTATGAAGAAAATCCTTTTTATTCCATTTTTTTCTGTAAAACAGAAGGTTTTACCAGAGAAACACAACTCAATATTTATTGCCAAAATTCTGCAGTTTTTAGAAATATCACACATGTGGCTCTACTGTGCTTATGGACTGAAGCACATGCCTCCGAAGCAAAGGAGCACCTAGTGGATTTTGGAGCCTCCTTTTTATTTGAATATATTTTAGGCACCATGTCAGGTTTGAAAAGCTCTTGTGGTGCCAAAACAGTGGAAACCCCCAAAAGTTACCCCATTTAGCAAACTACACCCCTCAAGGAATTTATTGAGGTGTATAGAGAGCATTTGTTTTTTTTTTACTGCATTGTGTTGCATTAGGCTGTGTAATTTTTACAAGGAATAAAGGAGAAAAAACACCTCAACATTTGAAAAGCATCTTGTCTCGATTACGGCAATACCCATATGTGGTCATAAACTGCTGGTTGGACAAACGGCAGAGCTCAGAAGGCAGGAGCTGTATTTAGCATGTAAATTTTGCTGGATTGGTTTCTGTGCACCATGTCGCATTTGTAGAGCTTCTGAGGTACCAGTACAGGGGAAACACATTAAAATGGACCCCATTTTGGAAACTAGACCCCTTGAAGAATTCATTGTAGTTTTAATGGGATGCATTCGACTTTTTGATCAGTTTTTATTCTATTTCTTATGAAAAGTGGTGACTAAAAAACAGCAATTCTACTATTGTATTTTATTCCTTTTTTTACAGCATTCACCATGCGCTATAAATGACATATTCACTTTATTCTGCGGGATGATACGATTAAAGCGATACCATATGTTTATAGTTTTTTCATGTCTTATGGTGTTTGAACAATAAAATACTTTTTATAAAAAATCGTTTACTTTTTGTGTTGCCATATTCTAAGAGCCATAACTTTTTTATTTTCCCATCACGAAAGCATGATGAGGGCTTGTTTTTTGTGTAACGAACTGTTTTGATCAGTACCATTTTTGGGTACATGCGACTTTTTGATCTCTTTATTTAATTTATTGGGAGGTAAAGTAACCAAAAAATGGTGGTTTTGGTATGGTTTGTTATTATTTTCTTTCACGGCGTTCACCATGTGGGATAAATAACAAAATACTTTTGTAGTTCAGGCCGTTACGGATGCAGCGATACCAATCATGTATAGATTATTTATTCATTTATTTAATTATTTTTTTAAAATAATTAAGGACTGATAAGGGAAAAGAGGGGATTTTTACTTTTTATTACTTATAAACTTTATTTTTTTTATTTTTACACAACTTTTTTCAACTTTTTTTTTTTGTCCCACTAGGGGACTTGAAGTCAGGACACCCTGATGGCAATTCTAATGCACTGAACTACTTGCGTATTGCAGTGTATCAGAGCTGTCAAATACTCACTGACAGCAAGCATAGTGGATCCTGACTTTGTTAGGACCCGCTAGACTTCCGTTGATGGCATAGCCGGAGGCCATTGTTAGGCCCCCTGTTGCCATAGCAACCATCGGCGCCCATGATCATACTGCGGGACATTGATGGTGCTTTAACCCCTAAGAAGCCCGAATCGCTATTTAACGCGGCTTCTAAGGGGTTAATCAGTAGAGACCACTGCGATCGGTCCCTTCTGAAGGAGCTGCGGCAACTGCTGTACGAGACAGCTGTTGTCACAGTTCCTGTGTGTGCCGGGAGGGGGGCCCGGAATGGCCGTTAGACGTACTATTAGGTCATGGAGCGCGAATGTTGCGCTCATCATGACCTAATAGTACGTCCAGGAGCTGGAAGGGGTTAATGTTGATTTAAGTGTATAATGAGTATACAGTCAGCTCCTAAGCTCCCTCTAGTAATGGCTAAATGCAACTAGAGTTTAATAATTTACCCTTATGTCTATGCAGTGGATTTGGAGAGCTATATTAAAAAAAAATGTTCCAACTTCTAGAAATACAAGTTAAGAAATTAATCAGCACAGACTTTTGGACGTATTTAAATAAAAAAAAAAAAAATGATGTTTAATAGTGAACATTCACCTTTATTTTATTGGCTCCTTATTATGGTTAGTTCTGGTTAGTGACTACGTCTGGTATACTATTTATTAATCCACTGTCTGGTAAGCCAACTTCATGAATAACCCTGGACCTTTGAACCCCTTTAAAGTCCCAAAAATATTGTACTTTCTAGTGTTTTTCTATATGATAACTAACAGCAAACCCCTCAAAAATATCTACTCCCATAAATTGTATCTTATCTCCAGGGCTGAGAAATTCCAAACACTGTTACATTCATATGTGAGACCCAAAAGTTACATCTCACCATCAATAACCTAGAATTAATTTATGTTATTATTGATTTACTCAAATATTTGAAATAATGATCATTTAGGAAAATATGAATCCATTTATATTACAACTTTACAAAAGAAAGTAGTCATTTAGATACACAGTAATGTATTATTGCAGCATTACTTTCGATTTGGTTTTCTTTACATCTGACTTGAACATTGCCTTGTTCCCTTCACTGCGCTTTAATTGACAGATTAATGGACAATTAAGAACGCTAATTGCTGAAGGGTAATGTACCTTGAGAAACCTGTAGTACTGAAGAAAGGGATTTAAAATTGCACTTGAAATCATAAGAAGGATTCAAGTAAGTGGTCACGTTGAAATTATAAATAGATGCACGCGATTCAGCAACGGAGATAAAATACAGCGCAACTCGTTATACTAAATGTATTTAGTACGTCATTGACATAATAGTTTGTGTTGTTATATACACCACTGCTCATTCATTTCAATATACCACCCAAATCATCGATTGTTAGGAAATGAAACAAAGAAGCTAGTTTGAGATTACAATGGATTTACTGTGTTTAGGCAAATAAACATAATTTGTACTCATAAACATTGTTGTTTTTTTAAATCAGAAAATGTTTATTAACCCCTTCCCGCAAATGGGCGTTACTGTACGTCCTTTTTAGCGGCTCGTTCCCGCAAATGGGCGTACAGTAACGCCCTGAGGATGAAGCAGGCACAGGAGCTGTGCGCGCTTCATCCTCAGCGGGTGTCGGCTGTAATATACGCAACGGCGGCGATCACTGTTATGTCCGATCGCCGCCATTTAACCCCTCAAATGCCGCTGTCAATAGCGACAGCGGCATTTAAGTGATTGATACAGAGGGAGGGGGCTCCCTCTTTACCCCGTTGGCCCCCCGCGAAAAATCGCGGGTTTCTGATGGTTGCAATGGCAACCAGGAAGCCTAGCAATGGCTTCCTGGTTGCCAGGTACGGGAGCCTATTAGGTCCTGCCCGAGGCAGGACGTAATAGGCTCAACTGTCAGTTATAAAATGACAGTTATAATACACTGCACTACACAAGTAGTGCAGTGTATTGTACAGGGGATCAGAAGATCAGATCTTCCAGTCCCCTAGTATGTGTAAAATAAAAAGTAAAAAAAAGGTTAAAAAAAGTTTTAGATAAATAAATAAATAAAAGTTTTATGTAATAAAAACAATAATTATCTTGTGTCCCTGATCAAGTCCTTTATAATTAGAAAAAAATGGAAAAAAAGACAAAAACTAGACATAATAGGTATCGCCGCGTTCGTATCGGCGTGACCTATAAAAATATAATATTATTTATCCCGCACGGTGAACACCGTAAAAAAAATACCATAAAAAACAATGGCAGAATTTCCTTTTTTGGTCACGTTGTTTCCAATAAAATGGAATAAAAAGTGATCAAAAAGTCGCATGTACCCAAACTTGGTACCAATAAAAACTACAGTGTGTCACGCAAAAAAAAAGCCCTCACAAAGCTCCGTCGACATAAAAATAAAAAAGTTATGACTCTTAGGATATGGTGACACTAAAACATTTTATTTATAAAAAGGGTTTTTATTGTGTAAAAGTAGTAAAACATATAAAAACTATATAAATTTGGTATTGCCATAATCGTATCAAACCGCAGAAAAACATGTTGTTTATGCAGCACAGAGAACGCCGGTAAAAATTGATTAAAAAAAAACAGCGAGAGAATTTCTGTTTTTTGGTCTCCAAAAAATTGAATAAAAACTGATCACATTATCACATTTACCCCAAAATGATACTAATAAAAACAACAGCTCATCACATGAAAATCAGGCACTCACACAGCTCTTCAACGGAAAAATAAAAAGTTATGATTCTTGGAACGCAATAATGCAAAACGACGACCCAGACTAATTTATATGTGCAGCAGTTCTTCGCCTAAAACCCCACGTCATCATTTGCAGCCCCCATTTGTAGACCCTGTAAATGCAGCGAAAACTATGACATTTTGGGGTCTGTGCTACATATGGGGCTAGTGAAGTCAAAGATTAGACAATGCTGGAGTGCGGATATTTTGTACAATACCACGGACACCCTTTAGAAGTGCGACTCCTACACCCAAAAATCCGGCCTGTGCATGAAGGATTGGTTGAAAGCGTACGTCACTATCCAGGGATAATGAATTTTATTATTCATTCTCCCCATTATTACATCATCCTATTATGACCTGTTGCACTCCGCCCAGCTTACATATACCCTGATCTACTCCGCACAGCTTACATATACCCTGATCTACTCCGCCCAGCTTACATATACCCTGATGTACTCCACATAGCTTACATATACCCTGATGTACTCCGCCCAGCTTACATATACCCTGATGTACTCCGCCCAGTTTACATATATCCTGATGTACTCCGCACAGCTTACATATACCCTAATGTACCCCTCACATATCGCATATACCCTGATGTACTCCGCACAGATTACATATACCCCAATGTACTCCTCACATATTACATATACCCTGATGTACTCCGCCCAGATTACATATACCCTGATGCACTCCGCCCAGCTTACATATACCCTGATACACTCCACCCAGCTAACATATACCCTTATGCACTCCGCCCAGTTTACATATGCCCCCATATTATACGCTGAAACACCAGTAAAACACTAAACAAAACTACTACCAAGCAAAATCTGCGCTCCAAAAGCCAAATGGAGCTCCTTCTGGGCCTGGCAGTGTGCCCAAACAGCAGTTAATGACCACATATGGGGTATTACTGTACTCTGGAGAACCCCTTAACAATAATTTATGGGGTGTGTGTCTACGGTGGTACAAGCTGGGCACAACACATTGGGCACTGAAATAGCATATATGTGGAAAATGGCAATTTTAAATCTGCAACATCCACTGTGCACTAATTTCTACAAAACCTTTGGGGTTAAAATGCTCACTACACTTCTAGATTAATTCCTTGAGGGGTGTAGTTTCCCAATTGGGGTCACTTTTCGGGGGTTTTCACTGTACTGGTACCTCAGCGCAATGCAACATGGAGTAAAAAAGAAATTTTGTAAAATCTCCACTCCAAAAACGAAATTGCGCTTTTTCCCTTTAGACTCTTGCTGTATGTCCAAATAGCAGTTTACAACCACATATGGGGTACTTCCCTATTCAGGAGAAATTTTGTCACACATTTTGGGGTGTCTTTTCTCCTGTATTGCTTGTGTAAATGAAAAATTATGTGCTAAATCTATAGGTTATTGGAAAAAAAATAATTTTCATTTTCACGGCCCAATTCTAATAAAATCTATAAAACACCTGAGGGCTCAAAATGCTCACTACACCTCTAATTTAATTCTTTGATAGGTATAGTCTCCAAAATGGGATCACACCTGGGGAATTTCTACTATACTGGTACTTCAGGGGCTCTGCAAATGCGACATGGCCCCCGGAAACCAATTCAGCAAAATCTGAGTTGCAAAATCCAAATGGTGCTCCGTCCCCTCTGAGCCCTGCCGTGGGTCCAAACAGCAGTTTATTACCACATATGGGGTATTGCCGTAATCCGGAGAAATTGCTTTACAAATGTTGAGGTGCTTTTTCTCCTTTATTCCTTATAAAAATTAGAAAATTCTATGTTTTTTCAGAAAAAAAGTCTATTTTCATCTTCACAGACTAATTCTAATAAATTCAGCAAAAAACCTGTGGGGTCAAAATGCCAACTATACCACTAGAAAAATTCCTTGAGGGGCATAGTTTCCAAAATTGAGTCATTTTTGGGGGGTTTCCCCTGTTTAGGTCCCTCCAGGGCATTGCAAACACGACACGGCACCGAAAAATATTCCAGTAAAATCAGTGCTCCAAAATCCAAATGGCGCTCCTTCCCTTCTGAGCACTGCCGTGGGTCCAAGCAGAAGTTTATTACCACATGTGGGGTATTTCCGTAATCGGGAGAAGTAGCTTTACAAGTTTTGGGGTGCTTTTTCTCCTTTATTCCTTGCAAAAATTCGAAAATTCTAAGTTTTTCCACAATAAAAGTAGATTTTCATTTTCACAGACTAATTCGAATAAATTTAGCAGAAAATCTGTGGCGTCAAAATGCTAACTATACCCCTAGATAAATTCCCTGACGGGTGTAGTTTCAAAAATGGGGTCACTTTTGGGGGTTTCCACTGTTTTGGCACCACAAAACCTCTTCAAACCTGACATGGTGCCTAAAATATATTCTAAAAAATGGAGGCCCCCAAATCCTCTAGGTGCTCCTTTGCTTCTGAGGCCTGTGTTTCAGTCCATTAGCGCACTAGGGCCACATGCGGGACATTTCTAAAAACTGCAGAATCTGGGCAATAAATATTGAGTTGCATTTCTCAGGTAAAACCTTCTGTGTTACAGAAAAAAATGTATTACAAATGAATTTTGTAAAAAAAAAATGAAATTTGTCAATTTCACCTCCACTTTCCTTCAATTCCTGTGAAGCGCCTAAGCTGTTGAAACACTTTCTGAATGCTGTTTTGAATACTTTGAGGGGTGCAGTTTTCAAAATGGGGTGTTTTATGGGGGTTTCTAATATATAAGGCCCTCAAAACCACTTCAGAACTGAACTCGTCCCTGAAAAAATTAGCCTTTTGAAATGTTCTTAAAAATATGAGAAATTGCTGCTAAAGTTCTAAGTCTTGTAACGTCCTAGAAAAATAAAAGAATGTTCAAAAAACGATGCAAACATAAAGTAGACATATGGGAAATGTTAATTAGTAACTATTTTGTGTGGTATTACTATCTGTTTTACAAGCAGATACATTTAAAATTAGAAAAATCATAATTTCTTCAAATTTTCTCTAAATTTTGGTGTTTTTCACAAATAAGCAATAAATTTATCGACCAAATTTTTTCACTAACCTAAAGTACAATATGTCACGAGAAAACAATCTCATAATCGCTTGGATAGGTAAAAGCATTCCAGAGTTATTACCACATAAAGTGACACATGTCAGATTTGAAAAAATGGGTCTGGTCCTGAAAGCCAAAAATAGCTTGGTCTTGAAGGGGTTAAATAGATTTTTAAATAATGACAAAACATATGGTGCATATGAAACATCACCAAAAAGAATACTAACATAAATCATAAAGACATCACAAGTACGAACATCTGATATATGTGAACAATAGCAAGCATAATGATAATAATAACATAGAAGCTGCAGCTCATCTGGTGTACAAAATGAGAAAAAGGAAGCATACATTTGCACAGTTGTAGGCATGTCAGAGCAAAGCAGACTAGTTACCCTATTTCAGACCTCAACCCCCCAAATCAATTGACACTATATGAAGGGTTTGAAAATCAATCCTTAAGTATGAGCTTTGGACCCAACTACTCCAGTTATATGTGAATTTGGAATTTTGTAAGTGTTGGGACGAGATCAGTTTCTCATAAGTGCTAATGGAATTCACCAGGTTAACAATCACTTGTACATGGGGTTATGAACTAGATTTCCAATGTTTCGTCAGCACCAACTTTGTAGCCATAAAAATGTGTGCCATAATTGAGACGTAGGCACTCGGGAAATCTCATATGCCTATTAGCAATAATGCTAATTCTGGTGTTAATGGAAAATTTAAGTTGGTAACAGATTGTATTACGTGGTGAGCTGCCAGCCATAGAGGTCTAATGATTAGACAATCCCAGAGGGTATGAAGCAGAGTTTCTGGAGCACCACATCTCCTCCAGCAGAAGGGAGAGGACGAGGGGAACATCAGATGTAGTCTGGAGGGGATATAATACCATCTCATGTTCGTCTTAAAAATAGCATCCAGGAAAGATGTGCAACGAAATACCTTGTTCAAAAATTACAAATAGGGAAGAGGGGGGGAAGTAATCCTCCAGCTCACCATAAGTTGAGTCCGAGAACAGACAGCGCCCGGATTCCCGCACGGCCAGCGGCGAACAACAGGGAAAAAGTAGAGCCAAGATCCAGCGCTGAGTGTAAGTAAAAAGGAACTCCTGTTCCAATTTTATTGGTATAACAAAAATAAAATTAACTATATAAAAATAGTTCTGTAGTATAGCAGAGTACAATGCATGCCATGAATAAGGACACAAGACGTGTCAGAAACGCGTAAGCACAATTCAACGGGGTTTATTCTGATCCTTCACCCATCTCTCATCGTTGTACTCTGCTATACTACAGAACTATTTTTATATAGTTCATTTTATTTTTGTTATACCAATAAAATTGGAACAGGAGTTCCTTTTTACTTACACTCAGCGCTGGATCTTGGCTCTACTTTTTCCCTGAAATACCTTGTTAATACCCTGTAAATACAAGAGAAAGCACCTTTTCATTGATCCACAGGGAGGGTGAGATTTAGGACTTTTTCCCATTTAAGCAAAGGAGCAGTTTTGGTGAAACTGCGTTTATCACTTAGTATGTTGTAGTAAAACGAGATACCTTTACATTTCCTATTAAAGAAGTGAAGTTTAGTAGGATCCCTCTTGCAACACAATTAGAGAGAGGAAGTGAACACTGGAGGAAATCTCTAACCTGTAGAAACTTATAGAATTCCCTATTAGGAAGGAGGAAGTGGCAGGTAAGATGTTGAAAATTAAGTGTGTCATGTCTATCATACGGGTCCTGCACCGAGGTTATACCTTTAGATTGCCAGAGGGACAGATCTAAAGATGGAATCTGATCCTCCAGAAAAGAAAGAGGGATGTATTTCAGTGGGACACGAGAGTCATGTAGGGTTGTGGAAATAAGGTGTAGACATATATTATTACAGGCTGTAATTGAAGATAGAAATGTAGGGTTATTTTTGGTTTTCTAGAGGGAATTGAGAAGGGGAGCTTGTAGAGACATGTATCTACAGATATGAAATTCAATATCTACCCATTGTTTGTCCCCAGATTTCCGCCACCAATGAGCTAGCTGGTCAAGAACACAGGCTCTATAATAGTCTCTGAGAAGGGGTAGCCCAATTCCCACTGCTGTTCTATGCTTAGTTAGAGTCGCTGCTGCAATTCGAGGATTTTTAAAACCCCATACAAAGTTGAAGAGCATTTTGTGGACTTGTGAGAAAAAGGAGTTTGGAATATGTATGGGAGGGTCCTAAGAGCTACAGTAGCTTAGGGAGGATTAGCATTTTATATGCAGCCACTCTTCCAAACCAGGATATAATGAATTTAGAGTATTGTGCTATATCTTTTCTTAGAACCTCCAACATAGGGGGGAAGTTCACCTTAAATGTATTGGATGAGGGGGGAAGTCAATTAAATACCCAAGTAAGAGATTTCCTCACTGCGCCAGTCAAGTGCAAACTTTTGTTTCAATAAGTAGAGTAATCGCGAGGGAAAATTTATGGGGAGGATTTGAGATTTTTCTCTGTTCAACTTATAGTAGAAGACACGACTGTAGTGCTCTAATATATCAAAAGTAGCAGAAAGTGAAGCAAGGGGATTTGTGCACACCATCATCACATCATCAGCGAAAAGTGCCACTTTATGAATATTCCCTCCCAACAAAACACCCGAGACATCTGAGTCATTGCGTAATATTTCAGCAAGGGGTTCAATAGACAAGATAAAGAAGATTGGGGAAAGTGGGCACCCCTGTCTAGTACCACTGCTTATGTCGAAGGCATCCGATAGAGTACCGTTGTCACGTTGGGTACGTGGACCCACTGGGTCGTACTGCCCTAACGGTATGGCAGCTGTCCAACAGGACACAGGTCAAAGTCTATAGTTCGTATAGGTGTACCTGTGGTAGCTTCAGACAGTAGCGAGGCAGGATCGGAAGGGACTTTGGCTGCAGGCAGACACCAGGTGTGGTGTAACAGGACAGGCGTGGTACACAATGCAGCACGACTCCAACTCAATATGGCACTTGACCAGGATAGCATGGGATACAGGTTACAGGTAGCAGTAACGGGAAACACTGGGAACTGGAAGACACTAGAAGACCATTTGCAGAGACAAACTAGGGTAACGACAACAAAACTCAGGTAGGGCAGAAAGGGGCTGGGCCCCTCTTATAGTTCAGGGTGCTCATAGACTAATTTGCCACTTTAAATCAGGTGCGCGCGCTGGCCCTTTGAAAGCGGGCACGAGCGTGCAAGCGCACCCTACGAGACCCGGCCGAGAGAAGCGGAATGGAGCGCTGGCGTCTCCTGAGGAGGAGATGGGGGCCAGCGCTCACAGATCCTTGCCTGCAGCCATCATGAGGTGAGTGAGCCTGACGGCCCACGGCCATGGGCTTGACAACCGTTCACATAGACCTTAGCAGCTGGGTTGGCATAGAGTGCTTGTATTGCAGAATATATGGAGCCGTCAGAACCGAACTTGGCGAGGACTGCACAATCATATTCCCAGTTCACTCTATCAAACGGCTTCTCAGGTCTATGGAGAGGAATGTGGTAGGAGAAAGTGACTTTTCAACTATCTGCAGTAGTGAGAGAAGTCTCCTGGTGTTATCAGGAGCCTGTCTGCCCTGTTTGGTCATTTTTAACAAGTGAAGGAATTATCGACTACATCCTATTAGCTAGCAGTTTAGCGTAAATTTTTATGTCACTATTCAATAAAGAGATGGGATGATAATTGACAGGAGAGTCAGTTGGTTTCAGTCGTTATTGCCAGGTTAAACATTGGTTGCACGTGATCCGTCAGTATATTGGCAAATGTTTTATAGTAATCGTTGGATAGGCCATCAGGTCTGGGAGACTTGTGGAGAGGGAGGGAATTAATAATCTTTCCGATCTCTTCTTTAGTTATTGGTAGGATCAGTGTTGAAAGTTGTTCCGGGGCGATTTTGGGCAGCTGCATTTTAGCTAGGAATAATTCAATAACATGTAAGGTAGGTTGAGATGTGGTGCTATCATTTTTCGAGTTATAGAGAAGTTGATAGTAATCTTTGAATGCATTTGCGATACCTCTAGGTGTGGAGATGGGTTGAGAGGTGAAACTGTGTTTAAGAAGTGGTATCCTGGATTTCTGGGACAGGGACTTAAAGGGTTATTCCCAAGTTGAGTCAATTTTTTTTTTATAGACATTCTAAGCTGGAATTAAATAATAAAACATTTGCTGTGAAAAATTTAAAAAAATGAATTCCCTAACTACCTTTTTTTAAAACTTGATAAATCAGCTAGTGCTGGTTATCTTTTCTAAAAAGGGGCGTGAGCGTCTCGATGTCAATCAAGCTGCTCTGTAGTGTGCGCGCTCCAGACGTTGCTGGATACTGTAGTTCTAGCAGCATTGGGAGAATGTTCATCTCAACCAGGCATGGTAAGCCTGCTTGAGACGAACACACCGTGAAGTTCAACAACACGCAACCCTTCCATGCAACAGTCTATTCACCCCGTTTTGGCAAGCCACTTCTCCCCCTCCAGCTAAGCTGCACTCCCCCCAATGTAATATCTTTAGTCGCCGCACCGGTCCTGCATCAGCACCCGGCGAACAACAGAAAAGATTTTAAATAAAAAACTCACCTAAGACGTTCCTACGGAGATCTGAACAGTCCCGTCACTTTTCTTCTTACTGCTACTTGGCGCCGCTCGCATTCAAAGTAACAATGCATTGTGGTGCAGATGACGTAATCATATCACACTCATGTGATTACGTCATCTGCACCCACCGCTTTGTTATTGTGAATGGGAGCAGTAAGAAGAAAAGTGACGGGATCGTTCAGATCTTCGTGGGAACGTCTTATGTGAGTTTTTTTTTCTTTTTTCTTTTCATTGGAGCGAAGACACCAAACCTGGGAGCATGGACAACGGAATAACTCCTATATGAGGTCATGTATGTAGGTATATATGTGTGTGTATGAATGTATGTATGTATATATGTGTGTGTGTTTGTATCAATGTATGTATGTATATATGTATGTATGTTTGCATGTATGTATGTTTGCATGTGTGTGTATGTATGTATGTATGTACGTACGTACGTACGTATGTTTGCATGTATGTATGTATGTTTGTATGTATATATGTTTGCATGCACGTTTGTACGTACGTATGTGTGTATGTTTGCATTTGTGTATGTTTGTATGTATGCATGTTTGTATGTATGTTTGTTTGTATATATGTATGTTTGTAATGTATGTATGTATGTATGTATGTGCATGTATATTTGTATGTATGTATGTTTGAATATATCTATGTTTGAATATATGTATGTATGTATGTATGTATGTATGTATGTATGTTTGCATGTATGTATGTATGTATGTTTCTATATATGTATGTATGTATGTATGTATGTCCATGTATGATACTGTCTGCTGGGGCCCTGTATCTAAGCCAACTTTGTGGTAGGCTTCTATACATGGTATAACAGTCAGTATCACACATGGGTGTGAATCTAAGCCTACGACATGTTTTATTCACTGGTTTGGTCATTGGGCTACCTCGTTTTTTTTCTATAATAAAATGTTTAATGAGGGTTGTGTTGGGGTGCTTTATTTCAATAAAATATTTTATCTTTTCTTTTAAACTTTTATTACTACCACTTCAGTAATAGCCGCTGTCTGACAACGTCCATTACTAAGGCAGGGCTTAGTGTTAGCCGGTGCAGAGGCTAACACTAACCCCCATTATTACCCTGGTACCCACCACCACCAGGGGTGCCAGGAAGACCAGGTACGATCCAGTACCCGACCATCTGTTGTGATGGTCGGGCACTGGGGCGGCCACAGGCTGGTATTATGAGGCTGGAAAGGGCCAAAAACAGTAGCCCTTCCCACCCTTGTAATGCTAGGCTGCTGCTGCTGTGTTGTGTCTGGCTGGTTATGAAAAATGGGGGGGACCCCACGTCATTTTTTTTTATTATTTATTACATTTTTGGGAAATATTTTTTAAAAAAGACGTGGGGTTCCACCCAATTTATCATAACCAGACACATACAACACAGCAGCAGAAGCCTAGCATTACAAGGATGGGAAGTGCCACTGTTTTTTTCTTTTTCCAGTCTAAGAATACCAGCCTGCTGCCGCCCCAGTTCCCGACCATCGCTACAGATGTCTGGGTACTGGATCGTACTCATCTCTTCTCAACAACACTGTTGGTGGTGGGTACCGGGATAATAATGATGGTTAGTCTTAGCCTCTGCACCAGCTAACACTAAGTACCGCCTTAGTAATGGACGATGTCAATCAGTCAGCGTCCATTACTAAAGTGGTAGGAATAAAACTTTCAAGGAAAATACACAGATATAGATACAAAATTTTATTGAAATAAAGCACCCCCAATACAAGAAGAAAGCACCGTCATCTAAGTAGTCCTTGAATCCAACGTAGTTTAACAACCGAACCTGTAAAAAAATGGGGCAGCTATGTTGGGCATTATATTGTATGGGGGTATACATACCCCATATTAGCCTTATGTAATGGGGCACAGCAGACAGTAATCTTATATAGTATAAGATTTGTGTCTGCTGTGCATCTGTATCTAAGCCTAACTTTTTTTTTGACCCCTTGATAAAGCTACAGGCCAAACGCGCATCGGGGCGCTACTTCACATCTTGGGTCATACTAACATTCTCCCAAATATTGGTAAGTGCACCAACTAGGCTTAATTAGGTCTTATGTAATATATCTAATGCACTAGTCACTTTAAGTAAATATAAGCTTTTATATTGAGCTTCCTACACTTCGTTTCCGTGCTATTCCTATCTAAGCCTATCTATACAGATGTATCCCGTATTGGAGTCTACATTGATGTAACCCTTCATGCTATATGTAAAATGTATGTACATACTTTAGATTAATGTATTATTGATGATCCAGATACAGATTTGTTTTAGATTCTCTGTTCTGTTCTTCTGTTGTTATTAATAAAGATTGTCTATTTTTCATACTTGATAAATATGGACTCTTTTGTTCTCTAGTTTATATATATATTTCATTGTTAGAGTCCATATCTCTAAAAACTTGAGTGGGTGGTTGAGATTTGCTTCCCACCCTGACATTTATATGCCCTGTGAGACTTCTTGTCTAATTATACCCCATATTAGCCTTATGTAATGCGGCACAGCAGACAGTAATCTTATATAGTATAAGATTTGTGTCTGCTGTGCATCTGTATCTAAGCCTAACTTTTTTTGGCTTAGATACTTGATACCCTGTATGATACCCTGCCTACCCCATGTGTTATACATTTTGTATTTGTGTGTGCTTGTGTTTTTAGAACGTTTTGGTTGCTTGACTAAGTTGGGTTCGAGGACTACTTTAGTAACGCTATTTTTTTTTCTAAAGGGAAAGTGTAGTGACCAAATAATTATTTAAAAAAAACCTGAGATTTGATACAAATATTTTTAAAGTTTTGCTGTATTCTGAAAAAAAATGTTAAAAAAAGGGACAGCACAAGGAATTATTTCACAAAAGAATGCTTCAGGCCTAATTTATATATTTTAATCAGGTTATGCTGGACTTATTATACTACGTAGTATATTCGGTGGACTACTGCGATGAACTACAATTTTTGTTTAAATAAAATGGTTAGCGAGGATTCTGTGGTGAATTATTTATTTCAATAATTTTTTTTGGAATATCTATGTTTTTTTTATACTTTATTAGCGCATGCATAATGACAGTTGCCTTTTTGATGACGTCCATTAGGCTAGCAGTAAACAGCCATTACCCCGGTATCAATCTCCACTACGGTTATCTGGAAGAGCCTGGTACGATCCAGTGATGGCGGACCATTGTGGCGGCCGCAGGCTGGTGTTATCAGCCCGGGAATGGACAAAACCAGTGGCCCTTCCCACCCGTGTAATGCCAGGCTGCTGCTGCTGTGTTGTATCTGGCTGGTTATTTAAAATGTGGGGGACAACACGTCTATTGTTAAATTTGTTAACTAAACAAAAAAAAACAAAAAAAACGTGAGGTCCCCCCCCAATTTCATAACCAGCCAGATACAACACAGCAGCAGCAGCCTAGCATTACAAGGGTGGGAAGGTTCACTGTTTTTGGCCCTTCCCAGCCTCATAATACCAGCAGATGGTCGGGTATTGGATCGTACCTGGCTCATCCCGGCACCCCTGGTGGTGGTGGGTACCGGGGTAATAATGGGTGGTTAGTGCTAGCCTCTGCGCCGGCTAACACTAAGCCGCACCTTAATAATGGACACTGCCAATCAGCCAACTGCCATTATCTAGGCATTAATAAAAAGTTTTAAAAAAAACACAAATACAATTTTTTTATTGAAATAAGAAATCACCAACAAAACCCTCGTTAACCATTTTATTCAATTTTTTGAGAAAACGTAGATCTATGCAGTAGTCCAACGAATCAAAGATGTAATCCAATCGGTACAGCAAAATCTGCAACAAAATAAAGTTTTCAATGTGAACAATGCCAATAGTTATACTAACCTACACATATATACTGCACACACAAAAACACACATATACACAAACACATATATATATATATACACAAACACACACACATATGCACACACACACACACACACACACACATATACACAAACACATATATATACACACACACACATATACACACACACAATTACACACACACACACAAATATATACACACATATACACACAAATACACATATGCACACAAACACACATACAAACACATATATACACACAAACACACACATACACACAAGCACACATATACACACACAACACAAACACACACACACACACACAAACACATACACACAAACACACACACATATACACACACACACACACACAAACACACACACACATATACACACAAACACTTCACAAACCTTCAGCGGACCGCAGACTTCTCCTCACGACTGGTGCCTTGCCCTGCATATACTGCGCATGCGACGATATGCGCCAAAATGCGCGTTCATGAGAAAAATGACATCCTCTTCTAAGGACGAAGAGGATATCATTGCGCATGCTCGGCCACCGCTAAAGGTAAATAGCGGTGGCCAGATCCCTAGACTATGAGCTACAAACAAAGAGGGACTGACAGAAACTTCAAGCAAGAATATCACGAAAACGACATCGCTGGGCTACAGACAGGTAATTAGAAAAATTATTTACTTTAGAAGGGTGAGCTTAATAGTTCAATTTTTGTCGATGGGACCTTTTAAGTCTTTTGGCAAGTAGGGCACCTGATTTATTGTCTTGGGAATAGTAACGGGTTTTCATTATTTTTAGGGCTTTGTCGTGTTTTTGGATCAACAGATTCCTTAAGTGGAGTCTAGCATTGGCCAAGATAGTTGTGACATGGAAGGAGTGTTTTTTCTTATTTTGTGACTCTAGACCACGGATAGTGCCAAGGGTGTCTCAAATATCCCTATCTCTTTGCTTTTTTAGTTTACTTCCTATGTGGATAAAGGTTCCCCTCATATACGCTTGTGGGAATTCCATAACGTAAATTCATTAATCCCTGGGATAGCATTAAAGTCCAAATATTCAGGGAGAGCCGTGTGTACGTCTTTAGAAAGTGAGTTATCGAAAATGACATAGGAATTGGCCCGCCATACATAATCCGAAAATTGAGGAAACTGTTCAGTCAATGTCAGAATTATGGAAGCCTGGTCAGACCATTGTATCGTGTCTATCTGCGCCGATGCCACACGATCTATCAGTCTTTGATCTATCCAGAACATATCTATACTGGAGTGTGACTGGTGTCTGGCAGAATAATATGTAAAATCTTTTTCATTTACATGAAGTAGGTGCCATATATCATACAAATTTTCATTACTTTTCAGCGCATTAAGAGTGCTTCTTCTTGGGGGGGGGGAGGGGAATCAAGCAATGGGTCACAAATAGCATTAAAGTCGTCACACATTACCAGGAAGCCCTTTTTTATAGTATCCAATTTCCTCAATAGCTTTTTAAAAAAATTATGTTGGTGGCAATTAGGAGCATACAGATTCACAGTAGTGTATTCTATCGAGTTAATAGAACAATGAACAATGGACAATGATAAATCGGTTATGGGGATCAATCACCGAATGATGTACAGTAACTGCAAGGGTGTTTCGAAATGCAATTAGGACTCCCCTCTTTTTGTTTGGAAATGAAGAGTGGATGATGACAGGGAAATGCCTATGCTGAAGGCGTATCAAAGGGGAGAAAATAGGCGTGGTGGACTTTCACTCGAGATGGGAGTCTCTTGTATGCAAGCGATATCACAGTGCTGTTTAGACAACTCTCTCCACATGTGGAACGTGTAAAGGCCTTGACATTTAGGGACACAATCTTAAGAGCGAAGTATTGGAAAGTTAGAGAGGGTCTAAAACTCCTATATATGATATGGTATCCCATCCTAGACTTAGTTAAGATGGGAGCAACATATATCATGGTAAGCACAATATGACAACACAGAAAATAAACAACTGTAAAGAAAAACTCTAACACAAACATTGCAGCACTAGAGTGCTCTGGTATGAGGTGAACCAATAGTTTGGGGAAGAAGAACTATCTAGAGTTCCAATAAAGGACAGTACTCGGCAATCGTTACTCACTCAGATGCAATATAGAAAGAATGCCGGAAAGTCCAAGTGGCGTAGTGGCGATCCAGACTTTGGTGTAGAAGTTGTAATCGACACTTGAATGTTCCAGCTCTTTAGTAGGTGTATTCCTTTTTTTGGAGATGAAACAACATATATAGCCCCTGCATGGTTGATCAAAAGCTTGGTCGGAAAACCCCATCTGTAGGCAATCACATGTTTACGAAGCTGAGCTGTGATGATAGCCAGATCCCTCCAAGCATAAAGAGTAGCAGCCGAGAGATCAGCAAAGAGCTTTATATTGGCGTACGGTGCTGGAAGCGGTTGGTATTTTTCCATAAGGCCGTCCTTGGTGGTGAAGAAGGTATATCGAGCGAGGACATCTCTGGGAATCTAGTCTGGAAGGTTCTTAGGTTTTGGGACTCTATGCGCTCTGTCGATGCAAAGTTCGTATTCAGTGCTAGATGGAAGCATATGTTGAGTAAAATGCTGCAGGTAAGACTTGAGATCCACATTAGGGATGCTTTCCGGTACACCTCTGAATTTAATATTGTTTCTCCGGTTCTTATCCTCATAAACCACCATTTTGGCCTGCAACATGGAAAAATTTTCCTCCAGAGAGTTATGCAAATCTACCACCGCATTGTGCACAAACACAAAAGAGTCCATTTTATGTTCCACGTGTTAGACCCTTCCACCCAGGTTTGCAATCGTTGCCTGAAAAGGCAATATGATTTTAGTGAAGTCCTTATGGAGGGAACTTCTTAATGCTAGAAGCATGGCTTTAAGTGTTGTATCCGACACCATTTTGTCTGACGTTTGGAACTTAGAGAAGGTATCCGGTATGTCCGGAAGGGTAGAGCACACAGAGGGATCTTCAGATACCGATATTTTCTGCCTCTGCGTCACAGGACATGTGACTGGCGACTGTGATCCGCTAGGAGTGGAGGTAGGCGACATGAAGTCTGTTGCCAGCTGGAGCGAGGGTGATATGCACTCCCTACGAGGTGGTCCCTCCATATCGTCGGAGGCTGTTGGCGAGGGTGAATTCCATTCTCCGTTGAGGGAGAATTGGCTGATGTGCAATGCAGCAGAGGCTGTATTTTGCAACTCCGGCATACCTGTTGTTCTGTCTGTGCTGAGAATCAGGGCAGAAGGGCGGTCCCAACTATGTGCAGCCTGCATTGAAGAGCTCGGACAACTCGGAGCGTCTGGCAGACGCCATTAATTCATGATTCCTCTCTGAAAACATATGCAACAATTGTGAGAAAGGCCTTGGATGGGCCGAAACGTCGTTAAAACACTTGTTGCTTGCACTGAATAAATCTTGTTTTGTACAAGTTACCAATTTTTGGAATGAATGAAAATAAATAATTCTTCCTTGGAAATCGATACAGTCGAATATTTTTTGAGTGCTTTTGGGTTATTCTTTATATGCATTGAAGAGCCGGCGATGCCATGCTTTATCCCGCCATCCGAGAAGAAAAAGTGTTCTAGGGGCCTGCTGGTCCCAGTTTTCTGGATATTTTGTGTGCCCATCTCTTCTGAAGGCATTCCCCTTGACAGGGAGATAGTTTTTGCCGCTGACAGTTGCTTTGTAGTCGCTGAGCTAGTTCCGAATTGCCAGAGTTTATGCAGACATCCGTTCTGCAGTCCAAGTCACGCCCCTACTCATACACATTGTTAACAAATGAATTGAGCCTTGATTTCCTTAAATTTCTCTCTCATCAAAGTTTTCACCCTTAGCAGCGATCACAGCAGGGCAAATGCGGGCATTCTGTCATTCAACTGGTCTAAAGCTTCAGCTTCAATTGCAGCCCACTTCTCTTGTAATAGCTCACAAGGGTGATTTCGGCTGGTAACTTGCACATCTCAATCATACCTGTCCAGATACAGGTTCAATTGGATTGCAATCGGGACTCTGGGTGGCCAAACCATGTTCTTTAGTACTTGTTGTCATTATTTTGACTGAATATACTTTTTGCACAGACATTAGGTTTGTTTTGGGTCGTTATCAGGATGTAGTGTGAAACCACATCTCATAAGACGGGTGCCGGGAGGAATGGCGTGGCGCACCAGCATCTTGTGGTAGCACTTGAGATTTATGATTCCTTCAATTTTTACTGTCACCAACCACACCACTTCCCAAAACATCCCCAGACCATAACGGAACCTCCTCCATGCCTGACTGTCGACTGAATGCAAGCAGAGACAATGCGCTCACCTGTAGCACAACAAATGAATTTCCGCCTCTTGGATCCAAACACCTAAAACTTTGATTCGACTATAAAAAGAACCTTCTTCCACTGACTAGTGGTTCACCTCCTGTGCTTCTTAGCCCAGAATATCCCCTTCTTTTTATTAATTGGCCTAAACAACGGTTTTCGGGCTTTTAGTTTACCAGGATATTTATATAAATGACATATAAATATGATGCATGTGAGTGCTTAAAGTGTTTAAAACACTAGATAGACTCATTTTTGTGCAAAAAAAATATGTATCATGTTCATCCTTTACAGAATAATCAATTAATCTGGGGATGTATTGAAATTAATGAGCAATAGAGTCTATAAAATTAATGAGCAGTAGTGTATATAAAATTAATGAGCAGTAGTGTATATAATCAGACTAAACATTAGGTCTGGGTGGAAATGTGATCTGACAGGTTTAAGCTGACAGAAATACAAGAGTAAGGCTAATTATCGGAGATTCTGCATACCATGTGTAACATTGGAGGCACACCGAGTACCCATAACAGGCTAAAAGTACTGTATTCGAAACTCGTGTGACGTGCCATTTCCATAAAACTTTATTCAAATGGCTATATGTTACAGCAGTGTATGCAGAAGAGCATCTCATTGAGGACTCTTAAGGTATAGGCACCATAGAGGCAGACCATGCAGTTACTATGTGGCCCCTGGAGAGAAGGGTCCCAGTCCTGGTTGGTGCCTTCCTCTTGCTAATTGGTGGCCAAAACTTGTGCAACACTCTCCTCTCCGGAGGAAATGCAATGTTGGCAAACAGGGGATGACAAATTGACAAAAGGGTCATATAGAAAGGGTGTGAAGGGGACAAAAGCACTAGGCCTGTCGGTCCTGGGTGGCAAAACCCAGCACCATAATAGGAGCCCAGTTTTGATCTTCAATATGGGGCCCCCTCTCTTTTATGTATACCACTGAGGAAATTTCAGATCTTGGAGTGGGTGGGCTACAGCAACAGAAGCACACATCAGGTGCCGCTCCAATTTGGTAAGAACATGCCTGAACTCCCAAATCTTGATTTCTGCTGCACCATGTATGAATTAGTAGTTAACTACATGGATCCAGTTTGGGCTAATGGTGTTTTTGTGATGATTTAGTGATTTTTGGATGACATTAGGTCCGTTTATACCAGTTAGCATGGTGTAAATTCCACGGCTGACTGGAGCATTATTGTCAAGTGATTGTCGCCACAGTAACATATCTTGCCATTACTACTTCTAGCAGGGCAATGTAATAAAGCATTAGTGAACATGATAAGGAGTTAACTGTACTACAAGTGTACTTTGATGGCCTTGTATTAACGTATTACAAAGGTATTCTCTTCTAGAAGCATTTCTATTAGGTAAATATTTCTCTACAATAAGGCACTGTACAAAGGCAACATATGGCGGCACATGGAGTAGTGGGATTAGTGGGGATCCTAGAGGTCACATCCGACTGAACATAGTTTTAATCCATATTCTAGCAATATGCAATAACATTACAAGATGGGAATATCCCTTTAAGTTGTTGTAGTATGGATTGCATGGCCCTGTTGCTTTAGCACTTAAATAGTTAAAGTTTTGTGCCAGCTGTGAAGACTGATTTGGGTACTCCGCTGTTTCTGCACAGATTGGTATAGCTGTGGCACATAGGGCTTCAATTTACCAGAAGATTAAAGATGTAGCATCCCCTGTTATTTTGTTATTAAATGGTGTTATTACCATTAGGGCGGATTTAGGCCTCATTTACACGAGCGTGTGCGTTTTGCGCGCGCAAAAAACGCAGCGTTTTGCGTGCGCAAAAGGCACTTGACAGCTCCGTGTGTCATCCGTGTATGATGCGCGGCTACGTGATTTTCGCGCAGCCGCCATCATAGAGATGAGGCTAGTCGACGTCAGTCACTGTCCATGGTGCTGAAAGAGTTAACTGATCGGCAGTAACTCTTTCAGCACCCTCGACAGTGCATTCCGATCACCATATCGAGTAACCTGTTTAAAAAAAAAGAGGTTCGTACTTACCGAGAACTTCCCGGCCGTTGCCTTGGTGACGCGTCCTTGGTGACGCGCCTCTCTTGACATCTGGCCCCACCTCCCTGGATGACGCGGCAGTCCATGTGACCGCTGCAGCCTGTGCTTGGCTTGTGATTGGCTGCAGCTGTCACTTGGACTGAATTGTCATCCCGGGAGGTCAGACTGGAGGAAGAAGCCGGGAGTTATCGGTAAGTCAGAACTTTTTTTTTTTTTACACGTTCACGTATATTGGAATCGGAAGTCACTGTCCAGGGTGCTGAACCAGTTTATCTCTTTCAGCACCCTGCACAGTGACTGTCTCCTGCCGGGTTCGGTCAAAACGAGTTCGGCCGAACCCGGTAAAGTTCGGTTCGCTCATGTCTAAGACACTCCGTTCGGATGTTTGTAAACAGAAAAGCACGTGGTGCTTTTCTGTTTACATTCAGTTTGACAGCTCTTGCGCGAATCACGAAGTTCGCACGGAAGTGCTTCCGTGCGACCTTCGTGGTTTTCACGCACTCATTGACTTCAATGGGTGCGTGATGCGCGAAAAACGCACGATTATAGAACATGTCGTGAGTTTTAAGCAACGCACTCGCGCTGCGCAAAATTCACGCATCGTCTGCACTGCCCCATAGAGTAATATAGGTGCGTACGACACGCGTGAAAAGCACGCTGGCGCACGCGCGTATATTACGCTTGTGTAAATGAGGCCTTACACGAATGTGTAATACGTTCGTGCAATGCGCGTGATTTTCACACGCGTCGCACGGACCTATGTTAGCCTATGGGGCCGTGCAGACAGTCTGATTTTCACGCAGCGTGTGTCCGCTGCGTGAAACGCACGACATGTCCTATATTTCTGCGCTGTTTGCGCATCACGCACCCATTGAAGTCAATGGGTGCGTGAAAATCACGCGCACCACACGGAAGCACTTCCGTGGGACGCACGTGATTCACGCAACAGCAGTAAGAAGTATGATTGAAAACAGAAAAGCACCACGTGCTTTTCTGTTTACAAACATACAAACAGAGTGTCATAATGATGGCGGCTGCGCGAAAATCACGCAGCCACGCATCATATGGTGATGACACATGGACCTGTTAAGTGCCTTTTGCGCCCGCAAAACGCTGCATTTTTTGCGCGCGCAAAACGCACACGCTCGTGTGTATCCTCCCTAATAGTTTGGACACGATTCTTGCGCCTATCTCTATCTATTCCGTTAATTATGTCTATGACATAAAAAAAATAAATTATGGTTGTTAATATTATTATTAAGGTAAACTCCTTATAAAGTGCCACGGCCATTTCCAACCAAATATGTTTGCTGGGGGAAGATTTATCAATATTGTCATAGGATGGCTGAAGTTGTTGAAAATGGTGCAACATGTGGCAAATTTATGAAGATGACTGACGTGGCATGACAAATTTGTCACAATGCGCTAGGCATGTTCGCCATATTTAGCTTCTTACGCCACCTTATACCTGGCTTACATATAAACCCAAAATTTGCACCAAATCTGGTCCTCTTTTTAAATAAATGTGCCTGATTTTACTATTAACCCCCCCATGTTTTGTGGTTATTTATTATCTTTATGTTATTTATGTCTGATATGTGTGGTGAATTGGTTATGTGCGCAGCCTGCAGCCCTGCGATTTTGTTCCCAATACCATCAGTAGCACTCTCTTTTGATCCATGCTGTCGCTCCAAGCTTATAATTAAATATAGATCTATTTTAGACTTTCAGGGATTACCCGTATCTTTAGATGCCAGTCAAACAAGATCTCACATGAAGTCATTGAAAGCTTTGCGGAGCCTATTTACACATGACCTAACAGGTGCTTGGTAGAGCCAATTTAGGCAGTATATCAACACAGTGCTCACAGCGGGATCCCTCAGAAAACTGCTCCCATCTTATGCTAGAAGTTGTTGCATTAGACATAATGTTACATGGGTTATAAAAACATGTATTCAATTTATTTATACTTTTAATTTTTTCTACACCTAGACATCTAATATCCACTCTTTACAGATCTAACAAAATGTAATGTTACAATCGAAAGAATAAAATGGAAACAGTGATGAAATATCTGTTTACTTTAGATTTGCAACACTTTGTAGCTCAGTGTAGATTCCACAAATTGGCTGCTCCAATATCACTCCCTGTCAGCCCTGAAGGTGCGGAAGGTTATTTTTTTTTTCTTTTTCTTAATTCAAACATTGTCTGGCACTAGTAATGGAGGCACTCTCTGGCTGGCTCTCTCATGTCTGGAATCTCCCTGGAAATGATTCTCAAAAGTCGGCAACTATTTGTAAGCTACAGGCATGGCCGGCCTTAGCTATGTGCGACACATGCGGTCGCACAGGGCGCCGGCCGCCATACTGTAAGGGGGGCGCCAGTGGGTACGAGCAGAAGAGAGGAGAAATGTTCCTTCCTCTGCACTGCTGCGTGAAGTGAGCGCTGATTGGAGGAGCAGCAGGTGCTTCTGTCTGCTCCACCAATCGGCACAGCCTGTACTGCAGTGTCACACACACTCGGCACCTCACCAGCTCCTTCCTGCTGTGCTGCTGCCCCAGTGAAGACTCCTCCACGGAGCTCCAGAGTCAGGTAAGAAGAGCAGCAACTTTAGCTTAATCTATGTTTATTTATGTGCTGTGTGAGGGAGGAGGAAAGAGGGGGCTTTTAGTGATGTGTAAGATGTTTTTTTTTGGTTTTTTTTAAAAGATCGATTTTGTGGGGGAGGGGAGACTAGAATAGAGGTACTTTGAGTGTGTATTTTTTACAGATCGATTTTGAGGGTGAGGGGACATTGCCCTAAATGCTATAGGAGTGCGAGGATTCTTTATAAATGTATTTTGTGAGGAGGGGGACTTCTGTATAGTTTATTTTGTGGTGTTGGAGCTTATTATGAATCATGGGGGAGGGGAACTTAGCGTTATGTATGGGGAGAAAGGATTCTTTAGGGTACGGCCACACGGAGCGGCCCTCACACTGTCGCAACGCGGCCAACAACTGCGCTGGCACTATGTAGGAGCGGCTGTCAAATACCTCGTTAAGGGGTATTCCGGTTACATTCGCATGCGCACTGCCGCTCCATTCATTCTCTATGGGAGCGCCGGAGATAGCGGAGTGCAGTGTTCTGCTTTTTCCGGCGCTCCCATAGAGAATGAATAGGAGGTAAGTTGTTGTAATTTGCAAAATCGTGCGGCCATAAAGGGTGTATTAATTCATGGCCGCACGTTAACGCGGGTAAACCGTCCCTTTATCTGCAAAATCGTGCGGCCATGAATTAATACACCCTTTATAGCCGCACGATTTTGCAAATTACAACAACTTACCTCCTATCCATTCTCTATGGGAGCGCCGGAAAAAGCCGAAGACTGCACTCGGCTGTCTCCGGCGCTCCCATAGAGAATGAATGGAGCGGCAGTGCGCATGAGCGTGTAACCGGAATACGTGCGACCATTAACAGGCTGTTTGACAGCCGCACTGAACATGGTGCCGGCGTGGTTGTTAGCTGCGTTGCGACCGTGTCAGGGCCGCTCTGTGTGGCCTTACCCTTAGGCTGGAATCACACGAGCGTGTGCCTTTTGCGCACGCAAAAAACACTGCGTTTTGCCTGCGCAAAATGCATTTGACAGCTCCGTGTGGCAGCATCATATGATGCGCGGCTGCGTGGTTTTCGCGCAGCCGCCATCATTATGACACTCCATTTGGATGTTTGTAAACAGAAAAGCACGTGGTGCTTTTCTGTTTTCATTCATCCTTTTCACAGCTGTTGCGCGAATCACGCTGGTCGCACGGAAGTGCTTCCGTGTGGCATGCATGGTTTTCACGCACCCATTGACTTCAATGGGTGCGTGATGCGCAAAAAACGCTCAAAGAACGGACATGTCATGACTTTTACGCAGCGGACTCACGCAGCATAAAAATCACGCACATGTCTGCACGGCCCCATAGACTAATATAGGTCCGTGCAACGCGCATGAAAATCACGCGCGTTGCACGGACGTATATCCCGTTTGTCTAAGAACCGCAGGGAATTTCACATGAAAAACAGCACCAAATTTTGGTGCAGTTTTTTGGGCGGAAAGACTGCAGAAATAAATTTTAAAAAAAGCTAATACTCCCGGCCGTAGTCTCTCTCTGAGCGTAGCCCCGCCTCCTGCGATGACGCTGTAGTCCATGTGACCGCTGCAGCCTTTGATTGGCGTTTGATTGGCTGCAGCTGTCAAATGGGATGAATCGTCATCCCTGGAGGCCGGGCTACTCTCAGAACAGAATACGCATCGCAATGACTACGGCCGGGTGTATTACCTTTTTTTTTATTAGAGATTAACGATAAGCAAAGTTTTTATCATTGATCTTCCCCTTTGTTAACACTGACCAAATATCATTATGAAACTGGCGAATCATGATGATAATTGGCTAAACTAAATAGGCCTTTAATGGGGGTATATTCAGGCTTAGTGCCTAGGGCAGCGTGAGTTGTAAATACGGCTCTGCTAAAGACGCAGATACTATTGAACACTATAGCAGAGCAGGGAGGTATCTCACTGCTCTGTGATCTACTAGGCTGGTGGTTCCCAACATGAGGTTCCCATGAGAACCCTCCAGGGGTGCCGCGACACTCCTCTGGACAACTGCCACGGACGTGCTTTCTCGCCTCCTCCTCATAGCGCAAAGTGGATGTGAGGAGGAGGAGGAGATTTTTTTGCAGAACCCCTGTAGATAGCACCCCCGACTAAATGGACAGAGACGTCAGGGGCTTCTCCTGGAGTGGAATCCCCGGTCACAGCGTCGGCAACGCTGTGGACAGGGATTCCGCTTCAGGAGTTAGTTGCCCCTGATGTTACTGTTCATATATGGACAGAGGCATCAAGCACTCCGTCAAGGAGCGGAATCCCCAGCCACAGGGAGCTACAGTGGCGCTATCTACAGTGCTACCTACAAGGGTGTGTGTGGCACTACCTACAAGGGGGCTGTGCGGCAAGGGGGAGATTTGTGGCACTACTTACTAGAAATGCACAATGCATCGAAACTTCGATACTGTGCATCCCCAAATGGTTCGAGCTACACCGGTAAGTATAGTAATACATGATGAATGAGAGCGGGGCTGCGGCTGTGTAATACAGCCATTGCCCCGCTCCTGAGTCCTGACAAGTGCGCGCCGCGAGGATGATGCGATGCGGCCAGCGCTGCACTAATGAGCGGCGGCACTAAAAACAACATGGCAGCCACACTGCAAAACACCCCCATGTTCTGTCTTCGGTGTCTGCGCCGCCGCTCATTAGTGCAGCGCCGGCCGCATTACCTCATGCTGACCGCGCACGCACTTCTGTCAGGAGCGGGGAAATGACTGTATTACACAGCCGCAGCCCCGCTCTATAACGGCGGAGATCAGAGAAACCGCTCATCTCCGCCGCTGTTCTCCTGAATGCTGCGATCAAAACTGACTGCAGCATTCAGGGGAAAGTGAGGAGGGGGGATGCCCCTTGGATCGCGTCACAGGGAATTCCTGTGACGCGATTGAGGGCCATACCATATACGGGCAGACAGCCCAGGGTCTATTGAAGGACCCCAGGGCTGTCTTACCATATTTCCTGTTGTTAGGGCATACCCAAGTATGTCCTAACAACTGCCTGTGTGCTATCCGTCCACAGGCTAATGTACTGACATATATCTGATATATGCCAGTACATTAAAGTTTAAAAATAAAGTAAAAACATAAAGTAATGTTAAATTTAAAAAAATACACATACGCCTTTTTTTTTTACAATAAAAATTAAAATAAGTCTCAATACATAAAATATACACATAATCGGTATTGGTGCGGCCGTAATAACCTGCACAACAATTTTTTGCGTCATTTATGATGTGTACGCTGTAAAAAAAACAAAGAAAAAAACTTTTCACTTATTACTGTGAGGCACGAGGTGTGATGAATTTAACCTCCATGTGCCTCAAATTAATAGTAATTAACCCCATCATGTTCCTCACACATTAACCCATTATGACTGAGAAACATGATGGGGTTAATTACTATTAATGTGAGGCAAATGGAGGTTAAATTCAGCATCACACCCCGCGCCTCACATCAGAAAATGGAAGAACTTTTTTTTATTACTGTTGGCAAAGTATCGTTTTGGTATCGAAATTGCAATACTACACAAAGTATCGGTATTGAAGTCCAAATTCAGGTGTCGTGACATCCCTACTACCTACAAAAGGGCTGTGTTGCACGACCTACAGGGGGCTGTGTGGCATGACCTACAAAAGGGCTGTGTGGCACTACCTACAGGGGGCTGTGTGGCATGACCTACAGGGGGCTGTGTGGCACAAACTACAAGAGGGCTGTGTGGCACTACCTACAAGGGGGCTGTGTGGCACTACCTACAGTGGGCTGTGTGGCACGAACTACAAAAGGGCTGTGTGGCACTACCTACAGGGGGCTGTGTGGCATGACCTACACGGGGCTGTGTGGCTCTACCTACAAGAGGGCTGTGTGGCACTACCTACAAGGGGGCTGTGTGGCACTACCTACAGGGGGCTGTGTGGCACGAACTACAAAAGGGCTGTGTGGCACTACCTACAGGGGGCTGTGTGGCACGAACTACAAGAGGGCTGTGTGGCACGAACTACAAGAGGGCTGTGTGGCACTACCTACAAGGGGGCTGTGTGGCACTACCTACAAGGGGGCTGTGTGGCACGACCTACAAGGGGGCTGTGTGGTACTATCTACAGGGGGCATTTGTGAGTGGCGGACTGATGGTCATTTTACTGTGAGTGGGGGGCTGATGGTAGTTTTACTGTGAGTGGGGGGCTGATGGTAGTTTTACTGTGAGTGGGGGGCTGATGGTCATTTTACTGTGAGTGGGGCTGATGGTCGTTTTACTGTGAGTGAGGGGATGATGGTCATTTTACTGTGAGTGGGGGCTGATGGTCATTTTACTGTGAGTGGGGGGCTGATGGTCGTTTTACTGTGAGTGGACGGGCTGATGGTCATTTTACTGTGAGTGGACGGGCTGATGGTAGTTTTACTGTGAGTGGGGGCTGATGGTCATTTTACTGTGAGTGGACGGGCTGATGGTAGTTTTACTGTGAGTGGGGGCTGATGGTCATTTTACTGTGAGTGGACGGGCTGATGGTCATTTTACTGTGAGTGGACGGGCTGATGGTAGTTTTACTGTGAGTGGGGGGCTAATGGTCGTTTTACTGTGAGTGGACGGGCTGATGGTCATTTTAGGGTATTTTCACACGGCAGCGTCCATTACGGCTGAAATTACGGAGCTGTATTGAGGAGAAAACGGCTCCGGAATTTCAGACGTAATGGCATGTGCAGGCGCTTTTCGCTGCGTCCATTACGGACGTAATTGGAGCTGTTTTTCTATGGAGTCAATGGAAAACGGCTCCAATTACGTCTTAAGAAGTGACAGGCTTTTCTTTGACGCGGGCATCTCTTTTACGCGCTGTCTTTTGACAGCGGCGCGTAAAAAAATGACCGTCGGCACAGAATATCGTAAGACCCATTCAAATGAATGGGCAGATGTTTGCCGACGCTTTTGAGCCGCATTTTCAGATGTAATTCGAGGCTAAAACGCCCGAATTACGTCCGTAGATAGTGAGTGTGAACCCAGCCTTACTGTGAGTGGGGGGCTGATGGTCATTTTACTGTGAGTGGGGGGGGGGCTGATGGTCTTCAAGTGGTTTCCACCTGTGACCTCCAATTGAAATTAATAGTAGGAAGAAAATAGATGTGGCGCTCGTTTGGAGCTTTTTTTGCTGCGTCTTTTGCATTCGCTTCAACGGCTTAAAAAAAACCACTAAAAAAACCCCATCAAATAACGCTGTCAATTAAAAAAGCTGATTTTTTCTGCCTTACAAAAAACGCTGTGTGAATATACCCTAAGGCCTCATGCACACGACCGTAGCCGTATGCACGGCCGTGATTTTCGGGTCGGCCGGCTGCGGACTGTCAGCCGCAGGCCGCCCGCAAATCATGGGACATGCACATGGCCGCCGCCATTGTTTTCAATGAGCCCGGACCGCAGAACAGGGCCGTAATAAGACATGCCCGTTATTTCTGCGGTCCGGGCTCCCTGGCCGTGCAAGGACCGCAAAAACTACGGTCGTGTGCATGGCCCCATAGAAAAGAATGGGGCCGCAATTCTCCCATGGATTTTCGGGGGAATTGCGGCCGCAAAAACACGGTCGTGTGCATGGGGCCTAAGAATGTAGTGCTTATTTTTAGCTATTTTCTGTCTTTCTCTAAACAATTTTTGGTAGGGGGGCCCTGAGGAATTTTTTTTTTTCCAGGGGTGGCTCAAGTCCGAAAAGGTTGGGAAACTCTGTAACAGGCTACAGAGGCGCCTGCAGCCTATGAGGCGCAGGGACAGGATCCCTGCACAGTCGGCGTGATGACATCTCTGGATCAAGCCGGCCTACGCAAGGATCCTGTCAGGTGGAGGTGGGGGGCAGTATGGCACTGTCTACAAGGGGAAGGTGGGGGCTGTATGTCACTTTCTACAATGGGGAGGTGGGTGCTGTATGACACTGTCTACAAGGGGGCGGTGGGGGGCACTGTGTACAAGAGGGAGGTGGGGCTGTATGACACTACAAGGGGCAGATGGGGGGCTGTATGGCACTACAAGGGGCAGATGGGGGCTGTATGACACTACAAGGGGCAGATGGGGGCTGTATGGCACTGTCTACAAGGAGGAGGTGGGGGATTATGGCACTGTCTACAGGGAGGCTGTATGGCACAATCTACAGGGGGCACTTTCTACTAGGGGGGCTGTGGGGGCATTATACTCTGTGGAGGACATCATACTGTGTAGGGGCACTACAGGGGGCAATATAATGTGTGTGGCACTTAGGGGGCATAACACTGTGTGGGCACAATTAGAGAACAAAATACTGTGTCCTTGAAGGCGTTATAATATATTACATTATTAAATATTATTATTATACTGTGTGTGGGGCACTAAAGGGGCATTACACTGTGTGGGGGCACTATATAGGGCATTATACTGTGGGGAGGAATTATGCGGGCATTTTTTATAATGGCGTGGGGCGCCGAAAGATAATTTCGCACGGGGCGCCATCTACCCTAAGGCCGGCCCTGGCTACAGGTCTATAGTTATAGAGGTTACAAAAGTTTTCTTTCTAGTGAACCAAACAGCATCCTTCTCTGTTGTCCTGGGACTTCAAGCTCTCTACACCAATACACTGTAGCAAGTCCAGAAACTGTGTAAGGGCCAGTTCACTCTGAGTTTTTTTACACGTTTTTCTGACACGGAAACCGCGTCGGAAAACTCGCCAAAAAGCGCCCCGAAAATTCCTCCCATTGATTTCAATGAAAAATAAGTGACATGCCCTATCTTCCGGCGTTTATGTCTCTGACCTCCCATTAACATCAATGGGAGGCAGAGAAAGCATATTTTGCAGTGTTTTTTGCCAGTGGCGCTCAATGGCTGCGGGCGAAAAACAAGGCAAACGGCGTGCAGTCAGATCAAAATCTGTTTCAAATTTCCAGACTGCAAAAAAACTCAGTGTGAACATAGCCTAAGCAGCACCTGGTCTGTAGGGTTATCAGCCTGAATGTAAATATTTAATAAATAAAATCACTGATAGCAAGAATAAGTCATGGAAACTGTGAGAGGCATATTAAAAGTTACCTTTGTCTTCATTTTACAGGAACAAGTATGACTGGAGTGTAAAGCATAGAGGAGGGACCTAGCAGCAGCCTGAGCCTGTTGGGAAACGTCTGTTCCTTTAAGATTACCTTGACTACTAGTCTAGCTTCTGGGCGGTTCTGGTTTTAGTTGTTCAGCCTATCCCTATTCTCTGTGTTTCTTCCCATCAGGTGTAAGTGTGGAGTATTTAAACCTGAGTTGCTTCTGTGTTCTTTGCTTGTGAATTTCCGCGCTAAATGTGTTCGATAAAGCTTCTAACTAAACCCTGTACCTTTGACTATTTAGACTTTTTGGAACTGGACCTCGGCTTGTCTCTGGATTACCCTTTGCTTACGAATTTGGACTTTCTGCTCCCAGCTGGTACTGACCTCTGCTATTCCTGACATCCCCTAGCTTTGTGATTTGGACCTTCTGTTTACCCTCTGGCTGTCTTGTTACCTGTTCTGGTATTGCCTGCATTGCACCTCTTATTCAACACCGAACTCTGTTAAAACAACCTGGGTTTGATGCAGCAAAAACCATCCTGCCTTGCGGTAGGCTCTGGCAAAAACCATAGAGTAGCCTTTAGACACTGTTGATCAGAGTTGTGACGGATTTGGAGTTGCGGATTAGTTTGCACGCTCAGTCCCAACAGTCTCCAGCAGCCTTTGGGGAATTGCTCAACCAGCGATTCCATAACAGAGCCTTTAATGAGACAACTAGTTTTTTTTGAGACTATGAAGTCTATTAGGCCGTGCAACTAAACCATAGTCACTGATCATAGCGGTGTCCTAATGGAGATGAGCAGAAAAACCGCCAATTAATAAACACTAAGGCTACGTTCACACATAGTGTAATTACTGCAGATTTTTCATCCAGATTGCAGGTGGAAAATCCTCAGAGTATTACAGTAGCAGCAAAATGGATCAGATTCAATAATTCTCACAAACACAGTGCAGAAATTGATTTTGAAGTCCGCAGAATGTCAATTTATTCTGCGGAATCGTTGCACAAATTTTCCACTTTGAGTTTAATGGGGAAGCGAAATCTGCAACAAATAGCAAATGCTGAATTTTTTTGCCGTAGAAAAGCTGCATTTCCGCAGCAAAAATCGCGGCTAGAAAAGAAAAGACTTTCGCACTTTAAAGTGAAAAAAACCAACAAAGTCACCTCCCCTGGCGCACTGGCAGCAACACGTCTCCCGTGTCACTGGTCTCTGTTGAGCCAGCCTCCTGGGCTGACGCTTTGTCCCAATCACAAGTTGCAGTATCACATGGGACGAGATATCACCCCTGGCGGCTGGCTCAACATAGACCAGCCAATAGGAGCAGGGACACTTCACGAGGGGAGCAACAGAGGTAAATATATATATATATATATATATATATATATATATATATTTATATATTATTTATTTTTTTATCCCCTCCTCTTCTCTGCAGAAATAAATCCGGTTAAAAATCTACACCAAATCAAACACTGCAGAATCTGGGTCGGAGTAGCTTCTGAGTTTTCCACAGCAAATCTGACCCATGTGAACCTTCTCTAAGGGTACCCCACATGTACCGAATTTGTTGTGGATTTTCCACAGCAAAATCTGCACATGTTAGGTGAAGATTTTTCTGCGCATTTCATCCCTTCTACATTGAAAGGGGTGAAGTCCACAGTGAACATCCAGAACAAAATTATTTGAAAATCCACAGCATTCTCTGATTTCCATGCAGAAAATGTTCAGCAGCATGTGGATGAGATTTTTTTAAAATCTTATCCACCTGCCTGCAACAGTTTTCCATGGCAGATTTTCACCGACAAATCCTGAAAGAAATTCCGCAACAAATCTGCTACGCATGCAGGGGGCCTTAAGGCAACCACACACATAGCTGATTTGTAGTAGACTTTTTTAGTGTTATGTGCGGATTTACCTGCAGATTCACTGCTGACTCACCCCTTTTGAGGGTAAAATCTGCTTGGAACAGCCCAACAGAATAAGCATGCGGCAGTTTTGAAAATTTGCAGCATGCCCTGATTTCCGTGCGGAATATGTTTCCACAGCATGTGGATAAGATTTGTTCAAATCTCATCCACATTGCTAAGGCCTCATGCAACCGAACGTATTTTTTTCCTCCCGTAAATACTGGCGTAAATACGAGTCTTTGGTCACACGTATTCGACCCGTATTGCACCAGTATTTACGGACCCGTGCCCGTAAATACGGGTCCGATGTAACCAGTATTCCACCCGTATTTTTGGGCACGTTTTCGCTGCAAAATTGCACTGCACTAATCGGCAGCCCTTCTCCCTATCAGTGCAGGATAGAGAGAAGGGACAGCCCTTTCTGTAATAAAAGTAATATAAATTCATACTTACCCGGCCGTTGTCTTGGTGACGAGTCCCTCTTTCGACATCCAGCCCGACCACCCTGGATGACGTGGCAGTCCATAAGACCGCTGTAGCCTGTGATTGGCTGCAGCAGTCACATGGGCTGAAACGTCGTCCAAGGAGGCCGGACTGGAGGAAGAAGCAGGGAGTTCTGGGTAAGTATGAACGTCTTTTTTTTTTGACAGGTTGATCTATATTGTGATTGGTAGTTTCTGTCCAGGGTGCTGAAAGAGTTACTGCCGATCGTTTAACTCTTTCAGCACCCTGGACAATGACTATCCCCTGACGTCGCCTAGCAACGCTCCCATAATTACGGGTGCACACACGTAATCACCCGTAATTACGAGAGCCCCATAGACTTCTATGGGCCTGCCCGTGCCGTAATTACGGCCTGAAATAGGACATGTTCTATATTTTTCATCGGCACGGGCACCTTCCTGTAAGCATACGGGGAGGTACCTGTGGCCAATAGAAGTCCATGGGCCCTTAAAAACGTGCCGTAATTACGGCCCGTAATAACGGGTGTTTTTACGTTCGTGTGCATGGGGCCTAAGACTGTAATCCGCTGAATTTTAGTCCTGTGTGTACTCGGTCTTAGGGTAAGACACACATGGCAGATTTTTGCTTATTTTGGTTTGGATTCATCGCAGATTTCACCCCTTCTACATTGGAAAGGGTGAAATCTGCTGAGAGCAGCCATAACAAAATGAACATGATGCGTACTTAAAACTCCACAGCATGCTCTGTTTTCCGTGCAGAAAATGTTCTGTAGCATGTGGATAAAATTTGTTAGAATCTCACCCATATGGCTCATACTATAATCCGCTGCAGATCTTCCATTTTTAAATCCATAGCATTTCCGGCTCGTGTGTTGATGGCCTAAAGAATACTAGTAGTGCATCACCCAGATATACTGACTTACATCTGTCAGGGATCATTACCATGTATATTGTTTGCAAAAACATTATTACTTTATATAAACTAAAAATCAGTATATTACACAAAGATTTGTAAATGAAACAAGATGGAGAATGTATGAGAAACACGCCTATGGAAGACACCGCCCCTGGAATGCAAGAGGAGTGTACAGAAGAACTTACAGCTGAGGAGCCAATGGGGCTTAAGCACGTCCCACTTTCCTACAGAGAAGATTTCTTTGTGTTCTTTGTTCAAATAAAGTTAGTTCACTTCCTACTGAACTGAGGGAAAGATGTCTACCAACATTTGTCTGTGTGGTGTACCTTTTTTCCATGCATGCATTCAGTTTCCAATTTACAGAGGTGGTTATTCGGTGTGAGGTAACAGGGAAAAAAGGAAGTTTAACCCTGACACATCTAATTTTTACAAGTGTCTAAAAACCCCTGAAATAATTTTATTATATGTTTTTTTTTTTCTTTAATTTTTATCACAACAGAAATTCCCAAGTGTATACAGCGAAGGAATTGTTAAACATAGCTGCAATACATATT
Organism: Rhinoderma darwinii; assembly: GCF_050947455.1. NCBI lineage: Eukaryota > Metazoa > Chordata > Amphibia > Anura > Rhinodermatidae > Rhinoderma > Rhinoderma darwinii. The sequence goes on from NC_134689.1 coordinate 341,127,585, forward strand.
GAGTGTGATAGTGAGAAGACAAGGGGGTTAATTTAGCAACCTTTCTACGGCAGTTTTTTTTTGGCCTTTTTGCACCACCCTCGCCACATTTTTTTGAAAGGTGGCATGGCTTTAGGAAAGTGGTGTGGTAACTGAGGCCTGACAAATTTATTTATTTAGCTACCGTACATTTCACTCCATGGGGCTTAGCAAGGTAGGGGCCCATGCTGTGCCCCTACCTTGGCGCACCCTGATTAGACTACCCCCCCCCCCTCCATTTGACTGGTAAAAGTTCCAAGCTCTCTTATCACTCCAGCGCTGCTCATACAACGTAATAATGTCTGGCAGTGTCAGGACATTGTATATGATGGAGCACTTATGACGTTGAAGTTCTGCGTCGCATATAATGTCTTGACACTGCTCGGCCTTGATTCACCCGTGACGATGCTGCACCTAGTGGTAGCGTGGGTCCATCTGTCCTTATGCCACAGCCTATTTGGGTCATGTATCAATTTTCTCTATCATGATAATTTCTCTTTAGATCCAATAGCATCCGCTTTTTGTGCCTAGGATCGTACTGCTTGTGACGACGAGTGGTTAGTGCTGTACCCACCTATTGCAGATCGGTACACCAAGCAAATATAGATATATTTTTTTTTCATATTTATGTGGCTATAGTTTCCCCTCATTGGGATATAGATATTATCTTGCACTTTTGAACTTTATATTCTTGTGTGGTTCAGCATGTGGTTACCTTCCAGGTTTACTAGTTGCACATAATACATTTATACGGCTATTGTATTCTTTTGATATTGGCTCATATTGTTCCATTTGGAATTCTATTTGAGATTTCTGTCTGTAGTTTGCTTCCTGTTTCATTTTTACAGGTTTGCTGATTCTCTCTGTTTCTTAAATAGTTTTATATTTTGTATGTAGTGTATAATAAAGTCTTTTCATTCCCGTTTTTTTGTATCCCTTTCTTATTATTTTGGGTGCGCGCAATTTTGTACATATGCCTTTTCCTCTCTCCTAGTTTGCATATTTTTTGCATGTTACTGCAGCACCCCATATAGATTTCTTTCATACATACATAGTGGTGCCCATACATCCCCATCTTTTTCAGGACCTTATATGTGACGCAGCAATTCAATGTTATCAAAGCAGCGTCGCTGCATCTTGATGTTGTATGACTAGTACTGGAGTGATGAGGGAACTGGAGGAGAGAATCGGTGAGGTAAGTATGTGTTTTTTTTTAATTTTATGTCCGATGGAGGGAATAGATGGCGCATGGCTGCGGTCAGTGCACCACTATAGTGGTGCGCAGCATGGCCGAAACGTGCGACACGTTTATTAGGCTTTCGCCTCTCAATAAATGTTTTGCAGTTTACACCAACTTTTCTGGTTATTAAGACTGTCATATGAAACCCCAGTCTTAATAAATTGCCCCGAATGTGCTTAGTCATGACATATAAAGATAAATGTGCCTTATTACAAGGAGGTAGTAAAGTTACATTTATGTGATGCAGTAAGCCTATGAATAAGGGCTAGAAAACTGGCAGGGCTATAAGAAAACATTTCATAGAGAAGCTGGTCAAGCACAACTGAGTTTGCTGAATGGCACAACTCATTGTAATATAAATATCAATTTCCATTGAGCACCATTGCACTGTGAATTATATGTTGATTCAGCTGTAGCATACGCTTCAAAGTATACTGAATACCTAATGTATCATTCGTGAATGCAGGGGAACCTTTTTATGTGCGTTAGGTAACAAATTGGCTTGTTGAAATTCGTTGCATTTGTAGTTTATAACTAAACACAAGAAATTTTAAAGATTTCAAATAGTTTTCTGGGACTAAAACATTGACGGCCTATTCTTAAGATAGGGCCTGATAAAAGGCTGTAAAAGGCAGGGCCCATAGTGACATGTGAGACGTTTGGATTGTTGGGGGTCCGAGCACTGAGACAAATCGTTAAAACGAAGTGGCAGAAGCACTTGTGTGAGTGCTCAGCCGCTTAGTTTCTGTTAGGCTTTTTCCGGAAATCAATGTAGCGGAGTACGGGCTAATAGAAAGTCTATGAGCTCGTACTCCGCTACATCGCCTTTCCGGAAAAAGCCGAACAGAAATGAAACAGTTGAGCGCTCACACGAGTGCTTCTGCTGCTTTGTTTTAGTGATTGGTGGGGATCTCAGTGCTCGGACCCTCACCAATCAAAACTTCTGATATGTCACTATGACATGTCAGAATTTTGTTAAACTTTTAGTTACCTTTTAATAGGAGCACAAAAATGGCAGACCTTAAGGTCTTCATTAGGCATCCAAGCTGCCTTAACAGCGATCGGCACCCCACGATCGCCGTGCAGGGGGGCAATAGGCCATTGCAGGGGGCCGCCCCCCTCTTTTTATTGGTTTAGATGCCGCAGGTCGCTATTGACCGCGGCATCTAAAGGGTTAAATGGGCAGGATCGTAGTAATCTCCGATCCTGCTCGTTGCAGTGAAGTATCAGCTGTAATCTACAACTGACATCCAGCCGGTGAGGCCACACCATACATACTCTCCCAGCCTTCGCTGTATATGGGACGAATGTGGGAAGAGGTTAATAAATACCCAGGAACAAAAGGTCGATCCCTCTTAATTAAGCATTGAAAATAATCCATGATGACTTACTGACTTCTTCTTATCATTATTATTATCATTATTATTATATGGGTAATGTTTTTTAACTGATACATTCTTATATATTAAATGATTTTGAATTCATCTTAGTAATAAATAGCACATAGTACTGATCTACATATTTGTCAAGTACAACACACATTGTATAATTTTCAAGCTTATGTCAATGCTATTCATTATGGCTCCAATGTACGCAACACTTGTGCCACCAGTATAAGACGAAAAGAAGAGCCTGAGTATAAAGAATGTGGTCAATGCAAGTCACAATAACACTTTTAGTGGAAATGTAAGGAACAAGGACAACACGAACAATGCCCTAAGATTGGATTTACAGCCACTTGTCAATCAATGTCCTGGAAGTCACTAAGGTGATGTATTGAAAAAACACAATACAGAAATTCCAGTTTAACACCAATTCAAAAGAATATACAGTTTTATTTGAAACAATAATGGGTCAAAAAACATGTCCTGGATTCCGGGCGGTGTCCCATTGACCCGGAGCGTTCAGTAGTATGTCCTGGTGTCAACTGTATCTTCCTCTTTAGGACGCAGACTCAGTTGATCCCAATTTTGAAGCAGGGAACTGTCAGCTCCCTGCTTCAGCATTAGTACAAAATGGAGGAGCAGACGGAGCTCCTCCACTCGTCGAGGATTCCCATATATAGATAGTGACGTCAGTGGCTCCTCCAGTTGCCGACGCTCTGGCTGGGGATTCCACTCATAGAGTGAACCCCTGATGTCGCTGTCTATATATGGACAGTGACGTCAGGGGCTACTCATGGAGCAGAATCCCCTGCCAGAGTGTTGCCGACTCTCAGGACTGGGATTCTGCTCCTAGAGGGAACCCCTGAAGTCACTGTCCATATATGGACAGTGATGTCAGGGTCTACTCATGGAGCAGAATCCCCTGCGAGAGCATTGCTGATGCTCTCGCTGGGGATTCCGCTCCTAGACGGAGCTCCAATGGCGCTAGCTACAGGGGTGGTGGGGCTATCTTCAAGAGGAGCGTGGCCCTATCTACATGGGTACTGTGTGGCACTATCTACATGGACACTGTGGCACTATCTACATGGACACTGGCACTTTATATGTTGGCACTGGCACACTAGGGGCAGCTAAGGGGGCATTATACTGTATGGGGGCAAGTAAGGCAGCATTATTCTGTATAGGGGCAGCTAAGGTGGCATTATACTGTATGGGGCAGCTATGGGGTATTCTACTGTATCGGGCAGCTAAGGGGGATTATACTGTATGGTGGCAGCTAAGGGGACATTATACTGTATGGGGCAGCTAAGGGGATTATACTGTATGGTGGCAGCTAAGGGAGCGTTATACTGTATGGGGGAGCTATGGGGCAATATACTGTATGGGGCAGCTAAGCGGGATTATATTGTATGGTGGCAGCTAAGGGGGCATTATACTGTATGGGGGAAGCTATGGGGGCATTATACTGTCTGGGGGAAGCTATAGGGGCATTATACCGTATGGTGCAGCTGTGAAGCATTATTCTGTATGGTGTCAACTAAGGGGGAATTATACTGTATGGGGAAAGTTATGGGGGCATTATAGTGTATGCTGGAAGCTAGGGGGCATTACACTGTATGGGGCAGCTATGGGGGCATTATACTGTATGAACAGCTGTAGGGGCATTACACTGTATAAGGCTAGCTATATGGGGCATTATACTGTATGAGGGCAGCTATGGGGGCATTATACTGTATTGGGGCAGCTATGGGGCATTATACTGCATGGGGGCAGCTATGTGGGCATTATACTGCATGTGGGCATCTGTGTGGGCATTATACTGTATGGGGGCATCTGTGTGGCCATAGCTCTAGTCATATAACATACAAATATATATAGTATACACCGATCAGCTATAACCTTAATACCACCTGTCTAATATTATGTTGTTCCCCCCCGTGCTGCAAAACAGCTCTGACCCGCTGAGGCATGGACTCCCCAAGACCTCTGAAAGTGTACTGTGGTATCTGGCACCCAGATGTTAGCAAAGGCAGGGACTTGTATCAGACTTGTTTTACCAGCACAGACGCGTGATCCTATCGAGATCTGGGGATTGGGAGGCCAAGTCAACACCTTGAATTCTATGTCTTGTTAAGCTTAGGCATGTGCAAAATGTCCAATAGTATAAAATTGACTGCAATAAACAGTGAAGAACTTGACACCAGTGAGGAATATGGTATTTTGGCATACAAGGCAAATAAAGAAATATGTCCCATCTACCCTCATCCACATCTGTGAAGTTATAAATCTTTGTATTAGGAATTTAATAGGTTAAGGGCGGATTTACACGAACGTGATTTACATCTGTGCAATCCGCGTGATTTTCACGCGGGTCGCACGGACCTATGCAAGTCTATGGGGCAGTGCAGACTGTCCGTGATTTTTGCGCAGCGTGAGTCCGCTGCGTAAAACTCACGACGGGTTCTATATTTCGGCGTTTTTCACGCATCACGCACCCATTGAAGTCAATGGGTTCGTGAAATTCACGCGCACCACAAGGAAGCACTTCCGTGGGACGCGCGTTATTCGCGCAACAGCAGTAAAAAAATTAAAACAGAAAAGCACCACCTGCTTTTCTGTTTACAAACATCCAAACGGAGTGTCATTAATGATGGCGGCTGCGTGAAAAGCATCATATGAACATGACACACGGAGCTGTTAAGTGCCTTTTGCGCACGCAAAACGCCGCATTTTTTTTTGGGTGCGCAAAACGCACACGCTCGTGTAAATCCGCCCTAACATGCTTTATTTACAAATTACAGATCACATATTTCGATATTATGATAAGCTAATAAAAAATGTCAAACTCTGCTTTATTACACCTGGCAAACTCAGCAATGTAACATAAGTACTTATTCAGCCACTCCGACTCTGGCTCATTGTCACATAGGTAAGTGCAACTCAATACTTACAGATTCTCCTCTTGTCCTCAGTTTAATAATCCAAATTTTTCTTACCCAATCTTCGGTAATAAATAACAAAGATCTACCCGTTGTCCATCTTCAGATATATATTATGCTGTTATTACAGATGTAGCAGAGCTGAATCTATCCTTTGCCACACACCCCATTGTGATATCACACTTTATTTTCTTAGAGTAGGACTGCAAATTAACCTACTAAATCAACATTTCACAATCCTCTAAAAATGCAGCTACAAAGAGTTAAATGACACATTCAGCACTGCTACATGTGTATATCCATTAAGTAATAATATAACACAGAAAATAATATAACACCTCTTCTTCTCGCTGTGTCACCAGTACCAAATAGCGAGAGGAATAATAGGATCAGTGCGGGCTTCTCTAGGTGAAAACATGAACTCTTCTACTGTTACATACTCCCATCAGATCACTGGGAGGGATTTACAGGCAGAATAAAGCAGAGTGCCGGACATAAACTTGTATTATTGCAGAACCCTTCTGCTTGGGAAAAGTGTTGATACAGCAAAGAGCGCAGGACCAATAGAGGGGCCAGAACAAGCCCCTCAATGAGCACAGGAGCCAGCGCTGTCAAAGACTAGTCTCTTCACTGGCTTACTCCCATCCCTCCAGATTACTCTGCCTGGATATTACATAGGAGTTACAATAAATCCAACATTATCATTTACAGGTCATTGGACCAACTTAGAATTTAGGAAGATCTATTGATGATCTGCTCTGTATGGATTTCCAAGAATTCAGCAGAAACAAATCTGTTGATCTCCATCTGCAGACTATGAGAATTTCCTTGACATGTAAGTAACCATCTGTCTTATTATTCTTGGCATATTTTATAATCTTGCAGCAGTTTCATCAGATACATATCCTGGAGTGGAGTGGATTTTCTGTATTCTGCGCTTTCTCTTAGTGAGTGGAGATGTAAGAGGTACCAGATCTGGAGTGAGGGTCTGCTATAGACATTGCTCTGACACTTGGATGATCTGTAAGAATTTCCAGCAATGTGTCAGTCTGTCATTGTTTTATACCCAGAGAAGTTGAATGTTTTCTAAATGCATTGGATTTTCAGCCCCAGTCACACATGTTACATTGTGTCCTATGAAAATAGCAGATATTGTGTGATGAGCCCCTGAGCTGTAAATTATATTGTTTTACCAGAGCGTTTCAGCGCTCATTCACATCTATTCACAATCCTGTGTTTGTTCACAGTCTCTCAATAATCTGAAGGTATTCAAGGAAATTTAGTAAAACAGATTTGTACTTTATGATGATGTCCATACAATGTGGTGACTTGCGCTCAGGGACGTAGCTAGAGGAGATGGTAGGGATGTGTCCCTGGTACTGGATGCCAACAAGCCATTGTCTAGTTGAGTTTATTTAGATACAGGGCAGCATATCGAATCATTGCCCTGGGTGACGAAAGCTTAGCTACGACTCATAATGTACCTATAGTATATTGTATTAGACCAGCATAGGTAGCACTGCTTATATACAGCACAGGTTGAGTCTTAAATGTACAGGTACGACCTAATGCCATAGACTTAAAGGGAATGTGTCGCTATAAATTTATTTTTATTTTTTTCCGTTAAACAGTTAGTGTATACATGATTAGACATTGTTCAAATTTTTTAAATTTTTTCACAAGTCAGGAAATATTATAAATTAGATTCTAATTTATAACATTTCCCTGTGCTGGTCACTAGAGGGAGCAATTTCCAAAATTGCAGCATTGGCATGTGGTAAAGCAACCACATTGCTTTATGCTGCAAAATTTGAGAAGACACACTCGCTCTAGTGTCCTCAAACAATCCCCGCTCCTTTATCCTGGCTAGTGCCAGGAGAAAGGAGGGGATTGAATGTTCAAATCTCCTACACTGTGTGTCGCCATTTTTTGAGCGAATACACAGTGTAGTAGGCTTACATACAGTGGTAATCACACACTAAAACACGAACATACACAAAAATAACTTACCTGCTCCTGCCGCCGCTCCCTCCGGTCCATCTGCTCCGTCCGCTCGCTTCTGAACACATGTCCGGAATCCGTTACCGGAAGTAGTAATTTTACTGTCCGGCCGCGGCTTCCGGTCCACAAGAAAATGGCGCCGGATGTCGCTCGGCCGAAGACCTTCCATTTGGACTGTGTGGGAGCGGCGTACGCCATAGTGAATGCGAACGGCTCCCGTTCGCATTCTCTATGGGGATGCATGTGCCGTATTCCATCTCTGTATTTTAATCGACACATACAGAGATGAAAAAAAAATGCCAGCCCCCATAGTGAAGAAAAAGTTAGAAAAAAAAGTTAGGAAAAAAAAAGTAAAACACAAACACAAATAAATTCATATTTTTTAATAAAACACTAAAAGCAAATTGATACAAAAAAATAATAATTTTGCGACACCCGTCCTTTAAAAGAACTGTCTGAGCAGAGGCAACTCTATTAGACTGTGTTCACATCTGTGCTAGGAATGCAGTTTTTCTAATCCGTCAATAGAGCAGAAAATAAGGAATTCAATGCTGTGATGGATATGTCACATGACGGATACCAACTAACTTTAATGGGGTCTGCTGGGCTTCCGTCATGGTGTCCATCATTTTACCGGAAAACAGAGGCTTACGAAGCTCTAGTAGATGTGAACATAGTCTAACAGTCTTGGGGAGTGTCAACAGGCGAGGGGGGTGGGAGGGGGCAGGAGGTTTTCTAATAGCATGGCATTATTCAAATTATATATTTTAACTCTGCAACTTGCACTTTATCCCATGGGTGAAAATCTTGTTTAAAGGGAAGTGACACCTCTAAAGCTGCTTAAAAAAAATTATAGTGGGGAACAACATACATATAATTTTCTAGTATAAAGTTATTATTGTTACTACACCCCTTACCCATATAGGGTGTAGGGAATTTCACATTCCACACTTTTCTAGGTGGCTGTTTATGGTGGCCTGTATTCAGTCAGTGGACTGTGGCTGCTGATGGATGTTTGCTGCAAAGGTCTAGTTACACATTACACGGGCTGCTGCACCAATGGTGTATGTCAGCGCTCGTCACAAACATATATCAGGCACTCTTTATTCCCTTTCTTTAGGCATATAAAAGGAATTTCTGCTGTATATGTTTGTAAAGCAATATTAAAAGGGTTTGTACGGAATTAGAAAAAGGGATTTGCTTTCTTTTTCTCCCTAGATTCAGCATCAAACTTGTCCATGGGCTGTGTCTGGAATTGCAACTCATCCATATTCAAGTGAATAGGACTCAATATCAATATCAGAAACATCCCATGGACAAGTGTGGAGCTGTTTCTAGACAACCACAAAAATACTTTTTCCAAGGGTATGTTCACACGCAGTGAGCAAAAGCGTCTGAAAATACGGAGCTGTTTTCATGCGAAAACAGCTCCTGATTTTCAGAATTTTTTTTAACAACTCGCGTTTTTCGCGGCGTTTTTTACGGCCGTTTTTGGAGCTGTTTTTCAATGCAGTCAATGAAAAACGGCTCCAAAAACATCCCAAGAAGTGACATGCACTTCTTTGACATGGGCGTATTTTTACGTGCCGTCTTTTGACATCGACGCGTAGAATTACACCTCGTCTGAACAGAACATCGTAAAACCCATTGCAAGCAATGGGCAGATGTTTACAGACGTAATGGAGCCGTTTTTTCAGGCGTAATTCGAAGCGTAAAACGCCTGAATTACGCCTGAAAATAGGTCGTGTGAACATACCCTTATCATCTATTTCAGACTCGGAGGAAGATGAATGTAAGGTTTGTCACTGGGATTACTGATAGCAGTCCAGGAAAATGTCTGCCCATGATCACTACTTTATCTTACGTCTCCAAGATCCTCAATAATTTACTCATATATCTGTAAACTTCCGCTGCTGTCCTTAGGTCTGGTGCTCTTTAACCCCTCAGCGTTATGTACATGTACGTGACAGCCGCCAAGAGGAAGTATGGAACGTGCTCATGGGCTGAGCCAGGGGCGTAGCTAGGGGGGAGCAGGCGGGGCATGTGCCCCGGGCGCAGCTTAGAGGGGGCACCAGCGCCACCTCCTCCTGCACTATAATTGTACCTGTGTCTATAGGACACAGGTACAATTAGAAGCAGTGAATGACCGGGCACGTTCCGTGCCCGGCCATTCAGCTCCTTTCCACGAGTGAAGCGACTGGTACCAGTGAAGCTTCCGTCGATGAAAGGCGCTGATTGACTGACTGACCGGGAAAGTCATCCTGCTCAGCCAATCAGCGCCTTTCATAGACACTGCGCACAACCCCCTGGAGACCTGCGCAGAAGAGAGCAGGTCTCCATGGCTGCCGGACGGCGTGGGAGCGGGAAGAAGGTGAGTTTGAATAGTTTTTTTTTTGTTTTTTTGAAATTGTAATAGAAGTGTGTGGCTGTATCTGCGGGGGGGGGGGGACTTTGTCTACACGGGGGGGGACTTTATCTACAAGGGGGACTTTGTCTACACGGGGGGGGGGGCTTTATCTATGGGGGGTGTCTATCTACAGGGGGGCTATATACTGGGATGGGCTATCTATGGAGCACCATATACAGGGGTGGGCTATAGCTACAGGGGGGGCTATATAGTATATAGCCCCCTGTAGATATAGCCCACCCCTGTATATAGCCCCCTGTAGATATAGCCGACCCCTGTAGATATAGCCCCCCTGTAGATATAGCCTATCTGTAGATATAGCCCACCCCTGTAGATATAGCCCACCCCTGTAGATATAGCCCACCCCTGTAGATATAGTCCCCCTGTATATAGCCCCACTGTAGATATAGCCCACCCCTGTAGATATAGCCCACCCCTGTAGATATAGCCCACCCCTGTAGATATAGTCCCCCTGTATATAGCCCCCTGTAGATATAGCCCACCCCTGTATATAGCCCCCTGTAGATATAGCCCACCCCTGTAGATATAGTCCCCCCTGTAGATATAGCCCCCCTGTAGATATAGCCCACCCCTGTAGATATAGTCCCCCTGTATATAGCCCCCTGTAGATATAGCCCACCCCTGTATATAGCCCCCTGTAGATATAGCCCACCCCTGTAGATATAGCTCACCCCTGTAGATATAGCCCACCCCTGTAGATATAGTCCCCCTGTATATAGCCCACCCCTGTATATAGCCCACCGCTGTAGATATGGTCCCCCTGTAGATATTGTCCCCCTGTAGATATGGTCCCCCTGTAGATATAGTCCCCCTGAAGATATAGTCCCCCTGTAGATATAGCCCACCCCTGTATATAGTATCCCACAAATAGCTCCCCCTATAGTGCACCACAGAAAGCCCACCCCTGTATATAGCCCCCTTGTACATATAGTCCACCCCTGTATATAGTGCTCCACAGATATCCCACCCCTGTATATAGTATATACAGGGGTGGACCATCTGTGGAGCACTATATACAGGGGTGGACTATCTAGTGGAGCACTATATGTACAAGAGGGCTATATACAGGGGTGGACTATCTGTGAAACACTATATACAGGGGTGGACTATATGTGGAACACTATATACAGGGGTGGGCTATATCTACAGGGGGGCTACATACATGGTTGGGCTATCTGTGGAGCACTATATACAGGGGTAGGCTATATCTACAGGGGGGCTATATACAGGGGTGAGCCATCTGTAGAGCACTATATACAGTGGGCTATATACAGGGTTGGGCTATACGTGGAGCAAAATATACAGGGGGCTATATACAGGGTTGGGCTATACGTAGAGCACTATATACAGGGCTGGGCTATATCTACAGGGGGCTATATACAGGGGTGGGCTATCTGTGGAGCACTATATACAGGGGTAGGCTATATCTACAGGGGGGCTATATACAGGGTTGGGCTATATACAGGGGTGGGCTATCTGTAGAGCACTATATACAGGGGGCTATATACAGGGTTGGGCTATACGTGGAGCACTATATACAGGGGCTATATACAGGATTGGGCTATACGTGGAGCACTATATACAGGGGGCTATATACAGGATTGTGCTATACGTGGAGCACTATATACAGGGCTGGGCTATATCTACAGGGGGCTATATACAGGGGTGGCCTATCTGTAGAGCACTATAGGGGGAGTTATTTGTGGGACACTATATACAGGGGTGGGCTATATGGGGGCACTATCTACAGGGGGCTCTATGGCAGGCACTATCTACAGGGGGCACAGTGTGTGTGTGGGACACGGTGTATGGTGCTATTATAATTAGAGGTGCAGTGTATGGCGCTATTATATTTAGGGGCGTAGTGTGTGGTATAATGATAACTTTATATTTATTTATAGGTGCAGAAATGTTGGTAAAGTGAGAAGCTGAAGACATGTGAGCGGCAAACTGCAGAAATGGGCTGTGACCGGGAGAAGTCATCATAGAGGTCTGGACCGGATGGAGAAAAAGAACTAGAATCTGACTCGTCACCGGTGAGTCACTTAATGTAAATGTTTATTCTGCCTCTAATCAGCACTGTAGTTACTCTATGATCTGCAGCGAGATGATGGGTGGTATGATTATGATATGATTTATTTTTTGTGAAACAGCAACTCCCAGCATATCCTTATCATTCTTTGGGCCATGCTGGGAGCTGTAGTTTTACGCTGTACACACCTATACGGCAGGGGTTGCACTAAATTGAGCTGTATTTGTTCTGGTGTTGTATTTATGTACTAAGCTTGGTTCTGGTGTTGTGTATAGAACTATATTGCTTGTAAAATGTACAAATGTTTTTATGCTCGCGTTACATAAAAAGAAATGACACGTCGATTGGTAGAGAAAACAAACACGGCGAGGGGGAAGGAGATGTCGGGAAAGAGGTTGGGGGGGGGGGCGCCAAACTGAATCTTTGCCCCGGGTGCTGGAGAACCTAGCTACGCCTCTGGGCTGAGCGGTTGATGGCCAACACCTCACTGCAACTGGCGGAATTGAAGATCACTTTGATTCTGTCCGTTTAACCACTTAGATGCCACGGTTAATAGCGACTAAGCCATTGGAAAAAGGGGACGGCCCACTCCGACTAGCTATCGTTCGCCTTTGCAATGTGATCGCGGGATGCAGATGATTGTTAGGGCCCTTAGGTTAGCTTCCAGCAAGGCTTAATAAAAGCTTGTCAAAATCACAATATACTGCAATACATTAGTATTTCAGTATATTGTGAAAGCGATACAACGATCGCTGGTTCAAGTCCCCTAGGTAAACTTATAAGAAAATCTCAAATACAGTTAAAGGTTTTTTTAATGTACAAAAAAAATATTGAAAGTTTTAAAAAAAAACGTTTTACCTTTTTTCCCCTCAAGTAAGGTTAATAAAAATAAGAATTAACATAACTGGCATCATCGCGTCCGTAAAAGTCTGAACTTTTCTAATATAATGTTATTGAACCCGCACCGTGACCGCCTGCTGTTTTTGGTCACCTTAGCTCCCCAAAAAAATAGGTTATTGGTAGTTTAACCAAAATTGTACCAATAAAAACTACAGCTCTCTGCAAAAAATAATCCCTCACACTGCTCAATCAACGAAAATGTAAAAAAAGTTACGGCTCTCAGAATGTGGAGGAAGTATCAACCCTTAGAATAAAGTTAACATGTTGTTTTTACTGCACGATGAACGGCGTAAATATAAACCCCCCCAAAAAAGGTGGAATTGCTGGTTTTTGTATATATTTTTTTTGTACATTCAAAAAAACGACATCTCGTCCCGCAAGAAACAAGTCCGGTCCCTTCGTCAGGTCAGGTATCTGACCTGACGAAGGGACCGGTGCGGTCCTGAAACGCGTTGTCTGTATGAATAAAGAAACAATTTAATTTTATACATCTCAATTGCACTTACTATCCTGGCGCCATTACCGCATACTGCATGAACTTTTTCCTCTTACTTACCTGAAAATTTAGGTATGCTTTAAATCTACGTCGGAAAAATATTTGAGGAGCTATGGAGGGAATATATACCGGCATATGACAAAAAAATTGTATCATTAGTGACAGCCAGCACGGTTTTACTAAGGACAAAAGTTGTCAAACCAACCTGATCTGTTTTTATGAAGAGGTGCGCAGAAGCCTAGACAGAGGGGCCGCTGTGGATATAGTGTTTTTGGACTTTGCAAAGGCGTTTAACACTGTCCCCCATAGACGTCTAATGGGTAAATTAAGGACTATAGGTTTAGAAAGTATAGTTTGTAATTGGATTAAGAATTGGCTCAAGGACCGTATCTAGAGAGTTGTGGTCAATGATTTCTACTCTGAATGGTCCCCGGTTATAAGTGTTGTACCCCAGGGTTCAGTGCTGGGACCACTATTATGCAACTTATTTATTAACCCGTTAGTGACCGGCCCATAGTCTTTTTACGTTGGTCACTAACGGGCCTTATTCCGATGCCATAGACTTTTTACGTCGCGGCATCGGAATAAGTAAACAGAGCAGGGAGCTGTCAAATCTCCCTGCTCTCAGCTGCCAGAGGTAGCTGAGGGCTGGGAGCGTCCCTGTTCTGCCGGGTGAGATCGATATTAGTATCGATCTCACCCGTTTAACCCCTCAGATGCGGTGCTCAATAGCGAGCACCGCATCTGAGTGGTTTTGGAGAGAGGGAGGGAGCTCCCTCTCATCCCACAGACACCTGGCGATAAGATCGCCGAGTGTCTGTGTCTCCCATGGCAGCCGGGGGCCTAATAAAGTCCCCCAGGTCTGCCTGTAATAAATGCCTACTAGATCACTTTTTCCCCTTACAAACTGCTTTACTATTAAAAAAACAAAATAAAGTTAAAAAGTTACACATATTTGGTATCGCAACGTCCGTAACGACCCCGACTATAAAGCTATTACATTACTTAACCCGCACGGTGAACGCCGTAAAAAATGAATTAAAAAAAGACTGAAAAATTGCTGTTTTCTGTGAATACTGACTTCTAAAAAATGTGATTAAAAAGTGATCAAAAAGTCGCATCTACTCCAAAATGGTACCAATAAAAACTACAAGTCTTTCCGCAAAAAAAAGCCCTCATACAACCGCATCGGCAAAAAAATAAAAACGTTACGGCTCTTCAAATATGGAGACGCAAGAACAAATCATTTTGAAAAAAAAGCGTTTTAACTGTGTAAAAGTAGTAAAACATACAAAAACGATACAAATTTGATATCGTTACAATCATAACAACCCGCTGAATAAACTTATTGTGTTATTTATACCACACGGTTAACGGTGTAGATTTAGGACGCAAAAAAGAATGGCAAAATTTCTGATTTTTTTCTATCCCCCCCAAAAAAATTTAATAAAAGTTAATCAATAAATAATATGTACCTCAAAATGTTGCTATTAAAATATACAACTTGTCCCGCAAAAAACAAGACCTTATACAGCTATGTCGACGCAAAAATAAAAAAGTTATAGCTCTTGGAATGTGACGATGGAAAAACGTAAAAAATAGCTTGGTCATTAAGGTCTAAAATAGGCTGGTCATTAAGGGGTTAATGATATAGAGGATGGGATTAATAGCACTATTTCTAGTCCGCAGTGGAATTCTCCAGCGGCCGTTTTTTACATTTGTTTCAATACATTTTTAGGCAAGTTAGTTGAGACGTGGCGGAAAACTCTGCTGCGGACCATAGGCTGCGTTGTGGAATTTTCCCTCCGCAGCATGCACTATCTGTTGCGGAGAAGAAGCGGAATCTCACTGCGGATTTCAGCCTTTGCAATGCAAAAACTGAAATCTGCGGCAAGTCCGCTGTGTTTTCTGCAACGTCTGAATTACCTGTCAAATATTCAAATGTTGGTGAAGATCCATTGAGTAATTGCCCCAAATCTGCAACAACATTTGCAGCGGAAAAACTCTGCCACGTCTGGCCGTGCCCTAAGTGTTTGGGCATCCACTTGGCAAATGAAGTTTAATGTAGATAAATATAAAGTTATGCACCTGGGTACGAACAACCTGCATGCATCATATGTCCTAGGGGGAGCTACACTGGGGGAGTCACTTGTTGAGAAGGATCTGGGTGTACTTGTAAATCATAAACTAAATAACAGCATGCAATGTCAATCAGCTGCTTCAAAGGCCAGCAAGATATTGTCCTGTATTAAAAGAGGCATGGACTCGCGGGACAGGGATGTAATATTACCACTTTACAAAGCATTTGTGAGGCTTCATCTAGAATATGCAGTTCAGTTCTGGGCTCCAGTTCATAGAAAGGATGCCCTAGAGTTGGAAAAAATACAAAGAAAAGCAACGAAGCTAATAAGGGGCATGGAGAATCTAAGTTGTGAGGAAAGATTAAAAGAATTAAACCTATTTAGCCTTGAAAAGAGACGACTAAGGGAGGACATGATTAATTTATAGAAATATATGAATGGCACATACAAAAAATATGGTGAAATCCTGTTCCATGTAAAACCCCCTCAAAAAACAAGGAGCACTCCCTCCTTCTGGGGAAAAAAAGGTTCAACCTGCAGAGGCGACAAGCCTTCTTTACTGTGAGAACTGTGAATCTATGGAATAGCCTACCGCAGGAGCTGGTCACAGCAGGGACAGTAAATGGCTTTAAAAAAGGGTTAGATAATTTCCCCGAACGAAAAAAAAATCAGCTCCTATGTGAATGTGTAGAAACTTAGTTTCATCCCTTCCCTTATTCCATCCCTTGGTTGAACTTGATGGACATGTTTTTTTTTGTTCAACCTTACTAACTATATGCCTATGTAGGGGGTTTGGAGCTTTGTATCAGAAAAGATACGTAAGAAAATTAATCAGCACAGAATTTTGCAAATATCTTGATTAATTATATTCTAGCATATTGTGTCTACAGCTCCAATGGAGACCTATTAGTCTCCATGGTAACAGACTACAAACAAACCCTGTGTGTAGTTTGACCATACAGTCATGTGTAGTAACTACACATAGAGATTGTTTCTAGTCTGTTACCATGGATACACGTAAGTCTGCAAAGGAGAAGTATGCACAAAACTCTGGCTTTTTATTCAAATCAAAACTATTTGCAAAGTTGCTTCAATTTGTATTTTAAATGCATTGTATCAATAAAAAAAAAATGGTTGCAAAAGTGCACATCTCCCTTTATCAACAAGCTATAGCTTTTGTAAATGATGTATTTCAATAAATTCGATTGCAGGTCATTCATGTTTAATAGACACTGTAGGGAAGGGACACATGGAAATAAAATATTTGTTAGCAGCCGTTTCTTTTTCTAACATCCACTAAGGTTCAGTTCATTAAATTGACCTCTACCTTTAGATCCAGACCCCCCACACAAAGTCAGAGGGTGGTGTAGGCCAGGCTAGTGTGTTATCAACACAGCAAATACTCACTAAGGCCCCATGCACACAACCGTAAAATTTGTCCATAAGTGCAGACCATAATTACGTGAATTGGTCTCTAATTACGGACCAATTCACTTCTATTGACCACGGACACCTTCCCGTATATTTGCAGGAAGGTGTCCGGGCCGTAGAAAGCCTCCACAAAATATAGGACATGTCCTATCTTTTGATTTTTACGGACCGTGCTACCATACTTTGTATGAAAGCATGGGCCGAAACTGCGGGTGGCTGCCCACGGCCGGCCGTCCCTGCAATCACGTGTAGTGATTATGGGCACGGCCATGTGCATGATGCCTTATTCTAAGTAATGCTTTATTCAGTGTGATTTTAATGTCTTGACTGTTGCTGTACAGCTGTTCTGGGAGAGTGAAGTTATACTGTATAGTACTATTTGTTCTTTGAGTGTCATGACGCAGTTGTTTTCCATTGATGACAATCATAAGGAGAATGCTGACGTCACCACATATATAGAACATACATATAGCTATGAGCTTTGTTGTCAGTACCGCATTCTCTTACAAGCATTCATGAGCTTAGCTGCAGCTATTTTATTAGACCCCAGGAGGATGGTATTAGCTGATCTCAAATGGAATATATCACCCTATACATATATATACAAGAAAAGGGGTCCTGTAAAAAAATCTGTGGTTTTATTTGCCCACAATTAAAAACCAAGTGACGATTCAGTTCCACCATGGAATTTTTTTCTTGTATGGTATTTTGAGTTGTGGATTAAGCTCCGGTTGCTTTTCACCCACCACTTTATTACATGAGTGCTGCTTCATTTAAATATTCTTGGTACTATATAAATATATATATATATATATATATATATATATATATATAGCACTCCAATACAAAGGTGAAAAAAATTGTTTTTTATTTACCCTTGTGCAACGTTTCGGCCCTATATGGTGAGCCTTTCTCAGCATACTGATACTAGCAATGGTTTATGTGGGGACCAAACACATTGTCCCATTAACATGTGATTAATACAAACATCCAAATAGTAATAAAACCGTTGTGTTGACATTGTTTTACAAAATATATATCGTTTTAACAATGATAGATATACATGTTAGTGATTAAAAACATTTGTTAACGTGTAGGTAAAGTGCTTAATTAGTGTATACATAATTAAACATTTACATGTCTTAATAATTCAAAACTATACCATGTTACACTCTGGATCCGTTTTCTTGTGTGTGTGGACTTCCTGTATCCTGGCGATTCAACTGCGCATGTCTGTGACATCACGTATGTCCGCACATGCGGGTTCACCTTCTGAGGTCACTGTCGGCCATGTTGGTAAAGGTAACACCAAGTTTTTATCTATAAACTCGTTTCAGTATGTATATAACAATTGATAACTGTCACGGGCACAGGGTATGTGGACCCACTAGGCCGCTCCGCCGTAGCGGGGAGGCAGCTGACCAGGTCACAGTCTAAGCAGAAGTAAATGGCAGACAGTATGCTTGGGTACCTGAAATAGTCCGGGCGGTGGCTGTGGCTTCAGCACGGATGGAGGCAGGTGCGGCAAGTGGCGCCAGACGTGGCGGCCAGTATCCGATGGCACTTGACGTGGCAGATGGCACTTGACGTGGCAGATGGCACTTGACGTGGCAGATGGCACTTCACGTGGCAGAAGACACTTGAACGCGGGTAGGCACAGGAACAACATGGAATACAGGAACGGTAACGGCACGGGTAACAGCTGGAATGGGAGACACTACGCAACCATTTGCGAGACAGACTGGGAAAGACTAACAACGCTCAGGCAAGGATTAGAAGGCCAGGGGCCTTCTTATAGACCAGGAAATCGTGGCAGTTGATGGTGATGACGATTTCCTAATTGCGCGCACTGGCCCTTTAAGGCCGGGCGCGAGCGTGCGCGCGCACCCTACGGGATCCAGCCGAACGGAGCGGAAGTGAGCGCTGGCATCTCCTAGGAGGGAGACGGAGGCCAGCGCTCACAGATCCATGGCTGCGGGCGTCGGGAGGTGAGTAAACCCGACGGCCCGCGGCCATGGGCGCTACAGTATCCCCCCTCTTACGCCCCCTCTTCTTGGGGCCAGAGTGAGAGAGGAACTTTTTAATAAGAGCAGGAGCACTGAGGTTCTCTTCTGGCTCCCAGGACCTCTCCTCAGGACCAAACCCTCTCCAGTCCACCAAATAGAAAGTCCTTCCTCCTACTCTCTTGCGGTCCAGGATCTCCTTTACCTCAAATACATCAGAAGGACCGCTGGGAGCAACTGTGGAACTAGAGGTCTTGCTGTAGCGGTTCAGGACCACTGGTTTCAGGAGGGACACATGGAAGGAGTTAGGGATTCTGAGGGTAGGAGGCAGCCGCAGCTTATAGGAGACAGGGTTAATTTGTTGCAGGACCTCGAAAGGACCAAGGAACCTGGGAGCGAACTTGTATGAGAGCACCCTCTAGCGAATGTTCCGAGAGGACAGCCAGACTTTAGTCCCCGGAAGATACTGAGGCGGCTCTCTTCTCCTAGTATCTGCCTTTCGCTTCATGCGTTCGACCGCCAGCAAAATAGAGGACCGGGTCTATTGCCAGATTTGCAGGAAGTCCCCATATGCAGAGTCAGCAGCGGGTACCTGAGATGAAGTCGACACAGGAAGAGGGACTCTGGGATGTTGACTGTACACGATGTGAAACGGAGTGGAAGTGGTGGACTCACTTGTGTGGTTGTTGTATGAAAACTCCGCCCATGGAAGAAGCTGTACCCAGTTATCGTGCTGTGAAGAGATGAAGTGGCAGAGGTAATTTTCCATGACCTGGTTGATCCTCTCAACTTGCCCATTGGACTGGGGGTGATAGGCAGAGGAAAAGTCCAAACTCGCATCCAGGAGTTTACAGAGGGCTCTCCAGAACTTGGAGGTAAACTGAACCCCCCGGTCGGACACAATGTGAAGAGGCTAGCCATGCAAGCGGAAGATGTGCAGAATGAAGAGACTTGCCAGTCGAGGAGCAGAGGGTAGGCCGGTCAGCGGGATAAAATGTGCCATCTTAGAGAACCGGTCCACCACCACCCAGATGGTGTTGCATCTTGCTGAGAGAGGAAGGTCCGTGACGAAGTCCATAGCAATGTGCTGCCAGGCGGCACTGGGTACAGGCAGGGGTTGAAGCAGGCCGGCAGGCTTGCTGTGAGTCACTTTGTTGGAGGCACACACCGTGCAAGCAGTGACAAAGTCCAGAACATCCTTAAGTAGCGTGGACCACCAGAAGTGACGAGCGACCAGGTCTTGGGTTTTACGGACACCTGCGTGCCCAGCCAGTTTAGAACAGTGTCTCCAGCGGAGAATTCTTTTTCGGTCTGCCAACCGAACAAAAGTTCTCCCCGGAGGGATATCTCTAAGCTGCAGAAGATTGGCGGTGACAACGCAGGATGGGTCTATGATCGTCTGAAGGGACTCCACCGTGTCTTCCGTCTCAAATGATCTGGACAGGGCATCGGCCCTCACATTCTTGTCAGCGGGACGGTAGTGGAGCAGAAATTGGAAACGGGTGAAGAACAGTGACCACCTGGCTTGACGGGGATTCAGTCGTTGAGCAGACTGAAGGTAAGTAAGATTC
Source organism: Rhinoderma darwinii (assembly GCF_050947455.1). Taxonomy (NCBI): domain Eukaryota; kingdom Metazoa; phylum Chordata; class Amphibia; order Anura; family Rhinodermatidae; genus Rhinoderma; species Rhinoderma darwinii. The sequence continues at coordinate 341,148,110 of NC_134689.1, forward strand.
TTGTGGTCGGTGAAGATCAGGATGGGGTGAGCAGCGCCCTCCAGAAGGTGTCTCCACTCCTCCAGGGCCAATTTGATAGCCAGTAGCTCCCGATCTCCAATGGAATAGTTGCGCTCAGCAGAGGAAAACAGTCTTGAGTAGTAGCCACATACTGCTGCCTTTCCTTTGGAGCTCCTCTGGAACAGAAGTGCGCCTGCACCAACAGAGGAAGAGTCCACTTCCAGTGAAAACTGCCGAGATACGTCAGGGTGATGGAGGATTGAAGCTGAGGTGAAGGCTTTCTTGAGGCTAATGAATGCGGACTCTGCCTCTGGTGTCCACACCTTGGCGTTCATACCCTTCTTGTAAGGGTAGAGATGGGGGCCGTCAGAGAAGAAAAGTTCGGAATAAACTGCCGGTAGAAATTGGCGAAACCCAGGAACCGCTGTATGGCCCTTAGGCCTTGAGGACGTGGCCATTCCAGGACAGACTTTAGCTTCTCAGGGTCCATCTTAAGGCCTTGATCCGAGATGACATAGCCCAGGAAGGGCAAAGACCTCTTTTCAAAGGTGCATTTCTCTAACTTGGCATACAAGCGATTCTCTCTTAGTCGCAGAAGAACTTGACGAACATGCCTCCGATGTTTCATCAGATCTGGGGAGAAAATTAGAATATCATCGAGATAAACTACAACACACGTATAGAGGAGATCTCGGAAGATGTCATTAATGAACTCCTGAAATACTGCGGGAGCGTTACACAGTCCGAAGGGCATCACTAGGTATTCGTAGTGCCCATCGCGGGTGTTAAATGGCGTCTTCCATTCGTCACCCCAGCGAATCCGGATTAGATTATAGGCCCCCCCGCAGATCTAGCTTGGAAAAAATTTTGGCTCCTCGTATGCGATCAAACAGCTCGGAAATGAGTGGCAACGGGTACTTGTTCTTAACCGTGATCTGATTGAGACCACGGTAATCAATGCAGGGTCGGAGAGATCCATCTCGCTTTTTAACGAAGAAGAATCCTGCCCCGGCCGGGGAGGAAGATTTTCGAAAAAAAACCCTCTCCAAGTTGTCCTTGATATAAGCTGACATCGATAAAGTCTCTGGCAAGGAGAGAGGATATACTCGTCCACGGGGAAGAGAAGCATTGGGAACCAGTTCAATGGGACAGTCGTAATTCCGATGTGGAGGCAACGTCTCAGCCTCTCATTTGCAAAAGACATCCGCAAAACTGGCATACTGAGAAGGTAGATCAGAGAGTGACTGAGGCAGAGGAGGCACAACAGGACGGACTTGTGACAGGCAATGGCTATGGCATCTGGAACCCCATTGAAGAACCTCTCCAGAACTCCAGTCGAGTGTCGGGGCGTGTAGACGGAGCCATGGCAGACCCAGCAGGATAGGATTGATAGCCTTGGGTAGTATCAGGAAGGAGATCTGTTCCGAGTGAAGAGCTCCGACCCGTAGTGTCAACGGCTCAGTGATGAGCATGATCGGATCAGGCAACGGTAGACCATTCACAGAAGCAACTGCCAGGGGTCTCTCCAGACGGACTGTGGGTAGTTGAAACCGGTCCACTAGATCCTGGTGGATAAAATTAGCAGCCGCTCCAGAGTCAAGATAGGCGGAGGAAGGATGTGATGCCTGTCCGGTGACGATGGCCACAGGTATCGACAATTTGGAAGAGGTTTTAACGTTTGGAGACGTTCCACCTAGAGTTGCCTCTCCAATCAACCCTAGGTACTGGAGTTTCCCGGTTTCTGTGAGCATTGGCGCACAAAATGACCCTTGAGGCCACAATACATACAAAGTCCAGAGGAGCGTCTGTGCTGCTTCTCCTGTTCAGATAACCGGACTCTGTCTACCTGCATGGGTTCCTCAGGTAGCGCACTAGGAGTGGACAATAGTGGTCTCTGGGCAGAGGGTGTTGGTCTGTGGGCCCGGCTCTCCTGACGAACCTCTTGATAGCGCTCCCGGATTCTCATGATAACCCGGGTGGCTAACAGGATGAGGGCATCCAAGGTAGAAGGAAGGTCGCGGGCTGCCAGTTCGTCCTTGATGTGAGAGGACAGTCCCTGCCAGAAGGTCACCACCAGTGCCTCATTGTTCCATGCCAGCTCGGCTACTAAGGTACGGAAGGAGATAGCATACTCCCCTACTGTGGAGCCCTCTTGCTTGAGGGTCAGCAGAGTGGCTGCGGCAGAGGATGTTCGACCCGGCTCCTCAAACACGGCACGAAAGGACTGCAGGAACAAGGCTAGGTCCGCGGATACAGGTCCTTGTTGCTCCAAGATTGGGTTTGCCCATGTGAGGGCCTTGCCAGCGAGGAGGGAGATAATAAATGCCACTTTGGCCTCCTCGGAGGGGAAGAGATGAGGCCGTAGCCTAAAATGCACTGTGCATTGGTTGAGAAATCCTCTACATGCTCTGGGGTCACCATCGTAGCGAGGAGGAAGAGGCAGAGGAACTGAGGATCCGGAACAAACAGGGGGAGCAACAGGCAGTGGCACGGCAACAGCTTCAGGGGGAAGAACCGGGGGTGGAACAGCGAGTAGATCCAGGCGGACCAGGATAGAATTCACCGCCTCAAGGAGTTGATCCTGACGTGTGCGGAGGTCCTGCATCTCTGTCTGAATCTTCTGTACTGGGGTCTTGGGCTGGCCAGCGGGTTCCATGGCCTGAGCGTACTGTCACGGGCACAGGGTATGTGGACCCACTAGGCCGCTCTGCCGTAGCGGGGAGGCAGCTGACCAGGTCACAGTCTAAGCAGAAGTAAATGGCAGACAGTATGCTTGGGTACCTGAAATAGTCCGGGCGGTGGCGGTGGCTTCAGCACGGATGGAGGCAAGTGCGGCAAGTGGCGCCAGACGTGGCGGGCAGTATCTGATGGCACTTGACGTGGCAGATGGCACTTGACGTGGCAGATGGCACTTGACGTGGCAGAAGACACTTGAACGCGGGTAGGCACAGGAACAACATGGAATACAGGAACGGTAACAGGGCACGGGTAACAGCTGGAACGGGAGACACTACGGAACCATTTGCGAGACAGACTGGGAAAGACTAACAATGCTCAGGCAAGGATTAGAAGGCCAGGGGCCTTCTTATAGACCAGGAAATTGTGGCAGTTGATGGTGATGACGATTTCCTAATTGCGCGCGCTGGCCCTTTAAGGCCGGGCGCGAGCGTGCGCGCGCACCCTACGGGATCCAGCCGAATGGAGCGGAAGTGAGCGCTGGCATCTCCTAGGAGGGAGACGGAGGCCAGCGCTCACAGATCCATGGCTGCGGGCGTCGGGAGGTGAGTAAAACCGACGGCCCGCGGCCATGGGCGCTACAATAACAGTGATTTATATAACCATACTCTCGATTAAACCACATTTGCTCATTACATAAAAATCCATTATGATGCAAAAAGCAAGTCACTATTCACATTGATGCGGTTTTAGTGCGTTTTTTTTAGCCCAAAAATTTATTTATTTATTTTCAATTTTTTGACATGGATAATTGAGCATCTTTATATAATTATACTGAGACAGATGTACCACAGTAAGATAACACGTGATCTATGTTTAGATAATCCTAAAAAAGATATTACACAATCATTAAAATCCTAGTATTTATCTATAAACTCGTTTCAGTATGTACATAATAATTGATAACGGTGATTTATCTAACCATACTCTCGCTTTAACCACGATATGGCACTTACATATACATATATAAATACAAACAAAGTTTGAAGTCAATGGGTACGTGCAAATCGCGCTCGGTACACGGAAGCACCTCCGGGTGCCGCGCGTGATTCGCGCAACAGTAGTAAAATGAATGAATGAAAACAAAAGCACCACGTGCTTTTCTGTTTACAAACATAAAAACAGAGTGTCATAATGATGGCGGCTGCGCAAAAATCACGCAGCCGCGCACCATATGCTGATGACACACGGACCTTTTGCGCGAGCAAAACGCAGCGTTTTTTGCATGTGCAAAACGCACACGCTCGTGTGAATCCGGCCTAATTTTGATGGTAAATCCTTTTCCACTGTGCACTGCCATCACGTGAATCTGGCACAATGACTTCCAGTTCCATCGTAGTGACAAACAACAGAAATAATTATAATTGTTCAAAACAAACCAAAGCAATGCAGAGCTATGTCTGTTAATATATTATCTGTTTACTGTTGAAACCTGAGGCAAGGAGTGCAGGGAATACATGATAAGTGTTTTCCCTGCATTTTTTCTTTGTACAGAATTAGGGCATGTTCAGACGTGGCAGAATTTTTCCACTGCAAATGTTGGTGCAGATTTGGGGCAATTACGCAACGAATCTTCCCCCCTCATTTGCATATTTGTCAGGTAATTCAGACGTTGCAGATATCACAGCGGACTTGCCACAGATTTCAGTTTTTGCATTGCAAAGACTGAAATCCGCAGTGAAATTCCGCTTCTTCTCCGCAACATACTGAGCATGCTGCGGAGGGGATATTCTGCACCGCAGCCTGATTTCCGCACAGTTATTTTCTGCAACGTCTGAACTAAGTTTCCTAAAAATCTATAGAAACAAATGTAAAAAACGGCTGCTGCAGAATTCCACTTTTGACTGTCCGCAGCGGAATTCAACAGTAATTCCGCCACGTCTGAATGTGCCCTTACTGGCAATTGTAATTTAATGGTCATAATTGACCACAGTTAAAGGAGTTTTCCCATATTAAGCATTTATGACATTTCCACAGGATATGTGAAGAATGTATAATAGATGCGGGTCCCACCTCTAGGACCCTCAGTTATTGGGAGAACACGGGTCCATTCCATAGTATTTGTTAAAGGGGTTCTCCCATAATCATCATTTATCACCTATCCACAGGATAGGTGATAAATGTCTGATCGGTTGAGGGCGACCGCTGAGACCCCCAATGATCTAGAGAATATGAGTCCCCGAGAGCACTATGTGAATGGAGCAGAGCTGCACATGCTTGGACACCACTCCATTCCCTTTCTATGGGGCTACCAAAGATAGCCCTTTTTTGACTACCAAAATATTTACATCCTCTAGGTAGGTACTCTATGCTGTAAAGACATTGGTTAAAAGGAATGTATCATCAGAAAGAAATACTATTTTAGGCCTCATTTACACGAGCGTGTGCGTTTTGCGCGCGCAAAAAACGCTGCGTTTTGCGCGCGCAAAAGGCACTTGGCAGCTCCGTGTGTCATCCGTGTATGATGCGCGGCTGCGTGATTTTCGCGCAGCCGCCATCATAGAGATGAGGCTAGTCGACGCCCGTCACTGTCCAAGGTGCTGAAAGAGCTAACTGATCGGCAGTAACTCTTTCAGCACCCTCGACAGTGAATGCCGAATACAATATACACCAACCTGTGAATAAAAAAAGACTTTCATACTTACCAAGAACTTCCTGCTTCCCCCAGTCCGGGCTCCCGGCCGTTGCCTTGGTGACGCGTCCCTCTCTTGTCATCCGGCCCCACCTCCCAGGATGACGCCGCAGTCCATGAGACCGCTGCAGCCTGTGATTGGCTGCAGCCTGTGCTTGGCCTGTGATTGGCTGCAGCTGTCACTTGGACTGAACTGTCATCCCGGGAGGTCGGACCGGAGTTATCGGTAAGTCAGAACGTCTTTTTTTTTTTACAGGTTCATGGATTTTCGGAGCGGAAGTCACTGTCCATGGTGCTGAACCAGTTTAACGCTTTCAGCACCGTGGACAGTGACTGTCTCCTGACGTCGCGTACCCGAACATTTTTTACCGGTTTCGGTCAAAACGAGTTTGGCCGAACCCGGTGAAGTTCGGTGCGCTCATCTCGAATTTGACACTCCGTTTGGATGTTTGTAAACAGAAAAGCACGTGGTGCTTTTCTGTTTACATTCAGGAGTTTGACAGCTCTTGCGCGAATCACGCAGTTTGCACGGAAGTGCTTCCGTGCGGCATGCGTGGTTTTCACGCACCCATTGACTTCAATGGGTGCGTGAGTGCGCGAAAAACGCACGATTATAGAACATGTCGTGAGTTTTTTTCTGCGCACTCGCGCTGAGCGCAATTCACGCATCGTCTAAACTGCCCCATTGACTAATATAGGTGCGTACGACATGCGTGCAAAGCACGCGCGTCGCACGCGCGTATATTACGTTCGTGTAAATGAGGCCTAACTCAGACAAATTGACAGTTTTTTACCGCTCAGACGGTTGTGGATGTAAAGTCTGAAGTGTCCATCAAGGGTTTGACCTTCCCCCAGCTAGCATGCAGAAAAAAAGATCCAAATTTCCACTGGTGTGTATATCTCGCTGATACTTGTGGTTCCACACAGAAATGAAACTGCAGAAATGCAACTGCTTGCTGTGTAGATCCTCGTACTTGATGTTCTAAATCTCCAAAAAGGGAGAAAAAGGAGATAGTGCACAACCTTTTGGAAACTACAAATTCCACGAGTTTATTTCATACTTACAAAAACAGATATAGATAAAAGAGTAAGACATAAGACTTTACATCTACAACCGTCTGAGCGGTAAAAAACTATCAATTTGTCTCTGTTTTTTGTGGTGTTGAGGATTTCACCTCTTTTTTACCTGGTCCGGTTGTTGATCTTTCTTGTTGAGATATTTCAGTGAGTAGAGAGCTGAGTTGTATCTTTGGTTACTATTTAACTCTTCTTTTTATTATACATACTGTATATATTTTATTTATTTGTGTTGGTGCATTTTATTTTTATATAAATAAAATCTTCCAGTTTGTCCGCCCTCCTTTTCCCCATCCCCTCCCCTGCCTCTTTAGTTTTCGATGGTATATAGGATTTTTGCTCTGCCTTATTGAGTCGTTACACTATGCCTCTTAAAGGTTACTTATGTTTATATTTTCATCATACCCAAGCATCTCATGCTTTGAGCTTCGCGGTGCTTCTCTTCTAAGTTTCAATGTATATCCAATGGCTGTCTATGTTTATTTTGTGCAAATTTCTATAAAAACAGAAAAAATAAATTATGGAATAAATCTTACAGTTTTCACACTAGCTACTAGAGCATAAACAGTAGGCTGACATTTCCTGTGTTTGGAAGCTCACTTTTCAGCTTTGCTGTATAAGCTGGGAAAGGCTCAGCAGAGGGTGGGGGATTTAATAATTTATTTTATAGTGATTTGACGTGCCTATGTGCTCACTACAGACACTTTAATTAGCATGTGGAGGGATTTATGAGCCATGTTCATTCAATTAGTTAGTTGTTTCAAGTTTCAGTGGCCACCAGGGAGACAGTTCTCTCATTTTGTTGATTAATTTCACACTTGAGGTTTTTGCTCTTTTTGCCAAAGTTATGTTCCATATTTGTGTAGGAAACACAATGTTAAACTTTCAGTGATGGCTAATAGTAAAGGATACTGGATGAAAATGGTATAACCTCACATCATAAATTGACACTATATGGTCAAATGTATTGGGACACACCTCTTAATCCTTGAATTCAGGTGTTTCCTCCAGTCCCATTGCCACAGGTGTATAAAATCCAGCACATGGCCATGCAGTCTGCCTTTACAAACATTTGTGAAAGAATGGGTAGTTCTAAAGAGATCACTGAGTCCGAGCATGGTACTGTGATAGGATGCCACTGTTGTAACAGGTCAGTTTGTGAAATTTATTTCCTCCTAGATACTCCATAATCAGCTGTGAGTGGTGTTCTTACAAAGTTAAAGCGTTTAGGAACCACAGCAACTTAGCCACAAAGTGTCAGACCACATAAAGTTACAGAGCGGGGTCGCCGGGTGCTAAGGCGCATAGTGCATGAAAGTCGCCAACACTGCTGACTCAATAACCTCCTCTTGTATTAACATCAGTACAAAAACTGTGCGCCATGAGCTTCATGGCATGGGTTTCTATGACCGAGCAGCTGCATGCAATCTTACATCACCAAGCACAATGCCAAGCATCGGGTGGAGTAGTGTAAAGCCTCCGCCACTGGACTCTAGAGCAGTGGAAACATGTTCTGTGGAGTGATGAATCACATTTCTCTATCTGGCAGTCTGATGGACGAGTCTGAGTTTGTCGAATGCCAGGGGAACATTACCTGCCTGACCTCATTGTGACAACTGTAAAGATTGGTAGAGGAGGGATAATGCTATGGGATGTCTTTCAGAGCTTGGCCTAGGTCCCTTACTTCCAGTAAAGGGAAATCTTAATGCTTCAGCATCCCAAGACATTTTGGACAATTGTATGCTGCAAAATTTGTGGGAACAGTTTGGAGAAGGCCCTTTTTTGTTCCAGCATGACTGTGCCCCAGAGCGTAGAGCAAGGTCCATAAGAACATGGTTTGGTGAGTTTGGTGTGAAAGAACTTGACTGGCACACACAGAGCCCTGAGCTCAACTGCATCGAACACATCACCTAGAATGGATATTGTGAGCCAGGCCCTCTCGTCCAACATAAGTGTCTGACCTCACAAATGCTGTTCTGGATGAATTGGCAAAACTTCCCACAAACACACTTCAAAATCTTGTAGAAAGCCATCCAGAAGAGTGTAGCCCGTTTTAGCTGCAAAGGGGAAACCAACTCCATATTAATACCAATGGATTTACAATGGGATGAAATAAAAGCTCCTGTAGGTGTAACGTGTAGGTGTCCCAATACTTTTGTCCATGTAGTGTATGTTCCTACCTTCTTTAATAGTAAATCAGTTGGTTTGCTTGCAACTCATAAAGATGTTTCACCTCATCCTAGTTACTTCGTCAGTTCATCGGAGTGGTAGAAATATTTGCATTTTCATTTATAACTCAATCCTATAAACTATAAACATGCCCGCTTGGGTGGTGCCGAACTAGCATGTTATTTCTATGGTGGGAGCAGGATAAGCAGCGGACATGCACATCTTGCATCACTTATCAGGGGGGAAACAATACAATTGGGTGGTTTAAAAAAACAACTTGTCTGGCCCCTTTTCACTTGCGAGCAGTTGTCAGCGGCTGAGCTGTGGGTCACTATAGACATGACAATGTAAGCAGATCCCACAAATTTGGTTTATTATAGAGACAGCCCATGTGGCTGCTAAGGGGCACCTGGAAAAAGAGAGTTAGTCCCATGCTATTGGATGGTGGGAGGAAAAAATTGGTACAAGGCAAGGGAATGGGGAAGGCAACCAAGCATATAAAGGGTATTTTACCTGCAATTGGCATGTGGCAAAACCTATGTTGGTCAAATGTCAAGGGCTGTTAAAATCTGGATAAATGTGAATCTATCAGCCATTAGACTATTTTCACAATTAATGCTTGAAAAAACTAAAAAGGGTCCAGAAAAGAAAGATTGTGAGCGATCTAGGAAATTCAGAGAGACGACATCCTTTATTTGGAGCTAAACGTAGAGTATGTGACCTCCAGTGGTGGTGCATACTGGAAGAGATAGAAGCATCAGAAGATGAACAACTTCAGGTCCGTTTATTAAGACAGGTTACTGAATCTATTCCCTCGATTTACTCAGCCCAAAAGGGTTAAAATGAAGCAGGTAATTTTAGTGTCTTCTAGTAGTGTGTTTAGATATGGTATGGGTTATCATTTAACCTATTAGGCCCCATGCACACGAACGTGCCCGCAATCACGGCCCGCGATTGCGGGCACGGCCGGCCGCTGACTGGCAGCCGCATTTTCGGGCCGTGCTCCCATACAAAGTATGGGAGCACGGCCCGCAAAATGCGAAAGAATGGACATGTTCCATAATTCCCGGAACATTTCCACGGCACTGACACCCTTCCGTAGTGCTACGGAAAGGTGTCAGTGTTCAATGAAAGTGAATGGCTCCGTTTTTGCGGACCGAAATTGCGGTCCGCAAAAACGGAGGTTTTTTGCTGTCGTGTGCATGGGGCCTTACTCTTTGTGCCATAAGGAACTTTATGTGCTATGTGTTGTGATATTTAAAAGCTAGTTTTAGAATATATTAGTAGTTTACTAATTATACAAGTAATATCTTTCTATGGAATTTATATGTACTCGGACATTGACTTGCGCTTAGCAGGTTGTCCCATTTGTATCCTTTTGATAGAGAACATTGTATTGTTTAGTTTTTAATGAATGTTTTTATCTGATAGGCTGATGAATTTGAGTATTATTGCATATGTATCGTAATACCTTCACTTATTATATATAAAGAAGTTAAACATTGAAGTGCTCGTGGTTTTTCATGCATTATTACTTTCTGGATTCTAACTGGAGGTTAAAGGGAAAGACCTCGGCTTTTTGCATGGACTCCCGGTGGCTTACCTATTCGTTAGTTAAACTATATTCAAATTCTACAAAGGCAAGCAAGTACCAGGCTTTTCTGTCCTGGTTGGCATTACCCAGCACTATACCCTTTCCTCTTTGTATGCCGGTGTTCATTGGACGAAAATCTCATGTCCATGACCAGCTTTACTTTCCTGATATCTTTATATCTGTGAAATCTGGGAATCACAATTAAAAGTAACTTCCAGCCTGAATATACCGGCCAGTCTATAAATAAAGTGATATTCTATGAGTGAGTTATTAAGTTGGGGCTGTAGTCTGCAATACCAGATCTATAACATCACATCATTTGTAACTGGCACACCGCATAAAGATTAGGAACTTCAAGAGCAGCTAGTGTATTGTAAGAGAAATGAAGACGGCTATTGGACAAATGCTACATCCTGTTCATATATTTCACAATGTCTTTAATACATTTCCCTGCATTTGTAACTAAAATTAATATATTGAACAAGGTCTAAAAGCAGCATGTCCCGCTAATCATAAAGAGGGGACCAGCAGCCGTGCCACCTGCTCAGCAGCAGCTGTGTTTCCACTGATGGAAATCCATTTCCATTGATGTTATCACTATTATTACTGGATGAAGAGTGGATATTGATTGAACAAGCCATATCCAGCAGCGGGCATCCAGGCTTTATCTGGAAAGTATCTTTCTAATGGATATGAATCAAAATTGTAGATTTCTTAGCTTACTCATCTGATGTTACTTACTGATATTTGTGAGATCACATCTTGCAGGTTCTGTCCTTGGCACTGAGATGCCCAAAGACTGGACACACTTATTGGTAGATTGGAAAGTTATAAAAAAAAAACATGCATTTCTAGACCTTTGTGTAACCATCCTCATATCTGCTATATATTCAGCGTGGTTCTTGTTACACAATCAGGAAGACCTAGTAATGGAGTCCAAAAAATCTATTAATCTTTTTTTCTAAAGCATCTTTATATACATGTATACAAAAAATACATCCCTCATTTACTACTGGCCTCCTTTTGGGTTCTTATCTGTTTTCCATATCTTCTTAGGCAAATCAGTTTTAACTTTGGTTCCTCTGACTCGCTGACTATCCTGGTTGCTCAATTTCACCATGAAATTAGCTGGACAGTGTGTTGAGGTTTGTGTATTTCGCTGCTTCTACTGGTCCCAGGACCTTGGCTCAACTATTTTTTTGTGGTACATGACGTGCAGGTGACATGCTGCAACTGATCATTTCCAGAGTAAAACCAAAAACGTGTTACCCCCATGTCAACTGTTTGGCTCACAAGTGGTAATCTTTTCTAAATGTATCTGTAGGTGCACAGACCAAATGGAGAGCTTATTTTGTTAAACAGTTTCGGTCCTGTTTCAGCAAATTAAAGGGGTTGTCCGAGATACCATCATATTTTCAAAAACCCCTTTAATGCATGTAATTTATAAATGTAAATACATTTGTAATATACTTACATTTTCCAAAGCGGCCCCGTTTCCAGATCCTGCCGTGGGGAACTTGACTGTTGACGTCTCTCTCTGCACTGGCTCTGCCGCTTTGTTGATCTTGAATTATTTGCCGGGTATAGGACACGTCACTTGTGACGTGTTGTATATCGGCTTGTTCTGTTGTAACGCGCATGCGCGGCCCCTGCTGTTATGTCGAGAACAGCAGGGACCGCGAGAACAGCAGTGACAGCGCATGCGCGTTACGGGCTGTGAAGCAGAACAAGCTGATATACACCACGTGACAAGTAACATGTCGTATACCCGGCAAAGAATTCAAGATCAACAAAGCGGCAGAGCCAGAGAGGCAGAGCCAGTGCAGAGAGTGACGTCACCAATTAAGTTCCCCACGGCAGGATCTGGAAACGGGGCCACTTTGGAAAATGTAAGTATATTACAAATGTATTTACATTTATGAATTACATGCATTAAAGGGGTTTTTGAAAATATGATGGTATCTCGGACAATCCCTTTAATGTTATTTTTTGTATAATTAAAAGTTATAACATTTTTCAATATATTTTCTGTATTAATTCCTCACAGTTTCCAAGATCTCTGCTTGTGATTATTTAGTAGGAACATTCATTGTTTACTTCCAGTGGATACAACTCTATCCATGGTCATGTGATGGACACACAGGTGCTCAGCTTGTTACAGTTAGGCTTTGTTCACACACCCTATTTACAGACGTAATTTGGGCGTTTTAGCCTTGAATTACGTCCGTAAATACGGCTCCAAAGCATCAGCAAACATCTGACGATTCATTTGAATGGGTTTTACGATGTTCTGTGCCGACGGTCATTTTTTTTACGCGCCGCTGTCAAAAGACGGCGCATAAAAAAGACGCCCGCGTCAAAGAAGTGCATGTCACTTCTTGAGACGTAATTGGAGCCGTTTTCCATTGACTCCATGGAAAAACAGCTCCAATTACGTCCGTAATGGACGCTGCGAAAAACACCTGCACATGCCATTACGTCTGAAATTCCGGAGCTGTTTTCTCCTAAAAACAACTCCGTAATTTCAGCCGTATAGGACACTGCCGTGTGAATATACCCTTAGAGTATGTGAATCAGAGCTGTGAGTTCTAACAATCCCAGCACCTGTGTGTTCATCACATGATCAAGGACAGAATTTTATCACTGTAAGTATACAACAAATGTCCCTACTGAAAAACAACAAGCGGAGATTTTGAAAACCATGAGGTGTTAAGAAATAGAAAGTGCATCAGAATTTTTTTTTAAAAATTGCGTGAATTGACTGAAACCAGATAACCCCTTTCAGAGTAGCTGTAAGCAAGGGCGTAGCTAGAGGGGGCAGGTGAGGCCCTGGGCAACTAGGAAGAAGGGGGGGCAGCTGCTACGGGGCCTGTGGCTTGAGGGGGCACATGCCGCCCGGCCCATAAAGTGCCGGGCTGGGTGACACGGGCCCCACATTCCCGATGGCGTCGCCTGCACCAGGCATCTGGGGCCCTGGGCGTCTGCCACATTCAATTGTATCTGCGTCCTTAGGATGCAGATACAATTGAATGCTATGGCAGAGCAAGGAGCTAGCTCCCTGCTCTGCCATTTACTAAGGCACTGGGACAGGATCCCTTCGCAGGCCAGCGCGATGACCTTAATGGATCATGCCGGCCTACGCAAGGATACCGTCTCACAGGCTGCTGAGGAGGCTGTGGAGCTGCACCATTTGTTGCGGGAACGGGGCTAGGTGAGTACAAGGTTTTTTATTTGTTTGGGGGCTGTTTGTTGTTATCTACAAGAGGGGGCTGTGTGGCACTATCTACAAGAAGGGGCTATGTGGCACTATCCACATGGGGAAGTTTGGCGATATCTACGTGGGGCTATGTGGCACTATCAACGTTGGGCTTTGTGGCACTATCTACAAGGGAGAGGCTGTGTGGCAGTATCTACATGATGGGGTATGTGGCACTATCTACAAGGGCGTTTGTGTGGCACTATCTATAAGGAGGGGAGTGTGACAATATCTACAGGTGTGCTATGTGACACTATCTACAAGCCTTTGAGCGCCCTCCATATCTCCCTATGACACTTATCACGTGCAAAACTCAAGCGCCAAATGCGAACCAAACCCTTTCATCAAACATCAGTGTCTGACCTCACAAATGCTCTTCTAACTGAATGGGCACAATTTCCCACAGACACACTTCAAATTGTTGTGGAAATCTTTCCCAGAAGAGTGGAGTCTGGTATAGACGCAAAAAGGGGGACCAATTCCATATTAACGCCCACGTTTTTGGAATGGGATGTTTAACAAGCTCGAATAAGTATTATGGCCAGATGCCCACATACTTATGGCCATATTGTGTATATATACACATTAGTATATACATAATACATACTGTTTAAATTTAAACAAAAGCAGATACACTTAAATAAGCTGTCGTATATTTAGGTAAAGGGTTAAAAATTGACAGCTTAAAAAACAGTAAATGGTTACATATAAGATACATAATTAATATTCAAACAACTAGGTGGGTATTAACCCCTTCCCGACATTTGTTGTATGGATACATCATGGAAAGCTAGTGCTTCCCGCATTTTGCCGTATCCGTACGACAAATGGTGGACACCGGATGAGAAGCTGAGTTGGTGCCACAATCCCCGGGTATCGGCTGTATGTTACAGCTGACACCCTGGGTTAATGGTGGGGACCGAAGTTTGTTCAGGTCACAGCCATTAACGGAAAAAAGATCATAGCTATGATTAAGAACTGAACAGTTCGAAACGCGTAGGCGTTCTCTCCTGGGATTTTTTCATTTCTTGTTTTAATTTTGACTTAAATAAACAGTTTTGTATTTTTTCACATCATATCGTGTGCTGGACCTCTAACTTTTTTCCTTGGATTTCTACCTACTCCCGACGTAGCTCTCTTGCCTGTGCACCGAGTAATCATGGAATGTGGCGTCTTTACTTCGAATGAGTGGTGAGCGGACCAATTTTACTTGTATGTTTTTTACTCTCCACCAATAACCCCTTAAATGCAGTGGTCAAAAGCGATCGCTGCATTTAAGGGGTTTAGCAATGAAATTGCCGGGGTGCCGGCGGCTGCAAAGGCAACCGGAGGGTTAACACTAGCTTCCCGGTATGTCTAGTACAGAAGCCTCTCAGCCTAAAAGGCTTCTGTAGCTGCCGGCATGATAACGCCGGCTAGGGAGCTGAGCCGGTGTAACGTCTATGGCCGAGGGCCGTCGTTCAGACTTACCCTCTGACGGCCCCGGCCATGGACATCTGTCTTCTCGGCATCAGCCCCCTCCAGGGAGACCCCGGCACTCACTTCCGGGTCCTCGGACTGTTTCCCGCAGGGCGCGCGCGCCCGAGCGTGCACGGCCTTAAAGGGCCAGTATGCGTCGAGCTGTCACCAACCAATAATTAGCCCAAATGGCTGCTGGACTATAAAAAGGGGCTCTGCCCACTTGTTCCTCACCTGAGCGTTGTTGTATACCTAAGTTTGACTTGCAAATGGTCTCCCAGTGTTTTCCAGTTCCCAGTGTTACTCGTTCCTGCTGCCTGTACCCTGTATCCCATGCTATCGTATCTACTGAGAAAGTCAAGTCGTCTCTTCCGCTGCATCCACGGTGCCACCTGCTGTGAAAGTCAAGTTGTGCTTCCGCTACTGTCTACATTGCCTCAGGTACCCATAGTGAACTATAGACATTGTTTTGTACCTTGTCGGCCAGCTGCTACCCTACTACGCGGTACGGCCCAGTGGGTCCACACCCCGCACTGTGACAGTATGCTCAGGCCATGGACCCCGCTGCCCAAGTCAAGGGCCTGTCATCCTCCCAAGCCATGCAGGCGGACCTGCAGGATCTGCAAGCACGACAGGATCAACTGCTTGTGGCACAGCAGCTAGGGGCGCTAGCTTTTTCTTCCACTGCTCCTATTCAAGCTCCTCCGATCGACCCTCCTTATACACCTCCTGGCAGCCCCAGTTTGGACCCTCGGTTCTCGCTGCCATTGCCACCTCGGTTCCATGGAGATGCAAGTTCGTGCAGGGGGTTTCTGAATCAATGCCATATCCACTTCACTCTGGACGCCCGAGCATTCCCTTCGGACGGAGCCAGGATCGCCTACATTATATCTCTACTTGCCGGCAATGCCCTGGCATGGGTGAATCCAACCTGGGAATGACAGGGACCCGAGACTTCCAGGGGTTTGTGCGGTTGTTCCGTTCTATATTTGAGGAGCCTGGATGAGACTCGTCCGCAGCCACTGCTATCTTTAAACTGCGCCAGGAGGACGCCTCTGTGGGCGAATACACCATTCCAGCAACCCCTCTTGCCTTCTACTGCTTCACCTGAGGTTCTGATGCAGGTTGGTCGGCTTAAACTGTCCGTTCAAGAAAAACAGCGCAGGCGCACCTCTGGACTCTGTCTATATTGCGGCCTCGCTGGCCATGTCGTGCATCTGTGTTCCCAGAGACCAAATAAATCCTAACGCCTGGGATTGATTGGAGAGACAACCCTGGGCGCTTCGGCATTGAATAGAGACCTCTCTTCCAAACTGTTCATTCCTGTGACCATCGTCGCTGGCAAGAGACCTCATCCAGTCTCTGCCTACCTGGACTCTGGCTCCGCAGCCAATTTCATCTGCCAAGATTTTGTGGATCTTCTTCAATTGCCCACTATTTTGCTGCAGAGACTGTTGATCTGAGCTCATCTCCCTGTATGTCCTGTCCAAGGCCGTCAACCCCGTGCTGCTGGGTTTGCCTTGGCTCCATCTACACGCCCCAGTCCTGGATTGGAACCCCGGAGAGGTTCTCCAGTGGGGTCCCAAGTGTCTCGACCGCTGTCTGGTGCATGTCCACCCGTCCCAGCCTTTTCCGCATCAGTCATTGGCAGGGTTACCTCTTTGTTACTCTCAGTTCGCTGATGTCTTCAACAAGAAGGAAGCAGAGACATTGCCACCACATCGAGCATACGATTGTCCTATCGACTTGGTTCCTGATTCATCCCCTCCTCGCGGTAGAGTATACCCTCTCTCCTTGCCAGAGACCCAGTCTATGTCGGCCTACATTAAGGAGAATCTTGAGAGGGGCTTCATACGAAAGTCTTCATCCCCGGCCTGAGCCAGGTTTTTCTTTGTCAAAAAAAAGGATGGATCCCTTCGATCCTGCATTGACTACGAAGGTCTCAACCAGATCACGGTGAAGAACAGGTACCCATTGCCGTTGATTTCGGAACTCTTTGATCGCATACGGGGGTCAAAAATTTTTCCAAGCTAGACCTACGGGTGGCTTACAATCAAATCCGGATCCGTCAGGGTGACGAGTGGAAGACTGTATATCTGGTCATGCGCTTCGGCCTGTGTAACGCCCCCGCAGTGTTTCAAGAATTTGTCAATTACATTTTTCGTGATCTCCTCTATGTCTGTGTTGTGGTGTATCTCAATGATACCTTGATTTTTTTCCCCAGATCTTGTGACTCATCAGGGTCATGTCCACCAGGTGTTGCTTAGATTAAGGGAGAATCATCTTTACGCCAAGTTGGAGAAGTGCATGTTCCAAGAGAAGTCTCTACCCTTCCTGGGCTATATCATCTCTGATCAGGGTCTCAAAATGGACCCTGAGAAGGTCAAGGCTGTCCTGGAGTGGCCACGTCCCCAAGGCCTAAGGGCCATACAACGCTTCCTTGGATTCGCCAACATCTACAGACTGTTCATTCCCAACTTCTCTTCTTTGGTAGCCCCCATCTCTACCCTCACTAAAAAGGGTATGAATGCCAAGGTATGGACTCCAGAGGCGGAAGTCACATTTAAAACCTTAAAAAAGGCCTTCACGTCAGCCTCTATTCTTCATCATCCTGATGTATCCCTACAGTTTTCCTTAGAGGTGGACGCCTCCTCTGTTGGTGCTGGTGCACTTCTGTTCCAGAGAGGTTCAAAAGGCAAGACGGTGGTATGTGGTTACTACTCCAAGCTGTTTTCTCCCGCAGAGCGCGACTACTCGATTGGGGATTGGGAGTTACTGGCCATCAAGCTGGCCCTGCATGAGTGGAGACACCTACTGGAAGGCGCAGCTCATCCTATCCTGGTCTTCACGGACCACAAAAACCTGACCTACCTACAGACGGCTCAACGGCTGAATCCTCGTCAAGCCAGGTGGTCATTGTTTTTTGCACGGTTCCGGTTCGAACTCCACTACCGACCTGCCGACAAGAATGTGAGGGCCGATGCCTTGTCTAGGTCATTTGAGACAGAGGACACTGTGGAGTCCCCACAGAATATTATCCATCCTTCCTGCATCTACTCTGTTAACCCCCTGCAGGTTAGAGACATTCCTCCGGGAAGAACTTTTGTACGTCTGGCTGACCGAGGAAGAATCCTTCGCTGGGGTCACAGTTCCAAGCTGGCAGGTCACGCGGGTGCCTGTAAGACCTGAGACCTAATTGCCCATCAGATCCTGTGGCCGACGCTGCCCAAAGACGTCATGGACTTGGTCTCCTCCTGCACGGTGTGTGCAGCAAAAAAGTTGCCCACTCCAGACCAGCCGGTCTGCTCCAACCACTGCCTGTACCCGATGCCCCCTGGTGGCATATTGCTATGGACTTTGTCACAGATCTGCCTCTCTCTGCGGGATGCAGTGTGATCTGGGTGTTGGTGGATTGTTTTTCTAAAATGGCTCATTTTGTTCCCCTGACTGGCCTGCCTTCTGCAGCTCGACTGGCTGATCTCTTCATACAACACATCTTCTGTCTGCACGGCTTGCCTCTGCATATTGTCTCGGATCGAGGGGTCCAGTTCACCTCAAGGTTATGGAGAGCACTCCACGGCCTACTCGGTGTAAATTTGGACTTCTCCTCAGCTTATCATCCTCAGTCCAATGGACAAGTCGAAAGTCATAACCAAATTATGGAGCATTTTCTGCGGCACTTTGTCTCCAGACGACATGATGACTGGGTGAAGCTGCTCTCGTGAGCAGAGTTCTCCTATAGTAACCATACCAGTGAATCCACCACAGTCCATTCTTCATAGTCTACGGCCAACGTCCTTGAATACCCCTGCTTGGCTCTATTATGTCCCAGGTGCCTGCAGCCGACTCTACCTTCAGGGACTTTCTTCAGATATGGCAGCAGACACAATCTTCTATTCTGCTGGCGGTGGACCGCATGAAGAGAAAGGCAGACACTAGATGACGAGAGCCTCCTCAGTTTCTTCCAGATACAAAAGTCTAGCTGTCTTCCATGAATATCCGGCTGCGGGTGTCGTCTTGCAAGTTTGCTCCCAGGTTCCTTGGACCCTTCGAGATTCTGCTACAGATCAATCCTGTGTCATACAAGCTTCGACTGCCTCCTACCCTCAAGATCCCTAACTCCTTTCATGTCTCCTTGCTGAAACCCGTGGTCCTGGCTCTTGGCGGTTCATCTGGAACTTTCGAAGTGAGGGAGATCCTGGCCACCAAGAAAGTGGGAGGAAGGACGTTTTATTTGGTGGATTGGAGGGGATTTGATCCAGAGGAGAGGTCTTGGGAGCCAGAGGAGAACATCGATGCTCCTGTCCTCATGAAGAAATTTCTCTCCCACTCTGGTCCCAAGAGGAGGGGGCGTAAGAGGGGGGATACTGTAACTCTGCATCTCTGTATGTACTAGTCTCGTAATACCCTATTAACCACACTTGTCCGTAGTGGCTCCTATACCGTCCAATATCATGTTGGATCCTCTACAATTTTTAACTGTGTCATTCTGTATTGTGTACTTTTGTGTACAAATAAAGATTGAGTTTTTCTATTTTTATATTACTGACAGTCTATGACTCCTTGTGTTCTCTTGTCTTGTCTATGATATTTTGGAGTTTCTATCCCTTTGACACTTTGGAGGTGGTATGCCGTATTCGGGAACCACCTAGCCTTTGACCCACTGTCCTGTGAGACTAATGTTTATCACCTCTTTATAAATGCATTGAGGGGTGTAGTTTCCAAAATTGGGTCACTTCTCAGTGGTTTCATTTATTATTTCACATCAGAGACTCTGCAATTGAGAACCAATATTTTGTAAATCGCCAACTTAGGCTTCAATTTCGCATGATACTCTTTTACTCCTGAACCTGGTCGAATGTCCAGGCAAAAGATTAGAGTCACATGTAGAGTGATTCTAAAAACGGGAAACACAGCATAATAATTAGAGAGCTGTCTTGTTATGGTGGCACAAGCTGGGCACCACATATTGGCAAATCTATGGAAAAAATCCCATTTTCACTCTGCAACATCGAGTACACACTAATTTCTGCAAAACACCTGCAGGGTTAACATGCTCACTATACCCCTTGAGGGGTGTAGTTTTCAAAATGGGGTCACTTCTAGGGGATTTCCACGGTTTTGGACCCACAGGGGTTTTGCAAATGCGACATAGCGACCAGAAACCAATCCAGCAAAATCTCCACTCTAAAAGCCAAATGCCGCTCCTTACCTTCTGAGCCCTACTGTGTGCCCAAAAAGCAGTTTATAACCACAAATGAGGTATTGCCGTACTCGTGAGAAATTGCTTTACAAATGTTGGGGTTCTTTTTTTCCTTTATTTGTTAAGAAAATAAAAATTTTTTAACTAAAGCTACGTCTTATTGAAGAAAAAGGATTTTTTTTTATTTTCACTGCCCAATTCTAATAAATACTATGAACCCCCTGTGGGCTCAAAATGCTCACTACACCCCTAGATGAATTCATCAAGGGGTGTAGTTTCCTAAATGGAGTAACTTTTTGGGCGTTTTCACTGTTTTGGTCCCTCAGGGGCTTTGTAAATGCGACATGGCCTCAGCAAACCTTTCCTGCTAAATTTGAGCTGCAAAAGCCAAATGGCGCTCTTTCCCTTCTAAGCCCTGCGTGTGTTCAAACAGCCATTTATTACAACATATGGGGTACTGTTTTACTCGGGAGAAATTGCTTTACAAATGTTGCAATGCTTTTTTCCTTTAGTCCTTGTGAAAATAAGAAAAAATTAGCTAAACCTACATTTTCTTTGAAAAAATCTAGAATTTAATTTTCACAGCATTCTTTAAATAATTTCTGAAATAAACCTGTCAGGTAAAAATGCTCACTATACCCCTAGATAATTTCCTTGAGTGGTGTAGTTTCCCAAATGGGGTAACTTTTTGGGGATTTCTACTGTTTTGACACCACAAGAGCCCTTCAAACCTGACATGGTGCCTAAATTATATTCTAATAAAAAGGAGGCCCAAAATCAACTAGGTACTCCTTTACTTCTGAGACCAGTGCTTCAGTCGATAAGAGCACCAGGGTCACATGTGGGATGTTTCCTAAAACTGCAGAACCTGAGCAATAAATATTGAGTTGTGTTTTTCTGGTAAAACTTTCTGTATTACAAAAAAAAAATGGATTAAAGATGAATTTCTGCAAAAAAAAAAAATTTATTTGTACATTTCACCTCTACTTTGCTTTAAATTCCTGTGAAACGTCTAAAGGGTTAAGAAACGTTCTAAATGCTGTTTTGAATACTTTGAGGGGTGAAGTTTTTAAAATGGGGTGACTTATTGGGGGCTTCTAATATATAGGGCCCTCAAAGCCACTTCAGAACTGAACTGGTCCCTGTAAAGATAGCCTTTTGACATTTTCTTGAAAATGTGAGAAATTGCTGCAAAAGTTCTAAGCCTTGTAACGTCCTAGAAAAATAAAAAGATGTTGAAAAAAAAAACTATGCCAATCTAAAGTAGACATTTGGGAAATGTTAATGAGCAATTATTTTGTGTGGTATAACAGCCTGTCTTAAAGCAGATACATTTGAATTTCGATAAATCCTAATTTTTGCAATTTTTCGCAAAATCTTGTTGTGTTTCACAATTAATTACTAAATGTATCCAGCAAATTTTGCCAGTAACATAAAGTTCAATGTGTCGCGAGAAAATAATCTCAGAATCGCTTGGATAGGTAAAAGCATTCCGAAGTTATTACCACATAAATTGAAACATGTCAGATTTGAAAACTGAGGCTCTGTCAGGAAGATCAAACGTGGCCAAAGCAGGAAGGGGTTAAGGCCTGGTGTCAAGCAAATAAATGTAAAAATAACATGGCTACATACCTTGTACGATTTATCTATACAACTATAAAGAACAAGGGTACACTGAATGTGTAAAATAGATGACTCTCACCTTAAAATTTTCAAAGGGTCTTTTAGGAGATGTTTACCTTCTTGGGGTCCCACTTGGCCCTTCTCAGCTGAATTTGAAAACTGCAGTCTCCAACTGAATGACTCATTTAGACTAACATCTGAACCTACAATGGCATGTTCAGACATGGCAGAATTTTTCCGCTGCAAATTCGCTGCAATTACGCAAAGAATCTGCAGCATCATTTGCATATTTGACATGTAATTCAGACGTTGCGGATATCACAGTGGGCTTGCCCCAGATTTCAGCCTTTGCATTGCAAAGGCTGAAATCTGCAGTGAAAATCCGCTGCTTCTCCGCAACAGACTGTGCATGCTGCGGTGTGAAAATTCTGCAACGTAGCCTAAATTCCGCACTGTTATGTTCTGCAACGTCTGAACAAAGTTAACTACAAAGTTATAGAAACCAATGGAAAAAACAGCTGCTGCAGATTTCCACTGCGGACTGTCCGGAGTGGAATTCAAAAGCAATTTCTCCAGGCCCTAATGGAGGTCTGCTAGTTGATTGTGGACAGACTGTTATGCTCTATTTTTTCTGTAGGTGGCAAAGTCATAGACCCGATTTCACTATGATCAGAAAAAGTAAAAAAGTGCACAGCGTCTTTAAGAAAAGTATCCGCATAAGAAAAGCTCCACTTTTGTAATTCACATTGATTGCTGTTGTGTCACCTTGTCTTTCATGGTAATTTGTAGATTTTTGTGTCTGCCATTCCCAATCAAACAGCAATCTGTAATAGTAACTAAGCGGTATGTCTCCTAATTTATCACGTACCAGAGCTAGATAGATCTCAAGAGTTTCAGAGTCTCAGCTCCCACTAAAAGTTCGATTTTAGATGAAGAATATTAGGCACCCTTAAACAAACTGATGTCAACTAACATAATAGCTTTAGAATCTGGGCAATATTACATGTAAAATCAGTGCATTTCCAGTCAGCCTGCCAGTGGGATTTTGAGGGGGTTGTCCACTTTGGACAATTCATACTTGTTAGAAGGGTCCTATGACAATAAGCTTTTCACAAAAAGTTCAATCCTAAAACCCCTGCGATCAGCTGCAATGTTTTAGGAAAACTGGCAGTGTCTAATCTCCCTGCAGCGCAACCCCAGGGGAAATTAAGCATTACACAATGTCCATTCTTATTAATGGGTTGTGTAACACCACAGGACAGTACTGGTCCTCCAGAGAAATGGTGTTCTTAATGATTGATCTTCACTCTGGCCAAGAGACGAGGACCCTAAATAGAGGACCCCCCTCTATTCACTCAGAAATCCCTAATAGAGTATATTAGAAACCCCTTTAAACTAGAAACCCCTTTAAAGAGCATCTGTTTTCAAAATTACAATTAATGGTGTATACAGTATATATATTTGTTTTTCATATATTTCATATATGATGTCTTTTACACTACTTAGCGTCTCGTTCAGTAGTTTTCTCAAGAAATTTTGCTTAGTATATGGAGTGTGCCCATCTCTGAATGACATCTCTGATGAATGGGTTGGAGCTTCAGTAAGGGTTTGGACCAGTGTCATTCACTATTACTGAGCGGTATAATATCATGTGATCCACAGGCCAATACACATCTGCACAAAATCACAATGTAAGGCCCTGTTTACACCACATCTGGAGTCCAACTTCAGCGTATAACATTAACATATACCTTATAACTTTAGACAAATATATTTTTTTCAAGTATTTTTACTTAAGAAAGGCCCTGTGATATGGCTTAAACGTAGCATTGACATGGATGAATAAACCACTCTTTTTTACTTTGAATTACTGCTGGAGTGCTGCAATTTCTTTGTTTCTATTTACTTTTTTTTACGTATTGGTTAATCGTATAGGCATATATTAAACATATAGGCATACATTTGTGTATCTGTTTAACTAATACTTCAAGCAATAAAACATCCTTTTTTCTTTTTTTTTTTACCAAAAAGGTGTAAAAAACATATACGTTTAACGTATGCAAATGAAAGCATTACGCTTACATATGTCACCCACTGATTATAAAAAAACGTAAAAGTTGAGTATACCTGATCTTTGAAGGGTAGAATAGCATGGCAGACTACGCTATTCTGCGGACGGAAAGGGGGTCAAATGTAGTCAAAAGTATACTCTCTTGGACTATGTTTGATCCATTAAAGTCAATGGATAAGCCGAGGAATCCATTTGAATACCTTTTTATGATGTTTACTGGGTAGGGAGCATAAATGTGATGTGAACAATGCCTCTGTTATACGAACATCTATAACCCTTATACAGTGAAGTATTTTCATTACATTATGATAAAACTATTAAAAAAATAAAAAAGCAGCAGAGTAGAGGTGATGTGCTATTTAACACCTACTCAGTGAAGAAAGCCCAAGGACCCTTATAAGGAAAGTTTAAAGGGTAAAAAATGCAAAAAATATTTTTTAAATACCCTAGGTAATTCTGAGCTAATGGGGGTCCCAATTAAGGACCCCTCTCTATTTGCAAGCGCAGAGAACTGCTCCAAAGAGCGTCTTTCATTCTGGTGTACCAATCAAGTCCAAGCATTACAGGAGTGACCTATTGATTTTAATAAGCACTGTGTAATGCTTTATTTCCCTTGTGCAAATTTAACTCTTGCTGCTAGGTTTTGCCACATATTAAAGCTGTATGCTGGGGTCTTAACAGTAGGACACCCTGTGATCAGCTTATCATCCAAAGACCTTTGTAACAAAAAAACTTTTTTTTCACAGTACTTGTTGCGCTCCACCAGTATTAAGTATATAATATTTGCAAGGTGGTACAACACTCCATGACCTTCAGGTATAAATGTCAAGCAATATTGCTGTATTCCTTTTCATGCAGTCATTGTTTCAACAGGTTTCTTGATCTTAATCTCTCAGCTATTTTAATAAAGAGATGAAAGCCACATAGTGCAAATAAGGTTTTATAATTTTATTCTCACAAACAAACAATTTGACATTTGCACATAGACAAGCATAAAAACCACGTGGCATCTACCATTAGCCCGACTCAAGTTTCACCTTAGACTGGCTTCTTCCAGGGCATAAACTCTGACACCACAGAAGAGTATTTATAAAAGAAAAAGTATATATTCCTGGGAGGTCGAGGAGCTTTGTATTACCTTGAGTAATAAGTACTGTAAATATAAGTACTGTAAATATTTCGGGAAAGTTGGACACTTTTCTATATTGTTGTTGCACCCGGTATACATAATAGTGTGTCTGTGGACAAACACTTTTTTACAGCAGAATAAAAAGTTAGACTGCCTTCTTCCCATCACTGGCACATCCTGGAAGTGCTGGTTGTGTTTATAAATACATGCCACTAGATCTTTATTGTTTTTATGAATTGTAATGCCAGATCTCTACAAAAGAATGCAGATTATTGTTGCTCGTGGGCAATATACTCCATCTCTTAGCAAACAGCAAAGCTGAAATATTATTCCTTAAGGAGTCTGAAAAACAACCCAAATGAATAAGTGTTAGCCCTCTTGCACACGACCGGGTGCCACTCAGGCCATTTTTCATGGCAACCGAGTGGCACCAGATAGTTTTCACAGACCCATTCACTTTAGTGGGTGAATCGGGTCCATGAAAGAGGACCCGACTCTACATTCCATGGAAAGATATATGTCCTATCTTTCCACAGATAACAGACGGGACTTGGGCGGCACACACAGTCGAGTGCATTAGGGCTAAGGAGATCTCTTTTATAGGGAGTTTCCTTGCGTCAATAAATTTATGCTGACTTGTAATATGACTTTAAGGACAATAATTACTGACACCGGGATTATATTCGTTTTGTCTTTACTGAACATGCAGAAAATATGACAACAGTCAAAAACTTGAGCTCTAGGCAAAATATAACTGGTGCTCGGTAAACAATACAGTCTCTGCTTTTATCCGGCACTTCAATATAACACAGTCTCTTATAATCCGTAACGATTAAAATATGTTCTCTTTATCCGGTGCCTTAGGATAATAAAGTCTCTTAGCTTCCAGGTTTAGTGTAATGTGATCTTTGAGGTCCGGCAATGTAATACAATGCACTCTCTGATGATCCGGCACTTAATGGCTCTATGTTACCTTATGCTCAAAATGGCGTCTTCAGCTTCTTGCTCTAAACACTCTCTTCTTAACTCAGCCGGATCTCCTTAACTTGGAACTCCAGTAAATGCGTGTCGGATACTTCACATTACTTATGCTCTGCTGCTGGCCAGAATGCTCTTTATCTTTTACAGTTATCTGAGTCACAATGTCTTCCTTACTTGCTACAGCTCTCTCAGTCCAGTCTCTGTCTCTTCCTGTCCAGCGCTTCTCAGACCTCTCTCTAGACACTTCCTCACTAGACCTCTCTTGTATATCACTCCACACACTAAACACTGTCGATGTACTAACCTCACAGCGCCCTCTAGTGGCCGGCCACCACCTCCCATTTCTCAATGCCATACAATCCTTTTGCTGGGTTACAGACTGACGAATGAAAAAGCAAGGATCTAAGTTCAAGAAAAGATCTTCAGATGTAAAGTTCCTATAGAACAAAGATTACATTTTTATAGGTCTTGATATTTTGTGAACACTGGACAGTAATGGATACAGACTGTGAAAGTCTTTATGCCTTTGAACTTTGCTATTTGTGAAGATTTTTGTGGAATAATTTAAATAGCAAGGAAACCAGACAAGTGGATCTTGGACCAAACAAAGCCAATACTTTCACTTGAAGCACAAATGGTTAGATTAAAGCTATTCTCAGGGTCACCATCTGGCTTTATATTGGATTGTGCCCTGTGCAGACCCCTCTCTTGATGCCCCCTTTATGGTATACCATATAGTACCCAACAGTTACAATCATACAGTGTCCAAATAACATTGCTGTAAAGTGTACAAATAACACTGCCAGACAATTGCCTAAATAACACCCAACTACCAAATTAATAAAAATGGGAATGTAACTGCATCCTATCCTATATACTAGCGTTCCATCGGATCAGGTACGAAGTGTGAGACTAAGGGTGCCAACTCAAGTTGCCCAGGAAATAAATGGCAGTGGCGCCCCTTTCAGGGCCAGTGACAGCCCCTGCATTAATGACAGAAGATGCGTCCTATAAAGCTGCACAGGTTGCACACCAATAAGGCTAGCCCTGACCAAACAAAAGCTTCTGTGTTAACCGAACCGTCACAGCACTAGTGCAATAAATTTCTAGTCTGGAATGGCTGTTGTCAAGTTGCACTTTCTAGGGCATATTCACATGCAGCAGATTTTTTTGCAGAAATTTCTGAATCCGTCACATTTATCTAATAGAGGGTTTCAGAAATCCATGCACTTGCTAGAGAAACAACATCATTCAGATGTATAGAACAGATTTTGAGTCACAGAAATTTCTGCAACAAATCTGCCACATGTGAGTCATCTGTTACCGAACTTGATGATATAGTGCATTCTTAAAAACGGTGATAATAGTAAAAATAATAATAGTGATAATAATGATGATGACTGCTTTTTCATGATAGCTCCCCTTTAAATTCTGATCATTCTGCAGAACCTCTTCATATTTTAATTTGCCTTTGATACTACTGCAGTCATATAGCATAAAAGTAGATAAAAGATACGACTTCTTTCCACAACATACTTTGCAGGGAACATAATGACTTATGTAAAAAGTACATACAATTATTTTGTCATTTTGTCATGAAATACCATGAAGTTTCAAATAAAGACTGTATGTTGTAAAGTGCCTGTAATTAGTTGTCTTTCTTTAATGCGTGCGGAATTATATTATTCTTAATCGTGCTTTTTATGTTGTTAGATACTTCCTCCACTTTTATCATAGTTAACCCCTTAACGCTCCATGACCTACTATTAGGTCATGCTAACTGTAGCGTTCGCGCTCAGTGACCTAATAGTAGGTCATGGAGTAAACACGGCGCCGTTCGCGCGGGGTGTGTTCATGAGCTGTGATAGCTGCTGTTTCCGACAGCAGACTATCCCTGCTCAATGTGCCGGGACCGATCGCGGAGCTCCCCCGCCGATTAACCCCTCAGAAGCCGCGTTCAATAGCGATCGCGGCTTTTTAGGGGTTAATCCGCCATCGCCGGCCTGCTACACGATAGCGGCCGGCGATGGTGACTATGGCAACCGGACACCAAACAATGGTGTCCGGCTATGCCATAGACGGAAGCCTAGTGGGTCCTGACAACGTCAGGACCCACTATGCTTGCTGTCAGTGAGTAGCTGACAGCTCTAATACACTGCACTACGCATGTAGTGCAGTGTATTAGAATAGCGATCAGGGCCTCCTGCCCTCAAGTCCCCTAGTGGGACAAAGTAATAAAGTAAAAAAAAAGTTAAAAAAAGATTTGTAAAAATAAGAAAATAAAAGTTTTAAAAGTAATAAAAGTAAAAGTCCCACTTTTTCCCTTATCAGTCATTTATTATTAATAAAAATATATAAACAAACAAATAAACTATACATAATTGGTATCGCCGCATCCGTAACGTCCTGAACTACAAAATTATTTTGTTATTTATCCAGCACGGTGAACGCCGTAAAAAAAAATATTAATAAACCGTACCACAATCACAATTGTTTGGTCACTTCACCTCCCAAAAAATGGAATAAAAAGAGATCAAAAAGTCGCATGTACCGAAAAATGGTAATGATTGAAACTACAGTTCGTTACGCAAAACATAAGTCCTCGCACGGCTTTATTGATTGAAAAATAAAAACGTTCTGGCGCTTAGAATAAGGTAACACCAAAAGTGAATGATTGTTTACAAAACGTATTTTATTGTGCAAATGCCATAAGACATAAAAAAAACTATAAACATCTGGTATCGACGTGATCATATCGCCCCGCAGAATAAAGTGAATATATCATTTATAGCGCACGGTGAACGCTGTAAAAAAAAAAAGTATACAAAAACAATAGTAGAATTGCTGTTTATTAGTCACCACGCCACCTAAAAATGGAATAAAAACTGATCAAAAAACCGCATGCACCCCAAGAAAACTACAATGGATTCCTCAAGGGGTCTAGTTTCCAAATTGGGGTCACTTTTGGGGGGTTTCCAATGTTTTGGAACCACAAGACCTCTTCAAACCGGACATGGTGCCTAATAAAAAAGAGGGCTCAAAATCCGCTAGGTGCTCTTTTGCTTCGGAGGCCGGTGCTTCAGTCCGTTACCGCACTAGGGCCACATGTGGGATATTTCTCAAAACTGCAGAATCTGGGCAATAAGTATTGAGTTGCGTTTCTCTGATAAATCCTTTTGTGTTATAAAAAAAATGGTATAAAAAGAGTAAATTTCACCTCTACTTTGCTCTAAATTTCTGTGAAACACCTAAAGGGTTCATAAACTTTCTAAATGCTGTTGTGAATACTTTGAGGGGTCTAGTTTCTAAAATGGGGTGTTTGATAGGGGTTTCTAATATATGGGCCCCTCAAAGCAACTTCAGAACTGAACTGGAACCTAAAAAAATAAATAAATGAGGCAATACTTCGCTTCTTACATTATACTGATAATGAGCCGTGCCCACCCCGAGATTACCCCAGTTTTGACCGTTTGTATAAATGGAGACCCCTATTAGACTGTTTCAGTGCCCGGTTTTCCCAAGCATACACCCCCGAGAAGTGTTTTTCTATTGATGAGTCCCTGGTACATTTTAAAGGGAGGGTTCAATTCCGCCAGTACCTGCCAGGTAAGAGGGCAAGGTATGGCGTGAAGATGTATAAGCTGTGCGAGAGTGCATCAGGGTATACCTACAGATTTAGGATATATGAAGGAAAGGCCACCCCCAAACCAGACTTCATCCTGGACTACAATAGGTACATGGGAGGGATGGACTTGTCAAATCAAGTCCTGAAGCCCTACAGCGCCATGCGGTGTGGTATAAGAAGCTGGCCGGGCAAATCATACAGATGGCTTTGTACAATGCGTACGTGCTACGTCGATGTGCAGGCCAGAGGGGAACTTTCCTGGAATTTCAAGATCTAATCTTTAGGGACCAGGAAGGGGGGGGGGCACCCAGTACTTCTGGAAGCGGGGCCACACGCATCGTACCAGGGCAACACTTTCCAGGAGAAGTTCCCCAAACCGGTGGAAAGGGAAAGAGTCAAAAGAGTTGCAGAGTCTGCTATAAGAGGGGGATAAGGTAGAACACAATATACCAATGTGACACGTTTCCCGAAAAACCAGGGCTCTGTATAAAAGATTGTTTTAAAATGTATCATACATCCCTTGACTTTTAATTTACCCTGATGCACTCCGCACAGCTTACCCCCCTCATCTTTCCCTTCTGAGCCCTGCCGTATGCCCAGGCAGCTGATAACAGCCACATGTAGGGTATTGCCGTACCCAGGAGAACCCACATTACAATTTAAGGGGTGTATATCTCTGGTTCTGCATGCTGGGCACCCTATATCGGACACTGACATGCCATATATATATATAAAATTGCAAATCTCACACTGCACCATCTGCTGCGCATTATCTTTTACACAGTACCTGTGGGGTCAAAATGCTTACTACACCTCTAGATGAATGTCTTAAGGGGTGTAGTTTTTAAAATGGGGTCACTTCTCGGGGGTTTCAACTCTACTGGTACCTCAGGGGCTTCTGCATACATGACTTAGCACCAGAAAAGCTCCAGTAGGCCAAATGGTGGTCCTTTTCTTCTGAGCCCTCCCATGGGCCCAAACGGCAGTTTATCACCACAAATGGGGTATTGCCGCACTAAGGACAAATTGGGAAACAAAATGGGGTATGTTGTTCCTTGTGAAAATAATACATTTTGATCAAAAATGACATCTTATTGGAAAAAATATCATTTTTTTCATTTCACAGCCCAATTCAAATAGGTGTCACATTGGTATATTGTTTCCCTCCTTATCCCCCTCTTTGAGCAGACTCTGCACCTCTTTTGATTCTTTCCCTTCTTGCCAGTTTGGGGAACTTCTCCTGGAAAGTGTTGCCCTGGTACGATGCGTGTGGCCTCGCTTCCAGAAGTACTGGGTGCCCCCCCTTCTTGGTCCCTAAAGATTAGGTTCTTGATAATCACCTCTTGAAATTCCAGGAAAGTTCCCCTCTGGCCTGCACATCGATCTAACACGTACGCATTGTACAATGCCATCTGTATAATGTGCACGGCCAGCTTCTTATACCACACCCTCGATTTCCACATGGCGCTGTAGGACTTCAGGTCTCTGTACTGGTACCTTGTACAGGTACATGGGTACTGGTGTGGCCATGTATTGTTGTCAATACAAGGACATCTCTCTTGTCCTTGTACTTGACACACAATAAATTGCTGCTAGATTGTGCCCTGCTCTCACCCCTTCTGAGTGTTTGCCCAAGCAGAGTCTTAGGGAGGCCTCTCATATTTCTTCTAGCAGTGCCGCATATCACAGTACTTCTGGAAGCGAGGCACTTGAAGAGTGGGACACTGGTATAAAAGTTATCCAGGTAGAGGTGGTAACCCTGGTCCAGCAGTGGGTGCACTAAATCCCACACAATTTTTGCATTAATTCCCAGTAAGGGGGGGCATTCTGGGGGCTGAATACTGCTGTCCTTTCCTTCATATATCCTGAATTTATATGTATACCCTGATGCACTCTCGCACAGCTTATACAACTTCACGCCATACCTTGCCCTCTTACTCGGCAGGCACTGGCGGAATTGAAGCCTCCCTTTAAAATGTACCAGGGATTCATCTATAGAATTACACTTCTCGGGGGTGTATGCTTGGGCAAACCGGGCACTGAAATGGTCTAATAGGGGTCTCAGTTTGTATAAACGGTCAAAACTGGGGTCATCTCGGGGTGGGCACTGCTCATTATCCGTATAATGCAAGAAGCTAAGTATTGCCTCATAACGCATCCTGGACATGGCCATACGGTACATCGGGGTGTGGTATAGTATGTCCGTGCTCCAGTAGGTCCTAATGGATGGCTTTTTCAGAAGCCCCATGTTCAAATGAAGTCCCCAGAACTTGCCCAACTCTGCTGCATCTACAGAGGTCCACCTGTGGGATTGGGCATAAAATGATGTGGGGTTCTTTGTTATATACTGTTGGGCATATAAATTAGTCTGGGAGACCATTAGTTCTATAAAGTCATCAGTGAAGAAGAACTTGAAAAAGTCCATCTCACTGAGCCCTGCAGTGTTAAATTTTATCCCTGAGGTGCCCGTGTACTCTGGGATTTGTGGCTCATAAATGTTTGGTGTAGGGGTCCAAATGGGGTCACTTCGCTCGGGGGCTTGAGCTGCGGTGGGGTCATTTCGCTCGGGGGCTTCAACTGCAGTGGTGGTGGTCCTGGGGCGTCTCCTAGGGGGTTCCTCTTCTTCATCACTGGATGAGGAGGTAGACAAATAAAACTGTAAAGGATCTGCCAGGCACAGCTTCGGGGTTAACGCCCATAGATAATCTGTCTGCACCTGCTTCTATGTCTGTGAGACTGACTCCATCTTCCACCACTCAGGGTGGCAGGCTTAGGAGTGGGAGAACCTATCACAGCCTGGCCAGACGGAGCTAGCTCCTGCCCTCTGTCTATTTATACCTGCCTTTCCTGTTCCTCCTTTGCTTGTGATTCTTCTCGTTTGGTTTCCTGGCTCTGCTGCAGCTTCTTGTACCATTGTCCTTGCTTCATATTGACCCTGGCTTGCTGACTACTCTCCTGCTCTGCGTTTGGTACCTCGTATACTCCTGGTTTGACTCGGCTTGTTTACTACTCTTCTGCTCTGCGTTTGGCACCTCGTACTCTCCTGGTTTGACTCGGCTTGTTCACTTCTCTTGTTGCTCACGGTGTTGCCGTGGGCAACTGCCCCTTCTCCCCCTAGCTCTGTGTACCCTTGTCTGTTTGTCTGTCGTGCACTTATTGAGCGTAGGGACCGTCGCCCAGTTGTACCCCGTCGCCTAGGGCGGGTCGTTGCAAGTAGGCAGGGACTGAGTGGTGGGTAGATTAGGGCTCACTTGTCTGTCTCCCCACCCCCGTCATTACATAATCACGAGCCCATACCTAGTCTACCCTGGTCCCTGACACCACTATGGACCCCCTTGAGACCCTGGCTCAGCAAATGCAGGGTCTCTCCCTACAGGTTCAGGCCCTGGCTCAGAGGGTCAACCAGCCTGATGCTACCATGGTAATCCCCCTCACCTCACCTCTTGAACCCCACCTCAAGTTGCCCGACTTGTTCTCAGGGGACCGGAAGACTTTTCTCTCCTTTCGGGAGAGTTGTAGGCTCTATTTTCGTTAAAAGCCCCACTCCTCAGGTTCTGAGAGCCAGCGGGTGGGTATAATTATGTCCCGGCTCCAGGAGGGGCCCCAAGAATGGGCCTTCTCCTTGGCTCCTGACGCCCCTGAACTTTCCTCCGCTGATCTTTTCTTTTCTGCTCTCGGACTCATCTATGACGAGACTGACAAGACTGCTTTTGCCGAGAGTCAGCTGGTGACCTTACGTCAGGGTAAGAGACCTGTTGAGGAGTATTGCTCTGACTTTAGGAGGTAGTGCGTAGCTTTTCGGTGGAATGACCCTGCCTTAAGGTGCCAGTTTAGGTTGGGTCTGTCGAACGCCCTGAAAGATCTGCTAGTTAGTTATCCCTCTTCTGACTCCCTAGACCAGGTTATGGCTTTAGCGGTACGACTTGACCGACGTCTCAGGGAACGACGACTTGAACGTCTTGATGTTTTCTCCTCTGACTCCCCCATGATGCCTCCCGAGGTTCCGTTACTTCGTTCCTCCCCGGAAGACTCGGAGGTACCTATGCAACTCGGGGCCTCCGTGTCCCCCCAACAACGTAGAGATTTCCGCAGGAAGAATGGTCTCTGCTTCTACTGTGGGGATGACAAGCATCAAGTGAACAACTGTCCTAAGTGTAAGAATGCAGCCGGAGAACTTCCGCGTCTAAGTGATTATCGGGGAGGTCACTTGGGCGCACAGGTATTTCCCGTAAATATGAAACGTAATAAAATCTTGCTCCCCATTCAGGTCTCTTTTGGTGGTAGGTCTGCTACCGGCAGTGCCTTCGTGGATTCAGGGTCTTCTGCTAATATCATGTCTGTGGAATTTGCTATGTCTCTAGCTATGCCTTTGATTGATTTGCCTAAACCTGTCCCGGTAGTGGGTATTGACTCCACTCCTCTTGCTAATGGTTATTTTACACAGCATACCCCTGTTTTTGAACTCCTTGTTGGCTCCATGCATTTGGAGCAGTGCTCTGTACTGTTAATGCAGGGATTATCGTCCGATTTGGTTTTAAGCCTTCCCTGGTTGCAGTTGCATAATCCCACGTTTGACTGGAATTCTGGGGACCTTACCAAGTGGGGTAATGAATGCTTGACGTCATGTTTTTCTGTTAATTCTATTTCTCCCCCTGAGGTGGTGAACACGCTACCTGAGTTTGTTCAGGACTTCGCTGATGTTTTCTCTAAGGAGGCCTCCGAAGTGTTACCTCCTCATAGAGAATATGATTGCGCAATCAATTTGGTACCAGGAGCTAAGCTCCCTAAGGGTAGGATATTTAATCTCTCTTGTCCCGAACTTAAAGCCATGAGAGAGTATATCCAGGAATGCCTGGCCAAGGGTTACATTCGCCCCTCTACTTCTCCGGTAGGTGCTGGCTTCTTCTTCGTAAGGAAGAAGGATGGTGGTCTTAGGCCATGCATTGACTACCGAAGCTTGAAAAAGGTCACTGTAAGGAACCAGTATCCTCTTCCTCTGATTCCTGATCTCTTTAATCAGGTTCAGGGGGCCCAATGGTTCTCTAAGTTTGATCTACGGGGGGCTTATAACCTTATCCGCATCAAAGAGGGGGATGAGTGGAAGACTGCGTTTAACACGCCCGAAGGTCATTTCGAATACCTCGTCATGCCCTTTGGGTTGTGTAATGCTCCCGCGGTCTTCCAGAATTTCATAAATTAGATTTTAAGAGACTACCTGGGGTTATTTCTTGTAGTGTACCTTGATGACATACTTGTGTTTTCCAAGGACTGGTATTCCCACATTGAGCTTGTCAGGAAGGTGCTCCAGGTCCTTCGAGAAAACAAACTGTTTGCAAAGACCGAAAAATTTGTTTTTGGGGTGCAGGAGATACCATTTTTGGGCCAAATCCTCACTCCTCATGAATTCCGCATGGACCCCGCCAAGGTCCAGGCTGTGGCGGAATGGGTCCAACCTGCCTCGCTGAAGGCGTTACAGTGCTTCCTGGGGTTCGCTAATTATTACAGGAGGTTTATTGCTAACTTCTCGGTCATCGCTAAGCCTCTTACGGATCTCACTCGCAAAGGTGCTGATCTCCTCCACTGGCCTCCTGAGGCTGTCCAGGCTTTTGAGGTCCTTAAGAAGTGCTTTATCTCGGCCCCGGTGCTGGTTCAGCCCAACCAAATGGAGCCATTTATCGTGGAGGTTGATGCGTCCGAGGTGGGAGTGGGGGCTGTCTTATCCCAGGGTACCAGGTCCCTCACCCATCTCCGTCCCTGTGCCTACTTCTCCAGGAAGTTTTCACCCACTGAGAGTAACTATGATATTGGCAACAGCGAACTCTTAGCCATTAAATGGGCATTTGAAGAGTGGCGCCACTTCCTGGAGGGGGCTAGGCACCAGGTAACGGTCCTTACCGACCACAAGAATCTGGTTTTCCTAGAATCGGCCCGGAGGCTAAACCCGAGACAAGCTCGTTGGGCGTTATTTTTTACCTGATTCAACTTTGTGGTTACCTATAGGGCTGGGTCTTCGGAGGAAGATCCTGCTTGTATTTTGCCTCCAGGTATAATCATTTCCGCTATTGATTCTGATTTAGTCTCTGCAATTGCGGCTGATCAAGGTTCAGCTCCCGGGAGCCTTCCTGAGAACAAGCTATTTGTTCCCCTGCAATTCCGGCTAAGGGTACTTAGGGAAAATCATGACTCTGCACTATCTGGCCATCCAGGCATCCTGGGTACCAAGCACCTCATTGCCAGAAACTATAGGTGGCCTGGGTTGCCTAAAGACGTTAAGGCTTACGTCGCCGCTTGTGAAGTTTGTGCTAGGTCCAAGACTCCCAGGTCCCGACCAGCGGGCTTACTATGTTCTTTGCCTATTCCCCAGAGACCTTGGACCCATATCTCCATGGATTTTATCACCGATTTGCCTCCATCTCAAGGCAAGTCGGTGGTGTGGTTTATACTAGACCGCTTCAGTAAGATGTGCCACTTTGTGCTCCTCAAAAAACTACCCAATGCTAAGACGTTAGCTACCTTGTTTGTCAAACACATCCTGCGTCTCCATGGGGTCCCTGTCAATATTGTTTCTGACAGAGGGGTACAATTTGTTTCATTGTTTTGGAGAGCCTTCTGTAAAAAGTTGGAGATTGATCTGTCCTTCTCCTCTGCCTTCCATCCTGAAACTAATGGCCAAACTGAGAGGACTAATCAGTCTCTAGAACAATATTTAAGGTGTTTTATCTCTGACTGTCAATATGATTGGGTCTCATTCATTCCCCTCGCCAAATTTTCCCTTAATAACCGGGTCAGTAACTCGTCAGGGGTCTCCCCCTTTTTCTGTAATTTTGGGTTTAATCCACGGTTCTCTTCCGTTTCACCTGGTAGTTCCAACAATCCTGAGGTAGAGGTCATTCATCGAGAACTTTGCACAGTCTGGGCTCAGGTTCAGAAGAACCTAGAGGCGTCCTAGAGCATACAAGAAACTCAGGCAGATAGAAAACGTTCTGCTAACCCCTTGTTTATGGTCGGGGATCTGGTGTGGCTATCGTCTAAAAATTTGCGCCTTAAGGTCCCGTCCAAGAAATTTGCTCCCCGGTTTATAGGGCCGTACAAGGTCATTGAAGTCCTCAATCCTGTCTCCTTCCGACTGGAGTTGCCCCCATCTTTTCGAGTACACGACGTGTTCCATGCCTCCCTCCTTAAACGCTGCTCCCCGTCCTTGGCTCCCTCGAGGAAACCTCCGGTCCCTGTTCTCACCCCTGAGGGGGCAGAATTCGAGGTGGCCAAGATTGTGGACAGCAGGATGGTACAAGGCTCCCTCCAGTACCTGGTCCATTGGAGAGGATACGGGCCTGAGGAGAGGACTTGGGTACCCGCTCGGGATGTTCACGCTGGGATATTGGTCAGGAGGTTTCACCTTCGTTTCCCCAGTAAACCAGGTCCACTTAGAAAGGGTCCGGTGGCCCCTCATAAAAGGGGGGGGGGTACTGTAAAGGATCTGCCAGGCACAGCTTCGGGGTTAACGCCCATAGATAATCAGTCTGCACCTGCTTCTATGTCTGTGAGACTGACTCCATCTTCCACCACTCTGGGTGGCAGGCTTAGGAGTGGGAGAACCTATCACAGCCTGGCCAGACTGAGCTAGCTCCTGCCCTGTCTATTTATACCTGCCTTTCCTGTTCCTCCTTTGCTTGTGATTCTTCTAATTTGGTTTCCTGGCCCTGCTGCAGCTTCTTGTACCATTGTCCTTGCTTCATATTGACCCCGGCTTGCTGACTACTCTCCTGCTCTGCGTTTGGCACCTCGTACTCTCCTGGTTTGACTCGGCTTGTTCACTTCTCTCCCTAGCTCTGTGTACCCTTGTCTGTTTGTCTGTCGTGCACTTATTGAGTGTAGGGACCGTCGCCCAGTTGTACTCCGTCGCCTAGGGCGGGTCGTTGCAAGTAGGCAGGGACTGAGTGGTGGGTAGATTAGGGCTCACTTGTCTGTCTCCCCACCCCCGTCATTACAAAAACAGAGTCTCACCATCCGACGACTCTGTGTCGGAGGCAAGAAATGAATATGCCTCTTCGGCACTAAATGTCCGTTGGGACATGTTTGATTCCTTCCCTAATAGGCTGCTAAATCAGCCTAAAAAATTTGTTTTTATATAGAACGAGTGGGCTTCCCTGACACTAAACCTAACTAGGGCGAGGGTACCTAACACTAAACCTAACTAGATTTTATTTGAACTTCCCTGAGACTAATTCTAACTACGGCGACTATTCCCTGTCACTAAACCTAACTAGATTATTCCGAGCTTCCCTAACAATAAACCGAACTTCTGTGACGGGTACCTGACACTAAACCTATCTAGATTATTACGAGCTTCCCTGACGCTAAACCTAACTACGGTGACGGACCCCTAACGCTAGATCTAACTACGGTGACGGATTACGGACGCTAAATTCCCTGACGTTATACCTAACTACGCTTTTTGACGGTTCCCTGACACTAACTAACCCTAATACTAAACTAACCAGTTAAATTGTCAAAATTGGCTAAACTAACTATATTTTTTTTAGGTTTTTTTTACATTTTTTGTTTTATATGAAGAAAAAAAATAAAATAATCCCCAGGGACCAAAAAATTGGTCCTGAAGACTAAGAAGTGGTCAGTGATAGGAGATCACTGACCAAAAACGTGGGGGGAACACAAAGAGGAAGGGTACAGGACTGGGTAGTGGATTGGGGAGGTGGGAAGCAGAAAAAAGTTGTTTTTGAACTTCTTATTTGACTTTTTTCACACTTTTTTCACTCTTTCTCTTCTCTGTCTCTTTCTCACAACCGCTCTGAACGCCTCGCTAACTCCAACAGGGCGTTCAGGGCGGATGTGAGGTCAGGGAGAGGAAGTGAAGCGACTGATCGCCACTATTGGACAGTTTCTCACTAACTGACCAATAGCGGCGATCGTGGAGGCGGGACCATCGTGGCAGGTCCCGGCGTATTGAGCTGTGATAGCCTGCTGTTGGAAACAGCAGCTGTCACAGCTCGTGCACGCGCCGGGGGAAAATGGCGATGCATTTTCCCCGCGACATAATAGTCCGTCGCTGAGCGCTAACGATACAGTTAGCGCGACGGATTATTACGTCGCTGAGCGAGAAGGGGTTAAAGGGAACCTGTCACCAGCATTTCACCTATTGAACTTTACTTATCCCTCACTGGCCGCTGCTATCAAAAGTTCATTGCCGTTACCTCCTCTCCTAAACTCCTCCTCCAGTGGCGTAACTACCGCCGTAGCAGTCGTAGCGGCTGCTACGGGGCCCGCGGCATGAGGGGGCCCGTGTCGCCCACCGGCACGGGCCCCCGCCATGTCCGGAGGCTCCGCTAGCAGCCGCTATGGCTGCTACAGCGTGACGCCACTTAACACTACGGCAGAGCAGAGCAGAGCATCTCCCCGCTCTGTCATTAAACAAAAGACATGTATCCCCTATCCACAGGGATAAGATAGGGACCATTGATAGGGAGAAAGGGGCGACTGAAAGTCCCCTGAAGTTCTCCATCACAAACCTCGGACTTCCGGGGTCTGTGTCGGCAGCTCCGTAGAAATGAATGGAGCGCCGGTCGTGCTTGTGCGCATGCGTGACCAGCGCTCCTTTCTTTTTTATTGAGCTGCGCAGACGCCGGAAGTCAGAGGTTAGTCATGGAGAACTTCGGGGGACTTTCGGTCCCCCGTTCTCCCTATCGCTGCCAG
Organism: Rhinoderma darwinii; assembly: GCF_050947455.1. Classification (NCBI taxonomy): domain Eukaryota; kingdom Metazoa; phylum Chordata; class Amphibia; order Anura; family Rhinodermatidae; genus Rhinoderma; species Rhinoderma darwinii. The sequence continues at coordinate 341,187,375 of NC_134689.1, forward strand.
CGATCACACATGTATCCCCTATCCTGTGGATAGGGGATACATGTCTTTTGTAGGACACACTGTAGGTCACATTTTTTTGGGAGGGGGGACGCTGTATGGCGTTCCCTACAGGGGGGGCTGTATGGCATTCCCTACAGGGGGAGCTGTATGGCGTTCCCTACAGGGGGAGGGCTGTATGGCGTTCCCTACAGGGGGGGCTGTATGGCGTTCCCTACAGGGGGGATGTATGGCGTTCTCTACAGGGGGGCTGTATGGCGTTCTCTACAGGGGGGCTGTTTGGCGTTCTCTACAGGGCGTTCTCTACAGCCCCCTCTGTAGAGAACACCATACAGCCCCCCTGTAGAAAACGCCATACAGCCCCCTCTGTAGATAGCGCCATACATCCCCCTGTAGATAACACCATACAGCCCCCCCTTTAGATAATGCCATACAGCCCCCTCTGTAAAGAAAGCTATACAGCCCCCTGTAGATAACGCCATACAGCCCCCCTGTAGATAACGCCATACAGCCCCCCCTGTAGATATAAAGCCATACAGCCCTCCCTTTAGATAACGCCATACAGCCCCCTCTGTAGATAACGCCATACAGCCCCCTCTGTAGATAACGCCATACATCCCCCTTTAGATAACGCCATACAGCCCCCCTATAGATAACACCATACAGCCCCCCCTGTAGATAACACCATACAGCCCCCCCTGTAGATAACGCCATACAGCCCCCCCTGTAGATAACACCATACAACCCCCTCTGTAGATAACTCCATTCAGCCCCCCCTGTAGATAGCGCCATACATCCCCCTGTAGATAACGCCATACAGCCCCCCTGTAGATAACTCCATACAGCCCCCCTGTAGATAACGCCATACAGCCCCTCCTGTAGATATCTACAAAGGGGGCTGTTTGGCGTTATCTACAGGGGGGGGCTGTATGGCGTTCTCTACAGAGGGTCTGTATGGAGTTATCTACAGGGGGGGCTCTATGGCGTTATCTACAGGGGGGGCTGTATGGAGTTATCTACAGAGGGGGCTGTATGGCGTTATCTACAGGGGGGCTGTATGGCGTTATCTACAGGGGGGGCTGTATGGCGTTATCTACAGGGGGGCTGTTTAGAGTTATCTACAGGGGGGCTGTATGGTGTTATCTACAGGGGGGGCTGTAAAAAAGGCACTATCTACAAAGGGGGGTTGTGTGACACCCAGGGGAGGGGGGGCCCCAGTCAGAAGTTTGCTATGGGGCCCAGTCTTTCCTAGTTACGCCCCTGTCCTCCTCCAACTGTAAATAACGGTCTGCAAACATTTCGCGCCTTTTATCATAATAATTCGGTGTCCCTTTGTGCGCACACACCAGAAGAGGACATCAATGTACAAGCGCGGGATATTGTGTGCTTGGGGAAGGTGAGGAGCTGTCAATCAAAAGTAAGGAGGCGGGGTTACCTCGGAAAGACTTGAGGAATGAAGATATGATTCTTTTCAAACGAAGATTTTACTCTTTTCAAACGAAGATTTTACTCTTTTATGCTCATTTGCATATGGTGTGGGAACACTAAAATCTGAATATTAAAGCTACAGAACCAACTAAGAAGACAATTATAGGTTATATAGAAATGATTTTTCACCCACAACCACCTGGTTTTGCTGGTTTAATAGGTGAAATGCTGGTGACAGGTTTCCTTTAAAGGCTATGTACACCTTTGAGGTCTTTTTTTTTCAATCAGTGTGTTTTGTGTAACTTAATAATTAGTTTTTATTAAAAATTAGTTTTACTTTTTAGAGATACAGCTGCTCTGTATTCTCTATACAGAACTGTTGTAATGCTCGCTATTCACTGAATCCGTCAGTCCCGTGGACCTAACAGGTTCAGTGAGAGCGGGTCCTACGTGTCTATGACACGCAGGATACACCTGTAATTGATCACATCTAAGTTATAAACATAGGTGTGACAGTTCACAGGTGAATCCTGCGTGTCAGAGACATGCAGGACCTGCTGACACTGAACCTGTTAGGTCCACGGACCTGACGGGAACAGGATTTAGAGCTAAATACAGCTGTTCTGCATAGGGACTACAGAACAGCTGTATTGAAAAAGTAAAACGAATTTTTAATAAAAACTATTAGGAAGTTACACTAAATACACTGACTGATCTATTTATTAAAGGAAGAAAAAAAAAGCCCTTAAAGGTGTACATAGCCTTTAAGTACTCCCAACAGGTCATATTTTAAGGATATTCCATAGAGAAAACATCTTTGGGAATTCTTGAAAACATGAGACTCGCAATGCTGCTCTGTGCAGTCCCCAACCATCAGGGAATAGACAGCATAGCAGTATGAGTTTTATTCTAAGCAACTTAAAGGAGCAATCTTGGCAAAACTATGTTTTGCCTAGTTCATGTTCTGAGAGGGCAGTACATAACTGGTATTCTGTCTAGTGGTCTTTGAATCCCTGTGTCATGCACTGCCCGTTCAGCGCTGCACTAGGCATAATGCAGTGTATCAGTTCAACCCACAAAAACTTGTATTCCCATCTGAGAGATTTATGGCATATCCCCTGAGGAGTAGACAAGTAGGTTGTTTTTGGGAGTTGTGAAAGTTTGTGTTTTCCCGGATAGGTGGGAGTCCCAAAAGTGGAATCCCCATATGTCAGACATTTTTGGCATATACTGTCAACATACCATAAATATCCCAGATGGAGATACTTCTCTAAAGGTGTATTCTCGTCACACAAAGTGATGGCATGTCGCTAGGATATGCCACCACTTTACTCTCGGTGGGGGTCGACTGCTGGAACTTAGCATCTTCTAGCGACATGCCATCACTTTGGATGATGAGAATACCTCTACGTTTTATTGCCGCCCCTGAGAACAGCACAATTTTATAATGTGGCCCTCAGACCAGAAAAGGTGCACATCCCTGACCTAATGTGTATGGGTACCTTAAAACACTATGTATATACACTATATGGACAGAAGCATTGGGACACCTACACATTACACCTACAGAAGCTTTTATGACGTGCCATTCTAAATCCACAGGCATTAATATTGAGTCTCCCCCTTTGCAACTAAAAAAGGCTTTCTACAAGATATTGGAGTGTGTTTGTAGGAATTTTGCCCATTCGTCCAGAAGAGCAGTTTTGAGATCAGACACTGATGTACGAGGGGGCCTGGCTAGCAATCTCCGTTCTAGTTCATTTCAAAGGTGTTCGATGGTATTGAGGTCAGGACTCTATGTGGGCCATTTAAGTTCTTACACACCAAAGTCACCTAACCATGACTTTATAGACCTTGCTTTGTGCACAAGAAAGGGACGTCCAAAAACCGTTCTACATATACACCGCGTTACAAATTATTATGCAAACGTTATTTTTCTCTGATTTTCCTAAATAGTTGATGCAAATGACAGTCAGTATAATCTTCAAGCCATCAACCGTTGGAATATAATGTGAATTTTATTAAACAAATCTCCTAATGATAACAGATTTTTTTTTAGAAGTAAAAAACTCAAAATGCACTGTTTCAAATTATTATGCACAACAGAGATCAAAACATTTTAAAGGTTGTAAAGAGAACTAAAATGGTAATTTGTTGAATTTGCAGCATCAGGAGGTCATATTTACAGAAATCAAAAGCTCTTTCAATCAAAAAACAACTTAACAGGCCAAGTTACATTTTAACATAGGACCCCTTCTTTGATATTACCTTCACAATTCTTGCATCCATTGAATTTGTGAGTATTTGGACAGTTTCTGCTTGAATATCTTTGCAGGATGTCAGAATAGCCTCCCAGAGCTTCTGTTTTGATGTGAACTGCCTCCCACCCTCATAGATATTTTGCTTGAGGATGCTCCAAAGGTTCCCAATAGGGTTGAGGTCAGGGCAACATGGGGGCCACACCATGAGTTTCTCTCCTTTTATGCCCATAGCAGCCAATGACACAGAGGTATACTTTGCAGCATGAGATGGTGCATTGTCATGTATGAAGATAATTTTGCTACCGAAGGCACGGTTCTTCTTTTTGTACCACGGAAGAAAGTGGTCAGTCAAAAACTCTGCGTACTTCGCAGAGGTCATTTTCACACCGTCAGGGACCCTAAAGGGGCCTTCCAGCTCTCTCCTCATGATTCCAGCCCAAAACATGACTCCGCCACCTCCTTGCTGACGTCGCAGCCTTGTTGGGACATGGTGGCCATTCACCAACCATCCACTACTCCATCCATCTGGACCATCCAGGGTTGCACAGCACACATCAGTAAACAACAAGGTTTCAAAATTAGTCTTCATGTATTTTTGAGCCCACTGCAACCATTTCTGCTTGTGAGCATTGTTTAGGGTGGCCGAATAATAGCTTTATGCACACTTTCAAACCTCTGGAGGATCCTACACCTTGAAGTTCGCGGGACTCCAGAGGCACCAGCGGCTTCAAATACCTGTTTGCTGCTTTGCAATGGCATTTTAGCAGCTGCTCTCCTAATCCTATTAATTTGTCTGGCAGAAACCTTCCTCATTATGCCTTTATCTGAACGAACCCGTCTGTGCTCTGAATCAGCCACAAATCTTTTCACAGTACGATGATCACGCTTACGTTTTCTTGAAATATCCAATGTTTTCATACCTTGTCCAAGGTATTGCACTATTTCACGCTTTTCGGCAGCAGAGAGATCCTTTTTCTTTCCCATATTGCTTGAAACCTGTGGCCTGTTTAATAATGTTGAACGTCTTTCTTAAGTAGTTTTCCTTTGATTGGACACACCTGGCAAACTAATTATCACAGGTGTCTGAGATTGATTACAATGATCCAAAGAGCCCTAAGACACAATACCATCCATGAGTTTCATTGAAAAACTAATAATTAAATGTTTATGACACTTAAATCCATTGTGCATAATAATTTGGAACACGGTGCGTGTATATATATATATATATATATATATATATATATATATATATAAAAGAAGCTTTGGTATCATGTGTGGATCTTGTCACAGCGTTACAGGGAACTTTTGATCACACGATCTCTCTATGGCACATGAGAAACCATTTATTTTTCTAATAAAAAAGAGGCAAAATCCTGCATAATGAAACTTGTAAATGAGCTGTCTCCTAGTAAAAATCCATCACATATTATCTATTCTAATTGAGAAGTGTTTCCTGACAGATCCACAGCCAGAAGTATTGAATTATTAGTCAAGTGTTCCATGCTAGCCTTGTTACTGTCTAATGTATCTACTACAGTAACTAATACCAAACCCTGATGCTCACTATTGACTTTAATGTCGTCTGTTGGGATCCAGTAGGGTTAAGAAATTGTTAACAGCAATAATAGCACTGCAGACTGTTATTTTTTCCATCAAAAATAGGGGAAATTCAAATATGAGTAGAGCCAATCTCAGCCATCTCTAGTAAAAAATTTAGGTATCTAAAATTCTTCCCATTCACTAACTACAGATTCGAAACATTCCCTTATGCATATTTAAATTAGGAAAATTAACACATCCTTTAGCTGTAAGACTTTTGATTGTATTTGATATGAGCAGGGGGGATTTTACCAATCTAGATTTTTGTCAGCCAATTTTAATATTTTTTTTGTTTGTTTTGTTTTTACGGCGTTTACCGTGTGGTAAAACAGCAGCATGTTAAATTTATTCTGAGGATCAATACGATTACAGTGATACCAAATTTATATAGTTTTTTTTGTTTTACTACCTTTACAAGGAAAAACTGTCTTAAAAATAAAATGTGAGCTTTGTTGCAATATTTTTCCACCGATTTAGCGGTATGAGGTCTTATTTTTTGCAGGACAAGCTGTAGTTTATATTGGTACCATTTTGGGGTACATGAGACTTTTTGATCACTTTTTATTCCATTTTTTGTGGGAGATGAAGTGACCAAAAAACAGCGATTCTGGCATCTAAATGTTTTTTTACGCCGTTCACCGTGTAGACTAAATAATGATATATTGTAATAGTTTAGACTTTTGCGGACGTGTCGATTATGATCAGTTATCAGTTATGTTAATTTTTCATTTTTTTACCTTGTGCTTATGGGGAAAATGTGAAAAGTTTTTTTTTAACTTTTAATTGTTTTTATTTATTGAAAAAAACGTTATTTTACAGTTTATAAATTTTTTTTTTTACTTCATAGGAGTACAAAAATGACAGACCTGGGGGCCTTCATAAGGCCCTCAGGCTGCCATGCCAACCAACGGCACCCAGCGATCGCATTGCGGGAGTGTCCGTTGGAACGTTACAGGGGGTCATGCCCGCTGATTTTAGTCATTACCCTGAAGTTTCGGCTGTAACACACAGCCGACACGCTCATTCTATATAGCGGGCTCAGCTCGTAAGCCCGCTTTATATTCCCCTACCCGACGTGCCGTATATATAAGGCGGATGTCTGGAAGGGAATAAAGGCTATGTTCACCGTTGCAACCAATTTTGTTTAAAGAGCCAATGCATCGAAAAAAGAAATAAAGCGCGCACAGGTTCTTTGCAGACCATGGTTACAGTCTACAAACAAACTCTGTATAGTCTGATCCTGCAGTTAAATTTATTTTCTACTTCTTACTAGGGATGAGCAAACTGATTTGGCACTAGTCGAATTCGGTTCTGATTTTCTGAAAAATTTTGGATTCACCAAAATCCAAAACTTTTGGGGTTTGTGGCGCACGACATGTTAAAATGCTGGCCGCTGGTGATCGTCACCCACCATTTAAAAGATTAGAGTAAAAAAAAAAAAAAGGGGTGAAGAGGAGATTAAAAAAAAATATATCATACTCACCACCTTCTCTGGTCTCCAGTAGCGACACGTCCCTGTCAGCTTCCTGAGATTACTTAGGGTATGTGCACACGACCTATTTTCAGACATAATTCAGGCATTTTACGCCTCGAATTACGCCTGAAAAGACGGCTCCAATACGTCTGCAAACATCTGCCCATTGGGTGGACGCCAGACACTCAACCTGGAGATGGGTAAGAGATATTCTCATATATTGCAACAGGCATTTGCATTGTGATGTGCATACACTTTTAGCTACTCTCTTCAACCACTCATGGGCTGTTGTCCCAGATGTATTATGCAGAGAAATTATAAAGTGAATACATCATTGTTGCATTTATTACCCAGTACTTTGTATTGACATACAGTTGGCTGCTTGCACATTACCTCTTAAACATAAATGTTATCCGCCATAGTTGTGCTTAGTCTGTCTACATAGTGCCACCATTTGTACTATATGCTCTGGTTGTCCATTTTCCTTGTGGCAATCATCTCTATGCTTTTACATATGTGTTTATTTTATTTTAATTGATTCAATAAACTTTCACTGTTTTAATTCATTTCTCGTGTGTCAGACTCCAAGTTATAGGTTTTGTTTCATTGCTTGCAATGGGTCTTACGATGTTCTGTTCAGACGAGGTGTAATTTTACGCATCGCTGTCAAAAGACGGCGCGTAAACTTACGCCCGCATCAAAGAAGTGCAGGACACTTCTTGGGACGTTTTTGGAACCATTTTTTATTGACTCCAATGAAAAACAGCTCCAATTACGTCCGTAAAAGACACCACGAAAAACGCTAGTACTTGCAAAAACCTCTGAAATTCAGGAGCTGTTTTCTCCTGAAAACAGCTCCGTAATTTCAGACGTACTTTGCGTTGCCGTGGGAACATACCCTTATTGTCTCATATGATCGATGGTGCCGTCACATGGGACAAGACTACATCCTATCAGGAGGCTGGCACTGAAGTGTCGCTACAGTAGACCAAGGCAGATGGTGAGTATGATTTTTTTTTTGCACTTTTCAACATTAAAATTGCAAAAAAATGTAAAAAAAAATTCCTCAGCACTCACTTCAATTTTGAAAAGGAGATACAGTAAAAAATAGTGTAGTACCGTGTTAGCCAGAGACAATATGAAATGTTAAATACTTTTGTGTCAAAAAAGACAAAAGTATAATAGGTATGATACCTTTATTGGCTAACCATAAACGTTCTATATGCAAGCTTTCAGAGCACAGAGGCCCCTTCTTCAGGCAGTTTACAAATGAATGACTTAGAAAAAAGCACAACATTTAGATGTTACACAAAGACAATTAGTACATGAGGTGATACATCATTAAGATAAGCCGGGGCAATAAAACTTCTTGCACACAAACTTCTCCACACAAATGACTCGTATACACAACTTGAGGACAGCATCAGTATGGCAAAAATATAATTGTGTTTATTAACACATCCCAAATAAAAAAACTGCATTAAAACATTAAAATCGCAACACCAAGAAGGCTAAGCCGTAAGGTTATGCAAATCAACGAAGTAGCAGGTGTCGCCAAGATATGAATGATCAAGCATGATGAAAATGATCAAGCGCCTAGCTCCAATCTGTGGCATGTGGGACGGACATAAATGCCAGATTGAAAGCAAAGTTTTTTAGCCATGTAAAACCTCAAAAATCGGATCAAGTGGTGTGGGATGATTGTGTGATGCCTCCTGTTCCTCGACGTGGCAGTTATCACCACTTGTCGCAAACTGAGAGGCACAGAATCCTTGACCTGAGAGACCTTGGTTTATGAATCCGGCAGATCGCTACGCGCCTAGGCCGAGATATCAACACTGTTCAACTTTGCGTGTCCCAGAGGCTAAGAGAACAACAACGAACAGGGAAAGAAAGTAGGAGGTGCATGGAGGAGAATCTCTTCACGGACGGATTGTGTGATTGGAAGAATGGCGCGTAGTGATCCATTCTGTACATGCAAGTGAAATTGGACATCACATCCCAGGGCTGGCCTCCTGGGATGACGCTTCAGGCCCGTATTTCCCTACAAACACGGGAGTGGATACCAGATACTGCGGTCAAAATGATCCTCGGCCCGGTATTGGTCCGCGGCCTGGTGGTTGGGGATTACTGGTTTATACTGTACTTGCCAGTATAATTATTCATCTGTTTGCTAGTGAGTTGTTTAATGGAATTATTTTATAAATTTGTGGAAACATTTTGGTCTAGAATAACTCTGCCTTATTGCACACTGATCTCAATAGCACACTGATCTCAATAGCACATTAGCGCATAGGTCAAAGAGTAATATGGAGATCAGTGTGATTAATTGAAGCAGGCTGCAAATGTGCTTAAAATTTACAGGATGATACAGAAAGACTCAAATGATCATTACCTTTGTTAAGCGCCTGGGATCTAAATGAGATTAAGTCAGCCAATTAGTGATATATTGTTAGCTGATTGAGGCAGTCATTACTACATGCCAGAGCTCCTATTTGTCTTGTTTAACCCATTAATGACCAGGCTTAATGACCAGCTACATTTTTCTGCTTTTGCGCCTCTGCCTTTCAGCAGCCATAACTTTTTTATTTTTTCATTGATGTGGCTATATGAGGCCGTGTTTTAAGTGGGAGAAATTGTATTTGTTTCTGTCTGGTTTGGGGGTAGAAAAAATTTACTATATAAGTTATATACCGTATTTTTCGGACTATAAGACGTACCTGACCATAAATGTCAAACAATGGAGTATCACAGCACCAGATATATGATTTTATGGTTGCAAGCCTCAACAGAACCTGATGCTGTTTTAAATAGAGGAAAAAGCTATTTTAAGCATTGTTTATTTGTTTTTTTTATCCCGTTCACGTTTCACCGTAAGTAAGCTGTTAAATTAATTCTTCAGGTTATTACTGTCGTGTAATTACCTAATATGTGTCGTTTCTTGTTCTTATGTAGTATTTGGGCAATAAAATATATTTTATTCAAAATAATGACTTTTTTAAACATTTTTTTATTTTATTTTTTAGTTACTTTTTTAATCTCATGATGGGATATTTTTACTTACAACTTTATTTTTAACTTATAATGTATTACTCCTGTATACTCCTACATTATACTGTTGATGAAATATTCAAAGCTAGAAAAAGAACGGATCTTATGGGGCGCTGCTACATTACAAATGGACAAAGGCACGGGAGGTTTGAAGTAAATGAACTTAAAACATATATCTATTTAATAGAAACAATAATAACAACAGTGGATACGCGTTTTGACGCCGAACTAGCGTCTTCCTCAGGCCATATACATCACATGCAATACAGCTTCTTATATACCATAGAAAATTTTAATTTAGGAAAACAGGCCGCCAAAGTAAAAAAGGTCAAAGTGCGACCGTGAAGTCATAACCATATGAAAAGGGCATTTAGGTTAAAGTTTAAAACATAATAATTTACATAAAACATCAGTAGAAGTAAATTACGTTACAAAAGCAGATGCATGTATATGACTTCAATATTAAAAATATTAGATAAAAAGTAAAAATATTTCCAACTGACAGACAAGTAAAAAAATATACATTGCATAAATATAACTTTTAAATAAAAACAAACATGTTTCATAAATCCATAGTAAGTAACTTACTTTAAGAAGAAAGCAGGGAGAAGGTAAATGCATCAATGCACAAAAAATGCCGCTAGTTGCCAGGTAACACAGGCGACGCCGAGATGCGTCCCTGGAGTCAAGGCAACTACGCGTGGCTACGGAAGCCGAAAGGGATCAAAAGGGAAAGGAGCAAATCAATGCAGAGGGCAAGCTGTGAATGGGTAAGTGACAACAAAAATGTATATAGCAACATGTATTCTAATATAGTGTTCATCAGAGATGTGTATTTCAAATTGGTTAAAGAGGCTCTGTCACCAGATTTTGCAACCCCTATCTGCTATTGCAGCAGATAGGCGCTGCAATGTAGATTACAGTAACGTTTTTATTTTTAAAAAACGAGCATTTTTGGCCAAGTTATGACCATTTTTGTAGTTATGCAAATGAGGCTTGCAAAAGTACAACTGGGCGTGTTGAAAAGTAAAAGTACAACTGGGCGTGTATTATGTGCGTACATTGGGGCGTGTTTACTACTTTTACTAGCTGGGCGTTCTGATGAGAAGTATCATCCACTTCTCTTCAGAATGCCCAGCTTCTGGCAGTGCAGATCTGTGACGTCACTCACAGGTCCTGCATCGTGTCGGCCACATTGGCACCACAGGCTACAGTTGATTCTGCAGCAGCATCAGCGTTTGCAGGTAAGTAGCTACATCGATTTACCTGCAAACGCCGATGCTGCTGCAGAATCATCTGTAGCCTCTGGTGCCGACACGATGCAGGACCTGTGAGTGACGTCACAGCGTGATCTGCCAGAAGCTGGGCGTTCTGAAGAGAAGTGGATGATACTTCTCGTCAGAAAGCCCAGCTAGTAAAAGTAGTAAACACGCCCCGATGTACGCACATAATACACGCCCAGTTGTACTTTTACTTTTCAACACGCCCAGTTGTACTTTTGCAAGCCTCATTTGCATAAATACAAAAATGGTCATAACTTGGCCAAAAATGCTCGTTTTTAAAAAATAAAAACGTTACTGTAATCTACATTGCAGCGCCGATCTGCTGCAATAGCAGATAGGGGTTGCAAAATGTGGTGACAGAGCCTCTTTAAGCAAACTACGTATATTTACTGGATTGAGCAGAGATAGAATTGGAATGTATTACGCATTGATTTTTGTTATTTTTTGTTGTAGACAGGATGAATAGTAGAACAATATATATGTATACACACTCACACATTATCGTTAATCCTGAAATGGAAAGTTCATGGATATACTTTTAGCCTGAAACGGTTATGTAAATAACGGAACAGAAAGAAGATCTCGCATTATTACGTAGGTTAAATGGATAAATGGCAAACGTTTAAGCAAGGCATACATGTGTTAATCAAGTGATGATTCTGAAATGTCATTAAGACCCCCTGGATGTAATGTTTGGAGCCTGAATATCCAGTAATTCTCCCGCTGTTTTAGCTTACAGAATCTATTTGGAACATCGGAGTGAATATGTTCAATCGGGGTGATGTTAATTGTATCAAATTGTCGGTTATGTACGTAAGCAAAGTGCCGGGAGACACTGTGTTTGAGAAACCCTGTGTTGACATTAAACCTTTGTTTATTGATCCTAGTGTGTAGACATTGTGTCGTTCTGCCTATATACTGTAGGTGGCATGAGCACTATAAGAGGTATACCATATAAGAGCTACCACAATTGAGGAATGATTTAATAGGAAACGATTCATTGGTAAAGGTAGATGTGTATACACCGCGTTAGAAATTATTATGCAAATGTTATTTTTTGCTGATTTTCCTAAATAGTCCATGCAAATGACAGTCAGTATAATCTTCAAGCCATCAACCGTTGGAGTATAATGCGAATTTTACTGAACAAATCTCCTAATAATAACAGATTTTTTTTTAGAAGTAAAAAACTCAAAATGCACTGTTTCAAATTATTATGCACAACAGAGATCAAAACATTTTAAAGGTTGTAAAGAGAACTAAAATGGTAATTTGTTGAATTTGCAGCATCAGGAGGTCATATTTACAGAAATCAAAAGCTCTTTCAATCAAAAAAAACTTAACCGGTCAAGTTACATGTTAACATAGGAGCCCTTCTTTGATATCACCTTCACAATTCTTGCATCCATTGAATTTGTGAGTATTTGGACAGTTTCTTCTTGAATATCTTTGCAGGAGGTCAGAATAGCCTCCCAGAGCTTCTGTTTTGATGTGAACTGCTTCACACCCTCATAGATATTTTGCTTGAGGATGCTCCAAAGGTTCTCAATAGGGTTGAGGTCAGGGGAACATGGGGGCCACACCATGAGTTTCTCTCCTTTTATGCCCATAGCATCCAATGACACAGAGGTATTTTTTGCAGCATGAGATGGTGCATTGTCATGCATGAAGATAATTTTGCTACGAAAGGCACGGTTCTTCTTTTTGTACCACGGAAGAAAGTGGTCAGTCATAAACTCTACATACTTTGCAGAGGTCATTTTCACACCGTCAGGGACCCTAAAGGGCCCTACCAGCTCTCTCCTCATGATTCCAGCCCAAAACATAACTCCGCCACCTTGCTGACGTTGCAGCCTTGTTGGGACATGGTGGTCATTCACCAACCATCCACTACTCCATCCATCTGGACCATCCAGGGTTGCACGGCACTCATCAGAAAACAACACGTTTTGAAAATTAGTCTTCATGTATTTCTGAGACCACTGCAACCGTTTCTGCTTGTGAGCATTGTTTAGGGGTGGCCGAATAATAGCTTTATGCACACTTGCAAACCTCTGGAGGATCCTACACCTTGAGGTTCGCGGGACTCCAGAGGCACCAGCGGCTTCAAATACCTGTTTGCTGCTTTGCAATGGCATTTCAGCAGCTGTTTTCCTAATCCTATTAATTTGTCTGACAGAAACCTTCCTCATTATGCCTCTATCTGAACGAACCCGTCTGTGATCTGAATCAGCCACAAATGTTTTCACAGTACGATGATCACGCCTAAGTTTTCTTGAAATATCCAATGTTTTCATACCTTGTCCAAGGTATTGCACTATTTCACGCTTTTCGACAGCAGAGAGATCCTTTTTCTTTCCCATATTGTTGAAACCTGTGGCCTGCTTAATAATGTGGAACGTCCTTCTTAAGTAGTTTTCCTTTGATTGGGCACGCCTGCCAAACTAATTATCACAGGTGTCTGAGATTGATTACAATGATCCAAAGAGCCCTAAGACACAATACCATCCATGAGTTTAATTGAAAAACTAATAATTAAATGTCACTTAAATCCAATGTGCATAATAATTTGGAACACGGTGTATATCCTTCCTATGCAGGATATTAATACAACATAGGCATCGTGAATAGCCACATTTAAAAGAACCATGTAAACTGGGGAACATTTTCGGGCTGGGTGGTTTGGAATTTTGTACTCTACTAGGAGCAAGAATATTTCTCAAGGATTGTGAGCGTCTGAACGTAATAATTGGTTTATCTGGTAGTTCATTTTTTAGATACGGGTCATTTCTAAGAATGTGCCAAGGCTTGGATAGGATAGCCCTAACCGATTTGTTCCCACTATTGTATGAGTTGATGAAGTTATGGTTGCATCTTTTTGACTCGTTTACCTTATGTATTTGGTTAATACAAAAAACTTTTCTACATGTTCCCTTTCCCAATATGCCTTTCATTTATTATGTCCCGAAAATTCATAAATCACCTACTAACCCCCCTGGACGTCCCATTATTTCTGGGATTGGTTCACTTACAAGCAACCTCTCCCACTTTGTTGATTTGCACCTCCAACCTTTTGTTCTGATTTTGCCTTCCTATTTAAGAGATTCCACCCAATTGATTAAGGACCTACGTAGTTTAAAAATTGACTCTTCTACATCCCCAATACACTTTTTGACAGCGGATGTAACAGCGCTATATAGTAATATCCCCCAAGGTTTGTAAGTAGTTAATTCCTTTTTATCAACTAGTTCTCTAATCCCCACTGCGCAGGCTGTGTTTTTAATTAATTGTATCAAATTCATTCTTCAACACACTTTATTTAGCTTTGGTAAGAATTATTATAATCAGGTTAAGGGTTGTGCAATGGGCAGTCGCTTCGCACCGGCATAAGCTAATCTCTTTATGTGAGCCTTTGAGGACAAATGCATCTACAGTGATCATCCCTTTAAAGATAACACTTTATTGTATAGATGCTATATCGATGACCTTTTCTTTGTATGGATAGCTGAGGAGGAAAAGGTCTCTCGATTCATTGAGACTCTAAATTCAAATAACTGTGACTTAACATTTACGCATACGTTTTCTGTTGTATCTATAGACTTTTTAGATCTGACTATTAATTTTGAGAAGAGCACCAACAATTTTACCACAAAATCACATTTTAAATCAGTTGATGTCAACAGCTACATTGATTCTAAGAGTGCACATTATCCCCCTTGGGATCTCCCTGCTGGGAGATTTTGACTTGGAGCTTGAAGAATATAGGCTGTAATTCAGGACCAGTATAAGTAATGCAATGCACTTGCAAAGTTACTTAACTTTTTATGTAGATTAATTCTATATGTAAACTAAGATGATTATCATAAGTGAACATTCAATCTAGGTTTCAGGGGTGTACATAGAAATGAAGGGGCCCCATAGAAAAACTAAAATTTGGGCCTCCTTTGGTTTATTCTTATATCAACACACTCCTGTGTCCAGAAACAGCGTTTATTTGCCTTCTTCCCTCCCTTCTTTTGCCTAAAAAAAGGCATTATGACTCTTGGTTTGTTCCTTTCTCCCATTGTGAGGCTGTGGAGGAGATGTACAATGCCCATAGGGTAGAGGGAGGATGTTAACTTAAGTGCCCCCCTTCACTGGGCCCCATAGAAGCTGCCTATCTGATATGTATACCTTTGTTAAGTCCTCCTCTCTTACCATCTGAAATGTTGGTAGGTTTGCACAGTAAGAAGTAAAACAGTCACCACTTTCTTTATGTTGAATTCCTATATGCTCAGTAAATGCAGTGTGATAGCCTTCTATCTTCAGTATGTCACTATGATTTAGTATCTTGCTTTTTGCCAAATAGGACATATTTCTAATTAAAAAGTTTGTGAACATCTCAACTGCAACATAAATCACCTGTAATAGGACATTAAAGTTAGCGTGCACTCCATTTTAATAAGGCCATTTTACAGAATCCTGTCATAGAGAAGGCCGGGAAGTTGTTGATAATTAAAGTGAAGTTCTTACCAACTCAGAATTATGTTTACATCTTATTTATAATGAAACAATTAAAATGTCAAGATCATATTTACTTGATTAAGTAGAACAATTACAATTGCAGTAAGTAAAAATAAAAGTGTGTAGTAAATATAAGGGTATGTGCACACACACTAATTACGTCCGTAATTGACGGACGTATTTCGGCCGCAAGTCCCGGACCGAACACAGTGCAGGGAGCCGGGCTCCTAGCATCATACTTATGTACGATGCTAGGAGTCCCTGCCTCGCTGCAGGACAACTGTCCCGTACTGAAAACATGATTACAGTACGTAACAGTTGTCCTGCAGCGAGGCAGGGACTCCTAGCATCGTACATAAGTATGATGCTAGGAGCCCGGCTCCCTGCACTGTGTTCGGTCCGGTACTTGCGGCCGAAATACGTCCGTCAATTACGGACGTAATTAGTGTGTGTGCACATACCCTAACAGTCCCAACACTGATGAAGAGGAAAACTCTAACAGATATAGTGGCTCTATTGACAGGGTTCCTTCCATTTCCCTGTTATTTCACACCGAATAGCCACCTCTGTAAATTGGAAACTGAGGGCATGCATGGAAGACATGTACCAGATAGACAAATGTTGGTAGAGATCCTCCCTCAGTGAAGCAGGAAGTACCCCTGAGCTTTATTGAACAAAGAATTTACAAGTTTTCCTCCCTAGAGATGTGGGACGTGCTTAAGCCCTATTGGCTCTATTCAGTTGTAAGTTCATCTGTACACTCCTCTTGCATTTCAGGGGCAGTGTCTTCCATAGGCGTGTTCTTGATGCAGACTCCATCTTGTTCCATTCAAGTTCTTTGTCTAATATACTGATATATATAAATATGTATGTAAGGATAATATTTTTGCAAACAATATACATGCTAATGATCCCTGACAGTCCCCCCTAAAAATATTATTACTCTATCACTCTATCCCTGAGTCTTGCCTAGCAACCTACTACTGACCACTCGAACCAGGCGGGTAGGGGTTTTGGATTTCTTCACCAGCTTGAGACGAGCTACTCCTTATGAGTAACCTGAGTAACCCCCCTTTGTACCTGGACTTCCAAGTTTTCGGAATGGTCCTAACTTTCCCTATTCTCCTCAGGATAAGGATGTATATGGTGATAGTCATTCTTTGGAAGAGACCCTCTTGCAGTGCGAGGCGTGGATCCATGTCGGCCTTCCTTCCAGCTTAACTGCAGTGGGTGAGATCAGGAGGACCTGGTATGGACTTTCGAATCTGGCTTCTAAGCCCCTCTCATTCTTTACTGTTAAACCTACCAATATTGGCAATAATCCAAATTTCTCCTCCACGGCACTTGTATTGGTCATAATTGTCGCACTGTCACTTACTGTCCTAATGGGACTTTTACCACTGCAGATATAACAGGTCATGGGCAGCATCTTCCTCAAACCTAAAGACACCCGAGTAACATAACCTCCGGGCTCTCATTGCTGCCATGTACTTCTTATATATGAGTGACAACAACCAGTGACCTTTACCTCACACCTCCACATAAAACTCCTCAGATCGTCGTTTGCAGTAGCGCGGCATATTTACATACATTATAATTATAAACCTCAGACAATATAAACAATAGGGCCTCAACTAATAATATAATGCTATCACCCTCAGGTTTTGGGTCCCATCAGTTCATTGCAAGTCCTGTACATCATCGTCCCCTTCTTCTTCTGTCTTCTGCTCTTCACTGACTGTCGCCCTCAGTGTAACCCACACAGTTGTGGAGTCAGACTGCACAGTGGTGTCCAATGGGTGATTTATTATTACCCCCCCCCCCCAAAATGTCACTTACTTATTAAAACACTTGACGGATTCACTCAGGTCTTTGGTCTTTACTTTACTTTGCTGATGTCATCAGGACTTGGTTTGGTCCTTCTCATCTGTCAGACACCGTCTCTTTTAGTATACGTCACCGGGCTGTACATAGCACCTATGCTGTGAGCCTGGGATGAGTTCCCACGTAGACTGAGTAGTGGAGTTTTATTGTGACTACCACAAACCCTCCGCATCTGTCCTCTTCCTCTGGCAAGTTACTTGTCTGGGCGGCTGCTTAGAATTATGACACTGCCGTCAGTTCATGACAAACACGCTGTATTGACTCAGGCTGCGCCTGCCGCATCTCAGTGATGGAGTTCATCATAATAAAAGTCTTCTAGTTCATGTTTACTGATACTTGCTGGGGACCCCCTACCCTTGTCTATTGTTAAAATAAATGCTAATCTGGTGATAACATCATCCGCATACACTATAAAAGTTGTTCTAAGTACATACAATAATAATGACAGGCCCTTAAATGACAACAGACAAACACCTTTATGTAAGAAAAACTACTCTGTTCCACTGGATAGGGCACCTAGACAATGTGTAGTTACTGGGTATATTGTATTTGCACTTGGTGTTGCACTTTTCAGCAGGATTTGTACCTTGATCTCAGCTGATTACCTGGAACAACTCCTATTCACAGAAATATACACAGATTCCACATGTTTATCTGACAAGTGTCTCAAACCAATTTTTTCCTACTCTGGTTCATTTTACCTGGGAAGGCCTCTCAAGGTCTCTTCTCTTCGTGGGAGGCGGGTATGATAAGGTTGGCACCGGTCTGCCAGGACTGTTCTGTAGGCAAATCAAACAGCTCTAACAGAATTTAGCAGCAACAGCTGTAAAGCCTGGGACATACCAATTAGATCTTACCACATCGATCCTTGCAGTCTTGGGGCATATGTGAGGTCACACCATCAATGCAAGTGCCATCAAGAGTGTCTTGGGTGCTATGGGTTTACCTTCCTTTATCCGTCCACATTCTGTCAGAATCTGGTTCTCACGCCTTCCGCTCCCAGTTGCAGACATCCTGTGGAGAACAAGCTTTTCACCACATAATCAGTAATTGAGTTGAAGAAAAACATTAACAATGGCAGATTTATGTTAAACGTTCACACTGGGCATTAACTAAAACTGATATATACAAACTGATTATTTTTCTTTTTATATATATATCTATGCATACACATATACACTGCACAGAATTCTCTGCTCTAAAGTTTTCCTTTCACAACAAAAATATTTTCAAATTGGAATCTACTTGCACTGAGAAGTTCTCATTTACACAAACATAATACTGACACATGTCTCCAATAGTCCAATGCTAAGGCTGGTCCAGAACTTTACATAAAACGTAACCTCAGTATTTAATATTCCCACATCACTTCTTGAATATCGTTATTAAACAAACTAACTTTGGAATAACATCTGGAGAACTGCTGACATCTTATCATTGTACAAACACCAGCTCAATACTTGGAATAAGCACTGTTCCCCTGTCACTACACACAACGTCTGCAGTGGAGAAGATACCGGCCGGGCTTCAGGCCACCCTGAGATCAGGTCTACACATAGGAGCACATTTCCATACACTTCTTCCTCGGGTAGTTGTATGTTCTGCAGTGGGGAAGATACCGGCCTGGCTTCAGACCACCCTGAGAACAGGTCACATACGAGCACATTGTCATACACTTCTACCTTGGGTAGTTGTATGTTCTGCAGTCGCTGGGACGGGTAATCTGGCCAGGGTGCACTTTTCACAGGTAACTTTGCTGTTTTACCTATGTCATGCCGTGCGCACATCATGCAGGCTGCTACAAACCTTGTGGTGGCATTATTGTATCCAGGGAAAAGCCAATTTACTGACACCAGGCTGCACATACCCTTGATGTCAGTTCTGTCTTCTCTTGCTCTCTCAATTGGCTTACCCGATGATCCAATAAAGTTCCTACTACCAATGGGCCCATAATTGTGGGCGATGCAAAAAGCATACCTAGAGTCAGTGTAAATGTCGGCCGTCTTACCTTTTGCCAGGTTACAGCCTCAGTGAGCACCTCCAGCACTGCTCCTTGAGATGAACAAGAAGGTGAGAGTGGTTTGTGGATAATTTACCTGGTGCCTCGTATCCTGTCTTGTACATACTGTATATGATGAAGTATCTCTACATTACAAATTTACATTAAAAACCCATGTCACATATAGATAGAAAATGTCAAAGGGGTGGCATCTTCATTATCTAAAATAAAAACAAATGTTATACACTTCTCCACACTCATCTGATAATCCAGAACACTTTGAGAATCTCACTTTTATCAGCTTCTGTAAATACTTGATTAATACAAAAACAAATACAAATTACTAAAATCTTTACATAAAATTAACAATTTTCAGATAATTTTCACTTCCTTCCCTACTAAATCTGTAAAGACTCATCTGTGAGTGACCTCGGCCTCTTGTGTAAATTTGCTGGAGGGGGATGGTCTCTTACACAATACCTCATATTGGGTGGAGACTACAGCACAGAATATCCAGTGCCATATTTACTGTTCTGGAAGGATATACACTGAAAAAACCTCAACATTTAGGTTACTCTCATACACATTTAATGTGGATTACTCATTGGGGTCTGATACACATTTTGTAGATCTCCTGGAACCAAATTCATTTTGTTCAAAACAAACCAAAATTGTACCTGATCAGTCCCTTCACCATTCCCCCTTTTTGGACTCTGCGAAAATAATGTAGCAGGGTTCAAAACTACATCTCAACATAATAAAGTCGGGCACTCTATCTGGGGGGCACTAGTTTAGCCCCCTGTAATACACAATAGCCTGGAACAAAAATGACTTTCTCCTGACAAAAATACATTTTATCTGTAAAATTACTTGCAACCATTTACCTGTAAAACATCTCACATTTTCCAAAATAACATTTAGGCAGCACTATAGCACGTGCCTCATGTGTAAAAACAAAAACAAAACAATTGTAATTAGTTATTCAATAAAACAGAAAATAATATATCTGGTAATATTCGTTACTGCAAACCAATAAACTGTATATAAGAATAGGGAACAGTGGGGGCACATACATATTCAAGACCCCGTGTCTCACAATATCTGTATTTTAATTCACTTGAATTAACATCAAAGCATTCCAACATTAAATCTTATCACATCATAACACATAAATATGCAGCGTAACTTTCATCTTTTTGCAGACAAATCCAGCGGTCTGTAATATCTTTCTCGCTTGGTGAAGTTACGGACAACAGCGCATGCGCAAAGATAAGAAGCATTCCTTTACACAGAAAAAAAGAAACGAATTTTAACCCCATACACAAAACACTAAGAATTTTTTTTTAGACATTACTGCTGTTGAAAATAAGAGCATACAGTATAGATCTAAAATCAGTGCAATATTGTAATCCCTTGTCTCATCAGTCCATGCTATATATACAGTGAAGGAAATAAGTATTTGATCCCTTGCTGATTTTGTAAGTTTGCCCACTGTCAAAGACATGAACAGTCTAGAATTTTTAGGCTAGGTTAATTTTACCAGTAAGAGATAGAGATAGATTATATTTAAAAAAAAACAGAAAATCACATAGTCAAAATGATATATATTTATTTGCATTGTGCACAAAGAAATAAGTATTTGATCCCCTACCAACCATTAAGAGTTCAGCCTCCTCCAGACCAGTTACACGCTCCAAATCAACTTGGTGCCTGCATTAAAGACAGCTGTCTTAAATGGTCACCTGTATAAAAGACTCCTGTCCACAGACTCAATTAATCAGTCTGACTCTAACCTCTACAACATGGGCAAAACCAAAGAGCTTTCTAAGGATGTCAGGGACAAGATCATAGACCTGCACAAGGCTGGAATGGGTTAGAAAACCATAAGTAAGACGCTGGGTGAGAAGGAGACAACTGTTGGTGCAATAGTAAGAAAATGGAAGACATACAAAATGACTGTCAATCGACATCGATCTGGGGCTCCATGCAAAATCTCACCTCGTGGGGTATCCTTGATCCTGAGGAAGGTGAGAGCTCAACCGAAAACTACACGGGGGGAACTTGTTAATGATCTCAAGGCAGCTGGGACCACAGTCACCAAGAAAACCATTGGTAACACATTACGCCGTAATGGATTAAAATCCTGCAGTGCCCGCAAGGTCCCCCTGCTCAAGAAAGCACATGTATAGGCCCGTCTGAAGTTTTCAAATGAACATCTGGATCATTCTGAGAGTGATTGGGAGAAGGTGCTGTGGTCAGATGAGACTAAAATTGAGCTCTTTGGCATTAACTCAACTCGCCGTGTTTGGAGGAAGAGAAATGCTGCCTATGACCCAAAGAACACCGTTCCCACTGTCAAGCATGGAGGTGGAAACATTATGTTTTGGGGGTGTTTCTCTGCTAAGGGCACAGGACTACTTCACCGCATCAATGGGAGAATGGATGGAGCCATGTACCATCAAATCCTGAGTGACAACCTCCTTCCCTCCACCAGGACATTAAAGAGGCTCTGTCACCAGATTTTGCAACCTCTATCTGCTATTGCAGCAGATAGGCGCTGCAATGTAGATTACAGTAACGTTTTTATTTTTAAAAAACGAGCATTTTTGGCCAAGTTATGACCATTTTTGTAATTATGCAAATGAGGCTTGCAAAAGTCCAAGTGGGTGTGTTTAAAAGTAAAAGTCCAAGTGGGCGTGTATTATGTGCGTACATCGGGGCGTTTTTAATACTTTCACTAGCTGGGCGCTCTGAAGAGAAGTAACATCCTCTTCTCTTCAGAACGCCCAGCTTCTGACAGTGCAGATCTGTGACGTCACTCACAGGTCCTGCATCGTGACGGCCACATCGGCACCAGAGGCTACAGTTGATTCTGCAGCAGCATCGGAGTTTGCAGGTAAGTCGATGTAGCTACTTACCTGCAAACGCTGATGCTTTTGCAGAATCAACTGTAGCCTCTGGTGCCGATGTGGCCGTCACGATGCAGGACCTGTGAGTGACGTCACAGATCTGCACTGTCAGAAGCTGGGCGTTCTGAAGAGAAGAGGATGTTACTTCTCTTCAGAGCGCCCAGCTAGTGAAAGTATTAAAAACGCCCCGATGTACGCACATAATACACGCCCACTTGGACTTTTACTTTTAAACACACCCACTTGGACTTTTGCAAGCCTCATTTGCATAATTACAAAAATGGTCATAACTTGGCCAAAAATGCTCGTTTTTTTAAAAATAAAAACGTTACTGTAATCTACATTGCAGCGCCTATCTGCTGCAATAGCAGATAGGGGTTGCAAAATCTGGTGACAGAGCCTCTTTAAAAATGGCTCGTGGCTGGGTCTTCCAGCACGACAATGACCCGAAACATACAGCCAAGGCAACAAAGGAGTGGCTCAAAAAGAAGCACATTAAGGTCATGGAGTGGCCTAGCCAGTCTCCAGACCTTAATCCCATCGAAAACTTATGGAGGGAGCTGAGGATCCGAGTTGCCAAGCGACAGCCTCGAAATCTTAATGATTTACAGATGATCTGCATAGAGGAGTGGGCCAAAATTCCATCTAACATGTGTGCAAACCTCATCATCAACTACAAAAACCGTCTGACTGCTGTGCTTGCCAACAAGGGTTTTGCCACCAAGTATTAAGTCTTGTTTGCCAAAGGGATCAAATACTTATTTCTTTGTGCACAATGCAAATAAATATATATAATTTTGACAATGTGATTTTCTGTTTTTTTTTTAAATATAATCTATCTCTCACTGGTAAAATTAACCTAGCCTAAAAATTCTAGACTGCTCATGTCTTTGACAGTGGGAAAACTTACAAAATCAGCAAGGGATCAAATACTTATTTAATTCACTGTATAAGCTTATACCAGTCTTCTTCTCAGACTTCACACTGCACACGTTCTATCACACACGTTACATCACACAGCCCCCCTCCCCGTTCTACAGGAGGGGATCACACTCACTCCTCACAGCTTCTGTTCTCACAATCGTAACAATTTCAATGCCGGCAAAAATTCTCCCATACAATGAACCTCCAAGAGTCACACATCTGTGCAACAACTCAAGATAACGTATGTATCTGCAATCATTCATCACACTATTATATAGGAATTATCTACGTTCAAAACATCACACATAATCTGTAACAGTGTCCAATCTGTCGGCCACTATCTCTATATTATGATGACGTGTCTTTTCACCAGGACACAGCGTCCGAGTTGCAGCTTGTGCATCCTTGGGACGGAATCTGAGTCTGGAATAGAAGAAAACACTGCAGCATGTGTTACTGTCAACTCTTTACTGAGGGAAATGACAAAATTAACAAGGCTATCATTTCATACTGATTTGGTTTGGCCGGGCGTGACCTAATCAGGGGGTGGGGGCAGCCTCTCCCACAGGAAACACATTGCTCAGCTGTGAGGGGGTTTTGCTGCCCACAATGAGGACACACCCAACATGAGGGACTGACGCCATTATAGGGCGGTGGCTGGTCCTGTGGTTTCTAATACATATAACATAATACAATGCCTTTCTTATTCCTAACTTCCCTTTGTTCTCTCGAATACCTTTTGCCCAGTCCCCGGCTTGTAGCCGCCTTCCTCTATGCATCCCGCACACTTCCATCAATTTCTTCATTTTACTCACATACTGTTTCACTTCCCTTCACTTCACCAAGTCATACGAATAGGATCGTCCGGGTACGGGTGATCCTGATGATTTGAATATGGACCGTAAACCATCCATTCTAACCTTCTATATCCTTCACATAATCTATATAATAATGTTTGGTCTGGAACCCCCTAGTGACCGGTTTCACCGTGGTCTGGCCAACATATAACAACGTTTTGATCTGCAACTCTCTGGTCTAGCCAAAATATAACACATTTTTAGTCTGCAACTCTCTGGTCTGGCCAAAATATTACTCACGACTTATCACACGTCTTATCGTGCCCGCGTGCCCCTGTATAAAACAGGTTATATTATCTATCTAGTCCCTAATTACCCAGAGGATGGTTAGTCCGGCGCGACTAATTTCTTACGGGTTCGTGACCACACAGCGGGGATGTCGCTCCTGTCGCCTGAGCTAATACAGCCAATCGACAAGGGTTATACAGACTCCCACAAGAGCGTCCACTAACACAGATAAGTCGAAGATTTATAAAAATCAACTGACTTACCATGTTATTGTGGAGGTGATCAGGCTCATTCAGTGGGCAGTCCCGGGTCATCTGCTTCACCCTGTGATTGTCGGTTGTTCGGATTCCGAGATCCCCTCGAGTGTAGCCCCACGTTGGGTGCTACCTCACTTTTGCACCTATAAATGATATGCAGTAAATCAGTGCTGGGATTCAACCAGTTTGGTTCTTCTAGTCCTTTATTTGTCCAAATCCTTATCCATTCCTCTATCTACTACTGGACAGAGGATACAGTAGACATGATGCAGATTCTGTCTTGCACAAGTAATTAGAGTAAAGCTCATTCATTCTGATCTCACAAGTTAAGTCTCTCTGTTAGTTTGACCTCCCTGACCAGGACCGGCCTTAGGCTGAATGGCGCCCTGTGCGAGACTCTATTGCCACCCCCTACACACCACATATATAGACACGCACATACTGGAACATATATACTGTACATACATAAAGACAGATATTTACACATACAGGCAAATATATATACACACATTCTCGAATATAAACATACAGGTAAATATATAGACGTACCGACATATACACACACACACACACACACACACACACACACACACACACACACACACACACAAGCAGATAAATACACAGTCAGGGACACATACAAATGCATAAAAGGCACATATATACAATCACAAAGACACATTCACAAACAGACCCATATATACCCACACAGGCACATATATACACAGTACAGACAATGTAGTAGATTTCACATGCAGTCCTATGTAACATCACAGATAACACACAGTGATAACTCTCTGAGAACAGATCATTTAGTACTGTTACCTGCAGTCCTATGTAACACCACAGATAACACAGTGATAACTCTCTGAGTACAGATAATGTAGTACTGTAGATGTTACCTGTAGTCCTATGTTACATCACAGATAACACAGTGATAACTCATAGTACAGATAATGTAGTAGATGTTAACTGCAGTTCTATGTAACATTGTTGATAACACAGTGATAATTCTGAGTACAGATAGTGTCATAGGTTATAACTAGAGATGAGCGAATCGGGACAACCGAACCCGGTTTCGGTCCGAACATCGGGAAAAGTTTGGTTCGCAGCGAATCCGAACTTCACTGGGTTCGGCCGAACCCGTTTTGACCGAACCCGGTCAAAAATATTATACAAATCGGCAGCCACATGTCTCTACCAATCACTGATAGAGAAAAGAGGCTGCTGATTAAAAATAAAATAAAAAGCATTTCATACGTACGTCATTGTCTTGGTGACGAGTCCCTCTTCTTCCTCCAGTCCGACCTTCTTTTCTGACGCTTCAGCCTGTGATTGGCTGCAGAGGCATCTGCAGCCTGTGATTGGCTGCAGAGGCCGTGGCAGCCTGTGATTGGCTGCAGTGGTCACATGGGCTGTAACGTCATCCAGGAATGTCGGGCCGGATGTCGAGAGGGACGCGTCACCAAGACAACGGCCAGGAAGCCGGACTGGAGGAAGCAGAAAGTTCTCGGTAAGTATGAACGTCTTTTTTTTTTTTTACAGGTTACTCTATATTCTGATCGGAATTCACTGTCCAGGGTGCTGAAAGAGTTACTGCCGATCAGTTAACTCTTTCAGCACCCTGGACAGTGACTATTTACTGACGTCGCCTAGCAACGCTGCCGTAATGACGGGTGCACACATGTAGCCACCCGCCATTACGGGGCCTCATGCACACAACCGTAAAAACACCCGTTATTATGGGTCGTAATTACGACCCAAAATAGCGGGCCCATAGACTTCTGTTAGCCACGGGTACCTTCCCGTTTTCTCACGGGAAGGTGCTCGTGCCGTTAAAAAGATAGAACATGTTCTATTTTTTTTTTCACGGGCCGTGCTCCTATACTTTATAATGGGAGTACGGTCGGAAAAACGACCGGCTGCCCGTGGCTGGCTGTGCTCATCTCCTGAAATACTCTGTGTTGCCTTAAACTCTGTGGACAGGTCAGGATCCTGTTTCTTTTGGGGAACCCGCTCGATCCACTATATAAGGCTGCGCTACAGTGCAGCATTTAAAAGAAACAGGATCCTGACCTGTCCACAGAGTTTAAGGCAGCACAGAGTATTTCAGGACATGAGCGTGCAGATTCAGTGCTGCTGTGAACTCTGCTCTTACCATTACGTAGCTCTCAGTCTGTTACCTCTCCTCCACTCCTGTCCTCAATAACACCTTCACATGATTGGCAAGTCACCACCCCGCACAAGATCCGCACACTCATCTCCTGAAATACTCTGTGCTGCTGTGAACTCTGCTCTTACCATTACGTGGTGACTTGCCAATCATGTGAAGGTGTTATTGAGGACAGGAGTGGAGGAGAGGTAACAGACTGAGCTACGTAATGGTAAGAGCAGAGTTCACAGCAGCATAATACGCCTCGTTTACGTCTGAAAATAGGTTGTGTGAACTGAGCCTTAAGGGAAGCAGGGTATATAAGGGTCAGCAGAGTATATAAGGGTCAGCAGCGTATATAAGGGGCAGCAGCGTATATAAGGGGCAGCAGCGTATATAAGGGGCAGCAGGGAATATAGGGGCAGCAGGGTATATAACGGGCAGCATGGTATATAAGGGACAGCAGGGTATATAGGGGCAGCAGGATATGTAGCGGCAACAGGGTATATAAGGAGCAACAGGATATATAAGGGGCAGCAGGTTATATAACGGACAGCAGTGTATATAGGGGCAACAGGATATATAAGGGGCAACAGGTTATATAAGGGGCAAAAGGGTATATAGGGGCAGCAGGGTATATATGGGGCAGAAGGGTATATAAGGAGCAGCAGGGTATATATGGGGCAGCAGGGTATATAGGGGCAGCAGGGTCTATAGGGATCAGTACAGATATCTTCATTTTATCTGTTCTACTTTATTATTGAACACACACATTAACAAAGAGACATAAACACATGCAGACACATATATACACACACATACTGTAACATATACACACATATACACACAGGGACACACAGACACACATAGACACTTACCATCTCTCCTTGCTGACAGGATCACAGGCTTCTTGCAGGATGGGCTGTGGGCGGAGCTTCCTCCTCCTCTTGCTCTTCGGCTCCTGTTTACTCCGTGTGTGTAAATAAGAGCAGAGGACAGAGCAGAGAGGAGCAGAGCAGAGCCCAGTGGCGCCCCCTCCATGCTGGGAGGGTGCAACACCCTGTGCACTCGCACAGGTCGCACACCCCTAAGGCTGGCCCTGTCCCTGACCAATAAGGAGAGATCAAGGTGATAGTTTAAATAAAAATAAGCTTTTTCCATTCTTGAAGCCCGGGATAATGGAAGAAGTAACGGTTGCCTAAATGGGAAGTGATAAGCTGCAATGAGTGTGAGATTTGCTTCAACAAAGGAAAATAGTCTGCAATATGGAGGGGGGAGGTAATGTGATGCTATGGAGAAATACTGTACCATAAAGGGATGAACTAGACCAGCAATACTCATGCAGACTGTATAATTAAAAAGATTCTCAAGTCGCCTAAAGTGTGCCAAAAATATGCTACATACCATCACTTTAATTCTCTAACCTCATATTTCCCAGCAAACTGCTGATTCAGTGTCTATACAAAGAATGTGTTTGATACACCCAAAATTGGCTTATAGACTAATATACAGAAAACTGAGAAAGTTAGTCTATAATAACCTAAAAATATGTAAGACCCAGTGATTTGTATTCCATTATATCATGCCCATAAACATAGTCAACAACATATGACTCACCATGGAGGAACTCGCATGCTTATAGTCCTATCAAGAATCTGTAGGACATACCTGCTACTGATTATTTTACAGAATTCTCCAATGTCGGACTGTGTACTAGCACAATTTTGTGGGCCCATATAGGGCAATACCTTCATGTGGTTATGCATTCATTTAACTTATCCTAGGGTGTCTTGCTTTCTATGTAAGCTCTGTACAGTTTATTAACTCTTTATCCAGCCATACTAGAGTAGCACAGGCAGGGCTGTTACCCCATATGGATATGCCATATAATTAAACCAGAATTATTAGGTATCCCTTTCATGTATTTTGTGGATTTACAATGCAATTTGTAGTATAATTGCCAAACTCTACAAGGTAAATAGCATATATCTGAACGGACACATGCAATTCCAAAGCGTTATACTTAATATAGAGAATACGAGACAATAGAATTGACATCGTGTGTTGTCACGTGGATCTGTGCACAGTCCAGGCTCGGACATAGGATCGGTGAGCTGGAGGATTCCGCCCCCATTTATTTGTACTTATTACGGTTTTCATCTCTTTGTGCAAACCTTACACCTGTAAATACAGGATCAATATTTTAAGGCTATTTAGCCCGAAAAACCCAAAGTGGTGGTTTTCTACACAGACTAACTGTTGAAATATTTTTGGCTATTATTTTGGTTTTAATTCGATTGTCTCAAACATGTCAGAATAATACCATATTGAAGACCAAGCAGGAAAACAACTACGAGTCTCTAATATTTCACGAACAAATAGCCCTACTGGGTCTAGAGGACTTAACAGAGAAACAGAGCTATTTAACCACAGTTGTTACCCCACCCAGTCTAGGACTGAATCTATGGAGAAATTCCAGCTTGCTGTGGAGAGAGAACTACACAAACTGCATGACACAACTAGAGGAGATAAAATGATAAAATTAAATTTATTTTTCAGCCAAATATAAAGCTGCAGTTAATGAATTGCGAAATAACCCAGATATTATAATTAAAATGGCAGACAAGGTGGGATTTATTGCAGTCATGTATAAAACGATGTATAGGAACCAAATTCTTGTTTTACAACAGACTCACAAACATATAGGAAGTTAGATAATAACCATACCAATATTTTTCGGAATATACTAAGTGATGGTTTAGCAGTAGGATTAATCACCAATAAACAATTTGATTATCTGATGGTGGACAATCCGTCATTCCCATCCTGCTTGCTCTCCCAAAAACCCATAAGGAAGTAATCCCTCCACCAATGCGACCCATAGTGTCTGGTCTGGTGTCACTGACCGAGAGACTGTTGGAGTGGCTTGACTCATATTTGAAGCCTCTTGTTCACAGAATACCAGGCTACATACAAGATACACTACCGTTCAAAAGTTTGGGGTCACCCAGACAATTTTGTGGTTTCCATGAAAACTCACACTTATATTTATCAAATGAGTTGCAAAATGACTAGAAAATATAGTCAAGACATTGACAAGGCATACCATACGGTAAAGCTGCTCCCACAACAGCTCTATGGGGTTGAGATCTGGTGACTGCGCTGGCCACTCCATTACAGATAGAATACGAGCTGCCTGCTTCTTCCCTAAATAGTTCTTGCATAATTTGGAGGTGTGCTTTGGGTCATTGTCCTGTTGTAGGATGAAATTGGCTCCAATCAAGTGCTGTCCACAGGGTATGGCATGGCGTTGCAAAATGGAGTGATAGCCCTCCTTATTCAAAATCCATTTTACCTTGTACAAATCTCCCACTTTACCAGCACCAAAGCAACCCCCGACCATCACATTACCTCCACCATGCTTGACAGATGGCGTCAGGCACTCTTCCAGCATCTTTTCAGTTGTTCTGCGTCTCACAAATGTTCTTCTGTGTGATCCAAACACCTCAAACTTCAATTCGTCTGTCCATAACACTTTTTTCCAATCTTCCTCTGTCCAATGTCTGTGTGCTTTTGCCCATATTAATCTTTTCCTTTTATTAGCCAGTCTCAGATATGGCTTTTTCTTTGCCACTCTGCCCTGAAGGCCAGCATCCCGGAGTCGCCTCTTCACTGTAGACGTTGACACTGGCGTTTTGCGGGTACTATTTAATGAAGCTGCCAGTTGAGGACCTGTGAGGCATTTATTTCTCAAACTAGAGACTCTAATGTACTTGTCTTGTTGCTCAGTTGTGCAGCGGGGCCTCCCACTTCTATTTCTACTCTGGTTAGAGCCTGTGTGTGCTGTCCTCTGAAGGGAGTAGTACACACCATTGTAGGAAATCTTCAGTTTCTTGGCAATTTCTCACATGGAATAGCCTTCATTTCTAAGAACAAGAATAGACTGTCGAGTTTCACATGAAAGCTCTCTCTTTTTCTAGCCATTTTGAGAGTTTAATCGAACCCACAAATGTAATGCTCCAGATTCTCAACTAGCTCAAAGGAAGGTCAGTTTTATAGCTCCTCTAAACAGCAAAACTGTTTACAGCGGTGCTAACATAATTGCACAAGTGTTTTCAAGTGTTTTCTAATCATCCATTAGCCTTCTAACACAGTTAGCAAACACAATGTACCATTAGAACACTGGAGTGATGGTTGCTGGAAATGGGCCTCTATACACCTATGTAGATATTGCATTAAAAACCAGACGTTTGCAGCTAGAATAGTCATTTAGCACATTAACAATGTATAGAGTGTGTTTCTGATTAATTTAATGTTATCTTCATTGAAAAAAACTGCTTTTCTTTCAAAAATAAGGACATTTCTAAGTGACCCTAAACTTTTGAACGGTAGTGTATATATAGCACCAGAACAAAGCTCAGTGCATAAATACAGCACCAGAACCAAGCCAGTACATAAATACAGCACCA
This sequence comes from Rhinoderma darwinii, assembly GCF_050947455.1. Lineage (NCBI taxonomy): Eukaryota > Metazoa > Chordata > Amphibia > Anura > Rhinodermatidae > Rhinoderma > Rhinoderma darwinii. The sequence goes on from NC_134689.1 coordinate 341,218,653, forward strand.
GAACAAAGCTCAGTTCATATATACAGCACCAGAATAAAGCCCAGTACATACATACAGCACCTGTAATGTCGGGATAGGGAGACAGACAGGTGAGCACTAATCTACCCGCCACTCAGTCCCTGCCTACTTGCATGGCCCGTCCTAGGCGACGGCGTAAAACTGGGCGACGGTCCCTACGCTCAATAAGTGCATGACAGACAAACAGACAAGGGTACACAGAAACTAAGGGAAATGGGGCAGTTGCCCACGGCAACACCGTGAGCAACAAGAGTAATGAACGAGCCGAGTCAAACCAGGAGTGTACGAGGTACCAAACGCAGAGCAGGAGCGTAGTCAGTAAAGCCAGGGTCAATTTGAAGCAGAGGTCAATAGTACTAGCAGAAACAGCAGAGCCAGGAAATCAGACAGAAACACAGGCAAAGGAAGAGCAGGAAATGAAGGTATAAATAGACCGAGGGCGGGAGCTAGCTCCGTCTGGCCAGGCTGTGATAGGTTATCCCACTCCTCAGCCAACCAGCCTGAGTGGTAGCAGATCAAGTCACTCTATCAGACCTAGGAGCAGATGCAGACTGATTAACCATGGGCGTTGACACAGAAGCTGTGTCTGGCAGATCCTTTACAGCACCAGAACAAAACTCAGTACATACATACATACAGCCCCAGAACCAAGCTCAGTACATATATACAGCCCCATAACCATGCTCAGTACATATTTACAGCACCAGAACCATGCTCAGTACATAAATACAGTACTAGAACCAAGCTCAGTACATATATACAGCACCAGAACAAAGCTTAGTACATATATACAGCCCCAGAACCAAGCTCAATACATATATACAACACCGGAACAAAGCTCAGTACATAAATTCAACACCACAACAAAGCTCAGTACATAAATACAGCCCCAGAAACAAGCTCAGTGCATTAATACAGCACAAGCACAAATACAGCTCAGTACAGAGATAATTTGCAAATTCAGTTTAACCCCTGCATACGTTTGTACGACATAAAACTACAGCTCCAGTAGCCTGAACAATGGTAAGGATATGCTGAGAGTTGCTGGCTATATTGTTTCTTACGCTTTATGTGTACAGTGCCCATAGAAAACCAGTACTGTACCTCTGTGTGATTTTAATTGCAAACACATTGAAGTTTATTCCCATGGTTAATAAATCAATTATTATATATTAAGTAACATCAAGCCATATATATATTTTAGCTTGTGTAGCAGTGTGGCTACTAAGGGGCAGGATTTGGGCCCAGAATTATATATTTAAAAGGAATGTTACAAGAGAAAGTGTCCTTTCTCCTCATTTATTAGGCAAAAACCCTGGAAAAAGCTCTGGGTTGCTGGAATGGAAGAGAATAGTAAAAGTTACACTCAGTCTTCAGGACATTCCAGGGTTTAGGCTGCCTTAGGAGTCTCATTAGCTGCCAGCTGTTAAGGCTACTTTAAGAAAGATGTGATCTATTCACACAATGCTCCCAGTCTGAGGGAGACTGGCATTGCCAGCCTGTGTGAGACAGAAGTCCTGGTAAGAACATACATTTGTTTTGTGGCGCTGGGTAGAAGGCCTTTCACCCTCATAGCTAGGGAAGCTATATGTTTAGTTAAAGGCTGGACGGCCTAGGGTTTATTTTGAACTGTTTTGTAAAACCGCCTTTAATGTATGAAGACCATAAAGCTGGTTGCGGCCAGTTTCAAACCGAATCCACTGTGTTGGAGTGAAAATTCTTAAGTGTGCCAACCATCTTATCCTGGAGATGCCATCCTGTGAGCTAACTTACTCCAAGTTGTCACACTTGTCATAGCTGATAGTCTCTGTTCAGGTTGTCAGGTACATATTTCAAGGCAAGATATTATGAAAAATTTTATTTAAAGAGCTAAAATGATAGCTGTTATATTAGATTCTCAATTTTGGATTTATAATCAGACAGTGCTGGATTTATATGACCTACCTGGTCATGGTGTTATTCTATTGAAGATTGCCCTTCCACCCGTCATAATATCATCCAGTGAAGATGCTACTCTGAGGTTTATTTTTGAACTCTTCAGTATCTCTGAATATTTCTTTCATTTATAACTATACTTCTTATCCTCTTGCTGTGACTATGGTGCCATGGGCATGTCTTACAGTATTGAAATGTTTCAACCTTCCTAATGTTTGAATTTTAGTGTCTTGCGCTCTCATCTCTTTTATTGATTTCTTCTAAGATGCCAGCTGTTTTAAGTTATACATTCACAAAGATAAAGCCTGTGGCTGTCTGTACTTCTCAGCGCAAGAGTCACAGCACATGATTTGAATAGCAAAGGATTGTTTAGGAAAAGTCCCACCTGAGCAGAGGATGCAAATAATGAGCAATAGTGGTGTAGATGTGCGGGAATTACAGAAACATTTATTATCAGCCTAAGTATGTGTTGACTTGAGACCTTTTCTTTGTGTTTTTTTGCCACAATTTTCATAATCAAGGAAAAACAGCAACAGTCTTTACAGAATTGTTGCAGCAAAAAAATAACAAAAGTGACTCGTTGTGGGGTCATATCACTATCACGATTAAATATGCTATATGACTACAAAGTGTGAATATAGGAAAAATAGAAAAGATAACGTCCAGCACTCAATCCTAGGAAGGACGTTTCTGTTTGGAACTGAGAGTTCTTAGTCATAGCTTCCCATGGTTTTTCCTGTGCCGACATGGTGTCTTGTCCGGAGAACCGATGGAATCCTAAGCGTGGAGTCTAAGAATATCAGGTGCCTGGTGAGCGGACCAAATTCTTTTTGTATTCTGTGTAAAGTTTGACTATACTCCTAATGAAAGTTTTATTCATCCACGGCTACACTTTTCCAGTTTCAGCTACAGTTGCAGTCCAGATGAAACATTTATGAGCTGCATGCAACTCCTGTGAATTGGGGCTTTCACTCAATAGTTAAAATAGCAATGACGTTCTCGTCAATTTAACAAGGATCCGCTTACAATGTCATATCCATGGTAATTAGCAGGCTATCCTGGCCGCCTGACATTAGGGCAATTATAGATTGGACAGGTTGGAAATCAATATCAATCCATCTAATCCTATTGGATTCTCTAAGATAAGCAGTAACGTATAAGTGTAATGGAGTTAGAATTGACTCTTCAAAATGTCAGCACACGGTTCTGCTGCCAATCTTGAACCTGGTCAATCTACTGTATTCTACCGTCTCTAATTGCTACATAAAGTTCTACTAACAGACCTTGAAAAAATATTGCTCTACATTTATGTTTTTCCCGTAATAAAAGTTTCATGCTTTCTGACAAAATAAGCAACTCCAACTACACAGTAATTAGGAAAAAAAAAAAAAAAGGTAATTACTGAAGTCTTGTAACAGACTCTAAAGTCTTCAGGCATTGCATACTTATCAAAGTCACATGCAGAGCCCATAAAAAGTATTCAACCCGCTTTTAACTTTTATCTACAATAGGTTTAGTTAGGGCTTTTAACACCAATATCAATAAAAAAATAATTTGAATGCATTTAAAGTGAAATAAAAAAATCTACAAAGTGATCTACATTCATTACCATTGCTTAACACAAGATAATTGAATGCATAAGGCCCAATTCACACGACAAGGATTCCCAGACGTATGACGGACGATTTTTCAATGGCCGTCAGACGGCCGCAGCAGGAACAACAGACCCCAAATGGGACTTTTCACACGGCCGATTTTTTGATGGCCCGGTAAACCGGGCTGTTAAAAATGGCGCATGCCCTATTTTCGGCAATTCTCCCGGCCGCATGGCTCCCACAGAAGTCTATGGGGTCGTGTAAAGCACGGCTATCACTCGGATGTGATCCAAGTAATGGCCGAGCTTTCCGACGCGCGTTCGCTTTCTTCTCCTCACAGCATGTGAGGAGGAAGAGGGTATTTATTTGCTCCCTGTAGGAGCCAAATCCCCAATCCCCGGCCACAGCGTTGCCGAAGCTGCGGCCAGGGATTCCGCTCCAGGAGAAGTCCCTGACTTCACTGTCCATATATGGACACAGTGACATCAGGGACATCTGAAGCAGAATCCCCCACGCTGTGGATGGTGTTTCTGCCCCAGGAGAAGTCCCTGACTTCACTCTCCATACATGGACATGGAAGTCAGGGACTTCTCCTGGAATGGTCCCCTACAGTGGGGCTATCTACAGAAAGGTAGGGGGTGCCATCTATGGGGGGGTGCTATGTAAAAGGGTGCTGCGTGGCATTACCTACATGGGGGCTGTGTGGCATTACCTACAGGGGGCTGTGTGGCATTACCTACAGGGGGCTGTGTGGCATTACCTACAGGGGGCTGTGTGACATTGCCTACAGGGAGCTGTGTGGCATTACCTACAGGGGGGCTGTGTGGCATGACCTACAGGGGGGCTGTGTGGCATTACCTACAGGGAGGCTGTTTAGCATTACCTACAGGGGGCAGTGTGGCATTATCTACAAGGGGGGCTGTGTGGCACTACCTACAGCGGGGCTGTGGCAGTATCTACAGAGGTCAGTGTGTGGCATTATCTATAGAGGGAAGTCTGTGGCAAAAATTTTACAAATGAAATTCATCCGTTTTTAAAACGGACAGGGAAAAAAAACGGATGCAAAACATGTCAAAATCAGCCGTTAAAAACGGAAACACTGCTGGGAACAGAAACAGAACAGATGAAAAACGGACCAAAACGGACGTTTTTATCGGCCGACACTCAGACCCTGTCGTGTGAATAGAGCCTTAGTCTTCACCCTTTTATGATAAGTTCACATTATAAGTCTGGTGTACAGTCCACCTATCCTATGACATATACCCCAAAGTGCCTTTAGACTATAATGGCCAAACATATGCCAAAGGGTGTTATTTGGGCTAATAGTGCAGCAAACATTTCCCCATAATATGCTGGCCTTAAACAGGGCTGCATATCATGATGTCAGATCCGCTACAAATTTGTTGTTGTCATGTTAACATGAGCCAACCTCTGTCCATTTTAATGTCACGTTTTCTGCTCCTGAGACTAGAAAGAATGGTAGGCGAGGGTTAAGTCTGGGAGCATTTTCTACTCAGCTGCTCTAGCCTTTTTTTTTCAACCCGTTTGATCGCCTCTATTTAAACCCTCCTTGACCGCGGTTTATTGACAGTTATTATTTATCTTCCTGGTTCCTTCTGCTATTGTGGTCTGTGTTTTTTGTAAGTATCCTCAGTTTGGTTTTGTTTCCCTTTTTGCATTCTCCCCTACTTCTTCTGTGTTTGACCTTGGACTGTTTTACTATTCTCCTTTCTGCTGACTTGGCACTGTTTTGACTCTCTTGGTTTTTGACCCGGCTTTACTCTGTTTTGATTTTGGTTTTCATTTTGTCTCTGACACTACCGCTCTGTTACTGACATTTGCTAGTTTGACATTTCTACCTGTCCACTCCACCTGCCAGCAGCTGACTGGTAAAAGAAACATATGCCTTATCACCAGCACGAATACTCAGGGTTTTCCAACTAGGTTCCAGAAAGGGGTTTCATCCTTATCTGGGTGGTTTATCTGCTTTAAGCAGGGCCCTAGTACTTTGAGGGGGTCGCAAGGGCTAGATTGCCACCTCTTGCTGAGTCAGACAGCTAGCACCAAGTCTGGCAGTAGGTACGCATTTGCTGGACTGGTACTTTCATCAGCCATGCTACATTGAGTCCATACTACATACCACAAATGTGTAGCTATACAATACTTTTTATATTGTCAAGTGTTCCAAGAGCCAGACCTGAGGATCTGATCATCAGGATAGCTTTTTTTTTTTAGGGAAGGGGTTTGCTTGGTGAAACAACATCGTTATGCAATTCCTATGTAGCTTAACAGCTTTATATTTGAGATCATTGTCTTGTTAGAAAATAAATCTGCTTCACATTTGCAGTCTACGTACATTTTGATAGGAGTGGCAATTAAAAAAACCTGCCTGCATACATACAAGAAAAAGAATGAAGATAAGTACGAGCAGAATATTATAATTTAAAAGGCTTTTGGGGTCTTTAAATATATGATACCTCATTATCAATATCATCATTAAAATATTATGACTTAAAATGTATTATTACATCATCAGCCTTTTCAGGGTATAACCATAGTTTACTCTTGTACCCAACAGCAGATTACAATTATAAGATTTTAGTGGCCAACCAGAGACAATAACCCCAGGGGAAGTGAGACTAGCCAATTCTCCCCTCTAAGAATTAAAAAGGCTGCTCCATGAAACTCAATTATGGACTCATCATTAGCAAATTATTACATTACATTCTGACATCACTGTTCTTACGTTTCTAAGCAGTTTTGCAAAGATGTCCTATTACCTCCTTGCTGGAGCACTAATTGTCAATTACATTAGGTTAATGTGAAATAAAGCTGGCAGTAAAAGTCTGTATGGTCCGACTAAAGATCATTTAAGGACAGAAAAGTGCATAAGAGGGCAGCAGTAGCAATATAAATTGTTGGGGGTAGGACAAGTTTTCCAAACTGTTAAAGTTCTATTAAAGACTATGTACAGTACACTTTTTATATACTTTTTATGAACTTAGATGTGATTGTTAGCAGCTCGATCAGAGACACGAAGGACCTGCTGACACTGAGTCCATCAGTCCCGCGTACATGACAGCTTCAAGTTTCAGCGCTAGATACAGCAGCTCTGCATACAGAATACAAAGCAGCTGTATCTCAAAAAGTTTAAATATTTTTTAATAAAAAGTATGTTGAAAGTTGCATAAATCACACTGATAGATATTGTTGTTTATAAAAAAAAATGTCAAAGGTGTAGAAGTCGGTCAGTCTCTCTATCTATCTCTCTAGATTAATATAAATAAAACATATATATATATATATATATATATATATATATATATATATATGAGGGAGCGTCAAAAATAATACGCACTCTGGCTGTAGAATTTATTTTAATCTACTTTCAGAAAAGACAAATACATAATTTTTCTACATAATCTTCCTGCTTTTCAATACACTTTGTCCATCTGTCAACAAGCTTTCATATTCCCACATTAAAAGATGTTTTAGACTGAACTGCGAGCCACGAATGCACAGCTGTCTTCACGTCTTCATCAAATGTGAGTCTTCATCCTCGTAGGGCTTCTTTCAGGGGACCAAACAGTGATAGTCTATCCAATAGAATCGGTTCACGTGCACGCTCAATGTTATCAGTCGTGGACGGGCGCCCCGCTCCCTCTTCATGGCTGATACTTGTATGACCTTCCTTGAACTTCTCTATCCATTCATACACACTTCTTCGTGACAAAACACTTTCTCCATACTGTGTACAAAGTCTTCAATAAATATAGGCACCAGACACACCACAAAAAAACGAATCACTGCACGCTGCTCTGATTTCGTGCAAATCACAAGTGGTGCAGCCATTATTTTTCGCACCACAGTCACAAATAAACAGATGTAACACATTTAAACCTAAGCCAACCAAAGTTTTAATATAACCGGAGTGCGGATAATTTTTCACTCACCTTCGAATAAATAAATATATATATATATATATATATATATATATATATATATATCATAACTCTTGTTAATCCCCTACCACATTCCATCAAACACTATTGCTTGGAGAGACAGCCGCATTTACTGTAGACTTGTCTAATTTAACTGTGGATATTCGGCTACTTTTTCACTAAGAACAGGGATTGGTAAGATTGGTAAGGGATCTGATCGACATGTCATAAAGGTCTTCCACTGCAGAATGCCTTCAAATACAACTTTGATATTTATTTAGCATAAACTTTGTTGACCTCCTTCCTTATTCCACCAAAGACTATTCATAGAGACAGCCGCATCGACTGTAGATTTGTCTCATTTATCTTCCTATCCTAGATGAGCTGTCGCTCCTCCTGTGATCTTATATGGATACATAACATGAAAGCATTTTCTCTGAAGTTTCATTAACTTTTCTTTGATGTTCGTTTTTGTTACTCATTACACTTCCACACGCCTTGTGGGAGAACAGACAGTACTTAGTGTACCAAGAGAAGTGATATGAGAATTAGTTAAAAGGGAATTTGCAGGTGTCGAAAAATCTATACTTCCCAGAATAAATAAATATTTTCTTCAAGAACTGGATCGGCTTCAGGATAAGGAATACAAAAGATCTTCATAAAGAAAGGAGCAAACATCTTACCTAATCCAGCAGCATTGATCCAGCCTACATACACAATCCCTCTGTGTTATACATATTTAATGAAATCCCACATTAAATCAATACAGCATGTAAACACAGAGATGGAAATGTCAATTATAGCCCAATGAATGAAATATTAGTTAAACCTATGATTAGATAAAGGAATTCCTAATGCTTTTCTTAGATTGTGGACAGTGATCACCTGAATGATAGATTGAATAGCCTAATGATCCTATTAACGTTTTTAAAAAATGGCAATATTGAAAAAAAATTTTACCCTTGAGTCACCGCCAATACAACTTTTTATGATGATGATTCAGGGGTCCAATTCTAAAGTGCTATGTTTTTAGAATCTTACGCTCCTTGGGTTCGGGGCCCATTGTCAGAGATAGCCCGACATACAAAGGGAAATGCCAAAATGGTAATTATCTGAATTATCTGGGCACTTTTCACTTGTAACTGGGGTAGTTATGGCAGCTTGAATTGAGGGGTAAATGCAGTGTAAAAAAAGAAAATCAGCAGCATTTTTGGGGGACACATTACATAAAAAATGTCAATAATACAGAAAGCAACAACAACAACTAGACAACCCTTGCCAACCATATCTAAAGCGAAGTACCCAGAGGAAACCCATGCAAACATGCTATACCTAAAGTCTCTACAGCTCTAAATTCTCTGCCGCTTAATGGTTTTATGGTTTTGGTGCGTGTGTGTGTGTGTGGGTGTGTGTGTGTGTGTGTGTGTGTGTGTGTGTGTGTGTGTGCAGCCATTTTGTGCTGGAGATTGATATTAGTGACTGATATTAGTATATGTTAATGGAATTACAGAGAAATCTTGGCCTTAAATGACCACCACTTTATCTCACATATCTCTAGTTCTGAAAACCTCCAGAGTCATCGACGTACACATTTGAGGATAAAACTAGTAGCTCCTTAACAAGTTTTACTTTTTTAAATGTTCTGCTTCAGGTTCAATGATTATATAATTGGGATGTAAAACATCTTTAGAATTGAAGTATTGCAGATTTGTTTCTTCCTTTTAGAAATCCATATATCTTTGTATCAAATATGCTATATTGGCATTTGTTGGCTAGGAACCCACCAGAGAATAGGGTGGGCAATGAAGGGGCAATCGAACTCTATCAATTGATAAATAACGTCTAAGTGTGTTTATCTTGTAAGAAAATTCCTGAACATACACCAGCAGTTGAAAAACGTTTCTAATGCAGATGTTTTTAATGTAGTTACCTATAAATTACCTAAAATTTCTCTTTATGCTCTCTCTAGGAATGGGATTTTCATATCAAGGCAACAGAAGGATTAGAATCCATAATAATTATGTGGAGAAACCGTTATCTGATAATGCAATGTATATGCCATGAAGGAGGCACATCACAAAGCAAGTGACGTTTTGGTGACTGAAAACAATTACGCATGAATAGAATGATATTGGTGTCTTAGCTTACCATACAATATTGGCAAGTGCCAATGAAGATATTTAGAGGTTACACACAAAGGAACTTAAAGATCTAAAGTGTTTAGACACTCAATACTGAAAAAGCTCATCAGATGTAAAATAACCCTCAACATTGTTTCACACTCAGTATGCTGTGTAACTGGAATATGGAATTACTGTAGAAACTGACTGAAAACATGGAAAGCACTGGTGGCAGAAGCTATGGACCTGCTAATCTCACAATCTACAGGGTCAAACTCAACAGCTCTAACTCAAGCTCAGCATTCACTAGTGTCCAGCTCATACAGTCCTACAAGCCACTCATCATACCATGCTACACTTTAGTAGTATTGATTGGAATATTTGGGAACTACCTGCTCCTGTATGTCATCTGGAGAACCAAGAAAATGCACAATGTCACCAATTTCTTTATTGGAAATCTGGCCTTTTCTGACATGCTGATGTGTGCCATGTGTGTGCCCTTCACGCTTGCCTATGCCTTCAACTCCAAGGGCTGGGTATTTGGCAAGTTTATGTGTTTCTTTGTGTTCCTCATACAACCAGTAACAGTATATGTTTCTGTCTTCACCTTGACGGCCATTGCTGTGGACAGGTAACAACAATTTTCTTCTATTCTTTATTTATTTTAAACTTCACTTTAGAATGTCAGGAAAAGATAATGTTACACAATTACCACTTCACAATAACATTTTCTGTTCTGAATTTATTATATCTGCCTTTATATTTTCCTGCATGCCTGGTCCAATTGCATTTTACTTGAACCAGTGTATAGAAAAGAAATATGCAGTATAAATATGCAATAGAAGACATTTCAAGAAGTCATTATAATATATATTCATATATTCTGAAGATCTTAGAGGTCATGGACACGACCGTACTATGACTCTGAGATACACTTTAGGGCTCTACTACAGCTCTGTATGTCTTTGATTTCATACAAAGACACACAGAGGTTTTCTTGTAACATGCTGCAAAATTTGCTGTGGATTTCACCTCTCTCGTTTAAAGGGGTGAAATCTGCAATGAAAATCTGCAACATAAATTGACATGCTGCAGATTTTCCATTTCCGCACCGCAGAAAAAAATTCTGTGCAGAAAAATTCTGTAACATGCAGCTGAGATTTATTAAAATCTTATCTACAATACATATCTGGTACCGTATTCCACTGCAAATTTTCCGTTTTGAAATCTGGACAGAAAATTTGCTGCAATTCTTTCCGTGTGGACCCGGCCTTATACAATTCCACCTCATTTTTTTTTTATTGAACAGTCTCATTCCTCACAAATGCAAAGCTCATTTTAGAACTGGCCCACGGTTCTCAGCGAGTCATAGATACAAAGCAAATGTATAGAAGTATCCATAGTGACTCTTTATTTGCCCATCTTGTAATTTTTTGGATACAGACAAAGCCGGATACTTTATAGCCGAGTACGTGGTAAATATGTTTGAGTAAACAGTCACTGTATATAATTAACTAGAGAAGCTGACACTCATTTTCTTTTGTCATGCAAGTGTCTCACATTAACTTTTTCTATGACCCAGTGCCAGATCATGAGAAGGAATGTAATGCAAGAGAATTGCAGTCATTGAGAAAAGTTTTGCTCAATTTAAGATTTGCCACTTTCCTTGATGCCTATAGACCCAGACTTTCTTTACATAATGATAAGCCTCGCCAAGTTATCTTTTCTAAATTTCTAGTTAGTACTCCGTCGCTGCAGACCCTACAACGTAACTACAGTAGAGTGGAAGTAGTTATGCTGCTGTTTGTAAGCCGGGGGGTGGGGGGGGGGTTGCATGCCTGGGTCTCATTTTTTACATTAATATGGCGCCCTGTAAATTATCCTTGCCCCTGTAAAAAAAAAGTTCACCTTAAATATTCTGGTTAATATATTTTGTGGTGAAATAAAAAAATCATATCAGCCAAGCACTGTGTTTGCTCCAAACAGTGAATTAGCCTGTCCACAGTACTGCAATAAAACTCCATTATTAAAGCTTTAAAAGCATTCTAATTCAAAATGTCTCTGCTGCAATTTTAGAAAAATTGTATGTGTGTACTTTGTACTTCACAAGCATTGTACAAGGCATTTGGATACCGGTAGGTGCACAGCAATTGATATATAAAAAAAATAAAAATAGTTCTTAGAGAGGTAATTGCCCATTAGTTAAAAGTAAGCCCATGTAATGTATGCGGTCCCACATCTCTTCCTCTTTGTGTAATGTGCTGAAAGCTTGTCTTATCTGCCAATTATCTTATATTTGATTTATTCAAGCAGTCTGTTTTAGATTTCGCTAATGGTGTGTTCACTTTAAAGAGAACCTTTCGCCTGCCCATATATGTGCATCTGAGTGCAGCATGTAATGGGCAGGGCTTCACAAACACTGTCTCAGGCCCCATGCACACGACTGTGCCCGCAATCACGGCCCGCGGCCGCAATCACGGCCGGCCGCTGACAGCCGCATTTTCGGGCCGTGCTCCCATACAAAGTATGGGAGCACGGCCCGCAAAATACGAAAGAACGGACATGTTCCATAATTCCCGGAACATTTCCATGGCACTGACACCCTTCCGTAGTGCTACGGAAAGGTGTCAGTGTTCAATGAAAGTGAATGGCTCCGTCTTTGCGGACCGCAATTGCGGTCCGCAAAAACTGAGTTTTTTTGCTGTCGTGTGCATGGGGCCTCACTTTAATTTTTTTTCCTATCTTGCTCCGTTATTTACATATCGGTGCCGTTATATTTGGCGCCCGATATGTAAATAAGCTCCTGAACTGTCAATGGGGCCAATCAGCTACAGACAGTGTCAGGACGGCTTGCACTATGCTCCCTCCCACGAGAACACACACAGACTGGTGGTTCTGCAGAGAGTGCTCTCAGTCTGTGTGTGTTCTGGCGGGAGGGAACACAGAGCAAGCCGCCCTGACACTGTCTGTAGCTGATTGGACAGTGTCAGAGCGAAGACATCACGCCCCCTTGACATTTAGTTAGAAAGACATGCCCCAGTGACAGTTCAGGGGCTTATTTACATATCGGGCACCAAATATAACGGCACCGATATGTAAATAACAGAGGAAGTTAGAAAAATGATTTCAAGTGGGTCAGTGTTTGTGAAGCCCTGCCTATTACATGCTGCACTCAGCTGCACATGTACGGGCAGGTGAAAGGTTCTCTTTAACCCCAGGGCTACCATAAGGAATTTCAGGGCTCCATACAGCCAAATTGTCTGGGCCCCTTCGTGAGAAGGGAGGTTCCAAACCCCTGAGATCCTTCTCTCTGCACCCTCTCACAGTGAGGAGGACCTTAAACTGAGCGGCAGTCGAGAATGTCTATAAACTGAGCGGCAGTCATTCAATGTCTATGAGAATGACAAAAACAAACAAGTACAGCGCTCGGCTGTTTCTGTCATTCTCATAGACATTGAATGGAGTGGTGGACGCATGCTTGACTGACGCTCCATTCAAGTTCCTCCTCACTGCAGAGGGGGGAAGTGAGAAGGATCTTGGGGTTCAGGACCCCCGTTCTCACTATCGGTCGGGATCCCAGCGGTAGGGCCCACAGCGATCAGAAAGATATCTTGTGGATAGGTGATAATTTATAATTCTGGGAAAACCCCTTTAAGGCAGAGAGAATATGGCAGGGAAGAAAAAAAAAAACAACCATGACTCTTTAGGGAAAGGGAGGGGGGAATAGCAGTTGACATACAAAATGTGTCAGTCATTACCTTTCCTCTTGGTTCATGATAAACCTAGATGAGTAGTGCAAGATGACCAGCTTTGAAAAAGTATTTTGGTTTTACTCACAATGCCCAACATGCAAGTCGGGGTTCACACCTGTGTTGGTGTTTCCGTTGTTCTGCTCTGTCAGAGTAGCAGAACAACGGAAAAACCAGAAGTGCCAGTTGCACGACGGACACTACTGGAAGCCGACGGAACCCATTGACTTTCATGAGTTCAGTCGGGTTTCTTTTGGGGTGTCCGTTGTTTTACTAGAAACAATAGCGCAGCATGCTGCACTATTATTTCAGATAATTTCGTCCAGATCTGCGATGGAGGCCACTAACAGAGCCTCCAACGTATGATGTAAATGAGGTCTACGGCTCTGTTAAGGCCCTGTTAACAACTGAGTTGGAGGCCTCCATCGCAGATCCGGCAGAGATGACCAGAAACAATATCGCAGCATGCTGCGCTATAGTTTCCGGTATATCCACAGACACCCCGATGGAAAAATGACGGAACCTATTAAAGTCAATGGGTTCCGCCTGCCACCGGTGGTAACCGTACTGCAACTGAACAGTTGCTTTGAGTATTCCCTTGTTCTGCTCCTCTGTCAGAGCACAACAACGGAATGACCCAACGCAGAATAGGGCCTAACACAAACTTTTTTTTTCAAAGTTGGTAATTTTACTGATAATGTTTCACCACTTATCTTTGAAAATCTTGAACCAAGAGGGGAAGGAAAGACATCTTTAAGAAAAAAAAAAAAACAATTAAAATTTTTACTCACCAGATTATAAGTGGCCTATGTCTACATAATGTGATCGACGCTGTAATGTAGATAACAACAGTGTTTTTTATTTAGAAAAACGATCATTTTTGACAGAGTTATGACCTATTTTAGCTTTATGCTAATGACTTTCTTAATGGACAACTGGGCGTGTTTTACTTTTTGGCCAAGTGGGCGCTGTGGGGAGAAGTGTATGATGCTGACCAATCAGCGTCATACACTTCTCCCCATTCATTTACACAGCACATAGTGATCTAGCTAGATCTCTATGTGCAGTCACTTACTCACATATTAACGTTACTGAAGTGTCCTGACAGTGAATATACATCACCTCCAGTCAGGACGCGATGTCTATTCACAATCCTGAAACTTCGGTAATGTTTAGGTGAGATTTACAGCACAGCAAGAGTAATCTCGTTTTAAATTACAGTTTACAGCATAAAGATTATGCTTGCTGTGCTGTAAATCTCACACAAACGTTACCGAACTGTCAGGATTCTGAATAGACATCACATCCTGGCTGGTAGCGATGTCTATTCACTGTCAGGACACTTCAGTAACGTTAATATGTGAGTAAGTGACTGCACATAGTTCTCTAGCTAGATCACTTTGAGCTGTGTAAATTAATGGAGAGAAGTGTATGACGCTGATTGGTCACTGACTGGTCAGCATCATACACTTCTCTACACAACGCCCACTTGGTCAAAAAAGTAAAACATGCCCAGTTGCCCATTAAGAAAGTAATTAGCATAAAGCTAAAATAGGTCATAACTCTGTCAAAAATGATCATTTTTCTAAATAAAAAACACAACTGTAATCTACATTACAGCGCCGATCACATTATGTAGGAGATAGGGCACTTATAATCTGGTGACAGAGCCTCTTTAAGCAACTGCCTATACAGAGATAGGCAGCAGCTTATTCAGTACATTCAGACACTTTACTTACTGTGTCAAAAGAGAAGCAAAGCTGCTGGCTCCCACTCCAGTCCTTGTCACCCCATGACCAGGCCTCGTCCCGGGCTCCCGGCGGTGAATTCATCACAGCAGGTTAGTCCTCCAGGCTCCAGAAAATGAGGCTCAGAGAACTCCTGCCGAGGCCGCATTATAAATCGTGACCCGACTTTTCCGCCTCTCCTCACGCAGCTACGCTATTACATTGATGAGGAGAAGTAGTTAAGTAGTTCAGTAAAAGAGGGGGCAGGCAAAGGGACTTGTGGGCCTCACTGGCAGCAGTCATTTGCGGCCGGGGGGGCGATCGGGCCCCAATGACTTTACTTTAACAGAAAATACTGACCCCTACAATGTGAAACTGGGCAGGCAGAGAGGCCCTAATTAGCGGTGGGCTGGCAGCATGCGGTAGCAGCAGCTAGCAGGCCCCCTTTTTAGTTACAGTTGGTCTGGGCCCCTGACAGCAGTACCCCTAGTACTGCCCTAATGGTGGCCCTGGTAAGCCATTTCATTTGCTGATACCAGCCTCTGTGCAGTGCGTGAAGTAAGGGTCCTCCTACACTGCACGACGTGGCCCATGTCAAAGAGAGCCAATCAATGAGACAGCTCGTTGTTCGGCGCTCATTTGCTCCTTTCACAAGGGGCTATGTATGGGGACAAGCGCTCATTACTATGATGGCTCGTCCCCATACATTTCTATCATTGTGCTGACAACATTGATAATATTTTAGGCTGCATAAACGATACAATCAGCCATTCAACGGGCATTTGCTTGTTCGTCGGCTGACAGTTGTTTACACAGGGCATCAATCGGGAATGAGTGTTCTGTGAACGCCCGTTTGCCCCGATAGTTGACCCATGTAAAAGGGCCTTAAGAACACTTGTCTTTGCTCTGGCATACTAGAATCATCTGCAGCTGTTAGGGATCTGCCAGGTACTTCATCTAGCTATACTCCTGGGATTAATCAATCCACACCTGAGGCCAGACCTGTTCGACTGACACCATCTCCCACCAACCAGGGTGGCAGGCTCAGGAGTGGGAGAGCCTATCGCGGCCTGGTCTGTCGGAGTTAGCTCCGCCCCCTGCCCTTTATTACCTGCCCTGTGCTCTCCCTCAGTGCTTGTAATTCTTTTGGATTCCTGGCCCCACTGCTGCTTGCTCCAGCCTGCTTCTGCCGTGCTTCTGCCTTGCTGCAGTTCTGCTTGACCTGCTTTGCTTTGCCCCTGGCTTGCTTCTGTCTCCGTGCCCGCTCGGGTGTACTCACTTCGTCCTGGTCCTGACTGTTCGTTCGCCGCCCCGTTTCCTCGTGGCGTTCCGTGGCTACTGCCCCTTCCCTTGCGTGTTCCCTGTTTGTCTTCCTGTGCACTTAGCCAGCGTAGGGACCGCCGCCCAGTTGTACCTCGTCGCCTAGGGCGGGTCGTTGCAAGTAGGCAGGGACAGGGCGGTGGGTAGATTAGGGCTCACTTTCCCTTCACTTCCTTCCTGCCGTTACATAATTACAAGCCCTTACCTAGTCTACCATTTCTCCTACGCTGACGCTCTCATGGACCCCCTTGAGACCCTGACCCAGCAGATGCAGGGCCTCTCCCTACAGGTCCAGGCCCTGGCCCAAAGGGTCAATCAGGGTGATGCTGCTTTAGTAGTACCCCTCACCTCACCTCTAGAACCCGACCTCAAGTTACCTGACCGGTTTTCAGGGGACCGTAAGACGTTTCTCTCCTTCCGGGAGAGTTGCAGACTGTATTTCCGCCTAAAGCCCCACTCCTCAGGTTCCGAGAACCAGCGGGTGGGTATCATCATATCCCGACTCCAGGAAGGGCCCCAAGAGTGGGCCTTCTCCTTGGCTCCTGACGCCCCTGAACTTTCCTCTGTTGATTGTTTTTTCTCTGCCCTCGGACTCATTTACGACGAGACTGACAGGACTGCTTTAGCCGAGAGTCAGCTGGTGACCTTACGTCAGGGTAGGAGACCGGTTGAGGAATACTGTTCTGATTTTAGGAAGTGGTGCGTAGCTTCTCAGTGGAACGATCCGGCCCTAAGGTGCCAGTTTAGGTTAGGATTATCTGACGCCCTGAAGGATCTGCTGGTTAGCTACCCCTCGCCTGACTCCCTTGACCAGGTTATGGCCCTAGCAGTACGACTTGACCGACGTCTCAGGGAACGTCAGCTAGAACGCTTCAGTGTGCTCCCCTCTGACTTTTCTGCGATCCCCCCCGAGGTCCCGTCTCCTCGCCCCTCCACGGAGGACTCGGAGGTACCTATGCAACTCGGGGCCTCCATGTCCCCTCGACAACGTAGGGAGTTTCGCAGAATGAATGGTCTCTGCTTCTACTGTGGGGACGACAAGCATCTACTGAACACCTGTCCCAGGCGCAAGAATAAGAAGCCGGAAAACTTCCGCGCCTAAGTGATCATCGGGGAGGTCACTTGGGCGCACAGGTATTTCCCGTTAATGTGAAACGCAATAAAATTTTGCTTCCCTTTCAGGTCTCGTTTGCTGGCCGGTCTGCCACGGGCAGTGCTTTCGTGGATTCTGGCTCATCTGCTAATATCATGTCTGTGGAATTTGCTATGTCTCTAAAGATGCCTTGTATTGATTTACCTTATCCTATCCCTGTAGTAGGAATCGACTCAACCCCCCTTGCTAATGGTTATTTTACTCAGCATACTCCTGTTTTTGAACTCCTGGTTGGCTCCATGCATTTGGAGCAGTGCTCTGTACTGGTGATGCAGGGATTATCGTCTGATCTGGTTTTAGGCCTTCCCTGGTTGCAATTGCATAATCCCACATTTGATTGGAATACTGGGGATCTCACCAAATGGGGTAATGAATGTCTTATGTCATGTCTTTCCGTTAACTCTATTTCTCCCCGGGAGGAGGTAAACACGCTTCCTGAGTTTGTTCAGGACTTCGCCGATGTGTTTTCTAAGGAGGCCTCCGAGGTGTTGCCCCCCCATAGAGATTACGATTGCGCTATCGATTTGGTGCCTGGTGCCAAGCTTCCTAAGGGTAGGATATTTAATCTTTCATGTCCTGAACGTGAAGCGATGAGGGTGTATATCCAAGAATGCCTGGCCAAGGGTTTCATTCGCCCCTCGACTTCTCCTGTAGGTGCTGGCTTCTTCTTCGTGGGGAAGAAGGATGGTGGTCTTAGGCCGTGCATTGATTATCGTAACCTGAATAAGGTCACCGTAAGGAACCAGTACCCACTTCCTTTGATTCCGGATCTTTTTAATCAGGTTCAGGGAGCCCAATGGTTTTCTAAGTTCGATCTACGGGGGGCATATAACCTTATCCGCATCAAAGAGGGGGATGAGTGGAAAACTGTGTTCAACACACCCGAGGGTCATTTCGAATACCTGGTCATGCCCTTTGGGTTGTGTAATGCCCCTGCTGTCTTCCAGAATTTTATTAATGAAATCCTGAGAGAGTACCTGGGTAATTTTCTTGTTGTGTACCTTGATGACATACTGGTGTTTTCCAAGGACTGGTCCTCCCACGTGGAGCATGTCAGGAAGGTGCTCCAGGTCCTTCGGGAGAATAATCTGTTTGCTAAGACTGAAAAATGTGTCTTTGGGGTACAGGAGATACCATTTTTAGGGCAAATCCTCACTCCTCATGAATTCCGCATGGACCCTGCCAAGGTTCAAGCTGTGGCGGAATGGGTCCAACCTGCCTCCCTTAAGGCGTTACAGTGTTTTTTAGGGTTCGCCAACTATTACAGGAGATTTATTGCCAACTTCTCGGTCGTCGCTAAGCCTCTTACGGACCTTACCCGCAAGGGTGCCGATGTCCTCCATTGGCCCCCTGAGGCCGTCCAGGCCTTTGAGACTCTCAAGAAGTGCTTTATCTCGGCCCCCGTGCTGATTCAGCCCAACCAAGAGGAGCCATTTATTGTGGAGGTTGACGCTTCCGAGGTGGGAGTGGGGGCCGTCTTGTCCCAGGGTACCAGCTCCCTCACCCATCTCCGCCCCTGTGCTTACTTCTCTAGGAAGTTTTCGCCCACGGAGAGTAACTATGATATTGGCAACCGCGAACTTCTAGCCATTAAATGGGCTTTTGAGGAGTGGCGGCACTTCCTGGAGGGGGCCAGACACCAGGTAACGGTCCTTACGGATCACAAGAATCTGGTTTTCCTAGAATCGGCCCGGAGGCTTAATCCTAGACAAGCTCGGTGGGCACTATTCTTTACCAGATTTAATTTCTTGGTTACCTATAGGGCTGGGTCCAAGAATATTAAGGCTGACGCTCTGTCACGTAGTTTCATGGCCAATCCTCCTTCTGAGAAGGATCCTGCTTGTATTTTACCCCCTGGTATAATCGTCTCTGCCACGGATTCTGATTTAGCTCCTGATATCGCGGCTGATCAGGGTGCAGCTCCCGGGAACGTCCCTGGGGACAAACTGTTTGTTCCCCTGCAATACCGGCTGAGGGTACTCAGGGAAAACCATGACTCCGCTCTATCTGGTCATCCTGGCATCTTGGGCACCAAACACCTCATTACCAGAAACTATTGGTGGCCTGGGTTGCCTAAAGATGTTAGGGCTTACGTCGCCGCTTGTGAGGTTTGCGCTAGGTCCAAAACCCCTAGGTCCCGACCTGCGGGCCTACTACGTTCCTTGCCCATTCCCCAGAGACCTTGGACCCATATCTCCATGGATTTTATCACCGATTTGCTTCCATCTCAGGGCAAGTCGGTGGTGTGGGTGGTAGTCGACCGCTTCAGCAAGATGTGCCACTTTGTGCCCCTTAAGAAGCTACCTAACGCCAAGACGTTAGCTTCTTTGTTTGTGAAACACATCCTGCGTCTCCATGGGGCCCCAGTCAATATCGTTTCTGACAGAGGGGTACAATTTGTTTCCTTATTTTGGAGAGCTTTTTGTAAAAAGTTGGAGATTGATCTGTCCTTCTCCTCCGCCTTCCATCCCGAAACTAATGGCCAAACGGAAAGGACCAACCAATCCCTGGAACAATATTTAAGGTGCTTCATCTCTGACTGTCAATTCGATTGGGTCTCATTCCTTCCCCTTGCTGAATTTTCCCTGACTAACCGGGTCAGTAACTCGTCAGGGGTCTCCCCGTTTTTCTGTAATTTCGGGTTTAACCCAAGGTTCTCCTCCGTCTCCCCTGGTTGTTCCAATAATCCTGAGGTAGAGGAGGTTCATCGGGAACTGTGCACTGTCTGGGCCCAGGTTCAGAAGAACCTAGAGGCGTCCCAGAGCGCACAAAAGATTCAGGCGGATAGTAGACGTTCTGCTAACCCCCGGTTTGTCGTCGGGGATTTGGTCTGGTTGTCGTCCAGGAACTTGCGCCTTAAGGTCCCGTCCAGGAAGTTTGCTCCCCGATTTATTGGACCTTATAAGATCATTGAAGTCCTCAACCCTGTATCCTTCCGTCTGGAGCTCCCCCCATCCTTTCGCATACATGACGTCTTCCATGCCTCCCTCCTTAAACGCTGCTCCCCGTCCTGGTCCCCCTCGAGGATACCTCCTGTTCCCGTTCTCACCCCTGAGGGGGTGGAATTCGAGGTGGCCAAGATTATGGACAGTAGGATGGTCCAGGGCTCCCTCCAGTACCTGGTCCATTGGAGAGGATACGGGCCGGAGGAGAGGACTTGGGTACCTGCCCGTGATGTACACGCTGGGGTATTGATCAGGAGGTTCCACCTCCTCTTCCCCACTAAACCGGGTCCCCTTAGTAAGGGTCCGGTGGCCCCTCATAAAAGGGGGAGTACTGTTAGGGATCTGCCAGGTACTTCATCTAGCTATACTCCTGGGATTAATCAATCCACACCTGAGGCCAGACCTGTTCGACTGACACCATCTCCCACCAACCAGGGTGGCAGGCTCAGGAGTGGGAGAGCCTATCGCGGCCTGGTCTGTCGGAGTTAGCTCCGCCCCCTGCCCTTTATTACCTGCCCTGTGCTCTCCCTCAGTGCTTGTAATTCTTTTGGATTCCTGGCCCCACTGCTGCTTGCTCCAGCCTGCTTCTGCCGTGCTTCTGCCTTGCTGCAGTTCTGCTTGACCTGCTTTGCTTTGCCCCTGGCTTGCTTCTGTCTCCGTGCCCGCTCGGGTGTACTCACTTCGTCCTGGTCCTGACTGTTCGTTCGCCGCCCCGTTTCCTCGTGGCGTTCCGTGGCTACTGCCCCTTCCCTTGCGTGTTCCCTGTTTGTCTTCCTGTGCACTTAGCCAGCGTAGGGACCGCCGCCCAGTTGTACCTCGTCGCCTAGGGCGGGTCGTTGCAAGTAGGCAGGGACAGGGCGGTGGGTAGATTAGGGCTCACTTTCCCTTCACTTCCTTCCTGCCGTTACAGCAGCGCTGTCTTTACACACTAACCTGAGATGGCTGGAGACCACCCAGAGGAGTAAACAAGTTATTAATTATTCTAGATGCATTAAAAATCTATTCCTCATGTGTAAAGTGGGTGGTACTTTTATTTCTGGGAAAAGTGCACTTTTGCATATATTTTATCGCAGTTACAGTATTATTACAATGTATACCCAATGTCTATTCGACAGAACCATTATCTGTCATATGGGAATAATATTTCCCCTACCCTTTGAGCGTATGTGCCCCCCATTCAGAGTGAATCATGATCAGTCATAAAGGAGATATTTCCCTCCCTACCCAGAGAGGATCATTATCAGTCATAAGGGAAGTATATGCCACCTCCTCAGAGAGTTATAATCAGTTATAATAATTGAATATGACTGCTGAAGGCCTCATTGTTGGACCATCTAATTCACTGTACTTGTGACATCAGAATGAGCAGATATATAGGCAGGGGTGCCAGAATCTGGTTGCAAAAGATGTGTTTTTATTTATCACAACGACCCGTGTGCAATGTGCCGAAACGTTTCTAATCTGTAACCTGTATCCTCAAAATTGATTGGCATCCAATATGACCATTATTACAATTGTTACAGTAGTTGTCTGCTTTCTCTGGCTAGTTAGAGGGGTTACACACTTGCTGCTTCTATGTAGCAAAAAAACGAAACAAAAAACAGGTAAAAACAATGGACCAGGACAATTGTGTAAACTCTGTGCAAATTACAAGCTACTAATTCACCCTTGAGCCTAGAGATTAGGCCTATCCACATCACATTTTTCCCTATGTTTAGTGTGTACATTGGGATATGCACATATAATATACAGTGAATAACCATTATAATTCATTATGCACACGCCATTATTACAATTCATATTATTTCTATCTGAGGGTACACACATGGGGTAAAGGTGATTTATATAATCATCAGTATCACATACCCCTTGTGTTTGTCTAACTCATACTATTGCAGAGCATCTTTCCACCACATGGACCTATTTGTCCCAAGTGCAGAGTTGGGGGACAGCTGCACCTAATGCCATTTACTGACATTGAATTTTTTACCATTTATTTCCTAATAAAGTTTATTTTATTTTATACGACACTCACCATAGATCCACACATCTTTTCTCCTCCTTCTTCTCCTTCCCTAAATTTATTGATACAATTATAAGGGTGGTGTACACCACGTGTGGCTCTGTTATAATTACTCAACTCATAAATTTTGAGGGCAGTTGCCCACTTTATCTTTTGTTTTTTAAAGTATACTGTAGTAAACTACTCTATTTCATCATGCTGTATACATTTTTTTAACATAGGAGCCTCTAGGTAACGTGTGATACTCTATGGCATACGTCACCGGCTTCTGTTAAACGTATATGTTATGGGCTTTTCAAAAGCTTTTCATGATGTATATGTTAAATGAATACCTTAATAGTCTATGGGTGATGGATGCCTGTCTCGAATGGTTCTTTTGATGTATACATTAATAAATCACAGAAAAAGGACATCTATTTACTTTAAAAAAAATCACAGAAAAAGGCCATACCTACTGATACAAGGGCAGGTTAAAGCACAAGTTCCCATCAGGATGCAGACAAGCCACAATGCTACATGGAGGGAGGTTGCACAGTTGCAAAACACCGATGAGCAGTCACTCTCACACCTATTATTCATGAAGGGAGTGGTTGCTTAGTATTATCATTGCACACAAATAGGGCTTATATAAGGGTTCCAGTAACGCGTTACGTGTAGTGCACCATGCCGGCTTGCAGCCTATTGATCACTAATAGATTAGGTGGGCTACCCAGCACTTTCTAGTTGCACTACACAAAGTACTGGCACCCCATTCTCCCCAGCATTAAAAGGCCTGGCTGCATCCTGTATAAATATACATGATAAACATGAGGCGTTAGTTGATATTTTGGCCAAAATATGCAAGCTTGTAACCCACGTCAAGGGTCCTCATTTACTTGCAAGTCCCTACACAGGGCTTATATAAGGGTGCCAGTCACACGGTTACGTGTAGTGCACCATGCCGGCTTCCAGCATATTGATCACGCCCATACTATTAGTTTAGGCAGGCCAAAGTACCAATTAAAAAGCAGACAGTGTTAGCTTGTTGGGTTACACACACCAATCCCATCTGAGCAGTAATAAAACGCTTTTAGGCAGTCAATGTTCAGTGACCTGCTTAAATTTAAATGTTTATATGTATCAATACTTTTATATTTTTGTATATGAATATTTGACTCTTTTAAGACACACTTAGGACTAGCATGTCTTATGCTTCAATATAATTTACAAGCTGATGGACCGATATCTTGATATTTTGTTTGCTCTCCACTACTGTCTGTCAGACACCAACTTTTGACCTAATATGACGTCATTAGGTTGATTGTTTGGCGGTCTTTTAAGTATAATATACAGTATATATACAGTGTATATATATATATATATATATATATATATATATATATAATGTCTTAAAGTTTATGTATTATTGGCCTGATGAAGATGCTGGTCGAAAACGTGGAAACGTGTAGTCGCAATAAAGGTAAGAAAAGCAAAGATGCCCTCTGTGTCTAATGTCAGCAGCGCTGTCACAGATTTCCTATTTTTCTTCTTTCCTTCTCCTACCATTCAGCGGTGGCATTTCTTGCCAACCGGTCAATATCTAACAGCTGATTTACACTAATCTATACCTACACTAAGATTGTGCCTGTGCCAGCAGAACCTTTCCAGGTGAGCATAACTAAGCTTGACGGCTGCCCCATTCCGTTTGGAGGTGATCTGCACAAAGAGGCGCTGTGTACTTTTTCTCTTTTAGGTACACCCATTTCATGCTGCTAATCCATGTGAGCCCAGTTTTAAAAGCTTGTTAGCCCCTCCTGAAGGGGGGGGGGTACCGATTTAAGAGAAGCAGGTATGTTCCTGTAGACTCGTCATCTACTAGGTAATAATTAGCAGCTGGGGTAGTTGCTAAAACAACTGCAGCACAGCTGATTCATCAATGCAGGTCAGATGACTACACTAAAGTGAGCCTATGAGGCTCATATGAAGAGTCTAACCTGATTAGTCCGCCTTTCCTTTAGAATCCCTGGCCCCAGTATTATGGTGTCGGTAATAGTGTATGATATGTGTGTTTGCCTTTGTGCTTCTATGTTCTCAGTGCAAGATCATGTATTACCATCCTAGCCTTCTGTTTTTGGATTTCCTCAGTCCTTGTTTGCTTTAGTGTTTGGTCTTATTTAGTTGTTCAGTTGTATTCTGTTTCAATTGCTCTCTGTTCTGCTTGTCTTGTTTCACTGAGTATTGGATTTGTTTATCCTTTTTTTGTGGGGGTTGCCTCTGGTTCCTATTGTTTTCATGGTGTTGGGTTAGGAAGATTGTCTGCATATTAGGGACTCCATTACGGACGACGTTTTGGGACAGTGAGTGAGGGATCATAATGTCTGAAGTTAGGGTCAGTGCTTAAGGATAGATCCAGGGATATATATAGTTAGATATAGAGTTAAGGTCAGCTTGTTACCCTTTCCCATACACAATTTTATTTGCAAAGTGCCTAATTATTAAGAATCAACCTGTACTTGAACACTGGATTTGGTAAAGGCAACTCATTTTATGGAAATAAGGTTTCATTTCAAAGATAAATGTCAATATATACACCGATCAGCCTTACTGACAGGGGAAGTAAATAACATTGATTAAGGCATCTCATTAAAATAGCACCTGTCAAGGGGTTGGAGTTATTAGGGCCTGTCCACATCAGCATCACCCTTCAGTTCATGGGCTCAGCTAGACCTTTCCGTTGAGGAACCCATGAATGGAAAGGCAAAAGGACACCATAGCTTCCGTTTGCATTACCATTGATTATAATGGTAATGCTTCCATTGCAAATGGTTTCCGCTTGTCTCCATTCCGTAAGGTCTCTGTTCTTTTGGCAGAAACAATAGTACAGTCGACTGCGCTATTGTTTCCGCCCAAAAAAATGAAAACCTTACGAAATGGAGACAAACGGAAACCATTTGCAATGGAAGCATTACCATTGCAATCAATGGTAATGCAAATGGAAGCTATGGTTTCCTTTTTCCTTTACATCAATGGTAATGCAAATGGAAGCTATGGTTTCCGTTTGCCTTTCCGTTTATGGGTTCCTCCGATGGAAAGGACTGACGGAACCCATGAACGAAAGAGTGACGCTGAAGTGAACACATCCTTAGGCAGCAAGTGAACAGTAAGTTATTGAATTGAATATGTTGGAAGTAGGAAAAATAGGCAAGTGGAAGGATCTGAGCAACTTTGACAAGGGTCAAATTGTGATGGCGCGATGACTGGGTCAGAGCATCTGCAAAACAGCTGGTCTAGTGGGGTGTTCCTGGTATGCATGGTTGGTACTTACCAAAAGTGATCCAAAGAAGGACAACCGGTGAACCGGCAACAGGATCATGGACACCCAAGACTCATTGATGCACTTGGGAAGTGAACGCTAGACCATCTAGTCAGATGCCACAGTAGAGCTACGGCAGAACAAATTGCTAAAAAATTTAATGCTGGCTATCCTCGAAACGTGTCCGAACACACAGTGCATTGCAGCTTGCTTCATTTGGGTCTGCGTAGCTTCAGACTTGTCAGAGTGCCTATGTTAACCCTTGCTGACCCCCCACCGAAAGCACCTACAATTAGCACACGAGGATTATAAGTTATGATACAGTTATGATTCATAACTGTATCATGAAGCAATGGAAGGCAGACTGGTCTGATGAATCAGGTTTTTTATTACATCGTGTGAACAGCCAAGTCCTTGGGCATCAATTACCTGGGGAAGAGATGGAATCAGGATGCACTTTGGGAAGAAAGCAAGCCAGTGGAGGCAGCATAAAGCTCTGGGCAATGTTCTGCTGGGAAACCTTGGGTCCTGCTATTCATCTGGATGTCCCTTTGACACATACCACCAACCAGTGTACCACCAAACAGCAATGGTGTTCCCTAATGGCAGTGGTCTCTTCAGCAGGATAATGCAAGCTGCCACACTGCAAAAATCTAATAGGCACTGTCACACTAATAACGCTAGTGAAAATTGTGTCCCAAAACGTTTATTATTTAAAAAGTTATGAGCTTTTTCGAAATATGCTAATGATGCTATACTAGACAAGAGGGTGTCAACAACAGCGATTCTCCTGAGGTGGTGCTACCACACAGCCTCTGATGCTGTCCTATCAGCATGAAGCTGCTTGACACGCAGTGTGAGAGACTGAGACTGGAGGGAAGGGGGATCAATTAAAATAGCCATATCTCAGGCTGTGGACCACCTAGAACAGTGATTCTGGTGGCATATGAAAGATGAGGTTCTAATCTTTCACATTACACCAGTTCCAGCTGTCAAACAACTGGTGGTATCACCAGTTAAATACATAATCTGGAATGGCTACTGTATATGCATATAGTATACAGCAAAATAAAATAATAATAATAATAATACAACGTATTATGGTATTTTAAACAACTTTTTAATTGTTTTTTATGAAAAATATTTTAACTTTGTGAGATACAGCTTCTATATATCCTGGATACTTTTTCCCAAACACAGGCAGCCAAATACTCTATTTAGCAAAGTCTGCTGTACTGTACAGCCTACCCTGCCTGTCCTAGTGCCGGTGTGCAGTGAAAGAATACTTGCTAAGAGTAGTCTATAGTAGGCTGTGTACAGTACAGCAAACTTTGCTGAGCATAGGATATGGCTGCTGCTGGCAAAAAGCAGTCACATCATCTGATCGGCAGAGTCTACTTTACTGTCTCTAAATAATACAGTCATACAATTACCTTGTAATACCACTATATACAGGGGCCAAATATTACTGCCACACCATGACCACCACATAGTGACTGAATAATACCACCAAAGTGTTACTAAATAAAATCACCAAACAAATACCAATATTACCACCATGCAGTGACCATAAAGTAGTAGATACCAATTCTAAACAGGTAGTCTGCAGACTGTAAAAGTTAATACAGTACAGTTAAATCAGTGACTCACTTGTGACATCTTCTCTGATTGGAGTCATTCTCCACCCGGAAAAGATCTCCATGAAGATTTCTCCCACCATGACTCATCTCTGCAGAGTTTGCTGCCCTGAAATCTTTGGCTTCTTGCTTTTCCAGCAACCTTCCCACCTATTCACAACCCTCTTCACAAACATCCCTTCTTGTTGACCCTTTAACAGTACCATCATACTGCTTTCTACAAAAAAATTAAGCCAAACAGTGCCCTAGATGGTAATAGTGCTACACACAATACTGCTGCCCTTTGTGCCCCATACAGTAATAGTGTCTCCCTTTGTGCCTCACACAATAATAGTGCCTTTCTTTGTGCGTCCACACAGTAACAGTGCCCCTTTTGTGTTTGCACACAGAAATAGTGCCCCAACACAGTAATAGTGTCTCAAAACTGTAATAGTGCCCGCTTAGTACCCACACACAGTAAAAAGTGCCCCTTTACTGCCCCTACACAGTAACAGTGCCCCCACAGGTTCCCACTCACAGTTAATGTGCTCCTTAATTCCCCACACTCATTAAAAGTGCCCTCCTAGTGCTCCCACACAATAAGGCATCATGCACACGACCGCAAAAAATGCATTCTATTGGCTACCAGTGTACTTTGCATTTTATTTTTTTCGGACCCATACACTAGAATGGATACACCACAAACACGAACAAAAATAGGACATGCGCTATAATTTTGAGGAACGGACACATGGATCCACAAAAAAAACGGATGTGTGCATGGCCCCATAGAAATGGGCAAGAAAGAGCTCTGCGGAATTAACAGGTGCATCACTATTATATTTGCTATAGAGAATGCATACAAAGCATACAAAGCGCTGAATTACATGCTTTGAGAAGAATACCTACCTCTGTCCCTTGTAATGGCAGTCCAGCTTAGGGGCGTCCAGCTGAAAGGAGCAAATGTAATGCCAGTGTCCCTAAAAGTAAACCCTTTTTCTGGTATAGTAATTGAAAGGATGAGAAACTTGAGCGCATTTCACTAGACACCTATATCTTGTCAGGGAGATACGTGCTTATATCTATCTACGGTAGGCCAAAATGGCCTTACCCTAGATTGAGATGAGCATGTATCCCCCTGATGAAGGACAGAGTAAATCTAAAAGAGAAAAGATGACACACGGCGCCACATAATGCAAATCAATCAGGATAAATTGGGTAGTAGAAGACACTAGTTTCACGTATTTCTCACCTGGTCAGGTTGTACAAATCCAGGTACAGCCGTGGTGTAGACAAGAAGGACATATATTGTTGTCCAGTCGACTGCAGCTATCCCCAAAGCGGTCGGTGTGATTTACTACTGCAAAAGGATCAGAATGAAAAGTGATGCAAAAACAGGGAATGAGGGACAAAGACAGGTATTGTAACAGGGCATTCTTCTCAAAGCAAATGAGCACCATGAATAGTATGCATTTTTTTTTTATAGCAAAGCAAATATAATTGAGATCCACCTGTTTATTCCGCAGATCTCTTTGGACCCCTCAACCCTATTATTTAAAGTACTAAAGAAAATTACTAACAAATATTAGATAATAAAAAACTAGAGAATTTAAGTTAGGGTCCTGCGAAATGTACCATCCACTGAATTTTGAATACTATGTAATTTTATTGCAAATTTGTTAGTGTCATTTAGAGCTTGGATGTCACAAGATCTTTAAGTATTTACGCTTTCTGTGGAATCGTACAGACTGCCCCAGCCTTGCCCTCTGCCCACTGTATAAAACGTTGAAGACAAAGTGGGGCAGATTTACTAGTGCTGTCTAAGATTTGGACAGCGTAAACTCAAATCAAGCTGTAAAAAAAAGCGTCAAATTTATCACTGTGCTGAACGCTGTATGATAAATTTGGCGCATCTTGCTAGACATGCTAGACACTTTTGCCTTCCTTATACCACCACTTGGCTTAGTTTACAACAGTTTTTTTGCGGTGGCACCCAGAGCTAAAGAGGAGGCAAGTATATAGAGGGGTCTAGTCTGAGGTCTGATTATTTTAGGGGTCTTGTCTGGGGTCTGAAGTAATTTTGGGGTCTGGTCTGGATCTGAATTTAATTTTACTTCACACATGATTTCTGAAGCATTTTTATTTTTCCTGGGGTATACATTGAAGTTATAGCTATATATTAAAAAAAAGTCTGCACCCAACACAAAACTATGCTGGTGCGCAAACACGTGGCATACTTGCATTGTAATAATCCGCTGCTGAAAACTACAATATATGTCTATGGGAAAAAGATTCTCCAACTTGACATATTTCTCTAGTTCTTGCGTCGTGAAATATTTTTTCCATAGGATTACATTGTAAACTTTTCTTCAGCGTATGTTTACGCTGCCAAAATCTGATGCAAGTACGCTATTGTTTCAAACAGAATTTCTCAATAATTACATAGGAAGTTTAAAAAAAAAAATACTGTGAGTCTATCTAGTTCAAACTATTCTCCTGGAATGTTGAACCAGGAGTAGGTACTACAACCGCCATGAGGCAGAAGCCAATTTTCCGCACTGTGAACTCTATTTCTTCCTACAGCATTCACCAGGCTGGTTAAATATTGAGATATTTTCCTAATTCAGACTTTTGCGGACACGGTAACACCAATTAACCCCTTCCCTTTTTGGCCACTTTTGACCTTCCTGACAGAGCCTCATTTTTCAAATCTGACATGTTTCCCTTTATGAGGTAATAACTTCGAAATGCTTTTACCTATCCAAGCGATTCTCAGAATGTTTTCTCGTGACAAATTGAATTTTATGTTACTGGCAAAATGTGCTCAATACATTCAGTATTTAATTGTAAAAAACCCCAAATTTAGCATTTTTCTAAATTTAAATGTAATTTATTAGAATTGGGCAGTGAAAATAAAAACAATCCCTTTTATTCAATAAGATGTAGATTTAGCTCAAAGTTTTTCATTTTCTCAACAAATAAAGGAAAAAAAGAAACCCAACATTTATAAAGCAATTTCTCCCAAGTATGGCAATACCCCCTGTGTGGTCATAAACTGCTGTTTGGGCACAGAGTAGGGCTCAGAAGGCAAGAAGCGGCATTTGGATTTTGGAGTGTAGATTTTGCTGAATTGGTTTCTGGGCGCTATGTCGCATTTGCAAAGCCCCTGTGGGACCAAAAAAGTGGAAACCCCCCAGAAGTGACCACATTTTGGAAACTACACCCCACAAGGTATTCACCTGGGGATGTAGTGAGCTGTAGGGTTCAGAGGGGAGGGATCGCCATTTGGCTTTTGGAGCATGGATTTTGCTTGGTAGTAGTTTTGTTTGCAGTATTACTGGTATTTCAGTTTATAATGTCGGGGTACATGTAAGCTGGGCAAAGTACATCAGGGGCATAGTCAGGTGGTATAATAATGGGGTAAAAAAAACAATAAAATAATCCATAGATATTTGTAATTGCTGCGAAGCAATCCGTTCTGCACAGGCCAGTGTCGCATTGATAAATGGTAGTTTCTTATCCCCCTTTTGGTCCACACTCTGCACCTTTGCAGTTTGGGAAATTTTGCTGGGAAAGTGTTGTCCTGGTATAATACGATTATACGCCCTCGCTTCCAGCAGATATGTTTGGGCCTTCCCCTTCCTGGTTCCCTAATTTTAGGGCCTTGATAATTCGCCTCTTAAAAAAGATGCAATGTTCCCCTCTGGCTGCACAACTGCATATTTTTTTCTTTCCTGGCTTATTGGAGCCTTGACTAATTTTATTTTTTGATAGACGTAGTGGTATGAGGGCTGTTTTTTGCGGGACGAGCTGTAGTTTTTATTGGTACCATTTTCGGGTACATGCAACTTTTTGATCACTTTTTATCCAATTTTTTGGGAGGTCAGGTGATCAAAAAACTGCAATTCTGGCATAGATATTTATTTGTATTTTTTTTCTACAGCGTTCACCATGCATTATAAATTACATCTTAACTTTATTCTGCGGGTCAATAAGATTCCGGAGATACCAACTTTATAGCACTTTTTCATGTTTTACAACTTTTTGCACAATAAAATTACTTTGTAAAAAGAAGTTGTGAGAACTATAACGTTTTAATTTTTTCATTGACGGAGCTTGTTTTTTGTGAGACGAGTTATAGTTTTTATAGGTACCATTTTTGGATACAAGCGACTTTTTGATCACTTTTTATTCCAATATTTGTAGGGCAAAGTGACCAAAAAAACAGAAATTCTGGTATTGTTTTTTTAGGGTTTTTTTTAAGCCGTTCACCGTGTGGAATAAATAACATAATATTTTTATAGTTCAGGCCGTTACGGTCGTGGCGATAGCAAATATGTATGTTTTGTGGTTTTTTTCAATAATAAAGGTCTTGATAAGGGAAAAGGGTGATTTGTATTTTATTTTATTACTTGAAACTCTTATTATATATTTTAAATCTTTTTTTTTTTAATTTTAAATTATTTTTTTTTACACTTTTTTTTCTGTTTTTTTTTAAGTGCCACTAGGGGACTTGGATGTCCAACTGTCAGATTTTTTTTCTAATACATTGCACTACCTAGGTAGTGCAATGTATTAGATCTGTCAGTCATTCACTGATAGCAAGCCAATTAGGCTTTGCCTTTTGGCGGGGCCTAATCAGCTTCCGTAAGGGCAGACAAGGAGGCCATTGTTAGGCCTCCTGTTGCCGTAGCAGCAGTCGGCAGCCCCGATTGCATGGCAGGGCTGCCGATCTGCTATAAACCTCTAAGATGCAGCGATCGCTTTCGATCGCTACATCTAAGGGGCTGATGGCAGGGATTGGAGCCAGCTCCGGTTCCTCCTGTTACAGGTGGATGTCAGCTGTTACAGGTGGGTGCCATCTTGCCGTCGGCTACGGGTGGGGCCCAAACGGCTTCCATGCTAGGCAGACCGGAAGGCCAGTATTAGGCATCCGGTTGCCATTGCAGCCACCGGAACCCCGATGCCAATGAGCTGCAAACACCTTAAATGCAGCGATCGCTTTTGACCGCTGCATTTAAGGGGTTAATAGCGGGGATCGAAGCTAAGCTAATTTTAGTCCCCGCCATTACAGCCGGATGTCAGCTGTAATATACCGCTGACATCTGGCGATGATGGCACCGACTCAGCTTCTGAGCCGCTGCTATCCATTTGTCGTATGGATATGGCAAAATGTGGGAATCACTGGCTTTCAATGACATATCCATACGACAAATGTAGGGAAGGGATTAAGTTTACTTTTTTACTTCTTCCATCATTTTTTTATGAAAAATGGGAAAATACTTTTTTTTAACTTTTAGTCATTCTAGGGGTTTTTACGAGATTTCCCACTTTTTTCAATTTACTTGCGGCAGCCTTATTTTTCCCCACATAAACCCCTTAAATACCTATTTTTACTTTTCCAGCAATTTCAGTCCCATAAACTTCAGTTGTTGACAAACTGCACTTTGTTGACATCCCTTCGTTGATGTTATGACAGCTTTTTGCTCTGCTCCTGACATTCACCAATTCTCTCCCAACATGCCGCACGACAGAAGCAAAAGCTGCGTTAAATCCACCCAGTACACCGTGATGTCTACGCTCTCTCCTCCCGTTGCCATTTTACTGCTCTCAGTACATCACTAAGTAGCAAAGAATGTTCCTTCTGCAGAGAATCCTCAAAGTGCTGCACCAATCAGAAAATATGCAAAAAATGGAGGCTCTATGTACTGAGTATGCGTTGTTCAAAGATAGATTCTTTGATCCACGCATGCACGTGGATGATGCCTCGTCGATAGAGCCAACCCACTGAACAGGCGTCATCGATGACGCGTCGTTCAGTGAGCTGGCCAGAAGAGACATTCGTCCGAATGAACAGAAGAGTGCTGAACAGTCGGGACGTCATCGGAAGACCAGAATTCCGATGTGGGTGATAAGGGGAATTGAAGATCTTTATAAATGTAAGTATATTAGAAAGTTTGCTAAACAGCCATTTGCTATCTGTTTGTTGATAATTATTTGAAAGCAGAAAACCCCTTTAAATTTTTATTTATATTTTTCAAAATGTATTAAAGATTTTTTTTTTGCTTTTTTTCAATTCCCCTAGGGGACATTGTTCACGCAACAGACTGCAGTACTTATTGCAGGGTATTGCTTTATGTATGATCTCCAAGCAATGCTTAATGGTAGAGCACTTATGGCAGACCTGACAGCCTTCAATAGGCCTCCGGCTGCCATGGCAACCAATCAGGACCCTACGATTTCATCACGGGGTGCCATCAGTGATAGAGAAAGCCCTCTTGCTCTGTCTGACCACTCAGATGCCGGGGTCACTATTGACCATGGCATCTGAGAGGTTAAACCTCCGGGATCAGAGTTTTCTCCAATCCATATCGTTGCAGATGGGTGTCAGCTGTTTAAAACAGCCAGCACCTGCTGCGTATGGTGTGGACTCAGCTTCTAAGCTCGTGGCATATTGGCTTAGCGCACGTCCGACGTAACTTTACGTTGGATGTCGCTAAGGGAATAAAAAAGATGCATTACTTTTCATAATAAACAAGCTTTATTTATTTTAAAATAGAAAGCAAGTTTAAAGTGTACCTCCAGTTACAGAATACTGATATCATAGAGACGTATCTGAAGTTTTCATTGGTAGTGGTCTGGACCCCACTCATCATTAGAATGAAGCTGCTACAGCGTTTAGAGTGCATACCAGGTTTCGCTCCCGTCTGGTTTTTCCAGTGTTACCTGTAAGAGCTGAAGATGGCTGATGAGTTATAATACAAGTCTATTGTCCGTTTTTAACTCGCCCGTGTAAAGCAGAGAGAAGTGGACGGGACCTAAAGCTGCTTTGAGCTTTTATGAGTGCAATAGCATTTTTGTTCTGGCTGGAGGCGTAACGGGAAGCGCCTCAGCCCCAAAACAAAATCTGTAACAGAGCCCCCACCTATCATGTGCCATTTATAATACTGGTGTTTTCTTATGTAGCAGAGGGGCTTTTGAGGCCCCTTGGGTACCAGGTCTCGGGGTGTGACTGATAATTCTGTACCCACTATAGCTTCACCACTAGTTCTAGTGAATAGTAGGAGTTTTAGAGCCTAGAACCTCACGGATTAAAAAACTTTAATTGTCTATGTAACATATCGAAACTTTTCTATAACTGGAAGTACACTTTACTGATAGACCAAGATAGGAAGGACTACTATTAAATATGGAAAGAGTAAGAAATAGTATAAACTCACTGCAAGCTTTAGAACTGAAGGCTTTGAATGTGAAGTGCTGTCATTTAAATTACGTCTAAAACCGTATGATCTTTCCTGTTCTGTACTGGAACATTTTCACGCATTTATTTTGCAGATGTAATTGCGTCCACATAAATACTTAGCAGTGAAGTAGGATACTTACTAGAAGACAGAATAAATTGGAATTATGCTTGTTTACTTATTAATTTCATTTGTTCCACTCCTCCTGCTGTCGCTATAGTGTGTTAACGAAGAGTATAAATTAATGTATCTGATTTGATTTATTTGTCATATACTGAATGTTAACTATTGAGACTTTATTTATACAATGTAATTATAAAACCCTAACATCATACTATGTCAGTCTTTGGATAACGCGTTATTTACTGTTGAGCCAACAGAGTTTTTCAGATTATTTATTTTTTAGATTCTGTGATCATAACGTGGACATGATTGCTAGCCGCTGTCAGCGGCAAAATGCTCCATCTTTTAAAGACCGAGTACCCTCCTCCTCGTGAGCTCACTGTCATCTTCAACCAATAGGCTGGAATCGCGTCTTTGCTGAAGTCCCTCCCCGGTTTTTGGGGGCTTGGCTGTGCTGGCTAATCAATGGTCTCGACTATTACAGCCTCTTTTCATGACATGAGGGGGCGTGGTCGGAGTACCAGAGTCAGCCCTGTTGGAAGTGGGCATGCCCATGTTATGATCACAAAATCTGTACATTGTTTACACAGACCTCTGGAATGCCAGAGGGTCTAACTTATTAACTCTGCGAGCCCAGGACGAATCACTGCAGAGTCATCTATGAGTGAAGAAATGTGTAGGGCTAGTA
This sequence comes from Rhinoderma darwinii, assembly GCF_050947455.1. NCBI lineage: Eukaryota > Metazoa > Chordata > Amphibia > Anura > Rhinodermatidae > Rhinoderma > Rhinoderma darwinii. The sequence goes on from NC_134689.1 coordinate 341,254,139, forward strand.
GATATATAGGCAGAGAGAGTGTTTTGCTAACACGAGGGTTGCACAGAACAATCCACAGCAGCTGCTGATACTATATCAGTTCCTGGCACTTGCTTGGAAACAGCAGCTAACTCATCAATTGAAACTTCAATGTTAGGTTTGTGACAAGCGGGGTTACCGGTCCCAACTTGGAGACAATAATATCAAAATGCAATAAAAATATAAAAGTATGAAAAATCTAAGAAAAAATATATCATTTAAAATAAAAATATAAATACTAGAGTGTGATGGTATTAACCATTAAAATCTCATAACGCATCCTTGTCCTATCCGAATGTATTACATGTGTCAATGTAAAGTACGCAAGCAGTAGTGAATGAATTATATAGATACAATTGTATCACTATTATAAACTGCTAAAGAGTGAAATAAACCTCACATTAAAGGTTAGGTTCTAACCAATAAATTCCCATTGATATTCACTCAGTGAAACATACATATTACCCAAGGGAAAACTACTTATATAGATTATTGTACAGTGAACAAAACAATGTACAGGGTGAATCAAAAAGTATGGTGCAAAATTATAACCTCGGCATTCATTCCCGAGAGAACATAACACATTTATTAACATTAAAAGACACACTATCTATCCAAGTTTTATCTATACACTACAAATGTTCAAATTGATTTCCATTAGTGACACGAAAGATGTATAGATTTACATCAAGACAAGGGTAATCTTATTTTAAATGACAGTTTACAGCGTAATCTTTCAGATTACGCTTGCCTTGCTGTAAATCTCACACAAACATCACCGAAGTGTCAGGATTCTGAATAGACATCACGTCCTGGAAGGAGGTGATGCCTATTCATTGTCAGGACACTTGAGTAACGTTAATGTGTGTGTAGGGGGCTGCACATAGTGATCTAGTAAGATTATTATGTGCAGTGTAAATGAATGGGGAGAAGTGTATGACCCTGATTGGTCACCGATTGGTCAGCATCATACACTTCTCTCCACAACGCCCACTTGGTCAAAAAGTAAAACACGCCCAGTTGTCCATTAAGAAAGTCATTAGCATAAAGCTAATATTGGTCATAACTCGGTCAAAAATGATGATTTTTCTAAATAAAAAACACTGCTGTCACCTACAGTGGAGAAAATAAGTATTTGATCCCTTGCTGATTTTGTAAGTTTGCCCACTGTCAAAGTCATGAACAGTCTAGAATTTTTAGGCTAGGTTAATTTTACCAGTGAGAGATAGATTATATTAAAAAAAAAAAGAAAATCACATTGTCAAAATTATATAGATTTATTTGCATTGTGCACAGAGAAATAAGTATTTGATCCCCTACCAACCATTAAGAGTTCAGCCTCCTCCAGACCAGTTACACGCTCCAAATCAACTTGGTGCCTGCATTAAAGACAGCGGTCTTACATGGTCACCTGTATAAAAGACTCCTGTCCACAGACTCAATTAATCAGTCTGACTCTAACCTCTACAACATGGGCAAGACCAAAGAGCTTTCTAAGGATGTCATGGACAAGATCATAGACCTGCACAAGGCTGGAATGGGCTACAAAACCATAAGTAAGATGCTGGGTGAGAAGGAGACAACTGTTGGGGCAATAGTAAGAAAATGGAAGACATACAAAATGACTGTCAATCGACATCGATCTGGGGCTCCATGCAAAATCTCACCTCGTGGGGTATCCTTGATCCTGAGGAAGGTGAGAGCTCAGCCGAAAACTACACGGGGGGAACTTGTTAATGATCTCAAGGCAGCTGGGATCACAGTCACTAAGAAAACCATTGGTAACACAGTACGCCGTAATGGATTAAAATCCTGCAGTGCCCGCAAGGTCCCCCTGCTCAAGAAGGCACATGTACAGGCCCGTCTGAAGTTTGCAAATGAACATCTGGATGATTCTGAGAGTGATTGGGAGAAGGTGCTGTGGTCAGATGAGACTAAAATTGAGCTCTTTGGCATTAACTCAACTCGCCGTGTTTGGAGGAAGAGAAATGCTGCCTATGACCCAAAGAACACCGTCCCCACTGTCAAGCATGGAGGTGGAAACATTATGTTTTGGGGGTGTTTCTCTGCTAAGGGCACAGGACTACTTCACCGCATCAATGGGGGAATGGATTGAGCCATGTACCTTCAAATCCTGAGTGACAACCTCCTTCTCTCCACCAGGACATTAATAATGGCTCGTGGCTGGGTCTTCCAGCACGACAATTACCCGAAACATACAGCCAAGGCAACAAAGGAGTGGCTCAAAAAGAAGCACATTAAGGTCATGGAGTGGCCTAGCCAGTCACCAGACCTTAATCCCATCGAAAACTTATGGAGGGAGCTGAAGATCCGAGTTGCCAAGCGACAGCCTCGAAATCTTATTGATTTACAGATGATCTGCAAAGAGGAGTGGGCCAAAATTCCATCTAACATGTGTGCAAACCTCATCATCAACTACTAAAAATGTCTGACTGCTGTGCTTGCCAACAAGGGTTTTGCCACCAAGTATTAAGTCTTGTTTGCCAAAGGGATGAAATTTCTCTGTGCACAATGCAAATAAATATATATAATTTTGACAATGTGATTTTTTATTTATTTTTTTATATAATCTATCTCTCACTGGTAAAATTAACCTAGCCTAAAAATTGTAGACTGTTCATGTCTTTGACAGTGGGCAAACTTACAAAATCAGCAAGGGATCAAATACTTATTTCCTTCACTGTACATTACAGCGCCGATCATATTATGTGTGGCATCCATGGCCATGGGCCGTCGGGTTTACTCACCTCCCGACGCAGCCATGGATCCGTGAGTGCTGGTCCCCATCTCCTTCCTAGGAGACGCCAGCGCTCACTTCCGCTCCGGTCTGCTGTGTCCCGTACGCTCGTGCCGCTCTTAAAGGACCAGCGCGCGCACCTGTAAAACAATCATCATTATCAACCACATGATTTTCTGCTCTATAAGAAGGCCCCAGCGCTTCTTATCCTTGCCTGAGCATTGTTAGTTATTCCCAAGTCTGTCTTGCAAATGGTCCCTTAGTGTTTCCCGTTCCAGTTGTTACCCGTGCTCTGTTACCTGTTCCTGTATCCCGTGCTGTGTTCTTGTTCCTGTGCCTACTAGTTGGAGTCGCGTCTACTGCACCTGCTGTTGCCTTGCCACGTCCTGTGTCATCTGCCACGTCCAGAGGGATTCGCCACGTCTGGCGCAACCTGCGGCACCTGTGTCATTTGCCCCATCCTGAGAAATTTGACACGTCTGGCGCAACCTGCGGCACCTGTGTCATCTGCCACGTCCTGAGGGATTTGCCACGTCTGGCACAACCTGCGGCACCTGCTGTCATCCGCCACGTCTGGCGTTATCTGCTGCACCCACCTCCATCCGTGCCAGAGCTGCGGTCACTGTCTGGACTATCCAGGTACCCTTGTGCCGGACTTTGTATTTCTGGGGTTCCTGTTGTTTGGCCAGATGCCTCCCTGCTACGGCGGTGCGGCCTAGTGGGGCCACATACCCACAATCCGTCACAGAGCCTCTTTAAGCACTATTTAGCATTGTTTAGTACATTTTCAGTATAAGCGGTCTTCTGTGTAAGACAAAATTTATGCTGCATAGTTTAGAATTTTGTCCCCTCTTCAAGCTCCATATCTAATTGTTATATTTTTATTAGCTCAGTTCCAGAATTGAGCGGCACTAGCTGGCCCCCTAGCCCACATTTCTGTGTCTGCTTGTAATGAACCAGCAGAGGGTGCCGATCCTGGCTGAGCTCCTCAATACTGTGATAAATCATCTGCTCCTTCATGAGACCTGCCTACCTGCCTAAAGATACCACCAACACCCTTTTTCCCACAGACATAGTACCAGCAAAGCTTTTGGGACATCATACATGATTGTACACTGAAAAGACTGAGCAGTCTAAGGCTGGGTTCACACGACCTATTTTCAGACGTAAACGAGGCGTATTATGCCTCGTTTTACGTCTGAAAATAGGGCTACAATACGTCGGCAAACATCTGCCCATTCATTTGAATGGGTTTGCCGACGTACTGTGCAGACGACCTGTCATTTACGCGTCGTCGTTTGACAGCTGTTAAACGACGACGCGTAAAAATACAGCCTCGTCAAAAGAAGTGCAGGACACTTCTTTCAGACGTAATTTGAACCGTACTTCATTGAACTCAATGAAGCACAGCTCAAAATTTACGGCTGTCAGACAAGCCTCGCAAAATGCGAGGAGGAGGAATTACGGCTGAAACGAGGCAGCTGTTTTCTCCTGAAAACAGTCTGTCATTTCAGCCGTAAAAGCCTCTCATCGTGTGCACATACCCTTACTCTGAATCTGGTGTAAGATAATATAATACTTACTAGAAGATCATCTCTTCAGAAAAAGAAAACGTCTCCTACAGAAGAGACCCTCTCTCTGACACAGTCTCTCTGCAGCTCTGCTCTGCTCAATATGATCTCTCAAAAAAACTGAAGGCTCCAACAACTTTCATGTCTCATAGTTGTTTTTCAATGAGAGCAGTCTCTTAAAGTGTACCTGTTCTTTCAAAAAACTTTTGACATGTCATAGTGAAGTCAGAAGTTTTGATCGGTGGGGGTCCAAGCAATGAGACCCCCACTGATCACCAAAACAAAGTGTCAGAAGTGCTCAGGTGAATGCTGAGCTGCTTTGTTTCTGACCGGCTCTGCTTGGCTTTCCTAGGAAAGCAGAGTAAGCAATGTATGGACTCATTGACTTACTATTGAGCATGTACGCTCTCGCTCGGCTTTGAAAGCAAAGCAGAGCAGAGACAATCAGAAACAAAGCGGCTCAGCTTCTGCCACTTTGTTTTAAGTATCGGAGGGGGTCTCAGTGCTCGGACATCCACCGATCAAAACTTCTAAAATGTCAAACCACAGAAAAAGGGGACATATATTTACTTAAAAAAAATCACAGAAAAAAAGCCATACTTACTGATACAAGGGAAAGCTCAATTGCCAGCTCCCAGCAGGATGCAGACAAGCACAATGCTACATGGAGGAAGGTTACATAGGTGTAATATACTGATGAACAACCACTTTCACACCTACTATTCAGGGTGTAAGGATGGGTGCTTAGTATTATCATTGCACACAGATAAAGCTTATACAAGGTTGCCAGTCACATGGTTACGTGTAGTGCACCATGCCGGTTTGCGGCCTATTAATCACGCCCATACGATTAGATTAGGCGGGCTGCCCAGCTTTGTCCAGGTGCACTCCACTAAGTACTGACACCCCACTTTCCCACAGCATTATTAAAGCCTGGCTGCATCCTGAAAAAATATCCATGATAAACATGATACAAGGAACATAGAATCAGAGCAGCACTGTGATTGTACGCCAGCAAGGCCGGTGCTAAATACTTACTTGCTCCTGTGTAACCTTCCTCCATGTTTCATTGTGCTTGTCTGCATCCTGCTGGGAGCTGGCAATAGAGCTTGCCCTTGTATCAGTAATTATGGCTTTTTTTTCTTTGACTTCTGACATGTCACTTTGACATGTCAAAAGTTTTATGAAAGTACAGGTACGCTTTAACAGCTACCGACAGTGCAATAAACTGGCATAGGGGGAAAGAGGCACCTGGTTATAACAAAATATATTGCAAAATTATTGACCCCCAACATTAGCTGCCCTACAAGGGCCTTAGGAAACATGTAACAGTCTGATCTTTGCCAGTTTGCATTTAGTTATCCTCTGCAATACTAAGGGTATGTTCACACGCACTGTTTTCAGATGTAATTCGGGCGTTTTACGCCTCGAATTATGCCAGAAAAGATGCCTCTATTACTCCTAAAAACATCTGCCCATTGCTTTCAATGGGTTTTATGGTGTTCTGTTCCCACGAGGAGTAATTTTACGCGTCACTGTCAAAATACGGCGTCCGCGAAAAAGAAGTGCATGTCACTTCTTGGGACGTCTTTAGAGCCGTTTTTCATTGACTCCATTGAAAAACAGCTCCAATAATCTCCGTAAAATACGCCGCGAAAAACGCAAGTTGCTACAAAAACGTCTGAAAATCAGGAGCTGTTTTCGCCTGAATACAGCTCCGTATTTTCAGACGAATTTTGCTAAGTCGTGTGAACATACCCTTTTTCTCTTAACCTTTGCCATTCAGAGACTTTATGACTTACATCTATCTATCTATCTATCTATCTATCTATCTATCTATCTATCTATCTATCTATCTATCTATCTATCTATCTATCTATCTATCTATCTATCTAGCAAAACAGAAAGTCCAGCAGCACCGGAAAAGAGATGGGTGCAAGCCTTAGGGAGCAGACCAAGCTCCCAGCTATACAGGAATCCAATAACAGGCAGCACACAGTAGTTGAAGTGTAAAAAAGAAGGTACTTTATTTCCCCATGTGCGACGTTTCAGCTCTATCCTCTAGAGCCTTTCTCAAGCAGTGAAAAAGGCTTTAGAGGATAGAGCTGAAACGTCGCACATGGGGCAATAAAGTACCCTCTTTTTTACACTTCAACTACGGTGTGCTGCCTGTTTTTTGGATTTCTATCTCTATCTATCTATCTATCTATCTATCTATCTATCTATCTATCTATCTATCTATCTATCTATCTATCTATCGCATACAAAAATAGGCAGCACTCCAATACAAAGTGATAAAATGGGTTTCTTTTTTCTCCTTGCGCAATGTTTCGCCTCAAATACAGGAGCCTTTTTTAAGCATGCTTAAGAAAGGCTCCCGTATTTGAGCCAAAACGTTGCACAAGGGGAATAAAGAAACCCATTTTTTCCCTTTGTATTGGAGTGCTGCCTATTTTTGTATGCATTAGTAGTTTATTGGGAGCTTTTCGTCGGATCCCTGAGGCGTGCACTCACCTAATCACTTTTTGCCGCTGCTGCTGGACGGTGGACTGGTATCTATCTATCTATCTATCTATCTATCTATCTATCTATCTATCTATCTATCTATCTATCTATCTATCTATCTATCTATCTATCTATCTATCTATCTATCTATCTATCTATCTATCTATCATACTGTAGTTCTTATGTTAAGCATTATCTCTTTACTATAGTGGATCCCAATAACTTAGGCTACATTCAGACGACAGTGAAAAAAAATGGCCATTAAAAACTGATCAACTGTCATTTTTTCATGGCCATTTTGCATCAGTGTGTCCCCAAATGTTCATCCATTTCCAGTCCGTCTGTCCATATAGTACCACAGTGCCCATGTAGATCCCACCACCATTGTAGATAGCACCACCACCCTGTAGATATCACCCCCACCCTGTAGATATCACCCCCTGTAGATAGCACCACCCTTGTAGATAGCACCCCCCATTGTAGATAGCGCCACTGCAGCTCCCTGTAGGAGCGGAATCCCTCTGGCCAGGGATTCCGCTGATAGATGGAGCACCTGACGTCTCTGTCCATTGACCATGTCCAATGATGTCAGAAGCTTCCTCTAAGAGCGGAATCCCCGGCCGGAGGGCCAGCAAAGCTCTGGCCGGGAATTCTGCTCCAGGAGTAACCCTTTGATGTCACTGTCCATATTTATGTACTGAGTTTCTCTGTGGTGCAGTATATATGTATTGAGCTTGGTTGTTATGATGTATATAACTTCAGAACCAAGCTCATACCTATATATACAGCACTAGAACCAAGCTCAGTACATATATACAGCACAATCGCAAAGAACAGCTCAGTACAGAGATAATTTGCAAATTCAGTTTAACCCCTGCCATATAAGTTTGTACGGCATAAATCTAGAGCTCCCAGTATAGCCTGAAAAATGGTAAGGATATGCTGGGAGTTGCTGTTTCACAAAAAAAATGATACACCCATAATTTTGCTGCAGATCATATAGTGACTACAGTACTGATCAGTCACAGGGAGAATAAAAATGTACATTTAGTGACTCACATGTGGCGGATTCTGAGAATGGAGTTGTTCTTTTTCTCTTTTCTTTTCCATCCGGTCCAAACATTTATCATGATACCTCCTGGCCACGACCCATTTCTGCAGAGTTTGCCGCTCAGATGTCTTAGGCTGCTCACTTTTCCAACATTTTCGCACCTATAAGCGAAGATAAAATTCTCATGGTGCCACACTCTATGCCCCTGAATATAATAGTATCATATACTGTGCCCTTGAATATAATAATGCTACACACTGTGCCCCTGAATATAATAGTACCATACATTGTGCCCCTGAATATAATAGTACCATACACTGTGCCCATGAATAAAATTGTGTCAAACACTGTAAAGTAATGCAACACACACACAGTGCCCCCTATAGATCATGCCCCTCATAGAGCCCTCTGTAGATAGTGCCCCCTGTAGAGAGTGCCCCCATAGAGTCCCATAGTGCCCCCTTTAGTCTACAGGCTGTAAATAGTGCTGCCTGTCGATAGTTCCCCTGTAGAAGTCACCTGTAAATAGGGCCCCCTGTAGATAGGAACCCTCATAGAGTCCCCTGTAGATAGGGCCGCGGGTAGTCCCCTGTAGACAGGCCCCCTGTAGAGTCCCCTGTAGATAAGGCTCCTATATATAGGGCCCCCTATAGTCTCCTGTAGATAGTGTCCCCTGTAGATAGTGCCCCCTGTAGCATCCCCTATAGATAGGGCCCTGTATAGAGTTCCTTGTAGGTAGTCCCTCCTGTAGCGTCCCCTGTAGCGTTCCCTGTACATTGATCCCCCTGTAGCATCCCCGGTAGATAGGGTCCCCTGTAGCATCCCCTATAGATAGGGCCCTGTATAGAGTTCCTTGTAGATAGTCCCTCCTGTAGCGTCCCCTGTAGCGTTCCCTGTACATTGTTCCCCCTGTAGCATCCCCGGTAGATAGGGTCCCCTATATAGTCCCCTGTAGATAGGGCCCACCATAGCTAGGGACCCCTATATAGTCCCCTGTAGACAGGGTCCACTATATAGTCCCCTGTAGATAGTACCCCATGTATAGTCCCCTTCAGATAGGGCCTCTAAAAAGATTATGTATCACTATTTGGTTTGAATTAGTAAATACATTATATAGGTGATACATTCTAATTAATCCCTTAAGGACCAGGTCATTTTTCATGTTTTCATTTTTCTTTCCCCGCCTTCAAAAAGACAGAACTTTTTCATTTTTCCCTCGACATATAAGGGCTTGTTTTTTTGCGGGATGACATGTTATTCATTTTTAATGACACCACTTTAAGTACCATATAATGTGCTGGGAAACTGAAAAAAATTCTTTGTAGGATGTAATTGATTTAGATTAGTTTTTTTAGTACATACACTTTCAGATATGCAAGTTATTAGTCTCTTATAATTTACCAAAATTTTGCCTGGATTAAGATGGATTAAAACAAATTATTTAATTATTTATAACTTGACAATTGCTTCTTCTGCTATGACTCTCATAGGTGTTTACCAGGATAGACTCTGTACTATTAGCTTGGTAGCAGTCTAACACGCAGACTCTAGCTTTGCTTTCGCATGCTAACTAGCTAGTACCTTTCCTGTCAACTAATAAACATATTTTTTACCCTACGCATTTCTGCTGAATAACTACAATTGGTCAGCGTTATTAGGGGTATAAGTGTAAGCTGCTATGGCCTGATTCTAGCTCAATCACTGTTTTTACTGGCAAAGTGACGGCATGGTGACAGGGCAGCCATGAAGTCCAAGCCTTCACTGCCTGTTTTTAAAGCCATAACCAAACCCCAAAGGGTGGAGCTGCATAACGGGATCAGCCAATCCGTGTTTTAGACGTCTGTGATGCTCACAGTCAGCTAACCTGTCCAATTTCAGCTAAGGGGGATGATGCTCCTCTCCACAAGTGTCCATTGTTGCCTGGGGAACCCACTAAGCGGCTGTCCCCCAGCAGCGATCGCAACGCCACATAAATGTGCAGTAAAAACACAGAGGTCCTTTCATAATAATTTTATACCAATGTATTGCAGTCAAATCTCCTTATGTAGTATATAAATGTATCATCGTCCCTCCTTTTCTCATCTCTCATACCCACATTGGATTTTTACATACTGTTCTCCCTCCCTGACAGCCTGCCAGGAGAGGGAGAAGTTACAGCGCCTAAGGAGGGGAGCGGGGTGCCGTGAGGTAGGGGGGCAGGTGTCGCGAGGTGGGGCAGGGGGCCGCGAGGAGGGGCAGGGGAGCCGCGAGGATTGGGTGCCACCAACGGGCAAATTATTGTGATCATTGTGAATCATTGTGACAGGTTGTCACAATGTCTAGGGAATGTACGGCACTCTGGTATACGGTGGTGCTCGAGTAGGATTCCACTCCTTAATAGTAAATTCACAAGGACTCGGCACTCAAGTTTGCGGTGAAATAGTTCAAAATTTTATTTTGAAATCCACTTTATTATATAAACGTTTTCGGCCCACATAGGCCTTCAACAGATAATTCTATACAAAACAAAGCGAAAAGAATATAACAGTACAACATCATCCATATTATCGGGTCAAGATACAGCTATGGCATAATATGAGAACTATCTAGGCAAAAATGAGGATCGAGTAAATTAAGGTAAAGATCACCATAATATGTTAACAATAGTCTTACTATATAATATATGCATAATGCTTAAGTTATATACAATTGTAGTATACTGACAATAATAGCTGTGATATGCATCCTCACTATATCAAGAGTAATGCCCACCCAGCATATACGGGACCGCATTTCAGAACATAAATCAACTATCAGATGTAAAAACTTGTTGTTACCATTGCCTCAGCATTTTCATAAATTGCGTCATAATGTATCCCAATTAAAATGTCAAATATTGGAACAAGTATCTGTTCCTAGGAGAGGTGGCGATCACAGGAAGAAATTACAATTGAGAGAAGTCTTCTGGATCCATACAATGCAGTCTTTAGAACCCAGAGGTTTAAATAGAGAGTATGATTTACATAGCTTTATCGAAATGGTGTCGGTCTTGGATCTGTGAACTGCAGCTCCTACAGAGTTCACAACTCATATAACAGTCATTCTGATGTATTAACTGATTAATGGATTAATTATAAATATTTCGTATGACATATGTTACCCTATAATATGATGCCTTTCTCATATATCCAACAGGCAAGCTAACGCCTCATGCACAAGACCGTGTGCACCGTCCGAGTCCCGTCAGTTATCCGAGGAAAGATGGGACATGATCTGTCTTTCCTCGGATCGGAGACTCGGACCATTTTTCACGGACCCGATTCACCCGCTAAAGTGAATGGGTCCGTGAAGACTATCGGGTGCCACTCGGATGCCGTCAAAAATGGCCCGAGTGGCATAAGGACTTGCTTGCAGTAAACCTGGGAGGATGCCCACATCATCTTGCCGCGTTGTCGGGAACGTCATTAATTTTGTCTTATTCTACTAAGCGTGTCAGTGTTAGCCACGTATTTATATTTTGTTTTGACCTACCAGGCACAGATGTCTCATATACCTATCTATCCACGCCTCCCTTTGGACGATGACATGATGGGTCAAAGTTATGATGCTGCGTTCTTAAATACACTCTGCAAACTCGCCACCTTGACTTGGCGCCATTTACTATATCTTTGCAGCATATATTGTGGGACATCCTTCGTGACTAAGTTTCTCAATTGTTTAAGTCTTGGATGGAGACTAGAATATGTATATTAGTATGTATTTTCACTTCATGGATTCTGAGAGAATTTATTTGGTCATTACTCTTGAAATAGTGAGGATGCATATCACAGCTATTATTGTCAGTATACTACAATTGTATATTAAGCATTATGCATATATTATATAGAAAGATTATTATTAACGTATTATGGTGATATATACCTTAATTTACTCGATCCTCATTTTTGCCTAGATAGTTCTCATATTATGCCTATCTGTATCTTCACCCGATAATATGGATGTTGTTGTACTTTTATATTGTTTTTTTTTTTGTTTTGTATAGAATTATCTGATGAAGGCCTATGTGGGCTGTAAACGTTTATATAATAAGTGGATTTCAAAATAAAATTTCGAACTATTTCACCGCAAACTTGAGTGCCGAGTCCTTGTGCATTTACTATTAAGGTTGTCACACTAATCACATGCCTAGAGACCACGCTGATTACTCTCTGGGCAGAGCCCCGTGATGTCAGCTGTCTAGAGACAGCTGTATCATGCAGCTAAATGCCGCTACAGAGTGGCAAAGAATGTAAATCTGCAGGACGTTCTGTGCTCTGACTGACGCGTGTGATTCCCGACCATGAAGAAGAAAACAGCGTAGCTCGCTGAGCTACACGGTTTCCGTAACTCCCATAGTAGTGAATGGCAGTTACGGAAGCAGCGTAGGGTCTTGTAGCAGCTCAGAAATTTGCGAATAATTTTCCCAACATATTGGGCACCACAGGCACAATTTATCAGATAGACCACTCTGTTTGAGCGAAAGTCTACAAATTATCACATTTTATATGTGGGTCCCGTTGTATTACCAGTAAAGTTCTTGCTTTTCTGAATCGAGATGCACACCACACATGAGCCACAGCTGTATGTATGTACTTGTTGCTCTCGATGGTAGCCAGATAAGTTGACCTACCTCTGGTGACAGGCGGCTGTGTACCAGCCTGTCTCGTATGTTAGAGCCCCTCCTGAACATGATGGCAGGCTCCATGTAATTTAGGACATCGTCAATGAATCTATTGCTTTTAGGTTTCATTTTTACAGCTGTCACCGTGCGGAAAAAACGACAACTTAACTTTATTCTGTGAGTCAATACAATTACGGCGATACCGAATTTATATTGTTTTTTTTTATCTATTTTGAGACTTTTAACTTTTTTATTTTTCCGTTGATGGAGGATTATGAGTACTTGTTTTTTGTTGGGTGCGCTGTCGTTTTTTTGTACATACGACTTTTTGATCACTTTTTATAACTTTTTTTTATTGTAATAGTTCAGACTTTTATCCGTACATTACTAAAAACTTTGTTCAACTATTTTTAAATGTTTTTTTTAGTTCCCCTAGGGGACTTGAACAAGCGACCGTTAAATCACTGGTACAATACAGTTCAATACTTATGTATTGTAGTATATTGTGATTTTTTACTGGCTCCTCCTAATAAAAGCAGAAAGATGGCAGACCTGGGGGCCTTCACTAGGCCCCCATGCTACCATGACAACCATCGCATCCTGCGATCGCATCGCGGGGGGGGGAAATGGAGTGAAGGAGTGGGCCCTACCCCTATTTCTAATGTCGTAAATGCACAGTCACTATTGACCACAGCATCTGAGTGGTTAAACTCTGATCCCTGCTGTTAGAGCGAGGTGTAAGCTATAGTTCACAGCTGACGCCCGCAGCGCATGGAGCGGACTCAGCTCCTGAGTCTGCACGGTACTTCTGCCCCTTGGCCATGACATCATTGGTTGTTAATATGGTGCTTTCTATTCCATGGTTTAACCCGTTAGTGACAGCCAATACACCTTGTCACGACGGCCACTAACGGGCTTTATTCTGATGCGTACGCCTTTTCACGGCGCTGCATCAGAATAAATCTGCGGCGCTGGGAGCAGTTTAAACTCCCTGTTCTCAGCTATCAGATGTAGTTGAGAACTTGGCGGATCGCTGCTCCAGCGGGCGTATTGGAATTTGCCCATTTAACTCCTTTTCATTTTTTTTTACTTATTTATTTATTATTAACTTTGTTAAACTTTTTTTTTACTTTTTTACTAGTCCCACTAGGGGAATTCACTATGCGATCGTCCGATTGCTTTTATAATACTCTGCAATACTTCTGTATTGAAGTGTATTACTGCCTGTCCGTTTACATCGGACAGGCATCTGCTAGGTCGTGCCAGGGGCATGGCCTAGCAGGCATCCACTACAGGCAGACCTGGGGGCCTTTATTAGGCCCCCGGCTGCCATAGAAGACACTGGCACACTGTGATCTCATAGCAGGGTGCCAGTCTGGTGGCAGAGGGAGTTCCCTCCCTCTCTTCAAAACCACTTAGATGCGGCGCTCACTATCAACTACCCAATGAATAAAGCTATTATGTTATTTATACCACACGGTAAACGGCGTAGATTAAAGATGCAAAAAAAAGGGGCAAAATTGCTGGGGTTTTTTCCTTTACGGCCCAAAAAAAGTTAACTAAAGCTAATCAATGATATGTACCCCAAAATGGTGCTATTAAAAAATACAACTTGTCCCGCAAAAAACAAGACCTTATACAGCTATGTCGACGCAAAAATAAAAAAGTTATAGCTCTTGGAACGCGATGATGGAAAAACGTAAAAAATAGCTTGGTCATCAAGGTTTAAAATAGGCTGGTCACTAAGGGGTTAATAATATTTTGTCCTCCAGAAAACTTATGGAAAAATATATGAAAATATAAAAAATTATGAAAGAACTTGCTGCTTAAGCGAAGGACAAAGAATATTTATGGCCAATCTGTATTTTCTGTAACTCCCAGGTAGCCAGCTCAAGAGACAGACACATTAAGAGGGCCAAGGTTTCCAAGTCCAACTGCTCATTTTGCATGCTAACAAAGCTCTTGAATAAGAATGACTTTAGGGAACTGCTTATAATAAATTCAAGAGACCAAAGAGTTTAAAATTATTTATGTGTGAATTCTTAATAAAGTCTAATGAACTTAACTTCCTATATAGGAATATGGATGAGTTAATTTTCAGTTGTTAAAATTTAAGGCCCTTTTACATCGTTCCCGATCATTGCCCTGTGTAAACAGAGCAATGATCAGCCAATGAACGAGCAAACGCTCATTCATTGGCTAATGGTATCGTTTATGCAGCAGAAAATATTATCGTTGCCGGCAGCACATCTCCGTATGTAAACAGGAAGATGTGCTACTGACATGATAAACATGTATGGGGACAATCGATCATAGTAAAGATCGCTCGTCGCCATACGTTACAGATACTTGCTCCTGGAAAGGAGCAAATGAGCGCCAATCAACGAGCTGTCTCATTGATCGGTGCTCGTTATTATGGCAAAAATTGGCCTGTGAAAAAGGACTAAATCTTGAAGAAAATATGTTATGGTTCTCATTTTTTAAGTCCAACTCCAATCCAAACTATGTTTTGGCTTAAGACTGCACAACACAACCCCTCACATGTCTCTCTTTACAAGGAATTTTTTTTTTTTTACATGGAGGGGGTTTGTTGGAAAGGCAGTAGTCCCAACATCAGGACTGTGGAAGTTAGTGAAGCCAAGCTTTCTAAAAAAGCTTTAATATCGTTTTCCAAAGTCACGTGGCAAAAATTATTTATTCACAGGAAAAACATGTATGAACAAAATAACAGAGCTTGGTCATATACCTGTACATATTTCTTAGTTTTCAATTTGTATTCTGTAAACAGGTAAACATACACAGTCGAGTCACCTTATTATGACCACCTCCTACTTTTGATGTCGGCAGCGCGTAGCTCATGAAGGAAGTGATGTGTCGTGGGCTGGCTTGGTGGGTATATATGGTGTGCAACAGGCTGTCTGAACACGTATTACTCGTTTTTGCCATGGGTAAAAGGGGCGATTTATCAGGGTTGCAAAAAGGAATGATTATTGACTTTTGGGCCAAGGGTGGCAGTATGTCTTAAACAGCTAAGTTTGTGGACTGTTCGCGTGCTGCTGTGGTGAAAGTGTATAGTGAGTGGACAAATGGCACCATTGGGCATAACCGACGTGGAAACTGCGGAGCACCACATGGCATTGATGTGAGAGGTGAACGTCGGCTACGGAGGTGCGCGAGGGCCGAACGACACGCAACAGTGGAGCAGTTCACGGTGAAACTCAACCAGGGGGCTACCAGACATGTGTCTAAAACAGCAGTTCAGCGAACCCCACTGCACAGCAGTATCGGAATTGGACCACTGATGATCGGTAAAGGGTTATCTTCTCCAATGAGTCTCGTTTTCTGCTTCATAAAACGGATGGACGTTGACGTGTCTGGCGAGAAACATCAGAGACAAACACCCTGCAACTATTTCTGGAAGAACACAAGCTGTTGGCGGCAGTATTATGGTCTGGGGAATTTTTTCATGGCATTTTCTGGGTCTGCTAAACCATGTGGAAGGCACTCTGAACCGATTTGGGTATGAATCCATCGTTGCAGATCACGTCCACCCATACATGCTGTTTGTCTTCTCTAAGGCAGATGGAAACTAAGACAATGCGACATGTCACATGGCTAAAAATGTCCGACAGTGGTTGGAAGAGTACAACCAAGACTTCCAAGTACTTCCCAGGCCCCCTAATTCACCAGGCTTGAAACAAATTGAGCATCTGTGGGACCACCTCAATCGTCTTGTTCGCTGTATGGATCCTCTGCCACGCACCTTCCAGCAAATGTGGGATGCACTGCAGTCAGCATGGCTCCAGATACCTGGGACAACCTACCAGCATCTTATTGAGTCACTCGCAGCCCGTCTAGCTGCAGTCCGTGCTGCACACGGCGGTTACTCTGGATATTAGCTGGTGGTCATAATAATGTGACTCGAATGTGTATATTACGTGGACTGAATAGGTAAGATGTGGAGTTCAATTGAGATATCCTGGTAATCGAAGGCTCTGCGAGTACCGTCTATTCCTAATGAAGCATGCATAATGTCAGTAATTTTCTTCTATTAGCCAGAAGGGCTTATCATAATGATTATGCTCCTTTTACAACTTATCAAGTGTTTAGATGGATGGACTCAAACATTTACAAAGTATCATACATCTCCAACTCTTCCATGAAATTATGGTTGTGAACTTTTCCTGTTCCCCAGCTTTATTGCAGTATGAATCTATGAAAACTCCACCTACCTTCAAAATGCACATTTGATGACACAATGCAGTAAAACAGATAGGAAATCATAGGTCAATTACAAAATGTATTTGAGATGAAGTAAGGAGGAGGGACATATTCCAGACAATCAAAAAATAACAAATAATTCTGTAAAAAGTGGAAGTCAGTAACTTTATGTTTATAGGCAATTACATTAGTATTGCAGTATATAGTGCAAGCGATCCAACGATCACTGGTTCCTAGGGGGACTAATAAAAAAAGTAAAAATCAGTTAAATAAAAATATCAAAAGTTCAATAGTTTCTCATTTTCCCCCTAAAGCATTGTAAAAAAAAAAAAAAAATTAAACATAATTGGTATCGCTGGGTTCGTAAAAGTCTGAACTATTACATTATAACATTATTTAACATGCACAGTGAGCAGTTTTTTGGTCACCCCATCTCCCACAAAATTATTTAGAAAAAGTGATCAAAAACTTGCATGTACCCCAAAAAGGAACCATTAACAACTATAGCAAAAAATATGCACATTTGACGGAAAAATAATAAAAGTTATGGATCTCAGAATTTGGTGACACAAAATACATTTTATTTTTTTACAGTTAGTTTTTTCTATGTAAAAGTAGTAAAATATAAATAAATATATATAAATTTGGTATCGCTGTAATCATATTGACCCACAGAATAAAGTTAACATGTCCTTCTAATTGTACGGTGAACACTGTAAAAACTAAGCACAAAAAACAATGGAGGTATCACAGTTTTTTTTAATTTTCCACCCCACAACACAAAGATTTTTTTTTCCTGTTTTCTACTACATTATATGGTACAATAAATGGAGTTATAAAAAAACTACAACTTGTCACGGCAAAAATCAAGCCCGGTAATGTGGATGAAAAAAATAAAAAAGTTATGGCTTTTGGAAGGTGGGGAGGAAAAAATGGAAATGAAAATCTGAAAAATGCTGTGGTTGGGAAGGGGTTAAATAAAAATAGTTTGAACTTGTAAATAAAATTTTGTTTTAACAATAACAGTCTAAAAGGCCGATATTTTTTTAAAAAGCAATTAATATATGTTGAGTAATGATCAGTCTAAAATAGTGGAGTATAAAGCCCTATTATGATTTTATTATTCTAAAAATTAAAAATGTTATAAACATTTGACCATCACCAATATATTGCCATCACTAAAGGGTTAAACAACATTTCTGCTGTAAAAAAAAGTGCAAGGGTGAACCATTTCTAATATACGACATGAATAGACCATAGAATCAATCAAAGACCTCCTGAGAAGAGGCTCAATACTTACAGTTACTACCAAATGCTTCTAATGAATAGAAACAGCTAGACAGTAATATGTTTATCCTAGAATATGATGATCTAATTCCCACGTGCAGCAGGGGGTCTAAGCCCAG
Organism: Rhinoderma darwinii; assembly: GCF_050947455.1. NCBI lineage: Eukaryota > Metazoa > Chordata > Amphibia > Anura > Rhinodermatidae > Rhinoderma > Rhinoderma darwinii. Next base: position 341,272,308 of record NC_134689.1, read on the forward strand.
TCATTGCTTTATGAAATCCTCAGTTTCCTGAAAAGGCCAATCGAAGAAAATTCTACAGTATGTATGTGTCAGTAATTAGCAAATCTCTAGTGCTGGAAGATAAAACATTTATTCATCACAAGTCTGTGACATGAAAGAAATTATACTGTTCAGCTATAACAATAAAACTACTGGCAGGCGAAGTGAATAACATTGATTTTCACATTAAAATGGCACATCACAAGGGCTGGGATATATTAGGAGGAAGATGAACAGGCAGTTCTTGACGTTGATGTGTTGGAAGCGGGAAAATTTGGCAAACATAAGGATATGAGCGACTTCGACAAGGGCTAAATTGTGATAGCTAGGCAACTGGGTCAGAGCATCTCCAAACCAGCCGATCTTTTTAGGTGTTCCTGGTGTACAGTGGTTAGTACCAAAAGTGGTCCGAGGAAGGACAGCTAGTGAACTGGCAACAGGGTCATGTGTGCCCAAGGCAAAGCTCATTGATGCGCATGGGGAGCAAAGGCTAGACTGTGCTATGACTAACAACGCAGTTGGCGTTCCAACTGCGTAAGCGTGCTGTTCCTTTATGTCCTGGGTGGATTCTTAATGTTTATACAATAAAGTCCTGAGATTGCTTCATGAAGTGCTGGATCATGCCTTTTAGGCTAGACTTTTTTTTAACCAATATGGAGGACAACCTAAATACCCCTCTATAAAGAAACTAAATAGATATCAGTAGGTCATATATAATATATTATATGTGGGGAGGGCATATATTAGAAAACACCCATAACTACGGGTGACATCAGCGGTGACTCATAAGATAATCAGAATAACAACCTAAAAATAGAGTCAAAACCATGCTTATACTGATAAAATATATAATTTTATTGGTACAAAATATAAAAAACACACACATTAAAATCAAAGATGATTACTACAGTGTGAAGCAATTGAGGCCAGACAGTTGTCAATAGTTGGATAATAAATAAACATATATGTGTTTTGGAAGTATCATGAGTAAGGCTTGGAGTAACTGCAACCATGAAAGCACATTCAGTGCTCTACATAGTGTATAAAATATATAAACCCAGGAGACATATAATATAATATGCAAAGAGTCCCAGGTCTGAGTAATCATTTGAAGGCAAAGATGCAGTCAGCACCAGACCCAAGCAAATGGTTACATAAAAAGTATATGTGAATATATAGTATAAGCAACTTACCCATAGATTTGTGCTGTCTGGCGTCACACCCGACATACGTTTCGGCTGAAAGCCTTCGTCTGGGGGTGGTGCCAGAGAGTCTGAGGGAGGTATTTATGTGACCAGCCACCAATCACAAGTGTGATCAGCTAACCAATTTCATCAGTCACAGCTGATGAAAGGGATGTGACACATCCGGAGCAAAACAGAAAGTAGGAGGCCGACAGAGAAACGCCCCAAGAGTCATGCATATAACACACCACATTGCTCAAAAGCGTTCCTGTGGTGTGCGCATGCGCGAACACCACTCCGATACATGTGACCAGCATGGTAACATCCATGCAGGTCACCTGAAAGGAGGGAAGTGCTAATGCTAGGCAGTCACAGACTGCCATCACAAGAATTGCCATGGTGACGCTGTAGTATAAAGATGGTGTATCGTATTGTTGTTTGTATATGTATATAGTTGATTCGTGGGAGTGTTACAGTATATTATATCACACCAATAGTTGATTCAAAAATATACAAACAGAGACAAGTATCGTTAACACATCATGGAATATATATGCATCAATACAATAATATCAAATGATAAGAGTAATCTCTCCCTATCCTTTCCCTATTCATTTACAATATATATCGTTACATAAATTATATAGAACTTGTGTTTAGACATAGAATATGAAAAAAAGCACATAAAAACGAACATACAAAACGCACATAAAACTAAAAACATTTTTTTAATAAAAAAAATAATAATAATACATAATAGAAATAAAAAGTGAAGGTAAGTATGTATATATATATATAAACCAATAAAGAGAGAATATAACAAGTATAAAAAATATATTATATATATATATATATATATATATGTATATATATATATATATATATATATATATATATATATATATATATATTTAGATAGTGGACAGATATATGTAAAACACAATAATAAATTAATAAATCAAATATATATATATATGAGAGAGCCATAAAGCTCTATAAAAGATTATGTGTGCATATAAGAGTGTGTAACAATAATAATAATAATAATAATAATAATAATAATAATGTGAACCAAATATGACAAAGATAGTGAAAAAGTGTGTACAAACAAATGCAAACATGTGTGTAAAAAATAAAAAATAAAAATATATAAAAAGTATAAAGAATGTATCCACACAAATGGTACATAAAATCAATAAAGTGATAATGATCTAACGTGACATATAACAATAAAGTGTACGTGAAATATACCTCATATAATTAATATGCCATACACATATATACCAAATTAAACACATAAATGATGGAAAATAATATTGTGTAAATAAAACGATGACTAATGAATAAATACTACCAGATAATATGAAAAATATACAAAAAATATATATGTATATATATAAATATGTGTGTAAAAAATGTATATGTATCTAAACATATAAATAGACAAAAAATAAAAATATAGAATAAAAATGTGAAGTACACAAAGTGATAAATAAGCAAAAGATATAAAAATGTATGTGAATTTATAAATATTCAGGGAATAAATAAATATAAATATAAAATAAAAAATAAATAAAAAATGATTACAATGGAGGGAAAGGGTTGTGGTAGCCGCCGACGACGTTCATCTATCCATCTGAAATAAAGTACTGGAGCAAATATTCATACTGGACACACGAAAACCTCTACACAGACTCATGGATCATCAGATGGACCTACAAATTACTTTTAGGCTAGACTGTCTGATCCGATCACACAGAAGAGCTACTGAAGTACTAAGTGCTGAAAGTTAATGCTGACTGAGAAAAAGTTGTCAGAACACACGGTGCATTGCAGCTATCTAGGTTTGGGGCTGCATAGCCGCAGACCCATCATAATGCTTGTGCTGACATCTGTCCACTGCCGAAAACACCTAAAATGGTCACGTCATCATCAGAACTGGACCATGGAGCAATGGAAAAAAGTGGCCTGGTCTGATGAATCATGTTTTCTTTTACATCATGAGAATACCCAGGTGAATGTGCGACATTTACCTGGGACAGAGATGGCACCAGGATGCACTATAGGAAGAAGGCAAGCCGGTGAAGGCAGTGTAATGCTATGCTCAATGTTCTGCTAAGAAACCTTGGGTCCTCGAATTTTTGTGGATGTTACTTTGACATGCACCATCTAAATATAAATCTAAATATAATTGCTGACAAAATACATCCCTTAATTGCAATGGCATTCCCTAATGGCAGTTGCCTCTTTCAGCAGGATAATGCACACTGCCGCACTACAATTGTTCAGGAATGGTTTGATGAACATGAAAAAGAGTTTGTGTTGACTTCCTTGATTTCCTAGATCTCAATTCAATCAAGTATTTGTGAGATGAGCTGGAAAATCAAGATCTTATCACTGTAGCATCGGTGGCCCGCTGACTGTCGCCGTTCCCCGTTCCCCTCCTGCCGGCGATCGCAAGCTGCCAGTTGGACTGTGCTCACCATCGCCTGCCTCTGCCGGGATGCCGGTGCACTCTGAACTATGTTAGGCAGAGAACAGTCTGCCCGTAGGCCAGCGCTCACACCTGTAACGTGTTTCAAACCTATCCCTGCATACCCAGGATTGTATAAGAAAGTCTGCTCTGTATCCCAGTGCCTGAGCAATGTTGTACTAACCTAGTGTTAGCATGCGTTCCGTATCCTGTGTCAGTTACCAGTCGGTATGCGGTACCCTGTATCCTGTGTCCATTACCAGTCGGTATCCTGTGTACTGTATCCTGTGTGCATTACCAGTCAGTATCCTGTGTCCTGTATCTTGTGTCCTGCATCCTGGGTCCATTACCAGTCCGTATCTTGTGTCCTGTATCCTGAATCCTGTGTCCTGTTTCCCTGACCAGACCGTATCCTGCACCCTGTGTCCATGACCAGCCGGCATCCTGTGTCCTGTATCCTGTGGCCTGCTTCCAGTAATCCGGCACTAGCTTCTATTCACTATCTACTATCTGACTGTATCCAGATGCCACCAAGTTCTCATCTACCTGTGACTGTTTAACACCTGTCTGGCCAGCAGCTACTCTGTTACGGTGGAGTAGCCCAGTGGATCCACAAACCCATTGGATGCTACAACTAGTATGTAATACTATCCTACACATTTGTACAATATGTTACCATGGTAATGTTTTAACTTTTAAGGATTAATTCCTAACAATCAGCTGTAATTTTGGGGGAGCTCAACATCAAGTGTTCAATTTGAGGTGCCTCAACAGGATAAAAGATGCATTACACAGTTCTCATTGAAATCTATGCGCTGTCTGTGCAATGCATTGATGTTATAACTACTCTAGCTTATATACAGTATAATTGTCCTGAACAGGGGATTCCACTCAAAGTCACAATTCCTTAATAGGATATTTCCACAATTTCAAGATCGATCGTCTTATTCATTAATTTATCTTTAATCTGTAGTAATCTGTATACAAAAGCCTCAAAATTCTTTCAGTCATCACAGACAAAAGATATAATAAATTCTGTCTTGCTGCAAAGCAGTTAGGAGGAAATTATTTAACTGTCATCTACAATGTGGAATGAATTGGAGCATTGATTTCCACTTATGGTAAGAAACTAAAAACTGAAGCTTCATTTCCTGGAACTTGCTACAGGTAATGCTTGCTTCAGAAATTAATTTCATAAACTTCCGTAGCCATAGTGTTTTTCTTCTTTTCTTTTTTTTTTTTTTTTAGCAAATTAAGTTTCCATAGAAACTAACCAGATTTGTATCTATATCTGCCATGTCCTTGAGGGCACATGAATGCAAGAAACTCAGAAAATAAAATGTATAGTATTTAGTATATTATTGAAATTAAGTACAGCCTTCTTATTTCTTGTTATGTATTTGTCTTTACATTGCGCTAATGTCATCCGGTGCATGCAGCTTTTTATCCTATCCTCTCAATACTGTACAACTAGAGAAGATCATGTTACAGTACAGAGTGTAGATTTGTAAATAGATAAGGAATACAATGAAAGACGGACCTATACCTCTTTTTATCAATAATGTATATATAAAAGAGCACTAATAACTTTTTACAGTTGTATATACATCAACTGATCTTGGGAATTGAGACTGCAAAGAGGGGTTACATTTGTTTGTTTATTTTTTCATGCATATCCGTGTAACCATGTGTATTAATGCAATATGTTCATTCATCTCTGACACCCAAGAGATATGGAAATAGATATTTCTCCCCCTTACACACAGCCATCGTAGTTGTTGCTAGACTTTCCTTCATCCGAGGAAAAGATTCAGTTCACCCCCACCAGCCCTGCATACAGTGGCGTAACTACCGCTGTAGCAGCTACGGGACCCGCAGCATTAGGGGGCCTGTGCCGCCCGCCGACATGGCCTCTCCATGCACTGTGGCACCGCTATCAGCCGTTATAGCTGCTACAGCAGTAGCGATGCCACTACGGGGCCCGTGCCGCCCGGTGCTTAACATTTAAGGGCCGGGCAGCACGGGCCCCCTCATGCCCTATGGCATTGCTGGGGGGCTACGGTGCTAGCGACAGCCGCATTCATTTGCCACTTTAGGCCTGCAGTTGGTAAGGACTCCCTGCACAGGCCGGCGTGATGACGTCACTGCATCACGCTGGTCTGCGTAGTAATGGGGCAAGGTAAGTAAAATATATTTATTTTTTGGGGGGCTGTGCGGCAATATACAGGGGGGAGCAGGGTGGCACTATATACAAGGGGGTAGCATGGTGGCACTATATACAAGCGGGGCTGTGTGGAACTATATACAAGGGTGTTGTGTGGCACTATATAGAAGGGGGGCTGTGTGGCACTACTAAGGGGGGGGCTGTGTGGCACTATCTACTAGGGGGGGCTGTATGGCACTTTACAAAGGGTGAGGGCTGTGTGGCACTGCCTACAGGGGTCTGTGTGTAGCATTATATATATAGGGGGATGTGTGTGGCGCAATCTACAGGGCTCTGCATCAATCAAGCTTGATAATGCCTTCATTGAGTAGGTGAAATTTTCGCCTTTTGCACTCGGTGAATAAACACTTTTATTTTGTACTTATGATGGTGTGCTGCCTCTATTTCTTCTGGATACACTCCAGGGAACTTTGCATGACTTTGTCTGGTGGGATACATGGGACAGATCCTTGAGGTTCAGCACCAATTACCCTTCTTGCTGTGCAGCTCCTATCTTGCTCTATGTGGACCTTCATGATAACTTACTTTCCCTACAACACACATTCCGGACATCCACCGTACATATATATATCAGAAGCTGAGCCCGCACCATCACCAGCGAGTGTCAGCTGTATATTACTGCTGACACTCTGTTGTAACGGCTAGGATTAGAGAACTCTGTTTAACCTTTCTAAGTGGTTTGTAGATCATCAGCTCGTGCAACATAATCACAGGGGTGCTGATAGTTTCTATGACAACCGGAAGCTTAACAATGGCCTCCAGGTCCGCCTTGTATGGAAGCCTATTGGGCCACGACAGTGTGCGCCGGCCGGGTCCCATCCGTGATTCGTGGAAAGATAGAAGACTCACTAAAGTGAATGGGTCCGTGAAAATGTGCAACGGCCATAATAGGCTGCATGTCAGTGTATAACTCACAGTTATAATACATTGCACTACATAAGTAGTGCAATGTATTATAATAGCAATCAGGGGTTCAGGCCTTCAAGTCCCCTAGTGGGAATAAAATAAATCTTAAAAAATGTAAAAAAGTTTCCTTTTTTCCATGTCTTTTATTATTGGAAAAAATGTAATAAAAGATAAACAATATTGATTTAACTACCTAAAATCTAAAACTATCATGTTATTTATCCCGCACGGTGAACACTGTAAAAAATAAATAAAAACAATGCCAAAAATACTGTTTTTATGGTCACCACATCTCCCAAAAAATGGAATAAAAAGGGATCAAAATGTTACATTTACCCCAAAATGGTACCAATAAAAACTACAGTTTAAAAGTTAACATGTCATTTATGGTGTACTTTGAAAGCCGAAAAAAAAGAATTTGTGGTGTTTAAAAATGGTACCCATAAAAACTACAGTTTGGCGTTGCAAAAAAACACAAAAAACCCTATACAGCTATGTCAATTAAAAGAATAAAAAAAGTTATGACTACAGTAAGGCGGGTATGAAAAAACATCTTGATATGCAGACCAGAGGGGAACATTTCTTTAGTTTCAAGAAGTAGTTATCAAAGCCCTAATGTTTGGGAACCAGGAAAGGGAGGGCCAAGGCACATCTGCAGGAAGCAAGGGCGTCCATATTATACCAGGGCAACACTTTCCCTGCAAAGTTTCCCAAGCTGCAAAGGAGGAAAGGTCCCAAAAAAGGTGCAGAGTTTGTTCCAAAAGGGGATAAGAATGGACACCATTTATCAGTGTGACACTGGCTTGTGCACAACAGATTGCTTCAAAGCGTACCACACATTTATGTATTCTTAATTTAATTATTTACCTTATTATTATAACACTTTATTATGTCCTAAATATACTACGCCCAGCTTACATATATACCAATTTATAAACTGAAATACCAGATAAACCATAAACAAAACTACTACCAAGCAAAATCTGTGCTCCAAAAGCCAAATGGGGCTCCCAACCTTCAGTGTGCCCAAACAGGAGTTTATGTCCACATATATGGCATTGCAATACCTGGAAGAACCCGCTAACAATTCATGGGGCATATGTCTCCACTGGCACACGTTGAGTACAGAATATTGCATACTGAAATGGCATATCAGTGGAAAAATTGCAATTTTCAGCACCATTCACATCTCATCAATTTCTGGAAAACACCTTTGGGGTCTGAATGCTCACTACAAGCCTTATTAAATGCCTTGAGGGTTGTAGTTTCCAAAATGGGTGTTAAGGATCTGCCAGGCACAGCTTCTGTATCCACTCCCATAGGTAATCAGTCTGCACCTGCTTCTATGTCTGTGAGACTGACTCCATCTTCCACCACTCAGGATGGCAGGCTTAGGAGTGGGAGAGCCTATTACAGCCTGGCCAGACGGAGCTTGCTCCCGCCCTCTGTCTATTTATACCTGCCTTTCCTGTTCCTCCTTGCTTGCGATTCTTCTCGTTTTGTTTCCTGGCCCTGCTGCAGCTTCTTGAACCATTTGACCCTGCTTCATATTGACCCTGGCTTACTGACTACTCTCCTGCTCTGCGTTTGGTACCTCGTACACTCCTGGTTTGACTCGGCTTGTTCACTACTCTCCTGCTCTGCGTTTCGTACCTCGTACACTCCTGGTTTGACTCGGCTGGTTCACCACTCTTGTTGCTCACGGGGTTGCCGTGGGCAACTGCCCCTTTTCCCTTGCTTCTGTGTACCCTTGTCTGTTTGTCTGTTGTGCACTTATTGAGCGTAGGGACCATCGCCCAGTTGTACCCCGTCACCTGGGGCAGGTCGTTGCAGGTGGGCGGGGACTGAGTGGCGGCTAGATTAGGGCTCACTTGTCTGTTTCCTTACCCCCGGTCATTACATAGGGGTCATTATTATTTCACATCCGGGCCTCTGCAATTGTGAACCAATGCTGTGTAAATCGCCAAATTAGGCCTCAAATGCACATGGTGCTTTTTCACTCCTGAGTAGAGATGAGCGAACCGGGACAACCGAACCCGGTTTCGGTTGGAACATCGGGAAAAGTACGGTTCGCAGCGAATCCGAACTTCACCGGGTTCGGCCGAACATGTTTTGACCGAATCCGGTCAAAAATATTATACAAATCGGCAGCCACTTGTCTCTATCAATCACTGATAGAGAAAAGAGGCTGCTGATTAAAAATAAAATAAAAAGCATTTCATATGTACCCGGTCATTGTCTTGGTGACGAGTCCCTCTTCTTCCTCCAGTCCGACCTTCTTTCCTGACGCAGGCAGCCTATGATTGGCTGCAGAGCCCGCTGCAGCCTGTGATTGGCTGCAGAGGCCGCGGCAGCCTGTGATTGGCTGCAGCGGTCACATGGGCTGTAACGTCATCCAGGAATGTCGGGCCAGATGTCGAGAGGGACGCGTCACCAAGGCAACGGCCGGGAGACCTGACTGGAGGAAGCAGAAAGTTCTCGGTAAGTATGAACGTCTTTTTTTTTTTACAGGATACTCTATATTCTGATCGGAATTCACTGTCCAGGGTGCTGAAACAGTTACTGCCGATCAGTTAACTCTTTCAGCACCCTGGACAGTGACTATTTACTGACGTCGCCTAGCAACGCTGCCGTAATTACGGGTGCACACATGTAGCCACCCGTCATTATGGGGCCTCATGCACACAACCGTAAAAACACCCGTTATTACGGGTCGTAATTACGACCCGAAATAGTGGGCCCATAGACTTCTGTTAGCCACGGGTACCTTCCCGTTTTCTCACGGGAAGAAGCCTGTGCCGTTAAAAAGATAGAACATGTTCTATTTTTTTATATTACGGGCCGTGCTCCTATACTTTATAATGGGAGCACGGCTCGGAAAAACGACCGGCTGCCCGTGGCCGGCCGTGTCCGGCCGTGCTCATCTCCTGAAATACTCTGTGCTGCCTTAAACTCTGTGGACAGGTCAGGATCCTGTTTCTTTTAAATGCTGCTGGGGAACCCGCTCGATCCACTATATAAGGCTACGCTACAGTGCTTGGGAATAAGTGACTGGGGCAGAAGAGGATGGAGGCGCAGCCTTAAATAGTGGATCGAGCGGGTTCCCCAGCAGCATTTAAAAGAAACAGGCTCCTGACCTGTCCACAGAGTTTAAGGCAGTACAGAGTATTTCAGAAGATGAGCGTGCGGATCTTGTGCGGGGTGGTGACTTGCCAATCATGTGAAGGTGTTATTGAGGACAGGAGTGGAGGAGAGGTAACAGACTGAGAGCTACGTAATGGTAAGAGCAGAGTTCACAGCAGCACAGAATCTGCACGCTCCTCTCCTGAAATATTCTGTGCTGCTGTGAACTCTGCTCTTACCATTACGTAGCTCTCAGTCTGTTACCTCTCCTCCATTCCTGTCCTCAATAACACCTTCACATGATTGGCAGGTCACCACGTAATGGTAAGAGCAGAGTTCACAGCAGCACAGAGTATTTCAGGAGATGAGTGTGCGGATCTTGTGCGGGGTGGTGACTTGCCAATCATGTGAAGGTGTTATTGAGGACAGGAGTGGAGGAGAGGTAACAGACTGAGAGCTACGTAATGGTAAGAGCAGAGTTCACAGCAGCACAGAATATTTCAGGAGAGGAGCGTGTGATTGGCTGCAGAGGCCGCTGCAGCCTGTGATTGGCTGCAGAGGCCGCGGCAGCCTGTGATTGGCTGCAGAGGCGGTCACGTGACGTGCGTGACCGCCACTACAGCCTGTGATTGGCTGCAGCGAGCGGCGACATGGATAAAACGTCATCGCTGGAGGCCGGACAGGAGGAATGTAAGTATCAACGTATTTATTTTATTTTTTTATTACATTAAAATTTTGTTTTCCGCACGCCGAGCATGGTACTGTCAAGGTTGCTGAAAGAGTTAGTGCAGCCCATTAACTCTTTCAGCACCCTGGACAGTACCATGCTCGGCGCACGGAAATTACAGGTACGGTCAGAACTAGTTCGGTCCGAATCGAACTTTTTCGTGAAATTCGGCGAACTAGCCGAACCGAACTTTTCATAAGTTCGCTCATCTCTACTCCTGAGTACAGGCAAAAGATAAGGGCCACATGTAGGATGTTTCTAAAACCAGGAAACACAGAATAATAATTAGAGTGCTGTCGTTTCACAGTGGTACAAGCTGGGCACAACATATGGACACTGAAATGGCATATCTACGGAAAGATTGCTATTTACACTCTGTAAAATCCACTACATACTAATTGACATGCTCACATGCTCATTGCACCCTTAGATGAATGCCTTGAGGGGTGTAGTTTCCAAAATGGGGTCACTTCCAGGGGAGGGGTGTTTCTACTGTTTTGGTACCTAAGGGGCTTTCCAAATGTGATATGATGTCCGCAAACCATTCCAGCAAAATCTGTGCTCCAAAAGCCAAATGGCGCTCCTTCCCTTCTAAACTTTGCCTTATTTATGACCACATGTGGGGTATTGCCTTACTTGGGAGAAATTGCTTTACACATGTTGGGGTGCTTTTTCTCCTTTATTCCTTGTTAAAATGAAAACATTTAATCTAAAAACAGCGGTAATTAGTAACTATTTTGTGTGGTATAACTATCTGTCTTACAAGCAGATAAATTTGAACTTAGAAAAATGCTAATCATTCCAAATTTTTGCTAAATATTGGTGTTTTCACAAATAAACACTAAATGCATTCACCAAGTTATACCACTAACATAAAGTACGATGTGTCACGACAAAACAATCTCAGAATCTTTTGTATAATAAAAGAATTCCAAAGTTATTACCACATAAAGTGAGACATGTCATATTTGAAAAATAAGGCTCATTCAGTAAGGTCAAAACTAGCTGTTGTGCCAAGGGGTTAATAATTTCAGCAGCAATCACAAGCACACAGATTATACCCAATTATTTGCTAGAGAAGCGAGCTATGTAAACATTATATAACATTAGATTTGGTCACAAATTCATTGGCATACAGTGTACGGAGCCTTCTGCTTCCGGCTCTGAACACTGCCGGAGGCAGTCGGAACAGCTGATCAATGCGGGGTCCAGGTGTCTGACCTATTATGTAAATTGGTCATAAGTTTAAAAAACCACTCTATGACCAGAAAACCTTTTTAACCCCTTTAGGACACAGCCTGTTTTGGCCTTGTGGACACAGATGATTTTTTCAAATCTGACATGTGTCACTTTATGTGGTAATAACTCCGGAATGCTTTTACCTATCCAAGCGATTCTGAGATTGTTTTCTCGTGACATATTGTACTTTATGTTAGTGAAAAAATTTGGTCGATAAATTCAATATTTATTTGTGAAAAACTTCAAATTTTAGCAAACATTTGCAAAAATTTGCATTTTTCTAAATTTAAATGTATTTGCTTGTGAAACAGATAGTAATACCACATAAAATAGTTACTAGTTAACATCCTTCATATGTCTACTTTATGTTTGCATCATTTTTTTTCACGTACTTTTATTTTTCTAGGACGTTACGAGGCTTAGAACTTTAGCAGCAATTTCTCATATTTTCAATAAAATTTCAAAAGGCTATTTTTTCAGGGACCAGTTCAGTTCTGAAGTGGCTTTGAGGGCCTTATATATTAGAAAGTCCCCATAAATCACCCCATTTTGAAAACTGTACCCCTCAAGGTATTCAAAACCACATTCAGAAAATATTTTAACTCTTTAGGCGTTTCACAGGAATTAAGGCAAAGTAGAGGTGAAATTTACGAATTTCATTTTTTTTGCCGAAATTCATTTGTAATAAAAATAAATCTGCAACACAGAAGGTTTTACCAGAGAAACGCAGCTCAATATTTATTGCCCAGATTCTGCAGATTTTAGAAATATCCAACATGTGGCCCTAGTGCGGTAATGGACTGAAATACCAGCCTCAGAAGCAAAGGAGCACCTAGTGGATTTTGGGGCCTCCTTTTTTTAGGAATATATTTTAGGCACCATGTCAGGTTTGAAGAGGTCTTGTGGTACCTAAACAGTCGAAACCCCCCCAAAGTGACCCCATTTTGGAAACTACACCCCTCAAGGCATTTTTCTAGGGGTATAGTTAGCATATTGACGCCACAGTTTTTTTGCAGAATTTAGTGGAATTAGTCTGTGAAGATGAAAATCACCTATTTTTCTGTGGAAACATAGAATTTTTTCATTTTTACAAGCAATAAAGGAGAAAAAGCACCCCAAAATTTGTAAAGCAATTTTTCCCGATTACGGCAATACCCCATATGTGGTCGTAAACTGATGTTTGGACCCACAGCAAGGCTCAGAAGGGAGGGAGCGCCTTTTGGATTTTGGAGCGCAGATTTTGCTGAATTGGTTTTGAGTGCCATGTCGGGTTTGCAACGCCCCGGAGGGACCAAAACAGTGGAAACACCCCAAAAGTGACCCCATTTTGGAATCTACACCCCTCAAGGAATTTTTCTAGGGGTATAGTGAGCATTTTGGCCCCTCAGGATCATTTTTAGAGCTAAGGTGACCAAAAAACAGCGATTTTGGCGCTTTAAATTCTTTATTTATTACAGCGTTCACCGTGCGCAATAAATTACATTTTAATTTATTCTGCCGGTCGGTACGATTATGGCGATACCATATGTGTATAGATTTTTTTACGTTTTGCAGCGTTTGCACAATAAAATTAAGTTTCTATAAAATAATTTATTTTCTGAGACACCATATTTTGAGTCGTAACGTTTTTATTTTTTCATCAAAAAAGCTGTGGGAGGTCTTGTTTTTTGCGGGACGGGTTGTAGTTTTTATTGGTACCATTTTGGGGTAAATGCAACTTTTTGATCACTTTTTATTCTCTATCTTGGGAGGGGTGGTGACCAAAAAATAGCGACGCTGACAGTTTTCCGTTTATTTTGTTTGCGGCGTTCACCGTGCGGAAAAATTAACATTATAGTTTCATAGATTGGGTCGTTACGAACGCGGCGATACCAAATATGTGTACTTTTTTTTAACGTTTTCATTTTTTCCCTATAATAAATGACTTCTTATAGGAAAACAAAACCTTTTATTTTTACACTTTTATAAAACATTTTTATTAACTTTTTTTTACTTTTTACACTTTATATTTTTGTTTATTAAGTTTTTTTTTTACTTTTTACACTTTCTTTTTTTGACCTGCAGCTCTGATCGCTGCTAGAATACATTACACTACCTAGGTAGTGTAATGTATTCCAACTGTCAGTGTGACGTCACAGTCACTCTGACAGTTGGTCTACGAGGATCAGCAGAGGCTGATCCTCATAGGCTGACATACATGGCAGACTTGGGGGCCGTTGTCTGGCCCCCCGATGCCATCACAAGCATCAGAAACCCCCACGATTGCATGGGGGCTGCTGATGCGCTACAAACCCGCTACATGCGGAGATCGCAATCGAGCCCCGCATGTAACGGGTTAATTGCCGAAATCAGCGGCGATGAGCCGCTGATCGGCAACACTGGAGAGTGTCAGCTGTCGGGGACAGCTGATCTCCAAGTTCCCGATGCACACTGTCGCCGACAGTGTGCATCGGTAACGGCACAGTGACTTTCTGTCACTCTGACAGGAAGCCTATCAGGACCAGCCGAAGGTTGGTCCTGATGGGCTTCCATCCATGGCAGACCCGGAAGCCATTGTTTGGCTTCCGTTTGCCATACTAACTATCGGCAGACCCCGCGATTTCGGACGGGGGTCTGCCGATATGTTAGAAACCCCTAAAATTCGGCGATTGCACCCGATCGCCGAATTTAAGGGGTTAATGCGCCGAAATCAGCGGCAAAGGACCGCTGGCCGGCAAGAGGGGAGTGTCAGCTGTCGGCGACAGCTGACCTCCCGATTCCCGGTGCACACTGTCGCCGACAGTGTGCACCGGGATTAACTCAGTAACTGTACGTCCTCGTGCGGGAAGTAACCTCCCGCAACGACGGACAGTTACGTCCTGGTGCGGATAGGGGTTAAGGGTCTACTGTCTACAACAAAAAGAATGAGACCGTCTTGCCACAACAACTCCAAAGAGTCTGCCATGTAATCTTTGCCTAAGGGTGGATTTACACGAACGTGATATACGTCCGTGCAACGCGCGTGATTTTCACGCACCTCGCACGGACCTATATTAGTCTATGGGGCAGTGCAGACTGTCAGTGATTTTTGCGCAGTGTGAGTCCGCTGCGTAAAACTCACAACAAGTCCTATATATCTGCGTTTTTCGTGCATCACGAACCCATTGAAGTCAATGGGTGCGTGAAAATCACGCGCACCACACGGAAGCACTTCCGTGGGACGCGCTTGATTCGCACAACAGCAGTCAAAAGTATGTTTGCAAACAGAAAAGCACCACGTGCTTTTCTGTTTACAAACATCCAAACAGAGTGTCATAATGATGGTGGAAACGCGAAAATCACGCAGCCGCACATCCTATGTGATGACACACGGAGCTGTTAAGTGCCTTTTACGCACGCAAAACGCCGCATTTTTTGCATGGGCAAAAATGCACACGCTCGTGTAAATCCGCCCTAATGGTCCCTTTTCACACCACTATTTATCAAGCGATCAGTGGTTCAAAAATCAAGGATCTGATGGACAATTACAGCAGGACCATGATCCTTGCATGGTCATCTTCAAACCATTTACTATTTCTGGAACTCATACTGTATATGGAAAGAAAAACAACTGTTCTGCCCATTTGCTGATCTAAGCTTATGTGTCCATCCATGTGTATGTCCAAATTGAAGAGTGATGCATTTGGAACGAGCAGCAGTATGGTTGCATGTATGCTCCCTGCACTAGATTGGCTACTGCACTTTTGCACTTTGTTGATGATAACCATGTCGTTTTTATTTATCAGGATATTATTTGTCTTGTTACTATGTCTGGAACATTGGGCTTGCAGAGTTAAGTCTATTGATCTGCTTCAGACGGTCAGCTCTGACACCCCTAATAGATGTTTTCTCAGTAATGGCATAAATATATTGATTGCCCTGTAGAAAAGTAATTTGAAGATCAGTGTCAGCTGTCACTATCCTATAAACTGCCTGTACTGTATCTGTCACTAATAAACCATCTAGCATTTTCAGGTGGGAGAGCAATGCATTTTTTTTTTCTCTAAAGTTTTATCATTCTTTCAGTAGTTTCTATTAAACATTACACACACACAGCTATGAGTGTAAAAGTAAAATTTCTGGTTTGCATTATTTATTTATTTTTACTGAGGTCAATGTGGCTCAATAGTTTTCTCCATTAAATTTACTTTATGGAGTTTACAAACCAAAATACTGAAGTACACATTGCAAATTAATGGACTCAAATATTTCTGTATCAGTTTGATGTTTCAATGTTATCGTACCTCCCAGGGCCGATTCCAGCTTTTCTGCTGCCTGAGGTGAAAATTTAAACGGCGCCCCCCAAGATTTTGATTGCCTTCCCCTTGGCTGTTCTACATCACTACCAGCCTCCTCAAACTCCTGGGGATGCGCCATTACTTGTACTTCCCTGGCATGCGCGGTGCAGCGATGAAGTCGGTCAGAGTACACCTCGATGCACGGTGCGTGCCCAAGTAGTACAAGGCAATGGCACATCCGAGAAAGTTGTATCATCCAGAGGGATGTCAATCAAGCATGGAAAGTTGGGTTTGGAGGCCGGACTATGTGATTCTTCAAGATAGCGGCACCGCCCCATGACCCTTTAATGAGAAATTAGCATATAATATGTGCCGTTTTAGTTGATTTTATAGATTTTGCTGCATATGAAAAAAACATACAAGTTAATATTTGGAAATATTGTCAGGTCATGTGTTACCGCATGGTGTCGGTTCAAGGGGTTAAAACTACCTGACAGGTTCCCATTAAATATACAATGAATTGAAAACAATTCTATCAGCCCTGCAATTTTTTTATTTTATATATATATATATATATATATATATATATATATATATAGAAAAAACAAAGAAAAAGCAGCACCGTTCCTTCTGTGTGGGGTGCAAAAAATTCCCGTTCGGACACTCGACCAGTGTCCCAAATGCCAATATGCTCCAAAATACGAGACAGCACTGCAGAATTTGTGAAAAATAGGATCACTTTAATGCGACGTTTCAGCCCTACTCAATGGGGCCTTTCTCAAGCAGTACATTTCAGTGAACAGTGCACGTTTAAATACATAGTTTGTCAAGGTACATAATTAAGCAATAAAAAATACAATTAACACAGTATTGTACAATTCTCTGATTCCAGCACAGATTTACAATAAAATAATTCCAGTACATTTCCATGTGATTTTAGCAATCGTTGTGTATATATAATTATCCTATATAATTACAGCATCAGAACCAAGCTCTGACATATACGGCTACAGAACCAAGCTCAATACCTAAATACATCACTAGAACCAAGCTCAGTACATAAATACAGCACCAGAACAAAGCTCAGTGCATATATACAGCACCAGAACACAGCGCAGTACATATATACAGCACCAGAACAAAGCTAAGTACATATATATGACACCAGAACCAAGCTCAGTACATAAATACAACACCAGAACAAAGCTCAGTACAAAAATGCAGCAACATAACCTAGCTCAATACATATATACATCACCAGAACAAAGCTAGGTACATATATACAACACCAGAGCAAAGCACAGTATATATTATATACAACACCAGAACAAAGCTCAGTACATAAATACAGCACCAGAACAAAGCTCATGACATATATACAACACCAGAACCAAGCTCAGCGCATAAATACAGCACCAGAAAAAAGCTCAGCGCATAAATACAGCACCAGCACAAATACAGCTCAATTTAGTGCAACCCCTGTCGTATAGGTTTGTACAGCGTAAAACTACAGCTCCCAGCATGGTCTGAACAATGGTAAGGATATGCTGGGATGCTGTTTCACAAAAAAAAATCCTACCACACATCATCTCGCTGCAGATCATAAAGTGATTACAGTGCTGATTAGAGGCAGAATAAACATTTACATTAAGTCACTCACTGGTGACATCTCAGATTTTAGTTATTTTTCCCTTTTCTTCTCCATCCGCTACAGACCTCTATGATGACTTCTCACGGCCACAACCCATTTTTGCAGTTTGCCGCTCAGATGTCTTATGCTTCTCACATTTAAAACATTTCTGCACCTATAAACCAAGATAAAATTCTTAACGCCCCTAAATATAATAGTGCCATTCACTGCACCACTAATTATAGTAGTACTATACACTGTGTCCCTGATTATAATAGCGCCATACACTGTGTCCCACACACACACCGTGCCCCCTGTAGATAGTAACCCCCATAGAGCCACTGTAGATAGTGCCCTACATAGAAGCCCCTGTAGATAGTGCCCCACATACAGCTCACTGTTTCATAGGGCCCACATATGCACCCCAGCACTGCAAAGCAGTAGTTCTAACCGCTGAGCCACGTCCTACCCTACATATAGCTACCCCTATAGATAGTGCTCCACATACAGTATAGCCCACCTCTGTAGATAGTGCCTCACATATAGCTCCCCCTGTATGTAGTGCCCTACATATAGCTCCCCTATAGATAGTGCTCCACATATAGCCCATCTCTGTAGAAAGTGCCTCACATATATCTCCCCCTGTATATAGTGTCCCACATATAGCCCACCCCTGTAGACAGTGCCCTACATATAGCCCCCATGTAGATATTGCCCCACAGGTAACCCACTCCTGTATAAAGTGTCACACATATAGCCCACCCCTGTAAATAGTGCCCTACAAATAGCTCCCCCTATAGATAGTGCTCCACATATAGCCCACCTCTGTAGATAGTGCCACACATATATCTCCCATACAGATAATGCTCCACATATAGCCCACCCCTGTAGATAGTGCCCTACATATAGCTCCCCCTATAGATAGTGTTCCACATATAGCCCACCGCTGTAGACAGTGCCTCACATATAGCTTCTCTTGTATATAGTGTCCCACATATAGCCCACCCCTGTAGATAGTGCCCTACATCCCCACATATAGACCCCCCTGTAGATAATGCCACTCACAGTTTTATTAGAAAAAACAAAACTTTACCTACTGACATGATCCCGTTCTCGCGCCATCCGTTGGCAATGCAGACCTGGGCTGAATGACTTTCCCCGTCAATTAGCGCCTTTCAATAGCAGAAGTGGCGCGATGATGTCATCGCACTATTAGCGTCGTTGAAAGGCGCTGAATGGTCGGGCATGGAACTTGCCTGGCCATTCAGTGCTACTCATGTAATTATTGGTGCGTTTCAAGAAGTAGTTATCAAAGCCCTAATGTTTGGGAACCAGGAAAGGGAGGGCCAAGGAACATCTGCAGGAAGCAAGGGCGTCCATATTATACCAGGGCAACACTTTCCCTGCAAAGTTTCCCAAGCTGCAAAGGAGGAAAGGTCCCAAAAAAGGTGCAGAGTTTGTTCCAAAAGGGGATAAGAATGGACACCATTTATCAGTGTGACACTGGCTTGTGCACAACAGATTGCTTCAAAGCGTACCACACATTTATGTATTCTTAATTTAATTATTTACCTTATTATTATAACACTTTATTATGTCCTAAATATACTACGCCCAGCTTACATATATACCAATTTATAAACTGAAATACCAGATAAACCATAAACAAAACTACTACCAAGCAAAATCTGTGCTCCAAAAGCCAAATGGGGCTCCCAACCTTCAGTGTGCCCAAACAGGAGTTTATGTCCACATATATGGCATTGCAATACCTGGAAGAACCCGCTAACAATTCATGGGGCATATGTCTCCACTGGCACACGTTGAGTACAGAATATTGCATACTGAAATGGCATATCAGTGGAAAAATTGCAATTTTCAGCACCATTCACATCTCATCAATTTCTGGAAAACACCTTTGGGGTCTGAATGCTCACTACAAGCCTTATTAAATGCCTTGAGGGTTGTAGTTTCCAAAATGGGTGTTAAGGATCTGCCAGGCACAGCTTCTGTATCCACTCCCATAGGTAATCAGTCTGCACCTGCTTCTATGTCTGTGAGACTGACTCCATCTTCCACCACTCAGGATGGCAGGCTTAGGAGTGGGAGAGCCTATTACAGCCTGGCCAGACGGAGCTTGCTCCCGCCCTCTGTCTATTTATACCTGCCTTTCCTGTTCCTCCTTGCCTGCGATTCTTCTCGTTTTGTTTCCTGGCCCTACTGCAGCTTCTTGAACCATTTGACCCTGCTTCATATTGACCCTGGCTTACTGACTACTCTCCTGCTCTGCGTTTGGTACCTCGTACACTCCTGGTTTGACTCGGCTTGTTCACTACTCTCCTGCTCTGCGTTTCGTACCTCGTACACTCCTGGTTTGACTCGGCTGGTTCACCACTCTTGTTGCTCACGGTGTTGCCATGGGCAACTGCCCCTTTTCCCTTGCTTCTGTGTACCCTTGTCTGTTTGTCTGTTGTGCACTTATTGAGCGTAGGGACCATCGCCCAGTTGTACCCCGTCACCTGGGGCAGGTCGTTGCAGGTGGGCGGGGACTGAGTGGCGGCTAGATTAGGGCTCACTTGTCTGTTTCCTTACCCCCTGTCATTACATAGGGGTCATTATTATTTCACATCCGGGCCTCTGCAATTGTGAACCAATGCTGTGTAAATCGCCAAATTAGGCCTCAAATGCACATGGTGCTTTTTCACTCCTGAGTAGAGATGAGCGAACCGGGACAACCGAACCCGGTTTCGGTTGGAACATCGGGAAAAGTACGGTTCGCAGCGAATCCGAACTTCACCGGGTTCGGCCGAACATGTTTTGACCGAATCCGGTCAAAAATATTATACAAATCGGCAGCCACTTGTCTCTATCAATCACTGATAGAGAAAAGAGGCTGCTGATTAAAAATAAAATAAAAAGCATTTCATATGTACCCGGTCATTGTCTTGGTGACGAGTCCCTCTTCTTCCTCCAGTCCGACCTTCTTTCCTGACGCAGGCAGCCTATGATTGGCTGCAGAGCCCGCTGCAGCCTGTGATTGGCTGCAGAGGCCGCGGCAGCCTGTGATTGGCTGCAGCGGTCACATGGGCTGTAACGTCATCCAGGAATGTCGGGCCAGATGTCGAGAGGGACGCGTCACCAAGGCAACGGCCGGGAGACCTGACTGGAGGAAGCAGAAAGTTCTCGGTAAGTATGAACGTCTTTTTTTTTTTACAGGATACTCTATATTCTGATCGGAATTCACTGTCCAGGGTGCTGAAACAGTTACTGCCGATCAGTTAACTCTTTCAGCACCCTGGACAGTGACTATTTACTGACGTCGCCTAGCAACGCTGCCGTAATTACGGGTGCACACATGTAGCCACCCGTCATTATGGGGCCTCATGCACACAACCGTAAAAACACTCGTTATTACGGGTCGTAATTACGACCCGAAATAGTGGGCCCATAGACTTCTGTTAGCCACGGGTACCTTCCCGTTTTCTCACGGGAAGAAGCCTGTGCCGTTAAAAAGATAGAACATGTTCTATTTTTTTATATTACGGGCCGTGCTCCTATACTTTATAATGGGAGCACGGCTCGGAAAAACGACCGGCTGCCCGTGGCCGGCCGTGTCCGGCCGTGCTCATCTCCTGAAATACTCTGTGCTGCCTTAAACTCTGTGGACAGGTCAGGATCCTGTTTCTTTTAAATGCTGCTGGGGAACCCGCTCGATCCACTATATAAGGCTACGCTACAGTGCTTGGGAATAAGTGACTGGGGCAGAAGAGGATGGAGGCGCAGCCTTAAATAGTGGATCGAGCGGGTTCCCCAGCAGCAGTTGGGGTGCTTTTTCTCCTTTATTCCTTGTTAAAATGAAAACATTTAATCTAAAAACATATTTTTGAAAAAAAATGAAAACATTTATTTTCACTGCCAAATTTAAATTAATTCAGAAAAATAAAACTTGTGAGGGACAAAATGCTCACTATACCACTAGATGAGTTCCTCAAGGGGTGTAGTTTCCCAAATGGAGTCATTTCTCTGGGGTTTCTACTGTGTTAGTACCTATGGGGCTCTGCATTTGTGACATAGTGCCCAGAAACCAATCCAGCAAAATTTGTGCTCCAAAAGCCAAATGGCACGCATTCCCTTCTGAGCCCTGCTGTGGGTCCAAACAGTAATTTATGACCACATATGGGGCATTTCCATACTCGGGAGAAATTGGTTTACAAATGTTGCAGACTTTTTCTACTTTATTCCTTGTGGAAATTCTAATTTTTGAGCAAAAACTACATCTTATTGGGAAAAACAAGATTTTTTCTGTGGATTTTCTTATGTTTTGGTACCTCATGCCTCTGCAAACTTATAGTGGTGCCTAGAAATGTTTTTTAATAAAAAGGTTCCTTATAATTTCTGCGGCCTGTGTTTCAATTAAGTTACACACATATAGGATATTTCTAAAAACTGCAGAATCAGGGTAATAAATACTGAGTTGTATTTTCTGTTAACACTTGCTGTGTTACAGGAAGAAAATAATTAGAATTATCAAATTTAACTTTCAAGTTGCTTTCATGCCAGTAAAATGCCTAAAGCGTTAGAAAACTTCCAAAATGCGGTTTTGAATATTTTGAGGGTGCAGTTTTTATAATGTGGTAATTTATAGGTGGTTTCTAACATATAGACCCCTCAAAGACACTTCAGGACTGAATTGGCCTCTGAAAAAATAGGTTTTGAAATGTTCTTAAAAATGTAAAACAAATGCTGCTAAAGTTATGTCTTGTATCGTCCTATAAATATAAAAGGACGTCCAAACAATGATGCCAACATAAAATAAACGTGGTACATGTTAATTAGTAACTATTTTGTGTGGTATAACTATCTGTCTTACAAGCAGATAAATTTGAACTTAGAAAAATGCTAATCATTCCAAATTTTTGCTAAATATTGGTGTTTTCACAAATAAACACTAAATGCATTCACCAAGTTATACCACTAACATAAAGTACGATGTGTCACGACAAAACAATCTCAGAATCTTTTGTATAATAAAAGAATTCCAAAGTTATTACCACATAAAGTGAGACATGTCAGATTTGAAAAATAAGGCTCATTCAGTAAGGTCAAAACTAGCTGTTGTGCCAAGGGGTTAATAATTTCAGCAGCAATCACAAGCACACAGATTATACCCAATTATTTGCTAGAGAAGCGAGCTATGTAAACATTATATAACATTAGATTTGGTCACAAATTCATTGGCATACAGTGTACGGAGCCTTCTGCTTCCGGCTCTGAACACTGCCGGAGGCAGTCGGAACAGCTGATCAATGCGGGGTCCAGGTGTCTGACCTATTCTGTAAATTGGTCATAAGTTTAAAAAACCACTCTATGACCAGAAAACCTTTTTAACCCCTTTAGGACACAGCCTGTTTTGGCCTTGTGGACACAGATGATTTTTTCAAATCTGACATGTGTCACTTTATGTGGTAATAACTCCGGAATGCTTTTACCTATCCAAGCGATTCTGAGATTGTTTTCTCGTGACATATTGTACTTTATGTTAGTGAAAAAATTTGGTCGATAAATTCAATATTTATTTGTGAAAAACTTCAAATTTTAGCAAACATTTGCAAAAATTTGCATTTTTCTAAATTTAAATGTATTTGCTTGTGAAACAGATAGTAATACCACATAAAATAGTTACTAGTTAACATCCTTCATATGTCTACTTTATGTTTGCATCATTTTTTTTCACGTACTTTTATTTTTCTAGGACGTTACGAGGCTTAGAACTTTAGCAGCAATTTCTCATATTTTCAATAAAATTTCAAAAGGCTATTTTTTCAGGGACCAGTTCAGTTCTGAAGTGGCTTTGAGGGCCTTATATATTAGAAAGTCCCCATAAATCACCCCATTTTGAAAACTGTACCCCTCAAGGTATTCAAAACCACATTCAGAAAATATTTTAACTCTTTAGGCGTTTCACAGGAATTAAGGCAAAGTAGAGGTGAAATTTACGAATTTCATTTTTTTTGCCGAAATTCATTTGTAATAAAAATAAATCTGCAACACAGAAGGTTTTACCAGAGAAACGCAGCTCAATATTTATTGCCCAGATTCTGCAGATTTTAGAAATATCCAACATGTGGCCCTAGTGCGGTAATGGACTGAAATACCAGCCTCAGAAGCAAAGGAGCACCTAGTGGATTTTGGGGCCTCCTTTTTTTAGGAATATATTTTAGGCACCATGTCAGGTTTGAAGAGGTCTTGTGGTACCTAAACAGTCGAAACCCCCCCAAAGTGACCCCATTTTGGAAACTACACCCCTCAAGGCATTTTTCTAGGGGTATAGTTAGCATATTGACGCCACAGTTTTTTTGCAGAATTTAGTGGAATTAGTCTGTGAAGATGAAAATCACCTATTTTTCTGTGGAAACATAGAATTTTTTCATTTTTACATGCAATAAAGGAGAAAAAGCACCCCAAAATTTGTAAAGCAATTTTTCCCGATTACGGCAATACCCCATATGTGGTCGTAAACTGATGTTTGGACCCACAGCAAGGCTCAGAAGGGAGGGAGCGCCTTTTGGATTTTGGAGCGCAGATTTTGCTGAATTGGTTTTGAGTGCCATGTCGGGTTTGCAACGCCCCGGAGGGACCAAAACAGTGGAAACACCCCAAAAGTGACCCCATTTTGGAATCTACACCCCTCAAGGAATTTTTCTAGGGGTATAGTGAGCATTTTGGCCCCTCAGGATCATTTTTAGAGCTAAGGTGACCAAAAAACAGCGATTTTGGCGCTTTAAATTCTTTATTTATTACAGCGTTCACCGTGCGCAATAAATTACATTTTAATTTATTCTGCCGGTCGGTACGATTATGGCGATACCATATGTGTATAGATTTTTTTACGTTTTGCAGCGTTTGCACAATAAAATTAAGTTTCTATAAAATAATTTATTTTCTGAGACACCATATTTTGAGTCGTAACGTTTTTATTTTTTCATCAAAAAAGCTGTGGGAGGTCTTGTTTTTTGCGGGACGGGTTGTAGTTTTTATTGGTACCATTTTGGGGTAAATGCAACTTTTTGATCACTTTTTATTCTCTATCTTGGGAGGGGTGGTGACCAAAAAATAGCGACGCTGACAGTTTTCCGTTTATTTTGTTTGCGGCGTTCACCGTGCGGAAAAATTAACATTATAGTTTCATAGATTGGGTCGTTACGAACGCGGCGATACCAAATATGTGTACTTTTTTTTAACGTTTTCATTTTTTCCCTATAATAAATGACTTCTTATAGGAAAACAAAACCTTTTATTTTTACACTTTTATAAAACATTTTTATTAACTTTTTTTTACTTTTTACACTTTATATTTTTGTTTATTAAGTTTTTTTTTTACTTTTTACACTTTCTTTTTTTGACCTGCAGCTCTGATCGCTGCTAGAATACATTACACTACCTAGGTAGTGTAATGTATTCCAACTGTCAGTGTGACGTCACAGTCACTCTGACAGTTGGTCTACGAGGATCAGCAGAGGCTGATCCTCATAGGCTGACATACATGGCAGACTTGGGGGCCGTTGTCTGGCCCCCCGATGCCATCACAAGCATCAGAAGCCCCCACGATTGCATGGGGGCTGCTGATGCGCTACAAACCCGCTACATGCGGAGATCGCAATCGAGCCCCGCATGTAACGGGTTAATTGCCGAAATCAGCGGCGATGAGCCGCTGATCGGCAACACTGGAGAGTGTCAGCTGTCGGGGACAGCTGATCTCCAAGTTCCCGATGCACACTGTCGCCGACAGTGTGCATCGGTAACGGCACAGTGACTTTCTGTCACTCTGACAGGAAGCCTATCAGGACCAGCCGAAGGTTGGTCCTGATGGGCTTCCATCCATGGCAGACCCGGAAGCCATTGTTTGGCTTCCGTTTGCCATACTAACTATCGGCAGACCCCGCGATTTCGGACGGGGGTCTGCCGATATGTTAGAAACCCCTAAAATTCGGCGATTGCACCCGATCGCCGAATTTAAGGGGTTAATGCGCCGAAATCAGCGGCAAAGGACCGCTGGCCGGCAAGAGGGGAGTGTCAGCTGTCGGCGACAGCTGACCTCCCGATTCCCGGTGCACACTGTCGCCGACAGTGTGCACCGGGATTAACTCAGTAACTGTACGTCCTCGTGCGGGAAGTAACCTCCCGCAACGACGGACAGTTACGTCCTGGTGCGGATAGGGGTTAAGGGTCTACTGTCTACAACAAAAAGAATGAGACCGTCTTGCCACAACAACTCCAAAGAGTCTGCCATGTAATCTTTGCCTAAGGGTGGATTTACACTAACGTGATATACGTCCGTGCAACGCGCGTGATTTTCACGCACCTCGCACGGACCTATATTAGTCTATGGGGCAGTGCAGACTGTCAGTGATTTTTGCGCAGTGTGAGTCCGCTGCGTAAAACTCACGACAAGTCCTATATATCTGCGTTTTTCGCGCATCACGCACCCATTGAAGTCAATGGGTGCGTGAAAATCACGCGCACCACACGGAAGCACTTCCGTGGGACGCGCTTGATTCGCACAACAGCAGTCAAAAGTATGTTTGCAAACAGAAAAGCACCACGTGCTTTTCTGTTTACAAACATCCAAACAGAGTGTCATAATGATGGTGGAAACGCGAAAATCACGCAGCCGCACATCCTATGTGATGACACACGGAGCTGTTAAGTGCCTTTTACGCACGCAAAACGCCGCATTTTTTGCATGGGCAAAAGTGCACACGCTCATGTAAATCCGCCCTAATGGTCCCTTTTCACACCACTATTTATCAAGCGATCAGTGGTTCAAAAATCAAGGATCTGATGGACAATTACAGCAGGACCATGATCCTTGCATGGTCATGTTCAAACCATTTACTATTTCTGGAACTCATACTGTATATGGAAAGAAAAACAACTGTTCTGCCCATTTGCTGATCTAAGCTTATGTGTCCATCCATGTGTATGTCCAAATTGAAGAGTGATGCATTTGGAACGAGCAGCAGTATGGTTGCATGTATGCTCCCTGCACTAGATTGGCTACTGCACTTTTGCACTTTGTTGATGATAACCATGTCGTTTTTATTTATCAGGATATTATTTGTCTTGTTACTATGTCTGGAACATTGGGCTTGCAGAGTTAAGTCTATTGATCTGCTTCAGACGGTCAGCTCTGACACCCCTAATAGATGTTTTCTCAGTAATGGCATAAATATATTGATTGCCCTGTAGAAAAGTAATTTGAAGATCAGTGTCAGCTGTCACTATCCTATAAACTGCCTGTACTGTATCTGTCACTAATAAACCATCTAGCATTTTCAGGTGGGAGAGCAATGCATTTTTTTTTTCTCTAAAGTTTTATCATTCTTTCAGTAGTTTCTATTAAACATTACACACACACAGCTATGAGTGTAAAAGTAAAATTTCTGGTTTGCATTATTTATTTATTTTTACTGAGGTCAATGTGGCTCAATAGTTTTCTCCATTAAATTTACTTTATGGAGTTTACAAACCAAAATACTGAAGTACACATTGCAAATTAATGGACTCAAATATTTCTGTATCAGTTTGATGTTTCAATGTTATCGTACCTCCCAGGGCCGATTCCAGCTTTTCTGCTGCCTGAGGTGAAAATTTAAACGGCGCCCCCCAAGATTTTGATTGCCTTCCCCTTGGCTGTTCTACATCACTACCAGCCTCCTCAAACTCCTGGGGATGCGCCATTACTTGTACTTCCCTGGCATGCGCGGTGCAGCGATGAAGTCGGTCAGAGTACACCTCGATGCACGGTGCGTGCCCAAGTAGTACAAGGCAATGGCACATCCGAGAAAGTTGTATCATCCAGAGGGATGTCAATCAAGCATGGAAAGTTGGGTTTGGAGGCCGGACTATGTGATTCTTCAAGATAGCGGCACCGCCCCATGACCCTTTAATGAGAAATTAGCATATAATATGTGCCGTTTTAGTTGATTTTATAGATTTTGCTGCATATGAAAAAAACATACAAGTTAATATTTGGAAATATTGTCAGGTCATGTGTTACCGCATGGTGTCGGTTCAAGGGGTTAAAACTACCTGACAGGTTCCCATTAAATATACAATGAATTGAAAACAATTCTATCAGCCCTGCAATTTTTTTATTTTATATATATATATATATATATATATATATATATATATATATATATATATATATATATATAGAAAAAACAAAGAAAAAGCAGCACCGTTCCTTCTGTGTGGGGTGCAAAAAATTCCCGTTCGGACACTCGACCAGTGTCCCAAATGCCAATATGCTCCAAAATACGAGACAGCACTGCAGAATTTGTGAAAAATAGGATCACTTTAATGCGACGTTTCAGCCCTACTCAATGGGGCCTTTCTCAAGCAGTACATTTCAGTGAACAGTGCACGTTTAAATACATAGTTTGTCAAGGTACATAATTAAGCAATAAAAAATACAATTAACACAGTATTGTACAATTCTCTGATTCCAGCACAGATTTACAATAAAATAATTCCAGTACATTTCCATGTGATTTTAGCAATCGTTGTGTATATATAATTATCCTATATAATTACAGCATCAGAACCAAGCTCTGACATATACGGCTACAGAACCAAGCTCAATACCTAAATACATCACTAGAACCAAGCTCAGTACATAAATACAGCACCAGAACAAAGCTCAGTGCATATATACAGCACCAGAACACAGCGCAGTACATATATACAGCACCAGAACAAAGCTAAGTACATATATATGACACCAGAACCAAGCTCAGTACATAAATACAACACCAGAACAAAGCTCAGTACAAAAATGCAGCAACATAACCAAGCTCAATACATATATACATCACCAGAACAAAGCTAGGTACATATATACAACACCAGAGCAAAGCACAGTATATATATATACAACACCAGAACAAAGCTCAGTACATAAATACAGCACCAGAACAAAGCTCATGACATATATACAACACCAGAACCAAGCTCAGCGCATAAATACAGCACCAGAAAAAAGCTCAGCGCATAAATACAGCACCAGCACAAATACAGCTCAATTTAGTGCAACCCCTGTCGTATAGGTTTGTACAGCGTAAAACTACAGCTCCCAGCATGGTCTGAAAAATGGTAAGGATATGCTGGGATGCTGTTTCACAAAAAAAAATCCTACCACACATCATCTCGCTGCAGATCATAAAGTGATTACAGTGCTGATTAGAGGCAGAATAAACATTTACATTAAGTCACTCACTGGTGACATCTCAGATTTTAGTTATTTTTCCCTTTTCTTCTCCATCCGCTACAGACCTCTATGATGACTTCTCACGGCCACAACCCATTTTTGCAGTTTGCCGCTCAGATGTCTTATGCTTCTCACATTTAAAACATTTCTGCACCTATAAACCAAGATAAAATTCTTAACGCCCCTAAATATAATAGTGCCATTCACTGCACCACTAATTATAGTAGTACTATACACTGTGTCCCTGATTATAATAGCGCCATACACTGTGTCCCACACACACACCGTGCCCCCTGTAGATAGTAACCCCCATAGAGCCACTGTAGATAGTGCCCTACATAGAAGCCCCTGTAGATAGTGCCCCACATACAGCTCACTGTTTCATAGGGCCCACATATGCACCCCAGCACTGCAAAGCAGTAGTTCTAACCGCTGAGCCACGTCCTACCCTACATATAGCTACCCCTATAGATAGTGCTCCACATACAGTATAGCCCACCTCTGTAGATAGTGCCTCACATATAGCTCCCCCTGTATGTAGTGCCCTACATATAGCTCCCCTATAGATAGTGCTCCACATATAGCCCATCTCTGTAGAAAGTGCCTCACATATATCTCCCCCTGTATATAGTGTCCCACATATAGCCCACCCCTGTAGACAGTGCCCTACATATAGCCCCCATGTAGATATTGCCCCACAGGTAACCCACTCCTGTATAAAGTGTCACACATATAGCCCACCCCTGTAAATAGTGCCCTACAAATAGCTCCCCCTATAGATAGTGCTCCACATATAGCCCACCTCTGTAGATAGTGCCACACATATATCTCCCATACAGATAATGCTCCACATATAGCCCACCCCTGTAGATAGTGCCCTACATATAGCTCCCCCTATAGATAGTGTTCCACATATAGCCCACCGCTGTAGACAGTGCCTCACATATAGCTCCTCTTGTATATAGTGTCCCACATATAGCCCACCCCTGTAGATAGTGCCCTACATCCCCACATATAGACCCCCCTGTAGATAATGCCACTCACAGTTTTATTAGAAAAAACAAAACTTTACCTACTGACATGATCCGTTCTCGCGCCATCCATTGGCAATGCAGACCTGGGCTGAATGACTTTCCCCGTCAATTAGCGCCTTTCAATAGCAGAAGTGGCGCGATGATGTCATCGCACTATTAGCGTCGTTGAAAGGCGCTGAATGGTCGGGCATGGAACTTGCCTGGCCATTCAGTGCTACTCATGTAATTGTTGGTGCGTCCTATAGACGCAGGTACAATTAGTGGAGGAGGGGGTGGCGGCGGCTGGTTTCAGTGGCGCCGCTGCCCCCTCAGAGAGGCAGTAGGCCGCCGCCTGAGCGAGAAGCTCATCTCGCCTCATGGACGGTGCGGCCCTGGTACCTCCCATCAGCCAACTTGCTACAGTAGTACATTACTGAGAACTAGAAGGCTCACCCTCCATTTAAACAGAACATGTATATGTAAACTTTTAGAAAGCATCATATATTTCGCAATAGATTATTTGTGAATCAACCCGTGATTAAAAAGTCTCATTTAGCCCAAAATGGTACAAATAGAAACTACAGCTCGCCCTTATACTGCTCAATAGCCGGAAGAATAAAAAAGTTATGGCTCTCAGAATGTGACGACAAAACACAAATTTTATTTTTAACAATTAGTTTCTTCCTTGTAATAGTAGTAAAACATGAAAAAAAACTATATAAATTTGAAATTGCGCAATCGTATTGACGGGTAGAATAAAGTTACCATAAAATTTTTACTGTACGGTAAAAACCGTAAACACGAAACCCCTCAAAAGATTGAGGAATCACAGCTTTTTTCCTATTCCACAAATAAGTTTTTTTCGGGGTTTCCAATACATTATATGGTACAATAAATGATACCGTGAAAAACGACAACTCATCCCACAAAAAAACAAGCCCTCATATGGTTTTATCGATGGGAAAATAAAAAAGTTATATATTTTGGAAGTATATGTATGTGTAAGTAAACTGCTGTTTGGGGACGCTGTAGGATTCAGAGGGGAGAGAGCACCATTTGGCTTTTGGAGCGTAAATTTGCTTGGTAGTAGTTTTGTTTGAGTATTGATGGTGTTTCCATTTATAATGTTGGGCACATGTAAGCTGGGTAGAGTACATCAGGGGCATAGTCAGGTCGTATAATAATTAGGTTAAAAAAACAATAAAATAATCCATAGATATTTGTTATGCTGCGAAGCAATCCTTTCTGCACAGGCCAGTGTCGCATTGATAAATGGTAGTTTCTTATCCCCCTTTTGGTCCACACTCTGCACCTTTGCAGTTTGGGGAATTTTGCTGGGAAAGTATTGTCCTGGTATAATACGGGCGCCCTCGCTTCCAGCAGATATGTTTGGGCCCTCCCCTTCCTGGTTCCCTAATTTTAGGGCCTTGATAATTCGCCTTTTAAAAAAGATGCAATGTTCCCCTCGGGCTGCACAACTGCATATTTTTTTCTTTTCTGGCTTATTGGAGCCTTAACTAATTTTTTTATAGACGTAGTGGTATGAGGGCTGTTTTTTGCGGGACAAGCTGTAGTTTTTATTGGTACCATTTTCGGGTACATGCAACTTTTTGATCACTTTTTATCCAATTTTTTGGGAGGCCAGGTGATCAAAAAACTGCAATTCTGGCATAGATATTTATTTGTATTTTTTTTCTACAGCGTTCACCATGCGTTATAAATTACATCTTAACTTTATTCTGCGGGTCAATAAGATTCCGGAGATACCAACTTTATAGCACTTTTTTATGTTTTACAACTTTTTGCACAATAAAATTACTTTGTAAAAAGAAGCTGTGAGAACTATAACGTTTTAATTTTTTCATTGACTGCATATTTTTTATTTCCTGACTTATGGAAGCCTTAATTAATTTTATTTTTTCGTAGACGTAGTGGTATGAGGGCTGTTTTTTTTTGCGGGATGAGCTATAGCTTTTATTGGTACCATTTTGTAGACTTTTTGATCACTTTTTATCCCATATTTTGGGAGGCAAGGTGACCAAAAAACTGCAATTCTGGCATAGTTTTTTCATTTTTTTTTTGATACAGCGTTCACCATGCGTTATAAACTACATGTTAACTTTATTCTGCGGGTCAGTCCGATTCCGGCGATACCAAATTTATAGCACTTTTTTATGTTTTACAACTTTTTTCACAATAAAATTACTTTTGTAAAAAGAATGTATTTTTTCTGTTACCAAGTTGTGAGAACAATAACGGTTTAATTTTTTGTTGACGGAGCTGTATGAGGGCTTGTTTTTTGCAAGACGAGCTATAGTTTATATCGGTACCATATTTGGATACATGCGACTTTTTGATACATTTTTATTCCAATAATTGTAGGGCAAAGTGACCAAAAAACTGAAATTCTGGTATAGTTTTTAAGTTTTTTTTTTACGCCCTTCACCGCGTAGAATAAATAACATAATATTTTTATAGTTCAGGCCGTTACGGACGTGGCAATATCAAATATGTATGGTTTATTTTTTCTTTTCAATAATAAAGGACTTGATAAGGGAACAGGGCAATTGTGTTTTATTTTATTACTTGAAAATGTATGATATGTTTTAAAACTTTTTTTTACACTTTTTTTCAAGTCCCACTAGGGGACTTGAAGGTCCAACTGTCTGATTTTTTTTTTCTAATACATTGCACTACCTATGTAGTGCAATGTATTAGATCTGTCAGTTATTCACTGACAGCAAGCCGATTAGGCTTCGCCTCCCGTAATGGCAGAGCACGAGGCTATTGTTAGGTCTCCTGTTGCCATAGCAGCAGTCGCCAGCCCTGATTGCATGGCAGGGCTGCCGATCTGCTAGCAACCTCTAAGATGCAGCGATCCTGCCGTTACAGGTGGATGTCAGCTGTAACATACAGCTGCAATCCACCGCTGATGAGGCCGGCTCAGCTCCTGAGCCATCTTGCCGTCGGCTCCGGAAGCCGTTCAAGCTCCACTGCCGCGGCGGGTCCTGGAAGGCATCCGTGCTAGGCAGACCGGGAGGCCACTATTAGGCCTCCGGTTGCCATTGCAGCCACCGGAACGCCTGCAATTTCATTGCTGGGGTTCCGATGTGCTGAAAACAACTTAAATGCAGCAAGAGCTTTTGACGGCTGCATTTAAGGGGTTAATGGCGGGGATCGAAGCTGGTCCCCACAATTACAGCCGGATATCAGCTGTAATACATCGCTGAAATCCGGCGATGATGGCACCGGCTCAGCTTCTTATACGGCCAAATGCGGGAAGCACTAGCTTTCCATGACGTATCCATACGGAAAATGTCGGAAAGGGGTTAAACAGCACTAACAAATACAGTAGTTATTCTAGATTGTCCAGGGTTAGTAGAAAGGGTCTAATTTTTATGCAGAAACCCTTTTCTGTCCATGGGCTGGGTCTGGTCCTGCATTTCAGTCTTATTCACTTTAATTAGGATGAGCTGAAGTAGCAGCCACAGTCCATGGACAGACAGGGTGCTGTTTCTGGAAAGATGCAGACCCTTTATTCTAAACTTGGAAAACCCCTTTAGGGGATCCACACACATGAAATGCTTATCTTTTAATGTTTAATACGATGGTAAAGCTACAATATGGCCTCTTGCTCGTCTGTGGACAGGCAAAGTATAGACTACTACATAGCACATTATATTAAAGAGGATCTGTCACCTCTTCTGACATGTCTATTTTAGTAAATATAAACAGAGGAACGGCACAACAACGAGTTCTAAGAAAAGATGCTCCAGAATTGTTATTTCATGGGGAATACAATTATTTTCTAAATCAGACGTCAGTAGACTGTCATAGAGGTCAAGTAAAATGTGTTATTCTTAACTTCTCAGTTAAAACTGCATATTAACATCCCTGAACACAGAATCTCTGTAACATCATAAAGCCCACATGCAGGGGCGTAACTAGGAAAGACTGGGCCCCATAGCAAACTTTTGACTGGGCCCCCCCCCCCTCTGCTGGGTATCACACAACCCCCCCCTTGTAGATAGTGCCTCCCCATAGATTCCACCACACAGCGCCCCCCTATAGATAGCACCATACACAGCCCCCTGTAGATAACGCCATACAGCCCCCTCTGTAGATAACGCCATACAGACCCCCTCTGTAGATAACGCCATACAGCCCCCTCTGTAGATTACGCCATACAGACCCCCCCCCCAAAAAAAAAAAACGGCCTATAGTTTGTCCTACAAAAGACATGCATCCCCTATCCACAGGATAGGGGATACATGTGTGATCGCTGGCAGCGATAAGGAGAACGGGGGACCGAAAGTCCCCCGAAGTTCTCCATGACTAACCTCGGACTTCCGGCGTCTGCGCAGTTCAATAAAAATGAAAGGAGCGCTGGTCACGCATGCGCACAAGCACGACCGGTGCGCAAGTCATTTCCATGGAGCTGCAGACAGACTACGGAAGTCCGAGGTTTGTCATGGAGAACTTAGGGGGGACTTTCGGTCCCCCGTTCTCCTCATCGCTGGGCGTCCCAGCGATCCCACATGTATCCCCTATCCTGTGGTTAGGGGATGCATGTCTTTTGTAGGAACAACCCCTTCAGTGGCGTAGCTCTGTAGCAGCCATAGCGGCTGCTAGCGGAGCCTGCGGCCATGGGAGGGGCCGTGCCGGCGGGTGGCACGGGCCCCCTCATGCTGCAGGCCCCGTAGAAGTCGCTACGGCTTCTATAGCGGTAGTTACGCCACTGCGCATAGGTTTGTACGGCGTAAAACTACAGCTCCCAGCATGGCCGAAACAATGATAAGGATATGCTGGGAGATGCGGTTTCACAAAAAAAAAATCATACCACCATCATCTCGCTGCAGATCATACAGTGAATACAATACTGATTAGAGGCAGAATAAACATTTACATTAAGTGACTCACCGGTGACGTCTCAGATTCTAGTTCTTTTCTTCTCCCTCCGGTTCAGACATCTATGATGGATTTCTCCCGGGCATGACCCATTTCTGCAGTTTTCCGTTTAGATGTCTTCAGCTTCTCACTTTTAAAACATTTCTGCACCTGTAAACAAAGTTAAAATTCTCAACACATCTAAATATAACTGTCTCTCACACACACACACACACACACACACACACACACACACACACACTGTGCCCCCTGTAGATAGTGCCCCCTGTAGATAGTGACCTACATAGAAGCCCCTGTAGATAGTGCCCACATATGGACTCCAGAGCTGCAAGGCAATAGTGCTAACCACTGAGCCACCGTGCTGCCCTATATATAGCTTCCCCTATAGTTAGTGCTCCACGTATAGCCCACCTCTGTAGATATTGTCCCACATATAGCCCACCCCTGTAGACTGTGCACTACATATAGCCACCCTGTTGCTAGTGCCCCACAGGTAACCCACCCCTGTATATAGTGTCCCACACATAGCCCACCCCTATAGAAAGTACCCTAAAAAATAGCTCCTCTATAGATAGTGCTCTACATATAGCCCACCCCTGTATAGTGTCTCACATATACTGCCCCACATATAGACCCCCCTGTAGATAGTGGCCCACATCCCCACATACAGACCTCCCCTGTAGCTAGTGCCCCACATATAGACCCCCCCTGTATATAGTGGCCCACATATAGACCCCCCTGTATATAGTGGCCCACACCCCCACATATAGACCCCCCTGTAGCTACTGCCCCACATATAGACCCCCCCTATATATAATAGCCCACATAAAGACGACCCCCCCCCTGTAGATAGACCCCCCCACTATAGATAATGCCATTCACATTTTTATGAGGAAAAAAATATATAAAGTTGACATACTCACATTCTCCGGTTCCCACGCTGTTCACTGGCGATGCAGACATGCTCTCTTCTGAGCATGTCTGCAGGAGCTGAATGAGCGTCCTTCAATGATGCTGATTGGCGGGGCAGAATGACTTGCCCCGACAATCAGCACCTTCCAAGCATGGAAGCGGCGCGATGATGTCATCGCGCCGCTAGCCAATCAGTGTCATTGTAAGGCACTGGATGGTCAGGCACGGAACATGCCCGGCCATTCAGTGCTAATACATGTATTTGGCTGCCGCTAGCACCGGGGCCCCTCCGGTGCTAGCGACACCTATAGGCATGAGAGTGCCTGTGTAAGGCTCGGTGGCGCGGGCCCCACAGTAGCAGTGCTACCCCTGTAGCAGCCATAACGGCTGCTAGCGGCGCCACCGGGCATTTGGGAGGGCGTGTCAGCTGGCGGCCCGGGCCCCTTCAAGCCCCGGGCCCCGTAGCAGCCGCTACTGCTGCTACCGCGGTAGTTACGCCACTGCCCACATGCTCAATATGAGCTCATCTGTACCATTGCCACTAGCTAAGAAATGGAATAGATGTAAAAGTGCACATACACACAAGCACTGAATGATACTTTGCCCAATCTGCTATAAAAGTATGAGATACCATGTTCACTTATCACTTCATATATCAGAATATCATACAAATATGCTACAATGCAAGGGTGGAACATACCATATGTGCAACATGGGCAGCTGCACAGTGGCCCTGTATGTTAGGGCGCCACTGTCTCCTTAAAAGCAGCTTCCTACTGTCTATTGGATTGCATGAAAGAAACTGAGATCACAATTACTGGAGGATTGTAAGGGTATGTGCACACACACTAATTACGTCCGTAAATGACGGACGTATTTCGGCCGCAAGTACCGGACCGAACACAGTGCAGGGAGCCGGGCTCCTAGCATCATACTTATGTACGATGCTAGGAGTCCCTGCCTCGCTGCAGGACAACTGTCCCGTACTGTAATCATGTTTTCAGTACGGGACAGTAGTTCCACGGGGAGGCAGGGACTCCTAGAGTCGTACATAAGTATGATGCTAGGAGCCCGGCTCCCTGCACTGTGTTCGGTCCGGGACTTGCGGCCGAAATACGTCCGTCAAATACGGACGTAATTAGTGTGTGTGCACATACCCTAAGAGTCCATTGCGGTTGAGCTCTGGTTAGAATAACATTGAAAATCTCATTCAAAAACAGAAGCTCTATCGCAACATTTGAATGGACCCTTAGAGAGACATAAGGGGGATGATCTATATTGAGCTATTCAAAAACAAGGGACCCATATACTGTTCCTGCAAATGGGCCCTTTGTTGCCTGTGTCCACCCTCTGATACAATGAAAATACAATATTTTCTAAGTAAAATCAGATTCAAATACAAATTGACTTCATGAAATCATTAATACAAATTACAAATCATGACATCATTTAATGAATTCTAATTATCTTTAAGTTCTTTTTTACACAACAGCAAAAATAAATCTACAAAAAATCCAAATGAAATTGCCAGCCCACAACACCTTTCCATATAATTTACAGTGCATCATATCGCCTTCACCCTGATGAAACAAAGAATCCCGAACCTAAAAGAAAGTTCAATGTTTTCTTATGACCATAAATTCATATTAGTAAAACTGGCACTATAGGCTGTGTATGGTATTGCAGCTCTAGAAAAAAAAAAAAATCAATATACAGGGTGGGCCATTTATGTGGATACACCTAAATAAAATGGGAATAGCTGGTGATATTAACTTCCTGTTTGTGGCACATTAGTATATGGGAGGGGGGAAACTTTTTTAAGCTGGGTGTTGACCATGGCAGCCATTTTGAAGTTGGCCATTTTGTATCCAACTTTAGTTTTTTCAATGGGAAGAGGGTCATGTGACACATCAAACTTATCGAGAATTTCACAAGAAAAACAATGGTGTGCTTGGTTTTAACCTTACTTTATTCTTTCATGAGTTATTTACACGTTGCTGACCACTTATAAAATGTGTTCAAAGTGCTGCCCATTGTGTTGGATTGTCAATGCAACCCTCTTCTCCCATTCTTCACACACTGATAGCAACACCGCAGAAGAAATGCCCCCCGATCTGACTCCCTTAGACTTTTATCTTTGGGGTCATCTGAAGGCAATTGTCTATGCTGTGAAGATACGAGATGTATCCGTAGTTTCAGTTGCTGCACATCTCGTATCTTCACAGCATAGACAATTGCCTTCAGATGACCCCAAAGATAAAAGTCTAAGGGGGTCAGATCGGGAGGCATTTCTTCTGCGGTGTTGCTATCAGTGTGTGAAGAGTGGGAGAAGAGGGTTGTATTGACAATCCAACACAATGGGCAGCACTTTGAACACTA
This sequence comes from Rhinoderma darwinii, assembly GCF_050947455.1. Taxonomy (NCBI): domain Eukaryota; kingdom Metazoa; phylum Chordata; class Amphibia; order Anura; family Rhinodermatidae; genus Rhinoderma; species Rhinoderma darwinii. The sequence goes on from NC_134689.1 coordinate 341,310,572, forward strand.
AAGTTGGATACAAAATGGCCAACTTCAAAATGGCTGCCATGGTCAACACCCAGCTTGAAAAGTTTCCCCCCTCCCATATACTAATGTGCCACAAACAGGAAGTTAATATCACCAACCATTCCCATTTTATTTAGGTGTATCCATATAAATGGCCCACCCTGTATAATGTAATCTAGAGCAGTAAGACATTAAATTCCAGCCTCTCCAAAGAAACATCAGCCTCTCAGCAAAGCTAAAGTTTTCCCCAACGTGCGTTTCTACAATATTGCTGGCTTCATAGGGGTGGGGACCTCCGTTCATATGGTCAGTAAATAGGGTGTCAGATAATTGGTATGAGTACAAGCCAATTGCAAAATATATGTATTAAATTGCTATATCCAATCCTGATAAATAGTAAAATAGCATACATGTATTCCATATGTATTGTTTTATTTTTATAGAGTAACGGTTAAAACTAACAGATTAACAAATTATTAACAAACAAAATGAGTTCCAAATGTTTTACATTTTGCAAATATTTTAAAACATTTGTACCTTAATCTGTTATTTTTATCAATTACTCTATAAAATCAAGCAATACATATGAAATACATGTATGTTATATATTATATATAATATTATATATTATTATTATCCTGGATGTAGCAATTTAATACATAGATTTTCCAGTTGGCTTGTACTTATACCAATCATCTGACATTCTATTTACTGGCCGTACAAACAGTGGTCCTCGCCCCTAGAAGAAGCCGGGAATATCAGCAAAACGCACATTGGGTATTTTGTTCTTTTAATCTCCTACATTAGGGTCAGGCAATGTAGGCAGAAACATGAATAATTCTAATGGAAATAAAGTCAGAAATATTCATATCGCTACCACACCACTTTGTTTATCAAGCTAATGGCGGAGCGAGGTAGCAATCCTGACTTTCACATCTACGATACAGTCTGAGCGCTCACTGTCACGCTTAATTACTAGATTTTTTCAAGAGATTACAATAAAAGTATGTTTCGATTTATTTTTGGTAAATGATAATATATACATTCACACATTTTGGCCCCTTCTTTCCTTACTCTGTAATAATGTTACTTGCAATTTTAACATCCAATATTTGAAAGGATTGTAATTACTCCAATTTTTATACCTGGTATTTCAGCTCAGCCTTAATTTCTTGAATGGTTATGAGCTGCAATACCAGACATAGCACATGGATAAGATAGGGTGCTGTTTATGGAAAAACAAATCAGACCCTGTTTTCTAATATCATACAACCGTTTGAGGACAAATAAAATTAGAGCAACAGCTACCGTATACAAAATATTCAACCATCTGACATGGAGGGAAAAAAATAAAGGTCCCATATATGTAAAACCAGGTCCTATTATTTTATTATTATAATTACAGTTCAGTATTCCAGGTCAGTTTGATAGGTACAGCATATGGCGCTTACAGTCTGAATGGTTTGTCCGGTAGCACATATCAATAATATGAACTTACATTCTCTTGATTCTCGAAAGATCTTTAGTACAAGGGACAAATGTTCCTAGTTGGAGAAAGGTAGGTACCACTTTTGAAATACTTTGAGATATAAAAGATTTTACATGAACAACCCATTATAAGTCAGATTGGTAAATTATTTGGCATCTGTGTGAAAACTGGTCCGTCATAGCTGTTATGGCTACTGAAGCAAAAACGCTAGTGTGAAAAGAGCCTTATAAATAAGGTATCATGGTCTGAAATTTATTTAGGGGCCTGGTCTCGGGTCTGAAGCAATGCAGGAATCTGGTCTGGAGTCTGAAATTAAATTTAGCAGTTTGGTCTGAGTTCTAACATTTATTTAGGGATCTGATCTAAGGCCTAAAGTAATTTTGGGGTCTGGTCTGGGGTCTGAAGTTATTTCAGGGTCTGCACTGGGATGTTAAATCATTTTGGGGTCTGGTCTGGGGTCTGAAGTAATGAAGGGGTCTGAAATTAATTTAAGGGTCCAGGCTAGTGTCTGAAATTTATTTAGGGGGTCTGGTACTGGTCTGGGGTCTGAAGTAATGTAGCGTTCTGGTCTGGGGTCTAAATGAATTTAAAGGTCTGGTCTAGAGTCTAAAGTAGTATAGGGGTTTATTCTAGGGTTTGAAATTAACAAGGGGTCTGGTCTTGGGTCTGAAGTATTTTAGTGGTCCATAATGTACATGTTCCTATGATATAACCCCTATAATATATCAGCTAAACACAATAAAAATAAAAATGCTAATAAAATAATAAAATATACAATCAGGACATGTAATAGTAGTATCGCTCTGAGGATAAGAGCAATGTTACCCACTACGGGGTCCTCTTGGTTAGGATTAGATTTGGTTAAAACAGCTTGAATGAACCACCATAATCTGTTATTACCATATGCGTAAATTCATATTGTATATACCAATTGTGGTATCTAGTTGGTAATGGAGAAGTACACTACCGTTCAAAAGTTTAGGGTCACTTAGAAATTTCCTTATTTTTGAAAGAAAAGCACAGTTTTTCTCAATGAAGATAACATTAAATTAATCAGAAATACACTCTATACATTGTTAATGTGCTAAATGACCATTCTAGCTGCAAACGTCTGGTTTTTAATGTAATATCTACATAGGTGTATAGAGGCCCATTTCCAGCAACCATCACTCCAGTGTTCTAATGGTACATTGTGTTTGCTAACTGTGTTAGAAGGCTAATGGATGATTAGAAAACACTTGAAAACCCTTGTACAATTATGTTAGCACTGCTGTAAACAGTTTTGCTGTTTAGAGGAGCTATAAAACTGACCTTCCTTTGAGCTAGTTGAGAATCTGGAGCATTACATTTGTGGGTTCGATTAAACTCTCAAAATGGCTAGAAAAAGAGAGCTTTCATGTGAAACTCGACAGTCTATTCTTGTTCTTAGAAATTAAGGCTATTCCATTCGAGAAATTGCCAAGAAACTGAAGATTTCCTACAACGGTGTGTACTACTCCCTTCAGAGGACAGCACACACAGGCTCTAACCAGAGTAGAAAGAGAAGTGGGAGGCCCCGCTGCACAACTGAGAAACAAGACAAGTATATTAGAGTCTCTAGTTTGAGAAATAGACGCCTCACAGGTCCTCAACTGGCAGCTTCATTAAATAGTACCCGCAAAACGCCAGTGTCAACGTCTACAGTGAATAGGCGACTCCGGGATGCTGGCCTTCAGGGTAGAGTGGCAAAGAAAAAGCCATATCTGAGACTGGCTAATAAAAGGAAAAGATTAATATGTGCAAAAGCACACAGACATTGGACAGAGGAAGATTGGAAAAAAGTGTTATGGACAGACAAATCGAAGTTTGAGGTGTTTGGATCACACAGAAGAACATTTGTGAGACACAGAACAACTGAAAAGATGCTGGAAGAGTGCCTGACGCAATCTGTCAAGCATGGGGGAGGTAATGTGATGGTCTGGGGTTGCTTTGGTGATGGTAAAGTGGGAGATTTGTACAAGGTAAAATCGATTTTGAATATGGAAGTTTATCACTCCATTTTTCAACGCCATGCCATACCCTGTGGACAGTGCTTGATTGGAGCCAATTTCATCCTACAACAGGACAATGACCCAAAGCACACCTCCAAATTATGCAAGAGCTATTTAGGGAAGAAGCAGGCAGCTGGTATTCTATCTGTAATGGAGTGGCCAGCGCAGTCACCAGATCTCAACCCCATAGACCTGTTGTGGGAGCAGCTTGACCGTATGGTATGCAAGAAGTGCCCATCAAGCCAATCCAACTTGTGGGAGGGGCTTCTGGAAGCATGGGGTGAAATTTCTCCCGATTACCCCAGCAAATTAACAGCTAGAATGTCAAAGGTCTGCAATGCTGTAATTGCTGCAAATGGAGCATTCTTTGATGAAAGCAAAGTTTGAAGGAGAAAATTATTATTTCAAATAAAAATCATTATTTCTAACCTTGTCAATATCTTGACTATATTTTCTAGTCATTTTGCAACTCATTTGATAACTATAAGTGTGAGTTTTCATGGAAAACACAAAATTGTCTGGGTGACCCCAAACTTTTGAACGGTAGTGTATAATAACTTAGATCACACCAAATGACTGATATTAACCCCTTCGCGCTCAGGTCAGTACTATTACGTCCTGCTGAGCGCATCGTTCGCGCTCAGCTCAGTAATAGTACTGACCTGAGTTAACACGCCGCCATCTTTCCCCGGCGCGTGTCTGAGCTGTGATACCTGCTGTTTCCGACAGCAGGCTATCACAGCTTAGTGTGCAGGGACCGATCGCGGTGGTCCCCGCCGATTAACCCCTTAGAAGCCACGTTCAATAGTGATCGCGGCTTCTTAGGGGTTAAGCTGCCATCGCCGGCCTGCTACACGATAGCGGGCCGCGATGGCTACTATGGCAACCAGAATCCTAACAATGGATTCTGGCTACGCCATCGACGGAAGCCTAGTGGGTCCTGACAAAGTCAGGACCCACTATGCTTGCTGTCAGCGAACAGCTGACAGCTCTAATACACTGCACTACGCATGTAGAGCAGTGTATTAGAATAGCGATCAGGGCCTCCTGCCCTCATGTCCCCTAGTGGGACAAAGTAAAAAAAGTGTAAAAAAGTAAAAAGAAGTTGTGTAAAAATAAGAAAATAAAAGTTTTAAAAGTGCTAAAAGTAAAAATCCCCCTTTTTCCCTTATCAGTCGTTTATTATTAATAAAAATATATAAATAAACAAATAAACTATACATAATTGGTATTGACGCGTCCGTAACGGCCTGAACTACAAAACGATGTCGTTATTTATCCCGCGCGGTGAACGCCGTAAAAGAAAATAATAATAAACCGTACCAGAATCACAATTGTTTGGTCACTTCATCTCCCAAAAAATGGAATAAAAAGAGATCAAAAAGTCGCATGTACCTAAAAATGGTACTGATCGAAACTACAGTTCGTTACGCAAAAAATAAGTCTTCGCACGACTTTCCTGATGGAAAAATAAAACAGTTATGGCTCTTAGAATAAGGTAACACAAAAAGTAAGTTATACTTTACAAAATGTATTTTATTGTGCAAACGCCATAAGACATAAAAAAAAACTATAAACATCTGGTATCGCAAGTAATCGTATCGCCCTGCAGAATAAAGTGAATATGTCAATTATAGCGCACGGTGAACGCTGTAAAAAAATAGAATAAAAAACAATAGTAAAATTGCTGTTTTTTAGTCACCACGCCGCCTAAAAATAGAATAAAAACTGATCAAAAAGTTGCATGCACCCCATGAAAACTACAATGAATTCCTCAAGGTCTCTAGTTTCCAAAAAGGGGTCACTTTTGGGGGGTTTCCACTGTTTTAGCACCACAAGACCTCTTCAAACCGGACATGGTGCCTAATAAATTAAATTTAATTAATTAAATGTCACCTCTACTTTACTCTAAATTCCTGTGAAACACCTAAAGGGTTAATAAACTTTCTAAATGCTGTTGTGAATACTTTGAGGGGTCTAGTTTCTGAAATGGGGTGTTTGATAAGGGTGTCTAATATATGGGCCCCTCAAAGCAACTTCAGAACTGAGCTGGAAACTAAAAAATAAAATAAAAATGAGGCAATACTTCGCTTCTTACATTATACTGATAATGAGCCGTGCCCACCCCGAGATGACCCCAGTTTTGACCGTTTGTATAAACAGAGACCCCTATTAGACCGTTTCAGTGCCCGGTTTTCCCAAGCATACACCCCTGAGAATTGTATTTCTATTGATGAGTCCTTGGTACATTTTAAAGGGAGGGTTCAATTCCGCGAATACCTGCCGGGTAGGAGGGCAAGGTATGGCGTGAAGATGTATAAGCTGTGCGAGAGTGCATCAGGGTAAACCTACAAATTTAGGATATATGAAGGAAAGGACACCAGTATTCAGCCCCCAGAATGCCCCCCCTTACTTGGAGTTAATACAAAAATTGTGTGGGATTTGGTGCACCCACTGCTGGACCAGGGTCACCACCTCTACCTGGAAAATTATTATACCAGCGTCCCACTCTTCAACTGCCTCGCTTCCAGAAGTCCTGCGGCATGCGGCACTGCTAGAAGAAATCTGAGAGGCCTCCCTAAGACTCTGCTTGGGCAAACAAGAAGGGGTGAGAGCTGGGCACAATCTAGCAGCAACATATTGTGTGTCACGTACAAGACAAGAGAGATGTCCCACCAGTACCCATGTACCTGTACGAGGTACCAGTACAGAGACCCCCAAACCAGACTGCATCCTGGACTACAATAGGTACATGGGAGGGGTGGACTTGTCAGATCAAGTCCTGAAGCCCTACAGTACTTCTGGAAGCGGGGCCACACGCATCGTACCAGGGCAACACTTTTTAGGAGAAGTTCCCCCAAACTGGCAAGAAGTGAAAAGGTCAAAAGAGGTGCAAAGTCTGCTATAAGAGGGGGATAAGGAAGGACACAATATATCAATGTGACGCGTGTCCCGAAAAATCAGAGCTCTGTATGAAAGAGTGTTTTAAAATTTATCATACATCCCTTTATTTTAATTTACCCCAGTTTTACTTGCTCTGATCCACTTTGCACAGCTTACCCCTCCTCATCTTTCCCCTCTGAGCCCTGCTGCGTGCCCAGGCAGCTGATAACAGCCATATGTAGGGTATTGCCGTACCCGGGAGAACCAACATTACTGTTTATGAGGTGTATATCTCCGGTGGCGCATGCTGGGCACAATATATCGGACACTGAATTGGCATATATGTATAGAAAATTGCAAATTTCACTCTGCACCAACTGCTGCGCATTATCTTTTACACAATACCTGTGGGGTCAAAATGCTCACTATACCTCTAGATGAATGCCTTAAGGGGTGTCGATTTTAAAACGGGGTCACTTCTCGGGGGTTTCAACTGTACCGGTACCTTAGGGGCTTCTGCGTCCAAGACTTAGCACCAGAAAAGCTCCAGTAGGCCAAATGGTGGTCCTTTCCTTCTGAGCCCTGCCGTGTGCCCAGGCAGCTAATAACAGCCACATGTAGGGTATTGCCGTACCCGGGAGAACCCAAATTACAGTTTATGGGGTGTATATCTCCGGTGGCACATGCTGGGCACAATATATCGGACACTGACATGGCATATATATAGAAAATTGCAAATCTCACTCTGCACCATCTGTTACGCATTATCTTTTACACAATACCTGTGGGGTCAAAATGCTCACTACACCTATAGATGAATTCCTTAAGGGGTGTCATTTTTAAAACGGGGTCACTTCTCGGGGGTTTCAACTGTACTGATACCTCAGGGGCTTCTGCACACATGACTTAGCACCAGAAAATTCCCAGTAGGCCACATGGTGGTCCTTTCCTTCTGAGCCCTCCCATGGGTCCAAACGGCAGTTTATCACCACAAATGGGGTATTGCCGCACTCAGGACAAATTGGGCAACAAAATGGGGTATTTTATTCCTTGTGAAAATAAGAAATTTTGAGCCAAAACTACCTCTTATTGGAAAAAAATACATTTTTTTTAATTCACAGCCCAATTCAAATAAATTCGGTGAAAAAACTGTGGGGTCTAAATGGTCACAACACCCATAAATAAATTCCTTGAGGGGTGTAGTTTCCAAAATAGGGTGACTTTTGGTGGTTTTCCATTGCTTTGATACCTCTGGGGCTCTGCAAATGCAACATGGCACCCGAAAACCAATCCAGCAAAATCTGGGCTCCAAAGAACACATAGCGCTCCTTTCCTTCTGAGGCCTCCCATGGGCCCAAACGGCAGTTTATCACCACAAATGGGGTATTGCCGCACTCAGGACAAATTGGGCAACAAAATGGGGCATTTTGTTCCCTGTGAAAATAAGAAATTCTTTTCAAAAATTACATCTTATTGGAAAAATTGTCATTCTTTTAATTTCACAGCCCAATTCAAATACGCGCTGGGAAAAAACTACGGGGTCAAAATGGTAACAATAACCATAAATGAATTCCTTGAGGGGTGCAGTTTCCAAAATGGGGTCAATTTTGGGGGATTCCTACTGTTTTGGCACCTCAACACCTCTCCAAACCTGGCATGCTACCTAAAATATATGCTAATAAAAAAGAAGCACCAAAATGTACTAGGTGCTTCTTTGCTTCTGGGGCTTGTGTTTTAGTCCACGAGCGCACTAGAGCCACATGTGGGACATTTCTAAAAACTGCAGAATCTGGACAATACATATTTAGTAGTGTTTCTCTGGTAAAAGCTTCTGTGTTACAGAAAAAAAATTGAATAAAATTGAAATTCAGCAAGAAAAATGAAATTTGCAAATTTCACCTCCACTTTGCTTTAATTCCTGTGAAATGCCTGAAGGGTTAAAAAACTTTCTAAATGCTATTTTGAATACTTTGAGGGGTCTAGTTTTTAAAATGGGGTGTTTTATGGGGGTTTCTAATACATAGGCCCCTCAAAGCCCCTTCAGAACTGAACAGGTACCTTAAAAAAAAGGCTTTTGAAATTTTCTTAAAAATATGAGAAATTGCAGTTTATGTTCTAAGCCTTGTAACGTCCAAGAAAAATAAAAAACATGCTCTAAAAACTATGCAGATCTAAAGTAGACTTATGGGAAATGTGAACTAGTAACTATTTTGGCTGGTATAACCATCTGTTTTACAAGCACATGCATTTAAGTTCGGAAAAATGCTATTTTTTCAAATTTTTCTCTAAATTTTGACATTTTTCACAAATAAACACTGAATATATCAACCAAATTTTACCATTAACATAAAGCCCAATGTCTCACGAGAAAACAATCTCAGAATCGCTTGGATAGGTTTAAGCATTCCGACGTTATTACCACATAAAGTGAAATATGTCAGATTTAAAAAATGGGCTCTGAGCCTTACGGCCCAAACTAGTCTGCGTCATTAAGGGGTTAACCTCTGGTTAGATTAGATGTTGCGAGTTTCTTAGAAAAACTATTGGCAGTAACCATTTGCAGATAACAGTTGTCGTGGAAGTCAATGGCTCAAAATATATTAGACTGAAATTTAGACGAGTGTTCCAACAGACACTCATGCCAGGTACTTTATCCAGCATCCTAATCAGTAGATTTCATACCGATATATATCGAGAGAGGAGAAATAATACACAAACGCTGCTGGTATGCTCAAAATACTCCTCTGGAGGTTTATTGCCAAACTCAATTATAATAATATCATTCAAATGGGGTGTAGACTTGAGGTTAACCAATCAGAGGCAATTTGACAATAACTCTTTTTCAGCCAATAGCAGACCATAAGAATATTTCAAGTACATAATTCTAATTCTTCATTAAAATGCTGACATCAGGTAACACCTGGAGACAAGCATATAATGGGCATTTGTTAGTGGTTTGTTCTCATGGGTGAATTTGTTGCAATAATGAGATATAGTTGCACTTTATGTCTGGGTGTTCAGCCAATCCGCTACAATGGGGTATGAAGACCATATTATGAACACATGAAAATAAGATATTTCTTTGAGACTATTATATAGAGAAAAGGTCATTACAAAATGGAGAATACATATTTTAGTAATTCGGCATCCTGCTTGATAATTCATAATGTAATTTCATACAGAGAATATAAGGAAATAAACCATCCTTCACACAGTCCATAAATATTTTGCTAATCAATGATGTAAATAAATTTGCAATTGTAGTTACAAAGTTCCACTGCTATATTTACTGCTGTCAGTCAGCAAAGTATGTTATATCCATACAGGGCCGCACCGTCCATGAGGCAAGATGAGTTTCTCGCCTCAGGAGGCGGCCTGCTGCCTCTCTGAGGGGGTGGTCGGCGCCACTGAAACCAGCCATCGCCATCCACCTGCTGCACTCCTATTGTATCTGCATCTATAGGACACAGAAACAATTACATGCATAAAAGCTGCATAAGCGTAAAAAAACATGTAAATCTGGTCCGTGTGCGTGTCCCTAACATTACTACAGTGTCCTGATAATGAATACACATGACCATCCAGCCTGGACGTCATGTGTACTCAGAATCCTGACACTTCTGAATCTTTTCTGTGAGATTCCAGCAACGGATACGAAATCTCGCGAGATTACGAGATAAACGAGATTTCGTATACGTTGCTGTAAATCTCACAGAAAAGATTCAGAAGTGTCAGGATTCTGAGTACACATGACGTCCAGGCTGGATGGTCATGTGTATTCATTATCTGGACACTGTAGTAATGTTAGGGCTTGTGTATGTAGCTGCACATAGTGATATAACTATATCGCTAGTGCAGTGTAAATGAATGGAGAGGAGTGCATGATGCCGATTGGTCAGCGTCATGCACTCCTCTGTACAACGCCCACTTGGTCGAAAGTAAAAGTACGCCCACTTGGACATTAAGAAAGCTCATTAGCATAAACTAAAATCGCTCCTAACGTTGTGAAAAAAGATCATTTTTTTAAAATAAAAAGCATTACTGTCACCTACATTACAGCGCCCATCTCCTTATGTAGGAGATAGGGCACTTATAATGTGGTGACAGAGCCTCTTTAAAGAACAGCTTAATGTTATCTAGTCGGCAAATACCTCACCTTGAAGAGTTGTACTATCAATACAATGCGAACAGCAGCATATGTTACATCAGTAATCTCAATTTATGTGAATCGTTTATTGTCATCAAACGATAACGGGTTTCAGGGTGCATTCACCCCGTCTTCAGATCAACCTGACAAGAGCTGTTATCTGTACGTTTTCTCTGTATTGGTCTTTGTATAGAGGTAGCGTACACTTGTCCCTGTATATGCGATCAGGTGTTTCTGCGTTCCACTTTTACTTTCCTTCTTTTGTTGACGGTGTGGCTAACATATTTGAGGCAGCAAGGGGCTTGACCAAGTAAAGCTAAATTTTCCGTGGTGTGCGTTGTGTGCCTCGTTTTCCAACCCGCTAGATGGATCTGCCCTCGTCAGTCAGTAATGTGCGCCTGAAGTAAGATTTCTTATTATTCTTCTGGTCACAGAGTAGACACGTAGAGAGGTAACACCCTGTGAGGTATTTAATATTTGACAAGTTCCGTGTTGTATTTATTTATATCAATACAGATATAATATATTATTATTAGTAGTGTCTACTGGCCTGATTGTGTTAGGCCTCGTTCACATCTGCGTTGGGGGCTCCGTTAGGAGTCTCTGCTACTCATTCGGCTGAAATTACCAGAAAAAATAGATTGGAAACCCACGGAAACACCAATGGAAACCCAACAAAACCCAAGTCAATGGGTTCAGTCGGCCGCCGGTAGTATCTACTGGATCAGTGCGTCCGGTATTTTCGGTGCTCTGTTCATATAACGGAAGGAAAATGATGGCAATACCGAACACAGATGTGAAAGTAGCATTTTCGGCGTTCCACTGGCCTGGTCATGGTAAAGCTGGTGTGATGTGCTTACATCTGTATGTAACACATACCTACAAGTATGCATCCAACTGCCCATCAATACGAGTTACTGAAATATGTCTCTGAAATTGTGTCAGCCATGTATATGTGCATGTCATAAGTATACGTCAATAGATGATAGCTAGCTGAACTCTTAGCAGCTCCCAATAAGTGTCAGACAGCCTGTACAGTAGTGTTTGATTTGATAAATCCAATCAACTTTCTATTCATGTCAGGAATTCAATCCGCGCTCTTCATTAGACTTCAAATCAAAGTGGGCTTGAAAAAGTGCTGACATGACATTGCTAAGTAAGTTGTGTGAGATTCACTTGCTTAAAGGGAACCTGTCACCAGCATTTCACCTATTAAACCGACTATACCTGGTAGTAGTGGGTGAAAAATCATTTCTATATAACCTATAATTATCTTCTTAGTCGGCTCTGCAGCTTTAGTATTTAGCTTTTTAGTGTTCCCACACCATATGCTAATGAGTATACAAGAGTCAGATCATCATTTGAAAAGAGTCAAATCTTCGTTTTGAAAAGAGTCAAATCTTCATTCCTCAAGTCTTTCCGAGTGTACCTCACCTTCTTACTCTTGATTGACAGCTCCTCGCCTTCCCCCAGCACACAACATCCCGCGCTTGTGCATTGATGTCCTCCTCTGGTGTGTGCCCACAAAGGGACACCAGATTATTACGATAAAAGGCGCGAAACGTTTGCAGACCGTTATTTACAGTCAGAGGAGCAGTTTAGGAGATGGGATAACGGCAATGAACTTTTTATAGCAGCGGCCAGTGAGGGATAAGTAAAGTTCAATAGGTGAAATGCTGGTGACAGGTTCCCTTTAAGTTAATGAGGTGTTAGACAAGGCTTTCTGGAAAAGTAAGGTCAATAAGCTTGAATGCTCTCATTAACCTCTGTCACATCTGATCTTTTCACACTTGGGAATGCTACTTAGTCATTTGATGTGTACTCCTGGGGCTCAGTATTTGCACTGAGTTAGATTGGATATTCACATCAGGCAATTAAAACACGCATTATCAGCTTAACTTTTCAACTAAATTGACACTTATTGGTGCTAAAAGCATTCATTATAGCAAATGGCAGAAATTACTACTAAAAAATGATATGTATTTATGGATATATATATACATATATATATATATATATATATATATATATATATATATATATATATACATATATATATATATATATATATATTTATTTACAATAATATATTATGACCTTAAAGAGGCTCTGTCACCAGATTTTGAAACCCCTATCTCGTATTGCAGCAGATCGGCGCTGCAATGTAGATTACAGTAACTTTTTTTTTTTTTTAAAAACGAGCATTTTTGGCCATGTTATGACCATTTTTATATTTATTCAAATGAGCCTTTCTTAAGTACAACTGGGCGTGTTTAAAGTTAAGTCCAAGTGGGCGTGTATTGTGTGTGTGTACATCTGGGCGTTTTTACTTGTTTTACTAGCTGGGTGTTGTGAATAGAAGTGTATGATTCTGACGAATCAGCATCATCCACTTCTCTTCGTTAACACCCAGCTTCTGGCAGTGCAGACACACAGCGTGTTCTCGAGAGATCACGCTGTGACGTCACTTCCTGCCCCAGGTCCTGCATCGTGTCGGACGAGCGAGGACACATCGGCACCAGGCGACAGAGGCTACAGTTGATTCTGCAGCAGCATCGGCGTTTGCAGGTAAGTCGATGTAGCCTCTGTCGCCTGGTGCTAATGTGTCCTCGCACGTCTACATTGCAGCGCCGATCTGCTGCAATACGAGATAGGGGTTTGAAAATCTGGTGACAGAGCCTCTTTAAATTCATTTCATACTGATTTACTTAATCACTGATGAATGCAAAAGTACTTTAAACTCAAAATAAAAACTTGACTGTCTACTTTGTATTCCACTTCTACTTCAAGATGTTGCTTCTTCTTGTCAGTCATATTAGCTCTCATTGGGATAATATTTTTGCCACTTCCTCTTAATGTACAGAGAAATCAATCTTAAGGTGGCTATTCACTAAAGCCATGACCTATACTGAGTTAGAGTAGGCTGAACTGAGAGGTGCATAGACCTGTAGCTCCCACTTCAGTCTGTGTAAAGGAGCAAAGGGGGGGGGGGTAGGGGGGACATGTGATCCTCCGCCTGTCCCTGTATGGCTTCAGATCACTTCTGGGGCAGGGATAACAGAATCTTCCATTCATGTTATGACACCCCCTTCTTTTTTTTAAGAAAATGTGTGTGAAGTTGAGCAGCTGCTCATTTAAACACCCCCCTGTGCCTAATTAGGCCATTTATTGTCTCCTCGACCCATACATTTACCAGTGCAGAAGTCGCACCAAGCACTCGCACCACACACACACAAACATCAATAAAGTTTATGTATTTTACACTGTCCATATCCTGTCTGCACCCGATCTCACCTAAAATCTTCTGAGAACTTCTCTAGGAATACTCGTTACACACTACAATCATAGCGATAACAATTATAACTAGTGAAGAATGTCTGACCAATGGAAAAGATTTCTGTGAGTCAGGAGTGACATTTTCACCGACTCACTGTCAACATAATCAATGGTTTTCAACCAGTTCCCCACAACAACAAAAAAATCAGTATTAGATTAGGTTTAGGGATTTGGGATTATTCATTATACTGAGATTTCATGTATGGGAAAGAGAAAATATATACATATATATAATCACCAAATAAATTTGTATGCAAAAATACATTGATACTGTATATTACTGTGTTTTGGGATTTTTTTTAACACATGCAACAGTGAATATGTGTGATATGTATGAACTCCTCACAACTTACAGTTTTTTGCAGAGTACATTTTGTTTGCATAAGGGGTCTGCTTGATTATTTTTTATTTTTTTTAAATCAAATACTTTTTATTGGTCATTTTCAACAAATACAGTAACATACACAAAAGTAACCACCCCCCTAATCTCCCCACCCTCACCACTCAACCAAGCAGCCAGAAATAACATGAAGGAAAGGACCATTACATGGACTGATGGAGTACTCGCCACGCAGGACTGATATATATACAGTTACAATATGTATCACAAAACCATCAGCTCCCCATTTGTCAAAGGGCAACTTAGCATATACCAGCATAGAGACATACCTTGCCCCAGAGATTCCTCCAAACAGCCATGTACTTTATTACCCATGAACACATTTACAGCAGGCCTCCATTATCCCACCCCCTATACACTAGGAACCCTAAATACCTAACTCATCGCCCCTCTATCCCTGCGCAGTGAAACACAAACCAGACTATCAGTGTCCAGCAAAGATGCCCATAGTTTGGTGAATTTATCAGACGCTGCCCGTTTAAGAAAAATAGCCTTTTCATTGAGAAGCAACAGGTTCACCTTTGTTATAAACTCTTGCTCGGTCGGAGGAGAGGGCTGTATCCAATGCTGCACAACTAACTTCCGAGCCACATACAGCAGTCTCCCCATAGCCACCTTCCCATTAGAGTCCAGAGGCAGCCAATCTACAAAACCCAGCAAACAGACGTTAGGGTCTCTGGGCACCGACATAGAAAACACCCTCCCCGCAATTGTCAGGAGACTGGTCCAGAACATATCTAGTTGCGGACAATCCCACAGCATATGGAGGAGATCAGCAGGCTCCAGACCACATCTCGGGCAAATAGCGTCAGGACGAACCCCAATACGATGCAGCACCACAGGCGTTTTATAGACACGATGCAATATATACAACTGAGGAAGTCTACCACCCTCAAAGAAACATTGGGGACAGCCGCCATTATAGTAGACCACTGGTCCTCATCAATACCATGTATATCCCTTTCCCATTTATGCATAGCAACTAAATGATATCTATTTAAGAATTTAGACAAAAGCAGCTGATACACCCCTGATATAACACCTTTTGTATTACCAGAAGAACCAAGGATTTGAATAATAGTGTCCTGTTGTATAACCACCAGAGACTGGGAGAATTATGTCTGAAATGCATGCCTTAATTGTAGATACCTTTAGAACCTACTATGGGGCAAATGCAGTTCATCCTGAAACTGGCAAAAGGATTTAAAGTCAGGCCCACTAACCAATTGGGAAACCCTCGTAAGCCCCACAGCTTTCCAGTTTTCCAAACCATCTAGTGCGAGAAATTATGGGAGCGAACCATTTCCCCACAAGGGAGTATTTTCTGTGTGACCCTGCACCCCTCTCAGTTGTTTAGCTTTTCCCCATGTTTTGTGGACAAGGTCTAGCGTTGGAAACACAGATCGTCTACTCGAGAGACGACCACCCTCAACAGCCTCTAACAACACATCACATTTCAAATGGTATTTCAGTATCAATGCAGAAGCCTTCGCTCCTACATGTTTACCCCATCCCTTGAGATGTTGATACTGTGCAGCGAGAAAATATGTCCAGGGGTTAGGGAGGGCAAGCCCTCCTGAATCCTTTGGCCTCTGCAATATTTCCAACCTCAATCTAGGGTGACCTCTGCGCCATATAAGATCACGAAAAAGAGCATTTATCCTGTGAAACCTATTGAGCGGGAGCCACACTGCATATTGCATTGTGCAATATGTAGAGCAACTGCGGCATCAGTATCATTTTTATAAGGTTCACCCGACCCACGACAGAAAGAGACAGCTTGCACCATGCACCAATCTTGCGTTTAAACTTCTGTAGTAAAGGAGTCAGGTTAAGATATTCAAAATCAGGCAGTCGCCCAGTTACCACAATACCCAAGTAGCGTATCTGCTCAACACACTGGACCATGCTTCCCGTTATCACCAAAGGCGCAGGTAAGGGATCGAGCGGGAGCAATGCCGACTTTTGCCAGTTAATAGTGAGACCAGAGAGGCGTCCAAAATCATCAACCATCTGCATGTAGTGTGTTGTCCAAAGCCTTAGACTTAGATTTAGTAATATTATGGGACTTAATCACCTCCCCCCTCAAGTAAGCATTCATAGTCTCCCATACTGAATGCACCAATGCCGACCTAGCATTAAATTCAAAATACTCCCCTAATAAACGTGGAACCTGGTCCCCATCATGCATAATAGACAACCAGAACGGGTTAAGTTTCCACAGTCAGGAGCCACTATATCCTTCTCTTAGTGCCACAACTATCTGTAAGGGAGAGTGGTCCGACAAAGACCTAGGAAATTATTCAACGTCCTTTATCTTAGGGAACAACACAGGACAACAAAGGGCCAGATCTATACGAGATAATGACGTGTACGTCGATGAGCAGCAGGAAAACTGCCTATCCGGCGGGTGTTTGTCTCTCCACACATCTATAAGGCCAACTTCTGCAATAAGTGCACTGAAAAGGGTACGCTCCGACACCACAGGTTGGGCAGCAATACGACATCTATCCCAGGCCGAGTCAGGGACATTGTTAAAGTCCCCCACCAACAAACATGGAGTCCCAGGATGCAGGGCCACAAATTCCAACACCTATTTCAACAGAACAGAAGAAAAAGGAGGGAGAATATACAACGAGACAAGCACAATTAGCTGCTGATCAATTTTACAGAGGAGACACACATAGCGACCTCCCTCATCGTCTGCTTGATTCTTAGCGTCTTAGTCGCAAAATTTAATTTTGCTTATAATCGCTGTTTGAAGAAAAGGTGTGTGAAGATAGTTGTGCATATAAATTATTCATTTGCATGTTTATACATGGCATGTTGTATGCTCTCAAAAAATATAGATTTTTATAGCATAGTAGTTGTTTGGGATGTGCACTATATATTGTTATTGTAGTGATTCTGACTGGACACAAAACAGCAAAACTGGGCCTCGCCTAAAGTAATCCTCTTTCCTGGGGACTAACAGTGTCTCCCGGTACTCTAATATCCCCAGGACTTACAGTAGGGCTGAATTGTGAACCAAGCATACTGTTACAGAAAAGGAAAATATGGAGCACATATCTTAATACTAGCAGGCAACAAGAATACAAAAAGCAGGTAACTCTAGCTTGCCCTATATCTATCCCTGGATCTATCCCTAAGTACTAACACTCACTGTCCCAAACACTGTCACTAATGGAGTGCCTAATCTACAGTCACTCTAACGCAACACCAGGAAAACACTGGGACTCAGAGGTAATAAAATAAACCTAAACAGATCCAAAACCAGTGACAAGCAGAACAGAGAACAACCGAGACAGGATACAACTGAACAGCTAAACAAGACCTAACACTGAAGTAAATAAGGACTGGGAAAATACAAGACAGAGCTGGAAAAACAAGACTAGGCTGGTAACACACAATCTTGCACTGAGAACAGAGAAGCACAAGCAAACACACATAGCATAAGCTATCACCGACACCATAATGCTGAGACCAGGGATCCTTAAGAAGAGGCATACCAATCAGGTCGCTCTTTCCAAATGACCCTCAGTGGCTCACATCAGTGTTGTCATCAGACCTGCACTAATTAATTAGCTGTGCACAGGGCATACTCACTATAGAGGCAGACAATACCACTGTTATGTGGCCAGTGGTGTGATGGGGCCTGGCTCTGAAAAACTTGCTTCCTGATGTAGTCAGAACCTTTTCCTGCAGCTGCATGCATAAAGCTTTTATAGCTACCATTGAATGCAACCGTAGCAGTACTTATTCCTATTGACTGAGCTCCCCCTAGTGGTGGCTGCCGGCTGACAGTTTTATCATCTACACTGTGAAGAAAAACAGGGGATTGAAAATTGAATGAAGGAGAAATATAAATTTATTTATACCAGTAGTATGGTCCAAATACATAAAAAAAATATATATAGTTTTCAGACTGGGAGCTATATTGACACTGGGAACTAGTTTAGTCACCTGCTGTCATCAAGTTGCCTGCTTTCAGGAAATATATAGGGTGAGGGCTTACACTCACTTTTCAAGTTGTGCAATCCTTGTTTTATATGTGTTGTTACTTTTAAAAAAAATTCTAGTTTAAAACCAGATTTATTTATTTTTTTTAGTTCTGGTGATTTTGTGAAGATTTTTTTTATGTAGACAGACATACACCGATCACCCATAACATTAAAATCACTGACAGGTTACAATGACATCTGTCAAGGGGCGGGTTATATTTGTCTGCAAGTGAACAGTGAGGGTATGTTCATACTGCTTATTATCCAAATATCCGCCCATTGATTTCAATGGGAAAAACGGCGTCCCGTTCCCACGAGGCGTTATTTTTGTAGCTATTTTTCATTGACTCAATAGAAAGACAGCTCCAAAAAATGGCCGTAAAAAACGCAGCAAAAAACGCTAGTTGCTTAAAAAACGGCTGAAAATCAGGGGCTGTTTTCCCTTAGGCGTGTGAACATAGCCTAACAGCTCATGTGTTGGAAGTAGGAAAAATAGGCAAGAGTAAGGATCTGAGCGACATTGACAATGAACTAATTGTTATGGCTGGACAACTGGGTCAGAGCATCTCTAAAATAGTAGGTCTTACTGGTTATGTTCCCGCTATGTAGTAGTTAGTACCTACCAAAAGTGGCCCAAGGAAGGACTACCGGTGAATGCGACAGGGTCATTGGTACCCAAGGCTCATTGATGTGCGTGAGGAACGAAGGATAGCCCATCTGGTCTGATCCCACATAAGAGCGACTGAAGCAGAAAATTGCTGAAAAGCAATGCTGGCTATGATAGAAAGGTGTCAGAACACACAGGTCATCGCAGCTTGCTGCTTTTGGGGTTGCGTTGCTGTAAAATGGTCAGAGTGCTCATGCTGACCCGTGTCCACTGCCAAAGGAACCGACAATTAGCATGTGACCATCAGAACTGGACCATGAAGCAATGGAAGAAGGTGGCCTGGTCTGATGAATCACAATTTCTTTTACATCATGTGGATGGCTGGGTGTGTGGGCATTGCTTACCCAGGGAATATATGGCACCAGGATGCACTATGGGAAGAACCTACCTAAACGTTGTTGCAGACTAAGTACACCCCTTCATTGCAATGGTATGCCCTAATGTCAGTGGTCTCTTTTAGCAGGATAATGCATTCTGACACACTGAAAAAATTGTTTAGTGGCTACCAAAGTCCCCAGATCACTGTGGATGTGCTGGATAAACAAGTCCGATACATGGAGGTCCCACCTCACAAAACTTAAAAGGTCTGCTGAAAACATCTTGGTGCCAAATACCACAGGATACCTTCAAAGGTCTTGTGGGGTGCATGCCTTGATGGGTCAGAGTTGTTTTGTTGGCACGAGCAGGAATTACACAATACACCGCGTTCCAAATTATTATGCAAATGTTATTTTTCGCTGATTTTCCTAAATAGTCGATGCAAATGACAGTCAGTATAATCTTCAAGGCATCAACCGTTGGAGTATAATGCGAACTTTATTGAACAAATCTCCTAATGATAACAGATTTTTTTTTAGAAGTAAAAAACTCAAAATGCACTGTTTCAAATTATTATGCACAACAGAGATCAAAACATTTTAAAGGTTGTAAAGAGAACTAAAATGGTAATTTATTGAATTTGCAGCATCAGGAGGTCATATTTACAGAAATCAAAAGCTCTTTCAATCAAAAAAAAATTAACAGGCAAAGTTACATGTTAACATAGGACCCCTTCTTTGATATCACCTTCACAATTCTTGCATCTATTGAATTTGTGAGTATTTGGACAGTTTCTGCTTGAATATCTTTGCAGGATGTCAGAATAGCCTCCCAGAGCTTCTGTTTTGATGTGAACTGCCTCCCACCCTCATAGATATTTTGCTTGAGGATGCTCCAAAGGTTCTCAATAGGGTTAAGGTCAGGGGAACATGGGGGCCACACCATGAGTTTCTCTCCTTTTATGCCCATAGCAGCCAATGACACACAGGTATTCTTTGCCGCATGAGATGGTGCATTGTCATACATGAAGATAATTTTGCTACGGAAGGCACGGTTCTTCTTTTTGTACCACGGAAGAAAGTGGTCAGTCAAACTCTACGTAATTTGCAGAGGTCATTTTCACACCGTCAGGGACCCTAAAAGGGCCTCCCAGCTCTCTCCCCATGATTCCAGCCCAATACATGACTCAGCCACCTCCTTGCTGACGTCGCAGCCTTGTTGGGACATGGTGACCATTCACCAACCATCCATCTGGACCATCCAGGGTTGCATGGCACTCATCAGTAAACAACACGGTTTGAAAATTAGTCTTCATGTATTTCTGAGCCCACTGCAACCGTTTCTGCTTGTGAGCATTGTTTAGGGGTGACCGAATAATAGCTTTATGCACAATTGCAAATCTCTGGAGGATCCTACACCTTGAGGTTCGCGGGACTCCAGAATCAGCCACAAATCTTTTCACAGTACGATGATCACGCTTACGTTTTCTTGAAATATCCAATGTTTTCATACCTTGTCCAAGGTATTGCACTATTTCACGCTTTTCGGCAGCAGAGAGATCATTTTTCTTTCCCATATTGCTTGAAACCTGTGGCCTGCTTAATAATGTGGAACGTCCTTCTTAAGTAGTTTTCCTTTGATTGGGTACACCTGGCAAACTAATTATCACAGGTGTCTGAGATTGATTACAATGATCCAAAGAGCCCTAAGGGTATGTTCACACGGCCAAATTTCAGACGTATACGAGGCGTATTATGCCTCGTTTTACGTCTGAAAATACGGCTCCAATACGTCGGCAAACATCTGCCCATTCATTTGAATGGGTTTGCCGACGTACTGTGCAGACGACCTGTTATTTACGCGTCGTCGTTTGACAGCTGTCAAACGACGACGCGTAAAAATACAGCCTCGTCAAAAGAAGTGCAGGACACTTCTTTGGACGTTTTTGGAGCTGTTTTCTCATAGACTCCAATGAAAACAGCTCCAAAAACGGACGTAAAAAACGCCGCGAAAACGGCGTGAAAACGCCGCAAAAAATGCGAGTTGGTAAAAAAACGTCTGAAAAGCCCTTGAAAACAGCTCTGGATTTTCAGAAGTTTTTGTTGACTACGTGTGAACATACCCTCAGACACAATACCATCCATGAGTTTCATTGAAAAACTAATAATTAAATGTTTATGACACTTAAATCCAATGTGCATAATAATTTGGAACACGGTGTATTAGGTAGGTGCTTTTAATGTTATGGCTGATTAGTGTTAGTGACATCTTGAACATTTATTTTAAGTTGATGTTACGTGTAATTTTCTTCTTGGAATAGAATTTTAGCCACATTTATGAATTTGTATGCTTGATTTTACGAAAAATTACACTTTGGTACAAAATGGCGTGATGGTATCGGTCTGTATAAAGTGTTTAATGGCGTATTTACAATGTGCTATGGGTTGTTTTTTTTTAAAAATAATATTTTGATATGAATGTTTAGAATGAATTTTTCATTTCATATTTCAGGTTTTATTTGTTTATGTCAAAAGAGTGAAAAATGTCCCGCCTATCAAAATGTCCCGAAACAAAATGTCCAGAGGTGCAAAATGTCCAGAAACCGCTGACAGCAAGAGGGTTAGGGGGGTTGCTTAACAAAAAGATTTTTGGCATGTAAATGTTTTATTGTGGGATGTGATCGCTTGAATCACAAGAACCGGTGCTCAATTGCTCTATTTGCTGAAATCAAAACTTGGAGGAGAGGACTAGAGAAATTTGGCCATCGTGGTCTGTAGGAGTTATGAAAACAGCTAAGTAAGCGCAGATGTACAGCCAATTAACCTTTTTTGCTTCTGGTTCTCACCTCAGTAAATAGGGGCACAGGGTCCCTATTCTAGTGATCAGATGGATTTATTTTAAGAAAAATACAGTTAAAATATTAATATAAAAGCATAAACATCAAAAGAAGGTATATACACGAACTAAAACTGTCATCAGATCATTGATCAAAGATTATCTCTCTTCCTTCATATCAAAGCACACAATGGATCCCTTCAACAACACAAGATCTTTTCCAACACACCCAGCAGATGTACAGCACAGAGCCCCTGTAGAAGAACAGTGCATAGGCTCCCCTATTTGCAAAGGCGCTATTCTACAACCTTTTTAGGGAGTGATGTGGGTAGTTGGTGCACTACTTGTTCCAGTACGCCCAGAGAAGTTTAAATGTTGCTATAAATATGTAACCTCCAAATGGCACCAGGAGTGAATCCTCAAAGTTGAGATCATATTTCAGTGCAACATATAATGAAGTGGATCCCAATCATCAACCAGATTTTAATGTTGCTCACAACATGAAAAGAAAAAAAAGTTTTGGACTTCCCATAATGCAAATCAGGTATGCTACATATACTAATAAACAAATGCGGTAGCATAGCCATTTGTAAGGCTTCTTAACCTCTCAAACAAGCCCAAAGGAGCCACATGACACATGTTAGTGCAGCCTTAACTCTTGTGATATGACCAGCTCCTAAAATGTAATGGAGGCAGGGTTCTTCATATACCATGATTGGCTTTTTAGAAAACCATTTAGTAGGCACATTAAGGAAACAAGTTCAGCTTTGATAGCATGATATAGGTGCCCTAAACTAGAGAAAATCTCTACTACTAATAGTTACCTATAAATAATAATTGTTAAATTGCTAATATTTCCAAAAATTCAGTTTTACATGGCACATCCTACGTGTAACCAAGGTGCAAATGAATCTAGCCTGGAGTTCAGCATTCAAAGACTCTTTAGTGATCCTTTACAAGTGTGCACAAAATGGTCTACTTGTGACCAATGTTATGTTCAGGAACATTAAGGTGCAAAGAAACTATTACAGTGTGTAAGCATGATATATAGGGGTCAATCCGTCTGTGCTATGGAAACTGGTCAAGACACATAGCTTAAAGACGACCTATCAACTCTCCTAACATGTCTGTTTTAGTAAATACTGGTATCCTCCATGAAATAACAATGCTGGAGCTCCTTTTCTTAGAACTTTGTGTTGCTGCGTTCCTCTGTTATTACTCCTAGAAATTTATTAATAAATTGATAACTGGGTGAAACCAGTAGGAGGTGTGTCCATACACAGACTGACACTGTCCAATCAGTGCTGACCGGGTAAGACTGTTGTTAGGGATCTGCCAGGTACTACGTCTAGGTATACTCCTGGGATTAATCAATCCACACCTGAGGCCAGACCTGTTCGACTGACACCATCTCCCACCAACCAGGGTGGCAGGCTCAGGAGTGGGAGAGCCTATCGCGGCCTGGTCAGTGGGAGTTAGCTCCGCCCCCTGTCCTTTATTACCTGCCATGTTCTCCTCCTCAGTGCTTGTAATTCTTCTGGATTTCTGGCCCCACTGCTGCTTGCTCCAGCCTGCTTCTGCCGTGCTTCTGCCTTGCTGCAGCTCCGCTTAACCTGCTTTGCTTTGCCTCTGGCTTGCTTCCTCCTCCGTGCTCACTTGGGTATACTCCACTTCATCCTGGTCCTGACTACTCATCCACCGCTCCGTTTCCTCGCGGCGTTCCGTGGGCTACTGCCCCTTCCCTTGCGTGTTCCCTATTTGTTCTCCCGTGCACTTAGACAGCGTAGGGACCGCCGCCCAGTTGTACCCCGTCGCCTAGGGCGGGTCGTTGCACGTAGGCAGGGACAGGGCGGTGGGTAGATTAGGGCTCACTTTCCCTTCACCTCCTTCCTGCCATTACAACTGTGCAGGGAAACACCTCTTTGACATGGCGAATGGTAACCCACAGTTGACAATTAATTAATTAATTTCCAGGATAAATAAAAGAGGAATGTCACCGTGCAGAGCTCTAAGAAAAATCCACCAGGAATTGTTATGTCATGGGGAATATAAGCGTTTACTAAAATAAATATGTCAGGAAAGCTGACAGGTCCTCTTTAAAGAACAAGGGTCTCAGGAGAAATCCACACCATCCTTGCATAACAACTAAAAAAGAGAAAATCCATTGCAAGGCAATTATTGAACATTCCCTGTCTCTGTCACATATGCTATTCTCTAATTAATGAGCTAGAATTAGAATCGCTGGATACAGTAAATACCGTTGTGGATCACTGAATCACTTGATGTGCCAAGGACTTTCAGGAATTATCATTAGGGACAATTTTTGGCTTAAGTAAAAGCTTTTATTGGGCAGTGCTGGTTTAGTTAGTTTAAAAATTGCATCACAAATGTTAATCTTATGGCAATGCACATGGCAGAACCCAGTGCACAGAGGTCATAAGGCAGAGGTGTAGCTAGGTTCTCCAGCACCCGGGGCAAAGATTCAGTTTGGCGCCCCCCCAACCTCTTTCCCGACATCTCCTTCCACCTCGCCATGTTTATTTTCTCTACCAATCAATGATGTGGTATTTCTTTTCCACATTTTTTTATGTAACTCGAGCATAAAAACATTTGTAAATTTTACAAGCTATATAGTTCTATACACAACACCAGAACCAAGCTCATTACATATATACAGCACCAGAACAAATCTCATTACATATATACAGCACCAGAACAAAGCTCTGTACATAAATACAGCACCAGAACCAAGCTCAGTACATAAATACAGCTCCAGTAACAAGCTCTGTACATATATTAAGCACCAGAACAAAGCTCATTACATATATACAGCACCAGAAACCAGCTCATTACATATATACAGTACCAGAACAAAGCTCAGTACATAAATACAGCTCCAGAACCAAGATCATTACATATATACAGCACCAGAACAAAGCACAGTACATAAATACAGCCCCAGAACAAAGCTCAGTACATATATACAACACCAGCACAAATACAGCTCAATTTAGTGAAACCCCTGCCGTATAGGTTTGCACTAAATTGTTTCCAGCTCCCAGCATGACCCGAACAATGGTAAGGATATGCTGGGAGTTGCTGTTTCACAAAAAAAAAAATCATATTATAATCATACCACCCATCATCTCACTGCAGATCATACAGTGACTACAGTACTGATTAGAGGCAGAATAAACATTTACATTAAGTGACTCACCGGTGACATCTCGAATTCTAGTTCTTTTTCTCCACCAGGTCCAGATCGCTATGATGACTTCTCCCGGTCACAGGCCATTTCTGAAGTTTGCCGCTGAGATGTCTTCAGCTTCTCACTTTTCAAACATTTCTACACCTATAAACAAAGATAAAGTTCTCATTATACCACACACTACGCCCCTAAATATAATAGTTCCATACACTGTACATCTAATCATTATAGCACCATACACTGTGTCCCACACACACACACACACACACACACACACACACACACACACACACACACCGTGCCCCCTGTAGATAGTGCCTGCCATAGAGCCCCCTGTAGATAGTGCCCCCATAGAGCCTTCTGTAGATAGTGCCCTCATATAGCCCACCCCTGTATATAGTGCTCCACAGATAGCCCACCCCTGTATATAGCCCCCCTGTAGATATCGCCCACCCCTGTATATAGTTCTCCACATATAGCCCACCCCTGTATATAGTGCTCCACAAATAGCCCACCCCTGTATATAGCCCCATTGTAGATATAGCACACCCTTGTATATAGTGCTCCACATATAGCCCACCCCTGTATATGGTGCTCCACATATAGCCCACTACAGTATATAGCCCCCCCGTAGATAAAGCCCCCCCTGTAGCTAAAGCCCCCTGTAGATAAAGCCACCCCCCATAGATAAAGCCACCCCCCCCCATAGATAATGCCACACACTTTTTTATTAGGATAAAAAAATAAATACAAACTCACCTTAATTCCATTCCCGCACCGTCCCATGACAATGAAGACCTGCTCACTTCTGCGCAGGTATCCTGGGGTTGAACAACGCAAGCAGCGCGATTACATGATCGCGCCGCTTGCGTCTATGAAAAGCGCTGATTGGTAGGGCAGAATGACTTTCCCTGTCAATTAGTACATTTCAACTACGCAAGCACCGCAAAGTATTGCACCACTTCACTCGTAGAAAGGCACTGAATGGCCGGGCACGGAACATACCCGTCCATTCATTGCTTCTAATTGTACCTGTGTCCTATAGACGCAAGTACAATTATAGTGCAGGAGGGAGTGGCGGCGGCTGGTTTCAGTGGTGTCACCGACCCCACAGAGAGGCAGCAGGCCGCTGTCATGGACGATGTGGCCCTGGCGCTACCTCCCTTTAAGTTGCGCCCGGGGCACATGCCCCGCCTGCCCTCCCTAGCTACGCCCCCTGCATAAGGCTTCCTAGTATAGAGCTACCCGGGCTCTATAAGCTACTGTACTGACTCCGTTGGGTACCATATGCATGGGGATATTCTCCCCTAAAAGCACTCCACACATATGGCATTGAATGGTATATGATATGATTTTTTTTCTGTAGAATTCTTATAGAATTAGACAGAAATCAAAATTGGAGATGCAGTAAAGGCCCCATGCACCTCTATGGAAGCTATATTACTGCTCCATACAAAATTAGCCGTAATGCAGCTATATGCATAAGCTGAAACTCCGCTTCTGGCCAAAACTCAGCTAAACCTCAGTGTCTGGCCAAATTTATGTATCTCTTGTTTCCCCCTAGGCTTAATTTCCTGAACAGGGACTTTCTGGAAATCCCCGTTATCCTCTCCTAGGCCACAGCTAAAGCCAGATTTGGCCGTGACAGTGGAGCAACGCTGTTATGAGCCACTTGAGATCAACATAGGAAATATTACAGCTGTCTGCTGCATCACACAATAATAATATTATAACTGAGCAGTACTGCGAGAAGTCATTGATGGTAGGGAATAAGGTGGCATTAAGAAGGATTAATATAATGGTTAGAAGACAACATATTTTATGGCTATATCATTATAGAAAATGTTTTTTGGTTTGCTAAGGAAATCAGTATTAGGATTAAATGTGTAGCCTGCAGGGAAAGCTTTATCATTGCTTTTGCCAATGTATAATGATGATGATTCTTCTGCTTATTATTATAATTACTATTATTATTACTAATACTTAATATTTACATGTATACCTAAATTCTTTTTAATTAGCACACCTCATTCTTTTTGCCAGATACACAGTTCTTCCCAGCAGGGGCATACATAGGGGTGAGGGGGTCCTAGCAAACATGAACATTTCTTGTGCTTGTGTTTTGTTTTGTCTAGTGTAGGGCATGACACAGGGATTTAAAAACCAAGGAGAGAATCCCTGTGCCACTAGGCATAACACAAGCGTTCCTTTAAAATTATTTTCATACAGCGTTAAAAAAATAAGAGCTGTTTATGGCAGCCTGTACTTGGCTAATGTGCTCCAGACTACAGCCTTCCTTGGATCCTAGGACATGACTTTTATTTACACACCCTTATAATATCCTTACAAATCTATAATACACCATCCAAAGAAATCTATGGACCAATACCATCATTTCTGTGTGCCTCTGAATAAAGCAGTTTTTTCTAACAGATTCATACGGAATCCATGAGAAAATAATCCTGCAGTGCTGTACGGAGGCACCATAAGGCTGCACACGGAGTAGCTACACCTCCATAATAACGAACCATAAGGACTTAGTGTGCCACAATATAGGTTCCATGCACACAGAGCTTATTATGAATTTTAAAAAACCTATGGAGCCCTTCTGTACCTACATATGCATTTAATTTTATACAGAGGTATATGAAATCCAGCAGAGAAAAACCGTGGCATGCTCCATCAGACGCCATGGTGTCGTATGGAGCACCGTGATAGCACACAAAGTATGGGGCCACAAGGACTCTATGTACATCTGAACTGGCTCTGTGCACTTGACTTTGATGTTTTCATTAAACATTAAGAAATGAGGGCAATTATTTAATGTTGCTGTGAGTGTTTTAAGTAATGAAAGTGTATCTGAAAATTCCTGTTTAATCCCTTGGCAACATGTGACGTAACTGTACGATACAGCCACATAAGGGGAGCAGGGAGCATGGATAACCCGCTCTGTACTCAGCGGGTGTTGGATGTAAATGCCGACTCTTTACTCTAACAATTGGGATTAACCTCTTAGAAAGAGAGGTGCTGCCCCCCTTCATCAGCCCATCGCCCCACCTCTTGACGCAATTGCATAATGAAGGCCAGGTCTGCCATCTTCCTGTAACTATTAAGCCCTGCCAGAGTCAGGGCTTAATAGGCGCCGGTTAAAAGTACCATACACTGCAATACATTAATATTGCTGTGTATAGTACAATCTATCAAATTATCGCTTGTTCAAATACCCTAGGTGGACTAAAGAAATAAAAAACAAAAGAGTTAAGAATTAGAATAAAAAAATTTTAACGCTATAAAAAAATATTAAAAGTTAAAAAAAAACTTGTCTTATTTCCCCCTTAAAATAATGTAACAAATATATAAATAAAACATAATTGGTATCGCCTCGTCCATAAAGGTTAAATAAAAAATTCAAGTATTACTGTTTTTTTGTCACCTCAGCGCTCAAAAAAATGGAATAAATACTGATCGAAAGGTCAAAGTGATAAAAAAAAGTTATGGCTGTGACGCAAGGGGTTAACAATCCTCTAGAGACTGGTAAAAAAAAAAGTGTGGTTCATGGGAGGTGCATAGTAATGTTCAGATTTCCAGTTCTCTTGTCTAATGTAGTAAAGCTTTTAGTAGTTGGTAATTTAAATTATTAGCTCAAATTGTTTCCTAGAATCAATTTTATGCTGTTAGAGAATATATTAATTAATCCGGTAATTTCAACAAAGTGTATTATGGTCTGGTTAAGGTAGATTTACACATATCCACCCACGACAGCATCCACGACCCATGGATGAGGAGAATACCCAGTATAATGATCATGACTGTGGCCGGCAACCTCCTTGCAGAGTGTCCTTTCAAAGTAACAGCAGACACATTCAGAATAGATTTTCTTAAATTCATTCTTGAATTTTGCAGGTGTCTAAAGCTATAATTACACCTGTGGACTGATAATAAAGCAAGGTATTATTAACTTAGAACATCTTCATCCTGCCCTGCCGGCCCGGATTAATTGAATTAGGGAGCTTAATGCGCACAATAAAAGAACGATACTGTCCTACACGGAATGACTTTGTAAGTGGTTTGGACTCCGTACAAACATTCAAACAATTCACCACATGAAATTTAGGTTTTTAAAATCTGTTCCATGATTTTCAGATGGATATATATATATATATATATATATATATATATATATATATATAGATAGATATAGATATATATATCTATCTATCTATATGTATAAATAAATATAAAGGTGATTTATTTCAAACAGCAAAACAGGATTCAACGTTTTTGTCCAACCTTAGGACCTTTTTCAAGCATACCGGAGTGCTGCGAGATTTCTTTATATATATCTGGGACAATTATGACATATCCACAGGACATACCATAAGTGTCCGATAGATGCGGGTCTCACCTCTGTGACCTGCACCTATCTCCCCTGTGTCGCTGGGCTGTCAAGGAGGCTTGGTTTTCCAGAAAGAGTAGAGCATGTTTTACTACAGTGTTTCTGGATCCCCCATAGAAGTTTCTATTGAGTTTCAGAAACAGCATAGTTCGATGTGCCTCGCTGTTGCTGTAACTTCTATTCCCTTCTATAGCAGTTCTGGAAATAGCGAAGCAAAACGCGTTTGGCTATTTCTGGAAGAACTGCCAACCTCGGTAGTCAGTGGCCGGAGCCCATCAATGGCGCAGAATGTAGGACAGAGGTCAGGGGCCACCTTCAAGAGATAGGTGTGGGACCCACATCTTTTGGTCATTTATGGTATATCTGATTATTTATACAGCAGTACAAAGACTAGATTTTAGTTTTCGATAGTACAGTTCAGATAAGGCTTCACTTTCTTCATTGCTAGCAGAATGCATTAGGTATTCCAAGTTTGTTCTGTACTTTTAATGGTTAATAACTTGTATTTCCTGCAGATGGTCATCTTTCTAGATTCACTAAATGCAATGTAGCCCAACAGCTACTACTCAGTAGTAGATAATACAGTTCCCTTACTATTACGATTAAAGGATCGTGGACATACCATATGTGCAACCTGTGCCCTTCCACCGGTGCCTAGCAGGTACTGCCACCTATAAAGGAGCTATCAGCATCCTACTGTCTATTAGATTGCTTGTAAGGGATTGAGCGAATGCGTTTCATAGCTCACAAATATTGATGGATTGTTAGAAAGACAAAAGGGAGATACCCTCTGATAATGGGGATACTCTATGATTACAGAGCAAGGGGTCCATATACTCTTCTTGCACAGTGGTCCTCTACTGTCTATGTCTGCCCCGGTGGTGGTTGTAATCTTTTTGACATTTACGTTTCTGTACAGTAAGTATCTTAATTATTTTTCTTATTTTGCTGTACTATTAAGGTATTTTGTAAAACAGTAATGTAAGTAGGTATATTGACACATCAGTACAAACCCTGTCCATCTGCTCTATTACAGCATATGAACATCATAGTGGTAGGTCCATTGCTTGGGACTCCCCTCTATGAGTGGACTTGGGATATTGCACGGTAAATGCTTGGCTGGCCACAGCTTCCCCTGGCAAAATCGATTGTTAGCCTGGGCTCTTGCAGGGTGGACCATCTACAGGAGCTTCTATATGATGAGATGACCCCTTTAAAAAATATAGATAGTGTATACAGTCACTTGTAAACATGTCATGATAGCTCATTACTATAACGTTTTTTATTCTGAGATTCTTTAGAAAAACACGTTAATTAGACCTAAAATGACTTCTTAGCCATGGCATGAAGCTACAACATAACTCCACAGATTTCTGTTTCTAAAGCTAAATTAATGTAAGAAGTAATTAATGCTGGAAAACATATCAAAACCAGATGAATTGCAATATGACTCCAGTGACGGGAAGCTCTAATGATTTCTCCTTTTTTTTCTCTCTCTCTCACAAGGTACTATGCAACCGTGCATCCTTTGAAGAAAAGAATATCAGTTACCACATGTGTATATGTCCTGGCAGGTATCTGGCTCCTGTCCTTCGCTTTGGTTGGACCTGCAATTGCTCATACTTATCATATAGAGTTCCAACAGCAAGGGTTTACCATCTGTGAAGAATTTTGGGTTGATAAAAAGACAGAGGGTTTGGCCTATGCCTACAGCACCCTGATCATTACATACATCCTCCCTTTGTCTGCAGTGTCATTGTCCTATATTTGCATTACGGTTAAGCTGAAGAACAGAGTGGTCCCAGGCCACCCAACACAAAGCCAAGCAGAGTTTGATAGACTCCGCAAGAGAAAGATATTCAGGCTCATTGTGTTGGTGGTAACAGCCTTTGGAATATGTTGGCTTCCCATCCATGTTTTCAATATTATCAGAGACATTGATATAAATCTCATAAACAAGCACTATTTCCTTCTCATTCAGCTTCTCTGTCATTGGTTTGCAATGAGCTCCTCTTGTTGCAATCCTTTCTTGTATGCCTGGCTCCATGACCGATTCCGCAGTGAGTTAAAGAAGATGTTCACCTTTAAACGTAAAATTATTCCAACCAACAACTGTGTGGCCGTGATTGTGATGCTCTAGAAGTCGACTACCCATTAAATCTTAGCAGCAACAACTTAAGGCTTTATGGCTGCTATAAAACCAACCTTTCCTGTCGGACCATTCAAGCTACGCTGAAGTCTATGCTATGTTGTTGCAGTCACTAAATGCTTTCCCAGCAGGCATGTCATGACCCCATAGTAGAAACAGCATTCCAAGTTTCTTTGGATTTTTCTCCAGTTTAGAAAGAGGACACATAGTTTCTTACTAACCAGTCACAGATTCAGTTGGATTTCCGTACTTAAGACAATTAATTCCAATAATAGTGTGTTTTTGTTCCATTGAAACATGATGGCTGGACATATTATCTTTAACTGCAGTGGTTTGAGCATAACCATTCACCATGGAAAACAGATGTCATCACTATAGAAGACTCTTCAGAAAACATTGATAAAAATGTGCCTTCTAAGAGGTTGTACTTCAGCTGCAATTTTCAATTTCAGAAATGCTATTTTTACAACCCTCGTTCTATTAGAGGACTTTACTAACATCTTAAATGGGACCTGTTATCTCTCTTGACATGTCCGTTTTAGTAAACATGTGCATTCTTCATGAAATAACAATTCTGGAGAATCTTTTCTTAGAACTCTGCATTGTGCTCGTTCCTCTGTGTAAATTGACAACTCGGCGTTACCACTGGTTGGAGGTATATGCCCCTTTAACTAGGGGAATGGTTACACTTACACTTGGAGGAGGAATAACAGAGGAACAGCACAACACAGAGTTCTAATAAAAGGAGTTCCAGAATTGTTATTTGATGGGGAATACCAGTTTTTACCTAAACAGACATGTCAGGAGAGATGACAGATTCTCTTTAAGGGCTGTACCTTCCTGTAAACATATTGCTGCCTGTAAGACATGTAAAAAAAAAAGATGTTGCACTGCAAACTTGCCTGGGTATGATTGTGTTAACAGTCCATTAGATATTAGACAGAGTATCTCATCTGAAGCATTCAGGCCATCGCTTTTCTAGCTGCAATTCTGTACTAATTATGTGTCCATTCCTGGTAAATGAATGTAAAAGTTAATATTTGAAAACATGTATGTCGTTCAAAAAAATAAATGAAATTTGGCATTTATTTTTTTCTGCTTACAAGACTACCAATTACGGGCAATATGTAATGTGTTTTGTCTGATTTAAGAAGCCGATCCGGCTTTGAAACATGTTGCTTTTACACATGGATAAAATCCTTGGACTTTTAATTGGCTAAAATAATCTTCATTTTTAAACAATAAGGATGATGAGCAGTGCCAGGAAAAAATTCTGATTAATAAAGTTATATTCTACACCGTGTTCCAAATTATTATGCACATTGGATTTAAGTGTCATAAACATTTAATTATTAGTTTTTCAATTAAACTCATGGATGGTATTGTGTCTTAGGGCTCTTTGGATCATTGTAATCAATCTCAGACACCTGTGATAATTAGTTTTCCAGGTGTGCCCAATCAAAGGAAAACTAATTAAGCAATATGGGAAAGAAAAAGGATCTCTCTGCTGCCGAAAAGCGTGAAATAGTGCAATACCTTGGACAAGGTATGAAAACATTGGATATTTCAAGAAAACTTAGGCGTGATCATCGTACTGTGAAAAGATTTGTGGCTGATTCAGAGCATAGACAGGTTCGTTCAGATAAAGGCATAATGAGGAAGGTTTCTGCCAGACAAATTAATAGGATTAGGAGGCAGCTGCTAAAATGCCATTGCAAAGCAGCAAACAGGTATTTGAAGCCGCTGGTGCCTCTGAAGTCCCGCGAACCTCAAGGTGTAGGATCCTCCAGAGGTTTTCAAGTATGCATAAAGCTATTATTCGGCCACCCCTAAACAATGCTCACAAGCAGAAACGGTTGCAGTGGGCTTAGAAATACATGAAGACTAATTTTCAAACTGTGTGGTTTACTGATGAGTGCCGTGCAACCCTGGATGGTCCAGATGGATGGAGTAGTGGATGGTTGGTGAATGGCCACCATGTCCCAACAAGGCTGCGACATCAGCAAGGAGGTGGCGGAGTCATGTTTTGGGCTGGAATCATGGGGAGAGAGCTGGTAGGCCCCTTTAGGGTCCCTGACGGTGTGAAAATGACCTCTGCAAAGTACGTAGAGTTTATGACTGACCACTTTCTTCTGTGGTACAAAAAGAAGAACCGTGCCTTCCGTAGTAAAATTATCTTCATGCATGACAATGCACCATCTCATGTTGCAAAGAATACCTCTGTGTCATTGGCTGCTATGGGCATAAAAGGAGAGAAACATATGGTGTTGGCCCCATGTACCCCTGACCTCAACCCTATTGAGAACCTTTGGAGCATCCTCAAGCACAATATCTATGAGGATGGGAGGCAGTTCACATCAAAACAGAAGCTCTGGGAGGCTATTCTGACATCCTGCAAAGATATTCAAGCAGAAACTGTCCAAATACTCACAAATTCAATGGATGCAAGAATTGTGAAGGTGATATCAAAGAAGGGGTCCTATGTTAACATGTAACTTGGCCTGATAAGTTTTTTTTTATTGAAAGAGCTTTTGATTTCTGTAAATATGACCTCCTGATGCTGCAAATTCAACAAATTGCAATTTTAGTTCTCTTTACAACCTTTAAAATGTTTTCATCTCTGCTGTGCATAATACATTGAAACAGTGCATTTTGAGTTTTTTACTTCTAAAAAAAAATCTGTTATCATTAGGAGATTTGTTCAATAAAATTTGCATTATACTCCAACGGTTGATGGCTTGAAGATTATACTGACTGTTATTTGCATCGACTATTTAGGAAAATCAGCGAAAAATAACATTTGCATAATAATTTGGAACACGGTGTAGATTGTAAGCTGTTGGGACAGGCCTACATTTCAAATTGTTATTTTTTTTTAATTCATTTTTCACAATGTTTAATATTTGTAGCAAAGTAAAAAAAAATAATATATGTTGTGATTGATGAGAAGGTGGACAAACCAGCAATTATTTTTTTAAGTGAGAGATAACCAGATGAACAAGAAATGTTGAGAACTTGCAATCTCCAATCAGATGTTTTCCTGGATTCACAAACCTATGCTCCCAGTAACATCAGTAATAATCACTGTGAAGGCATGTCACCCACAATGTGCTACGTACCAACCAATGCTTTACTAAGCATCTACAAAGCTTAATGTAAGTAAATGCACTCCCACAATACATAAAAACTAAAATTAGTACTATAATATTGCACACTTAATGTCAACTTTCTTTCAAATTTTACTTCTAAAGAGACTCTGGAGATTAGAAAATCTTTAAAAAAATTCCTTTTTTCCATTGGTTCCCTGAAATGCAAATCAATCTAATTGACTGCGAATCTCAAACCTGGTGAGTCAATTCTACCATTTATAAGACATACTTAGGCTTCATTCACATCTGCGATAGGGTCTCGTTCCGACATTCTGTCTGAGCTTTCCGTTAGAACGGGACCCTGACTGACACAAATGGAAATCAAAGGTGATTTCAATGGTGATGGATCCGTTGCCAATGGTTTTCGTTTGTCTCAGTTGTGCAAGGGTTCCGTCGTTTTGCGCTTTCAAAAGGTAAAGCAATACACCAAATTCATAGCCTTCTCGGTAAGCTCACCTCAGATCCCTCAGTAATTATTTTTTTATAAGAAGCAGATTTTATTAAATCATAAACGCATAAATGTGGACATAATGAACAGAGGAGACTTTAGACTGTAAGGAAATGTTATATGGGACAGGTGGAAAGGACATGTACCAGCCATAAATAAACCTGTGAACTTTAATTTAAAGCGGATCTGTCACCTCAACACGTTGCTCTAGGCGAGGGCAAAACATCACAGGGGAAGGTACACTCTCCCATTTGGCTAACAGGTGTGATAACAAAATACACCGGACTCATAACTATGTTCATGGAGCGTACTCCCCCCACCACTTCTCCGACCTTCTCACAGTAACCAACGAGCTGCTGCATATGCAGATACACAGCAGCCATCTGTCAATTATTATAGAGAGGGGTGGGGGAGCGCTCTCCCAAAGAATAACCCGGATTCATAAAAATACGTCCAGTTATTTTCACTATCACCCATATCACCCACACAGCACAATATTGTTTTACGCTGTTTCGATTAATAGAAGAACAGATATGCTGCCCCCATCCAGGGCAGCACACAGATGGGATAGACCTGTTTTAAGGAAAATATGTCTGCAAAACTTTAATCAGTTAAACATTTTAAATTCTTATCATACAACTATTACTTAACAAGATGCCGGATTATGTGTCAGGGTATGTGCACACGTAGTGTTTTCAGACGTTTTTCGGCCCTAAACGTCCCGAAAAACAGCTGAAAAATCGGAAGCAGACCGCCTCCAAACATCTGCCCATTGATTTCAATGGGAAAAACGGCGTTCTGTTCCGACGGACCGTTTTTCATGTCACTTCTTCAGACATTTTTGGAGCCGTTTTTCATAGACTATAGAAAAACAGCTCCAAAAAAGGCAGTAAAAAACACAGCGGAAAAGCGCGCGTATGATTAAAAACGGCTGAAAATCAGGAGCTGTTTTCCCTTGAAAACAGCTCCGTACCACTCATATATAATTTACACAAGAATGAAATATATGCAAAGCTTAGCCTGTTAATTGAGTGAAGGTGCAAGATATTAAATACCATTTCAAAAGACATTTAAAGGCTTTTTTTTTTAAAGGGATTTTCCAATTAGAATAAATTGATGGACTATCCTTAGGATAGGCCATCAACATCTGATCGGTTAGGGTTTGACTCCCGGTGCCTCGGCGCTCATGCCTTCATTCCTTACCTACTTGTAGTGGTGGTTCACAGTATTACAGCCTTCTCCAATTCAATTTTTTACAACTGGAAAATCCTTTTAATCTAAATTTCATTAGAAGAGTTTTTCAAATGATAAACAACGGAAAACTAACAAAAAAACATATGACAAAATAATCATACAGCAATAATAATAATAATAATGATAGTTCAATACTGGGCATACTACTAGAGACTAGAAAGAGGGCAGAAAGAGAGAGAAAAAAAGATGGGGGAAGGTATAGGTATAAAGGAAGGAGTATTTGAAGGTCGCATTACCAAGTAAATTTTATCGTGTATCTCATAGGAAAGTTAAATGTCAAGTCAACTATTTAGCAAAATGTGGGCCAATCTTGAAAGTGGACCATGACAATCACATTAGCATAATTTGGTCTCAGCAAATGCAACCATGAGGGATTCCATTATATATGCTTTTTTGGGGGCCTCCCTACTCTTTCTTCAACTGTTGTCTCCTCATTAAATGCTCCTATCAAGGAAGATTAAGTCACAGAGGCCTTAAAATTTTTATCAAATTCTAAAAGTCCTGGCCCACTGTATTATAAGAAAATGGCCCCTTTACTAACTCAACATTTTACTAAACTCTATAATCACATTCTATCGGATAACCCCCCCCCCCTCCCGTAATTCTTAGATACCAAAATTTTAATGATCCCAAAGCTTGGGAAGATGATTTCCATTGTCAAAACCTTTGCCCTATCTTCATTTTCATCATCGTTTATAAACAGTTTGCAAAAATGTTTTAGCCCTCTCTATGACATCTTTCATTTTGAGTTTTATTACTTCTCGCCAAACGATGGACAACATATGCCTCATAGTTAAGATTCTCTATCGTGCCTTCTCTAACAAACAAGAATTAATACCGTTGAGTCTAGACTTAAAGAAAGCTTTGGATTCTGTAAAAGGGGAATATTTAGCTCTGTCATTAGAAGTAATGGGCATCCAATGCCCATTTTTTTTGAATCCCTTTGACTCCTCCATTCAGCTTCTCAGGCCACAGTAAAGTTTCAAAGAATCAATTGTCCTCCTCCCTTATTCCCTCTCTTCTCTGCCATCCCCATAGAGCCTTTAGCTCTTGTAATCCATTAAAGCGTGGACAACTAGGAATATTGTATAGGACCATATTCTTTCAAACATAGTATGTATGCAATTGACACTAGAAACCTTCAGGTCTCCCTCCCAAATCTGTGCCATATTTTAATCTATTTTTAGATGTGTTCAGAACGTTGTTTTAACTCTTCTAAGTTGGAAGGTATAGGCCTAAATATGCATCCTTACCTGGAACGATTGATTACCCAGAACTTTCGCTATAAGTGGAAACAGGTTCCCACCTCATCAGGGGCGCAACTAGGAAAGACTGGGCCCCATAGCAAACTCTTATCCGGGGCCCCACCGGGTGCCACAAGCAGCCCCCCTTATAAATAGTGCCCCCTGTAGGATGTGCCATATAGTCCCCCTGTAGACAGTGCTATATAGCCCCACCTATAGACAGTGTCACACCCCATTTGTAGATAGCGCCCCCACCTCCCCCTTGTAGATAGTGCCATACAGCCCCCCCCCAGTAGATACTGCCATAATGCCCCCACTGTATATAGCGCTATACAGCTCCCACTGTATATAGTGCCACCCAGACCCCCTCCCTTGTATATAGTGCCACACAGCCCACCCCTTAGTAGAAAGTGCAGCACAGCCCCCCCTTAGTAGAAAGTGCCATACACAGACCCCTATAGATTGAGCCACACTCAGCCCCCTGTAGATAGAGCCACAGCCCTCCCCCTTGTAAATAATGCCATACAGTTCCCCATGTGTATAATGCCACACAGCTCCCCCTTGTGTATAGTGCCACACAGCCCCCCCTTTGTGTATAGTGCCACACAGCCCCCCCCCTTGTGTATAGTGCCACAAGGCAAAGGCACATACGAGAAAGTTGTATCAGCCAGGGAGATGTCACTCAAACATGGAAAGGTGGGTTTTGAGGCAGGACTATGTGACTCTTCAGGATAGCGGCACCGCCCCCTGACCATCTAATGGGTAATTAGCATATAGTGTGCACCGTTTTAAAAGTGAATTTTAAGGATTTTGCTGCATATGAAAAAAACTTAGAAGGGAATGTTTGGAAATATTGTCATGTCATGTATTATCACATGGTGGAGGTTCAAGGGCTTAAAACTATCTGACAGATTCCCATTAAATATACAATGAATTGAGAACAATTCCATCTGCCCTGCAATTTTGTTATTATAAATATATCCTATATAACTACATATCCAGAACCATGCTCTGACATATATACAGTACCACAACCAAGCTCAGTACATAAATACAGTACCACAACCAAGATCAGTACATAAATACAGCACTAGAACCAAGCTAAGTACATATATATAGCACCAGAACCAAGCTCAATACATAAATAAAGCACTAGAACCAAGCATTGACATATATACAGCACCAGAAAAAAGCTCAGTACATATATACAGCACTAGAACCAACCTCAGTACATAAATACAGCACTAGAACCAAGCATTGACATATATACAGCACCAGAACAAAGCTCAGTACATATATAATATATACAAATTTGCTTTTGCCAAAATAAACCCTATTCCCAACTAACCCTAAAGAATATTTTGTAACTTTTATTAGGCTATTAAAACAAAACAGACGAACAACATATAGATTAAAAGTTAAACGTGCTTGCTGCTGCAACACAGTAACACAGTGGGAAACTGCCCACACAAGGTAAGGAGTGCAATATCAATGAGGCAGGCGGCTGCAGAACGCCAGGCCCAATCTGAAGTGCAATTAATAAAGCCAGCAGCAGGAGCACGATATATTAAAAAAATATATATAAAAAATATGAAAAGAGCCCCCCCGACATGTTTCACCACACAAGTGGCGTCTTCAAGGCACTCAGACCGTCCTATCTCAGTTTAGAAGCGATAGCCAATGGAATCACTAGATGATGGACAAATCTGAAACAGGTAGAGAGGTCGAGCCTCTCATAGTATGATGGACACTCCTATTGGCCAATGAAAATGCCATGTAAGTGGCCTATGTTGTAATCAGGTTGAGGCATTTTCGCATACGAAGATTTTGCCTGATAGAAAAATACCGAGGTACCCGGCATTAACATAAGAGTTATCATTCTACTTTGCCAATGTGAAGACCAGTAAGTATTAACACGGTATAATATAAAGATTAGGAAGTCCCGGATACTTTAATCTGCTGGGTATGTTATACGGACTCCTCTGTCAGAGGGAATCCATAAAGAATACTCGACCATGGGGTAAATGTATTTGTCCGAAGAACGGAAAACAGCGTGGCTGTACATTTGTTGTAGTAAGGCCTACACAATGGTTCGATAATGAAGGTAAACAATAAATAATAATAAGTATTTGTCATAATATTTCAAAAGAGGTAAAGTCTCTCGTAAAAGCAGAGACCCCTCTATGTCAGAACACATTATTATTTAGTCAAATATTTTTGTTATAAAACCCAATGTAGAGGTTTTGAGATAGTGTATCCTTAGTTGATAATCATAAAAAGGCTGCAAAAGTGAAGCCTTCGTGAAGTCCCTTAGGGTTCAAGGTACCCAGCCTATGGATCCACCTGGCTTCCTCCTGTAAAAGTTTGCGGTCAAGGATCCCTGCTCGTGGACCCAGTTTAATCTGGGTGATGCCCCAGAATTTTAGTAGTTGGGTGTTACCACCATGGACAGATCTAACATGTCTTGATAAGGGAGTATCTTCTTTATTATTTATGGTAGAAAAATGTTTGGAGATTCTTCTTCTCAGTTCTTGGATTGTTTTGCCCACATAAAGCTTGGGCATTTCGCCACGTAAACTACTCTGCTACTTTGGCAGCTTATAAATTGTTTAATCTGAAGGTTTTATTATCTAGAGGACTGCAAAATTTTTTAGTGGTGGGCATAGATGGACAGAAGGAGCATCTACCACAAGGATGGGATCCAATGACTGACGATTTAAGCCAGCATTTAGGTGTTGATGAGGTCTGAGAATAGTGACTATGTACAAGATAATCACATAGATTTTTACCTCTTCGATAAGTAACACTGGGATTGATAGATATTTGGTCACAGAGATCAGAGTTTGCACGGAGAATAGGCCAGTATTTTTGTCTAATTTTTGTTACTTGATGGGAGCAAACATCGAAGGTACCAATACAGCTAACAGTCTAAAAGGATTTTGCGGACTTTGCATCAGTTTTTGTATTAGGCTGGGTTCACACGACCTATTTTCAGGCGTAAACGAGGAGTATTATGCCTCGATTTACGCCTAAAAATACGGTTCCAATACGTCGGAAAACATCTGCCCATTCATTTGAATGGGTTTGCCGACGTACTGTGCCGACGACCTGTCATTTTACGCGTCGCTGTCAAAAGACAACGCGTAAAATGACTGCCTCGTCAAAGAAGTGCAGGACACTTCTTTGGACGTAATTTGAGCCGTTTTTCATTGAATCCAATGAAGAATAGCTCCAAATTACGGCCGTCAAAGATGCCTCGCAAAATGCGAGTACGAGCAATTACGTCTGAAATTTAGGAGCTGTTTTCTCTTGAAAACAGCTCCGTAATTTCAGACGTAATGGTCGTTATCGTATGCACATACCCTTAGAGTTACTCATAGAGTTGGTTTCACACAAAATATATTTTCTATCTGTCGCCCTGGCCCTGTCATAGGCTCTATGCAAATATTTCTTTGGATAGCCACGGGCAATGAATTTTGAAAACAGCCCATCACATTCAATTTTAAATGATTTTTCGTCGGAACAGTTCCTTTTTGCTCTCAAGTATTGTCCTATTAGGATACCCCTCTTTAAGTAAGGGGATGGTGACTGTCCCAATGCAAAAAGCTATTTGTAGCTGTAGATTTACGTGAGATATTAGTTTGGACACTACCACTAGGGTGTAGGGAAATTTTTAGATCAAGAAATGTAATTTCGGTATGATGAATCTCATAAGTAAATTTCATGCCAATTTGTTTGCTATTGAGTATTGACATAAAGTCAATGAATAAGGAGCGGTCCCCATCCCCCAAAAATCTAAATATCATCAGTATATCTACAAATAAATGATATGTGACAAGTGAAGCAAAGTAAGTCTTTCCCACCACCCTAAAAATAAATTTGCGTAGGTAGGGGCACAGGCTGTAACCATTGCTGTGCCTTATACTTGATGGTAAAATTTTTTGGCAAAAACAAAATAGTTGTGAGTTAACAAAAACCGGAGAAGTGACAATACAAATTTATTGTGCATTTGAAATTGAGTGCCTTTAGTGCTTAAAAAGTGAGTGACAGCTGTAAGGCCATTTTCGTGTTGAATATTAGTGTATAAAGACTCAACGTCAATACTAGCAATCATAGTGGTTGGAGTGACATGAATTTCCTGGATCCTAGTGATAGTGTCCTTGGTATCTCTCAAATGTGACGGTAGAGATGTGACAAAAGGTGCAAGGATTTCGTCCACTTATAGACTAATACCTTGTGTAAGGCTGTCATTGCCAGATACAATAGGCCTGCCTGGGACAGGGCGAGTGGTTTTGTGTATTTTTGGTAGTGCATAAAAAGGTAGCAATGGTAGGGCTAGGATTAAACAAAAACTTAAATTCATCCTGTGTGATGATGTTACAGGTTTTAGTTTCAAACGCGAGAGCACGTAATTCTGTCAGGAACAAGTGTGTTGGATCACTGTCAAGGATGGTATACGTGGTAGTGTTATCAATCAGTCTATGAACCATGTACACATAGTCCTTCTCATCCATGACTACAATATTGCCCCCCTTGTCTGAGGGTTTCACAACCAGATGTTCATTTTTACATAATTCATCTAATGCCAGTTTCTCTGTTTGACTTAAATTGCTCGAAATCTTTGATTTGTCATGTCTAAGTTTTTTCAATTCAGCACTGACCATCTAGACAAAAATTTCAATATGGGAGTATTGTGAGAAGGGAGGTGTTAGTTTGGAATTAGGTCGTAGTGAGGAGAAAGGACCTTGCGCACTGGTACCTGCAACCTCATTTTCAAGCAGTAGATTCTCAAGGTCTCTCAAAGTATTTGTTTCAATACTATCTATATCACTTCTTCCTTGTGTATTATTTTTGAAAAATGTACGCATAGTCAACTTCCTGGCAAATAAGTTGATATCCTTAGTCCAATTAAACTTATTGAAAGCGGGGATTGGGGTATATGACAATCCTTTGCATAGCAAGGACTCATGATGCGGGTT
Organism: Rhinoderma darwinii; assembly: GCF_050947455.1. Classification (NCBI taxonomy): domain Eukaryota; kingdom Metazoa; phylum Chordata; class Amphibia; order Anura; family Rhinodermatidae; genus Rhinoderma; species Rhinoderma darwinii. The sequence continues at coordinate 341,353,502 of NC_134689.1, forward strand.
TAAGTGAATGGAAGAGATATTACAGATTTGCATCTCGTCACCACCTGAGTTACCAGATGGAAGAGCTATTGTTGTTATTGATTCAGACCCCAACGCAGATTGGGTGGGCCTTATAAGGGAAACCACTGTTGGGTCCCATATTGGTCGTACTTGTGCTTGTGGGACATCTGGTAATCCCTCCAGTCAAATTTATGCCCACCGGTCGAAGAGTAGAAAGTATATTTGAAGTAATGGAGGCACAGGAAATTAAAGATGAAGAATTGTAAGTACCGAAAGGATGTGTTGCAGTCACGTTGATTTGGCATGGTGTGATTGGTTTAGGTTGTGTTAATACTCTTTTGGAAGAACTGTGTCTGTTATTTTTAATTTTAGGTTTAGTACCTATCCTAGAGCTAATAGATTCATCAGTACCCGAAATATTGGATCCCGAAAAATCTCTGTTGATTACAGTTCGTTTAGGGCAGGGGTCTCAAACTCGGCCGGGTAAGTGGGCCACATATAGAAAAAATGGGAAGTTGACGGGCCGCATTACTTTCAAATTTGATACAATACAAAATTATTGTTAATCAATTAGTTATTTGAACTACTACAACACTATATTACTATAATAATAATACTACATTACTATAATAATAATAATAATAATAATAATAATACATTACTATAATAATACGGCTAGGTTTAAAATTTGAGATATTTCTCCACGTGCTTATTTCAACAATCCAGTTTTCCAGTTTAAGTGTCGCTAAATGCAGTCCAGCGGCTCAGTTAGCAGCGTTTGCAGACACACATGTCAAGATTGGGCAGCCCCTTTTTAGATAGTGCCACAGTGCCCTCTGTGGATGCTGCCGCAGTGCCCTCTGTGGATGCTGCTGTGCCCTCTGTGGATGCTGCCTCTCTGCCCTCTGTGGATGCAGCCGCTGTGCCCTCTGTGGATGCTGCCGCAGTGCCCTCTGTGGATGCTGCCATAGTGCGCTCTGTAGATGCTGCCACAGATTCCTCTGTAGATGCTGCCACAGTGCCCTCTGTAGATACTGCCACAGTGCCCTCTGTAGATGTTGCCACAGTGCCCTCTGTAGATGTTGCCACAGTGCCCTCTGTAGATGCTGCCACAGTGCCCTCTGTAGATGCTGCCACAGTGCCCTCTGTAGATGCTGCCACAGTGCCCTCTGTAGATGCTGCCACAGTGCCCTCCACAGATGCTTCCACAGTGCCCTTCGCAGATCCTGCCACAGTGCCCTCCACAGATGCTGCCACAGTGATATCAGGGGCTTGCCCAGAGCTTGAGTCCCGGAGCAGAGCCGCTTCTAGCACCCTGCCTGGGATTCCAGCTCTGCTCTTGACATCACTGTCCATATATGGACAGAGATGTCAGGGGCCACCCCAGAGCTGGAGTCCCGGGCAGAGCGCTGGTAGGCTCTTCCTGGGACTCGAGTTGTGCTCCTGACATCACTGGTACTCCTGCTCTGGGGAAGCCCCTGACATCATTGTCGATGTATGGACAGCGATGTCAGAGGCTTCCCCAGAGTCCCAGAGCAGAGCCTATACTAGCGCTCTGCCCGGAACTCTGGCCCCGGGTGAAGCCCGAGACATCATGTGTCCAAACATGGACACTGATGTCAGTGAATTCCACAGAGTCCCGGAGCTGAGCCGATACTAGCGCTCTGCCCGGGACTCCGCTCTGGGGAAGACCCTGACACACTGTCCATATATGAACAGCGATGTCAGGGAATTCCACAGAGTCCCGGAGCAGAGCCGATACTAGGGCTCTGCCCGGGACTCCGCTCTGGGGAAGACCCTGACACACTGTCCATATATGGACAGCGATGTCAGTGATTTCCCCAGAGTCCCGGAGCAGAGCCGATACTAGCGCTCTGCCCGGGACTCTGCTCTGGGGAAGACCCTGACACACTGTCCATATATGGACAGCGATGTCAGTGAATTCCACAGAGTCCCGGAGCAGAGCCTGTACTAGCGCTCTGCACGGGACTCCGGCTCTGGGGAAGCCCAGACATCGCTGTTCATATGTGGACAGCGATGTCAGGGAATTCCAGAGTCTCGGAGCAGAGTTTGTACTAGCGACTCTGTGTCCCGCGGGCCACAGATGACAGCCCCAGGGGCCGCATGCAGCCTGCGGGCCGAGTGCTTAAGACCCCTGGTTTAGGGGCAGTATATGCACGTGTAAACTTGACCTGTGTCAAAGTCCCTCCTATCCCTAATGTACTTCCGATGTTTCCTTTCTTTGATGTCACCCTGTAATTTCTCAATATTTTACTGTAATTTATTCTCACAGTTACTGAATTCTAGTGAGGAACTAAATGCTTTAATGTCTCCAATTTCTTTTGCTAGCTGCACTGTGATTTTATAAAATTCTCTTTTCTCAAAGTCCAAAATATAATTCAGCATCCGTAATGAGTTAGCAGTTAATAATTCTTCCCATCCCTTAATGAATTCAGCGTCGTCTCGATAGGAATTCGGGGTAATAATAATCCGCAAGCCCCTGTATACCATTAGCTGTTCAATATATGTTTGCAGACTAGCTACTTCCCAGCAGGATCTGATGTATTTTTAGTATGTTTTCTTTAGATCTCTAAATGCTATCTGGATATCAAATTGATGCAGAGGAATACTCTCAGTTGAAAACACATAGGCTACTTCTGCAGATATACTCTCTGAATTGGGTTTATGAGACAGGAAACCTGCCATCACTAATGTGTTCTGAATGTACAAGAAGTTCTACAGTGGGAACAAGGTCAGAACTAAGGGTAATTAACCCAATATTGGTTTATACAAAAAAAAAAGGTGAGAGGGAGACCCTAATAGCTGACGGATATTAGAACATATTATATGCAAATTTGCTTTTGGCAAAATAAACCCTTTTCCCAACTAACCCTGAAGAATATTTTGTAACTTTTATTAGGCTATTAAAGCAAAACAGACGAACCACATATAGATTAAAAGTTAAACGTGCTTGCTGCTGCAACACAGTAACACAGTGGGACACTGCCCACACAAGGTAAGGAGTGCAATATCAATGAGGCCGGCGGCTGCAGAACGCCAGGCCCAATCTGAAGTGCAATTGATAGAGCTAGCTGCAGGAGCACGATATATAAAAAATATGAAAAGAGCCCCCCTGACATGTTTCACCACACAAGTGGCGTCTTCAGTGGTACTGGTGCTAATGACAGCGCGCCGCCGATTTCCGGAACTAAAATAGAGTCCGGAAAGACGCAGTGAGAAAGAGATCTCCCAATCAGATGTTACCAGCAGAGTCGAACCTCCCATAGTTTTGACAGACACTCAGACTGCCCTATCTCAGTTTAGAAGCGATAGCCAATGGAATCACTAGATGATGGACCAATCTGAAACATGTAGAGAGGTCGAGCCTCTCATAGTATGATGGACACTCCTATTGGCCAATGGAAATGCCATGTAAGTGGCCTATGTTGTAATCAGGTTGAGGCATGCGCATGCGAAGATTTTGCCTGATAGAAAAATACCGAGGTACCCGGCATTAACGTAAGAGATATCATTCCACTTTGCCAATGTGAAGACCAGTAAGTATTGACATGGCATAATATAAAGACTAGGAAGTCCCAGATACTTTAATCTGCTGGGTATGTTATATGGAATCCTCTGTCAGAGGGAATCCATAAAGGATACTCGATCATGGGGTAAATGTATTTGTCCGAAGAACGGAAAACAGCGTGGCTGTACATTTGTTGTAGTAAGGCCTACACAATGGTTCGATAATGAAGGTAAACAATAAATAATAATCAGTATTTGTCATAATATTTCAAAAGAGGTAAAGTTTCTCGTAAAAGCAGAGACCCCTCTATGTCAGAACACATTATTATGGAAAGAAGTATCCATATTTAGTAAAATATTTTTGTTATAAAACCCAATGTAGAGGTTTTGAGATAGTATATCCTTAGTTGATAATCATAAAAAGGCTGCAAATGTGAAGCCTTCGTGAAGTCCCTTAGGGTTCAAGGTACCCAGCCTATGGATCCACCTGGCTTCCTCCTGTAAAAGTTTGCGGTCACGGTTCCCTGCTCGTGGACCCAGTTTAATCTGGGTGATGCCCCAGAATTTTAGTAGTTGGGTGTTACCACCATGGACAGATCTAACATGTCTTGATAAGGGAGTATCTTCTTTATTATTTATGGTAGAAAAATGTTTGGAGATTCTTCTTCTCAGTTCTTGGATAGTTTTGCCCACATGGGCATGCCTGGCCATTCAGCGCTAAAGCATGCATTTGGCTGTCGCATGTATTTGGCCCCATCGAGTGCTAGCGACGCCTACAGGCATGAGAGGGCCTGTGTTGTCTGGCCCATACTTGTTGGAGGCTCGGCAATGCGGGCCCCATAGTAGCAGCGCTACCGCTGTAGCAGCCATAACGGGATATGGGGGGAATGTTGGCTGGCGGCACGGGCCCCCTCAAGCCGTGGGCCCCGTAACAGCCACTACGGCTGCTACCGCGGTAGTTACGCCACTGCACCTCATATAGGTAACCATTCCCAAAAACCCTGCATCCCTTTGCTTGTGCAATTATCCTAAATTATTTTCAAGTATCAGAAAACTCCTTGAGGAATGATCCCATTATCACATATCTTGACTGGAGAGACTGTCTGTAATCCGCATGAAAATTTTCCCTAAACTGCTCAATCTCTTTAGATCTTTACCTGTACCCATTCCTAGACGTGCTCTGTTAGACATCCAGGGCATCATTGATAAATTTACGTCCGTAGGCAGATTCCATATCGTTCTCCCATGTCTGGTGGTCTGGGGTCACCAAATTTAAAGTTGTACTATTTAGCTGTGATATTTTCTCAAATTGCAGTGTGTAATGATAACCCACATTACATTAGATGGGCCTTATTTTAATCCCTTTCTATGAATCACTCCCCACCTCACGCCCTAATGTGGTCACGCTGTCAGTAATAAAGTGGTTGCACAGTGTTTACTCTGTCCTACTTATAGACATAATTTTAAACTTTCGAACCCTTTTTCTTTACAAAGCCTTTTTAATAGGCCAGATTTTTCCCGAGGTCAATCACCTGCTGCTTTTTTAGTGGTGGTTAGATCACATTTCGCCACAATTTTTAAACTTACCCAAGATAGAAAAATGAAATCTTTTGAAGACTTGAGGAATCACCTAGATAACTTTCTAAGGAAACATTATAGATATCTGCAAAATACATAAATTCCTTACATTTTCAAAGTCCCACCAGGAACCCTTCCTTCCATTTGAAAACCTATGCAGACTTACACATAAAAATAAAGGGATGATCTCTTAATTCTGTTCACAATTTAGAAACTTGAGTTCTGCAACCCCCCTCCCCAACATTCTGGTGATCAGCGCCTCCAAGTGCATAATGAAGCTCTGCTCTCTCCCTTTGTTCAGTGCCACCAAGTGCACAATAACACTGGACACCAAGAGAGGGATGTGTGCCAGCAAATCAGGCACCACGTGCCGGCTGTGGCACCGCTGCCAAAGGTTGCTGACCCCTGGTTTAGAGGCTTACTTTTGGGGCACTATTACAATATGTAGGGCACTATGGGGATACTTTTACTAAGTATCGGAACTAAGTGGGCACTATTAATTTTGTAGGGGCAGGAAGAGAGCATTACTATAGTGTAGGAGCAGTAAAGGAACATTGTTACTGTGAAGGGGAACTAAAGGGGCCCTATTACAGTGTTACACATATTACACATTACCGACGGGTGCTTTATAAAGTTGGACACTATTGTGTTTTTTTGTTTTTTCAGTTTTCTCTAGTTTCTCTTCTTCCTCCTCTTGACTCTTCCTTCCACTATCAATTTGTTTCTGCCTCTCCCTTTCAAACCTCCTCCAAACTCCTTCTTTCTCCAGATCTTTCGTCCTCCAAACTCTTTACTTTTCCAAACTCTTATCCTGTTTGTTTTTCCACAAATATAAGTGGTGATTTCCTTTCCACAAGTTGCCCTCTCCAGTCACTGTCTCCTGAGTCAGACTGTATAATGGCTGAACACGCAGCATAGAAATCATGCAATAACTTGCCACAGTTCCTATTTGCATTTTGCAGCCTTTATTTTCATGACCACGCCCACAAATATAGTACTAACTGGATACCCCTTACTCCTCTGTTTCAGAAACTAGAGCCCTGGCAATTCTTTTTTTTAGGATGAGACCCCTGTTGTTACCTCTATAGTAAGTTTTTTCTATTGACTCCGTGGAGACTCCTAGCGGAGACTAAGCTCAAGATGCCTGAATCCCTTATTTTAATTTGTGATGAGAACCTATGATGTGATCCCCTTTACGCAAGCTCTAATATATGAGCAAACACGGGTGTGGGGAATTTACCCAAGGATCATGAAAAGGAGATAAGAGGCAAAGAAGCACTAAGTCCAAGGGTGTGGTTGTGTTATCCAGCATCAGAAGTAGGCCTGATTTTAATATTTGCAATGCACGTCTAAATCTCCACCTGCCCCCACTACCACAAAAATAAATAATAAAATATTAATACTATGTCTGATAGATTATGTGACTTTGGCTAAAACCATTCCTGGTGTTTGTTTTTGTGGTACGTAATTTCCACTCTTTTGGAATGAATTTATCATGTGTACTGGGCTAAAAGATAATGGGGAACACAGTCCTGCTATCATATTAATGTCTACCAAAGTTACCAAGGCTGGGACTATATAAAACTATAAGTAAAATCCATAATTTGCTCTGAACAAAATTAATATTATTTTTTTAGATATATATTTTGTTTCACTAAAGGGAGACTAAACCTAAATACTGCTACTACAACTACCACCACCATCACCACTATGACTATCACCACTGCTGCTGCTACTACTACAACCGCTACTACCTTCCACCGCTGCGACTAGTTCTGCTACTGCTACTACTACTGCTACTACTACTACTACTACTACTACTACTACTACTACTACTACTACTACTACTACTACTACTACTCCTACATACTGATTTCTACAGTGGTATACCTTCTACTGTTAGCGGTTATGGCTATTTCAGGCTGAAAAGAGGATAATTGTCGTGTTTTTCAGCGGAATGACTGACAGGCCAATAAAAATATTTTCCCCCATGATCAATACTTTACCTCATATCTCCAGTTTTGAGAGCCTCCAAAAACCTTTACATGCATATGTGTGTATGATATTAGGAGCTCCTTTTATAAGCTTCACTTTAACTGTATAAGCCCAAACAGATTTCAATTCTTTCTTTTCGATGATATGTGGCAGTAATTTATTCACTATCTTTCATGACATTTCTAACCCATCCTTATTTACGTGCTTAGAAGCAATTCATCCTTATAACATTTGCTGTGTTTGCTTAAAGTGGCTCGGTCACCACATTATAAGTGCCCTATCTCCTACATAAGGAGATCGACGCTATAATGTAGGTGACAGCAGTGCTTTTTATTTAGAAAAACAATCTATTTTTACCACGTTAGGACCGATTTTAGCTTTATGCTAATTACTTTCTTAATGCCCAACTGGGCATGTTTTTACTTTAGACCAAGTGGGCGTTGTACAGAGGAGTGTATGACGCTGACCAATCAGTGACCAATCAGCGTCATACACTTCTCTCCATTCATTTAGTCAGCGCATAATGACACTTCGTTGTTCGCTATGTGCTGTCTTATACTGACATATTTATGTTACTGAAGTGTTTAGACAGTGACTAGACATTCCTTCCAGACAGGACGGGATGTCTATTCTCAATGCCTGCACTTTGTTAACGTTTGTTTGGTATTTACAGCAGAGCAAGTGTAATCTCGCTGTACCTGTCATTTACAGCGAGATCTCGCAAGATTACGCTTTCTCTGCTGTAAGTACCAAACAAACGTTAACGAAGTGCCGGGATTGTGAATAGACATCTCGTCCTGGCTGGAAGGAATGTCTAGTCACTGTCTAAACACTTCAGTAATGTTAATATGTCAGTGTAGGACAGAACATAGCGAACAATGCAGTATCACTATGCGCTGACTTAATGAATGGAGAGAAGTGCATGACACTGATTGGTCAGCATCATACACTCCTCTGTACAACGCCCACTTGGTCTAAAGTAAAAACACGCCCACTTGGGCATTAAGAAACGAATTAGCATAACAATTGCTCCTAACGTGGTAAAAATGCATAGTTTTTCTAAATAAAAAGCACTGCTGTCATCTACATTACAGCGCCCATCTCCTTATGTAGGAGATAGGGCACTTATAATGTGGTGACAGAGCCTCTTTAATGTTAACTCTAAACTGGATTTTTCCCACAGGGCAACATAATCTTTTCAAGATAGAAGACAAACTATCTCTAATAATATTGTAAATCTAATTTAGATACAGTTTGATGTGATTTAAAATGAGGACATTTGCTGGAATGAATTCACCGAAAAGGTCCAAATTAGAAAACATAAGTTTTACTCATAAAAAACAACTATATAATCTATACATATGTACATAAGCATTAAAGGCTCTGTACACGTTTGAAACGTGTTTTTAAAAAAAATAAAAATGTGTATCAGTGTGACTGATGCAACTTTAAAAATACTTTTTATTAAAAAAATATTTTTTTCTTTTTGAGATACAGCTGCTTTGTATCCTCTGTACATCATATATGAGTGGGCCCCCCAATGCATGTTTACAACTGAAGAGGCGCATACTAATTATATACCAACCATCCCTGTGTATAACCCCCATCATCCCTGTATATAGCCCCCATCATCCCTGTATATACCAGCCATCATCCCCGTATATAACCCCCATCATCCCTGTATGTATGTACCAGCTACCATCCTTGTTTATAACCCCCATCATCCCTGTAAATACCAGCCTGACTGGTATATACAGGGATGATGGTTGTTATATACAGGGATGATGGGTAGTCCAGCCATCATCCCTGCATTAACCCTTATCATCCCTGTGTATACCAGCCATCATCCCTTTATTTAACCCCCCTTCATCCCTGCATATAACCATCATTATCCCTGTATATAACCCCTAGCATCTCTGTACAGCCTGCCTAGTATATACAGGTAAGATGGGGTTATAAACAGGGATGATGGCTGGTATATACAGGGATTATGGGGGTTATATAAAGGGATGATGGCTGGTATATATAGGGATGATGGGAGTTATATACAGGGATGATGGCTGGTATACACAGGGATGATGGCTGGACTACCCATCATCCCTGTATATAACAACCATAATCCCTGTATATACCAGCCATCATTCCTGTATATAAACCCCATCATCCTTGTATATACCAGCCAGGCTGGTATTTACAGGGAAGATGGGGGTTATAAACAAGGATGATGGCTGGTACATACAGGGATGATGGGGTTATATACGGGGATGATGGCTGGTATAAACAGGGATGATGGTGGTTATATACAGTGATCATGTCTGGACTAGCCATCCAGGTATATAACCCCCATCATCCTAGTATACAACCCCATCATCTCTATAGATACCAGCCATCATCCCGGCATTAACCCCCATCATCCCTGTTTATATCAGCCATTATCCATTCATCAATTATTGGGGAGGGGTACTTACTTACCTTCCCCTTACACACAGGCTTCTTCTGCTCCTCTCTGGAGGGCAGCGTCAGAGGTCTGCTCTAGAAGACGTGCCTATCGTGCAGAACTTCTGCTAGAGTATTGTGGCATGGGAGCGGCGGTCATGGTGGGGCAGCGAGAGCTGTGGTCAAGGCAGGGGCGGCGGCGGTCGCGGTGAGCCCCAACATCTCAGTGGGCCCGGGGGCCACCACCCCACGCTAGTTACGCCACTGCCATACAGAAAATATATGTATCTGTCAGGTCAGTGTCAGAGGGTCCTCCAGGTCTCTGACTTCATAACTTAGATGTGATAGATTACAGGTGGATCCTGCGTGTCAGAGAAACGCAGGATCCGCTGACACTGAACCTGTCAGTCCCGTGGACCTAGCGCATAATACAGCTGCTCTGTATACAGAATGCAAAGCAGCTGTATCTTAAAAAGTAAAAATAATTTTTAATAAGATGAGAGATGATTATCTGGTGTTTGTGGCTAGTGGGCATGGCTTTCTTTCCAGAATTTCTACATACAAGTAAATGAACACATTTTCTGCACTAGTTTGGCTATTACGGTAGCCAGTATCTCTCTCTGGTTATCCGGTTGTTTACAGGCAGGTGATGTCTCACTTTATCACTAGGGTTAGGCGATATGTGCTGACCACTACAGGCAGAGTAAAAACCAGCATAGATACTGCCACACTCAGTGCCCCTTGTAGATGGTGCTCCTCACTGCCCATACACTGTAACACACTGCTCCCTGTAGATATTGCCGCACACTTCCTATAGCTAATGCCACACAGCCCCCTGTAAATAGAGCCAAATAGCCCCCCTGTAGATAGAGACACATACACCCCCCCCTGCAAATGACGCCACAGAGACCCCTGTAGATGATGCCACACAGCCTTATTTGGACAGTGAAGTCAGGGGCTTCGTCTATGAGCGGAATCCCAGGCCAGGCCGTCGGCAATGCTTTGGCAGGGGTTTCCAGTGCTCCAGGAGGAGTGAATGGCAGAGCAGGAAGCAGATAGTTTCCTGCTCTGCCATGGTATTCAATTGTATCTCTGTCCTGAGGACACAGATAAAACTGAATGTATCAGTTGCCGAGACAAGTCCCGGTACAGTAAATTGTCGGGGAAGTCACGGCTAATTCGGGACTGTTGGCAAGAGTGCAGGTGAGGCAGAGCTGCAGCCAAACAAAGTAAATGTATTTCTTTTGTATGATTTGTTTATGTGTATAGAGATAGTAAGCTCCTTTTTAATGGAATCACTAATTGAGCAACTCCCAGAGTGCAAGTTTATGGAATTGCCCTGTAAGCGATTTCCCCAAGACAGCAGGAGACTGTCTGTAATAAGTGTGCAAATAATCCGCTACCCAGGGGCGTAACTATTAAAACTGGTCCCCATAGCAAACTTTTGACTGCCCCCCTCCCATGGGTGCCACACAACCCCCCCCCTTGTAGATAGTGCCTCCCTGTAGATTCCGCCATGCAGCCCTCTCCCTGTATAAAGTGCCATACAGTCCCCCTGTATATAGGGCCATATAGCCCCCTCCCTGTATATAGGGTCATACAGCCCCCTCCCTGTATATAGGGCCATACAGCCCCCTCCCTGTATATAGGGCCATACAGCCGCCCTGTATGTAGCACCATACAGCCCCCCTATATAGCACCATACAGCCCCCCTGTATATAGCACCATTCAGCCCCCCTGTATATAGCACCTTACAGCCCCCCTGTATATAGTGCCATACAGCCCCCTGTATATAGCGACATACAGCCTCCTGTATGTAGTGCCATGCAGCCCCCCTGTATATAGCACCATACAACCCCCTGTATATAGCGCCATACAGCCCCCCTGTACATAGCACCATACAACCACGCTGTATATAGCAACATACAGCCCCGCTGTATATAGCACCATACAGCCCCCCCCCTGTAGATAACGCCATACAACGCCAACCCCCCCCCCCCAAAAAAAAACGGCCTGTAGCCTATGGTTTGTCCTACAAAAGACATGTATTCCCTATCCATAGGATAGGGAATACATGTGTGATCGCTGGGACCCCCAACAATAAGGAGAATGGGGGTCCGAAAGTCCCCCGAAGCTCTCCATGAGAAACCTCGGACTACCGGGGTCTGCGTCCGGCTGCTCAATAAAAATGAAAGGAGAGACTGGCGCTCCATTTATTTCTACGGAGCTGCCGACACAGACCCCGGAAGTCCGAGGTTTCTCATGGAGAGCTTCGGGCGGACTTTCGATCGTCCGTTCTCCTTATTGCTGGGGGTCCCAGCGATCACACATGTATCCCCTATCCTGTGCATAGGGGATACATGTGTTTTGTAGGAACAACCCCTTTACTGGCAGAGCGGGGAGATACCTGCTCTGCCATAGTGTTCAGTGGCATCACGCTGTAGCAGCCATAGTGGCTGCTAGCGGTGCCAACGGCCATGGGGGGGCCATGCCGGCGGGTGGCACAGGCCCCCTCATGCTGTGGGCCCCATAGCAACCGCTGTATCACAATGCGGGGTGTGGACCCACTGGGCCGTACCGCATAGCGGAATGGCAGCTGACCAAACAGGTAAGTACAGAGTCTATAGTCCAGAGAGGGTACCTGTGGTAACTTGGACAGCAGTAAGGCAGGCTCGGTTGGGACCAGGCGGCAGGTAGATGTCAGGCGTGACGTAACAGAATAGGAGTGGTATGCAGCACAACACGACAACAGCTCAGGACGGTACTAGATCTGGATAGCACAGGAAACAGGATACAGGAACAGGGAACACTTGGATACTGGAAGACACTAGGGGACCATTAGCAAGACAAACTTTTGGTAACGAACAACGCTCAGGCAAAGAACAAGAGGGCAGAACCCTTTTTATAGCCCAGTAGGATTCTGGGCTTGATTGTAGACTTCCTGCAATTTTGCGTGCATTGGCACTTTAAGACCATGCACGCGCGGGCGCGCGCGCCTTCCGGGAGACAGTCTCGATAACAGGAAGTGAGTGCCGGCGCCTCATTGGGGGACGATGTAGCAGAGAGCACGCATGTCTGTGGCCATGGCCGTCGAGGGGTAAGTCAGAACGGTGGGCCGTGGCCATAGACGTAACAGTATCCCCCCTCTTACGCCCCATCTTCTTGGGACCAGAGTGGGAGAGAAACTTCCTCACGAGGACAGGGGCATCGATGTTTTCCTCTGGCTCCCGAGACCCCCTCCAATACACTAAATAAAACGTCCTTCCTCCCACCTTCTTGGTGGGCAGAATCTCCCTTACTTCGAAGGTCCCGAACGAGCCGCCAGGAGCCACTGCGGAAGTAGGAGTCCTGGAGTAGCGGTTCAGGACCACGGGTTTCAGCAAGGAGACATGGAAGGAGTAAGGGATCTTGAGGGTAGGAGGCAACTGCAGCTTGTAAGACACCGGCTTAATCTCTAGCAGAATTTCGAAGGGTCCGAGGAACCTAGGGACAAATTTTCAGGACGGCACCCTCAGCCGGATATTCTTAGAAGACAACCAGACCTTTGTACCTGGAAGAAACTGAGGAGGAGCCCGTCTTCTTGTATCTGTCTTTCTCTTCATGCTGTCCACCGCCAGCAGGAGAGAAGATCCGGTCTGTTGCCATATTTGCAGAAAATCCCTGAAGGTAGCATCAGCTGCTGGCACCTGGGACATAATAGAGACAGGGAGAGGTATACAAGGATATTGGCCGTAGACGATGAAGAACGGACTGGACGTGGTGCACTCACTAGTGTGGTTTTTATAGAAGAACTCTGCCCATGGGAGCAGCTGCACCCAGTCATCATGTCATCTGGAAACAAAGTGACACAGATAGTTCTCCATAATCTGGTTAACCCTCTCGACTTGCCCATTGGATTGGGAATGATAGGCTGAAGAGAAGTCCAACTTTACACCGAGGAGACCGCAGAGTGCTCTCCAAAACTTAGAGGTGAACTGGACCCCTCGGTCCGAGACAATATGCAGAGGCAAGCCGTGCAGACGGAAGATGTGTTGAATGAAGAGGTCGGCCAATCGCGCAGCAGCAGGCAGACCAGTCAAGGGGACAAAATGAGCCATCTTAGAAAATCAATCCTCCACCACCACCCAGATCACACTGCAACCCGCAGAGGGAGGGAGATTCGTGACAATGTCCATTGCGACATGCTGCCAGGGAGCAACGGGCACAGGCAACGGCTGGAGCAGACCAGCTGGTCTGGAGCGGGCAACTTTATTTTCTGCGCATACCGTCCATGAGGAGACAAAGTCCATGACGTCCTTGGCCACGCTGGCCACGCAGGGCCACTAGAAATGGCGGGCGATTAGGTCTTGGGTCTTATGAGCACCCGCGTGACCTGCCAGCTTGGAACTATGACCCCAGCGAAGGATTCTTCCTCTGTCTGCCAGACGCACAAACGTCCTTCCCGGAGGAATGTCTCTAACTTGCAGAGAGAATTCACAGAGAAGATGCAGGAAGGATCAATAATATTCTGTGGGGACTCCACAGTGTCCTCTGTTTCAAATGACCTAGACAAGGCATCGCCCCTCACATTCTTGTCGGCAGGTCGCCAAACAAAGAACAACAACCACCTGGCTTGACGAGGATTCAACCGATGGGCTGTCTGTAGGTATGTCAGGTTCTTGCGATCCGTGAAGACCAGGATAGGATGGACTGCGCCCTCCAGTAGGTGTCTCCACTCCTGTAGAGCCAGCTTGATGGCCAGTAACTCCCGATCCCCAATCGAGTAGTTACGCTCTGCGGAAGGAAACAGCATGGAATAGTAGCCACATACCACAGTCTTCCCCTTCGAACCTTTTTGGAACAACAGTGCACCAGCACCAACAGAGGAAGCATCCACCTCTAAAGAAAACTGTAGGGATACATCAGGGTGGTGAAGAATAGAGGCTGACGTGAAGGCTCTTTTTAAGGATTCAAATGTGACTTCTGCCTCCGGAGTCCACACTTTGGCATTCATGCCTTTCTTAGTGAGGGTAAAGATGGGAGCTGTCAAAGATGAGAAGTTGGGAATGAACAGCCGGTAGAAGTTGGCAAATCCCAGGAAGTTGTAATGATGGGGGTAGGGAAACAGACAAGTGAGCCCTAATCTACCCGCCACTCAGTCCCTGCCTACTTGCAACGACCCGCCCTAGGCGACGGGGTACAACTGGGCGACGGTCCCTACGCTCAATAAGTGCATGACAGTCAAACAGACAAGGGTACACAGAAGCTAAGGGAAATGGGGCAGTTGCCCACGGCAACACCGTGAGCAACAAGAGTGGTGAACGAGCCGAGTCAAACCAGGAGTGTACGAGGTGCCAAACGCAGAGCAGGAGAGTAGTGAACGAGCCGAGTCAAACCAGGAGTGTACGAGGTACCAAACGCAGAGCAGGAGAGTAGTCAGTAAGCCAGGGTCAATATGAAGCAGGGTCAAATAGTTCAAGAAGCTGCAGCAGGGCCAGGAAACCAAACGAGAAGAATCACAAGCAAGGAGGAACAGGAAAGGCAGGTATAAATAGACAGAGGGCGGGAGCTAGCTCCGTCTGGCCAGGCTGTGATAAGCTCTCCCACTCCTAAGCCTGCCATCCTGAGTGGTGGAAGATGGAGTCAGTCTCACAGACATAGAAGCAGGTGCATACTGATTACCTATGGGCGTTGACACAGCAGCTGTGCCTGGCAGATACTTTACAGTACCCCCCCCCCCCTTTTATGAGGGGCCACCGGACCCTTTCTAGGTGGGCCTGGTTTATTGGGGAAACGAAGGTGGAACCTCCTAACCAATACCCCAGCGTGAACATCCCGGGCGGGTACCCAAGTCCTCTCCTCAGGCCCGTATCATCTCCAATGGACCAGGTACTGGAGGGAGCCTTGGACCATCTTGCTGTCTACAATCTTGGCCACCTCGAATTCTACCCCCTCAGGGGTGAGAACGGGGACAGGAGAGTTCCTCGATGGAGCCAAGGACGGGGAGCAGCGTTTAAGGAGGGAGGCATGAAACACGTCGTGTACTCGAAAAAATGGGGGCAACTCCAGTCGGAAGGAGACAGGATTGAGGACTTCAATGACCTTGTACGGCCCTATAAACCGGGGAGCAAACTTCTTGGACGGGACCTTAAGGCGCAAGTTCTTTGACGATAGCCACACCAGATCACCGACCATAAACAAGGGGTTAGCAGAACGTCTTCTATCTGCCTGAGTTTTTTGTATGCTCTGGGATGCCTCTAGGTTCTTCTGAACCTGGGCCCATACTGTGCACAGTTCCCGATGAACGACCTCTACCTCGGGATTGTTGGAACTAGCAGGTGAAACGGAGGAGTACCGGTTATTAAGGGAAAATTCGGCGAGGGGAATGAATGAGACCCAATCATATTGACAGTCAGAGATAAAACACCTTAAATATTGTTCTAGAGACTGATTAGTCCTCTCAGTTTGGCCATTAGTTTCAGGATGGAAGGCAGAGGAGAAGGACAGATCAATCTCCAACTTTTTACAGAAGGCTCTCCAAAACAATGAAACAAATTGTACCCCTCTGTCAGAAACAATATTGACAGGGACCCCATGGAGACGCAGGATGTGTTTGACAAACAAGGTAGCTAACGTCTTAGCATTGGGTAGTTTCTTGAGGGGCACAAAGTGGCACATCTTACTGAAGCGGTCTGCTACAACCCACACCACCGACTTGCCTTGAGATGGAGGCAAATCGGTGATAAAATCCATGGAGATATGGGTCCAAGGTCTCTGGGGAATGGGCAAAGAACGTAGTAAGCCCGCTGGTCGGGACCTGGGAGTCTTGGACCTAGCACAAACCTCACAAGCGGCGACGTAGGCCTTAACGTCTTTAGGCAACCCAGGCCACCAATAGTTTCTGGCAATGAGGTGCTTGGTACCCAGGATGCCTGGATGACCAGATAGTGCGGAGTCATGATTTTCCCTAAGTATCCTTAGCCGGAATTGCAGGGGAACAAACAGCTTGTTCTCAGGAAGGTTCCCGGGAGCTGTACCTTGATCAGCCGCAATTTCAGAGACTAAATCAGAATCAATAGAGGAAATGATTATACCTAGAGGCAAAATACAAGCAGGATCTTCCTCCGAAGGAGGGCTGGCCATGAAGCTATGCGACAGTGCATCAGCCTTAATATTTTTAGACCCAGCCCTATAGGTAACCAAAAAGTTGAATCTGGTAAAAAATAACGCCCATCGAGCTTGTCTCGGGTTTAGCCTCCGGGCAGATTCTAGGAAAACCAGATTCTTGTGGTCAGTAAGGACCGTTACCTGGTGCCTAGCCCCTCCAGGAAGTGGCGCCACTCTTCAAATGCCCATTTAATGGCTAAGAGTTCGCGGTTGCCAATATCATAGTTACTCTCAGTGGGCGAAAACTTCCTGGAGAAGTAGGCACAGGGACGGAGATGGGTGAGGGACCTGGTACCCTGGGACAAGACAGCCCCCACTCCCACCTCGGACGCGTCAACCTCCATGATAAATGGCTCCATTTGGTTGGGCTGAACCAGCACCGGGGCCGAGATAAAGCACTTCTTAAGGACCTCAAAAGCCTGGACAGCCTCAGGAGGCCAGTGGAGGAGATTCGCACCTTTGCGAGTGAGATCCGTAAGAGGCTTAGCGATGACTGAGAAGTTAGCAATAAATCTCCTGTAATAATTAGCGAACCCCAAGAAGCACTGTAATGCCTTCAGGGAGGCAGGTTGGACCCATTCCGCCACAGCCTGGACCTTGGCGGGGTCCATGCGGAATTCATGAGGAGTGAGGATTTGACCCAAAAATGGTATCTCCTGCACCCCAAACACACATTTTTCGGTCTTCGCAAACAGTTTGTTTTCCCGAAGGACCTGGAGCACCTTCCTGACATGCTCAATGTGGGAGGACCAGTCCTTGGAAAACACAAGTATGTCATTAAGGTACACTACAAGAAATACCCCCAGGTAATCTCTTAAAATCTCATTTATGAAATTCTGGAAGACCGCGGGAACATTACACAACCCAAAGGGCATGACGAGGTATTCGAAATGACCTTCTGGCGTGTTAAACGCAGTCTTCCACTCATCCCCCTCTTTGATGCGGTTAAGGTTATACGCCCCCCGTAGATCAAACTTAGAGAACCATTGGGCCCCCTGAACCTGATTAAAGAGATCAGGAATCAAAGGAAGGGGATACTGGTTCCTTACAGTGACCTTATTCAAGTTACGGTAGTCAATGCATGGCCTAAGACCACCATCCTTCTTCCCTACGAAGAAGAAGCCAGCACCTACCGGAGAAGAAGAGGGGCGAATGTAACCCTTGGCCAGGCATTCCTGGATATAGTCTCTCATGGCTTCACGTTCGGGACAAGAGAGATTAAATATCCTACCCTTAGGGAGCTTAGCTCCTGGTACCAAATCGATAGCGCAATCGTATTCTCTATGAGGAGGTAACACTTCGGAGGCCTCCTTAAAGAAAACAACAGCGAAGTCCTGAACAAACTCAGGTAGTGTGTTCACCTCCTCAGGGGGAGAGATAGAATTAACAGAAAAACATGACGTCAATCATTCATTACCCCATTTGGTAAAATCCCCAGTATTCCAGTCAAACGTGGGATTATGCAACTGCAACCAGGGAAGGCCTAAAACAAAATCGGACGATAATCCCTGCATCAACAGTACAGAGCACTGCTCCAAATGCATGGAGCCAACAAGGAGTTCAAAAACAGGGGTATGCTGTGTAAAATAACCATTAGCAAGAGGAGTGGAGTCGATACCCACTACCGGGACAGGTTTAGGCAAATCAATCAAAGGCATAGCTAGAGACATAGCAAATTCCACAGACATGATATTAGCAGAAGACCCTGAATCCACGAAGGCACTGCCGGTAGCAGACCTACCACCAAAAGAGACACTCACCTACATATCTTAATGCTTTAGTTTAATTATGTACCTACTGTTCACTCTGTAGACACTGTAATTTATTATTAGCAATATGCACTTTCACATTATATTTACCACTGGCGCATTCACAAGTGCCATCACCAATATGCACATACACTTTTTCACGTTCTTGTGTGGGTGATTGTATGATCATCAGATCTAGATTAATGTATAGTTTACAAACATATAGACACACTATATACATTTGATGTTTTTTTAGCTTTTTTAATTTTTCTAATATTGTATACACTCCGTTTTTTATCATCACAATATTATTGTCACCCTTATATCTCAATCACTGCTATAAACTATTTGATATGGGTATCTCCTGCTATTAAAATTTACATGTAGATTGTTACACTTTCTTGTATACTTGCAATGTTTGTATATATTGAATGCATATGTAATGTATGAACTCTGATACCTTTGAATATGTGAGTGTAGGGGAAAACATATATGTGTGCATATATTGCATCATATGAACCTTCAATATACATATGTTGTTGCGGGTGTAATAGTACTTAATTATGATTTTATATCTTCATTTTTACATTTACTCTTTGATTTATGTATGTGTATGTATATGTGAGCATGTGCATATAGAGTTATGTGTTCTTATGTATATGTTCGATTATGGTTCATATGCCTTCTTATCATAATTTGTATTTTCACTTCTGCATTTAAACCGAACTGTAGTAGTACAATCATGTGAATCTATTTTGATTGCATTTGTCCATGTTTGATCTGCAAATATATGTAAACCCCCGTCTTTTGATATGGACACATGTGTATACATGTAACTCATATCATATATATTATATTATGTAATTGGTGTAGGGAAAGGAGTAGGGATAGCGA
This sequence comes from Rhinoderma darwinii, assembly GCF_050947455.1. NCBI lineage: Eukaryota > Metazoa > Chordata > Amphibia > Anura > Rhinodermatidae > Rhinoderma > Rhinoderma darwinii. The sequence continues at coordinate 341,372,827 of NC_134689.1, forward strand.
AACAAGAACCAATTGAGACTAATTTAATATATGTATATTTATTTATCATCAATTTTGTGTTACCTTTTTATTTTTCTATTTCAAATGCTACACCTAATTTGAAATCATCTAAACATTCATTCTGGTCTTTGCATAATTTGCACATGAATACAACTCAATTTACTATATATATATACATACGTTTCTCTTGCTTTTTCTTCTTTTTTCGTAATCCACGGTGTTCCATCTTCTGCCTAGTGCGCTTGCGCGTTCTGTCAGTCCGGGTCTTTGCTGCCTCGGCCGGATCAGCAATTGGGGCGTGTCTCCCGTCTCCCGGGGTCTGGGTCCGTGCTTGGGAGGCTGGCATGCCGGAACTCTTGTTCGGCTGCTTGTGTCCCTGGCCGGACTGGGCTGCGGGACACGTGACTCTCGCCTCGCTTCCGGTCCCGGCGGCAGACACACCGGACTGATGGATTACAATACATTGTACAGTGATTTTTAGTAGCTTCAGCTGCCCCCTGATGCTCTGATTTGCCTCTAACTGTTTAAAAGGTTGTCTCCTCACCTTCTGACACCACCCCCAGACGAAGGCTCGAGGGCCGAAACGCGCGTCGGGGTTGATGCCAGACAGTGCTGTGTGTGACATGGGTAAGACGTCCTACTCTCTCTTTTGAACTTTCACCTGATTGTTTTTGCTGTTACCTTCATGCTTATATCCAGTGATATCCAGTGATATCTACATGTATGTGAACGGATTGTTGTTGCACCTTAACTCCTGCATCTGGTCGTGACCAACATACACCGGCTGGTGTGGTCTTTACCCATTGTACCTATTGCAGGACTTTGTGCACTATAACTACATCCACATACATGTATTCATTTATGTATTCATTTTTTCACTCGATCATGTATGAAGTGGGAATTGTCAATATTTCCTTTTGTCACCTTGTTATGCAATGCATTCAACTTTAATATTGTATATATCACTGTCTGCCATCCTTTCCATACTGTGGCCATCATCTTTAAACTTTTTAATGCTTTTTTGTTATGTGCTTAATAAAATTTGTTATATTTCTATAACCTTGGTGTGTCGGACTCCGTTTCTAGGTTTACAATTCATTTAGTGGGCATCTTCACCGATACCATCATGTTCACTCAGGGCTTGTAAGTCCCGCCTCCCCTCTTGTTGTCCCTCTAATTAGCCTACATTTATATTAAAGATATTTATCTTACTAACGATTTATGTTTGGGACTTTGGCTTGGCTAGCGCTGCTTCTTTGGTGCTCTCCATATAGGTTTAGTACTCTATGGTCCTCACCAGAGCCCACCGCAAGGCGGGTTGGATTTGGCTGCATAGAACCCAGGTTCACACACATCCCCCCCTGAGGAAGCACCTTTAGTGAAATGCGCGTTGCGGTCCATGTGCAGGAGCCAGTATTGACTACCACTCTTTCTTGCAGTTATGGGTAAGCTATCGCTGTTTGTTTCAAACAGCATTTTGATGCACTAGCACTTTATTTAATGGATAGTCTCCCCTGTTTTCCTACTCTACTATTGACGTAACATACTTACAGTGAAGGAAATAATTATTTGATCCCTTGCTGATTTTGTAAGTTTGCCCACTGTCAAAGACATGAGCAGTCTAGAATGTTTAGGTTAGGTTAATTTTACCAGTGAGAGATAGATTATATAAACAAAGAAAAGAAAATCACATAGTCAAAATTATATATATTTATTTGCATTATGCACAGAGAAATAAGTATTTGATCCCTTTGGCAAACAAGACTTAATACTTGGTGGCAAAACCCTTGTTGGCAAGCACTGCAGTCAGACGTTTTTTGTAGTTGATGATGAGGTTTGCACACATGTTAGATGGAATTTTGGCCCACTCCTCTTTGCAGATCATCTGTAAATCATTAAGATTTCGAGGCTGTCGCTTGGCAACTCGGATCTTCAGCTCCCTCCATAAGTTTTCGATGGGATTAAGGTCTGGAGACTGGCTAGGCCACTCCATGACCTTAATGTGCTTCTTTTTGAGCCACTCCTTTGTTGCCTTGGCTGTATGTTTCGGGTCATTGTCATGCTGGAAGACCCAGCCACGAGCCATTTTTAATGTCCTGGTGGAGGGAAGGAGGTTGTCACTCAGGATTTGACTGTACATGGCTCCATCCATTCTCCCATTGATGCGGTGAAGTAGTCCTGTGCCCTTAGCAGAGAAACACCCCCAAAACATAATGTTTCCACCTCCATGCTTGACAGTGGGGACGGTGTTCTTTGGGTCATAGGCAGCATTTCTCTTCCTCCAAACACGGCGAGTTGAGTTAATGCCAAAGTGCTCAATTTTAGTCTCATCTGACCACAGCACCTTCTCCCAATCACTCTCAGAATCATCCAGATGTTCATTTGAAAACTTCAGACGGGCCTGTACATGTGCCTTCTTGAGCAGGGGGACCTTGCGGGCACTGCAAGATTTTAATCCATTACGGCGTAATGTGTTACCAATGGTTTTCTTGGTGACTGTGGTCCCAGCTGCCTTGAGATCATTAACAAGTTCCCCCCGTGTAGTTTTCGGCTGAGCTCTCACCTTCCTCAGGATCAAGGATACCCCACGAGGTGAGATTTTGCATGGAGCCCCAGATCGATGTCGATTGACAGTCATTTTGTATGTCTTCCATTTTCTTACTATTGCACCAACAGTTGTCTCCTTCTCACCCAGCGTCTTACTTATGGTTTTGTAGCCCATTCCTGCCTTGTGCAGGTCTATGATCTTGTCCCTGACATCCTTAGAAAGCTCTTTGGTCTTGCCCATGTTGTAGAGGTTAGAGTCAGACTGATTAATTGAGTCTGTGGACAGGAGTCTTTTATACAGGTGACCATTTAAGACAGCTGTCTTTAATGCAGGCACCAAGTTGATTTGCAGCGTGTAACTGGTCTGGAGGAGGCTGAACTCTTAATGGTTGGTAGGGGATCAAATACTTATTTCTCTGTGCACAATGCAAATAAATATATATAATTTTGACTGTGTGACTTTCTGTTTTTTTTTTTTTTATATAATCTATCTCTCACTGGTAAAATTAACCTAGCCTAAAAATTCTAGACTGTTCATGACTTTGACAGTGGGCAAACGTACAAAATCAGCAAGGGATCAAATACTTATTTCCTTCACTGTATATACGGTTTATTAATTATCAAATAGGGTAGACTACCCCTTGTGGGTCTACACATGACTTATAGCCCATATATATATATATATATATATATATATATATATATATATATATATATATATTCAATGTTTTGCAAGAGTCAGTAACTGCTCCTATGTTCATACTAGGGTCTTGTCCTTTTGTTCAATTTTAACTCTGTTTGTTATAGGTGTTAAATAAATTCAACTTTTTATATACAATCTGGCTATAAGCTCTCTTTCTTGTGTTTGGTATACAATATGGAGCTGCCTATATGGTAACTTATGGGGGGGACGCTTCTGCTGTGAATCGTGCCCAGCACATAGTACAAATGCTTTTGGAGTACATATATTGAATAGAACACAGGTTGTATTAACAGAATACGGTATTGAACAGGAGGTGAAATGCAGGCAATACCAGAACAGAAAACCAGACAAGCCAGAGGTGTGATCAACAAGCAGAGTTCACAAGCAGGAGAGGCTAAGTCCAAATCATAAAACAGAAGAATGCCAGGAGTTGCAGAGGTCAAAACCAGCCGAGAGCAGAATGTCTAAATCAGTGAGCAAGAGGGTAAATCCAAAAACAAAGCCGAGATCCAGTTCCAAGAATCCAAATAGTCAGGTAATACAGGGTATAATCAGGAGCTTGAGCTGATACTTGCATACACCTAGAAATTCACAAGCACAAATGAAGTACCTGACCAGACTTAAATGCTCCACCCTAGAATCTAATAGGATGAAAACAGAGAAATGAGATTGGTTCTACAACTCAAACCAAAACTGCCCAAGAGCTAGACTAGAAGTCATGACAATCTTAAAGAAACAGACGTTTCCTAACATTGGTTTCATTTTTAAAGGAGATAAGCAGTATGGAATATGTATAATATATGGTTTATGAATAACATCTATATTTTGACATTTAAACACAAATGTGTGTGTCCATTTAAGACTATAGAATTCTGGGAAGTAGAATATTGAGTATTTAAGTGCACCCAGAGGAAGGTGGGACAGGTTCAGTTCAGAATGTATGAACTGAGGATTGGGGTGCTGCTTGAAACTAAGGTAGCTGCATTTTAACCCCTAATTTCCCCGCTTTTTGTTGCTGTTTTACGTTTGTTCTGTATTTGCTCAAAATAAATATGAGCATTGTTTGTCAAATCCTGAGTGAGGACTATTTATGATGGCAAGAATACCACACCCAAACACCCCCACGATATCTTCCACCGAAGATGGCGTCCTCAGGGGTACAATAGGGCAATGTCGGGGGAGCTTTGTTGAATGTTTTTTACATACCATCAGCTCAGAATCAATTCTGCGATAGCGTTCAACAGACACTAGTACAGACATCTGTATGAGTGATAATGTTTCTGGGTTCATGGGTTGTTTTTAGAATATAGGCTACGTGCCATTAACCATCTCCTGACGAAGGGACATTGATGCCCCTGTGTCCAGGTCAAATTTTCCATTTTCGATATGCACTTATTTAAACGATAATATCTTTGCAACCACTTTGAATATCACAACTATTTTTTACTTCGTTTTTTAAAAGACTTATGAGGCTTTCATTTTCTAGATTAGTTTAACCCCTTAGTGACCAACAATACGCCTTTTTTTTTTTTTAAAACATTGTTTTTTATTGATTTATCAACGAAACCACAAGTTACATATAATAAACAGCTTCCTTATCAGGAAGTTCCAATACAGTGTAATCAGTCAGTCAATACGTAATCTGAGGGGGGAGAAGGAAAGACAAAAGGAAAAAACCGGGGGAGGGGGGGAAAACCAGGATACATACCAAGTATAAATTGGTTAATACATCGTCATAGTACCTTCAGTAATTTCTCTTCTTTGAGTTATCAATCCCTGAGAACCCTGACTCCTCAACTTGGGAATTTGTCTGCCCACGGCTGCCATTGGGAAGTAAAGCGCGCCAATCCGTTGTGCCGAAGTGCAAAGAGCCTCTCGTACCCACAATGAGATGACACACTATCGATCACCTCCCTTAGAGAGGGGACTATATTAGATTTCCATTTCTTGGCCAATAAGTGTTTAACTGTCAGGCATACGTGAGCTACAATAACTCTCCGGGACGTCTCAACCGAGTCTATGTCCAAGGACAGGAGGGCCAAGGCTGCACTGGGCTCCAGATGGGCGCCTACTAACGTGGATACCAAATCAAATACCTCTTTCCACAGTGGAGCAATAGCTGGGCACTCCCAAAAAATATGTAATAATGATCCCACTTTTCCACAGCCTCTCCAACACAAGGGACTAGAAGACGGGTATATCTTGGACAATTGGAGAGGAGTGTAGTACCATCTCAAGAGTAGTTTGTGAAAGACCTCTAGAAGATTCGAGTTCATAGTGGCTCGCAGAGTCCACGTAATTGCTTTACTCCATACCTCAACCCCGTAGAAAACCCCTAGCTCTTTTTCCCATTTTGCCATCTGTGGGGTCTTGGATGTTTCCGTATCCCCCAGAAGTATATCATATAAAGCTCGTGTTAGTGTAGATTCCCTCATTGTGGTCTTGAAGACCAAATCATACAGCCCTGATGGCACCTGAACCTGTGTATGAGAGCCAGATGGAAGAAGATGACGAACCTGTCGGTACTTAAAGAGATCTGTCTGTGAGATTGCAAATTCTGCCCTTAACTCTGAGAAAGATCTTATAGAATCATTTTCAAATAACTCAGGTAATGTAGTAACCCCCAAGGCGGCCCAATTCCCCAATCTTAGGCCAGGAACCAGAAGCTCCAACGTATCCACTGGTAGAGGGATCGTGCGGATGGGAGCGGAGGAAGGTATTGCTTTTAAAGCCGCTTTCCATGCCTGTATTTATGCCGTCACCGTAGGGAAACGCGGGATAATACTCTTAGGAAATTTTGTCTGGGATAACAGTAGCGAGGAAAGAGGGATATCCCCGATCAGGTGGCGCTCAATCGTAGGCCAACTAGAGCCCGTAAACGGAAGGCACCAGTGTCTCAATTGCCTCACCCCTATAGCTATATGGTACGCTTCCAAGTTCGGTACTCCCATGCCTCCCCTCCGTTTATGGACATAAAGACGCTGGCGGGCCACCCGGGGCTTCCCCTTATTCCATATAAATTTCATCAGCTGTTCTTGCAACTTACTAAGTAGAGCCCTAGGCATCGGGACCATAACTGTCCTAAAAATATACAGTATCTTAGGCAAAATTAACATTTTATATAGGACCATACGGCCCATCCAGGAAGGCTCCGTATCTGATAGACGTTGCAGTTCCCCCTGCAATTTATCGTGTAAGGGAAGAATATTGATATGCGCCAGTCTAGAGGTTTTAGAACATAAGTTAATACCTAGATAAGGGATCGACTCCTCCTCCCACCCATACGAGAATTCTTTTTGGATGTCTTGGCGCAATCTCGTGGGTATTGACAAGCCCAATATCTGAGACTTGGACACGTTAAGTTTATAGTACGAGACCTTACTGAACCTATCCAAAATCTCCGTTACTCTTCTAAGAGAAGTCAATGGGTCTGTAAGGGTTAAAATGACATCATCTGCAAACAAGCCGATTTTATGTTGTCTATGACCCACCGAGATCCCCCGAACCTCCAGATCCATTCGAATCATCTCCGCTACAGGTTCCATAACCATCGTGAATAGTAAGGGCGAGAGGGGGCACCCCTGTCTGGTCCCGTTAGTAATACCAAATGGTTTGGACATCATTCCATTAGCCAATACTCGAGCCGAGGGTGAGGAGTAGAGAGCTCCTATCGCTTTCAATATGGGGCCAGAGAAACCAAACCTCCGCATTGTTGCAAAAGCAAAGTCCCAATGAATCCTATCGAACGCCTTCTCCGCATCCAGTGTGAGGAGAAGAGAAGGCGTCCGGCTAATCTCTGCCTTGGAGACCAGGTTGATTATGCGTCTGGTACCATCTGGGGCCTGCCGGCCTTGAGTAAAGCCCACCTGGTCATTGTAACAATACGCCTTTTAACGTTCGTCACTAAGGGGCCTTAGGCTAGGCTGACGCCTTTTCACGTTCGCCTAGTCTAAGTCCTGCACGGGTCTCCCGTGCAGGCTGGGGCCGGGGCTCAGCTGTCTGATGACAGCTGAGCTCCTGCTCCAATGCCCGCGATTGAAGTTTACTTCGATCGCGGCCGTTTAACCCGTTAAATGCCACCGTCAATAGCGACCGCGGCATTTAACTTTGTTTACAGAGGGAGTGAGCTCCCTCTGTCACCCATCGGCGGCCCGCAAATGCAATCGCGGGTCTCCGATGGGTTGTCATGGCAGCCGGGGGCTTGATAAAAGGCCCCAGGTCTGCCCTGGACATATGCCTGTTAGGATGCGCCGGAGGCACGTCCTAACAGATTGCCTGTCTAATTTACACTGACAGGCAATAATGCTCTGGTATACGAAGTATACCAGAGCATTATAGCAGCGATCTGAAGATCGCACAGTAAAGTCCCCTAGTGGGACTAATAAAAGAAGTAATCAATGTGAAATAAAGATTATTAATAAAAAGTACAGTAAAAAAATAAATAAAACCATTTTTTTCCATAAAAAGTGGTTTTATTTAGTAAAAGTGTAAAAAAATAAATAAAAGTACACATATATGGTATCGCCGCGACCGTAATGACTCCATTAATAAAGTTAATATGGAATTTAAAACGCAAGTTGAACACCGTAAAAAAAACGCAAAAAACAATTGCGAAATTGCAATTTTTTTCCATTGCCCCCAAAAAAGTCATAATAAAAATGAATCAATAAGTCCCATGCACCCCAAAACAGTACCAATCAAAACTACGTCTCGTCCCGCAGAAAACAAGCCCAAATAATCACTACATTGATGGAAAAATAAAAAAGTTACGGCTCTTGGAAAGCAACGATGCAAAAACAAGTAATTTTAGTTCAAAAGTGTTTTTATTGTGCAAAAGTCGTAAAACATAAAAAACCTCTACATATGTGGTATCGCCGTAATCGTACCGACCCATAGAATAAAGGTAAGATGTTATTTACGCCGCACAGTGAACGGCGTCAATTTAAAAACGCATAGAACAATGGTGGAATTTCAGGTTTTTTTTATAATCCCCCCAACAAAAGTTAATAAAAGGTAATAAAAAAATTATATGTACCCAAAAATGGTGCTATTAAAAAGTACAACTAATCCCACAAAAAACAAGTCCTCATACAGCTATGTAGACGAAAAAATAAAAAAGTTATAGCTCTTTGAATGTGACTATAGAAAAAGGAATAAAATAGCTTGGTAATTAGGGCCTAAAATGGGCTGGTCACTAAGGGGATAATTAATTCCGTGTTTTTAATTTTTATTATGAGCAGACAAGTCACTAGAAATGTGAAAAATAAATACTTTTTTGTACATTTTATATATATTTATTTGTTTTGCATCGATGTGTCTTAAAATTTGAATCCATTTCCCGGCTGTCTGACCGTTTTTAACCGCCATTTGCCATCCATTTTTCATGGACTTTAAAAATTGTAAGAATTTTGATCGTTAGGGTTTTTTGTCCTAACACCCTGAAAACACCACAGTTCCCATGTAAGATAGTAACGCAATACCACTGTAGAGAGTGACACATTGCCCAAATAGATAGTGCCAGTGCCCACATAGATTGTGCCCACTGTAAATAGTGCCCGCATAGTGCCACAGTTCTCCCTATAGATAGTACCCACATAGTGCCACACACAGTGCTCATGTAGATAGCGCCACAGTGTCCCCTCTAGATAGTGCCAATATAATGCCACAATGTCCATGCAAATAGTGTCACACCCCCTGTATATAGAACCCAGCTGTAGATAGCACCACACCCCCTGTATATAGTGCCACCCCCTGTACATAGCGCCACCACCTGTACATAGTGCCACCCCCCTGTAGATAGCAACATCCCCCCTGTATTTAGCAACATCCCCCCTGCAGATAGCGCCACCTCTCCCCTTGTAAATGGCACTCCCATCCTGTAAATAGCACCACTGTAGCTCCCTGTAGGAGTGGAATCCCTCTAGCCAGGGATTCCACTCCTACAGGGAGCCCTTGATGTCTCTGTCCATATATGGACAGTGACATCAGGGGTAAACTCTAAAAGCGGAATCCCCTGCCAGAGCGGGGATTCCGGTCCAGGAGTAGCCCCTGACGTCAGCCTGACGTCAACCTGCCCAGAGTGTCAGCCGGGGATTCCATTCCTAGAGAGAGCCACTAACGTCACTGTCCAAATGTCAGGGGCTCTCTCTAAAAGCGGAATCCCCGGCTAGTGCGATCTGACACCGGGGACTCCACTCCTAGAGTTCAGGTGACGCTATCTGCAGTGTGGGGGGTGTGATGCTATCTACAGTGGGGGGTGCGATGCTATCTACAGCAGAGGGGTTATATCTGCACGGGAGTGGCACTATCTACAGCGGGGATGGAGACATGGCGGGGGCTCCCTCTAGGAAGGAATACTTGGCCAGAGCACTGGCCGGGGATTCCGATGATGGAGGTAGCTTAGGTGGCGCTATCTACAGAGGGCTTTGCGCTACTTACAGGGTGTTGGGGGTGGCACTATCTACAGTGGGGGGGTGTATTCTGGGGCTCTCAAAGCCCGGCCGACATGAGAGTGCAGGGCTGCTTACACTGAAGCAGCACTGCACTCATTAAACTGGTTCCAGGATGTCAACGTCTACATATGTGCTAACTGCACAGGGCACCGGCAGTTGGAACGCATATAGCCGTATGGCAGTTGTGAAGGGGTAAATAAAGGTTATTTTCATTATTACAATAGGAATTATGTGAATAGAACAACTCAATACCTTCTGTTAGTAGTGTGGAAAATAGGGTTAGTTGTCTTATAGGCAAATTGTGTTTTGTCATAAAATTTACTGCCACCTACTAGGGCAACTATTTTTGTTTTTCTTTCTTTCTTTTTTTTAAATTGTATTAGAGGCACATAATAATAGTGCACCGTAGTCAGGTTTATAAATTGTATGCTGTTTCTCACTTACATTTTTATATGTGTTGTGTGCCAGCCTACAAGTGGGAGCGGAAGGCTGGAGCATGTTAGGAGGAGCAGATACCCCTATGTTAAGTATTTGTCCCTGTCCTGTCTATCATTGCTGTGTGTTCCTTGTCTTTTTTTCTTCCCCTTTCTTATGTGTCCATGTTATTTCACTGCTTCCTTGTTCATTTAAGGCTGTCTCTGTGTGTGTATCTTTTGTTTTCTTTATCTCTTTACTTGCACGCAGCGTCTCACCTCTATATTATATGTTGATCTATGCTGCTTCCTCCTCCCATTGTTCTGTTCGGCGGCAAACAGTGGCCCTGCCATGTTCAGTGTTTCTTTGGTTGTTTGGAAACAAGGTTTCCCAGCGGACGGCTGGAAGGAGGGACCCGGCATCAGCGTGGGCCCAAACAGAGCCTGGCGCTGACGTTAAGGGGCTTAGCAGAGTCTGATGTGAGCGCTGTGACGCTGATAGGAGGGGGATTACATAGTATATAGTATACACAGTATGCACCTTACTATTAAATTGTATCTGTGTTCTGAGGATGCAGATACAGTTGAAAGTGGCAGAGAACTTGTTATGGCTGCGCTGCCGCTCACCCTCGCCGAGAAGGCCACTACCGCAACTTCCTTGCCGTCTACCGGCTTCCTCATCCCCGTTTCATTCCTGAGCCTGCCTTGTATCGGAGTCGTGTTGTGCCGCCTGCTGGATACACCAAGTCTGGTGTCATTTGCCATCCCTGGTGCCATCCGCCACATCTGGCGCAACCTGCCACACCTAGCCCCATCTGTGCCGGAGCCCTGCTGCTGTCTAGACTATCTCGGGTACCCTTGTGCTACGCACCTCTTCCACAAGACTGTGCTTAGACTATGAGTTGGCCAGCTGCCTCTTCACTACAGCGGGGTGGCCTAGTGGGTCCACATATGCTAGATCGTGACAGAACTGCTGCACCCTGCCAACCAAAAAAACTGTGTTGCCCTGACATCCCTAGACAGAATGTAATTTTCATGTAAATGTCACCCTAGTCAGATTTATGATCCCAGATCTTGAACACAGCAGTGCTGCCCACTACTGCCACCTGTGACTACGAAAAAGAAGAAAATAAACTGGTAAAGTGAATTATGACATACAGTGAATCTAATACCCGAGCACTTTATGCTGACAGCAATGCACTTGGGTGAAGTGGACTCCAAAGTTCTTTTCTTGTCCAGAGTGTATGTGGCACAATTTAATCAATCAAAATAACTAGGAACGTAAGATGTATTTTTTTCTGAGTTCCACCTAATGCCTTTCCTGTAAAAATTTAAGTACTATCTATTATAAAGCTGTAGTTTGGCTGCTTGAAATATGAAGAGAGTGTTTTGTTTTATTTTGAGCATTTATATTAGCCAAGACCCTCTCATCCGTCTGTGCTTCTCTCGTTGCTGCATGTGTTGAGCTCACTTGACCGGCTATCTAGAAAAGCTGAATCATTCTCAGTTATAAAACCACTTTCCTTTATTGCCCCAATATCTTTCAAGTAGTCACTTTCAGAATGTTGAATAAATGTCTTAAAATTCATCTCTTAAAGGAAGCGGTTTAGTGGCTGCACTCTAAAGATATGACTGCTTGTCTGGAATGATTCATTAGTTCATGGAACCATCATACCAAGCATATGGATTCAAGAGTTGAAGTAGTAATATACAGCTATGGTGTCATTGAAGCATTTTGGACTATACTAGGGAAAATCTATTTTGAATCAATAGTCCAGACTACTATACCTTTTTATGTAGAAATTCTATAGCTTCGCTGACCAATACGTAACACAACTATTGAACATTTACAGAGGGATTTTTAAGTGAAATGTAATTGTCTAAAATATTCTATCTCTCGACAAAAAGAAAAATATGGGGATTATTATTTAAGACTGTGTTTCCCAACCAGAAACGATAGGGTTCCCTTAAGCCAAGTGTGGGTATGTGCACACACAAAATCAAAAACTTCTGAAGGGAAAACAGCTCCTGATTTTCAGACTTTTTTTTTAGCAACTCGCTTTTTTCGCTGCGTTTTTTACGGACGTTTTGGAGCTGTTTTTCTATAGAGTTGATTAAAAACGGCTCAAGAAGGGACATGCACTTCTTTTTCGCGGGCGTCTTTTTATGTGCTGTTTTTTGAAAATGAGTGGTAAATAAACGCCACATTGGAACAGAACGACGTATTTCCCATTGAAATCAATGGGCAGATGTTTGTATGCATTCTGCTTCCATTTTTTTAGGCGTTTTTCGAGGCGTAAATGCCCCGAAATTTGCCTGAAAACACTACGTGTGCACATAGCCTGAGGGGTCCCTTTCCTAAAACTTTCACTTTAAAAGCAGGGCATGGTGGGTTGATCTTCATCTCGTTCGAAGATGCTTGGCACGGGATGGACAAAACCTTCATTGTACTGATCGTTATGGGTCCCAAAAGTCGATCACCCACCAATCAAACATTGATGGCATCTTCCTGTCACTGGATCTTACTATCCTTCCACAACGTCACCACCCACCTTTTATGGTACTCTATACCCTCTTAATCTCTCCACACTATCCTGCTTCGGTTTCCGCTAACCACAGTCATGACTCCCTCTGTAAAGGATCTGCCAGGCACAGCTTCTGTGTCCACGCCCATAGGTAATCAGTCTGCACCTGCTTCTATGTCTGCGAGACTGACTCCATCTTCCACCAGGAAAAAGAAAGAGAAAATCCAGCGCTGTGTTTGATTAAAAAGGAAAATTGTTCCCAATTTTATTGAAAAAATAGTTAAAAGTTACACGGAGACGCAGTCTCAAGGTGTATATATAGCGGGCTGGATGACCTTGGCCTACGCGTTTCGAGCAAGCGTGTTGCTCTTAATCATGGCAAAAAGAATATGAGTGCCCCCAATGCTGTGTCTGCTTTATATACAAAGCAAACTACTATTCCAGAGTCAGCATAGGCTGACATTGATTGATAATTAATTCCGCAGGTGGAAACTTTAACCCATGTAGTGAACATGGGTGGAGTGTGTTTTCGTTACTTTGCATAACATGGTAAATTGGCTCTGAGTATCAGCGATCCACTGGTTGGTTTTTTACAAAACCAGAGCACTAATATAATGCTCTGGTTTTTCAGATCGTATTTGTTGAACCTTGGATCGTTTGATATTGATTTTATTATGAGTACTGGCCAGAAATACAAATTGAGATAGTCAGCGAACAGAAAATAGACTCAGCATAAAAGGGGCAAACATATATTAAACATTCCAAATATATAACAAGCGAAATAAGAATAAAAGTAAAAATGAATACAGATATAAAAAGACATTTACAGATCATGATCTAGTAATCTAGCTTCTAATATATCTGAATCACATTAGGATATAAACAAAAACAACGAGACATCTGCTTGTATATAATATTTAAACAGAACATTGTATTGGCACATGTGGTTTGATTAAAAAGAATGAGGGAAGAAAGAAATTTCCCTGCCACTATGACCCATTAGACTTGAAATTGAAAATTTAGTACATATGTATATATCCAAGGTATAGGAATTACATTTCTCTCGAGAACATTTGTATATTGTATATAAAAAATCAAATATGCATGGTTTCGTATGGATCAAGATGTCCTATCAATGTATCTTACTATAATTGTAGGCTAAGAATCGCGAAAGATCTTTTAATAGCGTACTAAAGCATACTTTGAATGTAAGTATGTATGATTCACAACATTCCCCATGTTTTCATTATTGTTATTTTGAATGTGGAGACTAAACTAGTTTTCGAATACACAGGGCTGATGTCTATTACAAAAAAATAAAAAAGAAAAAAAAAAAAAAAAAAAAAAAAAAATTTTTTTTTTTTTTTTTTTTTTTTTTTACAAAAAAGAAAAAAAAAAAAAAAAAAACAACATTTAAAAAAAAAAAAAACAAAACCTAATATCGTCAATCAGAGCCACCCAATGGCCCGACCTAGCCTCAACAAGCACAAAAAACAGTCCCTCAACCGCTTCATGTGAACGGTGAGTACAATTCCACTGTACATTTTTATATTGTATTTGGGTTTTATGGATTTGTAATAGAACTAGATGTTATAAGTATTTTGAAAACATGAAGTGTGTGTATACAAGGATTCTTCTAGTACAAAGTTTACAATATCGAGACCAATATGTATTTAAAGTGCATCTGGATAAATAGCTTGAATCCTTGGGCTATGTTAGACAATTGTTAAAGGAATGTCCTGGGAAATATGTGAACTGGATAATAAATTCGTTATGTCCCATAATCCTGGGATTATTCTACTAATTTTCTGGGCATTGATATATATATATTTTATTTATAAGATCTTTAATCTATATCATAATCCTAGTAGCAAAAATTATATGCATCCAGTGAGTATAGTCCCTATAGACATGGGACCATTTTTGATATACACAATATCTAAACAAAGTTACATATAATATTAATTGATATGTATGATGCATACTAATAATTTATATAATTGATCAGTATAGATCTTTGTAGTGTTATTTTGTCTGGATATTTGAAACCACGCGATTTTGGAGAAATTGAGAAACTCTTGGACCTGTATGGAGTTGGATGACAATGTGGCTTATTTAATAATGGAACATGAGCTCTTTTTTGAGATTCAAACCTGCAGGGAAACGTGTCTGTAGATTGTATATCCAGAAAGCCTCCCTGGTCAAAAGAAGGTGTTTGAGATCCCCTCCCCTCACTGTACCTCTGACTTTCTCTATTGCGTATGTACTGAAAGAATTTATATTTCTATTGTGACATGATATAAAATGTCGGGCAGCATTGGATATATTGGTTATATTAGGATTTCTTATATAACCTAGGTGTTCTAGGATGCGTACCTTGAATTTCCTTGTTGTGCATCCCACATATTTTAGATTACATGTGGTGCATTCAATAATATATACCACGTTAGTACTATTGCAGTTGATATATGATTTGACTTGAAAATTAGTGTCCTCCATGGAATTAGAGAAATGTTTGATGGTTTTAGATATATTGCATGTTTTGCAAGGATGCACTCCACATTTAAAAAAGCCCTTATGTGTTAACCAAGTGGGTTTGGAGTTACTACATGTCAAAAGTGACGGGGACAATTTGTTGCCTAAGGTGGTTGCCCTGCGGGATACCACTCTACAACCATTTTGCAAAACTTGTTCTAATTTGGAATCTTCAAACAAAAGAGGGATATACTTTAACACTGTTTTTTTAATTAAATTGAATTGGTTACTATATTCTAGTACCAAGGTTGGCATGTTGGAATTGATTCCAACCAACTCGGTAGCTTCCGTCTTTTTGTCAACCTTTAAAAGGGAATCTCTCGTTTTGGTGCCCACTATTTTTTTGGCTCTATCTAACATCCAATTTTTATAACCTCTGGCTTTTAATTTGTGACATGTCTCAGATTCCTCTTTGGCATAACCTATTTCCGTACTGCAATTTCTTTTTGCACGTGTTAGTTCACCTACTGGTATTGCCGTGATAGTGTGTTTTGGATGGCAACTGGTGGCGTGCAAGATGGTATTCCCTGATATGGGTTTATGAAAGATTTCTGAATCAATATGGGAACCTACAGTAGATGTAAATTTTATATCGAGAAAATTGGTGGTATTTTGATTATAAGAGTAAGTGAATCTCAAATTGAGATCGTTGGCATTTAAGAATTCCAGAAATTTAGGAATGGCAGATACATCTCCCTCCCAGATGAATAGAAGGTCATCTATGTATCTGCCATACCAGTGGATGTTTTCCGCATACGTGTTGGTGGGGGAGAAGAGAAAGGACTCTTCCCACCATGCCATAACTAAATTAGCCAAGGATGGGGAAAATTTAGCTCCCATGGACACCCCTCGTTGTTGTAAGTAGAAAGTACCTGCAAAGTTGAAGAAATTGTGTGTCATTAAGAAATAGGTTATTTCTATCAAAAAGTTTTGTAATGTTTCATCAAATGAACTATACTTGTGGAGGTGATGGGTGAGAGCTTTAATAGCCACTGGATGAGGAATGCTGGTATATAAGACACCACATCACATGTGAGCCATATATGGTTGTGATTCCAGATTTTATTGTGGAAAATAGATAGAACATCCTTTGTGTCCCTTAAATGACCCGGTACCCTAGATACAAATGGCTGTAAGAAGGAATCCAGCCATTCGGATGTTTTCTCAGTAAGAGAACCTATACCTGAGACTATAGGTCTCATAGGAGGGGGATTGATACCCTTATGTGTCTTGGGTAAAGCATGGAGTATAGGTATTACGGGAGACTCTACTAACATATAATCATATTGTTTCTTGGTAAGTATGCCCGTGTTCAGACCCTTATCCAGTAGATTGTTCAACTCTAAGGAAAAAACGTTAGTAGGATTATGTTGTAATTTGGTATAGGTATTTGTGTCACTCAACAATTTATTTATTTGGTCTATATACATGTCTTTATCCATGACAGTGATGGAACCGCCCTTATCTGCCATCTTTATGATAAGGTCTTCATTGTCCTGTAAGGATTTCAATGCTTGTTTTTCAGCCAGGGTAAGGTTGTGAGTGGAAGCATTATTTTTTGTCCGGTCTTTAATTCCATGTAACTCTCTTTCCATGATATATTGGAATCTGTCCATGGACTCTGTACGGGATTGTACTGGGTAATAGTGAGGATTTCTGGTTACAAACTTGGTTGACTGGTTGCTGATGGCAACTTCAGTGTGTTCCTCGGCAAGATCTTCTAAGTGTAATAATGTCTGCTGTTCCTCAAACATAAGTCGCCTATATTGATTTTCACCCGGTATGGTAGATGTCTCCTCAACTTGTGTTACATTTTCAGGCTCTGATGTTATAAAATGCCTTTTGACCGTTAGGTTTCGGACGAATTTATTAATATCCAGGAGGGTCTTAAATATGTCAAAGTCCTGGTTAGGTACAAAGTTGAGTCCTAATGTAAGGACCTTGGTTTGTGCGGGGGAAAGTGACACCGAAGATAGGTTCACCACATCGAGATGGTTTGTTATCTGTGGTTCCTTAATCTCCGTGTTTGTATGGTCTCCGGGGTGCTTGTGTTTCTTGCCCCCCCTCTTCCCCCGTTTTTTGATGTACCAGGGTTGACATCATAGTTGGATCTGAGTTTGCGTGGACCTTGTGAGAGATCCTGATCCGACTCCTCCTCTGCTCCATCCGTAGTTTCCAGCTCCGTAGAGCTGAAACTAACCCTATGTGAGCTGGAGTTGTATCTTCGTGGATAGTTGCGGTTTTTGAGAATAGACTTGTTACTGCGTTTATGATAGTTGGCTTTATTCCAAGTATAAACCTCGTCATTGCTGTAATCTTGACTATCTCGCAAGAATTTTGATTTTTTTATGTCTGCGATAGATTTTTCCAGTTGTTCAAGGTGTTCGTCCATTCTTCTTTGTAAGGTCAAAAAATCTGGTGAGCTGGTATGTAAACTTATTTCCTCTTTTATTTTGGAAATGTCATTTTGAAGTTGAGACAACTTGATTTCCTCATGTTTGGTGATGAGTAACATGAGATTGATTGAACAATCTGATAATGTTTTGTTCCAATCAATTATAAACTCTTCTGAGTACTTGTTCGTAGGCATTTTTCGTAGTCTCAGACCTCTTGGGATCATGTTTTTTGATATGTAATTTCGTAAGGTAGTGAGATCCCACCATAACCTAGTTTCATTTGCGGAAAGTTTCTCCAGTTCTTTGAAACTGTTTGTTAAATTGGGGCTGGAAAATTCCTTATGTCCGGGTTCCCCAAATACTAGTGCGACCATTTCAGCCCTAGAGCGTTGTGGATTTGGCATATCCGCACCTGTGTCAATTAGTTCCACTGTTTGTTGAGAGAAAAAATACCTCGTTTGAATGGATATATTATCGGTCGTATAGTGGTTAAAAACAAGCCATGTTTAAGTTATATATATTATGGAAGTTGAATAAATGTCAGGTGTAAGCCCCTTGAGACAACTGCATGCGTATTCCAGATATTTCATACGTAATTCAAATGTTCATCAAACAATTGGTTTTCCAGTTGGTATATTGCAACCAAATATCGTTCCAATAGTGCATGAAATACTGTTCAATTTAACGCAAAGATAATCCGGTGGGCACGGAGGCATGTGCCGTAAACTTGATTATAGTAAAGAAAGGAGGAGACCTCCAGCTCACCACTCAGGATGGCAGGCTTAGGAGTGGGAGAACCTATCACAGCCTGGCCAGACGGAGCTAGCTCCCGCCCTCTTTCTATTTATACCTGCCTTTCCTGTTCCTCCTTGCTTGTGATTCTTCTCTGCTGGTTTACTGGCCCTGCTGCAGCTTCTTGAACTACTTATCCTCTGCTTGTGATTGACCTTGGCTTTTCTGACCACTCTTCTGCTCTGCGTATTTGTACCTCGCTCATCTCCTGCTTTGACTCGGCTCGTTCACCTCGCTTGTTGCTAACGGTGTTCCGTGGGCAACTTCCCCATTTCCCTTGCTTCTTTGTACCCTTGTCTGTTTGTCTGTCGTGCACCTATTGAGTGTAGGGACCTTCGCCCAGTTGTACCCCGTCGCCTAGGGTGGGTCGTTGCAAGTAGGCAGGGACTGAGTGGCGGGTAGATTAGGGCTCACTTGTCTGTTTCCCTATCCCCATCATTACACCCTCCTTGTAGGTTCTACTGGCCTCTGTTGACTGTTTCTATGCACATTGTCAAAAGAAGATAAAATATTCAATGCAACTTTGGAATTTAATTGTTCAGTACATAAAGAATAATATGTAAACACCAGCAGTATCCATACAAACATATAGAATATTAAATCAAGATTTTTATTTATATATATTATATATATATATATATACTAGTAAATATATATATATATATGTATATGTTGTTATTATTATTATTATCCAACACTTCCGTTGCCATGACTAAATGTGCCAGTGACAGTGTGCCTGATCATCCTAGAAAGTGAAGAAGCAATGGCTTTTTATTCTATTTATATGAAATTGTCACTTGCACACAGACTGATGTGTAACGGCACTGTATAACTGCTTGATGCAGAATAATACGCCAATTTTTGGTGCCACTGGTGCCTCTGTTTTTAGCAATACAATATATACAATATATGCAGCAGGCAGCAGCACACTATCAGAACCAGGATTAATATTATGAAAAAAGATTTGTGAATTATGTGATGAAGATTGGTGATTCATAATTTAAGGTAAGAATTGTATAGCTGCAGCAGCACTCACTCACAGCAATAGATGCCTGTCTAACTAACACACTGACACTGACTGACTCCTATCCCTATGTAAAATCTATCTCCCTACCAAATTATTGTACTCTTTCATGACTTGTTTATGTAGTGTCCCACAGGAGCACTACTATGAAAACTATGTTTGTCTTCATGTGTTGTGTTATGCTGCCATCTACAGGTTCAGAAATGTTATGACATTGTGTTTCAGCCTATGCGGAGTGTTTTTCTATAATGTAACAGAAGCTGGGAGGAGTTAATTAGGGAGTGGTGAGAATGGTGAGCGAGGAGGGGAGGCAGGAGGCAGGAGGAAGCTCAGGGAAGGTGCTCCTGAGTTCAGCCATTAACGGATTACAGAGAAAGACAGGCCTAAAGAGATTTATTGGAATAACAGCTCAAGGAGCGAGAAGAGTCCAGAAAGAGAGACTGTGAGTAGAGAGATAATAGCACTCCTGCATTTAGTATTGGGCTACACTGATTGAGCTGAATTTGGATGACATATTTGTATTGTACAATCTCCATCTTGAAAAGTAAAAGTGTGCTGCAAGCTCTCCTGATTAACTGCCACCACCGTCTCCTGTCTTCTATTTGCACTCTACACCAAGGGCACCCCAAATAACACCAGACAGGAGTCAGCCACCAAGGGAGTGCCCCGGGGGAAACAACAGTCATCAGCCTCATCTTGTGCAACCCCCTCATCACTGTGTGTGTGTGTCCCTGGGAGGTGGGAAGGCCTGCAAGGCAAAATACCACCGTGACACAAGACAGAGAGCCCAGTATCCACCATTTTGGGTTCCTGCATTCCCCGCCACCCACGGGCCACCACATATCATTTTGGCGTCACGAACTGGATTTCTATGGCCTCTGTGCCTTATGAACTAAGTCAGCGCTGATGCGCCACAGCCGGAGCCAGATTATCGCAGCCGGAGCAGAGTTACAGACATTTCGCTACAGCCGGAATAAAAGTTTCCCGCCAAGTCGCCGCCATATTGGAAGTGGCAAGGAGCTGCGCAAGAGAACCCGCGAAAACAGCGGAGCAGCTAAGTGAGTGCCTGAATAGGCCAGTAAATGAGATTTAAAGTAAAAAGTGGCAGTTAACAGTGTAGAGACACCGGAAAAGATATCCGGAAAAGAGGCTTAGTGCATAGCCTGAAATTGAACACCCGTTGCTAGGGGTTACGGTAGGACTTATTGCAGAAAATGTCTGACGACGGAGATAACGGCTCTCCAAGCCCCAGTGGGTCACCTCCAACAGCGCAAGTGATGCCACTCACTATGCCCTATTACTTTGGAGCACCATGGCTTCCTCGCTACAAAGGCGAAGTTCATTCCCTGAGGGAATTCAAAGAGAAGATGCTGTCCATGTTCCGTTTGTATCCTGTCTCAACAGACCAGAGGGTTGAGATATTGATAGGACAACTAGAGGGCGCAGCATTAAGAGAAGTGAAATCCTGGCCCAGAACAGAGAAAAAAACAGTGGAACAGATACTGAACCGATTGCGTGCCACATTTGAAGTAAGGACTGTGGCAGAGCTCAAGATGAGATTCTTTGGAAAGAAGCAGCAGCCCGGTGAGTCATTGAGAGACTTTGCTTTATCCCTGCAGGAGGCCCAGCGGGCAATTATGCAAGTAGAACCCTTAGAGGCTGCAGAGGCTGACAAGGCCTTAAGGGAGCAGTTTGTTGAAGGAGCTGCATCTGAAGCTCTTAAAAGTCAGCTCAGAATGTTGGCCTCCCAGAACCCAAGCTGTATCTTCTTGGACTTTAAAGAGTTTGCAATTAGAATCCTGGGGACTGAAGCCGCAGCGGTTCAAGCCAAAGTTTTCCCCTATTCCATAGAGACTCCTACGGAGTCGCAAGTAGATCATCCTACAGCAGCGGGAAGTCAAGTTGCACTAGCTCAGTGTGCTCACATGCAAGCTCAAGATCCAGTTGGTGAACTGAGGGACCAAATTGCTGTCCTCACCGAGAGCCTCAGTAAAATGTGCCAGAAAATGGAAGATATGGAGCAACGCCAGAAAGAAAGCCGCCGCTACTCCAGTAACAGGTTCAGTAACCGATCAGAAGGGGGAAGTTACCGGAATTGGGGTAGACGCTCTTCTGACAGATTTGATACCACCGGAAGACCCATTTGTCGTAGGTGTCAAAGAGCTGGCCATATTGAAAGAGAATGTCGTCAGTTAAACGACAATCCCCCGAGGCAGAGGACCGCCCCTCGGGAGGAAGACCAATAGGTCCCACAACACCAGAATGGATTCCCCGGTACATTGGGCAGTGTCCAGTGATTACGATCCACCTAAATGGGATCCCACTGTCGGCCTTACTGGACACTGGCTCTCAAGTCACCACTCTGCAGAGAAGTTGGTTTGAGAAGTACTGGGACCTCGACCAGCTGATACAACCCCCAGACACGTGGCTTAACATTGTAGCCAGTAATGGACAATCGATACCCCATCGGGGCTACTGGGAACCCACGATCCAGATGGGAGAAACTGAACTGCCCCAGCAAGGCGTAATTGTAGTGAACGTCTGGGATGATGACTTTCCACCAGTGGTGCTGGGCATGAATGTTCTTAGGAATTGCTATGAAGAGATGCTAGATGCCCTACACCGAGCACTTTCTACAGTCCCTGTCTCCAATCAAAATGCAATTCAGCATGCTATCCGTCTCTTGAATGCCCAACAGAGGTTCACGAATGAAAAGGGTGAGATCTGCCGTGCCCGCATCATGGACTCGCAACCAGTGACTCTGGAACCAGAGACGGAAACCATTCTGTGGTGTCGAGCTCGTCCAGGTTTGCAAGGTCAAGATTACCAGGCCCTTGTGGAACCTCTTCTTCTGGAAGATCATCCGACCGTGCTAGCAGCCAGAAGTCTAGTGACTGTTTCTAATGGGAGGGTACCTATTCGCCTCCTGAACATTGGTGATACGGCTGTGGTACTGAGTAAATACCGTCCAGTTGCTAAGCTCTCACAGGTCTTCTTCCAAGATGTCTGGAGCCCTGAGACTACAGTGTTCCAGCAAGCTACCCAGAATCAAGTTACCCCTGAGATGACAACAAAACCCTGGTGGACCGAGATCCATGTTGGCGATGCTAATACTACCGAAGAGGAGATCGAAGGAGCCCTGATGGTGGCCAAAGACAATCAACAAGCCTTCAGTAAACATCCTATGGATTTTGGGAAGGCTACTATCATTGAGCACACCATCCCTACAGGCGTCCATCCACCCATCAAAGAAAGGTACCGTCCCCTTCCACCAGCCATGTACCAGCCAGTGAAGAAAATGATTCGGGAGATGAAGGACGCAGATGTGATTCGGGAGAGCTACAGTCCATGGGCTGCACCCCTAGTCCTGGTGAAAAAAAAGGATGGCAACATTAGATTCTGCGTGGACTACCGCAAAATCAATAATATCACTCACAAGGATGCGTATCCCCTGCCACGCATTGAAGAATCCCTGACTGCTTTGGGGTCTGCTGCCTACTTCTCAACTCTGGATTTGACCAGCGGGTATTGGCAGGTACCTATGGCTCCCGAAGATAGGGAAAAGACTGCTTTCACTACTCCCATGGGGTTGTTCGAGTTTAATTGTATGCCCTTTGGGCTATGCAATGCCCCGGGAACCTTCCAGAGGCTGATGGAACGCTGCCTGGGTCACCAAAACTTCGAGACCGTCCTCTTGTACCTGGACGACGTAATCATCTACTCAAAGACTTATGAGGAACACCTACAGCACCTGGCAGAAGTCCTCAAAACCCTCATCAAATATGGCCTGAAAGTGAAACCCTCCAAGTGTCATCTCCTGAAGCCGGAAGTCCATTACTTAGGCCATGTCGTGAGTGCAGAAGGAGTGGTTCCTGATCCAGGCAAAGTAGCAGCAGTAAAGAGCTGGCCAGCCCCTACCACAGTCAAGGAGGTGAGAAGTTTCTTGGGATTTGCAGGGTATTATAGACGGTTCATCCCACACTTTGCCCAGATTGCAGAACCCCTCCAGGGATTGTTAAGAGGTCACTCCAAGGAAGCTACGAAGAGAAGGATCCCGATTGAGTGGGCTGAAGCCCATGAAGCCGCTTTCCAGAAGCTGAAGCAGCTGTTAACCGAACCACCTATCCTGGGATATCCTGACTACAACCAACCCTTTAGGCTGTATACTGATGCCAGCCAGAAGGGATTGGGGGCCGTCCTGTCGCAGGTACAGGACCAGAAAGAGAGAGTCATCGCTTATGCCAGCAGAGGTCTTCGAGGCGCTGAACGGAACGACCAGAATTATAGTTCCTTTAAGCTGGAATTCCTGGCCCTTGTGTGGGCAGTGACCGAAAAATTTAAAGATTACCTGGCTGCAACACCCTTCATCGTCTTCACGGATAATAATCCGCTGGCCCACTTGGATACAGCGCGACTGGGAGCTCTTGAACAGCGATGGGCATCCAGACTGGCGAATTATCAGTTTGTGATCAAGTACCGGACTGGTGCGTCCAACGTGAATGCCGATGCCTTATCCCGTTTGCCTGTGGGTGAAGAACTGGTCCGATGTAATGATGAATGGGAAGAGGTAGAGATGCCTACATTCTATGCTCAGTTTGCAACCCAGAATTCGGTGATCGCTCAGAGGAAGCGAAACGAACATCCGCAACCAAATGTTCCTGACTGCTCCCAAGATTCCAGACAGTGGGCTAGATTCCAACGGGAGAGTAGAAACCTACAGGAATTGCAGACTTCCCTTCTTCAGAAGAGGACTCCGGACCGAATACGTAGAGGTCAAGCTGATCAGGAATTAATTTGTCTATGGAGACTGAGGAATCGACTTTTCGTGTCCAGAGGTCTACTACAGAGGACTGCCCTGGATCCCGTAACGGGTGAGCGTCTACATCAAATTGTGGTACCCCGGCGAGATTCCAAATCCATCTTGGAAGCCTACCATGACAGATCGGGACACTTTGGGGTTCATAAAACGGAAGATACCATACGCCGACGATTTTACTGGATTGGCATGAGAGACGACATAGAGAAGTGGTGCCGAGAATGTCCCACCTGTGCTCAGAGCCGAGGAGAGCGTCATGACCAGAGAGCCCCACTTCACCCCATCATCAGTCATAGACCGCTGGAACTGGTAGCCATTGACCATGTCAAGTTTGAACCAAGCCGCACTGGGTATACTTATGCTATAACTATAATTGACCACTATACGAAGTTCGTGGTAGCTATGCCAGTGAAAGACCTGACTGCCAAGACCACCGCTGCCATCTTTTGGAAGAATTTCGTACTCCCCTATGGCTGTCCGGACAAGATCCTGACTGATCGTGGTTCCGCATTTGAGTCTCAACTGTTCCACGAGTTGTGTTCCCTCTATGGCTGTCAGAAGCTGAGAACTACCGCTTATCATCCACAAGGTAATGGCTTATGTGAAAAGATGAACCAGACTCTTATTGGGATGTTAAGAACTGTTCCGTCCCAGAAGAGGGCTGATTGGCCGATTCTCCTGCCAGAATTGGTGTACCTGTATAACAACACTGTGTACTGCTCCACAGGGTACACTCCTTACTATCTCCTGTTTGGCCGTCAGGGCAAATTGCCTTCGGACTTGGCCATGGATGTCGAAGTTCCAGATACTATCAACCCCCTGCCAAAGACAGAGTGGGTGAGTGATCACCAGCGTCGCCTGGCTGAAGCCAACGAGATTGTGGAAAGACGGATGGAAGATGCTCGTCAAAGGCAACAAGCAGGTTTTGATCAAAAGGCCGAAGCAGAACCCTTCCAAATTGGAGACCGTGTGTGGCTGAAAAAAAACCATCGTTCAAGTAAGTTGGACAGCAAGTGGCAGAAAGAACCATACACAATTAAGTCCATCCCGCACCCTGGGACTGATGTCTATGAGATTGTGCGCGAAGGCCGAGATTCCCAAGTCGTCCACCGTAATCGTCTCAAGCTCTGCCTAAAGGAAGAGGTACCAGCAGAACCACAGACAACTGAGAAATCTCCTGCAGCTGAACCGCTACCGCCAACAACTAGTATGTCCCCTCTTGATTGGCTGTTCCAACCTTGGCTGTCTATTTTGGTTCCTAGAACCGTTCTTGATCCCGGCGAAGACCAAGTGACCTCGTCATCCGAGTTCCGGCCTGGTCCAGAGGAATCCAGGGACCCTGAAATTGTTATAGAGGAGCCTCTGAGGAGATCTGATAGAGCTACCCGAGGTAAGATGCCAGCTCGATATCAAGATTGAACTGTTGAATCTGAGACTTCATTTTTGGATTATCCTTCACCAGAGACATTGTATTGTTTACATCCCAATTGGGTAACAAGCCCTTCATTTTCCCCAGTTCATATGACAAGGACTCTTGGACATTTTCCCTGTTCAGCATTATATCCTCATATTCCTCAGAGACTGTATGGACTCTTAGTTTATTATTGCAATTGTGATTAACCTTTGTTTTAGGTTAACCTGCCGCCTGGAGAGTCGGACGCCGAGGACGGCTTTATTTAAAGAGGGGGTGTATGTAGTGTCCCACAGGAGCACTACTATGAAAACTATGTTTGTCTTCATGTGTTGTGTTATGCTGCCATCTACAGGTTCAGAAATGTTATGACATTGTGTTTCAGCCTATGCGGAGTGTTTTTCTATAATGTAACAGAAGCTGGGAGGAGTTAATTAGGGAGTGGTGAGAATGGTGAGCGAGGAGGGGAGGCAGGAGGCAGGAGGAAGCTCAGGGAAGGTGCTCCTGAGTTCAGCCATTAACGGATTACAGAGAAAGACAGGCCTAAAGAGATTTATTGGAATAACAGCTCAAGGAGCGAGAAGAGTCCAGAAAGAGAGACTGTGAGTAGAGAGATAATAGCACTCCTGCATTTAGTATTGGGCTACACTGATTGAGCTGAATTTGGATGACATATTTGTATTGTACAATCTCCATCTTGAAAAGTAAAAGTGTGCTGCAAGCTCTCCTGATTAACTGCCACCACCGTCTCCTGTCTTCTATTTGCACTCTACACCAAGGGCACCCCAAATAACACCAGACAGGAGTCAGCCACCAAGGGAGTGCCCCGGGGGAAACAACAGTCATCAGCCTCATCTTGTGCAACCCCCTCATCACTGTGTGTGTGTGTCCCTGGGAGGTGGGAAGGCCTGCAAGGCAAAATACCACCGTGACACAAGACAGAGAGCCCAGTATCCACCATTTTGGGTTCCTGCATTCCCCGCCACCCACGGGCCACCACATTTACAAAATAAAAATCTTTGATTTAAAAAAAATGATTGTACATCTAACTATTCTCTTTTCCTCACTATGAAACACACTTAATGACATTGATCTACTATCTATTTGTATTCTGTGTTTTACTATCTCTCACTCTCCCGCTGACTTTCTGCCTCTTCTATCTGTATTCCCACAAAGCAGCAGCATTTCCTGGTTGGGCTGTTTATAGCGACTATGACTCATATGACTTTCAACCACTGAGTCATCACTAACTCACACCTATACCCCTCATGACTGGCTGTGCAAGAGGGAGGGCCGCCTGCAAGGCATTATTGGGTGGTCTGTAAAATGGTGGCCGCAATTTGAGCGAATTGTGCTGGACGAATCCCAAAAGTTTCAGATTCACTAAATTCTGAAACCTTTGGGAAATTCGTAATTAATTAGATTCTTGTAGAATCGATTCGCTCTTCTCTACTTATAACACTAAGCTGCTGCCAGAATTCATGTCTCAACAAGAGGACTCAATGTGGGAGCCACAAATCAGCTCAGAGTTATTCCAGCCCCAAAACGGAACTTCGGAGGTCCTTAAGTGGGTTAGCTGAAAAACCTTGAAGCCCACTGAATAGATGCCCTAATTTAAAGGGTTCAGCCTTCATGGTAGGCTCTTTATAAAGACAAAATAATGAAAAAACGGTTTATTTCCAGATTTATCCAGGGCACGATCTGTATGCAACAATATAGAAATTGACATTTTCTTCTAGAATGCCAGTATACAGGTGCGCAATTTCAGACTTTCCATGTTACTCTTTATCAGCCTAGCGATTAGTCTCTAAATTAGGGATAACGCAGTAGATTCACCTGTAATCTTATGTAACACCACATAAAATATATCACCATGTGTTGTGTGCAATGACAAACTCAGTTCTGCTACATAAAGTCTGCTATTGGTTTTTACCTTTACAGCACATAGGATTTTGTTGCTGCGATGTTACAATCCATTTAGCACAATTCTAGTCTGTTGGGTCAATTTACTTTTTTAGCTCAAAATTCAGTATACACGCCATGCATTTAGTGCTCCAGTTTAACAAAGTATCAGAAATTTCATCAATTGGTCCAACAGCTTGGGCACTTACTTTAATATCTGCCATTTTATACAGGACACAGAGGGCATACAATGGGGTTACATTACAAAGAGAAGCAGAGCATGTTAAAATTTATTTCATTAAACCAGCAGGTAGGTTCATGCCCCAAATTGGTGACTATGCCAGTTCCAAGCTGAATACATTGCTTAATGTCTCATAAAGCTTTCCCATCTGCTGTGTTTTCTGGCTATTAGTGCTTTTATTTAGTTATATTTCATAAATGGATAATGATAGTACATCTATATAAACATTCCGGCCATTAGCACACGGCTCATTTTTACCATTTACAGCAGCATTTGCTGTATTAAAAGTAATTCTTTGAGTATGTATTTATGTGACTCATTCTGCATGATGGGATATAGTTAAAAGATGCTCTCTATCTGAGCATACATTGTGTTTTACAATATCTGTATATCCTTCAACTACAGCACTAATAGAGCCAAATAAGTAAGATCTGGACACATCAGGACAGTACTGGCGGTACTGCTGTCAGGGGCCCGGTCATAAATGTGGAAAAATGGGGGCACACGCTCCACTGCTGGAATTAATTTGCTCACGAGCCCTAATGATTTCCCTTGGTGAAAGGAACAGGTCCCATCACGGAGCCGGGGCCCGTTCTTTGCATCAAAGTAAAATCATAAGGGCCCGCTATTCACATAGAGCCCGCCCCTCCTTCTCCACTTCAGTGTGACAGCGTGTGGGGGGTTAGATGACAATGGGGACAGGGAGATGATGGTGTAGCGGGTAGGAGATAATAATGGAGGGTGGATGACACTAAAGGAGACATTATACTAGGGGGAGGATAAGTGGTGGAAAAGAGGATATCTGAAGGGAGGAGTAGAGGAAGGAGAGAGGATACCTGGGCGAGAGATCTTTAAGGCTATGTACACCTCTTTTTTTTATATAAAAAAGTTTATTAGTGTGTGTTATGAAACTTTGTAAATACATTTTATTAAATATAATTTTTACTTTTGGAGATACAGCTGCTTTGTATCCTGTGTGCTGAGACCTGTATCCGTCAGGTTCGGGGGACTGACGGGTTCAGTGTCGGCGGGTCAGGATCCACCTGTTATCGATCAAATCTAAATTCTGAACAGGGACACGCAGCATCCGCTGACACTGAACCTGTCAGTCCCGCTGACCTGACAGATAAAGGTTTCAGTGCATGATACAGCTGGTCTATATACAATATACAAAGAAGCTGTATCTCATAAAGTAAAAATAATTTTGAATAAAAAGTATTTACAAACTAGCACCAAACAGACTTGTAGAACAACAACCACATTCAAAGGTTTACATAGCCTTTAAACCTGTGGTGGGTAGTGACAGGGCCAGCCTTAGGATAGATGGCGCCCCGTGCGAAATTATCTTTCGGCGCCCCATCATATAAAAAATGCCCCATAAATAAAGTATAATGCCCCCCACAGTATAATGCCCCTTTAGTTCCCCCTATACAGTATAATAATAATATATTATAACCCCTCCAAGGACACAGTATTTTGTCCTCTGTAGTGCCCCTACACAGTATAATGTCCGCTTAGTGGCCTCCACACAGTATAATGCCCCCTCCCCTGGCTGCCACGCACAGTATATTGCCCCATGTAGTACCCCTACACAGTATAATGTCCGCTTAGTGGCCCCCACACAGTATAATACCCCCCCTCCCCTGGCTGCCACACACAGCCCCCCCTGTAGATAGTGCCCCCCCTGTAGATTGTGCCATACAGCCTTCCTTTAGATAGTGCCATACATCCCCCCACCTCCCCCTTGTAGATCGTGCCATACAGCCTCCCCACCTCCCTCATGTAGACAGTGCATTGCAGCCCCCACCTCCTCCTTGTAGACAGTGCCATACAGCCTCCACCTCCCTCATGTAGACAGTGCCATACAGCGGTGGAAACCACTTGAAGACCATCAGCCCCCCACTCTCAGTAAAATAATCATTGGCCCCCCCACTCACAGTAAAATCATCATCAGCCCCCCACTCACAGTAAAATGACCATCAGCCCACCACTCACAGTAAAATGACCATCAGCCCGCCACTCACAGTAAAATGACCATCAGCCCGCCACTCACAGTAAAATGATCATCAGCCCCCCCCCACCCACAGTAAAATGACCATCAACCCCCCTCACAGTAAAATAACCATCAGCCCAGCACACACAGTAAAATGACCATCTGCCCCCCCACTCACTGTAAAATGAGCATCAGCCCCCCACTCACAGTAAAATGACCATCAGCACCCCACACACAGTAAAATGACCATCAGCCCATCGCTCACAGATTCCCCCTGTAGATAGTGCCACATAGCCCCCTTGTAGTAGTGCCACATAGCCCCCTTGTAGTAGTGCCACAAAGCCCCCTGTAGGTAGTGCCACACAGCCCCCTGTAGGTAGTGCCACACAGCCCCTGTAGGTAGTGCCACACAGCGCCCTTGTAGGTAGTGCCACACAGCCCCCTTGTAGGTTGTGCCACACAGCCCACTTACAGGTAGTGCCATACAGCCCACACACCCCTTCCTGTAGATAGCGGTACTGTAGCTCCCTGAAGGAGCGGAATCCCCTGGGGCCGGGGATTCCGCTCCTGGAGCGCTCCGCTTAATGTCTCTGTCCATATATGGACAGTGACATCAGAGGCAACTCCTGAAGCAGAATCCCCATCCACAGCGTTGCCGATGCTGTGACCGGGGATTCCACTCCAGGAGAAGCCCCTGTCGTCTATGTCCATTTATGGACAGTAACGTCAAGGGCTTCTCCTGGAGTGGAATCCCCGGTCACAGAGTCGGCAATGCTGTGGACAGAGATTCCCCTTCAGGAGTTGCCCCTGATGTCACTGTCCATATACAGACAGAGACATCAAGAGGAGCGCACCAGGAGCGGAAGCCGCGGCCACACAGGGATTTCGATCCTTCAGGGAGCTACAGTGGCGCTAGTAGATTGCAGAGCAGGGAGATACCTCCCTGCTCTGCTATAGTATGCCGCCGGCCATGGGGGGCCCGTTTCGATGGGCGGCACGGGCGGCCTCATGCCCGGTCTTGCCACCCATGCCACTTCCTGTTCTCCCAGAAATCCCCTCCTCCTTCCCCCACTGAGCCCTGGCACTTAGTCTCTCCACCTTGACACCTGATACCCACCAGCTGTCTCTGCCCTGCCCCTCCAAAGAGACCCTACTAGTTTGCTTTTTACCACTGCCTTACCTCCCACCCCTTTACTTTGTGCCCGCCCCAATAGTGAGGGGGGCTCCAGACTCCTTGGCTGTATGGGGCCCAGAAATTTCTGATGGCAGCCCTGCCTGGACATAGAGATGCAGCAGAGCTAAATTTGGCATTTTACTCTATGGTGACACATTGCCTGTGCCTCCTGCAGTGTCTACCTGCAGTCTTGTCTAAAATCCACAATAATTATATAATGATGCGTTGTGTGAAATTACAATCACAGAACTGCTACATCTATGTTTACTTCGTACTGCTGTAAACAAACTTCTCATGAAAAATTTCTCTAGCATGTTCTTGATGAAATGAAGGGAAGCTAAAATACTGAGCAATCAACTAATATAGAATATTTCTTAAGTCAGCTGCACTGTCTCACCAATGGGTTCCGTCAGGGAAATGCGGATCAGACAGGTTTGATTGTCTGATCCTTGGTTTTCTCTGAGATAAACGGTACCATATGTGCGGGGCAACTGCTTATCTCTTTCCATCCACAGAAACAACATGACCATTTGGCTGATGGCTGTTTTATGTCTAAAGCCTGCTTTACCATCCTATGTTTCCATATATAATCCAAATTCCACCCAGTGTCGAAATGATCAAAAAGTAAATTTTACTGTTGTATTACATACATACCTTTGTTGAATCTATAGGGTGTACTTTTCTAATAGCATCCCCCTCCCCTTAATGTATTCATCAGGCAATGGGAATGGTAACATGCATTTGTCTATTAGTCCTGGGTACACAAAGACTTATGTGGAATACAAGGATTTCCTCTAACAGACATGTCAGGAGAGGGGACAGATCCTCTATAGATCCAGTGACTCACAAGTGACATCTTCTCTGATGGGATTCTTTCTCTTTTCTTCTCCATCTGACACAGACCGTCATGGCAACTTCTCTTGAGAAATCTTTGTTCCTCGCTTCTGCAGCCTTTTCTAGCCTCTATAGAAACACACAAATTCAGACACCAAGGCCCAGGTCCATAAGGGGTTCTCCGGGCACGGACAATTTTTTTGTACTGATCACCTATCCATGTGCCCGGACAAACCCCTTTTACTCTGACTAATAAATTCAGACCCCAGACTAGATCCTAGAATATATACAGACCCCAGAACTTCTAAGCTATTGCAGACCTCCCTAAAGAAATACAGTCCCCAGAACAAGCACCCTGAATAAATACAGACCTCGGATTACACCCCTAAATAGAGACCACAGGCCTGACCCCCTACAGTAATAATGACCCCAGACCTGACTCCCTTAAGTAATACAGACCCCAGATCAGACCCCCTAAACTAATACACACCCAAGACCAGACCCCTTAATACAGACCCCTAAACTAATACAGACCCCAGACCAGGCCCCCTAAATACAGACCCCCATAAACTAATAAAGACCCGAGACCAGACCCCCTAAATACAGATCCCAGACCAGACCCCCTAAATACAGACCCCAGAACAGACCTCCTAAATACAGACCCCAGAACAGACCCCCTAAATACAAACCCCAGAACAGAACCCCTAAATACAGACACCTTAAACAAATCCATCCGATAATACTTACCTAAGATCACTATAGTCTTCTCTGTGGAGCCTAGCTGCTGCTCATGGACCTGCGGTCATGTGACCAGCAGGTCTCTAAACAGTAGTAAGGACTGCAGAGATAAGGTCAACACACAATGCAGTTTTGTCGTGTTTTTTGCCGCGATTGGCGACAAAATTGTGGCAAAAACTCAATAAAACTGCATTGTGCTTTAGGCGGCCAGGGGTCTCGGGACCCGGGCAACCGCTCAAAACGCCCTAATGATGATCCACCATTGGTTATATGTACTGAAATGGCGATAGGTCATATTATTTATATCTGTTGTGCAAGATACAAAGATTACACCAAAAAGTCATAGCTCTGTAACACAAGCAGCAAACCAAAGAGGTTTGTGGAGGACATTAACTGGTCATACTGCATGGTAAGAGACCTGGTCCATTGCTCATATGGTACCACAGCATTAATAGATCTCCCCCATAGGGGTTTTTCAACCTATTCACCATTTCCTTATATTTCTTTATTTTTTTTGCCCATGATCCCAACCCATATTCTACCCTACACCTCATTGTTTCAATTGTTAGATTGCAAAGGGATCTGAGAAAGATTTCTGCACAGTGAAATAACGTAAATAGATTTCTCCCTCTGTCATTGAGATTCAGAGACTAAATTATCTCAGTTTGGGTGTATAGAAATATTTATATATATATATATATATATATAAATATATATATATATATATATATATATATATATATATATATATATATATATATATAGTTGTTTTTTTTTATATTTAGGAAAAACAAGTATATAGAGCAGCACAGTAGCCAGGTAACCTCACGGTCGGTGCAAGACTTCCAAGGAGTGACCCCTCCTCATGAACAGTGCAAAGATAGGTAGAGAAGCAGCATTTCAAATGTAAAAAAAAATATCTATTTCACCAAATAAGATTGAGAATGCCTTCATAGAGAGGGTGAAACGTTGCAGTGAGATATTTGGTGAAATAAATCCTTTTTTATATTTGGAGTGCTGCTTCCCTACCTATCTTTATTATGTTTTTTGTTTTTTTTCATTGCACAATTTAAAAAAAGGCATTTCTATAAAGACAACATCTGATGATTATTTGACATTAAAGGGTAACTAAAGTTTTAAAAAACTTCTGACATGTCTTAGTGACATGTCAGAAGTTTTGATCAGTGGGGGACTGAGCACTGAGACTCCCACCGATTGCTAAAACGAAGACATAGAAGTGCTACGGTGAGCGCTGTGCGGTCGCAATTGCAACCGGGCCCCAAAGCCAGGGGGGACTGCAGACCCCGCACCACATCAATGAAAAGTTACTATAGTAACTGGGGCCTATGTAGTAAATGACACGGGCCCCTGTTACTATAGTAACTGAGAGTACTTACCTTCCTCATTCCGGAGCGCAGCAGAGGTCCTGACGTCATAGCGCTGTGCGCCGTTCATGACGTCACAACGGTATGCACTGAGCACAACATCCCGAACCCGGATGTAGTCAGGACCTCCGCTGCGGCCAAAGAGGACGGCAAGTTTAATACCACTGTCTGCTGGAGCTGATAGGTCAAGGTCCGACTCCCGGGACCCCCGCCAATCAGCTGTTTTGAAGGGGGTACAGCGCTCGTACAAGCGCTACATCCCCTTCATTCCAGTTACATTCTCACACTGTGAATCGCTGACACAGATGTGTCAG
Source organism: Rhinoderma darwinii (assembly GCF_050947455.1). Classification (NCBI taxonomy): domain Eukaryota; kingdom Metazoa; phylum Chordata; class Amphibia; order Anura; family Rhinodermatidae; genus Rhinoderma; species Rhinoderma darwinii. The sequence goes on from NC_134689.1 coordinate 341,407,022, forward strand.
CGATTCACAGTGTGAGCAAGTAAGGGAAATGAAGGGAAAGCAGTGCCTGTACGAGCGCTGCACCCCCTTCAAAACAGCTGATTGGCGGGGTCCCGGGAGTCGACTGCGCTATTAATTCCGTCAAAACAATGGAACCCTGTCACAATGGTGAAAAATGGAAACCTTTAGCAAGGTTTACATCACCATTGAGCTCAATGGTGAGGGAAACGGAAGCTGAGATTTCAGTTTGCCTTTCCGTTGAGGGGTTACCCAAGAGAAACCTCCGACAGAACCCCTCAATGGAAGGGCAATGATGATGTGTACAGGCTCTTACTAATGTTTTTTGTTTGTGTTTGTGTTTTTTTACAAGTTCGGTCTTTGGACTACGTCGGATTCGAGGACTACTTCGATGACGCCTTTTTTTTTATTATCAATAAAATGGTAAATGAGGATTGTGTGTTTTTTTTTTATTTCAATAAATCTATTTTTTATTATGTCTTTGTATTTTTTTTCAACTTTATTACTACCGCCTTAGTAATGGCCGCTGTCTGATTGACAGTGTCCATTACTAAGGCGGAGCTTAGTGTTAGCCAGTGAAAAGGCAAACACTAACTCCCATTATTACCCCTGTACCCACCGCCACCAGGGTTACTGGGAAGAGTTGGGTACGATCCAGTATGTACCTGACCATCTGCAGTGATGGTCGTGCACTGAGGCGGCCGCAGGCTGGTATTATTAGGATGGGAAAGGCCAAACACAGTGGCCCTTCCCACCCTGGTATTGCTAGGCTGCTGCTGCTGTGTTGTATCTGGCTGGTTATGAAAAATGTGGGGAACCCCACGTCATTTAAAACAATAAATTAATAAATAAATAATTGTAAAGAACGATGTGGGGTACCCCCATTTTTATAACCAGCCAGATACAACATAGCAGCAGCAAGCTAGCATAACCAGGGTGGGAAGGGCCACGGCTTTTGGGCTTTTCCAGCCTGATAATATCAGCCTGCAGCCGAACCAGTGCGCCTCCATCACTACAGGTGATCAGGTACTGGATCATACCCGGCTCTTCCAGGTACCACTGGTGGCGGTTGTTACCCGGGTAATAATGTTGTTAGTGTTAGTCTCTTCATGTCTAACATTAAGCCCGTCTTCGTAATGGACGCTGTCAATCAGCCAGCGGCCATTACTAAAGTGGTAGTAATAAAGTTTAGAAAAATACAAAGACATAGGAAAAATATTTTATTGAAATAAAAATCCCACACACAACCCTTGCTATCCATTTTATTGAGAATAAGTCCAACAACTTGTAAAAAAAACACACACACAAAAATAATTAGTAACACATAAAAAAAAAGCAAAACAATTCTTATACTTACATTTCCTGGGTCCAGCATTGGAGACGCAATGTCAGCGAGCTGCGCCCTATATCTAATCTTATCATGTGTGATACTGTCTGCTGAGTCAATGTATCTAATCCTATCCATAGCTATAGGGTTCTAGTGCTATAGATATGCTGTCTTCTGTACACACATATACAAACACGCACACACATTTTTTTGGGGTGTTATATATATTGAGGCTATTTCCCCTGACGTTTCAAGACCTTAGTGATGCCCCTGGCTGCTAGTGCTGCATCGTTGGGTCACTTAGGAGACCCAGCGACCAGCTGAAAGCTGCGGGCCGTCGGCCATGAGAAGTTTGGGGGGGGGGGGAACCTTCACATCGGGGCCCATGAGCCTTTAGCTACACCCCTATTGAGCCCGTACACCAATTGCTGGGCTTTCCGATGAAGGCCGATCAGAAACTAAGCGGCTCAGTGCTCACTATGTCACTATGAAATGTCAGAAGTTTTTGAAAGTTTAGTTACCCTTTAACTGTAGAGAAAAACAGATGCCTGGTTTACAAAAATAGCCACCTAATAGCTTCTACTCAATATTCAGTAGTCACCTAGCATGAAAAACTGCTGTTCAATCTTATAACTCTCTATACTGACACAAGAAATAAATAATTCTGTTGATGCGAGTGAAAAACCTTCCCCCTGTAACAATCCAATAACTCCCCTAGTTAATATATGGAGGTCAGCAATCTCTGATCTACTGATGAAATATAGGATGACCGTGAGGGTAATGACTATGATGAACAAGCATGAAGTGTAAGGATTACAGAACATAGTGAAGCAGTGGGAAGAGTAATAAATCACACATTTACCTCCTACACATATATTCACAGGCACAGCTGCATGTTGTTTATATATGAGGCATTATAAGATCACTGCTTTCTTCTCACAATGCTGGCAGCTCCATAATGTTCTGAAACAGTATCCATGAGAAGGAACCCATTCAATACATTCCATCCATAAAGTATGTCAGCACTTCATACCACCACTAGACGAGTACTACTAGTGAAGAGGCAGGTGAGGCTGCACTTACAGTAAAATAGCTTGAAATAGCAGTTACAGAATATCAGTGTCTGATAGATTGGGATAAGGATAAAGTGTAAATCATTTCATATACTTTAAGTTCTATGTATACTTATTATGAATTGACTTCCCAGTGGTTCCTTATCTACTCCTCATACTGTTTTTGGAGCTGTTAATACCTTGCGGCTATAAATATACTCTATATGAACATGATAGAACTTATTAGCCAGATCCAAAGATCGAGGCACTATCTGGCCTAAGAGGATTTTTTTCTTTGGTATTTCTTTAACTCCTTTGTCATGCACCTCCCCCTCAGGACCTGTATTGCACATAGCACATTGTATGAGATTTGCGTGGAATGTTCCTTTAACCCCTTAACAACATGTCACGTACTGGTACGCGGCAGCCGTTCAGGGGAAGTATGGAGCAGGCTCACGGCTGAGCGCGCTCCATACACAGCAGGTGACGGCTGTGTTACACAGCCGACACCTCACTGCAACGGGCGGAATCAAAGATCACTTTCAATCCGCTCGTTAATACTGTGGTCAATCGCAACCGCGGCATTTAAATTGTTAGAATCAGTGGGCGCCCCCTCAAACACGCCATCGAACCCCCTGCGGCAGGATCAGCCATTTACAGTGGTTGTTATGTCAGCCTGGGGGCCTAATGAAGGCCCACAAGTCTGCCATCTTTGTACTCCTTTGAAGCCCTGCCTCTGGCAGGGCTTCAAAGGAGACTGTCAGAATCACTATATACTGCAATACATTAGTATTGCAGTATATCATGAAAGCGATCCAACAATCGCTGCTTTAAGTCCCCTAGGGGGACTAATTTAAAAAAAGTAAAAAAAATAGTTAAATAAAGATTTGTATAATGTTCCAAAAAATATATATTTTTAGTGGTATTAAGCCAAAAACTTTTCCCCACCAGTTATTAAAATCGCAAAATTTAATACCCCAGAAAGAGAATCATTTTCAAGGGGAAAGGTTGACAATACTAAAAAGAAAATTAGACGAGGCAAAAGGACAAAGAAAAGAAGGGGTGATGGTTCCCCCAAAAAAACAGAAGGACATCTGAGTAAAAAGGGAGTATTCAATCTGAGTGATAAAACACTCACAGATGACCACTATAGAGTTCTAAGTAAAGGGATTCAATTTGCACCTTCGCAATCCATAAATAAATTTAAAACATACATTGACGTTGTCACGTAGGGTTCGTGGACCCACTGGGCCGTACCGCCTTGGCGGTATGGCAGCTGGCCAACAGGGCGCAGGTCATATAGGGTACCTGTGGCAGCTCGGACAGTAGCAAGGCAATTAGCTCAATCTCCAACATGTGTGTGCTCTAGCTTCTTAAGTCTGGACTGAGCTCGTGAGCGCACCCTGGTGGTCACTGTGGAACAGGACGGTCATATGTGCATACATTTCTTGAGAGGAGAGCGTCGACTGAATGGAAGGAGTAAGTGGTCAGCAACCACGGATGTTACAGACGTATACATGTTCATTCGATCCCTCAACCTCCAGAAGCATTTCGCTATAAAAAATAGTAGAGATAATGTCACACATAAAGAGACAGTCTTTGAAGGACATAAAGACCAATATAACCACACACAATTACGTGATAAATCAGGGTTCATATCCCTTATTAGCAACAACCATTGTATTGAGGCTTTTAAAAAGGTTGTACTCAATCAATTGGATCTTATGAATGTGAAAAATACAGGAAAAAACGTAACTTCTGCAGAAGAAACAGCGTTGAGAGATTTAGAAAAAGATCTTAAGGAGATAATAAAACCTGCGGATAAAGGGGGGGATTGTTATTTTAAATAAATCTGATTATCACACTGAAATGAAGAGATTACTGTCAGACTGTATTACCTATAAAAAAAACTAAAGAATAATCCTACCGACGTTTTCAAAAAACAACTGGAGAGTCTCCTTCTGGTTGCAAAAAAGAGGAGGATTCTAAATGACAGGGAATTTGTATATTTAAATATAAAACATCCCAAGATCCCTGTAATTTATTACTTACCTAAAGTTCATACGAATAAGACTAATCCGCCGGGTCGGCCAATTGTAGCCGGAATAGATTCACTAACTAGTCGCATCTCTGAGTATATTGATTGTTTCTTGCAAAAATATGTTGTTGCTAGTGGATCCTATGTGAGAGATTCTACACATGTAATCGAGGAGTCAAAAACCGTGAATGTCACTAGAGACACTATTTTATGGGCATGCGATGTCTCATCATTGTATACCTGTATACCTCACAAATTAGGGTGTGGATAAAAATATGGCTCCTGAACAAGATCGTTTTATTATAGACCTTATTAGGTTTAGTTTATTATTTCTGGTATAATTCAGACTATTACCTTCAGACTGCCGGTACTGCTATGGGTGCTAAATTTGCACCAAGTTATGCAAATCTGTACCTGGCAGTCTGGGAAGATTCTTTTATTTACTCTAGTAATAATCCTTTCTGTGAATTCATAAAGTTGTATAAACATTACATAGATGATGTGGTTATTATTTGGGAAGGAACAACAGAGAATTTATTAACTTTCCTCGATTATATTAATAACATTAAATGTAATTTGACCTTTACTTCAGAGTATGATAAAAGCTTTCTGGATTTGGAAATTTTTATAGAAAACAATGTACTATACACCGAAAATTATTTAAAACCTACTGACTAAGGGTATGTGCACACACACTAATTACGTCCGTAATTGACGGACGTAATTCGGCCGCAAGTCCCGGACCGAACACAGTGCAGGGAGCCGGGCTCCTAGCATCATACTTATGTACGATGCTAGGAGTCCCTGCCTCGCTGCAAGACAACTGTCCTGTACTGAAAACATGATTACAGTACGGGACAGTTGTCCTGCAGCGAGGCAGGGACTCCTAGCATCGTACATAAGTATGATGCTAGGAGCCCGGCTCCCTGCACTGTGTTCGGTCCGGGACTTGCGGCCGAAATACGTCCGTCAATTACGGACGTAATTAGTGTGTGTGCACATACCCTAATAGTTATATTGAATGTTCGAGCTGCCATTTCAAACCTTGGCTTAGGAATATCCCAAAAGGGCAGTTTAAAAGGATAAAGAAAAGCTGTACAAAAATAGAGGACTTTGATGTACAGTCACAAGTTAATAAATCTCGTTTGATAGAAAGTAAATATGAGGAACAGAGGAAGCCGTTAGCGCTGAAGGAGGTTAGAGAAGAAATCGCAGTCCATTCTGGCGATAACATCCAAAAAATTGATAATTATCATACAAAGAGAATTGATGATAATGATAAAACATTAAGGGTTCCGTTCATTACTACATATTCCACAAGCTCTTCATTGATACAAAATATTATTAGAGAGAATTGGCATATTGTAAGGAACGATCCTGTTATAGGGTCTAGGTTGCCAAAAAATCCTAGTATTGTATATCGTAGGGCACCAAATATAAAGGATACAATTACTCATAGTTTTATAAAACCTCCTACAAAACCAATTATTGCTACAAAAGGATTATTTTTCCTGTAACGAGTGTAAAGCTTGTAAAGAAGTGGGGTATGATAAAAGAAAGGGGAATGTTACCTTTTTTATGGATGCCGAAAATAAAAGAAAATATGAGATCGAACCTTTTGCAACGTGTAATACTAAAGGGGTTATATACTTACTGCAGTGTCACTGTGGGCAGTTATATGTAGGACATACAGCTCGCAAAAAAACTAGAATAGCAGAACACTGTAATAACATCAGAAAAGGCAAGATGGACCATAGTGTGTCAGCACACTACTGTAAATTCCATCATAAAGATCCCAAGGACACTAAATTCTTTGCTATTGAGACAATTGATAATCATTGGAGGGGGGAGGATTATATTAAAAAGATGAGCAAGCAGGAAAGTTTCCGGATATATCAATTAAAAATGCTTCAACCGTTAGGACTCAATTCAGACTTCAAATTGAAGTGTTTTTTATAAAAATGAAATAATGATTTTTGTTTATGCAAGTACTTATTAATATTGGTGAGATATCATGGTATGTGTCTGATAGATATTCTGGTCCATATTGACAGTTCTATGTTATAAAAATAATTATGCAAAGACTGTCCTATGTATAGTATTACTAAGAGACTCGTTCACACATAGCAATTTGACCAATGGATCTTGTCTAAGCAGAACTGATCAGACTAAGGCCTTATTTACACGAGCGTATTAAACGTCTGTGAAACGGCCGTTGAAACAGCGGGCGTCCCACGGACCTATGTAATTCAATGTGGCTGTTCACACAGCCGTTGTTTCAACGGACCGTGTGAAGGGTCCGTGGGAAAATAGGACATGAAATAGGGGAAGTGTTACAAAATGTTCGCTCACCACATATCCACTGCGCTTCCACTGCGTTTCCAATGCGTTTGAAAGATGCAAGTTGGTATAAATTAATCCAAGTACTGCAGGTGCTCGTAGATATTCCCAAGCTGGTCCTGTGTTGACAGCAGGTAATCAAGGCAACAAAAAGGTTAAAACAAAAAATCTCGGGCCCACGCTTACGCGTTTAAGACCAGTGGGGTCCTTAATCATAGCTTGCTATTTTACAAATAAAATCACACATATATAGTGAGTAGCATTAGTCAGGTGACTTCCTATGGGTGAGCTTAAAAATGTAACCATTTACTGCATGTGGTTAGTTAGGTGACGCAGACATAATATCGCAATTATAATATAATAGGTTACAAGGTTTTTTCACCGGGGTGGTACAAAATCGTCATTCCAATTGTCAAATATCAAATAATTTAAACCAATTAATTTAAACCAAAAAAATGTTCAATATATTAGAAGAAACAAAACATATAAACGAATTAGTTAGTGTTCAGATGTGTTGTGTATTCGGACTTAATTCAGGAACGGCAGCTGGTGTGCTGCACGTGTATCTTAATGAAAAAAGATGGTTTATTTATTTGAAAATTGTATATTAAATGGTCTGTTTTAGAGTATGTCAAGTATATATTTTAAACTGTTCTTTTTATTTGTTGATTTGTAAAGTTTTTATATATAATTAGTAAGATTCCCTGATTTGTATTGTGTCCGTGGTGCTGAAGAACAGCTCCACTCTAAATGATAGTCAAAAAGTATTGTCTGGTGCTGAAGAACAGCTCTCCATTGAATAAAGCTTATGTTGTTATAATTAGCTACCTAATAGAGAAGTATATTAATAATAAACATTGGTTCAGTGGATATATTTTTAGTTATTATGTTTTTATTAATAGGATTACTTTATCTTATATAATATATTAATGTATTGTTCTCATTGTTTTTTTGTTTATCTGATTTAAATGTTATAATTAAATACCTGATGGAAAAATATACTGATATTAGACATTGGTTCAATGGATGTAATTCCAGTTATAATATTTTTATTGATAAGAAAATGTTATCTTATATAATATATTAAATGTATTAATATATCATAATCATTGGTTTTTTATTTATCAGATCTGAATGTCGTGTGTCCATCCCAGGCAGTGCAAACGTCTCGCGCTGACGAACCCCCGCCCCCAACGGACATATAAAAGGTAAGATATATATGATTGAACTACATGTGAGTATAATTTAATATATAGTTATGGTTAGGTACTTCATTCTACCTGATGCAATTTTATTAAAAGTGTGAAAAATTTATATAATGATTATATATTGAAATTAGTCTAAGACTAGATCCGAGATTGGATTGGTGAATGTAAAATAACTCTTTTGATTCCATCTGATGTATGTTATCAAAATTTGTATGTTTAAATATTGTGATATATGGATTAGGAACTATTTAGGATAGAATGCTGAAATTTAATGAATAAATATACATCAAATCGTTTCTGTAGTTCATACCCACTGGAAAGCGGGTATCTAATTTTAAGATCCATAATGCCTCTCTATTAAGTAGGAGTTTTCTCCAGTCTCCTCCTCTTTTCGGACAAAATACTCTCTCTAAACCGCAGACTTTCAATGTGCTAGTATTTCCTTGATGCATTTCTTTAAAATGTTTTGCTGCTCCTGAGATATTAGTTTTATTGAGATTTCTTATGTCTGCTAAATGTTCCGCTATCCTTTTCTTGAGAGGTCTAATTGTACACGCTACATTTTGTATATTACATTTATCACAGAGTATGACATATACTACGTGAGTTGTGTTGCAATTGAGTAGAGACTTTATTGGAAAAGAGGCATTATTGGATGAGGAAACTAGAGTACCGGTGATTGTCATTAGTTTGCATGTAGTGAATCTAGTGCCACCACATTTGCGTGAACCGGTATATTTTAACCATGTACTTTTATTTAAAGATGTTTTAGGAAAAATGCTTGGTGAGCTGCGATTTCCTATTGTAGTTGAATTTTTTGCTACAAAATTACAACCTGTTTTTAGTATTTTCTTTAAACTTTGATCTTTGTCTAGAATCGGTAACTAATGTTTTATGATAGATACTATTTGTCCATACTCATTGCTATAAAGTTAAAGTCTTTTTTTGGTGGTTTATCTTGGAATTTTTAATTTATGTTACTGGATATAAGTATTCTGATTTTGATTTGACATTGACTATATTTTTGGCTTGATTTAATTTTTGTTTAGAGTAACCACGTGCTTTGAGCCTGGTATCTATAATATTGCATTCTAAGAGAAAAGCAGAATTTTCTGTACATATTCTTTTAGCACGTATGTATTCTCCAATTGGGAGATTGATGATAACATGCTTTGGGTGTGCACTTGATGCATGTAGGATCGAGTTTCCTGCAGTGGGTTTACGGTATAAGCTACTTGTAATATTAGATTTTGAGGAGTCACCGGTTAATGTGATGTCAAGAAAAGACAAGGATTTGAGATTCGTGTTATGAGTGAAGATTAAATAGTCTTCATTGTCATTGATGTATTTGACAAATTTGGCAACTGATGTGTGGGAGCCTGACCAGATAATTAAAATGTTGTCTATAAAACGACCATAGTAATGGATGTCTTTGACAAATGGGTTCGGATTATTATGAATATATCGTTCCTCCCACCAGGCTACATAAATATTTACTAGTGAGGGTGAGAATTTAGCCCCTATGGAGCATCCCAGGCATTGTAAATAAAACACATTGTCAAATAAGAAGTAATTGTGTTTTAAAAGGTAAAGACTAACACTGAGAATGTATTCTTTTAAATGATTTGTATAATTTGTATATTTATTCAGTTGGTCACTAAGGGCTGTAATGGCCTTGTCATGGGGGATTGAAGAGTATAGGGCAGTGATGTCACACGCTACCCAACAGAAGGTGTCTGTCCATGATTTGGAGGACATCTGTGCTATCTTTGATGTAGCTAGCAGACCTCTTAAAGAGGCACTGTCACCAGATTCTAAAATCCCTATCGCCTATTACATGTGATCGGCGCTGCAATGTAGATAACAGTAAAGTTTTTTTTTTTTTTTTAAAACTTTCATTTTTGGCCAAGTTATGAGCTATTTTATATATATGCAAATGAGCTTTGAAATGGACAACTGGGCGTGTTTTTTTTCGTATGTCCAACTGGGCGTGTATTGTGTTTTTAACTGGGCGTGTTTACGTGTATGACGCTGACCAATCAGTGACCAGTCAGCGTCATATACGCCTCTCCATTCATTTACACAGCACATAGTGTTCTTACTAGAACGATGTGCAGCTACATACACAAGTGTCCTGATAATGAATACACATGACCTCCAGCCTGGGCGTCATGTGTATTCAGAATCCTGACACTTCTGAATCTTTTCTGTGAGATTTCCAGCAAGGGAAACGAAATCTCGTTTACCTCGTAATCTAGCGAGATTACGCGTGGCTTGCTGGAATCTCACAGAAAAGATTCAGAAGTGTCAGGATTCTGAATACACATGACGCCCAGGCTGGAGGTCATGTGTATTCATTATCAGGACACTTTTGTATGCAGCTGCACATCGTTCTAGTAAGAACACTATGTGCTGTGTAAATGAATGGAGAGGAGTGCATGATGCTGACTGGTCACTGATTGGTCAGCGTGATACATGTAAACACGCCCAGCTAAAAACACAATACACGCCCAGTTGGACATACAAAAAAAAACACGCCCAGTTGTCCATTTCAAAGCTCATTTGCATATATATATAAAATAGCTCATAACTTGGCCAAAAATGAAAGTTTAAAAAAAACAAAAAACGTTACTGTTATCTACATTGCAGCGCCGATCACATGCAATAAGAGATAGGGATTTGAGAATCTGGTGACAGAGCCTCTTTAACAAGAGGTTGTAGTTGATTGTCTAGCCATTCCCCTAATCATTCGTTAAGTGAATCTATGCTTGAGACTATTGGTCTTAGCGGAGGTGGAAAAATATTCTTATGGATTTTTGGGAGAGCATGGAAGATGGGAATGATTGGATATTCTTTGTATAAATATTTTCTTTCTTTTTCCGTATGAATGCCTAAGGTAAAACCCTCCTGTATAACATTATATAATTTTGCTTTAAGGATGTTTAAACATAAACCCCTATCAAGAGAAAGGGCTTATGATAGAGGAGACAGTGTATCAGAACAAATGTACCACTCGGGTCCGAGGACATATCTATCAGGTGAAAGTGGATAGAGCGTTTTATCAATAGTGAGACACCCCTAGTCAAATTAGTGAATGTGGAATGGTATGACCAACCAATCCAGGGTCTTTTTAGACGTCATGTGGGTCTCCTGAAGGCATATAATATCACAGTCAAGTTTTTGTAAATACCAAAACACAAGGGCTCTCTTTATGCGGTTGTTAAGACCTCTCACATTCCACGTTAAAAAGGATACTAAGTAAGAAGACATGGTAAAGGGCAAAAGTGCAAATCTAGGCCCAACTGTTCAGTGTGAGCCAGTATAAGAGCAGCATAAAATACCTGAGACCTGGAAAGTTAGAAGTGTGATATGTATAGTGGAAACAAACATGTAAAAAAACCAGGTGGAAACACCCCGCCCCCACCCTACTATCGTGCAGCAGGCACGAAGTCTTGTATCCCTTAAACCATAAGAAGTCGCAACAACAGTAGTACCAATTACAAATAGTAACTATCAAATAGCATATGAAAGAAGGGTGCAAGTGCGCAACCCCTCCCCCAGTAGAAAATGGATACTGAAGAATTAAGGAGTCCATATCGTGAACGAATGATCCACAGTTCCTTCACAGAATATTAGAGGCTGGAAGTGTTCTAGAAGCTTGGAACCGCGGAACAGTAGAGATACATAGCTACAAACATCAGTAATTAGACATCCGGACGACGAGGAGGACCAGCTTGACCACGAGGACGGGTTTCTAGCCAGTCGAGGACATCTTGGGAAGTGGTGAAGAAATGCGATCTGCCATCCGCCAGAACTTTCAGCCATGCAGGGTACATCATTGCGTACTTAAGATTAAGTTCTCTTGGCAGTAAGGAATAAAGCTCTCTTCTTCTGGACCACAATGGAGAAATCAGGGTAAACTGAGATCCGTGAGTTGGCATACAGAATTTATTATTTTTCTCTTGTGAGTTTAAGGATAGTGTCGCTGTCCGGGTAGTAAAGGAGTTTAGCCATAAACGTGCATGGCAGAGATCCCGGAGGTAGAGGTTTGGACAGAATACGGTGCGCCCTCTCCACCGCAAAGATAACTGAGAATTTCTCCTTGCCGAAGGTGGTATTGAGCAGATTTTCCAAGAAGGATTCAGGAGATGAGCCTTTTGAACCCTCTTGCAGACCTAAAAAAGCTAAGGTTACAGAGCCTCAGTATGTTCTCCTGATCATCCAGATGCTGATGTAGTCTAGTGAGGCCCTGTTCAACGTGTCCAATGCGTCTAGTGAGTGGTGGGGCTTTTTCCTCCAGAGAACTGACTCTATTCTCCACCTCCATCACCCTTTCTCTGGTGTGCTGAGCATCCTGGCATAGAAGAGAAATATCAACCTTAATTTCCTCGATACATTGGGTGAGGGTGGTTTGACATGTATGGATAGCTGCCAGTACTTTTAATTTGGCCGGGTTAGAGTCCGACAGAGCAGGGACCGGCTGATCTGGGTCTACCAGGGTGGGGTCAGTGACCCGTGAGGTAGACGGCGTAAACGTCAAGGAGTCCGCTCTGCGAAATTGGTCCAGCTTAGCGACTGACTTAGTTTGTGATTTTGGAGTCGCCATAGCTGGGAGTTATGTAGCCATGAGTACAGGTTTATGGAACACCAATGTGTAGTTAGACCCCTAAGAGGGGATTCAGCACCCAAGTGATGTTAGAGCGTTACATTACAAGAGGGTGAATACGGCACAGGGACCCAAGGAGGTCGACATCGGGCAAGGGGAGCCTGGGTATATCAAAGCAGGGAGTTCCTGGATCACCAGTTGTATGGTGAAAAATGCATTAAGGCCAGTGAGCCCAGATGGCAACAGGGCTTGGCTGCAGAGGGGAGGGTGCCTCCGAGGAGGAGACTCACCAAGATGTGGTACTCAGCCCCGGCCGTCGATGGTGCAGGGAAGGACTGCAAGGGTGGATCCAAAATGGCAGCCGCAATCCGAGTAAGCCGTCGTGTAATGGCCGACCTGGCCTTCCCAGGAGCTGGTAAGCAGGGCCCAGCTAGTACACCTCTCGTGTTTAGGGGCTATTGGGAGGCAGGATTCCCCTGGATTAGATGTGTCTGTGCCGGAGCTCTGTGAAGACAGGTCTGACCAGCTCCTCGTCAGGCCACGCCCCCCAAGTGTATGTAGACTAACAATATTAGTTACTTACAATATACAGCAAGATCAGGCTGCAGCATTTTTAAACAAAAAAAGCACAAAACGTGTGATACAATGTGTGATATTTGCTTAAAGGGAATGTGTTGCCAGAAAAACATGTTTGTTTTTTTTTAATTAAACATTTAGTGTGTAGGTGATTAAACATTGTTCAAATTTTTTTTATTTTTTTCACGAGTCAGGAAATATTATAAATTAGATTCTAATTTATAATATTTCCCATTGCTGGTCACTAGATGGAGCTATTCCCAAAATTGCAGCATTGCAAAATTGGGTAAAAAGCCCTCGCTCTAGTGAGCTCTCAGCATCCCCCCTCCTTTATCCTGGCTAGTGCCAGGATAAACGAGGGGTTTGAACGGTCTAACCTCCTACACTGTGTGTCGCCATTTTTTGAGCTAACACACAGTGTAGTAGGTTTACATACAGTAGTAAACGTACACAAACACGAACATACATTGAAATCTCTTACTTGCTCCTGCCGCCGCGGCTCCCTCCGGCCCGTCCGCTCCGTCTGCTGCCGCTGGTCCAAGTGCACAAGTCCGGAAGCCGCGACCGGAAGTAGTAATCTTACTGTCCGGCCGCGACTTCCGGTCCACAGGAAAATGGCGCCGGACGGCGCCAATTTCAAATTGGACTGTGTGGGAGCGGCGCATGCGCAGTTCCCACACAGACGGCGTACACAGAAGTGGATGGGACGGGAGCCGTTCGCAGTCCCTATGGGACTGTGGCTGCCGTATTCCATGTCTGTATGTGTCGTTAATCGACACATACAGAAATGGAACAAAAAATGGCAGCCCCCATAGGGAAGAAAAAGTGTAAAAATAAGAAAAAGTAAAACACAAACACACAAATAAATATAAACGTTTTTAATAAAGCACTAACATCTTTAACATATGAAAAAAAAATTTGTGATGACACTGTTCCTTTAAAGAGGCTCTGTCACCAGATTATCAAATCCCTATATCCTATTGCATGTGATCGGCGCTGCAATGTAGATAACAGTAAAGTTTTTGTTTTGTTTTTTAAAACGATCATTTTTGGCTAAGTTATGAGCAATTTTATAATTATGCAAATGAGCCGTTCTAATGGACAACTGGGCGTGTTTTCTCTTATTTCCAACTGGGCGTGTATTGTGTTTTTAGCAACTGGGCGTGTTTACTTCTTTCACTGCACAATCACACTGTGCTGTGGATCATGCTGGGCTGGAACAATTAGAAGTGTAGGACACTGATTAGTCACTGATTGGTCAGCCTCATACACTCCTCTGTACAACACCCAGTTGGTAAGAAGTAAAAACACGCCCAGTTGTCCATTGAGAAACTCATTAGCATAAATCTAAACTAGCTCATAACTTGCTCAAAAATGATCGTTTTTCAAAATAAAAACCACTGCTGTTATCTACATTACAGCGCCAATCAGATTATGTAGGAGATAGGAGGCACTTATAATCTGGTGACAGAGCCTCTTTAAATAGAATGTGTCGCAAATTAAAATATATTTTTTTAGTAAGTTACTTATTATTTTTGGTGTATTTATCTTTTTCTTCCACAAGGTGGGAAGTATTACAATTTAAATCATAATTGGACATGTTTTTGCTATGTTGACCACCTGAGAAAGCACTTCCCAGAATTACTGCAAGCTGAAACAGGCAAAGCACCCAGACTCACAGCTGCTGTAAATGTAGGAGGGAGACACACACCCCTCCCTATTTTTGGCTACAAGCCAGGAAAAGGTGTCTTCAAATTGCCAAGCAGTGCCCTTCCCACACTTGTAGGCTGCGGCTGCTTTGTTGTATCTGGCTGGTTATGAAAAATGGGGAGACCCCACGTCCTTTTTGTCAATTATTTATTACATTTTTTTTAACAAGGATTATTATTATTTTTCATAATTAGCCAGATACAATAACGAAACCGCAGTCTAGCATTACAAGGGTGGGAATGGCCACGGTTTTTTGCCCTTCCCAGCCTCATAATACAAGCCTGCGGCCGCCCCAGTGCCCGACCATCACTCCAGATGGTCGGGTACTGGATCGTACCCGGCTCATCCCGATATCCCTGGTGGCGGTGGGTACCGGGGTAATAATGGGGGGTTTGTGCTAGCCTTTTTACTGGCTAACACTAAGCTCCGCCTTAGTAATGGATGCTGTCAAACAGACAACTGCCATTACTAAGACGCTAATAAAGTATTAAAAAAACAGAGGCATAAGAAAATATATTTTATTGAAATAAAAACTGCCCCACAAGACTCTCGTTAACCACTTTATTTTAAAAAAAAAACCTTAGATCATCGCAATAGTCCACCGAATCTACGACGTAGTCCAACTAATCTACGACGTAGTCCAATAGGTACTGCAGAACCTGCAAAAAATTAAAATAAAGTTAGTAATATGAAAAATAAAAAATCTTATACTAACCTACAACAGACTTCTATCTTCTCCCCTAGATGTCAATGAACTGTAGTTTCTATTGTGGCGCACAGGACCTAGAGATCCGCCAGAATATTAATAGTTATTAATAATTCTGGCGAATCATGGAGCTCCGCCCCACAAACCTCCCCTACACATGCAGGCACTCAGCAAACCCCCCCCCCCCCGCACACACACACACACACACTCCCCACACAAACACCCCTCAACACATGCAGCCGCTCTGCAAACCCCCGAATACCCCACACACGCACACACCCCAACAAATGCAGCCGCTCCGGAAACCCACGCACCCCACCCTACACAAACACACCCCACATGAACACCCCCTATCCATGCAGACACTCCGCAAACATCCCACACACACCCCACACTCCCCCCTCAACCCCACCTGCTATTATATGACAATGTGTTTTTTTTGCAGTTAACTGCATCTTCATAATGTCCGACCGCATGCAGCTAATGACCACGCTGCCAAAGTTGTTGCTGAACTGCTTGCATTTTTGCTAACAGTTCTGCAATGCATTGTAATGAACTATATACAGGAAGCACCTAAAAAACTTCAACACGGGTGAAAACTATGTCCATCAATTATTTCCTTTAAAAACGCAACAGAACTGCAGCATTACAGAGACAAAAAACGCATGCAGTTGACCGCATGCAGTTTTCGAACGCAACAAAACCGCAACAAAAAAGTCAACGACACACCATGTGGCCTTACACTTTGAGTCAAGCACATGAGTTCATACAAAAAAATTGAAAACGTAAAAGTCTTTCCTTTATACTTTTCCTCCTATTTCGTTAAAATAAAACTGTACCAAAAACTGAATTCAGCCTAAGGCCTTATTCAGGCAAATGTAGAATACGTCAGTGTGACGGCTGTTAAAATAAAGTCCGTCACACGGACGCATGTATTTCAATGGGGCCGTTCACACGGTTGTTGTTTCAACAGACTGTGTGAAGTGTCCGTTGAAAAATAGAACATGTCCTATTTTCTTCCATTTTCACGGATCCCTCCATAGACTCAAGTCTAAACGGGAAAACGGGACTCGTACGGAGGCAACGCGGACGTGAAAAAACAGCCCTTTTTCACGTCCGAGTTTCCCCACGTTTGTCTGAATAAGGCATTACGCTTGTGCTCTACTGTGTGGCATTGTGGATAAAGAAGTGTTAAAATTAGGTACTTTAAAGTAGTTTGTGGAAGAAAAGGCAAATTTTCCCATAATGCAATGAGGAAGAGAACAGTGCATTGTACTAATAGGGCTGTGTTTGTCAGCACAATCTTGACAGATTTAAAGTGGAAACCAGCAGAAGATTAATGGTGAAGAAGCCGATGACAGATATGTAATAAGTAATTCAGTTATTTTCAAGCTTTCTGAACATTATATGTAATTTTTTTAATTTTTTTTGAAAGCTTACATTTCCTTCCTGTCATAATCTCAATGTCAGAATAGAATTTATAGCACAGAAACTGTGAAATAAGTCAGTGCGAGAGACACATTGATGTTACAAAAAATGAAACAGACATTTGATGGGTAATGTCAAGCAGGGGCGTAGCTAAAGGCTCATGGGCCCCGATGCAAAAGTTCTTATTGGGCCCCCCCCCCCGCAAACTCCTCATGGCCGACGGTCCGCAGCTTTCAGCTGCATAGCTGGGTCTCCTAAGTGACCCAACAATGCAGCACTAGCAGCCGGGGGCGTCACTAAGGCTGGGTTCACACACCCTATTTACGGACGTAATTCGGGCGTTTTAGCATTGAATTATGTCCGAAAATGCGGCTCAAAAGCGTTGGCAAACATCTGCCCATTCATTTGAATGGGTCTTACGATGTTTTGTGCCGACGGTAATTTTTTTTTATGCGCCGCTGTCAAAAGGCGGCGCGTAAAAAAGACGCCCGCGTCAAAGAAGTGCCTGTCACTTCTTCAGACGTAAATGGAGCCGTTTTCCATGGACTCCATGGAAAAACAGCTCCTATTACATCTGTAATGGACGCAGCGAAAGACGCCTGCACATGCCATTACGTCTGAAATTACAGAGCTGTTTTCTCCTGAAAACAGCACCGTAATTTCAGCCGTAAGGGACGCTGCCTTGTGAACAGACCCTCAGGGCTTAAAATGTCAGGGGAAATAGCCCCAATACATATGTGTCTGCCCCCAAAAAAATGTGTGTATAGGAGACAGCATAGCATATCTATAGCACTACGACCCTATAAACTATGGATAGGATTAGATACAGAGGCTCAGCAGACAGTATCACACATGATAGGATTAGATACAGTGGCTGAGCAGACAGTATCACACATGATAGGATTAGATACAGTGGCTGAGCAGACAGTATCACACATGATAGGATTAGATACAGTGGCTGAGCAGACAGTATCACACATGATAGAATTAGATGCAGTGGCGCAGCAGACAGTATCACACATGATAGGATTAGATACAATGACTCAGCAGACAGTATCACACATGATAGGATTAGATACAGTGGCTGAGCAGACAGTATCACACATGATAGAATTAGATGCAGTGGCCCAGCAGGCAGTATCACACATGATAGGATTAGATACAATGACTCAGCAGACAGTATCACTCATGATAGGATTAGATACAATGACTCAGCAGACAGTATCACACATGATAGGATTAGATACAGTGGCTGAGCAGACAGTATCACACATGATCGGATTAGATACAGTGGCTCGGAAGGAAGTATCACACATGATAGGATTAAATACAGCGGCTCAGCAGACAGTATCACACATGATAGGATTAGAGATAGGGCCCAGCAGACAGTATCACACATGATAGGATTAGATACAATGACTCAGCAGACAGTATCACACATGATAGGATTAGATACAGTGGCTGAGCAGACAGTATCACACATGATCGGATTAGATACAGTGGCTCGGAAGGAAGTATCACACATGATAGGATTAGATACAGCGGCTCAGCAGACAGTATCACACATGATAGGATTAGATACAGTGGCTGAGCAGACAGTATCACACATGATAGGATTAGATACAGTGGCTGAGCAGACAGTATCACACATGATAGGATTAGATGCAGTGGCCAAGCAGACAGCATCACACATGATAGGATTAGATACAATGACTCAGCAGACAGTATCACACATGATAGGATTAGATACAGTGGCTGAGCAGACAGTATCACACATGATCGGATTAGATACAGTGGCTCGAAAGGAAGTATCACACATGATAGGATTAGATACAGCGGCTCAGCAGACAGTATCACACATTATAGGATTAGAGATAGGGCCAAGCAGACAGTATCACACATGATTGGATTAGATATAGGGCCCAGCAGACAGTATCACACATGATAGGATTAGATATAGGGCCCAGCAGATAGTATCACACATGATAGGATTAGATACAGTGGCTCAGCAGCCAGTATCACACATGATCGGATTAGATACACGGCTCAACAGGCAGTATCATTCATGATAGGATTAGATACAGTGTCTCAGCAGACAGTATCACACATGATAGGATTAGATACAGTGGATCAGAAGGCAGTATCACACATGATAGGATTAGCTACAGTAGCCCAGCAGACAGTATCACACATGATAGGATTAGATACAGGGCTCAGGTCGCTGACATTGCGGCTCCAGCGCTGGACCCAGGAAAGGTAAGAATAATAATTTTGCTTCTTTATGTGTTACTGATTATTTTTGTGTGTTTGTGTTTTTTTACAGGTTCGGTTGTTGGACTACGTCGGATTCGAGGACTTCAATGACGGCGTTTTTTTTATTTTCAATAAAATGGTTAATGAGGGTTGTGTTTTTTTATTTCAATAAAATATTTTTTCTATGTGCTTGTATCTTTTTAAACTTTATTATCACCGCCTTAGTAATGGCCGCTGGCTGATTGACAACCTCCATTACTAAGGTGGGGCTTAATGTTAGCAGGTGCAGAGGCCAACACTAACCCCCATTATTACCCGGTACCCACTGCCACCAGGGGTGCTGGGAAGAGCCGGGTATGAACCAGTACCCATCCATCTGTAGTGACGGGCAGGCATCGGGGTGGCCGCAGGCTGGTAGTATTAGGCTGGGGAAGGCCAAAAACAGTGGCCCTTCGCACCCTGGTAATGCTGCCTGCTGCTGCTGTATTGTATCTGGCTGGTTATGAAAATTGGGGGGGACCCCACATCGTTCTTTCCAATTATTTTTTTTTTTTTTTTTTTTTAAATGAAGTGGGGTCCCCCCAGTTTTTCATAACTAGCCAGATACAATAAAGCAGCAGCAGCCTATTATTACCAGGGTGGGAAGGGCCACTGTATCTGGCCTTTCCCCTCCTGATAATACCAGCCTGCGGCCACCCCAGTGGCCGACCATCACTACAGATGGTCAGCTATTGGATCGTACCCGGCTCTTCCCAGCACCCCTGGTGGCGGTGGGTACCGGGGTAATAAAGGGGGTTAGTGTTAGCCTCTGCACCGGCTAACACTAAGCCCCGTCTTAGCAATGGATGCTGTCAATCAGCCGGCGGCCATTACTAAGGCCGTAGTAATATAGTTTTAAAAAAAACACAAAGACATAGAAAAAATATTTTATTGAAATAAAAAAAAAAACCACACAACCCTCATTAACCATTTTATTGATAATAAAAAAAAAGCCGTCATCGAAGTAGTCCTGGAATCCGCCGTAGTCCAACGACCGAACCTGTAAGAAAACACACAAGAAAAATGATTAGTAACATGTGTTAGGCTTAGATATAGGGCCCATGTGTGATACTGTCTGTGGGACCCTGTATCTAAGCCTACCGCAACGTAGGCTTAGATACAGGGTCCAGCACACAGTAATCTTATACAGTATAAGATTACTGTGTGCTGGGGCCCTGTATCTAAACCTACAGTGTGGTAGGCTTATATACAGGACCCATCAGACAGGATCACACATGGGCCATGTATCTAAGCCTACCATGTGATTGGCTTAGATACAGGGCCCAGCAGACAGCATCACACAATCTGTGATCCTGTCTCATGGGCCCCCTAAGCCTGCTACATCGTAGGCTTAGGGGTTGTGCAGTCCCTAAACATTGATGGCCTATCCTCAGGATAGGCCATCAATAGCTAATGTGTCTCCCGGGACCCGCAAATCAGCTGTTTTGAAGGGGCCGCAGCCCTCGTCGAGAGCTGCTTCCCCTTCATTTCACTACTCGCTCACACTGTGAATCGCCGACACCGATTCACAGTGTGACCGGAATGAAGTGACCGGAATGAAGGGGAGCAGCTCTCGTACGAGTGCTGCGGCCCCTTCAAAACAGCTGATTGGCGGGTCCCGGGAGTCGGACCCCGCCAGTCAGGGTAATCTTACCTTCCTCTTCAGCCGGTAGTTCTGTCGTGTCGATGCTGTGCGCGGCGCAAAGCGCTGTGACGTAATGCGCTGTGCGCAGCGCTTGACGTCAGGACCTCCGCTGCGATCCGAAACCAGGAAGGTAAGTAAAGTCTATTACTATAGTAACAGGGGCCCGCGGCCCGAATTACTATAGTAACTTTTTATTGATGTGGTGCGGGGGGCTGTGGGCCCCCCTGGCTTCGGGGTCTGGTCGCAATATAGCTACGCCAGTGATGTCAAGATAACAGTCATACAACTGCCACAGCCTACCCTGAGAAATCATTCAATACAGGCTTTGGATTTTGTAACTTCTTAGGCCTCATGCACACTTCCGTTGGCCGTCGTATGGCCGCTAATTACGGATACGTGAAACACGAACCGCACACGGATGGTTTCCAAGTGCAGTCCGTTGTTTCAATTGACCAAATGAATAAAAAGGCCGAGACTGTTCCGTCAAAAACGGACAGGAGTAGGACCTGTCCTATTTTTGTCGGAACAGCCACACGGTTCCATTAAAACAACGGAAGTGTGCATGGCCCCATATAAATGAATGTGTCAGTATGCTATCCGTTAAAAAAACGGATAGCACACTGAAGAAAATAACAGCAGTGGGCATGAGGCCTTAGGGTATGTGCGCACGCAAAATAAAAAACGGCTGAAAATGACGGAGTTGTTTTCAAGAGAAAACAGCCTCTGATTTTCAGCTGTTTTTGTAGCCGAAAACGTTTTTTGAGGCGTTTTTTGGAGCTGTTTTTCCATTGACATTGACACAGTGAAAAAGAGCTCCAAAAAGATTTTTTTTCCTATGGCTGGTGAGCCAAACACCTGGTCTACCCACATTCTTCTAACTTTTTAATTTCTTTCTGGGATAGATGAGTCTCTTGTAAAAGAGCCACATCTGAGCCTAATTTTTCCAGATGTCGCAGAATTTTTTCCCTTTTTGCTGGATTGCTGATCCCTTTCACATACCAACATATTATTTTTAATTCAGACATCATGGTTCAAAGCAAAAGAATACCATTCCATATTAGCACAGGTTTTTTTTAACCATCCACCCCTTCCCCTTCCCTTCTCTTCCTTTATTTAAAGAGGCTCTGTCACCAGATTATAAGTGCCCTATCTCCTACATAATCTGATCGGCGCTGGAATGTAGATAACAGCAGTGGTTTTTATTTTGAAAAACGATCATTTTTGAGCAAGTTATGAGCAATTTTAGATTCAGTTACTTAATGCCCAACTGGGTGTGATTTTACTTTTGACCAAGTGGGTGTTGTAAAGAAGTGTATGAGGCTGACCAATCAGTGGCATACACTTCTCATTGTTCCAGCCCAGCTTCTTTCACTGCACAATCTCACTGTGCTGTGGATCATGCTGGGCTGGAACAATGAGAAGTGTATGTCACTGATTGGTCACTGATTGGTCAGCCACATACACTTCTTTACAACACCCACTTGGTCAAAAGTAAAAACACGCCCAGTTGGGCATTAAAGAGGCTCTGTCACCAGATTTTGCAACCCCTATCTGCTATTGCAGCAGATCGGCGCTGCAATGTAGATTACAGTAACGTTTTTATTTTTAAAAACGAGCATTTTTGGCCAAGTTATGACCATTTTTGTATTTATGCAAATGAGGTTTGCAAAAGTACAACTGGGTGTGTTGAAAAGTAAAAGTACAACTGGGCGTGTATTATGTGCGTACATCGGGGCGTTTTTACTACTTTTACTAGCTGGACGTTCTGACGAGAAGTATCATCCACTTCTCTTCAGAACGCCCAGCTTCTGACAGTGCAGACACAGCCGTGTTCTCGAGAGATCACGCTGTGTCGTCACTCACAGGACCTGCATCGTGTCAGACGAGCGAGGACACATCGGCACCAGAGGCTACAGTTGATTCTGCAGCAGCATCAGCGTTTGCAGGTAAGTAGCTACATCGACTTACCTGCAAATGCCGATGCTGTTGCAGAATCAATTGTAGCCTCTGGTGCCGATGTGTCCTTGCTCGTCTGACACGATGCAGGACCTGTGAGTGACGTCACAGCGTGATCTCTCGAGAATACGGCTGTGTCTGCACTGTCAGAAGCTGGGCGTTCTGAAGAGAAGTGGATGATACTTCTCGTCAGAACGCCCAGCTAGTAAAAGTAGTAAACACACCCAGATGTAACACACATAATACACGCCCAGTTGTACTTTTACTTTTCAACACGCCCAGTTGTACTTTTGGAAACCTCATTTGCATAAATACAAAAATGGTCATAACTTGGCCAAAAATGCTCGTTTTTTAAAAATAAAAACGTTACTGTAATCTACATTGCAGCGCCTATCTGCTGCAATAGCAGATAGGGGTTGCAAAATCTGGTGACAGAGCCTCTTTAAGAAACGAAATCTAAAATTGCTCATAACTTGCTCTAAAATGATTGTTTTTCAAAATAAAAACCACTGCTGTTATCTACATTCCAGCGCCGATCAGATTATGTAGGAGATAGGGCATTTATAATCTGGTGACAGAGCCTCTTTAAAGGAACAGTGTCATCACAAATTTTTTTTTAATATGTTAACGATGTTAGTGCTTTATTAAAAATGTTTATATTTATTTGTGTGTTTGTGTTTTACTTTTTCTTATTTTTACACTTTTTCTTCCCTATGGGGGCTGCCATTTGTTTTCCATTTCTGTATGTGTCGATTAACGACACATACAGACATGGAATACGGCAGCCACAGTCCCATAGGGACTGCGAACGGCTCCCGTCCCATCCACTTCAATGTACGCCGTCTGTGTGGGAACTGCGCATGCGCCGCTCCCACACAGTCCAATTTGAAATGCGCGCCGTCTGGCGCCATTTTCCTGTGGACCGGAAGTCGCGGCCGGACAGTAAGATTACTACTTCCGGTCGCGGCTTCCGGACTTGTGCACTTGGACCAGCGGCAGCAGACGGAGCGGACGGGCCGGAGGGAGCCGCGGCGGCAGGAGCAGGTAAGAGATTTCTATGTATGTTCGTGTTTGTGTACGTTTACTACTGTATGTAAACCTACTACACTGTGTGTTAGCTCAAGAAATGGCGACACACAGTGTAGGAGGTTAGACCGTTCAAACCCCTCGTTTATCCCGGCACTAGCCAGGATAAAGGAGGGGGGGGGATGCTGAGAGCTCACTAGAGCGAGGGCTTTTTACCCAATTTTGCAATGCTGCAATGTTGGGAATAGCTCCATCTAGTGACCAGCAATGGGAAATATTATAAATTAGAATTAATTTATAATATTTCCTGACTCGTGAAAAAAATAAAAAAAAT
Source organism: Rhinoderma darwinii (assembly GCF_050947455.1). Taxonomy (NCBI): domain Eukaryota; kingdom Metazoa; phylum Chordata; class Amphibia; order Anura; family Rhinodermatidae; genus Rhinoderma; species Rhinoderma darwinii. Next base: position 341,431,263 of record NC_134689.1, read on the forward strand.
TTGAACAATGTTTAATCACCTACACACTAAATGTTTAATTAAAAAAAAATAAACATGTTTTTCTGGCAACACATTGCCTTTAAACTTCCTTCGTGACATGACATAGTCAATAATCTACTTAACCAATTACCCCAACCTAACCCTCCCCTCACCGTCTTCCCTCCCATATCATATCCTGCTTATTTATCTTCCTGATTATCTCAAACAAATAGTGGAGACAAAAAAAGAAAAACATATCACCATTTTCTCATTGTACATAAACCATGTAAAGGTCACCCTTTCTTCATTTTTGTTTAAATTGTGCCTAGCATCAGTGTGCACACAGTGAAAAAAACTCTCATTAGTATTACTATTCAAAAAGCATCCAATTATACATCTTTATGTTTGTGTTTATAGGGTGAATCTCTAACACCCTTTAATTTCCATATATCCCATCAAAGGGACCCACATTTGTGCACATACAAGCTCCAAATCTCTGTATTTATATCTATATTCATAAAGTGAGTGTTTAGGCGTACTGTTAACCCCTTAATGACCGCCGATAAGCCTTTTCACGGCGGTCATTAATGGGCTTTATTCTACAGCGCCGCCATTCTACGGCGCTGCTGTAGAATAAAGTAAACAGAGCAGGGAGCCGTCAAATCTCCCTGCTCTCAGCTGCCAGAGGCAGCTGAGGGCTGGGGGCGTCCCTACTCTGCCGGGTGAGATCGATATTAGTATCGATCTCACCCGTTTAACCCTTCAGATGCGGTGCACAATAGCGTGCACCGCATCTGAATGGTTTTGGAGAGAGGGAGGGAGCTCCCTCTCATCCCACCGACACCCGGCGATAAAATCGCCGAGTGTCTGTGTCTTCTATGGCAGCCGGGGGTCTAATAAAGGCCCCCAGGTCTGCCTGGAGCGAATGCCTGCTAGATCATGCCGCAGGCATGACCTAGCAGATGCCTGTCCGTTTTAAACGGACAGGCAGTAATACACTGCAATACAAAAGTATTGCAGTGTATTATAATAGCGATCGGAGGATAGTGAAGTCCCCTAGTGGGACTAGTATAAAAGTAAAAAAAGTTGAATAAAGTTAATTAAAAAAAAAAGTGAAAAAAAAAATATGAAAAACCCACTTTTTCCCCTTACAAAATGCTTTACTATTAAAAAAAACTACAATAAAGCAAAAAAGTTACACATATTTGGTATCGCCGCGTCCGTAACGACCCCGACTATAAAGCTGTTACATTATTTAACCCGCACTGTGAACACCGTAAAAAAGAAAATCAAAAACAATGGAAAAATTGCTGTTTTCTGTTAATCCTGACTGAAAAATGTGATAAAAAGTGATCAAAAAGTCGCATCTACTCTCAAATGGTACCAATAAAAACTGCAAGTCGTCCCGCAAAAAACAAGACCTTATACAGCTATGCCGACGCAAAAATAAAAAAGTTACAGCTCTTCGAATGTGACAATGGAAAAATGTAAAAAATGGCTTGGACATTAGGGCCCAGAATGCAAGCAGAGGGAAGAGGTTAAATTCCCTTTACAAAAATTCTTATCCCCCTGTATGTAAACATTCAAGCTCCAGAAAGGAGATTCCTATTTTCTAATTAACATGTGCCTATATAAAGGGGCGTAACTAGGAAAGACTGGGCCCCATAGCAAACTTTTGACTGGGGCCCCCCCTCCCCTGGGTGTCACACAACCCCCCACCCCTTGTAGATGGTGACTTTTTTACAGCCCCCCCTGTAGATAACGCCATAAAGCCCCTGTAGTGACAGGGGGGTAGGGAAACAGACAGTGAGCCCTAATCTACCCACCACTCTGTCCCTGCCTACTTGCAACGACCCGCCCTAGGCGACGGGGTACAACTGGGCGACAGTCCCTATGCTCAGTAGGTGCACAACAAGCAAACAGACAAGGGGACACAAGCAAAGGGAAATGGGGCAGTTAACGAGTGAACGAGCCGAGTCAAACCAGGAGTGTACGAGGTACCAAACGCAGAGCAGGAGAGTAGTCAGTAAGCCAGGTCGATATAAAGCAAGGTCAAATAGCTAGAAGCTCCAGCGGCGCCAGGAAACCACACGAAAAGAATCACAAGCAAAGGAGGAACAGGAAAGGCAGGTATAAATAGACAGAGGGCGGGAGCTAGCTCCGTCTGGCCAGGCTGCGATAGGCTCTCCCACTCCTAAGCCTGCCATCCTGAGTGGTGGAAGAAGGAGTCAGTCTTAGAGACATAGAATCAGGTGCAGACTGATTACCCATGGGCGTATACACAGAAGTTGTGCCTGGCAGATCCTTTACAGTACCCCCCCTTTTATGAGGGGCCACCGGACCCTTTCTAAGTGGACCTGGTTTATTGAGGAAACGAAGGTGGAACTTCCTGACCAATACCCCAGCGTGAACATCCCGGGCGGGTACCCAAGTCCTCTTCTCAGGCCCGTATCCTCTCCAATGGACCAGGTACTGGAGGGAGCCTTGGACCATCTTGCTGTCCACAATCTTGGCCACCTCGAATTCCACCGCCTCAGGGGTGAGAACGAGAACAGGAGGTTTCCTCGAGGGAGCCAAGGACAGGGAGCAGCGTTTAAGGAGGGAGGCATGAAACACGTCGTGTATACGAAAAGATGGGGGCAACTCCAGTCGGAAGGAGACAGGATTGAGGACTTCAATGACCTTATACGGCCCTATAAACAGGGGAGCAAACTTCTTGGACGGGACCTTAAGGCGCAAGTTCTTAGACGATAACCACACCAGATCCCCGACCATAAACAAGGGGTTAGCAGAACGTCTTCTATCAGCCTGAGTTTTTTGTATGCTCTGGGACGCCTCTAGGTTCTTCTGAACCTGGGCCCAGACTGTGCACAGTTCCCGATGAACGACCTCTACCTCGGGATTGTTGGAACTACCAGGTGAAACTGAGGAGAACCGTGGATTAAACCCAAAATTACAGAAAAAGGGGGAGACCCCTGACGAGTTACTGACCCGGTTATTAAGGGAAAATTCGGCGAGGGGAATGAATGAGACCCAATCATATTGACAGTCAGAGATAAAACACCTTAAATATTGTTCTAGAGACTGATTAGTCCTCTCAGTTTGGCCATTAGTTTCAGGATGGAAGGCAGAGGAGAAGGACAGATCAATCTCCAACTTTTTACAGAAGGCTCTCCAAAACAATGAAACAAATTGTACCCCTCTGTCCGAAACAATATTGATAGGGACCCCATGGAGACGCAGGATGTGTTTGACAAACAAGGTAGCTAACGCCTTAGCATTGGGTAGTTTCTTGAGGGGCACAAAGTGGCACATCTTACTGAAGCGGTCTACTACAACACACACCACCGACTTGCCTTGAGATGGAGGCAAATCGGTGATAAAATCCATGGAGATATGGGTCCAAGGTCTCTGGGGAATGGGCAAAGAACGTAGTAAGCCCGCTGGTCGGGACCTGGGAGTCTTGGACCTAGCACAAACCTCACAAGCGGCGACGTAGGCCTTAACGTCTTTAGGCAACCCAGGCCACCAATAGTTTCTAGAAATGAGGTGTTTGGTACCCAGGATGCCTGGATGACCAGATAGTGCGGAGTCATGATTTTCCCTAAGTACCCTTAGCCGGAATTGCAGGGGAACAAACAGCTTGTTCTCAGGAAGGCTCCCGGGAGCCGAACCCTGATCAGCCGCAATTTCCGAGACTAAATCAGAATCAATAGAAGAAACGACTATACCAGGATCGCAAAATACAAGCAGGATCTTCCTCCAAAGGAGGGCTGTCCATGAAGCTACGCGACAGTGCATCGGCCTTAATATTTTTAGACCCAGCCCTATAGGTAACCAAAAAGTTGAATCTGGTAAAAAATAGCGCCCAACGAGCTTGTCTCGGGTTTAGCCTCCGGGCAGATTCTAGGAAAACCAGATTCTTGTGGTCGGTAAGGACCGTTACCTGGTGCCTAGCCCCCTCCAGGAAGTGGCGCCACTCTTCAAATGCCCATTTAATGGCTAAGAGTTCGCGGTTGCCAATATCATAGTTACTCTCAGTGGGCGAAAACTTCCTGGAGAAGTAGGCACAGGGACGGAGATGGGTGAGGGAACTGGTACCCTGGGACAAGACAGCCCCCACTCCCACCTCGGATGCGTCAACCTCTATGATAAATGGCTCCATTTGGTTGGGCTGGACCAGCACCGGGGCCGAGATAAAGCACTTCTTAAGGACCTCAAAAGCCTGGACAGCCTCAGGAGGCCAGTGGAGGAGATCAGCACATTTGCGAGTGAGGTCCGTAAGAGGCTTGGCGATGACCGAGAAGTTAGCAATAAATCTCCTGTAATAATTAGCAAACCCCAAGAAACACTGTAACGCCTTCAGGGAGGCAGGTTGGACCCATTCCGCCACAGCCTGGACCTTGGAGGGGTCCATGCGGAATTCATGAGGAGTGAGGATTTGACCCAAAAATGGTATCTCCTGCACCCCAAACACACATTTTTCGGTCTTAGCAAACAGTTTGTTTTCCCGAAGGACCTGGAGCACCTTCCTGACATGCTCAATGTGGGAGGACAGGTCCTTGGAAAACACAAGTATGTCATCTAGGTACACTACAAGAAATACCCCCAGGTACTCTCTTAAAATCTCATTTATGAAATTCTGGAAGACCGCGGGGGCATTACACAACCCAAAGGGCATGACGAGGTATTCTAAATGACGTTCGGGCGTGTTAAACGCAGTCTTCCACTCATCCCCCTCTTTGATGCGGATAAGGTTATACGCTCCCCCGTAGATCAAACTTAGAGAACCATTGGGCCCCCTGAACCTGATTAAAGAGATCAGGAATCAAAGGAAAGGGATACTGGTTCCTTACAGTGACCTTATTCAAGTTACGGTAGTCAATGCATGGCCTAAGACCACCATCCTTCTTCCCTACGAAGAAGAAGCCAGCACCTACCGGAGAAGTAGAGGGGCGAATGTAACCCTTGGCCAGGCATTCCTGGATATACTCTCTCATGGCTTCACGTTCGGGACAAGAGAGATTAAATATTCTACCCTTAGGGAGCTTAGCTCCTGGTACCAAATCGATAGCGCAATCGTATTCTCTATGAGGAGGTAACACTTCGGAGGCCTCCTTAGAGAAAACATCAGCGAAGTCCTGAACAAACTCAGGTAGCGTGTTCACCTCCTCAGGGGGAGAAATAGAATTAACTGAAAAACATGACGTCAAGCATTCATTACCCCATTTGGTAAGATCCCCAGTATTCCAGTCAAACGTGGGATTATGCAACTGCAACCAGGGAAGTCCTAAAACCAAATCGGACGATAATCCCTGCATCAACAGTACAGAGCACTGCTCCAAATGCATGGAGCCAACAAGGAGTTCAAAAACAGGGGTATGCTGAGTAAAATAACCATTAGCAAGAGGACTGGAGTCGATACCCACTACCGGGACAGGTTTAAGCAAATAAATCAAAGGCATAGCTAGAGACATAGCAAATTCCACAGACATGATATTAGCAGAAGACCCTGAATCCACGAAGGCACTGCCGGTAGCAGATCTACCACCAAAAGAGACCTGAAAGGGAAGCAAGATTTTATTACGTTTAATATTTACGGGAAATACCTGTGCGCCCAAGTGACCTCCCCGATGATCACTTAGGCGCGGAAGTTTTCCGGCTGCTTATTCTTACGCCTAGGACAGGTGTTCACTTGATGCTTGTCATCCCCACAATAGAAGCAGAGAGCATTCTTCCTGCGGAACTCTCTACATTGTCGGGGGGACACGTAGGCCCCGAGTTGCATAGGTACCTCCGAGTCTTCCGTGGAAGAGCGAAGCAACGGGACCTCGGGAGGCATCATGGGGGAGTCAGAGGGGAAAACACAAAAACGTTCAAGTTGTCGTTCCCTGAGACGTCGGTCAAGTCGTACCGCTAAAGCCATAACCTGGTCTAGGGAGTCAGAACAGGGATAGCTAACTAGCAGGTCTTTCAGGGCGTTCGACAGACCCAACCTAAACTGGCACCTTAAGGCACGGTCATTCCACCGAGAAGCTACGCACCACTTCCTAAAGTCAGAACAATACTCCTCCACAGGTCTCTTACCCTGACGTAAGGTCACCAGCTGACTCTCTGCAAAGGCAGTCCTGTCAGTCTCTTCATAAATGAGTCCGAGAGCAGAAAAGAAAAGATCAATGGAGGAAAGTTCAGGAGCGTCAGGAGCCAAGGAGAAGGCCCATTCTTGGGGCCCTTCCTGGAGCCGGGACATAATTATACCCACCCGCTGGCTCTCAGAACCTGAGGAGTGAGGCTTTAAGCGAAAGTAGAGCCTACAACTCTCCCGAAAGGAGAGAAAAGTCCTCCGGTCCCCTGAGAACCGGTCAGGCAACTTGAGGTGGGGTTCAAGAGGTGAGGTGAGGGGCACTACCATGGTAGCGTCAGGCTGGTTGACCCTCTGAGCCAGGGCCTGGACCTGTAGGGAGAGACCCTGCATTTGTTGAGCCAGGGTCTCAAGGGGGTCTATAGTAGTATGAGGGACCAGGGTAGCCTAGGTATATGGGCTTGTGATTATGTAGTGACGGGGGGTAGGGAAACAGACAGTGAGCCCTAATCTACCCACCACTCTGTCCCTGCCTACTTGCAACGACCCGCCCTAGGCGACGGGGTACAACTGGGCGACGGTCCCTACGCTCAGTAGGTGCACGACAGACAAACAGACAAGGGGACACAAGCAAAGGGAAATGGGGCAGTTGCCCACGGCAACACCGTGAGCAACAAGAGTGGTGAACGAGCCGAGTCAAACCAGGAGTGTACGAGGTACCAAACGCAGAGCAGGAGAGTAGTCAGTAAGCCAGGGTCAGTATGAAGCAAGGCCAAATAGCTAGAAGCTGCAGCGGGGCCAGGAAACCACACAAAAAGAATCACAAGCAAAGGAGGAACAGGAAAGGCAGGTATAAATAGACAGAGGGCGGGAGCTCGCTCCGTCTGGCCAGGCTGCGATAGGCTCTCCCACTCCTAAGCCTGCCATCCTGAGTGGTGGAAGAAGGAGTCAGTCTCAGAGACATAGAATCAGGTGCAGACTGATTACCCATGGGCGTATACACAGAAGTTGTGCCTGGCAGATCCTTTACAGCCCCCCTGTAGATAACGCCATACAGCCCCCTCTGTAGAGAACGTCACGCTACGGCTGCTACGGCGGTAGTTAGGCCACTGGCAAGAGCCCTTCAAACCTGACATGGTGCCTAAAATATATTCTAACAAAAATAAGGCCCCAAAATCCCCTAGGTGCTCCTTTGTTTCTGAGGCCGGTGCTTCAGTCCAATAGCACACTACGGCCACATGTGGGATATTTCCTAAAACTGCAGAACCTGGGCAATAAATATTGAGTTGCATTTCTCTGGTAAAACCTTCTGTGTTCTAAAAAAAATTGTTTTGAAAATTATGAAAAAAAAAATATGAAATTTGGAAACTTCACCTCTACATTGCTTTAATTCCTGTGAAATGTGTAAAGGGTTAAGAAACTTTCTAAATGCTGTTTTGAATACTTTGAGGGGTGAAGTTTTTAAAATGGGGTGGCTTTTTGGGGGTTTCTAATATATAAGGCCCTCAAAGCCACTCCACAACTGAACTGGCCCCTGTAAAAATAGCCTTTTGACATTTTCTTGAAAATGTGAGAAATTGCTGCTAAAGTTCTAAGTCTTGTAACATCCTAGAAAAATAAAAGGATGTTCAAAAAACGATGCCAATCTAAAGTAGACATATGGGGGATGTTAGTTAGCAACAATTTTGTGTGGTATAACTGCCTGTCTTAAAAGCAGATACATTTAAATTTAGAAAAATGCTAATTTTTCCAATTTTTCGCAAAATGTTGGTGTTTTTCACAATTAAATACTGAACATAAAGTACAATGTGTCAAGAGGAAACAATCTCAGAATCGCTTGGATAGATGAAAGCATTCCGACGTTATTACCACATAAAGTGAAACATGTCAGATTTGAAAAATGAGGCTGTGTCAGGAAGGTCAAAAGTGGCTAAAGAGAGAAAGGGTTAAGGAAGCAAACTAGCAGGGTTCAAATGTGAACACCGATGTAGGATGATCTGGCTGGGCTGTAACAGTGTTAACTCCAAACAGTATCTACAGTATCCCATCATTCCCAGAAATTTTCTCATCTGTGTTTTATTTTGTGGGATTATAAATTGAAATATGGCAGCAACTCTATCTGGGAGTAGAGGTCTGTATACCTGTAATGTACGTCACCTTGGTCTGTGCTCATTCTCTGTCAAAAATGTAAAAGAGTTCCAGTCCTGCAGACTCCTCTCTCTTTACCTGAAGACCTCACTAGAGCGAGGGCTTTTTACCCAATTTTGCAGTGTTATGGAATAAATATATGTATAATGTATCTGGGGCCCCAAGGAGTGAAATGTTATAGAGGAGAACATGTGTTAAAATAGAATGGGTATTTTAGAAAGGTTAAGAGAGGAAATAGTTTGCAGCTGCTCTGCTGTCTCTTGAAATTGCGAACAGATGGCGGTCAATCACTTGACCAACCCCCCTAAGCATAAAAGGGAATACCTTGAGTTCCACCAATGAGCTTTATGGGAAAGAAGGATGTAAGGATTGAATATACAGATGACTCATATGTTATGGAATGTTTTTTGTTCTAATGCTATAAAAGCGACCACTACAGTTAAATAAAGTCAGAAGGATTTTTACTTTGAGAAACGTCTCAGTGTATCTGTTGCTTCTCCGAGCTCGCACCCCCCCCACCTGATTTGAACCTGCATGGAGATCAAGGCGTAACGTGACCTCAAATTGCGATCACAGAAATTGGCGCCCGAACCAGGGACTTGACCAGAAGGACGGCACCCCACCTAGGGGATCTCCCGGGACTTGAATGGCGACCACCCGGACGAAGGAACGTGCAGACCACTGCTGCAGCAAGGTAAGAAGACTTAATTCTTACAAACTCTGCTCTGCACCTTCCTGTCTGGTAGGTCACCTTCCCGGTAGTACTCCTGAGGGATAGAGGGGCCACATGAGGGTATTTTTAGTGTAAAAATCTGGTCAAGTCTATATGTAATCCTACCCTCAGGATAAAGTGCCTGATCTCCATGACAGTATTTGTATGAATGTTGTAGAAACCCAGTTTTGTGTCACAAATGCATTTTAGAATAAGGAAATTGTTTTTGGAAAAAACTTCCGATAATCCGGCAAATTACCAGAAACATGTGTACATGCTTCAGGTGACTACGGGGATTATGATAGGCTAAATTTTCGCCCGAAAATCGAAAATTTTGTGCAATCTGATAATCCGGCAAAATACCGAAAATGTGTGTACAGCATTGAGGTACTTGCGGGGATTATCATGCACTGATTTTCAGCTCAAAATTCCAGAATTTTCTGCAATCCGATAATCCGGCATGTCAAATGAACAGCTTGATTTTACGTTTTCCTTATTATTTGGATCAGGAATATTTGTCATATTACTGTTATGGTGTGGAGGATATCTCCTTGAGTGGTGTTTAAAGTGAATAAGAAGAAAGTAAGCTAGTTATAAAAGGAATTTAATTCTCTGGCCAGAGTAGAAGAAGGTTTAAAAGGGTTTTGAGGGGATTAGTGTGGGACTTTCCCTAACAGCCAATAGCCATAGTGTTTGTTAGTGAAGATAAAAACTGAGAGAGAAGGGTAAGAGTCCCCTCCATCATAGCAGGGCTATGGGAAACAGTCACGGCAAACGAGAGTTTGAGGTATGGCATATGGGTGAGCAAGCACCTGTTGAAAGGGTGTAAGCTTACTAGGGGATCGTAAATCCAGAAATTCACCTATCAGGAAAACTACCCCCTACATAACTTAGGGTCTGCCTTTAGGCGACCACTTATAACTAGACAATGGGGAACTGGTGTCCCTATTAAGTACGGAGACTAGAAACTGTCTAAAACAGATGAGAATGGAATTCGTCTGTCAGCTAGAATCTGTAATAAGAGTCAATGGGGAACTTGGTGTTCCTATGACGAGATGAGCACCCACAAGGACTGACAGCCAAACAGGTAGTAGCAGAAAGAGAAGGTAAAAAGGCAACGCAGGGAACAAATAAATAAAATAAAAAAAATAAAAAAAATAAAAAAAAAAAAATTAATGAAAGCATGTGGTCTAGAATCCCATGGACGGTTAGACGCAGAAAAATGGAATGAATGTTGTGACACAAAACGTGGATGGTTGAAAGATAAAAAGTTACAGGGGAAAGCAGAAGCATGGAGAAAAGTGTCAGAAGAAGTAGTACGAGGAGGTTGTCAGAGGAAATTCATATTTTATAAAGTAAAGTTTAAAGCAAAGGAAGCTATAGAAGTAGTAGTTGTTTTAATGTTGCAAATGACCTTATAGTAAATTCCCATATGGTATAATTTAGAATCAACTAGTGTGATAAGAGAAGGGGGAGGTGGAGAACAGCTGCTAGTGAGATAAGAAATGTAATCTTGTTCTTGAAATGAATGGACACAATATTAAATGCTGATATAGATATTTTGTATGACTTTGTGTCATATTGTATGTATTAGAAAACAGGACCAGCCGACGCCCGGTAATGGCGTCCGTACCTCATGTTGAGTGTGTCCTCATTGTTGGTGGGAAACCCCCTGCGCACTGTTTCTAATGGGAGAGGCTGCCCCCCCTGCCCCTGATGTGGCCACGCCCGGCCCATCCAAATCAGTATGAAATAATCACCTTGTTAATTTTGTCATTTGTAGTGTCTTTTCTATTTACAGAAGTTCCAGTTTTAGTTCACTGATGAAACAACACGTCATCATAATATAGAGATGGTGGCCGACAGATTGTACGGTTAAACATTAACGTAGATAATTTCTATACAATGGTGTGATGAATGATTGCAGATACGTATGTTGTTTTGCCGGCATTGAAAGTGTTAAGATTGTGAGAAGTGGTGAGAAGCTGCGAGTTTGTGACCCCCCTCCCTCCCCTCTAAAGTGTGCTGTGTTTGGGAGGAGGAGGAGGGGGGCTGACTGGGTGCAGTCTGCAGGGCTGATGAGACAAAGGGATCTCAATATGCACTGCTGAGATATATATATATCAGTAATGTCTACAAACCGAAATACATTTCTTCTCTTTTGCGCAAGCGCTGTTGGTTATAAAAGTTACGATATTTATGTGTTATGATGTGATCAGATTTCATGTGTTTTGATAATTCAGATGTATTAAACTACAGATACTGTGAGACACGGGGGGTTTTGAAAATGTATGTGCCCCCACCGTTATACTGTTTATTGGTTTGCAGTAATTAATGTTATCAGAGATAATATTTTCTGTTTTATTGAATAACTAACTACAATTGTTTTATTTTTGATTTCACACATGAGTTGTGTCATTGTAAAGATCAAATGTTTGTCAGGAAAAAGTCATTTTTGTTTCAGGCTGTTGTACATTACAAGGGGTTAAATTAGTGTTATGTTGAGATGTAGTTTTGAACTCTGCTACATCACTCTCGCAGAGTCCACAAAGGGGGGAAGGGTGAAGGAACTGATCAGGTACAATTTTGGTTTATGTGTAAGAGACCATCCCCCTCCAGCAAAGTTACACAGGAGGCGATGTGACGTCACTCACACGAGTCTTTATGGATTTAGATGAGGGAGAAGGCAAAACAAAACTTGTATATTACTGCTATTCTAACTCAAGTACAACCTAAGCATTTGTCAACTGCAAGACATTTGAGATTAACCTGTGCACTCCTTCTCCCTGAGCAGGTCACACTCCATAGCTGTGCTACATTGAACCCAGCTACCTTACTGCCTTTGGAGCAAGGGGGAGAAGACGTAGGTAAAGTATGGTCACAATTTTTGCCTGAAACTGATGAACATGATTGTATGGCCCTTATGGCCCAGGAAACAGTGGGGTTCGCACATGTAAAAGATACCCCACTCCAAAACCCAGACCTAATACTCTTTGTGGATGGTTCAAGGTATTGTGTAGAAGGATCTTTTCTTGCAGGATATGCAGTAACCACCGAAGATGTAGTCCTAGAAGCAGCCTCCTTACCAGCGTCCCGCTCAGCACAAGAAGCGGAGCTTAAGGCCCTGGCAGCAGCATGCCAACATGCAGAAGGAAAGACAGCAAATATATACACTGACTCTCGATATGCTTTTGGGATTGCACACGATTATGGCCCCATATGGAAGGCTAGACAGTTTTTGACCTCTGCAGGTACACCTGTAAAGAATGCAGACTTTGTAAAATACTTGATGGAGACCCTGATGTTACCCACAGAAGTAGCAGTAGTAAAAATTAAAGCTCACACTAAGTTGAGTTCACCAGAGACAAAAGGGGAAATGCCCTGGCAGACGAAGCGGCAAAGCAAGCAGCACAGAAGCTACCCGTGTTAGCAGCCGTATGTCAGATAAACGATCCAGAGGAAACAAGACCAGCTGTAAGCCCGGAACTACTGCAAAAACTTCAAGGACAAGCAACAGAAGAAGAAAAAGACAAGTGGACGGCCCAAGGAGCAACGCTACGAAAAGATGGCCTCTGGCAGTGCCAGAATAAACTGTGCCTGCCTAAGACAATGTTCCCAATGATGGCCCAGATAACACATGGAGAGACACACCAGTCAAAAACGGCAATGATGGACTTGGTAAACAAGGTGTGGTATGCCCCAGGGTTTAGTGTGATGGCCAGCAGTTTTACACAAGGATGCATGATCTGTGCAACACATAATATTGGAAGAACTGTAAAAGTACCACAGAAGCACACACCCAGACCTATATATCCGTTCCAGAGACTACAGATAGACTATATTCAATTACCCAAAGTTGGTACCTAGGAGTATGTGCTTGTTTGTATTGATCTCTTTTCAGGATGGCCAGAAGCTTTTCCAGTAACCAAAGCTACAGCCGTAGCCACAGCAAAGAAACTGATCAACGAGGTGGTGTGCAGATATGGAGTTCCAGAGGTGATCAAGAGCGACAGAGGAACTCATTTTACGGGTGAAATCATGAACTATGTGTTGTCAGCTCTAGGCATAAGTCAAGCCCTACATACACCATACCATCCACAAAGTAGTGGGAAGGTTGAGAGACTAAATGGGACTCTCAAATTGAAAATCCAAAAAGTAATGGTAGAAACCGGGAAACCATGGACCGAGTGTCTACCATTAGCCTTGTTCTCAGTAAGATACACGCCCACAAAAAGAACAGGTCTCAGCCCATATGAGATCTTATTTGGGTCGGCTCCCAGATTAGGATGTTATTTTCCACAGGTGCTCCAAATGCAGTATGGTAGACTAACAGATTATGTATAAACGCTGAACAAACAATTGACCAAGGTGCATGCACAAGTCTTTGCTTCCATTCCAGGTCCTGATTCAGTTGACGTATAAGCTAGAACCAGGAGATTGGGTCGTTGTCAAAAGACACGTGAGGAAGAGCCTTGAGCCACGGTTTGATGGTCCTTTTCAAGTCCTACTCGTTACAAGCACCTCAATGAAGCTCGAAGGAAAGACAAGCTGGATTCACGCCAGTCATTGTAAAAAGGTTCTTCAGCCAGAAGAATGAAGATCTTTGCGGTTGTTGCGGCGGTTGTTGCGTGTGCTCTTATACAAAAAGGCAGAACTGCTACTCCTGTACACGTAATCAGTACAGAATCACTGGAACAGTTCAGGACAGGGTGGGCGAATGCCACAGTGGATAGAAAGCAGGGTAACTACACCTGTAAGGCCAATGCCCCGTGTTATACTACAAATGTGACTACAACCGAAGGGACTTGGAAAAAAAAGTACCACATGGAGGGACTGTGTACCTTCACATAGACAAAACAGCCAACATTAGCATACAAGAAGAGACGGCTGTTGTTTTGTTGTTATGAATCAGATTTACAGTATTTATAGAAATATACAACCAGTAAAAATAGAAACAAAATGATAAATAAGACTTATGAAAGATGCAACAAGGAGAGGCTCAACTCTATGATTGTAATAAAAGAAACTGATGGGATGATATTATGTATGAATAATAGCCAAATAAGAAATAGAAGATATTTTGTATTCTTGATAATAATTTTAAGAGATAGTTTTAAGCCACATATAACAGTACAAAGTCTGGAAAGAATCGCACACACTTGTAAGAGCGCTGTAACCCAACAGCAGAAAGAGAATGTACACTTCAATATTTCCTTCCCTGAATCCCCCAGCTGTCATAGACAAAAAAGAGAATGGCATGACACGCTATTAGGAGGGGTAGGAACGGGATTAGGAGTATTGAATGGTATACAGTTAGAAACAGTTATGAACAAATGAAACTCAGTGGGAGATGACACATCTACTGCATTAAGGATAGGTGCGTCATGGTTACCTACTACCTTTGCCATACAACAGAAAGGGTTAGCTATAGATCAACTGTTTCTAAATGTTTTTAATGAAAGTATGCTAACCGAATATAGAACATTACAGAATGTATCAACTTTTGTAAATTGGACAGTATGTACGCTTAAAACCATGTGTCAACAAGAACAGATGAATAATTTTAAGAATAAATTGTTTAGTAGTCATGTTAGGCAATGGACAGACATTCTGCCCATAGGAGAGAGAAATGATACGTGGTTATTGTTACAGCCTGAGTATACTGAGTGTGCCCCTAAATGGTGTGCAGGAAGACTAATAGCATTCAATGTGAAAAATCCTACTCTATTATGCAAATTTATTGTTATGCCAATGGTAATGATTGATCCGGTGACATTATTAGGACAATATTGGATGCCAGAAATAAAAGGAACACACATAGACTCTCAAAATAAGACGAGGAATATAGATTTGTGCCAATTAACAGAGCAAGGATATGTATGTAATCAGCAGTCAGGGATATATGAACCCTGTGTAATGCAGCACCAGGATAATGTATGCGCACTCACTATAATCCCAGAAGCTAACCTACAGGTTTATATTGAAGTAGGTCCACAGCATGTATGCTTAATAACTAACGACAAGCAGACCCTTAGCCAGTTTAATCTCATAGGACCATTTTCAGGATGTCTATACAATGTGACGCATTTGACTTGGGGGGAACCAAACTATAGTGTTCCTGCCTACTTTAGAAGAAATAATGTCCACTGTATGGGTACCTGAACCTTTGCCCTATGGAAATTTTAGTTTGCCACTGGAAGAGTTAAAACAAGTGTTACAAAAGTCTAAAGACGTAAAGAAATTGATAGCAGCCCATAATGTAACTCTAAGTAAAGTGAAAGTATTGGCTACAATAGCAGCTAGGGAAGTAATAAATTTATCGTCAGCAATAAAAGATGCCAGTGCCCATCACTGGTATGACATATTTACAGGATTTTCCCCCACTGCCACTAAGATACTGCATGTGTTATTCCAACCCTTGATATGTTTCATAATATTGTTTATATTGCTTACATGTTTCAATTGTTATACATTTTGCAAAATAAGGGAAGCATTCAATCAGAGGCCTATACATTATGATGAAAGAGTGTTGTGAGATTACCCCACCTACATACCTGTGTGAATCAAGTGAAGAAATGGATCGAAGCCTTGCTATCAGGAGATAGAAGTAGCATTGGAATTTAGGTGTTGGTAAAATCACAAAAGGAGGGATTGTTATGGAATAAATATATGTATAATGTATCTGGGGCCCCAAGGAGTGAAATGTTATAGAGGAGAACATGTGTTAAAATAGAATGGGTATTTTAGAAAGGTTAAGAGAGGAAATAGTTTGCAGCTGCTCTGCTGTCTCTTGAAATTGCGAACAGATGGCGGTCAATCACTTGACCAACCCCCCTAAGCATAAAAGGGAATACCTTGAGTTCCACCAATGAGCTTTATGGGAAAGAAGGATGTAAGGATTGAATATACAGATGACTCATATGTTATGGAATGTTTTTTGTTCTAATGCTATAAAAGCGACCACTACAGTTAAATAAAGTCAGAAGGATTTTTACTTTGAGAAACGTCTCAGTGTATCTGTTGCTTCTCCGAGCTCGCACCCCCCCCACCTGATTTGAACCTGCATGGAGATCAAGGCGTAACGTGACCTCAAATTGCGATCACAGCAGCATAAAGCAATGTGGTTGCTTTACCACATGCAATGCTGCAATTTTGGGAATGGCTCCATCTAGTGACCAGCAATGGTAAATATTATAAATTAGAATCCAATTGAATCCAATTTATAATATTTCCTGACTCGTGAAAAAAAAAAAAACAAATTAGAACAATGTTTAATCACCTATACACTAATTGTTTAACTAAAAAAAAAAAAAACATGTTTTGCTGGCAACACATTCCCTTTAAATGCCGCCGTCAATATTTAACATTTAACTTGTTTACAGAGGGAGTGAGCTCCCTCTGTCACCAATCGGCGGCCCGCAAATGCAATGGCGGGTCTCCGATGGGGTGTCATGGCTGATAAAGGCCCCCAAGTCTGCCCTGGGCATATGCCAATTAGGACGTTCTGGAGGCACTTCCTAATAGATTGCCTGTCAGATTTACACTGACAGGCAATAATGCTTTGGTATACTAAGTATATGTGAAGACCACATAGTAAAATCCCCTAGTGGGACTAAAAAAAGAAGTAAGTAATGTGAAATAAAGATTATTAATACAAATGACAGTAAAAAAATAAATAAAACCATTTTTTTTCCATAAAAAGTGGTTTTATTTAGTAAAAGTGTAAAAAATAAATAAAAGTACACATATATGGTATCGCCGCGACCTTAATGACTCAATTAATAAAGTTAATATGTAATTTAAACCGCAAGGTGAACACCGTAAAAAAAAACGCAAAAAATAGTGGCAAAATTGCTATTTTTTTCCATTGCTCCCCAAAAAAGTCATAATAAAAATCAATAAGTCCCATGTACCCCAAAACTCTACATATGTGGTATCGTCGTAATCGTACTGACCCATAGAATAAAGGTAATGTGTTATTTACGCCGCACAGTGAACGGTGTCAATTTAAAACGCATAGAACAAGGGTGGAATTTCATGGTGTTTTTCTAATCCCCCCCAAAAAAGTTAATAAAAGTTATTCAAAAATAATATGTACCCTAAAATTCTGCCATTAAAAAGTACAACTAATCCCGCAAAAAACAAGTACTCATACTGCTATGTCGACGGAAAAATAAAAAAGTTATAGCTCTTTGAATTAGACTATAGAAAAACGAATAAAATAGCTTGGTCATTATGGCTTAAAATAGGCTGGTCACTAAGGGGTTAAGGATGCCTCGTTTCAACTGTAGAGCCAATTCCTATCTCTGCCTCTGATTTCAGAGGATATTGGGGCTTTCTGTGCAGAACACAGTGTAGTTTCAGTGAAATTTGCACTGGCTGAACTTGGCTCATTGTGCCTACTTCAGTAGATTTAGAGTTCCATAAATGGGTCGGTCGATATATTTTGCATCATGGCCTCCACTACAGGATCTGTAGCGAGAATCATCTGCTTGTTTTCTAGTAACTGTGTGGTAAAATATAACAGATTAACAGTATCCTCCTTGATTTTTTAATGGTACCTGGAGATGTACGCTGTCTGGTGTACAATAAATGGTACATCCCAACTTACACAGCAAGTCCCGTCCCAGTAGGCTTATCGGGGGCATCTGCTGACAACAAAAAATAATGTTCAGTAGTTATGGGGCCTACAGAAACAGTTGTGGGGTTAGAAATAGGAAGATATTTTGGATCTCCTGTGACTCCCACTGTTTTCACTTTCTGATCAGATATGGAAATAATGTCATTATTGATTCGAGATACAAAGGCTCCTGTATCAATAAGGAAAGGTATATTATATCCTGCAATATTACAATTCAGGTTCCTGCGGATGAGAAAGAGATTGTAAAAACATAAAATCCTCTTCCTGCATTACATTTAGTCATAAAATACTAAGTCATCACAGACATCATTTCTTTGTTTCTTGGACTTTTTACAGTATCTGGCCATGTGACCTTGCCCATTGCAATTGTAACACCGGTAATCTTTCCTTCTCTGAACTTGGTCACTACTGTTTCCTTCAATACCTTTCTGTAAGATTTGACTGTAGAGACAATAAGCCCATAATGTGAGTTGCCCTTTCGATTCTCAATAAAAAACACAACACATATTTAACTTTTGATGGACGGGGGTAGGTCACAGCTTTTATTAATATATTTCCTAATTTATAAAATCTCTACATAACCATTCGCTCATAATATAAACAAGGAGATCCGAAACAATATGCCATGCCTGCCACCGGACACCCTATCGGGCAAGTCCGCCTTCAGCTCCACCATCATCACCATCTCAGACCGCCAGCTGTGACTTGGTTGTATAATATAAAATATAAACATATCATGAACAAGATATGAAAAACAGTATAAAGTGCAAATGGCATTCAAGTGAGCAGCAAACCTCCGACTCACGAAGAGTCACCTTCCAGCACACAGGAAAGGAAAAAACCCTTGTGGGGAAACCTCTAGGGAAACCATGGCTGGAGGATAGCCTTTCCTCTGGGCTTAGAAGGTGATTAGCTAGTTGCTATTGTATTTATTATATATATATATATATATATATATATATATATATATATATATATATATATATATATATATATATATATTTTTTTTTATTTTTTATTTTTTTTTTTTTTTTAAATCTAAGATATAAGTTAATAATAGAGAAAATACAAAATAGGCGCGGGCGGGCAACTCCTGTAAAAAGGCTGCCGGAAAGATGAAGAACACCTCGTTTCCTCTGACTATGAGACAGTGGGAGAAACCATTATCAACATACCAAGAGGGTGGGAAGGGTGAATACCCTTCATTAACAAAAGCAGGGTGTATACATAAACCCCCCTATCGCTTGGTACATCCCTTTAGGCAGGAGAATAACTAGGAAAGACTGGGCCCCATAGCAAACTTTTGACTGGGGCCCCCCCTCCCCTGGGTGTCACACAACCCCCCCTTGTAGATAGTGCCTTTTTACAGCCCCCCCCTGTAGATAACGCCATACAGCCCCCTCTGTAGATAGCGCCATACATCCCCCTGTAGATAACGCCATACAGCCCCCCTGTAGATAATGCCATACAGCCCCCCTGTAGATAACGCCATACAGCCCCCCTGTAGATAACACCATACAGCCCCCCCTGTAGGTAATGCCATACAGCCACCCCTGTAGATAACGCCATGCATCCCCCTGTAGATAATGCCATACATCCCCCTGTAGATAACGCCATACAGCCCCCCCTGTAGATAGCACCATACAGCCCCCTCTGTAGATAGCGCCATACATCCCCCCTAACAATACATCTAGAGACAGGGGGGCGTCGGAGGTCACGAGAGCGGGGGTCTGTGAGAGAGAGAGAGAGGGACAGACAGAGACACACACCTTACCTGCAGTGCAGCTGGTCTTCATAATGGCGCCTGCTATTTCCCTACAAACCAGCTTCTCTACTGTATGACTCTGACAGTCTGCGCAGTACAAAGCCAGATAGCAGAAGCAATGAACGGCTGCTGTTCATTGTGTCCTATGCATTGTAGCTGCCGTATTCCATCTCTGTATGTGTCATTAATCGACACATACAGAGATGAAAAAAAAAATGGCAGCCCGTATAGAGAAGTAAAAGTATGAATACATTAAAAAGTAGAAAGTGACAACACAAATAAATACAATTTTTGTTTACATTATATTAAAAGCAATATGAAAATTAAAAAAAAATCATGACACCTTCCCTTTAAATGAAAGAACTGGTTCGAGGATATGGGTGTCTGTGTACTGCTAGGGTTATGTAACGCCTTCCCGACATTTGCCGTAAATGTACGTCATGGAAAGCATTGACTTCCCGCAAAATGCCGTACATTTACGGCAAATGTCTGGCACCGGCTCAGAAGCTGAGTCGGTGCCATCATCGTCGGATCTCAGCTGTATCTTACAGCTGACATCCGACTGTAACGGCGGGGACCGAAATTAGCTTTGATCCCCGCCATTAACCCCTTAAGTGCAGCGCTCAAACGCGATCGCTGCACTTAAGGTGTTTGCAGCTCATTGGAGCCCCAGCAATGAAATTGCCGGGGTTCCGGTGGCTGCAATGGCAACCAGAGGCCTAATACTGGCCTCCCGGTCTGCCTAGCACCGAAGCCGGTCAAGATCCGCCCGGTGGCGGAGCCTGATCGGCTTCCGTAGCTGCCGGCAAGATGGCGCCGGGTCAGGAGCTGATCCGGCGTCATCAGCGGTGGAAGTCAGCTGTACTGTACAGCTGACATCCACCTGTAACGGCAAGAACCGGAGCTAGCTCCGATCCCTGCCATTAACCCCTTCGATGCAGCAATCGGGACTGGCGACTGCTGTTATGGCAACAGGAGACACAATGGTCTCCTGCTCTTCCATTCCGGAAGCCGATTAGGCCCCGCCGGGAGGCGAAGCCTAATCGGCTTGCTGTCAGTGAATCACTGACATGTCTAATACATTGCACTACATAGGTAGTGCAATGTATTAGAAAAAAAAAAATCTGACCGTTGGACCTTCAAGTCCCCTAGTGGGACTTGAAGAAAAGTGTAAAAAAAAGTATAAAAAAGTGTAAACAAAAGTGAAAAAAATAAAAGTTTGAAAACAATAAAAGTTTCAAGTAATCAAATAAAACACAATCACCCTTTTACTCTTATCAAGTCCTTTATTATTGAAAAATAATAATAAACCATATGTATTTGGTATCGCCACGACCGTAACGACCTGAGGTATCAAAATATTATATTATTTATTGCACGCGGTGAACAGTGTAAAAAAAATACGTAAAATACTTTACCAGAGTTTCTGTTTTTTGGTCACTTTGCCCTACAAATATTAGAATAAAAAGTGATCAAAAAGTCGCACGTATCCAAAAATGGTACCTATAAAAACTATAGCTCGTCCCGCAAAAAACAAGCCCTCATACACCTCCGTCGACAAAAAAATTAAAAAGTTATGGTTCTCACAACTTCGCGACAGAAAAAATACATTCTTTTTACAAAAGAAATTTTATTGTGCAAAAAGTTGTAAAACATAAAAAAGTGCTATAAATTAGGTATCGCCGGAATCGTACTGACCCGCAGAATAAAGTTAACATGTAGTTTATAACGCATGGTGAACGCTGTATAAAAAAAAAACGAAAAAAGCTGTGCCAGAATTGCGTTTTTTTGTTTACCTTGCATCCCAAAAAATAGGATAAAAGGTGATCAAAAAGTCACATGTACCCCAAAATGGTACCAATAATAACTACAGCTCATCCCGCAACAAACCAGCCCTCATACCGCTACGTCTATGAAAAATAAAATGAGTTATGGCTCCAATAAGTCAGGAAATAAAAAAATATGCCGTTGTGCCCGAGGGGAACATTTCTTCTGTTTCAAGAGGCGATTTATCAAGGACCTAAAATTAGGGAACCAGGAAGGGGAGGGCCCAAACATATCCGCTGGAAGCGCCGGTGCCCGTATTATACCAGGACAACACTTCCCAGCAAAATTCCCCAAACTACAAAAGGTGCGGAGTGTGGACCAAAAAGGGGATAAGAAATGACACCATTTATCAGTGCGACACTGGCCTGTGCGGAAAGGATTGCTTCACAGCGTAACACACATCTATGGATTTTATTTTATTTTTTATACCACCTGACTATGCCCCTTATATACTCCACCCCGTTTACATGTACCTTCACATTATAAATGGAAACACCAGCAATACTCAAACAAATATAGTACAAAGCAAAATCCACTCTCCAAAAGCCAAATGGTGCTCCCTCGGCTCTGAACCCTACAGCGTGCCAAAACAGCTGTTTACTTCCATATATGGCATCGTCATACCCGGGAGAACCCTTTTAACAATTTTTGGGGTGTGTGTCTCCAGCGTCATAAGCTTGGCATGACATATTTGCCACTGAATGGCATATCTAGGGAAAAATATAAATTTTTAATTTGCCCCATCCGCAGCGCATTCATTTATGGAAAAGACCTGCGGGGTGAAAATGCTCACTACACCCCTTAATAAATGCCTTGAGGGGTGCAATTTCCATAATAGGGTCACTTCTCATGGGTTTCTTTTTATTATTTCACATCTGAGCCTCTGCAGTTGTGAACCAATACTTTGTAAATCGCCAAATTAGGCCTCCACTCCGCATGGTACTCTTCACTCCTGAGCCCTGTCATATGTCCAGGCAAAAGATTAGGGCCACATGTAGGGTGTTTCTAAAACCGGGAAACACCGCATAATAATTAGAGAGCTGTCTTGTTATGGTGGCACAAGCTGGGCACCACATATTGGCATATCTATGGAAAAAAATTCAATTTTCACTCTGCAACATCGAGTGAACACTAATTTCTACAAAACACCTGCAGGGTTAAAATGCTTACTACACCCCTTGGTAAATGCATTGAGGGGTGTAGTTTCCAAAATGGGGTCACTTCTGGGGGGTTTCTACTGTTTTGGGCCCACAGGCGCCCAGAAACCAATCCAGCAACATCTGCACTCCAAATGGCGGTCCTTCCCTTCTGAGCCCTGCCGTTTGCCCAAACAGCAGTTTATGACCACATATGGGGTATTGCCGTACTCGGGAGAAATTGCTTTACAAATGTTGGGTTCTTTTTTTCCTTTATTTGTTGAGAAAATTAAAAAATTTGCGCTAAAGCTACGTCTTATTGAAGAAAAAGGACTGTTTTTATTTTCACTGCCTAATTCTAATAAATTCTATGAAACATCTGTGGGGTCAAAATGCTCACTGCACCCCTAGATGAATTCCTCAAGAGGTGTAGTTTCCTAAATGGAGTCCCTTTTTGGACGTTTTCATTGTTTTGTCCCCTCAGGGGCTTTGCAAATGTGACCTGCCCTCCGCAAACCATTCCTGCTAAATGTGATCTCAAAAAGCCAAATAGTGCTCTTTCCCTTCTAAGCCCTGCCGTGTGTCCAAACAGCCGTTTATTACCACATGTGGGGTATTGTTTTACTCAGGAGAAATTGCTTTACAAATTTTGTGGTGCTTTTTCTCCTTCAGTCCCTGTGGAAATTAGAAAAAATTAGCTAAACCTACATTTTCTTTGAAAAAATTTAAATTATCATTTTCACAGCCTACTTCCAATAATTTATGCAAAAAGCCTGTGGGGTCAAAACGCTCACTATACCCCTAGATAATTTCCTCAATGGGTGTAGTTTCAGAAATGGGGTCACTTGTGGGGGGTTTCCACTGTTTTGTCCTCTCAGGGGCTTTGTAAATGTGACATGGCCTCTCAAACCATTCCTGCTAAACTTGAGCTCCAAAAGCCAAATGGCGCTCTTTCCCTTCTAAGCCCTGCCGTGTGTCCAAATATCCATTTATTACCACACGTTGGGTATTGTTTTACTCGGGAGAAATTGCTTTACAAATTTTGCAGTGCTTTTTCTCCTTTAGTCCTTGTGGAAATGAGAAAAAAAATCGCTAAACCTACATTTTCTTTGAAGAAATGTTGATTTTAATTTTCACGGCCTACTTCCAATAATTTCTGTAAAAAACCTGTGCGGTCAAAATGCTCACTACACCCCTAGATAATTTCCTTGAGGTGTCTAGTTTCCCAGATGGGGTCACTTTTGGGGGATTTTTACTGTTTTGTCACTGCAAGAGCCCTTCAAACCTGACATGGTGCCTAAAGTATATTCTAACAAAAATAAGGCCCCAAAATCCACTAGGTGTTCCTTTTCTTCTGAGGCCGGTGCTTCAGTCCAGTAGCACGCTACGGCCACATGTGGTATATTTCCTAAAACTGCAGAAACTGGGCAACAAATATTGAGTTGCATTTCTCTGGTAAAACCTTCTGTGTTATAAAAAAAATTGTATTAAAAATTTATTTCTGCAAAAAAATATGAAATTTGTACATTTCACCTCTACTTTGCTTTAATTCCTGTGAAATGTGTAAAGGGTTAAGACATTTTCTAAATGCTGTTTTGAATACTTTGAGGGGTGAAGTTTTTAAAATGGGGTGACTTTTTGGGGGTTTCTAATATATAAGGCCCTCAAAACCACTTCACAACTAAACTGGCCCCTGTAAAAATAGCCTTTTGAAATTTTCTTGAAAATGTGAGAAATTGCTGCTAAAGTTCTAAGCCTTGTGAGGTCATAGAAAATAAAAGGATGTTCAAAAAAGGATGCCAATCTAAAGTAGACACATGGGTGATGCTAATTAGCAACAATTTTGTGTGGTATAACTGCCTGTCTTACAAGCAGATCCATTTAAATTGAGAAAAATGCTAATTTTTGCAATTTTTCGCTAATTTTTTGTGTTTTTCACAATGAAATACTGAACATATCGAGCAAATTTTGCTAGTAACTTAAAGTGCAATGTGTCACGAGAAAACAGTCTCAGAATCGCTTGGATAGGTGAAAGCATTCCGGAGTTATTACCACATAAAGTGAAACATGTCAGATTTGAAAAATGAGGCTCTGTCAGGAAGGTCAAAAGTGGCTAAAGAGGGAAGGGGTTAAAGCCCTCTCAAAGTAAACAGAGAATTTTATATAACTGTCTTCAAGTACCTTATCTGCTCATACCAATTTATTAATCCCAGGGTCTCTGCAGAGTGGGTCAAGGTGACCGGAATGGCAGCAGCGCTGCAGTGGTAAATAAAAATGGATGAGTTTAGTAATAACAAAATTGAAGTTCAGTTTCCCAAAGACATTATTATTCTACTAAAGCACTGTTATAAAATAGACTGTGTTTAACGTGAACAGATGTCTGTGGATTTAATTTATAATGCCTCTTGTTTTTATTTAGTAGCATGATTTATAAAGATTACATAACAATTATATATTATTATGAGGTTAAATAAAATTATCTCTCTAATGCTAAATGCTAAAATGGATTTAACCTCATATACTGAACAATTAACTTTTTTTAAGTATACATGTGATTAATCCTTAAAGTCTATGGAAGCCTTTGACATGAAAAAAAAAAAGATTTTTACATATCTCAGTTAGAGATGAGCGAACCGGGACAACCGAACCCGGTTTCGGTCCGAACTTCCGGAAAAGTTCGGTTCGCAGCGAATCCGAACTTCACCGGGTTCGGCCGAACCCGTTTTGACCGAACCCGGTCAAAAACATTATACAAATCGGCAGCCACTTGTCTCTATCAATCACTGATAGAGAAAAGAGGCTGCTGATTAAAAATAAAATAAAAAGCATTTCATACGTACCCGGTCGTTGTCTTGGTGACGAGTCCCTCTTCTTCCTCCAGTCCGACCTTTTCTGACGCGGCAGCCTGTGATTGGCTGCAGAGGCCTCTGCAGCCTGTGATTGGCTGCAGAGGCCGCGGCAGCCTGTGATTGGCTGCAGCGCTCACATGGGCTGCATCGTCATCAAGGGATGTCGAGAGGGACGCGTCACCAAGGCAACGGCCAGGAGACCGGACTGGAGGAAGCAGGGAGTTCCCGGTAAGTATGAACGTCTTTTTTTTTACAGGTACTGTGATCGGTAGTCACTGTCCAGGGTACTGAAACAGTTACTGCCGATCAGTTAACTCTTTCAGCACCCTGAACAGTGACTATTTAGGGTATGTGCACACACACTAATTACGTCCGTAATTGACGGACGTATTTCGGCCGCAAGTACCGGACCGAACACAGTGCAGGGAGCCGGGCTCCTAGCATCATAGTTATGTACGATGCTAGGAGTCCCTGCCTCTCTGCAGGACAACTGTCCCGTACTGTAATCATGTTTTCAGCACGGGACAGTAGTTCCACGGAGAGGCAGGGACTCCTAGCATCGTACATAAGTATGATGCTAGGAGCCCGGCTCCCTGCAGTGTGTTCGGTCCGGTACTTGCGGCCGAAATACGTCCGTCAGTTACGGACGTAATTAGTGTGTGTGCACATACACTTACTGACGTCGCCTAGCAACGCTGCCGTAATGACGGGTGCACACATGTAGCCACCCGTCATTACGGGGCCTCATGCACACGACCATAAAAACACCCGTTATCACGGGTCGTAATTACGACCCGAAATAGCGGGCCCATAGACTTCTGTTAGCCACGGGTACTTTCCCGTTTTCTCACGGGAAGGTGCCCGTGCCCTTAAAAAGATAGAACATGTTCTATTTTTTTATTTTACGGGCCGTGCTCGTAATTACGACTCGTAACTACGAGCACGGCCGGCCACGGGCAGCCGGCCGCTTTTGCGAACCGTGCTGTCATTATAATTATAGCAGCACGGCCCGTAAAATAGAAAAATAGAACATGTTCTATTTTTTTAACGGCACGGGCACCTTCCCGTGAGAAAACGGAAAGGTACCCGTGGGTAACAGAAGTCTATGAGCCCGTTATATAACGGGTGTTTTTACGGTCGTGTGCATAATGGGAGCACGGCTCGGAAAAACGAACGGCTGCCTGTGCTCATCTCCTGAAATACTCTGTGCTGCCTTAAACTCTGTGGACAGGTCAGGATCCTGTTCATTTTAAATGCTGCTAGGGAACCCGCTCGATCCACTATATAAGGCTACGCTACAGTGCAGCATTTAAAAGAAACAGGATCCTGACCTGTCCACAGAGTTTAAGGCAGCACAGAGTATTTCAGGAGATGAGCGTGCAGATTCAGTGCTGCTGTGAACTCTGCTCTTACCATTACGTAGCTCTCAGTCTGTTACCTCTCCTCCACTCCTGTCCTCAAGAACACCTTCACATGATTGGCAAGTCACCACGTAATGGTAAGAGCAGAGTTCACAGCAGCACAGAGTATTTCAGGAGATGAGCATGCGGATCTTGTGCGTGGTGGTGACTTGCCAATCATGTGAAGGTGTTATAGAGGACAGGAGTGGAGGAGATGTAACAGACTGAGCTACGTAATGGTAAGAACAGAGTTCACAGCAGCACAGAGTATTTCAGGAGAGGAGCTTGCAGATTCAGTGCTGCTGTGAACTCTGCTCTTACCATTACGTAGCTCAGTCTGTTACCTCTCCTCCACTCCTGTCCTCAATAACACCTTCACATGATTGGCAAGTCACCACCCCGCACAAGATCTGCACGCTTATCTCCTGAAATACTCTGTGCTGCTGTGAACTCTGCTCTTACCATTACGTGGTGACTTGCCAATCATGTGAAGGTGTTCTGGAGGACAGGAGTGGAGGAGAGGTAACAGACTGAGAGCTACGTAATGGTAAGAGCAGAGTTCACAGCAGCACTGAATCTGCATGCTCATCTCCTGAAATACTCTGTGCTGCCTTAAACTCTATGGACAGGTCAGGATCCTGTTTCTTTTAAATGCTGCACTGTAGCGCAGCCTTATATAGTGGATCGAGCGGGTTCCCCAGCAGCATTTAAAAGAAACCGTGTTTGTGTATGTGTGTGTTTGTGTATATATGTGTGTTTGGGTATGTGACTTTGTCTGTTTTTGTTTTTATATGTGTGTTTGTGTATATGTGTGTGTGTGTATATATGGGTGTGTTTGTGTATATGCGTTTGTGTATATGTTTGTGTATATATGGGTGTATTTGTGTATATGTTTGTGTGTAGATGTTTGTGTGTGTTTTTGTATATGTGTGTGTTTGTGTATATGTGTGTATATGGGTGTGTGTTTGTGTGTATATATGGGTGTGTTTGTGTATATGTGTTTGTGTATATGTGTGTTTGGGTATGTGTGTTTTTGTTTGTATATGTGTTTGTGTATATGTGTTCGTGTATGTGTGTGTATAACTGTGTGTGTGTGTGTGTGTTTGGATATGTGTTTTTGTTTGTATATGTGTGAGTTCGTGTATATGTGTGTGTGTTTGTCTGTTTATGTGTGTGTGTGTGTGTATATCTTGTTGTGTTTGTGTATATATGTGTGTGTCTGTGTATGGTTGTTTGTTTGTGTGTGCGTGTATATATGTGTGTAGGTGAGTAGAAGTATTGGTATTGTTCACATTGATAACTGTTTTTTTATGTTGTTGCAGATTTTGATGTACCGATTGGACTACATCTTCGATTCGTTGGACTACTGCGTAGATCTACGTTTTTTCAAATTTTAATAAAATGGTTAACGAGAGTTTTGTTGGGGATTTCTTATTTCAATAAAAAAGAATTGTCTTTGTGTTTTTTTTTAAACTTTATTAGTGCCTAGATAATGACAGTTGGCTGATTGACAGCGTCCATTATTAAGGCGGTACTTAGTGTTAGCCGGTGCAGAGGCTAGCACTAACCACCCATTATTACCCCGGTACCCACCACCACCAGGGGTGCCGGGAAGAGCTTGGTACGATCCAGTACCCGACCATCTGTTGTGATGGTCGGGCACTGGGGCGGCCGTAGGCTGGTATTATGAGGCTGGGAAGGGCCAAAATCAGTGGACCTTCCCACCCTTGTAATGCTAGGCTGCTGCTGCTGTGTTGTATCGGGCTGGTTATAAAAATGGGGGGGGCCCCCACGTCGTTTGTTTTTTTGAATTTAACAAATTTAGCAATAGACGGGTCCCCCACATTTTTAATAACCAGCCATATACAAGGCCGCAGCAGTCTGGCATTACATTGGTGGGAAGGGCCACTGGTTTTGTCCATTCCCAGGCTAATAACACTGTGTTGTATGTGGCTGGTTATGATAAATTGGGTGGAACCCCATGTCTTTTAAAAAAAAAAAAAAATAAAAAATAATTTAAAAAAAATGACGTGGGGTCCCCCCCACTTTTATAACCAGCCAGATACAACACAGCAGCAGCAGCCTAGCATTACAAGGGTGGGAAGGTCCACTGTTTTTGGCCCTTCCCAGCCTCATAATACCAGCCTGCGGCCGCCCCAGAGCCCGACCATCACAACAGATGGTCGGGTACTGGATCGTACCTGGCTCTTCCCGGCACCCCTGGTGGTGGTGGGTACCGGGGTAATAATGGTGGTTAGTGTTAGCCTCTGCACTGGCTAACACTAAGCCTCACCTTAGTAATGGATGTTGTGACTCAGACAGCGGCCATTACTAAAGTGGTAGTAATAAAATTTGAAAAGAAAAAGACAAAGATATAGATAAAATATTTTATTGAAATAAAGCACCCCCAACACAACCCTCATTAACCATTTTATTGTAAAAAAAAAAACATCATCTAAGTAGTCCTCGAAACCGACGTAGTCCAAACACCAAACCTGTGAAAAAAAAAATTAAATAAAACATGTCGTAGGCTTAGATTCAGTTTAATGTGTGATACTGACTGTTATACCATGTATAGAAGCCTGCCGTGAAGTTGACTTAGATACAGGGCGCCAGCAGACAGTATCATACATGGCCATACATACATATATACAAACATACATACAAGCATGCACATATATACATGCAAATATACATACATGCAAACATACACACATATATACATGCAAACTATCATACATACATGCATACACACACATGAAAACATACATGCATACAAACAAACATGCAAAGATACATACATACATATATACAAGCATGCACAAATATACATGCAAACATAAATACATGCAAACATAATTACATACATGCACATATATATAAACATACATGCAAACATACATGCAAAAATAAAAACATGCAAACATACATACATGCACATATATACATACATACATGACAACATACATACAAACATACATGACAACATACATACATGCAAACATACATACATGCAAACATACATACACACATGCAAACATATATACATGCAAATATACATACAAACATGCACATGTATACATACATGCCAACATACATGCAAACATACATGCACATATATACATACATACATGACAACATACATACATGCAAATATATACATGCAAATATACATACATACACACATGCACATATATACATACATGCCAACATACATGCACATATATACATACATGACAACATACATATATACATACATGACAACATACATATATATATATATATATACACACATGCAAATATACATACAAACATGCATACATACATACATGCAAACATACATTCATGCAAACACACATACATGCAAACATACATACAAACATACATTCATGCAAACACACATACATGCAAACATACATACATTCATGCAAACATACATACATACATACATACATACAAATATACATACACACATGCACATATATACATACATACATACATGACAACATACATACATACATACATACATGACAACATACATGCAAAAATACATACATGCAAACATACATACATACATACATACATGCAAATATATACATGCAAATATACATACAAACATACATACAAACATACAAACATGCACATATATACATACATGCCAACATACATGCACAGATATACATACATGACAACATACATACATGCCAACATACATACATACATACATACATACATGCCAAAAAAAATAATAATACGTTCATACTTACTTTCCTCCTGTCCGGCCTCCAGCGATGACGTTTCATCCATGTCGCCGCTGCAGCCTGTGATTGGCTGCAGAGGCGGTCACGTGGGATGAAGCGTCATCCTGGCGTGCGTGACCGCCACTACAGCCTGTGATTGGCTGCAGCGGCGAAAGGGATGAAACGTCATCGCTGGAGGCCGGACAGGAGGAAAGTAAGTACGAACGTATAATTTTTATTTTTTTATTACATTTATTAAAATTGTATTTTCCGCGCGCCGAGCATGTACTGTGAAGGTTGCTGAAAGAGTTAGTGCAGCCCATTAACTCTATCAGCACCCCGGACAGTAGCATGCTCGGCGCACGTAAGTGACAGGTTCGGTCAGAACTAGTTCGGTCCGAACCAAACTTTTTTGTGAAATTCGGCGAACTAGCCGAACCGAACTTTTGATAAGTTCGCTCATCTCTAATCTCAGTAATGACCTGGAGTTAAATAGTTGCATTAAATTAAGGCTATAATCTTCATTCCTTCATTCATTTTTCAGACCCCCTGATATGCTGTTTTAGAATGTCCAGCTCGGATTTATGTAAGAAACAGCAGTACAGCCAGCTATGTGAAGGAGTTGCACAGACTCTACAGCAGCCTAAATAGTACTCATTTTTAATGAAGACTATTTAGAAAATTGCTTAACTGTACATTTATGAAGCAAATGAACAATAAAAAAAAATTCAGTTCAAAGGTGTCCATAGCCAGGGGCATAGCTTAGGGGGGCCAAGCGGGGCATGTGCCCCGGGCGCAACTTAGAGGGGGGCGCCAGCGCCACCTCCTCCTGCACTATAATTGTACCTGTGTCTATAGGACACAGGTACAATTAGAAGCAATGAATGGCCGGGGACGTTCCGTGCCCGGCCATTCAAGCGGTATTGCGCTTCCGTCGCTGAAAGGCGCTGACTGACAGGGAAAGTCATTCTGCCCAGCCAATCAGCACCTTTCATAGATGCTTCGTTCAACCCCAGGAGACCTGCGCAGAAGAGAGCAGGTCTCCATTGATGCCGGCCGGTGTGGGAGCAGGATTAAGGTGAGTTTTAATAGTTTATTATGTTATTGTAATAAAAAAGTGTGGGGCATTATCTACAAGGGGGGCTTTATCTACAGTGGGGGGCTTTATCTATGGGGGGCTTTATCTATGGGGGTGGCTTTATCTACAGTGGGGGGCTTTATCTATGGGGGTCTTTATCTACGGGGATGGCTTTATCTATAGTGGGGGCTTTATCTATGGGGGCTTTATCTACGGGGTGGCTTTATCTACAGTGGGGGGCTTTATCTATGGGGGGTTATCTACAGGGGGGGCTTTATCTATGGGGGGCCTTTATCTCCAGGGGGCTTTATCTACAGGGGGGCTTTATCTACAGGGGACTTTATCTACCGGGGGGCTCTATCTACAGAGAGGGCTATAGACTGGGGTGGGCTATCTATGGAGCACCATATACAGGGGTGGGCTATATCTACAGGGGGGCTATATACAGGGATGCGCTATCTATGGAGCACTATATACAGGGGTGGGCTATATCTTAAGGGGGCTATATACAGGGGTGGGCTATCTATGGAGCACTATACACAGGGGTGGGCTATATTTACAGGGGGGGCTATATACAAGGGTGGGCTATCTATGGAGAACTATATACAAGGGTGGGCTATATCTACAGGGGGCTATATACAGGGATGGACTATCTGTGGAACACTATATACAGGGGTGGACTATATGTGAAGCACTATATACAGGGTTGGACTATATGTGGAGCACTATATACAGGGGTGGGCTATTTCTACAGGGAGGGCTATATACAGGGGTGGGCTATCTGTGGACCACTATAGGGGGAGCTATTTGTGGGACACTATATACAGGGGTGGGCTATATGGGGGCACTATTTACAGGGGGCTCTATGGCAGGCACTATCTACAGGGGCACAGTGTGTGTGTGTGTGTGTGTGTGTGTGTGTGTGTGTGGGACACGGTGTATGGTGCTATTATAATTAGAGGTGCAGTGTATGGCGCTATTATATTTAGGGGCATAGTGTGTGGTATAATGAGAAATGTATCTTTATTTATAGGTGTAGAAATGTTGGAAAAGTGAGAAGCTTAAGACATCTGAGCGGCAAACTGCAGACATGACACGTCATTGAAATGACACGTCATTGATTGGTAGAGAACACAAACACGGCGAGGGGGAAGGAGATGTCGGGAAAGAGGTTGGGGGGCGCCAAACAGAATCTTTGGCCCAGGTGCTGGAGAACCTAGCTACGCCTCTGCCATAGCCATTAACCCCTTCCCGAATCTTGACGTAACTGTACGCCGAGGTGAGCAGTAAGTTCGCGCACCTTGATGTGCAGTTACGTTTGTGCTTTGACAGTTAACCGCCGCACGGCGCTACACCGCAGCGGCGGTTAACTGTGCAGGGTGTCTGCCCTGCATTCCCCATTGCCGATCAGCGGCCCATCGCCGCTTATATCGGCAGTTAACCCCTTAATTGTGGCGTTCGATTTTGAACGCCACAATTAAGGTGTTTAGCGCCGATCGGCAGCCCCCACGTGAAATCACGGGGGCTGGCGATGGTACCCATGGCAACCGGACGCCAGACAATGGCTTCCGGACTGCCATGTACAGAAGCCTATGAGGACCAGCCGGAGGGTGGTCGTCGTAGGCTTCCTGTCAGTGTGACTGTTACGTCCCGCATAGGCTGTTACTGCTGTTACTGCTCGTCCCGCAAAAAATAAGCCCTCACACCACTCTATTGACGGAAAAATAAAAAAGTTGTTTCTCTCGCAAAGCAGGGAGGAAAAACAAAAAAGAAAAACATAAATCAGTTCGTAAAGGGTTAATTACTTTCTAATGAAAAAGCATTTATGACCACATGTGGGGTATAGCCATACTCGGAAGAAATTGCTTTACAAATGTTGGGCGGCATTTTCTCCTTTATCGTTTGTGAAATTGAAAAAATTCAAAATTTTAGTGGAAATAATGTTGATATTAATTTTCATGCCCTAATTCTAATAAATTCTGCAAAAGACGTGAGGGGCCTAAATACTCACTATACCCCTAGATAGATTCCTTAAGTGGTGTAGTTTCCCAAATGGGGTTACTTTTGGGGGGCTTCCACTGTTTCGGTCTCTCAGGGGCTTTGCAAATTTGACATGACACTCAAAAACTATTCCAGCTAAATTTGAGCTCCAAAAGCCAAATAGCGCTCCTTCCCTTCTAAGCACTGGTGTGGGTCCAAACAGCAGTTTATTACCACATATGGGGTATTTACGTAATCAGGAAAAATTGTTTTACAAATGTTGGAGTGCTTTTTCTCCTTTATTCCTTGTAAAAATTAAAAATGTCTAAGTTCTTACAGGAAAAAAGTAGATTTTTACCTTTACAGACTAATTCCAATGAATTCAGCAAAACAACTGTGGGGTCAAAATGCTAACTTTACCCCTAGAAAAATTCCTTGAGGGGTGTAGCTTCCAAAATGGGGTCACTATTGGGGAATATTGGTTTTCATCCCTCCAGTGCATTGCAAACGCGACACGGCACTGAAAACTATTCCAGCAAAATCAGAAATCCAAATGGTGCTCCTTCTCTTCTGAAGCCTGCTCTGGGTCCAAACAGCAGTTTATTACCACATATGAGGTATTGCTATAATCGGAAGAAATTGCTTTACATATGTTGGGGTGTTTTTTCTACTTTATTCCTTGTAAAAATTTAACATTTCTAAGTTTTTTCACAAAAAAAGTAGATTTTCATCTTCAAATTCCTTGAGGGGTATAGTTTCCAAAATGGGGTCACTTTTGGGGGGTCTTTACTGTTTTGGTACCACAAGACCTATTCAAACCTGACATGGTGCCTAAAATATATTCTAAAAAAAGGAGGCCCCAAAATCCACTAGGTGCTTCTTTGCTTCTGAGGCCGGTGTTTCAGTCCATTACCGCACTAGGACCACATGTGGGATATTTCTAAAAACTGCAGAATCTGGGCAATAAATATTGAGTTGCATTTCTTGGGTAAAACCTTCTGTGGTACAGGAAAAATGTATTACAAATGAATTTTCGAAGAAAAAAAATGAAATTTGTAAATTTCACCTCTACTTTGCTTTAATTCCTGTGAAACGCCTAAAGGGTTAAAAACACTTTCTGAATGCTGTTTTGAATACTTTGATGGGTGCAGTTTTCAAAATGGGGTGACTTCTGGGGATTTTCTAATATATAGGGCCCTCAAAGCCACTTCAGAACTGAACTGGTCCCTGAAAAAATAGGCTTTTGAAATTTTCTTGAAAACATGAGAAATCGCTGCTAAAGTTCTAAGCCTTGTAACGTCCTAGAAAAATAAAAGAATGTTCAAAAAACGATGCAAACATAAAGTAGACATATGGAAAATATAAACTAGTAAGTATTTTGTGTGGTATTACTATCTGTTTTACAAGTAAATACATTTAAATTTAGAAAAATGCTAATTTTTGCTAATTTTCTCTAAATCTTGGCGTTTCTTACAAATAAATATTGAATTTAACGACAAAATTTTTTCAGTATCATAGTGTACAACATGTCATGAGAAAACAATCTCAGAATCGCTTGGATAGGCAAAAGCATTTTGGAGTTATTACCACATAAAGTGACACATGTCAGATTTGCAAAAATCGGCTGTGTCCACAAGGCCAAAACAGGCTTAGACACTAAGGGGTTAAACATGTTTTACAACATTGGTACATGATATATTCACCTTGAACATATATTGACAAGGATGCATCGTAGTTCAGACCGCACTAGACTTGATGGGTGCACAAATAGGGTCCCAACCCAAATCACATAGAAAGAAGTATTCGGCACACAAGTTTTGAAGCAGAAAAAATTTTACTTTTTTATTAAATGCCAGTGGCTTGGTGTGACGTTTCGGTCACAATCGGCCTTCATTAGACACTGTAAAATATATTTAAAAAGTTTTTAGAAAATATATTAACTTCATATAAATTCAGGTAAATGTAATGTAAGATATATGCAATAGAACAACATGTGCGCAGACATGTATACAAGCAAATGTCATATAGTGACAGTTATGAACATATAAACAAAATCTTTGAAAGAGATTAAGGTCTATGATCCCATTTAGGTAACAATAACAGGAACAAGATGATAGTACTTTAGTGGGAAAATATAGTGTATATTCCTCTACAGTGAAGGAAAAAAATTATTCCTGGCAATATTGATTTATGGAGGAACAAAAATAGTGATTTACTGAGGAACAAACATAGTCAGCCAAGGATCTACCCTTAAAATGTAAGTGATAGCAAGTCCAAACAGGATGCAATAAACAGGTAGGTAGACAAGAAAACAAGTGTACCAATTGAACCCACAATATTATAACTGTATGGTGTATTACAAAACCACAAAGAAGTCCATACTTGCTAAGTGGGTGGGTGAAAACCCGTTCCCAGCAGGACGCAGACAGGTCAAAAAATGCTGCAGAAGGAGTGTGCATTAAATAGTGATAGCCACTCCCACTAGTCTTGAGGGGAGTGGCGAACTAAGTGCTCACAAGTGTGCGATAAGTGAGTGTCAGTGTTAGGCTGGGTTTGTCAGGTCCGTATTTCAGGGTGTCTTCCTTCCCCCTGTTATTTCACACCGAATAACCACCTCTGTAGGTTGAAAGCTGAAGGCATGCCTGGAAAGAAGTAAACCAGCCAGAGATGTTGGTACACAGCTTTCCCTAGATCAGCCAGGAAGAAGAACTGCACTTTATTCAGAACAAAGAAACACACAGGAAAGACCCCTCCCTAGGGATGTGGGAGTGCCCAAGCCCCCACCGGCTTCTCAGCTGCAAATTCTTCCGTACACTCTTCTTGCATTCCAGGGGGCGGTGTCTTCCATAGGTGTGTCCGACATAAACAAAGAACTTGTTATATATATATATCAGTATATTACACAAAGAACTGAAATGTATATACATATGTGTGAGGATAATATTTTTGCAAACAATATACATGGTAATGATCCTTGACAGTCCCCCCTAAAAATATTATTACTCTATCCCTGAGTCTTGCCTATCAACCTACCACTGACCACTCGAACCAGGAGGGTAGGGGTTTTGATTTCTTCACCAGCTTGAGACGAGCTACTCCTTATAAGTAACCACCCTTTGTACCTGGACTTCCAAGGTTTCGGAGTGGTCCTAACTTTCCCTATTCTCCTCAGGATACAGGATGGTTGTCTTGATATAATCTACAAACCGCTGCTGGTTGTAATATATATATAATTAATCCAGTCTACATTTTTGTTAATGGTAATAATTGTCGCACTGTCACTTACTGTCCTAATGGGACTTTTACCCCTGCAGATATAACAGGTCATGGGCAGCACAGTGACCTTCACCTCACACCTTCACATAAAGCTCCTCAGATTGTAATTTGCAGCACCGTGGCATATTTACACACATTATAATTATAAACCTCAGACATTATAAACAATAGGGCCTCAACTAATAACATAATGCTATCACCAATCTCATGCTATCACCCTCAGGTTTCGGGTCCCATCAGTACATTGCCAGTCCTGTACATCATCGTCCTCTTCTTCTCCTGTCTTCTGCTCTTCACTGACTGTCACCCTCAGGGTAACCCACACAATTGTGGAGTCAGACTACGTTGGTGTCCAGTGGGGGAGTTATTATTACCCCCCTCCTAGCCACTTACTTATCAAAACACTTGATACTGCTGACGGATTCACTCAGGTCTTTGGTCTTTACTTTGATCTTTGCCGATGTCATCAGGACTTAGTTTGGTCCTTCTCATCGGTCCGACACCGTCTCCTTCAGTTTACGTCACCGGGCTGTACACAGCACCTCATGCTGTGAGCCTGGTGTGAGATCCCACGTAGATGGAGTAGTGGAGTTTTATTGTACCACAAACCCTCCGTATCTATCCTCTTCCTCTGGCAAGTTACTTGTCTGGGCGTCTGCTTAGAATTGTGACACTGCCGTCAGTTCATGATAAATGCGTTGTACTGGCTCAGGCTGAGCCTGCCGCATCTCAGTGATGGAGTTCATCGTGTTAAAAGTCTTTTAGTTCATATTTACTGGCACTTGCTGGGGACCCCCAACTCTTGTCAATTGTTAAAATAAATACTAATCTGGTGATAACATCATCCGCATACATTATAAACGTTGTTCTAAGTACATACAATAATGTCAGGCCCTTAAATGACATCAAACACCTTTATATAAGGAAAAAAACTTCTCTGTTACAATGGACAGGGCACCTAGAAGATGTGTATTTACTGGGTACATTATATTTGCACTTGGTGTTACACTTTTCAGCAGGATTTATACCTTATTCTGAGCTGATTACTTTTAACAGCTTCTACTCTCAGAAATATACACAGATACCATACGTTTATCTGAGAAGTGTCTCAAACCAATTTTTTCTTACTCTAATCTGGTTCGTTCTACCTGGGAAGGCCTCTCAAGGTCAGTTCTCTTTGTGGGAGGCGGGTATGATAAGGTTGGCACCGGTCTGCCAGGACTGTTCTGTAGGCATATCAAACAGCTCTAACAGAATTTTGCAGCAACAGCTGTAAAGCCTGGGACATACCAATTAGATCTTACCACATCGATCCTTGCAGTCTTAGGGCATATGTGAGGTCATACACCATCAATATAAGTGCTATCAAGAGTGCCTTGGGTGTTACCGGTTTACCTTCCTTTATCCGTTCACATTCTGTCAGAATCTGGTTCATACGCCTTCCGCTCCCAGTTGGACTCTTCCTGTGAAGAACAAGCTTTTCATAGCCTAAACAGTAATTGATCTTAATCAGATAATTAACTTGAAGAAAAACATTAACAATAACAGATTTATGTTAAACGTTCACACTGGTCAGAAACTAAAACTGATACATACAAACTGATTCTTCTTTATATATATATATATATATATATATATATATATATATATATATATATATATATATATACATACACATATACACTGCACAGAATTCTCTGCTCTAAAATTTCCCTTTCACAACAAAAATATTTTCAAATGGGAATCTTCTTGCACGAAGAAGTTATCATTTACACAAACATAATACTGACGCCTCCAATAGTCCAATGCTGAGGCTGGTCCAGAACTTTACATAAAACTTAACCTCAGTATTTAATATTCCCACAAACACTTCTTGAATACAGTTATTAAACAAACTAACTTTGGGACAACATCTGGAGAACTGTTGATATCTTATCATTGTACAAACACCAGATCAATACTTGGGATAACACTGTTCCCCTGTCACTTACACACAACGTCTGCAGTGGGGAAGATACGGGCCGGGCTTCAGGCCCACCTGTGAACAGGTCTACACACACCAGCACATTGTCATACACTTCTACCTCGGGTAGTTGTATGTTCTGCAGGCACTGGGACGGGTAATCTGGCCGGGCTGCACATTTCACAGGTACCTTTGCTGTTTTACCTATGTCACGCCGTGCGCACATCATGCCGGCTGCTACAAACCTAGTGGTGGCATTATTGTATCCATGGACAAGCCAATTTACTGACACCTGGCTGCACATACTCTATTTGCCAGGTTTTTCATCTCTTACACTCTCAATTGGTTTACCCGATGATCGAATAAAGTTCCTACTACCAATGGTCCAATAATCGTGGGCGATGCCAAAAGCGTACCTAGAGTCAGTGTAAATGTCGGCCGTCTTACCTTCTGCCAGGTTACAGCCTCAGCGAGCACCTCCGGCTCTGCTCCTTGAGATGAACAAGAAGATGAGAGTGGTTTCTGGGTAATTTACCTTGTGCCTCGTATCCTGTCTTGTACATACTGTATATGATCAAGTATCTCTACATTACAAATTTACATTAAAAACCCATGTCACATATAGATAGAACATCTCAAAGGAGTGGCGTCTTCATTCTCTAAAATAAAACCAAATATTATACACTTCTCCACACTCATCTGATAATCCAGAACAATTTGAAAATTTCACTTTTATCAGGGTCTGTAAATACTTGATTAGTACAAAAACAAATAAAAATATATATTATTGAAATCTGGCATAAAATAAACAATGTTCAGACAATTTTTTTTTTGTTTTGCATTCTCCCCCATCTAAATCTATAAAGGCTCATCTGTGAGTGACGTCACCTCACCTCCTGTGTAAATTTGCTGGAGGGGGATGGTCTTTTACACACTACCTCATATTGGGTGGAGACTACAGCCCAGCATACCCAGTGCCATATTCACCGTTCTGGAAAGATCTGGAACCATCTACACAGAAATATCTCAACATTTAGGTTACTCTCATACACATTTAACCCCTTAACGCTCCATGACCTACTATTAGGTCATGCTAACTGTAGCGTTCGCGCTCAGTGACCTAATAGTAGGTCATGGAGTAAACACGGCGCCGTTCGCGCGGGGCGCGTTCATGAGCTGTGATAGCTGCTGTTTCCGACAGCAGACTATCACTGCTCAATGTGCCGGGACCGATCGCGGAGCTCCCCCGCCGATTAACCCCTCAGAAGCCGCGTTCAATAGCGATCGCGGCTTCTTAGGGGTTAATCCGCCATCGCCGGCCTGCTACACGATAGCGGCCGGCGATGGTGACTATGGCAACCGGACACCAAACAATGGCGTCCGGCTATGCCATAGACGGAAGCCTAGTGGGTCCTGACAACGTCAGGACCCACTATGCTTGCTGTCAGTGAGTAGCTGACAGCTCTAATACACTGCACTACGCATGTAGTGCAGTGTATTAGAATAGCGATCAGAGCCTCCTGCCCTCATGTCCCCTAGTGGGACAAAGTAATAAAGTAAAAAAAAAGTAAAAAAAAGATGTGTAAAAATAAGAAAATAAAAGTTTTAAAAGTAATAAAAGTAAAAGTCCCACTTTTTCCCTTATCAGTCATTTATAATTAATTTAAATATATAAACAAACAAATAAACTATACATAATTGGTATCGCCGCGTCCGTAACGGCCTGAACTACAAAATTATTTTGTTATTTATCCCGCACGGTGAACGCCGTAAAAAAATATATTGATAAACCGTACCACAATCACAATTGTTTGGTCACTTCACCTCCCAAAAAATGGAATAAAAAGAGATCAAAAAGTCGCATGTACCGAAAAATGGTCCTGATCGAAACTACAGTTCGTTACGCAAAAAATAAGTCCTCGCACGGCTTTATTGATTGAAAAATAAAAACGTTCTGGCTCTTAGAATAAGGCAACACAAAAAGTGAATGATTGTTTACAAAACGTATTTTATTGTGCAAACGCCATAAGACATAAAAAAAAACTATAAACATCTGGTATCGCCGTAATCGTATCGCCCCGCAGAATAAAGTGAATATGTCATTTATAGCGCACGGTGCACGCTGTAAAAAAAAAAGAATAAAAAAACAATAGTAGAATTGCTGTTTATTAGTCACCACGCCACCTAAAAATGGAATAAAAACTGATCAAAAAGCCGCATGCACCCCAAGAAAACTACAATGGATTCCTCAAGGGGTCTAGTTTCCAAATTGGGGTCACTTTTGGGGGGTTTCCAATGTTTTGGCACCACAAGACCTCTTCAAACCGGACATGGTGCCTAATAAAAAAGAGGCCTCAAAATCCACTGGGTGCTCCTTTGCTTCTGAGGCCGGTGCTTCAGTCCATTACCGCCCGAGGGCCACATGTGGGATATTTCTCAAAACTGCAGAATCTGGGCAATAAGTATTGAGTTGTGTTTCTCTGATAAATCCTTTTGTGTTATAAAAAAAATGGTATAAAAAGAGTAAATTTCACCTCTACTTTGCTCTAAATTTCTGTGAAACACCTAAAGGGTTCATAAACTTTCTAAATGCTGTTGTGAAAACTTTGAGGGGTCTAGTTTCTAAAATGGGGTGTTTGATAGGGGTTTCTAATATATGGGCCCCTCAAAGCAACTTCAGAAATGAACTGGAACCTAAAAAAATAAATAAATGAGGCAATACTTCGCTTCTTACATTATACTGATAATGAGCCGTGCCCACCCCGAGATGACCCCAGTTTTGACCGTTTGGATAAACGGAGACCCCTATTAGACCGTTCCAGTGCCCGGTTTTCCCAAGCATACACCCCCGAGAAGTGTTTTTCTATTGATGAGTCCCTGGTACATTTTAAAGGGAGGGTTCAATTCCGCCAGTACCTGCCGGGTAAGAGGGCAAGGTATGGCGTGAAGATGTATAAGCTGCGAGAGGGCATCAGGGTATACCTACAGATTTAGGATATATGAAGGAAAGGCCACCCGCAAACCAGACTGCATCCTGGACTACAATAGGTACATGGGAGGGATGGATTTGTCAAATCAAGTCCTGAAGCCCTACAGCGCCATGCGGTGTGGTATAAGAAGCTGGCCGGGCACATCATACAGATGGCTTTGTACAATGTGTACGTGCTACGTCGATGTTCAGGCCAGAGGGGAACTTTCCTGGAATTTCAAGATCTAATCTTTAGGGACCAGGAAGGGGGGGCACCCAGTACTTCTGGAAGCGAGGCCACACGCATCGTACCAGGGCAACACTTTCCAGGAGAAGTTCCCCAAACCGGTGGAAAGGGAAAGAGTCAAAAGAGGTGCAGAGTCTGCTATAAGAGGGGGATAAGGAAGAACACAATATACCAATGTGACACGTGTCCCGAAAAACCAGGGCTCTGTATAAAAGATTGTTTTAAAATGTATCATACATCCCTTGATTTTTAATTTACCCTGATGCACTCCGCACAGCTTACCCCCCTCATCTTTCCCTTCTGAGCCCTGCCGTATGCCCAGGCAGCTGATAACAGCCACATGTAGGGTATTGCCGTACCCAGGAGAACCCACATTACAATTTAAGGGGTGTATATCTCCGGTGGCGCATGCTGGGCACACTATATTGGACACTGAAATGGCATATATATATATAAAATTGCAAATCTCACACTGCACCATCTGCTGCGCATTATCTTTTACACAGTACCTGTGGGGTCAAAATGCTTACTACACCTCTAGATGAATGTCTTAAGGGGTGTAGTTTTTAAAATGGGGTCACTTCTCGGGGGTTTCAACTGTACTGGTACCTCAGGGGCTTCTGCATACATGACTTAGCACCAGAAAAGCTCCAGTAGGCCAAATGGTGGTCCTTTTCTTCTGAGCCCTCCCATGGGCCCAAACGGCAGTTTATCACCACAAATGGGGTATTGCCGCACTAAGGACAAATTGGGCAACAAAATGGGGTATGTTGTTCCTTGTGAAAATAAGAAATTTTGATCAAAAATGACATCTTATTGGAAAAAATATCATTTTTTTCATTTCACAGCCCAATTCAAATAGGTGCTGTGAAAAAACTGTGCGGTCAAAATGATAACAAAAACCATAAATGAATTCCTTGAGGGGTGTAGTTTCCAAAATGGGGTCACTTCTGGTGGGTTTCCATTGCTTTGATACCTCTGGGGCTCTGCAAATGCAACATGGCACCCGAAAACCAATCCAGCAAAATCTGGACTCCAACAAACACATAGCGCTCCTTTCCGTCTGAGCCCTCCCATGGGCCCAAACGGCAGTTTATCACCACAAATGGGGTATTGCCGCACTAAGGACAAATTGGGCAACAAAATGGGGTATGTTGTTCCCTGTGGAAATAAGAAATTTTGATCAAAAATGACATCTTATTGGAAAAAATATCATTTTTTTAATTTCACAGCCCAATTCAAATAGGTGCTCTGAAAAAACTGTGCTGTCAAAATGATAACAAAAACCATAAATGAATTCCTTGAGGGGTGTAGTTTCCAAAATGGGGTCACTTCTGGTGGGTTTCCATTGTTTTGATACCTCTGGGCCTCTGCAAATGCGACATGGCACCCGAAAACCAATCCAGCAAAATCTGGACTCCAACAAACACATAGCGCTCCTTTCCGTCTGAGCCCTCCCATGGGCCC
Source organism: Rhinoderma darwinii (assembly GCF_050947455.1). Taxonomy (NCBI): domain Eukaryota; kingdom Metazoa; phylum Chordata; class Amphibia; order Anura; family Rhinodermatidae; genus Rhinoderma; species Rhinoderma darwinii. Next base: position 341,474,521 of record NC_134689.1, read on the forward strand.
AAACGGCAGTTTATCACCACAAATGGGGTATTGCCGCACTAAGGACAAATTGGGCAACAAAATGGGGTATGTTGTTCCCTGTGAAAATAAGAAATTTTGATCAAAAATGACATCTTATTGGAAAAAATATCATTTTTTTCATTTCACAGCCCAATTCAAATAGGTGCTGTGAAAAAACTGTGCGGTCAAAATGATAACAAAAACCATAAATGAATTCCTTGAGGGGTGTAATTTCCAAAATGGGGTCACTTCTGGTGGGTTTCCATTGTTTTGATACCTCAACACCTCTTCAAACCTGGCATGCTGCCTAAAATATATTCTAATAAAAAAGAGGCCTCAAAATGCACTAGGTGCTTCTTTGCTTCTAGGGCTTGTGTTTTAGTCCACGAGCGCACTAGAGGCACATGTGGGACATTTCTAAAAACTGCAGAATCTGGACAATACATATTTAGTAGTATTTCTCTGGTAAAACCTTCTCTGTTACTAAAAAAAAATTGAATAAAATTGAAATTCAGCAGAAAAAATGAAATTTGCAAATTTCATTTCCACTTTGCTTTAATTCCTGTGAAATGCCTGAAGGGTTAAAAAACTTTCTATATGCTGTTTTGAATACTTTGAGGGGTCTAGTTTTTAAAATGGGGTGTTTTATGGGGGTTTCTAATACATAGGCCCCTCAAATCCACTTCAGAACTGAACTGGCACCTTCAAAAAAAGGCTTTTGAAATTTTCTTAAGAATTTGAGAAATTGCTGTTTATGTTCTAAGCCTTGTAACGTCCAAGAAAAATAAAATAATGTTCAAAAAACGATGCCAATCTAAAGTAGACATATGGGAAATGTGAACTAGTAACTATTTTTGGTGGTATAACCGTCTGTTTTTCAAGCAGATACATTTAAATTCTGAAAAATGCTATTTTTTGTAAATTTTCTCTAAATTTTGCAATTTTTCACAAATAAAGACTGAATATATCGACCAAATTTTACCACAAACATGAAGCCCAAAGTGTCACGAGAAAACAATCTCAGAATCGCTTGGATAGGTTTAAGCATTCCGACGTTATTACCATATAAAGTGAAATATGTCAGATTTGAAAAATGGGCTCTGAGCCTTAAGGCCCAAACTAGGCTGCGTCCTTAAGGGGTTAATCTGGATAACTCATTGGGGTCTCATACACATTTTGTAGATCTCCTGAAACCAAATTAATTAATTCAAAAAAACAAAAATTGTACCTGATCAGTTCTTTCACCATTCTCCCCTTTGTGGACTCTGTGAAAGTAATGTAGCAGAGTTCAAAATTACATCTCAACATAACAAAGTCGGGCACTAGTTTAACCCCCTGTAATGTACAACAGCCTGAAACAAAAATGACTTTTTCCTGACGAAAATACATTTTATCTTTACAATGACATAACTCATGTGTGAAATAAAAAAAACAAACAATTGTAGTTATTCAATAAAACAGAAAATATTATATCTGATGACATTAATTACTGCAAACCAATAAACTGTATATAAAAATAGGGAACGGTGGGGGCACATACATTTTCAAAACCCCGTGTCTCACAGTATCTGTAGTTTAATACATCTGAATTAACATCAAAACACATTAAATCTGATCACATCATAACACATAAATATCATAACTTTTATAAACAACAGCGCATGCGCAAAGAGAAGAAATTTATTTAGGTTTGTAGACATTACTGATATATATATATATATATATATATATATATATATATATATATATATATATATATATATATATATATATATATATATATCTAAAAGCAGTGCATATTGAAATCCTTTGTCTGCAGACTGAACCCAGTCAACCCCTCCTCCTCCTCCCAAACACAGCATACCACAGGGGAGGGGGGGGGTCACACACTCACCCCTCACAGCTTCTAGTCTCACAATCTTAACACTTTCAATGCCGGCAAAACAACGTACGTATCTGCAATCATTCATCACACCATTGTATAGGAATTATGTACGTTCAAAACATCAAACACATAATCTGTAACAGTCCAATCTGTCGGCCACCATCTCTATATTATGATGACGTGTTGTTTCATCATTGAACAGCGTCCCGCAACCTAGAATGGAATCTAAAAAAAAATAGAAAAGACACTGCAGCATGTGTTACAAATGACAAAATTAACAAGGCGATTATTTCATACTGATTTGGTTGGGCCGGGCGTGGCCACATCAGGGGCAGGGGGGGCAGCCTCTCCCATTGGAAACACATTGCGCAGCTGTGAGGGTGGGGGGGTTTCCCGCCCACAATGAGGACACACTCAACATGAGGTACGGACGCCATTACCGGGCGTCGGCTGGTCCTGTGTTTTCTAATACATATAACATACAGTACCTTTCTTATTCCTAACTTCTATTCGCTTCGCCAAATCATGAATAGGATTGGATGATCCTGATGATTTGAATATGGACCGTAAACCATCCATTCTAACAGTCTATATTATACACGCAATTTATATAACAATTTTGGTCTGCAACCTCCTAGGTCTGGCCAACATATTACCTACAATTTATTACACGACTTATCAGTGCATGGCACCCCGCGTGCACCTATCCCACGTATTACACGACTTATCAGTGCATGGCACCCCGCGTGTGCCTGTCCCACGTCTTATCACACGTCTTATCAGTGCATTGCATTGCACCCCGCATGCCCGCGTATAGGACAGGTTATAATACTATCCACGACTTATCAGTGTTTAGACACACCCCGCGTGCACCTGTATAAAACAGGTTATAATACTATCCACGACTTATCACACATGTATATTGTGCCCGCGTATTTTCTATCTAGTTCCTAATTACCCAGAGGATGGTTAGTCGGGTGCGACTAAGGTCTCACAGGTTTTCGACCTCACAGCGGAAAATATCACCTCTGTCGCCTGAGATAATCCAGGAAATCAACAAAAGGGTTCTACAGATCGCCACAAGACTGTCCACTAACACAGATAAGTCGAAGATTTATAAAATCAACTCGCTTACCGTGTTGTTGTGGAGGTGATCAAATTCCTTATCAGTGGGCAATCCTGGGTCCTCTGTTTCACCCTGTGATTGTCGGTTATCCGGATTTTGATATTTCCTCGAGTGAGGTCCCATCTGGGGTGCCAAAAATGTCAGGTCCGTATTTCAGGGTGTCTTCCTTCCCCCTGTTATTTCACACCGAATAACCACCTATGTAGGTTGAAAGCTGAAGGCATGCCTGGAAAGAAGTAAACCAGCCAGAGATGTTGGTACACAGCTTTCCCTAGATCAGCCAGGAAGAAGAACTGCACTTTATTCAGAACAAAGAAACACACATGAAAGACCCCTCCCTAGGGACGTGGGAGTGCCCAAGGCCCCACCGGCTTCTCAGCTGCAAATTCTTCCATACACTCTTCTTGCATTCCAGGGGACGGTGTCTTCCATAAGTGTGTCCGACATAAACAAAGAATTGTTATATATATATCAGTATATTACACAAAGAACTGAAATGTATATACATATGTGTGAGGATAATATTTTTGCAAACAATATACATGGTAATGATCCCTGACAGGTTCACACGACCTATTTTCAGACGTAAACGAGGCGTATTATGCCTCGTTTTACGTCTGAAAATAGGGCTACAATACGTCGGCAAAAATCTGCCCATTCATTCATTTGTCGACGTACTGTGCAGACAACCTGTCGTTTACGCGTCGTCGTTTGACAGCTGTCAAACGATGACGCGTAAAGATACAGCCTCGTCAAAAGAAGTGCAGGACACTTCTTTCAGATGTAATTTGAGCCGTTCTTCATTGAACTCAATTAAGCACAGCTCAAAATTTACGGCTGTCAGAGAAGCCTCTCAAAATGCGAGGAGGAGCATTTACGTCTGAAACGAGGCAGCTGTTTTCTCCTGAAAACAGTCTGTCTTTTCAGATGTAAAAGCCTGCTACCGTGTGCACATACCCTTAGTGTAGTGCTAGGGTGTGAATGTATGGTAAAAAAGAAATGTGTATGTATGGAAGTGTCAGATTAGTGGGAGTGGCTATCAATATTTAATGCACCCTCCTTCTGCAGCATTTTTTGACCTGTCTGCGTCCTGCTGGGAATGGGTTTTCACCCACCCACTTAGTAAGTGTCACGAAGCGGGTTAGTGGACCCACTAGGCCGTACCGCCGCAGCGGGGAGGCAGCTGGCCAAACAACAGGACACCCCAGAAATACAATGTCCCGCACAAGGGTACCTGAATAGTCCAGATGGTGGCCGCAGCTCTGGCACAGATGAGATGGGTGCAGCAGATGGCGCCAAACGTGGCGGATGACACAGGAGCCACAAGTGGTGCCAGACGTGGCGGATTCCTCCGGATGTGGCAGATAACACAGGACGTGGTGGATTCCTCCGGACGTGGCAGATTCCTCCGGACGTGGCAGATGACACAGAACATGGCGGATTCCTCCGGACGTGGCAGATGACACAGGACGTGGCAGATTCCTCCGGACGTGGCAGATGACACAGAAAGTAGCGGATTTCTCCGGACGTGGCAGATGACACAGGACGTGGCAGATTCCTCTGGACGTGGCAGATGACACAGGACGTGGCCCGACTAGATACTAGGGCAAAGCACGGGAAACAGGAACGGGGAACAAGGTACGGGTAACAACAGGAACGGGAAACACTAAGGGACCATTTGCAAGACAGACTGGGAAAACTAACAACGCTCAGGCATTGAACTAGGGGGCTGGACCCCTCATTTAGCTCAGGGTACTCACGGGTCAAAGGTCGTTCAAGATGTCCGGTGCGCGCACTGCCCCTTTAAGAGCGGGGACGAGCGTGCGTGCGCACCGTGCGCGCTCCGGCGGAGGTGAGTGGATGCAAGCGCTGGCGTCTCCTGAGGAGGAGGCTGGGGCCAGCGCTTGCCGACTCGTGGCTGCGGCTGTCAGCGGGAGGCTGGAGCTGACAGCCCGCAGCCATGGACATTACAGTATCCCCGTCTTACGCCCCCTCTTCTTGGGACCGGAGCGAGATAGAAACTTCTTTAGAAGAGTAGGGGCATTGAGGTTCTCCTCTGGCTCCCAGGACCTCTCTTCGGGACCAAACCCCCTCCAATCCACCAAATACAAGGTCTTTCCTCTCACTCTCTTGGTGTCCAAGATCTCTTTTACCTCAAAGATGTCAGAGGAGCCGCTGGGAGCAACCGCAGGGCTGGGAGTCTTGGAATAGCGGTTTAGGATCACAGGCTTCAGGAGGGAGACGTGGAAGGTGTTGGGAATCCTGAGGGTAGGAGGCAGCCGAAGCTTGTAGGCGACAGGGTTGATCTGCTGCAGGACCTCGAATGGTCCAAGGAACCTGGGAGCGAACTTGTATGAGGGCATCTTCAAGCGAATGTTCCGAGAGGACAGCCAGACTTTAGTCCCCGGAAGATACTGAGGAGGCTCTCTTCTCTTAGTATCTGCCTTTCGCTTCATGCGATCTACTGCCAGCAAAATAGAGGACCAGGTCTGTTGCCAGATTTGCAGGATGTCCCCATATGCAGAGTCAGCAGCGGGAACCTGGGATGAAGTCGACACAGGAAGAGGGACTCTGGGATGTTGACTGTAGACTATGTGAAATGGAGAGGAAGTGGTGGACTCACTTGTGTGGTTGTTGTAAGAAAATTCGGCCCATGGTAGAAGCTGTACTCAGTTATCGTGCTGTGAAGAGATGAAATGGCGGAGATAATTTTCCATGATCTGGTTGATCCTCTCAACTTGCCCATTGGACTGGGGGTGATAGGCAGAGGAAAAGTCCAATCTCACATCCAGGAGTTTACAGAGGGCTCTCCAGAACTTAGAGGTAAACTGAACCCCCCGGTCGGACACAATGTGAAGAGGCAAGCCATGCAAGCGAAAGATGTGCTGGATGAAGAGACTTGCCAGACGAGGAGCAGAAGGTAGGCCAGTCAGCGGGATAAAATGAGCCATCTTAGAGAACCGGTCCACCACCACCCAGACAGTGTTACATCCTGCTGAGGGGGGAAGGTCTGTGACGAAGTCCATCGCAATGTGCTGCCAGGGGGCATTGGGTACAGGCAGAGGTTGAAGCAGGCCGGCAGGCTTGCTGTGAGTAAATTTGTTAGAGGCACACACCGTGCAAGAAGAGACAAAGTCCAGAACATCCTTATGTAGCGTGGACCACCAAAAGTGACGAGCGATCAGGTCTCGGGTTTTACGGACACCGGCGTGCCCAGCAAGTTTATAACTATGTCCTCAGCGGAGAATCCTTCTCCTGTCCGCCAACCGAACAAAAGTCCTCCCAGGAGGGATGTCTCTAACCTGCAGAGGATTAGCAGTGACGATGCAGGACGGGTCTATGATGGTCTGGAGGGACTCCACCGTGTCTTCCGTCTCAAACGATCTGGACAGGGCATCTGCCCTCACATTCTTGTCCGCGGGACGGTAGTGGAGCGCAAACAGAAAACGGGTGAAGAACAGCGACCACCTGGCTTGACGAGGATTAAGTCTTTGAGCGGACTGAAGGTAAGTGAGGTTCTTGTGGTCGGTGAAGATCAGGATGGGGTGAGCAGCGCCCTCCAGAAGATGTCTCCACTCCTCCAGGGCCAATTTGATGGCCAGCAGCTCCCGATCTCCAATGGAATAATTGCGCTCAGCAGAAGAAAACAGTCTAGAGTAGTAGCCACATACTACAGCCTTTCCTTTGGAGCTCCTCTGGAACAGAAGTGCACCTGCACCGACAGAGGAAGCGTCCACTTCCAGTGAGAACTGCCGAGATACGTCAGGATGATGGAGGATCGAGGCTGAAGTGAAGGCACTCTTCAGGCTATTAAATGCAGACTCTGCCTCTGGAGTCCACACTTTGGCGTTCACCGACAGGAGGAGCTGGTCTTGTCGTGACTGGAGATCCTCCATCTCAGCCAGCATGGCTTGTGTAGTCAACGTCTCAGGTTGACCAGCGGGGTCCATGGCCTGAGCGTACTGTCACGAAGCGGGTTAGTGGACCCACTAGGCCGTACCGCCGCAGCGGGGAGGCAGCTGGCCAAACAACAAGACACCCCAGAAATACAATGTCCCGCACATGGGTACCTGAATAGTCCAGATGGTGGCCGCAGCTCTGGCACAGATGAGATGGGTGCAGCAGATGGCGCCAAACGTGGCGGATGACACAGGAGCCACAAGTTGTGCCAGACGTGGCGGATTCCTCCGGATGTGGCAGATAACACAGGACGTGGTGGATTCCTCCGGACGTGGCGGATTCCTCCGGATGTGGCAGATGACACAGAACGTGGCGGATTCCTCGGGACGTGGCAGATGACACAGGACGTGGCAGATTCCTCCGGACGTGGCAGATGACACAGAAAGTAGCGGATTCCTCCGGACGTGGCAGATGACACAGGACGTGTCAGATTCCTCTGGACGTGGCAGATGACACAGGACGTGGCCCGACTAGATACTAGGGCAAAGCACGGGAAACAGGAACGGGGAACAAGGTACGGGTAACAACAGGAACGGGAAACACTAAGGGACCATTTGCAAGACAGACTGGGAAAACTAACAACGCTCAGGCATCGAACTAGGGGGCTGGACCCCTCTTATAGCCCAGGGTACTCACCGGTCAAAGGTCGTTCAAGATGTCCGGTGCGCGCGCTGCCCCTTTAAGAGCGGGGACGAGCGTGCGCGCGCACCCTGCGGGCTCCGGCGGAGGTGAGTGGATGCAAGCACTGGCGTCTCCTGAGGAGGAGGCTGGGGCCAGCGCTTGCCGACTCGTGGCTGCAGCTGTCAGCGGGAGGCTGGAGCTGACAGCCCGCAGCCACGGACATTACAGTAAGTATGGCCTTTTTTGTGGTTTAGAAGTTATCTATGTCCCATTTTTTTCTGCTGGTGTTTTTAAATTAGGAACGAAAAGTTCTAGTTAGGGACTCGCAAGGCACTGGGGACCCTTGACGTTGGGTTGCGAGCTTTGCGTATTTTGGCCAAAATAACAACTAATACCCCATGTTTCATGGATATTTTTACTATGTATACCTTTTTTCAGGACTCGGCCAGGTCTTATATGCTGGGAGGGCATGATGTGCTGGCGTTTGGTTTGGCATGTAGAGCAGCCAGCCTTAGCTTACAGTAGCGGTGTTACAAATAGGCTGTGATTCGGTAAGATATGCTATGCCTGATGACCAGCACATTATCCCTCCACGTATTACACATAGTACTGACACCCCATAAACTATTCACAGTACTGACCTCTATTCATCACACATTTATCTTTTATTACATTATCCAACAGTTCTCACACTTCCATACATACACATTTATTTTTTAAATACTTCATAACTCCGTCAAAAATGATATTTTTTTCTAAATAAAAACACTGCTGTAATCTACATTACAGCGCCGATCACATTATGTACAAGATAGGGCACTTATAATGTGGTGACAGAACCTCTTTAACCAAGACACTACATAGATGTAGGATATGAGTAATATGCTCTATGAAGTATCATCTTGACTGACATGATTAATGTGTCTTACATTACTTTATTACCTTAACTAATACACCATACAGGTATGATATTGGGGGTTCAATTGGCACACTTGTTTTCCTAAATAAAAAACACTGCTGTAATCTACATTACAGCGTCAATCACATTATGTACAAGATAGGCCACTTATAATTTGGTGACAGAGCCTCTTTAACCACGTTATATTGACATAGAGCCCGTTGTATATATAGTATCATAAAGTTGCCGGGTACAATGTCAAAGGGGATAAAATTATCATGCAAAAACCAGGAAAAAATGATGATCCAGCGCTAATAGTATTAAAAAGAAACAGTGTTCGAATTTTATTCCAAAAAGTTAAAATTCCATAATAAACAGGGTTGGTTGCAATAGTAGTTGTGCCTACGCGTTTCGGACAACGCTCGTGTCCTTACTTATGGCAAATCATAAATGAAGTAGTGGCGTCCTGAAGTTTATATCCGGTCAATGCAGGTGGAACGCAGTGCAACTTAGTAAAACATGTTATGGAACACAATGTAACTTTGTAACACTTGTGTTATATCGGAAGTCCCGGAGGACATGTATACCGCGATAATATGCATGTAAGATATAAAAGTGATAGAATATAGCAAAAATTATAACTACATTGTTCTGCTTTTTAGTTAAGCAACAGCTCGTGTTAGAAACACCATATCAATATTGTTGCATGCGTAAATTTTGTTTGCAGCCGGAAATAAACATAGCGGTGGTCATATAGCCATAAAAAGAGGGGCAATATGGAAAGACTACTAAAATCACATTAAAATTAAATGCATTAAACACTCAAGGAACCATTTGGAAGACAGACACGGGTAGATAAAAACACGCTCAGGCAATGCAGGGACGAGCAGAGCCCTTCTTATAGTCTAGGGTGATCTGGGAGCAATTAGCTCAATCTCACACATGTGTGCGCTCTGGCTCCTTAAAGAGGCTCTGTCACCAGATTTTGCAACCCCTATCTGCTATTGATAGGCTGCTGCAGAATCAACTGTAGCCTCTGGTGCCGATGTGTCCTCGCTCGTCTGACACGATGCAGGACCTGGGGAAGTGACGTCACAGCGTGATCTGCCAGAAGCTGGGCGTTCTGAAGAGAAGTAGATGATACTTCTCGTCAGAACGCCCAGCTAGTAAAAGAAGTAAAAACGCCCCGATGTATGCACATAATACACGCCCAGTTGTACTTTTACTTTTCAACACGCCCAGTTGTACTTTTGCAAGCCTCATTTGCATAAATACAAAAATGGTCATAACTTGGCCAAAAATGCTCGTTTTTAAAAAATAAAACCGTTACTGTAATCTACATTGCAGCGCCTATCTGCTGCAATAGCAGATAGGGGTTGCAAAATCTGGTGACAGAGCCTCTTTAAGGCTGGACTGAGCTCGTGATCGTACCCTAGTGGTCACTACGGAACAGGACGACCGCATGTGCAGACATCTCTGGAGAGAAGGGCATCGACAGGATGACAGGATGAGTTTGTGGTCAGCGATCACGGACGTTACAGTATCCCCCCTCTTACGCCTCCTCCTCTTGGGACCGGAACAAGAGAGAAACTTCTTAATGAGGGTAGGAGCATTGAGATTCACTTCTGGCTCCCAAGACCTCTCTTCTGGACCAAACCCAATCTACTAAATAAAATCTTCCTCTACTATTTTTGGTGTCCGGGATCTCCTTAACCTCAAATATCTCATCCGAACCGCTGGGGGCAACTGCAGGGCTAATAGTCTTAGAGTAGCGGTTCAGGATCACAGGTTTCAGGAGAGAAACGTGAAAGGAGTTGGGGATCCGGAGGGTCGCAGGCAGCCGAAGCTTATAAGAAGATAAATATTAGAAAAAAATTGTGGATCACAAAGGCGCTGCTAGTAATAAGAACAAAAGTTCATATTTAATAGGAGATAGAATAAATATATAAGCGCGACGCGTTTCAACGCCGGACCGGCATCTTCCTCAGGTGAATACAATACAAACACTAGGCCGGGTTTATATACATATATATGCATATGCACAGCATATTACAATTATAGCTTATAAGAGACCTGGTTGATCCGCCGCAGGATCTCAAAGGGTCCGAGAAACCTGGGAGCGTATTTGCATGACGGCACCCTCAGTCGGATATTTCTTGAGGACAACCAAACCTTGGTACCCAGAAGAAACAGAGGCCGCTCTCTTCTCCTCGTATCTGCCTTTCGCTTCATGCGGTCGACTGCTTGCAGAATAGAGGACTGGGTTTGCTGCCAGATCCATAACAAGTCCCGGAATGCAGAGTCTGCTGAAGGCACCTGGGAAGCAGCATACACAGGGAGAGGATTACGTGGATGTTGGCCGTAAACTATGAAGAATGGTGTGGAGGCGGTGGACTCACTTGTGTGGTTGTTATAGGAGAAGCTGCACCCAGTCATCATGCTGCCTGGAGATGAAGTGTCGTAAGTTGTTCTCCATGATCTGATTGATCCTCTCAACTTGGCCATTGGACTGGGGGGTGGTAGGCTGAGAAAAAGTCCAACTTTATATCGAGGAGTTACAAAGGGCCCTCCAGAACTTTGAGGTGAACTGAACCCCCCGATCAGACACGATATGCAGAGGTAGGCCGTGCAGGAGAAAGATGTGTTGGATAAAGAGGTTGGCCAATCGAGAAGCAGAAGGTAGGCCGGTCAGCGGAACAAAATGAGCCATCTTTGAGAATCGGTCCACCACCACCCAGACCGTACTGCATCCAGCAGAGGGGGCAGATCTGTGACGAAGTCCATTGCAATATTCTGCCAGGGAGCATTGGGCACAGGCAGTGGCTGGAGCAGGCTAGCCATTTTGGAGTGAGCACCTTTTTTGCTGCGCACACCGTGTCTTTGGGCAGCGTGGGCCACCAAAACTGATGAGCAATCAGGTCTCTGATTTTACGGACACCCGCATGACCTGCCAGTTTAGAGATATGTCTCCAGGGGAGGATTCGTCTTCTGTCTGCCAGACGCACAATAGTCCTCCCCGGAGGGATGTCTCTAACTTGCAGAGGGTTGACTGAGATGATGCAGGATGGGTCAATGATATTTTTCTGGAGGCTCCATGGTGTCCTCTGTCTCGAACAACCTGGACAAGGCATCAGCCCTCACATTCTTTGCCGCAGGGCGATAGTGGAGCTCAAACTGGAACCGGACAAAGAACAGCAACCCCCTGGCTTGACGGGGGTTCAGCCGTTGGGCCATCTGTAGATAGGTGAGGTTCTTGTGGTCAGTGAAAATCAGGATGGGATGATCTCGGAAGACGTCATTGACGAACTCTTGGAAGACCGCGGGAGTGTTACACAGACCGAAGGGCATTACCAGTTATTCATAGTGCCCCTCTCGAGTGTTTGATGCCGTCTTCCATTCGTCACCCCGGTGAATCCAGATTAGGCTGTAAGCCCCATGCAGGTCTAGTTTAGAGAAAATGTTGGCTCCTCGTATGCGATCAAACAGTTCTGAAATTAATGGCAATGGATTTTTACCGTAATCTGATTGAGACCCCAGTAGTCGATGCAAGGTCGAAGAGATCCCTCCTTCTTCTTCATGAAGAAGAACCCAGCCAGGGAGGAGAATTTCCATATGAAACCCCTCTCCAAATTCTCTTTAATATAAGCGGACATAGACTGAGTGTCTGGCAAGGAGAGGGGGTATACCCTTCCACTGGAAAGGGACGCGTCAGGTACCAGTTCAATAGTGCAATCATACGGCCGGTGTGGGTGCAGCATCTCCGCCTCCCTCTTGCTAAAGACATCCGCAAACTGAGAGTAGTGAGAAGGCAATCCACCGAGACTGGGGAGACTGGGCCGGAAAGATCTGACCCAGGCAACAGTTGAGGCACTCGGAACCCCACTGGCGAACCTCTCCAGTATTCCAGTCCAGAATTGGGGCATGTAGTCGGAGCCAGGGCAGACCCAACAGCACCGGGATGACAGCCCTGGGCAGGACAAAAAATGAGATGAGCTCGGAATGAAGGGCTCCCACTTGGAGCTTCAGTGGTTTGGTCACAGCTACAATGGGGTCTGGCAGAGGCAGTCCATTCACTGAGGCAACAATCAAAGGCCTCTCCAGAGGGGTTGTGGGCAACTGGAGAAGATCCAACAGGTCTCTCCAAATGAAGTTAGCTGTAGATCCAGAGTCCAGATAGGCAGAAACCCAGTGCGTTCTCTTGCCAGACACTATGGTCACGGGTAGAGATGAGCGAACCGGGACAACCGAACCCGGTTTCAGTCCGAACTTCCGGAAAAGTTCGGATCGCAGCGAATCAGAACTTCACCGGGTTCGGCCGAACCCGTTTTGACCGAACCCGGTCAAAAATATTATACAAATCGGCAGCCACTTGTCTCTATCAATCACTGATAGAGAAAAGAGGCTGCTGATTAAAAATAAAATAAAAAGCATTTCATACGTACCTGGTCGTTGTCTTGGTGACGAGTCCCTCTTCTTCCTCCAGTCCGACCTTCTTTTCTGACGCGGCAGCCTGTGATTGGCTGCAGAGGCCTCTGCAGCCTGTGATTGGCTGCAGAGGCCTCTGCAGCCTGTGATTGGCTGCAGCGCTCACATGGGCTGCATCGTCATCAAGGAATGTCGGGCCGGATGTCGAGAGGGACGCGTCACCAAGGCAACGGCCAGGAGACCGGACTGGAGGAAGCAGTCACATGATTTGCAAGTCACCACCCCGCACAAGATCCGCACGCTCATCTCCTGAAATACTCTGTGCTGCTGTGAACTCTGGTCTTACCATTACGTGGTGACTTGCCAATCATGTGAAGGTGTTATTGAGGACAGGAGTGGAGGAGAGGTAACAGACTGAGAGCTACGTAATGGTAAGAGCAGAGTTCACAGCAGCACAGAATCTGCACGCTCCTCTAATGAAATACTCTGTGCTGCTGTGAACTCTGCTCTTACCATTACGTAGCTCAGTCTGTTACCTCTCCTCCACTCCTGTCCTCAATAACACCTTTACATGATTGGCAAGTCACCATCCCGCACAAGATCCGCACACTCATCTCCTGAAATACTCTGTGCTGCTGTGAACTCTGGTCTTACCATTTCGTGGTGACTTGCCAATCATGTGAAGGTGTTATAGAGGACAGGAGTGGAGGAGAGGTAACAGACTGAGAGCTACGTAATGGTAAGAGCAGAGTTCACAGCAGCACTGAATCTGCACGCTCATCTCCTGAAATACTCTGTGCTGCCTTAAACTCTATGGACAGGTCAGGATCCTGTTTCTTTTAAATGCTGCACTGTAGCGCAGCCTTATATAGTGGATCGAGCGGGTTCCCCAGCAGCATTTAAAAGAATGGACCTTCCCACCCTTGTAATGCTAGGCTGCTGCTGCTGTGTTGTATCGGGTTGGTTATAAAAATGGGGGGGACCCCCACGTTGTTTTTTTTTTAAAATTTAACAAATTTAACAATAGACGGGTCCCCCATATTTTTAATAACTAGCCATATACAAGGCAGCAACAGTCTGGCATTACATGGGTGGGAAGGGCCACTGGTTTTGTTCATTCCCAGGCTAATAACACTGTGTTGTATGTGGCTGGTTATGATAAATTGGGTGGAACCCCATGTCTTTTTTTTAAAATATTAAAAATTAATAAATAAATAATTTAAAAAAATGACGTGGGGTCCCCCCCACTTTTATAACCAGCCAGATACAACACAGCAGCAGCAGCCTAGCATTACAAGGGTGGGAAGGTCCACTGTTTTTGGCCCTTCCCAGCCTCATTATACCAGCCTGCGGCCGCCCCAGAGCCCGCCCATCACAGCAGATGGTCGGGTACTGGATCGTACCTGGCTCTTCCCGGCACCCCTGGTGGTGGTGGGTACCGGGGTAATAATGGTGATTAGTGTTAGCCTCTGCACCGGCTAACACTAAGCCTCGCCTTAGTAATGGATGTTGTCACTCAGACAGCGGCCATTACTAAAGTGGTAGTAATAAAATTTGAAAAGAAAAAGACAAAGATATAGATAAAATATTTTATTGAAATAAAGCACCCCCAACACAACCCACATTAACCATTTTATTGTAGAAAAAAACCCGTCATCTAAGTAGTCCTCGAAACCGATGTAGTTCAAACACCAAACCTGTAAAAAATAAAAAAAAATAAAAAATGAAATAAAACATGTCGTAGGCTTAGATTCAGTTTAATGTGTGATACTGACTGTTATACCATGTATAGAAGCCTGCCGCGAAGTTGACTTAGATACAGGGCGCCAGCAGACAGTATCATACATGGCCATACAGACATATATACAAACAAACATACATACATACATATATACAAACATACATACATACAAGCATACACATATATACATGCAAATATACATACATGCAAACATACACACATATATACATACATGCAAACTATTATACATACATACATACACACACACATGAAAACATAAATACATACAAACAAACATGCAAAGATACATACATACATATATACCAGCATGCACAAATATACATGCAAACATAAATACATGCAAACATAATTACATACATGCACATATATATATATATAAATAAACATACATGCAAACATACATGCAAAAATAAAAACATGCAAACATACATACATGTACATATATACACATACATACATACATGACAACATACATACATACATGACAACATACATACATGAAAACATACATACATGCAAACATACATACATACATGCAAACATACATACATGCAAACATACATACATGCAAATATATATATATATATATGCAAATATACATACAAACATGCACATATATACATACATGCAAACATACATGCACATATATACATACATACATGACAACATACATACATACATACATACATACATGACAACATACATACATACATACATGCAAACATACATACATGCAAACATACATACAAACATACATTCATGCAAACATACATACATGCAAACATACATACATGCAAACATACATACATGCAAATATATACATGCAAATACACATACACACATGCACATATATACATACATGCCAACATACATGCAAACATACATGCACATACATACATACATACATGACAACATACATACATACATACATGCATGACAACATACATACATGCAAACATACATACATGCAAACATACATACATGCAAACATACACACATGCATGCAAACATACATACATGCACATATATACATATATGCCAACATGCATGCAAACATACATGTACATATATACATACATACATACATACATGCAAACATACATACATGCAAACATACATTCATGCAAACATACATACATGCAAACATACATACATACAAACATACATTCATGCAAACTTACATACATGCAAACATACATACATACATGCAAATATATACATACATACATGACAACATACATACATACATGACAACATACATACATACATACATACATACAAACACACATACATGCAAACATGCATACATGCAAACATACATACATGCAAACATACACACATGCAATCATACATACATGCAAATATATACATGCAAATATACATACAAACATGCACATATATACATACCTGCCAACATACATGCAAACATACATGCACATATATACATACATACATAACATACATACATACATACATACATACATGACAACATACATACATGCCAACATACATACATACATTTCAACATACATACATGCCAACATACATACATGCCAAAAAAATAATAATAATACGTTCATACTTACTTTTCTCCTGTCCGGCCTCCAGCGATGACGTTTCATCCATGTCGCCGCTGCAGCCTGTGATTGGCTGCAGAGGCGGTCACGTGGGATGAAGCGTCATCCTGACGTGCGTGACCGCCACTACATCCTGTGATTGGCTGCAGCGGCGAAAGGGATGAAACGTCATCGCTGGAGGCCGGACAGGAGGAAAGTAAGTACGAACGTATTATTTTTTTATTACATTAAAATTGTATTTTCCGCGCGCCGAGCATGTACTGTCAAGGTTGCTGAAAGAGTTCGTGCAGCCCATTAACTCTATCAGCACCCTGGACAGTAGCATGCTCGGCGCACGGAAGTGACAGGTTCGGTCCGAATCAAACTTTTTTGTGAAATTCGGCGAACTAGCCGAACTGAACTTTTGATAAGTTCGCTCATCTCTAGTCACGGGGATGGACAACTTGGAAGAAAGTCCCCTCTCACCCAGTGTTGTCTCTTCAACCAACCCTAGGTTCTGGGGCTTTTGGGGGCACAGACACACAAGATGGCCTCCGAGGCAACAATACAGACAGAGTGCTGAGGTGCGTCTGCGTTGTCTCTTCTGGATAGAGAGTTTGAGATGGTCCATCTTCAAAGACTCCTTAGGTGGAACAGCAGATGAGGACAGCAGGAGTTGCTGAATTGTAAGAGCCGGACTAGGGACGACCGTTCTTGGATCCTTATGTCAATCCGGGTGGCCAGAAGAATGAGATCGTCCAGGGTAGATGGCAGATCTCGGGTGGCAAGCTCGTCCTTAATCACAGGGGACAGTCCCTGCCAAAATGTTGCCACCAAGGCCTCATTGTTCCATAACAACTCTCCTGCTAGGATGCGGAAGTGAATGGTGTACTCGCCCACGGAAGTGTCTCCCTGGCGAAGGTTCAGCAAGGAGGCTGGTGCCGACGAGACTCATCCAGGTTTCTCAAATACCATATGAAATGTCCGTAGGAACCCCTGGAAATCACGGGTCTCTGGTCCTTGTCGTTCCCAGATGGCGTTCGCCCATGCTAGGGCCCTGCTAGTGAGGAGAGAGACGATGAAAGTGACTCTTGCGCCGTCAGTGGAAAATGCTTTGGCATACAGGCTGAAGTGGATCTGGCACTGGTTGAGAAATCTCCTGCAGGTCCTCGCATCTCCATCATAGTGATGAGGAAGTGGTAGAGAAAATCGGGGGTCAACACTGCCAGGAGGTGTAGTCGGAGGATCAGTACTGCCAGGAGGTCTAGTAGGAGGAACAGCAGAGGCAATAGGAGCAGGTGCTGGGAGAGCTGCAGCTTGCGCATCCGCTATGTAATGGAGTTCACCACCTGGAGGAGTTGGTCCTGTCGTAATTAGCAGACTAGCATATCCGATTGCATGGCTTGTGATGTCGTCATGGTCTTTAGTTGACCAGCGGGGTCCATGGCCTGAGCGTACTGTCACGAACTGTGGGTATGTGGACCCACTGGGCCGTACCACCGTAGCGGTATAGCAACTGGCCAAACAGGGTACAAAGTCAATGTTTATTGTTCGGATAAAGGTACCTGTGGCAATTCAGACGGTAGTGATGGTTTAGACTCGGATGGAACTCTGGCAGCAGGCAGGAGGGACACAGCGGGTGTAGTAGGCGACACAACAACACTCCAACTCAGTATAGCACAGGAACACGGTAGCACGGGAAACAGGTTACAGGTAGCAGGAACAGGAACACTGGAACTGGAAAATACTAAAGGAAAAATTTTCAAGACAGACACGGGTAGATACAAACACGCTCAGGCAATGCAGGGAGGGGCAGAGCCCTTCTTATAGTCCAGGGTGATCTGGGAGCAATCAGCTCAATCTCACACATGTGTGCACTCTGGCTCATTAAGGCTGGACTGAGCTCGCGAGCACACCCTAGTGGTCACGGCAGAAAAGGACGGCCGCATGTGCAGACATCTCTGGAAAGAAAGGCGTCGACAGGATGGGAGGAGTTCGAGGTAAGCGACCACGGACGTTACAGCCGGAACGTAATATCCGCGTATAGTGTTGTTGATATCAGAACATGCACTTTCTTTCTTTTTAATACCTGAATTATTTTACTTCCAGTAATCAACAAAGTGCTGTTAACTATTAATATGAGACTACTATTCATGATAAAGATAAATTAATACCCATGTTTATACCACAAATTTAACCCCAGTATTATCTTATTCTTTATTTTAGCATTTAAAGAGATAATCAGCTCTAAGGTTCTACGTGAACTGGATCAACAGTGGAACATAAGATTGAGGCCCAGTGAATACCTGGTTTTGAGACCATAAATCCAAAAGTCCTCCCTATCAAGCAGGATGAGTCTCAAATTACCCCCCACGAACTGGACTACTAACCATTTCTATGGCATAAGTCCTGAGCGATTTAACTAACCTGTCACGGTGTGTGATGAAATGTCTGGCTGCATTGGAGATATTGGTAATTGTGGGATTTCTAACATAACCGAGGTGTTCAATGATCCTTGTTTTGAATTTTCTTATTGTGCAGCCAACATACATCAAACTGCAATCAGTGCATTTGATGACATATATCACAAATTCACTGTTGCAGTTGATGTATGTTTTTATAGGAAAGTTCTTAGCACCTTCTGAATCATGAAAGTTTTTAGTAGGCTAAGCAAATGAGCATATTTTACAAGTATTAGAACCACATCTATACAATCCTCTTTGATGCAACCATGTGGTCCTCATCTCACAAGATGAAAATAAAGAGGGGGAGAGTGAATTACCTATTGTCGGCACTGCTTCTAATCGCTCATCCTCCAACAGACTAGGAACATATTTTAATACAATATCTTTGATCTGTGCAAATTGATTGCTATATTGTAAGACTAATGTAGGTTTATCCAAACCCAAAACAGAGAGCGTTTTTTTGTCGAATAATAGTTGGTTACGGGATTTCGATGGTACTATGGACTTGGCTCTATTCAGAGTCCAAATTCCATAGCCCCTATTGTGGAGTCTATGGCAAATTTGTTGTTGTTCTGATTTGAAACTGTGATCATTGCTGCAATTTCTCCTGGCTCTAAACATTTCACCTACCGGGATGGAGGAAATTGTTTGCTTTGGATGATTGCTCTTAGCAAGAAGAATAGTGTTTCCTGAAATAGGTTTGCACAATGTTTCAGAGCAAACAATCTCCCCCTCCTTACCCGTCAATTCTAGATCCAGAAAACAGATGGTATTTTTGTGGAAAATGTATGTGAATCTCAGATTACACTCATTATCGTTAATATAGTTCACAAACACCGGTATAGCAGACACATCACCCTCCCATATCGATAGGAGGTCATGGATGTATCTGCCATACCAGTGAACATGACGACTGAAAGTGTTGCTCAATGAAAAAATTGTAGACTCCTTCATGACGATGTTTGCCAATGAGGGCGAAAATTTTTCCCCCATTCACACCCCTCTGAGCTGCAGAAAGTGCTGTCCGTCAAATTGAAATTAATTGTGTGTCATGAGAAAAACAAGTACTTCCGAAATGTATGACTGTAACTCATGACTGTATGTACTGTGTTTATAGTTTGTAGTTTTTCTGTGTTCTGCTTGAATTTAAGTCACTGCTTGCAGTCTTTGAAAGATGATGATGATGATGGGAGGAGGAGGAGCTTATGGGCGGTCATGCCCATCGGGAGTCCCGCAGCCGGCATACCGCTTCATAGCTCAGAGAGTTTGAAACACCAAATGAGCTAAAAAGCCTTAATACGGCTTTCAGTGGCGGATCCTCACTACAGCGGTTCGGGCAGTCGTCCGGGGCCCAAGGCTCCCAGGGGGCCCATGGCCGTCTGATCCGTACCAGCCCACTCATGTCAGTGGCGTTGCTAGCACCGGAAGGGGCCCCGGTGCTAGCGAATGCCACATTCACTTGTAACTGAGTCCTCAGCACTCAGATACAAATGAATACTATAGGCTGCAGTCCACATTAGGCCTGCAGCCTATAAGGCGCTGGGAAGACTCCCTGCGCTGGCCGGTGTGATGACATATTGCATCACGCCGGTCTGCGTATGCGTCCGGCCCAGAGGATGCGCATTCGTCCAGCCCGGAGGATGCGCATACGTCCAGCCCGGTGGATGTGCATGCGTCCAGAAGGAGCGGCCGGAGCTGGAACGGGGCAAGGTAAGTACAATATATATATTTATTTTAGGGAGAAGTGCTCTCAAGGGGGGGTGCTGTATGTCCCTATATACAAGGTGGGAGCGCGGTGTGGGGGAAGCGCTGTGTGGCCCTATAAACAAGGGGGGAGTGCTGTGTAGCACTATATACAAGGGGGAGCCCTGTGTGGCACTATATACAAGGGGGGAGCGCTGTGTGAAACTATATACAAGGGGGGGCGCTGTGTGACACTATATACAAGGGGGCGAACGCTGTGTAGCACTATATACAAGGGGGAGCGCTGTGTGGCCCTATATACAGTGGGGAGCACTGTGTGGTCCTATATGCAAGGGGGGATACTGTGTGGCCCTATATACAAGGGGGGATACTGTGTGGCCCTATATACAAGGGGGAAGCACTGTGTAGCACTATATACAAGGGGGGAATACTGTGTAGCACTATATACAAGGGGGGCGCTGTATGGCACTATATACAAGGGGGAGCACTGTGTGGCCCTATATACAAGGAGGAGTGCTGTGTGGCCCTATATACAAGGGGGGAGTACTGAGTAGCACTATATTCAAGGGGGGAGCCCTGTGTGGCACTATATACAAGGGGGAGCGCTGTGTGACACTATATACAAGGGGGGTGCTGTGTGACACTATATACAAGGGGGCGAACGCTGTGTAGCACTATATAGAAGGGGGAGCGCTGTGTGGCCCTATATACAGGGGAGAGCACTGTGTGGTCCTATATGCAAGGGGGGATACTGTGTGGCCCTATATACAAGGGGGGATACTGTGTGGCCCTATAAACAAGGGGGAAGCACTGTGTAGCACGATATACAAGGGGGGAATACTGTGTAGCACTATATACAAGGGGGGCGCTGTATGGCACTATATACAAGGGGGAGCGCTGTGTGGCACTATATACAAAGGGGGAGCACTGTGTGGCCCTAGATACAAGGGGGGAAGGGCTGTGTAGCACTATATAAAAGGGGGAGCACTGCGTGGCTCTATATACAAGGGGGGGCACTGTGTAGCACTATATACAAGGGGGAGTGCTGTGTAGCACTATATACAAAGGGGAGAGCGCTGTGTGGCACTATATACAAGGGGGTGAGTGATGTGTGGCACTATGTACAAGGGGGGAGTGCTGTGTGGCACTATATACAAGGGGGAGCGCTGTGTGGCTCTATATACAAGAGGGAAGTGCTGTGTGGCACTATATACAAGGGGCAAAGGGAGGGGGCTGTGTGGAACTATATACAGGGGGGCTGTGTGACACTATATACAAGGGAAGTGGGCTGTGTGCCACTATATACAAGGGGGCTATGTGGCACTACATTCAAGGGAAGTGGGCTGTGTGCCACTATATACAAGGGGGGCTATGTGGCACTACATTCAAGGGGGGCTGTGAGGCACTATATTCAAGGGGGGCTGTGTGGCACTATATTCAAGGGGGCTGTGTGACACTATTTACAAGAGGGGGAGGGCTGTGTGGTGCTATCTACAGGGGTATGTGTGTGGCACTGTCTACAGGAGGAATGTGTGGTGCTATCTATAGGGGACTGTGTGTGACGCTCTCTACTGGGGGATGCGTGTGATGCTAGCTATAGGGGGATGTGTGATATCTGCAGGGGCTGTGTGTGACACTATCTACAGGGGGCTGTGTGTGATACTATGTACAGGGGGCACTGTGTATGTGGTGCATTACCTTACAGTGTTTGACACAATTATATTCAGGGGTACAGTGCATGGTACTATTATATTCAGGTTCGCAGTGTATGGTACTATTATATGCAGGGGTACAGTGTATGGTATTATTATATTCAGGGGCACAGTGTTTGGTATTATTCCATTCAGGGGCGCAGTGCATTGTGCTATTATATTTAGGGGCACAGTGTGTGGCTCCATGATAATTTTATCTTTGTTTATAGGTGTGGAAATGTTGGAAAAGTGAGGAGCCGAAGACATCTGAGTGGCAAATTCTGCAGAAATTGGTCATTGCCAGGAGAAGTCATCATGAACTCTGGACCGGATGGAGAAGAAAAGAGGAAAAAAATACTTGAATGTGAGTTGTCGTCACCTGTGAGTCACTAGATTTATAGGGAATCTGTCACCTCTCCTGACATGTTTGTTAAAGTCTTTGTGCAATCCAGGACTAAAGACAATTCCCCTTGTCAGGAGGATGTGTTCCTGCACAGTGTAATACTGTCAGCGATGGTTGGAGACTGTCAGTATGTAGGGATACAGCCCTTTGACAAGGGGAATCGTAACACCCATTTGTTAATGCTTGCACAAAAAGGTAGTGTTAACAGTTGTTATGGCGCGGCAGGGCAGCGGTGGAGAAGGGGGGCCCAAGTTTGGGTAACAGCCCAGGGCCTATGGTCTACTTAATCTACTGACGGCTTTAGTTGTGAGAAATTATTAAAAACTGTGGCCGACCACCAGCCAGAAAAATAAAGGTTATTGTGTGTTGGTGTTATTTCAAATTACGTACAATGCAGAAGCATGCCCAATTTACAAAGGGGTACAGTCCTGCCTGCCGGCTGTCTATGATAAATGAATTTATTTAAAAAACAATGTAAAATCAACCAGATATCATTTTTTCACAATTTGAAAGAGAACAAGTTTTTTATTTATTGGTTATTTTCATTATTTTAGGTAGAAAGGCACTTAAAAAATGTCTGTCAGTTCTTAAAACCAACCAACTAATGTATCCTTCTCCACATTTTATCACATTAGGTACATCTTTTGGACTCCAAATATCAGGACTGTCCAACCAAAAACATATAGCAGAATCACCAACCAAACACATTCAACTTAGCAAGCCTTGACTTTATTATAATATTACACAATTTCTTTCTCTGTAAACAACATTGGGATATATTTCTTCTTCAGCACTAAACCAGTAGAATCATATTTTATGGATACGTAATAAGATCAGTGCTGAAGCTTCCCTTCATTTATCATACACAGATCCCATTTCCCCATTCCTTGCTTTACAACTAATAAAAGTTATTGGTTACCCTGTAGATAGCAGCATTTTTGGGCCATTAATACATTATTATAAGTGAAGGAATTAGCGTTGCTGCATCATATTTTATTTAACTCTTCCAGAAAATCCTCAGCTGTGCTTTCTCCCTGAGCATGAAATGCCAACATCAAAGCCGCCCTGAAAACACATTTGCATTATGTCGCTTTCTATGGATGTCTGCTAATCTCTTTGAATTTTATCTGTTATCTTTAAAAACCAGGTATTATATAAAAAAAAAAAAAATTGTAATACAGTGTTTCTGCCAGACAGAAGGGTCTTTTACTTTTAAAGGGGAACTCTGGCAAAAACATACTTTTGACTCATAAATATATTTTTTTGTTGCTGTTTGATAAGCAACAGTCCAAATATGATGCTGCTGCAGGAACCATACACTTCTGTATAAACCCAGCAAAGTCATTCATTTTGCTGGTGAAAGGCTAGGGGCATGCGGTGGTATGTACCATCAGCAAATCACACAGTGGAGAAATGAGGAAGGAGGAAAATGCCTACTGCCCACTAGGGGTTTACATAGAAATCACAGGGCACCAGAACAGTCAGAACTTCCCCTCAACCAAAGAGGCAAAAAAGAAAATGTCAGCATTAGATTGCCCGCACCCGGCCCCCAAAGCAGCCGCGTGGTCTGCCTCCATTGGAGCTTCAGTACTCCCCACCCCCTTTTGTTCATCCTTCTCTTTCTATTACTTCCTTTTCCTTTCCACTCTTCTTCTCCTCTTCCCAGTAGTCCATGTCAATCCTTTCTGTTTCCACCCTGAGCCCCATTTTTGGGCTATGATCTGGTCGTTCAAACTTCATTAGCTTTACCCTGATTCTTCCATTTAGTTTCCCCCTGGTTTTGGTGTGTGTGGGGGACTGAGATAACAAGAGTGTAAGAGACTACCAAGGATAGGTGATTTATAGTACTTTATGGGAGCTGCATCATACTGATTGTCATAGTTATTATACGCTTATGACTCCCTGTATCAGATATGTAACTTAAAGGGGTTTTCCCATGAGAGACATTTGTGACATATCCACAGGATATGTCATAAATGTCATATAGATGTGGGTCCCACATCTACCACCCCAATCTGCCTTTTTCTGCTCCCTCTGCCTCCCCGGCCACTTTCTGACTTTATGGTCAGGAGTTACGAAAATAGCGTAGCTCGCTGAGATACGCTGTTTCCATATCCTCCATAGTAGTGAATGGCAGTTATGGAAGCAGCATAGCATGCGAGCTACGTTGTTTCCGTAAACTACCATTCAGTTCTATTGGACTTACGGAAACAGTGTAGCTCAGCAAGCTACACTGTTTCCTAATTCCTGGTCGCAATTCACCTACTTCTGCCGCAACACAGAGCAGCAGAACGGGGTTTAGGGGGCCCCGTTCTAGAGATAGGTGTGGGTCCCAGAGGTGGGACCCACTTCTATCTGACATTTATCTGACAGTGTCTCTTGTGGGAAAACCTCTTTAAAGCTCCAGCGCCCCCAATGCAAAATCTGTAACAGGCCACTTCATCTGCCATGTGCCATATACAATACTGATGACTTCTTATGTGGCAGAAGGGCTTTTGGGCCTCCTCAAGTGCCAGGGTCCAAATGCAACTGCTACCTCTGCACCCCCTATAGCTAAACCTCTGCCCTGTATGTATTTATGGTTTTATGCTTTGCAGTGCCAGTTGTTGCTGTAGAGCTGTCCAACTGTCCCCCAATTGTTGCTAACCTTCAGAATGTATGTTAGCAAAAAGTAAGCGACAGACAGAAGAGAGTATGACTGCAGGATCAGACTACACATGCTTTGTTTGTAGTCTGTAACCATGGAGACACATTGGTCTAAATAATAGTTGTAGACACTAAATAGATTATATTTTTAATAAAGATGCTTAAAGGGGTTGTCCGGGCACTGGGCAGTTATTCATAGTAATGACCTATCCACAGGTTAGATCATCAGTATATAAACGGAGGGGGTCCAGCACCCAGACCCCACGCTGATCAGCTGTACCGGCTTCCTCCGGGCACCGGATGTCCGTGCCTGAAACAGATCGCTTCTGCCACGGTATAGTGGCCGTGCTGCAGTACAGCAGCTCTGCTCCTATTGAAGTGAATAGGAGCATAGTTGCAGTACTGCAGCACGGCAGCTATACAGTGTACAGAGCCATATGCTTCCGACACCAGCCACTGCATAACATCCGGTGCCCATAGGCAGCCGGAACAGCTGATAGGTGCGGGTTCCGGGTGTCGGACCCCCACCGATCAAAAAACGCCCTGTACCCAGACAACCTCTTTAATTTGTAGATGCAAAACAAAAAATTGGTTGCAAACATGTACGTTCCATTTAAATAACTCAGCCATAAACTCAAACTTTCTAATGACATACTGTGGAACTTTGGTTCTGGAGAGCTGATTTTGAAGATGGAGTTACAGTCACTTAACATTTGTCCTTCCATTAACATGAGCTACACATATTGATCAATATGAGAACTTTCCTTACCTGTAGAAGACTGGCAGCACTGTCCCCAACCTGCATCTACAGTCCCTAAGGTCAGCACTAGGGAAATACATTTTATTACTTAATATTAGAAAGTTAGAACACGTCTAATGTTCAGTTATTTAAATGGGTTCTCCAACCCAACAATAGAGCCCCCTTAGCTTTCTAACCATACCTTTCACAGTTCAGAGGCACCAGACCCCTCATGGTAGATGATACCAACTTCTCTTTATGGTACTTGTATTCCCTTTATCCAGGCAGTGAGGCGTCTTTTGAAATAGCCTAAAATAAACTTCAACAATAATTGAATTGAATTGTATTTTCCACAATCAGCATTAATATTAGGCCTCATTTACACGAGCGTATTATACGCGCGTGCGACGCGCGTGCTTTTCACGCGTGTCGTACGCACCTATAATAGTCTATTGGGCTGTTTAGACGATGCGTGAATTTTGCGCTGCGTGAGTGCGTTGCGTAAAACTCACGACATGTTCTATATTCTTGCGTTTTTCACGCAACACGCACCCATTGACTTCAATGGGTGCGTGAAAACAACGCATGCCACACTGACGGTCCTGCGTTGCATGCGCGAAAATCACGCAAGAGCTGTCAAACTCCTGAATGTAAACAGAAAAGCACCACGTGCTTTTCTGGTTACAAACATCCAAACGGAGTGTCAAATTCGAGATGAGCGCACCGAACTTCACCGGGTTCGGCCAAACTCGTTTTGACCGAAACCGGTAAAAAATGTTCGGGTACGCGACGTCAGGAGACAGTCACTGTCCACGGTGCTGAAAGCGTTAAACTGGTTCAGCACCATGGACAGTGACTTCCGCTCCGAAAATCCATGAACCTGTAAAAAAAAAAAAAAAGTTCTGACTTACCGATAACTCCGGTCCGACCTCCCGGGATGACAGTTAAGTCCAAGTGACAGCTGCAGCCAATCACAGGCCAAGCACAGGCTGCAGCCAATCACAGGCTGCAGCGGTCTCATGGACTGCGGCGTCATCCTGGGAGGTGGGGCCGGATGACAAGAGTGGGACGCGTCACCAAGGCAACGGCCGGGAGCCCGGACTGGGGGAAGCAGGAAGTTCTTGGTAAGTATGAAAGTCTTTTTTTATTCACAGGTTGGTGTATATTGTGTTCGGCATTCACTGTCGAGGGTGCTGAAAGAGTTACTGCCGATCAGTTAGCTCTTTCAGCACCTTGGACAGTGACGGGCGTCGACTAGCCTCATCTCTATGATGGCGGCTGCGCGAAAATCACGCAGCCGCGCATCATACACGGATGACACACGGAGCTGCCAAGTGCCTTTTGCGCGCGCAAAACGCAGCGTTTTTTGCGCGCGCAAAACGCACACGCTCGTGTAAATGAGGCCTTACAGTCAACCCAAAAGCAACTTAATTTTAATTGTAAGAAAGCCTGATCTTAGTGGGCAAAGGGCATAGAAAACTTCTGCAGAAGAGGGTATGTTTAGCATGAGGAGGAATCATTGAAACAAGAAAAAAAAAATCCTTGAGGAGGCTTAGTCCTCTATACCAGGCTGTGTTTGTTTCTGGAAACGTCATACATCTCACAGCTATACTAGTGTGTCCTGCTGATTTCATCTCAGAGTATTGTAGTTATCAGAGCTGCAGAGACTGATAAAGAGTTTCAGCCTGGAATCATGCAGCTCGTCTTCTGCCATTTCTTTAATTTTCCAAATGAGAGATTCAGACGCAGATAAACAAGCACAGTGTGTCAGTTTTACCAGCTGTGTAGTGCTTCAGTGGAATTCAGGGCTAGACCTATTACCCACAGCGGCAGCCAGTCAGTCGGCATTACTAATAAAGAGCATAGGGAATACTATTAACTAAGCAAACAAATCCAAAAAACACAAATCATGCTTATGACTTAAAACAATTGAGTGCATAAAAAAGGCTTTATTCATAATAATAATAATAATAATAATAATAATAATAATAATAATAATAATAAATAATTATTCATTTTAAAAATGCTTTACTACGAAGGGGTTTTCCCAAAGGTGATAAATATCTTATTGGTGGGGGTCCTCCAACCACTTGGAACCCCACCGATCCTGAGAACGGGCTTACCTGGCCGTCCCTGTGTGTCCCATATGAATGGAGCAGTACTGTGCATGCTCAACTGTTGATTAATTCACTTTCTATGGGGCTGCCATATCTCCGGCAGTCCCATACAAATTAATTGGCGCGATTATGGGAAAACCCCTTTAAGGTTATGTTCGGATGCATATGGACACAAATTTGCCGCAAATTCGCCGCAAATTCATGCCATTTTGCCAAGGATTTCCCAATTTGCATTGCAAGAAATCCAAAATATACTGTATAGGAGAGGCTGGACTGCAGCCCAAAAGATGTAAGGGGAAGCCTCCATGACTGCTATAGTAGGGAGGGGGTTAACAATTGTTGGTCAAGGAAGGGGTTTGTGCAGGGGAAGGCAAGGAGGAGTTGGGGAGGAGCGAAGTAGAGGGTTGGGATAACGTTCTTCCCGCTGTTTTCGGCATTGAGCCGGAAGCAGCGGCAAGAGCAACTGTAAATTAAGCAAGCTCCCACTGTCTCGCTCTTACCTCGTGTGATGGAGTCCGGAGGTTGTTCTGCGGGTCAGGCGTCGCAGGAGTAGCCCCTCTAGGGTCATTGCAGGCCAGGCAGCTGAGATGGACGTCCCCACTCAGAGCCTGCGTACAGGCAGGAATCTACAGCCGCGACGGTGCTCGGCGGTTCACAGGAAGTCGCAGGTTGGGCTCCCAGTCATGCCACCTCCTTCTGATGCCATTCCAGGTGTGATGTCAATGGCCGCCCCGCAAAGTGATGTTCCGGCCAGGGGGCTGGCTTCCTAGATCTTCAGCAGCGGTGAGGCAAAATATCCGGTCGGAAGTCTGGGTCCCTTCTGTCGGGCAGCAGGTCGCCGGCCCATCTGCCAAAACTCAGAGGTCCCCGTGTCGCAGATGTCTTTGTGATCGCCAGTCGTCAGCGATGGAGGATGGCGAGTTGGACGTGCCTCAGCGTGGTCAGGACTTTCCGGCTGGCGGGAGCACCGAGCCTGGGCAGCCTGGTGAGTGTATAATGCCTTCTTTACCTATCCTGCAATTTTTATGTCGGGTGTTGTGGGTGGGAGGTCAGCGAGCACGGATGCATCGGGCGTCATTAGTGGAGCTGCAGGGCATGACGGTTTAGCTGATTTAGTGGGTTGTTTGCGCGAGTTAGTCAGGCGCTTGGATAGGGCGTCGGTGTCAGTAGTTCCGGCAGGGTCCCCAATTATAGTTTGGGAAGGCTCTCGTGATGTTGGGGGGGGGCGATACAGTCGCGGCCCATTGTCGGGGAGCCGTTGGAGGTGTCCAGGGAGGCGGTTGCAGTGAGGCGCAAAAGGACGGGGATAAAATTCGCCTTGACGATCGTGCTCGTGGCGAGGTGTATGTTTGTTTTGAGGGTCCTTTAGGGGCTCACCTTAAACAGGAGGTACGCGAGCGGATTTGTTGAAATGTTTTCTCTTCTGCCGCTTGTGAAGTTCAATTTGTACAAGGGCAAGCGGGATGAGAGTAAGAAGGAGGAAGAGGAACGTCGGTGGTATAGGCTTATCCCGCAGACGTTCGTCAATTGGTTGCAAGCTTTTGCAATTTTGGCTAGCGTGATCAGGGGAAAAGGCGCCTGAAAAGTGCTCGGCGCTGTTCTGCTATTTGGATGCCATCGGTGAAGCTCATAGAGCGTAAGGTGGTCAGGCATGGTTGCGTTACGATGAGCAATTTCGCCAGCGCAAGGGGGTTCGGCCGGCCATTAGGTGGGATCAAAAAGATATTGCTTTGTGTTTAAGGGTTATGGCTCCAGTTAAGCAGTCCTTTCCCGGGAGCGTCGGGCAAGGGGGTCAGTCTTGCCAGGCCGGGCATGGCTCTGGGTCAAAACTTGGGTTTTGCTGGCAATTCAACGACGGCCAGTGTAAGTTCGGGGCTACTTGTACATTTAAATACATGTGTTCGTAATGCAACGGATCTTCTAACAGTGCTTCAAAATGTATGCGGAAGGGAAATCGGTCGGGTACTCCATCCACCTCGGCTGGTCAAGGTTGTGTCGCCGGTGAGGTTGGAAAAGATGGCCCCTTATCTAAATGAATACCCAGATAGGATTGCGGCCAAGTTACTCTATGACGGGTTTTGTCTTGGTTTTGTTATTTCCCCTCCCCCTCATGAAATCCGGTGATACGGCATAATCTTAAGTCGGCTTATCAGCATTCCGAGGTCATTTCAGTAAAGCTTCTTAAGGAGTTTTCGTAAGGTTGGATAGCGGGGCCTTTCGTAGATCCACCGGTAGAGAATTTAGTTGTCTCCCCCTTGGGAAGAGTGCCAAAGCGCGAGCCACAAAAATTTCGTATGATTCAACATCTGTCTTTTTCCAGGGGGTCGTCAGTTAACGATGGGATTGATCATGATTTATGCTCAGTAGTCTAAACGTCCTTTGACAAAGCTGTGGTGTTAGTTCGGTGGACGGGGGCCTGGCGTGTTGTTGGCAAAAGCTGATATCGAGGCGGCTTTCCGATTGTTGCCAGTTCATCCCGAGAGTCAATAGTTATTGGAATGTTTCTGGAATGGGGGGTTTTACGTCGATCGGTGCCCTCCTATGGGGTGCTCCCTTTCTTGCGCATACTTCGAGGCGTTTAGTTGCTTCGTGGAATGGGTAACAAAGGGTGTACCCGGGGGTTGATTCTTTAATCCATTACCTCGATGATTTTTTGTGTGTCGGTCCCAGCGGTTCTCCTATTTGCGGTAAGTTGTTGTACTCATTACAAAAAGTTGCGAGGGAATTTGGGATTCCGCTAGCACTGGAAAAAACTGGGGGCCCTGTCACCACTATCTGTTTTTTTAGGAATCGAGATAGATTTGGTTGCTATGGAGTGTAGACTTCCCGAGGATAAGTTAAATTCGTTGCATCAGGAGGTGAGGCGGGACGGTCATTTAAAGAAAATTACCTTGCACGATCTTCAGTCCCTGCTTGGGAAGCTAAACGTTGCGTGTTGTATTATGCCCATGGGAAGAATTCTTTGCAGACATTTAGCGGCAGCGGGCGTACGAGAATCGGGCTGGCTTCAAGATATGGGTCGATTTCCTTGGTCAATACAATGGTAGATCTATCGGGATGTCTCAGGTGCAGGATACGTGCGAGCTAGACCTTTTTATTGATGGGGCAGGGTCGGGCGGTTTTGGCGCTTACTGTGGGGGCCAATGGTGTGTGGGGAGTTGGCCATCAAGCTGGGTGGTCAGTGGTTTCACGCGCAATCTGGCCCTGCTCAAGCTGTTCCCTATCGTGGTTGCGGTAACCATTTGGGGGTACAGGCTCAGGGATAAAAAGGTTTACCTCCACAGTGATAATATGTGGGTGGTATTAGCGAATAATAACATCTCGGCGTCTTCTCCACCTGTGGTTCAGTTGTTGCGGTACCTGGTGCTGGTTTGCTTGTCATTAAATATGTGGGTGGTTGCAGTGCATGTGCCGGGTGTTTACAATTGTATCGCTGACGCTCTTTCTCGCTCGCAGTGGGATCGTTTTCGTCAATTGGCGCCGGGGGCGGATCTGATCGGTTTGGCTTGTCCGGAGCATCTCTTGGATCTGGTTTCGGTGACGCGGAATGTTTGATTCGAAGGTCATTGGCAAGCGCGACTTGGAGCGCTTATTCTGCCAGTTGGCAACAGTGGGAGGAGTGGGTAAGAGGTTTGGGTGACGTCAGCACGGATCAAGACATGTTGGTGTCATTATAGTATTAATTGGGGTACGCTTATGAGATGGGGTTTTCCGTGGCTAAGGTTAGCCGTTTCGTATCTGCTTTGGCTTTTGGTTTTAGGTTTACAGGATGTGACTAAGAAATCTTTGGTAGGACAAACTTTGAAAGATTTGCGTCGAGGCAGGGCGGAATCAGATCAGAGGCGACCTGTGTCATTTACTCTCCTCTGTTCCTTAGGCACATCTGTTGAATCTGTCTGTAATTCGCCTTTTGAAGATCAGCAGTTTCGTTTAGCTTTTTCTCTCGCGTTCTTTGGAGGACTTAGAATAGGTGAGTTGGTTTCTCCTAGTACATGACGGGCAGGGGGACTGAGGCAGGAGGATGCGTGCCTGTATAGGGACAGACTCAAATTATTTTTTGCGGCGGTCCAAGACGCACCAATTGGGCCGTGGGAAGCGCACAGTGTTGTTTGCTCTCCCGGGGTTGGCAGTGTGTCCTGTTGATTGCATGATTGCTTTTGGGCCACGGGTAGGGGGACCTGATTTGCCATTGCTCCGTCATGACAATGGATCGTTCTTGTCTAGGTATCAATTTTGCACGGTATTTAAAAAATGCTTAGCTGATGTCGGAGTCAGTTCCGTCTCTTACGCTTCTCACTCGTTTCGCATCGGTGCGGCAACTGAGGCTGGGGGCTGGATGATGAGGGTGTGCGTTGCATTGGGCGTTGGGAGTCCAACAGGTTTCGCACTTACGTTCGCCCTCATTTGTTATAAGTACTGTGCTGTTAATTGTTTGTTTGGCGGTGGGTGGTGCTGTTGTGGTCGTGGTGGATCGGCTTACGTGTGTGCGTGTTTGTTTTCTTTCATTTCAGATCGGCGCCCGTGCCTGGTATGGCTGTTAAGGCACTCATATGTGCATTGGGGGGCCCTGAGGGTCGTCAGCTACGAATTCTGCATATTGATGCGGTCCTACATTGGCTGGGGTTCAGAGGTATATTATGGAGCTGGGTATTGACCGTGTTTCAGACATACTCACAACTAGATCAGGTTCCGGAGGTCCTGGTGTTACACGTGGGCGGGAAGGATTTGGGTGTGCGCCCCATTCGGGAGCTGGTACGGGATATTAAGCATGATCTTTTGTGCTTATGGGCTTCTCATCCGCGCCTAGTTGTAGTCTGGTCTGACACAGTCCCTTGGAGGCATTGGTGGTTGGCAAGGTCCGTGGATAGGATTAACAAGGCCTGTATTAAAGTGAACCTGGCAGTGTCCCGTTTTATAGCCAGGAATGGTGGCATTTGTGTGCGTCACAGGGATTTGGAGTCTGGAGAAGGTAATTTTTGGAGGAGTGATGGGGTGCATCTTACCGATGTTGGGATGGATTTGTGGAGCCTGGCCCTAGCAGAGGGTATTGAAAGGGCGGTAGTGGTTTGGAGGGACTAACATTCTTAAGGTGGTCAAGGCCTGTTTCGCTGTGGCGGGGGGAGTCCTTGAGGTTGGTCATTACGAACTGCTGGGGGGGTCGCTTCGGGGGTATGCATCCCCCAGAAAGGTATATTATTTGGAAGACTTCATAGGGTGTTATCCCTTTGAAGTGGTCTTCTGCAGAGATGAGCGGTGCCTCCGAGCTGATTTACGGCTCGAGGTAAATAGTTGGTGGTGGCTGCAGGCGGCTAACTCAAGGTAAAAAAAACTAAAAAATGGCTTCAAGGACTTCCCCTGCTGTAATTGGTGGTTAATGTTGTTATTATCATTGATACTGGCCCATGTTGGGTCATGTCATTTATAGGAGGAATTCTTTGGTTGAATTCCTCGTATTTATCCGAATTTTTCGGATTCAATTGCATTTTTTCAAAATGTTTTAAATTAATAAACGGCTGCGGTGGCCATTTTCACATCCAACCTCAGTTGTCACGTGTCTTTCTTGGGTTGGGCGGAGAAAACAGGAGAATAAGAAGGTTCAATAGTACATGACTCTACTTAGGCAGGTCAAGGGCACAATGGATTTTTTAATCCGTACAGATTTGTTCTACCGCTCACATTGTACTGTGTTGTTGTGGATTTTCTATGCAGAATCTGCATAGAAAACCTGTAATAAATAAACCACATCAGAACATTCCCTGTAGGATTCTCTTTTCCACCTCAAGTATAGCATACACAGTCAAGTCCACATTGTGTTTAGAAGCTAGATTGATATAATAAAGCATAATACAATGCAACATCTATCTATCTATCTATCTATCTATCTACCTATCTCTATCTATTTATCTATCTATCTATCTACATATATATATATATATATATAGCAGACAAAAAATGGCGACAGCACCCTGCGAACACTAATGCCACCTAAACCACTAAATATAAATAAATATGCACTAAAGCTAAATCTACTTACAAATAGGGAGGTTCTTAGTGCACATTTTGATCAAAAAGTGTTAGCCCACCTGCCACGACAAGGCGACCTCTGTAAGGTGGGAACCTACGCTGCACATACACCCAGAACTGGGACTAAGCCTACATATATACCTGGGGATGGTAGGATCCAGCATTGAACTGATTAAAATCACCCAGGGCAGAATGGGAGGAGTGCAAGAACAACAAGTGGAGGCAGTCACTAACCCCACATATATGGATCACATAAACACAACAAAAAGTTGAACAGCACATTCCAACTAAATGATACAAAATGTATGCAGGTGCAAGAACACCTGTGACTGCAGAAATACAGCAGACAAAAAATGGCGACAGCACCCTGCGAACACTAATGCCACCTAAACCACTAAATATAAATAAATATGCACTAAAGCTAAATCTACTTACAAATAGGGAGGTTCTTAGTGCACATTTTGATCAAAAAGTGTTAGCCCACCTGCCACGACAAGGCGACCTCTGTAAGGTGGGAACCTACGCTGCACATACACCCAGAACTGGGACTAAGCCTACATATATACCTGGGGATGGTAGGATCCAGCATTGAACTGATTAAAATCACCCAGGGCAGAATGGGAGGAGTGCAAGAACAACAAGTGGAGGCAGTCACTAACCCCACATATATGGATCACATAAACACAACAAAAAGTTGAACAGCACATTCCAACTAAATGATACAAAATGTATGCAGGTGCAAGAACACCTGTGACTGCAGAAATACAGCAGACAAAAAATGGCGACAGCACCCTGCGAACACTAATGCCACCTAAACCACTAAATATAAATAAATATGCACTAAAGCTAAATCTACTTACAAATAGGGAGGTTCTTAGTGCACATTTTGATCAAAAAGTGTTAGCCCACCTGCCACGACAAGGCGACCTCTGTAAGGTGGGAACCTACGCTGCACATACACCCAGAACTGGGACTAAGCCTACATATATACCTGGGGATGGTAGGATCCAGCATTGAACTGATTAAAATCACCCAGGGCAGAATGGGAGGAGTGCAAGAACAACAAGTGGAGGCAGTCACTAACCCCACATATATGGATCACATAAACACAACAAAAAGTTGAACAGCACATTCCAACTAAATGATACAAAATGTATGCAGGTGCAAGAACACCTGTGACTGCAGAAATACAGCAGACAAAAAATGGCGACAGCACCCTGCGAACACTAATGCCACCTAAACCACTAAATATATATATATATGAATTTCTGTTGTCTCTTGTCTGTTCTTTATGCATGGCCAGACACCTGGACCAATCTGCACCAAATCTGGCGCATAAGTAAATAACGCACTTTCGAAGGTTTAGACTAAAGACTCCTGTGGCAAAGCGCATGGCTGCTGCTTGAGCTGCTGAAACACACAAACACACAAACCACTAACAAGTAGACCAGTGTGAATCTGGGGAACTCTGCTATTCTATATTATAAAAGGGAATGTCTGTCCTCTATAGGCATCCAAACGCCAGAACTATTTGACCCAAAATTTGGCACATAGTTACATCGTGTGTCCGGGAAGGTTTTTTTAAATGTCCCAACCTTGTTGTTGTTCCCTGTTATCAGCCATTATAGCGAATGTCTGTTTTGGCGCTTACTGTGGGGGCCAATGGTGTGTGGGGAGTTGGCCATCAAGCTGGGTGGTCAGTGGTTTCACGCGCAATCTGGCCCTGCTCAAGCTGTTCCCTATCGTGGTTGCGGTAACCATTTGGGGGTACAGGCTCAGGGATAAAAAGGTTTGCCTCCACAGTGATAATATGTGGGTGGTATTAGCGAATAATAACATCTCGGCGTCTTCTCCACCTGTGGTTCAGTTGTTGCGGTACCTGGTGCTGGTTTGCTTGTCATTAAATATGTGGGTGGTTGCAGTGCATGTGCCGGGTGTTTACAATTGTATCGCTGACGCTCCTTCTCGCTCGCAGTGGGATCGTTTTCGTCAATTGGCGCCGGGGGCGGATCTGATCGGTTTGGCTTGTCCGGAGCATCTCTTGGATCTGGTTTTGGTGACGCGGAATGTTTGATTCGAAGGTCATTGGCGAGCGCGACGTGGAGCGCTTATTCTGCCAGTTGGCAACAGTGGGAGGAGTGGGTAAGAGGTTTGGGTGACGTCAGCACGGATCAAGACATGTTGGTGTCATTATAGTATTAATTGGGGTACGCTTATGAGATGGGGTTTTCCGTGGCTAAGGTTAGCCGTTTCGTATCTGCTTTGGCTTTTGGTTTTAGGTTTACAGCTTGATCTGCTGAAACACCCAAACACACAAACCACTAACAAGTAGACCAGTGTGAATCTGGGGAACTCTGCTATTCTATATTATAAAAGGGAATGTCTGTCCTCTATAGGCATCCAAACGCCAGAACTATTTGACCCCAAATTTGGCACATAGTTACATCGTGTGTCCGGGAAGGTTTTTTTAAATGTCCCAACCTTGCTGTTGTTCCCTGTTATCAGCCATTATAGCGAATGTCTGTTTGTCGTCCTCTATAGGCATCCTAACAGATGAACTATTTGACCCCAAATTTGGCACATAGGTACATCGGGTGCTATGCTTTTAAGCATAGCACTGGTTGGCTGATCTTAAGCCAATTAGTGCTATGCTTGTTTTTGCTCCGCCCCCCGGCTCAACTGCTCAAGTCAGTGCAGTCTCCAATTTCTTCAGTAGGCGATTAATCTTCTACAGAATATTTTCTCTATAAATGCTTGCATAGTGCCCTGCTCTGAAGGGGTGGGTCTCAAGCAATGTATGGGGTCCCACAAACAACACCCCCAGCCTACCACAACCCCCCAGCCCACTACAACACCCCCTCCCACAAGCCCCCTCCAGCCCACTACAACCCCCAAGCCCACTACAAGCCCCCACAACAACCTTCATACGCTGGTTTTCTAAGGGATATTAGGTTACATTAACACAAGGCGGATACACTGCGTAAAAGGTACACAGCGTATCCCCCTGGTGATCGCAGGGAATTCAGGGGTGAAAAACCGATGCAGTTTTTCATCTGGAATGTCCTCTGACGAAAACTGCAGAATAAGCCGGCCTGCTGGGATGACGTTTCATCCCATGTGACCACCTCTACAGACTGTGATTGGCTGCAGTGGTTACATGGGATAACACATCATCCCAGGAGACCGGCCTACAGAACGTCAGAGGTAAGTATAAGGTGGGGTTTCTTTTAAGTTGCGATTTTTGAAGCGTAATCGCTGCGATTCCGCTTCAAAAGTCACAACACTTAACTGTTTTTTGCGGGTTTTCCCCATTTAATTCAATGTGGAGCTAAAATCTGCAACAAACTACTGGCGATTCCGCAACCACAATTGACATGCTGCGGCTTAAAAAAAAACGCACTACGGATCAATTTGTGTGAGGGATCTCAGCATATCATGTATGCAGCATGTGGATGAAATTTGAAATCTCATCCACTCCTCTGCTACTGTATTATGCTTCGGATTATCCGCAACTAAATACGTTGCGGAAAATATGCAGTATTTACGCCACATGTGGATTAGCCTCTCAGGCGCTATATATTATCTGAGGGACTCCATATTATCATCCACAAACCAACTGAGCACCCATACACAACTTGGTGGAAAAGGGGGCCCTCAGTCATCAAATTGGTGATATGGATCTCACTTGAAGGGGTTGACCGGGCATGGGGCAGTTTTTCATACAGCCCCTGTAAGTAGTGTTCAGGGGTGGCCCCCTCTTGCGTGCCATCAGCCCCCCGGATGCAGGACTTTATTAGGTGCATGTCAATATCACAATATACTGCAATATGTTAGTATTGCAGTTTATTGTGTAAGCCATCCAACGATCGCTGGTTCAATTCCCCTAGGGAAACTAGTATAAAAAAGTTAAAGATATTTAAATATTAAAACTTAAAAAAAAGAACTTTTCCCATTT
This sequence comes from Rhinoderma darwinii, assembly GCF_050947455.1. Taxonomy (NCBI): domain Eukaryota; kingdom Metazoa; phylum Chordata; class Amphibia; order Anura; family Rhinodermatidae; genus Rhinoderma; species Rhinoderma darwinii. Next base: position 341,512,498 of record NC_134689.1, read on the forward strand.
TCCCCCTAAAGCAATGTAAAAAAAAACAAAACATTAACATAAATGTAATCACTGTAAGGGCATGGCCACACGTGGCGGATTTCCTCCGCAACTGTCCGCATCAATGCCACACAGAATCTGCGTTGCAGATTCTGCAGCGGATCTGCCCAAAATGTGCAGTAAATTGATGCGGACTAGCTGCTGCGGACTGCGGGAAAAGTGCTTCCCTTCTCTCTATCAGTGCAGGATAGAGAGAAGGGACAGCACTTTCCCTAGTGAAAGTAAACAAATTTCATACTTACCGGCCGTTGTCTTGGTGACGCGTCCCTCTTTCGGCATCCAGCCCGACCTCCCTGGATGACGAGGCAGTCCATGTAACCGCTGCAGCCTGTGATTGGCTGCAGCTGTCACTTAGACTGAAACGTCATCCTGGGAAGCCGGACTGGAGACAGAAGCAGGGAGTTAACGGTAAGTATGAACTTCTATTTTTTTTACAGGTTGCTGTATATTGGGATCGGTAGTCACTGTCCAGGGTGCAGAAACAGTTACTGCCGTTCGCTTAACTCTTTCAGCACCCTGGACAGTGACTATTTACTGACGTCTCCTAGCAACGCTCCCGTAATTCCGGGAGCCCCATCGACTTCCTCAGTCTGGCTGTAGACCTAGAAATACATAGGTCCAGCCAGAATGAAGAAATGTCATGTCAAAAAAGCAAGACGCATCCGCAGCACACATAACATGTGCATGACAGCTGCGGACTTCATTGCGGAACTTAGCATCTCCATTGAAGTCAATGGAGAAATTCCGCCATGAGTCCGCAACCAGTCCGCCACAACTCCGCAACATCCCTTGCATGCTGCGGACACCAAATTCCGCACCGCAGCCTATGCTCCGCAGCGGAATTTTACGCATTGTCTAAACGAACACTTCTAAATAGAAGTGGAAGTCAATGGAGAAACGGCTCCGCTGCGGATTAACGCTGCGGACTGTCCGCAGCGGAATTCAAGTGAAATTCCGCCACGTGTGAACCCAGCCTAAAAGTCTGAACTATTAGAATACTATTATTACTAATACTAATTAAATACTATTGATGCTGACCAATCAGTGACCAATCAGCGTCATACACTTCTCATTGTTCCAGCTCAGCATGATCCACAGCACAGTGTGATTGTGCAGTGAAAGAAGCTGAGCTGGAACAATGAGAAGTGTATGACGCTGATTGGTCACTGATTGGTCAGCGTCATACACTTCTCTATACAACCCCCAGTTGGTAAAAAGTAAAAACACGCCCAGTTGGTCATTAAGAAAAGAATTAGCATAAATCAAAAATTGCTCATAACTTGCTCAAAAATGATCGTTTTTCAAAATAAAAAACACTGCTGTTATCTACATTATAGCGCCGATCAGATTGTGTAGGAGATAGGGCACTTATAATCTGGTGACAGAGCCTCTTTAAAGTAGCGTTGTGTCCGGGGAGCAGGGTTGCCAACTGTCTCTGACATGGGTGACCTCAGTCACAGACACACAGACCATCATTGGGTCTGAGGTCCTGACCTCATGTCCAGAGACCAGGCAGGGGGGGTGGATTGAGTGTCCGACTCACTAGTCACAGCCGCGCTTGTAGCTTTCCTGTGCTTAATTATCGTGGGAAAGATACAAGCGGCGCTGTGACTGGTAAGTCTCACAGTCACTCCCAGTGCACACTGCATGCGGCAGCAGCGGCAGCCAGTCTGACTGTGGGTCTCTGACCAGTCACCACCCACACGCAGCAGACAGACAGACGTTGCCGGCAGGATAGACTGAGATAGTGCCTGTCGTTATTGACTAGACCCTCAACTACTACTCTTTCGCAGGAATTTAAAATGACAGCTTCTATAGTGTAATGCTCAGCTTTTCTGCCTTATACATGGAAGGTCACTACAGTAGTTCAAAGCCCAGCAGGGTATTTTTTATTTTATTAAATATTATTAATATCTTAGTTGTATTAGGCTAAGTTCACACTAGCATTAATATACGTTTATCTCTCTTCCATCAGAGGAAGAGAGGATCGATACGTTACACAGAAAACAACGATTTCATTAGAATTACCATTGACTGTAATGGTGATTCTTTTGTATCAGTTGCTTTCCGTTTGTCTCCGTTCGCTAGGTTTCCGTTCTTTTGAACAGAAATAAAAGTTCTGCAGACTGCACTTTTGTTTCCGTTTAAAAAAACGGAACCTAGCGAACGGAGACAAAACTCAAAGCAACTGATACAAAAGAATTACCATTGAAAGCAATGGTAATTCTAACGGAACCGTTGCTTTTCCGTTTAATGTATTGATCCTCCCTTCCTCTGATGGATGAGAGGTAAACGTATAGAAACGCTAGTGTGACAGAAGCCTTAATTTAATCGTATTTTAATTCCACTTCATTTGTGCCCGTACTCTTCTTTTTACTATCCCACTTGTGTGATGACTTATAAAAGGTGTTAGTTATGCTCTTTATTATTTCTGAGGCCCCATGCACACGACCGTGCCCGTAATTACAATCTGTCATTACGGGCACGGCCGGCCGCGGACAGCCATCCGCATTTGCGGACCGTGCTCCCATTATAAAGTATGGGACTATGGCCCATAAAATAAAAAAATAGGACATATTTTTTACGGAAGGTTTCTACGGCCATAGAAATGAATTGGTCCGTAATTATGGACGAAATCTATGGTCGTGTGCATGGGGCCTTACTCTTGATTTTGTAATGTGTCCGTAAAACTTTTGGTCTGTCCGTGATTTTTAGCTCAGTTGTCCAGAAATTTCTGAAGTGGAGGTTGGCAACGATGCCGGGGAGTATTCGGCGAGCGGAGGAGCTCCCTCCGCTCTGAACTACTTCTGAAGCAGGGAGCTGATAGTTTCCTGCTTCAGAAGTAGTGGCTACTCCTTGAGCAGAATCCCCGTCGCCGATGATCTGGACATTGACATCAGTGGCTCCTCCAGGAGCGGAATCCCCGGCAAGAATCGGCAATGGGGATCCACTCAAGGAGTATCCACTGACATCACTGTCCATATATGGACAGTAACATCAGGGCTTCCCTCTAGGAGCGGAATCCCCGGCCTATGCTCTGGCTGGGAATTCCGCTTCTAGAGGGAGTCTCAATGGCGCTGTCTATAGGGTGGGGATAGCACTATCTACAGGGGGGTGGCACTATCAACATGGGAACTGTGGCACTATACATGGGCACTGTGGCACTATTGAGAGGGCACTGGCACTTTATTTAGTGGCACTGGCACTAGGGGAAGCTTTGGGGGTATTATACTGTATAAGGGCAGATAGGGGGGCATTATACTGTATGGAGCAGCTATGGGGTCATTATACTGTATGGGGAGGTTATTGAGGCATTATGCTGTAGGGGGGCATTAAGCTGTATGGGGGCAGCTATGGGGCTTTATACTGTATGGGGCAGTTATGGGGCATTATACTGTATGGGGCAGCTATGGGGGCATTATACTGTATGGGGGCATCTGTATGGGCATTTTACTGTATGGGGCAGCTATGGGGGCATTATGCTGCATGGGCAGCTATGGGGTATTATGTTGTATGGGGGAATTTGTTTGGGCATCATACTGCATGGGGGCATCTGTGCGGGCATTATACAGCATGGGAGAATCTATGTGGGAATTATACTGTATGGGGGCATCATACTGTATGGTGGAAGCAAGAGGGCAATATACTGTGGCACTACCTACATGGGCACTGTGTCACTATCTACAAGGGCATTGGAACTAGGGGCAGCTAAGGGGGCATTATACTGTATGGGGCAGCTATGGGGGCATTATGCTGTATGGGGGAAGCTATGGGGGCGATATGCTGTATGGGGGAAGTTATGGGGGCGTTATGCTGTATGGGGAAATTTGCTTCAGCATTATACTGCATGGGGGCATCTGTATGGGCATTATACTGCATTGGAGAATATGTGTAGGCTTTATACTGTATGGGTGCATCTGTGTTGGTTTTATACTGTATGGGGCCATCTGTGTTGGCTTTATACTGTATGGGGGTATCTGTGTTGGCTTTATACTGTATGGGTGCATCTATGGGGCATTATACTGTATGGTTTCAGCTAGAAGGCATTATACTGTGTAGGGGCAGCTATTTGGTATTATACTGTGTGGGAGACACTATGGGAGCATGATACTGTGTGGGAGGCACTATGGGAGCATGATACTGTGTGGGAGGCACTATGGGAGCATGATACTGCGTAAGCCTTGTAACGTCCAAGAAAAATAAAAGAATGTTCAAAAAACAATGCCAATCTAAAGTAGACTTATGAAAATGTGAACTAGTAACTATTTTGGGGGGTATACCCATCTGTTTTACAATTTACATTCAGAAAAATGCTATTTTTTCAAAATTTTCTCAAAATTTTGCAATTTTTCACAAATAAACACTGAATATATCGACCAAATTTTACCACTAACATAAAGCCCAATGTTTCACGAGCAAACAATCTCAGAATCGCTTGTATAGGTTTAAGCATTCCGACGTTATTACTACATAAAGTGAAATATGAGATTTGAAAAATGGGCTCTAAGCCTTAACCTCTACCCGCACGAGGACGTACAGTTACTGAGTTGTTTCCGGCGCACACTGTCAATGACAGTGTGGACCGGGAACTGGGAGGTCAGCTGTCGCCGACAGCTGACACTCCACTCTTGCCGGCCGGCGGTCCTTTGCCGCTGATTTAGGCGAATTAACCCCTGAATTTTAGTGGTTTCTAGCATATCGGCAGACATGCCTTGAGGTGTGTAGTTTCCAAAATGGGGTCACTTTTGGGGGGTTCCGACTGTTTAGGTGCCACAAGACCTCTTCAAACCTGACATGGTGCCTAAAATATATTTCTAAAAAAAGGAGGCCGCAAAATCCACTAGGTGCTCCTTTGCTTCTGAGGCCTGTGTTTCAGTCCATTAGGACACTAGGGCCACATGTGGGATATTTCTAAAATCTGCAGAATCTGGGCAATAAATATCGAGTTGCGTTTCTCTGGTGTTACAGATTTTTTTTTTATTACAAATGAATTTCGGCAAAAAAAAATGAAATTTGTAAATGTCACCTCTACTTTGCCTTAATTCCTGTGAAACGCCTAAAGGGTTAAGATACTTTCTGACTGTGGTTTTGAATACCTTGAGGGGTGCCGTTTTCAAAATGAAGTGATTTATGGGGACTTTCTAAAATATGAGAAATTGCTGCTAAAGTTCTAAGCCTTGTAACGTCCTAGAAAAATAAAAAGACGTGAAAAAAAATGATGCAAACATAAAGTAGACATATGGGGGATGTTAACTAGTAACTATTTTGTGTGGTATTACCTTCTGTTTTACAAGCAAATACATTTAAATTTAGAAAAATGCACGTTTTGGGGGCGTGGCCTGGACATGGCGCTGGTGAGACGCGTGGTGTGAGAGCTCCGGCATCCTGACTGACTTCCAGCCCGATTAACAGCGTCTAATAGCACTTTACATCGCACTAATGCGAAGGGGAACACACGGTAAAGCTACCACACGGACCCTGGGTCATCTGCTTCCTCGCCTCAGCAAACCAATATGGCGGTCCGGGGTGCGGCCGCATATGCAGCACCTTCAGGAGCGAGGTTGTCCTCGGAGCTGACACAGGACTTTCCATCTCTCCTGGTCCGGGGTGAGTCTTCTATGGTCCCATCACAGGGCACTGAGCGGGGTCCCGATATGCTGGCACTCACGGCACAGATGGCGGCCATTCCCACTAAAACAGACATGGAGGGATATATTTCCCGCCTTGAAGCGGTGTGTAAAACGGAGATACGTTCTCTGAAAGAGGACATTTACCATATTAATACTGCTGTGGCGGCCATTGAAGTAACCACGCAGACACTCCAACAACAACAAGTTTCCCAACAAAGTTTATTAGATCAGCATTCTGCCCACATTCAATTATTATTTGATATGGCTGATGACGCTGAAAATCGCAATAGAAGGAATAACATCAGAGTTAGAGGTATCCCTGAAGCTACAGGACCCCAAGATCTCATTCCTACATTGATTGGGATTTTTAACACGCTATTTGAAAAACCGGTTGACTCCCGGTTGGAAATCGATAGAGCCCATCGTACCCTGGGTCCGAAAAGCACAGATCTGGCGAGACCACGTGATGTAGTGTGCAGGATACATTTCTTCCAAATTAAAGAGTCCATTATGCGTCAAGCGCGTAACAAGGGTGTTTTGGACTTTGACGGTGCTCCGGTGCAATTGCAGGCAGATCTTTCCCGCTCTACACTGGCAAAGCGGAGAGCCTTGAGGCCGCTACTAATGTTACTTCGGGAGAAAGATATTCCGTATTCGTGGGGATACCCGTTTCAATTGCAAGTTCGACGAGGTTCGGCTACCTACTCGGTGTACTCCCCAGACGACATCCCTGAGCTCATAGCTGCTCTGGACTTGTCTGCTATTGTTATTTCTGATTGGCCGCTCTTTCCGCCATTACCACAGCGCCCGCCACGGCGTAACTCCAGGGTGGAAAATTACCCGGCTCCGGCTCGCCGTAGACGACTTCAGGCTCCGATGGTCCCGGAATCAACATGGTTGGAACCATGATTCGAAATTAGCTTCTCCCATAGCCTCTCAGGACTTCCTTGATCGTGATGCTGTCCTGTCCTAAACATGGGATTTATTATGTGGCTGCTTTCCCCAGATTTTGAGTTACATAAATGTTACTTGTCATGTTACAGTATGGTTTTACAGGCCCTGAGAGGGAGCTGGAAGTTATAGATGGGGCGCGAGCATGACTTTCTCTTACTGGCTGCCATGCTCTAAGATGAAACAGTAGGTGGGGGGAGCCCGAGTTGTACTGGCTCATAGCCTCGAATTTATTAATCCCTCTGATGATTTCTGTGGGGTGTCTATTCATAACTGTTCCCTCCACCTTTCTAGCAGGGCCCGATATATTGCATTATGTTCTGGTTCCTTCCCTTGAACGTGATGATGTCATGTATTTGTGTGGTTCTTTTACAGGTGCCCTTTAAGGGCTAAACATATCGTTGTTCAGCCGCAGTTTCTCTGTTTTCTTTTTAATATGGTGGATGTTTATATCAATGATCTCGGGCTAACGGAGGTTGGTTGGGATCATCCTTCTTCCATAGTTCAGTCAACTCCATACGTAGGTGGTGTTCTGCTATGCATTGAACACGTTACATATACCTCTTTCCCCTCAACTTAGTGGTTTTGGGGCTGGAACACCGTCTGTGGTGGTTTACATAGTGTCATAATTGTTTTCTGTCTCTCTCTGTTTATTGTTTGCTCTTCTTTTCTCCCTCTCCGCCCCACTCCCTTCCCCACTTGTCGCCGTCCTCTTTCCTGATGGAGTCCCTCAATTGCTGCTCGTTAAATGTGCGTGGATTCAACACGCCCCAGAAACGCTCTCAGATTTTGTATAATATGCACAAACAGCGTGTCCAGATTTTGTTTCTACAGGAGACGCATTTCAGGAGTGAACATGTGCCTACTTTGACTCATAGGTACTATACACAGTGGTTCCATAGTACCAACCCGGAAGCTAAGTCAAGAGGAGTGAGTATTGCGATACATAGATCTCTTCCGGTATCTATTGTAGAAACCCGATCTGATGCTCATGGGCGCTTTTTGTTTGTGAAACTTCAGGTCTGTGGGAAAATGTTCACAGTGGCTAATCTATACCTCCCTAATCATGATCAAGCGCGCACTTGCAGGAGCTACTTGACAGAACTCGCCAACTTTACAGAGGGCCTCTTGATCACTGCTGGTGACTTTAATTTTGTCTTAGACCGAGTTATGGACTCGTCTTCGGGCAGATCCTCGGTAGCAGCAACACAGCTATCTGCTCTTAAGGCTAAACTTTTTGCAATGCAGCTGGTGGATGTTTGGAGGATACTTAACCCTCAAACAAGGGATTATAACTTCTATTCTGCGGTCCATGACATGTACAGCAGGATAGACATGTTCTTTGTGAGTCATCACTTATTGTCCTGGGCCCCGGTGTCTCGGATTGGTTCTATGATCTGGACAGATCATGCGCCAGTTTTCCTCTCACTACAGTTCCCGGGTGGGGGGGGCGAGGGAATGGCATTGGAAGCTAAATCCTCTTCTTTTGAAAGATTCGGTGTGTCGAGCGGCTGTCACCCGTTCGATCTCCGAGTTCCTAGATCATCACACCCTAGATCCCACCCCCCTACCGATACAGTGGGAAGCACTGAAGAGTGTCGTGAGAGGTATCTTTATCCAACAAGGCTCTAGGCTAAAAAAAGAGAGAGCTTTTAAAATGAAGAAGTTACTGTCTTGTATTCAGTCCCTAGAGTCTGCACATAAACAGTCTCGACAGCCTCAAACGTTAGCGGAATTATCAGAGGCCAGGAATTCCTTGAGAGAGTTGTTGGATCAGGCTCAGGCCTCTTTCAGAGATCGTGCTAGGGGTTTCTTTTATCGACACTCTAATAAGTGTGGCAGAGCACTAGCCAGAGCGCTCAAGCCACGGGTCCCCACCTCTTATATTCCAACGATTAAGTCGTGCTCGGGTGACATTAAACATAAGCCAGAAGAGATAGTGCAAACCTTTCGGGAGTATTACCACTCCTTGTATAATCTCAAGGGACCTTTACAAGATCTGTCTTCTGCTGCTCTGCAAAGGAAAATTGACCAGTATGTGGCTAAAACAGCTCTGCCAGAACTGGAAAGGGCTGAGACCGAGGAGTTGGGCGCGGATTTTTCCGACGTGGAAATACAGGGCGTCATCAAGTCCGCTCCGTCGGGTAAAAGTCCGGGCCCGGATGGTTTCCCGACGTCCTTTTACAAGGCTTTTCTTCCGCAGCTCCTTCCCTTTATGACTAGGGTATTCAACTCGGTCACGTCGTCGATGCCCTTCACGCCGCAAACGTTAGAAGCTACCATTACGGTTATTCCTAAACCAGGGAAAGACCATTCTATCTGTGCCAATTACCGCCCGATTTCTCTAATAAATGTTGATGTTAAGCATTATTCTAAGGCAATTGCAAATAGATTGGCACCTCTGCTTCCGAGAATCATCCATACTGATCAAGCGGGGTTTGTCCTCCGGAGAGAAGCGAGGGACAATACCAATAAAACGCTTCTCCTAATGTCCCACGCAAAGAAAAGGTCCATACCCACTTGTCTGATCTCGGTGGATGCAGAGAAAGCTTTCGACCGAGTCCACTGGGTTTTCTTGAGATCGGCCTTACAACAAATGGGAATTGGCCCGGTAATGATAGAGAGGATCCTTTCTCTATATCAGAAACCCACGGCTAGAGTCAGGGCCAATGGCATCTTCTCCACAGCTCTACAGATTGCTAACGGAACCAGACAAGGGTGCCCACTGTCCCCATTACTATATGTGATCACAATGGAACATCTGGCAGTGGCTATCCGTAAATTTCCAGATATTTCTGGGATTCGGGTAGGTCGCGAATATCATAGGATGGCGTTATATGCAGACGACCTCTTATTATTCATTACTAATCCTTTTTTTTTCCTTCCTGATGCTCATTCGGGAAAATTTTAGGAGTTCGGAAGGGTTAGTAATTTCAAGGTCAATTACACAAAGACGGAAGCGCTAAATGTATCGCTTCCACAGGAGTCGGTTGATCTTTTAAGATCATCCTTCTCTTTCAAATGGCAAGCGACATCTATCAAATACCTGGGGGTTCAGATTTCTGGTACTCTGGCGGATCTGTATTCCCTTAATTATCCTCACTTAATGCAACGTACGCTGAAAGATCTACAATCCTATGACAGAGCACAATTGTCATGGTTTGGACGTATTAATGCCATCAAAATGCATATCCTCCCTCGGTTCTTGTATCTATTTCAGGCAATCCCTGTTATGGTTCCTAGGGCATATTTTAAGATGTTGGAGTCAGCGTTTCGGAAGTTCGTCTGGGGCACTCTGAGGCCTCGCATCAGTATGAGCTCACTGTCTCGCCCTAAACTGAAAGGGGGAGCGGGACTCCCAGATTTGGGGCTGTACGACCAAGCTGTTGTTCTTTCTAGAGTGATAGATTGGTTTCATAATGGCACCAATAAACAATGGGTGGGGATTGAGAGGTCCTTGGTGGCGCTCTCTCTGAGATCGCTGCCGTGGATCCTGCCGGATCATCGACCAGCCCTCTCGACCCTTCCTATGCTTACCCATCACTTTCTCACTCTCTGGGACAGATTGATGGTTCGAAAGGGGCTCTCCCATAGACCAGGACTTCTTAGCCCTCTGTTTGATAACTCCGAGTTTCCACCGGCTGTTCACAAAGCTACCTTTTTGAGCTGGACCGCTTCGGAGGATACTAGGCTGTGTCAGGTGATGTCGGATGGGGGTCGCCTCCCTCCGTTACAGATGTTGAGAGAGACCTGCCCGGAGAGGACTCTTTCATGGTTGGAATATGCACAATTGTCTACCTTTCTACATTCGGCCTTGCCGGATGGTATCTGCATCTCAGCGACCACGTCCTTTCAATCGTTGTTGCTTTTACAAGAGCCACCTACTCGTGATCTCCAAGATGTATACCATCCTATTGCAGACTTCTGTCAATCAGCCCCCTGCATATATTAGCGCATGGGAGGAGGACCTAGGTTTCTCCATATCTCTGCTTGATTGGGACAGGGTTTTCCTCCTGACCCATAAAATGCCAATGGCTTGCCACGCTCAGGAGAAAAATTTTAAAATATTGACCAGATGGTACCGTTGCCCTCAGATTTTGCATAAAATGTACCCAGAAGTATCAGATGTCCTTTGGCGGTGTGGCAACGAGACTGGCACGATGTTGCACATTTGGTGGTCATGCCCAGTGTTGCAGACTTTTTGGAAAGCGGTGTTCGACATTTATGCATTGATGGAGTGTGCTCCTATCTTACCCACTCCTCAGATGGCTCTGTTATCTTTGATTCCGGGTCCTCTGTCAGGTATAAAAAAGGGCCTACTCAGGCATTTTCTGACAGCAGCACGGACAGTTATTCCTAGATACTGGAAGACTTCTGCTGTGCCTACGATTGGTGAATGGGTTGTGGAAATGGACCTACTGTGTAGAATAATAATAATAATAATAATAATCTTTATTTATATAGCGCCAACATATTACGCAGCACTTTACAATTTAGAGGGAACATGAAACAAACAATATCAGACATTACATAGTGACAAAGTTCATTTACAATTCAAACCTGGGGAGTGAGGACCCTGCTCGCAAGAGCTTACAATCTATGAGGACATAAGGGAGACACAAAGTGTAATAGTGTTTGTTCTGTACAATGGTCCGGCCATTTTTATACACATGCGGTGGTAACATAAAGCTGCATGAGCCGGTCACCAGCCAGTATCCGTGTATGACGGACATGAAGAGAAGGAGTGTGAGGGAATCTTATTCTGACTAATCTAAAAGGAGGGCCATGGGAAGGAGTCAGATTAGGGAATGTTATAGGCCTGTCTAAATAGATGTGTTTTCAGGGCACGTTTAAAGCTGTGGATATTGGGAATTAATCTGATTGTCTGGGGTAGCACATTCCAGAGGACGGGTGCAGCACGAGAGAAATCCTGGAGACGGTAGTGGGAGGTTCGGATTATGGAGGATTTTAATCTAAGGTCGTTGGCAGAACGTAGAGCCCGAGTAGGGTGGTAGACAGAGATGAGGGAGGAGATGTAAGGAGGTGCAGCACTGTGGAGAGCTTTGTGGGTGAGAGTAATAAGTTTGAATTTTATTCGGAAGGGGATGGGCAACCAGTGCAGTGACTGGCACAGATTAGAGGCATTGGTGTAGCGGTTGGTCATAAAGATGAGCCTGGCTGCTGCATTGAGGATAGATTGGAGAGGGGAGAGTTTAGTGAGGGGAAGACCGACTAGTAATGAGTTACAGTAGTCCAGACGAGAGTGAATCAGAGCAACAATGAGAGTTTTGGCAGTTTCCTCCGTAAGAAAAGAGCGGATTCTGGAGATGTTTTTGAGGTGAAAATGACAGGCGCGTGAAAGTGATTGTATGTGAGGAGTAAAGGAAAGATCTGAGTCAAAAATAACCCCGAGACAGCGGGCGTGCTGCTTAGGAGTTATGATAGTGCCACACACAGAGATGGAGACATCAGGTTTAGGGAGGTTAGTAGATGGTGGGAACACAAGGAGCTCAGTTTTAGAAAGATTCAGTTTCAGATAGAGAGAGGACATGATGTTAGAGACAGCGGACAGACAATCACTGGTGTTCTGTATTAGAGCAGAGGTGATGTCACGGGAAGAGGTATATAATTGGGTGTCATCAGCGTAGAGATGGTACTGGAAGCCAAATCTGCTGATGGTTTGTCCAATAGGAGCTGTGTAGAGAGAAAAGAGGAGCGGACCTAGGACTGATCCCTGAGGAACCCCGATATCAAGGGGAAGAGGAGAAGAAGTGGAACCAGCAAATGACACACTGAACGAGCGGTCAGAGAGATAGGATGAAAACCAAGAGAGAGCCGCGTCCTGGAGGCCAATAGAGTGGAGCATGTTCAGTAGGAGTTTGTGGTCTACGGTGTCAAAGGCTGCAGAGAGATCCAAAAGAATCAGGAGAGAGGATTTACCGTCCGATTTAGCCGCCAAGAGATCATTTGAGACTTTAGTAAGGGCAGTTTCTGTGGAGTGTAGAGTGCGGAAACCAGATTGTAAGGGGTCAAGAATGGAGTTAGCAGAGAGATAGCCGATAAGGCGAGAGTAGACCAAGCGTTCCAGAAGCTTGGAGATGAAGGGCAGATTAGAGACTGGTCGGTAGTTGGCAGCGCTGGATGGGTCAAGTGTTGGTTTTTTCAATAATGGGTTTATAATGGCATGTTTAAAAGCAGAGGGAAAGATACCAGAGGAAAGAGAGAGGTTAAATATTTTTGTGAGGTGACTAGTGACAGCTGGGGAGAGGGACTGGAGGAGGTGTGAGGGGACAGGATCACTAGGGCAGGTAGTAGGATGAGAAGAAGAGAGGAGCCTCGAGACTTCTTCTTCAGTTATTGGGTCAAATGCTGAGAGTGAAGAAGAGGGAGTGCGGGGGGGAAGGGGATCGATGTTACTAGGGGACTCGGAGATAATATCATGCCGGATGTTGTCAATTTTAACTTTAAAATAATTGGCCAGGTCTTCAGCACTGAGATCTGTGATTGGCGTCTGCACTTTAGGACTAAGGAGGGAGTGAAAAGTATCAAAGAGGCGTTTTGGATTATTAGATAGTGTGGAGATGAGAGAAGTGAAGTAGACTTGTTTGGCGCGGTGAAGGGCAGAGTTGTAAGTTTTGAGCATAAATTTGTAATGGAGGAAATCTGCATCCAAATGTGATTTTCTCCACAGTCGTTCAGCACATCTCAAGCACCGCTGAAGAAAGCGGGATTGAGGCGTGTGCCAGGGTTGTCGTCGTCTTTGTCGGGTGGTTCGGAGTGTAGTGGGGGCTGCTTCATCCAATGCATTTTTGAGAGTGTTATTATAAAGTTTGGCAGCCAGATTGGGACAGGAGAGGGAAGAGGTAGGGGACAATGAGGACTGTAGACTGTCTATGAGTTTCACAGTGTTAATGGCATGTAGATTTCTGTATGTCTGATACGTAGGGATGACCTGAGGAGGCAGAGAATATTTGATAGTAAAGCAGAGAAGATTGTGGTCAGAAAGCGGGAGAGGAGAGTTAATAAAGTCAGAAACTGAGCAGAGCCGAAAGAAGACCAGGTCAAGTGAATGCCCGTCTTCATGTGTAGGAGAGTTAGTAAGTTGTGACAGACCGAGGGACGAGGTTAAAGATAGAAACTGGGAGGCAGATGAGGAGATTGGGACAGTTATTCCTAGATACTGGAAGACTTCTGCTGTGCCTACGATTGGTGAATGGGTTGTGGAAATGGACCTACTGTGTAGAATGGAGTCTCTTCTTGCAGAAGACAGAGGCTGCTATGACGCGGTTCTTTCTCTTTGGAATACATGGTCATCCTTCAAATCTGGTCCTCATTTCGCAGACTGGTTGAGCTAGAGAATTCCATATGGTGGTCTATATAGCCAGGTCCTGATTGGGCTTCATCGGAAATTGAGGCGGTACAATATTCCTCTTGTGGTAATGTCTCTGCTCCTAGCACTCATTAACAGGTTCCCGACCGCTGGCCGTAAATATACGGCCAGCGGTCAGGGTCTCTAAAGTCCGCCGTATAGACTATTTACGGCGGCACTTCAGAGACTGTGCACGCGCGATCGCGTGCACACAGCTCTGTGCCCTGGCTGTTGCTAACAGCCATGGGCACTGGGCAGAATGTCAGGGGTCAATCTTTTGGCCCCTGAACATGTGATCGCTGTGACAACCAATCACAGCGATCACATGCATTTCTGCATAGAAAACAGTGTGCACGCGATTGCGTGCACACAGCCCTGTGCCCACGCTGTTACCAACAGCTCTGGGCACTGGGCAGAGTATCAGGGACCAATTTGATGGTCCCTGAACATGTGGTCGCTGTGAAAACCTATCACAGCGACCACATTTGTTTTATTTAGACTTTTCTGGCAGTAAATCTCCTGCCTCTTTTCTTCTCCTCAAACATTGTTTCAGTTTGAGGAGAAGAAGAGACTCGGGAGAATTGCTGCCAGAAGATTACAGTTACAGTTACACAAAAAATACAGTTACACTCTAAAACATTCTCTGTATAGATAGATTTCTATCTATCTATACAATCTATCTATTCATCTATCTTTTTTTCTATATATCTACCTTTCTATCTTTTATTCTATTAGAATAGGCAGGTAGGGAGTATATAATTATATATATATCCACATATATATAATATATATATCCACATATATATAATATATATAGCAATAGCGGTTTATTTTTTTGTTAGCGGTAGTGTAGATATATATAGCAGTTAGTTTGTGTGTTTTATATAAAAAAAAAAAACTAAAAAAAAACAATTTGTTTAGTTAGTGTTAGTGTTAGTTACGTTATGGCGAGGAAGTTGTTTAGCGCCGAGGAGGCATACGCCATGCTGTGGTCTGAGTCGGAGACCGCATCAGAGATGGCGTCTGAGATGGAACCTGTTTTAGGTAGTGACGATGACAGCGTCACTTCAGGTTCATCTTCAGGGGACGTTGTCCCTGATGCAGTTGAAACTGCAGAACTTGAAAGCGCAGGGCCAAGTAGCGCTGTAGCACGGGACAGCCTGGTCCCTTCAGTCCAGGCTCTTGTATGGGCACCTGCCCCATCTTTTGGGCCTAGAATCCACGGATTTACTGCCACTCCTGGCATAACCGTGGACAATACAAATTTTGTCCAAATGGATTACTTCCATTTATTTATAACGGACGACATCCTAAATCAGATTGTCCACGAAACAAATTTATATGCCACTCAATATATAAGGCAGAAACCTTCATCCACCCATGCCAGAGATTGGACGCCCACCAATTTGCTGGAATGAAAAACATTTTTGGGGCTCACCCTAAATATGGGTATTGTCAAAAAGCCCTCCATTAGGTCTTACTGGTCAACAAGACCCGCCCAAGCCACCCCAGTATATTCTGCAGTAATGCCCAGGTCTCGTTATGAGACAATAATGAGGTTCCTCCACTTCAATGACAACGCACAGGCCCCCCCAAGTACCGATGCAAACCGGGATCGGTTGTTCAAAATAAGACCGCTAATAAATTCCCTGAATAATTTATTTCTGCAACTCTACACCCCTGAGCAGAATGTAAGTGTGGACGAATCCCTCCTCAACTTTCATGGCAGACTTAGCTTTCGCCAATATCTACCTTCCAAAAGGGCAAGATATGGCGTTAAGCTCTACAAATTGTGTGAAAGCGGGTCAGGATATACCACCGCCTTCAGAATTTATGAAGGGCGGGACCGCACAATAAATGTTCCTGGATGCCCCCCTGATCTTTCCACCAGCAGTAAGATCGTGTGGGAGATCATGCAGCCTCTGCTTCACAAGGGGTACCACCTGTACTGTGATAATTTTTATTCCAGTGTGCCCCTGTTTAGGCATTTGCATGCTGCAAGGACTGGGGCATGTGGTACCATGCGCAAAAACAGAATTGGTTTTCCACAGCAATTAGTGGGTTAGCGCATGGTAAAGGGGGACTCCTGTGCTTATGCATCTGAAGAATTGCTGGCGGTCAAGTTCAGGGATCGCAAAGATGCGTATGTGCTAAGCACGATTCATACCGCAGGAACAGTGGCAGTGAGGGAAAGGGGGGCAACATCGGACAAGCACAAACCAGTGAGCGTGTCCGAATATAACAAGTACATGGGGGGGTGGATTTAAGCGACCAGGATTTACAGCCCTATTTAGTAAAACGCAAAACTAAAACCTGGTACAAAAAAGTGGCCATTTATCTGTTACAGGTGGCAATCCACAACTCATTTGTGCTCTACAAAAAAAACAGAGGCAGAGACACATACCTGGATTTCCAGGAAAAAATTATTGAAGGCCTCATTTTTGATGTTCAGGACACCCGAGAATGCCCCCAGTCTGAGGATGTCACGCGACTGACTGAAAGACACTTCATCAGTCGGATTCCCCCAACACCAACCAGAAGCAACCCCCAGAAAAAGTGCCGCGTCTGCAGAAAAGACGGGCACCGCAAAGATTCCCGATATTTCTGTCCCTCACAACCAGGCCTGTGCATTGAGCCATGTTTTAAAAAATACCACACTGTTCTGAATTATTAGATTTTAGTTAATTCGTTGAAAATATATTTGCCCTACATTACGTTTTTATTTTTCCCCTGATTTTACTCCAAGGGTGAGGGAGGGAATGGGTGGGTGGGGGGTGGATGTCATGTTTGCATATTCTCTAAAGTTCATCTGCTGGAGAGCTCCATTTGCATAAACCTGCAATTTCTTATTTTAGAAAACCCCAAAAAATAAATTCCCATTATACCCCTAGATGAATATTTTGGGATTTCTGCTTCAAGAGCAGATATTTTGGACGTGTTATAGAAACTCTGTTGAGTTTTGTAAAACCAGCTTTGAAAAAAAGCGATTTGTGAAATAAGCTTCTTCTATCGTCCGCCCTCCTACTTCTCTATGTGATAAATAAGACACACATATTTGGTATCCCCATGCACAGGAGAAGTGGAAGAATGTGAAAGGAGATGAATTTGGCCGTGGTCTATACCGTGTGTGAAAAATGCTGGTATAAACTGACGCATTTGCTAAAAAATTGCTAATTTTATTTTGATCCATCTTATTCAAGAAACTTTCAGAAGAAAACTGGACTGTCTAAAAATATGATAAACCCCTTGAAGAAAACCTTGTGGGGTCTACTTGCGTGAATGAAGTAATTTATGGGGTGATTCTAATCTTTCAGCAGCATTATGCCCCCCAGAAAACAGTATGCGGCTATAAAATCAAATGCAGAATTCCTGGACCGAAAAGGCCAAAAAGCCTCCTTTTATGCCAAGCCCTGGCACATGCCCGTGAATAAAGCACACATATTTGGTATCCCCATGCACAGGAGAAGTGGAAGAATGTGAAATGCGATGAATTTTGTCCGTGGTCCATTTTGTGTGTGAAAAAGCTAGCATAAACTGACGCATTTGTTAAAAAAAAAGGTAATTTTA
The DNA here is from genome assembly GCF_050947455.1 of Rhinoderma darwinii. Lineage (NCBI taxonomy): Eukaryota > Metazoa > Chordata > Amphibia > Anura > Rhinodermatidae > Rhinoderma > Rhinoderma darwinii. The sequence goes on from NC_134689.1 coordinate 341,530,054, forward strand.
TTTTGTTCCATCTTATTCAAGAAACTTTCAGAAGAAAACTGGACTGTCTAAAAATATGATAAACCCCTTGAAGGAAACCTTGTGGGGTCTACTTGTGTGAATGAAGTCATTTATGGGGTGATTCTAATGTTTCAGCAGCATTAGGCCCCCCAGAAAACAGTATACGGCTATAAAATCAAATGCAAAATTCCTGGACCGAAAAGCCTCCTTTTATGCCAAGCCCTGGCACATGCCCGCACAGTGAATAAGGCACACATATTTGGTATCCCCATGCACGGGAGAAGTGAAAGAATGTGAAAGGAGATGAATTTTGTCCGTGGTCTATGCCGTATGTGAAAAATACTAGCCTAAAGTGACGCATTTGCTAAAAAATAGCTGATTTTTTTTTGTTCCATCTTATTCAAGAAACTTTCAGAAGAAAACTGGACTTGCTAAAAATATGATAAACCCCTTGAAGGAAACCTTGTGGGGTCTACTTGTGTGAATGAAGTCATTTATGGGGTGTTTCTAATGTTTCAGCAGCATTACACCCCCCAGAAAACAGTATGCGGCTATAAAATCAAATGCAAAATTCCTGGACCGAAAAGGCCGAAAAGCCTCCTTTTATGCCAAGCCCTGGCACATGCCCGCACAGTGAATAAGGCACACATATTTGGTATCCCCATGCACGGGAGAAGTGGAAGAATGTGAAAGGAGATTAATTTTGTCCGTGGTCCATACCGTGTGTGAAAAATGCTAGCATAAACTGGCGCAATTGCTAAATTCTTGCATTTTTTTCCAATTTTGCCCACTTTAGAGAAAAAAATAAAAATGATATATACTGACAAATGCCACTAAAACAAAGCCCTATCTGTCCTTTAAAAAGAGTGTAAAATTCAAAGATTAACTTTATTCACCTGCTGAGTTATAGTCATCTAAATAAGCGCATAGCAAAATTGTGAAATTTGCTCTGGTCATTTAGCTGTAAAACAGCCTAGTCCTTAACCGGTTAATATTCCTCATTTTACTTCCCTTGCTCTTCTTTTGTCCGTCTTCTCCTTCCTTTTCTTTTTGTCTTCTTTTGGTTTGTCTCAATCTTTCCTCTTCTTACCTGTTCAGGGGGGGGGGGGGGGTTGGTCACTTTTCATAATGTGTGTCCAGTCAGGAATTATGTGCCTTGCAAATATAGAGGGGCATTCTCTACCTCATATGCCATGTGCCCGACTGTATATTTTTCTAAATGCAGGTGACAACCGCCCCGGAGTAACAAGGATATTAATGTACATAAGCGTTCGCTTCTATCTATATGATATGATATGTGTTGATATGATATGTTATGATCGATTACGAAAGTATTCACGCACTCTGTTCTTGTTCTTGTGTGTTTGTAAACTTTACAATAAAAATCCAAATTATGAAAAAAAAAAGAAAAATGCACGTTTTTACAAATTTTTGCTAATATTTGACGTTTTTTACAAATAAGTATTGAATTTATCGACCAAATTTTTTCACTAACATAAAGTACAATATGTCACGAGAAAACAATCTCAGAATCGCTTGGATAGGCAAAAGCATTCCGGAGTTATTACCAAATAAAGTAACATGTCAGATTTGAAAAATCATCTGTGTCCACAAGGCCAAAACAGGCTCAGTCCTGAAGGGATTAAGGCCCAAACTAGGCTGCGTCCTTAATGGGTTAATGACCGAGCAATTTTTTAAGTTTTTCCATCGTCGCATTCAAAGATCTATAACTTTTTTATATTTGCGTCGACATAGCTGTATAAGGACTTATTTTTTTGTGGGACAAGTTGAATTTTATAATAGCACCGATTTGGAGTACATATAATTTTATTGATTAATTTTTTAATATCTTTTTTAGTGGGGTACTGGAAAAAAAACAGAAATGTAGCAATTTTTTTTGCGTCTTAATTTTACACCATTTACCGTGTGGTATAAATAACATAATAACTTTATTCGGCGGGTTGTTACGATTGCGGCAATACAAAATTTATATGGATTTTTTTATGTTTTCCTACTTTTACACAGTCAAAATGATTAGCTTTTGTGTCGCCATATTTTAAGAGCCATAAGTTTTTTATTTTTTGACCGATGCAGTTGTATGAGGGCTTTTTTATTGCGGGATGACTTGTAGTTTTTATTGGTACCATTTTGGAATAGATACGACTGTTTGATCTCTTTTTATCAAATTCTTTAGAAGGCAGGATGAACAGAAAACAGCAATTCTGGCATTGTTTTTTATTATATTTTTTACGGCGTTCACTGTGCGGGTTAAATAATGTAATCGATTTATAGTTGGTTCGTTACGGACGCAGCGATACCAAATATGAGTAATTTTCTACTTTGTTTCATAATAAAGTATTTTGTCAGGGGAAAAAGTTTTTTTTTTTTGTTTTCTATACTTGGGACATTTATTTATTTATTTCAAACTTTGTTTAACTTTTTTTTACTTTATTTTTAGTCCCACTTGGGAACTTTACTGTGCAGACTTTCGATCGCTATTATAATACACTGCAATACTTCTGTATTGCAGTGTATTATTGCCGGTCAGTGTAAAACTGAGAGACACCTGTTCGGTCATGCCTCTGGCATGGCCTAACAGGCAATTACTTAGGGCAGACCTGGGGGCCTTTGTTAGGCCCCGAGGCTGCCATAGAACCCATCGGCACCCCGTGATGCATGCGGGGATGCCAGTGGGATGAGAGAGGGAGCCCCCTCCCTCTAAAATCACTCAGATGCGGCGCTCGCTATTGAGCGCCGCATCTGAGGGGTTAAATATGATCAGAGACCACTGCCTAGTGGTCTCCGATTGTTGCCCTGATGCCCGAGGCTGTTACTAACAGCCCGGGCTTCAGCAGCACCTGGCACGATGCGGGGAAAGTTCTTCTGAAGTGCCGACGTGAAAAGGCGGCGCTTCAGAAGAACTACCCTGAGCGGCCGAGGTAAAAACACTATGCACCTGTCGTTAAGGGGTTAAGGAAATTCCTGTTTGTTGCTAAACTGTGAGTTGTAAGAAAGTGGCTCTCAAATAATCTTTTAGAAGTTAAAATATGGAAAAATAATGTTGAAAGTATAATAATATAACTTTTCATATTTCAGCAAAAAAAATTATTGGGTATCAGAATAATAACACATTGTGGGGAAAATGGGATTGAAGGAGTTGAAACAGGGCCGGTCTTAGAGGGTGGGATTAAAAAATTATTTATTTATTGCTTGTTGATTATGTATACAACAGGAAATTGTGATAAATACAATAAAAAAAACTGGAAAATAAAAATATATATGTGTGTGTGTGTGTGTGTGTGTGTGTGTATGATATATATATATATATATATATATATATATATATATATACGTATATATATATATTAGTACACAAGAAAATAGTGACAGAACTCTGGGAATACCAGTGGCACCTAAACACTAAATATAAATAAATATGCATTACTGCTGAATCTACTTACAATAGGGAGGTTTTCATCAAATTGTGTGAGTCCACCTGCCACTTGAGGGCGGGTGGCTGAGCTGGGGATAGAGAGATGTTGGTTTGTTCACCGAGGGGTGGGTGACGTTTCGCTTCGCATCCAAGCCTTTCTCAAGCTCAGAGAACGGTTGGGATGTGCTTGGGGGGAGGTTTGGATTTGGGGTGGGGGCGTTGCTTGTTCTGTTCACTTTGTGGTGGGTGGGCCGGCACCTCTCCGTCTTTGAGGTCTTGGTGCTGTTGCTTGTTCTCTGTCATTGCCGTCTGTTTTATACTAAGGAGTTGATTCATCCTTTCACTGGTAACATGCACATGGCCTGATATTCAGCTTGCTTTGAGTTCTGTTTTTCTATCTATCTATCTATCTATCTATCTATCTATCTATCTATCTATCTATCTATCTATCTATCTATCTATCTATCTATCTATCTATCTATATCTATCTCTATCTATCTATCTATCTATCTATCTATCTATCTATCTATCTATCTATCTATCTATCTATCTATCTATCTATCTATCTATCTATCTATCTATCTATCTATCTATCTATCTATCTACAGTGAAGGAAATAAGTATTTGATCCCTTGCTGATTTTGTAAGTTTGCCCACTGTCAAAGTCATGAACAGTCTAGAATTTTAAGGCTAGGTTAATTTTACCAGTGAGAGATAGATTATATTTTTTTAAAAATCGCAGAAAATCACATAGTCAAAATTATATATATTTATTTGCATTGTGCACATAGAAATAAGTATTTGATCCCCTACCAACCATTAAGAGTTCAGCCTCCTCCAGACCAGTTACACGCTCTAAATCAACTTGGTGCCTGCATTAAAGACAGCTCTTACATGGTCACCTGTATAAAAGACTCCTGTCCACAGACTCAATTAATCAGTCTGACTCTAACCTCTACAACATGGGCAAGACCAAAGAGCTTTCTAAGGATGTCAGGGACAAGATCATAGACCTGCACAAGGCTGGAATGGGCTACAAAACCTTAAGTAAGACGCTGGGTGAGAAGGAGACAACTGTTGGTGCAATAGTAAGAAAATGGAAGACATACAAAATGACTGTCAATCGACATCGATCTGGGGCTCGATGCAAAATCTCACCTCGTGGGGTATCCTTGATCCTGAGGAAGGTAAGAGCTCAGCCGAAAACTACATGGGGGGAACTTGTTAATGATCTCAAGGCACCTGGGACCACAGTCACCAAGAAAACCATTGGTAACACATTACGCCGTAATGGATTAAAATCCTGCAGTGCCCGCAAGGTCCCCCTGCTCAAGAAGGCACATGTACAGGCCCGTCTGAAGATTGCAAATGAACATCTGGATGATTCTGAGAGTGATTGGGAGAAGGTGCTGTGGTCAGATGAGATTAAAATTGAGCTCTTTGGCATTAACAACTCGCCGTGTTTGGAGGAAGAGAAATGCTGCCTATGACCCAAAGAACACCGTCCCCACTGTCAAGCATGGAGGTGGAAACATTATGTTTTGGGGGTGTTTCTCTGCTAAGGGCACAGGACTACTTCACCGCATCAATGGGAGAATGGATGGAGCCACGTACCGTCAAATCCTGAGTGACAACCTCCTTCCCTCCACCAGGACATTAAAAATGGCTCGTGGCTGGGTCTTCCAGCACGACTATGACCCGAAACATACAGCCAAGACAACAAAGGAGTGGCTCAAAAAGAAGCACATTAAGGTCATGGAGTGGCCTAGCCAGTCTCCAGACCTTAATCCCATCGAAAACTTATGGAGGGAGCTGAAGATCCGAGTTGCCAAGCGACAGCCTCGAAATCTTAATGATTTACAGATGATCTGCAAAGAGGAGTGGGCCAAAATTCCATCTAACATGTGTGCTAACCTCATCATCAACTACAAAAAACGTCTGACTGCTGTGATTGCCAACAAAGGTATTGCCACCAAGTATTAAGTCTTGTTTGCCAAAGGGATCAAATACTTATTTCTCTGTGCACAATGCAAATAAATATATATAATTTTGACAATGTGATTTTCTGTTTTTTTTTTTCTTCATATAATCTATCTCTCACTGGTAAAATTAACCTAGCCTAAAAATTCTAGACTGTTCATGTCTTTGACAGTGGGCAAACTTACAAAATCAGCAAGGGATCAAATACTTATTTCCTTCACTGTATCTATCTATCTATCTATCTATCTATCTATCTATCTATCTATCTATCTATCTATCTATCTATCTATCTATCTATCTAGACACACAGTGCAACCTTTATTTTTCCAGAGCAGTGTAAGAAATTAAAATTGAGCACTGTTTGGTTGCTGTGGGTAATGAGGCCAGTTGCTAGCAGAAGCCAATGTACTGTAAGCAGGTAGCCTTGTATTGTATTGACCTGTGTGCCTGCCTATTCCCTCCATCCCACTTTTATATAGTGTTATTTCCTTATAAATTGCTTCTGTATTGGGACATATATCTACATATCTATATCTATATATCTATATCTATCTATATATCTATGTGTATATATATATATATATATATATATATATTAGTTATAAATGATTTGTGGTTTGCGTCTCATTTGTAACATCACATTATATACAGATAATGATGGTGTTGCCTTTTGTATATAGCAGAGGAGAACTTCCCGACTAGTTTCCCTACAGTGAATTGGATTGGCTGCATGGCCCTTTAAATCACTGCCGCAGCTGCTGAAGATGTTACGGAATGTTGTGAAAGTCAGCTCCGCCCCCACACATTGTGACATCACTCACATTATATAAGGAGCCGCAGAGCTGACACTTATTTGAGGGTTTTAGTTGTCAGTGGAGACATTTAGTGTTGGTGAGATATTTGGACTTTGTGAGGATTTGTAGCGTTGGAAAGAGATTTGGACTTTCTGAACAGGATGAAGAACGGCGACGAGGAGGAGCTCCCAGATGAGATGTGGAGAAAGATGGTGGAGGAGGCTAAGCCGGCATTCCGGCCATCAAAGTATGCCAAAGTTTCTTTTCAGCCAATTCTGGAGACCATTCTAGAGGAGGATGAGGATGAGGAGGAAGCGGATGAAGTGGAGGAGGTTGTATATATTGAGGAGGAGAACATCAGCAGGCCCTTCGGTTGTCAGGTGAAGGAGGCCTGGCCAAGCATGGAGTCATTCATAAGTACAAGATGTTGGATTCCAAGATGTCTAAGAAGAAAGATCCGAAGCAACAAAAGCAGAGATGCAGAGAGCCGTCGTCCATCGCGGTTCCTTAGAGCCGTCTTCTGTTGTAACGTCAAGACATCAGAATAAGCGACCTGTAATATCATTAAGATCATGATATCCGAGACCTTATAACATCAAAGGAAACAATTTCAACATCAACATTTACAACATAAGATCTATGATTTCCATCAGAAATATTACCACCAGATTGAATATCCTGATGTAACATCTGCCGGGCTGGAGATTACAGTCACAATTTTCCAGGATTAAATTACTTAATTATGAATAATTATTCAGCTTAACAAAAACATTTGAAATAAAATAAAAATTTAAAAAATTAAAAATAAATAGATTTTTCTCTCAATATTATTATTTTATTTTTTTTCTTAGGCAGCGCTCATGTGACCATGGACTGTACCCACCTACCTATCTACTTTTTTCAAATGCTGCCAGTCTGCGTGGTTAGGGAAGAAAGATATTACCAGTAGAATACAAACATGTTATAAAGAGTATAGGAAAATTTGTTTATAACTTCTTGCTGTCTGGCATACATGGATTTTTGCTTTTAAACTTTATGGCTCTGTATACATCCTCTGCATTTCTCTGAAGTGGAAGTGCCCCCTTTATTATACTGCATAAGGCCCCATACACATGACCGTATTTTTTCCCACACGTAAATACTGTCGTAAATACGGGTCCTTTGTCACCCGTATTTATGGACCCATGCCCGTAAATACGGGTCCGTAGTCACCCGTATTCCACCCTTATTTACGGACCCGTTTTGTATGCTTCTCTTTACACGTAGAGAGAGATATTGCACTGCACTAATCGGCAGCCCCTTCTCTCTATCTAGCACTTATAGAGAGAAGGGGCTGCTGATCAGTTCTGGATAGAGAGAATGGGCAACTCCTCCCATCTATCCAGCACTGATCGCCAGCCTCTTCTCTCTATCCAGCTCTGATCGGCAGCCTCTTCTCTCTATCCGTGCTGGATAGAGAGAAGCAGCAGCCCTTTCGTGCAGAGATTCTGCAGCGGAACGCAGCGAAAGAAAGAAAAAGATGTTCACATGTACCCCGGCCGTTGTTTTGGTGATGCGTCCCTCTTTTGACATCTAGTCCGACCTCCCTGGATGACGCGGCAGTCCATGTGACCGCTGCAGCCTGTGATTGGCTGCAGCGGTCACATGGGATGAAATGTTATCCCAGGAGGCCGAACTGGAGGAAGAAGCAGGGAGTTCTGGGTAAGTATGAACTTTTTTTTATTGCGGGTTTTTGAAGGAAGCATTAGAAATCTATATCGTCACAGCCGCACATGGTACTCGCTGTGCAGCGGTAGTCACTGTCCAGGATGCTGAAAGAGTTACTGCCGATCAGTGCAGCCCCTTCTCTATATCCAGCACTGATCGTTTAACTCTTTCAGCACACTGGACAGTGACTACCTCTGGACAGTGAGTAGTACCATGCGTAGCAACGCTCCCATAATTAGAGGTGCACACACATAGCCACCCGTAATTACGGGAGCCCCATAGACTTTTATGGGCCTGCCCGTGCCGTAATTACGGCCTGAAATAGGACATGTTCCATATTTTTCAATGGCCCGGGCACCTTCCCGTAAGCAAACGGGAAGGTACCCGTGGCCAATAGAAGTCTATGGGCCCGTAATTACGGGCATTTTTACGGTCGTGTGCATGGGCATCATGTGTTTTTTAACCCGTATTTACAGACCCGTGCCCGTAAATACGGGTCCGTTGTCATCCGTATTCTACCCGTATTTACAGATCCGTACAAAAAGGGGGGCTGGAAATGTCACAATCATATCCAAACCCCTTAAAAGGGTCACATGATCGCTCAGACGCCATTTTCTCTTTTTTGCAAAAATTTTAATCCCCTGATGTCGCCTAGCAACGCTCCGAAGCCTGGCTTGGGAATCCTAACCCCGCACACTACCGGGACCCTGCCTAGGTTTCGTAAGGTAGGTGTTGGGTTGGGAGCTAAGGGACCTCTCGTAAGAGAGGTAATTAGCCTAGGTACATAGGAGGAATAGAAGGGAGAGTCCACGGACTCCCTGATCTCGCCCCCTGCCCGAGTTTTTCCAGGAGTGATGTGTCTCTGCTCCTGACCCTGTATGGACAGGAAGAAAAGTGGGGGGTGGGAGGGGCCTTTTAACCTCTGTCTTCCTGTCCCTATAGAGGTCAATAGGGCAACCTATTGTGGTGCTGTCATGAGAGATGTACCGGAAATAAATGTATCGATGTACAGACTCAATAGAAAGTCTATGAGCCCAAACTCCGATACATCGGCTTTCCGGAAAAAGCTGAACAGACACGAAGCGGTTGAGCGCTCACACGAGACCTTTAGCTGCTTCATTCTAGCGATTGGTGGGGGTCTCAGTGCTCGGAAGTTTGTCAATAGTTTAGCTGCACTTTAAGTGTTACAGATTGTCCATTAATATCGAGGTGCTGTCCGTGTAATGCAGGACAGGTCCTCCAGAGCCAGAGAAGCTCTTTGCAGCCGCGCTCCACTCTGGCCAGAGATGAGGATCCTAAACCGAGAACCTCCTCTCTAGTACCTAAAAATTCACGAATGTTGTATTTGAAAATGGGTTTTCTAAAGTAGACAATTCCTTTAAAGGAAATACAAACCTATACAACCAAACATTGTATTGTTTTACATCACAGAAAATAAAAAAAGGAAACAACTTTGCAAATAGTGTCGATTGAAAATCCTACCGTTTAATGTACACAGCTCCTATGCAGGCCTATGTGGTTAAAAACTACAAATAAATCCTGTGTGGTCTGATCCCGCAGTCATACTACTTTCCATCTGCACTACACTTTTTGATAACCTAGAGAATGTATATTATCAAGTAGGGAATAGATGGAAGGGAGTATGACTGCGGGGTGAAACTATACAAGATTTGTTTGTAGTCTGTAACCATAGAGACACACAGGTCCGCAGAGGAGCTGCAGACACAAAACGCTAGAAGATTTTTAATCAACACTATTTGCAAAGTTCCTTCTTTTTTTTTTAAATTTAGGTGCATCAAACCAATAAAACACTTCATTTCCAGGGTCAGATTAATCTTTGTATTAGGAAAAGTTCTGCAACTTTCTAATATACTTTGGGGCAGAAGCATTATGCCAGAGTTCTGTAGTATTTTGTTTGATAAATGTGCCCCTTTGGATTTCAATTCATCAAAATCTCTGCTTGCGGTTAGTGAATGGAAACATTCCAGTTCGCACCCAGACACAAAACACGTGTCCTGATCATATACAGCTGACATAGATGGCCTGTTACAGTGTATCAGAGCTCGCTCTTGCAATGAGATCTGCTTCTGGGTCTGTTATATATATGTGTCTGAACAGGTTTTCAACACCTGTACGTAAAAAAATAAAAATTTGCATATTTCCATTCATTGATAGCAAGCAGAGATCTTGAAAGTGATGGTAAATTAGACTGTTGCGTTAATTGATTATGTATAAAACGGGAGGTGCGCTATAACTTTCCACGTAACACTCTGTAGTGTATAATCTGACACCAGAGACAACTCACCAATGTGACGTAACTGCAACGTCTTCTTGATTATGGAAATCTTTGAATTGACGTGAAAACATAAATCATCCCGGTCCATCTCACCGAAACACTGGAGAAAAGATGGCAGCAACCATGAGTCGCGCCGTGTGCGTTGTCGGAATGGGCATTAAGAAGGAGGATTGAGAGGGGAAAGTCAGGGTGAAGGGACAAAGAACCAAAAACAGTGCACCCGAAGGCCAGGCTTAGGCCCTGTTCATTCAGTTTTTTTACTGCGGAAACTGCGTCGGAAACCGTGGAAAAAACGGCCGAAATCGCCTGAAAAAACCGCTCGCTGGAAAAAGCGTCATGCCCTTTCTTCGGGCGTTTTCATCTCTGACCTCCTATTGACATCAATGGGAGGCATAGAAAAGTATTCGTCGCTGCGTTTTTTGCCCGCAGCCGAAAAACGCAGCAAACGGCGTGCAGGCAGGTCAAAATTAGATTTTTCTACCTGCAAACAACTCTGTGTGAACAGGGCCTTACTGTGGCTGAGGGTGGCATCACAGCTCTATTATATGGGGGAACTGTGAATAGCTCCATTCTGGGGACACTCTGGCAACTTCTGTTATAGGAGCACTGTGGTTGCTCTATTATGGGACAACTGTGGTCTGCTCAATTAAAGGCGCATTCTGTGGCTGGCTTTATTTATGGGGGCACTATGACAAGCACTGTTATGGGGAGACTCTGGCAGGTTCTGTTATATAGGCACGCTGGCCGGCTCTATTATGGGGGAACTGGTTAGCACTATCACAGGTGCACACTATTGCTGCTTCTAGAATGGGGACACCATGAAAAGAATGGTTATGGGCCAGGTTCTGTCATGTGGCTACTGTGGCTCACTCTTCTATAGGAGAACTATGACTGAATCCAATATGGAGCCACTCTGGCAGGATCTATTATAGGAGCACTGTGCCTTTCTCTATTATGGGGGGGGAGTGTAGTTGCCTCTATTATGGGGGAACTATGGCAGGTTCGGTTAGAAAAGGCACTGTGGCTTACTATTATTAACTATAATGGGGGCACTCTGGCACACTCTTATGGAGCACTGTGGCTTACGCTGATAGGCCTTTTTCACACGAACGTGTTTTACGTCCGTGATACGCGTGTGAAAATCACGAGCGTCGGACGGACCTATGTCAGTCAATGGGGCCGTTCAGACAGTCCGTGATTTTCACGCAGCGTATGTCCGACATGTCCTATACTTGGCCGTTTTTCGCGCATCACGCACCGATTGAAGTCAAAGGGTGCGTGATAATCGCGCACGGCACACGGAAGAATTCGCGCAACAGTAGATAAAGAAATGAAGGAAAAAATAAAACCACCTCCTTCATTTCTTTTTCTAAACGTTAAAACCGTGTGTCATAAGGATGGCATATGCGTGAAAATCACGCAGCCACGCACCACTCACTGATGACACATGGAAGTGCAACGCGCAAAAAACGCTGCATTTTTTGCACGCGTAAAACACACACGTTCGTCTGAATAAGGCCTTACATTGATGGCTGATATAGGGGCACTCTGGCACGCAGTGTGGCTTACTCTCATGTGACTAGCTCTATAATGGGGGCACTCTGGCACACTCTTATGGAGCACTGTGGCTTACTCTGTTATATGGATGGCTGATATAGGGGCACCCTGGCACGCAGTGTGGCTTACGCTCATGAGCCTGGCTCTATAATGGGGGCACTCTGGCAGGCTGTTATAGGGGGCACTCTGGCAGGCTGTGGTGTGCACTGCAGACCATACCTCCCAACTTTTGAATATGGAAAAGAGGGACATTTTTAAGCCACACCCCCTAACCACGCCCAATATTCAGCATAAACACATCAAATCACGGCCAGATCCTTCTGCAAATAACGCGCACGCATTCTCACTGCGGATCTCTGGACTGTCTGGATATCACAGATATTATATTTCAGGTTATGTCGTCTTTGTGTTACTTTTCCTATCTTCGGTATAACATTTGCTCATCACGGCGGCAGCTGCTGCAGGACAAACCAAAAGGCTGAGAACAATGAAAGTCAAGGGGGAGACCCTGTGCAGGATGACTTTTCAATTGACAGGTAGCAGAGTTACATGATGGGGATTTTTTTCTTTCCAGTTGTGTAACTCTGCTACCGGTCAATGGAAAAATCATCCACCAGAGCCCCCCTGTAGATTGCTCCACACACAACCCCCCTGTACATAGCGCCACACACAGCCGCCTGTAGATAGCTCCACACACAGCCCCACTTTAGATAGCTACACACGCAGCTCCCCTGTAAATAACTCCACACACAGCCCCCCTGTAGATAGCGCCAGACATAGCCCCTCTGTAGATAGCACCAGACATAGCCCCCCTGTAGATAGCTCCACACACAGCCCCCCTGTACATAGCGCCAGACACAGCCCCCTGTAGATAGCGTCAGACACAGCCCCCTGTAGATAGCGCCACACACAGCCCCCCTGTACATAGCTCCACACACAGTCCCCTGTACATATCGTCAGATACAGCCCCCTGTAGATAGCGCCAGACACAGGCCCCTGTAGATAGTGCCAGACACAGCCCCCCTGTACATAGCGCCAGATACAGCCCCACTGTACATAGCGTCAGATACAGCCCCCTGTAGATAGCGTCACACACAGCCCCCTGTAGATAGCTCCACACACAGCCCCCTGCAGATAGCTCCACACACAGCCCCCTGTACATAGCACCACACACAGCCCCCTGTAGATAGCGCCACACACAGCACCCCTGTAGATAGCGCCACACACAGCACCCCTGTAGATAGCGCCACACACAGCACCCCTGTAGATAGCTCCACGCACAGTCCCCCTGTAGGTGCCACATTGCCGCCAGAGCGGAGAGCGGTAGAGGTTGGCTTTATTCACACGGCAGGGTCTGAGTGTCGGCCAATAAAAACTGCCTTTTTGGGCCGTTTTTCCCGTTTGTTTTGCATCCGTTCCGATTCTGTTCCGGGCCGTGTTGCCGTTTTTAACAGCCTATTTTGACCCGTTTTACATCCGTTTTCTTCCCTGTCCGTTTTAAAATTGGATGAATTTCATTTACATTTGTTGCCACACACAGCCCTCTGTAGATAATGCCATAGCCCCCCTGGTAGGTAATGCCACACAGCCCCCTGTAGGTAATGCCACCCAGCCCCCTGTAGGTAATACCACACAGCCCCTTGTAGGTTGCACCCATCACCCCCCCCCCTTCCAGGCGAAGTCACTGACTTCAATGTATGGACAGTGTAGTCACTGACTTCTCCTGGAGAGGAATCCCTGGCCCCAGGATCGGGGATTCCGCTTCAGAAGCGAGTGACGTCACTGTGTCCATATATGGATAGTGTGGTCACTCACTACTTCTGTAGCGGAATCCCCAGCCACAGGGTCGGGGATTCCGCTTCAGAAGTGAGTGACTTTGCTGTGTCCATATATGGCAGTGTAGTTACTCACTTCTCCTGTAGCGGAATCCCCAATCCCTGGCCGGGGATTGGGGATTCCGACTCCTACAGGGAGCAAAAAAAGACCCTCCTCCTCCTCCTCACGTGAACTCTGCACTGTGAGGAGGAGGAGGAGAGAGAGCGCGAGCAACGGAAGACACGGCCGTCACTCGGGACACATCCGCTGATGTCCGTGTGTTACCCGGCTCCATAGACTTCTATGGGAGCCAGGCGGCCGGCTAAACGGCCGAAAATAGGGCATGTCCCATTTTTTGACGGCCAGGTTTCCCGGGCCGTCAAAAAATCGGTCGTGTGAATAGTCCCATCACTGACCGTCAGAAGAAGGCAGGAATCTTGCAGCGGCGTTCTAACTGGTGTCGATGCTGGCCCGGGAGTGAACCAGTTCAGTCACCTGACCGGTGAAGTCAGATGACAGGTCAGTTGACAGGCCAGGTGACTGGACTGGTCCACTCATGGAACGGCATCGATCCCAGTGAGAACACCGCCGCAAGACTCCTGCCTTCTTCGGATAGCTGCTGCAGTCAGCAGCGATCAGCTGTTCTGATGCAGCGCCCAGCGGGATATTTACAGACCGCCCGGGACGGCGGGAAAGCGGTGAGAAACCGGGACTCTCCCGCCGGATCCGGGACGGTTGGGAGGTATGGACCAGAAGGACCTTGTTCAGGGAAAGTTTGTGAATCCTTTGCTGCCCAACAGGTAACTTGTCATACAATTCCTCACTCTTGCCTAGCAAATCCTTCCCTGGTGTGCCAATTTTGCTGGTGGCACACAATCCAGGAGTAAATATGTGCCATTAACACAGACCTAAGGAGGAAATCTAGAATAATGCAGTACTGCAAGGACATTCACCAACTTAAAACCAACTTGCCATGTGCCTATTACCCTTTTATATTATCTGTAAATAAACCAAAGACACCTTGTATGGTAAAGTGGAAGTGGCCACAACTTTATTATTTAACAACATAATTTAAAACTTGCTTGAAGGCTTTTCCGTTTTTTCCAGACCTGATATGCAAAGAACCGCTGTTACCGCGGGCATGTAGGTTGTTGTTTTGCCTTCATAGCCATAAACCCCGCCAGCTGTGACATCTGGAAAAGAAAGCAAAGCCGAAAAATCTGCCGTATCAACTGAATAACAGCTAACCAAACCAATTGTACACAACCACAGGGGAGGGAGAGTGTTCCTCTCGCTGCAGCAGAAAGTAAGAGGGTGACCTGTCCATCAACCCTTCCTTTTATTAAACCACTCCCCTCTAAACTCCCTGAACCTATCCAGGTCCATGGCATTTTATAATATAATTTTTTAACCCTTTCTACTCCATTCCCTTGCAGTCCCTGGCACTTTCCTTATTCACTTTAGTGCCTACAAGAAGCGCTGCTATTATCTATAGTGTGTTGGCGGGCCCCTTTGTCTACAAGGCCCATGTCATGGTATGTCTGTCCCTGTATCGACAAACATTCACTTAGGCCAGCTGTAGACACAGTGCTTTAACATGTTCTCAGTGGCGACTTTCACTTTTTTGGGGTCAAAAACGCTGGGGCCAGATGTAAGTTGAAATTCTATAGTGAAATATAAAAATGTCTACATACTAGTACTTTTCAATGAATTAGAATATCATCAAAAAGTTTATTTATTTCAGCAATTCAATTCAAAAAGTGAATCTCATATATTATATAGATTCATTACACACAGAGTGATCTATTTCCAGCATTTTTTTCTTTTAATATTGATGATTATGGTAAGAGTTAATGAAAACCCCAAATTTAGTGTCTCAGAATATTATATAAGCCCAATTTCAAAAATGATTTTTAAAGCCGAAATGTTGGCCTACTGAAAGGTATATACAGTATATGCACGCAATACTTTGTCGGGCCTCCTTTTACATGAATTACTTCATCAATGTGGCGTGGCATGGAGGCGATCAGCCTGTGGCACTGCTGTGGTGTTATGGCAACCCAGGTTGCTTTGATAGCGGCCCTCAGCTCGTCTGCATTGTTGGGTCTGGTGTCTCATCTTCCTCTTGACAATACCCCATAGATTCTCTATGGGTTTCAGGTCAGGCGAGTTTGCTGGCCAATCAAGCGCAGTGATACTGTGGTTATTAAACCAGGTATTGGTACTTTTGTCAGTGTGGGCAGGTGCCAAGTCCTGATGGAAAATGAAATCAGTATCTCCATAAAGCTTGTCAGCAGAGAGAAGCATGAAGTGCTTGAAAATTTCCTGCTAGACTGTGGACTTATAAACACAGATATAATACAGTGGACCAACACCAGGCTCCCCAAACCATCTCTGACTGTGGAAACTTCACACTGGACCACAAGCAACTTGGATTGATGCCTCTCCACTCTTCCTCCAGACTCTGGGACCTGGATTTTCAAATGAAATGCAAAATTTAGTTTTATCTGAAAACAGGGCTTTGGACCACTGAGCAACAGACCCGTCCTTTTAAAAGCCTTAGGCTCTATTCACACGACGGGGTCCGAATGTTGGCCGATAAAAACGGCCCTTTTGGACCGTTTTTCCAGGCCGTATTGCATCCGTTCCGGGCGGTGTGGCTGTTTTTAAGGGCCGATTTTGACCCATTTTGCATCCGTTTTTCCATGTCTGTTTTAAAATCGGATGAATTTCATTTTGTCAATTTTTTGCCACACGCTGCCCTCTGTAGATAATGCCACACACTGCCCTCTGTAGATACTGCCACAGCCCCCTGTAGGTACTGCCACACAGCACCCTGTAGGTAGTACCACACAGCCCCCTGTAGGTCATGCCACACTGACTCTTGTAATGCCACACAGCCCCCTGTAATGCCACACAGCCCCCTGTAGGTAGTAACACACAGCCCCCTGTAGGTAATGCCACAACCCCGTGTAATGCCACACAGCTCCCTGTAATGCCACACAGCCCCCTGTAGGTAGTGGCACACAGCCCCCTGTAGGTAATGCCACACAGCCCCCTGTAGGTAATGCCACACAGCCCCCCGTAGGTAATGCCACACAACCCCCCATAGGTAATGCCACACAGCCCCCCATAGGTAATGCAACACAGCCCCCCATTGGTAATACCACACAGCCCCCTGTAGGTAGTTCTACACAGCAACCCCCCATAGATGGCACCACCCCCCCTACCTGTCTATAGATAGTGCCATCGTTGCAGGAGTAGTCCCTGAATTCAATGTCCATATATGGACACTGTGAAGTCAGGGACTTCACCTGGTGCGGAGACACCGGCCACAGGATCGTGGATTCCACTTCTGAAGTGCTTGACGTCACTGTGTCCATATATGGACACAGTGAAGTCCGTGACTTCTCCTGGAGCGGAAACACCGGCCACAGGGTCGGGGATTCCGCTTCAGAAGTGCCTGACGTCACTGTTGCCGGTGTTTCCGCTCCAGGAGAAGTCCCTAACTTCACTGTGTCCATATATGGACACAGTGACTTCAGGCACTTCTGAAGTGGAATCCCCAATCCCTGGCCACAGCGTTGCCGAAGCTGTGGCTGGGGATTGGGGATTCCGCTCCTACAGGGAGCAAGAAAATACCCTCCTCCTCCTCACATGCACTTTGCACTGTGAGGAGGAGAAGGAGAGAGAGCGGGGTGACGGAAGACACGGCCATCACTCGGGACACATTCCAGTTATGGCCGTGTATTACACGGCCCCATAGACTTCGATGGGAGCCGTGCGGCAGGGAGAACGGACGAAAATAGGGCATGTCCCATTTTTTGAGCGCCGGGTTTCCCGGGCCGTCAAAAAAACGGTCGTGTGCATAGCCCTATTAGGGGTCTATTGTTCCTACTGAAGCCGTGCGACGGACGTTTTATGAACTGCCGTCACACGGCCGGGAAACCCTGTCGTGTCAATAAGGTCTTAGTAAACCTTTGCAGGTGTTTTGTGTTGATTCGCTGATTAGAGTGTGACACCATGAGTACAATCTTCAACTTTTACCTAATATTCTAATTTCCTGAGACACAAAATTTTCTGTTTTCATTAACTATTAGCCATAATCTTTAACATTAAAAGAAAAATAGATCACTGTGTGTAATGAATCTATATAATATGAGTTTCACTTTTTGAACTACGCTGTTTTCGTAACTCCCATAGTAGTGAATAGCAGTTACGGAAGCAGCTTAGCATGCGAGCTATGCTGTTTCTATAACTACCATTCAGTTCAATGGGGCTTATAAAAACAGCGTAGCTCAGCGAGCTACGCTGTTTCACCTTCATGGTCGGAAATCAGCCGACACACACAGAGGTGGAACAGGGTTTAGGGGCCCCGTTCTAGAGGTGGGACCCGCATCTATCTGCCATTTATGACATATTCTGTGGATATGAAGCAAAATGAAAGGTTTTGAAGCAGCACAAATCCCGAGTCTGGCGCGGTGCACGCTGTTAAGCCAGGCAAACCCACTCCGGCATATTGTAGAATTCCAAGTAAAATAGTCGAACAACAGCACACGTCTCCAGATAATCAAAGTGTTTTTATTGTCAGAACATCCACGACAAACAGGCAACGTTTCGACCCATAGTGAGTGTGGGGTCTTTGTCAAGCCTAACATTACATCTAAAAACATCATACTAAATAGGTGAACTCAAACAATCACATGGTACATTGCAGCCAGTGAGAATCGTGATCCCGGTCTCCCAGGTGAATCATACATTAGTCTTGATGACATCCAACAACTTGTTACATAATAATACAAAAAGTGTATAAATCCGACATACAATACATCTTCAATCCATAGTAAGTATTTAACCGGTTAAGGACTAGGCTGTTTTACAGCTAAATGACCAGAGCAAATTTCACAATTTTGCTATGCGCTTCTTTAGATGACTATAACTCAGCAGGTGAATAAAGTTCATCTTTGAATTTTACACTCTTTTTAAAGGACAGATAGGGCTTTGTTTTAGTGGCATTTGTCAGTATATATCATTTTTTTTTTTTTCTCTAAAGTGGGCAAAATTGGAAAAAAATGCAAGAATTTAACAATTGCGTCGGTTTATGCTAGCATTTTTCACACACGGTATGGACCACGGCCAAAATTCATCTCCTTTCACGTTCTTCCACTTCTCCCGTGCATGGGGATACCAAATATGTGTGCCTTATTCGCTGTGCGGGCATGTGCCAGGGCTTGGCATAAAAGGAGGCTTTTTGGCCTTTTCGGTCCAGGAATTTTGCATTTGATTTTATAGCAGCATACTGTTTTCTGGGGGGCCTAATGCTGCTGAAACATTAGAAACACCCCATAAATGACTTCATTCACACAAGTAGACCCCACAAGGTTTCCTTCAAGGGGTTTATCATATTTTTAGCAAGTCCAGTTTTCTTCTGAAAGTTTCTTGAATAAGATGGAACAAAATAAAATCAGCACTTTTTTAGCAAATGCGTCAGTTTAGGCTAGTATTTTTCACACACAATATAGACCACGGCCAAAATTCATCTCCTTTCACGTTCTTCCACTTCTCCCATGCATGGGGATACCAAATATGTGTGCCTTATTCGCTGTGCGGGCATGTGCCAGGGCTTGGCATAAAAGGAGGCTTTTTGGCCTTTTCGGTCCAGGAATTTTGCATTTGATTTTAGAGCCGCATACTGTTTTCTGGGGGGCCTAATGCTGCTGAAACATTAGAAACACCCCATAAATGACTTCATTCACACAAGTAGACCCCACAAGGTTTCCTTCAAGGGGTTTATCATATTTTTAGCAAGTCCAGTTTTCTTCTGAAAGTTTCTTGAATAAGATGGAACAAAATAAAATCAGCACTTTTTTAGCAAATGTGTCAGTTTAGGCTAGTATTTTTCACACACGGTATAGACCACGGCCAAAATTCATCTCCTTTCACGTTCTTCCACTTCTCCCGTGCATGGGGATACCAAATATGTGTGCCTTATTCGCTGTGCGGGCATGTGCCAGGGCTTGGCATAAAAGGAGGCTTTTTGGCCTTTTCGGTCCAGGAATTTTGCATTTGATTTTAGAGCCGCATACTGTTTTCTGGGGGGCCTAATGCTGCTGAAACATTAGAAACACCCCATAAATGACTTCATTCACACAAGTAGACCCCACAAGGTTTCCTTCAAGGGGCTTATCATATTTTTAGCAAGTCCAGTTTTCTTCTGAAAGTTTCTTGAATAAGATGGAACAAAATAAAATCAGCACTTTTTTAGCAAATGCGTCAGTTTAGGCTAGTATTTTTCACACACGATATAGACCACGGCCAAAATTCATCTCCTTTCACGTTCTTCCACTTCTCCCGTGCATGGGGATACCAAATATGTGTGCCTTATTCGCTGTGCGGGCATGTGCCAGGGCTTGGCATAAAAGGAGGCTTTTTGGCCTTTTCGGTCCAGGAATTTTGCATTTGATTTTAGAGCCGCATACTGTTTTCTGGGGGGCCTAATGCTGCTGAAACATTAGAAACACCCCATAAATGACTTCATTCACACAAGTAGACCCCACAAGGTTTCCTTCAAGGGGTTTATCATATTTTTAGCAAGTCCAGTTTTCTTCTGAAAGTTTCTTGAATAAGATGGAACAAAATAAAATCAGCACTTTTTTAGCAAATGTGTCAGTTTAGGCTAGTATTTTTCACACACGGTATAGACCACGGCCAAAATTCATCTCCTTTCACGTTCTTCCACTACTCCCGTGCATGGGGATACCAAATATGTGTGCCTTATTCACTGTGCGGGCATGTGCCAGGGCTTGGCATAAAAGGAGTCTTTTTGGTCCAGGAATTCTGCATTTGATTTTATAGCAGCATACTGTTTTCTGGGGGGCCTAATGCTGCTGAAACATTAGAATCACCCCATAAATGACTTCATTCACACAAGTAGACCCCACAAGGTTTCCTTCAAGGGGTTTATCATATTTTTAGACAGTCCAGTTTTCTTCTGAAAGTTTCTTGAATAAGATGGATCAAAATAAAATTAGCAATTTTTTAGCAAATGCGTCAGTTTATACCAGCATTTTTCACACACGGTATAGACCACGGTCAAAATTAATCTCCGTTCACATTCTGCCACTTCTCCCGTGCACGGGGATACCAAATATGTGGCCTTATTTATCACATAGAGATGTAGGAGGGCGGAGGATAGAAGAAGATTATTTCACAAATCGCTTTTTTTCAAAGCTGGTTTTACAAAACTCAACAGAGTTTCTATAACACGTCCAAAATATCTGCTCTTGAAGCAGAAATCTCAAAATATTCATCTAGGGGTATAATGGGAATTTATTTTTTGGGGTTTTCTAAAATAAGAAATTGCAGGTTAATGCAAATGGAGCTCTCCAGCAGATGAACTTTAGAAAACATCAAACATGACATCCACCCCCCACCCATTCCCTCCCTCACCCTTGGAGTAAAATCAGGGGAAAAATAAAAACGTAATGTAGGGCAAATATATTTTCAACAAATTAACTAAAATCTAATAATTCAAAACAGTGTGGTATTTTTTAAAACATGGCTCAATGCACAGGCCTGGTTGTGAGGGACATGAGGGACAGAAATATCGGGAATCTTTGCGGTGCCCGTCTTTTCTGCAGACGCGGCACTTTTTCTGGGGGTTGCTTCTGGTTGCTGTTGGGGGAATCCGACTGATGAAGTGTCTTTCAGTCAGTCGCGTGACATCCTCAGACTGGGGGCATTCTCGGGTGTCCTGAACATCAAAAATGAGGCCTTCAATAATTTTTTCCTGGAAATCCAGGTATGTGTCTCTGCCTCTGTTTTTTTTATAGAGCACAAATGAGTTGTGGATGGCCACCTGTAACAAATAAATGGCCACCTTTTTGTACCAGGTTTTAGTTTTGCGTTTTACTAAATAGGGCTGTAAAACCTGGTCGCTTAAATCCACCCCCCCCATGTACTTGTTATATTCGGACACGCTCACTGGTTTGTGCTTGTCCGATGTTGCCCCTCTTTCCCTCACTGCCACTGTTCCTGCGGTATGAATCGTGCTTAGCACATACACATCTTTGCGATCCCTGAACTTGACCGCCAGCAATTCTTCAGATGCATAAGCACAGGAGTCCCCCTTTACCATGCGCTTCCCCACTAATTGCTGTGGAAAACCAATTCGGTTTTTGCGCATGGTACCACATGCCCCAGTCCTTGCAGCATGCAAATGCCTAAACAGGGGCACACTGGAATAAAAATTATCACAGTACAGGTGGTACCCCTTGTGAAGCAGAGGCTGCATTATCTCCCACACGATCTTACTGCTGGTGGAAAGATCAGGGGGGCATCCAGGAACATTTATTGTGCGGTCCCGCCCTTCATAAATCCTGAAGGCGGTGGTATATCCTGACCCGCTTTCACACAATTTGTAGAGCTTAACGCCATATCTTGCCCTTTTGGAAGGTAGATATTGGCGAAAGCTAAGTCTGCCATGAAAGTTGAGGAGGGATTCGTCCACACTTACATTCTGCTCAGGGGTGTAGAGTTGCAGAAATAAATTATTCAGGGAATTTATTAGCGGTCTTATTTTGAACAACCGATCCCGGTTTGCATCGGTACTTGGGGGGGCCTGTGTGTTGTCATTGAAGTGGAGGAACCTCATTATTGTCTCATAACGAGACCTGGGCATTACTGCAGAATATACTGGGGTGGCTTGGGCGGGTCTTGTTGACCAGTAAGACCTAATGGAGGGCTTTTTGACAATACCCATATTTAGGGTGAGCCCCAAAAATTTTTTTAATTCCTGCAAATTGGTGGGCGTCCAATCTCTGGCATGGGTGGATGAAGGTTTCTGCCTTATATATTGCGTGGCATATAAATTTGTTTCGTGGACAATCTGATTTAGGATGTCGTCCGTTATAAATAAATGGAAGTAATCCATTTGGACAAAATTTGTATTGTCCACGGTTATGCCAGGAGTTGCAGTAAATCCGTGGATTCTAGGCCCAAAAGATGGGGCAGGTGCCCATACAAGAGCCTGGACTGGAGGGACCAGGCTGTCCCGTGCTACAGCGCTACTTGGCCCTGCGCTTTCATGTTCTGCAGTTTCGACTGCATCAGGGACAACGTCCCCTGAAGATGAACCTGAAGTGACGCTGTCATCGTCACTACCTAAAACAGGTTCCATCTCGGACGCCATCTCTGATGCGGTCTCCGACTCAGACCACAGCATGGCGTATGCCTCCTCGGCGCTAAACAACTTCCTCGCCATAACGTAACTAACACTAACACTAACTAAACAAATTGTTTTTTTTTTTTTTTGTTTTTTTATATAAAACACACAAACTAACTGCTATATATATCTACACTACCGCTAACAAAAAAATAAACCGCTATTGCTATATATATTATATATATGTGGATATATATATAATTATATACTCCCTACCTGCCTATTCTAATAGAATAAAAGAAAGAAAGGTAGATAGATAGAAAAAAAGATAGATGGATAGATAGATTGTATAGATAGATAGAAATCTATCTATACAGAGAATGTTTTAGAGTGTAACTGTATTTTTTTGTAACTGTAACTGTAATCTTCCGGCAGCAATTCTCCCGAGTCTCTTCTTCTCCTCAAACTGAAACAATGTTTGAGGAGAAGAAAAGAGGCAGGAGATTTACTGCCAGAAAAGTCAAAATAAAACAAATGTGGTCGCTGTGATAGGTTTTCACAGCGACCACATGATCAGGGACCATCAGATTGGTCCCTGATACTCTGCCCAGTGCCCAGAGCTGTTGGTAACAGCGTGGGCACAGGGCTGTGTGCACGCGATCGCGTGCACACTGTTTTCTATGCAGAAATGCATGTGATCGCTGTGATTGGTTGTCACAGCGATCACATGTTCAGGGGTCAAAAGATTGACCCCTGACATTCTGCCCAGTGCCCATGGCTGTTAGCAACAGCCAGGGCATAGAGCTGTGTGCACGCGATCGCGCGTGCACAGTCTCTGAAGTGCGGCCGTATATATACTATACGCCGGACTTTAGAGACCCTGACCGCTGGCCGTATATTTACGGCCAGCGGTCGGGAACCTGTTAAGACATCAATTGTTAATCTTGGAGTAGAAAATGAAGAAGGGAAGTCCACCACACTCCAGGTTCCAGCTCCGATCACAGGACGCCACTGCGCATGCTCCGCAATCAGTGCATCGCAACGGCACAATAGAAACAGAAGTATTACAAAACATCTCTTTCAAGCAGGTGCCTATAGAGGGTATAATATCCTCAATCTCACATTATGTGGTTCAAAAATAACAGTCCACACAATGTGATAGCAATCACATGGGGAACACTATAGGATGTAATCTCATGTTGTCAAGGACGCCATCACTACGTGACTACAAGTCACATGTGTCCAGGCGTCCAATAAAATGAGAACTGGAGAAGGTAAATTTAACCTGTACCTAACCGATTATACGGGTCAAAAAGTGGTAAGATCTTGAAGTCATCAGTTGTGTTAAATCGCCTATATAAATTGGATCACAAAAAGTGGTCAGAAAATGATTACAGGGAATGCTCGTAACATACGTTCGATGGAATACATCGAATAGTTATACCGCATAATACACAAGACTTCTAGTAGATTATCGATCGTCACTTATAATGTCCCCATTGAGACCTCTATGGTCTCCATAATAAATGCACAAACACTCGCAATAAACAAGAGAAGAGAAAAAAGTGTATAGTCCTCGTCCTGGTCGTATGCCCGCTGGTGTGTGGTGAACGAACCTCCAAGTAGAGTAGTCCCCAACTGTAAAAGATATGCAAAAAAAATTTCTAAATATCCACGATATTTTTATAAAAAACTTTTTTTATTTAAAAAAAGGGGGAAAAGAAGATGAACATATCTCGATGGTCACCCATAAAGTGTACAATATTGATAATATTGCATTTATTATGGAGACCATAGAGGTCTCAATGGGGACATTATAAGTGACGATCGATAATCTACTAGAAGTCTTGTGTATTATGCGGCATAACTATTCGATGTATTCCATCGAACGTATGTTACGAGCATTCCCTGTAATCATTTTCTGACCACTTTTTGTGATCCAATTTATATAGGCGATTTAGCACAACTGATGACTTCAAGATCTTACCACTTTTTGACCCGTATAATCGGTTAGGTACAGGTTAAATTTACCTTCTCCAGTTCTCATTTTATTGGACGCCTGGACACATGTGACTTGTAGTCACGTAGTGATGGCGTCCTTGACAACATGAGATTACATCCTATAGTGTTCCCCATGTGATTGCTATCACATTGTGTGGACTGTTACTTTTGAACCACATAATGTGAGATTGAGGATATTATACCCTCTATAGGCACCTGCTTGAAAGAGATGTTTTGTAATACTTCTGTTTCTATTGTGCCGTTGCGATGCACTGATTGCGGAGCATGCGCAGTGGCGTCCTGTGATCGGAGCTGGAACCTGGAGTGTGGTGGACTTCCCTTCTTCGTTTTCTACTCCAAGATTAACAATTGATGTCTTAAATACTTACTATGGATTGAAGATGTATTGTATGTCGGATTTATACACTTTTTGTATTATGTAACAAGTTGTTGGATGTCATCAAGACTAATGTATGATTCACCTGGGAGACTGGGATCACTATTCTCACTGGCTGCAATGTACCATGTGATTATTTGAGTTCACCTATTTAGTATGATGTTTTTAGATGTAATGTTAGGCTTGACAAAGACCCCACACTCACTATGGGTCGAAACGTTGCCTGTTTGTCGTGGATCTTCTGACAATAAAACCACTTTGATTATCTGGAGACGTGTGCTGTTGTTCGACTATTTTACTTGATATTCTGTGGATATATCATAAATGTCCTTCGTGGAAAAACCCCTTTAATGAATAAGCTTTATTTGCTAAAACTGGACTACCCGTTTAACCCCTTAAGGACACGGCCAATTTTGGCCTTGAGGACCGAACAATTTTTTTATATTTCCCTCTTTGCATCCCGGCGCTCATAACTTTTTCATTTTTTGTCCGACGTAGTTGCATGAGACTTTGTTTTTTGTGGGATGAGTTGTAATTTGTGTAGGTATCATTTTTTGGTACATTTACATTATCGTTTAATTTCTATAAATTTTTATTCTGGCAAAAATGTAGAAAAAAAAGCAGTTCCGCTGGCGTTTTCTTTTTTTTTTTTTTACACCATACACCAATCATCATCAATAATGTTATAGATTTATTGTACGGGTTGTTACGGACGTGGCGATACCAATTATGTGTATATAATTTCATGTTTTGGGACTTATATTTTGAATAGTTTATTTATTGTAAAAAAAATGTGTATTTCTGTGTATTTTTTTTTCCTTTTTTTTTTAATTTAACAAAACTTCACCTGTTCTCTTCTCTACGGGCATACCCCAGCACTTGTCACATGTTCTCTTCTATATGGGCGTTCCCAAGCACTGGTCACATGTTCTCTTCTCTAGAGGCGTTCTCCAGCACTGGTCACATGTTCTCTACCCTAGGGGCATTCCCCAGCACTGGTCACATGGTCTCTTCTCTAGGGGCGTTCTCCAGCACTGGTAACATGTTCTCTACTCTAGGGGCATTCCCCAGCACTGGTCACATGTTCTCTTCTCTAGGGGCGTTCTCCAGCACTGGTCACATGTTCTCTTCTCTAGGGGCGTTCTCCAGCACTGGTCACATGTTCTGTACTCTAGGGGCGTTCCCTAGCACTGGTCACATGTTCTCTTCTCTAGGGGCATTCCCCAGCACTGGTCACATGTTCTCTTCTCTAGGGGCGTTCCCCAGCACTGGTGACATGGTCTCTTCTCTAGGGACATTCCCCAATACTGGTCACATTTTCTCTTCTCTAGGGGCGTTCTCCAGCACTGGTCACATGTTCTCCACTCTAGGGGCGTTCCCCAGGACTGGTCACATGTTCTCTTCTCTAGGGGCATTCCCCAGCACTGGTCACATGTTCTCTTCTCTAGGGGCATTGCCCAGCACTGGTCACATGTTCTCTTCTCTGGCTGTGTGGATTTCTCATGCACCAGGACAGCCTTCTCTCTGCTCTCTCCTCAGCTCTCCCCCCACCCTTCAGCTGCTTCTGAGGCTGTTTTGCATAACCACGCCCACACAGTTACACAGCGTGTCTATGTGTTTCCCATCCTCCCCCCTCCCCCTCAGAGGGGATATGTTGCACTGTGCATGCCCAGCTATCTGTGGTTAGGAGGGGATGCTGGGCATGCACTTGCAGTCCTTAGTGAAGAGGAGAAAGTGGTTGCTGAATAACTAAAGGGAAACTGTTCTCATCTGCACAGCACACACTAGTGAGTAGTAGGACCTTGCACATGCGCAGATGTCACAGTAAATGCTCGTACATGAGCCTACAGAGAAGGAGCTGCAGAGTTTGCCGTCAGGGAGCAGACTGACGCATCAGAGAGAGAACTGAATACAGCAGCAGCCATGTACTGAAATACACTGCAGGTACAGAAATGGTAGACAATTTTTAATTAAGACCAATTAGAAATGTGTTTCATTTTGCAATTTATTATGCAATTTAAAAAAAAAACTGCAAAGGTGTACATAGCCTTTTAATGAACTTCTTGTATTACCATAAACTCCACCTCAATAAAGAAATAACACACGTTAGATTTATATGTGGGTCAAGTGGGGGCCAGAGCTTTATTTAAAATTTCCAAAAACAAACTTTGCAACACTTTCCATGCCCCAAAACGTAAAAGTTTGTTTCTGAGCTGATCATAGAAATCAAATGACGTCGAAATGCCATACCACTGCACCACAGCGGGCTTGTGGATTGGATTTAAATTCTTCCAAGTTAACGGAATACCACCAAAGCTGTGACATCTGAAATAAATAAAGAAAAACACAGCCAAAACGAAGACAATACAATGAAGCCCCTCCCAATAGCCTACGCCTCCATTAAAGCCACAGGAGTTCATATCTATCATTTAATTAAAGAGGCTCTGTCACCAGATTCTCAAATCCCTATCTCCTATTGAATGTGATCGGCGCTGCAATGTAGATAACAGTAACGTTTTTTTTGTTTTTGAAAAACGTCAATTTTTGGCCAAGTTATGAGCAATTTTATATTTATGCAAATGACCTTTAAAATGGACAACTGGGCGTGTTTTTATTCGTATGTCCAACTGGGCGTGTATTGTGTTTTTAACTGGGCGTGTTTACTTGTTTTACTAGCTGGGCGTTGTGAATAGAAGTGCATGATGCTGACGAATCAGTGACCAATCAGCATCATGCACTCCTCTCCATTCATTTATACAGCACATAGTGTTCTTACTAGAACGATGTGCAGCCACATACACAAGTGTCCTGATAATGAAAACACATGACCTCCAGCCTGGACGTCATGTGCATTCAGAATTCTGACACTTCTGAATCCTTTCTGTGAGATTTGCAGTAAGGGAAACGAAATCTCGTTTACCTCGTAATCTCGCGAGATTACGCTCGGCTTGCTGGAATCTCACAGAAAAGACTCAGAAGTGTCAGAATTCTAAATACACATGACGTCCAGGCTGGAGGTCATGTGTATTCATTATCAGGACACTTGTGTATGTGGCTTCACATCGTTCTAGTAAGAACACTATGTGCTGTGTAAATGAATGGAGAGGAGTGCATGATGCACAAGCGTTCTTTGAAACGTATTTTGAGGCGTATTTTTAACGTTGGTTTTTTTTTCAAATAATTTTTATTCCGATTTTAAAGCTATACAACCATCTACAAACCAAAATAATATATACATCTTCAGTGTCCCGGTACCGTCTCCCAGCTGCTGTATGTAAGTTGTCGGGTGGCTTTGGAGTTCTCTCTATGTAATCCCTGTATATTTGCTGGGTATCGTGAGTTCCAAGTGTGTAATAATATGCATTTCCTTTTATCTGCTGCAAATCTCATGTATGCCCTAAATGTGATGTTGTACAAGGGTTAAAATTTCCTTATTTTTGAAAGAAAAGCACAGTTTTTTTCAATGAAGATAACATTAAATTAATCAGAAATACACTCTATACATTGTTAATGTGCTAAATGACTATTCTAGCTGCAAACGTCTGGTTTTTAATGCAATATCTACATAGGTGTATAGAGGCCCATTTCCAGCAACCATCACTCCAGTGTTCTAATGGTACATTGTGTTTGCTAACTGTGTTAGAAGGCTAATGGATGATTAGAAAACACTTGAAAACCCTTGTGCAATTATGTTAGCACCGCTGTAAACTGTTTTGCTGTTTAGAGGAGCTATAAAACTGACCTTCCTTTGAGCTAGTTGAGAATCTGGAGCATTACATTTGTGGGTTCGATTAAACTCTCAAAATGGCTAGAAAAAGAGAGCTTTCATGTGAAACTCTACAGTCTATTCTTGTTCTTAGAAATGAAGGCTATTCCATGCGAGAAATTGCCAAGAAACTGAAGCTTTCCTACAACGGCGTGTACTACTCCCTTCAGAGGACAGCACACACAGGCTCTAACCAGAGTAGAAAGAGAAGTGGGAGGCCCCGCTTCACAACTGAGCAACAAGACAAGTACATTAGAGTCTCTAGTTTAAGAAATAGACGCCTCACAGGTCCTCAACTGGCAGCTTCATTAAATAGTACTCGCAAAACGCCAGTGTCAACGTCTACAGTGAAGAGGCGACTCCGGGATGCTGGCCTTCAGGGCAGAGTGGCAAAGAAAAAGCCATATCTGAGACTGGCTAATAAAAGGAAAAGATTAATATGGGCAAATGCACACAGACATTGGACAGAGGAAGATTGGAAAAAAGTGTTATGGACAGACGAATTGAAGTTTGAGGTGCTTGGATCACACAGAAGAACATTTGTGAGACGCAGAACAACTGAAAAGATGCTGGAAGAGTGCCTGACGCCATCTGTCAAGCATGGTGGAGGTAATGTGATGGTCTGGGGTTGCTTTGGTGCTGATAAAGTGTGAGATTTGTACAAGGTAAAAGGGATTTTGAATAAGGAAGGCTATCACTCCACTTTGCAACGCCATGGCATACCCTGTGGACAGCGCTTGATTGGAGCCAATTTCATCCTACAACAGGACAATGACCCAAAGCACACCTCCAAATTATGCAAGAACTATTTAGGGAAGAAGCAGGCAGCTGGTATTCTATCTGTAATGGAGTGGCCAGCGCAGTCACCAGATCTCAACCCCATAGAGCTGTTGTGGGAGCAGCTTGACCGTAGGGTACGCAAGAAGTGCCCATCAAGTCAATCCAACTTGTGGGAGGGGCTTCTGGAAGCATGGGGTGAAATTTCTCCCGATTACCTCAGCAAATTAACAGCTACAATGCCAAAGGTCTGCAATGCTGTAATTGCTGCAAATGGAGCATTCTTTCACGAAAGCAAAGTTCGAAGGAGAAAATTATTATTTCAAATAAAAATCATTATTTCTAACTTTGTCAATGTCTTGACTATATTTTCTAGTCATTTTGCAACTCATTTGATAAATATAAGTGTGAGTTTTCATGGAAAACACAAAATTGTCTGGGTGACCCCAAACTTTTGAACGGTAGTGTATATATATATATATATATATATATATATATATATGAATTTCTGTTGTCTCTTATAAAAGGGAATGTCTGTCTGTCCTCTATAGGCATCCAAACGCCAGAACCATTTGACCCCAAATTTGGCACATAGTTACATCGCGTGTCCGGGAAGGTTTTTGTAAATATCCCAACCTTGCTGTTGTTCCCTGTTATCAGCCATTATAGCAAATGTCTGTTTGTCGTCCTCTATAGGCATCCCAACACATGAACTTACCCTCTGACGGCCGCGGCCATGGACGTGTGAGTTCTCGGCGGCATCTCCCCACATGAGAGACGCCTGCACTCACTTCCTGGTTCAGAGACTGTCTCCCGCAGGGCGTGTGCGTGCCTGCACGTGCATGGCCTTAAAGGGCCAGTGCGCGCACTGTTGCAGAGTATCTGCAATTAGCCCAGAATGCTGCTGGACTATAAAAGGGGCTCTGCCCTCTTGATCATTGCCTGAGCCTTGTTGTGTTACCTAAAGTTTGTCTTTGCAAATGGTCTCCTAGTGTTTTCCAGTTCCCAGTGTTACCCGTTCCTGCTGCCTGTACCCTGTATCCCGTGCTACCATGCGTCTGTTTTGTCAAGAGTTGGAGTCGTGTTGTATCCTCCGCTGCATCTAGTGTGTCACACCCCACCGGGTGTCTGTCAACTATCGGAGCCTCATCTTAGCCTGAATCCACATTGCCTCCGGTACCCTTTCTGAACTATAGACATTGCATTGTACCTGTTTGGAGAGGTTCTATCCCGCTACGCGGTACGGCCCAGTGGGACCACACCCCGTGCAGTGACAATTACTAGCTACAGAGACGCTTCTTGCCCAACTGCAAGTGATTAAATGCATCATATTGCTGCTCGAGCTGCTGAAACTCCTCAGCAAACTCTGACTTTCTCAGCAACAGATCAGACAGGTGGCTCCCAGAAGCGCAGAGACTCCTGCACGAACCCAGGCCATCATGTTCAGTGTGCTAATGAGGCTTTCATGAATGATGCTGTTTTCAATTATGATCCAACCACAGTCTATGGCCAACTAGTAATAAAACTGCCAATGTTGTTAATCAACAGGCTCTGTCACAGTCTTATGACTCCATTTCCTACCTGATTAGCTGTTAGGTATTTAGGAAGCTAAAATTCAAATATACAGTGTGTAACTGCCGGGGTATATGGGGCTACTAGCGATTTCCCAGTAAACCAAGAAAATATCAGGGCATGGATTAGCCTCCTGGGCACCCTTGGAACAAATCCAATGAACACACAAACAGACAGATCGACACGTTATACCCGGCCAGCGCCAGGTAGTTCTTCTGGTAAAATATAATACAGTGCAGGGTCGGACTGGCCCACCGGAGAACCGGAGGATCCTCCGGTGGGCCAGGGCTCCGACCAATTAAATGCTTGCCCCCTACTAGTGCTGGACAAATCAGCATCTCCGCGACACCGGGAGTAGGCCGGGTCGGGAGATGCTAGCATCTGTGTTTCTTCCCTGCTGTGTGCCGCTATGTGCGGCTGTAAACACTGCTTTTAAGCATAGCACTGGTTGGCTGATCTTCAGTCAATCAGTGCTATGCTTGTTTTTGCTCCGCCCCCCGGCTCAACTGCTCAAGTCAGTGCAGTCTCCAATTTCTTCAGTAGGCGATTCATCTTCTACAGCATATTTTCTCTATAAATTCTTGCACAGTGCCCTGCTTTGAAGGGGTGGGTCTCAAGCAGTGTATGGGGCCCCACAACCAACCCCCCCCCCAGCCTACCACAACCGCCCAGCCCACTACAACACCCTCTCCCACAACCCCCCTCCAGCCCACTACAACCCCCCTCCCCCACAACCCCCAAGCCCACTACAAGTCCCTCCCCCACAACAACCTTCATACACTGGTTTTCTAAGGGATATTAGGGTACATTAACACAGGGCGGATACACTGCGTAAAAGGTACACAGCGTATGATCGCAGGGAATTCAGGGGCGAAAAATCAATGCAATTTTTTATCTGTAATGTCCGCTGCGGAAAACTGCAGAATTAGCCGCCTTGCTGGGATGACGTTTCAACCCATGTGACCACCGCTACAGACTGTGATTGGCTGCAGTGGTTACATGGGATAACACATCATCCCAGGAGACCAGCCTACAGAATGTCAGAGGTAAGTATAAGGTGGAGTTTCTTTTAAGTTGCGATTTTTGAGGCGTAATCGCTTCGATTCCGCTTCAAAAGTCGCAACACTTGATTGTTTTTTGTGGGTTTTCCCCATTTAATTCAATGGGGATCTAATATCTGCAACAAACTACTGGCGATTCCGCAACCACAATTGACATGCTGCGGCTTAAAAAAACCGCACTGCGGATCAATTTGTGTGAGGGATCTCCGCATATCATGTATGCAGCATGTGGATGAAATTTGAAATCTCATCCACTCCTCTGCTACTGTATTATGCTTCGGATTATCCGCAACTAAATACGTTGCGGAAAATGTGCAGTATTTACGCCACATGTGGATTAGCCTCTCAGGCTCTATATATTATCTGAGGGACTCCATATTATCATCCACAAACCGACTGAGCACCCATACACAACTTTGTTAAAAAGAGGGCCCTCAGTCATCAAATTGGTGATATGGATCTCACTTGAAGGGGTTGACCGGGCATGGGGCAGTTTTTCATACAGCCCCTGTAAGTAGTGTTCAGGGGTGGCCCCCTCTCGCGTGCCATCAGCCCCCGGATGCAGGACTTATTAGGTGCATGTCAATAGCACAATATACTGCAATATATTAGTATTGCAGTTTATTGTGTAAGCGATCCAACGATCGCTGGTTCAATTCCCCTAGGGAAACTAGTATAAAAAAGTTAAAGACAATTAAATAAACTCCAGTCTTGTAGATAGCACCCCACTGCCTGAAGATAGCAACCCCCCCCCCCCATCCCCCAAAGATACCGTAGATAGCTCCACTGTAGCTCCTGTAGGAGCAGAATCCCCGGCGGCCAGACCCCATTCTGGCAAAGGATTCCGCTCCTGGAGAAGCCCCCGGCGTCACTATCCATATATGGACAGTGATGTCAAGGGGTTACTCATTTAGCGGAATCACCAGCGCGCTCTGGCAGGGCATTCCGCTCTTCTGACGTTACCATCCATATATCGATAGAGACGTCAGGGGCTCTGTCTATGAGCGGAATCCCCGGCACTCTTTGGCAGGGGATGCCGCTCTCCTGACGTCATTGTCTATATGTGGACAGAGATATCAGTGGCTCCTATGTGGGTGGAATCCCCGGCCAGAGGGATTCCGCTCCTACTGTGAGCTACAGTGGTGCTATCTGCAAGTGAGGGGGTGGTATCTACAAGGGGGGTGCTATCTACAACGGGGGTGCTATCTACAAGGGGCGTGCTATCTCCAGGGGGCGTGCTATATGGGGGGTGTGGCACTATCTACAGGGGACACTGTGGCGCTATCTACATGGGCACTGTGGCACTATCTACAGGGGACACAGTGGAGCTATCTACATGGGCACTGTGGCACTATGTGGGCTCTGGCACTAGCTACAATCGGCACTGTGGCCCAATGTAGGCACCAGCACTTTATTTGTGGGCACTGTGTCCCTTTATATGTGGGCACTGTGCTACTATGTGGGCACTGTGATACTATCTATAGTTGGCACTATGTGGGCACTGGCACTTTAGATGTGTACAGCGGGCCTAAGGCTACATTCACACGAAAAACGGATGCATCATGGCCATTTTTTGAACAATGATGTTCTATGGGTGTATTCACACGGCCGTTTTTTTAATGACATGTCCTATTTTTGTCCATTTTCACGGCCAGACGGGCCCCCATAGAAGTCAATGGATCTGTTTTTAATGGCTGTCAACACATGTATCAACCGTTAAAAACTGATCAGTGACGTGGGGATTCAAGAGGCAAGGGCACTATTTGTTCCCTTGCTGGCTATCGGCAGCGCGATGACGCTGAATGCCCTACACACTCACCGATGCAGCGCCTTCTTCTTCAGGTTTGGACTCTAGTCTTTAGGGGTTCGGCGAAGGCGACACGATGATATCATTGCGACACATTCGCAGAACCCGTGAAGACTAGAGACCACACCTGAAAAATACGGCGCTGCATCGGTGAGTGTGTCAGCGCATCACCTTTGCAGAACCCGTGAAGACTAGAGACCACACCTGAAGAAGACGGCTTATGCAGCGGTGAGTGTGTAGGGCTGTGTGACATCATCTACGGCGAACTGTGTAGCATCATCTACAGGGAGGCTGTGTGGCATTATCTACAGGGGCTGCGTGGCATCATCTTCAGGGAGGCTGTGTGGCATCTACAGGAAGGCTGTAAATAGTGTCTAAGTGAACATGTGACCTTCCTTTGGGTGTTTTCAGGGGGTTGGGACAAAAAAAGCCTGACAAATAAAATTCTTCTGTTTTTTTAACAGATGTCAAACGGCCATTAAAAATGGACAGACGAACTGGAAATGGATGACATTTTGGAGACACACTGATGCAAAATGCCATGACAGTTGATCCGTCTTTAATGACCATTTTTTTTCACTGTCATGTAAATGTAGCCTAACAATTATTTTTTTCCTTGTAAAAGTAGTAAACATAAAAAAACGATATAAATTTGGTATCACCGTAATCGTATTGACCCGTAGAATAAAGTTGTAAAGTTGAACGTCGTAAAAACGAAACCTCCCAAAAATGGAGGAATCGCTATTGTTTTTTGCCATTCCACCCCACAAATAATTTTTTTCCAGTTTCCCAGTACATTATATGGAACAATAATAATAATATGGTGCCTTAAAAACCGACAACTCGTCCCGCAAAAAACAAGCCCTCAAACGGCTGTATTGACAGAAAAATAAAAAAGTTATGGCTTTTGGAAGGTGGGAAGGAAAAAACTAAAATAAAAATCCAAAAAGAAGAGGGAAGGGGTTAATTATCCTGTAATGCTTCATTTTGGCTCCATGAGACTTACTCTCATATCTTAATTTTAAACTGGAGTGCTGCTGCTCCTTTCTACTTGTGTATAATGAAAGGGACACCACCAGATTGTAATTCATTTTGAGGTCTGGTGTTTGATGTCATTCTACATTTCCTACATATGTAGCTGATAGTGTGTGTGGTACCATTGTTTGTGTTTTATCCAACCCTTAGATTTTATGCCTAAATTGGCCCCTTGGAACAGCAGGTCACATCAAATGGATAGCTAGTGAGCAGAGCCTGAAGGGTGAAGATCGCGCCAGGGCAGACTTCAGTACAGAGAAAAAAACCTTAACCTCTTCCCGCTTTGGCCTCTTTTGACCTTCCTGACAGACAGTTCAGTTGTGAAGTGGATTTGAGGGCCTTATATTTTAGAAACCCCCAATAAGTCACCCCATTTTCAAAATTTCACCCCTCAAAGTATTCAAAACAGCATTTAGAAAGTTCCTTAACCCTTTAGATGTTTCACAGGAATTAAAGCAATATAGAGGTGAAATTTACAAATTTCATTTTTTTGGTTGCAGTAATTCATTTTTAATCAATGCAACTCAATATTTATTGCCCAGGTTCTGCAGTTTTAGGAAATATCCCACATGTGGCCCTAGCGTGCTAATGGACTGAAGCACCGGCCTCAGAAGCAAAAGGAGCACCTAGAGGATTTTGGGGCCTCCTTTTTTTTAGAAAATATTTTAGGCACCATGTCAGGTTTGAATGGCTCATGCGGTGCAAAAACAGTGGAAATGCCCCAAAAGTGTCCCATTTGGGTAACTACACCCCACAAGGAAATTATCTGGTGGCATAGCGAGCATTTTGACCCCACAGGTTTTTTGCAGAAATTATTGGAATTAGGCCGTGAAAAAGAAAATCTACATTTTTTTCAAAGAAAATGTAGGTTTAGTTAATTTTTTCTCATTTCCACAAGGCCTAAAGGGGAAAAAGCAACACAACATTTGTAAAGCAATTTCTCCCAAATAAAACAATACCCCATATTTGGTCATAAACTGCTGTTTGGACACATGACATGGCTTGGAAGGGAAAAAGCGTCATTTGGCTTTTGGTATTTAAATTTAGCAGGAATGGTTTGCGGAGGCCATGTCGCATTTGCAAGCTCCTGAGGGAACAAATCAGTGGAAACCCCGCTCAAGTGACCACATTTTCGATACTGCACGCATTGGGTAAATTATCTAGATGTATATTGAGCATTTTGACCACACAGATTTTTTTCAGAAATTATTGGAAGTAGGTCGTGAAAATGAAAATCTATATTTTTTCAAAGAACATGTAGGTTTAGCTAATTTTTTCTCATTTCCACAAGTACCAAAGGAGAAAAAGCACCGCAAAATTTGTAAAGCAATTTCTCCCAAATAACACGATGTCATAAATGGCTGTTTGGACACACGGCAAGCCTTAGAAGGGAAAGAGCGCCATTTGGCTTTTGGAGCTCAAATTTAGCAAGAATGGTTTGCGGAGGCCATGTCACATTTGCAAAGCCTCTGAGGGACCAAAACAGTGAAAACGCCCAAAAAGTGACTCCATTTAGGAAACTACACCCCTTGAGGAATTCATCTAGGAGTGTAGTGAGCATTTTGACCCCACAGATGTTTCATAGAATTTATTAGAATTGGGCAGTGAAAATAAAAACAATCCTTTTTCTTCAATAAGATGTAGCTTTAGCTGAAAATGTTTCATTTTCTCAAAAAATAATGGAAAAAAAAAAAACCAACATTTCTCCCGAGTATGGAAATACCCCATTTGTGGTCATAAACTGCTTTTTGGTGCACTCAGTAGGGCTCAGAAGGGAAGGAGCGACATTTGGCTTTTGGAGTGCAGGTGCTGCTGGATTGGTTTCTGGGCACTATGTTGCATTTGCAAAGCTCCTGTGGGACCAAGACAGTGGAAACCCCCGAGAAGTGACCCCATTTTGGAAACTACACCCCTCAAGGTTTTCACCTAGGGTTGTAGTGAGCATGTTAACCCTGCAGGTGTTTTGCAGAAATTAGTGTGCACTCGATGTTGCAGAGTGAAAATGGGATTTTTTTTTCCATAGATATGCCAATATGTGGTGCCCAGCTTGTGCAACCATAACAAGACAGCTCTCTAATTATTATGCTGTGTTTCCAGGTTTTAGAATAACCCTACATGGGGCACTAATCTTTTGCATGGACATTTGACAGGGCTCAGGAGTGAAAGAGTACCAAGTAAAATTGAGGCCTAATTTGGTGACTTAGAATGTATTGGTTCACAATTGCAGAGGCTCTGATGTAAAATAATAAAAGAAACCCCTGAGAAGTGACCCCATTTTGTAAAATGCACCCCTCAAGGCATTTATTAAGGGTTGTAGTGAGCATTTTCATCCCACAGGTCTTTTCCATAAATGATTGTGCTGTGGATGGAGCAAAAAAAAATTTTTTTTTTTTCCCTAGATATGACATTTCAGTGGCAAATATGTCCTGCCCAGCTTGTGCCACTGGAGACAC
This sequence comes from Rhinoderma darwinii, assembly GCF_050947455.1. Classification (NCBI taxonomy): domain Eukaryota; kingdom Metazoa; phylum Chordata; class Amphibia; order Anura; family Rhinodermatidae; genus Rhinoderma; species Rhinoderma darwinii. The sequence goes on from NC_134689.1 coordinate 341,567,668, forward strand.
ACACCCCAAAAATTGTTATAAGGGTTCTGCCGGGTATGGCGATGCCATATATGTGGAAGTAAACTGCTGTTTGGGCACGCTGTAGGGTTCAGAGGAGAGGGATCGCTATTTGGCTTTTGGAGCGTTGATTTTGCTTGGTAGTAGTCCTGTTAAGAGTATTACTGGTATCTCAGTTTATAATGTGGGGGCATATGTAAGTCGGGCAGAGTACATCAGGGGCATAGTCAGGTGGTATAATAATGGGGTAAAAAACCCAAAATAAAAATAATCCATAGATGTGTGTTACGCTGTGAAGAATCCTTTATGCACAGGCCAGTGTCGCTCTGATAAATGTCCTTACTTATCCCCCTTTTGGTCCACACTCCGCACCTTTGCAGTTTACGAAATTTTGCTGGAAAAGAGTTGTCCTGGTATAATGTGGGCACACTCGCTTCCAGCAGATATGTTTGGGCTCTCCCCTTCCTGGTTCCCTAATTTTAGGGCCTTGATAATTCGCCTCCTGACACTGAAGAAATGTTCCCCTCGGTCCTGCACAACTGCATATTTATTCTTTCCTGGCTTATGGGAGCCTTAACTAATTTTATTTTTTGATAGGTGTAGTGGTATGAGGGCTATTTTTTTTGCAGGACAAGCTGTAGTTTTTATTGGTACCATTTTGGGGTACATGCGACTTTTTGATCACTTTTTATCCTATTTTTTGGGAGGCAAGGTTACCAAAAAACGGCAAATCTGGCATCGTTTTTTTAGGGTTTTTTTATACAGCGTTCACCATGCGTTATAAACTACATGTTAACTTTATTCTGCGGGACAGTCTGATTCCGGCGATACCTAATTTATAGCACTTTTTATGTTTTACAACTTTTTGCACAATAAAATTACTTTTGTAAAAATGATTGTATTTTTTCTGTCGCCAGAAGTTATGAGAACCATAACGTTTTAATTTTTTCGTAGACGGATATGTATAAGGGCTTGTTTTTTGCGAGATGAGCTATAGTTTTTAAAGGTAGCCTTTTTGGATACATGCGACTTTTTGATCACTTTTTATTCCAATATTTGTACGCCCTGAAATAAATAACATAATATTTTTATAGTTCAGGCCGTTATGGTCGCGGTGATACCAAATATGTATGGTTGATTTATTTTTTTCAATAATGAAGGACTTGATAAGGGGAAAAAGGGTGATTGTGTTTTATTTTATTACTTTAAACTTTTATTATATGTTTTAAAACTTTTTTTAACTTTTCTTATACTTTTTTTTTACAATTTTTTAAGTCCCACTTTAATACCCAGAGACTTGAAGGTCCAACTGTTTGTCTGCTAGGCAGGCCGGGAGGCCAGTACTAAGCCTCCGGTTGTCATTGTAGCCACCGGAAACCCGGCAATTTCATTGCTGGGGTGCCAATAAGCTGCAAACTCCTTAAAGAGGCTCTGTCACCAGATTTTGCAACCCCTATCTGCTATTGCAGCAGATCGGCGCTGCAATGTATATTACAGTAACGTTTTTATTTTTAAAAAACTAGCATTTTTGGCCAAGTTATGACCATTTTTGTATTTATGCAAATGAGGCTTGCAAAAGTCCAAGTGGGCGTGTTTAAAGTAAAAGTCCAACTGGGCGTGTATTAGGTGCGTACATCGGGGCGTTTTTACTACTTTTACTAGCTGGGCGTTCTGACGAGAAGTATCATCCACTTCTCTTCAGAACGCCCAGCTTCTGGCAGTGCAGACACAGCCGTGTTCTCGAGAGATCACGCTGTGTCGTCACTCACAGGTCCTGCATCGTGTCGGACGAGCGAGGACACATCGGCACCAGAGGCTACAGTTGATTCTGCAGCAGCATCGGCGTTTGCAGGTAAGTCGATGTAGCTACTTACCTGCAAACGCTGATGCTGCTGCAGAATCAACTGTAGCCTCTGGTGCCGATGTGGCCGACACGATGCAGGACCTGGGGCAGGAAGTGAGTGACGTCACAGCGTGATCTCTCGAGAACACGGCTGTGTCTGCACTGCCAGAAGCTGGGCGTTCTGAAGAGAAGTGGATGATATTTCTCGTCAGAACGCCCAGCTAGTAAAAGTAGTAAAAACGCCACGATGTACGCACATAATACACGCCCACTTGGACTTTTACTTTAAACACGCCCACTTGGACTTTTGCAAGCCTCATTTGCATAAATACAAAAATGGTCATAACTTGGCTAAAAATGCTCGTTTTTTAAAAATAAAAACTTTACTGGAATCTACATTGCAGCGCCTATCTGCTGCAATAGCAGATAGGGGTTGCAAAATCTGGTGACAGAGCCTCTTTAAATGTAGTGATCGCTTTTGACTGCTGCATTTAAGGGGTTAATGGTGGGGATCGAAGCTAATTTCGGTCCCCACTATTACAGCCGGATGTCAGCTGTAATACACCGCTGACATCTGGCGATGATGGCACCGACTCGAGCTTCTGAGCCGGTGCCATCCATTTGTCATATGGATACGGCAAAATGCGGGAAGCACTAGCTTTGCATGATGTATCCATACGACAAATGTCGGGAAGGGGTTAAAAAAGTGAGTAAAACTTGTTTTGGCGTAGTGCACCCACATCTCTCTTCCACAGGGCCGTCCTTTAGGCAGAGCAAGCGGGATCCATGCTCTGGGCCGCTTACCTGCACCTCTACATCCATGCACAAACCCTCCATGCTCCGTGTGCAGTGCTGGATTCTGACGCCGTTGAGCGTCAGAACGTTGTATACGCGATGCAGAGGAGTCAAGAGAGAGGCTCCACGAGCTTGGAGGTTAAGTATATGGATACTGACTGCTGGGGCACTGTATCTAAGCCTATGACGTGTGATACTGTCTGCTGGAGCCCTGGATCTAAGCCCATATACCACCCAACTTTTGAATTCGGAAATGAGGGACATTTTTAAGCCACGCCCCCTAACCACGCCCAATAACCTGCATAAACACATCAAATCACGGCCAGATCCTTCTTCAAATAACAAGCGCATATTCTCACTGCGGATCTCTAGACTTACAAAGAACAACTATGGATATCACAGATATTATATTTCAGGTTATGTCGTCTTTCTGCTACTTTTCCTAACTTGGGTATAACATTTGCTCATCACGGCAGCAGCAGCTGCAGGACAAACCAAAAGGCTGAGAACAATGAAAGTCAAGAGGGAGACCCTGTGGTGGATGCCTTTTCAGCTGACTGGTAGCAGAGTTACATAAGGGGAATTATTTTTCATTGACATCTAGTTTCTATTGCAACGCAGGGAAGACAGAAGTCACTGGAGGTGAGGAGAAGTTTTTTATTCTTCATATTACTAACATTATGTTTTTTTTTGTTTTGCAGGTTCCGCTGGACCGTTTGGACTACGCTGTAGATTCGTTGGACTACTTCGATGATCTACGTTTTGAAAAAAAATAAACCGGGACTCTCATGCAGGATCCGGGACGGTTGGGAGCTATGTCCAAGCCTATCATGAGTTCACGAAATTAATAAATTAAACGGACAACATATGGTCTCCGCCACATATCCTCAACTAATGCCTTGCCTGGCAACCCGGTGATGGTTTTCCCTAAAACAAGCTGTCCCCATGCTGGCCATTTGATTATTTATTTACTGGTTTATTCTAGCACAGTGAATGGTAAAAGGTTTTATGCTGTTTTACTGCGCAATTAAGAGTGGTCTTATTTCTATATAGCTAATGGGTGGGCCCAAGGTGCTCCAGTCCGACACTGATAAAGTGTTATAAAATGTAATATACAGTATTATAAAATGTAATATACAGTGAATATACTCTTTGAGACTACCATAGTTACATAGTTAGTACGGTCGATAAAATACATAAGTCCATCAAGTTCAACCAAGGAATGGGAAAAGGGGAGAGATATACATAGTATATAATTGGCCTTCAATTTGTCACAATAAATCTGGTCTAGATAATAGGATGGTCTTCTCAAATAGGTGATCTTTTACTGTATTATACATAATATATACATTTTCAGAGCAGAAAACTGTCAAACAGCTAACTACAGGGACAAGCGTATATTACATAGTAGTAGTATACTCCTTAACTCTTCAGCCATATATACAGAAAAGCTTATTCATTGTATAATAAAGAGTTTCCCAACTTTCCAATATACTTTGCGTTTAAATTCATGACCATTTTTAAGACTTCTGCTTACTGTCAATAAATAGAAACATTTTTGTTTACATCCAGAAGCTGAAAACCTTATACCCAGCACACTTCTTACAGCTGAGGGTTTGCTACAATTGAATGTTCAATCTCTGCTGACACCAATGGTTATGCATCGTGATCCTGGTTATCTAGTAGAGGCTGGACGGCAGCACGGAGGCCTTAACGGGAAGCCTCCATGACTGCCGTAGGAGGGAGGGTCGTCAGCCAATAGGAGTGAGGAAGGTTAGGTGAGGCGGGGAGAGGGAAGAGGGAGAGATGGGAGGAGCCGGGGTGTGGTATCTGTTCCTCCCGCTGTTTTCGGCATTGAGCCGGAAGCAGTGGGAGGAGAAACAAGTAAAATTTTAGCTTAGCTTAAAAGAGTGATCCGCTTACCTGCAATGGCGTCTCCGGTCCTGCTGCTCGATCAGCTGCGGGCAGCAGCTGCTTACCATGATCCGGGCTGGCTGGAGGAGACTGTTGCATCGCTGGCCCGGATCCCTCAGGCGGGCCCGTCTTGTGGGTCGGCAGCCCGCGCTGATGCGCTCCCCTCCCCCGCCCCCCTCTCAGACGCTGGGGATATGGCGGTGGGGGGAGAGCTGTTAATTCCTGCCCCTGCTATTATAAAGCAGAGGGCTTCGGCGGGAGCGGCGGTTGCTCAGGCTAGGTCACCCCGCCGCTCCCGCCCACCAGAGCGTCTTAGTCCAGATGTGGCCCCGCGGGCCCGGCGTCGCAAGGGGAGCCCTTCTAAGGATGCTGCAGGCCAGGCTGCTGGGACGCGCGCCTCCTCCCAGGCCCTGTCACACCCCCGCCTTCAGACGCAGTGTTCGGAGTGCAGTATACGGCCGCCTGGTGATGTTCCGGCTAGGGGGCAGGCTTCCTCGAGAGCATCGGTGAGGACGCCATGATCAGCGACGACGACGAGGCAACAGGTCCGGTCGGAGGTCTGGGTCCCTGCGGTCGGGCGGCAGGTTGTCGGCCCATCTGTCAGCGTGCCGGGATCCCCGTGTCGAAGATGTTGGTGCGAGTACCAGTCGGCGGCGAGAGAGAACTTGGAAGATGGAGAGCTGGATGAGTCGCAACGCGGTCAGGATTTTCCGGCTAGCGGGAATACAGCGCCTGGGCAGCCTGATGAGTGTGTAACTCCTACGTTACCGTATCCAGCAATTTTCATGTCGGGTGTTGGGGGTGGGGCAGCGAGCAGGGAGGTAGCGGCTGTCGGTAGTGGCGTTGCCGGGCGCGATGGCTTAGCAGATTTAGTGGGTTGTTTGCGCGAGCTAGTCGGGCGCTTAGATAGGGCAGCGGCGCCTGTAGTTCCGACGGGGTCTCCGGTCGTGGTCTGGGAAGGTCCTCGTGATGTACAGTCGCGGTCCCATGGTTGGGGAGGTCCCGGGGGTGGCAAAAGAAGCGGTAGCAGTGTCTGTCCAAACCGAGGCGCAGAAGGATGGGGATAGGATTCGGCTTGATGATCGTGCTCGGGGCGAGGTTTACGTCTGTTTTGAGAGCCCTTTAGGGGCTCACCTTAAGCAAGAGGTCCGTGAACAGATTTGGAAGGATAAGTACGTGGAAATATTTTCTCTTCTGCCGCTTACGAAATTCAATTTGGATAAGGGTAAGCGGGATGAGAGTAAGAAAGAGGAGGAAGAACGTCGGCGGTATAGGCTTATCCCGCAGACGTTTGTCAATTGGTCGCAAGCTTTCGCTATTTTGGCAAGCGTGATCGGGGAAAAGGCGCCGGAGAATTGCTCGGCGTTGTTTTGTTATTTTGATGCCTATCAGGGAGGCCTATCGGGCGTACGGGGGTCAGGCATGGTTGCGGTACGACGAGCAATTTCGCCAGTGGAAGGCGGTCCGGCCGGCGATCCGGTGGGATCAAAAGGATATTGCGCTCTCGTTATGGGTTACGGCGCCGGTTAAGCAGTCCTTTCCCGGGAGCGCTGGCCAAGGGGGCCAATCTAGTCAGTCCGGGCAGGGTTCCGGGTCAAAACTTGGGTCCTGCTGGCAATTCAATGATGGCCAGTGTAAGTTCGGGACCACATGTAAATTTAAACATGTCTGTTCGGAGTGCAATGGCTCCTCGCACGGGGCCGCAAAATGTATGCGGAAAGGTAGGCGGTCAGGCCCTCAGTCCCCTTCAGTTGGTCAAGGGGCGGTCGCCGGTGAGGGTGGAAAGGATGGCCCCGTATCTAAGTGAATATCCGGATAGAGTTGCGGCCAAGTTAATTTATGAGGGGTTTTTGTTTGGTTTTGTTATCCCCCCTCCATATGAGGTTCCGGTTACACGGCGCAACCTTAAGTCGGCTTATCTGCACTCGGCGGTCGTTTCAGAAAAGCTTTTGAAAGAAGTGTCTTTGGGTCGGATGTCCGGGCCTTTTGCCGAGCCGCCGATGGAGAATCTAGTGGTATCCCCCTTGGGAGTTGTGCCAAAGCGGGAGCCTCATAAATTCCGTTTGATCCAGCATTTGTAGTTTCCCAGGGGTGCTTCGGTGAATGATGGGATAGATCACGACTTATGCTCGGTTGTTTACACGTCATTTGACAAAGCGGTGGCGTTAGTGCGGGAGGCTGGGCCCGGTGCGTTGTTGGCAAAGACTGACATTGAGGCGGCTTTTCGCTTGCTGCCGGTACATCCAGAAAGTCAACGGCTGTTGGGTTGCTTCTGGAACGGGGGGTTTTATGTCGATAGGTGTCTTCCAATGGGGTGCTCCCTTTCTTGCGCATACTTCGAGGCGTTTAGTAGTTTCGTGGAATGGGTGACGAAGGGTGTAGCAGGGGTGGATTCCTTAATACATTATCTTGATGATTTTTTGTGCGTCGGACCTAGCGGTTCCCCGGTTTGCGGTAATTTATTGTATTCCTTGCAGAGGGTTGCGACGGATTTTGGAATCCCTCTGGCGCCTGGAAAAACGGAGGGCCCCGTCTCTACCATCTTTTTTTTGGGGATCCAAATTGATTCGGTTGCAATGGAGTGCAGGCTTCCTGAGGATAAATTATTGCCATTACGGCAAGAGGTCAGGCGGGCTTGCCAATTGAAGAAGATAACTTTGCGTGATCTTCAGTCGCTGCTGGGAAAGTTGAACTTTGCCTGTAGAATTATGCCAATGGGTAGAATTTTTAGTAGCAGATTGGCGTCAGCGACGGCGGGTATCCGGGCGCCCCATCATTTTGTGAGGATTGGTTGGGATCACAGAGCGGATCTGCAGGTCTGGGACGCGTTCCTCGGGCAGTATAATGGTAGATCGTTGTGGATGTCACAGGTACAGGAGATGGGCGAGTTGGAGCTGTTTACTGACGCGGCAGGGTCTGGTGGTTTTGGCGCGTATGCAGGAGGTCAATGGTATGCGGGGAACTGGCCAGACAGCTGGGTGACTAGTGGTCTTACGCGGAATCTGGCCCTGCTCGAGCTGTTCCTCATCGTGGTGGCGGTGACCATTTGGGGGGACAGGCTCAGGGATAAAAAGGTTTGTGTCCACTGCGATAACATGGGGGTGGTGTTAGCAATTAACAACTTATCAGCATCTTCTCCACCGGTGGTTCAGTTGTTGCGTCACTTAGTTTTGGTGTGCTTGACTTTAAACACGTGGGTGGTTGTGGTGCATGTACCTGGGGTTTCCAATTGTATTGCTGATGCTCTTTCTCGCTCGCAGTGGGATCATTTTCGTCAAATGGCACCGGGAGCGAAGCTGGTCGGTTTGGCTTGCCCGGAACATCTCTGGGATCTGATTTCGGTCCCGTGGAACGGTTGATTAAAAGGTCGTTGGCTAGCGCGACTTGGAGTGCTTATTCGGCGTGTTGGCAGCAGTGGGAGGAGTGGGTAAGAGTGTTGGGTAACGTCAGCACGGCGCAAGACAGGTTGGTGGCATTGTTGTACTGGTTGGGGGATGCTTGGGAGGCGGGGTTTTCCCTGGCAAAAGTGAATCGTTTTGTTGCTGGTTTGGCGTTTGGATTTAAATTACGGGGTTTTCAGGATGTGTCCAAACATTTTTTAGTAAGGCAAGCTTTGAAAGGTTTGCGTCGCGGCAGGGCGGAAGCAGATCAGAGGCGACCCATTTCATTTTCCCTCCTTGAGTCGTTGGGCGCATCGCTGGGGGCTGTTTGTAATTCGCCTTATGAGGTAGTGTTGTTTCGTTTGGCCTTTTCCCTCACGTTTTTTGGAGCACTCAGAATTGGGGAGTTGGTTTCTCCTAGTGCGGCGAGGGCTGGGGGATTGCGGCAGGCGGATGTGGGTCTATATGAGGATAGACTCAAGTTGTTTTTGCGGCGGTACAAGACTGATCAAGCGGATAGTGTTGTTTGCCCTCCCGTGGTCAGCGATGTGTCCGGTTGCTTGTATGTTGGCTTTTAAGCCACGGGTTAGGGTGCCTGAGGCGCCATTGCTCCGGCATGAGAATGGCTCGTTTTTGTCCAGGTATCAATTTGGTGCGGTATTTAAAAAATGCTTGGCTGCGGTTGGCATGGGGCAGGGGTATTACTCGTCTCACTCGTTCAGGATCGGCGCTGCTACTGAAGCTGGGCATTGGGGGTTGGATGATGAGGGTGTGCGTCGCATCGGCCGGTGGGAGTCCAACAGGTTTCGGACTTATGTGCGCCCTCATTTGTTGTGAGTGGGTAAGGTAGCTTTGATTGTTTGACATGTGCGGTTTTGTTCTTTCTTTTCAGATCATCACCCTTGCTTAGTGTGGATTTTAGGACATTCTGTTGTGCACTGGGGGGCATTGCGGGCGGACGTTCGCCCAGATGGCCGCCAGCTTCGCATTCCGCGGCACGATGCAGTTTTACACTGGCTGGGCTTCCGAGGTATGTTGTGGAGCCGGGTACTTGCTGAGTTTCAGACATACTCTCGGTTAGATAGGGTTCCGGAGGTTCTGGTGTTACATGCGGGGGGGAATGATCTGGGGGTGCGCCCGTTTCGCGAGTTAGTGCGGGATATGAAACACGATCTATTGTGTTTATGGGCATCTTATCCTCACCTGGTGATTGGTCGGACATCGTTCCGAGGAAGTGTTGGCGTTTAGCGAGATCGGTCTAGAGGGTTAACAAAGCCCGCATTAAGGTAAACCGGGCGGTGTCACGTTTTTTTGCTAGGAACGGGGGCATTTGTGTTCGACACAGGGATTTGGAGTCAGGAGTCGGTAATTATTGGAGGAGTGATGGGGTACATTTGACCGAGGTTGGAATTGATCTGTGGAGCCTGACTTTAGCAGAAGGAATTGAGAGGGCGGTGGTGGTTAGGAGGGACTCACAGGCTTAAGGTGGTCAAGGCCTGTTTCGCTGTGGTGGGGGGAGTCCTTGAGGTTGGTCAGTGCAAAATGGTGGGGGGGTCGCATCGGGGGTATGCGTCCCCCAAAAATGGTAGATCATTTGAAGACTTCATAGGGTGTTATCCCTTTGAAGTGGTATTCTGGTGGTTGGAGCAATCTGCAGGGGTGAGCGGTGCCTCCGAGCTGGTTTACGGCTGGAGGTAAATAGTTGGTGGTGGTTTGCAGATGGCTAATTTAAAGGAAATCGGAAAAATGGCTTCAAGGACTTCCCCTGTTCTGTTTAGTGTTAACTGACCCATGTTGGGTCATGTGAATTATAGTAGGAATTCTCTGGTCGAATTCCTAAAAGAGTTATCCGAATGTTTCGGATTAAATTGCATTTAATTAATGTTAAATAAATAAACGGCTGCTGTGGCCATTTCACATCCAACCTCGGTTGTCACGTGTCTTTATTGGGAAGGGGGCGAAAGAAGGGGAATAAAAGGTAAAATGGTTAATCAGCACATGACTTTACTTAGGCTACTCAAGATACTTCTTACTTAAGAGGGTTTTACACTGGGCAATTATCAGGCAGAACGCTCATTGACGATAATTGCCCTGTTATTAACAGGAGATAAATGAGCAAACGCTCGATCTGATGGTCGTATCGTTTTAAAAAAACTTAAAAGTAAAATAATATTGTTGTCGCCAGGACAGCTCCCTGTGTAAGCAGGGAGACGCGGTGCCGATATGATAATAACGTATGGGGACGAGGGATCGGAGTAACGACCGCTCGTCCCCATCCATAGCTCCGTGTGACAGGAGCAAACGAGCGCCTATCAACGATGTCTCGTTGATCGGCGCTCGCTGAATCGGCCGATTATCGGCTGGTGTAATAGGGCCTTTATTTCCAGTCTCCAGATCTGCAGTGAGATTGACTTCATTCACCAACAATACAATCAAAGTGATCAGACTGTAAATAAAAGATGCTACGTCCTATCTCATTGGGCTAGGTCTTCAGCATTGCATTAAAGCTCCATTTGAATCAGTAAGGCCAGATTCACACAAGTGTGCGTTTTGGGCGCGCAAAAAAACGTGGCGTTTTGCGCGTGCAAAAGGCACTTGACAGCTCCGTGTGTCATCACCATATGATGCGCGGCTGCGTGCTTTTCGCGCAGCCGCCATCATTATGACACTCTGTTTGTATGTTTGTAAACAGAAAAGCACGTGATGCTTTTCTGTTTTCATTCATACTTTTCACTGCTGTTTTCATTCATACTTTTCACTGCTGTTGCGCGAATCACGCGCGTCCCACGGAAATGCTTCCGTGTGGTGCGCGTGATTTTCACGCACCCATTGACTTCCATGGGTGCGTGATGCGCAAAATACGCACAAAGAACGGACATGTCGTGAATTTTACGCAGTGGACTCACGCCGCGTAAAAATCACGGAACAGTCTCCACGGCCCCATAGACTAATATAAGTCCAGTGAAGTTTACCGCTCAGACGGCACTGGTAACAGTCCAATATCATTCAGTATAGACACTCTCTCCCAGAAAAATGCAGTGGACAGTCCGCAATCCAATGAGGGTGTGGATGGTAATTCTTATCCTTGTAGTTCCACCAAGCTCCTTATCGTCTCCCTCCACATTCAAAGAACTCCTGGTAGAATCCCGCCCGCAATGCCCCCCAGTGCACAACAGAATGTCCTAAAATCCACACTAAGCAAGGGTGATGATCTGAAAAGAAAGAACAAAACCGCACATGCCCCAGAGGAAGCCGGAAGGGCGAAACCCAGGGTCGGGCGAGAGTGTTTGGCGTGCCGCCTAGAAATTTTAAAGATTTTTACTTACCTTGATGCTTTTATTTCTTGTTACTTCTGTGAGTATGGATTAAACTTGGCGTGGAGCAATCTTTTTCAGAGGGTGTTGCACTATGTGTCTTCCTTTTTCCATCTATTAGAGACATAAGATCCTTTTCCTACCAGGAGTTCTTTGAATGTGGAGGGAGACGATAAGGAGCTTGGTGGAACTACAAGGATAAGAATTACCATCCACACCCTCATTGGATTGCGGACTGTCCACTGCATTTTTCTGGGAGAGAGTGTCTATACTGAATGATATTGGACTGTTACCAGTGCCGTCTGAGCGGTAAACTTCACTGTACTTTATATATGCTATTTAGGGTATTTGTTGGATCATACCCAATTTAGTTTTGCCTGCTCCGGTCTGAGAGAGATTTTGTGGGTATTTGAGCCAAGAGAAACCACCATTATACTAATATAAGTCCGTGTGACGTTCATACATACCATAGACATACCTCCCAACCGTCCCGGACTCAGCGGGACAGTCCCGGATTCCGGGCAGTTTCCTGCTGTCCCGGGTGGCCGGGGGTATGTCCCGCTGTCAAACTAATTCTGAAGCAGGGAACCATCAGCTACCTGCTTCAGAATTAGTTCATAGCGGAGGAGCAGAGGGAGCTCCTCCGCTCGCCGAGGGCTCCCCGGGCACAGTGCTACTTTAAGCGCTGTGCTCGGGGAAACCCTTGACAGTACTGTCCATTTATGAGCGGAATCCCCGGCCAGAGTTGGCAACGGGGATTCCACTCATATATGGACAGTGCTGTCAATGGCTTCCCCGAGCACAGTGCTTAAAGTAGTGTTGTGTCCGGGGAGCAGGGTTGCCAACTGTCTCTGATTGGGGTGACCTCAGTCACAGACACACAGACCGTCATTGGGTCGGTCGGTGCTGGGACCAGTAACGTGAGTCACCTGGTCCTGACCTCATGTCCAGAGACCAGGCAGGGGGGGTGGATTGAGTGTCCGACTCACTAGTCACAGCCGCCCGCGGTTGTTGCTTTCCTGTGCTTAATTATCGTGGGAAAGCTACAAGAGGGGCTGTGACTGGTAAGTCTCACAGTCACTCCCAGTGCACACTGCATGCGGCAGCAGCGGCAGCCAGTTTGACTATGAGTCTCTGACCAGTCACCACCCACACGCAGCAGACAGACAGACGTTGCCGGCAGGATAGACTGAGATAGTGCCTGTCATTACTGACTAGACCCTCAACTACTACTGTTTCGCAGGAATTGAATAGTGGTAGTGGTCAGCTTTTCTGCCTTATACATGGAAGGTCGCTGGTTAAAAGCCCAGCAGGGTATTTTTTATTTTATTAAATATTATTAATATCTTAGTTGTATTAGGCTACATTCACACTAGCATTAATATACGTTTATCTCTATTCCGTCAGAGGAAGAGAGGATCGATACGTTACACAGAAAGCAACGGTTTCATTAAAATTACCATTGAATGTAATGGTGATTCTTTTGTATCAGTTGCTCACCGTTTGTCTCCGTTCGCTAGGTTTCCGTTCTTTTGAACGGAAATAAAAGTTCTGCAGACCACTTTTGTGCCCGTAATTACAATCTGTCATTACGGGCACAGCCGGCCGCGGACAGTCATCCGCATTTGCGGACCGTGCTCCCATTATAAAGTATGGGACCATGGCCCATAAAATAAAAAAATAGGACATATTTTTTACGGAAGGTTTCTATGGCCATAGAAATGAATGGGTCCGTAATTACGGACAAAATCTATGGTCGTGTGCATGGGGCCTTACTCTTGATTTTGTAACGTGTCCGTAAAACTTTTGTTCTGTCTGTGATTTTTAGCTCAGTTGTCCAGAAATTTCTGAAGTGGAGGTTGGCAACGATGCCGGGGAGTATTCGGCGAGCGGAGGAGCTCCCTCTGCTCTGAACTAATTCTGAAGCAGGGAGCTTCCTCTAGGAGCGGAATCCCCGGCCTATGCTCTGGCTGGGGATTCCACTTCTAGAGGGAGTCTCAATGGCGCTGTCTACAGGGTGAGGGTAGCACTATCTACAGGGGGGTGGCACTATCAACATGGGAATTGTGGCACTATATAGGGGCACTATCTACATGGGCACTGTGGCACTATTGAGAGGGCACTGGCACTTTATATATGGGCACTGGCACTAGGGGCAGCTTTGGCGGTATTATACTGTATAAGGGCAGCTAGGGGGTATTATACTGTATGGAGCAGCTATGGGGTCATTATACTGTATGGGGAGGCTATTGAGGCATTATGCTGTAGGGGGGCTTTAAGCTGTATGGGGGCAGCTATGGGGCTTTATACTGTATGGGGCAGTTATGGGGCATTATACTGTATGGGGCAGCTATGGGGGCATTATACTGTATGGGGTCATCTGTATGGGGATTTTACTGTATGTGGCAGCTAGGGGAGCATTATGCTGCATGGGCAGCTATGGGACATTATTTTGTATGGGGGAATTTGTTTGGGCATTATACTGCATGGGAGCATCTGTGTGGGCATTATACAGCATGGGAGAATCTATGTGGGCATTATACTGTATGGGGGCATTATACTGTATGGTGGCAGCAAGAGGGCAATATACTGTGGCACTACCTACATGGGCACTGTGTCACTATCTACAAGGTCATTGGAACTAGGGGCAGCTAAGGGGGCATTATACTGTATGGGGCAGCTATGGGGGCATTATGCTGTATGGGGGAAGCTATGGGGGCGTTATGCTGTATGGGGGAAGCTACGGGGGTGTTATGCTGTATTGGGAAATTTGTTTGAGCATTATACTGCATGGGGGCATCTGTATGGGCATTATACTGCATGGGAGAATGTGTGTGGGCTTTATACTGTATGGGTGCATCTGTGTTTGCTTTATACGGTATGGGGCAATCTGTGTTGGCTTTATACTGTATGGGGGTATCTCAATGGCGCTCTCTACAGGGTGAGGGTAGCACTATCTACAGGGGGTGGCACTATCAACATGGGAACTGTGGCACTATATAAGGGCACTATCTACATGGGCACTGTGGCACTATTGAGAGGGCACTGGCACTTTATATATGGGCACTGGCACTAGGGGCAGCTTTGGGGGTATTATACTGTATAAGGGCAGCTAGAGGGTATTATAATGTATGGAGCAGCTATGGGGTCATTATACTGTATGGGGAGGCTATTGAGGCATTATGCTGTAGGGGGGCTTTAAGCTGTATGGGGGCAGCTATGGGGCTTTATACTGTATGGGGCAGTTATGGGGCATTATACTGTATGGGACAGCTATGGGGGCATTATACTGTATGGGGCAGCTATGGGGGCATTATACTGTATGGGGGCATCTGTATGGGCATTTTACTGTATGGGGCAGCTATGGGAGCATTATGCTGCATGGGCAGCTATGGGGCATTATGTTGTATGGGGGAATTTGTTTGGGCATTATACTGCATGGGAGCATCTGTGTGGGCATTATACAGCATGGGAGAATCTATGTGGGCATTATACTGTATGGGGCATTATACTGTATGGTGGCAGCAAGAGGGCAATATACTGTGGCACTACCTACATGGGCACTGTGTCACTATCTACAAGGGCATTGGAACTAGGGGCAGCTAAGGGGACATTATACTGTATGGGGCAGCTATGGGGGCATTATGCTGTATGGAGGAAGCTATGGGGGCATTATGCTGTATGGGGGAAGCTATGGGGGCGTTATTCTGTATGGGGAAATTTGTTTGAGCATTATACTGCATGGGGGCATCTATATGGGCATTATACTGCATGGGAGAATGTGTGTGGGCTTTATACAGCATGGGAGAATCTATGTAGGCATTATACTGTATGGGGCATTATACTGTATGGTGGCAGCAAGAGGGCAATATACTGTGGCACTACCTACATGGGCACTGTGTCACTATCTACAAGGGCATTGGAACTAGGGGCAGCTAAGGGGGCATTATACTGTATGGGGCAGCTATGGAGGCATTATACTGTATGGGGGAAGCTATGGGGGCATTATGCTGTATGGGTGAAGCTATGGGGGCGTTATGCTGTATGGGGAAATTTGTTTGAGCATTATACTGCATGGGGGCATCTATATGGGCATTATACTGCATGGGAGAATGTGTGTGGGCTTTATACTGTATGGGTGCATTTGTGTTTGATTTATACTGTATGGGGCCATCTATGTTGGCTTTATACTGTATGGGGGTATCTGTGTTGCCTTTAAACTGTATGGGTGCATCTATGGGGCATTATACTTTATGGTGGCACCTAGTAGGCATTATACTGTGTAGGGGCAGCTATTTAGTATTACACTGTGGGAGGCACTATGGGAGCATGATACGGTGTGGGAGGCACTATGGGAGCATGATACTGTGTGGGAGGCACTATGGGAGCATGATACTGCGTGAGCTGAATCGGGTGTGCATGGGTGGGAATTGGGTGGGATTAGAAATAAATAATTGTCCCTCTTTGTGATACTTGAAAGTTGGGAGGTATGCCATAGAGACGGACCATGTAGCTGCTCTGGGGCTCCTGGAGAGAGGGGGGCCAGCCATGGTTGGTCCACTTCAATCCCATTTGCTACTAAATGACGAAAACTTGTGCTGAATGGGTGCAAGGGTCATCGAAAGGGCGTGGAAGAGCAAGCAAATACAAGCCCCTTCTGTCCTGGGTGGTAAATAGGGGACTATTTTTGTCTTTGCTATGGGGCCCCTTAATTTCGATGTACACCACTGACAAGGACAATGTCTGGAAGCAATAGCATAGTCGACTACGCTATTGCTTTCAGCAAAACGACGGATCCGGTGCACAACAGAGACAAACGGAAAACATGGGCACCGGATCCGTCACCATTGAAATCAATGGTGATGGAAACGGAAACCTCTGGTTTCCGTTTGTGTCAGTTTGTGTCTGCTCAGGGTCCCGTTCTGACGGAAAGCTCCGACGGAGCATCAGAACGGGGCCCCAACGCAAATGTGAATGAAGCCTTATTATTACCTTATATTTATAAAGCACCAACATATTCTGCAGTGCCCCCCTGTAGATAGCGCCACACACAGCCCCTCTGTACATAGTGCCAGACACAGCCCCCCTGTACAGATACACCTGTCTCATAATCTATTTACACAATCTCAGTCACAATACTATTACTTACTACCACTTGGCTTATCATGAACCTGGTGAGAACCTGCAAACTACATGCAGATGTGGCCAAGGTCGGATTTGATTTCAGGACCCTTAGGTCTAGTTCACACAGTGTAGTAGTGAAGTCGTTTTTTCAGTAAGTACTGGGATTCTATACATAAAAGGGAAGCAAAAGTTGTTTCTTTATACATTATTTGCCTTTAACATCTCCATGAATGGAAATTGTTGCACTGTGTTTTTTGGCTGCATGACTTTTACAGTTGAGACATGTTAGGGTATGTGCACACACACTAATTATGTCCGTAATTGACGGACGTATTTCGGCCGCAAGTCCCGGACCGAACACACTGCAGGGAGCCGGGCTCCTAGCATCATACTTATGTACGATGCTAGGAGTCCCTGCCTCGCTGCAGGACAACTCTCCCGTACTGAAAACATGATTACAGTACGGGAGAGTTGTCCTGCAGCGAGGCAGGGACTCCTAGCATCGTACATAAGTATGATGCTAGGAGCCCGGCTCCCTGCAGTGTGTTCGGTCCGGGACTTCCGGCCGAAATACGTCCGTCAATTACGGACGTAAATAGTGTGTGTGCACATACCCTTAATCTGTAAAAAAAAAAAAAAAAAACGCAGTCAAAACCTGTCCCAAAACCATAGTGGTAGAACTACATCCAGTTACGTTTTTTCACTGCATCTTGGAGCAAGTGGCCGTACAGTCACCTGCACAGACATAAAAAGTATGACTAGTATAACTACAATAAGATCTAATATTTACATCATTCTCCAATCACAAATTTGTGCCTGGAAGATATCTATAAACAAATTTAATTCATGTAAAAAAAAAGAAAAGTCCAGGTCTAAAATTCAGCTCAATATCGCCACCTAGAGGCAAACTTCAAATCTGACATTGGGTGTTTTTTAGCCCAGGTTCACGATTTAATTATTAAGCACACTGATAATGTACTTTAGAGAAATCTAGAATCTAATTTAGAAATATGGGACTACAGTATGAACAAAATAAATCATAACTGGTGGACAGGGCATTTTAAATCCAGCCATAATACTTCTGTATTGGAACTAGAACAAAGAATAAAATACAGAGAAGATCATGTATAGAAAGCTTCAGGGATCACAAATGGACTTGTTCTGAAATTTATGACCAATATATTCAAGAGGTGTTAATCATTGTTTAATCTCCATGAACTGGGCGACAAAGGAAAGATGACCAAAGAAACCCAGAAGTTTCACTCCGTATCACAATGACCTCAACATTGTCACTAATAAGATGTGAAATAAAATGTGATTTTTATTAGTAATTCTCAGGGGCGGACACAGACACCAGCATGCCTCCCAACTTTTGAATTCGGAAAAGAGGGACATTTTAAGCCACGCCCCTAACCACGCCCAATATCCCGCATAAACACATCAAATCACGGCCAGATCCTTCCGCAAATAATGCGCACGCATTCTCACTGCGGATCTCTGGACTGTCTGGATATCACAGATATTATATTTCAGGTTATGTCGTCTTTGTGTTACTTTTCCTATCTTGGGTATAACATTTGCTCATCACGGCAGCAGCTGCAGGACAAACCAACAGGCTGAGAACAAGGAAAGTCAAGAGGGAGACCCTGTGGTGGATTACTTTTCAATTGACAGGTAGTCATAGTTACATGATGGGGATTTTTTTTTTCCAGTTGTGTAACTCTGCTACCGGTCAATGGAAAAATCATCCACCAGAGCCCCCCTGTAGATAGCTCCACACACAGCCCCCCTGTACATAGCGCCAGACACAGCCCCCCTGTACATAGAGACAGACACAGCCCCCCTGTAAATAGCTCCACACACAGCCCCCCTGTAGATAACTCCAGACACAGCCCCCCTGTAGATAGCTCTACACACAGGCCCCCTGTACATAGCGCAAGACACAGCCCCCCTGTACATAGCGCCAGACACAGCCCCCCTGTAGATTTCTCCACACACAGCCCCCCTGTACATAGCGACAGACACAGCCCCCCTGTAGATAGCTCCACACACAGCCCCCCCCCCTGTACATAGCACCAGACACAGAACCCCTGTAGATAGCTCCAGATACAGCCTCCCTGTACATAGCTCCACACACAGCCCCTTGTAGATAGTTCCACACACAGCCCCCCCCCCCATGTAGATAACGCCACACACAGCCCCCATGTACATAGCGCCAGACACAGCCCCCCCCTGTAGATTGCTCCACACAGGCCCCCTTTAAATAGCGCCAGACACAGCCCCCCTGTAGATGGCTCCAGATACAGCTCCCCCGTAGATAGCTCCACACATAGCCCCCTGTAGATAGCTCCACACACAACCCCCCCTGCAGATAGCGCCACACACAGCCCCCATGTACATAGCGCCAGACACAGCCCCCCTGTAGATTGCTCCACCCAGCCCCCTGTACATAGCGCCAGACACAGCCCCCCTGTAGATAGCTCCAGATAGAGCCCCTGTAGATTGCTCCACACAACCCCCCTGTAGATAGCTCCAGATACAGCCCCCCTGTAGATAGCTCCAGATACAGCCCCCCTGTAGATAGCTCCACACACAGCCCCCCTGTAGATAGCTCCAGATACAGCCCCCTGTAGATTGCTCCACACAACCCTTCTGTAGATAGCGCCACACACAGCCCCCCCTGTAGATAGCTCCAGATACAGCCCCCCTGTAGATAGCGCCACACATAGCCCCCTGTACATAGCTACTCACACAGCCCCCCTGTAGATAGCGCCACACACAGCCCCCCTGTAGATAGCTCCAGATACAGCCCCCTGTAGATAGCTCCACACACAGCCCCCCTGTAGATAGCTCCAGATACAGCTCCCTGTAGATTGCTGCACACAACCCCCCTGTAGATAGCTCTAGATACAGCCCCCTGTAGATAGCTCCAGATACAGCCCCCTGTAGATAGTGCCACACATAGCCCCACTGTACATAGCTACTCACACAGCCCCCATGTAGATAGCGCCACACACAGCCCCCTGTAGATAGCTCCAGATACAGCCCCCCTGTAGATAGCTCCACACACAGCCCCCTGTAGATAGCTCCACACACAGCCCCCTGCTGTAGATATCGCCACACACAGCCCCCATGTACATAGCGCCAGACACAGCCCACCTGTAGATTGCTCCACACAGCCTCACTTTACATAGCGCCAGACAAAGCCCCCCTGTAGATAGCTCCAGTTACAGCCCCCCTGTAAATAGCAACATACATAGCCCCCCCTGTAGATAGCGCCACACACAGCCCCAATGTACATAGCGCCAGACACAGCCCCCTGTAGATAGCTCCATATACAGCCCCCTGTAGATTGCTCCACACAGCCCCCTGTAGATAGCTCCAGATACAGCCCCCTGTAGATTGCTCCACCCAGCCCCCTGTACATAGCGCCAGACACAGCCCTCCTTTAGATAGCTCCAGATACAGCCCCCTGTAGATTGCTCCACACAGCCCCCTGTAGATAGCTCCAGATACAGCCCCCTGTAGATAGCTCCATACATAGCCCCCCCTGTAGATAGCGCCACACACAGCCCCAATGTACATAGCGCCAGACACAGCCCCCTGTAGATAGCGCCACACACAGCCCCAATGTACATAGCGCCAGACACAGCCCCCTGTAGATAGCTCCATATACAGCCTCCTGTATATTGCTCCACACAGCCCCCTGTAGATAGCTCCAGATACAGCCCCCTGTAGATTGCTCCACACAGCCCCCTGTAGATAGCTCCAGATACAGCCCCCCTGTAGATAGCTCCACACACAGCCCCCCTGTAGATAGCTCCACACACAGCCCCCTGCTGTAGATATCGCCACACACAGCCCCCATGTACATAGCGCCAAACACAGCCCACCTGTAGATTGCTCCACACAGCCCCACTTTACATAGCGCCAGACAAAGCCCCCCTGTAGATAGCTCCAGATACAGCCCCCCTGTAAATAGCTCCATACATAGCCCCTCCTGTAGATAGCGCCACACACAGCCCCAATGTACATAGCGCCAGACACAGCCCCCTGTAGATAGCTCCATATACAGCCCCCTGTAGATTGCTCCACACAGCCCCCTGTAGATAGCTCCAGATACAGCCCCCTGTAGATTGCTCCACCCAGCCCCCTGTACATAGCGCCAGACACAGCCCTCCTTTAGATAGCTCCAGATACAGCCCCCTGTAGATTGCTCCACACAGCTCCCTGTAGATAGCTCCAGATACAGCCCCCCTGTAGATAGCTCCATACATAGCCCCCCCTGTAGATAGCGCCACACACAGCCCCAATGTACATAGCGCCAGACACAGCCCCCTGTAGATAGCTCCATATACAGCCTCCTGTAGATTGCTCCACACAGCCCCCTGTAGATAGCTCCAGATACAGCCCCCTGTAGATTGCTCCACCCAGCCCCCTGTACATAGCGCCAGACACAGCCCTCCTGTAGATAGCTCCAGATACAGCCCCCTGTAGATTGCACCACACAGCCCCCTGTAGATAGCTCCAGATACAGCCCCCCTGTAGATAGCGCCACACACAGCCCCCCTGTAGATAGCGCCACACACAGCCCTCCTGTAAATAGCACCAGACACAGCCCCCCTGTAGATAGCTCTACACACAGCCCCCCTGTAGATAGCTCCACACACAGCCCCCCTGTAGATAGCGCCACACACAGCCCCCCTGTAGATAGCTACACACACAGCCCCCCCTGTAGATAGCGCCACACTCAGCCCCCCTGAAGATAGCTGCACACACAGCCCCCCCTGTAGATAGCTCCACACACAACCCCCCTGTAGATAGCGCCACACACAGCCCCCATGTACATGGCGCCAGATAGAGCCCCCCTGTATAGTGCCAGACACAGCCCCCTGTAGATTGCTCCAGATACAGCCCCCCTGTAGATAGCTCCACACATTGCCCCCCTGTATATAGCTCCAGATACAGCCCCCCGGTAGATTGCTCCACACAGCCCCCCTGTATATAGCTCCCTGTAGGTAGCTCAACACAACCCCCTTATAATAGGTAGCCCGTCCTACTGCTGTCACTCTCCGCTCTGCTTTCACTTACCGTCAGAAGAAGGCTGGAGTCTTGCGGCGGCGTTTTCACTGGTGTCGATGCCGGCCCAGGAGTGGACCAGTCCAGTCACCTGACCTGTCACCTGACCAGTGAGGTCAGATGACAGGTCAGGTGACTCAACTGGTCCATTCCCGTGCCGGCATCGATCCCAGTGAGAACACCGCCGCAAGACTCTTGCCTTCTTTTGATCGCTGCTGCAGACGTCTGGCATGCAGGGCGCCTGTCAGCAGCGATCAGCTGTTTTGATGAGGCGCCCAGCGGGACATTCTGCAGATCGCCCGGGACGGCGGGACAGCAGTGAGAAACTGGGACTGTCCCGCTGGATCTGGGATGGTTGGGAGGTATGGTACAGAGACCCCCAAAGCAGACTGCATCCTGGACTACAATAGGTACATGGGTGGGGTGGACTTGTCAGATCAATTCCTGAAGCCCTACAGCGCCATGTGGTGTGGTATAAGAAGCTGGCCGTGCACATCATACAGATGGTATTGTACAATGCGTACGTGCTACGTCGATGTGCAGGCAAGAGGGGAACTTTCCTGGAATTTCAAGAGGTGGTTATCAAGAACCTAATCTTTAGGGACCAAGAAGGGGGCACCCAGTACTTCTGGAAGCGAAGCCACACGCATCGTACCAGGGCAACACTTTCCAGGAGAAGTTCCCCAAACTGGCAAGAAGGGAAAAAGTCAAAAGAGGTGCAAAGTCTGCTATAAGAGGGAGATAAGGGAGGACACAATATATCAATGTGACACGTGTCCCGAAAAACCAGTGCTCTGTATGAAAGTGTTTTAAAATTTATCATATATCCCTTGATTTTCAATCTACCCCCGTTTTACTTACCCTGATGCACTCCACACAGCTTATCCCCCTCATCTTTCCCCTCTGAGCCCTGCAGTGTGCCCAGGCAGCTGATAACAGCCACATTGACGGTATTGCTGTACCCAGGTGAACCAACATTACAGTTTATGTGGTGTATGTCTCCGGTGGCGCATGCCGAGCACAATATATCGGACACTGAAATGGCATAATATGTATAGAATATTGCAAATCTCACTCTGCACCATCTGCTGCGCATTATCTTTTACACAATACATGTGGGGTCAAAATGCTCACTACACCTCTAGATGAATGACTTAAGGGGTGTAGTTTTTAAAACGGGGTCACTTCTCGGGGGTTTCAACTGTACTGGTAAATCAGGGGCTTCTGCATACATGACTTCGCACCAGAAAATCCCCAGTAGGCCAAATGGTGGTCCTTTCCTTCTGAGACCTCCCATGGGCCCAAACGGCAGTTTATCACCACAAATGGAGAATTGCCGCACTCAGGACAAATTGGGCAACAAAATGGGGTATTTTATTGCTTGTGAAAATATGAAATTTTGAGCCAAAACTACATCTTATTGGAAAAAATGTTTATTTTTTTTTAAAATTCACAGCCCATTTCAAATACATTCTGTGAAAAAAGTGTTGGATCTAAATGGACACAACACCCATAAATGAATTCCTTGAGGGGTGTAATTTCCAAAATGGGGTCATTTCTGGTGGGTTTCCATTGCTTTGATACCTCTGGCGCTCTGCAAATGCGACATGGCACCCGAAAACCAATCCAGCAAAATCTGGACTCCAAAGAACACATAGCGCTCCTTTCCTTCTGAGCCCTCCCATGGGCCCAAACGGCAGTTTATCACCACAAATGGGGTATTGCCGCACTCATGACAAATTGAGCAACAAAATAGGTAATTTTGTTCCCTGTGAAAATAAGAAATTTTGATAAAAAATGACATCTTATTGGAAAAAAGTTAATTTTTTCTTTATTTCACAGCCCAATTTAAATACGCGCTGTGAAAAAACTGTGGGGTCAAAATGGTAACAACAACCATAAATGAATTACTTGAGGGGTGCAGTTTCCAAAACTTTTGGGGGATTCCTACTTTTTTGACACCTCAACACCTCTTCAAATCTGGCATGCTGCCTAAAATATATTCTAATAAAAAAAAAAAAAGAGGCCCCAAAATGCACTAGGTGCTTATTTGCTTCTGGGGCTTGTGTTTAAGTCGACGAGCACACTAGAGCCACATGTGGGACATTTCTAAAAACTGCAGAATCTGGACAACACATATTTAATAGTGTTTCTCTGGTAAAACCTTCTGTGTTACAGAAAAAAATTGAATAAAATTGAAATTCAGCAAGAAAAAGGAAATTTGCAAATTTCACCTCCACTTTGCTTTAATTCCAGTGAAATGCCTAAAGGGTTAAAAAAAACTTTCTAAATGCTGTTTTGAATACTTTGAGGGGTCTAGTTTTTAAAATGGGGTGTTTTATGGGGGTTTCTAATACATAAGCCCCTCAAAGCCACTTTAGATCTGAACAGGTACCTTAAAAATAAGGCTTTTGAAATTTTCTTAAAAATATGAGAAATTGCTGTTTATGTTCTAAGCCTTGTAAAGTCCAAGAAAAATAAAAGAATGTTCAAAAAACAATGCCAATCTAAAGTAGACATATGGAAATGTGAACTAGTAACTATTTTGGGGGGTATACCCATCTGTTTTACAATTTAAATTCAGAAAAATGCTATTTTTTCAAAATTTTCTCAAAATTTTGCAATTTTTCACAAATAAACACTGAATATATCGACCAAATTTTACCACTAACATAAAGCCCAATGTTTCACGAGGAAACAATCTCAGAATCGCTTGTATAGGTTTAAAGATGCTCTGTCACCAGATTCTTAAATCCCTATCTCCTATTGCATGTGATCGGCGCTGCAATGTAGATAACAGTAACGTTTTGGTTTTTTTTTTTTAAATGTTCATTTTTGGCCAAGTTATGAGCTATTTATATATATGCAAATGAGCTTTGAAATGGACAACTGGGCGTTTTTTTTTCGTTATGTCCAACTGGGCGTGTATTGTGTTTTTAACTGGGCGTGTTTACGTGTATGACGCTGACCAATCAGTGACCAGTCAGCATCATATACTCCTCTCCATTCATTTACACAGCAGCGATGTGCAGCCACATACACAGAGATTAACGTTAATCAAGTGTCCTGATAATGAATACACATGACCATCCAGCCTGGACGTCATGTGTATTCAGAATCCTAACACTTCTGACTCTTTTCTTTGAGATTTCCAGCAAGGGAAACGAAATCTCGTTTACCTCCGTAATCTCGCGAGATTACGCGTGGCTTGCTGGAATCTCACAGAAAGTCAGAAGTGTCAGGCTGGATTGTCATGTATATTCATTATCAGGACACTTGATTAACGTTAATCTCTGTGTATGCGGCTGCACATCACTGCTGTGTACATGAATGGAGAGGAGTGTATGACGCTGACTGGTCACTGATTGGTCAGCGTCATACAGGTAAACACACCCAGTTAAAAACACAATACACGCCCAGTTGGACATAACAAAAAAAAACGCCCAGTTGTCCATTACAAAGCTCATTTGCATATATATAAAATAGCTCATAACTTGGCCAAAAATGAACGTTTAAAAAAAAACAAAACGTTACTGTTATCTACATTGCAGCGCCGATCACATGCAATAGGAGATAGGGATTTGAGAATCTGGTGACAGAGCCTCTTTAAGCATTCCGACGTTATTACTTCATAGAGTGAAATATGGCAGATTTGAAAAATGGGCTCTAAGCCTTAACCTCTAGCCGCACGAGGACGTACAGTTACTGAGTTGTTTCCGGTGCACACTGTCGATGACAGTGTGTACCGGGAACTGGGAGGTCAGCTGTCGTCGACAGCTGACACTCCACTCTTGCCGGCCAGCGGTCCTTTGCCGCTGATTTCTGAGAATTAACCCCTGAATTTTAGTGGTTTCTAGCATATCGGCAGACCCCAATCCGAAATCGCGGAGTTTGCCGATAGTTAGTATGGCAAACGGAAGCCAAACAATAGCTTCCGTGTCTGCCATGGACGGAAGCCCATCAGGACCAACCTTCGGCTGGTCCTGATAGGCTTCCTGTCAGAGTGACAGTAAGTCACAGTGTCCGTTCCCGATGCACACTGTCGGTGACAAGGTGTGCATCAGGAACTGGGAGATCAGCTGTCCCCGACAGCTGACACTCCAGTGTTGCCGATCAGTGGCTCATCACCGCTGATTTCGGCAATTAACCCGATAAATGTGGTGCTCGATTGCAATCACCACATTTAGGGTGTTTGTAGCTCATCAGCAGCCCCCATGCAATTGTGGGGGCTGCTGATGCTTGTGATGGCATCCGGAGGCCAGGCAACAGCCTCCGGGTCTGCCATGTATGGAAGCCTATGAGGACCAGCCCCTGGCTGGTCCTCGTAGACTTACTGTCAGAGTGACTGTGACGTCACACTGACAGTTGGAATACATTACACTACCTAGGTATTGTAATGTATTCTAGCAGCGATCAGAGGTAAAAAAAATAAAGTGTAAAAAGTAAAAAAAAAGTTAACAAAAAAATAAAGTGTAAAAAGTAAAAAAAGTTAATAAAAATGTTTTATAAAAGTGTAAAAAGTTTTTGTTTTCCTATAATAATTCATTTATTATAGGGAAAAAATGAAAACGTTAAAAAAAAGAACACATATTTGGTATTAACACGTTCGTAACGACCCAAACTATAAAACTATAATGTTATTTTTTCCGCACGGTGAACGCCGCAAACAAAATAAATGGAAAACTATGTCAGCATCGCTATTTTTTGGTCACCACCCCTCACAAGATATAGAATAAAAAGTGATCAAAAAGTCGCATTTACCCCAAAATAGTACCAATAAAAACTACAACCCGTACCGCAAAAAACAAGACCTCCCACAGCTTTTTTGACAAAAAAATAAAAAAATTACGGCTCAGAATAGGGTGTCTCAGAAAATAAATTATTATATAGAAACGTAATTTTATTGTGCAAACGCTGCAAAACTTAAAAAAAACTATACCCATATAGTATTGCCGTAATCGTACGACCGGCAGAATACATTAAAATTTTATTTATTACGCACGGTGAACGTTGTAAGAAATAAAGTATTTAAAGCGCCAAAATCGCTTTTTTTTGGTCACCTTAGCTCTAAAAAAGATCCTGTGGGGTCAAAATGCTCACTATACCCCTAGAAAAATTCCTTGAGGGGTGTAGTTTCCAAAATAGGGTCACTTTTGGGGGGTTTCCACTGTTTTGGTCCCTCCGGGGCGTTGCAAACCCGACATGGCACTGAAAACCAATCCAGCAAAATCTGCGCTCCAAAATCCAAAAGGCGCTCCTTCCCTCCTGAGCCCTGCTGTGGGTCCAAACATTAGTTTATGACCACATATGGGGTATTGCCGAAATCGGGGGAAATTTCTTTACAAATGTTGTGGTGCTCTTTCTCCTTTATTCCTTGTAATAATGAAAAAGTTTCCACAGAAAAAAAGGTGATTCTTCACAGACTAATTCCCATAAATTCTGCAAAAAAAACCTGTGGGGTCAAAATGCTAACTATACCCCTAGAAAAATGCCTTGAGGGGTGTAGTTTCCAAAATGGGGTCACTTTTGGGGGGTTTCGACTGTTTAGGTGCCACAAGACCTCTTCAAACCAGACATGTTGCCTAAAATATATTCCTAAAAAAAGGAGGCCGCAAAATCCACTAGGTGCTCCTTTGCTTCTGAGGCCTGTGTTTCAGTCCATTAGGACACTAGGGCCACATGTGGGATATTTCTAAAAATCTGCAGAATCTGGGCAATAAATATTGAGTTGCGTTTCCCTGGTGTTACAGATGTTTTTTTATTACAAATGAATTTCGGCAAAAAAAATGAAATTTGTAAATTTCACCTCTACTTTGCCTTAATTCCTGTGAAATGCCTAAAGGGTTAAGATACTTTCTGACTGTGGTTTTGAATACCTTGAGGGTTGCCGTTTTCAAAATGAAGTGATTTATGGGGATTTTCTAAAATATGAGAAATTGCTGCTAAAGTTCTAAGCCTTGTAACGTCCTAGAAAAATAAAAGGACGTGAAAAAAAATGATGCAAACATAAAGTAGACATATGGGGGATGTTAACTAGTAACTATTTTGTGTGGTATTACTATCTGTTTTACAAGCAAATACATTTAAATTTAGAAAAATGCCAGTTTTTACAAATTTTTGCTAAAATTTGACGTTTTTTACAAATAAATATTCAATTTATCGATCAAATTTTTTCACTAACATAAAGTACAATATGTCACGAGAAAACAATCTCAGAATCGCTTGGATAGGCAAAAGCATTCCGGAGTTATTACCACATAAAGTAACACGTCAGATTTGAAAAAATCATCTGTGTCCACAAGGCCAAAACAGGCTCAGTCTTGAAGGAGTTAAAGAGGCTCTGTCACCACATTATAAGTGGCCTATCTCCTACATAAGGAGATCGGCGCTATAATGTAGGTGACAGTAATGCTTTTTATTTAAAAAAACGATCTATTTTCACAACGTTAGGAGCGATTTTGGTTTATGCTAATGAGTTTCTTAATGCCCAAGTGGGCGTATTTTTTCTTTCGACCAAGTGGGCGTTGTACAGAGGAGTGTATGACGCTGACCAATCGGCATCATGCACTCCTCTCCATTCATTTAGACAGCAGAATCGCGTTCTTACTAGAACATAATCTGCAGCCACATACACAGCGTTCTGCTTGATTAACGTTAATCCAGTGTCTTGAGGCACTAAATCAAATAGAGAAAGTGCCTGGGACTGTATGTGATAGGGGGAAAGAAGGGGGGGGGGAAACTGCGGGAAAAATCAGGAGCAGGGATTGGTGGGACAAGGGGATAGAGGAGGGGTTAGGAGCAGATAAATAGTTGAGGTCAAGGGCAGTTCACCATCTTACCTGCTGGAGCTGCAGACGTCCCTCCCGCCCTCCCTCTTTAGGTAAAATTTGGGTGTGTAGTTATGGTGTTTCTCTGTCTTTTAATTTCTTTGCTTTTCTTTGCCATGTCTCTTATGGCTCGTCAGCTTCTTGCCTTTTTTCTTTGCGTAGGCGTGTTTCTGTGGTTTTTCTTTGTTTTTTTCAGATGTCACAGCAGGCGGAGATAGGCTCTGAAGAGTAAAATCCGGAGAAGAACCTACATGCGCGCCGCTTCACAGTGGGCGGCATCACAGGAGATGTGAATAAATTAAGTGGTTACTTCAGGGCCATGTGATACAAA
Source organism: Rhinoderma darwinii (assembly GCF_050947455.1). Lineage (NCBI taxonomy): Eukaryota > Metazoa > Chordata > Amphibia > Anura > Rhinodermatidae > Rhinoderma > Rhinoderma darwinii. The sequence goes on from NC_134689.1 coordinate 341,596,272, forward strand.
AATGTTTGGTTGTGTTAAATAAAGCTGTGGCCATTCCCACATTCTCCAAGAAACAGGTTTCGTTGCTTTATTTGTTTATTAAATTGGGTAATGATGCATTAGTGACTTAATATGGGGATAACATTAGTACATGCAGTCCTGATAATGAATACACATGACCATCCAGCCTGGACGTCATGTGTATTCAGAATCCTGACACTTCTGAATCTTTTCTGTGAGATCCAGCAATGGATACGAAATCTCGCGAGATTACGGAGGTAAACGAGATTTCGTTTCCCGTGCTGTAAATCTCACAGAAAAGATTCAGAAGTGTCAGGATTCTGAATACGCATGACGTCCAGGCTGGATTAACGTTAATCAAGCAGAATCGCTGTGTATGTGGCTGCAGATCATGTTCTAGTAAGAACGCGATTCTGCTGTCTAAATGAATGGAGAGGAGTGCATGATGCCGATTGGTCAGCGTCATACACTCCTCTGTACAACGCCGACTTGGTCGAAAGTAAAAATACGCCCACTTGGGCATTAAGAAACTCATTAGAATAAATCAAAATCTCTCCTAACGTTGTGAAAATAGATCGTTTTTTAAATAAAAAGCACTGCTGTCACCTACATTACAGCGCCGATCTCCTTATGTAGGAGACAGGGCACTTATAATGTGGTGACAGAGCCTCTTTAAGGCCCAAACTAGGCTGCGTCCTTTAATGGGTTAATGACCGAGCAATTTTTTTAAGTTTTCCATCGTCGCATTCAAAGATATATAACTTTTTTATATTTGCGTCGACATAGCTATATAAGGACATATTTTTTTGTGGGACAAATTATATTTTATAATAGCACCGATTTGGGGTACATATAATTTTATTGATTAACTTTTTAATATCTTTTTTAGTGGGGTACTGGAAAAAAAAACAGAAATGTAGCAATTTTTTTTGCGTCTTAATTTTACGCCATTTACCGTGTGGTATAAATAACATAATAACTTTATTCAGCGGGTTGTTACGATTGCGGCGATACCAAATTTATATGGATTTTTTTATGTTTTCCTACTTTTACACTGTCAAAATTATTTGCTTTTGTGACGCCATATTTTAAGAGCGATAAGGGTATGTTCACACTACAGCGTCCGTAACGGCCGAAATTACGGGGCTATTTTCAGGAGAAAACAGCCTCGTCATTTCAGCCGTAACGGCATGTGCAGGCGCTTGAACGCCGCGTCCAATACGGACGTAACTGGAGCTGCTTTTCAGTGACAGGTACTTCTTTGACGCGGGCGTCTTTTTTACGCCCTGCCTTTTGACAGCGGGGCGTAAAAAAAATTACAGTCTGAACAGAACATCGTAAGACACATTCAAAGGAATGGGCAGATGTTTGCCGACGCTATTGAGGCGCATTTTCGGACGTAATTCGGGGCTAAAACGCCCGAATCACGTCCGTAAATAGTGTGTGTGAACATACCCTAAGTTTTTTATTTTTTGACCGATGCAGCTGTATGAGGGCTTTTTTATTGCGGGATGACTTGTAGTTTATATTGGTACCATTTTGGAATAGATGTGACTGTTTGATCTCTTTTTATCAAATTCTTTAGAAGGCAGGATGAACAGAAAACAGCAATTCTGGCGTTGTTTCTTATTATATTTTTTACGGCGTTCACCGTGCGGGTTAAATAATGTAATCGATTTATAGTTGGTTTGTTACGGACGCCGCGATACCAAATATGAATAACTTTCTACTTTGTTTCATAATAAAGTATTTTGTCAGGGGAAAAAGTGTTTTCTATACTTGGGACATTTATTTATTTATTTCAAACTTTGTTTAACTTTTTTTTACTTTATTTTTAGTCCCACTTGGGAACTTTACTGTGCAGACTTTTGATCGCTATTATAATACACGGCAATACTTCTGTATTGCAATGTATTATTGCCGGTCAGTGTAAAACTGAGAGGCACCTGTTCGGTCATGCCTCTGGTATGGCCTAACAGGCAATTACTTAGGGCAGACCTGGGGGCCTTTGTTAGGCCCCGAGGCTGCCATAGAACCCATCGGCACCCCGCGATGCACGCTGGGATGCCAGTGGGATGAGAGAGGGAGCCCCCTCCCTCTAAAATCACTCAGATACGGCGCTCGCTATTGAGCGTCGCATCTAAGGGGTTAAATATGATCAGAGACCACTGCTAGTGGTCTCCGATTGTTGCCCTGATGCCCGAGGCTGTTACTAACAGCCCGGGCTTCAGTAGCACCTGGCACGATGCGGGGAAAGTTCTTCTGAAGTGCCGACGTGAAAAGGCGGCGCTTCAGAAGAACTACCCTGAGCGGCTGAGGTAAAAACACTATGCACCTGTCGTTAAGGGGTTAAGGAAACTCCTGTTTGTTGCTAAACTGTAAGTTGTAAGAAAGTGGCTCTCAAATAATCCCTTAGAAGTTAAAATATGGAAAAATAATGTTGAAAGTATAATAATATAACTTTTCATATTTCAGAAAAAAAAAGTATGGGGTATCAGAATAATAACACATTGTGGGGAAAATGGGATTGAAGGAGTTGAAACAGGGCCGGTCTTAAAGGGTGGGATTAAAAAATTATTTATTTATTGCTTGTTGATTATGTATACAACAGGAAATTGTGATAAATACAATAAAAAAACTGGAAAATAAAAATATATATGTGTGTGTGCGTGCGTGTGCGTGTGTGTGTGTGTGTGCATATGATATATATATATTACTACACAAGAAAATAGCGACAGAACTCTGGGAATGCCAGTGGCACCTAAACACTAAATATAAATAAATATGCATTACTGCTGAATCTACTTACAATAGGGAGGTTTTTAGCAAATTGTGTGAGTCCACCTGCCACTTGAGGGCGGGTGGCAGCACTGGGGATAGAGAGATGTTGGTTTGTTCACCGCGAGGTGGGTGACGTTTCGCTTCGCATCCAAGCCTTTCTCAAGCTCAGAGAACGGTTGGGATGTGCTTGGGAGGGTTCGGATGTGGGGTGGGGGCGTTGCTTGTTCTGTTCACTTTGTGGTGGGTGGGCCGGCATATCTCCGTCTTTGAGGTCTTGGTGCTGTTGCTTGTTCTCTGTCATTGCCGTCTGTTTTATACTAAGGAGTTGATTCATCCCTTCACTGGTAACATGCACATGGCCTGATATTCAACTTGCTTTGAGTGCTGTTTTTCTTTCTTTCTTTCTTTCTTTCTTTCTTTCTTTCTTTCTTTCTTTCTTTCTTTCTTTCTTTCTTTCTTTCTTTCTTTCTATCTATCTATCTATCTATCTATCTATCTATCTATCTATCTATCTATCTATCTATCTATCTATCTATCTATCCACACAGTGCAACCTTTATTTTTCCAGAGCAGTGTAAGAAATTAAAGTTGAGCACTGATTGGTTGCTGTGGGTAATGAGGCCAGTTGCTAACAGCAGCCAATGTACTGTAAGCCAATGTACTGTAAGCAGGTATCCATGTATTGTATTGACCTGTGTGCCTGCCTATTCCCTCCGTCCCACTTTTATACAGTGTTATTTCCTTATAAATTGCTTCTGTATTGGGACATATATTGGGACATATATCTACATATCTATATCTATCTATCTATCTATCTATCTATCTATCTATATTAGTTAGTTATAAATTATTTGTGTTTTACGTCTCATATGTAACATCACATTATATACAGATAATGATGGTGTTGCCTTTTGTATATAGCAGAGGAGAACTTCCTGACTAGTTTCCCTACAGTGAATTGGATTGGCTGCCGCAGCTGCTGAAGATGTTACGGAATGTTGTGAAAGTCGGCTCCGCCCCCACACGTTGTGACATCACTCACATTATATAAGGAGCCGCAGAGCTGACACTTATTTGAGGGTTTTAGTTGTCAGTGGAGACATTTAGTGTTGGTGAGATATTTGGACTTTGTGAGGATTTGTAGTGTTGGAAAGAGATTTGGACTTTCTGAACAGGATGAAGAACGGCGACGAGGAGGAGCTCCCAGATGAGATGTGGAGAAAGATGGTGGAGGAGGCTAAGCCGGCATTCCGGCCATCAAAGTATGCCAAAGTCTCTTTTCAGCCAATTCTGGAGACCATTCTAGAGAAGGATGAGGATGAGGAGGAAGCGGATGAAGTGGAGGAGGTTGTATATATTGAGGAGGAGAACATCAGCAGGCCCTTCGGTTGTCAGGTGAAGGAGGCCTGGCCAAGCATGGAATCATTCATAAGTACAAGATTTTGGATTCCAAGATGTCTAAGAAGAAAGATCCGAAGCAACAAAAGCAGAGATGCAGAGAGCCGTCGTCCATCGCGGTTCCTTAGAGCCGTCTTCTGTTGTAACGTCAAGACATCAGAATAAGCGACCTATAATATCATTAAGATCATGATATCCGAGACCTTATAACATCAAAGGAAACAATTTCAACATCAACATTTACAACATAAGATCTATGATTTCCATCAGAAATATTACCACCAGATTGAATATCCTGATGTAACATCTGCCGGGCTGGAGATTACAGTCACAATTTTCCAGGATTAAATTATTTCATTATTAATAATTATTCAGCTTAACAAAAACATTTAAAATAAAATTAAAATTAAATTTTTTTAAAATAAATAGATTTTTCTCTCAATATTATTATTTATTTTTTTTCTCAGGCAGCACTCAGGTGACCATGGACTGTACCCACCTACTTATCTACTTTTTTCAAATGCTGCCAGTCTGCGTGGTTAGGGAAGAAAGATATTACCAGTAGAATACAAACATGTTATAAAGAGTATAGGAAAATTAGTTTATAACTTCTTGCTGTCTGGCATACATGGATTTTTGCTTTTAAACTTTATGGCTCTGTATACATCCTCTGCATTTCTCTGAAGTGGAAGTGCCCCCTTTATTATACGGCATAAGGCCCCATACACATAACCGTATTTTTTCCCTCCTGTAAATACTGGCCGTAAATACGGGTCCTTTGTCAGGCCCCATGCACACGACCGTATTTTTTCCCTCCAGTAAATACTGGCATAAATACGGGTCCTTTGTCACCCGTATTTATGGACCCATGCCCGTAAATACGTATCCGTAGTCACTCGTATTCCACCCTTATTTACGGATCCGTTTTCTATGTTTCTCTTTACACGTAGAGAGAGATATTGCACTGCACTAATCGGCAGCCCCTTCTCTCTATCTAGCACTGATAGACAGAAGAGGCTGCTGATCAGTTCTGGATAGAGAGAATGGGCAACCCCTTACCTCTATCCAGCACTGATAGCCAGCCTCTTCTCTATATCCATCTCTGATCGGCAGCCTCTTCTCTCTATCAGTGCTGGATAGAGAGAAGCGACAGCCCTTTCGTGCAGAGTTTCCATAGCGGAACGCAGCGATAGAAAGAAAAATAAGTTCATACGTACTCCGGCCGTTGTCTTGGTGATGCGTCCCTCTTATGACATCCAGTCCGACCTCCCTGGATGACACGGCAGTCCATGTGACCGCTGCAGCCTGTGATTGGCTGCAGCGGTCACCTGGGATGAAATGTTATCCCAGGAGGCCGGACTGGAGGAAGAATCAGGGAGCTCTGGGTAAGTATGAACTTTTTTTTATTGCGGGTTTTTGAAGGAAACATTAGCTATCTATATTGTGAGCGCCGCGCATAATACTCGCTCTTGCTGTGCAGCGGTAGTCACTGTCCAGAGTGCTGAAAGAGTTACTGCCGATCAGTGCAGCCCCTTCTCTCTATCCAGCACTGATCGATTAACTCTTTCAGCACATTGGACAGTGACTACCTCTGGACAGTGAGTACCATGCGTAGCAACGCTCCCGTAATTAGAGGTGCACACACGTAGCCACCCGTAAATACGGGAGTCCCATAGACTTTTATGGGCCTGCCCGTGCCGTAATTACGGCCTGAAATAGGACATGTTCTATATTTTTCAACGGCCCGGGCACCTTCCCGTAAGCAAACGGGAAGGTACCCGTGGCCAATAGAAGTCTATGGGCCTGTAATTACGGGCATTTTTATGGTTGTGTGCATGGGCATCATATGTTTCTTAATCCGTATTTACAGACCCGTGCCTGTAAATACAGGTCCGTTGTCATCCATATTCTACCCGTATTTACAGATCCGTACAAAAAGGGGGCTGGAAATGTCACAATCATGTCCAAACCCCTTAAAAGGGTCACATGATCGCTCCTACGCCATTTTCCCTGTTTCTCTTTTTTGCAAAAATTGAAATCCCCTGACGTCGCCTAGCAACGCTCCGAAGCCTGGCTTGGGAATCCCAACCCCGCATACTACCGGGACCCTGCCTAGGTTTCGTAAGTTAGGTGTTGGGTTGGGAGCTAAGGGACCTCTCGTAAGAGAGGTAATTAGCCTAGGTACATAGGAGGAGTAGAAGGGAGAGTCCACGGCCTCCCTGATCTCGCCCCTGCCCGAGTTTTTCCAGGAGTGATGTGTCTCTGCTCCTGAGCCTGTAGGGACAGGAAGAAAAGTGGGGGGTGGGAGGCGCCTTTTAACCTCTGTCTTCCTGTCCCTATAGAGGTCAATAGGGCAACCTCCTGTGGTGCTGTCATGAGAGATGTACTGGAAATAAATGTATCGATGTACGGACTCAATAGAAAGTCTATCAGTCCGTACTCCGATACATCGGCTTTCCGGAAAAAGCTGAACAGACACGAAGCGGCTGAGCGCTCACACGAGACCTTTAGCTGCTTCATTCTTGCGATTGGTGGGGGTCTCAGTGCTCGGACCCCCAGCGATCCAAACTTCTAACAAGTCACTATGAGACGTCAGAAGTTTGTCAAAAGTTTAGCTGCACTTTAAGTGTTACAGATTGTCCATTAATATCGAGGTGCTGTCCGTGTAATGCAGGACAGGTCCTCCAGAGCCAGAGAAGCTCTTTGCAGCCGCGCTCCACTCTGGCCAGAGATGAGGATCCTAAACCGAGAACCTCCTCTCTAGTACCTAAAAATTCACGAATGTTGTATTTGAAAATGGGTTTTCTAAAGTAGACAATTCCTTTAACCCCTTCCCGCTCCTTGACGTACTATTACGTCATGGCAGCTGTATCGTTCGCGCTCCATGACGTAATAGTACGTCACGGGAGTAACGGCCGCTTCGGCCGTCCTCCCGACACATACAGGAGCTGTGACGCTGCTGTCTTGTTCAGCAGCTGTCACAGCTCCTACAGCGGGGACCGATCGCTGTGTCCCCGCTGATTAACCCCTTAAAAGCCGCGTTCTATAGAGATCGCAGCTTTTTAGGGGTTAAGCTGCCATCGCCGGCCTGCTACGCGATAGCGGCCGGCGATGGTGACTATGGCAACCGGACACCAAACAATGGCGTCCGGCTATGCCATAGACGGAAGCCTAGTGGGTCCTGACAACGTCAGGACCCACTATGCTTGCTGTCAGTGAGTAGCTGACAGTTCTAATACACTGCACTACGCATGTAGTGCAGTGTATTAGAATAGCGATCAGGGCCTCCTGCCCTCATGTCCCCTAGTGGGACAAAGTAATAAAGTTAAAAAAAAGTTAAAAAAAGATGTGTAAAAATAAGAAAATAAAAGATTTAAAAGTAATAAAAGTAAAAATCCCCCTTTTTCCCTTATCAGTCTTTATTATTAATAAAAATATATAAACAAACAAATAAACTATACATAATTAGTATCGCCGCGTCCGTAACGGCCTGAACTACAAAATTATTTTATTATTTATCCCGCACGGTGAACGCCGTAAAATAAAATAATAATAAACCGAACCACAATCACAATTCTTTGGTCACTTCACCTCCCAAAAAATGGTATAAAAAGAGATCAAAAAGTCGCATGTACCTAAAAATTGTACTGATGGAAACTACAGTTCGTTACGCAAAAAATAAGTCCTCGCACGGCTTTATTGATGGAAAAATAAAAAAAGTTCTGGCTCTTAGAATAAGCTAACACAAAAAGTGAATGATTGTTTACAAAACGTATTTTATTGTGCAAACGCCATAAGACATAAAAAAAAACTATAAACATCTGGTATCGCCGTAATCGTATCGCCCCGCAGAATAAAGTGAATATGTCATTTATAGCGCACGGTGAACGCTGTAAAAAAAACGAAAAAAAAAACAATAGTACAATTGCTGTTTTTTAGTCACCACGCCACCTAAAAATAGAATAAAAACTGATCAAAAAGCCGCATGCACCCCAAGAAAACTACAATCCATTCCTCAAGGGGTCTAGTTTCCAAAATGGGGTCACTTTTGGGGGGTTCCCAATGTTTTGGCACCACAAGACCTCTTCAAACCGGACATGGTGCCTAATAAAAAAGAGGCTTCAAAATCCACTAAGTACTCCTTTGTTTCGGAGGCCGGCGCTTCAGTCCATTACCGCCCGAGGGCCACATGTGGGATATTTCTCAAAACTGCAGAATCTGGGCAATACGTATTAAGTTGCGTTTCTCTGATAAATCCTTTTGTGTTATAAAAAAAATGGTATAAAGAGGATTTTCTGACAAAAAAAAAATGTACATTTCACCTCTACTTTGCTCTAAATTTTTGTGAAACACCTAAAGGGTTCATAAACTTTCTAAATGCTGTTGTGAATACTTTGAGGGGTCTAGTTTCTAAAATGGGGTATTTGATAGGGGTTTCTAATATATGGGCCCCTCAAAGCAACTTCAGAACTGAACTGGAACCTAAAAAAATAAATAAATTAGGCAATACTTCGCTTCTTACATTATACTGATAATGAGCCGTGCCCACCCCGAGATGGCCCCAGTTTTGACCGTTTGTATAAACGGAGACCCCTATTAGACCGTTCCAGTGCCCGGTTTTCCCAAGCATTCACCCCCGAGAAGTGTATTTCTATTGATGAGTCCCTGGTACATTTTAAAGGGAGGGTTCAATTCCGCGAGTACCTGCCGGGTAAGAAGGCAAGGTATGGCGTGAAGATGTATAAGCTGTGAGAGTGCATCAGGGTATACCTACAGGTTTAGGATATATGAAGGAAAGGCCACCCCCAAACCAGACTGCATCCTGGACTACAATAGGTACATGGGAGGGATGGACTTGTCAGATCAAGCCCTGAAGCCCTACAGCGCCATGCGGTGTGGTATAAGAAGCTGGCCGGGCACATCATACAGATGGCATTGTACAATGCGTACATGCTACGTCGATGTGCAGGCCAGACGGGAACTTTCTTCAAGAGGTGATTATCAAGAACCTAATCTTTAGGGACCAAGAAGGGGGGGCACCCAGGACTTCTGGAAGCGAGCCCACACGCATCGTTCCAGGGCAACACTTTCCAGGAGAAGTTCCCCAAACTGGCAAGAAGGGAAAAAGTCAAAAGAGGTGCAAAGTCTGCTATAAGAGGACGATAATGGATGACACAATATATCAATGTGACACGTGTCCCGAAAAACTAGAGCTCTGTATGAAAGTGTTTTAAGATGTATCATACAGTCCTTGGTTTATAATTTACCCCAATTTTACTTACCCTGATGCACTCCGCACAGCTTATCCCCCCTCGTCTTTACCCACTGGGCCCTGCTGTGTGTCCAGGCAGCTGATAACAGCCACATGTAGGGTATTGCCATACCCGGGAGAACCCACATTACAGTTTATGGGGTGTAGGTCTCCGGTCAAAATGCTCACTACACCTCTAGATTAATGCCTTAAGGGTGTAGTTTTTAAAACGGGGTCACTTCTTGCGGGTTTCAACTGTACTGGTACCTCAGGGGCTACTGCATACATGACTTCGCACTAGAAAATCCCCAGTAGGCCAAATGGTGGTCCTTTCCTTCTGAGCCCTCCCATGGGCCCAAACGGCAGTTTATCACAACAAATGGGGTATTGCGGCACTCAGAACAAATTGCGCAACAGAATGGGGTATTTTGTTTCTTGTGAAAATAAGACATTTTCAGCCAAAACTACATATTATTTGAAAAAAATAATTTTGTTTTCATTCACAGCCCAATTCAAATAAGTTCTGTGAAAAAAACTATGGCGTCAAAATGGTCACAACACCCATAAATGAATTCCTTGAGGGGTGTAGTTTCCAAAATGGGGTCATTTGTGGTGGGTTTCCATTGCTTTGATACCTCTGGGGTTCTGCAAATGCGACATGGCACCCGAAAACCAAACCAGCAAAATCTGTACTCCAAAGAACACACAGTGCTCCTTTCCTTCTGAGCCCTCCCATGGGCCCAAATGGCAGTTTATCACCACAAATGGGGTATTGCCGCACTCAGGACAAATTGGGCAACAAAATGGAGTATTTTATTTCTTGTGAAAATAAGAATTTTTGAGCTAAAATGACATATTATTGGAAAAAAAATATATTTTTTTAATTCCCAGCCCAATTCAAATAAGTTCTGTGAAGAAACTATGGAGTCTAAATGGTCACATTACCCAAAAAAGAATTCATTGAGGGGTGTAGTTTCCAAAATGGGGTCACTTCTGGTGGGTTTCCATTGCTTTGATACCTCTGGGGCTCTGCAAATGCGACATGGCACCCGAAAACCAAACCAGCAAAATCTGTACTCCAAAGAACACACAGCGCTCCTTCCCTTCTGAGGCCTCCCATGGGCCCAAACGGCAGTTTATTGCCACAAATGGGGTATTGATGCACTCAGGAGAAATTGGGCAACAAAATTGAGTATTTTGTTCCCTGTGAAAATAAGAAATTTTGGTAAAAAATTACATCTTATTGGAAAAAATGTCATTTTTTTAATGTCACAGCCCAATTGAAATAGGTGCTGTGAAAAAACTGTGTGGTCAAAATGCTAACAACAACCATAAATGAATTCCTTGAGGGGTGTAGTTTACAAAATGGGGTCACTTTTGGTGGGTTTCCATTGCTTTGATACCTCTGAGGCTCTGCAAATGCGACATGGCACCCGAAAACCAATCCAACAAAATCTGGACTCCAACAAACATATAGCGCTCCTTTCCTTCTGAGCCCTCCCATGGGCCCAAACGGCGGTTTATCACCACAAATGGGGTATTGCCACACTAAGGACAAATTGGGCAACAAAATGGGGTATTTTGTTCCCTGTGAAAATAAGAAATTTTGATCACAAATGACATTTTATTGGAAAAAATGACATTTTTTTCATTTCAGAGCCCAATTCAAATACGTGCTGTGAAAAAACTGTGCGGTCAAAATGGTAACAACAACCCTAAATGAATTCCTTGAGGGGTGTAGTTTCCAAAATGGGGTCACTATTGGGGGATTCCTACTGTTTTGACACCTCAACACCTCTTCAAACCTGGCATGCTGCCTAAAATATATTCTAATAAAAAAGAGGACTCAAAATGCACTAGGTGCTTCTTTGCTTCTAGGGCTTGTGTTTTAGTCCACGAGCGCAGTAGGGCCACATGTGGGACATTTTTAAAAACTGCAGAATCTGGACAATACATATTTAGTAGTATTTCTCTGGTAAAACCTTCTGTGTTACAGAAAAAAAAATGAATATAATTGAAATTCAGCAAGAAAAATGAAATTTGCAAATTTCACCTCCACTTTGCTTTCATTCCTGTGAAATGCCTGAAGGGTTAAAAAACTTTCTAAATGTTGTTTTGAATACTTTGAGGGGTCTAGTTTTTAAAATGGGCTGTTTTATCAGGGTTTCTAATACATAGGCCCCACAAAGCCACTTCAGAACTCAAGAGGTACCTTAAAAAAAGGCTTTTGAAATTTTCTTAAAGATATGAGAAATTGCTGTTTATGTTCTAAGCCTTGTAACGTCCAAGAAAAATAAAAGAATGTTCAAAAAACGATGCCAATCTAAAGTAGACATAAGGGAAATGTGAACTAGTAACTATTTTGGGTGGTATAACCGTCTGTTTTACAAGCAGATGCATTTAAATTCTGAAAAATTCAATTTTTTCAAAATTTTCTCTACATTTTGCAATTTTTCACCAATAAACACTGAATATATCGACCAAATTTTACCACGAACATGAAGCCCAATGTGTCACGAGAAAACAATCTCAGAATCGCTTGGGTAGGTTTAAGCATTCCGACGTTATTACCACATAAAGTGAAATATGTCAGATTTGAAAAATGGGCTCTGAGCCTTAAGGCCAAAACTAGGCTGCGTCCTTAAGGGGTTAAAGGAAATATAAACCTATACAACCAAACATTGTATTGTTTTACATCACAAAAAATAAAAAAAGGAAACAACTTTGCAAATAGTGTCGATTGAAAATCCTACCGTTTAATGTACACAGCTCCTATGCAGGCCTATGTGGTTAAAAACTACAAACAAATCCTGTGTGGTCTGATCTCGCAGTCATACTACTTTCCATCTGCACTACACTTTTTGATAACCTAGAGAATGTATATTATCAAGTAGGGAATAGATGGAAGGGAGTATGACTGAAGGGTGAAACTATACAAGGTTTGTTTGTAGTCTGTAACCATAGAGACACACAGGTCCGCAGAGGAGCTGCAGACACAAAACGCTAGGAGATTTTTAATCAACACTTGCAAAGTTCCTTTTTTTTTTTTTTTTTTAGGTGCATCAAACCAATAAAACACTTTGTTTCCAGGGTCAAATGAATCTTTGTATTATGAAAAGTTCTGCAACTTTCTAATATAATTTGGGGCACAAGCATTATGCCCGAGTTCTGTAGTATTTCGTTTGATAAATGTGCCCCTTTGGATTTAAATTCATCAAAATCTCTGCTTGCGGTTAGTGAGTGGAAACATTCCAGTTCGCATCCAGACACAAAACACGTGTCCTGATCATATACAGCTGACATAGATGGCTTGTTAGGCTGGGTTCACACGACCTATTTTCAGGTGTAAACGAGGCGTATTATGCCTCGTTTTACGCCTGAAAATAGGGCTACAATACGTCGGCAAACATCTGCCCATTCATTTGAATGGGTTTGCCGACGTACTGTGCAGACGACCTGTAATTTACGCGTCGTCGTTTGACAGCTGTCAAACGACGACGCGTAAATTGTCTGCCTCGGCAAAGAAGTGCAGGGCACTTCTTTGCAACGTAATTTGAGCTGTTCTTCATTGAACTCAATGAAGAGCAGCTCAAGATATACGAGCGTCACGGACGCCTCGTATATTACGAGGAGCTGCTTTTACGGCTGAAACGACGCAGCTGTTTTCTTATGAAAACAGGCTGTCATTTCAGCCGTAAATGACAGCTAGCGTGTGAACATACCCTAACAGTGTATCAGAGCTCGCTCTTGCAATGAGATCTGCTTCTGGGTCTGTTATATATATGTGTCAGAACAGGTTTTCAACACCTGTACGTAAAAATATAAAAAATTGCATATTTCCATTCATTGATAGCAAGCAGAGATATTGAAAGTGATGGTAAATTAGACTGTTGCGTTAATTGATTATGTATAAAACGGGAGGTGCGCTATAACTTTCCACGTAACACTCTGTAGTGTATAATCTGACACCAGAGACAACTCACCAATGTGACGTAACTGCAACGTCTTCTTGATTATGGAAATATTTGAATTGACGTGAAAACACAAATCAACCTGGTCCATCTCTCCGAAACACTGGAGAAAAGATGGCAGCAACCATGAGTCGCGCCGTGTGCGTTGTCGGAATGGGCATCAAGAAGGAGAATTGAGAGGGGAAAGTCAGGGTGAAGGGACAAAGAACCAAAAACAGTGCACCCGAAGGCCAGGCCTAGGCCCTGTTCACTCAGTTTTTTTGCCGCGGAAACTGCGTCGGAAACCGTTGAAAAAACGGCCGAAATCGCCTGCCATTGATTTTAATGGGAGACGGAGGCGTTTTTTCCCACGAGCAGAAAAAACCGCTCGCTGGAAAAAGCGTCATGCCCTTTCTTCGGGCGTTTTCATCTCTGACCTCCTATTGACATCAATGGGAGGCATAGAAAAGTATTTGTTGCTGCGTTTTTTGCCCGCAGCCGAAAAACGCAGCAAACGGCGTGCAGGCAGGTCAAAATCAGATTTTTCTACCTGCAAACAACTCTGTGTGAACAGGGCCTTACTGTGGCTAAGGGTGGCATCACAGCTCTATTATATGGGGGAACTGTGAATAGCTCCATTATGGGGACACTCTGGCAACTTCTGTTATAGGAGCACTGTGGTTGCTCTATTATGGGACAACTGTGGTCTGCTCAATTAGAGGCGCATTCTGTGGCTGGCTTTATTTATGGGGGCACTATGACAAGCACTGTTATGGGGAGACTCTGGCAGGTTCTGTTATATAGGCACGCTGGCCGGCTCTATTATGGGGGAACTGGTTAGCACTATCACAGGTGCACACTATTGCTGCTTATAAAATGGGGACACCATGAAAAGAATGGTTATGGGCCAGGTTCTGTCATGTGGCTACTGTGGCTCACTCTTCTTTAGGGGAACTATGACTAAATCCAATATGGAGCCACTTTAGCAGGATCTATTATAGGAGCACTGTGGCTTTCTCTATTATGGGGGGGAGTGTAGTTGCATCTATTATGGGGGAACTATGGCAGGTTCGGTTAGAAAAGGCACTGTGGCTCACTATTATTAACTATAATGGGGGCACTCTAGCACACTCTTATGGAGCACTGTGGCTTACTCTGATAGGCCTTTTCACACAAACGTGTTTTACATCCGTGATACGCGCGTGAAAATCACGAGCGTCGCACGGACCTATGTCAGTCAATGGGGCCGTTCAGACAGACCGTCATTTTCACGCAGCATATGTCCGACATGTCCTATACTTGGCCGTTTTTCGCGCATCACGCACCCATTGAAGTCAAAGGGTGCGTGATAATCGCGCACGGCACACGGAAGAATTTGCGCAACAGTAGATAAAGAAATGAACGAAAAAATAAAACCACCTCCTTCATTTCTTTTTCTAAACGTTAAAACCGCGTGTCATAAGGATGGCATATGCGTGAAAATCACGCAGCCACGCACCACTCACTGATGACACATGGAAGTGCAACGCGCAAAAAACGCTGCATTTTTTTGCACGCGTAAAACACACACGTTCGTCTGAATAAGGCCTTACATGGATGGCTGATATAGGGGCACTCTGGCACGCAGTGTGGCTTACTCTCATGTGACTAGCTCTATAATGGGGGCACTCTGGCACACTCTTATGGAGCACTGTGGCTTACTCTGTTATATGGATGGCTGATATAGGGGCACCCTGGCACGCAGTGTGGCTTACGCTCATGAGCCTGGCTCTATAATGGGGGCACTCTGGCAGGCTGTTATAGGGGGCACTCTGGCAGGCTGTGGTATGGGGGCACTGCAGACCATACCTCCCAACTTTTGAATATGGAAAAGAGGGACATTTTTAAGCCACACACCCTAACCACGCCCAATATTCCAGATAAACACATTAAATCACAGCCAGATCCTTCTGCAAATAACGCGCACGCATTCTCACTGCGGATCTCTAGACTGTCTGGATATCACAGATATTATATTTCAGGTTATGTCGTCTTTGTGTTACTTTTATTATCTTGGGTATAACATTTGCTCATCACGGCAGCAGCTGCTGCAGGACAAAACAACAGGCTGAGAACAATGAAAGTCAAGGGGGAGACCCTGTGGTGGATGACTTTTCAATTGACAGGTATCAGAGTTACATGATGGGGATTTTTTTCTTTCCAGTTGTGTAACTCTGCTACCGGTCAATGGAAAAATCATCCACCAGAGCCCCCCTGTAGATTGCTACACACACAGCCCCCCTGTACATAGCGCCAGACACAGCCCCTTGTAGATAGCTCCACACACAGCCCCCCTGTACATAGCGCCAGACACAGCCCCCTGTAGATAGCTCCACACACAACCCCCCTGTACATAGCGCCAGACACAGCCCCCTGTAGATAGCTCCACACACAGCTCCCCTGTAGATAGCTCCACACACAGCCCCCCTGTAGATAGCGCCAGACATAGCCCCCCCGTAGATAGCGCCAGACACAGCCCCACTGTAGATAGCTCCACACACAGCCCCCTGTAGATAGCGTCAGATACAGCCCCCCTGTAGATAGCTCGATACAGCCCCCCCTGTAGGTAGCGTCAGACACAGCCCCCTGTAGATAGCTCCACACACAGCCCCCCTGTGCATAGTGCCAGACACAGCCCCCTGTAGATAGCGCCAGACACAGCCCCCTGTAGATAGCGCCAGACACAGCCCCCTGTACATAGTGCCAGATACAGCCCCCCTGTACATAGCGTCAGATACAGCCCCCTGTAGATAGTGTCACACACAGCCCCCTGTAGATAGCTCCAGACACAGCCCCCTGCAGATAGCTCCACACACAGCCCCCTGTACATAGCACCACACACAGCCCCCTGTACATAGCGCCACACACAGCACCCCTGTAGATAGCGCCACACACAGCACCCCTGTAGATAGCTCCACACACAGTCCCCCTGTATGTGCCACATTGCGGCCAGAGCGGAGAGCGGTAGAGGTTGGCTTTATTCACACGACAGGGTCCGAGTGTCGGCCAATAAAACTGCCTTTTTGGGCCGTTTTTCCAGGCCGTTTTGTATCCGTTCCGATTCTGTTCCGTGCCGTGTTGCCGTTTTTAACAGCCTATTTTGACCCGTTTTACATTCGTATTTGTATGGACAGTGTAGTCACCGACTTCTCCTGGAGAGGAATCCCCGACCACAGGGTCGGGTATTCCGCTTCAGAAGCGAGTGATGTCACTGTGTCCATATATGGATAGTGTGGTCACTCACTTCTTCTGTAGCGGAATCCCCAGCAACAGGGTCGGGGATTCCGCTTCAGAAGTGAGTGACTTTGCTGTGTCCATATATGGCAGTGTAGTTACTCACTTCTCCTGTAGCGGAATCCCAATCCCTGGCCGGGGATTGGGGATTCCGACTCCTACAGGGAGCAAAAAAAGACCCTCCTCCTCCTCCTCACGTGAACTCTGCACTGTGAGGAGGAGGAGGAGAGAGAGCGCGAGCAACGGAAGACACGGCCATCACTCGGGACACATCCGCTGATGTCCGTGTATTACCCGGCCCCATAGACTTCTATGGGAGCCAGGCGACCGTGTAAACGGCCGAAAATAGGGCATGTCCCATTTTTGGACGGCCAGGTTTCCCGGGCCGTCAAAAAATCGGTCGTCTGAATAGCCCCATCACTGCCTGTCAAAAGAAGGCAGGAATCTTGCAGTGGCTTTCTAACTGGTGTCGATGCTGGCCCGGGAGTGAACCAGTCCAGTCACCTGACCGGTGAAGTCAGATGACAGGTCAGTTGAGAGGTCAGGTGACTGGACTGGTCCACTCATGGGCCGGCATCGATCCCAGTGAGAACACCGGCGCAAGACTCCTGCCTTCTTCCGATCGCTGCTGCAGTCAGCAGCGATCAGCTGTTCTGATGCAGCGCCCAGCGGGATATTTACAGACCGCCCAGGACGGCGGGAAAGCGGTGATAAACCGGGACTGTCCCGCCGGATCCGGGACAGTTGGGAGGTATGGACTAGAAGGACCTTGTTCAGGGAAAGTTTGTGAATCCTTTTCTGCCCAACAGGTAACTTGTCATACAATTCCTCACTCTTGCCTAGCAAATCCTTCCCTGGTGTGCCAATTTTGCTGGTGGCGCACAATCCATGAGTAAATATGTGCCATTATCACAGACCTAAGGAGGAAATCTAGAAAAATCTGCCGTATCAATAGAATAACCGCTAACCAAACCAATTGTACACAACCACAGGGGAGGGAGAGTGTTCCTCTCGCTGCAGTAGAAAGTAAGAGGGTTCAGGTCAGGCGAGTTTGCTGGCCAATCAAGCTCAGTGATACTGTGGTTATTAAACCAGGTATTGGTAGTTTTGGCAGTGTGGGCAGGTGCCAAGTCCTGATGGAAAATGAAATCAGCATCTCCATAAAGCATAAAGCTTGTCAGCAGAGAGAAGCATGAAGTGCTTGAAAATTTCCTTCTAGACTGTGTACTTATAAACACAGATATAACACAGTGGACCAACACCGCGCTCCCCAAACCATCTCTGACTGAGGAAACTTCACACTGGACCACAAGCAACTTGGATTGATGCCTCTCCGCTCTTCCTCCAGACTCTGGGACCTGGATTTCCAAATGAAATGCAAAATTTAGTTTTATCTGAAAACAGGACTTTGGACCACTGAGCAACAGACCCATCCTTTTAAAAGCTTAGACTCTATTCACACGACAGGGTCCGAGTGTTGGCCGATAAAAACGGCCCTTTTGGACCGTTTTTCCCGGGCCGTTTTGCATCCGTTCCGGGCCGTGTTGCTGTTTTTAACGGCCGATTTTGACCCATTTTGCATCCGTTTTTCCCTGTCTGTTTTAAAATCGGATGAATTTCATTTTGTAAATTTTTTGCCACACACTGCCCTCTGTAGATAATGCCACACACTGCCCTCTGTAGATACTGCCACAGCCCCCTGTAGGTACTGCCACACAGCACCCTGTAGGTAGTACCACACAGCCCCCTGTAGGTAATGCCACACTGCCACTTGTAATGCCACACAGCCCCCTGTAATGCCACACAGCCCCCTGTAGGTAGTATCACACAGCCCACTGTAGGTAATGCCACAGCCCCCTGTAATGCCACACAGCCCCCTGTAATGCCACACAGCCCCCTGTAGGTAGTGGCACACAGCCCCCTGTAGTTAGTGGCACACAGCCCCCTGTAGGTAATGCCACACAGCCCCCCATAGGTAATGCCACACAGCCCCCCATAGGTAATGCCACACAACCCCCCATAGGTAATGCCACACAGCCCCCTGTAGGTAGTTCTACACAGCAACCCCCCATAGATGGCACCCCCCCCCCCCTACCTGTCTGTAGATAGTGCCATTGTTACAGGAGTAGTCCCTGAATTCAATGTCCATATATGGACACTGTGAAGTCCGGGACTTCTCCTGGAGCGGAAACACCGGCCACAGGGTCGGGGATTCCGCTTCAGAAGTGCCTGACGTCACTGTTGCCGGTGTTTCCGCTCCAGGAGAAGTACCTGACTTCACTGTGTCCATATATGGACACAGTGACTTCAGGCACTTCTGAAGTGGAATCCCCAATCCCCGGCCACAGCGTTGCCGAAGCTGTGGCCGGGGATTGGGGATTCCGCTCCTACAGTGAGCAAGAAAATACCCTCCTCCTCCTCACATGCACTTTGCACTGTGAGGAGGAGAAGGAGAGAGAGCGAGTGACGGAAGAAACGGCCATCACTCGGGACACATTCCAGTTATGGCCGTGTATTACACCGCCCCATAGACTTCTATGGGAGCCGTGCGGCAGGGAGAACGGCCGAAAATAGGGCATGTCCCATTTTTTGAGCGCCGGGTTTCCCGGGCCGTCAAAAACTCGGTTGTGTGAATAGCCCCATTAGGGGTCTATTGTTCCTACTGCGACCGTGTGACGGCCGTTTTATGAACGGCTGTCACACGGCCGGGAAAAGCTGTCGTGTGAATAAGGTTTTAGTAAATCTTTGCAGGTGCTTTGTGTTTATTCGCTGATTAGAGTGTGACATAATGAGTCTACAATCTTCAACTTTTACCCAATATTCTAATTTCCTGAGACACTAAATTTTGGGTTTTCATTAACTATTAGCCATAATCTTCAACATTAAAAGAAAAATAGATCACTCTGTGTGTAATGAATCTATATAATATGAGTTTCACTTTTTGAACTACGCTCTTTTCGTAACTCCCATAGTAGTGAATAGCAGTTACGGAAGCAGCGTAGCATGCAAGCTATGCTGTTTCTATAACTACCATTCAGTTCTATGAGGCTTATAAAAACAGCGGAACTCAGCGAGCTACGCTGTTTTCACCTTCATGGTCAGAAATCAGCCGACACACACAGAGGTGGAACAGGGTTTAGGGGCCCCGTTCTGATGGTGGGACCCGCATCTATCTGACATTTATGACATATCCTGTGGACAGTGCCGAACCTGCCATGAGGCCAGGTGAGCCGACAGCCTCAGGCGGCACCACCTACCCAAACTTGGGGGGCGGCATTTTCAGCCTGGGACGGACTGGACCGAGGGGAGGGGCCATGCAGACGCACATAGCAGACGCGCCGAATGTCTGAAACACTCCTCCTCCTCTCTGACGCTGTACGCAGCATATGCAGCCAGAGAGGAGCAAGTCTGAAGGATGAGCGGTCGAGCGACGAGAAGTACAAGGTAAGTTCCTTCCCTGCTGGGACCGGGACCCGTGACGTAAGTATACTGCAAGGGGGGTCTGGGCATTTTATCGACAGCAAAGGGCTCTATGGGGCTGGAATAATCCACCCCATAGAGCCCTCACATCACTATAATGGAAGGATTAGTGTGGGTGGGGGAGGGTCTGAGCGTCTGTCAGATTTACTGCAGAGAGCTCTATAGGGGGAGATTCTGACCCCCCCCCCCTTTAGAGCAGTCAGTCAGATGCTCAGACACCCCTAACCTTTCAGTACAGTAACTAGTCAGGGCTCTATGGTGGGGGGATAATTCCCCCCTATAGAGCCCTCTACTGTCAGTAAAACGCCAAGACCCCCTCCCCGTGCAGTATACTCCTGGCCCCCCAGCGCAGTATAATGGCTTTGTAGCTTTCCTGTGCTTAATTAGCGTGGGAAAGCTACAAGCGGGGCTGTGACTGGTGAGTCTCACAGTCACTCCCAGTGCACACTGGATGCGGCAGGTGCGGCAGCCAGTCTGACTGTGAGTCCCCTGACCAGTCACCACCCACACGCAGCAGAGAGACAGGATAGACTGATAGTGCCTGTCGTTATTGAAAACCCTCAACTACTACAGTTTCACAAGCATTGACTAGGACTGCTTTTATAGTGTAGTGGTCAGCTTGTCTAGCTTACATATGGAAGGTTACTGGTTCAAATCCCAGCTGGGTTTTTTTTTTTTGTTTTTTAAAAAAATATTAATAGCTTACTTTCATTGGGCTTTGTTCACACTAGCATTAATATACGTTTACCTCTCTTCCGTCAGAGGAAGAGAGGACCGATATGTTAAACGGAAAGCAACGGCTCCATTAGAATTACCATTGCTTTCAATGGTAATTATTTTGTATCAGTTGCTTTCCGTTTGTCTCCGTTCGCTAGGTTTCCATTCTTTTGAACGGAAATAAAAGTTCTGCAGACTGCACTTTTGTTTCCTTTAAAAAAACGGAAACTTAGCGAACGGAGACAAACGGAAAGCAACAAAAGAATTACCATTGAAAGCAATGGTAATTCTAATGGAACCTTTGCTTTCTGTTTAACGTATCGATCCTCTCTTCCTCTGACGGAAGAGAGGTAAATGTATATTAATGCTATTGTGAAAGAAGTCTTAGGGCCTGTTCACATCAGCGTTGGCTTCCCGTTCTGAGGTTTCCGTCGGAGGTAACCCCGCAACGGATAGTCAAACTGAAACCACAGCTTCCGTTACCGTCACCATTAGCGCAGTCGACTGCGCTATTGATTCCGTCACAAAAACGGAAACCTGCCGGAATGGTGAAGAACGGAAACCATTAGCAATATTTCCGTCACCATTGATTTCAATGGTGACTGAAAGGGAAGCTGTGGTTTCAGTTTGACTTTCCGTTGCGGGGTTCACCCGACGGAAACCTCCTATGGAACCCCGGAACGGAAAGCCAACGCTGATGTGAACAGGCCCTAATCCTTCCCCATATACCTGCCCCCGCTAATTAAAATAAATATATTATATAATGTATATAGCGCTGTATCCTGTATCCGTCAGGTCAGCGGGACTGACTTATTCAGTATCAGCGAGTCCTGCAGGATCGAGCTGTTACCGATCACATCTAAGTTCATAACTTAGATGTGATCGGTAATAGGCGACCTAATGGATTCAGGTCTCAGCGCTATATACAGCTGCTCTGTATACAGGATACAAAGCAGCTGTATCTCAAAAAGTGCAAATCATTTTCAATAAAAAGTAATTAAAACTTGCACCAATCGCATTAATAGATATCTTTATATATCATAGTGACATGTCTGAAGTTTTCATCGGTGGGGGACCGAGCACTGAGGCCCCCACCGATCGCTAAAACGAAGCAGAAGTGCTCGGGTGAGCGCTGTGCCGCTTCATTTATGATCGACTTTCAGCCGAGTGAGCGGTGTACGGACTCCTAGACTTTCTATTGAGCCCGTACACTGCTCCAAGGAAAGCCAAACAGAAATGAAGCGGCACAACGCTCACCCGAGCACTTCTGCTGCTTCGTTTTAGCGACTAGTGGGGGATCTCAGTGTTCGGGCCCCACTGATCAAAACTTCTGACATGTCAAAAGTTTTTAAAAAAGTTGTTACACTTTAAAGAGAACCTTTCACCTGCCCACAGATTTGAATTTGAGTGCAGCATGTAATGGTCAGGGCTGCATAAACTCTGGGGCACTTTATATTTTTTTTCCTACCCTCTTTCCTTACTTAGATATCGGTGCTGTAATATTTGGCGCCCGATATTTAAATAACCCCATGAACTGCCAATGGGGCGGTAATTGGCAAGGGGACGTGTAACATCGCTGTGACACTGCCCAATCCGCTACGGACAATGTCAACAGCATGAGCTGGAGAGAGGAGATCATGTGCGCACGCACACTCTCACTCTTCAGCTCTCGGCAGGCAAGTACAAGACTATGTGATCTCAGGTGAGAGATCAGTCTTGTCGTCCTTGTCTGCCGAGAGCTAAAGAGTGAGAGCGTGCGTGCGCGCACAGCTCCGATGCCATGGAACAGAAGAAGAAGAATTCACTCTTCTTATCCTCTTGTGTTCCTTAGTGGTGGCGGAGCTGCGCACACGCGCTCTCTCTCCAGCTCTTGCTGTAACGCTGACCGTAGCTGATTGGACAGTGTCACAGCGTTATTACATGCCCCCTTGCCAATTACCTCCCCATTGACAGTTCATGGGGTTATTTAAATATTGTGCGCCAAATATTACAGCACTGATACCTAAATAACGAAGGAATCTAAGAAAAAAATCTAAAGTTCCCCAGAGTTTGTGCAGCCCTTCCCATTACATGCTGAACTCAGCTGTACATGGATGGGGAGGTGAAAGGTTCTAGAAAGGTGTTATAATTTTTTTATTTTTTTTATTTGATATGTTTTATTTTATGGGCCTAATTATTCTAATTATTTTAATATGTTTCCGAAGGTAGCTATTTATTCATATGTTTGTACGTCTGTGGGTGGGGGCAGCCAACTTCATTTTTATTTTTCATACTGCTCATTTTTGTTTTGCAGGTTCCGCTGGACCATTTGGACTACGTCGTAGATTCGTTGGACTACTTCGCTGATTTAAGCTTTTTCTTTTTTTTTAATAAAATGGTTAAAGTGGATTGTGTGGAAGAGTTGTCATTTCAATAAAATAAATGTCTTTATGTCTCTGTTTTTTAATACTTCATTTCCGCCTTAGTAATGGCTGCTGTCTGATTGAGAGCGTCCATTACTAAGAAGGGGCTTAGTGTTAGCCAGTAATAAGGCTATCACTAACCCCTATTATTACCCCGGTACCCACCGCCACCAGGAGTACCGGGAAGAGCTGGGTACGATCCAGCACCCGACCGTCTGAAGAGAAGGGCGGGTACTGGTTTGGCTGCAGGCTGGTACTATCAGGCTCGGAATGGCCAAAAACCATGGCCCTTCCCACCCTGGTAATGCTAGGCTGCTGCTGCTTTATTGTATCTTGCTGGTTATGATAAATGGAGGGGATCAGACGTAATTTTTTTTCTATTATTTTTTTTTTTTAAATACGTGGGGTTCCCGCTATTTTTCACAACCAGCCAGATACAATAAAGCAGCTGCAGCATAGCATCCCCAGGGTGGGAAGGGCCACGTTTTTTATCCCTTCCCAGTCTGGTAAAACCAGCCTGTGACCGCCCTGCTGCCTTAGGGCATGGCCACACGTAGCGGAATTCTTCCGCAACTGTCCGCATCAATGCCGCACAGAATCTGCGTTGCAGATTCTGTGGCGGATCTGCCCATAATGGGCATTAAATTGATGCGGACTAGCCGCTGCGTATTGAGGTGAAAGTACTTCCCTTCTCTCTATCAGTGCAGGATAGAGAGAAGGGGCAGTACTTTCCCTAGTAAAAGTAAAAGAATTTCGTACTTACTGGCCGTTGTCTTGGTGATGCGTCCCTCTTTCGGCATCCAGCCCGACCTCCCTGGATGACGCGGCAGTCCATGTGACCGCTGCAGCCTGTGATTGGCTGCAGCCGTCACTTAGACTGAAACTTCATCCTGGGAAACCGGACTGGAGGAAGAAGCAGGGAGTTCTCAGTAAGTATGAACTTCTATTTTTTTTACAGGTTGCTGTATATTGTGATCGGTAGTCACTGTCCAGGGTGCTGAAACAGTTACTGCCGATCGCTTAACTCTTTCAGCAGCCTGTCACCCGTAATTATGGGAGCCCCATTAACTTCCTCAGTCTGGCTGTAGACCTAGAAATACACATAGGTCCAGCCAGAATGAAGAAATGTCAAGTTTAAAAACCAATAGGCTCCGCGGCACACATAACATCTACATTACATCTGCGGACTTCATTGTGGAACTTAGAATCTCCATTGAAGTCAATGGAGAAATTCCGCAATGAGTCCGCAAACAGTCCGCCACACGTCCGCAACAACCATTGTATGCTGCGGACACCAAATTCTGCACCGCAGCCTATGCTCCGCAGCGGAATTGTCCGCAACGTGTAAACGAACCCTACTAAAAAGCTGTGGAAGGCAATGGAGAAACGGGTCCGCTGCGGATTTCCACTGCGGAGCGTCTGCAGCGGAATTCCAGAGCAAATCCGCTATGTGTGGCCATGCCCTTACCGTCGCTTCAGATGGTCGGGTACTGGATCGTACTCCCCTCGCGGCAGTGAGAACCGGTGTAATAATAGGGGTTAGTGATAGCCTTTTTACTGGCTAACACTAAGCCCCTTCTTAGTAATGGACGCTATCAATCAGACAGCAGCCATTACTAAGGCCATAATAAAGTATTAAAAAAAACAGACATAAGAAAAACTTTTATTGAAATCTAAACTCCCCCATGCAACCCTCTTTCACCATTTTTTTATTTTTTTTAAAAAGTAGATCATCGGAGTAGTCCAATGAATCTACGACATAGTCCAAACACTCCAGCGGAACCTACCAAAAAAAAGCAGTATAAAAATTTTAAAAACTTACATTTGCCACAATAGTCACTCAATATAACTATACTGTAATCACTTATATGGTCTGCAGATATCTTGTGTATAACTGGCATCTACCTCTATAAGGTCACTGTATGGTGGTAATATTGGTCTATATATAGTGTGATTTATTCACTAACAGTATGGTGTGTTTTTTCTGACACAATGTTGTAGTAATATGTGATCATGGTTTGGTAGTTTTATTCAGTAACAGTATGAGGGTATTATTCAGTAACCGTATGTAGATATTGTTCAGTAACAGTATGGAGGTATTATTCAGTAACAGTATGGGGGTATTATTCAGTAACAGTATGGGGGTATTATTCAGTAACAGTATGGGGGTATTATTCAGTAACAGTATGGGGGTATTATTCAGTAACAGTATGGGGGTATTATTCAGTAACAGTATGGGGGTATTATTCAGTAACTGTATGGGGATATTATTCAGTAACAGTATGGAGGTATTATTGAGTAACAGTATGGAGGTATTAGTCAGTAACAGTATAAATGTATTATTCAGTAACAGTATGGGGGTATTATTCAGTAACAGTATGGGGGTATTATTCAGTAACAGTATGGAGGTCTTATTCAGTAACTTTATGGGGATATTATGCAGTAACAGTATGGAGATATTATTCAGTAACAGTATGGAGGTATTATTCAGTAACAATATAAATGTATTATTCAGTAACAGTATGGGGGTATTATTCAGTAACAGTATGGAGGTATTATTCAGTAACAGTATAAATGTATTATTCAGTAACAGTATGGGGGTATTATTCAATAACAGTATGGGGGTATTATTCAGTAACAGTATGGGGGTATTATTCAATAACAGTATGGGGGTATTATTCAGTAACTGTATGGGGGTATTATTCAGTAACAGTATGGGAGTATTATTTAGTAACAGTATGGGGGTATTATTCAGTAACAGTATGGGGGTATTATTCAGTAACAGTATGGGGTATTATTCAGTAACAGTATGGGGGTATTATTCAATAACAGTATGGGGGTATTATTCAATAACAGTATGGGGGTATTATTCAATAACAGTATGGGGGTATTATTCAGTAACAGTATGGGGGTATTATTCAGTAACAGTATGGGGGTATTATTTAGTAACAGTATGGGGGTATTATTCAGTAACAGTATGGGGGTATTATTCAGTAACAGTATAGGGTATTATTCAGTAACAGTATGGGGATATTATTCAGTAACAGTATGTAGGTATTATTCAGTAACAGTATGGGGGTATTATTCAGTAACAGTATGGAGGTATTATTCTGTAACAGTATGGTGGTATTATTCAGTAACAGTATGGGGGTATTATTCAGTAACAGTATGGGGGTATTATTCAGTAACAGTATGGGAGTATTATTCAATAACAGTATGGGGGTATTATTCAGTAACAGTATGGGGGTATTATTCAGTAACAGTATGGGGGTATTATTCAGTAACAGTATAAATGTATTATTCAGTAACAGTATGGAGGTATTATTCAGTAACAGTATAAATGTATTATTCAGTAACAGTATGGAGGTATTATTCAGTAACAGTATGGAGGTATTATGCCGTAACAGTATGGAGGTATTATTCAGTAACAGTATGGGGGTATTATTGAGTAATAGCATAAAGGTATTATTCAGTAACAGTATGGGGGTATTATTCAGTAACTGTATGGGGATATTATTCAGTAACAGTATGGAGGTATTATTGAGTAACAGTATGGAGGTATTAGTCAGTAACAGTATAAATGTATTATTCAGTAACAGTATGGGGGTATTATTCAGTAACAGTATGGGGGTATTATTCAGTAACAGTATGGAGGTCTTATTCAGTAACTTTATGGGGATATTATGCAGTAACAGTATGGAGATATTATTCAGTAACAGTATGGAGGTATTATTCAGTAACAATATAAATGTATTATTCAGTAACAGTATGGGGGTATTATTCAGTAACAGTATGGAGGTATTATTCAGTAACAGTATAAATGTATTATTCAGTAACAGTATGGGGGTATTATTCAATAACAGTATGGGGGTATTATTCAGTAACTGTATGGGGGTATTATTCAGTAACAGTATGGGGGTATTATTCAATAACAGTATGGGGGTATTATTCAGTAACTGTATGGGGGTATTATTCAGTAACAGTATGGGAGTATTATTTAGTAACAGTATGGGGGTATTATTCAGTAACAGTATGGGGTATTATTCAGTAACAGTATGGAGGTATTATTCAGTAACAGTATGGGGGTATTATTCAATAACAGTATGGGGGTATTATTCAGTAACAGTATGGGGGTATTATTCAGTAACAGTATGGGGGTATTATTTAGTAACAGTATGGGGGTATTATTCAGTAACAGTATGGGGGTATTATTCAGTAACAGTATAGGGTATTATTCAGTAACAGTATGGGGATATTATTCAGTAACAGTATGTAGGTATTATTCAGTAACAGTATGGGGGTATTATTCAGTAACAGTATGGAGGTATTATTCTGTAACAGTATGGGGGTATTATTCAGTAACAGTATGGGGGTATTATTCAGTAACAGTATGGGGGTATTATTCAGTAACAGTATGGGAGTATTATTCAATAACAGTATGGGGGTATTATTCAGTAACAGTATTAGGGTATTATTCAGTTACAGTATGGGGGTATTATTCAGTAACAGTATGGGGGTATTATTTAGTAACAGTATGGGGGTATTATTCAGTAACAGTATGGGGGTATTATTCAATAACAGTATGGGGGTATTCAGTAACAGTATGGAGGTATTATTCAGTAACAGTATGGGGGTATTATTCAGTAACAGTATGGGGGTATTATTCAATAACAATATGGAGGTATTATTCAGTAACAGTATGGGGGTATTATTCAGTAACAGTATGGGGGTATTATTCAGTAACTGTATGGGGGTATTATTCAGTAACAGTATGGGGGTATTATTCAGTAACAGTATGGGGGTATTCAGTAACAGTATGGAGGTATTATTCAGTAACAGTATGGGGGTATTATTTAGTAACAGTATGGGGGTATTATTCAGTAACAGTATGGAGGTATTATTCAGTAACAGTATGGGGGTATTATTCAGTAACAGTATGGGGGTATTATTCAGTAACAGTATGGAGGTATTATTCAGTAACAGTATGAGGGTATTATTCAGTAACAGTATGGGGGTATTATTCAGTAACAGTATGGGGGTATTATTCAGTAACAGTATGGGGTATTATTTAGTAAGAGTATGGGGGTATTATTCAGTAACAGTATGGGGGTATTATTCAGTAACAGTATGGGGGTATTATTCAGTAACAGTATGGAGGTATTATTCAGTAACAGTATGGGGGTATTATTCAGTAACAGTATGGGGGTATTATTCAGTAACAGTATGGGGTATTATTTAGTAAGAGTATGGGGGTATTATTCAGTAACAGTATGGGGGTATTATTTGTAATTTTGGTCTTACAATCTATGTAAATTATTGTGGTGGGGCTGTGGGGAAGTGTGAGTGTGGCAGCAGATGATCGGGCTAAGAGATAGTCTGCAGAGTGGCATGTGATATACTTTGACATGTAGGTGATACTTAAGTGTGGTATGTGGGCCCATAACTTGTGCACAGCCCAGGGCCTAAGATCATATTAATCCACCACTGGCATCGAGCCAGCACAAGCAGACCACAACAATACAGGAAGTAGAGCAAAGAAACCAGCCCAGGACGTGCCGCTTCAAAACAGCGCTAAGCGCCATCCGTCCTGACGCCACTAATGAGAGTGGCTGCCGAGGAGAGATATGGGGCAGTGCAGACTGTACTATTTGCACTGCACTGATTGGCAGTAAGAATAATTCTTTAAATACTGTCCATACTTCAAACAGCACTTTAAGGCTCTGTTCACACTGAGTTTTTTGCAGGAGGAAAATTCTGCCTCAAAATTCTGCTTGGGATTTTGAGGCAGATTTTGTCCTTCCTGCACGTCGTTTGCCGCGATTTTCACTGCGTTTTTCGCTCGCGGCCATTGAGTGCTACGGGCAAAAAGCTCAGCGAAATACCCTTTGTCTGCCTCCCATTGATGTCAATAGGAGGTCAGAGGCGTAAACGTGCGAAGATAGGGCATGTCCCTTCTTTCTCGGGAGGCATTTTCGTTTGGTTTTTGACGAGTTTTGCGGAGCGGTTACCGCACCCAAAAACTCGTCAAAATACTCCGTGTAAACAGGGCCTAACAAATAAACATCAAATGTTTTCCTATTTAAAAATTTTATATATTTCGTGTTTGATGTGTAAAGCTAGGAATGAGAAAACTCCGATAGATTTGGGGGGGGGGCACCTTTTTATAGTTCGCCTTGTTGATTATGTATACAACAGGAAATTGTGATAGATACAATAAAAAGACTGGAAAATAAAAATATATATATGTGTGTGTGTGTGTATATGATAGATATATGTATATATATATTTATATATATATATATATATATATATATATATGCATATATATATATATATATTAGTACACAAGAAAATAGCGACAGAACTCTGGGAATGCCAGTGGCACCTAAACACTAAATATAAATAAATATGCATTGCTGCTGAATCTACTTAGGCTTTATTCAGATGAACGTGAAAAAGGTCCGTGCAACGCACGTGATTTGCACGCGCGTTGCACGGACCTATATGTGTCTATGGGGCCGTGCCGACATGTCCGTGATTTTTGCTCAGCGTGAGTCCGCTGAAAAAAAGTCACGACATGTCCGTTCTTTGGGCGTTTTGCACGCAGCACGCACCTATTGAAGTCAATGGGTGCGTGAAAACCACGCATGCCGCACGGAAGCACTTCCGTGCGAACTGCGTGATTCGCGCAAGAGCTGTCAAAAGGATGAATGTAAACAGAAAAGCACCACGTGCTTTTCTATTTACAAACATCCAAACGGAGTGTCTTTGAGAAGAGCGAACCCGGACAACCGAACCGAACTTCACCGGGTTCAGCCGTACTCGTTTTTGCCGAACACGGCAAAAAAATTTCCGGTACGCGACGTCCGGATATAGTCACTGTCCAGGGTGCAGAAAGAGTTAAACTGTTTCAGCACCCTGGACAGTGACTTCCAATCCCATTATACATGAACGAGTAAAAAAAAAAAAGTTCTGACTTACCGATAACTCCCGGCTTCTTCCTCCAGTCTGACCTCCCGGGATGACAATTCAGCCAATCACAGGCCAAGCACAGGCTGCAGCGGTCACATGGACTGCGGCGTCATCCAGGGAGGTGGGGCCAGATGTCAAGAGAGGCGCGTCACCAAGGACGCGTCACCAAGGCAACGGCCGGGAAGTTCTCGGTAAGTACGAACCTCTTTTTTTTTTTAACAGGTTGCTAGATATGGTGATCGGAATTCACTGTCGAGGGTGCTGAAAGAGTTACTGCCGATCAGTTAACTCTTTCAGCACCCTGGACAGTGACTGTCGTCGGCTAGAATAATCTCTATGATGGCGGCTGCGCGAAAACACGGATGACACTTGGAGCTGGCAAGTGATTTTTGCGCCTGCAAAACGCCGCGTTTTTGCGTCCACAAAAACGCCACGTTCGTGTGAATCCAGCCTTACAATAGGGAGGTTTTCATCAAATTGTGTGAGTCCACCTTCCACTTGAGGGCGGGTGGTAGCGCTGGGGATAGAGAGATGTTGGTTTGTTCACCACGGGGTGGGCGACGTTTCGCTTCGCATCCAAGCCTTTCTCAAGCTCAGAGAACGGTTGGGATGTGCTTGGAGGGTTCGGATGTGGGGTGGGGGCGTTGCTTGTTCTGTTCACTTTGTGGTGGGTGGGCCGGCATCTCTCCGTCTTTGAGGTCTTGGTGCTGTTGCTTGTTCTCTGTCATTGCCGTCTGTTTTATACTAAGGAGTTGATTCATCCTTTCACTGGTAACATGCACATGGCCTAATATTCAACTTGCTTTGAGTGCTGTCTTTCTATCTATCTATCTATCTATCTATCTATCCTGTCTGTCTGTCTGTCTATCTATCTATCTATCTATTTATCTATTGGTGCTGTTGCTTGTTCTCTGTCTATCTATCTATCTATCTATCTATCTATATATATTAGTTATAAATGATTTGTGTTTTACGTCTCATCTGTAACATCACATTATATACAGATGATGATGGTGTTGCCTTTTGTATATAGCAGAGGAGAACTTCCTGACTAGTTTCCCTACAGTAAATTGGATTGGCCCTTTAAATAACTGCCGCAGCTGCTGAAGATGTTACGGAATGTTGTGAAAGTTGACTCCGCCCCCACACGTTGTGACATCACTCACATTATATAAGGAGCCGCAGAGCTGACACTTATTTGAGGGTTTTAGTTGTCAGTGGAGACATTTAGCGTTGGTGAGATATTTGGACTTTGTGAGGATTTGTAGTGTTGGAAAGAGATTTGGACTTTCTGAACAGGATGAAGAACGGCGACGAGGAGGAGCTCCCAGATGAGATGTGGAGAAAGATGGTGGAGGAGGCTAAGCCGGCATTCCGGCCATCAAAGTATGCCAAAGTCTCTTTTCAGCCAATTCTGGAGACCATTCTAGAGGAGGATGAGGATGAGGAGGAAGCGGATGAAGTGGAGGAGGTTCTATATATTGAGGAGGAGAACATCAGCAGGCCTTTCGGTTGTCAGGTGAAGGAGGCCTGGCCAAGCATGGAATCATTCATAAGTACAAGATGTTGGATTCCAAGATGTCTAAGAAGAAAGATCCGAAGCAACAAAAGCAGAGATGCAGAGAGCCGTCGTCCATCGCGGTTCCTTAGAGCCGTCTTGTGTTGTAACGTCAAGACATCAGAATAAGCGACCTATAATATCATTAAGATCATGATATCTGAGACCTTATAACATCAAAGGAAACAATTTCAACATCAATATTTATAACATAATAGCTATGATTTCCATCAGAAATATTACCACCAGATTGAATATCCTGATGTAACATCTGCCGGGCTGGAGATTACAGTCACAATTTTCCAGGATTAAATTATTTAATTATTAATAATTATTCAGCTTAACAAAAACATTTGAAATAAAATAAAAATTAAAAAAATTAAAAATAAATAGATTTTTCTCTCAATATTATTATTATTTTTCTTTCTCAGGCAGCACTCAGGTGACCATGAACTGTACCCACCTAATTATCTACTTTTTTCAAATGCTGCCAGTCTGCGTGGTTAGGGAAGAAAGATATTACCAGTAGAATACAAACATGTTATAAAGAGTATAGGAAAATTCGTTTATAACTTCTTGCTGTCTGGCATACATGGATTTTTGCTTTTAAACTTTATGGCTCTGTATACATCCTCTGCATTTCTCTGAAGTGGAAGTGCCCCCTTTATTATACGGCACAAGGCCCCATACACATGACCGTATTTTTACCCTCCCGTAAATACTGGCGTAAATACGGGTCCTTTGTCACCCGTATTTATGGACCCATGCCCGTAAATACGGGTCCGTAGTCACCCGTATTCCACCCTTATTTACGGACCCGTTTTGTATGCTTCTCTTTACACGTAGAGAGAGATATTGCACTGCACTAATCGGCAGCCCCTTCTCTCTATCTAGCACTGATAGAGAGAAGGGGCTGCTGATCAGTTCTGGATAGACAGAATGGGCAACCCCTTCCATCTATCCAGCACTGATCGCCAGCCTCTTCTCTCTATCCAGCTCTGATCGGCAGCCTCTTCTTTCTATCAGTGCTGGATAGAGGGAAGCTGCAGCCCTTTCGTGAAGAGATTCCGCAGTGGAACGCAGCGAAAGAAAGAAAAAGAAGTTCATATGTACCCCGGCCGTTGTCTTGGTGATGCATCCCTCTTTTGACATCCAGTCCGACCTCCCTGGATGACGCGGCAGTCCATGTGACCGCTGCAGCCTGTGATTGGCGTCAGCGGTCACATGGGATGAAATGTTATCCCAGGAGGCCGGACTGGAGGAAGAAGCAGGGAGTTCTGGGTAAGTATGAACTTTTTTTTATTGCAGGTTTTTGAAGGAAGCATTAGAAATCTATATCGAGAGCGCCACGCATGGTACTCGCTGTGCAGCGGTAGTCACTGTCCAGGGTGCTGAAAGAGTTACTGCCGATCAGTGCAGCCCCTTCTCTATATCCAGCACTGATCGTTTATCTCTTTCAGCACACTGGACAGTGACTACCTCTGGACAGTGAGTACCATGCGTAGCAATGCTCCCGTAATTAGAGGTGCACACACAAAGCCACCCGTAATTACGGGAGCCCCATAGACTTTTATGGGCCTGCCCGTGCCGTAATTACGGCCTGAAATAGGACATGTTCCATATTTTTCAACAGCCCGGGCACCTTCCCGTAAGCAAACGGGAAGGTACCCGTGGCCAATAGAAGTCTATGGGTCTGTAATTACGGGCATTTTTACGGTCGTGTGCATGGGCATCATGTGTTTTTTAACCCGTATTTACAGACCCGTGCCCGTAAATGTCATCCGTATTCTACCCGTATTTACAGATCCGTACAAAAAGGGGGGCTGGAAATGTCACAATCATATCCAAACCCCTTAAAAGGATCACATGATCGCTTAGACGCCATTTTCTCTTTTTTGCAAAAATTTAAGTCCCCTGACGTCGCCTAGCAACGGTCTGAAGCCTGGCTTGGGAATCCCAACCCCGCACACTACCGGGACCCTGCCGAGGTTTCGTAAGGTAGGTGTTTGGTTGGGAGCTAAAGGACCTCTCGTAAGAGAGGTAATTAGCCTAGGTACATAGGAGGAATAGAAGGGAGAGTCCACGGACTCCCTGATCTCGCCCCCTGCCCGAGTTTTTCCAGGAGTGATGTGTCTCTGCTCCTGACCCTGTATGGACAGGAAGAAAAGTGGGGGGTGGGAGGCGCCTTTTTACCTCCGTCTTCCTGTCCCTATAGAGGTCAATAGGGCAACCTGCTGTGGTGCTGTCATGAGAGATGTACTGGAAATAAATGTATCGATGTACAGACTCAATAGAAAGTCTATGAGCCCGTACTCCGATACATCGGCTTTCCGGAAAAAGCTGAACAGACACAAAGTGGCTGAGCGCTCACACGAGACCTTTAGCTGCTTCATTCTAGCGATTGGTGGGTTCTCAGTGCTCGGAAGTTTGTCAAAAGTTTAGCTGCACTTTAAGTGTTACAGATTGTCCATTAATATCGAGGTGCTGTCCGTGTAATGCAGGACAGGTCCTCCAGAGCTAGAGAAGCTCTTTGCAGCCGCGCTCCACTCTGGCCAGAGATAAGGATCCTAAACCGAGAACCTCCTCTCTAGTACCTAAAAATTCACGAATGTTGTATTTGAAAATGGGTTTTCTAAAGTAGACAATTCCTTTAAAGGAAATATAAACCTATACAACCAAACATTGTATTGTTTTACATCACAGAAAATAAAAAAAGGAAACAACTTTGCAAATAGTGTCGATTGAAAATCCTACCGTTTAATGTACACAGCTCCTATGCAGGCCTATGTGGTTAAAAACTACAAATAAATCCTGTGTGGTCTGATCCCGCAGTCATGCTACTTTCCATCTGCACTACCTACACTTTTTGATAACCTAGAGAATGTATATTATCAAGTAGGGAATAGATGGAAGGGAGTATGACTGCAGGGTGAAACTATACAAGGTTTGTTTGTAGTCTGTAACCATAGAGACACACAGGTCTGCAGAGGAGCTGCAGACACAAAACGCTAGGAGATTTTTAATCAACACTATTTGCAAAGTTCCTTTTTTTTATTTTTTATTTTAGGTGCATCAAACCAATAAAACACTTCGTTTCCAGGGTCAAATTAATCTTTGTATTACGAAAAGTTCTGCAACTTTCTAATATACTTTGGGGCACAAGCATTATGCCCGAGTTCTGTAGTATTTTGTTTGATAAATGTGCCCCTTTGGATTTCAATTCATCAAAATCTCTGCTTGCGGTTAGTGAGTGGAAACATTCCAGTTCGCACCCAGACACAAAACACGTGTCCTGATCATATACAGCTGACATAGATGGCCTGTTACAGTGTATCAGAGCTCGCTCTTGCAATGAGATCTGCTTCTGGGTCTGTTAGATATATGTGTCAGAACAGGTTTTCAACACCTGTACGTAAAAAAATAAAAAAGTGCATATTTCCATTCATTGATAGCAAGCAGAGATCTTGAAAGTGATGGTAAATTAGACTGTTGCGTTAATTGATTATGTCTAAAACGGGAGGTGCACTATAACTTTCCACGTAACACTCTGTAGTGTATAATCTGACACCAGAGACAACTCACCAATGTGACGTAACTACAACGTCTTCTTGATTATGGAAATCTTTGAATTGACGTGAAAACACAAATCATCCCGGTCCATCTCCCCGAAACACTGGAGAAAAGATGACAGCAACCATGAGTCCGCGCCGTGTGCGTTGTCGGAATGGGCATCAAGAAGGAGGATTGAGAGGGGAAAGTCAGGGTGAAGGGACAAAGAACCAAAAACAGTGCACCCGAAGGCCAGGCTTAGGCCCTGTTCACACAGTTTTTTTGCCGCAGAAACTTTGTCGGAAACCGTGGAAAAAACGGCCGAAATCGCCTCCCATTGATTTTAATGGGAGACGGAAAAAAACGATCGCTGGGAAAAGCGTCATGCCCTTTCTTTGGGCGTTTTCATCTCTGACCAACCCATTGACATCAATGGGAGGCAGAGAAAAGTATTTGTCGCTGCGTTTTTTGCCCGCAGCCGAAAAACGCAGCAAACGGCGTGCAGGCAGGTCAAAATCAGATTTTTCTACCTGCAAACAACTCTGTGTGAACAGGGCCTTACTGTGGCTGAGGTTGGCATCACAGCTCTATTATATGGGGGAACTGTGAATAGCTCCATTATGGGGACACTCTGGCAACTTCTGTTATAGGAGCACTGTTGTTGCTCTATTAAGGGACAACTGTGGTCTGCTCAATTAGAGGCGCATTCTGTGGCTGGCTTTATTTATGGGGGCACTATGACAAGCACTGTTATGGGGAGAGTCTGGCAGGTTCTGTTATATAGTAAACCTACAAAGAACCTCAAAACAGGGTAAAGCAAAAAAAGAGAATCCCCAATATGACTCAGAAACAACCTACAAAGCGCGAAAGCGCAAGGGACATAGCATCCCAATAGAATATGAAGATAACTACCATGAATAGTAAAAAATATACACCTTTATTAGTACATAACAATAGATGGTATTACAATAATAAATACAACAAGAATAACGGATCATATATCAAGAGGAATAACAGTCAGGTACAGATGACAACATACCATGAGGGAAACAAGAGACAAGCAAACTCAGAACACGTCCCAATACTAACATGCCATGCACACAAGTATAATATAATGCCAATAGGGTATAAAAAGTATATATATGTTAGGCTACATCTATAAAAAGAAATGCTGCCCGCTGCAAAATATGCATAGCAAATGCCCGCTACGGATCAACAGTGCAGATACAGGCAAAAATTACAGATATATGCCAGAAAAGATAAATGTGAAAATGGATAAACCTGTGGACATGATGGCAGCACGGGATGTGGAGAGATGGCACAGGAACGCCTCGATGCGTTTGAGAAAAAAGCTAATAAACTTAATAGGGATAGAATAGACTACCAAACCAATCAAATTAGATCTTGGACAAAACATCCCTTCCACCATGCTCGGCTTGAACGAACACACACAACAAATAAAACTCTTCTACCTACCACCATGTCTCCACTATTAGACCCCAAAAAAATTGAACTGGAAAGAAGATTTGAGATGAGCCAATCTCGTAGAATGTTTTTGAACAGTAAATTTAGTAAAATTAATTACAAAAAAACACCCAACCATAAAACTCGACCTGTGGACAAAAATTTAAATTTAAATTCTATCAACTTAACTCCCTCTAAACCTGTGGAAGCTCAAAAATCACCTATAAGAAATTTACTAATCGATATGTCTATTTTAACAGTTCATAATTCACCCGACAATTCCCCAACCAGAATTCCATTGGAATCCTCCTTATCCCACTCACCCAGTATAATAATATCCCCCCTCCAGTCGGCATTGTCACAATCTGCTGATTGTTCTCCTCCCATGGGAACTAATATCATTGATAATACTAGAGCTGGGTCTAATGTGTCTGTTCCATTCCTAGCCTCCGTATTCCCAATCCAACTAGAAGAACCTATACCTTCCAGCTCCCAATCCTCCCTTTTTTTAGATCCAATCTCACTATCCAACCCTCAAAAATTAACAATCACTCACTTTTTTCACCCCAAAAAAAAGAAAATACGATACAGAGGAACCAGAGGAGGCAAAAAGAAAAAAAGAATAATGATCTCTCATATAAAACCAACCTCTATATTTAATCTTTCAAACTATATTTTAAGCAATTCGGAAACATCACTTTTAAATAAAGACTTAGCATTTTGTCCCACTGCCAGTAGCAATGGTTTTGATCTATTCTTAGACCTACATAGATTTACAAGAAAACTAACACTACACAGACACTTCCAAATTACAGCTACAAAAAATAACCCTGCTGATTCCGACAATGTCAAAAACACAAATATAATGTTAGATACAGAATTATCGGATATATTTAGGCATACAGATCTAAAACCGGTATCTAAGTTTTATCCTGTGGGTAACCAAGGAAATTTTATCAACACTTTTCATCATCTAGTCCTCAAAGATCTTGAGGAGCTAGATTCATACAAAATTCGTGGAAAAAATAATCTTTCCTATAAAGAGAAAATAGCCCTAAAAAATCTGAAAAATAATAATCAAATAGTTATCAGATCAGCAGACAAGGGAGGGGGGACAGTAATTCAAAATATTACAGATTATCATAAGGAAGCACGGAGAATCTTATCAGATGAGAATTACTATAGGAATCTTACAGTTAACCCATTACCGACAATCATGGAAGACCTTAAAACCTTGGTTAATCAAGCTTTTTCTAATAATATCCTCAATAAAAAAGAAAAAAACTATCTGATTCTTGAGAATATTAACATGCCTTTTTACTATCACCTTCCAAAAATACATAAAAATCTAATTAATCCCCCAGGGAGACCTATTATATCGGGTATGCAATCTCCCACTTGTCACCTTTCACACTACCTAGATGTATTTTTACAAAAATATGTGATAGAATTCCCAAGTTTTTTAAAAGACTCCACGCAATTAATTGGGGATCTCAATAAAGTTGTAATGAGAGAAAATCTTTTATTTATTACCTTGGATGTGACTGCACTTTATAGTAATATCGAACACACACTAGGTCTGGAAAAATTGAAAACAAGACTGGAGAGAGATACTGAACTATTACCAATACAAACTAATTTTCTCTGTAATAGTATGGAATTCATTTTAAAGAATAATATTTTTTCATTCGATCAGAAATTGTACCATCAAGTAAGAGGCACAGCAATGGGGACACGGGTAGCTCCTAGTTATGCAAACATCTTCATGGGAATGTTTGAGGAAGAATATATCTGGCAACATCCATGTGCAAATAGTAATATTTTATTATTTAGAAGATTCATTGATGATCTGTTCCTAGTCTGGGAAGGTGATTGTATAACAGCGACAGAGTTCTGTCAGACATTAAATAATAACACCTGGGGGATAAACTTCACTTTCAACATACAACCAATTGAAATTGATTTTTTGGATTTAACAATAGTCAAAACCACGAGTAAAATTATTACCCGTACACATTTCAAAAAAGTCGATAGCAACAGCTATTTGGACTATAAGAGTAGTCACTATCATAAGTGGCTAAAAAATATCCCATACAGTCAGTATAAAAGAATTAGGAAAAACTGCACACTGAATAAAGATTTTAATGATCAAAGCCGTATTTTATTGAAAAGATTCAAAGAGAAAAACTATCCAAAAAAACTCCTCTCTGATGCATACAAAAAAACAGTGATTTTAAGTCAAAAGGATTGTCTACCCACTAAGGACACACTATCAAATGGTATCGAAATGAGTGCTACAATGGACATAAAAAAAGTGAAGGATGAACAACCAACAAACTTTTTCTCCTTCAACTTCATAACCAAATATAATGCAGCACATAAAAATATAAAAAACATCATGAATAAACATTGGCACATTTTACAGATTGATCCTTTTTTTTTAAAACAGCCTACCCACGAAACCTTTGATAACCTTTAAGAGAGCCAAAACTATAAAAAATATTTTAGCACTGAGTCGGATCAATTTTTCTGGAAGACAACAGATGCTCCAACAAAATACTATGTTCCCAAATTTACACACAAAGGGTAGTTCCAAATGTAGGAAAAAGAACTGTTTATGCTGTTTTAGTATACGTACCACAGATATTTTTAGATCAAATCAAACAAGAAATGAGTTTCAAATTGAAACACATTTAAATTGCCAGTCAAACTATGTTATTTATCTTATTGATTGTATTTGCGGTCTCCAATATGTGGGAAGAACCATTCAATTTCTACATTGTCGACTAAATAAACATCGCTCCAACTGTAAGAAAAAATTCCTTTTGCACAGTATCTCTAAACACTGTACTCTGTTTCATAACAATGATTTTAAATGTTTTAATAT
Source organism: Rhinoderma darwinii (assembly GCF_050947455.1). Lineage (NCBI taxonomy): Eukaryota > Metazoa > Chordata > Amphibia > Anura > Rhinodermatidae > Rhinoderma > Rhinoderma darwinii. The sequence goes on from NC_134689.1 coordinate 341,635,954, forward strand.
TACACCGATTGAACATATAAATGAAAGCCGAGCGGATAGATACGATTCACTGTGCAAGAGGGAAATCTATTGGATATATAAACTGAAGACCCTAAAACCTGAAGGTTTAAATGAAATTACAGAGATTATAATTTAATAAAACGAATTTACTCTGGATGAGTCTCTTTATAGGTAAACAAATAAGAAATTCGTTATAAGTAAATACATATAGGAAATTCTTTAAGAACTGGCAAAGATCGCACCGAAAAAAACCTGTTTCCTCTTAACTGGAAAAAAAAACCTGTTTCCTTTTAACTACAAAAATCATAAAATTCCTTCTTTTGAAAGTAATACTAAGATTAGTGAAATGATAATATTGGTATTATTATTATTTCCGTGAAAACAGTATAATTAATCAAAGAACACATATAAAAATGTATATTCACACATGTACGCACATAGAATCTGCATAAAAACTTTTTTAGCTTAATATTTATGAATCTATATAGCGAAAACTCAAAACAGAATGGTAGTGCATTTTTTTCACATTTTTTTAGTTCCCCTTTTAATAAATATATATATATATATATTTTTCTTTTAAAATATTATTTTTAATATACTATTAAATTATATTTTTAAATAATGTAATTATACATGTGCATGACTTTGTATATATATATGCGTTCATTTACGTCTAATATAGTATGTTTTTTTACAAATAGACAGCTTACAACTATAATGTATAGAAACTTATTGTCTTTCATTGGACATATGTATATATATATATGATTTATATATATATTTTTTATCTTTGTTTTAATTGTTTTAATCAGTAGTGATCATATGTATGTTCCGATATGTCATTTGAGTTGGTGTTTTAACTCTGTACCCGACCCGGTAGTTCTTGCCTTAAGTGACCTTTCACTTGGTTATTTAATCGGCACCCCACCCATTGATTTATATACTACCTGAGGAAGAAACCGGTCCGGTTTCGAAACTGTTCGTTGTCAAACAGTTGTGTTTTATATTTACTATATTGTACCAATAAATTCTTTTATTACCGACCACCTTGGTACCCTTGAGGAATCTGGTTTTACGTGTCAACCGTACCGATCAGTAGCGCATGGAATACGCCCGTTTTTTTGCATTTTTGCTTTTATTCCTCCATTCACTATTGAGACTTTGCACTCCAAGTTCTCAAATCGGGTCCTATGCTGCAACTTGATCCTGCTACCAATACCCCGTGGAGGCTATCTATCGGGAATCTACTACACTGGATGTTATGCTCCCAGCATAACCGCACCAGGTGAGCACTTTTCAACACCTTGTTCACACTTGTACCATCACAGTGTCATGCACTATTGTGCGCTTTGTGTTTTTTCTACTCTTTTCTCGATGCGCGTTTTGTCACTGCGCATCTCTAGACTGTCTGGATATCACAGATATTATATTTCAGGTTATGTCGTCTTTGTGTTACTTTTCCTATCTTGGGTATAACATTTGCTCATCACGGCAGCAGTTGCTGAAGGACAAACCAACAGGCTGAGAACAATGAAAGTCAAGAGGGAGACCCTGTGGTGGATTACTTTTCAATTGACAGGTAGCAGAGTTACATGATGGGGATTTTTTTTTTCCCAGTTGTGTAACTCTGCTACCGGTCAATGGAAAAATCATCCACCAGAGCCCCCCTGTGGATTGCTCCACACACAGCCCCCCTCTACATAGCGCTAGACACAGCCCCCCTGTAGATAGCTCCACACACATCCCCCCTGTAGATAGCTCCACACACAGCTCCCCTGTAGATAGCTCCACACACAGAGCCCCTGTAGATAGCGCCAGACATAGCCCCCCTGTAGATAGCGCCAGACACAGGCCCCTGTAGGTAGCTCCACACACTGCCCCCTGTAGATAGCGTCAGACACAGCCCCCCTGTAGATAGCTCCACACACAGCCCCCCTGTACATAGCGCCAGACACAGCCCCCTGTAGATAGCATCAGACACAGCCCCCCTGTAGGCAGCGCCAGACACAGGCCCCCTGTAGAAAGCGCCAGGCACAGCCCTCCTGTACATTGTGCCAGATACAGCCCCCCTAAACATAGCGTCAGATACAACCCCCTGTAGATAGTGCCACACACAGCCCCCTGAAGATAGCTCCACACACAGCCCCCTACAGATAGCTCCACACACAGCCCCCTGTACATAGCGTCACACACAGCCCCCTGTAGATAGCGCCACACACAGCACCCCTGTAGATAGCGCCACACACTGCACCCATGTAGATAGCGCCACACACAGCACGCCTGTAGATAGCGCCACACACAGCCCCCTGAAGATAGCTCCACACACAGCCCCCTACAGATAGCTCCAGACACAGCCCCCTGTACATAGCGTCACACACAGCCCCCTGCAGATAGCGCCACACACAGCACACCTGTAGATAGCGCCACACACTGCACCCATGTAGATAGCACCACACACTGCACCCATGTAGATAGCGCCACACACAGCACGCCTGTAGATAGCTCTACACACAGTCCCCCTGTAGGCGCCACATTGCTGCCAGAGTGGAGAGCGGTAGAGGTAGGCTTTATTCACACGACAGGGACCGAGTGTTGGTCGATAAAAACTGCCATTTTCGGCCAATTTTCCCGGCCGTTTTGCATCCGTTCCGATTCTGTTCCGGGCCAAGTTGCTGTTTTTAACGGTCGATTTTGACCCGTTTTGCATCCGTTTTTTTCCCTGTCCGTTTTAAAATAGGATGAATTTTGTTTAAATTTGTTGCCACACACAGCCCTCTGTAGATAATGGCACAGCCCCCCTGGTAGGTAATGCCACACAGCCCCCTGTAGGTAATGCCACCGAGCCCCCTGTAGGTAATGCCACCCAGCCCCTGCAGGTAATGCCACCCAGCCCCTGTAGGTAATGCCACACAGCCCCTTGTAAGTAGCACCCATCCCCCCCCCCCTTCCAGGAGAAGTCACTGACTTCAATGTATGGACAGTGTAGTCACTGACTTCTCCTGGAGAGGAATCCCCGCCCACAGGGTCGGGGATTCCGCTCCAAAAGTGAGTGATGTCACTGTGTCCATATATGGACAGTGTGGTCACTCACTTCTTCTGTAGCGGAATCCCCAGCCACAGGGGCGGGGATTCCGCTTCAGAAGTGAGTGACGTCACTGTGTCCATATATGAACAGTGTAGTCACTCACTTCTCCTGTAGCGGAATCCCCAATCCCTGGCCCCATAGACTTCTATTGGAGCCGAGCGGCCCGGTAAACGGCCGAAAATAGGGCATGTCCCATTTTTTGACGTCCAGATTTCCTGGGCCGTCAAAAAATCGGTCGTGTGAATAGCCCCATCACTGACTGTCAGACGAAGGCAGGAGTCTTGCAGCGGCGTTCTCACTGGTGTCGATGCCGGCCCGGGAGTGAACCAGTCCAGTCACCTGACCGGTGAGGTCAGATGACAGGTCAGTTGACAGGTCAGGTGACTGGACTGGTCCACTCATGGGTTGACATCGATCCAAGTGAGAACACCACCGCAAGACTCCTGCCTTCTTCTGATCGCTGCTGCAGTCAGCAGCGATCAGCTGTTCTGATGCAGCGCCCAGCAAGACATTTACAGACCGCCCGGGACGGCGGGAAAGTGGTGAGTAACCGGGACTGACACGCCGGATCCGGGACGGTTGGGAGGTATGCACCAGAAGGACCTTGTGCAGGGAAGGTTTGTGAATCCTTTGCTGCCCAACAGGTAACTTGTCATACAATTCCTCACTCTTGCCTAGCAAATCCTTCCCTGGTGTGCCAATTTTGCTGGTGGCACACAATCCATGAGTAAATATGTGCCATTAACACAGACCTAAGGAGGAAATCTAGAATAATGCAGGACTGCAAGGACATTCACCGACTTAAAACCAACTAGCCATGTGCCTATTACCCTTTTATATTATCTGTAAATAAACCAAAGACACCTTGTATGGTAAAGTGGAAGTGGCCACAGCTTTATTATTTAACAACATAATTTAAAACTTGCTTGAAGGCTTATCCGTTTTTTCCTTTATTTCCAGACCTGATATGCAAAGAACCGCTGTTACCGTGGGCATGTAGGTTGTTGTTTTGCCTTCATAGCCATAAACCCCACCAGCTGTGACATCTGTAAAAGAAAGCAAAGCCGAAAAATCTGCCGTATCAACAGAATAACCGCTAACCAAACCAATTGTACACAACCACAGGGGAGGGAGAGTGTTCCTCTCGCTGCAGCAGAAAGTAAGAGGGCGACCTGTCCATGAACCCTTCCTTTTATTAACCAAACCACTCCCCTCTAAACTCCATATAACCTATCCAGGTCCATGGCATTTTATAATATAATTTTTTAATCCTTTCTCCTCTGTTCCCTTGAAGTCCCTGGCACTTTCCTTATTCACTTTAGTGCCTACAAGAAGCGCTGCTATTATCTATAGTGTGTTGGCGGGCCCTTTTGTCTACAAGGCCCATGTCATGGTATGTCTGTCCCTGTATCGACAAACATTTACTTAGGCAAGCTGTAGACACAGTGCTTTAACACGTTCTCAGTGGCGATTTTCACTTTTTTGGGGTCAAAAACGCTGGGGCCAGATGTAAGTTGAAATTCTATAGTGAAATATAAAAATGTCTACATACTAGTTGTTTTCAATGAATTAGAATATCATCAAAAAGTTAATTTATTTCAGCAATTCAATTTAAAAAGTGAATCTCATATATTATATAGATTCATTACACACAGAGTGATCTATTTCCAGCATTTTTTTCTTTTAATATTGATGATCATGGTAACAGTTAATGAAAACCCCAAATTTAGTGTATCAGAAAATTATATAAGCCCAATTTCAAAAATGATTTTTAAAACCGAAATGTTGGCCTACTGAAAGGTATATACAGTATATGCCCTCAATACTTGGTCGGGCCTCCTTTTAATTGAATTACTTCATCAATGTGGCGTGGCATGGAGGTGATCAGCCTGTGGCACTGCTGAAGTGTTATGGAAGCCCAGGTTGTTTTGATAGCGGCCCTCAGCTCGTCAACATTGTTGGGTCTGGTGTCTCATCCTCCTCTTGACAATACCCCATAGATTCTCTATGGGGTTCAGGTCAGGCGAGTTTGCTGCCAATCAAGCGCAGTGATACTGTGGTTATTAAACGGTTAAGGACTAGGCTGTTTTACAGCTAAATGACCAGAGCAAATTTCACAATTTTGCTATGCGCTTCTTTAGATGACTATAACTCAGCAGGTGAATAAAGTTCATCTTTGAATTGTACACTCTTTTTAAAGGACAGATAGGGCTTTGTTTTAGTGGCATTTGTCAGTATATATCATTTTTATTTTTTTCTCTAAAGTGGGCAAAATTGGCAAAAAATGCAAGAATTTAGCAATTGCGTCAGTTTAGGCTACCATTTTTCACACACAGTATGGACCACGGACAAAATGAATCTCCTTTCACATTCTTCCACTTTTCTCGTGCATGGGGATACCAAATATGTGTGCCTTATTCACTGTGCGGGCATGTGCCAGGGCTTGGCATAAAAGGAGGCTTTTTGGCCTTTTCGGTCCAGGAATTCTGCACTTGATTTTATAGCCGCATACTGTTTTCTGGGGGGGGCGTAATGCTGCTGAAAGATTAGAATCACCCCATAAATTACTTCATTCGCGCAAGTAGACCCCACAAGGTTTTCTTCAAGGGGTTTATCATATTTTTAGACAGTCCAGTTTTCTTCTGAAAGTTTCTTGAATAAGATGGATCAAAATAAAATTACCAATTTTTTAGCAAATGCGTCAGTTTATGCCAGCATTTTTCACACACAGTATAGACCACGGACAAAATTCATCTCCTTTCACATTCTTCCACTTCTCCTGAGCATGGGGATACCAAATATGTGGGCCTTATTATCACATAGAGATGTAGGAGGGCGGACGATAGAAGAAGCTTATTTCACAAATCGCTTTTTTCAAAGCTGATTTTGCGCATTTTACCACATGCCCCAGTCCTTGCAGCATGCAAATGCCTAAACAGGGGCACACTAGAATAAAAATTGTCGCAGTACAGGTGGTACCCCTTGTGAAGCAGAGGCTGCATTATCTCCCACACAATTTTGCTGCTGGTGGAAAGATCAGGGGGGCATCCAGGAACATTTATTGAGCGGTCCCGCCCTTCATAAAGGACAGATAGGGCTTTGTTTTAGTGGCATTTGTCAGTATATATCATTTTATTTTTTTTCTCTAAAGTGGGCAAAATTAGAAAAAAATGCAAGAATTTAGCAATTGCGTCAGTTTATGATAGCATTTTTCACACACAGTATGGACCACGGACAAAATTAATTTCCTTTCACATTCTTTCACTTTTCCTGTGCATGGGGATACCAAATATGTGTGCCTTATTCACTGTGCGAGCATGTGCCAGGGCTTGGCATAAAAGGAGGCTTTTTGGCCTTTTCGGTCCAGGAATTTTGCATTTGATTTTATAGCCGCATACTGTTTTCTGGGGGGTGTACGGGCATGCCCCCACGTGGCGGATTTCCTCCGCAACTTTCCGCATCAATGCCGCACAGAATCTGCGTTGCAGATTCTGCGGCGGATCTGTCCAAAATGTGCAGTAAATTGATGCGGACTAGCTGCTGCGGACTGCGGGAAAAGTGCTTCCCTTCTCTCTATCAGTGCAGGATAGAGAGAAGGGCCAGCACTTTCCCTAGTGAAAGTAAACAAATTTCATACTTACCGGCCGTTGTCTTGGTGACGCGTCCCTCTTTTGGCATCCAGCCCGACCTCCCTGGATGACGCGGCGGTCCATGTGACCGCTGCAGCCTGTGATTGGCTGCAGCCGTCACTTAGACTGAAACGTCATCCTGGGAAGCCGGACTGGAGACAGAAGCAGGGAGCTCTCGGTAAGTATGAACTTCTATTTTTTTGACAGGTTGCTGTATATTGGGATCGGTAGTCACTGTCCCGGGTGCAGAAACAGTGACTGCCGATCGCTTAACTCTTTCAGCACCCTGGACAGTGACTATTTACTGACGTCTCCTAGCAACGCTCCCGTAATTACGGGAGCCCCATTGACTTCCTCAGTCTGGCTGTAGACCTAGAAATACATAGGTCCAGCCAGAATGATGAAATGTCATGTCAAAAAAGCAAGACGCATCCGCAGCACATATAACATGTGCATGACAGCTGCGGACTTCATTGCGGAATTTAGAATCTCCATTGAAGTCAATGGAGAAATTCCGCCATGAGTCCGCAACCAGTCCGCCACTGGTCCGCAACAGACAGAGCATGCTGTGGACACCAAATTCCGCTCCGCAGCGGAATTTTACGCCTCGTCTAAACGAACACTTCTAAATAGAAGTGGAAGTCAATGGAGAAACGGCTCCGCTGCGGATTAACGCTGCAGAGTGTCCGCAGCCACTGGCGTAGCTATAGGGGTCGCAGCGGTCGCAGTTGCGACCGGGCCCCTAAGCCTGGGGGGCCCGCGGGCCCCCGTTGCCAAACGAAGTAGAAGAGATTTTTTAAAACCTTATTTGCGGTGAGCGCACTAGGAAGGGCCCTCACGATCACATGGTGCATGGAACGCCCCTCACGTGATGTACCATGTGACATCACGTGAGGGGCGTTCCATGCATTCAGGAAGAGGAAGCAGCGTGGTGCGGACGGAGGAACAGAGCCAGGACGAAAATTGGAGCCGATCACCAGAAAACAGGTGAGGTGGTCATTGTGTGTGTATGTTTGTGTGTATATGTCTGTGTTATATGTAATGTATTGTATCGTGCAGGACACAGCTATGGGGGCCATTATACTGCATGGGGACAGCTATGGGGGCCATTATACTGCATGGGGACAGCTATGGGGGCCATTATACTGCATGGTGGAAGCTATGGGGACATTATACTGCGTGTGGGCAGCTATGGGGGCCATTATACTGTGTGGGGGCTATTATACTGCATGGGGGCAGCTATGGGGGCCATTATACTTTGTGGGGGCCATTATACTGTGTGGAGGCAGCTATGGGGGCCATTATACTGTGTGGAGGCAGTTATGGGGGACATTATACTGTGTGGGGGCCATTATACTGTGTGGAGGCAGCTATGGGGGCCATTATACTGTGTGGGGGCCATTATACTGTGTGGAGGCAGCTATGGGGGCCATTATACTGTGTGGGGGCCATTATACTGTGTGGAGGCAGCTATGGGGGCCATTATACTGTGTGGGGGCCATTATACTGTGTGGAGGCAGCTATGGGGGCCATTATACTGTGTGGAGGCAGCTATGGGGGCCATTATACTGTGTGGGGGCCATTATACTGTGTGGAGGCAGCTATGGGGGCCATTATACTGTGTGGGGGCCATTATACTGTGTGGAGGCAGCTATGGGGGCAATTATACTGTGTGGGGGCCATTATACTGTGTGGAGGCAGCTATGGGGGCCATTATACTGTGTGGGGGCCATTATACTGTGTGGAGGCAGTTATGGGGGACATTATACTGTGTGGGGGCAGCTATGGGCCATTATACTGTGTGGGGCCATTATACTGTGTGGAGGCAGCTATGGGGGCCATTATACTGTGTGGGGGGAGCTATGGGGGCCATTATACTGTGTGGAGGCAGCTATGGGGTATTATACTGTGTGGAGGCACTATGGGGTTATTATACTGTGTGGAGGCACTATGGGGTATTATACTGTGTGGAGGCAGCTATGGGGGACATTATACTGTGTGGAGGCACTATGGGGTATTATACTGTGTGGAGGCACTATGGGGTATTATACTGTGTGGAGGCAGCTATGGGGTATTATACTGTGGGAGGCACTATGGGTTATTATACTGTGTGGGTGCAGCTATGGGGGTATTATACTGTGTGGAGGCACTATGGGGTATTATACTGTGTGGGAGAAGCTATAGGGACATTATACTGTGTGGGGGCAGGTATGGCTGGCATTATGCTGTAGTACCGGCGTCACGACTTTGGGGCTGGCAACCGCTGTGACCCCCTATAGCTATGCCACTGGTCGCATACAATGTACAACACTGTGCTTGGTGAGGAGGGAAGAGGCTTTTAACAGCTTATTGGGGGTGGGTCCTGGGTTTTGGACCCTCACCAGTCTGATATGATGATCTATTGTAAGTAGGCCATCAATTTTTAAGTCCCAGAAACCCCCTTTAATGTCATTCTGTGGCTTTGCCAGAAATATCTGAGTTGGGAATAGCTCTTTAAGTGTCAATAAATGGAAGAGTCTCCATGTGCAAAAAAATGACGTGGTTGTTTTTTCTTTCCCTAGGACAGAACTTGGAATTCTTTTTATCAGCCAGAAGCAGAAGACTCGCCAGGGATAAGCAATTTGGGAGACTTCTCTAAGTGTATAAAAAAAGTAAGTAATATCAGTCCGGAACATTTCACAAATTTGCAGCTGATTGAAGGCACCCGGGAGCTCTGACAAGCACCACTTCATCTACATTGTATACCAGGCACAGCGGCGTACATTCCATACTTTCCTTGAAACAAACATGTCCTACCTTTTTGCGGTCTGGGCTCCCAGCCAATGCACGCGACCGTGGAAACCATGGTTGTGTGCATTGACCAATAGGATAGAATGCGTCCTATACTATCTGCAATTGTGGATTGTATACGGACAGCACTTTCTTCATATGGGCCTATTGTACATATGCTGCTTTATTATAGATTATATAGTTATTATTCTACCAGAGATATGCATTTTGTCATGCAGTATAAAAAAAAAGTATATTTTTTCACAGAACAATTTTTTTTTATATAACTGCATCATGTCTCACTATGCTTTGAGTGGTGCTCAAAAGCGCAAAAAGAAGAGGGAAGAAGAAGAGAAATATGCCAAACTACCAAAAATATGTAGTTTCTTTAAAGCAACTGGAGATGCAAGTACATCATCTGCCTCTCACAGTACAACTGAAGAAACTTCATCAATAGAAGATGTAGATGTAAGTCCTGGCAGTATTGTACAGAGTTCATTGCAGGAGAGTGTAACAAGTGTACATGCAGGCTGTAGCTCAAGTACAACAGAGGAACAGATGGAAAGTCAGTCTGTGTCAGAGTCAACTTCACAGTCTAGCCTTATTGAAGGTGTTCTATCCGAGGAACACGTAACAGACAGAGGCCATTACCCTATTACCATTCAAGATGGAAATGTTAAAAGATTTATTATAAGTAATGGTCCATGCAGACCACAAGGGCCGTTTCCTAGAGATAAAATAGATGGAAGGTGTTTCTCGGCAAGTTTCTATGAGAGAGTCACTAAAACAGGCCTAAAAATACCTGTTACCTGGCTGTGTTATTCGCCCAGACTTAATGCAGCCTATTGTGAGCCTTGCTGGTTGTTTGGAGATCACAAGAGACAGGGATTTGAACCAGCATGGGCAAAAGGTATCCAGAAGTGGCAAAGGTTGTCCCCAAAAATCAAAATCCATGAAACTAGTCAATCCCACATAGAGGCATGTATAGTGTATGACCAATGGAGACGTAATAAAACCATAGATGAGGAAAATGAAAAAAAAATAAGGAGAGAGAGCACATTTTGGAGACAAGCTTTACATAGGATTGTTAGTGTTACATTAACAATGGCTATGGCCAACCTTGCTTTTCGTGGTCACAGGGAAAAACTAGGGGAGGTGAACAATGGCAATTTTCTCACCATAATTGAGTTACTCGCTGAATATGATCCTGTACTAAAGGACCTTTTGCAGAGACCCCAAGGAACAGTGAAATATCTTAGTCCACAAATACAGAATGAACTGATTAGTCTTCTTGCAAGCAAAGTGGAGGAGGAGATAATTTCTGAAATCCAGAAGTCACAGTTTTATTCTATCATAATGGATACAACTCAAGACATTGGGAAAATTGATCAACTCAGTCAGGTGATTAGATACGTCGTTGTTGAGAGAGATGAAAACTTTCGAGCATCCAGTATTAAAATAGAGGAAGCCTTTTTAGGTTTCCAGTCTGTTGAGGATCAAACAGCAGCTGGCCTCGAAAAGACCATTATAGAATCCTTAGAGAAGAAAGGTCTGGATCTATCAAAATGCAGAGGCCAGGGTTATGATGGAGCCGCCACCATGAGTGGCATTTACACTGGTGTTCAGGCTCGCATTCTCAGCAAAGAAAAGAATGCTCTTTATATACATTGCGCTGCCCATAACCTCAATTTAGTTTTGCAGGATGAAGTTCTAAATATACCTGAAATTGCTATTTTTTTTGACACTGTTCAGTCTCTATATACTTTCTTTGGTGACAGTGTGAAGAGATGGGCATTTTTAGCATCCTTTACCTCTGAATCCTCCATAACTTTAAAACAACTTTGCCCAACAAGATGGGCTTCTGGATATGATTCTGTACTAGCTCTAAGATTTAGGTTTCAGGATATCTTACAGGCTTTGTCTAAAATTATTATTGTTTCCACCAAGCCAAAAGAGAGAGATGAGGCTAGCGCATTGAAGGCAAAAATGGAATCCTTCCATTTTATTTTCATAATTGTCCTGCAAGCCAAAGTTTTAGAAAATGTTAATTTGGTTTCTAAAATGTTGCAGTCAAAAGACATGGATCTTTGTACTGCAACCAAACTGGTAGATAATGCTACTCAAGTGCTCAGCGACTTTCAAAATAATTATGACGAGGCAAAAACGACATCAGTAACTCTAGCAGAAACATGGGGCATCCAAGCAAAGTTTGTAAATAAAAGAGTGAAGAAAGTGAAGCGACACTTTGATGAGCTGTGTTTGGATGAAAGATTACAGGACCCGGAAGAAAGATTCAAAACCACAGTCTTTTACCAATGTTTGGATATTGTTATAAATCAGCTGCAAAACCGGTTTTCTGCCATGAATACTGTTCTACAGAGGTTCAAAATTCTGCAACCAGCAACACTTTCAGGAGAATCTGATGATGTAGTCTTCAAAGAAGCAACAAAATTGCAAGACTTCTACCAGGATGACTTATCCAATGATTTTCCTGGTCAGTTGTTAAGTTTCCGGTCTGCGCTTCCAGAGGATATCAAAAGATCTTCATCTGTTCGAGATCTAGCTACTCTCCTGTTGGTTGACAGCTCTGGATTGGCTTCCACTCTACCTGATGTCTGCATAGCACTTCTGCTTTTTCTTACTCTGCCAGTGACCGTAGCATCAGCAGAACGATCATTTTCAAAGTTAAAACTGATCAAAAATTACCTTAGGAGTACAATGTCTCAACAGAGACTAAGTCATCTTGCTCTACTAAGTGTTGAAAGTGAGAGGGCTAGAAAGCTTGATATACAGAGCATGATTGACAAGTTTTCTGAGGCCAAAGCACGGAGACATACCTTTCAGTAGGATTTGTGAGTATACAGTTTACCAGTTCAGTGTGACCAGTTTTATATCGGTTTGGAAGTTTTGAGTTTCACCTAGTTAAACGGTTTATACTAACTCGTTTCCTGTTCTCCGTTACATGGTTCCAGTTTACTAATCTTTTGCATGGTTCAGAGTGATACGTTTGTATAGCATCTGCCTAGCTAGAAACCACAGGATAAAACCCTGTATATAGATGTATATTTCACCAGAGATGACTACTGGAAAAACTTTTCTTAAACCAGAATAGCATTTTATTGCTCCTGTGTGAATTAAGTCATGGCAGATGCTTACAAACGTTAGACTGTTTCTAATATATTTAATATATGTTCCAGACTTCATTGTTCCTCTTCTTCTATTTTTACAGGATGACCATTCAACGTTACTTGTTCAGTTCCCTTGTTTTGTTTACTGTTTTGGGGTTCGTTATCCATGAATGATATTCAAAGCAAATACGCAGTTCACCTCTTTCAAGTTACCAGTAAGTATCATTTGTTTTGAATGAATTTCTGTTTTTTTTGTAACATACCTTTATGATTTTTGACCCAAATGCTGATAATTTCCTTCATTTTGCAGGTGAGTTTGTTTTCCAGTTATTGGTTGAGTTGCCAAGATTCAGAATCTAGAAGATCACAGACTGCCGTCTATAGAATTTAGAGCCATATTGAAGGTAAGTGGTGTTTTTTTTTTTTGGCCTTTAATTGTTTCACTCCTAAACACAAAGTAAAATATGGACACTATGTTCAAACAATTACTGTTCTATACTGTCTGAATGACCTGATGCACTAATCATGTGGAATTATGTAAACCCCATTCTTACGTAATATATACATACATACATCATTTTCATGATCGATCATGAATAAAACACAAGGTTATGTACATCGGACATTAAAGAGAGCACTTTAAAATGCTATTAATGTTTCTAACTGCAAACATTTTTCCTGCTCATAGGTCTGCCACAGTGTGTCCTTCCAGTACCCGGGCCTCTACATTTTTATCTTAAGATTTTTTTTTTATTTTTCAATAAAAAAAAAATATTATTTATTACTATGAGATGTTGTCCCTATTATTATAATGTACTCCCCTAATTAGATTTTGGTCCTGCCGTTGGGCAAGGCGACTGCGTATAGGCGCGAGCAGGGTCTGCTTGGGGAGGGGTTGGGGGGGCCCAAGTTGAAATCTTGCACCCGGGCCCACGAGCCTTTAGCTACGCCCCTGTCCGCAGCGGAATTCAAGTGAAATTCCGCCACGTGTGAACACAGCCTAATGCTGCTGAAACATTAGAAACACCCCATAAATGACTTCATTCACGCAAGTAGACCCCACAAGGTTTTCTTCAAGGGGTTTATCATATTTTTAGACAGTCCAGTTTTCTTCTGAAAGTTTCTTGAATAAGATGGATCAAAATAAAATTAGCAATTTTTTAGCAAATGCGTCAGTTTATACCAGCATTTTTCACACATGGCATAGACCACGGCCAAAATTCATCTCCTTTCACATTCTGCCACTTCTCCCGTGCACGGGGATACCAAATATGTGGGCCTTATTATCACATAGAGAAGTAGGAGGGCGGACGATAGAAGAAGCTTATTTCACAAATCGCTTTTTTTCAAAGCTGGTTTTACAAAACTCAACAGAGTTTCTATAACACGTCCAAAATATCTGCTCTTGAAGCAGAAATCCCAAAATATTCATCTAGGGGTATAATGGGAATTTATTTTTTGGGGTTTTCTAAAATAAGAAATTGCAGGTTTATGCAAATGGAGCTCTCCAGCAGATGAACTTTAGAAAACATCAAACATGACATCCACCCCCCACCCATTCCCTCCCTCACCCTTGGAGTAAAATCAGGGGAAAAATAAAAAAGTAATGTAGGGCAAATATATTTTCAACGAATTAACTAAAATCTAATAATTCAGAACAGTGTGGTATTTTTTAAAACATGGCTCAATGCACAGGCCTGGTTGCGAGGGACAGAAATATCGGGAATCTTTGCGGTGCCCGTCTTTTCTGCAGATGCGGCACTTTTTCTGGGGGTTGCTTCTGGTTGGTGTTGGGGGAATACGACTGATGAAGTGTCTTTCAGTCAGTCGCGTGACATGTCTCTGCCTCTGTTTTTTTTGTAGAGCACAAATGAGTTGTGGATGGCCACCTGTAACAAATAAATGGCCACTTTTTTGTACCAGGTTTTTGTTTTTTGCTTTACTAAATAGGGCTGTAAAACCTGGTCGCTTAAATCCACCGACCCCATGTACTTGTTATATTCGGACACGCTCACTGGTTTGTGCTTGTCCGATGTTGCCCCCCTTTCCCTCACTGCCACTGTTCCTGCGGTATGAATCGTGCTTAGCACATATACGTCTTTGCGATCCCTGAACTTGACCGCCAGCAATTCCTCAGATGCATAAGCACAGGAGTCTCCCTTTACCATGCGCTTCCCCACTAATTGCTGTGGAAAACCAATTCGATTTTGCGCATTTTACCACATGCCCCAGTCCTTGCAGCATGCAAATGCCTAAACAGGGGCATACTAGAATAAAAGTTGTCGCAGTACAGGTGGTACCCCTTGTGAAGCAGAGGCTTCATTATCTCCCACACAATTTTGCTGCTGGTGGAAAGATCAGGGGGGCATCCAGGAACATTTATTGTGCGGTCCCGCCCTTCATAAATCCTGAAGGCGGTGGTATATCCTGACCCGCTTTCACACAATTTGTAGAGCTTAACGCCATATCTTGCCCTTTTGGAAGGTAGATATTGGCGAAAGCTAAGTCTGCCATGGAAGTTGAGGAGGGATTCGTCCACACTTACATTCTGCTCAGGGGTGTAGAGTTGCAGAAATAAATTATTCAGGGAATTTATCAGTGGTCTAATTTTGAACAACCGATCCCGGTTTGCATCGGTACTTGGGGGGGCCTGTGCGTTGTCGTTGAAGTGGAGGAACCTCATTATTGTCTCATAACGAGACCTGGGCATTACTGCAGAATATACTGGGGTGGCTTGGGCGGGTCTTGTTGACCAGTGAGACCTAATGGAGGGCTTTTTGACAATACCCATATTTAGGGTGAGCCCCAAAAAATGTTTTAATTCCTGCAAATTGGTGGGCGTCCAATCTCTGGCATGGGTAGATGAAGGTTTCTGCCTTATATATTGAGTGGCATATAAATTTGTTTCGTGGACAATCTGATTTAGGATGTCATCCGTTATAAATAAATGGAAGTAATCCATTTGGTCAAAATTTGTATTGTCCACGGTTATGCCAGGAGTGGCAGTAAATCCGTGGATTCTAGGCCCAAAAGATGAGGCAGGTGCCCATACAAGAGCCTGGACTGGAGGGACCAGGCTGTCACGTGCTACAGCGCTACTTGGCCCTGCGCTTTCATGTTCTGCAGTTTCAACTGCATCAGGGACAACATCCCCTGAAGATGAACCTGAAGTGACGCTATCATCGTCACTGCCCAAAACAGGTTCCATCTCTGACGCCATCCCTGATGCGGTCTACGACTCAGACCACAGCATGGCGTATGCCTCCTCGGTGCTAAACAACTTCCTCGCCATAACGTCACCAACACTAACACTAACTAAACAAATTTTTTTTTTTTTTTTTTTTTTTTATATAAAACACACAAACTAACTGCTATATATATCTACACTACCGCTAACAAAAAAATAAACCGCTATTGCTATATATATTATATATATGTGGATATATATATAATTATATACTCCCTACCTGCCTATTCTAATAGAATAAAAGAAAGAAAGGTAGATAGAAAAAAAGATAGATGGATAGATTGTATAGATAGATAGAAATCTATCTATACAGAGAATGTTTTATAGTGTAACTGTATGTTTTGTGTAACTGTAACTGTAATCTTCTGGCAGCAATTCTCCCGAGTCTCTTCTTCTCCTCACACTGAAACAATGTTTGAGGAGAAGAAAAAGAGGCAGGAGATTTGCTGCCAGAAAAGTCAAAATAAAACAAATGTGGTCGCTGTTATAGGTTTTCACAGCCACCACATGTTCAGGGACCATCAGATTGGTCCCTGATACTCTGCCCAGTGCCCAGAGCTGTTGGTAACAGTGTGGGCACAGGGCTGTGTGCACGCGATCGCTTGCACACTGTTTTATACGTACAATAGCATGTGATCGCTGTGATTGGTTGTCACAGCGATCACATATTCAGGGGCCAAAAGATTGGCCCCTGACATTCTGCTCAGTGCCCATGGCTGTTAGCAACAGCCAGGGCATAGAGCTGTGTGCACGCGATCGCGCTTGCACAGTCTCTGAAGTGCCGCCGTAATTAGTCTATACGGCGGACTTCAGAGACCCTGACCGTTGGCCGTATAAATACAGCCAGCGGTCGGGAACCTGTTAAAAAGAATCCATAAACCGACAGGTTAAAAAGGACATACAAGCCATGCAATTTACAGAATGAATAAGCCATGTAGACATGAATAATAAGTGCCTGGTGGCATAACCTAACAATGGATGCGTCTGCAAGCTAAGTTCTGCCTTATAGTTACATGAAATAAATAAATAAACATATGCCATATAAAATGGTATAGGAATGAGTAACCAAGTACATATGAAAGACACGGAAAGAAAATAGACAATGCTAACGTATGAAAAATGTTTGCAGCAGGTGACAACAACTGAACATACCCATAATAGGTCCAGGCTAGAGTGCACAGCAAGATGTCTGCCCCAACGCGCGTTTCGGCGCAACTGCCTTCGTCTGGGGGTGGCGTTGGACAGTGCATGTACCACTTTTAAGGGAGGAGCCAGCCAATTGTCATGGAGTATCCAAAAAACAGGGATTCCAAGTGTGAAAGATATTAGTGTAAGATTATGTCGAGCGTTCGGAGAATTTTGTGGACTCCAGTGGCAACAATAGTTTTAAGATTTGTTGGCCTATATCCTGTAGTACTAAAGGAGTCATCTATTATGCCACTTGCCCATGTCCAAAGATATATGTAGGCATCACCACTCGTGAGTTGCGTTTAAGGGTCAGGGAGCATGTCAGGGACATCGAAAACGCGAAAACCGCAGACGATGTTGAACAGCTTAAAACAATCCCTAGACATTTCCGACTATACCATGCTTGCAGCTCTAAGATGTTGAACATTAGGGGCATCGACCACATTAACCTTGATATGCGTGGAGGCGACCGCAAAAAACGTTTATTACAGAGGGAATGCAAGTGCATTTGGAGGCTCCAAACCTTGCACCCCACAGGCCTCAATGAGACCGCAGGGTTTTCATCATTTCTCTGACTGTCAGCAGCTTTTAGTGGTGTTGGATTTTCTTATTGTTTGTACATAAAGGATTTTTTTGTGTTTTTATGGTTTTAACATTTTCCATATTTGTCTTTTACAGATTAGACCTCTAACATGAGTCTTTTTCATTACATCCGGACTTTATGCTTTTCTACTTTTTTGGGATGTTCTTGTGTATTACTATTTATTTTGTCCTTTTGTGGTGCTCATTGACCAATCATTATGGAGATTGCTTTTATCTTTGTTGTCATGGTCATTTTGTCCTTAACCCCTTAGCGCACCAGGACGCACCGGTACGTCCTGCATTGAAGTGCTTTAAGGCACAAGGACATACCGGCGCGTCCTGGCTAAAAACTGTCACCCTGTCAAAGGACAAGGTGACAGAACTGTGCCGTCAACTGTTTATGACAGTTGACCGGCAGAGTAAGACGGCAGGGGACCATTCACAGCGGTCTCCTGCCGGCGATCGCTGTGATTGGTCAGTCAAAGCAGACTGACCAATCACAGCTCCATGACGTAGTGTATGTGATGGCGCTGGCTCAGAAGCTGAGCCAGCGATATCACCGCCGGGAATCAGCTGTCCGACACCCCTCTGCAACGGCCAGGACCGAAGCTAGGCTCCGATCCGGCCGATTAACCCCTTTGATGCATCGATCAACGTGATCGATGCATCGAAGTGTCTTGTAGCCTGTCGGCAACCACGATGGTTGCCATGGGCGCGGGTGTCAGCTGTTTGTGACAGCTGACATCCTGCCCTAACGGCCAGGACCGGAGCAAGGCTCCGATCCGGCCGATTAACACCTTAGATGCAGCTATCGCTGCATCTAAGTGATTAGATCGTACCCTATGGTTGCAAATGACAACCATCGGCACCCGCGGGTGTTCGATGGTTGCTATGGCAACCATAGCCTAACAATCGATTCCTAGTACGGAAGCCTATTAGGCCCCGCCGGGAGGCGAAGCCTAATAGGCTTGCTGTCAGTGAATAGCTGACAGTTCTAATACACTGCACTATGTAGGTAGTGCAGTATATTAGAATAGCGATCAGGGCTTCATGTCTTCAAGTTCCCTAGTGGGACAAAAAAAAAAAGTTAAAACATGTTAATAAAAATGTTATAAAAAAGTAAAAAAAAATAAGTTTCATGTTAAAAAACACTATAACTACCTTTTTTCCTATAATAAGTCTTTTATTATAGGATAACCAAAAAACATAAAAAAAGTACACATATGTGGTATCCCCGCGTCCGTAATGACCCAAACTATAAAAATATCATGCTATTTTACCCGTACGATGAACACCGTAAAATTTTTTAATAAAAAACTATTCCAGAATCGCTGTTTGTTAGTCACTACCCCTCGCAAAACAGAATAAAAAAAGGGATCTAAAACTTGCATGTACCCCAAAATTATACCATTAAAAAACGCAGCTCGTCCCGCAAAAAACAAGCTCTCCCACCGCTTTTTTGACGGAAAAATAAAAAAGTTATGGCTCTCAGAATACGGTGACACCAAAAATAAATTATTTGAAACAAAAGTGATTTTATCGTGCAGACGCTTCAAAGCATAATCAAAACTATATACATCTGGTATCGCCGTAATCGTACCGACCCGCAGAACAAAGTAAAATAGTCATTCATAGCGCATGGCGAACGCCGAAAAAAAGAAATAATAAAAAACATCAGAATTGCAGGTTTTTGGTCACCTTGCTTGCCAAAAAAATGAAATACAAAGTGATCAAAAAATCACATGTACCCCAAAATGGTACCAATTAAATCTACAGATTGTCCCACAACAAATAAACCCTCACACGGCTCCGGTGGAGAAAAAATAAAGACGTTTTGGCTCTCAGAATACGGCGATGCAAAATGTGCAAAGTGTCCAAAAGCGGATAAGATCGGGCGCCATTTATCAGTGCGACACCGGCCACACATCTGTAGATAATTATTTATTTACCCCATTATTATACTCTCTTATTATACCCTGATGTTCTCCGCACAGCTTACATATGCCCCCACATCATAACTGAAATACCAGCAAAACCCCAAACAAAACAACTAGCGAGCAAAATCCACGCTCCAAAAGCCAAATGGTGCGCCCTGCAGCGTGCCCAAGCAGCAGTGTACGTCCACATATATGGCATCGCCATACCCGGGAGAACCCGCTTAACAGTTTGAGGTATTTGTCTTCAGTGGCACGAACTGGGCACAAAATATTGTGCACTAAAATGGCACATACCTGTGGAAATTTGCAATTTTCACTTTGCACCATCCACTGAGCATTCATTTCTAATAGAAAAAAAAAACCTATGTGGTCAAAATGCCTTGAGGGGTGCAGTTTCCAAAATGGGGGTCACTACTTGGGGGGTTTGTTTTACTATTTGACCTCAGAGCCCTGCCGTTGTGGGCTAATGCTGCGAAAATCACCAAAATAGGCCTCACATGCGCCTTTCACTCCTAAGCCCTGTCATATGTCCAGGCAAATGATAAATGCCTTGACGGGTGTAGTTTACAAAATGGGGTCACTTCTCATGGTTTTACACTCTACTCTGGTACCTAAGAACGCTCTGCAAATGCGACATGGCGCCCCTACACCAGTCCAGCAAAATCTGTGCTCTAAAAGCCACATGGCACTCCTTCCATTTTGACCTCTGCCATGTGCCCAAACAGCAGTTTAGGGCCACACATGGGGTATTACTCGGGAGAAATTGGGTAACAAATTATGTGTTGTTTTTTCTCCTATTACCCCATAATTTTTCATTTTCATACTGCCTCATTCTAATACAATCTATGAAACACCTGTGGGATCAAAATGGTCAGTACACCCTAGCTGATTACCCTGAGGGGTAAAGTTTCCAAAATGGAGTCACTTCTCAGGGGTTTCTACTGTACGGGTACCTCAGGGGCTCTGCAAATGCGACATGGCGCCCAAAAAACAATCAACCAAAATCTACATGCCAAGTAGCACTCCTGCCATTCTGAGCCCTGCGGTGTATCCAAGCAGCAGTTTATAACCACATATGGGGTATTGCCGTACTCGGGAGAAATTGCTTTACAATTGTTGGGGTGCTTTTTCTTCTTTATTCCTTGTGAAAATGAAAACAATTCAACATTTTAGTGGAAAGAATGTAGATTTTTCATTTTCACTGCATAATCCCAATAATTCAGCAAAAAAACTGTGGGGTCAAAATGTTCACTATACCACTAGATAAATTCCACGAGGGGTATAGTTTCCCAAATGGGGTCACTTTTGCCGGGTTTGCACTATTTTGGCCCCTCAGTGGCTTTGCAAATGTGACATGGGGCCGCAAACCATTCCAGCAAAACTTGAGCTCCAAAAGTCAAATGGTGCTCCGTTCTTTCTAACTTCCGCCATGTGTCCAAACAGCAGTTTATTACCACATATGGGGTATTGCTGTGCTCAGAAGAGTTTGCTTTACAAATATTGGGGTGTTTTTTCACCTTTATCTGTTGTAAAAATGAAAAAATCTGAGCTAAAACTACATTTTATTAGAAAAAATTTAGATTTTCAATTTCACTGCATAATTCCCATAAATTCAGCAAAAACCGTGTAGGGTCAAAATGCACACTATACCCCTAGAAAAATTCCTTAAGGGGTGTAGTTTACAAAATGGGGTCACTTTTGGGGAGTTTCCACTGTTATGGTCCCTCCAGGGCTTTGCAAACACGACATGGCACCGAAAACCAATGCAGCAAAATCTGCGCTCCAAAATCCAAATGGCCCTCGTTCCCTTCTGAGCCCTGCCGTGGGTCCAAACAGCAGTTTATTACCACATATGGGGTATTGCCATAATCGAGAGACATTGCTTTACAAACGTTGGGGTGCTTTTTCTCCTTTATTGCTTGTAAAATCTAAAACATCGTATGTTTTTTCAGAAAAAAAGTCGATTTTAATTTTCACAGACCAGTTCCAATAAATTTAGCAAAAAACCTGTGGGCTAAAAATGCTAACTATACATCTTGAAAAATTCCTTGAGGGGTGTCGTTTCCAAAATGGGGTCACTTTTGGGGAGTTTCCACTGTTTTGGTCCCTCCAGGGCTTTGCAAACCCGACATGGCACCGAAAACCATTCCAGCAAAATCTGCGCTCCAAAATCCAAATGGCCCTCGTTCCCTTCTGAGCCCTGCCGTGGGTCCAAACAGCAGTTTATTACCACATATGGGGTATTGCCATAATCGTAAGACATTGCTTTACAAATGTTGGGGTGCTTTTTCTCCTTTATTCCTTGTAAAAACTAAAACATCGTATGTTTTTTCAGAAAAAAAGTAGATTTTCATTTTCACAGGCCAGTTCCAATAAATTTAGCAAAACACCTGTGGGCTAAAAATGCTAACTATACCTCTTGAAAAATTCCCTGAGGGGTGTAGTTTCCAAAATGGGGTCACTTTTGGGGGGTTTCCACTGTTTTGGCACACAAGACCTCTTCAAACCTGACATGGTGCCTAAAATATATTCTAATAAAATAGAGGCCCCAAAATCCACCAGGTGCTCCTTTGCTTCTGAGGCCGGTATTTCAGTCCATTACCACACTAGGGCCACATGTGAAATATTTCTAAAAATTGCAGAATCTGGGCAATAAATATTGAGTTGCATTTCTCTGGTAAAACCTTCTGTGTTACAGAAAAAACTGTATTACAAATGAATTTCGTAAAAAAAAATTTAAATTTGTAAATTTCACCTCTACTTTGCTTTATTTCCTGTGAAACGCCTAAAGGGTTAAAATAATTTTAAATGTGGTTTTGAATACTTTGAGGGGTGCAGTTTTTAAATGGGGTGTTTTATAGGGGGTTTCTAATATATAAGGCCCTCAAAGCCACTTCAGAACTGAACTGGTCCCTGAAAAAATAGCCTTTTGAAATTTTCTTGAAAATTAAAGTTCTAAGCCTTGTGAGGACATAGAAAAATAAAAGCACGTTCAAAAAACGATGCAAACATAAAGTAGACATATGGGTAATGTTAACTATTAAATATTTTGTGTGGTATTACGATCTGTTTTACAAGCAGATACATTACAATTTAGAAAAATGCAGATTTTTGCAAATTTTCTCTAAATTTTGGTGTTTTTTACAAATAAATATTGAATTTAACGACGACATTTTTTCAGTATCATAAAGTATAACATGTCACGAGAAAACAATCTCAGAATCGCTTGGATAGGCAAAAGCATTCTGGAGTTATTACCACATAAAGTGACACATGTCAGATTTGCAAAAATAGGCTGTGTCCTTAAGGCCAAAACAGGCTCAGTCCTTAAGGGGTTAATACAATAATCAGTGTTCTATTATTGTTTATCCATAAAAGTTCTTATGACTGTATGTTTATATGAATAAATATCTTATTCTACTCTTTTCATATTGCACTTTGTAATGCATTATAATATACATTGTTCACATGGTCTCACATTACCCTTTATTGCACAGTGGATTCTTTGTCCAAAAAATAATTCTTCTCATCACACCATCACTATTTATTTTATTATTTTCTATCACTTTTGATTCTCACATTTTTCTTATTTTTCATTTCACTCACTGTCCAACCTGCATTTTGCATTAAAATCAATTTTCTTTCACTCACACACACAACTCTCCTCACTCACATGTACGTTGTATTTATTTATTCATTTTATAACAACACGTTTGGTAACTTATGATCGTTGTGCTTACGTCCTCTAATAATATTTTTGTGACATTTCAAAGTTATGTATTACTCATCCATGTTCTCTCACAATTTACTTACATTTATGTCATCGTGTCTATCACTGTTTTTTGGGGTCTCACTGGGGGCCATGGCCAAGTTGACATTATTTGATTGTTGTATGTGTATGTGCCAGTCTACCTATATTTTTGTTGTATCCAGGCTTACCCGTTTCTCGCTGCGTCGCTCTTCTGATTGGTGGACGAGTGACCGGCCTCCGTTCCGACGCTCATGACGCGCCGGACTGACGCGGTGACGTGTATCCGGCTCCGGCCCTTCGTGTTCGGCGTTTCCGGCGACGCGGCCATCTTGGTTCACCTCGAGGCAGCGACCGGTAATTATGCAGCGATATATATTTATATCTTTCACACTTGGGATCCCTGTTTTTTGGATACTCCATGACAATTGGCTGGCTCCTCCCTTAAAAGTGGTACATGCACTGTCCAACGCCACCCCCAGACGAAGGCAGTTGCGCCGAAAAGCGCGTTGGGGCGGACATCTTGCTGTGCACTCTAGCCTGGACCTATTATGGGTATGTTCAGTTGTTGTCACCTGCTGCAAACATTTTTCATACGTTAGCATTGTCTATTTTCTTGCCGTGCTATTCATATGTACTTGGTTACTCATTCCTATACCATTTTATATGGCATATGTTTTTTTATTTCATGTAACTATAAGGGCAGAACTTAGCTTGTAAATTGCATGGCTTGTATGTCTTTTTAACCTGTCGGTTTATGGATTCTTTTTAAATCATTGTATATTTATGTGTCATCTTCAATAAAGTCAATAAAGTATTTTTCTACTTTCTTAGATTTCTAGTTTATTGGCATCTTTTTCTTTAGGTTATATATTTATTTCAAACTTTGTTTAATTTTGTTTAATTACTTAGGGCAGACCTAGGGGCCTTTGTTAGGCCCCGAGGCTGCCATAGAACCCATCGGCACCCCGCGATGCACGCGGGGATGCCAGTGGGATGAGAGAGGGATCCCCCTCCCTCTAAAATCACTCAGATGCGGCGCTCGCTATTGAGCGTCGCATCTGAGGGGTTAAATATGATCAGAGACCACTGCCTAGTGGTCTCCGATTGTTGCCCTGATGCCCGAGGCTGTTAATAACAGCCCGGGCTTCAGCAGCACCTGGCACGATGCGGGGAAAGTTCTTCTGAAGTGCCGACGGGAAAAGGCGGCACTTCAGAAGAACTACCCTGAGCGGCCGAGGTAAAAACACTATGTGCCTGTCGTTAAGGGGTTAAGGAAACTCCTGTTTGTTGCTAAACCGTAAATTGTAAGAAAGTGGCTCTCAAATAATCCCTTAGAAGTTAAAATATGGAAAAATAATGTTGAAAGTATAATAATATAACTTTTCATATTTCATCAAAAAAAAGTATGGGGAATCAGAATAATAACACATTGTGGGGAAAATGGGATTGAAGGAGTTGAAAAAGGACCGGTCTTAGAGGGTGGGATTAAAAAATTATTTATTTATTGCTTGTTGATTATGTATACAACAGGAAATTGTGATAAATAAAATATAAAAACTAATATGTGTGTGTGTGTGTGTGTGTGTGTGTGTGTGTGTGTGTGTGTGTGTGTGTGTGTGTGTGTGTGTGTGTGTGTGTGTGTATGATATATATATATATATGTATATTAGTACACAAGAAAATAGTGACAGAACTCTGGGAATACCAGTGGCACCTAAACACTAAATATAAATAAATATGCATTACTGCTGAATCTACTTACAATAGGGAGGTTTTCATCAAATTGTGTGAGTCCACCTGCCACTTGAGGGCGGGTGGCAGCGCTGGGGATAGAGAGATGTTGGTTTGTTCACCGCGGGGTGGGTGACGTTTCGCTTCGCATCCAAGCCTTTCTCAAGCTCAGAGAACGGTTGGGATGTGCTTGGGGGGTTCGGATGTGGGGTGGGGGTGTTGCTTGTTCTGTTCACTTTGTGGTGGGTGGGCCGGCATCTCTCCGTCTTTGAGGTCTTGGTGCTGTTGCTTGTTCTCTGTCATTGCCGTCTGTTTTACACTAAGGAGTTGATTCATCCTTTCACTGGTAACATGCACATGGCCTGATAGTCAGCTTGCTTTGAGCGCTGTTTTTCTTTCTTTCCTTCTATCTATCTATCTATCTATCTATCTATCTATCTATCTATCTATCTATCTATCTATCTATATAGACACACAGTGCAACCTTTATTTTTCCAGAGCAGTGTAAGAAATTAAAGTTGGGCACTGCTTGGTTGCTGTGGGTAATGAGGCCAGTTGCTAGCAGCAGCCAATGTACTGTAAGCAGGTATCCATGTATTGTATTGACCTGTGTGCCTGCCTATTCCCTCCATCCCACTTTTATACAGTGTTATTTCCTTATAAATTGCTTCTGTATTGGGGCATATATCTACATATCTATATCTATATATCTATCTATCTATCTATCTATCTATATATCTATCTATAATACAGAGGTCGCCTTGTCGTGGCAGGTGGGCAAACACTTTTTGATCAAAATGTGAACTAAGAACCTCCCTATTATAAGTAGATTTAGCTTTAGTGCATATTTATTTATATTTAGTGGTTTAGGTGGCATTAGTGTCGCAGTGTGCTGTCGCCATTCTTTTTCTGCTGTATCTATCTATCTATCTATCTATCTATCTATCTATCTATGTATATATATATTAGTTATAAATGGTTTGTGTTTTACGTCTCATCTGTAACATCACATTATATACAGATGATGATAGTGTTGCCTTTTGTATAAAGCAGAGGAGAACTTCCTGACTAGTTTCCCTACAGTGAATTGGATTGGCCCTTTAAATAACTGCCGCAGCTGCTGAAGATGTTACGGAATGTTGTGAAAGTCGGCTCCGCCCCCGCACGTTGTGACATCACTCACATTATATAAGGTGCCGCAGAGCTGACACTTATTTGAGGGTTTTAGTTGTCAGTGGAGACATTTAGTGTTGGTGAGATATTTGGACTTTGTGAGGATTTGTAGTGTTGGAAAGAGATTTGGACTTTCTGAACAGGATGAAGAACGGCGACGAGGAGGAGCTCCCAGATGAGATGTGGAGAAAGATGGTGGAGGAGGCTAAGCCGGCATTCCGGCCATCAAAGTATGCCAAAGTCTCTTTTCAGCCAATTCTGGAGACCATTCTAGAGGAGGATGAGGATGAGGAGGAAGCGGATGAAGTGGAGGAGGTTCTATATATTGAGGAGGAGAACATCAGCAGGCCCTTCGGTTGTCAGGTGAAGGAGGCCTGGCCAAGCATGGAATCATTCATAAGTACAAGATGTTGGATTCCAAGATGTCTAAGAAGAAAGATCCGAAGCAACAAAAGCAGAGATGCAGAGAGCCGTCGTCCATCGCGGTTCCTTAGAGCCGTCTTCTGTTGTAACGTCAAGACATCAGAATAAGCGACCTATCATATCATTAAGATCATGATATCCGAGACCTTATAACATCAAAGGAAACAATTTCAACATCAACATTTACAACATAAGATCTATGATTTCCATCAGAAATATTACCACCAGATTGAATATCCTGATGTAACATCTGCCGGGCTGGAGATTACAGTCACAATTTTCCAGGATTAAATTACTTAATTATTAATAATTATTCAGCTTAACAAAAACATTTGAAATAAAATAAAAATTAAAAAAATTAAAAATAAATAGATTTTTCTCTCAATATTATTATTATTTTTTTCTTAGGCAGCACTCAGGTGACCATGGACTGTACCCACCTACCTATCTACTTTTTTCAAATGCTGCCAGTCTGCGTGGTTAGGGAAGAAAGATATTACCAGCAGAATACAAACATGTTATAAAGAGTATAGGAAAATTCGTTTATAACTTCTCGCTGTCTGGCATACATGGATTTTTGCTTTTAACTCCTTAACGCCGAAGGACGGATATATCCGTCCTCAGCAGCTGCTAGTTCGCGGATATATCCGTCCTGTGATCGCGCGGGTACTGTCATTGTACCCACGCGATCAGCGGCAGGAGCACGGCTGTTATACACAGCCTGGCTCCTGCTGCAACTGCCGTAATCGAAGCGCGCTCCGATTCCGGCAGTTTAACCCATTAAATGCCGCTGTCAATAGTGACAGCGGCATCTAATGTGTTTGACAGAGGGAGGGAGCTCCCTCTGTCACCCCATCGGCGCCCCCGCAAACAAATCGCGGGTCGCCGTCGGGTTTCCATGACAGCCGGGGGTCTAACATAGACCCCCAGGTCTGTCTTCAGCATCTGCCTGTTAGGCGATGCCGGAGGCATGACCTAACAGGTTGCCTGTCAGTTTTACACTGACAGGCAATAATGCTTTGGTATACTAAGTATACCAAAGCATTATAAATGCGATCGCATAGTGAGGTCCCCTGGTGGGGCTAAAAAAAAAAATGTAAAACAGTTAAATAAAGTTTGTGGAAAAAAAAAAATAATAATTACAGTCAAACTCAAATAAAACTACTTTTTTGGCCCAAAAAGTGGTTTTATTTAGTAAAACGGTCAAAACAAATCACACATACACATATATGGTATCCCCGCGATCGTAACAACTTGACCAATAAAATTAACATATTAATTAAACCGCCGGATGAACGGCGTCCAAAGAAAACGCAAAAAACAACGTCAAAATTCTCTCTTTTCTCCCATTCCCCCCATAAAAAATAAAATAAAAGCTAATCTATAAGTCCTATGTACCCCAAAATAGTACTAATGAAAACTACACATTGTCCCGCAAAAATCAAGCCTACGTACGGCCACATCGAAGGAAAAATAAAAAAATTACGGCTCTTGGAATGCGGCGATGCAAAAACAAGTAATTTTTTTCTAAAAGGCTTTTTATTGTGCAAACGTAGAAAAAACATATAAAACCTTTACATATTTGGTATCCCCGTAATCGTGCCAACCCATAGAATAAAGTTAACATGTTATTTACGCTGCATAGTAAACGGCGTAAATTTATAACGTGAAAATTAATGCTGGAATAGCTGCTTATTTTCAATTCTCTCCTAAAATAAAGTTAATAAAAGTTAATCAATATATTATAAGCATCTAAAAATGGTACAATTACAAAATACAACTCGTCCCGCAAAAAACAAGCCCTTATACGGCTATGTCAACGGAATAAAAAAAGAGTTACGACTCTTGAAATGCGACCGTGAAAAAACAAAAAATAATCCTTGGTCATTAACGTGCAAAATGGCCCGGTCATTAAGG
The DNA here is from genome assembly GCF_050947455.1 of Rhinoderma darwinii. Classification (NCBI taxonomy): domain Eukaryota; kingdom Metazoa; phylum Chordata; class Amphibia; order Anura; family Rhinodermatidae; genus Rhinoderma; species Rhinoderma darwinii. Next base: position 341,664,514 of record NC_134689.1, read on the forward strand.
GGTTAAACTTTATGGCTCTGTATACATCCTCTGCATTTCTCTGAAGTGGAAGTGCCCCCTTTATTATACCGCATAAGGCCCCATACACATGACCGTATTTTTTCCCTCCCGTAAATACTGGCGTAAATACGGGTCCTTTATCACCCGTATTTATGGACCCGTGCCCGTAAATACGGGTCCGTAGTCACCCGTATTCCACCCGTATTTACGGCCCCGTTTTGTATGCTTCTCTTTACACGTAGAGAGAGATATTGCACTGCACTAATCGGCAGCCCCTTCTCTCTATCTAGCACTGATAGAGAGAAGGGGCTGCTGATCAGTTCTGGATAGAGAGAATGGGCAACCCCTTCCATCTATCCAGCACTAATCGCCAGCCTCTTCTCTCTATCCAGCTCTGATCGGCAGCCTCTTCTCTCTATCCGTGCTGGATAGAGAGAAGCTGCAGCCCTTCGTGCAGAGATTCCGCAGCGGAACGCATCGAAAGAAAGAAAAAGAAGTTCATATGTACCCCGGCCGTTGTCTTGGTGATACGTCCCTCTTTTGACATCTAGTCCGACCTCCCTGCATGACGCGGCAGTCCATGTGACCGCTGCAGCCTGTACATGGGATGAAATGTTATCCCAGGAGGCCGGACTGGAGGAAGAAGCAGGGAGTTCTGGGTAAGTATGAACTTTTTTTTATTGCACGTTTTTGAAGGAAGCATTAGAAATCTATATCGTGAGCGCCGCGCATGGTACTCGCTGTGCAGCGGTAGTCACTGTCCAGAGTGCTGAAAGAGTTACTGCCGATCAGTGCAGCCCCTTCTCTATATCCAGCACTGATCGTTTAACTCTTTCAGCACACTGGACAGTGACTACCTCTGGACAGTGAGTACCATGCGTAGCAACGCTCCCGTAATTAGAGGTGCACACACATAGCCACCTGTAATTACGGGAGCCCCTTAGACTTTTATGGGCCTGCCCGTGCCGTAATTACGGCCTGAAATAGGACATGTTCCATATTTTTCAACGGCCCGGGCACTTTCCCGTAAGCAAACGGGAAGGTACCCGTGGCCAATATAAGTCTATGGGCCCGTAATTACGGGCATTTTTACGGTCGTGTGAATGGGCATCATGTGTTTTTTAACCCGTATTTACAGACCCGTGCCCGTAAATACGGGTCCGTTGTTATCCGTATTCTACCCGTATTTACAGATCCGTACAAAAAGGGGGGCTGGAAATGTCACAATCATATCCAACCCCCTTAAAAGGGTCACATGATCGCTCAGACGCCATTTTCTCTTTTTTGCAAACATTTAGATCCCGATAAGCAAATTTCTTCGAATTCGCCGTAACTGTACTGATTTCAGGGACTTCAAAAGCGCAGCAGAAGATCTATCCTCTCGCTTTGAAGATAGGGGATACTCCAAAAAAATGATCAAGAAAGGATACAATAGGGCATCTAGGCAGAATAGAGAGGAAATTATCAAGAGAGGTAAAAAAGATAACGGTGACAATCGAGTCAGATTCATTTCGAGGTATGGGTCCCATTGGAACATACTTCGGAATTTGATGATAAAAAACTGGCCACATTTAACTTTGGACAAAAGAATCAACTCAATAGTGGGGAATGTACCGAGTATGGTTCCCAGAAAGGCCCCCACGCTGAGGAATATGTTGGTGAGTTCTGAGTTCAAGAGAAGGACCCCAGGCAATGAGAAATGGCTACAGAAATGCCCAAAAGGAATGTTCATGTGTGGCTCTTGTAGATGTTGCAAGTATGTGTTAAAATCAGACACCTTTCTTGACAGTGAACACAAAAGGGAATTCAAAGTCTATAATTTTATTAATTGCCGCTCAATCATGGTGGTTTACTCCATTATCTGCCCATGTGGGAAACAATACATTGGGAAAACGAAACGAGAATTACATATTCGTATTAGCGAACACATTCGGGACATTACCAAGGGTGAAATGACAAATCCTTTAGCTGCACACTTTAAAACATATCATGCCCAATCACCAACTGGCTTAAAATTCATGGGGATTTATCAATTATTCCAAGACAGAAGAGGAGGTGATCTTAACCGAACACTCCTCCAAAAAGAAACCATGTGGATTTACACACTGGGAACTTTGAATCCTAGGGGACTAAATAATGAAATAAAATTTAATATGTTCCTTTGAATAGATGGGAGCCAAGAGGCTGTTTTGTCTCCTAGCATTGTATTCTCTTCTCATCTCTCTGTATTTTGGAGTTACCTAGCACTAGATAAAAACAATACTTTATGGATGAATGTTGGATCAAAAAATGGGACCCTAATTATTTCATTCTTGGAGAAAGATTTTATAAAATTGAGTGTGAAATTTTTGGATCAGATACTTTTTCCCTTGGAAGCCTAGTGTTTGTCTTTGGTCTGGATATCCCATTTCTTATACAATGGTAATCTACTTTTAGTGGAATGAGTATGAGCAATTTTATTTCCAATATGAAATGATCAATCAATTGGATAAATAATATAAAATAAATGAACATAATATCCATCTCTTGCAATTTTTTGTAGCGAGGAGAGTTCCTTTTTGGGTCCCCGTGGGTGGTGGGAATTAGGGATCCATTGTTCTATGGACACCGGATCCCTCTTCCTGCCCCCTTTGGGATTTCTCGACGGCTTCTACCATGTGCTATAGTCTTATACATATATACATATTTTTATGAAATTTAGTGGTAAAATGACCAAACGAATGTTTATTGTATTAAAATCAATTTTATTTGGGGGTGGTGGGGACCCGGGTCCTAATACCTTAACAGGTGATGGTCCTCTCTCCCTGCTTCCCCTGAAGTATTATATGAATTTCATATTGTATATGTATAGATAGTCAAAAAATTATAAAATCGAACGGACTTCGGTGTCTTGTGTTTAAAAGGCATAATAAAGGATCCCTTATTGAAGAAAAATTTGTTCCTTCATAAATCCAACATAGGGTTTGGATATTAGTAGTCAACCGTATCTACGGAAGAATTGATATTAATAATTGAGTTCAGGTAGTAATTGTACTCCTATGTAAAATTCAGTTATTGGTCTTATCTTGACGAAGTAGGGACACACCACTGATTGCCCTCTCATTGAGAATACCGAATATACTTATGGATGTGTGTTAATGGATATACGAATTGCATGTTTGAATATAAAAATGTCTATGTCGGTTATCAAAATTGAGAGATAAATAGCATTATGGCATCTCATGAAAGATCTAGATATATTTTCTATAACATCTTTTAAACATTATGTTTTTTATCATTGAACCAATGAATGAATTTGGGACACTATAAATATGGTGTGTTTGGCAGTACCTGTCAAACTGCTCTGAAGAAATCCCGTTCAGGGATGAAACGCGTCAGCTGTTCTAATCAACGGGGCGGGTAGTGACGTCCAAACCCTGCCCTGAGAATACCTGTCCAGTGTTGAAGATCACACGTGGAAGGAGACATACTCTGGAATTTTTACTTACCTGGTTGCCGGCGTGCGATCCTGTCTCGTTGGGTCCGTTCCTCTCGGAGTGCCCTTATTCACCTGATATACCGGCGTGCGATCCTGCATTGTCGGGTGGAGATTTGAAGGCTTTGAAATTTATGTGTGGCCACACAAGTGAACTTTCCTTCTGTGGAGATTTGCTATTTTCCACCTCGGAGCTGACTGCTTCCCTGTATGGTTTCCCGACACTTGCTGGATGTCGAAGGTAAAGGTAAAACACCTATAAAAGTTGATGTCTTGCCTCAAAGTCTAATATCATGAGAGCTACACAGTGACCCAAAGGTCTGTGATAAGACTTCCTATCACCATAAAATCTGATTTGGAACTGAGGATTCATTAATGAGAGGAAAAAGCACGCTGTTAACCACATTCCTTTAATTCATGAGGCTATTTTCCTATCTTGAGAGTTAAAGAGGCTCTGTCACCAGATTTTGCAGCCCCTATCTGCTATTGCAGCAGATCGGCGCTGCAATGTAGATTACAGTGACATTTTTATTTTTAAAAAACGAGCATTTTTGGCCAAGTTATGACCATTTTCGTATTTATGCAAATGAGGCTTGCAAAAGTACAACTGGGCGTGTTGAAAAGTAAAAGTCCAACTGGGCGTGTATTATGTGCGTAGATCGGGGCGTGTTTACTACTTTTACTAGCTGGGCGTTGTGTATAGAAGTGTCATCCACTTCTCTTCACAACGCCCAGCTTCTGGCAGTGCAGATCTGTGACGTCACTCACAGGTCCTGCATCGTGTCGGCACCAGAGGCTACAGATGATTCTGCAGCAGCATCGGCGTTTGCAGGTAAGTCGATGTAGATACTTACCTGCAAACGCCGATGCTGCTGCAGAATCAAGTGTAGCCTCTGGTGCCGACACGATGCAGGACCTGTGAGTGACGTCACAGCGTGATCTCTTGAGAACACGCTGTGTCTGCACTGCCAGAAGCTGGGCTTTCTGAAGAGAAGTGGATGACACTTCTATACACAACGCCCAGCTAGTAAAAGTAGTAAACACGCCCCGATGTACGCACATAATACACGCCCAGTTGTACTTTTACTTTTCAACACGCCCAGTTGTACTTTTGCAAGCCTCATTTGCATAAATACGAAAATGGTCATAACTTGGCCAAAAATGCTAGTTTTTTAAAAATAAAAACGTTACTGTAATCTACATTGCAGCGCCTATCTGCTGCAATAGGAGATAGGGGCTGCAAAATCTGGTGACAGAGCCTCTTTAAGTCATGTTATTTACACATAAAGTGAATGTCTTTAAAAATTCAATTACCAGCGACTCCAAATAGGAACTCTGGCCATTTTGTGATATAAATAATATATATGTTTGAAAACCGCAAGTGTGAACACGACCCAGCGGGTTTTCATTTTTTGAAATCTTTTCAAAATTGTTTTACACATATATAGTTTGCTATATATCCATCAGGCAATATCACCTATGTTCTGAAGGTTCTATTGTATGTTTTCTTTCCTGGCCAGGAGAATTCTCTTTTTTAATTGTAAATTTTGTATTCATGTATAAATTTAATTTTGCCGGTATTATCTGGATTCAAAAATAAAATACTATGTTAAATTTTATTCAACCCAAGAGTGCCTAGTTATATTTCTGGATTATTTTTCTTTTTTTCTTTTTTCTATAAACATTTAAATCCCCTGAAGTCGCCTAGCAACGCTCCGAAGCCTGTCTTGGGAATCCCAACCCCGCACATTACCGGGACCCTGCCTAGGTTTCGTAAGGTAGGTGTTTGGTTGGGAGCTAAGGGACCTCTCGTAAGAGAGGTAATTAGCCTAGGTACATAGGCAGTGGCGGATTAAGAAGATCATGGGCCCTGGGCTGTTACCCAAACTTGGGCCCCCTTTCTCCACCACCACCCTGCCGCGCCGTAACTATTGCTAACACTACCTAAACACTAGTACACAAAGTAGGCACATTATGCACAAAGTACACACAGTACACAAAGTACGCACATTATGCACAAAGTACGCACATTATGCACAAAGTACACACAGTACACAAAGTAGGCACATTATGCACAAAGTACGCACATTATGCACAAAGTACGCACATTATGCACAAAGTACGCACATTATGCACAAAGTACACACAGTACACAAAGTAGGCACATTATGCACAAAGTACGCACATTATGCACATTATGCACAAAGTACGCACAGTACACAAAGTACCACATTATGCACAAAGTACGCACATTATGCACAAAGTACACAAAGTAGGCACATTATGCACAAAGTACGCACAGTACACAAAGTACCACATTATGCACAAAGTACGCACATTATGCACAAAGTAGGCACATTATGCACAAAGTACGCACATTATGCACAAAGTAGGCACATTATGCACAAAGTACACAAAGTACGCACATTATGCACAAAGTAGGCACATTATGCACAAAGTATGCACAGTACACAAAGTACCACATTATGCACAAAGTACGCACATTATGCACAAAGTACGCACATTATGCACAAAGTACGCACATTATGCACAAAGTACGCACAGTACACACATTATGCACAAAGTACGCACAGTACAAAGTAGGCACATTATGCACAAAGTACGCACAGTACACAAAGTACCACATTATGCACAAAGTACGCACATTATGCACAAAGTACGCACAGTACACACATTATGCACAAAGTACGCACAGTACAAAGTAGGCACATTATGCACAAAGTACGCACAGTACACAAAGTACCACATTATGCACAAAGTACGCACATTATGCACAAAGTACGCACATTATGCACAAAGTACGCACAAAGTACGCACATTATGCACAAAGTACACACAGTACAAGTACGCACATTATGCACAAAGTACGCACAGTACACAAAGTACACACATTATGCACAAAGTACGCACATTATGCACAAAGTACACAAAGTAGGCACATTATGCACAAAGTACGCACATTATGCACAAAGTACACAAAGTACACACATTATGCACAAAGTAGGCACATTATGCACAAAGTACGCACATTATGCACAAAGTACACAAAGTACGCACATTATGCACAAAGTAGGCACATTATGCACAAAGTATGCACAGTACACAAAGTACCACATTATGCACAAAGTACGCACATTATGCACAAAGTACGCACAAAGTACGCACAGTACACACATTATGCACAAAGTACGCACAGTACAAAGTAGGCACATTATGCACAAAGTACGCACAGTACACAAAGTACCACATTATGCACAAAGTACGCACATTATGCACAAAGTACGCACAGTACACACATTATGCACAAAGTACGCACAGTACAAAGTAGGCACATTATGCACAAAGTACGCACAGTACACAAAGTACCACATTATGCACAAAGTACGCACATTATGCACAAAGTACGCACATTATGCACAAAGTACGCACAAAGTACGCACATTATGCACAAAGTACACACAGTACAAGTACGCACATTATGCACAAAGTACGCACAGTACACAAAGTACACACATTATGCACAAAGTACACAAAGTAGGCACATTATACACAAAGTATGCATAGTACACAAAGTACACACGAGTATGCACATTATACACTAAGTAGGCACATTATACACGAGTATGCACATTATACACAAAGTACACCTTGTAAACACATGAATATGGACATTAAACATACATTAATATGGACATTAAACACACATGAATATGGATATTAAACATACATGAATATGGATATTAAACATACATGAATATGGACATTAAACATACATTAATATGGACATTAAACATACATTAATATGGACATTAAACATACATGAATATGGATATTAAACATACATGAATATGGACATTAAACACACATGAATATGGACATTAAACACACATGAATATGGATATTAAACATACATGAATATGGACATTAAACACACATGAATATGGATATTAAACATACATGAATATGGACATTAAACATACATTAATATGGACATTAAACATACATTAATATGGACATTAAACACACATGCACTTACCTTTTATGTCTTCACTGCAGCTCTTCTCCTGCTCACAGCACAACACAGAGCCCGCCGACAGTCTCCCCTCCCCCATGTCCCGACAGCTAGCAGCAGAGGAGAGATGTTTAGAGCAGGGAAGGGGGGCTGGAGGGGGAGCTTCTAAAGCAGCACAGACCACGGCTGCTAAGTAGAAGCAAAGCTCCCCTCGCCTGACAGGTGCGGTCCTGGCACCGGGGCTCCCTCCGGTGCTAGCGACGCCACTGGGCATGAGGGGGTTCGGGCGGTCATAGGCTCCCTGGGAGCCTTGGGCCCCCTGGCAGTCTTGGGCCCCGGGCGACCGCCCGAAACGCCCTAATGATAATCCGCCACTGTACATAGGAGGAATAGAAGGGAGAGTCCACGGACTCCCTGATCTCGCCCCCTGCCCGAGTTTTTCCAGGAGTGATGTGTCTCTGCTCCTGACCCTGTATGGACAGGAAGAAAAGTGGGGGGTGGGAGGGGCCTTTTAACCTCTGTCTTCCTGTCCCTATAGAGGTCAATAGGGCAACCTATTGTGGTGCTGTCATGAGAGATGTACTGGAAATAAATGTATTGGTGTACGGACTCAATAGAAAGTCTATGAGCCCGTACTCCGATACATCGGCTTTCCGGAAAAAGCTGAACAGACACGAAGCGGCTGAGCGCACACATGAGACCTTTAGCTGCTTCATTCTAGCGATTGGTGGGGGTCTCAGTGCTCGGACCCCCAGCGATCCAAACTTCTGACATGTCACTATGAGATGTCAGAAGTTTGTCAAAAGTTTAGCTGCACTTTAAGTGTTACAGATTGTCCATTAATATCGAGGTGCTGTCCGTGTAATGCAGGACAGGTCCTCCAGAGCCAGAGAAGCTCTTTGCAGCCGCGCTCCACTCTGGCCAGAGATGAGGATCCTAAACCGAGAACCTCCTCTCTAGTACCTAAAAATTCACGAATGTTGTATTTGAAAATGGGTTTTCTAAAGTAGACAATTCCTTTAAAGGAAATATAAACCTATACAACCAAACATTGTATTGTTTTACATCACAGAAAATAAAAAAAGGAAACAACTTTGCAAATAGTGTCGATTGAAAAACCTACCGTTTAATGTACACAGCTCCTATGCAGGCCTATGTGGTTAAAACTACAAACAAATCCTGTGTGGTCTGATCCCGCAGTCATACTACTTTCCATCTGCACTACCTACACTTTTTGATAACCTAGAGAATGTATATTATCAAGTAGGGAATAGATGGAAGGGAGTGTGACTGCAGGGTGAAACTATACAAGGTTTGTTTGTAGTCTGTAACCATAGAGACACACAGGTCCGCAGAGGAGCTGCAGACACAAAACGCTAGGAGATTTTTATTCCACACTATTTCCAGTTTTTTTGCCGCAGAAACTGCGTCGGAAACCGTGGAAAAAACGGCCGAAATCGCCTGCCATTGATTTTAATGGGAGACGGAGGCATTTTTTCCCACGAGCAGAAAAAAACGCACGCTGGAAAAAGCGTCATGCCCTTTCTTCGGGCGTTTTCATCTCTGACCTCCTATTGACATCAATAGGAGGCATAGAAAAGTATTCGTCGCTGCGTTTTTTGCCAGCAGCCGAAAAACGCAACAAACGGTGTGCAGGCAGGTCAAAATCAGATTTTTCTTCCTGCAAACAACTCTGTGTGAACAGGGCCTTACTGTGGCTGAGGTTGGAATCACAGCTCTATTGTATGGGGGAACTGTGAATAGCTCCATTATGGGGACACTCTGGCAACTTCTGTTATAGGAGCACTGTGGTTGCTCTATTATGGGACAACTGTGGTCTGCTCAATAAGGGCATGACCACACATGGCGGAATTCCTCCGCAACTGTCCGCATCAATGCCGCACCTAATCCGGGTTGCGGATTACGGCTGCGGATCTGCACAAAATGTGCAGAAAATTGATGCGGACTAGCTGCTGCGGACTGCGGGAAAAGTGCTTCCCTTCTCCCTATCAGTGCAGGATAGAGAGAAGGGACAGCACTTTCCCTAGTGAAAGTAAAAGAAATTCATACTTACCGCCCGTTGTCTTTATGACGCGTCCCTCCTTCGGCATCCAGCCCGACCTCCCTGGATGACGCGCCAGTCCATGTGACCGCTGCAGCCTGTGCTTGGCCTGTGATTGGCTGCAGCCGTCACTTACACTGAAACGTCATCCTGGGAGGCCGGACTGGAGACAGAAACAGGGAGTTCTCGGTAAGTACGAACTTCATTTTTTTTTACAGATACATGTATATTGGGATCGGTAGTCACTGTCCAGGGTGCAGAAACAGTTACTGCCGATCGCTTAACTCTTTCAGCACCCTGGACAGTGACTATTTACTGACGTCTCCTAGCAACGCTCCCGTCATTACGGGAGCCCCATTGACTTCCTCAGTCTGGCTGTAGACCTAGAAATACATAGGTCCAGCCAGAATGAAGAAATGTCAAGTAAAAAAAGCAAGACGCATCCGCAGCACACATGACATGTGCATGACAGCTGCGGACTTCATTGCGGAACTTTGAATCTCCATTGAAGTCAATGGAGAAATTCCGCCATGAGTCCGCCACTGCTCCGCAACAGACAGAGCATGCTGCGGACACCAAATTCCGCTCCGCAGCCTATGCTCCGCAGCGGAATTGTACGCATCGTGTAAACGAACACTGCTAAATTAAAGTGAAAGTCAATGTAGAAACGGCTCCGCTGCGGATTAACGCTGCGGAGTGTCCGCAGCGGAATTTAAGTGCAATTCCGCCATGTGTGAACCCGCCCTTAGAGGCGCATTCTGTGGCTGGCTTTATTTATGGGGGCACTATGACAAGCACTGTTATGGGGAGACTCTGGCAGGTTCTGTTATATAGGCACACTGGCCGGCTCTATTATGGGGGAACTGGTTAGCACTATCACAGGTGCACACTATTGCAGCTTCTAAAATGGGGACACCATGAAAAGAATGGTTATCGACCAGGTCCTGTCATGTGGCTACTGTGGCTCACTCTTCTATAGGAGAACTATGACTGAATCCAATATGGAGCCACTCTGGCAGGATCTATTATAGGAGCACTGTGGCTTTCTCTATTATGGGGGGGAGTGTAGTTGCCCCTATTATGGGGGAACTATGGCAGGATCGGTTAGAAAAGGCACTGTGGCTCACTATTATTAACTATAATGGGGGCACTCTGGCACACTCTTATGGAGCACTGTGGCTTACTCTGATAGGCCTTATTCACACGAACGTGTTTTACGTCCGTGATATAAGCGTGAAAATCACGAGCGTCGCACGGACCTATGTCAGTCAATGGGGCCGTTCAGACAGTCCGGGATTTTCACACAGCGTATGTCCGACATGTCCTATACTTGGCCGTTTTCCGCGCATCACGCACCCATTGAAGTCAAAGGGTGCGTGATAATCGCGCACGGCACACGGAAGAATTCGCGCAACAGTAGATAAAGAAATGAAGGAAAAAATAAAACCACCTCCTTCATTTCTTTTTCTAAACGTTAAAATAAGGATGGCATATGCGTGAAAATCACGCAGCCACGCACCACTCACTGATGACACATGGAAGTGCAACGAGCAAAAAACGGTGCATTTTTTTGCACACGTAAAACACACACGTTCGTCTGAATAAGGCCTTACATGGATAACTGATATAGGGGCACTCTGGTACGCAGTGTGGCTTACTCTCATGTGACTAGCTCTATAATGGGGGCACTCTGGCACACTCTTATGGAGCACTGTGGCTTACTGTGTTATATGGATGGCTGATATAGGGGCACCCTGACACGCAGTGTGGCTTACGCTCATGAGCCTGGCTCTATAATGGGGGCACTCTGGCAGGCTGTTATAGGGGGCACTCTGGCAGGCTGTGGTATGGGGGCACTGCAGACCATACCTCCCAACTTTTGAATATGGAAAAGAGGGACATTTTTAAGCCACACCCCCTAACCACGCCCAATATTCAGCATAAACACATCACATCACAGTCAGATCCTTCTGCAAATAACGCGCACACATTCTCACTGCGGATCTCTAGACTGTCTGGATATCACAGATATTATATTTCAGGTTATGTCGTCTTTGTGTTACTTTTCCTATCTTGGGTATAACATTTGCTCATCACGGCAGCAGCTGCTGCAGGACAAACCTAAAGGCTGAAAACAATGAAAGTCAAGAGGGAGACCCTGTGGTGGATGACTTTTCAATTGACAGGTAGCAGAGTTACATGATGGGGATTTTTTCTTTCCAGTTGTGTAACTCTGCTACTAGACACAGCCCCCTGTAAATAGCTCCACACACAGCCCCCCTTTAGATAGCTACACACACAGCTCCCCTGTAGATAGCACCACACACAGCCTCCCTGTAGATAGATCCAGATACAGCCCCCCCTGTAGATAGCGCCAGACACAGCCCCCCTGTAGATAGCTCCACACACAGCCCCCCTGTAGATAACGTCAGACACAGCCCCCCTGTAGATAGCTCCAGATACAGCCCCCCCTGTAGATAGTGTCAGACACAGCCCCCTGTAGATATCTCCACACACAGCCCCCTGTACATAGCGCCAGACACAGCCCCCTGTAGATAGCGTCAGACACAGCCCCCTGTAGATAGCGCCACACACAGCCCCTCTGTACATAGCTCCACACACAGCCCCCCCCCTGTACATAGCGTGCGATACAGCCCCCTGTAGATAGCGCCAGACACAGGCCCCTGTAGATAGTGCCAGACACAGCCCCCCTGTACATAGCGCCAGATACAGCCCCCCTGTACATAGCGTCAGATACAGCCCACTGTAGATAGTGTCACAGACAGCCCCCTGTAGATAGCTCCACACACAGCCCCCTGCAGATAGCTCCACACACAGCTCCCTGTAGATAGCGCCAGACACAGGCCCCTGTAGATAGTGCCAGACACAGCCCCCTGTACATAGCGCCAGATACAGCCCCCTGTACAAAGCACCACACACAGCCCCCTGTAGATAGCGCCACACACAGCACCCCTGTAGATAGCTCCACACACAGTCCTCCTGTAGGTGCCACATTGCCGCCAGAGCGGAGAGCGGTAGAGGTTGGCTTTATTCACACGACAGGGTCTGAGTGTCGGCCAATAAAAACTGCCTTTTTGGGCCGTTTTTCCCGGCCGTTTTGCATCCGTTCCGATTCTGTTCCGGGCCGTGTTGCCGTTTTTAACAGCCTATTTTGACCCGTTTTACATCCGTTTTTTTCCCTGTCCGTTTTAAAATCGGATGAATTTCATTTAAACTTGTTGCCACACACAGCCCTCTGTAGATAATGCCATAGCCCCCCTGGTAGGTAATGCCACCCAGCCCCCTGTAGGTAATGCCACCCAGCCCCCTGTAGGTAATGCCACACAGCCCCTTGTAGGTTGCACCCATCACCCCCCCCCCCCCCCATGAGTCTACAATCTTCAACTTTTACCCAATATTCTAATTTCCTGAGACACAAAATTTTGGGTTTTCATTAACTATTAGCCATAATCTTCAACATTAAAAGAAAAACAGATCACTCTGTGTGTAATGAATCTATATAATATGAGTTTCACTTTTTGAACTACGCTGTTTTCGTAACTCCCATAGTAGTGAATAGCAGTTACGGAAGCAGCGCAGCATGTGAGCTATGCTGTTTCTATAACTACCATTCAGTTCTATGGGGCTTATAAAAACAGCGTAGCTCAGCGAGCTACGTTGTTTTCACCTTCATAGTCGGAAATCAGCCGACACACACAGAGGTGGAACAGGGTTTAGAGGTCCCGTTCTAGAGGTGGGACCCGCATCTATCTGACATTTATGACATATCCTGTGGATATATCATAAATGTCCTTCGTGGGAAAACCCCTTTAATGAATAAGCTTTATTTGCTAAAACTGGACTACCCGTTTAACCCCTTAAGGACACGGCCAATTTTGGCCTTGAGGACCGAACAATTTTTTTATATTTCCCTCTCATAACTTTTTCATTTTTTGTCCGACGTAGTATGGGACTTTGTTTTTTTTTGTCTTTGGAGTTCTCTCTATGTAATCCCTGTGTATTTGCTGGGTATCGTGTGTTCCAAGTGTGTAATAATATGCATTTCCTTTTATCTGCTGCAAATCTCATGTATGCCCTAAATGTGATGTTGTGCAAGGGTTAATATATTCTCACTCTGTAAGGCTGACGACGCGTAAAATGACTGCCTCGTCAAAGAAGTGCAGGACACTTCTTGGGACGTTTTTGGAGCCGTTTTCTCATAGACTCCAATGAAAACAGCTCCAAAAACGGACGTAAAAAACGCAGCGGAAAACGCCGTGGCAAAACGCCGCCAAAAACGCGAGTTGCTCAAAAAACGTCTGAAAATCAGGGGCTGTTTTTCTTTGAAAACAGCTCCGTATTTTCAGACGTTTTTGGTCACTACGTGTGCACATACCCTAAGGCTGGGTTCACACGACCTCTTTTCAGGCGTAAACGAGGCGTATTATGCCTCGATTTACGCCTGAAAATACGGCTCCAATACATCGGCAAACATCTGCCCATTCATTTGAATGGGTTTGCCGACGTACTGTGCCGACGACCTGTAATTTACGCGTCGTCGTTTGACAGCTCAAAAGACGACGTGTAAACTTACAGCCTCGTCAAAAGAAGTGCAGGACACTTCTTGGGACGTTTTTGGAGCCGTTTTCTCATAGACTCTATTGAAAACAGCTCCAAAAACCGCCGAAAAAACGGCACGAAAACGCTGCAAAAACGGCGAAAAAACGCCGCGAAATACGTGAGTTGCTCAAAAAACTTCTGAAAATCAGGTGCTGTTTTCCCTTGAAAACAGCTCCGTATTTTCAGACGTTTTTGGCTCAGCGTGTGAACATACCCTAAGGGTATGTTCACACGGCAGGGTCCGTAACGGCTGAAATTACGGGGATGTTTCCGCCTGAAAACATCCCCGTAATTTCAGCCGTAACGGCATGTGCAGGCGCTTGAACGCCGCGTCCATTACGGACGTAATTGGCGCTGCTTTTCATTGGAGTCAATGAATAACGGCTCCAATTACGTCCAAAGAAGTGACAGGGCAAAAACGCCCGAATAACGTCCGTAATTAGTGCGTGTGAACATACCCTAAGGCTGGATTCACACGAACGTGTCGTTTTTGCGGATGCAAAAACGCGGCGTTTTGCGCGCGCAAAAACCACTTGACAGCTCCATGTGTCATCCGTGTATGATGCGCGGCTGCGTGATTTTCGCGCAGCCGCCATCATAGAGATGAGGCTAGTCGACGTCAGTCACTGTCCAGGGTGCTGAAAGAGTTAACTGATCGGCAGTAACTCTTTCAGCACCCTCGACAGTGAATTCCGATCACCATATCGAGCAACCTGTTAAAAAAGAAAAAGAGGTTCGTACTTACCGAGAACTTCCCGGCCGTTGCCTTGGTGACGCATCCTTGGTGACGCGCCTCTCTTGACATCTGGCCCCACCTCCCTGGATGACGCGGCAGTCCATGTGACCGCTGCAGCCTGTGATTGGCTGCAGCCTGTGCTTGGCCGGTGATTGGCTGCAGCTGTCACTTGGACTGAATTGTCATCCCGGGAGGTCAGACTGGAGGAAGAAGCCGGGAGTTCTCGGTAAGTCAGAACTTCTTTTTTTTTTACACGTTCATGTATATTGTGATCGGAAGTCACTGGCCAGGGTGCTGAAACAGTTTAACTCTTTCAGCACCCTGGACAGTGACTATCTCCTGACGTCGTGTACCGGAATTTTTTTTGCCGGGTTCGGCCAAAACGAGTTCGGCCGAACCCAGTGAAGTTCGGTTCGGTTGTCCGGGTTCGCTCTTCTCAAAGACACTCCGTTTGGATGTTTGTAAACAGAAAAGCACGTGGTGCTTTTCTGTTTACATTCATCCTTTTGACAGCTGTTCCGTGAATCACGCAGTTCGCACGGAAGTGCTTCCGTGCGGCATGCGTGGTTTTCATGCACCCATTGACTTTAATGGGTGCGTGATACGTGCAAAACGCCGAAAGAACGGACATGTCGTGACTTTTTTTCAGCGGACTCACGCTGAGGAAAAATCACGGACATGTCTGCACGGCCCCATAGACACATATAGGTCCGTGCAACGCGTGTGAAAATCACGCGCGTTGCACGGACGTTTTTCCCGTTCGTCTGAATAAAGCCTAAAGGAGTAAAATACAGGGTCACATGCTACTCCTCAGGCTTCTACTTGAAGCCAATCAACTAGCTCTGCGGGAGGAGTTAGAAGTTCCACCCTCTCTCCCCAGAGGCCAGAACCAGCAGAGACCAGTTTTAAAGGGAATGTGTCGCTAGAAAAATATATATTACACATTGTTCCAATTTTTTCACAAGTCAGGAAATATTATAAATTAGATTCTAATTTATAACATTTCCATGTGCTGGTCAGTAGAGGGAGCAATTCCCAAAATTGCAGCATTGGCATGTGATAAAGCAACCTCATTGCTTTATGCTGCAAAATTGGAGAAGACACACTGGCTCTAGTGTCCTCTGTCATGAAGCGGGTTAGTGGACCCACTAGGCCGTACCGCCGTAGCGGGAAGGCAGCTGGACAAACCGCAGGAAACCCCAGAAATACAATGTCCCGCACAAGGGTACCTGAATAGTCCAGATGGTGGCCGCAGCTTTGGCACAGATGAGATGGGTGAAGCGGATGACGCCAAACGTGGCGGATGACACAGGAGCCGCAAGTTGCGCCAGACGTGGCGAATTCCTCCGGACGTGGCAGATGACACAGGACGTGGCAGATTCCTCTGTACGTGGCAGATGGACACAGGACGTGGCAGATTCCTCTGGACGTGGCAGATGACACAGGACGTGGCAGATTCCTCTGGACGTGGCAGATGAAACAGGACGTGGCAGATTCCTCTGGACGTGGCAGATTCCTCTGGACGTGGCAGATGACACAGGACGTGGCAGGTGACACAGGACGTGGCAGATTCCTCTGGATGTGGCAGATTCCTTTGGAGGTGGCAGATGACACAGGACGTGGCACAACTTGATACTAAGGCAAAGCACGGAAACAGGAACGGGGAACAAGGTACGGGTAACAACAGGAACGGGAAACACTAAGGGACCATTTGCAAGACAGACTGGGAAAACGAACAACGCTCAGGCAAGGATTAGAAGGCCAGGGGCCTTCTTATAGACCAGGAAATCGTGGCAGATGATGATGATGACGATTTCCTTATTGTGCGCACTGGCCCTTTAAGGCCGGGCGCGAGCGTGCGCGCGCACCCTACGGGACACAGCCGTTCGGAGCGGAAGTGAGCGCTGGCATCTCCTAGGAGGGAGATGGGGACCAGCGCTCACAGATCCATGGCTGCGGGCGTCGGGAGGTGAGTGAACCCGACGGCCCGCGGCCATGGACGCTACAGTATCCCCCCTCTTACGCCCCCTCTTCTTGGGGCCAGAGTGAGAGAGGAACTTTTTAATAAGAGCAGGGGCGCTGAGGTTCTCTTCTGGCTCCCAGGACCTCTCCTCAGGACCAAACCCTCTCCAGTCCACCAAATAGAAAGTCCTTCCTCCTACCCTTTTGCAGTCCAGGATCTCCTTTACCTCGAATATATCAGAGGGACCGCAGGAAGCAACTGTGTAACTAGAAGTCTTGCTGTAGCCGTTCAGGACCACTGGTTTCAGGAGGGACACATGGAAGGAGTTAGGGATTCTGAGGGTAGGAGGCAGCCGCAGCTTATAGGAGACAGGGTTGATTTGTTGCAGGATCTCGAAAGGACCAAGGAACCTGGGAGCGAACTTGTATGAAAGCACCCTTAAGCGAATGTTCCGAGAAGACAGCCAGACTTTAGTCCCAGGAAGATACTGAGGCGGCACTCTTCTCCTAGTATCCGGCTTACGCTTCATGCGATCTACCGCCAGCAAAATAGAGGACCGGGTCTGTTGCCAGATTTGCAGGAAGTCCCCATATGCAGAGTCAGCAGTGGGTGCTGTGAAGAGATGTAGTGGCGGAGATAATTCTCCATGATCTGGTTGATCCTCTCAACTTGCCCATTGGACTGGGGGTGATAGGCAGAGGAAAAGTCCAAACTCACATCCAGGAGTTTACAGAGGGCTCTCCAGAGCTTAGAGGTAAACTGAACACCCCGATCAGACACGATGTGAAGAGGTAATCCATGCAAGCGGAAGATGTGCTGAATGAAGAGACTCGCCAGACGAGGAGCAGAGGGTAGGCCGGTCAGCGGGATAAAATGAGCCATCTTAGAGAACCGGTCCACCGCCACCCAGACAGTGTTACATCCTGCTGAGGGGGGAAGGTCTGTGACGAAGTCCATCGCAATGTTCTGCCAGGGGGCACTGGGTACAGGCAGAGGTTGAAGCAGGCCGGCAGGCTTGCTGTGAGTCACTTTGTTAGAGGCACACACCGTGCAAGCAGAGACAAAGTCCAGAACATCCTTAGGTAGCGTGGGCCACCAGAAGTGACGAGCAATCAGGTCTTGGGTTTTACGGACACCGGCGTGCCCAGCCAGTTTAGAACTGTGTCCCCAGCGGAGAATTCTTTTTCTGTCTGCCAACCGAACAAAAGTCCTCCCAGGAGGGATGTCTCTAACCTGCAGAGGATTAGCAGTGACAATGCAGGACGGGTCTATGATGGTCTGAAGGGACTCCACCGAGTCTTCCGGCTCAAACGATCTGGACAGGCATCGGCCCTCACATTCTTGTCCGCGGGACGGTAGTGGAGCAGAAACTGAAAACGGGTGAAGAGCAGTGACCATCTGGCTTGACGAGGATTCAGTCTTTGAGCGGACTGAAGGTAAGTAAGTTTCTTGTGGTCGGTGAAGATCAGGATGGGGTGAGCAGCGCACTCCAGAAGATGTCTCCAATCCTCCAGAGCCAACTTGACGGCCAGAAGCTCCCGATCTCCACTGGAGTAATTGCGCTCAGCAGAGGAAAACAGTCTTGAGTAGTAGCCACATACTACTGCCTTTCCTTTGGAGCTCCTCTGGAACAGAAGTGCACCTGTACCAACAGAGGAAGCGTCCACCTCCAGTGAGAACTGCCGAGATACGTCAGGATGATGGAGGATCGAGGCTGAAGTGAAGGATTTCTTGAGGCTAATAAATGCGGACTCTGCCTCTGGAGTCCACACCTTGGCATTCACACCCTTCTTGGTAAGGGTCGAGATGGGAGCCGTCAGAGAAGAGGAATAAACTGCCGGTAGAAATTGGCGAATCCCAGGAACCGCTGTATGGCCCTTAAGCCTTGGGGACGTGGCCACTCCAGGACAGCCTTCACTTTCTCAGGATCCATTTTGAGGCCTTGATCCGAGATGATGTAGCCCAGGAAGGGCAGAGAGTTCTTCTCAAAGACGCACTTCTCCAACTTGGCGTATAAATGATTCTCCCTCAATCGTAGTAGAATCTGACGGACATGCCTTCGATGAGTCGTCGGATCTGGGGAGAAAATCAAAATATCATCGAGATAAACAACAACACAGACATAGAGTAGATCCCGGAAGATATCGTTAACGAACTCCTGAAACACTGCGGGAGCGTTACACAGGCCGAAGGGCATCACCAGGTATTCGTAGTGCCCGTCCCGGGTGTTAAATGCTGTCTTCCATTCATCGCCCCGGCAAATCCGGACTAGAATGTAAGCCCCACGCAGGGGTCTAGCTTAGAAAAAATTTTGGCCACTCGTATGCGATCAAATAGCTCAGAGATGAGAGGCAGCGGGTATTTGTTTTTGACTGTGATCAGGTTGAGGCCCCTGTAGTCAATGCAGGGACGAAGGGATCCATCCTTTTTTTTAACGAAGAAGAATCCAGCCCGACCGGGGAGGAAGATTTTCGTTTAAAACCCCTCTCCAGATTCTCCTTGATATAGGCCGACATGGATAGAGACTCAGGCAAGGAGAGAGGATATACCCGTCCACGGGGGAGAGAGGCATTAGGAACCAGTTCAATGGGGCAGTCATAAGTCCGATGTGGGGGCAGCGTCTCAGCCTCCCTTTTGCTGAAAACATCTGCATACTGAGCAAATTGGGAAGGCATTCCCGCTAACGACTGAGGCAGAGGAGGCTTGACAGGATGGATTTGCAACAGACAACGACCATGGCACTTGGGACCCCATTGGAGAACCTCTCCAGAATTCCAGTCTAGGACTGGGGCATGTAGTTGAAGCCAAGGCAGGCCCAGCAGAACAGGATTGATGGCCTTGGGCAAAACAAGGAAAGAAATATATTTAGAATGAAGTACTCCAACCTGGAGCTTCAACGGTTTGGTTTTAGAGATAATGAGATCAGGCAGAGGCAGTCCATTAACTGAGGCAACAGCCAGAGATGTCTCCAAGGGAACTGTGGGCAACTGAAGATGATCCACCAGCTCTTTCTGGATGAAGTTTGCAGCAGAGCCAGAGTCAAGATAGGCAAAAACTTGATGCGTCCTCTCGCCGGATACCAGGGTCACAGGAATAGTCAATTTGGAAGCGAATGCTCTGTTAGGCTCCGTTCCACCTAGGGTCGTCTCTCCAACCAATCCTAGGCAATGGGGTCTCTCCGGCCTCTGGGGACATAGACGCACAATATGGCCTCCATGGCCGCAATACAGACAAAGTCCAGAAGTGCGTCTGCATTGTTTCTCCTGGGTGGACAATTTGACATAATTGCCCTGCATCGGATCCTCTGGTGGGATGACTGAGGGGGATTGCGGGACAGCAGAATCCAGCCTGGGGAGTTCTCTCCCCCGGAGAACCTCTTGGGAACGTTCCTGGATCCTCATGTCGACACGGGAGGCGAGTAGGATGAGATCGTCCAGGGTGGATGGCAGATCACGAGCAGCCAGCTCGTCCTTGATCCCTGAAGACAGTCCCTGCCAGAATGTAGCCACTAAAGCCTCGTTGTTCCAGGACAATTCAGCAGCCAGGATACGGAACTGGATGGCATACTCTCCCACGGAGAGGTCTCCCTGGTGTAGGGTTAGCAGGGATGCAGCAGCCGAAGAAACTCTTCCAGGTTCCTCAAAGATCGAGCGGAAGGTCCGTAAGAAGCACTGCAAGTCCCGGGTCTCTGGTCCCTGATGTTCCCACAGAGGATTGGCCCATGCCAGGGCTTTGCCAGTAAGGAGAGAGATGATGAAGGCGATCCTGACGTCATCCGAACAGAAGGACCTGGCATGAAGTCTGAAATGGATCAGGCACTGATTCAAAAATCCTCTGCAGGACCTCGCATCTCCGTCATAGCGTGGAGGTAGCGGCAAAAAACACAGGGGGTTGGTACCGGTACAGACAGGAAGGGTAGCAGGTGGAACCGCAGGAACGGGTGCGGTGACGACTGTGGTTGGAGCGAGCAACCGATGGGCTATGGCGTTCACCGACAGGAGGAGCTGGTCTTGTCGTGACTGGAGATCCTCCATCTCAGCCAGCATGGCTTGTGTCGTCAAAGTCTCAGGTTGGCCAGCGGGGTCCATGGCCTGAGCGTACTGTCACGAAGCGGGTTAGTGGACCCACTAGGCCGTACCGCCGTAGCGGGAAGGCAGCTGGACAAACCGCAGGAAACCCCAGAAATACCATGTCCCGCACAAGGGTACCTGAATAGTCCAGATGGTGGCCGCAGCTCTGGCACAGATGAGATGGGTGCAGCGGATGGCGCCAAACATGGCAGATGACACAGGACGTGGCAGATTCCTCTGGACGTGGCAGATTCCTCTGGACGTGGCAGATGACACAGGATGTGGCAAATGACACAGGATGTGGCAGATTCCTCTGGACGTGGCAGATGACACAGGACGTGGCAGATTCCTCTGGACGTGGCAGATGACACAGGACGTGGCAGATGACACAGGACGTGGCAGATTCCTCTGGATGTGGCAGATGACACAGGACGTGGCAGATTCCTCTGGACGTGGCAGATGACACAGGACGTGACAGATTCCTCCGAACGTGGCAGATTCCTCTGGAGGTGGCAGATGACACAGGACGTGGCACGACTCGATACTAAGGCAAAGCACGGAAACAGGAACGGGGAACAAGGCACGGGTAACAACAGGAACGGGAAACACTAAGGGACCATTTGCAAGACAGACTGGGAAAACTAACAACGCTCAGGCAAGGATTAGAAGGCCAGGGGCCTTCTTATAGACCAGGAAATCGTGGCAGTTGATGATGATGATGATTTCCTTATTGCGCGCACTGGCTCCTTAAGGCCGGGCGCGAGCGTGCGCGCGCACCCTACGGGACACAGCCGAATGGAGCGGAAGTGAGCGCTGGCGTCTCCTAGGAGGGAGACGGGGACCAGCGCTCACCGATCCATGGCTGAGGGCGTCGGGAGGTAAGTGAACCCGACGGCCCGCGGCCATGGACGCTACATCCTCAAACAATCCCCCCCTCCTTTATCCTGGCTAGTGCCAGGAGAAAAGAGGGGGTTGAATGTTCAAACCTCCTACACTGTGTGCCGCCATTTTTTGAGCGAATGCACAGTGTAGGAGGATTAGATACAGTGGTAATCAGACAGTATGACATGAACATACACACACATCACATACACAAACATAACTTACCTGCTCCTGCCACCGCCGCTGTCGCTGCCTCCACTCCTAGTCCTTGCTTCTGAACATATGGACGGTAGCCGCGACCGGAAGTAGTCATCTTACTGTCCGGCCGCGGCTTCCCGTCCACATGAAAATGGCGCCGGATGTCGCACTGCCGAAGACCTTACATAGTTACATAGTTTGTACGGTTGAAAAAAGACACATGTCCATCAAGTTCAACCAAGGGATGGGAAAGGGGAAGTGGGATGGGAATGGGGAAGTAAAAAATGTCTACACATAGCAGTTAATATTTTTTTGTTCTAGGAAATTATCTAAGCCTTTTTTAAAGCCATCTACTGTCCCTGCTGTGACTAGCTCCTGCGGTAGGCTATTCCATAGATTCACAGTTCTCACAGTAAAGAAGGCTTGTCGCCTCTGCAGGTTGAACCTTTTTTTCTCCAGACGGAGGGAGTGCCCCCTTGTTTTTTGAGGGGGTTTTACATGGAACAGGATTTCACCATATTTTTTGTATGCGCCATTCATATATTTATATAAGTTAATCATGTCCCCCCTTAGTCGTCTTTTCTCAAGGCTAAATAGGTTTAGTTCTTTTAATCTTTCCTCATAACTTAGATTCTCCATGCCCCTTATTAGCTTCGTTGCTCTTCTTTGTATTTTTTCCAACTCCAGGGCATCCTTTCTATGAACTGGAGCCCAGAACTGGACTGCATATTCTAGATGAGGCCTCACTAATGCTTTGTAAAGTGGTAATATTACATCCCTGTCCCGCGAGTCCATGCCTCTTTTGATACACGACAATATTCTGCTGGCCTTTGAAGCAGCTGATTGACACTGCATGCTGAAATTTAGTTTATGATTTACAAGTACACCCAGATCCTTCTCAACAATTGACTCCCCCAGTGTAGCTCCCCCTAGGACATATGATGCTTGCAGGTTTTTCGTACCCAGATGCATAACTTTACATTTATCTACATTAAACTTCATTTGCACCTTCTTTTTGGACTGTGTGGGAGCGGCGCATGCGCCGTTCCCACACAGGCGGCGTACGCTATAGTGAATGGAACGGCTCCCATTTGCATTCTCTATGGAGATGTATCTGCCGTATTCCATCTCTGTATGTGTCGTTAATCGACACATACTGAGATGGAAAAAAAATGGCAGCCCCCATAGAGAAGTAAAAGAAAGGAAAAAGAAAAAAGTACAACACAAAAACACAAATAAATAAAATGTATTTTAATTACATACTAAAAGCAATAACATATAAAAAAAAAATTCATGACACTTTCCCTTTAAGTAGAGAGACCTGTGCTAGCTCAGCCATGAGGTAAGACAGACATGCTGTCTGTTCATTCAGCCAACTTTAGCTTAGGCTAGAGTAGGCCACATATGTCCAGTTCCCTATCTAGAAGCAAGATTCTAAGCCTGGCGCTGCCAGTGAATTCACCTTATCCGGTTGCCCAAAACCTTCATCCGTTTCCAGCCTTGGAGCATCCGTGGTGTTACACGGTGATGTGAAGTAATACGACAAATCCAAATCTGTACCAGTCCACACCAGGAGGGCACGTTTTGCAAAGTTCTATGTGCCAAAGAAGATAACGCTGTACAAGGGCTTCTCTGCAACGCGTTACGCCTTTAATGGTTCCGCAAGCGTGCGCAGATTCCGGCTGTCATGTCGAGATCCATTTTGAAGTACGCTCCACAAGAGGGTATTGTGCTAGTGCCAAACCGCGACTAAAAGCTTCAAGAAACCATCCACAGTGAGCCAAATGGGTCATGGCCGGGAGAAATCCATCATAGAGGTCTGGACCAGAGGGAGAAGAAAAGAACTAGAATCTGAGACGTCACCGGTGACTCACTTAATATAAATATTTATTCTGCCTGTAAATAGTAATGTAGTCACTGTGTGATCTGCCGCGAGATGATTGGTGGTATGATTTTTTTTTTACCATTGTTCGGTCTTTGCTGGGAGCTGTAGTTTTACGCCGTACAAACCTATACGGCAGGGGTTGCACTAAATTGAGATGTATTTGTTCTGGTGCTGCATATATGTATGAGCTTGGTTTTAGTGCTGCATTTACGTACTGAGCTTGGTTCTGGTGTTTTATATATGTACTGAGGTTTGTTCTAGTGCTGTATATATATGTATGAACTTTGTTCTGGTGCTGTATATATGTCAGAGCCTGGTTCTAGTCCTGTATTTATGTACAAAGCTTGGTTGTGGTACTGTATATATGTATGAGCTTGGTTCTTGAACTGTAATTATATAAGATATATCTATAATAACAAAATTGCAGGCAGATGGAATTGTTCTCAATTCATTGTATATTTCATGGGAACCTGTCTGGTAGTTTTAACCCATTGAACCACCACCATGCGGTAATACATGACCTGACAATATTTCCCTTGTATGTTTTTTCTCAGATGCAGCAAAATCTTTAAAATCCACTTTTAAAACGGCGCACACTATATGCTAATTACTCATTAGAGGGTCATGGGGCGGTGCCGCTATCTGGAAGAGTCACATAGTCCTGCCTCCAAACCCACCTTTCCATATTTGAGTGACATCTCCCTGGCTGATACAACTCTCTCGGATGCGCCATTGCCTTGTGGCACTATAGACAAAGGGGGGCTGTGTGGCACTATTTACAAGGTGGAGGGCTGTGGCTCTATCTACAGGGGGCTGTGTGTGGCGCAAATTACAGGGGTCTGTGTGTGGCACTATCTATTAAGGGGGGCTGTGCAGCACTATATACAAGGAAGGGGGGCTGTGTGGCACTATATACAGTGGGAGCTGTATATCGCAAGATACCAGGGGGGCTTTATGGCAATATCTACAGGGGGGAGGTGGGGGGTCACTATCTACAAGTGGGGTGTGACACTGTTTATAGGCGGGGCTGTAAAGCACTGTTTACAGGGGGCACTATCTATAAGGGGGCTGCTTGTGGCACCTGGGGGGCCCCAGTCAAGAGTTTTTGTCTGCCTGCTATGGGGCCCAGTCTTTCCTAGTTACACCCCTAGGCGGCATTTTGAACCAGTGACAGACTTGACCGGGGGAGGGGGCATGCCTTATTTTACTTACCTGATGTGCCGCATGATGGTGCCCATCTGTAAGAACACTCCTCCTCCTCTCTGACGCTGTACGCAGCATGCGCCGCCGGAGAGGAGCAGGTCTGCCGAAGGAGCGGTCGAGTGCTCTCACCTCGAGAAGAGGAGTAATGAGATGCACGATGCACGAGGTGAGCGATGAACGGTTGCCAGTTTTTAAAACTGAGCGGCACTTACATCGCTCACGCTTCTGCCTTCACTAATTTGAAAGGTGTCGGTCGACCGTAGCTGGTGGACCGGGACCCGGGAGTATACTGCAAGGGAGGTCTGGGCATTTTACTTACAGCCAAGGGCTCTATGAGTGGGGAATAATCTACCCCATAGAGCCCTCACGTTACTATAATGGAATGATAGGGAAATGCAGGGCAGGGGCGGTCTGAGCGTCTGACTTACTGCAGAGGGCTCTATAGGGGGGAGCATTCTGCCCCCCCCCCCCTTTAGAGCAGTCAGTCGGATGCTCAGACCCCCCTAACCTTTCATTATAGTAACTAGTGAGGGCTCTATGGGGGGGGATTAGTCCCCCCTATAGAGCCCTCTGCTGTCAGTAGAACGCCCAGACCCCCCCTTGCAATATACTCCCGGCCCCCCTTTTAAATTAGTTGGGGCAGGATCGAGCTGTTACCGATCACATCTGAGTTCATAAGTTAGATGTGATCGATAATAGGTGACCTAATGGATTCAGGTCTCAACACTAGATACAGCTGCTCTGTATACAGGATACAAAGCAGCTGCATCTCAAAAAGTAAAAATAATTTTCAATAAAAAGTAATTAAAACCTGCACCAATCACATTGATAGATATATTCACACACACATATATATATATATATGTATATATATATATATATATATATATATATATATATATATAATGTTTTTAAAGGTGTACATAGCCTTTAAACTGTAACTAAACTTTTATCATGTCATACTGACATGTCAGAGGTTTTCATTGGTATGACATGTCAGAGGTTTGTCGAACGTTTAGCTGCACTTTAAGCTTTTTTTCTGTTTCAATATGTCTTTATTGAGCAGGTAGAAGTAAATAGTTAAAGTCTCAAATAATAATTAAATTGTTAATTCCTATGAGTTTTAACATTTTGAGAAAATGGGATTTAAAATAATATGGATAATAAAAGAAAGGTAAATAAAATAAATGTTGTGAAGAACGTATACAGGTCATCATAAAGAAAAAATAAAATGTATACAACAGACAACGTATGAGCTCCCACTAGAAAGGGAGAGGTACGGCATATACAGAGTTATTCCAACACATCCAATCTTTACAGAATCGGTCATGTCTTTGTAAGCTTTTTTTTCAATAAAATGGTTAAAGTGGATTGTGTGGAAGAGTTATTTCAATAAAATGTTTTTTTTTGTCTGTTTTTTAATACTTCCTTACCGCCTTAATAATGGCAGTTGTCTGATTGAGAGCGTCCATTACTAAGAAGGGGTATGTGTTAGCCAGTAAAAAGGCTAGCACTCGCCCCCTATTATTACCCTGCTACCCACCACCACCAGGAGAACCGGGAAGAGCTGGAAAACTATCCAGTACACAACCATCTGAAGTGAAGGGTACTGGGGTGGCCGCAGGCTGGTACTATCAGGCTAGGAAGGGACAAAAACCATGGCCGTTCCCACCCTGGTAATGCTAGGCTGCTGCTGCTTTATTGTATCTGGCTGGTTATGAAAAATAGAGGTGATCTGACGTAATTTTTTTTTCAATTTATTTTAAAAAAATGAAGTGGGGTTCCCCCTATTTTTCATAACTAGCCAGATACACTAAAGCAGCTGAAGCCTAGCATCACCAGGGTGGGAAGGGCCACGTTTTTTGGCCCTTCCCAGCCTAATACCAGCCTGCGGCCTAACCGTCGTTTCAGATGGCCAGGTACTGAATCGTACTCGACTCTTCCCGGTATCCCTGGCGGCAGTGGGAACCGGGGTAATAATAGGGGTTAGTGATAGCCTTTTTACTGGCTAATGCTAAGCCCCAGCCTTAGTAATTGAACGCTGTCAGACAGCAGCCCTAAGGCCATATTAAAGTATTAAAAAAAACAGACATAAGAATTTTTTATTGAAATCAAAACTCCTCCATGCAACCCTCTTTCACAATTTTTTATTTTTTTTTAAAAGTAGATCATTGAAGTAGTCCAATGAATCTACGACGTAGTCCAAATGGTCCAGCGGAACCTACCAGAAAAAAGTTAGCAGTATAAAATGTAAAAAATAATTAAATATGCCACAATAGAAACCCCTGCTCCGCTGTTTGCTCTTGTAAGCCACAGCCTGGTTTAGGCCTGAGGCCTACAAGAGATCGGGAGCACGCTGATGACGTCAACTGCCCGGCACAGTGACGTCGATGCATCATGCCGTCCACGCCGGGCCACTGAACTCAGTTAAAAATCATAAGTCAATTAGGTAATAGAAAGGGGGCATAGAAGATGTGTTAAACCATTTTCAGTGATAATGCTGCTTTGCTGATCTGTGATACTAAAGTAACACAGTAGAAGTAGAATTCTTTAAATTCTATACCTCAAACAGCACTTTAGCAAATAAACAACAAATGTTTTCCTATTTCCTTAAAAAAATTATATATTGCGTGTTTGTTGTGCAAAGCTAGTAATGAGAAAACTCGGATAGATTGGGGGGGGGGTGCATCTTTTTATAGTTTGCCTCAGGCAGCAGAGGGGCTAGGTTCACCCCTGCCTACGCATGGTGCCGAACGTGTAAGGTTAAATAGCAGTTAGGGGTGGAATTCCGTTATTATTTCTGCGGCATTAAACCTTCCTTGTATGAATTTTTGCTTTGTTTGTCCTTTCATGGTTGTGACTACTATGAATATCCATTATAACCTTGTTGTGCTATATCTGGGTGTGAAAATCACCATTAACATCCTTTACAACCATCTTTTCAATGCTGGCCAGACCTGTGATGTTATGTAAATTGTGTGAGCTTCTAGTGTTCTCCCTGTACATTAATAGATGTTTTGCTTCTTGTCCAGATCCGACAACCTGCAGTATATGAAGAATGAAGCACAATGACAGGTAATTCAATAAAAATGACTAGTTTGAAAAGACCTAGAATTGCATACAAGAAATTAACCTTATCTAAGCTTGAAGGTGGCATACGATTACCGATAGTGAGATGTTCTAACCTGGCTGCTCTTTGCAGACACATCAGGGATTGGATTGACAGTACTTGTTTTTATTCTAATGTATCTTTGGAGCAAAGTTTAGCAGGCCCAATAAATGTAATGGCCCTGTTACATATGCCTTATGCACAACTACCAAGACATCAAATCTAGCCTACTTCTTAGAGATACAATAGGAACTTGGAAGGCAGTTAGGAAACTATTTGGGTTTCCGTATTGTGTTTCTAAATATTTTCCATTGTGCTAAAATAAATCTTTACCACAAGAAGTCAGAATAAACAATTTTCTCAATGGAAATCTGAAGGGATTAGTAATTTACAAGATTTTATGCATTTAGAAGAAGGAAGACTGCTAAGATGGTAGGAATTCTCTATGACATTTAATCTGGGTCATAACCAATTTCTACAATTTGCTCATGTGGTCGAATTTTGTAAATCTAAAGTACGCAATATGGGTGAGGTGGAGATTCTGGGGGCATTTGATGGGCTGAAGGGTCAGGATACTAACAGAGATTCTCTGTCAATCATTTACAGTAAACTAAGGAACCAAACTACAATTCTATTAGCACCTCTTGTTTTCGATCATGGGAATTGGAATTGAATGACTCCGAGTAATCTAGGAAAATTTTGGAGGGATGGGAGAAAGTGAGAGAAGCTATCGTAAATGAGCAGTGGCGTGAAATACACTTTCGTCTTATGCACGGAGCTACATATGCTTCTGACTTGTTGGACAGAGATGCACCAACGCATTATTTTCTTAGCTGTCCCAAATGTGACTTACATAGAGAAAATCTCTTACATGGTGTCACCGTGGGTGTGTGGACACACTGGGCCGTACCGCCGTAACGGGATAGCAGCTGGCCAGCAGGATACCAAGTCAATGTCTATAGTTCTATTGTTCTTAGAAATTAAGGCTATTCCATGCGAGAAATTGCCAAGAAACTAAAGATTTCCTACAACGGTGTGTACTACTCCCTTCAGAGGACAGCACACACAGGCTCTAACCAGTGTAGAAAGAGAAGTGGGAGGCCCCGCTGCACAACTGAGCAACAAGACAAGTACATTAGAGTCTCTAGTTTGAGAAATAGACGCCTCACAGGTCCTCAACTGGCAGCTTCATTAAATAGTACCCACAAAACGCCAGTGTCAACATCTACAGTGAAGAGGCGACTCCGGGATGCTGGCCTTCAGGGCAGAGTGGCAAAGAAAAAGCCATATCTGAGACTGGCTAATAAAAGGAAAATATTAATATGGGCAAAAGCACACAGACATTGGACAGAGGAAGATTGGAAAAAAGTGTTATGGACGGACGAATCGAAGTTTGAGGTGTTTGGATCACACAGAAGAACATTTGTGAGACGCAGAACAGCTGAAAAGATGCTGGAAGAGTGCCTGACGCCATCTGTCAAGCATGGTGGAGGTAATGTGATGGTCTGGGGTTGCTTTGGTGCTGGTAAAGTGGGAGATTTGTACAAGGCAAAAGGGATTTTGAATAAGGAAGGCTATCACTCCATTCTGCAACGCCATGCCATACCCTGTGGACAGCGCTTGATTGGAGCCAATTTCATCCTACAACAGGACAATGACCCAAAGCACACCTCCAAATTATCCAAGAACTATTTAGGGAAGAAGCAGGCAGCTGGTATTCTATCTGTAATGGAGTGGCCAGTGCAGTCACCAGATCTCAACCCCATAGAGCTGTTGTGGGAGCAGCTTGACCGTATGGTACGCAAGAAGTGCCCATCAAGCCAATCCAACTTGTGGGAGGGGCTTCTGGAAGCATGGAGTGAAATTTCTCCCGATTACCTCAGCAAATTAACAGCTAGAATGCCAAAGGTCTGCAATGCTGTAATTGCTGCAAATGGAGCATTCTTTGACGAAAGCAAAGTTTGAAGGAGAAAATTATTATTTCAAATAAAAATCATTATTTCTAACCTTGTCAATGTCTTGACTATATTTTCTAGTAATTTTGCAACTCATTTGATAAATATAAGTGTGAGTTTTCATGGAAAACACAAAATTGTCTGGGTGACCCCAAACTTTTGAACGGTAGTGTAATTCAGGGCTAAAACCCCCGAATTACGTCCGTAAATAGGGTGTGTGAACACAGCCTAACACGGGTAAACACAACAGTGCCCAGGCAATGAAGGAAGAGGCAAGGCCCTTATTATTGTCCAGGGTGATCATGGGCTGATTAACATACTTTTCAGGTGCGCGTCCTTTAAGGCCGGGCAAGAGCGTTCGCGCGCACCCTACAGGACACAGCCGAGTGAAGCGGAAGTGAGCGCTGGCGTCTCAGACCTAAGGAAGAGATGCGGGCCATCGCTCACTGATACATGGCTGCGGCCGTCGGGGGGTGAGTAATCCCGACGGTCTGCGGCCATGGGTGTCACACATGGTATGTGGCATTGCCCACAAATAGAGGAGTTTTAGAAACATTCCTTAAAATTCATTGAAGAAACATGGGGTGTGACACTTCCTGTCACTCCACAAACATTGCAAATTCAGAAAAACATTATTCTTCAGCTGATATAACCGCTTTAATGCGCACATTTCAATGTACATCATGGTACAGTTTGCAAAATCTCCAGGGCAATCTAGGTCTATTAGATAGTGGGGACAATGTTATTCTGGGGTTGTTTTACATTTATTTTTGATTCATAATAACATACTGTCACAAGAAAAATGAACACTGGAGTCCAGAACAAATCTTTATCTTACAATATCATCATTTGTATGTTACCTATGTAAATGTTACTCTGTAATTTCTGACATATGATGTGTTGATTTATGTCTAATCATATGCTTTGAACTCCAAATAAAAATTAGTTGTGCTTCAAATCATGAAAATAATTGTGTTTATATACATATAATGGTGCTTGTATGAACTTTTTGCTTTCAATGTGCAAAATACTTGAAATGAAACAAGGGGAGGAAACCTCCAGCTCACCAGTCCAATGCCTGACACTCCAGCTTCGCTCGGATCTCCGCGACGGTCCACGGTGGATAGCAAATGGAAATGGAAGACATTGATCCAGCGCTGTCGGAGTGTTTAAAAAGGAATATATTCCTATGTTTATTCAGTATCAAAAAAGGTATAAAATCGGACATACAGGCAGACTTGGTAGCAAGGCAGTAGTAAATAGGTATTCTGAGCCTACGCGTTTCGAACACCTCAAGTGTTCTTAGTCATGGCTATCATTCATTTAATAAGGCTCAAGTCCATGGGTTTATATGTTACGGCTCCAAGGGTGGAGCTAGGTATATTTTAATTGGGGCAGCTTGTATGTTTTTTAAGAGTTAAAGTATAAAAGTAACCCTTTGGTATCTGTAGGTTAGTCAGCTGTGCATCGCGTTCCGACGCGCAGGAACCACTGCGCGCAAACAACACATCAAGGAATCATTTGATGGGTGAGTATATTTTTTCTTTCTATATAGAGTAATTAGTATGTTTTAATAACTCACACTATAGTGCACCATAATAGTGTAATTGTTTGTGTTGATCTTTAATTTGAAAATTTTATATATAATTTATAATAGAAAAATCAGCCGACACCAGAGAAACCGCATTAAAAGCAAAGCCGCAAAGACCATCATATCATGTGAGTGTGTTTATACCCCTTTTGGACTTGTATGCCATTAAATGATTAGGACATAGTAAATACGAGACATGCAACATAATTAGAAACAAGGAAAGGAAGGACATTGGTAAAGGAAATATGGAAAAATAATAAGAAAAACGTTAGTAAGTGTGGCATAGAAATGCTTAATTCTATATTATATTAAAAACAAAAGGAAATTATAAAGTAATAATGGAAACAGTTTGTCGTAAAGTTATATTTAAATTATTTTGTTATATTACTGTGTTATACATGCATGTGTATTTAGGAGAAAAATACTCCGGTATAACTAATTTATTGGATATAAGTATAAATAAATAGATAACTTTAAACTTGTAATGTCACAGGAGGACACAAAAGAACCGGTGTACATTAATCATTGTATTTGTATATTCTATAGTGCGTTGAGCGAAAAAGAATAAGAATGATAATAAAAAAGTTATTTTTGATCAATTTGAAATTAACTCGTTATAATGAATTTGTGAGGAGTTTATTGGATAAAAAGAAAACCTAATTGCATTGGGTCATTTAATATAAGAACATAAGTTCTT
Organism: Rhinoderma darwinii; assembly: GCF_050947455.1. NCBI lineage: Eukaryota > Metazoa > Chordata > Amphibia > Anura > Rhinodermatidae > Rhinoderma > Rhinoderma darwinii. The sequence continues at coordinate 341,696,993 of NC_134689.1, forward strand.
TCCTCAAATTGAGACCTTGTGGGAATCTTGTTTTTAAGTTATATATCCAGAATGCTTCTCTGGTTAGAAGCAGATGTTTAAGGTCTCCTCCTCTGGTGGAACTTTTGATTTTTTCAATGGCATAAGTTTTAAAAAAGGTTGTATTTCTATCATGACACATAATAAAATGCTGTGCGGCATTTGATACGTTAATGATTGCTTGGTTAACTTTCTGATATAGCTGAAATGCTCGAGGATTCTGATTTTAAACTTCCTGGTGGTGCAGCCTACATACTTTAAGTTGTAACTAGTGCACTCTATGATGTATACTACAAAATCACTATTGCAGTTAATGTATGATTTGATCGGAAAACTGCATTGACCACTGGAATCCTCAAATTTTCTGATTGTTTTGGTGCGTGTACACATCTTACAGGGGTGAGATCCACATTTGTAAAAACCCTGTTGTTGAAGCCAGGTTGTACCGGTTGTGTTGGACGAGAATAGTGAAGGGGATAAAGAGTTGCCTATTGTGGGCGCTCTACCTGCTACTATCCTGCACCCTGATTTTAGGATATTTTCTAGTTTAGCATCGACATATAATAATGGTATATATTTGTAAATCATGCTTCTAATAGCAGTGAATTGGTTACTATATTGTAAACTTAATGTTGGAATATCATTATTTTTTTTAAATGTTATTTTGGTAACGTCTTTATTTGATTTATCTAGTAGCAAATCTTGTCTATCTTTAGTTTTAACAATTGCTTTAGCCCTGTTAAGCATCCAATTTTTGTAACCCCTTTTGGTCAGTTTTTGACACATTTTAGATTGTTCCCTATCAGGGGCGTAACTAGGAAGGACTGGGCCCCATAGCAAACTTTTGACTGGGGACCCCCCCACCCCTGGGTGTCACACACCCCCCCCCCTTGTAGATAGTGTCTTTTTTACAGCCCCCCCTGTAGATAACGCCATACAACACCCTCTGTAGATAGCGCCATACAGCCCCCCTGTAGATAACGCCATACAGCCTACAGGGGGGGCTGTATGGCTTTATCTACAGGGGGGACTGTGTGGCGTTATCTACAGGGGGGACTGTGTGGCGTTATCTACAGGGGGGACTGTGTGGCGTTATCTACAGGGGGGGCTGTATGGCGTTATCTACAGGGGGACTGTATGGCGTTATCTACAGGGGGGACTGTATGGCGTTATCTACAGGGGGACTGTGTGGCGTTATCTACAGGGGGCTGTGTGGCGTTATCTACAGAGGGGGGGGCGCTGTATGGCGTTATCTACAGGGGGTACTGTATGGCGTTATTTACAGGGGGACTGTATGGCGTTATTTACAGGGGGACTGTATGGCGTTATCTAGAGGGGGACTGTATGGCGTTATCTACAGAGGGGGCTTTATGGCGCTAACGCCATACAGCCCCCACTGTAGAGAACGCCATACAGCCCCCCCTGTAGGGAACACCATACAGCCCCCCCTGTAGGGAACGCCATACAGCGCCTCCCCCTGCAGGGAACGCCATACAGCGCCCCCCCCCCCACCTTGCAGGGAACGCCATACAGCCCCCCCCCTGCAGGGAACGCCATACAGCCCCCCCCCCCCCAAAAAAATGCGACCTATAGTGTGTCCTACAAATAACATGCATCCCCTATCCACAGGATAGGGGATACATGTGTGATCGCTGGCATTGATAGGGAGAACGGGGGACTGAAAGTCCCCTGAAGTTCTCCATGACTAACCCGGAAGTCCGAGGTTTGTGATGGAGAACTTCAGGGGACTTTCAGTCCCCCGTTCTCCCTATCGCTGCCAGCGATCACACATGTATCCCCTATCCTGTGGATAGGGGATACATGTCTTTTGTTTAATGGCAGAGCGGGGACATACTTCCATGCTCTGCCGTAGTGTTCAGTGGCGTCCCGCTGTAGCAGCCATAGCGGCAGCTAGCGGAGCCTCCAGCCATGGTGGGGCCCAGTGCCGGCGGGCGACACGGACCCCCTCATGCCGCGGGCCCCGTAGCAGCCGCTACTGCTGCTACGGCGGTAGTTACACCACTGACAACCATCTTTTCAATGCTGGCCAGACCTGTGATGTTGTGTAAATTGTGTGAGCTTCTAGTGTTCTCCCTGTACATTAATAGATGTTTTGCTTCTTGTCCAGATCCGACAACCTGCAGTATATGAAGAATGAAGCACAATGACAGGTAATTCAATAAAAATGACTAGTTTGAAAGACCTAGAATTGCATACAAGAAATTAACCTTATCTAAGCTTGAAGGTGGCATACGATTACCGATAGTGAGATGTTTTAACCTGGCTGCTCTTTACAGACTCATCAGGGATTGGATTGACAGTACTTGTTTTTATTCTAATGTATCTTTGGAGCAAAGATACATTAGATACATACGGGCGACACGGGCCCCCTCATGCTGCGGGCCCCGTAGCAGTCGCTACGGCTGCTACGGCGGTAGTTACGCCATTGTTCTCTATCAAAACTATGACTTGAGCTGCAGTTTCTCTTTGCTCGTGTGAATTCTCCTATTGGTATTGATGAGATAGTGTGTTTTGGGTGGTTGGAGCTGGCATGTGAAATGGTGTTGCCAGATATTGGTTTCTGATAAATTTCAGAGTGTATTTGTTTTCCCGTTGTAGCAGTAAGTTTTAAATCTAGGACATTTATGCTATTCTCATGAGTGTTATGTGTAAATCTCAGATTAAAATCATTGTTATTGAGATAGAGAAGGAAATCGGGTATGGCAGATACATCTCCTTCCCATATGAAGAGGAGGTCATCGATGTATCTGCCATACCAGTGTGTATAGTTGGCAAAAGGATTGGTGTTGTAAAACAGGGTAATTTCCTCCCACCATGCCATGACAAGGTTGGCCAACGAGGGTGAGAATTTGGCCCTCATTAATACTCTCCTCTGTTGTAGGTAATATTGACCGTTGAATTTGAAGTAGTTATGGGTCATGAGAAATATGAGAGCGTCGGTGGCAAAGGATTGTAGGGTCTGGTCATACACGCCATGTTTCAACAAATGATGTTTCAGGGCTTTAACTTCGACTGTATGGGGTATGCTAGTATACAGTGTAATCACATTGCAACTAAGCCATGTGAAATTGTGTGCCCATATTTTATTTTGAAATATGCGAAGGACATATTTTGTGTCCCTAAGGTGGCCAGGGACCCTCAGCACTAGAGGTTGGAGCAAAAGATCCAGCCATTCTGATAGTCTCTCGGTAAGAGACCCAATACCGGAGACAATTGGGCGCATAGGAGGTGGAACAATGCCCTTATGCGTTTTTGGTAAAGCATGAAATATTGGGATAATAGGGTGTTCAATTAATAAGTAGTCATGTTGTTTCTTAGAGAGGACACCACTCTCTAAGCCAATGTTTAGTAGATCACTTAAAATCAGACGATACGTTTGGGTAGGATTGCGATCTAATTTTAGATATGTCTCAGTATCGGTCAACAACCCCATAATTTGTTTAACATATATATCTGTGTCCAGAACTGTGACACTACCCCCTTTGTCAGACATACGAATAACAATTTCCTTATTATCCTGGAGTGATTTCATTGCTATGATGGTCTATAACATTTTCAAATTAAAGATCAACACAAACAATTACACTATTACGGTGCACTATAGTGTGAGTTATTAAAACATACTAATTACTCTATATAGAAAGAAAAAATATACTCACCCATCAAATGATTCCTTGATGTGTTGATTGCGCGCAGTGGTTCCTGCGCGTCCGGACGCGATGCACAGCTGACTAACCTACAGATACCAAAGGGTTACTTTTACACTTTAACTCTTAAAGGACGAGTGTCGCGGAAAATATTTTTTATATCAATTTGCTTTTAGTGTTTTATTAAAAAAAAATTTATTTATTTGTGTGTTTGTGTTTTACTTTTTTTTATTTTTGAACTTTTTCTTGTCTATGGGGGCTGCCATTTTTTTTTCATATCTGTATGTGTCGATTAACGACACATACAGACATGGTATATGGCACATACAGCCCCATAGTGAATGCGAACGGGACCCGTCCCATTCACTATGCTGTACGCCGTCTGTGTGGGAACTGCGCATGCGCCGCTCCCACACAGTCCAAATGGAAGGTCTTCGGCCGAGCGACGTCCGGCGCCATTTTCTTGTGGACTGGAAAGCACTGCCGGACATTAAGATTACTACTTCCGGTCGCGGCTTCCGGACTTGTGTTCTAATGCAAGCACTTGGAGCGGAGGGAGCAGACGGAGCGGATGGACCGGAGGGAGCGGAGGCGGCAGGAGCAGGTAAGTTATTTCTGTGTATGTACGTGTTTTAGTGTGTGATTACCACTGTATGTAAGCCTACTACACTGTGTGTTCGCTCAAAAAATGGCGGCACACAGTGTAAGAGGTTTGACCGTTCAATCCCCTCCTTTCTCCTGGCACTAGCCAGGATAAGGGAGGGGGGATTCTGTGAGCTCACTAGAGCGAGTGTGTATTCTCAAATTTTGCAGCATAAAGCAATGTGGTTGCTTTACCACATGCCAATGCTGCAATTTTGGGAATTGCTCCATCTAGTGACCAGCACTGGGAAATGTTATAAATTAGAATCTAATTTATAATATTTCCTGACTCGTGAAAAAATGTAAAAAATTAGAACAATGTTTAATCATTTATACACTAACTGTTTAACTAAAAAAAAAAAATTCTAGCGACACATTCCATTTAAAAAACATACAAGCTGCCCCAATTAAAATATGCCTAGCTCCACCCTTGGAGCCGTAACATATAAACCCATAGACTTGAGCCTTATTGAATGAATGATAGCTATGACTAAGAACACTTGAGGTGTTCGAAACGCGTAGGCTCAGAATACCTACTTACTACTGCCTTGCTACCAAGTCTGCCAGTATGTCCGATTTGATACCTTTTTTGATACTGAATAAACATAGGAATATGTTCCTTTTTAAACACTCAGACAGCGCTGGATCAATTTCTTCCATTTCCATTTGCAAAATACTTGCATATGGTCCGTTGGGTCACATGTTCCAACAGTGACCTTCTGTGAGTTATTGGCATTTGTGTGTTTGGAAGGGGGTCACTATCTCCTGGCAAAACCCACTTCTGGCTACCTACAAGCGTGCATCAGTCACTGCACACTGCACTCCCTGCTGAAGGGTTGTAGTAATAGCGGTGCAGCATGGCAAGGCGTGGGAACGCAAAAGGTAGCGCTCCCAAGATGGCTGCCCATCCTGAAAATGTAGAAAACGCAGTTATGGTAAGTAAAGCAATAAACAGGGAATAGATGCTAATATTTATTAACACAGCCATATTGGGAATGATCAAATAAAATAAAAATACCGGAGTGCTTCTATAATGGAAGTGTAATAAAACACAACCACATAGGACTCATTGCTCCCAGAGTTTTTTGTGTACAGCTCGGACAGAGACCATATGGCATGTTTATACGGAAAATTTGTGCCTAGGAAAAATGCAATGCAGATTTGCAAGAAAATATGTGTCAGACATCCGAGGCTGATCCCAGATTTCTGCCGTGGCTTTGCAGTTTGAGTTGCTGCGGATCCACGTGCAGATTAGTTCCATTCAATAACATTCCAAATCTGTAGAGGATTTTAAATCCGCAGAGAAAAAAAATCTGCGTCATGTGAACAGCAATACAACTTTACCATTGAAAACAGTGGTACGCAAATTTCTGTCATGTGAACATGATGTTATAGTAGTCTCTTGGTAGACTGCACTACTTGTAACTAATTCCTATATAAAATATTCTGCATACATTCAACTTTTGGAAAGAAAAAAATCGTACATAACATTAAAGAGGCTCTGTCACCAGATTATAAGTGCTCTATCTCCTACATAATCTGATCGGCGCTGTAATGTAGATAACAACAGTGGTTTTTATTTTGTAAAACGATCATTTTTGAGCTTAGTTATGAGTTATGAGCAATTTTAGATTTATGCTAATGAGTTTCTTAATGACCAATTGGGCGTGTTTTTACTTTTGACCAAGTGGGCATTGTGGAGAGGAGTGTATGACGCTGACCAATCAGTGACCAGTCAGCATCATACACTTCTCATTGTTCCAGCCCATTGTTACAGTGTGATTGTGCAGTGAAAGAAGCTGGGCTGGAACAATGAGGAGTGTATGACGCTGACTGGTCACTGATTGGTCGGCCTCATACACTCCTCTCCACAACGCCCACTTGGTCAAAAGTAAAAACACGCCCAGTTGTCTATTAAGAAACTAATTAGCATAAATCTAAAATTGCTCATAACTTGCTAAAAAATGATCGTTTTTCTAAATAAAAACCACTGTTATCTACATTACAGCGCCGATCAGATTATGTAGGAGATAGGGCACTTACAATCTGGTGACAGAACCAATATGTTATTAATTTATCTGGCTTGGACAACTTTGTTCCACATTTCATATCCCTACAGCCGAAACTGATCATAGTTCTCCCTGTAGGGAGCCCCTTTACACCCATAAATCATCCATGAGTAATATGCAGTGAGAGATCTTCAAAGTTAATTGATCATTTTACCGGAAAGGGGAGATTCACTCGCTGTTAGCGATACATTCCCTACCGCTATAATATAGAAAGCCTACATAGTTACATATTGTAACCACATAGACTCAAATAGTGCTAAACAGTATCCAGAAAGTACTATACCTTGCCCAGAGAAATAGTACATATAGTGCCCATTAAAGAACCCATTAAGTTCTTATATTTCCCACATAACACTCACAGTCCCCAGCTTAATAAACTCAAAAACAATGCCCCCACTGGGGTTAATTTACACGCTGCAGACTTGTTGCAGAAATTTCTGCCCCTGTCCTATGCATCTGAATTTATCTTGCAGAAATCCATGTACATGCTGCAGAAACAGCCCCATTCAGATATATAGATTGGATTTTCGGCCATAAAAATGTCTGCAACAGATCTGCCGCGTGTGAATATTCCTCATACCCACGACCACTCATTTATCCACATTCCCGTAGTCCTTCTGAATTCTCCTGCACTTTGCCGTAGAGCTGTGCTGCCCTCTGCTGGCAGTATCCGGTAAAACTAGTAGTGTCTATTGCCCCTACTAGTTTTACCATACAGTAGGTCTCTAAATCCCACAGGTTCTTCTGTCTGGGAATTCAATGGAATAGTGGGATGATGAGGGAACTTCTAAGTATGTCCCACTGGAATCGGGACATTTGGGAGGCATGCAGCAGTAGTGCTGGTCTGTGGAACTGCTTGTTGTGACATTAGAATGTGGGAGAAAGTCCCTAAAGTTTATGTGGCACAAATTAAATGAATGCAATTTTTTTAATCTTTTTGTCTGGAGTTATTAATTTTCTAGAGTAAATGTTTTTTTTTACGCTTATTTATAATACTTGGGACTGAAAGACCAACCTTATTAGCAACTTTATATGTACTAAATGGAAAATAGAACATTTTCATTGACGCTGCCCAAGAAATCCGTAGTCGATAGGAGTCTTCATGACGACACAACTTTTCATCATGTGACCAGCCCCGCTGTAATCTAGGTACAAGCAGTAACTACACTCACATACTGCAGGGAGTACACTGCTAATACTTTTCGATCCCCACGTAACCCCCAGATGTTATGTTGATTCCCTTCCCTCCTTCAACAAGCAATAAAGGCGCCCAATGGGGAGTCGCAACTGTGACATGTTGTCGTCATGATGCACATACATGTCAATTCACTCTGATGTCAACATGTGTATAAATTGCAAACATACCCGCTATACAATTAACAACTCAAATATGATATCAGAAAAGAAAATCCATAAATTCTCTATCAAGCCAAAATAAATCAAATAAAAATTAGTTTTTCCTGTATTCTCACAACTACTAAATGGAACAAGGAGCAACACTGCCACCTGCCTATAGATTCTAAGTTAGATTCTGTGCAAAAGTAACCACTGTCCTTTACATTTCGTTTTATATGTATTTATAAAGAAAGTGAAATCAATTGGTTTTAAATAGCTGACAAAATTCTATTTTAGATATTGTTTTTTAGACGTTTTGGGCCAGAGACGTAAATTGAAGTTCCCCATGACCCAAGATAAAATCTGTAGGGCCCCAAATACATGTACATGTATAATGCACAAAGCGATGTCATGAAACAGGAAAAACACACACAGTGATGTCACAGAACAAGCATGATAAACATATTGATTTCATGCCGGATATTGAGATGTCACAGCAGAAGGATAATAAACACAGTATCATAATACAAGGATCATACAAATGGTGATGTCTTAGTACAGAGGTAAAGAATATTGCGATTTTAAAGTACATGGAATCTAAACGCTGTGAAGTCATAGGGTTATTGTACACTGTCACAGAACGGGAATAATTGTACAGAAAAAGGAGAATGAACTTCGTGAGGTCACAGCAAAGGTATAATAAACACCGCATCACAGTACAAGGATAGTGAACACAGTACAGAGGAAATGCAGTAATATTACCATACAATAGTAATAAGTACAACATCGTATTATAAAGATAATACACACAGTGATGTCACAGTACAAAAAAAAAAGACACTGGTATTGCCTTATGTGGCAGGGTGGCCATTAAGCCACCTAGGACTCCTCTGCACCCCCTATATTTACACACCTGTTTAGGACCAATGTCAAGCACAAAAATAGATCTATGATTTTTATTGCTTAAATTTCTAAATACAATTGGTGCAAATACTTTAGCTTATTGGGGGGCACTCCTTGGACGATAAATTTAGAAGACTGTAGATGCTATATCATTCATAGGTATAGCTGTTGAAAGAACCATCAGAAAAGTACAATGAAAGGGTTAAGGTCACTTGAAGACACTGCCAGCCTGTCACCTGTAGGTTTATCTATTTTGGAGCTCTATAACCAGAACCGATTCTAACTTTTCTGCTGCCTGAGGCGAAAATGGAAATGGCGCCCCCAAGATTTTGATTGACATCCTGCCGGCTGTTCTACATCACTAGCAGCTTCCTCTAATTCTTGCGGATGCGCCGTTGCCTTGTACTTGCATGGGCGTTGCAGCCGGGCAGAGTACTCCTGACTGAACGGTACGTGCCCATGTAGTAAAAGGCAATGGCGCATCTGAGAAAGTTGGAGGAGACTGGTAGTGATGTATAACAGCCAGGGGGATATCAATCAAACATGGAACGGTGGGTTTGGAGGCAGGACTATGTGACTCTTCAGGATAGCTTGAAAGAGGAATGATCACAGCACCGGAGAAAAATATATAATATATTATAATGGGTGCAAGCCTAAGGCCTCATTCACACGACAGGGTCTGAGTGTCGGCCGGGAAAATCGTCCGTTTTTGGCCGATTTTCCTGGCCGGTTTGCATCCGTTCAGATTCCGTTCCGGGCCGTGTTGCCGTTTTTACCGACCGATTTGGCCACCGATTTGCATCCGTTTTTTTCCCTGTCCGTTTTAAAATCGGATGAATTTCATTTAAATTTGTTGCCACACACAGTCCTTTGTAGATAATGCCACAGCCCCCCTGGTAGGCAGGAGCGTAGCTAAAGGATCATGGGCCCCGATGCAAGAATTCTTACTGGGCCCCCCCCCCGCAAACTTCTCATGGCCGACGGTCCGCTGCTTTCAGCTGCAGCGCTGGGTCTCCTAAGTGACCCAACAATGCAGCACTAGCAGCCGGGGGCGTCACTATGGCTGGGTTCACACACTTTATTTACGGACGTAATTCAGGCGTTTTAGCATTGAATTACGTCCGAAAATGCGGCTCAAAAGCGTTGGCAAACATCTGCCCATTCATTTGAATGGGTCTTACGATGTTCTGTGCTGACGGTCATTTTTTTACGCGCCGCTGTCAAAAGGCGGCGCGTAAAAAAGACGCCCGCGTCAAAGAAGTGCCTGTCACTTCTTCAGACGTAAATGGAGCCGTTTTCCATGGACTCCATAGAAAAACAGCTCCAATTACGTCCGCAATGGACGCAGCGAAAGACGCCTGCACATGCCATTACGGCTGAAATTACGGTGCTGTTTTCTCCTGAAAACAGCACCGTAATTTCAGCCGTAATAGACGCTGCCGTGTGAACATACCCTCAGGGCTTAAAATGTCAGGGGAAATAGCCCCAATACATATGTGTCCGCCCAAAAAAAAGTGTGTGTATAAGCATAGCATATCTATAGCACTACAACCCTATAAACTATGGATAGGATTAGATACAGTGGCTCAGCAGACAGTATCACACGGGATAGGATTAGATATAGGGCCCAGCAGACAGTATCACACATGATAGGATTAGATACAGTGGCTCAGCAGACAGTACCACACATGATAGGATTAGATACAGTGGCTCAGAAGGCAGTATCACACATGATAGGATTAGATACAGTGGCCCAGCAGACAGTATCACACATGATAGGATTAGATACAGTGGCTGAGCAGACAGTATCAAACATGATAGGATTAGATACACAGCTCAGCAGACAGTATCACACATGATAGGATTAGATACAGTAGCTCAGCAGACAGTACCACACATGATAGGATTAGATACAGTGGCTCAGAAGGCAGTATCACACATGATAGGATTAGATACAGTGGCTCAGCAGACAGTATCACACATGATAGGATTAGATACACAGCTCAGCAGCCAGTATCACACAAGATACGATTAGATACAGGGCCCAGCAGACAGTATCACACATGATTGGATTAGATACACAGCTCAGCAGACAGTATCACACATGATTGGATTAGATACACAGCTCAGCAGACAGTATCACACATGATTGGATTAGATACAGGGCCCAGCTCGCTGACATTGCGGCTCCAGCGCTGGACCCAGGACAGGTAAGAATAATAATTTTGCTTCTTTATGTGTTACTGATTATTTTTGTGTGTTTGTGTTTTTTTTACAGGTTCGGTTGTTGGACTTCGGATTCGAGGACTTCTATGACGGCGTTTTTTTTTATTCTCAATAAAATGGTTAATGAGGGTTGTGTTTTTTTATTTCAATAAAATATTTTTTCTATGTGGTTGTATCTTTTTAAACTTTATTATCACCGCCTTAGTAATGGCCGCTGGCTGATTGACAACCTCCATTACTAAGGCGGGGCTTAATGTTAGCCGGTGCAGAGGCTACACTAGCCCCCATTATTACCCCGGTACCCACCACCACCAGGGGTACTGGGAAGAGCCGGGTACGAACCAGTACCCGACCATCTGTAGTGACGGGCAGGCATCGGGGTGGCCGCAGGCTGGTAGTATTAGGCTGGGGAAGGCCAAAAACAGTGGCCCATCCCACCCTGGTAATGCTGCCTGCTGCTGCTGTGTTGCATCTGGCTGGTTATGAAAATTGGGGGGGACCCCACATCGTTCTTTCCAATTTGTTTTTATTTTTTTTAAATGACGTGGGGTCCCCCCCATTTTTCATAACCAGCCAGATACAATAAAGCAGCAGCAGCCTAGCATCACCAGGGTAGAAAGGGACACTGTATCTGGCCTTTCCCCTCCTGATAATACCAGCCTGCGGCCACCCCAGTGGCCGATCATCACTACAGATGGTCAGGTACTGGATCGTACCCGGCTCTTCCCAGCACCCCTGGTGGCGGTGGGTACCGGGGTAATAAAGGGGGTTAGTGTTAGCCGCTGCACCGGCTAACACTAAGCCCCGCCTTAGCAATGGACGTCGTCAATCAGCCGGCGGCCATTACTAAGGCGGTAGTAATATAGTTTAAAAAAAAAACACAAAGACATAGAAAAAATATTTTATTGAAATAAATAAAACCCCACACAGCCCTCATTAACCATTTTATTGATAATTTTAAAAAAAGCTGTAATCGAAGTAGTCCTGGAATCCGACGTAGTCCAACGACCAAACCTGTAAGAAAACACAGAAAAAATGATTAGTAACACGTGTGTTAGGCTTAGATACAGGGCCCATGTGTGATACTGTCTGTGGGACCCTGTATCTAAGCCTACCACAACGTAGGCTTAGATACAGGGTCCAGCAGACAGTAATCTTATACAGTATAAGATTACTGTGTGCTGGGGCCCTGTATCTAAACCTACAGTGTGGTAGGCTTAGATAAAGGGCCCAGCAGACAGGATCACACATGGGCCATGTATCTAAGCCTACCATGTGATTGGCTTAGATACAGGGCCCAGCAGACAGGATCACGCATGGGCCATGTATCTAAGCATACAGTGTGGTAGGCTTATATACAGGGCCCACCAGACAGGATCACACATGGGCCATGTATCTAAGCCTACCATGTGATTGGCTTAGATACAGGGCCCAGCAGACAGGATCACACATGGGCCATGTATCTAAGCCTACCATGTGATTGCCTTAGATACAGGGCCCAGCAGACAGGATCACACAATCTGTGATCCTGTCTCATGGGCCCCCTAAGCCTGCTACATCGTAGGCTTAGGGGTTGTGCAGTCCCTAAACATTGATGGCCTATCCACAATGATGTGTCAGCTGTTTTGAAGGGGCCGCAGCACTCGTACGAGAGCTGCTTCCCCTTCATTTCACTACTCGCCCACACTGTGAATCGCCGACACGGATTCATAGTGTGACCGGAATGTAGTGACAGGAATGAAGGGGAGCAGCTCTCGTACGAGTGCTGCGGCCCCTTCAAAACAGCTGATTGGCGGGTCCCGGGAGTCGGACCCCGCCAGTCAGGGCTAACCTTACCTTCCTCTTCAGCCGCGGCGGGAGTTCTGTCGTCTCGATGCTGTGCGCGGCGCATAGCGCTGTGACGTCATGCGCTGCGCACAGCGCCTGACGTCAGGACCTCCGCTGCCATCCGGAACCAGGAAGGTAAGTAAAGTATGTTACTATAGTAACAGGGGCCCGCGGCCCGAGTTACTATAGTAACTTTTTATTGATGTGGTGCGGGGGGCCGTGGGCCCCCCTGGCTTCGGGGCCCGGTCGCAATTGCGACCGCTGCGACCCCTATAGCTACGCCAGTGCTGGTAGGTAATGTCACCCAGCCCTCTGTAGGTAATGCCACACAGCCCCCTGTAGGTGATGCCACACAGCCCCCTGCAGGCAATGCCACCCAGCCCCCTGCAGGCGATGCGACCCTGCCCCCTGTAGGTGATGCCACCCTGCCCCCTGTAGGTGATGCCACCCTGCCCCTTGTAGGTGATGCCACCCAGCCCCCTGTAGGTGATGCCATCAAGTCCCCTGTAGGTGATGCCACACAAACCCCTGTAGGCTGCACCCACGCCCCCCCCCCCCTTCCAGGAGAAGTCACTGACTTCAATGTCCATATATGGACAGTGCAGTGTAGTCACTGACTTCTCCTGGAGAAGAATTCCCTGCCACAGGTCGGGAATTCCGCTTCAGAAGTGAGTGACATCGCTGTGTCCATATATGGACAGTGTAGTCACGCACTTCTCCTGTAGCGGAATCACCGGCCATAGAGTCGGGGATTCCGCTGCAGAAGTGAGTGACTTCGCTGTGTCCATATATGGACAGTGTAGTCACTCACTTCTCCTGTAGCGGAATCCCTGGCCATAGAGTCGGGGATTCCGCTGCAGAAGTGAGTGACATCGCTGTGTCCATATATGGACAGTGTAGTCGCGCACTTCTCCTGTAGCGGAATCCCCGGCCATAGAGTCGGGGATTCCGCTGCAGAAGTGAGTGACATCGCTGTGTCCATATATGGACAGTGTAGTCACGCACTTCTCCTGTAGCGGAATCCCCGGCCATAGAGTCGGGGATTCCGCTGCAGAAGTGAGTGACTTCACTGTGTCCATATATGGATAGTGTAGTCACTCACTTCTCCTGTAGCGGAATCCCCGGCCATAGAGTCGGGGATTCCGCTGCAGAAGTGAGTGACTTCGCTGTGTCCATATATGGACAGTGTAGTCACTCACTTCTCCTGTAGCGGAATCCCCGGCCATAGAGTCGGGGATTCCGCTGCAGAAGTGAGTGACATCGCTGTGTCCATATATGGACAGTGTAGTCACTCACTTCTCCTGTAGCGGAATCTCTGGCCATAGAGTCGGGGATTCCGCTGCAGAAGTGAGTGACTTCGCTGTGTCCATATATGGACAGTGTAGTCACTCACTTCTCCTGTACATGAATCCCCGGCCATAGAGTCGGGGATTCCGCTGCAGAAGTGAGTGACATCGCTGTGTCCATATATGGACAGTGTAGTCACTCACTTCTCCTGTAGCGGAATCCCTGGCCATAGAGTCGGGGATTCCGCTGCAGAAGTGAGTGACATCGCTGTGTCCATATATGGACAGTGTAGTCACGCACTTCTCCTGTAGCGGAATCCCCGGCCATAGAGTCGGGGATTCCGCTGCAGAAGTGAGTGACATCGCTGTGTCCATATATGGACAGTGTAGTCACGCACTTCTCCTGTAGCGGAATCCCCGGCCATAGAGTCGGGGATTCCGCTGCAGAAGTGAGTGACTTCGCTGTGTCCATATATGGACAGTGTAGTCACTCACTTCTCCTGTAGCGGAATCCCCGGCCATAGAGTCGGGGATTCCGCTGCAGAAGTGAGTGACATCGCTGTGTCCATATATGGACAGTGTAGTCACTCACTTCTCCTGTAGCGGAATCCCTAGCCATAGAGTCGGGGATTCCGCTGCAGAAGTGAGTGACTTCGCTGTGTCCATATATGGACAGTGTAGTCACGCACTTCTCCTGTAGAGGAATTCCCAATCCCGGGCCGGGGATTGGGGATTCCGACTCCTACAGGGAGCAAAAAAAGACCCTCCTCCTCCTCCTCACATGCACTCTGCGCTGTGAGGAGGAGGAGAGAGTGCACGAGCGACTGTAGACCCGGCCATCACTCGGGACACATTCCGGTGATGGCCGTGTATTACCCGGCCCCATAGACTTCTATTGGAGCCGGGCGGCCGGTACCCGGCCGAAAATAGGGCATGTCCCATTTTTTGACGGCCGGTTTTCCCGACCCGTCAAAAAATCGGTCGTGTGAATAGCCCCATTAGGGGTCTATTGTTCCTAATGCAGCCGGGTGACGGCCGATTTATGAACGGCCGGCACCCGGCCGGGAAACCCTGTGGTGTGAATTCCGCCTTACAGGAACTTGATCCAAGGTCCCATGAATGGAGAGCGCAAAATACAAGAGACAAAGCAGCACATCCAAAATAACAGGAATTTATTTACCCGCAAATGCGACGTTTCAGTCCAACAGGACCTTTCTCATGCTTGAGAAAGGTCCTGTTGGGCTGAAATGTCGCATTTGTGGGTAAATAAATTCCTGTTATTTTGGATGTGCTGCCTTGTCTCTTGTATTTTGCGGTCTTCAGTATAGCGGCACCGTTCCATGGCCCTTTAAGGAGTAATTAGCATATAGTGTGCACCATTTTAAAAGTTGATTTTATCGATTTTGCAGCATCTGAAAAAAACATACAAGGGAATGTTTGGAAATATTGTCAGGTCATGTATTACTGCATGGTGGCGGTTAAAGGCATTAAAACTACCTTAAAGATTCCCATTAAATATACAATGAATTGACATATACAGCTCCAGAACCAAGCTCATACATAAATACAGTACCAAGCTCAGTACATAAATACAGCAACAGAACCAAGCTCAGTACATATATACCGTACCAGAACCAAGCTCAATACATATATACAGTACCAGAACAAAGCTGACTACATATATACAACTCCAGAACCAAGATCAGTACATATATACAGTACCAGAGCAAAGCTCAATACATTTATACAGCACCAGAACAAAACTCAGTACATATACACAGCACCAGAACCAAGCTCAGTACATCTATACAGCACCAGAACAAAGCTCAGTACATGTATACAGCACCAGAACAAAGCTCAGTACATAAATACAGCACCAGAACCAAGCTCAGTACATATATGAAGTACCAGAACAAAGCTCAATATATATATATATATATACAGCACCAGAACAAAGCTCAGTACATATATACAGCACCAGAACCAAGCTCCGTACATATATACAGCACCAGAACCATGCTCAGCACATAAATACAACACCAGCACAAATACAGTTCCGATTAGTTCAACCCCTGCCATATAGGTTTGTATGGTGTAAAACTACAGCTCCCAGTATGGCCCAAACAATGGTAAGGATATGCTGGGAGTTGCTGTTTCACAAAAAAACTCATACCACCCAACATCTCGCTGCAGATCATACAGTGACTACAGTACTCATTAGAGGCAGAATAAACATTTACATTAAGTGACTCACTGGTGACGTCTTTTCAGATTCTAGTTGCTCTTTTTCTCTTTTCTTCTCCATCCGGTCCAGACCTCTATGATGACTTCTCACGGCCACAGCCTATTTCTGCAGTTTGCCACTCAAATGTCTTCAGCTTCTCACTTTTCAAACATTTCTGCACCTATAAACAAAGATAAAATTCTCATAGTGCCACACACTACACCCCTAAATATAATAGTTCCATACACTGCACCTATAATTATATTAGCGCCATACACTGTGTATGACTATAATAGCACCATACACTGTGTCCCTGATCATAATAGCACAATACACTGTGTCCCACACACACATAGTGCTCCCTGTAGATAGTGCCCTCATAGAACCCCCTGTAGATAGTGCCCCCATAGAGCCCCCTGTAGATAGTGATCTATTCTGCATGTTGATGCGAATATGTCGATATCAAATCTATAGCATTTTTTTACTACTTTTGCACAATAAAATCCCATTTTTGATAATTTTTACATTCTGTTTTTTGGGAGGCGGAATAAACAAAAATAACAAATCTTGTATTGTTTTTTATTTTTCTATGTTTAGTAACCTAAGCTTCTGTACATGACAGACCTGGAGGACACTGTTAGGATTCTAGCTGCGATATCAACCCTTCGGGATCACGCGGTTAAGTCACGGATGGACCGATGGTGTTATAGAGGTAACCCTCTCCCTCTAACAGTGTAGATGCCGCAGACGCTATTGACCGCAGAATCCAAGGGGTTTAACAGATGATATCAGAATTAGCTCAGTTCCCAGCCAGTGAACTTGGAGGTCGGATGTTGATGGCGTGGTTTCAGCTAGAAAGCAAGCGCCATGCAGTCGTAATGTATGGAATAATACATGGCGCTGATGTTACGGACTACCCGTCCTCGCGCCAGATATATATGGTGCAGGGCATGAAAGGGTGAATGACATACTGGAAGTTGTAGTCTCACAGCAGTTGGAGAGCGGCAAGTTACAGATTACTGGTTCTGGTGCTTGTTAATGGAGACGACATATAACAATGTATCAGCAGTAATGGTATCAATGTAGAGGCAAATAATTTTATATTACAGGCCGAAGATTAAACAGAGATAAATTCCTAATAAGGAGGAGTGACAACGAACAGGATATTATAATAGTCTCACAATCTCCTCCTCATCACATCTCGGAAACAGCAGCGGGTTAAGAAATTTCCCAATATTATATGGAAGTATTATTTCTAATGTAAAGGCCTATATACCTGCCATATATCCATTATCAGTCCATCACGTCATCCGCCCAACAACCAATCCAGTGTTATGTTACATATGGCTTCTATATTGTTGGGATATATGAGTGATTGTCGTGGATGTATCACTGTTATAATCACTATAAATGACTCCAGAATTAAGTTCAATAGTAGCTGTAAATCCATATGCAGTGAGCACCCCCTAGTGGTGGCTGCGACCTGATAGAGCTTTATCATTTGCTTTTTTATTAAGGGAAAAAGGGGCTTTAAAGATTTAACCAACAGAAAGATATGTTAGGAAATCACACTGGACATTAATCAGATGGATGGCGTCAACTTTTGTGGGATCGCCAAAAAAGCCCATTGAAAGTATATGAAATTGGGGGCACTGTATGATCCACATATAAAACTGCGCTATAAATGATGGGGTTCTGGTTTAGATACTAGTGAGTCAGCTCTGTGTGTGGGTACAGATCTTGAATTGCAGATAGAGGTTGGGTATTATTACCATTAAGTTGGTATTGAAATTCTTTGGTGCTGTAGAGGTCCTCACTGGCTGCTATAGGTTGGGTCTTGGTGGTCAGGTCCAGGTGGTGGACAAGTATCAGTGAGTGGATGCGGTAGATTTGTGTACAGGTCTGGAGGTGTAGATAAGACATGAGTATTCACTACCAATAGAAGAGACTTGAGTCTATAAGTCTTTTTGTAAATAAAACATAAAGTTTTATTAGATAAAATTAAAAAAAATACCATTCCATATATAAAAAATAAAACTACACAGATGAAAAAGGAGTACCAACATAGGAAAATCACATCATTGGTAAATATTATAATATAATATGCATGACAGCAAAGGCATGGTACAAAAGTGCATAATGCAAGTACATTTAGTAGGTGGTGTACCCTGAAGATAAAGTATTGTAACAGAACAAATAAGTAAAGCCTACAATATCTATCACAAGCCCACAGTATATCTTAGTCTCGGTATTTCAGCTCTATATAACAGACCCACAGAATAAAGTGCTTAGTGCTAAATAAATCCAATATATTAGAGCGAACAACTGACCTGTCATGCTAGATCCCTAAGTTAGCGTACTGCCCCAACACGCGTTTCGGCTTCCGCCTTCGTCTGGGGGTCAACTACTTTATCTTCAGGGGACACCACCTACTAAATGTACTTGCACTATGCACTTTTGTACCATGCCTTTGCTGTCATGCATATTATATTTTAATATTTACCAATGATGGGATTTCCCTATGTTCGTACTCCTTTTCCAACTGTGTAGATTCATTTTTTATATATTGAATGGTATTTTTTAGAATTTGATCTAATAAAACTTTAGATTTTATTTACAAAAAGACTTATAGTCTCAAGTCTCTTCTATTGGTAGGGTATATTTAAGGAGTACAGTCATGTTACATTAGGGGACCTACAATGTAAAATGGTATATACGTGTATTTATGCCTTGTGGGTAGGTTGGAAGACATGAGTATTGATGAGCGGGTTTTAGTTCTAGGTTCAGGTCTTGCGATACGGGTTCAATTTGAGGAGGGGTCTGGTAAATAAGACTAGTCCATTACTCTCTTCTAAAGTACTGTCTGAACTTAAATAGATATTCCTTATTTATAGATTTGTAGAGCACATAGAGTATGTTCTGGACTCTCGCTGTCTTATTTGCCCCTAGTATTGAGAGAAGCGAGACAGAGATTACGGAGAAGGAGGGAGTGGAGGAGATGGAGGAGGTGGTGTTGACGGAGGTGGAGGAGATAAACATTCAGAAGGAGGAAGATGAGATGGAGACGGAGGAGGTGCAGGAGACGGAGGAGGTGGAGTGGACGGAGATGAAGATAAACATTCAGCAGGAAGAAGATGAGATGGAGACAGAGGAGACGAAGGAGGTGGAGGAGACGGAGGAGGTGGAGTGGACGGAGATGGAGAAGATAAACATTCAGCAGGAAGAAGATGAGTTGGAGACGGAGGAGACGGAGGTGGAGAGAAGCATTCAGCAGGTGGAAGATGAGATCGAGATGGAGGAGACGGTGGTGCAGGAGATCAACATTCAGGAGGAGGAAGATGTTCTGGAGACGGAGGTGGAGGAGACGGAAGAAGATGAGGAGGAGAAATATCAGTTATTGATGTATGTATATCACTGTAAAGTATTGTGTAAGCAGTCAGGACATTAATTTAATTGCTTTGTCAAAACTGGTGCAAAGTAAAAGTTGTGCCGTTGCCCATAACAACCAATCAGGTTGCATCTTAATTTTCCAATGGGCCTTAGAAAAATGAGAGTTGCAATCAGAACTACTCCTCCTTCAGTTTGCACTAGGTTTGATAAATCTGCGTCATTGTGTAGAAGAGTGACCGATCCTCAACAATCAAGAGGCTCTGTCACCACATTATAAGTGCCCTATCTCCTACATAAGGAGATGGGCGCTATAATGTAGGTGACAGCACTGCTTTTTATTTAGAAAAACAATCAATTTTTACCACGTTATTAGCGATTTTAGCTTTATGCTAATTACTTTCTTAATGCCCAACTGGGCGTTTTTTTACTTTAGACCAAGTGGGCACTGTACAGAGGAGTGTATGACGCTGACCAATCAGCGTCATACACTTCTCTCCATTCACTTACTCCGCGCATAGTGACACTGCGTTCACTATGTGCTGTCTTATACTGACACATTAACGTTACTGAAGTGTTTAGACAGTGAGTAGACATTCCTTCCAGCCAGGACGGGATGTCTATTCACAATCCCGGCACTTCGTTAACGTTTCTGTGGTATTTACAGCAGAGCAAGCGTAATCTCGCTGTAACCTATTATTTACAGCGTGATCTCGCGAGATTACGCTGTGCTCTGCTGTAAGTCCCACAGAAACGTTAACAAAGTGTGGGGATTGTGAATAGACATTGTGTCCTGGCTGGAAGGAATGTCTATTCACTGTCTAAACACTTCAGCAACGTAAATGTGTCAGTATAAGACAGAACATAGTGAATAACGCAGTGTCACTAGTAAATGAATGGAGAGAAGTGTATGACGCTGATTGGTCACTGATTGGTCAGCGTCATACACTCCTCTGTACAACGCTCACTTTGTGTATAGTAAAAACACGCCCAGTTGGGCATTAAGAAAGTCATTAGCATAAAGCTAAAATCGCTCATAACGTGGTAAAAATAGATCGTTTTTCTAAATAAAAAGCACTGCTGTCACCTACATTATAGCGCTGATCCCATTATGTAGGAGATAGGGCACTTATAATGTGGTGACAGAGCCTCTTTAAATTCATCTCTTAACTACATTTTCAGAACCTGCTATTGATTATTTAAGTAGTCTGAGATTTATATGCAAGTTGTGTCCATGTTCTTTGATGAGTGAAATGTTCCACTGAATATATGAGGGCACATTCTACTTATACACCAAGCACTTTAAAGGCCAAGAGGACGTAAAGCAGCTATAAATATATAATCTGCTGATAATCTCCATGTCATATTAAGTGATATTGACCGTGTAAAGAACAAAGAAAACCTAAACTGTTAACCTATAAATCTGACAATCAATAGATACAAATATTAATGAACCACAACTCCACCTTCATACATGAGACATCCATAGTAGAAAGGGCACAATTTCTATCAATATGTTAAATAGGACATAGATCCCCAATAATCTCATTCATCAGGAAAACAGGGAAACGTTCATACATTCACTGGACCTCATACATGAAAAATAGCAAGAATTAAATGCAGCAATCTGATTGGTTGTTACTATGAAAATATGACTTTCAGAAATGACAACCAATTGTAATATTTCTATGAATAAGAATATTTCTAAGCTGTATATTTAATGTTTCTCATTGTATTACTCCAACAGGTGGTGGTGGCGTGTGAACAGCTCCGACGAGCCCATAGGGTAATTATATTATAGAATAATAAGAAAATAGTCTTCCTTTTGAAGTGTTACAGTAGTCCTGCCATATGTACAAATATATTATTATGAAGGACAATTATCCTGTATAATTATTGTGGAGGTAGGAAGAAATAGATTCTGCAGTTTATCTCTATATATTTATCTGAGACTCGATATATCGACAACGTTTTTCTGTAAATTAGTCCAGATAGATAAAGGGTTAATTATGTAGCGACATGGATTGTGGAATTGTAGATATAATTTATTACTGGTAAATAATGTAATTACCACTGGGGGTGCAAGACATGCACTATGTTATACCTTACAGAGGGGCATGAAGGGGAATATGGGCAGTGCCAGTTAACCAGAGCCGTTTTTTTCTATTATAGGATAAAAACAGTGAAAAAATTTACACCACCTTTTACGATGGATACCATGTAAGTGTATAAAGCGAGCGGGGCTGAACCAAAACTGCTGGAGCCCAGGGGATCACAAACTTTTTGTAACTTTAGAAACGACTCATTACAGAACATTACACACAGAATTATTTAGGTTTATCCCGTTATGTTAGAGAGATACAGAACTACAACTCTACAATCTCCATATAATCTGCGCCCCCAATAGTGGTCAGAATAAAAGATAAATTTGGTAATCGATTATATAATTTTTGTTCAATGTCTAATAGCAAGGAAAAAGTCGAATTGAAGGAAGAGGAGCAAAAGGAGGAAGTGGAGTAGGAAATAGAAAGTGTGGAGGATGTGCACGTGGAAGTAGAGGAGGAAGCGGAGATGGAAGTGGAGGAGGAAATAGCAAGCGTGGAGGATGTGCAGGTGGAAGTTGAGGAGGAATTGGAGGAAGAAATAGTAAGCGTCGAGGATGTGCGGGCGGAAGTTGAGGAGGAAGTGGAGGAAGAAATAGTAAGTGTCGAGGATGTGCAGGTGGAAGTTGAGGAGGAAGTGGCAGAAGTTTATAAAGAGAACATCACTAAGAACATGAGAAGGTGAGTGCACTGTCCAGATATAATGAGCTGATTATATGCAGACATTATAGACATATAATATCTATACCCAGCTGTACAGAGAACTACCACTGGGGGGCGCCAGTCATGTACCACATTGAACTTTATGTGTGGTCAGAGACATGAGTACGTAAGGGACTTAAATATGTTTGAATTGGTGTTGGTTTAGAGGTTCTGGAAAGTTTATAGAACACATAGGGTTGAATTTCCACTGCTGGAGCCTATGGGGTTCACATACTTTTCGCAATATTTTGAGCTCCGTCTCATTAAGTCTCCACAGAATGTGATACATGACAGTCTCAGTGCACATAACCTTATAGACTAATCCTGGGTAGTGTCCTCCACTCATCACATGGAGCTGATCTTACTTTCCTGGATCTTTCCTTTAGGACAAGACGCAGGTGGTGGAGACCTAAGTGCCTCAGAAGAAGCAAAGATAAGTACATGTGAGTGATCGTCTACCTTCAGTTTACCTGCAGTGGCCACTAGGGGGAGCTTTCATTATAGTCTATAATAAATCAGTATGCAGTGAGTTCCCCCTAGTGGTGGCAGAAAGAGTTTTATAATTTAACTTTTTTTATAAACGGCTCCAGGGGTGGGAGATATTCCAGTCCCTAGGATCCCGCCTATGTTTCCTCATGTAGGAGTTGATGACTAATTTTTATCTTTCCCCTCAAGAATCAGAGAGAATAGACAACCATCAAGGTAAGTACAAGACTTTGGACGACCACTTTCCTCTTGCTTATTAGGGCCAATAAAGGTAATAGAGGAGGATCACCCCATCAGGATTCTCATCTATTAGATGGAGCCGAGAGACGCTCTCCCTTTAGAGGGCCATTTACAGCCCTACATTGAACACTTGTTTCCTGGAGAGCTCCCGAGTCTTTCCTCCTGTAATTCCAACTGATTATGGAGGCACCGAGCAGCAGGACCCCCATAATTAGCTCATCTCTCCAGGACATGTCCCAAGGTTGTCCAAACGTGGTAACTCCAGTAATCTCCCCTGCCAACAGTCTTAACCCTACTCACCAGTCACCGCTGTACCCACAAGACCGCTCTCATGAAAGTCTCACCTTGGTTTTATCTTCTGTAGGTTCCTCAGATATTTTTCCTGCTGCTTCAGCAATGATACCATCGATTAAGTGGCGCAGTATCGTGAGGAGTCGCTGATGTGAGATTATTGTAAAGTTTCTCTGGAAATTGTCATCTGCTGCAACAGACAATCAGGAGCCGTACAGCGCTGTCCAGTGCCCCCCTGTCCACAGCCGCACCAGAGGACGTTCCTGGAGTGAAGAACTAGATCGCTCACCCCCGAGGATCCAGATGAAGAAGAACAGGTTTGTTGGCCAGAACAATATTATTGGAGGTTTGCGCCCCACATTGTATGTACTGTACAGTGCCTAGTGACTACAGTATCAGCTCAGTATCAGATGAATGACGTAAATCTACAATGCTTCTCTCTCACTTACAGTTGGGGCTGTATACTTAGTAACGCACTTTTCCACCCTGGGAATCTCGCTCATTCCTCCTTTTAGCCTGAGATGGTCAAGCTATCCAGAACATCTAGTACCGCACCGAGCAGGGGTAAGAACAAGCATCAACCAGATGTCCATTGAAATATAGAGGGCAGCTCTGACCCCCGGACTAAGAGCATAGACTCAGTTCTGAATGCAGCACTGGTAGTGACTAGAGTATCATATGAATGAAGTAAATCTACAATGCTGCTCTCTTACTTACAGGTGAAGCTCTATACTTAGTAATGCACTTTTCTTATCTAGCAGACTGTTCCACCCTGGGAATCCCATTTCGCCTCTCAGACCGAGACCATCACGCTCTCCAGAACATCTAGTAAACGCACCGAGCAGGGACAAGAACGAACTTCAGCCTGATCCTGTGGAACTCTGACCCCCAGACTCGGAGCAAAACTCCAGACAGAAACTCCCCCCTTAAAGAACTCGGTATATGGCCGATTACCAGAAATTCCATGCAAGCCATAGAAAAGTTAGAACATTTTACTTGTAAAAATGAAAAAACTTCAGGAAAACAAGTCTGAGGTTTTAAATATATCTTTGTCTGCAGCTATGGTGAGAAATCTGAAAGTGTCCTCACCTTATCTATGGTCTAGACAAGCCATTAAATATCTAGGCATCCAAATACCAGCCAAATTGGCTGATATCTATCGTCTTAACTATATGCCCCTTGTTGTTGAAATATCAAGACTTTTGGGGTCTTATGACATTCCCCTGGTCTCCTGGATCGGGGAGGAAGAATCTCCTGACATCATATATAATCCCAAAGACCCTCTACACCCTGCACATGTCACCCATACATCTTCCCTCTTCCTATTTCATACATAGTGCCTTTACAGGTTTTATGGACAAAGCGGAGACCCAGACTTGCCCATAAATTACTTATTCAGAAGAAGACCTTTGGGGGCCTGGGACTACCTGACGTCCAAGCATATTATAAAGCCATTCAGCTCAACAGATGGCTAGAACTAATTAACCCAAGTAAAAACTCATGAGATGGCCTTGCTTGCCAAGATTGCACATGGCTCATCTTCCTTGGCAGACCTCTGGTGCCCAGATCCCAAGGTATACAAGGCTTTCTATCTCGACACCCTTCTGAGGGGAACATGTGAGACCTGGAATGCAGCAAAAAAAAACTTTAGCTCCTCCCCCTCCTCCGATTCTACCAGCAGCGCTTATTGCCGAGTATTCTGGTAGCTCCGGTTCTCCCCATTCTCTGTGGAACTCTTTAAATAACATGTGATCTATGTGATCTCCTAAACTCTCGCTCAGTCCCAGATGAACGGTCCTTTAGGAAGTTGGTCCCGTCACTAAATCCTACTTTTCTACATTATCAACACACATATTGATTGCATAATGTAGATAGATCATTTACAGACTTTGAGAAAGTCATAGCAGCTAAGTCTAGGATGTCTAGGACAATTTCTAATCTGTATCATAATTTCCTTGTTGTCCCTCCGACCACCAAGTCGGCTTATTTACTTGAATTGCATATCACATTATCAGACTCTGGGACCAAATTTATACTGACTCACGCTTATGGCTTCTCTACCTGTGTCTGTCTTCAATATAACCAACATAAATTGTGTACCAGATGGTCCAGAACCAGTGGCATAGCTATATGGGTCACAATTGCGACCGGGCCCCTAAGCCAGGGGGGCCAACAGACCCCTGTCACCACTCTAAGACTGGCCATACAATTAATTCTTTAATGAACTCCTTCTTTAAACAGCGCGATGTGCTGCAGTGTGTGTATCTAGAATCCTCTCCAGTCTTGACCTGCCTAGGTAGAGTCGTGTGTTAACCTTAGACCATACTATCCCCCCACCCCCATTTAGTAAAGACACATGACACCGAGGTTGGATGTGAAATGGCCACAGCAGCCGTTTATTAATTTCACAGTTTTATAAAAACAATTTAAATCCGAAACATTCGGATAACTAGTTAGGAATCCACCAGAGAATTCCTCCTAATAATTCACATGACCCAACATGGGTCAGAATCATAAATAACAATTAAACGTTAACATTAACCCGAGCAGAGGAAGTCCTTGAAGCCCCTTCAGATGTTCCTTTCAAGAACACACCGAATTAGCCATCTACAAACCACCAATTACCTCCAGCCGTAAACCAGCTCGGAAGCACCGTTCACCTCTGCAGATGGCTCCAACCACTAGAAGTCCACTTCAAGGGGATAACACCCGATGAAGCCCTCAAGTGATATACCGACCACTAGAAGTCCACTTCAAAGGGATAACACCCGATGAAGCCTTCAAGTGATATACCTTCTACCAGAAGACCACTTCAAAGGGATAACACCCGATGAAGTCTTCAACCATGTACCTTTTTTGGGGGACGCATACCCCCGATGCGACCCCCCCACCATTTTGTACTGACTGGCCTCAAGGACTCCCCCCGCCAGCTGCCATGACAACAGAACCTACTCCGGAAAAAAGAAAAACAAGTTAAATAAGCACACAAAATAACACACAACACTCATAGACGGACGTACATAAGACCTAAGGAGTAACAAACCAAGGGTGGGAGGGTGGGAGCTTGCTTACTCTATGTTACTCCTCCCGCTGCTTCCGGCTCAATGCCGAGAAACAGCGGGAAGCGCAGTAACAGCCCCCCCCCGTCCCCCTTAACTCCTCCCCGTCCCTCCTTCAGCTCCTTCCAACCCAACTTTCCCTCACCTCATTAACCCTTTCCCTACCAGGACGGTCATGTCGGCTTCCCTTAACCCTGCGGCTGCGTCCAGCCTCTTCTTGACCTGCCTAGGTAGAGTCGTGTGTTAACCTTAGACCATACTATCCCCCCACCCCCATTTAGTAAAGACACATGACACCGAGGTTGGATGTGAAATGGCCACAGCAGCCGTTTATTAATTTCACAGTTTTATAAAAACAATTTAAATCCGAAACATTCGGATAACTAGTTAGGAATCCACCAGAGAATTCCTCCTAATAATTCACATGACCCAACATGGGTCAGAATCATAAATAACAATTAAACGTTAACATTAACCCGAGCAGAGGAAGTCCTTGAAGCCCCTTCAGATGTTCCTTTCAAGAACACACCGAATTAGCCATCTGCAAACCACCAATTACCTCCAGCCGTAAACCAGCTCGGAAGCACCGTTCACCTCTGCAGATGGCTCCAACCACTAGAAGTCCACTTCAAGGGGATAACACCCGATGAAGCCCTCAAGTGATATACCGACCACTAGAAGTCCACTTCAAAGGGATAACACCCGATGAAGCCTTCAAGTGATATACCTTCTACCAGAAGACCACTTCAAAGGGATAACACCCGATGAAGTCTTCAACCATGTACCTTTTTTGGGGGACGCATACCCCCGATGCGACCCCCCCACCATTTTGTACTGACTGGCCTCAAGGACTCCCCCCGCCACCGCGAAACAGGCCTTGACCACCTTAAGCCTGTGAGTTCCTCCACACCACCACCGCCCTTTCTATGCCTTCTGCTATCGCCAAACTCCAAAGATCAATGCCAACCTCGGTCAGATGAACCCCGTCACTTCTCCAGAAATTCCCCACTCCTGACTCCAAATCCCTATGCCTCACGCAAATGCTCCCGTTCTTTGCCACAAAACGAGACACCGCCCGGTTAACTTTTATGCGAGCCTTATTGACTCTCTCCACCGATCTAGCTAACCGCCAAAGCTTTCTTGGGACTATGTCCGACCACACTATCACCAACTTGGGATAAGATACCCACAAACACAACATATCATGTTTGATATCCCGCACCAACTCACGAAAAGGGCGGGCTCCTAAATCATTCCCACCCACGTGCAACACTAGAACCTCCGGAACCCTATCAAGCCGCACATATGTCTGGAATTCCGCCAACACCCTGTTCCAAGACATACCTCTAAAACCCAGCCAATGCACAACCGCATCCTGTCGCGGAATGCGCAACTGGCGACCATCCGGGCGGACGTCCGCCCTCAAAGCCCCCCAGTGCACGTACGAATGACCCATCAACCACACCAGACAAGGAGGCGAATCTGAAACGGAAAACACAGTTAGGCACCACCATATAACATTTTCAAACATAAACAACAAAATTACAACATATGGGGGCGGACATAGGACTTAAACCTTTTAGACTCCCAACGACCAATACGCCTCACCCCCTCGTCATCCAACCCCCAGCGCCCCGCTTCCGTTGCTGCGCCAATCCGGAAGGAATGAGATGAATATGAGCCTGCCGCAACCCCCACTGCCGTCAAACATTTTTTAAATACAGCTCCAAACTGAAACCTGGACAAAAACGACCCGTCCTCATGACGTAACAAAGGCAAATCTGGAGACCCCCTGTTTCTCGTAAAACCCCGCATGCACTCCACTGGACACATGACCGACCCCGGGAGAGCGAACAAAACTATCAGTTTACCCTTCCCTACTTGGTCAGTTTTAGATCTACGCAACCATACCTCCAGCCGATCTGCAAAAAGGCTCACCTCCCCAGATCTCAGCCCCCCTGCCTGTTTAGTACTTGGCGACACCAACTCACCTATTCTAAATGCTCCGAAGAACGCTAACGAAAAAGCCAACCGGAACAGATCCATTTCATCTGAAGAACGACATACCGATGCTAATGAACCCCCCAACGAGCCAAGCAAAGCAAACGACACCGGCCTTCTACTATCCGCCTCCACCCTACCTCTGCGCAACCCCTTCAAAGCCTGCGATACCAGAAATTCCTTCGATACATCCCGCAAGCCCCGCAACTTAAGCCCAAACGCCACAGCAGATATGAACCGGTTCACCTTCGCTACTGAAAACCCCGCCTCCCAGGCATCCCCTAACCAATACAAAAGTGCCACCAACCTGTCTCTATCCGTATTGACGTCACCCAACTCTCTTACCCACTCCTCCCACTGCCTCCAACAAGCAGCATAAGCACTCCACGTCGTGCGCGCCAAAGACCTTTGTAACAGCTGCTCTACGGGACCGATACCAGATCCCAAAGATGCTCCGGACAAGCCAAACCGAGACGTTCCGCTCCCGGGGCCAATTGCCGAAACCGGTCCCACTGCGAGCGAGAAAGAGCATCAGCAATACAATTCCGTACACCCGGGACATGCACCGCCACCACCCACGCGTTCAACGACAAACACACCAACACTAAATGTCGCAACAATTGAACTACCGGAGGAGAAGACGCCGTGATGTTGTTAATGGCAAGCACCACCCCCATGTTGTCGCAGTAAAAACGGACCTTCTTATCCCTGAGCCTGTCCCCCCAAATGGTAGCCGCCACCACGATGGGAAACAGCTCGAGCAGGGCCAGATTCCGCGTGAGTCCACTGGACACCCAGCTAGCCGGCCATTGACCTGCGCACCACGGACCTCCCCCGTAAGCTCCAAAGCCACCCGCCCCAGCCGCATCCGTGAAAATATTCAAATCACTCGTATCCTGCGCTGGGGCCATCCATAGCGAGCGACCATTGTACTGGCCCAAGAAGTCATCCCAAACCTGAAGATCAGCTCGGTGCTCCTCCTTGAGCCGCACAAAATGATGCGGCGCACGCACTCCCGCCGTTGCCGCCGCCAACCTTCTACCAAACACCCTTCCCATCGGCATAATCCGGCAAGCGAAATTCAACTTCCCCAGCAGCGACTGAAGCTCCCTCAGCGACATTTTCTTCCTTCTACAAGCCCGTCGAACCTCCAGCCTCAAAGCACCCAACTTATCCGCCGGGAGACGACACTCCATTGCCACCGAGTCTATTTCGATTCCCAAAAAACAAATCGTCGCTACCGGGCCCTCCGTTTTTTCCGGCGCCAAAGGAATCCCAAAATCCCTCGCCACCTTCTGTAGAGCATGAAGCAGATTACCGCAAACCGGCGAACCCCCCGGGCCAACGCACAAAAAATCATCCAAGTAATGGATCAACGAGTCGACCCCGGATGCCCCCCTCGTTACCCACTCCACGAAGCTACTAAACGCCTCGAAGTATGCACAAGAAAGGGAACACCCCATCGGAAGGCACCGATCCACGTAAAAAGCCCCATTCCAAAAACAACCCAACAGCCGTTGGCTTTCTGGATGAACCGGCAACAACCTGAACGCCGCCTCGATGTCAGTTTTTGCTAGCAGCGCCCCAGGGCCCGCAGCCCGCACTAACCCCACCGCCTTATCGAATGAGGTATAAACTACGGAACACAACTCGTGATCAATCCCGTCATTTACCGACGAACCTTTGGGATACGATAAATGTTGAATCAAACGAAACTTTCCGGGCTCGCGTTTAGGGACAATACCCAAAGGGGACACAACTAAATCTTTTACCGGCGACTCAACAAATGGCCCCGACATGCGACCCAACGAAACTTCTTTTAACAACTTTTCCGACACGACTTCCGCATGCAAGTAAGCCGATTTTAAATTCCTCCGCGTAACCGGAACCTCATAAGGAGGTGGAGGAATAACAAACCCAACACGAAACCCTTCATAAAGCAACTTAGCTGCCGCCCTATCCGGATACTCATTTAGATAAGGGGCCATCCTTTCCACCCTCACCGGCGACACCCCCTTGACCAGTCCCGTGCTGGTTCCCTGACCTCTTTTTTCGCAGGCATTTTGCCGCCCCGTGTGATGCACCATTACACTCGGAGCACACGTGCTTGAACTTGCACGTGGCCCCGAACTTGCACTGACCTTCATTAAATTGCCAGCAAAACCCCGCCTTTCCCCCGCCGCTTTGTCCACTCTGACTAGACTGGCCTCCCTGGCCACCGCTCCCGGGAAAGGGCTGCCTAACCGGAGCCGTAACCCGTAACCAGAGAGCAATATCCTTCTGGTCCCACCGAATCGCCGGCCGAACCGCCTTCCGCTGACGGAATTGCTCATCATATCGCAGCCACGCCTGACCCCCATACGCCCTATGAGCCTCCCCAATGGCATCAAAATAACAAAACAGCGCCGAACAATTTTCCGGCGCCTTTTCCCCTATCACACTAGCCAATATGGCGAACGCCTGCGACCAATTAACGAACGTCTGCGGGATCAGCCTATACCGCCGCCGTCCCTCCTCGTCCTTTTTACTCTCATCCCGCTTGCTCTTATCCAAATTAAATTTAGCCAGCGGCAAGAGAGAAAAAATGTCAACATATTCGTCTTTCCAGATCCGATCGCGCACCTCCTGCTTTAAATGCGCACCCAACGGACCCTCAAAACAAACATACACCTCCCCCCGAGCACGATCGTCCATACGCACTCGATCGCCGTCCTTCTGTGCCTCGGTCTGTACCGACACCGCGACCGCCTCTCTAACCGCCACCGCAGGACGCGCCTGTAACGATCCCACGTCCCTGGGGCCTTCCCAAACTATCGCAGGAGACACTTCCGTTACTACCGGCGCCGCGGCCCTATCCAGGCGCCCCACCAGCTCCCGTAAGCAACCCACTAAATCTGCCAAACCCGCTCCGTCGCGTCCGCCCGCGCCACTACCAGCCCCCGATGCAATGCTAGCAGCCCCCCCGCCGACACCCGACATAAAAATCGCTGGATAAGACAATGATGGAGTTATACACTCACCGGGCTGCACAGGCGCTGTGTTCCCGTCAGCCGGACCATCCTGACCTCGACGATACACGTCCAGTTCACCTTCCTCCAGTTCTTCTCTCGCCGACGACTGTCCCTCCCAACGACCTCTTCGGAACGGGGATGAGGACGCGCTGACCAATGGGCCGGCAACCTGCCGCCCGACCGCCGGGACCCAGACTTCCGACCGGACCTGTTGCCTCGACGTCGCTGCAGCTCTAGGCGTCCGTCTAGACGATCCTGACGAAGCCTGCCCCCTGGCCGGAACATCACCATGCGGGGCGGCCGTACCTTGCTCTCCACGTCTTCCATCTGATGGGGGAGGGGTGACAGGGAGCCCAGCCTGCGACTCCCTGCTTACCGCCGGACCCCGTCGCGGCCTGGGATTCCTGCCAGGACGCAGGGCCTGGGAAGGGGCGGTCCTCCCAGCTGCCTGGCCTGCAGCGTCCGGGATCGGGCTCCCTCTGCGACGCCGTGTCCGCGGGACTACCTCCGGACTGAGGCGCTCTGGAGGTCGGGACCGCCGAGAGGGACGGGTCGACCCAGCCTGCATCGCCGTCACCCCTGGCACCGCTCTCTGCCTGCCCAGCGCAGGAGCGGTTGTTGCCGACTCCCCCCCCGCCGCCATAGCCATGCTCGTAAGGGGGCCGGGGGAGGGGAGCCTGTCCCTTTCAACAGACCCCGAACGCCGTGCCCGACGTGGCGAAACGGCGTCCGGGATCCTCGTTATTGCAGCCACGGTCTCCTCTAGCCATCCGGGACCGTGGTGCACAGCAGCGGCCCGCAGCCGCTCTAACATAATGGCTTCTGCCATTTCTAAAAACCGGGCAACGGGGAGCTTGCTTACTCTATGTTACTCCTCCCGCTGCTTCCGGCTCAATGCCGAGAAACAGCGGGAAGCGCAGTAACAGCCCCCCCCCGTCCCCCTTAACTCCTCCCCGTCCCTCCTTCAGCTCCTTCCAACCCAACTTTCCCTCACCTCATTAACCCTTTCCCTACCAGGACGGTCATGCCGGCTTCCCTTAACCCTGCGGCTGCGTCCAGCCTCTTCTAGATACACACGCTGCAGTACATTGCGCTGTGTAAGGTAGGAGCTCGAGCACGTCACAGCTTATTTCCCCCTAGGTGTAAGTGCAGGACGAGCCTGTTTCACACAGTTAAATGTTGTTTTTTTTGCTCTTCTCTAGCCTGGGTTTACAGCTTGCTGTCTATATTTCTGGGGTGGGAGGAAGTCTTACAACCTGCTCCCATGTGACTGCCGGCAGAGCTTCTCCCCCAAGTATCCACAGTAAGGTAGTAGCTGCCATCAATCATCTCCTAGTTCTGTAGGTAAGTTTACTTACAGGAGAGAACTAGCGGTACAGACCGGACTCTGTGATAACAGGTGTCATCATTTACAGCTCTCGGCAAGGTAGGGACAAGATCTTGCTTAGGGGGCTAGAGGTTACTGAGGGTCATTACATGGCACATTACAGGACGACTTCTGACCAGCACTGACTACAGTATGTGACCCAGCTCTACTCAGCAGGGTGGAGGGAAACTGCAGAGGACCAGGACGTCCCAGGTGTCAGTGTATATGAAGCACTGCTGGAGGACGTATCCATGGCAAGCTAGAAATAAAACAGGCTGCCCTACAGGTTTATTAAACATTACTTAGTATCAGATGCATTTAATTGAATAGCTTGCAATTCCCTGTTCATAATTTCAATAATAATTGAATTTCTAAAAAAAACAAAAAAAATCTTCAGAAAAACGACAGTAAATAAAATATTTGTTAAGGATCTGCCAGGCACAGCTTCTGTATCCACGCCCATAGGTAATCAGTCTGTACCTGCTTCTATGTCTGGGAGACTGACTCCATCTTCCACCACTCAGGAGGGCAGGCTTAGGAGTGGGAGAGCCTATCATAGCCTGGCCAGACGGAGCTAGCTCCCGCCCTCTGTCTATTTATACCTGCCTTTCCTGTTCCTCCTTGCTTGTGATTCTTCTCATTTGGTTTCCTGGCCCTGCTGCAGCTTCTTGATCTATTTGACCCTGCTTCATATTGACCCTGGCTTACTGACTACTCTCCTGCTCTGCGTTTGGTACCTCGTACACTCCTGGTTTGACTCGGCTTGTTCACTACTCTCCTGCTCTGCGTTTGGTACCTCGTACACTCCTGGTTTTACTCGGCTCGTTCACCACTCTTGTTGCTCTCGGTGTTGCCGTGGGCAACTGCCCCTTTTCCCTTAGCTTCTGTGTACCCTTGTCTGTTTGTCTGTCGTGCAGATATTGAGCGTAGGGACTGTCGCCCAGTTGTACCCCGTCGCCTAGGGCGGGTCGTTGCAAGTAGGCAGGGACTGAGTGGCGGGTAGATTAGGGCTCACTTGTCTGTTTCCTTACCCCCGTCATTACATAATCACAAGCCCTATACCTAGTCTACCCTGGTCCCTCACACTACTATGGACCCCCTTGAGACCCTGGCTCAGCAAATGCAGGGTCTCTCCTTACAGGTCCAGGCCCTGGCTCAGAGGGTCAACCAGCCTGATGCTACCATGGTAGTGCCCCTCACCTCACCTCTTGAACCCCACCTCAAGTTGCCTGACCGGTTCTCAGGGGACTGGAAGACTTTTCTCTCCTTTCGGGAGAGTTGTAAGCTCTATTTTCGCTTAAAGCCCCACTCCTCAGGTTCTGAGAGCCAGCGGGTGGGTATAATTATGTCACGGCTCCAGGAAGGGCCCCAAGAATGGGCCTTCTCCTTGGCTCCTGACGCCCCTGAACTTTCCTCCGTTGATCTTTTCTTTTCTGCTTTTGGACTCATTTATGACGAGACTGACAGGACTGCCTTTGCCGAGAGTCAGCTGGTGACCTTACGTCAGGGTAAGAGACCTGTTGAGGAGTATTGCTCTGACTTTAGGAAGTGGTGCGTAGCTTCTCAGTGGAATGACCCTGCCTTATGGTGCCAGTTTAGGTTGGGTCTGTCGAACGCCCTGAAAGACCTGCTAGTTAGCTATCCCTCTTCTGACTCCCTAGACCAGGTTATGGCTTTAGCGGTACGACTTGACCGACGTCTCAGGGAACGACAACGTGAAAGTTTTTGTGTTTTCTCCTCTGACTCCCCCATGATGCCTCCCGAGGTTCCGTTGCTTCATTCTTCCACGGAAGACTCGGAGGTACCTATGCAACTCGGGGCCTCCGTGTCCCCCCAACAACGTAGAGAGTTCCGCAGGAAGAATGGTCTCTGCTTCTATTGTGGGGATGACAAGCATCAAGTGAACACCTGTCCTAGGCGTAAGAATAAGCAGCCAGAAAACTTCCGCGCCTAAGTGATCATTGGGGAGGTCACTTGGGCGCACAGGTATTTCCCGTAAATATGAAACGTAATAAAATCTTGCTTCCCTTTCAGGTCTCTTTTGGTGGTAGGTCTGCTACCGGCAGTGCCTTCGTGGATTCAGGGTCGTCTGCTAATATCATGTCTGTGGAATTTGCTATGTCTCTAGCTATGCCTTTAAATTGATTTGCCTAAACCTGTCCCGGTAGTGGGTATCGACTCCACTCCTCTCGCTAATGGTTATTTTACACAGCATACCCCTGTTTTTGAACTCCTTGTTGGCTCCATGCATTTGGAGCAGTGCTCTGTACTGTTGATGCAGGGATTATCGTCCGATTTGGTTTTAGGCCTTCCCTGGTTGCAGTTGCATAATCCCACGTTTGACTGGAATACTGGGAATCTTACCAAATGGGGTAATGAATGCTTGACGTCATGTTTTTCTGTTAATTCTATTTCTCCCCCTGAGGAGGTGAACACGCTACCTGAGTTTGTTCAGGACTTCGCTGATGTTTTCTCTAAGGAGGACTTCGAACTGTTACCTCCTCATAGAGAATACGATTGCACTATCGATTTGGTACCAGGAGCTAAGCTCCCTAAGGGTAGGATATTTAATCTCTCTTGTCCCGAGCATGAAGCCATGAGAGAGTATATCCAGGAATGCCTGGCCAAGGGTTACATTCGCCCCTCTACTTCTCCGGTAGGTGCTGGCTTCTTCTTCGTAGGGAAGAAGGATGGTGGTCTTAGGCCATGCATTGACTACCGTAACTAGAATAAGGTCACTGTAAGGAGCCAGTATCCCCTTCCTTTGATTCCTGATCTCTTTAATCAGGTTCAGGGGGCCCAATGGTTCTCTAAGTTTGATCTACGGGGGTCGTATAACCTTATCCACATCAAAGAGGGGGATGAGTGGAAGACTGTGTTTAACACGCCCGAAGGTCATTTCGAATACCTCGTCATGCCCTTTGGGTTGTGTAATGCTCCCGCGGTCTTCCAGAATTTCATAAATGAGATTTTAAGAGATTACCTGGGGGTATTTCTTGTAGTGTACCTTGATGACATACTGGTGTTTTCCAAGGACTGGTCCTCCCACATTGAGCATGTCAGGAAGGTGCTCCAGGTCCTTCGGGAAGATAAACTGTTTGCCAAAACCGAAAAATGTGTGTTTGGGGTACAGGAGATTCCATTTTTGGGTCAAATCCTCACTCCTCATGAATTCCGCATGGACCCCGCCAAGGTTCAGGCTGTGGCGGAATGGGTCCAACCTGCCTCCCTGAAGGCGTTACAGTGTTTTTTGGGGTTCGCTAATTATTACAGGAGATTTATTGCTATCTTCTCGGTCATCGCTAAGCCCCTTACGGACCTCACTCGCAAAGGTGCTGATCTCCTCCACTGGCCTCCTGAGGCTGTCCAGGCTTTTGAGGTCCTTAAGAAGTGCTTTATCTCGGCCCCGGTGTTGGTTCAGCCCAACCAAATGGAGCCATTTATCGTGGAGGTTGACGCGTCCGAGGTGGGAGTGGGGGCTGTCTTGTCCCAGGGTACCAGGTCCCTCACCCATCTCCGTCCCTGTACATACTTCTCCA
The DNA here is from genome assembly GCF_050947455.1 of Rhinoderma darwinii. Lineage (NCBI taxonomy): Eukaryota > Metazoa > Chordata > Amphibia > Anura > Rhinodermatidae > Rhinoderma > Rhinoderma darwinii. Next base: position 341,733,375 of record NC_134689.1, read on the forward strand.
GGAAGTTTTCGCCCACTGAGAGTAACTATGATATTGGCAACCGCGAACTCTTAGCCATTAAATGGGCATTTGAAGAGTGGCGCCACTTCCTGGAGGGGGCTAGGCACCAGGTAACGGTCCTTACTGACCACAAGAATCTGGTTTTCCTAGAATCTGCCCGGAGGCTAAACCCGAGACAAGCTCGATGGGCGTTATTTTTTACCAGATTCAACTTTTTGGTTACCTATAGGGCTGGGTCTAAAAATATTAAGGCTGATGCACTGTCGCGTAGCTTCATGGCCAGCCCTCCTTTGGAGGAAGATCCTGCTTGTATTTTGCCTCCAGGTATAATCATTTCCTCTATTGATTCTGATTTAGTTTCTGAAATTGCTGCTGATCAAGGTTCAGCTCCCGGGAACCTTCCTGAGAACAAGCTGTTTGTTCCCCTGCAATTCCGGCTAAGGGTACTTAGGGAAAATGATGACTCCGCTCTATCTGGTCATCCAGGCATCCTGGGTACCAAGCACCTCATTGCCAGAAACTATTGGTGGCCTGGGTTGCCTAAGGACGTTAAGGCCTACGTCGCCGCTTGTGAGGTTTGTGCTAGGTCCAAGACTCCCAGGTCCCAACCAGCGGGCTTACTACGTTCTTTGCCCATTCCCCTGAGACCTTGGACCCATATCTCCATGGATTTTATCACAGATTTGCCTCCATCTCAAGGCAAGTCGGTGGTGTGGGTTGTAGTAGACCGCCTCAGTAAGATGTGCCACTTTGTGCCCCTCAAAAAACTACCCAATGCTAAGACGTTAGCTACCTTGTTTGTCAAACATATCCTGCATCTCCATGGGGTCCCTGTCAATATTGTTTCTGACAGAGGGCTACAATTTGTTTCCTTGTTTTGGAGAGCCTTCTGTAAAAAGTTGGAGATTGATCTGTCCTTCTCCTCTGCCTTCCATCCTGAAACTAATGGCCAAACTGAGAGGACTAATCAGTCTCTAGAACAATATTTAAGGTGTTTTATCTCTGACTGTCAATATGATTGGGTCTCATTCATTCCCCTCGCCGAATTTTCCCTTAATAACCGGGTCAGTAACTCGTCAGGGGTCTCCCCCTTTTTTCTGTAATTTTGGGTTTAATCCACGGTTCTCCTCCATTTCACCTGGTAGTTCCAACAATCCCGAGGTAGAGGTCGTTCATCGGGAACTGTGCACAGTCTGGGCCCAGGTTCAGAAGAACCTAGAGGCGTCCCAGAGCATACAAAAAACTCAGGCAGATAGAAGACGTTCTGCTAACCCCTTGTTTATGGTCGGGGATCTGGTGTGGCTATCGTCAAAGAACTTGCGCCTTAAAGTCCCGTCCAAGAAGTTTGCTCCCCGGTTTATAGGGCCGTACAAGGTCATTGAAGTCCTCAATCCTGTCTCCTTCCGACTGGAGTTGCCCCCATCTTTCGAGTACACGACGTGTTTCATGCCTCCCTCCTTAAACGCTGCTCTCCGTCGTTGGCTCCCTCGAGGAAACCTCCTGTCCCCGTTCTCACCCCTGAGCGGGTGGAATTCGAGGTGGCCAAGATTGTGGACAGCAAGATAGTCCAAGGCTCCCTCCAGTACCTGGTCCATTGGAGAAGATACGGGCCTGAGGATAGGACTTGGGTACCCGCCCGGGATGTTCACGCTGGGGTATTGGTCAGGAGGTTCCACCTTCGTTTCCCCAATAAACCAGGTCCATCTAGAAAGGGTCCGGTGGCCCCTCATAAAAGGGGGGGTACTGTTAAGGATCTGCCAGGCACAGCTTCTGTATCCACGCCCATAGGTAATCAGTCTGCACCTGCTTCTATGTCTGGGAGACTGACTCCATCTTCCACCACTCAGGAGGGCAGGCTTAGGAGTGGGAGAGCCTATCATAGCCTGGCCAGACGGAGCTAGCTCCCGCCCTCTGTCTATTTATACCTGCCTTTCCTGTTCCTCCTTGCTTGTGATTCTTCTCATTTGGTTTCCTGGCCCTGCTGCAGCTTCTTGATCTATTTGACCCTGCTTCATATTGACCCTGGCTTACTGACTACTCTCCTGCTCTGCGTTTGGTACGTCGTACACTCCTGGTTTGACTCGGCTTGTTCACTACTCTCCTGCTCTGCGTTTGGTACCTCGTACACTCCTGGTTTTACTCGGTTCGTTCACCACTCTTGTTGCTCTTGGTGTTGCCGTGGGCAACTGCCCCTTTTCCCTTAGCTTCTGTGTACCCTTGTCTGTTTGTCTGTCGTGCACATATTGAGCGTAGGGACTGTCGCCCAGTTGTACCCCATCGCCTAGGGCGGGTCGTTGCAAGTAGGCAGGGACTGAGTGGCGGGTAGATTAGGGCTCACTTGTCTGTTTCCTTACCCCCGTCATTACATATTATTCATTTTTCCTCAATCAGCGGGGTCTTCTTAATGGTTCCCTTCCCCCATCGGCACTGGATAGCTGTATGTTGAGTGCAGTTGTTCCCAGTAGTCAACCATTACGGTGACGATTCCCTTTTGAGACGTGTAATGGGTCATGTAAAGCCGTTCTCTAGTTCTGACAATCCATTCACACATGAACTACAGTATTAAGGCCGAGCATGACTCTGTAGTGGGGGATGGGCAGTGTCGATTGCAGAGGCGTGTCTAGGGGTTTAGCACTGGGGGGGCAAAACATATCTAAGTGGGCCCCAATCCAGTGAGACCCCCCTAACACATGTTTACAACTGAAGAGGTGCATTTTAATTATATAACAGCCATCATCCCTTTATATAGCCCCATCATCCCTGTATATAACCGCCATCATCCCTGTTTATAACCCCCATCATCCCTGAATATAGCAGTCATCATCCCTGTATATAACCCCCATCATCCATGTATATACCAGCCATCAGCCCTGTATACACCAGCCTGGCTAGTATATACAGGTAAGATGGGGGTTATAAACAGGGATGATGGCTGGTATATACAGGGATGATGGGGGTAATATACAGTGATAATGGGGGTTATATAAAGGAATGATGGCTAGTATACACAGGGATGATGGGGGTTAATGCAGGGATGATAGCTGGACTACCCATCATCCCTGTATATAACAACCATCATCCCTGTATATAACAACCATAATCCCTGTATATACCAACCTTCATTCCTGTATATAAACCCCATCATCCCGGTATATACCAGCCGGGCTGGTATTTGCAGGGATGATGGGGGTTAGAAACAAGGATGATGGATGGTACATACAGGGATGATGGGGGTTATATACGGGTTTGATGGCTAGTATAAACAGGGATGATGGTGGTTATATACAGTGATCATGTTTGGACCAGCCATTATCCATATATATAACCCCCATCATCCCTGCATACAACCCCATCATCTCTATATCTACCAGCCATCATCCCTGTATGTAATCCCCATCATCCCTGTATAAACCAGCATTCATCCCTGTATATACCAGCCATCATTCCTGTATATACCAGCCATCATTCCTGTATATAACCCCCATCATTCCTATAAATACCAGTCTGGCTGGTATATACAGGGATGATGGGGTTTCTATACAGGGATTATGATGGTTATATACAGGGATGATGGGGGTTATATGCAGGGATGATGGGTAGTCCAGCTATCATCCCTGCATTATCCCCAATCATCCCTGTATATATCAGCCATTATCCCTGTATACAAACCCCATCATCTCTGTATCCATTCATTATTGAGGAGGGGGTGCTTGCTCACCCTCTCATCTAACACGCAGGCTTTTTCTGCTCCTCTCTGGCGGGCAGCGTTAGAGTAGTGCTCTGTTCTAGAAGACGTGCCTAGCGTGCGGCTCGTCTGCTAGATTGAAGAGTATTGTGGCGACTATAACTACATCTACAACATATCATAATATCAGTATATTACCATATAACCAAAATATGACATGCAGTCATCACTACCAGTATATAATATAAATCATTTTTCTACAACCAGTGGCCTCCATATAGTTCCCAGGCTGTTGGTAGCTGCAGATACTATTATGCACCAAAGGCAAGCAGTGGAGACTTTTTTTTATATATGCCATAGGCGCTTAGCTGATATTTCATGTGTATTTCTATTTTCCGCCATTGTAAGTGTTCTTGGACCATGTATGGTAACTATGGTTTGTATTACATACTCACAGGCCTTGTCCTGCCATATTGTGACAGAGTATTGTAGAAGTCATGCTCCATGATACGGCATGCATAAGGTAAAGTATGTATACATAGCAGTCTACGGGAACCATATTAAGGATTCTTACAACACAGATGCGAATACGGCCACCTGCATGAAACCTTAAACAGATTTATGATTTATTGACTCATTGCTATATCTCCACTCCTCCTGTATTGATAGATCCAGTGCTTGGCCTGCGGCTACACACAGACAGCTCCACTGTCGCACCTTTCAAAGGTATATGTCAAGTCATATGACGAAGGTGTCACACAACAAGACTCTTTGAGTAGCTTCAGGCTTAGAGCACTAAACTTTCCTCCTAAAATAATTTATAATAATGGCTAGAATAAGGACAAAGCAGTCGTCTCTACTTCACGTGTCACTGATGTGTGCAAATACCTTTATTACTTTATAAGAAGTGAATTGCTCCAGAAATTAACATCTTTATCAAAGTACAAAGTGCATTCCATGAAAAAGTATACACTATATGCACAAAAGTATTGGGCCGCACATCTTAATCATTGAATTGAGGTGTTACATTCAGTCCCATTGCCACAGGTGTATAAAATCCAGCACCTAGTCATGCAGTCTGCCATTACAAACATTTGTGAAAGAATGGGTAATTGTAAAGAGCTTACTGAATTCCAGCGTGGTACTGTAATAGAGGGCCACCGTTGTAAGAAGTAAGTTCATGAAATTTCTTCCCTCCTAGATATTCCACGGTCAGCTGTGAGTGGTATTATTACAAAGTGAAAGCATTTAGGAACTAGAGCAACTCAACCACGAAGTGTCAGACCATTACAGAGCGGGGTCACTGAGTGCATAAAATACACCAACGCTCTGCTGACTCAATAACTGCAGAGATCCAAACCTCCTCTGGCAGTAACATCGGCACAAAAACTGTGCACCGGGAGCTTCATGGCATGGGTTTCTATGGCCGAGCAGCTGCATGAAAGTCTTACATCACCAAGCACAATGCCAAGCGTCAGATGTAGTAGTGTAAAGCACGGCGCCACTAGACTCTGGAGAGATGGAAACGTGTTCTGTGGAGTGATGAATCACGCTTCTCTATCTAGCAGTCTGATGGACAAGTCTGGTTTGGGCAAATTGCACGAGTGTGTTACCTGTCCGACTATTGTCAAAGTTTGGTGGAGCCGGGATAATGCTAGTGGGTTGTTTTTTGCAGAGGTAGGTCTAGGCCCCTTAGTTCCATTGGAGGGACAATTGTATGCTTCCAATTCTGTGAGAACAGTTTGGGTTTCGGCCATTTTCTGCTCCAGAATGACTGTGACCCAGTGCACAAAGCAAGGTGCATAAAGGAATGGTTGGGTGAGTTTGGTGTGGAAGAACATGACTGGCCTGCATGGAGCCCTGAGCTCAACCCCATCGAACACATTTGGGATTAACTAGATTAACTCTTGCCCAACATCAGTGTCTGACCAATGCTCCTGCCACTGCTTCTGCATTCGGGCAGTTGCTAGGTAACCGCCATAACATCATAGATATTCCCTGTGCAGAGATGTGTAAGTGCCTGTAGTGCCGTGAACAACACAGGGACACAGGCCAGTCTGTAGCTCGGGAGTTTGGCTCCCATGCGGAGGAGCGTCTTGGGAGTCATGGCAACGGCCGCTCTGTCGGCAGCCACGATTCATGCACTCCGGCGCTGGAGAAGGACAAAGTCTCGTGATGCGAGATTGGAGGAGAGGAGGAAGTGAGGAGATGCCGACACGCGGGTGGAGGGAAGGTGAAGGAGGACCGGAAGTGCGGGGAGGGGAGAGAGCAGTCGGAAATGTGAAAAAGGCGCATGGAGTCAGCGTGTGTCTGGGAGAAGAGCAGGAGCGTGCAGGGAGTGAGAGAGGAGAGAGGCCAGCAGAGATCGGTGGCCTGGACGGAAGACAGAAGGAGTCCGCAGCAAGGGCTCTCTGACACAGCAGAGCTGAGGACTGCCTGGACCCTAGTGTGCCACTGCAGCAGCCAGCAGAGCAGAGGTCAGTGCAGCAATAGAGGACCAGGCAGGAGCGGAGTGTGCCACCTGCAGCAGCCAGCAGAGCAGAGGTCGGTGCAGCAATAGAGGACCAGCCAGGAGCAGAGTTTGCCACCTGCAGCAACCAAAGGTACCGGTCATAGACCGTAAACTCCCTGACAAGGATCCTAGGTACCTCCAAAGAGACAGTACCAGTACCCATATTATAGCCAGTGACCCTCCAAAGAAAGTGACATTCCTCGTTCATCCTGGTCACAGTGCGCATAGAAGACTAGTCCTGAAAGAAACAGATGACATAGCCTGAGTTAGGCCCAAGATAGGTCTCGCTACCTCATTACCCGTGTCGGTGCCCCTGCGTTTACCCAAGAGTGTATAACTTCTGTAATCACAGCCTGTAAGAAATGCTTTGAACTGTTATTGGCGAATATTGTTGGATCAGGAGCAGACAGAAGGAACGGTCAGGTTGACGGGACTTGATTGGGCTATTAACCGGACTTTGTGCAGACGTCAGTGCCAACCTCACCTGTTCAGTTGCGTCCTAGGTGTGTCCGACTTTCGGGCCGCCGACTGAGGTGAGAGGGGGTTTGTCACGAAAGGTAGCGAATAGCTCTGCAAGGACCCGTGGCGGTGCCAGTAGGTACGGGTAGTCCACTGATTGCCACGATGCGACCCCCGGGCCGAGAGTGTGACTCTTACCCGAGGGTAGGCTAACAGTAGTGGGTAGCTCCTACCGTGACTGACAGCGGCGTGTTCGCTGCCAAGCTTGGCAACGTGGGTTCAGGCACGACCTCTCTCCGGGGGATTTCCAGCGGGTTCGAAGTCCCCAACCTCAGGATTCCTGTCTGCTCCACAGAAGAGAATTTCCTGTTACGTGTTCCTTACAGTAAAGAAGTTGAACCAAGAAGTTGTGTCTCTTCCATTGCGTCACCGACAGCGGTAATTCTCCCTACAGATGACTTAGAGGGATGCAGAGAAGGCACAAACTGTGTCTTCTTTGCATTCCTGGCTGTACGTATCACTTATAATAGCGATCAACTGGGATGTTACCATTAGCTAAAAAAAATTGTTTTGAGTCGCCATATTCTGAGAGTCATAACTTTTTTATTTATTTTTCTGTCCATTTAGTGGTGCGATGGCTATTTTTTTTTTTTTTTTTTGCAGTGTGGGATGTTGTTTTTATTGGTACCATTTTGGGGTAAATGCGACTTTTTTATCACTTTTTATTCAATTTTTTTGGGGAGCTAAGGTGACCAAAAAACAGCAATTTGGGCATTTTTTTAAAAAAAATACCGCATGGACCAAGCGGGTAAATAAAGTTATATTATAAGGCCTTATTGACACGAACGTATAATACGTCCATGCTACGCGCGTGGAAATCACGCGCGTCGCACGGACCTATGTTAAAGAATGGGGCCGTTCAGACTGTCAGTGAATTTCACGCAGCGTATGCGCGCTGTGTGAAACTCATGACATGGCCTATATTTGCCCGTGTTTCGCGCAGCACGCACCCATTGAAGTCAATGGGTGAGTGCAAATCGCGCTCGGCACACGGAAACACTTGCGGGTGCCGCGCGTGATGCGCGATACAGTAGTAAAAAGAATGAATGAAAACAGAAAAGCACCACGTGCTTTTCTGTTTGTAAATATAAAACCAGAGTGTCAGGGCTGATTCAGACGAACGTGGCGTTTTTGCGCACGCAAAACACGCAGCGTTTTGCCTGCGCAAAAGCCACTTGACAGCTCCGTGTGGCAGCAGGATATGATGCGCGGCTGCGTGGTTTTCACGCAGCCGCCATCATTATGACACGCCATTTGGATGTTTGTAAACAGAAAAGCACGTGGTGCTTTTCTGTTTACATTCATCCTTTTGACAGCTGTTGCGCGAAACAGCCAGTTCGCACGGAAGTGCTTCCGTGCGGCATGCGTGGTTTTCACCCACCCATTGACTTCAATGGGTGCGTGATGTGTGAAAAACGCCGAGAAATTGAACATGTCGCGCTTTTTACGCAGCGGACAAACGCTGCGCAAAAAGCACGGACTGTCTGTACTGCCCCATATACTTCTATTGGTCCATGCGAGCCGCGTGAAAACCACGTGGCCTGCACGGACGCAATTCACGATCGTGTGAATCCGCCCTCATAATGATGCTGGCTGCGTGAAAATCACGCAGCCACGCACCATATGCTGATGACACACGGACCTTTTGCGCGCAGAAAACGCAGCGTTTTTTGCACGTGCAAAACGGACATGTTCGTGTGAATAAGGCCTAATAGTTCCGACTTTTACAGACCTGGCAATATCAGTTATGTTAGTTTTTATTTTTTAACATTACTTTAGGGGGAAAATGGGAAAAGACTGTCTTTTTGAACTTTTAATATTTTACAAAAGGAAAAAAGATGGCATACCTGAGGGCCTTCATTAGGCCCCCGGGCATCCATGACGACCAACTGCACCCCGCGATCGCATCGCGGTGCGCTGATGGCACAATAGAGGGGACCCCCGCTCACTCTAATGCTTTACATGACGCTGTTGCGATTGACCGTGATCTAATGGGTTAAACAGGCGGAATCAAAGTGATCTTTAATTCCGCCTGTTGCAGGGAGAAGTCGGCTGTATTACACAGCTGACACCTACTAAGCGTGCAGCATGCACAGCCTGTGAGCCCGCTTCATACTTCATATAAAAAAATTAAAAAAGCCTCCTCCTTTATAAAAGTGCACACTTCTTCTAACCCACACGCACCAACTTTAGGCATTTTGCGTGACACTAATGCGTTGTGCATGAACGTCAGTTTCTCAGGCATTGATATGATTCCGCCAGGCAAAATGTACGATAAGGCCCCATGCACACGAACGTAAGAACGCCCGTAATCACGGGCCGTAATTACGGCTTGTAATTATGGGCCTATAGACTTCTATTGGCCACAGGTACTTCCCCATATGAATACGGGAAGGTGCCCGGGCCGTTGAAAAATATAGAACATGTCCTATTTTAGGCCGTAATTAGTCTATGGGGCTCCCGTAATTACGGGTGACTACGTGTGTGCACCCGTAATTACGGGAGCATTGCTAGGCGACGTCAGTGGATAGTCACTGTCCAGGGTGCTAAAAGAGTTAAATGATCGGCAGTAACTCTTTCAGCACCAGGTACAGTGACTACCGATCACAATATAAATCAACGTGTAAAAAAAATACAAGTTCATACTTACCCAGAACTCTCTGCTTCTTCCTCCAGTCCGGCCTCCTGGGATGACGTTTCAGCCCATGTAACCGCTGCAGCCAATCACAGGCCAATCACAGGCTGCAGCGGTCACATGGACTGCCGCGTCATCCAGGGAGGTCGGGCTGGATGTCGAAAGTGGGCCGCATCACCAAGACAACGGCCGGGTAAGTATGAATTTCTTTTACTTTTACCTCGGAAAGGGCTGCCCCTTCTCTCTATCCTGCACTGATAGAGAGAAGGGGCTGCCGATTAGTGCAGTGAAATTTTTCAGCGAAAACGTGCCCGTAAATACGGGTGGAATACAGGTGACACCGGACCCGTATTTACGTGCATGGTTCCGTAAATACTGGTGCAATACGGGTCGAATACGTGTGACCAAGGACCCGTATTTCCGCCAGTATTTACGGGAGGGAAAAAATACGTTCGTGTGCATGAGGCCTAAGTCAAACATTAAATTAATCCCCCCCATCCACCAATATTAGTCTGTTCTATCCGGGCCCTACAGCATCTACTTTTGCACCTTTACTAAAAAATGTCTGTAGCTGGATGATTATCATCCATGTACAGATGCTGCTGCTAAAGCAAAGGGAGATAAAGCTAAAATAGGGTTTTTGTTCTCGGCGCTATAGTGACGTCATATGTTACACAATGTGCACATATTTGACGTCGCTATGTGCAGGAGAATTAGAGGATTAATTTTTGGGGTAAATATTATTCATTGAACAAACTAAATAAAAACATAGCATTAAAAAATATAGGAAAAAACTTATTTCTTTCCCTGTTTCTGACTATTTTTCCCCCAAAAACGATAAAATGAATGATAAGAAAGCCCTATGTGACCCGCAAGAAAAGAAACAAAAAATATTGGGGTGACGAAGAGAAAAAATAATATTCTCCTTTATGTGCAATTCCGCTTCGGACAGTCCACAGTGGAAATCCGCAGCAGACAGTTTGTCCATTGGTTTCAACACCTTTTTAGTTAACTTCGTGCAGACGTTGCGGGAAAACTCTGCTGCGGTGCGGAATTTCCCCTCCGCAGCATGCACTGTCTGTTGCGGAGAAGAAGCGGAATTTCACTGCGGATTTCAGCCTTTGCAATGCAAAAACTGAAATCTGTGGCAAGTCCGCTGTGATTTCTGCAACGTCTGAATTACCTGTCAAATATGCAAATGGTGCAGATTCGTTGCGTAATTGCCCCGAATCTGCACCAACATTTGCAGCGGAAAAATTCTGCCACGTCTGAACGTGCCCTTATGGTAGGAACACACACAGTATCTTCAGGGCAGATACACAGCATCACCGCAGGGAATGCCGTCCGGAAAATCGCACCACGTTGTGGTGCGTTTTTCTGGCTGAATTTCTGCTGCGTAGTGGCGCCGTAAAAAAAAAAAAAAAAAAGTTCATACTTATATTCTTCTCGGCGCGTAGTCCGGCCTCTTGGGATGACGTAGCAAGCCATGTGACGCTGCAGCCTGTGATTGGCTGCAGCGGTCACATGGCCTGCAACGTCATCCAGGGAGGCCGGACTGGAGAAGAAGCAGGGAACTCTGGGTAAGTATAACTTTATTATTTTTTTTATTCTTTATTATTCCTACTTGCGATTTTTGCGGCGTAATCGCTGTGATTCCGCTGCAAATATCGCGACACACACTGCTTTGTTGCGGGTTTAAGCACCCCATTGAATTCAATGGGAAAACCCGCAACGGAAGAGATGCGAATATGCAGCATTAATGGACATGCTGCGGCTGAAGCACCGCACTGCAAGTCAATTTATATGCGTTTTTTTCAGTGGCATTTTTCCGCAGTGTGAGGATGAGATTTGTTGAAGTCTGACCCACACTGCTGCTACTTTAAAACGCTGCGGATTTTCCGCAATTAATCCATTGCGGAAAATCCGCCATTTTTAAGCTATGTGTGTTCGTATCCTTGCTCTTGTCATCAAGGCCCAAAACACCCTCACGTAATAGCTTGACCCAGAGAGTAAGGTAGCGCCCCGGGGCTATTACGTTATCTGAACATGGGTAAGCACACCATCGAGGCTTCGTCGGGCTTTACATACAGCTATTGCACCTGCTTTTATCAGGTGTAAGCCTTCACTTTGAGCTTTTCACTTTGCTCCTTCTGTCCTGACCTATACCTGATATTTATCTACCTGTGTGAATGTATCCCTGATTTGGGATACAATATCTACGTGACTTCCCATGCTATATATATTGTGTGTATATAACTTCTATCTGTACATATAAATGCTGATCCAGTTTAAGATGTATTTTAGATTCTCATTTTTTGTAATTTAATAAAGATATTTTTCATATTCGATAGTTATGGACTCTTTTTTTTCTCTAGTGTTTATATACCATTTTGGAGTCCTTATCTCTAAGAAATGTAGTAGGTCGTTGAGACTTCTGCTTCCCACCTTTGATGCTTATGTGTCCTGTGAGATACAAATGAGCCTGGATAGACATTGCAGGGGCCACAGGGCTCCAGAGAAAGCAGCAGCCTCCTTATTCTGCTGATTGTTGGGGGTCCCAGGGATCAGTTCCCCACTGATCACATATTGATGGCCTTGAACAGTAATGTCACAGACCTAATATTTACCATCCGTCACTGTGACAGATTCAGCAATTGTCTCTCCATTTTCCTTCGCCACATTCTGAAAGCCATAACTTTTTTATTTTCTCTGACAACTTACAGTAGTTGTATGAGGGATTCTTTATTTGCGGGACGAGTTGTATTTTTCAATTCACCATTTTGGATTGCATATAATTTATTAATTAACTGTTATACATTTTTTGTGGTGGTTTCATTCAATTTTTTTCCGCTGTTTGCCATGAAGTATAACGGCTTATTCAGACGAACGGGATATACGTCCGTGAAACACGCGTGATTTTCACGTGCGTCGCACGGACCTATATTAGTCTATGGGGCCGTGCAGACATGTGCGTGATTTTTACGCAGCGTTTGTCCGCTGCATCAAAGTCACGACATGTCCGTTCTTTGAGCGTTTTTCGTGCATCACGCACCCATTGAAGTCAATGGGTGCGTGAAAACCACGCGCACAACACGGAAGCACTTCGGTGCGACCAGCGTTATTCGCGCAACAGCTGTGAAAAGGATCAATGAAAACAGAAAAGCACCACGTGCTTTTCTGTTTACAAACATCCAAACGGAGTGTCATAATGATGGCGGCTGCGCGAAAATCACGCAGCCGCTCATCATATGCTGAGGTCACACGGAGCTATTAAGTGCCTTTTGCGCAGGCAAAACGCCGCATTTTTTGCGTGCGCAAAAAGCACACGCTCGTGTGAACCCAGCCTAAATAAAACGTTAACTTTTTTCTACGGATTGCAGTTATACCAGATATATATTGGGTTGTTGTTGTTGTTGTTGTTTTTGCTATGTTTTAACATTTTAAATATTTTGTATATTATAAAATCACTTTTAATTAAAAAAGGGGATTATTCTTTTAACTTTGGACATTTTTAATTTTTCATAAACTTTACTTAACGTTCTTTTAAATTATTTTAATCCCACTGGGGAGACTTGAGTCAGCTAAGATGTGCGCCTATAATACATTGCAATACTATTGTATTGCAATGTATTATGAGTGTCAGGGTAGGGCCTACTAGGCATATAGCCATGGTAGAATTTGGTCACGTATTTAATGTCCGTCAGGCATGTTAGAGACAGTAGCCTCCATATGTCCTAATTTAGAGTTACTCTGTCACGGAATATTAAGGCCTTGTACACACAGTGCAGATTTTGCATGACATTTTTACGCCGAAAGCAGAATTGGATCCAGGAGTGTATAATCATAATAAGAGATCAAAGAATATAGTAAAGTATAATGGCCCAGTAGGTGAGTATATACAAAAGCATGTGGACATTGAAGTGAGTACCACCTATGGCCCCTGGTACTGTTGACCTGATTATTACTACAGGAGGATAGCCCTGAGGGCCTTTCTGTAAAGAGCAGCAATAATTATAATCTTGCTATTTTAATTATATTTCAAGACGGCAATGACATCTCTTACGTATAAAGCAGAGATATATGATCCTGACAATGGTAAAGAATGAAATTACAACATTCAGTCTACGTGAAACTTTCAGCCTCTCATTACTCATGTACGCAATTTTATATTGTCAACATAGGCATCTAGTAATTATCTGAAGTATTCTGCTGAATTCTGAAACGCACAGGTATGGCCCAAAGGGAATTTCTCTGGACAAGGTGTTATACTACATGACGTCAAGGATTCCCCACTTTACCTGTGTTAGTCTGATCTAATTCAATCTTTTTATAACTTGTACTTCTTATAATTGTTTGTTATGTTTTCATCATAAACAAACATTGATCATCTAGTAAATATCCAATATCATTGCAACAATGCGGAATGGAACAATCTTTAGTATAGGTGACAATATATCATACATGCATAGATCCGCCAGACTGGAAATGCTAATAATGAATACATAACAGGAGTATGAAATACAACTCCAGGCCCAGAGATCAGTCGCAATATCAAATAATCTAGTAGGATTATAAACAGATGTGTGTATATAGTCCTAAATAATAGGTAATGTGTGTCCAACCTACTGAAACCATTTTACCCAAGTGTGGTAGAAAGATGCCAATTTATCTAGACAACCAGCAATCAAATGTTCCATGATAGAGTTATGGTGGACAATATGCAGGATCTCTGCAACATTAGGAAGTGTGGGGCTTTTCCAGTTTTTGGCAATGCAAGTTAAAAGGGTTGTCCAAAATAAAATGACTGTGTTAATGCTTGTAATTTATTAATGTAAATACATTTGTAATATACTTACATTTTCCAAAGTGGCCCCGTTTCCAGATCCTGCCGTGGGATACAAGATGGGTGACGTCACTCTCTGGCCGCTGTGTTGATCTTCAATTCTTTTCCGGGTATACGACACGTCACTTGTGACGTGCCGTGTATGGGCTGTTCTGTTGTACCTGTAGCGTAGTGTATGCTGAGGAAAATATGCAGCAAAACCGCAGGGAACTGCAAGAAATTCGCAGGAATAACCGCACCTGAAGGTGCGTTTTTTTATGTTTTTCAGTGCATTGTATACGTTTTGATGCGTAAATCGCAGCGTTTTCATGCTACGGGTTTTGCTTGGTATTTCTGTAGAACTACAGGGATAGAGTTCGCAAGTGGAATCGCAGGATAAATTGACATGCCGTGGTTTCTAAAATACGCACCACCGGTCAATTTACGTCCCTGAAAATTACCGCAGCATGGACATGAGATTACCTGGAATCTCATTGTCTATGCTGGTACTGTATTACTTGCCGCTCGCGGCAAAACCGCACTTAATACTCATCGTGTGCATTGACCCTAAGGGAAATATATGTGACAGTATGGTGAGGTCCGGTAAAGTCATGTCATTTGTCCCTAATGACAATAAGTATACATTGGAACCCCAGGAGAAGTTAAAGGCCAAAATTGTTGTAATTGTAAGGGTATGTTCACACAGCCTATTTTCAGACGTAATTCGGGCGTTTTACTCCTCGAATTATGCCTGAAAAGACGGCTCCAATACGTCTGCAAACATCTGCTCATTGCTTGCAATGGGTCTTACGATGTTCTGTTCAGACGAGGTGTAATTTTACGCGTCACTGTCAAAAGACGGCGCGTAAAAAGACACCCGCGTCAAAGAAGTGCATGTCACTACTTTGGACGTTTTTGGAGCAGTTTTTCATTGACTCCATTGAAAAACAGCTCCAATTACGTCCGTAAAAGACGCCACGAAAAGTACATGCAAAAACGTCTGAAACTGAGGAGCTGTTTTCGCCTGAAAACAGCTCCGTAATTTCAGACGTATTTTGTTAAGACGTGTGAACATACCCTAAGAAACATTTGGGTTGACACGACCACTGCACAACAGTTGCAAGAAATCTGAACCTACTGTTTTTTTTTTTTAAATGTAGGGTCTCGCAGCCACATTGACATTCACTACCTGCTCTGCAGGCAGGACGACACAGCGATATTTGGTTGTGCAACCCGTGTCATACCTCCCAACCGTCAAAAGTTCAGCTTTCAGTCGCGGTTTCCGGGCGGTATCCCGCTGTCCCGTGTGGCCGGTGTTATGTCCTGGACTCCCGGTGTCAACTGTATCTGCGTCCTCAGGACGCAGATACAGTTAAACCTAATCCTGAAGCAGTAAACCGTGCTATCTACAGGGGGGTGACACTATCTTTAAGAGGGTGTTAGGGGCGTAACTAGGAAAGACTGGGCCACATATCAAACTTTGGACTGGGGCCCCCCCTTCGGTGCCACACGCAGCCACCCTTATAGGTAGTGCCCCCTGTAGATTGTGCCATACAGCCCCGTGTAGACAGTGTCACACCCCACTTGTACATTACAGCCCACCTGTAGATATCGCCATAAAGCCCCCCACTGTATATAGCGCCATACAGCTCCCCCTGTATATAGTGCCACACAGCCCCCCTCCCTTGTATATAGTGCCACACAGCCCCCACTTAGTAGATAGCACCACACAGACCCCTGTAGATTGCGCCACACACAGACCCCTGTACATAGCACAACAGCCCTCCCCCTTGTAAATAGTGCCATACAGCCCCCCTAGTAGACAGTGCCACACAGCCTCCCTTAGTAGTGCCACACAGCCCCTTGTAAAGTGCCACACAGACCCCCCTGTAAAGTGCCACACAGCCCCCTGTACAGTGCCACACAGCCCCCCTTGTATATAGTGCCAACCAGCCCCCTGTAGTATATAGTGCCACCCTGCTCACCCCTTGTATTTAGTGCCACCCTGCTCCCCCCTTATATATAGTGCCACACAGCCCCCCCCCCAAAAAAAAATATATACTAATATATACATGCCCCCTTCTTGCAACGGACGGAGTTCTGCACAGGCTCCGGTCGGGACACATGCGCAGACCAGCGTGATGCAGTGATGTCATCATCCCGGCCTGCGCAAGGAGTCTTACCAACACCTTATAGGCTGCAGGCCTAATGTGGCCTGCAGGCTCAGTGTAAAGGATCTGCCAGGAACAGCTTCTGTATCAACGCCCATAGGTAATCAGTCTGCACCTGCTTCTATGTCTGTGAGACTGACTCCATCTTCCACCAATCAGGATGGCAGGCTTAGGAGTGGGAGAGCCTATCGCAGCCTGGCCAAACGGAGCTAGCTCCTGCCCTCTGTCTATTTATACCTGCCTTTCCTGTTCCTCCTTGCTTGTGATTCTTCTCTGTTGGTTTCCTGGCCCTGCTGCAGCTTCTTGAACTATTTGTCCCTGCTTCATATTGACCCTGGCTTACTGACTACTCTCCTGCTCTGCGTTTGGTACCTCGTACACTCCTGGTTTGACTCGGCTTGTTCACTACTCTCCTGCTCTGCGTTTGGTACCTCGTACACTCCTGGTTACACTCGGCTCGTTCACTACTCATGCTGCTCACGGTGTTGCCGTGGGCAACTGCCCCATTACCCTTAGCTTCTGTGTACCCTTGTTTGTTTGTCTGTCGTACACTTATTGAGCGTAGGGACCGTCGCCCAGTTGTACCCCGTCGCCTAGGGCGGGTCGTTGCAAGTAGGCAGGGACTGAGTGGCGTGTAGATTAGGGCTCACTTGTCTGTTTCCCTTTCCCCATCATTACACTCAGGGCCGATTCTAGCTTTTCTGCTGCTTGAGGCAAAAATTTAAATGGCGCCCCCCAGATTTTGATTGAGATCCCCCTGGCTGTTCTACATCACTACTAGCTTCCTCAAACTCTTGCTGATGCGTCATTGCCTTGTACCCCCCTGGCATGCGCAGTGCAGCGATGAAGCCGGGCAGAGTACACCTCGATGCGCGGTGCGTGCCCAAGTAGTACAAGGCAATGGTGCATCTGTGAAAGTTGTATCAGCCACGGAGATGTCAATCAAACATGGAAAGGTGGGTTTGGAGGCAGGACTATGTGACTCGTCAGGATAGTGGCATCGCCCCATGACACTTTAATGAGTAAATAGCATATAGTGTGCGCCATTTTAAAAGTTGATTTTATCGATTTTGCTGCATCTGAAAAAAACGTACATTTAGAAGTATTGTCAGGTCATGCATTACCGCATGGGGTGGTTCAAGAGGTTAAAACTACCTGACAGGTTCCCGTTAAATATACAATGAATAGAAAACATTTTGCCCTGCCAATCAGCGTCATTGTAAGGCGCTGAATGGTCGGGCACGGAATGTACCCGGCCATTCAGCGCTAATGCATGTAATTGTACCTGCGTGCTATAGACGCAGGTAAAATTAGTGCAAGAGGGGGTGGTGGTGGCAAGTTTCACTGGTGCCGCCACCCTCTCAGACAGAATGTGGCTGTCGCTAGCACCGGGGCCCCCTCCAGTGCTAGCGATGCTGCCGGGCATGAGCAGGACATGCCGCCCGTCCCATTAATGTTAGAGTCCGGGCGGTGCGGGCCCCGTAGAACCAGCCATAACGGTTGCTAGCGGCGCCGCCGGGCATGGGGGGCCCCGTGTCGGCGGGCGGCACGGGCCCCTCATGCTGCGGGCCCTGTAGCAGCTGCTATGGCTGCTACAGCGGTAGTTACGCAACTGGAGGGTGTGGCACTATCTACATGGGCACTGTGGCACTATCTACGTGGGCACTGGCACTTTATATGTGGGCACCGGCACTAGGGGCAGCTAAGGGGGCATTATACTGTATGGGGCAGCTAAGGCGGCATTATACTGTATCAGGGCAGCTAAGGGGGAATTATACTGTATAGTGGCAGCTAAAGAGGCATTATACTGTATGGGGGAGCTATAGAGTATTATACTGTAATGGGGGAAACTATAGGGGGCATTGTACTGTATGGGGGCAGCTATGGGGGGCATTATGCTGTATTGGGCAGCTATGGGGCATTATACTGTATGTGGGCAGCTAAGGGGGCATTATACTGTATGGGCAGTTGTGGGGGGCATTATGCTGTATGGTGGCAGCTATGGGGCATTATGCTGCATGGGGCCTCTGTGTAGGCATTATACTGTATGGGGCATCTGTGTTGGCTTTATACTGTATGGGTGCATCTATGTGTGCATTATAATATATAGTATATAGTATATAGAGACATTGTACTATATTGGGTAGCTGAAGGGGCATTATACTTTATGAAGGCATTGTACTGTATGGGGCAGCTGTGGGGGATTATACTGTATGGAGGCATTGTACTGTATGGGGCAGCTGTGGGGGATTATACTGTATGGAGGCATTGTATTGTATGGGGCAGCTGTGGCGGCATTATATTGTATGGAGGCATTGTACTGTATGGGGTAGCTATGGGCGTTTATACTGTATGGAGCAATTGTATTGTATGGGGCAGCTGTGGGGGATTATACTGTATGGAGGCATTGTACTGTATGGGGCAGCTGTGGGGGATTATACTGTATGGAGGCATTGTACTGTATGGGGAAGCTGTGGGGGATTATACTGTATGGAGGCATTGTACTGTATGGGGCAGCTGTGAGGGATTATACTGTATGGAGGCATTGTACTGTATGGGGCAGCTGTGTGGGCATTATACGGTATGAAGGCATTGTATTGTATGTCGCAGCTGTGGGGCATTATATTGTATGAAGGCATTGTATTGTATGGGGCAGCTGTGGGGATATTATATTGTATGGAGGCATTGTATTGTATGGGGCAGCTGTGGGGACATTATATTGCATGGAGGCATTGTACTGTATGGGGCAGCTGTGTGGGCATTATACGGTATGAAGGCATTGTATTGTATGGGGCAGCTGTGGAGGCATTGTACTGTATGGGGCAGCTGTGGGGATATTATATTGTATGGAGGCATTGTATTGTATGGGGCAGCTGTGGCGGCATTATATTGTATGGGGGCATTGTATTGTATAGGTCAGCTGTGGGGGCATTATATTGTATGGAGGCATTGTACTGTATGGGGCAGCTGTGGGGACATTATATTGTATGGAGGCATTGTACTGTATGGGGCAGCTGTGGGGGATTATACTGTATGGAGGCATTGTACTGTATGGGGCAGCTGTGGGGGATTATACTGTATGGAGGCATTGTACTGTATGGGGCAGCTGTGGGGGATTATACTGTATGGAGGCATTGTACTGTATGGGGCAGCTGTGGGGGATTATACTGTATGGAGGCATTGTACTGTATGGGGCAGCTGTGGGGGCATTATATTGTATGGAGGCATTGTACTGTATGGGGCAGCTATGGGGCATTATAATGTATGGAGGCATTGTACTGTATAGGTCAGCTGTGGGGACATTATACTGTATGGAGGCGAGGCATTGTATTGTATGGGGCAGCTGTGAGGGCATTATACGGTATAAAGGCATTGTATTGTATGGGGCAGCTGTGGGGGCATTATATTGTATGGAGGCATTGTATTGCATGGGGCAGCTGTGGGGGCATTATATTGTATGGAGGCATTGTACTGTATGGGGCAGCTGTGGGGGCATTATATTGTATGGAGGCATTGTATTGTATGGGGCAGCTGTGGGGGCATTATATTGTATGGAGGCATTGTACAGTATGGGGCAGCTGTGGGGCATTATATTGTATGGAGGCATTGTATTGTATGGGGCAGCTGTGGGGGCATTATACGGTATAAAGGCATTGTATTGTATGGGGCAGCTGTGGGGGCATTATACGGTATAAAGGCATTGTATTGTATGGGGCAGCTGTGGGGGATTATACTGTATAGAGGCATTGTACTGTATGGGGCAGCTGTGGGGGCATTATATTGTATGGAGGCATTGTACTGTATGGGGCAGCTGTGGGGGATTATACTATATGGAGGCATTGTATTGTATGGGGCAGCTGTGGGGGATTATACTGTATGGAGGCATTGTACTGTATGGGGCAGCTGTGGGGGCATTATATTGTATGGAGGCATTGTACTGTATGGGGCAGCTGTGGGGGCATTATAATGTATGGAGGCATTGTATTGTATGGGGCAGCTGTGAGGGCATTATACGGTATAAAGGCATTGTATTGTATGGGGCAGCTGTGGGGGCATTATATTGTATGGAGGCATTGTATTGTATGGGGCAGCTGTGGGGGCATTATATTGTATGGAGGCATTGTACTGTATGGGGCAGCTGTGGGGGCATTATATTGTATGGAAGCATTGTACTGTATTGGACAGCTGTGGAGGCATTGTATTGTATGGGGCAGCTGTGGGGGCATTATATTGTATGGAGGCATTGTATTGTATGGGGCAGCTGTGGGGGCATTATATTGTATGGAGGCATTGTATTGTATGGGGCAGCTGTGGGGGCATTATATTGTATGGAGGCATTGTATTGTATGGGGCAGCTGTGGGGGATTATACTGTATGGAGGCATTGTACTGTATGGGGCAGCTGTGGGGGATTATATTGTATGGAGGCATTGTACTGTATGGGGCAGCTGTGGGGCATTATATTGTATGGAGGCATTGTACTGTATGGGGCAGCTGTGGGGGCATTATATTGTATGGAGGCATTGTATTGTATGGGACAGCTGTGGGGGCATTATATTGTATGGAGGCATTGTACTGTATGGGGCAGCTGTGGGGGCATTATATTGTATGGAGGCATTGTACTGTATGGGGCAGCTGTGTGGGCATTATACGGTATGAATGCATTGTATTGTATGGGGCAACTGTGGGGGATTATACTGTATGGAGGCATTGTATTGTATGGGGCAGCTGTGGGGGCATTATATTGTATGGAGGCATTGTACTGTATGGGGCAGCTGTGGGGGCATTATATTGTATGGAGGCATTGTACTGTATGGGGCAACTGTGGGGGCATTATACTGTATGGAGGCATTGTATTGTATGGGGCAGCTGTGGGGGCATTATATTGTAGGGAGGCATTGTAGTGTATGGGGCAGCTGTGGGGGCATTATATTGTAGGGAGGCATTGTATTGTATGGGGCAGCTGTGGGGGCATTATATTGTATGGAGGCATTGTACTGTATGGGGCAGCTGTGGGGACATTATACTGTATGGAGGCATTGTACTGTATGGGGCAGCTGTGGGGACATTATACTGTATGGAGGCATTGTACTGTATGGGGCAGCTGTGGGGACATTATACTGTATGGAGGCATTGTACTGTATGGGGCAGCTGTGGGGGATTATACTATATGGAGGCATTGTATTGTATGGGGCAGCTGTGGGGGATTATACTGTATGGAGGCATTGTACTGTATGGGGCAGCTGTGGGGGCATTATACTGTATGGAGGCATTGTACTGTATGGGGCAGCTGTGGGGGCATTATAATGTATGGAGGCATTGTATTGTATGGGGCAGCTGTGAGGGCATTATACGGTATAAAGGCATTGTATTGTATGGGGCAGCTGTGGGGGCATTATATTGTATGGAGGCATTGTATTGTATGGGGCAGCTGTGGGGGCATTATATTGTATGGAGGCATTGTACTGTATGGGGCAGCTGTGGGGGCATTATATTGTATGGAAGCATTGTACTGTATTGGGCAGCTGTGGAGGCATTGTATTGTATGGGGCAGCTGTGGGGGCATTATATTGTATGGAGGCATTGTATTGTATGGGGCAGCTGTGGGGGCATTATATTGTATGGAGGCATTGTATTGTATGGGGCAGCTGTGGGGGCATTATATTGTATGGAGGCATTGTATTGTATGGGGCAGCTGTGGGGGATTATACTGTATGGAGGCATTGTACTGTATGGGGCAGCTGTGGGGGATTATATTGTATGGAGGCATTGTACTGTATGGGGCAGCTGTGGGGCATTATATTGTATGGAGGCATTGTACTGTATGGGGCAGCTGTGGGGGCATTATATTGTATGGAGGCATTGTATTGTATGGGACAGCTGTGGGGGCATTATATTGTATGGAGGCATTGTACTGTATGGGGCAGCTGTGGGGGCATTATATTGTATGGAGGCATTGTACTGTATGGGGCAGCTGTGTGGGCATTATACGGTATGAATGCATTGTATTGTATGGGGCAACTGTGGGGGATTATACTGTATGGAGGCATTGTATTGTATGGGGCAGCTGTGGGGGCATTATATTGTATGGAGGCATTGTACTGTATGGGGCAGCTGTGGGGGCATTATATTGTATGGAGGCATTGTACTGTATGGGGCAACTGTGGGGGCATTATACTGTATGGAGGCATTGTATTGTATGGGGCAGCTGTGGGGGCATTATATTGTAGGGAGGCATTGTAGTGTATGGGGCAGCTGTGGGGGCATTATATTGTAGGGAGGCATTGTATTGTATGGGGCAGCTGTGGGGGCATTATATTGTAGGGAGGCATTGTAGTGTATGGGGCAGCTGTGGGGGCATTATATTGTATGGAGGCATTGTACTGTATGGGGCAGCTGTGGGGGCATTATATTGTATGGAGGCATTGTACTGTATGGGGCAGCTGTGGGGACATTATACTGTATGGAGGCATTGTACTGTATGGGGCAGCTGTGGGGACATTATACTGTATGGAGGCATTGTACTGTATGGGGCAGCTGTGGGGACATTATACTGTATGGAGGCATTGTATTGTATGGGGCAGCTGTGGGGGCATTATACGTTATGAACGCATTGTATTGTATGGGGCAGCTGTGGGGGCATTATATTGTAGGGAGGCATTGTATTGTATGGGGCAGCTGTGGGGGCATTATATTGTAGGGAGGCATTGTAGTGTATGGGGCAGCTGTGGGGGCATTATATTGTATGGAGGCATTGTACTGTATGGGGCAGCTGTGGGGGCATTATATTGTTTGGAGGCATTGTACTGTATGGGGCAGCTGTGGGGACATTATACTGTATGGAGGCATTGTACTGTATGGGGCAGCTGTGGGGACATTATACTGTATGGAGGCATTGTACTGTATGGGGCAGCTGTGGGGACATTATACTGTATGGAGGCATTGTATTGTATGGGGCAGCTGTGGGGGCATTATACGTTATGAACGCATTGTATTGTATGGGGCAGCTGTGGAGGCATTATATTGTATGGAGGCATTGTACTGTATGGGGCAGCTGTGGGGACATTATACTGTATGGAGGCATTGTACTGTATGGGGCAGCTGTGGGGACATTATACTGTATGGAGGCATTGTACTGTATGGGGCAGCTGTGGGGACATTATACTGTATGGAGGCATTGTACTGTATGGGGCAGCTGTGGGGACATTATACTGTATGGAGGCATTGTACTGTATGGGGCAGCTGTGGGGGATTATACTGTATGGAGGCATTGTACTGTATGGGGCAGCTGTGGGGGCATTATATTGTATGGAGGCATTGTACTGTATGGGGCAGCTGTGGGGGCATTATAATGTATGGAGGCATTGTATTGTATGGGGCAGCTGTGAGGGCATTATACGGTATAAAGGCATTGTATTGTATGGGGCAGCTGTGGGGGCATTATATTGTATGGAGGCATTGTATTGTATGGGGCAGCTGTGGGGGCATTATATTGTATGGAGGCATTGTACTGTATGGGGCAGCTGTGGGGGCATTATATTGTATGGAAGCATTGTACTGTATTGGGCAGATGTGGAGGCATTGTATTGTATGGGGCAGCTGTGGGGGCATTATATTGTATGGAGGCATTGTATTGTATGGGGCAGCTGTGGGGGCATTATATTGTATGGAGGCATTGTATTGTATGGGGCAGCTGTGGGGGCATTATATTGTATGGAGGCATTGTATTGTATGGGGCAGCTGTGGGGGATTATACTGTATGGAGGCATTGTACTGTATGGGGCAGCTGTGGGGGATTATATTGTATGGAGGCATTGTACTGTATGGGGCAGCTGTGGGGCATTATATTGTATGGAGGCATTGTACTGTATGGGGCAGCTGTGGGGGCATTATATTGTATGGAGGCATTGTATTGTATGGGACAGCTGTGGGGGCATTATATTGTATGGAGGCATTGTACTGTATGGGGCAGCTGTGGGGGCATTATATTGTATGGAGGCATTGTACTGTATGGGGCAGCTGTGTGGGCATTATACGGTATGAATGCATTGTATTGTATGGGGCAACTGTGGGGGATTATACTGTATGGAGGCATTGTATTGTATGGGGCAGCTGTGGGGGCATTATATTGTATGGAGGCATTGTACTGTATGGGGCAGCTGTGGGGGCATTATATTGTATGGAGGCATTGTACTGTATGGGGCAACTGTGGGGGCATTATACTGTATGGAGGCATTGTATTGTATGGGGCAGCTGTGGGGGCATTATATTGTAGGGAGGCATTGTAGTGTATGGGGCAGCTGTGGGGGCATTATATTGTAGGGAGGCATTGTATTGTATGGGGCAGCTGTGGGGGCATTATATTGTAGGGAGGCATTGTAGTGTATGGGGCAGCTGTGGGGGCATTATATTGTATGGAGGCATTGTACTGTATGGGGCAGCTGTGGGGGCATTATATTGTATGGAGGCATTGTACTGTATGGGGCAGCTGTGGGGACATTATACTGTATGGAGGCATTGTACTGTATGGGGCAGCTGTGGGGACATTATACTGTATGGAGGCATTGTACTGTATGGGGCAGCTGTGGGGACATTATACTGTATGGAGGCATTGTATTGTATGGGGCAGCTGTGGGGGCATTATACGTTATGAACGGATTGTATTGTATGGGGCAGCTGTGGGGGCATTATATTGTAGGGAGGCATTGTATTGTATGGGGCAGCTGTGGGGGCATTATATTGTAGGGAGGCATTGTAGTGTATGGGGCAGCTGTGGGGGCATTATATTGTATGGAGGCATTGTACTGTATGGGGCAGCTGTGGGGGCATTATATTGTATGGAGGCATTGTACTGTATGGGGCAGCTGTGGGGACATTATACTGTATGGAGGCATTGTACTGTATGGGGCAGCTGTGGGGGCATTATATTGTATGGAGGCATTGTACTGTATGGGGCAGCTGTGGGGGCATTATAATGTATGGAGGCATTGTATTGTATGGGGCAGCTGTGAGGGCATTATACGGTATAAAGGCATTGTATTGTATGGGGCAGCTGTGGGGGCATTATATTGTATGGAGGCATTGTATTGTATGGGGCAGCTGTGGGGGCATTATATTGTATGGAGGCATTGTACTGTATGGGGCAGCTGTGGGGGCATTATATTGTATGGAAGCATTGTACTGTATTGGGCAGCTGTGGAGGCATTGTATTGTATGGGGCAGCTGTGGGGGCATTATATTGTATGGAGGCATTGTATTGTATGGGGCAGCTGTGGGGGCATTATATTGTATGGAGGCATTGTATTGTATGGGGCAGCTGTGGGGGCATTATATTGTATGGAGGCATTGTATTGTATGGGGCAGCTGTGGGGGATTATACTGTATGGAGGCATTGTACTGTATGGGGCAGCTGTGGGGGATTATATTGTATGGAGGCATTGTACTGTATGGGGCAGCTGTGGGGCATTATATTGTATGGAGGCATTGTACTGTATGGGGCAGCTGTGGGGGCATTATATTGTATGGAGGCATTGTATTGTATGGGACAGCTGTGGGGGCATTATATTGTATGGAGGCTTTGTACTGTATGGGGCAGCTGTGGGGGCATTATATTGTATGGAGGCATTGTACTGTATGGGGCAGCTGTGTGGGCATTATACGGTATGAATGCATTGTATTGTATGGGGCAACTGTGGGGGATTATACTGTATGGAGGCATTGTATTGTATGGGGCAGCTGTGGGGGCATTATATTGTATGGAGGCATTGTACTGTATGGGGCAACTGTGGGGGCATTATACTGTATGGAGGCATTGTATTGTATGGGGCAGCTGTGGGGGCATTATATTGTAGGGAGGCATTGTAGTGTATGGGGCAGCTGTGGGGGCATTATATTGTAGGGAGGCATTGTATTGTATGGGGCAGCTGTGGGGGCATTATATTGTAGGGAGGCATTGTAGTGTATGGGGCAGCTGTGGGGGCATTATATTGTATGGAGGCATTGTACTGTATGGGGCAGCTGTGGGGGCATTATATTGTATGGAGGCATTGTACTGTATGGGGCAGCTGTGGGGGCATTATATTGTATGGAGGCATTGTACTGTATGGGGCAGCTGTGGGGACATTATACTGTATGGAGGCATTGTATTGTATGGGGCAGCTGTGGGGGCATTATATGTTATGAACGCATTGTATTGTATGGGGCAGCTGTGGGGGCATTATATTGTAGGGAGGCATTGTATTGTATGGGGCAGCTGTGGGGGCATTATATTGTAGGGAGGCATTGTAGTGTATGGGGCAGCTGTGGGGGCATTATATTGTATGGAGGCATTGTACTGTATGGGGCAGCTGTGGGGGCATTATATTGTAGGGAGGCATTGTACTGTATGGGGCAGCTGTGGGGGATTATATTGTATGGAGGCATTGTACTGTATGGGGCAGCTGTGGGGGCATTATATTGTATGGAGGCATTGTACTGTATGGGGCAGCTGTGGGGACATTATACTGTATGGAGGCATTGTACTGTATGGGGCAGCTGTGGGGACATTATATTGTATGGAGGCATTGTATTGTATGGGGCAGCTGTGGGGACATTATACTGTATGGAGGCATTGTACTGTATGGGGCAGCTGTGGGGACATTATACTGTATGGAGGCATTGTACTGTATGGGGCAGCTGTGGGGACATTATACTGTATGGAGGCATTGTACTGTATGGGGCAGCTGTGGGGACATTATACTGTATGGAGGCATTGTACTGTATGGGGCAGCTGTGGGGGCATTATATTGTATGGAGGCATTGTACTGTATGGGGCAGCTGTGGGGGCATTATACGTTATGAAGGCATTGTACTGTATGGGGCAGCTGTGGGGGCATTATATTGTATGGAGGCATTGTACTGTATGGGGCAGCTGTGGGGGCATTATACTGTATGGAGGCATTGTACTGTATGGGGCAGCTGTGGGGGCATTATACTGTATGGAGGCATTGTACTGTATGGGGCAGCTGTGGGGGCATTATACTGTATGGAGGCCTTGTATTGTATGGGGCAGCTGTGGGGGCATTATATTGTATGGAGGCATTGTACTGTATGGGGCAGCTGTGGGGGCATTATATTGTATGGAGGCATTGTACTGTATGGGGCAGCTGTGGGGGCATTATACGTTATGAAGGCATTGTACTGTATGGGGCAGCTGTGGGGGCATTATATTGTATGGAGGCATTGTACTGTATGGGGCAGCTGTGGGGACATTATACTGTATGGAGGCATTGTACTGTATGGGGCAGCTGTGGGGACATTATACTGTATGGAGGCATTGTACTGTATGGGGCAGCTGTGGGGGCATTATATTGTATGGAGGCATTGTACTGTATGGGGCAGCTGTGGGGGCATTATACGTTATGAAGGCATTGTACTGTATGGGGCAGCTGTGGGGGCATTATATTGTATGGAGGCATTGTACTGTATGGGGCAGCTGTGGGGGCATTATACTGTATGGAGGCATTGTACTGTATGGGGCAGCTGTGGGGGCATTATACTGTATGGAGGCATTGTACTGTATGGGGCAGCTGTGGGGGCATTATACTGTATGGAGGCCTTGTATTGTATGGGGCAGCTGTGGGGGCATTATATTGTATGGAGGCATTGTACTGTATGGGGCAGCTGTGGGGGCATTATATTGTATGGAGGCATTGTACTGTATGGGGCAGCTGTGGGGGCATTATATTGTATGGAGGCATTGTACTGTATGGGGCAGCTGTGGGGGCATTATATTGTATGGAGGCATTGTACTGTATGGGGCAGCTGTGGGGGCATTATACTGTATGGAGGCATTGTACTGTATGGGGCAGCTGTGGGGGCATTATACTGTATGGAGGCATTGTACTGTATGGGGCAGCTGTGGGGGCATTATACTGTATGGAGGCATTGTACTGTATGGGGCAGCTGTGGGGGCATTATACTGTATGGAGGCCTTGTATTGTATGGGGCAGCTGTGGGGGCATTATATTGTATGGAGGCATTGTACTGTATGGGGCAGCTGTGGGGGCATTATACGTTATGAAGGCATTGTATTGTATGGGGCAGCTGTGGGGGCATTATACGGTATAAAGGCATTGTATTGTATGGGGCAGCTGTGGGGGCATTATACGGTATGTGGGCAGCTATTGGGGCATTATAATGTGTGGGACGCACTATGGGAGCATGATACTGTGTGGGCTGAATCGGGGGGGGGGTGTATGGGCGGAGATTGGGTAGGATTAGAGGCGTGGTTTAAAAGGAAAAAAATTGTAGTGGCGCACACTGCGTTACTTGAAAGTTGGGAGCCGGTATGTGTGTGTTGGGGCCAGTCGCCTTGTAGCCCTGGTCTTAGGAGCTCTGGAGATATAAAGGAGGTTTCACACAAGCATAATACGTGCACATTTTTATGCCTATATTAGGACCAAAGATCCTGTCCCGTCCGCGCGTCAGACGCCCTGAGAATCATAGGGATCTGTAGCTTCTGTGGAGGATTACTACTGTCAGGAACGTTTGGGGCAATACTAAAAGCGATGACCCTGATTAGTGCGGTGCATAAACTACTGCTGCTGCTTCAAAATGTGTAGGTAAATGTAAATATATATCTATACATAGGGCCATAAACTTTGTTAATGAGCGTACGTTAATAAAGTTTGTCTGGACAACAAGGTGTTCTAGTTCTAAGCGAGGCGAGCCTTCCAGCCCATTCTAATTGGCCGGCGTTACAATCACGTGACTGCGATGTTACTAAGCGACCGTGGGATGCCACATGCAGCAGGTTGTCCCTGGTTGTCAGGGAGAGGAGGTCACGTCTCTCGGGAGCCCCGCCTACCTGTAGAGTACTTTATAACCGTGCAGTCGCCGCCCTGCTTTCCACACAGTAAGCAGCAGGTGACGACGGTAACATGTCTATCGCCCTGCAGTCACAGACCTGGTTCCCCACACATGTCCAGGTCACCGTCTTACAAGCGAAAAGCCTAAGGTCAAAGGGGAAAGCGGGCACCAATGATGCCTACGCCATCATCCAGCTGGGGAAAGAGAAGTACTCGACCACGGTGTCCGAGAAGAGCCTGGCGCCGGTGTGGAAGGAGGAAGCCAGCTTCGAGGTGCCCCTCCTGCATAACAACAACCAGGAGCGCTGCACTGTCCGCATCATCGTCATGCACCGGGCCCTGGTGGGGATGGACAAGTTCCTGGGACAGCTGGACCTCAACCTCTGGGAGCTGCACCAGACCAAGAACCGGAGGAAAGTCCAGTAAGTATCCGCACCGGTACAACAACTGACGAACGGGTCGCAAAAAGTTATGTCATAAGTGTAATTCTAGCAAAATGTCTCAGACTCTGCTCTACAGCTGCTAGTGCAAGGGTCAACCAGGACAGCCCATCCGATTGCAGCTCTCATTCCTCAGAGGCTCTCTAGAAAATGAAAACTGCAACCTGATTGGCTGTTGTGGACAACTCCTCGACTTTACCATATGTGCACTGTTTTTTTAAGACCTCTTTTTATAGACGGTAAAGGAGAGACCCCTGAAGATGACACCCCCTCTCCTTATATAGGGTTGAGCAGAAAATCGTTGTGGATGACAATAGGAGTCTGTGCATTGATTTCAGAGATGCCATATTCTACTTCACTTCAGGAAAGTGATCACTTCTGCAGCAGTTGTCACAGATGATCCTAGGAGGTCCCAGAGGCAGGACTCCCTGGAGATCTACTCAACAGTAGTCCAGAGTGGACAGCCCCTTGAACTGGGGCATTACCCCACACTTTATACTTGCATGGACTGGAGCTTTGAGTACAACACAGACCAATGCCATATTGGTCTGTGTGTTCGACTCGAGGGTGTCCTGATGCACCCACCACCATGTCAGTCATGTTAAATGTTTCACATTGGTAAATATGGCATAATACAAGCAGAAAAGATATTGATGACACTTGACTGGCACCTCTAACCAGAAACATGTTAGCTGATGATCCCCTCTTACAACTGTTGACCCTGTGAGATCTGCATGCTTCAGTGGAGATCTAGCAGTGCCACGCATTACTCTGGTGAGGGCCTGATAGTGGGTATAGTGTGTGAATAAAGGTTATGTATTTGTGCTGCTGCTTACGGACTATGAATGTGACTCTCGGGACGCTTCAGACACCTGAATTTCAATGGCGTCTTAAGATGCCGTCATGTTATGTGACACATTTTATTCCGTACGTGGAAGGTGTCATTAATAGTAATATGTGTGAATACAACGTAGAAGAGGCTCATTATACAGTGATTCTTCACAGGACAATGGTCGCGGTCATGGTTTATCATGAATATGTTCGGTGTGACTGTACGAGGTCTTAATTCTGCAGGTAGAAGACAAAATGTCAAACCCCCAAAAACCTAGACCTGTCATCCCATTCAGAGTTGGAAAGTATGGTGACAAGCTAGCAGCAAGGGATGAGGGTACAGTCCGTCTAGTGACATGTGAACATACCGGCTTACAGCATAGCTTTACACTTCGACTATTATTAATTGCAAAATGCGATTATTTTTCCGAGTGAATGACCAGCGCTGCAGGGAGTCCACTTGCCATTATTGGCTGAGCCCACCCCCCTCTATGTGCTGCACGTGACCACAATTCTGAGCTTTACGAGGTTGCTTGTAATTGTAGTGAATGACACTAGTGTTAAACCATTTGCAAGCATAAAGCTTCATCCATAGTTGTGTTTGCCTCCACTGTATTGTGTGTTTGTTGCAGAAACCAGTATGGTTGACACTAGAGGGTCGGGGTGCCCTTTGGACCAGATGCAATTAGTAAAATAAGTCTTCCTTTCTTCAGAAACAGCACCACTCTTGTCCGTGGGCTGCATCTGGTAATGCAGCTTAGCTCCGTTCTGCAATACCAGATGAAACCCATGGAAAAGAGGGGTACAGTCTCTAA
Source organism: Rhinoderma darwinii (assembly GCF_050947455.1). Classification (NCBI taxonomy): domain Eukaryota; kingdom Metazoa; phylum Chordata; class Amphibia; order Anura; family Rhinodermatidae; genus Rhinoderma; species Rhinoderma darwinii. Next base: position 341,764,652 of record NC_134689.1, read on the forward strand.
TCTCTGACAAACCCGAATTAGTAATGTAATGGGCTTAGTTGTCAAGGGACATAACCACGTAAAAACACATTACTGCATTTTTTTTAATAGGACTTTAACAGTTTATTTTCCAATACAAATGGACCCCCTTTAGAAACTCTGGATAGCATATTATGTGATGACAAGCTGCATGTAGCCATATCCCAGCTGAACACTTGGCAAGGTGATGGCACATAAGACCACTCGTGGGCATTCCTCAGTGTTGTGTGTTTGATTTTGACAGCTGGCTTCATGAACCCATCCACATTACATTTACAGACTGATGTTGGCGGTATAAAGGTTAAAGGCGTATTACCATCTTAGACATTTACGGCTGATCTAAGGATATACTATAAATGTCTGATAGGTACGGGTCCCATCTCTAAGACCCACGTCCATCTCTAGCACTGGGCCCCTTGACCCTCCTTCTGCCGCTGGCCTCCGGCTACTAAGTTACCAGGGGTTGGGTTGTCGGGAAATGTCCAAGTGCGTTTTACTTCGATGTTTCTATAGCTCCCGAGTTCCAGAAACATCGTGGCAAAACGTGCGTGGTGGTTTCCGGAAAACCCTCAACAGCAGAAGGTAGGACGGCAGTCTCGGGGCCCCGTTTTAGAGATAGATGCGGGTCCCATCTCTAAGACCTGCATCTATCTATCTGACGTTTATACAATATTCTGTGACTGCCATAAAGAAACCCCAGCATTATGATAAAGTTAGTCACAATATTGTGATGATGACATACTAGCAGTCACAACCAGGATCTAGACTGATAAACATGACACATTATGGTCACATGTGATCTGATATTATTCCAGTAGATGAGATCACCGTTTCTGTGCATTACGTGTTTACTATGTGGAGCAAACCTGTTCTAAAATCCACTATGTGGAGGTACAGCTCATACATACAATTTGTGGATGTGTCCTTTTTCTAGACTCCTTTTGAGAAAAAAAAACTAAAGGTTAAATAAGTAGCAACTCTTTTGGAGCATTGGCTACCTGGCTCCTGGGATTCATCCATTCCTCTTTCTGGTCGTTGCTTAGCAACAAACACTTCAGTTTGCAGGTGACTACATTGGATGTCCATGCTCCGGTTTCTGCACCATCATCGTTTCTGTCCCCAGTATTTCTCCTGACTGCATGTCCCCAGCAAAATGCTGTAGCATGTCTGCAATACGCCCCACCGGTGTGGGCACCTCTGTTGGGGTGGGGGGGGTCTGTTGCTTGGCAGCTGCTTAACAAGTTTGGCACTAGGTAGTTTGTAGGGTCTCCTCTCTTGGGACTGTGGGTATTCCATCTTTCATAGACCACCATGTTGGAGAAGCAGGAGGTGTGCCGTATGTTTTTGTAGCTTTTTATGTTGCTCATTGTGGTTTTGGATAACTTGTTTGGGTTTCTGTAGATGAAGTCACAAAACTATGTCAACAAACCGTAGAGGATCAATACGTGCATTTGCTGAAGCTTCCTGTTCACTGCTAGCTGGTTAATGTAAAATTCCTTCTTCCCTCAGTGGTGTACATGAGATATCCCGGGGAACATGCTGAGGAGAGGCTAACGTCACATTGGACTATGCTCCTATCTGTGTAGTGACTAGAGTTACCTGGAGGGTGAATAAGCCATGTGGCAAGATGGGTAACTCGATCATGACATTATTTAATCATCGCTTTAAGTAGAAAGAGACGACTTCTTTAAAGCAGTCATAAGGTGTATTCTTCCCTGTCTGAGGCACCTTAAAGAAGAACTCCGACAGAGAAACATGAAGCCTGCTTTACACAGGGTTTTGTGTGGTGTTTTAAACTGCATGAAAAAATGCCAGCGTTTTTATATGTAACAAGTGTTTTTTTGTTTTTTTTTTTTATTGGCACTTGGTAAAGAGGATCTGTCACAGGTACAAGCGACTAATACCTCCATGACCGGGGAGCTCCTTTTCCTGCTAAGCATGGAGGTCGGTTTCTGAATGACAGCGCTATTACAAAGGGGTCGTCCACCTTTAACTTTGCTGTGCACGAGCACAGGGGAATTTTGACTGCTTGCCAGCGCTGTGGCACATACGTTCGCACCAATGCATTGGTGTGCTGTCATGTGCATCAAAGGAGGAATAAAATATTCATTAGGGAGTTACGTTAAGTATCACAATCTGGTTTTCCTTAGAAACTGTCCTGGGATCATTTCCAAAAGTCCAGCTATCCCCCTCCATCTTCCAGTTTCCATTCTTAATCCCTATATACGATACTTCCATGGTCTAGCTACACCAGTAGGACATTGCAGAAACCAGTTTGTGTTTTCCCCAACATGGCACAGACACCAGGTAAGCAATTGAGGGTTCTTGAACAGAATGTCCCAAAGCAAGCAGAACCTTAATGTGATCTGAACAGGCCACTTATCAGGAGTGAAACCTATAATCCAGTGAAGGTGTACAAAGTGCCTATTATCCCATCTGACCGGTGTCCTGGGCACACGTAGTCTAGTTCTGTAACAATGCCCATAATGTAAGGTTATTGTGTACGTTCTTGGCTTGTAAATATATAGAAGCTATTTTTAGGTATATAGCCATTGTGTGCGTAATATATACTGACGTTTCCTGTTCAATGACATGCGAGCCCATATCCTCTGGCGGCACACAGCTCATCATGTACTGTCAGGCATGGGTGTCAAGTGATACCCTCCACCCACTCCATTATGTCGTCAACTAGATCTGAATAGTCTGAAAAGGAGTTTACTGAAATTACTTTTTGTTTGTTTTTGCTTCATAGTTCACTGCTACTAGCTCAGAAAATGAGGAAAGTTGTTCAATGTGTGAATTTCTTATTGTAATTTCTTGTTAGTAGGTTAGGCAGACCCCACGTTAGTTCAGGTTGTTGCCTAGAAACCGACACCGCAGTGTATGGGTGACTACCCTGAAACTCATTGAGACGCCCACCATTGTGGTGCATAATGATGACTACACTTCTAGCCATGGGATGGCAACTGGCCCCTCGTGCTGGTACCTCTTATTTTTAAACAAAAAGCATGTACATTTTACTAAACATACTTGTTATGAGGCACCAAATAATGCAGTTCTCTAACAGACACTTCTGTATGAGCCAGACCTGAAGAATTATTTTTAGATCCGTAAATCTATTATAGGGCTAGTTGTATGATGAGTGGGAAGAACTACTGGTATGGAGATTGGGATCCTGTAATAATGTACGCAGTCACACTGGGTGTGGTAGTACCACAGGAGAACACGCTGGCCGTGTGAGTCATTTGTAAGTCTGATCACACTAGAACATGCAGGAAATGTGGAGGGCAAACACATAACATGGCTTGTGGGCACCTTGGTCTTCACTGTAAGAAGGCTGACTTCCTCAGTAACATGTACTTTACACCTGGCAGGTCGTATATTATTTCACTAGAAGAGATGCCCCGTCAGACATTTCTTGTGCCGCTTATCTCCAGGGGATACAAAGGTGTCAGACAAAAGTCCATTCTGTCAGATCCGTGTTCTCCATTCCTGCCAACAGTCTTTCCCTTTTTTTGTATTTTTTCAGGACTGTCACACAAACAAAATGTGGGTTTATGCAAATCCGGATGAGTCATTTCCCGTCTGTAACGGGGGTGAATTAGCATCTAAGTGTTGGAAAGTATGCTGCCCCCAGTGGCAGTGCTTGGTTAAGGCTCACCCTGATTGCTTGTGCAACCAGTCAATATCCGCAAGTAAATATTTTCTGTGTCCTGCTCGACCTGTACCTGTTGGATTGGGAATAAACCTGCTGCATGATGCCCGGTGGCACGTGACTCCAATGACTTTCTGTGCAGTGTAAATTGACATTGGTTTCTGTTGAGACGTGACAATACCACGACACTGAAGCATTGCAGTCCATGGTATTGTATGATCTGATGCAGCTCTATGGGACCATGGCTACTTCTAATCTATATGCACAAGATTTCCACATAATGGTCATGTGGAATAACCGGCTTTATATGCAGGTGTCCTATTGTTACATAAGTGGATTTCATTCCTCCGTCTGTACCAGTGTGCCTGGTTATAAATATCTGCACCTTGTATAGATCTGTGTTCACACCTTGTTTAGGGAGCTATAATAAGGTGCCCGGTAAGAGCCGTGGGTGAGCCGCCTCCTGGTTCAGTATCTGCTAGTTGTTGATACCAGTCACACAATGAAGAGTCCTGTCTTATTACGCAGGTAACCGGTTACACCACATTCCTTCTGGCCTTGACGTCAGCGTACAATACTTCATGTCTCTGTGATTGGTGCACTTGCTTTATGGCTTGTATATCCTGCCAGCTGCTTCTACTGAGGCTTCTTCTTTGATATTTTTGCATACTTCCACTAAACGTTTTCCTAGAAATCGGAAATTGTTCCACGCGTAAGGCAAAATAAAGAATGAACATTGCTCTTGAGAATTATGTGAAGCATTCACATAAAAGTGTGTGTGTGTGTGTATATGTGTGTATATATATATATATATATACTCTGACTGACCTTGTGTAAATTCATATCACCATCTACATGAATATCTACTTCCTAACTGGCCTGAATAGTGGCAAATATGTGTGGACATAGATGTGGCTGCTGATTTAGATGCACACAATGTCCCTATGACAACGCTGCACATGACAGAAATCACAAGGGGACATGTTGTCATCCGTATCTCCCCAGTTTTACAGCTTCAAGTGATCCTATCTCTCTCTAGAAGATGTTATACAAACGTTCTTCACATTATTAGTGTACATTAAAAGGCCATTCATACATTTCTTGTTTATAATAGTTTGTATTTGGCCATTTTCTGTGATTGATGATTTGGATCTACACAATGCCCCCATGATGAAACTGAAGTGCTAGGGAAGTAAGTGTTGTCATGGGAGCACTGGAAGCGAGCAGCTGCTTGGTTTGGGCTTGTAACTTCAATCAATGATCTGTTCCTGTTCACAAGGGGTTTTTTTTTCCACTTGATCCCCCTCCATTTCATGGAGGGCTGTCATGGATCCTTTTGAGACCCCCTGGTGATATCTACTTTGTCAGTGGAGAAGAAACCGCTGCTACGAGCAGACCGCCAGATGAGCCATTAGAATTCTTAATGTTGGGGTAGGTCTACATGTGGCGGCCGCCTCAAAACCGCAAAGTTATGCAGTTTTTAAATGGATTGTTTATGGCCACAAGGTTTTGCAGGTTAACGGCGGTTGTTTGCCAAATCGTAGTCCCCCGGCGGCTGCCATGTGTAACCTTACCCAACTGTCCATGTTCTCCTAGACCTTTGGAATAACTACAGTGGAGCTCTGTCCTGGACCAGGCCTGACACCGCAGCTTCTTAGGAGCGTCTTGGTTTTATTGAATTAGTTGAGCTTTCTAGACAGATTTTTGGACGTTAAACAGAGGTTGGAAGTTGTTTTCCAGTAACCCACGGCGGCTTATCTTTTCTTTCGGTAATGGGCCACCTCCCCCAGACATTCCAACCAGACTCTGTATCGTTATATTGTACAAAAACAAGCGTTGGCATCCAGAACGTTTAACTTAATCACCCGCGCTGCAGGCTCGCCTCAGAACCGTTACACACTTTACTTTGTTCATCCTGACCGGCCTGTTTCATGAATAGAATGTTAGCTACAGTGGACACTGACATTCACACAATGGGGCAATGTAACTACGTCTATAATTCAGGCCCGAGGCCTAGCACTACATAATTCACCTCATAGCGTTAAAGGGATTGTCAACAAACCTTTTCAAAACTCTGCAGCTTGAGAAGAAATGTGGTTTTACATATGAATGGCCGACCACGTAATAAATACATGGACAGCTCAAGTCCACCTGTCGCTGTTAGTGACTCTCTGCTAATAAATACATGGACAGCTCAAGTCCACCTGTCGCTGTTAGTGACTCTCTGCTAATAAATACATGGACAGCTCAAGTCCACCTGTCGCTGTTAGTGACTCTCTGCTAATAAATACATGGACAGCTCAAGTCCACCTGTCGCTGTTAGTGACTCTCTGCTAATAAATACATGGACAGCTCAAGTCCACCTGTCGCTGTTAGTGACTCTCTGCTAATAAATACATGGACAGCTCAAGTCCACCTGTCGCTGTTAGTGACTCTCTGCTAATAAATACATGGACAGCTCAAGTCCACCTGTCGCTGTTAGTGACTCTCTGCTAATAAATACATGGACAGCTCAAGTCCACCTGTCGCTGTTAGTGACTCTCTGCTAATAAATACATGGACAGCTCAAGTCCACCTGTCGCTGTTAGTGACTCTCTGCTAATAAATACATGGACAGCTCAAGTCCACCTGTCGCTGTTAGTGACTCTCTGCTAATAAATACATGGACAGCTCAAGTCCACCTGTCGCTGTTAGTGACTCTCTGCTAATAAATACATGGACAGCTCAAGTCCACCTGTCGCTGTTAGTGACTCTCTGCTAATAAATACATGGACAGCTCAAGTCCACCTGTCGCTGTTAGTGACTCTCTGCTAATAAATACATGGACAGCTCAAGTCCACCTGTCGCTGTTAGTGACTCTCTGCTCTGACTTATAGAATGGGCTCCAGATCAGGGGACTCCCCTTTGACGTTTCTATGCCATAACAAGGCATATAGACAGAGGTTGTCTTTGTAAGCCGTTCACATGTATAAGGCCAGAATCACACATGTAGTTTTGATGCAGGTTTTTGCTCAGGTTTTGTTTTTTTTCCCAAAGCCAGAAGTGGATCTAAGAGAAGGGAAGGGTATAAAGAAAAGATTTATTCATCTTCTTTTTTTTTCTTTTGCGTCCACTCCAGTTTGGGTAAAAAAATGACGGAGCCAAAATCTGCATCAAAAAAGCGCGTGTGCGTGCGTGCCCTAAGTTTAGTTCTCCAGCTTGTTTGGTCACACACGAGCGGTCTTGCCCGTGTCTGTCTCTACCTTCTCTGGACGCTTCTCTATACAGAGCTGTGCAGCCTGTCAGCGGATTTCAGCACTTCTGTAGTGGTCTGGTACTATAAGCCAGTAACACTGTCCAGCTCTTTGTGGACTATTAGGGTGTGTTCACACTGCTTAGCAAGATACGTCTGAAAATACGGAGCTTATTCCAGGCGAAAACCGCTCCTGATTTTCAGACGTTTTTGTAGCAACTCGCGTATTTTACGGGCATTATTGGAGCTGTTTTTCAATGGAGTCAATGAAAAACGACCCAAGAAGTGACATGCACTTCTTTTTCGCGGCCGTATTTTGACAGTGACACGTAAAATAACACCTCGTGGGAACAGAACACCGTAAAACCCATTGCAGGCAATGGGCAGATGTTTGTAGGCGCGATGGAGCAGTTTTTTCAGGCGTAATTTGAGGCGTAAAACGCCCGAATTATGTCTGAAAACAGTGCGTGTGAACATACCCTTAGGATGTTGTACGTATTTAATGACCTTGTCCATTCTAATAAGAATAAAGTTTAAGCATTGAATAATGAGAAGTTCTGCAACTTCCTAATATACTTTTTGATATACAGACCTAGTACTGCTTTTAAACAGCTGCAGTTTGTTACAGCGTATCAGTGTAGTCCTCTTTGATAGATAAACACTGCAGTATCTCCAATTCCTCTCCGAGCTCGGACCGCAGGCTGGTAGTCGCTCTTACCTACTCTTGTAAATGTCTGCAATTGCGTCCGCACCAACTGGTCAGGATGGATTTTCAGCTGCTGAATATGAATTCATGTTTTTATTCATTCCCAGCAAGCATAGAGATTGATTGCGAGGAATTCAAACCTATATTCTATTGGATTAGGAAATTTCCGAACTTTTCATCATACAAATATTCTGTATAAATGACATAAGACTGGATGAACATAAGGGGTTATGAACCAGTTGTGATTTCCTTGTATGTTACAGCATGGTCTATAAGCCAAGATATGGTGGTGTGGGGGCTTTTATATGTAGGTGCTATGTTTGTTCTCTCGTATCCATACGTGCTGTACAATTCAGTGTGGATGGTCTGGGCTTCATGGACGTGCCAACTTTTGAGAAGGGAGACTAAGGAGATTCCAAAAGGAACAAAAAGCGTCAAAATGTGTTACTTATGCCCCACCCATTCATATAGGACACACCCCTAAACTACAGCATTTCAATTACAAATCCTACATATCCCCTTCAGCACACCCCAAAATAAAGACCACACATCAGACCCCCCTAAATAAAGATCTAGACCCCTGACCAGACGTTCAGCTATTCATCTCTCCCCATTGTGTCGCTTGCCTCCGATCCTGGGTGACATTGTCCTGATGCGGCTCTGCTCCAGGATGTTGGCGGCGGCGCTTGGGAGTGGAGGAGAGTATGTGGGGTGCCCAGGAGATCTCCTGCACATTCCGCTACAGTTGACAAGTCCTCAATATAGTAACCAGATAATAAAGCAATTATCGATTGACGCACTGGCCCAGGACCAGTGGTTGTTGCATGTGACTGCTCTAAACACTCCTAAGGTGTTGACAAGTAGGAAGAACATGTAACGTGATGTGAAATCTGCCAGATGCACATGGCACGGAACAGTCTCCGCTACTCGTGTGGGCTAAGTGCCGCATGGATATTACCGCCTCGTTGCTAGATTCTCCCATCCTCCATTATACGTGCACTGTGACTAGGTCTGTAATAGTGCGGCTGCACCTCATTCCTCTATTAAAAAGATTCATGTCCTTAAGTCTCGTACCGTACATTGGCATCCTTGGTGCATTACTTAATCCGGATTATTCTTAGTCCCCTTCTCAAAACTGTCATTATCCACAGTGATGATGAGATGAGTAACCTGGTTAATTTCAGCCCCTGGTTAATAACGTGCACATAGCGGAGGCAACAATTCTCATCTAATAGACTTGCCATACATTTTAAAATGGGGGTTGTCCAGGATTAGTAAAAGTGTTTTTTTTTTTTTTTTTTTTTGGGGGGGTTTTCCTCAGAAATGGCGCCACCCTTGGCTGTGGGCGGTGACTGGTATTGTAGTCAATCCCTATTTTAAGGGCATGGGGCTAAGCTGCAATACCAGACTCCATTCATGGACAAGAGTGGTGCGGTTTCTGGAAGGAAAAAAACCCCATAACCATTTTGACCTTTAGTATATTTAAATTGACCTATCCTACCTTGTGTAAAGAGGCCTAATCTGAGCAAGGGACAATGACATCACGCAAAAAAAAAACCCTTGCCCTTGAAAACCGCTTCAAGCAGCAATGGGACATGTTCTCTGCTTGTAAAGGAGAATTTCTTTAGCACATACCTCTTGGTCACGTCAGTGGGCCGGGGATGATGGAGAGCAGGTTATTTTTAGTTGTGGTTGTTGCGTTGTCATTTAGGGTGTGACATTGTAAAGAACGGGAGACTTCATGTGTTTGGATATTACTCGTCACATCACCTTATTTATGAACAATTGTGTGCGGACACTAATTGTTGTTGGAATGGTCACCGACAATTTTGTGTATAACCTTATAGAAGGCACAGTTATAATGCAATTCCCTAAAAGTGGCCATACAAATTAGACATATGATGTTCAAACCCATCAATATCGGTGGGACTGGCAGATGTGAAGGGGGGGGGGGGCTTGGACATGTTAAATTTCAACATGCCAAATCTAGGGATGTCACGATCCCAGAATTTGGACTTCGGTACCGATACTTCGTTTAGTGTTGAGATTTCGATACCAAAACTATACTTTGCCAACAGTAATAAAAATAAAAAAAAAGTTCTTCCATTTTCTGATGTGAGGCGCGAGGTGTGATGATTGTTCAATGTGCCTCACGTTAATAGCAATTAACCCCATCATGTTTCTCAGTCATAATGGGTTAATGTGTGAGGTACATGATGGGGTTAATTACTATTAATGTGAGGCACATGGAGGTTAAATTCATCATCGCACCTCGTGCCCCACAATAAGTGATAGAAAGCAGTTTTTATTTTATTTTTTTACAGAGTACACATCATAAATAACAGAAAAAAATTGTTGTGCAGGTTATTACGGCCGCACCAATACTGAATATGTATTGAGAATTATTTTAATGTTGTAAAAAAAAAAGGTGTATGTGTATTTTTTTTAAATGTAACATTACTTTGTGTTCTTTTACTTTATTTTTAAATTTTAATGTACAGGCATATATCTATATTACAGTACATTAGCCTGTGTATGTATAGTACACAGGCAGTTGTTAGGGCATACTTAGGTATGTCCTAACAGGAAATATGGTAGGACAGCCCTGGGGTCAGTCAATGGACCCTGGGCTGTCTGCCCATATATGGTATGTCCCTCAATCGCATCACAGGAATTCACTGTGACGCAATCCAAGGGGCATCCCCCTTCTCATTTTCTTCTGAATGCTGCAGTCAGCTGTGATCGCAGCATTCACGGGAATAGCGGCGGAGATAAGGGGTTTCTCTGATCTCCGCCGTTATAGAGCGGGGCTGCGGCTGTGTAATAGTCGCGCACACTTGTTATCAGGACTCTGGAGCGCGGCAATGACTATATTACACAGCCGCAGCCCCGCTCTCATACATTCATGTGTTCCTATACTGAGCTGTGCGGCCGCACAGCCCCGTATCGAAATCCATGAAATAACGGTATTGAACCGTTTGGGGGTGCACAGTATCGACGTTTCGATGCATCGTGCATCTCTAGCCCAATCCTTTGTTCACATAGGAGATAAGTCACCAACCGAGAGGTGTCTGGCACTGGATTATTCCCCCGCTCCCCAAGGGTATGTTGGCTCTGCATGCCAAGTGAAATTATATACCCCAATGTGTTTAGGCTGTGGCCCCCAAAAAAATATTCTCCTGAACGTTCCAAGTACTAAATGACTCCAGATAAAAACTTCAACCTGTAATGATCCATTTACCCTTTAAACATCTGCCAAATAGGGTTAACCCTGCCTGCCATACACCCAGCCTGACCAGGAGTTTGGTCAAGGGTGGAAATGACATGATGTCCTGGTTATCGTATTTCAGAAAAGGAACATGGAGAAATTCCCTGTGCCCACTCTGCGGAGAAATCTGTTGCACAATAATTCCAGAGGAGAGCGGTTATGTGATACAAGTCCTTATCAGATTGTCGGCCTACAACTCCTTGAAATATTAGTTTGTCAGCTGGATTACATAACTGTTTGTCTGGCATATGGGGGAGTGTTCACACTGCACATCTGCTTCTAATGCAATATTCCATGTATATCAGTCTAATGCCTCATGCACATCGCCATATTCCGGTACCGTGCAAATACCTCTGTAGTACAGAGCTGTAATATATGGCAGCACCCGGAGTACCTATACCTAATACACCAATCGTAAGGACTGTGTGGCACTATACCCACTGCTCTGCTGTGAAGCCTGAGGGGGGCAGGTTCTGATGTAAGGGGAAATTGAGAACCCATACCTTTTTGGGGCCACACTTTCATATACGTACGGGGAGATTCCGTTTTCATAATTATCATTGTGTACATCCCTATTCCGGCGTAAAGCGAAAGCTCCAGTCCTGCACGATGGTGAAGGTCATTGGTTTATATACTGTAATGTTTTACAGAGTTACATACGACTCGCGTGGTAAAAGGGGTAGTTCTGCAGAACATTAAAATCTTCCACCAGTTTGGCAGTATTCGACTTTCTTTTACCAGAACGTTGGAAAGTCGGAATTCTGATCTCCTTTTTGTATCACTTTGAACGACCTGGCGCACAAGTGCTCTCGACGCACAATCTACGAGCTAATGGGGCAACAAAACGGGGCTTTGCATTTCGTAAAGATTCAGCAGCAACTGGTAACATTTTTATTTTGGTTTGCCATCCTTCTGCTACAACGTAGGGTAAGCCCTGCTGAATTTTTTTGAGGCCACGTTCCTAACATGGTTGCCAGACACCTCAGTCCTAGATTCAGCTACTCTGGGATATTTCCCTCAACTGGTTGAGGGGGGGGGATGATGGTTGGAAATAAGCAAACCCTTAGCAAGGAGAGAGAATATCTAGTCTCCTGAATATGCAGCTCAGGTTCTTGAGAACTCCAGGGTTTTGGAGGAACCAGAAAAAGGCCCAATTGTTCTGAATTCTTCTTGTGTAATGTTGAGCCGAAGAGCCACGTGGTGGATGGTGAGCCGGCAAGAGATCGTGCTAATCCTCCTGATACGGCTACACGAGCGCTCACCTCACAACTAACAAAGGGTTAACCTATGCCGGTGGCTTAGCTGCTCGCTTATGATCCGGTCTATAGAAAGGGTTTAGAATTTCACTTGTTTCAATATTTGTTCTTTTTAATATTTTACAGTTTACATTAATCCTACGTGTCCTTTAACCCCTTAAAGACCAGGCCAATGTAAGTTTTTTGTTTTTGTGTTTTTTTTCGGTTTTTTTCCTCCACGCCTTCCAAAAGCCATAACTTTTCTATTTCTTCGTCAACATCGCTGTATGAGGGCTTGTTTTGTGCGGGACAAGTTGTCCCTTTTCATGGCACCATTTATTGTACCGCATATTTTGGGGGGGTTTTGTTTTTGTCGTCCGTCAGGCGGTAAAAAACGTCATTTTCACCTAATAATACAGGTCGATACGATTACGGCGATACGAAGTTTAGATGTTCTTGTTTTGTTATACCACTTTTAAGAAAATAAAACTATTTGCTAAAAAAAAAAATGTTTTGTCACCATATTCTGAGCTGTAACTCCTTCTTTTCCATCAAGAGGTGTGAGCTGTAGTTTTCACTGATACCACTTTAGGGTACATGCGACTTTTTGATCACATATTCCTTTTTTTTTTTTTTTGGGGAGCTAAGGTGACTAAATTAACAGCAATTTGCATGTTTTATATAGTTTATTGTTTGTCGGTCACCAAACGGGTTAAATAACGCTATATTGTGATCATTCAGACTTTTACGGACTTTCTCATTGCTTTAGGGAAAAAATGGGTAAAGGGGGGTTTGATTTAACATTAAAAAAAAAAAAAAATTCTTATTTTTTTGTAACATTCTATAAGTCTTTTTTCTACTTTTTTTATTCGTCCCCCTAGGGGACTTGAAGCAGCGATCGTTGGATCGCTTGCATGATATACCGCAATACTAATGTGTTGCAGTATATCGTGATTCTGACAGTCTCCTTTGAAGCCCTGCCGGAGGCCCCCAGGCTGCAATAACAACCACTGTAAACGGTCGATCGTGCCTAACAATTTAAATGCTGTGGTTGCGATTGACTGGCTTTTAAGGTGTTAAATGGCGGCGCCCGTTGCTGTGAGGTGTTGGCTGTGTAACACAGCAGTTACCCGCTGTGTATGGCGCAAGCTCCGCACGTGAGCCTGCTCCATGCTTCCCCCTTAACAGCTGCCGCGTACCAGTACATGACATGTTGTTAAGGGGTTAAGTACCGGTGAATACTACAATCCCTATCCAGGAGTCTCAAGACCTCATGCACCTAGTGCTATTAGGACTACGTCCAACCTCTGAGTTTGACAGATTTCTTTAAGGGGCCGTACTCTACATCCGCCTGGTGATTTCATGCAAAAACATTTCCAGTGTAAATCAAACCGAAAAACAAATTAGATGCAGAATTATGAAGGCGTTTCCCCATAGAAGTAATCTGATCTACGGTGGCACACGGAGTGTCTACGTACCGAGGCTTTAATGGGCACAGCAGCACTTCCTTTTCCAAGATCTACACATGGATTTATCACCTTCATGTGTAGTTTCACGTGCTGTATATTTAGTGGTTATCAAAGCGTCAGATTACATCTGTACTTTTCCAAAACCATTCAGGATAAGAGCCGCTTCCTCATTGGTTGCTGTCTGTAACTTTATTATATACTTCTCTCAATCTCTATGCCATCATTGAGTCTTTTTCATTTAGAATTTAAACTATACAATCATTCCCCTCTATTGAACAACCATATTTATACTATATGATCGGAATCGGGAGGTCTTGACCGAAAAGTGGCAACTTCTGCTCCGAATGATGAAATGGATCTCTATGTAATCTGGATCTAGTACATTCTGAGGTTGACCGCTGGTAAAAAAAAACAAAAACTGGTATACACTGGCTAGCATGGAAGCAATTTAATTTTCAACACTGGTAAAGATTTTCTTCTCAAATTTAATTTTTTTTTTTTGTTTTTATGTGGAAATTTGAGGCCGGTCACCCGTACTAAGCTCTCATTCCAGCCAGTGCTTAGGTCTGCATTCTTTGCTCCCTTGTTCCTCATGACTGCACATCTTGTTTCTGTACTTAATTAATTTAACCATTTATTCTTTCAACCACCGTTCAGAAGTAACGATAGAAAAGCCTATTGTAGGGGCATGATTGGCACACGTCTGGTAGTTCTCAGCCGGAAAGAAACCGTACGTGGAGAACTGCAATGAATTTACATGTGTTAGAGGTTGTCCGGTTTCTGCAAATGAATTGTTCTTTTTTTGTATAATTAAATGTTATAGAATTTCCCAATATACTTTCTGCATTAATTCCTCATGATTTTCAAGATCTCTGCTTGTTGTTCATACGGAGCATCTATTGTTTACTTCCAGTTGATGCGGTTCTGTCCATGATCATGTGATGAACGCACAGGTGCATGGCTCGTTACAGGATGGGTGTCGGAGCTGTGTCTTCTAATGATCCCAGCACCTGTGTCTCCATCACATGACATGAACAGAATTGTATTGACTGGAAGTAAACAATGAATGTTCCTACTGAATAACAAGCAGAGATCTTGAAATTCCATGAGGAATTAATAGTTAATTGGAAAATTGTATAATTTTTTTTTTTTTTAATTAACACATTTTCTGAAACCGGACAACCCCTTTAACCTCTACATACATGAGGGCCTTCTGATAGCTCAGAGGTATCGGATGAATGTGTTGGTGTATATATCGTATAGGAGGTCTATTTTAATGTTTTTGTGTATATTGGCTGAGAAACCGACTCCACAAAGTTGTAAATGTATAAAGTTTTTGTTTTTGTTTTTTGGGGGGGGGGGGCAGCTTAATACTAACCAAAAACATGAAAAGGAGCGGGTTACTTAGGGGCTAAACTAATGTTCTGATTCGTTTTTTTTTTTTGTTTTTTTTTTTTTTTGTTTTTTAATCCCTTTTGCACAAATACGTAATCCTTCAAAGTGACCAGCTTATCGTGTTTGTGTCTACAAACATGGAGACTATGACTATGGTTTGTGTTGACACTACAGTTTGCAGCTCGCAAAGGTGACCTGGAATAGGTGTTCTAATGATAGGGCTTCTCATTACTGGAATGTCCTTATTGAACTTTGTACAAAATGTTCTCGGATCGGCTACACCAGTCATTAAAATAAAAAAATCTCTATAGAAGGGCTCCAATGTGTTTTCCCTTTTGAAATAAAACTCCATAGAGTACTATGCATGATATCTGTAGGCCAAAAGTGCATGAAAAATAACTAAACTTTGTTCCTTATTTGTGACTTTCTTGTCTAGATGGTTTCCTCTAAGGTCCAAGCCTGGAAAGAAGGGAAAAGACCGTGGTCAGATTGAAGTGGAAGTCGAGTTCAAAAGGAACAACATGACCGCTAGTATGTTTGACCTGTCCATGAAAGAAAAGTCTCGCTCACCCTTTGGGAAGCTCAAGGACAAAATTAAGGGAAAACGTTCAGATGGGCTGCCAGATACCGCTTCAGCCGTTGTTCCAAGCATGAATCAATATGGCGATGAAAGTGATGATGAAATGCCTGATGGGGAGAAGAAGAAATCAAAGCTGAAAAACTTATTTTCCAAACCAGGAATGAAGAAAAATTCAATGTCTCAGTCCATGTCTGTCTTGCCAACGCTTCCTCCCTCGCCTTCTCAAAGAACCGTCCTTAAGCCCGGTGATTTTTCATCCGACTTTAGGCAAGCTCCAGGATCTCCGGTGTCAGAAAGTGAGTATTCGATTATTTCTCAAATGTGTCACAATGAAGAAAGCCATTCGGTGTCTGATGAAAAAATGTAACCTACTAGTGGGTCGACCGATTTATAAAATGTATCTACAAACTCTATTTAAAATGGCTTGAATTCATTGATCTGGTTAATGCCATATAACTTTCACTTTACCCACCATATAGATGTCGCTCTAGTTAAGTGCTTGTCCACCTTAGAATTACATTTTTTTTTTTTTTTACTTTATTAAAGGGGCAGTCCAAGATTTGTTACATTTCAGTAACGGTAGGAAATGTTATAGAATAAAAAAAAAAAAGGTTACTCTCCTTTTATTCCCTCCTGCCACTGCAGCGTCGATGCTCTGGTGGTCCCTGCCAGTCCTGCAGTGATGACCTCATTCACATGACCTCAGCGGCCATGTGCCATAGATGCAGGCATTACTGTTGAGGCCAGTGACTGGCTTCAGCAGTCGCGTGAATGATGTCCGTGACCTCATCGCTGCAGGACAAGCCGGGAGCACCGGAGCATCGACACTGGAGCAGCAGGGGGTTTACAAGGTGAGTAACCTTCTTTTATTTTATAACATTTACTGCAGTTACTAAAATGTAAAAAATATCTTGGACAACCCCTTTAAGATATATTCTCCATGAAATGGAGTGGAACTTTGTAACTACATTGCAAATACCCAGAACAAGCTCTTTGCAGACACTGAACAAGTAGAGTATATTAGCTGATTTCAGCTCCAAAGCCAGCAGAACTGTAAATGCAGCTCTGGACTATAATGCAGGTTGCAACTCCGGATCTCTACAAGATAAATAATGTGATGTACTTGCAAAGTTACTCAATGTTTTATGTAGGTTAATCCTATATATAAACTGAAAACCAGTGTTTTTAGCTGGTAATTCACTTGAATAGGCAATATAGGTCTTATTTTAAGGTAAAAAAAAATTTTTTTGTTCACTTCATCTTGGTAAGTTTAGTTCAGTTATCAATGATCACCTTTCTATAGCTCCAGTCTTTTTAGAGGTTTTCATTTATACGTTTTTGGTTCTGATTTACAGGGCGGTTTCCAAACTTTCCTACAATTATGACCCACAAAAGAACAGCAAGTGCGGACACCAAGCAGGTCAATTCAGGAAACAAAAAAGATGGACTTTCCTTCTTCACTGGCTTGAAGTCAAAGAATGATCCAATCACTCGTTCCAATTTGTGTATTAATGGAAATCATGTGTACATGGAAGAGACTGAACCCAAAAGTGATAGTCCTAAAGACAATTCTCTGACCAACTCGCCACAGATGATCCAAAAAAATCCTACGTATGCATCAGCTGAAAATTTGTCTTATAAGCCATCCAAGGAAACTGCAAACACTATCGGTAACGTTCCTGACAAAGACCTAACCTCTTCCAGTTCTAATTCTTTCAAGTCTATTGACTTGGCAAAAACTGAAAGTTCACAGGCTGAAGAATCCAAATACAAAGTCCCTACTTCATCTGATCTTCCAAAAGAGTCCAAAGAAAGTAAAAAGCCGGAAAGCATTAAGTCGTCCTTACTGTCATTGGTCACCGGGAGGAAAGAAACCACTAAAAACTCTGAGCACGTCAATGATGTGCCTTTAAAGAAAGAAGATCCGAAACTGAAAAATAATACTCGGCAGCCCACGGATATCCAAACTAAAAAAACCTCAATTAACCCATTTGAGGAAGATCTTGAAGAAAAGAAACCAGAGCCTCTTCCTTCAGAGAGAAATGCGAAAACCTCAGCTGTCAAACCCAGGTTAGTTTTTCCCATTATTCGTGTTTGTTAACCACAACCACCAATTGAAGGACTTCCTTTGTGTCATTGATAAATGCTTTGGTATCGTTTTCTATAGGAATTAGATGCTTGTGAATTCTGGTCAATCTATTGGGGGTATACAAATTGTACAAGCAAAAATTTTGGAAGCCAGCCTAAACTAGGAAGAATTACCACATATACATGTAAAATACAAATGCCGATATTAAGTATGTCGCTGTAACGTTTAATCGGATGAGTCTTCAAATAGTTTTTCTGCTCCGACGTCTAGCTATAATTTCTAAAATTCCATATTATGGCATTTTTGTGCTGGAAACGCGTGTTGGATTATCACAAATTTCTGGATGACCAGATGCTGGATTGTAAAAAAAAAAAAAAAAAGTGCCACTAATTCTGAACTTGCATGTTTGGATGAGATTTAACAAACACTGCCCCTTTGGTACTTTAGAGGAACCCCGTTCAGGTTTGTTTGGCATTGTTTTTTTGGTTTTTTTTCTTCGTTCCTAGCGGGTTATGGGAATGGCAGTGCGTCAACAGCTGCTCTGACAAAGATCACTTAATACATTCGCACAATGACTATAGTCCTATCTGATTTTGTTAGCGTGAAATGTTCTTACACGGCATAGTGATCCAGTCCTGTGATGGGAGAGACCGGTTCTTTCCAGGTGTTTGATGTTATTCATTGACACCGGTATGAGGTCACTGGGAGGAAGGCCAGGCTAGCGCCACTGCTTCTTGTTCTACTGGTTTCTGTTAACCCATTGTTTAGCCTAAACTTCTACGGTCTAAAGTAGGGAGCATTTTAAATATATATAATATACTTCCATAGCTCTCAGATGAGCATAGCTATGACTGCGAATAGATTTTGTTAAAGCAAGATAACCTAGAGTGATGTAAGTGATTTGAGATTTACTTATCTCTTTGATCAACAAATGTATTCTCTGAAGTCATAAGAGGTTCACTACGGCAGTATAAGTTGCTTACCTCATTTCTAAGGTCCCATGCACACGATCGTATTTTCATCTATCCGTAAATACGGATCCGTAATTAATCAGTATATACGGAACAGTGTCCGTAGTGCATCCGTATATACAGATCCGCAAAAAAGAGGCTGCAAATGATGTTGCATAGGATGCACATACGTAGTCGTCCGTATTTATGGAAGCACCCATAGGCTTCTATGGGAGAGTCCGCGCCGTAATTACAGACAAGAATAGGACGGGTTCTATATTTTTCTGCACGGGCACCCCATCTGTAAATATATGGTGTCCGTGGCCAATAAAAATGAATGGGGCCGTAATTACGGATTTAAATATACAGTCGTGTGCATGGGGGCCGAAGGGTGCAGTCACACGCGGCAGATTTTGTTGCAGATGTTTTCTGTGACTGAAAATCCGTTCCATTCATACTAAAATTAAAATTGTAGAAATCCATGCACCTGCTACAGAATTCCCGTTCAGATGAATGGAATTGATTTTTAGTCGCAGAAATTTCTACAACAAAATCTGCCCCCTAATAAAAATTCTGCTCCTTTTCCTTCATAGTCTTTAAACGACTATATCTTATCTCAATGCAGCTTTGTGACAACTGACCAGTTTATCCTCCGTGCTACAAAATAAGTTCCTGTTACAAAATCAGTGTTTTTAAGCAAAATTCTGAGATGTAGTATGGAGGCCAGCAAGAGACTAAAGGCCGTATTACATCGGCCAATTTTAGCTGGTGCAATGAGCGCCGATCAACGAGACAGCTCGTTGATAGGCACGCGTTTGCTCCTGTCACACGGAGCTATGGATGGGGAGGAGCGCTTGTTACTCCGATCGCTCTTCCTCATACATTATTATCATGTCGGCAACACGTCTCCCTGTTTACACGGTGATGTGCGGCCGACAACGATGATATTTCAGTTTTTAAAACTATACGATCAGCAGACGAACGAGCTCATTCATCTGCTGATCGCTGCCCTGTTTACACAGGACAGTTATCGGCAACAAGCGTTCTATGAACAAGTGTCTGCCCAATTACTTGCCCAGTGTAAAAGGGCCTTAAGCTGTTTGTTGATTTGATCATTTGGGCTATAAGTTTTTAGAATAATTCTGGAGTAGATTTAATGTTGTAACTTTGGACCGGCTTTGTTGCAGTTTGAAGGTTTAAAGAAATAAACACTTGGGACCAGCCAACCATCTAATGTGTCCTGACCCCCCGACGGCAGATGTCTGGGGAGAGGAGGGTCAGGCATGCTGAATTTTAACATGCCTGATCCTTTTGTTTGTTTGGAGATAACCTGCTGCCAGAGGAATCTAATGGCGGCTTTCTCCCTGAGATCACACTTGGCAGAGCGTGCATGTCTATGAGGATATCGGGAGGTATAGCTTTCTAAAATGTACGTTATGGCCAGCCTTAGATAAAGTTTGTTTCCCTACTTCCGTATTTAAATTGGATTTGTCAGGACGCCTATGCTTGCCGATCAAGGATAGAGGGGGAGATGCTGAGCTCGGGGAGATCTACTTTTCTATTTTTATTCAGTATTTTCATTTAAAAAGCTGCTTAAATGCAGACCTGGCAGAATATTTTTTTTTTAATCAAATCGTATTTTATGGGTTTTCAAAAAGTTATATAGTACAAAAACACAACCAAACCTACATAAAACAACCCCCCCCCCAACCCTCCCCCGGCAAATTCCTAGATGAACAGTACAAGTGGTCCATTTTTCATATACAAGGAAAGTGGTTTACAGCAGTAGGTATGTAGTACATTCTCAAGAAGTTTTGGATTATTACAAGCAATATACATACCTGTAATTTTTAACATGGCTTA
Source organism: Rhinoderma darwinii (assembly GCF_050947455.1). NCBI lineage: Eukaryota > Metazoa > Chordata > Amphibia > Anura > Rhinodermatidae > Rhinoderma > Rhinoderma darwinii. The sequence continues at coordinate 341,785,112 of NC_134689.1, forward strand.
CACAAGACATAGTTACATAGTTAGTACGGCTGAAAAAAGACACATGTCCATCAAGTTCAACCAAGGGACGGGAAAAGGGAAGGAAAAATTTCTACACATAGGAGCTAATATTTTTTTGTTCTAGGAAATTATCTAACCCTTTATTAAAGCCATCTACTGTCCCTGCTGTGACCAGCTCCTGCGGTAGGCTATTCCATAGATTCACAGTTCTCACAGTAAAGAAGCCTTGTCGCCTCTGCAGCTTGAACCTTTTTTTCTCCAGACGGAGGGAGTGCCCCCTTGTGTTTTGAGGGGGTTTTACAAGGAACAGGATTTCACCATATTTTTTGTATGTGCCATTAATATATTTATATAAGTTAATCATGTCCCCCCTTAGTCGTCTTTTTTCAAGGCTAAATAGGTTTAATTCTTTCAATCTTTCCTCATAACTTAAATTCTCCATGCCCCTAATTAGCTTCGTTGCTCTTCTTTGTATTTTTTCCAACTCCAGGGCATCCTTTCTATGAACTGGAGCCCAGAACTGAACTGCATATTCTAGATGAGGCCTCACTAATGCTTTGTAAAGTGGTAATATTACATCCCTGTCCCGCGAGTCCATGCCTCTTTTAATACACGACAATATCCTGCTGGCCTTTGAAGCAGCTGATTGACATTGCATGCGGTTATTGAGTTTATGATTTACAAGTACACCCAGATCCTTCTCAACAAGTGAATCCGCCAGTGTAGCTCCCCCTAGGACATATGATGCATGCAGGTTGTTGGTACCCAGATGCATAACTTTACATTTATCTACATTAAACTTCATCTGCCAAGTGGATGCCCAAACACTTAGTTTGTTTAAATCTGCCTGCAATTCATGAACATCTTCCATAGACAGTTTAATAAAAAAATGTCCTATAATAAGTATATCACTTCACTTTATCTCATCCGTATCACAGGTACTAGTTCAGGCAACCATGGTCCCCCATATGGATTCAAATTTTTTAGGGGCATTTCGCTTGGCATATACAGAATTTTCTAATACTAAAATTTTATTCACCTTTTCGACACTATAAAATGTTGAATTTTCCCTTGTCGTCGTGCTGCAGGGAAATTGAATACATAAGGCCCCTTTGCATGGGCCAATTATCGGGCAACGAAGGCTCATATGAACACCCTTTCCCGATCATTGCCCTGTGAAAACGGGGTAAAGATCAGTCGAACTCTCGCTCATTGGCTGATCCTATCCTTTATACAACATGAAATATTATCGTTGTCGGCAGCACATCTCCCTGAGTAAACAGGGAGATGTGTGGCCGACATAATGGAAATGTATGGAGACAAGCGATCGTAGTAACGATCGCTCGTTCTAAGAAATTGCGCCTTATAAAACGAGCATTCGAGCGCCGATCAACGCTCTGGCTCATTGAGTGGTGCTTGTTTACACTGCCCATGTAAGGGCCCTTTTAAACTGGCCAATTATGAGGAAACGAGCGTTCAGAGCTTGTTCATCAGCTGATTGTATAGTTTTAAATGCCGAAAATATCAGCGGCGGCACATCTCCCTGTGTAAACAGGGAAATGTACTGCCAAAATGATTGAAACGTATGGGGACGAGCTCTCTGAGTAACGACCGTTCATCCCAATATTAGCGAATTGTGAAAGGAGCAAATGAGCCCCGATCAACGAGTGGTCTCGTTAATCGGCGCTTGTTTACACGGCCCGCGTTGGGTCGTGTAAAAGTACCTTTACTGCCAGGTTTGCCCACAGATAACAGTATCACTTGGGATCACAGCTGGGGAACACTTTATCAGCTTATTGTCAAAGTTCCTTTCTCTCTTTTTTTTTTTTTTTTTTTTTTAAATCAAATAGTTTTAATTGACACGTGTTTTCATAGTAATACAAATAAGTAACATATGAGACCATGACATCCCACCCACTTGCAAGGAGTACTATGCACTGTATTACTCTACTGAATTACATCGAGCCTCCCAACACTTCCCTACCTACGTGCCGTTCCCCACCAGATGTCAAAGGTCCTTTCTACAGGCCCTTTTTTATACAGGCCAAGGATTGGGCAAACCAGCATTGCCCTGTGTAAACAGGGCAGCAATCAGCTGATTGGATCTTTTATTCGGCCCAAAAAAAAAAAGGATGCTAGTTGGCAGCACATGTTACTGTAAACAAGGAGATGTGCTGCTGACATAATGCAAATGCATAGGGATCAATGATCGTATTAACTATTCGTCCCCAAAAATGAACGATACTTGCTCCTTGGGAATGGAGCTAACTAGCACCGATCAACGTGCTATATTGTCGATCGCCACTTGTTTTTCCGGCCAATATCATAGTTACATAGTTACATAGTTAGTACGGCTGAAAAAAGACACATGTCCATCAAGTCCAACCAAGGGAAGGGAAAAGGGAAGGAAAAATTTCTACACATAGGAACTAATATTTTTTTGTTCTAGGAAATTATCTAACCCTTTTTTAAAGCCATCTACTGTCCCTGCTGTGACCAGCTCCTGCGGTAGGCTATTCCATAAATTCACCGTTCTTACTGTAAAGAAGCCTTGTCGCCTCTGCAGCTTGAACCTTTTTTTCTCCAGACGGAGGGAGTGCCCCCTTGTTTTTTGAGGGGGTTTTACAAGGAACAGGATATCACCATATTTTTTGTATGTGCCATTAATATATTTATATAAGTTAATCATGTCCCCCCTTAGTCGTCTTTTTTCAAGGCTAAATAGGTTTAATTCTTTCAATCTTTTCTCATAACTTAAATTCTCCATGCCCCTTATTAGCTTCGTTGCTCTTCTTTGTATTTTTTCCAACTCCAGGGCATCCTTTCTATGAACTGGAGCCCAGAACTGAACTGCATATTCTAGATGGGGCCTCACTAATGCTTTGTAAAGTGGCAATATTACATCTCTGTCCCGCGAGTCCATGCCTCTTTTAATACACGACAATATCTTGCTGGCCTTTGAAGCAGCTGATTGACACTGCATGCTGTTATTGAGTTTATGATTTACAAGAACACCCAGATCCTTCTCAACAAGTGAATCCGCCAGTGTAGCTCCCCCTAGGACATATGATGCATGCAGGTTGTTGGTACCCAGATGCATAACTTTACATTTATCTACATTAAACTTCATCTGCCAAGTGGACGCCCAAACACTTAGTTTGTTTAAATCTGCCTGTAATTCATGAACATCTTCCATAGTCTGAACTATATTACATAGCTTGGTGTCATCTGCAAAAATAGAAATAGTGCTATTAATCCCTTCCTCTATATCATTAATAAATAAGTTGAATAATAGTGGTCCCAGCACTGAACCCTGGGGTACACCACTTATAACCGGGGACCATTCAGAGAAGGAATCATTGACTACAACTCTCTGGATACGGTCCTTGAGCCAATTCTCAATCCAATTACAAACTATATTTTCTAAACCTATAGTCCGTAATTTACCCATTAGGCGTCTATGGGGGACAGTGTCAAATGCCTTTGCAAAGTCCAAAAACACTAAATCCACAGCGGCCCCTCTGTCTAGACTTCTGCTTACCTCTTCATAAAAACAGATTAGGTTAGTTTGACAACTTCTGTCCTTAGTAAAACCATGCTGGCTGTCACTTATAATGCTATTTATTGTCACATAATCCTGTATATAGTCCCTCAATAGCCCCTCAAACATTTTCCCCACGATGGATGTTAAGCTTACTGGTCTATAATTACCCGGGGAAGACCTAGAGCCCTTTTTGAAAATAGGCACCACATTTGCCCTGCGCCAGTCCCTTGGCACTATACCAGTCACTAGAGATTCTCTGAATATTATGAAAAGGGGGACAGAAATAACTGAACTAAGCTCTTTAAGAATTCTAGGGTGTAACCCATCTGGTCCCGGAGCCTTGTGCACATTTATTTTATTTAATTTAGCTTGGACCATCTCTACATTCATCCAATTCAGTATATCAACTGATATATTAACAGCACTGGCGCCGGCTACATCAGCTGCTCCTTCTTCTGTTGTATATACAGAGCTAAAGAACCCATTTAGTAACTCTGCCTTCTCTTGATCCCCTGTGATCAACTCCCCATTACCATTATCTAGGGGTCCTACATGTTCAGACCTTGGCTTTTTTGCATTTATATGCTTGAAGAATTTTTTAGGATTTGTTTTACTATCCTTGGCCACCTGCCTTTCATTTTGTATTTTTGCTAATTTTATTACATTTTTACAGATTTTATTAAGCTCTTTATATTTTACAAAGGCTACAGCTGTACCCTCAGATTTGTATTTTTTAAATGCCCTTTTTTTGTCATGTATTGCCCCTTTCACAGAAGGTGTAAGCCATGTGGGGTTTAATTTGAGTCGTTTATACTTATTACCTGTAGGAATAAATTTTGCACTATAATAACTCAAAGTAGATTTGAAAATCTCCCATTTATCATTTGTTCCATTATTTGACATTAGTTCTTCCCAGTCCATATCCTGAATTGCAGCCCTCATCCTGGGGAAATTGGCTTTCTTAAAATTAAATGTTTTTGCCCTCCCAGCCTGCGTTTGTTTTTTACAGTATAGGTAAAATGTAACTATATTGTGATCACTGTTACCAAGGTTTTCACGAACATTGACATTCCCAACAAGATCTGCATTATTAGAAATGACCAGATCCAACAGAGCTTCACCTCTAGTCGGGTCTTCCACAAACTGGCCCATAAAATTTTCCTGCAACAGGTTGAGGAAATGTCTCCCCTTTGCAGTTGAAGCCGAACCATGACACCAATTAATATCCCGGAAATTAAAATCTCCCATTATCACTACAGTACCCGCCTGTGCAGCCCGCTCCATCTGTTTATATATTTGACCTTCTATCTCTTCAGTTATATTGGGGGGTCTATAGATTACACCAAAAGTAATTTTTTCAGTGTTTACCTCCCTTTCTAGTTCCACCCACAAGGTTTCAACCTCCTCACAGTCTTCACCCACTATTGTCTCTTTCACACTCGCCTTCATATCACTTCTCACATACAGACATACACCACCACCTTTCCTATTTGTCCTGTCTTTACGAAAAAGTGTAAAACCCTGTAGATTTACAGCCCAGTCATGTAAAGAGTCCAGCCATGTTTCAGCAACACCAACTATATCTATATTTTCTTCCAGTATCAAGGCCTCCAGCTCCCCCATTTTACTTGCTAGACTTCTGGCATTTGTGAACATACACTTTAACTTGCCTGTCAGTTTTTCACTTTTATTATCAGAAATGTGATTTGACATTAATCGGTCCTTTTTATTTACACTGATGTTTTGTAACGAAAGGATCTCCTTATCCTGTTGTCTAGTCCTCTCCCCACATTCTGTTTCTCCCCCCACCAATATAGTCTGACCCCTCTCTAACCTGGCTACCCCTTTATTTTCTACATTGACCTCCCTCCTCAGCCCTAGTTTAAATACTCCGCCACCCCAGCCGTGTAAAATCACCTTTACATATAGAGGATGTCCAAAGCGAACAACTCCTTTTAGGAAATGTCATGTGATTAAGGGAGTCTTGTACTCATTATTTAGAAAGGCATAAGCACATTAGCTGATCTATTTAGTTAGTAGGAACCCAGAAATTAGGAGCCTCGATAATGGTACTGACTTTTATATTGCAATGGCTGTTACAAGACTAGTTGTTTTATTGATTACCTGCTTGGATTCCACATTTTATTTTAGTTGGTTGCATCTTTTTAAATTTTGTATCTACCATGATGGGTGTCACGGAATAGGATGGGGGAGATGGATAAGCCTGTTAAAGTGGTGTGGTTGATAACATGGTTTCTCCTTGAGCTTTGACTGCATTCAACAAATTTCTTTAAATGTAAGTTTTCATGTTGATATAGATATGTATTATTAGTATCTGCGAGTCAACTGACCTGCAGATTTATTTTTATTCTGTCCTCTTTACAGACTGGACGTGTCTTCAGAGGCTGAAACCAAAGCCAGGCTCTCTTCTTCATCTGTTTCTGGTACTTCTTTTCTTGCTGCTTCTTTCTATGGTGGGCAGGGCACTCCTGAGGCTGATTTTCATGATCCGCATACCATATCTCAGAGTACTTCCATCTCTCATTCACTTGATAAGGGTTCCTCCCCTCCAAGAAGCCCAATGTTAAGTGAAGGAAATAAAGAATCAACTCAGCCTGAAAAGCCTTCCATGCCTCTATTTTGGAGATCAGGTGTAAGTTCAACTAAACAGTCGGAATCTAAAGAAGTCAATGTTGTTTCCCCCTTTACTGAAAAAACTAAAACAAAAAAGACTTATGTAAAGACTCTTCTTGACCAACTCAAAGGCAAGTCCTCACACACCGATAATGAAAATGTAGTAGATGCAGATTTAGTGAGAGGAATATTACCTGCACTCTCTGAGACTTCATCTTTTTATGAAGAACCTCAAGCTCTTCCAGGGATTAACTCGACCTCAGGACTTGGTGGATTTGAAAAAAATCTAGAAGATGAGGTATTTACTCCAGACCTTGATGATAAAGACTTTACAGCATTATCTACTGAAACAATAGAAAAATCCAATGACTATGTAAAAGATGTGCCAAAGCCAACCCCAAGAGTACAGTCTGTCCCTAAGAAGGAATTTGAAGGTGAAAAACCAGTGCCACCGAAGCCAGCACCCAGAAGTGCTAGATTAAACAAAACCCAAGAGCCTGTGTCTGGTACAGCTATAATTCAACCCAGGGAGAGCTTTTCTTCTGAACGTGTCATGGAGAATGCTTCTAGTGTTGGTGCTTCACCTACTGATATTCCAGTTTACTCAGGACAGGCTTTGACTACCAACATGAAAATGGCCAATCCTCTAGGTGAAGACTTCAGTTACAGATTAGATGAGCTTCCAGTTATTCTTGAAAATCCAGAAGGTACTTCAGATGATGAGCAGATAGATGTTAAAGATTATAACTACAAGATGGAAAGTAGTCTACATTCTTCTGTAAAGACCAACAATGACTCAAGAATGTATCAAGAAGATGGTCTGGTCAAGAGGGATTTATCAGAAAAGTCTTCAGCCGACCATAACCAGGCGATAGCGGACAACCTGAAGCCTGATGAAGTAAATTCTTCTGACCGTAAAGTAAAAGTTGAGATGAGTGATTCGGCCCACCAAAATTCACCTGAACCTGTGTCCTCTCAAAACCATTTTCCTAGTTCTTCTTCACATTCTATTTCTATTCCAACTGATACACCTAGTTCTCCTAGCGTAGAGTCAACGACAATCCCAACCATTGATGTTTCTGATCAAGTGGAAGCCTCTGGCAAGAAGAAGCTGCTTCGGGCATGGGTTTCACCCTCTGAAACACATCCAATCCCTACAGTGCAGAGTGGTGGAACAGTGTCTTCACGACAAAGGTGAGAAAATGTCTAGTTATTTTTTTTTTTCCATCTTACATTTACAGCTGCACATTAAATATAAATTTTTATTGACCAATCAAAATTAAGAATTAGATTGCAAAGTTTAATGAGTGCTAAGCTGTGATCTACCAATCCTAAGCCTCGTTTTTTTACTGTATGATCGATTTAGTTCGGGAAATTCTAGTGTTGAAAAGTGAACCTACTAGGAAAATGTGTGCCTACAGCTGTTAAAATGATCACTCCACCAAAATATAGTATTAGGCAAACGCTCTTATTTGGGTGTTTTCCATAGAGTTGCCTAGTGCGGCAGCGCTTATTCTTAATCTTCACTAAATACAACTCCTCCTTACTTGCTGGTGAGGAGAATCTGGGCACTGGTATGCAATGCTAGGGATCATGAGGCCCCAGCAATCTAAGTTAATCACCTATCTTCTGTATATTTAGCTGATAGCTTTGTTAATGGGAAAGCCACTTTTAAAGAGGATCTGTCACTAGTTTAGTAATGCCCCATCTCCTAGCTAATCTAATCGCTGTCACACTGAGAATGCTAGTGAAAATTGTGTCAAAACATTAATTTTAAAAGTTATAAGCTTTTTTTTCTAAATCTGCAAATGAGCCTATACTTGACAAGTGGGAGGTAACAGCAGCGATTCTCCGGAGGTGGAGCCGCCTCACAGCCTCTGAAGCTGTCCTATCAGCATGAAGCTGCTGCACACAGTGTGAGAGACTGAGGCTGGAGGGAGGGGGGATCACTTCAAACAGCCATATCTCCGGCTCCACCTAGAACAGCGGTTCTGGTGGCATATGAAGGAGGAGAATCTAATCTTTCATATGACACTAGGATCGCAGTTCTAGCTGTGACACAACCGGAGATATAACCAGTTGAATGCACAGATGGGAATGGAAGCTGTATACTATATGATCACACTGTTGCTGGGCAGAGGGAAGGGGGAGAAGCTGCATGCTGATTGGACAGCGTCATATAGGAAACATTACACCGCGCAGAGTGTAAAAGTCAACTCCTATTTGGCTGTTAGAGCCACATTACCATACTTAGAAAAATGGCCATAACTATGCAAATTTTTTTTTTAAACAAATCACACTGTAGTTATCAGCAAAGCATCTATTCGATTAGTTATGAGATAGGTAATTAATAAACTGGTGACCGATTCTGTTTTGTAATGACCAGGATTGTAAGAACTTTGCAATAATCAATGCATTGGGTCAGGGCTTACCAGGGCTCAAGCGCTGTCCATCTCAAATGAAGAGACTGGAAAACAAAGGTGATCAATACTAAAATTTGCCAAGTGTTTTCTCTAGATTTCTCTGCCCAATGAACCCCCGTTATTTTATCCGGATCTATTCTGCTTAATTGCATATTCAGCTTTATCATTACAGTAAACTATGAAAAAGATCTATTGATACCATCTCCGTATATCATCTGGGTAATTGGATCGCGTGTGACCGTTTATGTACAGTCTAAAACATCACAAGGGACTGAGGGGAGGGGTACTGGCATTTTTATAGGTTGGTTTGCTTTAATTATGGGGAAAAATCTATTAAACTTTGCCTGCCACTTCCAGTGCCAAAGTTTGCATGAAGTATCATGCTGCAGACTCGTGACCAGGACCAGTGTTCGTCCTTGATATCCACTGGCAGCTGCACTATTTCACTTCAGCTTTGCCAGGTTTAACAGTGCCCAGTAATCTACAGTACAAATGCCACCAGTGTCCTTTACTTATAGCGCTGGTGTCATTGTGTGACTGCTTTAGATTAAATGGAGTAATCTGAATGCACTCGGGGGGGGGGGGAAGCAAGGGCAGCATTTGCCTGCCCGTTGTCCATAGACTTTATACAGCAGTTTGTGGCTGAAGCATTTCCATAACATTCAGTCTGTAGTCAGTGGTGTTATAGTGTTTAGCGCATTCAGATTTTGCTCACCCTGAAAGGAAAACGTCTTGCTAATAAAAACAAGTTTTGTATTTTTCTTAATACTATATCAAGTGGAAAGACTTGCTGCGGAGAACATCTTTCCGACTTGTCGTTTCCTTTTGAACATAAATCCCCTTTGCTCCAGTAAGTGAATAGACTAATGTCTGATTGGTGGAGGTTGGCCCCAAAATGATCACTAGACCGGTGCGGCGCGGAAAGCTGCCGTGTCATTTATTTACGGTGATCAGAGACATTCGCTGTGGATACTGCAGATAAGGCTCTGTTCACATCTGCGTTGGGGTCCCGTTCTGATGTTCCATCTGCGCTTTCCATCAAAACTGTTCCCTGAACAGACACAAACTGGACACCTGGATTTCAATGGTGACGGATCCGGTGCCCGTGGTTTCCGTTTGTCTGTTGTGCACCAGACCCGTCGTTTTGCCAGAAGCAATAGCGCCGGAAAAACGACAAGTCCGGTGAACAACAGAGACAAATGGAAACCACGGGCACCGGATCCATCACCATTGAAATCAATGGTGATTGAAACGGAAACCCCTGGTTTCCATCTGTGGCGGTTTTTGTCCTGTTCCAGTTCTAACGGAAAGCTCCAACGGAACGTCAGAACGGGACCCCAACGCAGATGTGAACAGAGCCGAACACCGCTAAAAATACACCCCCCCCCCTCTCTTAGTGCATATGATCCTTGCCCCTGTTATCAGAATTACAGCCTGAGGCCCCATGCACACGACAGCAAAAAACCTCCGTTTTTGCGGACCGCAATTGCAGTCCGCAAAAACGGAGCCATTCACTTTCATTGAACACTGACACCTTTCCGTAGCACTTTGTATGGGAGCACGGCCCGAAAATGCAGCTGTCAGTCAGCGGCCGGCCGTGCCCGCAATCGCGGGCCGTGATTGCGGGCACGTTCGTGTGCATGGGGCCTTAACATGTAGAAATGCTGCAATAACCCTGCAGAACAGCAAGGTGCTTCAACTTCCACTGCCATGCTGACTATTATTTCTCTCCAAAGGGGACAGTTCCCATTATAGTATTATTGCTGAGATAGCGCAGTTTTCTGATCGATGTACGGTAATGTGGCTCCCAGGTAGAACAGGTTGGGTGGATTAATATAGACCATGGGTGCACAACCTGTGGCCCGCGATGCCATTCTGGGCAGCCCCAGCAATCCATACACAGACCTGCTCATCTGTCATGATCGTTCAGAAAGACACTGACTTCTTTTGACAGCCGCATCCTATTGATAGCACGGTTATTGGAGGTACAGTGGGGCTGGCACTGTTATTGGGGGAACACTGCGGCTCTATGAGTTCTAGTTCAATCATTGTGAAGGAGCAATCCAGGTAAAACTTACTGTATTCTGCTTTTGTGCCAGACCATGGCCATCCGTTTTACTCAGATTGCTTCTTTAAAGGGGTATTTCCATCTAAGACTTTTTTTATGCCAAATCCGCAATATATACCACAAATGCCTCATAGGTTTGGTACTTCAAAGAGGAGATGAGGAGCAGAGGTGGCCGTGCATGCATGCGGCTCTCGTTTTCTTTTGGCTGTTCTGACCTGTTCATTGTAATTCATGGAAGGTACGGAAACAGCTGGAGATAGCCAAATGCGTGATCGGCCGGCTTGTCTTTTCTGGATTACAGGGGACGCTCCATTTTCACTATCCATGGAAGGTCAGAAGTGGAACCCCCACATATACTGTCTGTCATAAATGCCTCATATGGGAATACTCCTTTTTATTGCGGCTCTTGGGAGTGCTATAATGTGGCCCTCTGACTGGAAAAGTTTATGCATCCCAACTATAGACTGAATGAAACTGGGACAAGCATGAATGGAAATGAATTCCTACCTAATTTACATTCAATCCTGTATTGTCATTGCCTGCACGTGCTTGTACATGAATGAAGTCCACGTGATTTGCATCTAGTTTTCCTGTCATGTAAGTGCAGGATAACTTCTGGATAAATTATGCATGCTTTTTACCTTGTAAGAATTTGTCATTTCTCGATTTAACCAGGTTCCCTATCGGAATGATTTGCACATACCCAGTAATGGGAGTCTAAAAATTGGCATAGTAAAGTAAAGGGAAATTGCGTCATAATATGGTATTCATTCTCTGCTTCATAAATCCTCAATTAAAATATGAAGGCGTTCTTCATGACCAAATTAAATCTGAGCGCACGGCATTGTGAACATGTGAGGCATGAAGAGAAACTCCTCAATGTGTGCTGGTAGAGTGGTACACGCATTTACTGGACCCGCACTCTCTGCGCATTGCTTTTCACCCGATGGGTGTGTTATCCACATAGGGTGGATTTAGTTGTGCTATTGTAGCCAGCTAGTCGGTAAATAAATGACCCCTGACCCAAGCAGAATCTTACAAAATCTGCCAAGTTGGCCCTAGCCTCTCCATATGGCTGGTTACCATACAACAAATATGTGACATCCACCCAGATCTTGGACAGGAAGTTTTACAGATGACGTCACTGGAATTCCCGGCTATCAGAGGCCAACATGATGGGGAATGGTCTTAGAGATCTCTCTTCCTCATGCAGAATTTGTGATGGGTCCTAAGATTTGTATCTATAGACGAAAACCAATTTCAATATGGAACCATTTAGTTACTGGCATCGGACGGTTAAATCTGTGACTTGCCAAACTGCGATATGTTGTACATAACATGTTGTCAACATTTTTTTTGTCTTCATCTACAGGTTCTTTGTATTTTTCTATCTGTAGACTATCTGATGTTATGAGGGATGGTTTTCAGTATGTTATTTATGTCTCTCTACAGAACGAATCCAGTGAAACCAATGAACGCACAGAACCATCTTTCTAGCTCTTCACAACCAATCAAAAATCAGGAGAATGCACTGAATGCCTACAATAGCAAGGTAAGGTCAGGTCACCCATAATGGAAACCTGACTCTATAGGAGGACACCAGTACTAACACCATCCCTAGCCGGCCCTAAAAGCCATTGCCTGTATAGGATTAATCCGTTGTCTCCGATAGCATTCCATGCCCAACTATTCATTCCTGATTAAGAGAGGCCGTTGTGAAATGCAGTTTTTGTTTTTTTAGGACTTTTATGGCAAGAAAATGTCAATCATGATGGGTTGTATTATCTAGAACTGCTTTGTGAAGCTTTACTCAATTGTAGGATCACCATGAGTCATCCACAAAAGTCAGATCTTATTCTCATATCCTCCATGTTGACGGCTCATCTCATGGCATCTCCAGAAAAGACCACTGTAAATTAGCATTGAACTAGGGGGGCACAGAATACTTGTAAAGGGCAGTTCGGGGTTGCACGGTAAAGTAATTGAGGGAGGCAAAGATTTGGGGAGATGTAGTAATATCCGAGCCCTTGTGGCTCAGATTTGACCACTTCTGAGTATTTAAAAGGGCTACTAAAATGAATGAGGGCTGCTAAATGTGTGACTTATTATATTTTGTTTCCTTCTAATTAACTCTTTTTGATTCTTCTTTGCCCTTCTCACAAATTGTTAAATTAGTAAATACAACTGGATCTACTAAATAACTCTCAAACGCCCCCTTACTCAAGCAATTTGAAATACAGCGGATCGAAGCAGATCATAGATGCACAAAAGGGCGGGAATCCATAAGCGGCGTAGCTACCGGTGCTACGCTGTTTCCATAAGTCCCATTCACTTCTATATGGCGCAGACGGCAGACGATGCGCCTCTTAAAAAAAAAAAAAAAAAAAAAAAAATCTCCTCTTACTCCTGCGGCTTCATACTAAGACTAGCATATGAAACTCCAGTCCTACTAATTCGGCCCCAATATGTGATTTAAGCAAAAAAAAATAAAGGAAACTGTACAGCCATGCTGCGTGCCATGAAGTGCTCTAAACTGGATAAGAAAAAAGGCATATAACATGAAATAACTTATTTCCTCAATAAACTACAAGTTGCAAAAGACGCAGTACTGAAAATATAAGATAACAATTCATGGTTTAACTACACATTGCGGGATAGTGGTAATAGGTCAAATAAATCACTCAACACTAACAAAAAGGTCCATACCATTACAAAGACCCACAGCTCACATTAATGGTCTAACAGTCACACTGTTCCGGGCATTGTCCGATGGAGGTCGTAGTACCTGCCATGGATAGGACTAACCTCACAGTGGCTGAAGAAAGAAGCATCAAAGTCCCGGTACAAGAGCCGCTATGGCAGGAAAGGGCAACTTTGTTGTGGAGAGGGTATGCGTGGACCCTTCTAACAAGATTATATAGATGGAGGAAGTAAATCCATAACAATTGAGTCATTTGTCCTTATTGATATTTAGATCACTGGTTTTCCTGTAGAGCAGAAACAAATGGTTCAAACAGAAGGCGATTAATTCCCTTCCATCTGCTCCTAATAACTTCTCTGGAAGAAACGTTAATGAAATAATTAGCTCCTCTTCATCATGACTGACTCGGGTCGTGTGCTTTTTATTATATCAGGATGTGCATATTTCTGGTTCATTACAATGCTCTGCTCACAAAGACTTCTCCCTGACTAACACAACACTGCCTTCTCGTCACCCACATTTATTTACAATGAGCTCTGACCCTAACATACAAACCATACATATTTATTGTAAATATATATATATATATAATCTGCCACTTGTCACATAGGTAATCTATTTATATCGCCTATGTATTCTGCAGAAAGCAGAGACCTTAAAGGGGTTGTCCACCTTCTGACAACTGATGACCTAACCCCTGGATAGGTCATCAGTATGTCATCGGTGCGGGTCCGACACCCTGACCCCGCACCGATAAGCTGTTCCGGTGGCCTGCGGACACCGACTGTTGTGGCACATAATGCTATGTACGGAGCCCAGAAGCAGTTGGCTCCGTACATAGCATAGCGGCCGTGCTGCAGGTCTGCTCCTATTCACTTGAATAGGAGTAGAGCTGCAGCTCGGCCGCCTTTCTGTGGCCGGAGCCAACTGCTTCCGGCTTGTACGTCCAGTGCATGGTGGCACCGCGCCAGCTGATCTGTTCGGGTGTCGGACCCCCACAGATCATGTAGTTGTCAGAAGCTGGAAAACCCTTTTAAGCGGAGTCTACTGTGCTTTTCAATACAACTGTGTGCAAAAAAAAAAAATTGCACTATGCGGTAAACTTACGTTCCCGATGAGTCAATCGCAGGCATATGCAACTGTACAGGCATATAGTAGTATGACTGGGGTATACAACGTTTCAAATGGTCTTACTGAACGGAATGCCCAAATGTGATGTGGACTTAGCCGCCTTAGGAAGTGGGAGAATCTCTTGCTCATAGCAACCAGCGAGACCTTAAGGTGCCCATATCTATTAGATAGAAGGGTGATATTCAGACCATTGTTCGTCTGACAAATGTTAATTGGGCAGACATGTCTTTGCATATTTCAGATTATATTGGCCGTAATAGTCTGGCAACGTGCCCATACATTTCCGACCACACAAAAAGAATAACGGCCAATTAATGGGTGAAAGTGATATGAAAAGTATGTAGATTTCCAGCATTCGTCCAGGAAAGCAATATTCCCTTTAAGTTATCTTCGACTATTCTCCTCCTCTGTGTGTTGGTATTGCTGGAAAATCGTGTGCAGATCGTCTGAATGATCCATGTACATTTAACCTCTTCCAATATGTGGATGAAAGTTTCCAAGACAGCCGACCTGATTTTTAGAAGATGGCTGTCTGCCATCTATCGGCTGTAAGGGTATGTTCACACGGCCTATTCAGATGTTTTTCGGGCCGTAAACGCCCCAAAAAAACTGCTCCAAAACCGGCTCAAGAAGTAACATGCGCTTTTTACGAGGCATATTTGTAGCAGTTATTCATTGGGTCAATAGAAAAACCGCTCCAAAACCGGCTGCAAAAATATTCTTGATGCATAACAAACGGCTGAAAATCAGAGGCTTTCCCTTGAAAACTGCTCCGTATTTTACAGCCGGTTTTCGTTTTCCGTGTGAACATACCCCTACTATCGTTCAGTTGTAATTTGACACAAATGTTTGTTATGGCCGAAATCCTCCACTTTAATCCAATATGTATGGGGGCAACGTTTTAGCTTTCATTTTTGCAAACTAAAAAGGAAACGGATAGTCTAATTGTACAGTATGCTACTGACCATGTGGCCACGTTGTCTCCGGAAAGATCTAGTTTGTGGCATTCTAATTTGCGTATGTATTAAGTGTAAGTGAAAACCAGTGGCGCTTCACCCATCAATTAAGTAGGTGCAATTATAATATATATGATTAGTGTGTCTGTCCAAAGTCCTATCAAAGGTCAAATAGCGGGCACACATACAAATGTCCTAGACCGCCTTTTTTTATTTTTATTGAACCTCGTCTATGATCAGTCCTGGTTTTGTTATTTGTAGCTTATATACTTTAACCAGTTCCCTTCTCTTTTTATTGACAGAAATATGACGCCTCAGATCCTGGCACTGCCTATGCTCAGCTCACACACGACGAGCTCATCCAGCTGATCGTGAAGCAGAAAGACATTCTTCGTAGGAAGGACGCACAGGTACGAGAGCTGGAAGATTACATTGACAACCTGCTGGTGCGGGTCATGGAGGCTACTCCCAACATCCTAAGAAGCGGCAGTAAGAAGGCTGGCAGGATCTAACCCCCAATGAGACTGATGGACTATACACCTCGTTAGAGTATATGAATGGACTGGGCTGGTTGTAGTGTATAATGCCCAATAGAAGGATATCATTTGATGGTTGCACCTCTTTCTATAAAAGGAGAAGTACGTGGCAAATTTGACATCACTGGATTAATGGTACTTAAAGGGGATGTCCACTTTAATTCTATTTTCATCTCCTTTTCTACCCTGATTTTCCCTCATGTTGCCCTTGGGTATAACTTCGGAAATGAACTTCACGCATATTTAGATGAACCTCAGCACCTTTTATAGTTTGAGGAAACTGCACTCTCCTATCTATAATTTATGAGGAAGGTTCCCGAGATGGTGTGACACTGAATGTAAAACTGTTGTCACTTATGGCCATCTAATCCAACTTCTCTATTGTTCTAAATAATCCTACTGATCTCTTCCTACTCCTCGGACGACTACTACTGTCCCTCTTTTCCTACTGTCAGAGCTTTCTTTAGTCCATCACTTGAACTTCTGTGGAGAGTGCATTGTACCAAGATATGAGAATGGTTTTAGTAAGGCCTTATTCGCACGAACGTGTCCGTTTTGCACGCGCAAAAAATGCTGCGTTTTGCGTGCGCAATAGCTGTGTGTCATCAGCATATGATGCGTGGCTGTGGGATTTTCGCGCAGGCGGCAAAATTATGACACTTTTTAGGTTTACAAACATAAAAGCAGGTGCTTTTCTGTTTTCATTCATTCTTTTTACTACTGTTGCGCGAATCATGCGCGGCACCCGGAAGTGCTTCCGTGTGCCCAGCGCGATTTGACTTCAATGGGTGCGTGATTGCCACGCGCGTAGCATGGACGTAATACCCGTTCGTGTGAACAAGGCCTTAGTGTGAGTTGTTGTGTGGGTGTTCTATATGTGTATATTTATGTGCCTTGTATATAAGGAACCTATACTTTTCTATTTCCAGGCCTGCCTCATTGCAGAGCAATTGTATAATGAGATCTATATTTCTATTCAAATATCAATATTTTACCTAGAAAACAAATGTATTTTTCTTTAATGAACAAGTTTTATACTAACGTGCACTAATAAAGTGAGGAAACACTGCAAAAAAAACACCATTTTGCAAGGACAATCGGTAGTGGTAACTTTATTAGACTGTTACAGTTTTATTGCTGCGTAAGAAGTTTGTTTTTGTTTTGTTTTTTTAAATCTTTCTCTATCAGGCGGATCCCATAATACTTAAAACCTAAAAAATGGAAATTGATGCTAAAAAGTGGAAATTATATTATTTGTTATTTCAATTATTATTATTAAAATATATTACTGTGGAGTATAGAATATATCCACTCACTGAAGACTGAAACGTACGAATGACTGGTTATACACAAACTAGACTGTTCTAGAACGTGATTATTGATACAGTAAAATGTATTACATCCGGCTTCAATGAGAAATGATAGGTGGGGGATTATCCAATTATTTTTTTGGTATAGAATGCCGGTCTAAAGGAATTTTCCCCGTATACTGTTATATCTATGGATAACCGGGTATTCCAAAGAACAGATCTTGTGACATAATGGAAGATCATATTGGAAGAGGGGGGGAGAGGGTCTGAATTCTGGTGCTCACTCGTTCAGTACATTAGGAGGTTCCCAGCTCCTGGACTTCAGGGGTGTGAGTGACCTTCAATATATCTCATCTGGTTTAAACCTTGAAGACTGCAATCTTTTACAAGTCAGACAATATAACTACCAATGTGCTTTCTGAGACACAGGCCCAACCATTTTTAAGTATAGTTTTCTTAGCCCACAAACGGAGCCTAGGTGATCTGTGCTCGTAGACTTCTCACATCACTGGCTTAAAGGGGTTGTTTAGGACTTTGTACGGTTCTCCATACACCGTGCTGTACATAAGTGTGGCTGGTACTGCAGCTCAATGGGCCACACTTATATGCACCGTGCCTGGATAAAGCGTAAAGAGGCCGTGGTGTACCAGTGTGTGCCATGTCCCCTACGCTCTACTGACCATTGGGGGGGGGTGGACCCTACCGGTCATACAGCTGTTAACATAAGTATCCAACAACTCTACTAAATTCTCCTGCCGCTCCTAACACGCTGACCTAAACTATATCTGGTTGAAAATTCTTCTGTCCTAACTTGATAAGTTCTTTTAAGACGTACAATCCAGAACAATGTGGATCTCTTGCTGCTTTTAAGTGGCTTCCATATTGCCCAGCACCTGCTGGCCCTTCTAGCAGCACTTTATGAAGTATATACTGATATTATAAGCTGGAATTTTCTTGTAGTGATGATGTATTTATAAAATTATTAAATATATATTTTAAATTTGGGAGACAAATTCCTTGTGGTTTTTTTGTTTGTTATTCAACCTAGCACTTCTATAGATGGTTACTAATATATAAAATATATTCGAGGATTTCAACCCAAAATGTAAAATGGCCATATGTTAGTTAATCAAGTTAGAGAAGAAGCCAACGTTTGGTAATTATGTTTTAGTAACTTACAGAGAAATTTAATATCCTGTTCAGTTGTGGCGGCCAAGTTTTATAAGTGACAACGAGAGGTGCAGCCATATTGGTTGTTCCCTTTTGTTCAACATGCTGACAAGCCGCTAATTTAAAGTGACAGATTTACCATCCGTTATTGAGATGCAATTTCAAGTTACACATTTCTTACACTTTAGCTACGGCACGTCATAACCGCAACCTCCTAATAAATAGGCTCGATTTTGGAGTGTGGTGGCGGCCTATTTTTATAATCTATGTACTATATTCGAGATATACAGTGCTAACGTAAAACTGCCACACAATGTCCTTATTATTTACTACTGTTTCACCATAGCTGTAACACCCCCCTGAACACACTGACCACATAAACAATGTGGCTTAAAGGCGCTATAAATGTGAGATTTCCAGGATAGGAAATTCTTGCTACTAAGGTAAACAGAAAATTGTGACTGCTGTGTACATAGTGGATTTTTCTGGGCCAAAGAAAGTACTTCCTGGTTCTGTGGAGTCACATGGTTTATCACATGATCTTTTTCAGCCAGTTGGCAGCTTTGAAGACATAATGGGAAGCAGTCCTATTCCTGAGGCTTCGTGGCATGTCACATGACACTTTTCAGAGCTACTGAGAGGGATCATGTCATACACAATGGGGCATATTTACTACTCCAATTGAGCCAGAATTCTGTTGCACGTGCACCACGTTTATTAACTAATTTAGAGCCTTTGCGCCTCAATGGTCAAGGAGGCATGGCCTAGACCAAAAGCTTTTGTCTAGTAAAGAGGGTGTGGCTTAAATGCGCCAGCGTATCTTTTTTATTTTTTCAGCCCCATTTACACTTTCTTTGGGAGGGGGGGCTGTTACACCCTCTAGTTGAGGGCATTGAGGTACACTATATGGCAAAAGTATTTGGACACCTACACTTTACCTACAGGAGCTTCAATGACATTCAATTCTAAATTCCTAGCCATCAATATGGAGTTGGTTCACCTTTTGCAGATAAAACCACTTCCACTCTTCTGGGGCTTTCTACAAGATTTTGGAGTGTCTGTTGGCACAATGAGGTCAGGCAGGTAACGCTCTCCTGCCATTTACCAAACCCAAACCCAGACTCGTCTGCCAGATAGAGAAGCCTGATTCGTCACTCCACAGAACACTCTGACTGCTCAAGAGTCCGGTGGCGGTATACTTTACACCACTCCATCTGACGCTTGGCGATGTAAGGCTTACATGAAGCTGCTTGGCATATTGAGTCAGCAGAGTGCTGGTGGCTTTTATGCACTATGCCCTTCGGCACTTGGCGATGCCGCTTTGTGACTTTACGTGGTCCACAATTTTGTGGCAGAGTTGCTGTGGTTCCTAAATGTTTCCACTTTGCAATAATACCACTCACCGTTCATCATGGAATATCTAAGATGGAAAAATTTCACAAACTGACTTGTTGCAATGGTGGCATCCTATAAGGCCGGGTTCCCACGTAGCGTAAACCCTGCGGAATTTCCGCAACTGAATTCTGTGCGGAAATGACGCAGCATTTACAGTAGCAGCAAAGAGGATGAGATTTAGTAAATCTCATGCCCACGCTGCGGAAAAAACTTGCAACATAAATGTTAATAAATTCACCGGCGGTGCAGAATTTAAATCTCCAGCGTGTCAAGTTATGCTGCGTTGTCATTGCTTTTCTGTTGCGGGTTTTTCCCGTTGAAGTTAGTGGCAATGCATAACCCGCAACCGGAAGCAGTGTGCTGTGACTTTTGCGGAGGAATCGCAGCGATGCCGTTGCAAATTGGGGGAAAAAAAAAAAATCCTACTCACCCAGAACTCTCTCCTTCCTGCAGTCCAGCCTCCTGAGATGACTGTTCATCCCGTGTGACCTCTACAGCGTCACATGGCCTGCAACGTCCCTCTTAAGAGGCCGGACTATGCGCAGAAGAGAGGCAGGGGGGTAAGTATGAACGGTCCGTCCCCCCCCCCCCCCAGCGCTGCTTTCTGCCGTGAAAATTCTGGATGAAAAACCGCACCACAATGTGTACGGCGAAGTGACTGGTTCTCTTTAACCCCCTTAGTGACCGCCAATACGCCTTTTCATTGCGGTCACTAAGGGGCCTTGGGCTAGGCCATCTTTTCACGGCGGCCCAGTCTAAGGCCTGCACGGGTATCCCGTGCAGGCTGGGGCCAGGGCTCGGCTGTCTAATGACAGCTGGGCTCCAACGACCGATCGAAGTTTACTTCGATCGCGGCCGTTTATCCCGTTAAATGCTGCGGACAATAGCGACCGCGGCATTTAACTTGTTTACAGAGGGAGGGAGCTCCCCCTATCACCCATCGGCAGTCCGCAAATGCAATCGCGGGTCTCCGATGCGGTGTCATGGCAGCCAAGGCCTTATAAAAGCCTCCAGGTCTGCCCTGGGCATATGCCCATTAGGATGCGAAAGAGGCACGGTCTAATAGATTGCCTGTCAGATTTCTAAAGCAGAACTCTAAAGATCGCATAGTAAAGTCCCCAAGTGGGACTAAAAAAAATAAGTAAGTAATGTGAAATCAAAATTTCAGTAAAAAAATAATTCCATTTTTTTTTTTTTTTTTTTTTTTACAGAAGTGGTTTTATTTAGTAAAAGTACACACATATGGTATTGCCGCGACCCATAGAATAAAGGTAACCTGTTCTTTTATGCCACACAGTGAATGGCGTCAATTTTAAAACTCATAGAACAATGGAAGTTAATCGAAAAATATGTACCCCCAAAGTGGTGCCATTAAATAGTACAACTTGTCCCGCAAAAAACAAGTCCTCATACAGCTAAGTCGACAGAAAAAAAAAAAAAGTTATAGCTCTTTGAATGCAACTAAAGAAAAATGAAAAAAATAGCTTGGTCATTAGGGCCTAAAATAGGCTGGTCACAAAGGGGTTAAGAAGCGCTGGACATAACATAATGGTGGACATAGCATTTTGATGTGACCTCTTAATACTTGTTTACTAAGTAAAGAGATGGAATTAGCTGAGTGTACCAGTTAGATGAGTAATGGCCGGAAATGGAACTACCCATTTGTAGTCATTAGATAAATCCCGGGTGGTGCTGGACAGGTTTCTGTGAATAAATTGTACGTATTATGTGTAGCGCAGAATGTGATTAGTAGTTGGAAAAGCTGTTAATCCTTTAATGAACAGAGCCAGTGACCAGTCACGACGTCTCTCCCACCCCTGACTATCTGGATTGACCATAGTTTTATGTGAATTATAATTTATTAACATAGCAACTCATCAGCAACAACTACACTAATAGGAGGCATGGGGGGGGGGGGGAGAAAAATATTTTTCCAGCTTCATTTTGCTTATCTAGTGTGAACATATTCTGCAGCACTGTGTAAAAAAAAAAAAAAGGGAAAAGGCCCTGAATGCTTGGATAATGAGGTTCATAAGCTAGGAAACCCTTTCTCCATGCTGATGGGATGCTGAAAGCGCCTGTTAAATGGTAGCTCTCTGCATATAAAATGGTTTCAACTGCAAATCTAGCCCCCAGGGCAAATAGAAAAAGAGGGGGCCTTTATTAAGACTGGCATTTCATATGCCAGTCTTAATAGGAAACAAGCTGGAGTAAGATGCAACAAATTTATTAAGAAATGCACTGCACCTCATAATAAATTAGTCGTATCTTTGGCTGTCTGAGCGCCACTGAGTGAAATCTACGCCAGCTAGGAGATAGCATAGATTTCCGCAATTTTATTTTTTTTTTAGTTTAGAAAATTAGTGAAAGCAGCGAAAATGGGCAGAAAGTCAAAATATTTGCGACTTTGCTAAGCCAGAAAACTGGAATAGAAAAGTTGACAAATTTCCCCCAATTGCCTGCCACGATTGCTACTAGTACTGCGCTTGGCTGTTTCCGTCGGCCCCATTCTAAATCCTCCTTACTGCAATAGTGCAGTAAGGAGGAACAGGGGGTCGCTAGCAATCATACATTTAACAACTTATCCTGTGAATAGGTGATAAATGTGCTTAGTGGGAAAACCCCTTTAACTCGACTCCTAACCGGTACAGCCTTTCCGTATCTATTTTTAAAGGGATGCTGGTGAACCCTGACAGTAGGGCTGGGTGATTATGATCTAAACCCAATCACGATTAATTGAACATGTAACCTTGATTACGGTTAATAAACACGTTTTGGGCCACACACCTTTTGCAGCCATGTCCCTATTTGCATGCCACACCATATAATATAGATCCCCTGAGCCTGCTGTATATAATGTACCCCCCTGACACTGCCCCTCACACAGTATAATGTCCCTATATCTGCCCCCACACAGCCTCAATAGTGCCTAATAAAAATAATAAAATACATACTCCCCTAACACCGTTCCAACGAGTGGAGGAGATCCCTTTGCTCCTTCGGTCTATGTGGCTCGGCGCATATTTTCTGTTTCCGCTGCACTTCTGGCATAAACCGGCGTTTCAGGCATCCTATTGGTCCACGTTGTCCTCATTGCCTGCCTCATTTACTTCTTGTTTAGCCTCAACGTCCATGCGGCATGGCGAGTGGACAGTGCCCACCCCAATGGCATATAGACGGATGATGCGGGTAATATACAGGGACCCACATCATCCCTGTATATAACCCCATCATTCGTTTCTATACCATTGGGGCTAAACAAGAAGTAAATGGGGCGGGCATTGAGGAGACCGTGGACCAATAAGCTGCCTGAAACGCTGGTATATGGCAGAAGTGCCGTGGATTCTGAATACATTCGAGGCAATGGCGTCATCGCACCTGTCTGCGCTGAGCCGGGAGCGGCCACCGTTCTACTGCGAACAGTAGAGCAGGGAACGGACGGCCCACTGCTCTACTATAGAATTCATCTGTAAAAAAAAACGAAATGTGCAAAATTACCTCAATTATCTGAGCTGAGATTTGGTTCGTTTTTTTTCCAATTAATTGCCCAGCCCTACCTGGGAGATCCCATTGTCTCATGATGGGGTTCAACAAGTGTCTGTCTGGTTCTGGTATTTTTGATCGGATTTGATTCTTGCCATCGAAATGTAAGTAAACACTTATGAACCTTGTGAACAGAGAAAATCTTTTAATCATTAACCCCTTTTGCTGCCACAATTGTCACACGTTTGACATGCACAAATAAAACCTGAATTATCAAATTAAACAAAATTATATTATACCCTTATACCCATGCATGAAAGCTTAACATTGTGTAAAAAGAAAATGCATAAAAACTCATGTTTATGGCTAAAAGTCTGACTTAAGCAGAGCCTGAGACGCACAACACCCCCTAAAAATAAAAGTTGTGCAGAGTTCATACATTTCATTTATTTCTATGTCTACATGCACATATATTCACACATTCACCATGCCTGAAGTGTCAAAGTCTCTGCCATCCAGATATCGTAAACAAGTGATAGTCAACAAATGTCCAAATGAGGTGCAGATTGTGATTAGAACGGCTCATCTTCTCACCCACATAGTAGAGAGAGGAAAAAAAGCCCCCCTCTAAATCTTAAAGTCCGGTAAGGGCCTGTTCACATCAGCGTTGGCTTTCCGTTTCGGGGTTCCGTCGGAGGTTTCCATCGGGTGAACCTTGCAACGGAAAGTGAAACTGAAACCACAGCTTCCGTTTCTGTCACCATTGATATCAATGGTGACGGAAACATCGCTAATGGTTTCCGTTCGTCACCATTCCGGCAGGTCTCCGTTTTAACGACGGAATCAATAGCAGACACGTATATTTTATAATTGATAAGCGGGCTGGGAGGGCTGACCGTAAGGCGTCATGCACACGACTGTTTCCTTTTTGCGAACCTCAAACAGCTTGTCGATTGGCGCTCGTCTACTCCATTTATTGCAAGTATGTGGACGAACTATCGTTAATATAATCATTTGTTCCCATACATTTTGCATCTTGTTGGCAGCACATCCCCTGTATAATGTGCTGCTGACAATAGTCTTTTTTGTCCACATAAAAGATGTGATCATTCGACAAATGAGCGTTTGCTCGTTCATCGGCTGATCACAGCCAGTTTTGCACAGGGCAATGATCGGGAATAAGCGTTTGTTCGAGTGTCCATTGGCCCCTGTAAAAAAGCTTTTACGGGGGTTGTCCAGTCCCTAAAAATTGATGACATCCTAAGGATAGGCCATAAATATTTGATTGGTCGTGGTCTGACTGCCTGCACCCCCGCCGATCAGCTGTTTTGAAAGGGCCGCAGCGCTCATATTAGCGCTGCTTCTCCTTCATTTCCCTTACTGCTCACACTGTGGGTCACCGACACGTTTGTAGCGGCGGTTCACAGTATTAGGGTATGTTCACACGAGGGCGTCCGTTACGGCTGAAATGATGGGGATGTTTCAGCCTGAAAACATCCCCGTAATTTCAGCCGTAACGGCATGTGCAGGCGCTTGAACGCCGCGTCCATTACGGACGTAATTGGCGCTGCTTTTCATTGGAGTCCATGAATAACGGCTCCAATTACGGCCAAAGAAGTGACAGGTCACTTCTTTGGCGCGGGCGTCTATTTACGCGCCGTCTTTTGACAGCGGCGCGTAAATTACGCCTCGTGTGAGCAGACAAACGTCTGCCCATTGCTTTCAATGGGCAGATGTTTGTCAGCGCTATTGAGGCGCTATTTTCGGACGTAATTCGGGGCAAAAACGCCCGAATTACGTCCGTAAATAGGCCGTGTGAACATACCCTTACAGTCACTTCAATGGGAGAAGGTTGTAATACTGTGAACCGCCACTACTGCTATGTCAGCGATTCACAGTGGGAGTAGTGACCGGAATGAAGGGCAAGCAGTGCTCGTGCTAGCACTGCGGCCCCTTCAAAACAGCTGATTGGCAGGGGTCCCGGCAGTCGGATCCCGACCGATCAAATATTGAAGGCCTATCTTGAGAATAGGCCATCAATTTTTAGGGACTAGACAACCCCCTTAAGGGGCCTATCTGATAGATTTACTTTAAGTTTTATTAAAAAAAACCTGAAGAAGTTTATTCTGTTGTACAATTGGTCTATAGTATCACTAATAAATATTTCTAACTATGTAGACAAACAGGATTCTACATCTATCCTACATGACTCGTGAATCATATTACCAAACTACAATTGTATTCTACTCTACACCAGTGGTGATCATCCTGCCACATTGCACGGACCTATGTTAGTCAATGGAGCCGTTCAGACTGTCAGTGATTTTCATGCAGCGTGTGTCCGCTGCATAAAAATCACGACATGTCCTATATTTGCCCGTTTTTCGCGCATCACGCACCCATTGAAGTCAATAGGTGCGTGAAAACCGAGCACGGCACACGGACGCACTTCCGTGTGATGCGCGCTACAGTAGTCAAACCTATGAATGAAAACAAAAAAGCACCACGTGCTTTTCTGTTTACAAACATAAAAACAGAGTGTCATAATGATGGCGGCTGCGCGAAAATCACGAAGCCGCGCATCATATGGTGATGACACACGGAGCTTTTATGGACCTTTTGCGCGCGCAAAACGCTCACGCTCGTGTGAATCCGGCCTAATTGTAAGGCCACATGAGATTCGCACAGGACTGATGATGGACAAACATGCTTCCACAGACTGCATCAGCAACAAGCACTGAATGAAGATGGAAAATTATTCACACTGGGAAACGCTTTTGGACCTCAGTTATGAAAGGCTAAATATGAAGTACAATTTGCAGAGATTTGCATTTTTGCTCTGTTAGTTCCTGGATAATGTACTATTATCAGCTTAACCACCTAATAGGTTATCCTGAGGGTATGTGCACACACACTAATTACGTCCGTAATTGACGGACGTATTTCGGCCGCAAGTCCCGGACCGAACACAGTGCAGGGAGCCGGGCTCCTAGCATCATACTTATGTACGATGCTAGGAGTCCCTGCCTCGCTGCAGGACAACTGTCCCTTACTGTAATCATGTTTTCAGTACGTGACAGTGGTCCTGCAGCGAGGCAGGGACTCCTAGCATCGTACATAAGTATGATGCTAGGAGCCCGGCTCCCTGCACTGTGTTCGGTCCGGGACTTGCGGCCGAAATACGTCCGTCAATTACGGACGTAATTAGTGTGTGTGCACATACCCTGAGTTGTGCTCAGGATGTAGGAAAAGGATCTTATAGTTTAGCCCAAGCACAGCTCAGGCAGTGTGACTGCAGAGAGAGCTGCCACTCTAAGGGGGGATTCACACGAGCGTGATTTGGCAGCGTGTAGGGCGCGTGGTTTTCGCGCGGCACGCAATGCCCTATAGAAGTCTATGGGGTAGTACACACAGTCCGTGTATTTTGCGCAGCGTTTGTTCGCTGCGCAAAATACGCGACAGGTTCAATAACTATGCGTATTTCACGCATCACGCACCCATTGAAGTCAATGGGTGCGTGAAAACCACGCATGTCGCACGGAAGCACTTCCGTGCGAACTTCGTGTTTGCGCAACAGCTGTCAAAAGGATGAATGGAAACAGAAAAGCACCACGTGCTTTTCTGTTTCCAAGCATCCAAACGGAGTGTCTTTGCGAGGAGCGAACCCCGACAACCGAAGCTAACTTCACCGGGTTCGGCCAAACTCGTTTTGGCCGAACCCGGCCAAAAAATTTCCGGTCCGCGACGTCGGGAGACATTCACTGTGCATGGTGCTGAAAGAGTTAAACTGTTTCAGCACCATGGACAGTGACTTGTGATCCCAAAATACATGAACCTGTAAAAAAAAAACTAAGTTCTAACTTACCGATTACTCCTGTCTCCTTCCTGCAGTCCGACCTCCCGGGATGACACTTCAGTTCAAGTGACAGCTCCAGCCAATCACAGGCCAAGCACAGGCTGCAGCCAATCACAGGTTGCAGCGGTCACTTGGACTGCCGCGTCATCCAGGGAGGTGGGGCCCGATGTCAAGAGAGGCGCGTCACCATGGACGCGTCACCAAGGACGCGTCACCAAGGCAACGGCCGGGAAGTTCTCGGTAAGTAGGAACTTTATCTTTTTTTTTACATGTTTTTCGCTGTTGTGTTCGGCATTCACTGTCGAGGGTGCTGAAAGATTTAGCTCTTTCAGCACCTTGGACAGTGACGGGCGTCGACAAGCCTCATCTCTATGATGCCGGCTGCGCGAAAATCACGCAGCCGCGCATCAGACACGCATGACACACGCAGCTGTCAAATGGTTTTTGCGCTCGCAAAACGCCGCGTTGTTTGCGTGCGCAAAAACGCAACGTTCGTGTGAATCTGCCCTAAGGGTATGTGCACATGATGAGAGGCTTTTACGTCTGAAAAGACAGACTGTTTTCAGGAGAAAACAGCTGCCTCGTTTCAGACGTAATTGCTCCTCCTCGCATTTTGCGAGGCTTCTCTGAGGCTGGGTTCACACAACCTATTTTCAGACGTAAAAGAGGCGTATTATGCCTCGTTTTACGTCTGAAAATAGGGCTACAATACGTCGGCAAACATCTGCCCATTCATTCGAATGGGTTTGCCGACGTACTGTGCAGACGAACTGTTATTTACGCGTCGTCGTTTGACAGCTGTCAAACGACGACCCGTAAAAATACAGCCTCGTCAAAAGAAGTGCAGGACACTTCTTTGGACGTTTTTGGAGCCGTTTTCTCATAGACTCCAATGAAAACAGCTCCAAAAACGGACGTAAAAAACGCCGCGAAAACGGCGCGAAAAACGCAGCGAAAAATGCGAGTTGGTCAAAAAACGTCTGAAAAGCAGGGTCTGTTTTCCCTTGAAAACAGCTCTGGATTTTCAGAAGTTTTTGGTCACTACGTGTGCACATACCCTGACAGCCGTAAATTTTGAGCTGTGCTTCATTGAGTTCAATGAAGAACGGCTCAAATTACGTCTGAAAGAAGTGTCCTGCACTTCTTTTGACGAGGCTGTATTTTTACGCGTCGTCGTTTGACAGGTCGTCGGCACAGTACGTCAGCAAACCCATTCAAATGAATGGGCAGATGTTTGCCGACGTATTGTAGCCGTATTTTCAGACGTAAAACGAGGCATAATACGCCTCGTTTACGTCTGAATATAGGTCGTGTGAACCCAGCCTAAAGGCTCCTGCTCTGGCTAGAACGCAGCTTGAGTCACGATTTTGGTCTGTTTTATAGCCAATATACTGTATTTTCAGCTCTCATTTTAGCCTGTCTGGAGGAGGAGAATGGAGCAGTGGGGAACATACTAGTAGCCTGCAGGGAGAGAAGGAGAATATGTGATCGGTCACTATTGACCGCGTCATCTAAGTTGTTAAACGGCCGGGATTGGAGTTATCTGCCGACACCCGTTGAGTATAGAGTGGGCTCATCCATTCACGGCTATGAGGTAACTGTAAGTCAAATGTTGGGAAGGGGTTTATGAACCTGAGTTATAGGCAAACTATATTTATTTAACACGTATTTTTTGGACTATAACATGCAGTTTTTAGCAAGAATAAATCTTGATAAAAAGTTCCTTCTTCTTATAGTCGGCAGTCCAGGGACCCGACAACGCCGGGCCCCCTGACCACTTCTTGCTTAACCCCTTCCCGACCCATGATGTGCCGGCACTTCATGGAGCGTGGAGGGGATGATGTTTGGAACAGGCTCACGCGCTGAGCCCGCTCCATACACTGCACGTATCCGCTGTGTTTTACAGCTGACACGCTGCCCTAACGGCCAGGAACAGCGATGACGCTCTTCCTGGCTGTTTAACTAGTTAAATGCAACGGACAATAGGAACCGCAGCATTTATAGGGGTCTTCCCATAAATGTCAGATAGATGCGGGTCCTATCTCTGATAACCGCACCTATGTCTAGAACAGGGCCTCCTAAACCCCCGTTCTAGCGTACTCGCTCCGCTGTCTCCCGGCCACTTCCTGGTTAGGTGGTCGGGAGTTACGGAAACAGCCGAGTGCTCGCTGAGCTGTTTCCGTAACTCCCATAGAAGTGAATGGGAGTTACGTTAACAGCTTAGCACCACGAGCTACGCTGTTTCCAGAACTCGGTAGCTCTGATAACAGAGTACATGGTCGAGTTACGGAAACAGCGTAACTCAGTGAGCCACGCTGTTTCCGTAACTCCCATAGAATTGAATAGTAGTTACAGAAACAGCGTAGCATGCTACGCTGCTTCTGTAACTGCCATTCACTATGATGGGAATTACGGAAGCAGGGAAGCTCAGTGAGTTACGCTGTTACCGTAACTCATCCATGTATTGCATTGTATTGTACCAGCGATGTAATGATCGCTGGTTCAAGTCCCCTAAGGGAACTAATAAAATGTGTAAAAAAAAAAAAAAAGTTACATACATTTTTAGGAGTGTAAAAAAATATTCAAAGTTAAAAAAAATACCTTTTCCCACTTTCCCCAAGCACAATGTAAAAAATTTAAAATAAGGAATGAAGTAAAAAGTGATAAAAAAAAATCGCATGTACCAAAAAATGCCTCTCAGAATGTGATGAAACAGAACAAATTTTTTTTATTTTTAAAACAAATAGTTTTTTCTTTGTAAAAGTAGTAAAATATGAATTTATTTTCTGTTGCCTAAAACCTGGGTGCGTCTTATAGTCTGAAAAATACGGTAAATTCAAAATCTACATTTAAAAAAATTGACATTTCCTGTAGCGTTCTTTCAATTTTACTGTGATTGTTAGGAGGTTACGTAAATCAGAAATCTTCACAGGTTGCTTTTTTTATGGCTTTGTAATTTATTCACTGACGGACACAGGTTTCAGCGTTAGGGTATGTTCACACGGCCTATTTACGGACGTAATTCGGGCTTTTTTGCCCCGAATTACGTCTGAAAATAGCGCCTCAATAGCGCTGACAAACATCTGCCCATTGAAAGCAATGTGCAGACGTTTGTCTGTTCACACGAGGCGTATATTTACGCGCCGCTGTCAAATGACGGCGCGTAAATAGACGCCCGCGTCAAAGAAGTGACCTGTCACTTCTTTGCCCGTAATTGGAGCCGTTATTCATTGACTCCAATGAATAGCAGCGCTAATTACGCCCGTAATGGACGCGGCGTTCAAGCGCCTGCACATGCCGGTACGGCTGAAATTACGGGGATGTTTTCAGGCTGAAACATCCCCGTAATTTCAGCCGTAACGGACGCCCTCGTGTGAACATACCCTTAGATACAGCTCCCTGTATACAGTATACAAAGAAGCTGTATCCCAAAAAGTAAAAATCATTTTTTCATAAAAAGTATTTAGAAAGTTGCACAAAACACACTGATTGAATGTGGTTGATACAGGTAGATGTCAGTAACATTGTGGAGGATGCTCACATGCCATGGCCAAGACTTGAAATGGTCTAAGAAAATTCTGGCGGCTGCTAACAAAAAGCAAGGCCAAATAATCTTTACAATGGGAAATTCTATTCTTAGCTGTAATCTCACTTGAATTCCATTGTGTGCAGATGTATCAGATGCAAAAAAAAAACTGAGCTTTCCAATTATGTTATATCAAACTCCAGAACAAGTGCTCAGATACTCCGTTTGGGTGCTAACCCAGAAAAGGGACATACTTGTGTTGAAATGCATACAAAATTCAAAACAATGTTGGAATATATATTCAATCCAACACCAGACGTTTTCTCACTTTAGAAATTATCCTAAATAACCAATGAACATAGTAATTAAAAAATATCCTCCTTCCCCCACAAACGGACAAAGCTTCATAAAGACTGTATAAAGGCTCTTCTACATCAACAATTCTGATAACTGTAGCACAAAGATCTCCCAACTCAAGAAAATGTAGGTGTTGGCACTAAGGCTTTTTCTATCTGTTGTTGTACGAGAACTGACAATTCAGCAAAGATTGGGGGTGAGTGTCTCATAAACAGCAGGGCAACCCGGGCACTTATACCTGCACCTTAAGAAAGGAAAGTGTCATGAAGTAATATGTAAGCTACTGCTTTGTATTCTCCTAAAAGTGATGATCCATGACACCATTATGACCAGGACCGACTACCCTTGGGGGGGCCCACTCGACCTCTGGGTGTTGCCGCTGCCTTCATGGCTCCTCCAGGAGTGGAATCCCTGGCCAGAGCATTGCCGACGCTCTCCCAGGAATTCTGCTTCTAGAGGGAGCCCCTGTCTAGGATGCAGCGTAACTACCGCTTTAGCAGCCACAGTGGGTGCTTCGGGGCCCACGGCACGGGGAGGCCGTGCTCCCTGCCGCTATGACTGCTACAGCGGCACCGACACCACATTCAATTGTATCTGTGTCCTTAGGACAAGATACTATTGAACACTATGGCAGAGCAGGGAGATATCTCTGATTGAGGATTGATGCCCTTACCAACGCTGCAAGAAGATTGCTGGAGTTACCCCAAAGGAGGAAAGGGTAGAGGCTTCCACCTCAACCAAAATAACTTCAATAATCTGGAAAACAAACTATGATGCCAGGATTGGAGGAAGTTTACTAAAATTCTACCATCAGTCGAGGTACATCACTCAAAATAAGTGGGTCCTAGACATAATCAGGAACGGATACAGATTATAATTTTCAGTTCTTCCTCCCAGAAAGTTTGTTTTGACCAGACAACTGTCAAACATCCTAAAGAAGGGAATGTGGGACAACATTCAGGGTTTACTTCAGTTAGGGGTAATAACTCAGGTACCTCAGTCTCCGTGGGAAAAAGGTCACTATTCCTCACTTTTCCTGATAAAAAAAAAGCCAAACAACACACAGACTAATAATCCGGAAATACCTGAACGGTGGGTAGTATACAGAAGGTTCAAGATGGAGTCCATAGCATCCTCAGTGCCTCTAATAAACAAAGGGGCATACATGTACATCTTAGACCTAAAGGACGCTTATTACCATGTCCATATTCACCCCTCTTCACAAAAGTTCCTCAGGTTTGCCGTATAAATATCTCCAGACAAGGTCCTGCATTTTCAGTTTACAGCTCTCCCTTTTGGAATCTCATCCGTCCTGAGAGTATATACGAAAATAAAGATAGCGATCGTAGCGACATTTAGCAGCGGATAATGATAGTCTCTTACCTTCGCTACTTTTTTATTACAGTGAAAACCAGACATATTCTTTCCACTCATGTGAAAATAGTAATGCAGGAGTTATCAGACCTAGGTTGGATTATAAACTATAGAAAAACAAAAAAGAAAAAGCAACTCCAGGAACATCTCAGGCACTCTTTGGGAAAAGAGTTTTAATTAATTATATATCAAATTTATTATCATTTATTTTATGAAAAACTATTTAGAAAAGGAGAAAATACTTTTCCAAACCTAGTAAAAACCTAATAAATAACAGAACACACTACCTGGCCAGGTTAAATAGATTTAACATGAATTAAAATCCCCTTGGAGTACATTTTTCCTATGCATGATGTAGAATTTCTTAACAATTGGCCCCTCTAGTACGTTTTAAAGGGTTACATAGAGGGAAAGAAAACGACAGATGAAGTAATATCGACCAAAGTCCTCATTTTCCCCCCCAAAAATGCTTGGCTTAGTACACATTTGCTGCAATATGAAATACGGTGCAAGAGTTCCCTTAATAGTTGACCCCTCAGGTAAATTTCCAGGGATTATGTACAGGGAAAAAGAGCAAGTTAAGCAATTTTAGCCAAAATCCTCTTTTCCTAGGAAAACGCTTGGCTCAGTGCACACTTGCTGCGACATATACAAAGAACGTTTTTTTTATCAGCATAGTCTTCCTATAGGTAGAAATGGCAATATATGCAAATCGTACAAGAAAATTATCATTATACTCATCTGTTCATGAATTCTGCTTTTCAAAGTGTACATGCCACGGAAGTTTGATAAGCGCCTTTGGTTGTTTCTATGTCTGGTCTTTTCAACATTCAGGAGCAAGACTTCCCACGAAGTGAGGGATGTACTTTCTGGTCTTAACCGGGCCCGGTGTAAGCCATCACCTCCTTGCTCTCACATTCAATTGGGGAATTTTTTCACCAGGATTACTGTATTCCTCAGTCCAGTCTCCACACTCTTCAGAGACTGAAAGTCCAAGCAATGTGAGTCCAGGAAGGTAAATTCAAAAGAACGTGTTGTGCTATTTCTCATGTGGCGTTAGGCATCGCCTGGGTCTACACAGCAGAATGGCCGTCACTACCTGTCGTTAGTACTTTAATGATTTCAGCTGACGCGTTTCATCCCTGTCCGGGATTTCCTCAGAGCTATTCAATCAATGCAAGTGAATACGGCATCTTTATAGTGCCGTGCTTAAAGGGAAAGTAACCCAAAATCGAAACAGCAAACCTCAAATAGGTCATTATATACATATTTTTAAAAAAAAGAAGATATATATAGTTGAGATATAAGTGGAATAAATTTACTTCTCCACAATTAAATAGACATATCTTTATATGGACAGAAATATATACATATAATAAGTCCCAGAGTATATTCTTCTTTGAAATTACATAAAATCTGCGGTGTATATACTTCTCTGTAATTTACAGACCATCTGCGGTGTCCCTCTCCGAAAAAGCAACAAAAAACAAAAAATAATAAATAATAAATAAAATAAATAAATAGAAATAAATATACAAATAAAACATACAAATTTACATAATTAACTAAAATGAAATAATATAATAATAAACAATAAAAATAATTATAAATAACCTACCGTGAATGTCTGCCTTCGGGAGGCAGGGAATCAGTCCAATGCCATTTGGGCATACGAACCAGGTCCCCACCAACCCGAAGCAGAGTTCACAGCACAGCCCAAAGCCAAAAATTAGATATTATATTGTGCGATGCATCAACCAAATGTTGTTGTCCTCTCTTTAGGAAGTGGAAGCTTGTCCCAGGGTGGTGGGGAGCCAGTCCATTGCCATTTGGGCATAAGGACCAGGTCCGCACCCCCTCAAGGCAACGTCCACAATACAGCCCAAAAATATTAGGAAAAGCATAATGACCAATTTGTCAAATAAATATAATGATCTCAATTGAAGAGATGCCGATGGTATATAGTATACATAAGGAAGGTGGCAGTGGATGCGTGAATAAACCTGAGGCACTGGTATACAGTCGGCCCAGCAAAAAGCCACACATCCCCTGTCAGAAATTCCAAGAAAAAGAGGAGAGAGACTCAAAGAAACATATTACATTTTATTTCATTGTTAAGACCCTCCGGACTTAGAGTTCCTAATCTATAAATCCACATCATTTGCTTCTGTAAAATAAGGCGATTTAAGTCTCCACCTCTCCTATCCCCTGGCAATTGATAGATCCCCATAAATTTCAAACCGATAGGTGATTGTTTATGATAGATTTTGAAGTGTACTGCCAGTGGGTTCTTTATTTCACCCTTTGTAATGTCCGAGAGATGTTCACTTATACGTGTTGGTAATTCTCGCTTCGATTTTCGATATATTGTTTTCCACATGGACATGTAATCGAATATACGACCATAGTGGAACGGCAATTAATAAAATTAATAAAATTATAAACTTTGTATTCTCTTTTATGTTTACCATGATATAAGGTATCCGATTTCAAAGCATATTTACACTTGCAAGAACCACATTTGTACATCACTTACGGGTGATTTTTCAACCATAATTGGTTACTTGGCATAGCACCCATGGCCACGGACCGTAGGGATTACTCACCCGACGACTGCAGCCATGGATCCGTGAGCGCTGGTCCGCATCTCTCACTTCCGCTTCGTTCTGCTGTTTCCTGCAGGGTGCACGCGCATGCTCGTGCCCGGCCTTAAAGGGCCAGCGTGCACACTTGAAGAAAATCATTCATTAGCCCATACTCACAATGGACTATAAGAAGAGCCCTGCCCCTTCCTTCATTGCCTGAGCGTTGTTGTGTTTACCCGTGTTAGTCCTTGCAAATGGTCCCTTATTGTTTTCCAGTTCCCAGTGTTCCCATACCTGCTACCTGTATCCCGTGCTACCTTGTTCCTGTGTCTTAGAGAGTTGAAGTTGTTTTGTGCCAAGTCTGCTGTGTTACAAGGCATGGTGCCTTGTGTCTGCTGCCAAGGTCCCATCTGCGCCTAACCATCGCTACTGTCTGAGCTACCACAGGTACCCTTACTCGGACTATAGACATTGACTTGGTACACTATTTGGCAAGCTGCTATCCCTCTACGGCCCAGTGGGTCCACATACTCACAGATCGTGGCGCTTCGTGTCTGTTCGGCTTTTTCCGGAAATAAATGAATAGTGTACGGACTCAATAGAAAGTCTATGAGCCCGTACTCCGATACATCGGCTTTCCGGAAAAAGCCGAACAGAAACAAAGTGGCTCCGCGCTCAAACGAGCTCTTCAGCTGCTTTGTTCTAGCGATTGGTAGGGGTCTCATTGCTCGGACCCCCACCAATCCAAACTTCTGACATGTCACTATGACATGTCAGAAGTTTGTCAAACGTTTAGCTACACTTTAAGCTTTTTACTTTCCACCAAAAATGCAAACACATAATGAGTGCAATGTTTTCTTAAATAATTTTATTTTAAATAGAAAAAGTGGAATCTTCAGGTCAAACTATCACTACCATGTCTAACACATTGTTTAAGGAACTGGAGAAGACTCAGCAATTATATAAAGCAGTGACGCCCAATTATGGGGCCAAATGTGGCCTTCATGTGATATGAGGCCCCATAGAAAGGTAAATTGATATGGTGCAGCTGCCTTTGCCAGGGTTATGATCATTCATGAGCTCATACATACAGTAAGTCCTTTTCCCAACCATAAAGAATAGTAGAGATGCTCTGTTTTATCCTCTGTGTATTGCAGCACTGCAGTATCTTTCTCATCTCCAAAAGTTTTTTTGTGTATATATTTATCTGTGTATGGGCTTTTTAAATGCCTGTATTTGTGGTCTAAATACAGCTGTGTACAAAGAGGTGTGTGCATGTGCGAGCGTGCATGTGCGAGCGTGCGTGCCTAGATACGTCTACCTCTTGACCTGGGGCTGACTGAATGTGTGGCTCTAGAATAGCACACATCCCTGCACTGGCAAAAGGGCCTGGGTAACACTTTGTTGGAAAACCTAAAAAACCACTTGCAATGGAAGCCAAACAATGATTGCCCGGAGTAGATACTCAGCCGCTCTATCAACCACATCCATGACTGCGACGGTGTTGGGTTTTCTAAATGATAGGAATATCTGAGCAGTGATGTAGGGATTCAAATGAGTGTTAGGACACAGTTTATTTCGGACATTAAAGGGGTTCGTAGGAATTAGAAAGTATACTGGAATAGCCCTTTAATGCATGCAATGATGTAACGGGACACCAGCCACTTACCTGGCCGCTGCGGCCGGCGTCCCTCTTGAATCTTTGGTGCAGCATTGTTCGACCACTCTGCTTCCCCTAGTGACAAATAGGGGAATTGCTCAGCCTATAGCTGATTGACCTGGACTGTTTTCTGACTTCTCTTTCTGATTGCTTTCTGACCTGACCTGTGTTCCCGTATTGTTTGAACTCTGTCTTGAATTTGCATGACCATGCTTCTGCCTTACCATTTTGTACCTGCTTTAGAAATATCATCAGCAAGCTGTCAGGGGTTGCTTTTGTAGAGTACTTCGGGGATGTAATCTGGGGATTCCTGCCACAAAGTCTATACCCTGTAAGGGGCGTTTTAGGCCGGGTTCCCACATAGAGTAAAAGCTGTGGAATTTCCACAATGGAATTCGGAAATTCAGCAGCATTTACAGTAGCAGCCAAGTGGATGAGATTTAGAAAATCTCATGCCCATGCTGTGGAAAAAAAACTGCAGCATAAATGTTAATAAATTGACCTGCGGTATGGAATTTAGATCCGCAGCCTGTCAATTTATGTTGCGTTTTAGTTGATTTTCCATTGCGGGTTTTCCCCATTGAATTCAATGGGGATCCAAATCCCGCAACAGAAAGCCAAGGGCTGCGACTTTTGCAGAGTATTCGCAGCGATTATGCCGCAAAAATCGCAACTACGAAAAAGAAAAAATAACAGACTTACCCAGAAGTCTGTGTTTCTTTGTCCAGTCCGGCCCCCTGGGATAACATAGGATCCCATGTGACCGCTGCAGCCAATTACAGGCTGTAGTGGCGGTCACACTGGATGAAACGTCAACCAAGGAGGCCGGCTTGGATGACATCAGAGGGCCGGCCTCCTGGGATGACTTTACATCCTATGTGACCGCTGCTGCAGCCAATCACATCACTAAGCTAAATCCGGTAGTGATGCAGTGAGTTCTCTCTCTGCCCAAAGGCCTAATCATAACAAATGATCTGGAAAATCTGATAATCGGGTACGTTGGCAGTCATACCTGACACATAACTGAGAGGTTGAATCTCTTAACAAAAATAAAAAAATGACTGCTGAGTGCATCTTGTTTTGCTTGTTTGAAGAAAAGAATGGCTTTACCGGATAATCGTTCAATGTATGTATAGAGTTGTTAGGTAAGCAGCTTTTCAGAGGAATCAGAGCGTGAATCCTCTCCAGCTATATCTGTACCATAGGCACAAAGGCTGAAAGAAATTGTACATCTTCTGGACATCATGCGGGGCTCCTTACACAATGACTGTTGGAGAGAAGACATATACTGTAAATCAACCAAGAACCTCATCTGTGACGCCTAAGATAGGAATCTAATCTGACCTGACCTCACTTTGTCTCATTGTCGCAATAACAATCTCTATTTATAATTATTCCTTTTGTGGTTCACATCAAAGCGTTTATTACAAACAAGCAGAGCTTCATTTTTCTTGTTATTGGGTATGGCACAAAATTGTTCCATGGTTACAAGTGGTTGTGTACTTTCTTATCCACGTGAGATGTAAATTGTATCTTCTGCCGTCTTAGGCCTTATTTACACGAACGTGTGCGTTTTGCGCATGTTGCAGTTCAGTGTGTCTTCAGTGTTTGGTGCGTGTCTGCGTTATTTTCGCGCGTATGGCATACTTATGTCACGCGGTTTTGACGTTTACATAATGAAATGAAGGAGGTTTTTTTTTTTTCCCCCTCATTTCTTGACCAACAGTGCGTCCGTGTGTTGTCCGTGATTTTCACGCACCCATTGACTTCAATGGGTGCGTGATGCGCAAAAAACGCTCAAATATAGACATGCAGTGAGTTTCACGCAGCGGACACACGCTGCACGAAAAACACGGAATGTCTGAATAGGTTTGCATAGGTCCGTGCGACGTGCGTGATTTTCACGCGCCTATCACGGACGTGAAATACGCTCGTGTAAATAAGGCCTTAGGCCACAACTCTAAGGGCTCATCCACACGCAGCGGATTTGCTGCGATTTTTTTCCGTGCGGAATTGCGGACAGAAAAAACGCAGCAGAGTACAGTAGCAGCATACTGGATGAGATTTAACAAACTTATCCACATGCTGCGTAAAAATTCAGTGCAGAAATTGACCTGCGGTGCATAATTTTTGGACCGCAGCATATCAATTCCTGCTGCGGAAAGTGGACTAAATTGCTGCGTTTTTCAGAGATGTCACCATCCTCTAACATTGTGAAAAACGCAGCAAAATACGCACCATTTTCTGCCATAAAAAAAACAGGAAATGGTGCGTTTTTGTCGCAGCACAAAGGCTGGGTTCACACGAGCACATTAACGTCCGTAATTGACGGACGTATTTTTCGGCCGGAAGTCCCGGACCGAACTCAGTACAGGGAGCCGGGCTCCTAGCATCATAGTTATGTACGACGCTAGGAGTCCCTGCCTCTCCGTGGAACTACTGTCCCGTACTGAAAACATGATTACAGTACGGGACAGTTGTCCTGCACAGAGGCAGGGACTCCTAGCATCGTACATAACTATGATGCTAGGAGCCCGGCTCCCTGCACTGAGTTCGGTCCGGGACTTCCGGCCGAAATACGTCCGTCCATTACGGACGTTAATGTGGTCGTGTGAACCCAGCCAAAGTCTGCAACTTTCAATGGAATTGCTGCAGAAATATTCTGCAGCAATTCCGTGGTATGTGGACAAACCCTAGGGCTATGTTCATACAGAGTATTTTGGCGAGTTTTTTGTCGTGGAAACCGCTCCACAAAACTCATCAAAAACCGACCGAAAATGCCTCCCATTGATTTTAATGGGAAGCGGAGGCGGTTTTCTCCCGCGAGCAGTAAAACCACCTCGCGGGAGAAAGAAGGGACATGCCCTATCTTCGGGCGTTTACGCCTCTGACCTCCCATTGACATCAATGGAAGGCAGAGAAAGCGTATTTCGCGGCGTTTTATGCCCGCGGCCCTCAATGGCCGCGGGTGAAAAAAGCAGCGGAAATGAGCGTGAAGGGAGAGCAAATCTCCCTCAAACTTCCAAACGGAATTTTGAGGCAGAATTTTCGCCTGCAAAAAACTCTGTGTGAACATAGCCTAATGGTGCAATGTAAGGCTGGGTTCACACAACCTATTTTCAGACGTAATGGAGGCATTTTACTCCTCGAATTACATCTGAAAAACCGTCTCCAATACGTCGTCAAACATCTGCCCATTACTTTCAATGGGCTTTACGATGTACTGTGCCGACGACCTGTCATTTTACGTGTCGCTGTCAAAAGACGGCGCGTAAAATTACAGCCTCGTCAAAAGAAGTGCAGGACACTTCTTGGGACGTAATTGGAGACATTTTTTCATTGACTCAAATGAAGAACAGCTCCAAATTACGTCCGTAAAAGACGCCCCGCAAAACGCGTGTACATGCAATTACGTCTGAAAGTCAGAAGCTGTTTTCTCCTGAAAACAGCTCCGTAATTTCAGACGCAATTGCAGTTATCATGTGCACATACCCTTACCAATCAGGAAATATCTAAAACACTTAGGGTATGTTCACACGGAGTGTTTTCAGCCATTTTTCGGCCCGTAAACGTCCCGAAAAACGGCTGAAAAATCGGAAGCAGAACGCCTCCAAACATCTGCCCATTGATTTCAATGGGAAAAACGGCCTTCTGTACCGACGGGACGTTTTTTACGCGGCCGTTTTTTAAAACGGCAGCGTAAAAAAAACGCAGTGAAAAAGAAGTGCATGTCACTTCTTCAGCCGTTTTTGGAGCCGTTTTTGATAGACTCTATAGAAAAACAGCTCCAAAAATGGCCGTTAAAAACTCAGCGAAAAACGCGACTTTGATTAAAAAACTGCCTGAAAACCAGGAGCTGTTTTCCCTTGAAAACAGCTCCGTATTTTGAGACATTTTTTATTTTCTGTGTGCACACACCCTCCCTTTCTCCTTTGTACGGCATTTACAGTTGTAAATAGATTACTTTACTTATCTTGCACTGACACTGATCCTGAGTGACAGTCTGCAATATAGTCCAGAGATGAGCTCCTATAATGCAGTGGGACAGTTCGTTTTCACTGACCAGTGCCTTGTGTAAAAATAACACTTCCCAGAATGCAAATTAACAGAGCAATTTATGTTACAGGGTCACTGATATTTTAAAAAAGTTCTGACACGTCATAGAGATCTGAGCTGAAGGGGCACAGAACTCAGCCGACCATTCATGCCCCTGGTGGACTCAGCATGAAACATCGGAAGTTTTTTTTAAACAAGTGACCCTTTACGCCACTGAGCCAGCAGGGAATGCCTGGACACTTTAGCTCTGCAGAATTCAGAATTTTGCTCTGGCTATAATGCAGAGGCGCAGCACCCAGGGCAAAAATTCAGTTTGGCGCCCGCCACCCCAAACCTCTTTGCCGACATCTCCTTCCCCCTCGCCATTTTTGTTTTCCCTAACAATCAAAGAGGTGTAATTTTTTTTCCACATTTCTTTTTATGTAACTCTAGCATAAAGCCATTTGTACATTTTACAAGCAATATACTTCTATATACAGCACCAGAACAAAGCTCATTACATATATACAGTGCCAGAACCAAGCTCAGTACATATATACAACACCAGAACAAAGCTCAGTACATATATACAACACCAGCACGAATACAGCTCAATTTAGTGCAACCCCTGCAGTATAGGTTTGCACTTAATTGTATACAGCTCCCAGCATGTCCCAAACAATGATAAGGATATGCTGGGAGATGCTGTTTCACAAAAAAAAAATCATACCACCCATCATCTCGCTGCAGATCATACAGTGACTACAGTACTGATTAGAGGCAGAATAAACATTTACATTAAGTGACTCACCGGTGACGATCTCAGATTCTAATTGTTCTTTTTCTCCTTTTTTTCACCATCTGGTCAAGACCTCTATGATGACTTCTCCCGGCCACAGCTCATTTCTGCAGTTTGCAACTCAGATGTCTTCAGCTTCTCACTGTTCAAACATTTCTGCACCTATAAACCAATATAAAGTTAACATGGTGCCAGACACTTAAATATACTTAAATATAATGTCACCATACACTGTACCTTTAATAGTGACCCCCCATAGAGCCCCTGTAGATAGTGGCCCACATACAACCCCCTGTAGATAGTGTCTTACATATAGCCACCCCTGTAGATAATGCCCACATATAGCCACCTCTAGGGGTAGTGCCCCACATGTAGCCCTCCAAGTAGATAGTGCCCCACATATAGCCCCCTGTAGATAGTGCCCTACATATATCTTCCCCTATAAATAGTGCTCCACATGTAGCCCACCCCTGTATATGGTGCCTCACATATAGCTCTCCCTAAAGTGCTCCATATATAGCCTACCCCTGTATAAAGACCCCCAATAGATATAGCCCACCCTGTATATAGTGTCCAACATATAGCCCACCCCTGTAGATAGTGCCCTACATATATCTCACCCTATTGTAAAGGATCTGCCAGGCACAGCTTCGGGGTTAACGCCCATAG
Organism: Rhinoderma darwinii; assembly: GCF_050947455.1. Taxonomy (NCBI): domain Eukaryota; kingdom Metazoa; phylum Chordata; class Amphibia; order Anura; family Rhinodermatidae; genus Rhinoderma; species Rhinoderma darwinii. The sequence continues at coordinate 341,827,324 of NC_134689.1, forward strand.
ACAATCAGTCTGCACCTGCTTCTATGTCTGTGAGACTGACTCCATCTTCCACCACTCAGGATGGCAGGCTTAGGAGTGGGAGAACCTATCACAGCCTGGCCAGACGGAGCTAGCCCCCGCCCTCTGTCTATTTATACCTGCCTTTCCTGTTCCTCCTTTGCTTGTGATTCTTCTCGTGTGGTTTCCTGGCCCTTCTGCAGCTTCTTGTACTTTTGTCCTTGCTTCATATTGACCCCGGCTTGCTGACTACTCTCCTGCTCTGCGTTTTGTACCTCGTATACTCTTGGTTTGACTCGGCTTGTTTACTACTCTTGTTGCTCACGGTGTTGCCGTGGGCAACTGCCCCTTTCTCCCCCTAGCTCTGTGTAACCTTGTCTGTTTGTCTGTCGTGCACTTATTGAGCGTAGGGACCGTCACCCAGTTGTACCCCGTCGCCTAGGGCGGGTCGTTGCAAGTAGGCAGGGACTGAGTGGTGGGTAGATTAGGGCTCACTTGTCTGTCTCCCCACCCCCGTCATTACACCTATAAATAGTGCTGCACATATAGCCCACCCCTGTATATAGTGCCTCACATATAGATCCCCCTATAGTGATCCACATATAGCCCACCCCTGTATATAGCCCCCCCTGTAGATAGAGCCGACCTCTTTATATAGCCCCCCCTGTAGATAGAGCCAACCTCTGTATTTAGCACCCCCCACTGAAGATAGAGCCTGCTCCCTGTAGAGAGAGACCCCCTGTAGATAATGTGACTTACATTTTTATTAGGATAAAAAAACAAACTTTACATACTCACCTTAATCCCGTTCCTGCGCCATCTGGTGTCAATGCAGACCTGCTCTCTTCTGACATCCTCGCACTGCTTGCGTTGTTGAAATGAGCGACTTACAGAGCAAGTCATTCTGCCCTGCCAATCAGCGCCTTTCATAGACGCAAGCGGCATGATGCCTTCATAGCGCCACTTGCGTCTATGAAAGGCGCTGATTGGCAGGGAACTATGACTTGCCCTGTCAATCAGCACCTTTCAATGATGCAAGCGGCGCAAAGAGGTAATCTCGCCGCTTGAGTCGTTGAAAGGCGCTGAATGGCCGGGCACGGATTGTACCTGGCAGTTCATCGCCTGCAGTGCAGGAGGGGGTGGCAGCAGCTGATTTCAGTGGTGGCACTGCCCCATCAGAGAGGCAGCAGGCCGCTCCTGGCGCCCTCCCACCTTCCCTCTTAGTTGCACCCGGGGCACAGGCCCCGCCTGCCCTCTCTAGATATGGCCCTGCTATAATGTAATGCAATCTGTCTACATTTCCTTTCAGTGTAACTAAGGAGCACAGCCCAAACCATTTAAAACGATCCCTACAAATGTAACTACTACACATACAGTAGTGTTCAAAAAAATAGTAGTGAGTTTAAAAAAGCAAATAAAGCACAAAATCATTCTAAGGCGGGATTCACACGACAGGGTTTCCCGGCCAGGTGCCGGCCGTTCATTAATCGGCCGACACCTGGCTGCATTAGGAATAATAGACCCCTAATGGGGCTATTCACACGACCCATTTTTTGATGGCCGGGAAAACCGGCCGTCAAAAAATGGGACATGCCCTATTTTCGGCCGGGTGCCCGGCCACCCGGCCCCCATAGAAGTCTATGGGGCCGGGTAATACACGGCCATCACCGGAATGTGTCCCGAGTGATGGCCGGGTCTACCGTCGCTCGCGCACTCTCTCTCCTCCTCCTCACAGTGCAGAGTGCATGTGAGGAGGAGCAGGAGGGTCTTTTTTGCTCCCTGTAGGAGTCGGAATCCCCAATCCCCGGCCGGGGATTGGGGATTCCGCTACAGGAGAAGTGAGTGACTACACTGTCCATATATGGGCACAGCGAAGTCACTCACTTCTGCAGCGGAATCCCCGACTCTATGGCCGGGGATGCCGCTACAGGAGAAGTGCGTGACTACACTGTCCATATATGGACACAGCGAAGTCACGCAGTTCTGCAGCGGAATCCCCGACTCTATGGCCGGGGATTCCGCTACAGGAGAAGTGCGTGACTACACTGTCCATATATGGACACAGCGAAGTCACGCACTTCTGCAGCGGAATCGGCGACTCTATGGCCAGGGATGCCGCTACAGGAGAAGTGAGTGACTACACTGTCCATATATGGACACAGCGAAGTCACTCACTTCTGCAGCGGAATCCCCGACTCTATGGCCGGGGATGCCGCTACAGGAGAAGTGTGTGACTACACTGTCCATATATGGACACAGCGAAGTCACGCACTTCTGCAGCGGAATCCCCGACTCTATGGCCGGGGATGCCGCTACAGGAGAAGTGAGTGACTACACTGTCCATATATGGACACAGTGACGTCACTCACTTCTGAAGCGGAATTCCCGACCTGTGGCAGGAAATTCCTCTTCAGGAGAAGTCAGTGACTACACTGTCCATATATGGACATTGAAGTCAGTGACTCCTCCTGGAAGGGGGGGGGGATGGGTGCAACCTACAGGCGGCTGTGTGGCATCACCTACAGGGACTTGGTGGCATCACCTACAGGGGGAGGGTGGCATCACCTACAGGGGGCAGGGTGGGTGGCATCACCTACAGGGGGCAGGGTGGGTGGCATCACCTACAGGGGGCTGGGTGGCATCACCTACAAGGGAGGGTGGCATCACCTACAGGGGGCAGGGTGGGTGGCATCACCTACAAGGGGCAGGGTGGGTGGCAACACCAACAGGGGGCTGGGTGGCATCACCTACAGGGGGCAGGGTGGGATCGCCTACAGGGGCAGGGTGGCATCACCTACAGGGGGCTGTGTGACATTGCCTGCAGGGGGCTGTGTGGCATCTCCTACAGGGGGCAGGGTGGCATCGCCTACAGGGGGCAGGGTGGCATCACCTACAGGGGGCAGGGTGGCATCGCCTACAGGTGGCTGTGTGGCATCACCTACAGGGGGCTTGGTGGCATCACCTACAGGGGGCTTGGTGGCATTACCTACAGGGGACTTGGTGGCATTACCTACAGGGGACTGGGTGGCATTACCTACAGGGGGCTGGGTGGCATTACCTACAGGGGGCTGGGTGGCATTACCTACAGGGAGCTGGGTGGCATTACCTACAGGGGACAGGGTGGCATTCCTACAGGGGGCTGGGTGGCATCGCCTACAGGGGGCTGGGTGGCATCGCCTACAGGGGACAGGGTGGCATCGCCTGTAGGGGGCTGTGTGGCATCACCTGCAGGGGGCTGTGTGGCATCACCTACAGGGGGCTGTGTGGCATCACCAACAGGGGGCTGGGTGGCATCACCTACAGGGGGCTGGGTGGCATTACCTACCAGGGGGGTTGTGGCATTATCTACAAAGGGCTGTGTGTGGCAACAAATTTAAATGAAATTCATCCGATTTTAAAACGGACAGGGAAAAAAACGGATGCAAATTGGGTCCAAATTGGCCGGTAAAAACGGCAACTCGGCCCGGAACGGAATCGGAACGGATGCAAACCGGATGCAAACCGGCCGGGAAAATCGGCCAAAAACGGACGATTTTCCCGGCCGACACTCGGACCCTGTCGTGTGAATGAGGGCTAATAACTTTTATTTGCCTAAATGCACTGGAAATATTACACATTTAATTCCAAATCAAAACAATAACATTTATCCAGTTTGGGTTAACCCCTTAATGACCGGGCATGTTTGTACCTTAATGACCAAGCCAGATTTGTCAAATCTGGTATGTCTGACTTTATCAGAGAATAACTCTGTGAAAGTTTTGAATATCCAAGTAATTCTGACATTGTTTTTTCGTCACATGTTGTACTTTATTTTAGTGGTAAAAGTAGACTGATACGATTTGCGGAAATTAATTAAAAAATAGAAAAATGGAAGAAATTTTGTAAAAATTACCATTTTCCCCTATTTTTAACTGCAATATGTCACATATGTACACACATACTGTACAATTTTTTTAATTAAATATATATTTCTATCTCTTTACTCTATTTTGGCAGCACTTTTGAAAAAATAAAATACATTTTCAACAATTTAGAGGACTTACAAATTGAATAATAATTTTGAAGTACATTTTGTTTTCCTGCACCAAACCAGGTTTTCAGAGTCTCATAGGTCTCAGAGTGATGGAAACCCCCACAAATGACCCCATTTAGAAAACTAGACCCCTTAAGGTATTTACCTAAGGGTATAGTAAGTATTTTGACCCCACAGTTTTTTGCTAAATTTAATACATAGCAGGTGAAAAAAAAAATTCACTTTTTTTCATAAAAGTATCAGTTTGAAGACCAATTTCTTTGTAAAGCGACCATGAGAATGAAGAAACACACCACAAAATCTATCACCCTGTTTCTCCTGTTTTCAAAAATACCAACATTGTGGCCCTAATGCGCTGCCTGGACACACGGCAGGACCCAAAAGGAAGGGAGCACCCGGAGGCTTTCAGGACTCATATTTTGCTTGAAAAAGTTTTAGGCCCCACTGTACATTTGGAGAGGTTTTGAGCTGACAGAACGATAGAAACTCCCCATAAACGACCCCATTTAGAAAACTAGACCCCATAACGTAATTATTTAGGTGTATAGTAAGTGTTTTGACCCCACAGTTCTTTGCTAAATTTAATGCATATCAGGTGAAAAAAAAATAAAAATTCACTTTTTTCATAAAAGTATTAGTTTGAAGACCGATTTCTTTGTAAAGCGAACATGAAAATGAAGAAACACACCCCAAAATCTATCACCCTCTTTCTCCTGTTTTCAAAAATACCCACATTGTGGCCCTAATGCGCTGCCTGGACACACGGCAGGACCCAAAAGGAAGGGAACACACGGGGGCTTTCAGGACTCATATTTTGCTTGAAAATGTTTTAGGCCCCACTGTACATTTGGAGAGGCTTTGAGCTGCCAGAACGATAGAAACTCCCCATAAACGACCCCATTTAGAAAACTAGACCCCTTAAGGTATTTATCTAGGGGTATAGTTAGCATTTTGACCACACAGGTTTTTCGCTAAATATATTGGAATTAGTCTGTAAAAATTAAAATTTACTTTTTTTCTGAAACAACATAGAAATTTTTATTATTTACAAGGAATAACGAAGAAAATGACCCCAACATTTGTAAAGCAATGTCTCCCGATTACGACAATACCCCATATGTGGTAATAAACTGCTGTTTGGACCCACAGCAGGGCTCAGAAGGGAAGGAGCGCCATTTGGATTTATGATTTTGCTGGCATGGTTTTCGGTGCCATGTCGCATTTGCAATGCACTGGAGGGACCAAAACAGTGGAAACCCCCCAAAAGTGACCCCATTTTGGAAAAACCTTCAAGGAATTTTTCTAGGGGTATAGTGAGCATTTACACCCCACGGGTCTTTTGCAGAGTTTATTGGAATTAGGGCGCGAAAATTAATATCAACATTTTTTTCCACTAAAATGTTGCATTTTCTCATTTTCAGAAGGGATAAAGGAGGAAAAAAAACAACCATTTTTTATAAAGCAATTTCTCCCGACTACGGAAATACCCCACATGGGGTCATACGTTTTTTCATTAGAAATGAATTAACCCTTTCAGGACTGATCCATTTTTTGCCTTCTTATTTTAGATTTTCACTCCCCGCTTTCCTAGAGCCATAACTTCTTTATTTTTCCATCAATAGAGCTGCGTGAGGGCTTATTTGTTTGCGGGACAATCTGTCGTTTTCATTGGTACCATTTTGGGGTACATGCGATTTTTTTTGATCACTTTTTATTCAATTTTTTTGCAATCCTGAGCAAAAAACAGGAATTCTGACACCGTTTTTTTAGGTTTTCTTTTTGCGGCGCTCACCGTACGCTATAAATGACATTTTTACTTTATTCTGCGGGTCGGTACGATTACGGCGATACCATATGTATATAGGTTTGGTCCTTTTTTTTAGCGTTTGCACAATAAAATGACTTATTTATAAAAAAAAAAAATTCTGTGTCACCATATTCTGAGAGCCATATTTTTTTAATTTTTTAGTCAAAAAAGCTGTGTAAGGGCTTGTTTTTTGCGGGACGGATAGAAGTTTTTATTGGTACTATTTTCGGGTACATGCGACTTTTTTATCACTTTTTATTCTTTATTTAGAGAGCGGTGGTGACCAAAAAAATTGCGATTCTGTCGTAGTTTTTTTTTTTTTTTTTTGGGGTGTTCATCGTGCGGGAAAAATAACATTATAGTTTTATAGTTGGGTTCGTTACGAACGCGGTGATACAAAATATGTGTACTTTTTTAACGTGTTCATTTTTTTTTCTATAATAAAAGTCTTATTATAGGGAAAAAAAGCATTTTGTGTTTATAGAACTTATAACTTTTATTTTTACACTTTTTTTAAAACATTTTTATTACTTTTTTTTACCTTTTTAACTTGTCCCACTAGGGGACACTTAGACTTGCAGCTTTGATCGCTGCTAGAGTACATTACACTACACACGTAGTGTAATGTACTCTAACTGTCATTGTGACGTGACTGTCACACTGACAGGAAGCAGAGGAGGAACGGCCGGAGGCTGTTCCTCCGAGGATTCCGTACATGGCAACCCGGAGGTCATTATCTGACCTCCGATTGCCGTGACAAGCATCGGTAGCCCCCACGATCACTTCGTGGGGGCTGCCGATGTGCTTCAAACCACTTAAATGCGGCGACGGCAATCCGTCGCCGCACTTAAGGGGTTAACTGCCGAAATCAGCGGCGATGGTCCGCTGTCCGGCGAGACTGATGTCTCAGCTGTCTAGGACAGCTGTCAGCGCGGGTCTGTCACTCTGTGTTTACACAGAGTGACAGTTTGAAATGCGGACGAAAATGAACGTCATGGTGCGGGAACTAGCAGCCGACCATGACGTTCATTTTCGTCCTTGGTCGTTAAGGGGTTAATCCTTTACAGAAAGTAAAGAAAAAGGAATATTAGGGCCTGTTCACATCACCGTTCAGGAGTCGACTACGCTATTGATTCCGTCGGAAAACCGGAAACCAGTCGGAATGGTGACGAACGGAAAGCATTAGCGATGTTTTCGTCACCATTGACATCAATGGTGACTGAAGCAGAAGCTGTGCTGTCAGTTTCACTTTCCGTTGCGGGGTTCACCCGATGGAACCCTCCGACGGAACCCTCCGATGGAACCCCGGAACGGAAATGAACAGTGATGTGAACAGGCCCTTAGGCTGTTCAAAAAAATAGCAGTGCCCTAATTTTTCTTCAAAAACTCAAAAATTGTGTATATAAACTGAAAAAATGTTTCAGATTTCACTTTACTGAACTAATATTTAGTGACAACCATTGTTTCTGAGAACTGCCTGACATCTGTGTTGCATGGAGTCAACCAACTTCAGGCACCTCTGAACAGGTATTCCAGTCCAGGGAGATTGGACGACATCCACAGTTTTTCTGCATTTTTGGGTTTTGCCTCATAAACAACATTTTTGATGTCACCCCACAAGTTCTCTATGGGATTGAGGTCAGGGGATTGGGCTGCCACTCCATTACCTCAATGCTGTTTGTCTGTAACCAAGATGTTGTTCGCTTACTGCTGTGTTTTGGGTCATTGTCATGTTGAAACCCCCATTTCTAGGGCATTTCTTCTTCGGCATAGGGCAGCATGATTTCCTCAAGTATTTTGATTTATTCAAACTGATCCATGATCCCTTGTATGTGATAAATAGGCCCAACACCATGGTATGAGAAATAATAATAATAATAATCTTTATTTATATAATGCTAACATATTCCGCAGCACTTTACAATTCAGGTGGTACATTGTACAGACAATATAAGACATTACATATTGACAAAACTAATTTACAATTCAAGCAAGAGCTTACAATCTATGAGGAAATATGGGAGACAGAGAATGTAAAAGGCTTAAAGGGAATGTGTCGCGGATTAAACTTTTTTTTTTTTTTTACGTAAGTTACTTATTTCTATTACATTTTTTACGTTTTTTGCTGTATTTTTTTTTTCTTCCCCATGGTGGGATGTATTAAAAATGAAATTATAATTTGACATGTTTTCCTATGTTGGCCACCAGAGGGAGCACTTCCCAGAATTACAGCAAGGTGAATAAGGCAAAGCAACCTGACTCACAGCTGCTGTAAATGTGGGAGGGAATCTCACCCCACATCCCTATTTTTGGCTACAAGCCAGAAAAAGGTGTCTTCAAATTGCTAAGCAGTGTCCGGCTCCCATTTTGGGAGTGATTGTACAAATGGCAGCTGGCAGCAGCTATAGGACACACCAAAAGGCTAAGGCTATGTTCACAAGCTTACTAAAAAAAAGTCTGAAAATACAGAGATGTTTTAAAGAAAAACAGCTCCTGATTTTCAGCTGTTTTTAATCAAACTCGCGTTTTTCGCTGTGTTTTTTTACGGCTGTTTTTGGAGCTGTTATTCTATAGTCAATGAAAAACGGCTCCAAAAACGGCCCAAAAAGTGACATGCACTTCCTTTTCGCGGGCGTCTTTTCACGTGCCGTTTTTTGAAAATGAGGTGTAAAAGAATGCCCTGTCGGAACAGAACGCCGTATTTCCCAGTGAAATTAATGGGCAGATGTTTGTAGGCGTTCTGCTTCCGATTTTTCAGCCATTTTTCAGGACGTTTACGGGCCGAAAAACGGCTGAAAAAACGAGGTGTGCACATACCCTAAGGGTTCACACTGCTTATTTTTGGCTGTTTTTCTGTCCCGACGTAGAGTTGCTAAAAAAAACTTCTGAAAATCAGGAGCAGTTTTCCCTTGAAAACAGCTCCGTATTTTCAGACGTTTTTGATTTTGTGTGTGCACATACCCTAAGAATGATGAAAGTGAAGTGAATGACTTTTCAATTGACAGGTTCACACGGCGTGTATTTGATGCTTTTTTGCGCATTTTACATGCCAAAATCCGCATCAAAAAATGCTTGATTACGCTTTTCATTTACATAATTGGTAAAGTGCGCTGTTAGTACATACAACACGCTTTTTTACACACGCGTTTTTAAAAACCGCGTTGTGTAACTAAAGACATGTCGAGTCAATTCCTTTGCACGTAAAACGTGTCAAATGTTCCCATAGTCAATGGGAGTCCTAATTATGCGCCAAAAAGCGCACACAAAATGCGTAAAAAAACACACAAAAAAGCGTCAAATGCTTGATTAAGCTTCCCATTTACATCAATAGGAAAGCGAGCCGTTAGTTTTTTACACAAGCATTTTTTAAAAACGTGTTGCGTAAAAAAGAACAGTGAGGTGGGGTTGTGAATGGCGCAGTTGCATGTTTGGGGGGATTTGTGTGTGTGTGGGGGTGCTCGCCGCTGATTCTTCAAAACAGCTGATAAGCAACTATGAAGGATCATTTGCGCCGGTGGATACTCCACTGCACAAAATTAGGACACAGATCTGCTATGTACACTACACACACAGCTCTGCTACGCACACACGCACTTGCACACACTTGCACACAGCTCTGCTGCACGCGCACACACAGCTCTGCTACACGCGCACACACAGCTCTGCTACACGCATACACATAGACACACACAGTTACAGCAGGTGTGCAGGGGGTGGGGGTTAAAAGGGGGGGTCGTAAGGGGGGGTGTTGCGAGGGGAGGGCGTTGCGAGGGGAGGGCAGCGGGGGAGTCGCGAAGGGGGGGGGTCGCGCGAGAGAGGGACAGACAAAGACACACACACCTTACCTGCAGTGTGGCCGGTCTTTATAATGGCGCCGGCTTTCCCCCTACAAACCAGCTTCTATGCTGGGTCGCTCTGAACTGCGCTTGTGCAGTACAGAGCCAGATGACAGAGGCAATGGACGGGAGCCATTCATTGTGTCCTATGCCCTGTAGCTGCCGTATTCTATCTGTCTATGTGTCGTTAAGAGACACATACACAGATGAAATAAAACATGGCAGCCCCAGTACAGTAAGAAAGTGTTAATAAAAAAAAACATTGTGTGTGAAAAAATAAATAAAGTCAATATAATATTTTATTAAATAAAAACACATAAATTAATGGTCCAGCCATCTTTTATACATATGCGGTAGTACACATAAAGCTGCATGAGCCGGTCACCAGCCAGTGTCAGTGTATGACAGACATGAAGTGCATTAGGGTGCAAGGAGTGTGGGGGATACTGCTGGATGAGGGGGTCAAGTCCTCATGACTAATGTAAAGGGGGGCCATGGAAAAGAGTCAGATTAGGGAATGTTATAGGCCTGCATAAAGAGATGTGTTTTCAGGGCACATTTAAAACTGTGGATGTTGGGAATTGATCTGATTGTCTGGGGTAGCACATTCCAGAGGACTGGTGCAGCACGAGAAAAATCTTGGAGACGGGAGTGGGAGGTTCGGATTATGGAGGATTTTAATCTAAGGTCGTTGGCAGACAGAGATAAGGGAGGAGATGTAAGGAGGTGCAGCACTGTGGAGAGCTTTGTGGGTGAGAGTAATATGTTTGAATTTAATTCTGAAGGGGATGGGCAACCAGTGCAGTGACTGGCACAGGGTAGTGGCATTGGTGTAGCTGTTGGTCATAAAGATGAGCCTGGCTGCTGCATTCAGGATAGATTGGAGAGGGGAGAGTTTAGAGAGGGGAAGACCGACTAGTAATGAGTTACAGTAGTCAAGACAAGAATGAATCAGAGCGACAATGAGAGTTTTGGCTGTTTCCTCAGTAAGAAAAGGGCGAATTCTGGAGATGTTTTTGAGGTGAAAGTGACAGGAGCGTGTAAGTCAGTGGCATAACTACCGCGGTAGCAGCCATAGCGGCAGCTACGGGGCCCGCGACTTGAGGGGGCCCATGCCGCCAGCCGAAGCGCCCCCCCATATGCACGCTGGCGCCGCTAGCAGCCGTTATGGCTGCTACAGCGGTAGCGCCGCTACTACGGGGCCCGTGCCGCCGAGCCTCTAACATGTATGGGCCGGGCGACACAGGCCCTCTCATGCCCGTAGGCGTCGCTAGCACCGGAGGGGGCCCTGGTGCTAGCGACAGCCACCCCGTCTTGCAGTAATTGTACCTGCGTCTGTAGCACGCAGGTACAAATACATGTATTAGCGCTGAATGTCCGACCATTCAGCGCCTTACAATGACGCTGATTGGCGGGGCAAATTACTCGCCAATCAGCGCCATTCAATGACGCTAGCGGCGCGATGACGTCATTGCGCTGTTTCCGTGCTTGAAAGGCTCTAATTGATGGGGCAAGTCATTCGTCCCTGCCAACCAGCGCCTTTGAACGAGGCGTCGTTCAGCTCCAGCAGACCTGCTCAGAAGAGAGCAGGTCTGCATTGCCATCGGATGGCGCGGGAACGGGATCATGTGAGTATGTATAGTTTTTTGTTTTTTTTCTAATAAAACTGTGAGTGGCATTATCTATGGGGGGGGGTCGTCTATATGTGGGGATGTGGGCCACTGTATACAGGGGGGTCTGTATGTGGGGATATGTGGCACTATCTACAGGGGGGTCTATATGTGGGCCACTATATACAGGGGGGTCTATATGTGGGGATGTGGGCCACTATATACAGGGAGGTCTATATGTGGGGATGTGGGCCACTATATACAGGGGGTCTATATGTAGGGATGTGGGCCACTATATACAGGGGGGTCTATATGTGGTGATATGGGCCACTATCTACAGGGGGGTCTATATGTGGGGATGTGGGACACTATATACTGGGGGGTTTATATGTGGGGATGTGAGACACTATATACAGGATGGTCTATATGTGGTGATGTGGGGCACTATCTACAGGGGGGTTTATATGTGGGGCACTATATACAGGGGGAGCTATATGTGAGACACTATATACAGGGGTGGGATATATGTAGAGCACTATCTATAGGGGAACTATTTTTAGGGCACTTTATATAGGGGTGGGCTATATGTGGGACACTATATACAGGGGTCGGTTACCTGTGGGGCACTAGCTACAGGGGGCTATATGTAGGGCACTGTCTACAGGGGTGGGCTATATGTGGGACACTATATACAGGGGGAGCTATATGTGAGACACTATCTACAGAGGTGAGCTATACGTGGAGCACTATCTATAGGGGAAGCTATATGTAGGGCAGCACGGTGGCTCAGTGGTTAGCACTATTGCCTTGCAGCTCTGGAGTCCATATGTGGGCACTATCTACAGAGGGCTGTATGTGGGACACTATCTATAGAGGCTTCTATGTAGGGCACTATGTACAGAGGCTCTATGGGGGTCATTATCTACAGGGGGCTATGGGGGCACTATCTACAGGGGGCACGGTGTGTGTGGGACACAGTGTATGGTACGATTATAATCAGGGACACAGTGTATGTCGCTGTTAGGCTGGGTTCACACGACCTATTATCAGGCGTAAACGAGGCGTATTATGCCTCGATTTACGCCTGAAAATACGGCTCCAATACGTCGGCAAACATCTGCCATTCATTTGAATAGGTTTGCCGATGTACTGTGCCGACGACCTGTCAAACGACGACGCGTAAAATGACTGCCTCGTCAAAGAAGTGCAGGACACTTCTTTGAAACTTAATTTGAGCCGTTTTTCATTGAAGTCAATGAAGAGCAGCTCAAGGTTACGGGCGTCAATAACGCCTCGCATAATGCGGGGAGGAGCTTTTACGTCTGAAACGACGCAAATGTTTTCTCCTGAAAACAGTCTGTCTTTTCAGACGTAAAAGGAAGCTATCGTGTGCACATACCCTTATAGTTAGAGGTGCAGTGGTTGGCGCTTTATTATATTTAGAGGTGTTGAGAATTTTAACTTTGTTTATAGGTGCAGAAATTTTTTAAAAGTGAGAAGCTGATGACATCTGAGTGGGAAAACTGCAGAAATGGGTCATGGCTCGGAGAAATCCATCATAGATGTCTGGACCAGAGGGAGAAGAAAAGAACTAGAATCTGAGACGTCACCGGTGAGTCACTTAATGTAAATGTTTATTCTGCCTCTAATCAGTACTGTAGTCACTGTATGATCTGCAGTGAGATGATGGGTGGTATGATTTTTTTGGGTGAAACAGCATCTCCCAGCATATCCTCACCATTGTTCGGGCCATGCTGGGAGCTGTAGTTTTACGCCGTACAAACCTATACGGCAGGGGTTGCACTAAATTGAGCTGTTCTGGTGCTGGATTTATGTACTGAGGTTGGTTCTTTTGCTGTATATATGTATGAGCTTGGTTCTAGTGCTGTATATATGTACTGAGCTTGGTTCTAGTGCTGTATTTATGTACTGAGCTTAGTTCTGGTGCTGTATATATGTACTGAGCTTGTTTCTGGTGCTGTATATATGTCAGAGCTTGGTTCTAGTGCTGTATTTATGTACTGAGCTTGGTTGTGGTACTGTATATATGTCAGAGCATGGTTCTGGATCTGTAATTATATAGGATATATTTATAATAACAAAATTGCAGGGCAGATGGAATTGTTCTCAATTCATTGTATATTTCATAAGAACCTGTCTGGTAGTTTTAACCCCTTGAACCGCCACCATGCGGTAATACATCACCTGACAATATTTCCAAACATTCCCTTGTATGTTTTTTTCAGATGCAGCAAAATCTTTAAAATCCACTTTTAAAACGGCGCACACTATATGCTAATTACTCATGAAAGGGTCATGGGGCGGTGCCGCTACCCTATTTAAAAGAGGAGGGAAACATTCCAGAAGAAAGAGAGAGGTTAAACATTTTAGTCAGGTGACTAGTGACATCCCCATATCATGATTTTTGCACCATCATGCTTTTATAATTTGCTGCACTTCTCTATATGTTTTTCCCTCTCCAATTTAATCTAAGTAAGTTTTTCACCAGAACAATGTCTGGAACGACCCATTTTCCCCAATATTTCAGAAGGAAATGCACTATAAACAACATGCGTCATATTTGCCACCCTCCTACCTTAAATAAGGGCTACGATTGACACCTGTTATTCCACAGAATGAACAACTTCACCAATTTAACTGCTATTATTTTGAACAAGCCACTCTCAATTAAAGGGGTTGTCCACCTTCTGACAACTGACGACCTATCCACCGGTTAGGTCATCAGTATGTCATCGTGCGAGTCCGACACCCGGACACCGCACCGATGAGCTGCTCCGGTGGCCTGCGGGCACCGGATGTTGTGGCACCTAATGAAATGTACGGAGCCGGGGAGCAGTTGGGTCCGTACATAGCATAGCGGCCGTGCTGCAGAACTGCAGGTCTGCTCCTATTCACTTGAATAGTAGCAGAGCTGCAGTACTGCAGCTCAGCCGCTATTCTGTGGCCGGAGCCAACTGCTTCCGGCATGTACGTCCGGTGCACGGAGGCGCACCGGACCAGCTGATCTGTGCGGGGCCCGGGAGTCGGACCCCACAGATCATGTTCTGATGACCTATCCGGTGGATAGGTCATCAGTTGTCAGAAGCTGGAAAACCCAAAATTACCCAAATGTAATTTCTTGCTATGTAGAAATATCACTTCTACCAAAAACATTGATTTATCAGGTTAGGCTGTGTTCACATCAGCGTTGGTTTCCGTTGAGGGGTTCCGTCAACTGCGCTATTGATTCCGTCAAAAAAATGGAAACCTTACACCACGGTGACAAACGGAAGCCATAAGCAACAGAAGCATTACCATTGAAATCAATGGTAATGCAAACAGAAGCTATGGTTTCCGTTTGCCTTTCCATTGAGGGGTTTCTCCGACGGAAAGGTCTCACGGAATGCCTCAACGGAAACCAATGCTGATGTGAACAGGCCCTAAATGCTGTTGGACTGCTATTTTTTTTAACACTACCGTACATGTTTGAGCATACATCCTGAGCACTCAGCAGTCTAGTTCTAAGTTTGGGTGGTGTTCTGCTTTGCTACTGAGCTGTTTTTGCGCCTACACATCCCTATAATATAAGCACTTACAGCTGACTGGGCAAACCTAGCAAAGCAGAAATTTGATGAACTGACTTGTTGGAAAGTTGACACCCTGTGACGCGGCATGTAAAAGTCACTGACCTCTATAGTACACAGAGCCTGTACAGCAATGCGCAGCAGCTGTGCGGCTCCTTAGTTTGATGCCATACAAGCTCCATCAAACTCCATATGTACGGAGATATTGTCCTCTAGAAGCAATGAGAACAATGGAGAATGCTATGATTTTTTCTGTTGTATTGTGAAATCCATGGCATACAGAGATAAAGTACAGGCCTCATTCACCTCTATGGAAGCTCTATTATGGGCTCCATATAAAATGGAAAAGGTTTGACTATAGATAACACTAGCAGAAGTATATGGCTGTATGCTTGACTTGCATTCAATGGGTGTGACTGAAATAGCCCACACCACTAATCACAACCTACATACCTCCCAATTGTCCCGGATTTAGCGGGACAGTCCCGGATTCCGGGGCGGTGTCCCGCTGTCCCGGGCAGCCGGTGGTATGTACCGGTGTCAACTGTATCTGCATCTTGCCGGGGATTCCGCCCCTAGAGGGAGCGCCTGTCCAAGAGCAGAATGCCCGGGCACTACGGCACTTTATATGCGGGCACTGTGACACTACCTATAGTTTTTTTTAACGGCCATGAAAAACGAATGACGGACTGGAAAAGGATGAATTTGGAGACACACTGATGCAAAGCGGCGATGAAAAACTGACAATTGATCAGTTTTTAAGGGTGTGTTCACATCAGCATCACACTTTTGTTCATGGGTACCGTTAGACCTTTCCATTGGAGGAAGCCATGAACAGAAAGACAAACAGAAACCTTAGCTTCCTTTTGCATTACTATTGATTTCAATGGTAATGCTTCGTTGCAAATGGTTTCCGTTCCATAAGGATTAATTTTTTTTCGCGGAAACAATAGCGCAGTCGTCTGATGGAAAGGTCTAACAGAACCCATGAATAGAAGGGTGACGCTGATGTGAACAGGCCCTAATGGCCATTTTTTTTCTTTGTCGTGTGAATGTAGCCCATGTATTTATTTCTTTATTAGGCACTATGGGGCATTATACTATATGGTGGCAGCCAAGTGGGCATTATACTATATTGTGGCAGCCAAGGGAGCATTATATTATATGAGGGCAGGTAAGGGGGCATTATACTGTATGGGGGAATTTGTGTGGGCATTATACTGTATTGGGGAATTTGTGTGGGCATTATACTGTATGGGGGCATCTGTGTGGGAATTATAGCAACCAATGAGATTTCTGCTTTCATGTTTCAGTGCAGATCAGAAAATGAAAGACTTGATCTGATTGGTCACTATAACAACTTCTGCCTGCACTAAGTCTAGAGCTACACGGAGAATGGTCTCGCAGCAGAAACATCCATAGGAATACATTGAGGCACACAGAGGGGGAATATATTAAGACTGGCGTTTCAAACGCAGTCTTAAACCAATTTACATCGGCGGAAAAGGCTTATATGCATCTTTGGCTGTTCGGTGCGACAGAAATGCAAATATATGCCAGCTATGAACCGGTATAGATTTACGCCATTACTGGCGCCAGCTGCTGGTGTAAATTATGATAAATCTGTCGTTCCTGCAAAGGCCCTGCCCCCTTCGGATAAGCTTTGCTTTTTTCATAAAAATTACTATACAAGAAAAGTGGCATTAACATTTTGATATATTCCCCCCCTGGGATGTGTATTTTAAAGGGGTATTTCCTCTGTAGTTGGTGACGGCTTATCACTGGGATATGCACTGATCAGGGTGCAAACACGCACCCCCACCGTTCACAAGAACAAAGGGATCGAGGCCTCTTTGGCATTTTGTTTGCACAACATTACCCCTATCCTGGCGGCGTGCGAAGAACTGCAACTAGGCATTATCCCACCGTGCGCCATTGCCCCTTCATTCAGTGCGAATCCCGGTGGTCAGACCCCCGCCAGTCATCTTAGCGATATGCCACATCTTGGTATGGAATACCCCTTTAATGAGTTAACACATTTTTGTTACATGACAGATGAACAGTGAGATGAATGGAAGTGTGACTGGGAATGGGAACCTAAGAACAGCAAAAAAAGATGCTAAGTGACATAGGCGGTGTGCGCAACTTTGATGTACGACTGAGAGTTGTGCATCAAATGTGGTTGTGCAGCCCTAGCCTCATTTTTTTATGAGGTACCATGACCCCAGTTGGCTTATGCCCGCTCTTCACTCACTCTTGTTGAATGTCCGCATTGTTAATGTGCCGATCTGTAATCAGAACTAATATCCTGCTCTATAGTTTGAAAAAAAGTCTTATATTTTTTGTCCCTGCTAAATGTCATAGATGGCAGCGGGATAAGAGAAGAAAAAATGGCGGCTGCTCAGGGACATATTACTATGCGTAAGTATAAGAATAGAAGGGACCTTGTTACCTAGGAGACTGGTTCATCCTTCATATATTTCCTTACAGGGTAAGCGGTATCATCTGGCCTATAGATGTCGGATAGTAAAAGATGTCCAGACTGCGGTTCTGTGGAGGCATTATACTGTATGGGGGCAGCTATCGGGCTTTATACTGTAAGGGGGCAGCTATGGGGCATTATACTGTATGGGGGCTGCTATGGGGGCATTGCACTGTATGGGGCATCTATGGGGGCATTATACTGTATTGGGGAATTTGTGTAGGCATTATACTGTATGGGGGCATCTGTGTGGGCATTATTCTGTATGAGGGCATTATACTGTGTGGGGGTTCTATGGGGGATTATACGGTGTGGGCTGTACCGGGTGTGTAGGAACAGGGATTGAGCGGGGTTAAAGGCGAGGCTTAAAAGGAAAAAAAATTGCCACAACAGTTGTCCCTCTTTGATATACTTGAAAGTTGGGTGGTATGCAACCAGTTTTCTCGTATTTTTGGCCATGTGGCATGGTTAAAGAGGCTCTGTCACCAGATTTTGCAACCCCTATCTCCTATTGTAGCAGATCGGCGTGCAATGTAGATAAGAGTAACGTTTTGTTTTTTTTAAAAAACGAGCATTTTTGGCCAAGTTATGACCATTTTTATATTTATGCAAATGAGGCTTTCTAAAGTACAAGTGGGTGTGTTTAAAGTAAAAGTCCAAGTGGGCGTGTATTATGTGCGTACATCGGGGCGTTTTTACTTCTTTTACTAGCTGGGCGTTGTGAATGGGAGTGTATGATGTTGACGAATCGGCGTTTGCAGGTAAGTCGATGTAGCTACTTACCTGCAAACGCTGATGCTGCTGCAGAATCAACTGAAGCCTCTGGTGCCGATGTAGCCGACACGATGCAGGACCTGTGAGTGACGTCACAGATCTGCACTGCCAGAAGCTGGGCGTTCTGAAGAGAAGAGGATGTTACTTCTCATCAGAACGCCCAGCTATTAAAAGTAGTAAACACGCCCCGATGTACACACATAATACACGCCCAGTTAGACTTTTACTTTAAACACACCCACTTGGACTTTTACTTTAAACACACCCACTTGGACTTTTGCAAGCCTCATTTGCATAAATACAAAAATGGTCATAACTTGGCCAAAAATGCTCGTTTTTTTATTTTATAAAAACGTTACTGTAATCTACATTGCAGCGCCTATCTGCTGCAATAGCAGATAGGGGTTGCAAAATCTGGTGACAGAGCCTCTTTAAGGTATACGTCCATTTTTTTCTCCCATGCTGGATTAGATTTAGCAATTGATACAGAAGGTATATTGAAGAAAAAAAAGAGTAACATTTATTTTCTGAAACAGGAAACCATACCTCTTTATGTAATCCCTGATGTAATTTAATTTATAATATAGTTCTCAATTTCTAATATTATGAGGTATATAATAATCATATCTTTAGTCTGTCAATACTGAGTTTAAAAGAAAACCTAACACCAGAGCGCCACCTAGCGTCAAGGATTGTAATTTGTTTTAATTTTTTATTTTATTTTTAATCCCCACAGTCTATTTTGTCATGATCCAAATGGCGCAAGTAATAATTCAAGTCTCATTGGAAGCGACCAGTTCTTTACGTATCGTGCCGAATAGCTAAAAGTCAATTCCATACATATCACTAAGTATTTTAACTTATGTCTGACACCAGAGGAAGAGCTAACGAAACCAAGACCAGGAAGTGACGCTGCTATAATATCCTGCTATATCGTTTGAAAAAAATGTCTTCCATTTTTATTTATTTTTTTGTCCCTGCGGCCATTATTTTGAAGCCAAATGCCATAGAAGGCAGCGGGATAGGTGAAGACAAAATGGCGGCTGCACGGGGACATATTGCTACGCGGAAGTATATTAAGAGAAGGGACTTTGTTACCTAGGTGACTGTTACATCTCTCATATTTCCTTACAGGGTAAGCGGTCTCATCTGGACTAAAGATGTCGGATAGTAAAAGATGTCCAGACTGCGGCTCTTGTGAGATTGTGGAGGACGCGCACTACTCCCAGGAGCAGCTAGTGTGCGCAGACTGCGGCTTCATCCTGACAGAGGGGACTCTGACAACCACACAGACAGAGGCGAGCTTCCTGCAAGGTGGGAGAACCGTTGTCGCTAGTCTCTATACATAGAAATATATATATATTTTTTTATGGAGGTGTGTTGTTAATAAAGTTTTGTACTACAAGAGGCTGCGACAAGGTTACTGAGTAAGAGTGGGGAACGAGGGGATCTGAGCCTTATGTGCAAAACTGTCAGTAGCAACCAATGAGATTCCTGCTTTCATGTTTCAGTGCAGATCAGAAAATGAAAGACTTGATCTGATTGGTCACTATAACAACTTCTGCCTGCACTAAGTCTAGAGCTACACGGAGAATGGTCTCGCAGCAGAAACATCCATAGGAATACATTGAGGCACACAGAGGGGGAATATATTAAGACTGGCGTTTCAAACCAATTTACGTTGACGGAAAAGTCGCCAAATATAATATGTTTGCTGGGACAGAAATGCAAATACATGCCAGCTATGAGCGGGTGTAGATTTATGCCATTACTGGCACCACTTGCTGGCGTAAATTGATAAATCTGTCGTTCCTGCAAAGGCCCTGCCTCCTTCGACACAACTTTGCTCCCTTCATAAAAATTCACAAATTTTAGCACAACTATGTAGGAAAAGTGGCATTAACCTTTTGATATATTCCCCCGCAGGGATGTGTAACTTAAAGGGGTATTTCCTCTGTAGTTGGTGACGGCTTATCACTGGGATATGCCATCATGCCCTGATCAGGGTGCAAACACGCACCCCCACCGTTCACAAGAATAAAGGGATCGAGGCCTCCTTGGCATTTTGTTTACACAACGTTACCCCTATCCTGGCGGCGTGCGAAGAACTGCAACTAGGCATTATCCCACCGTGCGCCATTGCCCCTTCATTCAGTGCAAATCCCCCACCAGTCATCATAGCGATATGCCACGTCTTGGTATGGAATACCCCTTTAATGTTACATGACAGTCACGCTTCCATTCATCCCACTGTTCATCTGAGAATGGGAACATAACAGCAAAAAATATGCGTGACTAAGCGACATAGGCGGTGTGCGCAACTTTGATGTACGACTGGGAATTGTGCATCAAATGTGGCCGTGCAGCCCTAGCCTCATTTTTTTTTTTTATGAGTTGGCTCCACTTACTCCTGTTGAATGTCCGCATTATTAATGTGCCGATCTGTAATCGGTGCAGAAAGAGGATGTTCACCCTGACTCTTTAGGAGACACTGAGATGGGGGCACTGTGACTGTCACTGGATGGGAGCATTGATTAGAAAATATGAGGGCGTGGACAATTTATTTGAGGGTTGCTCTTAGGCTTGGGCCACACCACTGTCGTAAGAAGTCCGGCGGGTTTGAATTCCCTGCAAGTGGCGGTTGTAGCGATGTGCAGGTCGCAATGCGGCCACATTCACTTCCATTACCTGTGTTGCAGGCAGCGCGAGGTTGCGGCCATGTAGCCCCAGCCTTATGTATGATGACTTTGCTACTTCGTTTCTGAAATAATTTCTAAAATGCAGGCAAATATGTTCATATTGAGATCTCATCCTCTTAAAGCCCGGCTATTCCCGAAGTTCATCATTGAGGGTTCTTTGATCATCTTGACTCCAAGGGCTCCTTCACGCTTGCGTATGAAAATACTGATCAAGTACAGATACGCATTACAAATTGTTTATAGGATTAACCATTTTTTTTCTGTTTTTGTAATGTTGCAGAAGTACGGATGTAAAAAAACAGAAAAAAAATACGCACATTTGTACTATACAAAAACTGAACACGCGTTTTTAAAATCAACCCATTGACTTCTATGGGCTAAAAATTGTACCAATACGGGTTGATGTAACATCCCTCACGTCCAAAAAAAAAAAAGCTGTGCGTTTAAAAAACAAAATGTGAATAAAACCATTCAAATGAATGGTCAATGTTTTTTCAGTGAAAAAAAGGTATTTATATGGATCTGATATATACGGTAGTGTGATTGAACCCCAAGAGACCTACAATGTGAACCAAGTTGTGATGGACAGCCCCTTTTTAAAGTGGATTTGTCATCAGGTTCCTGACTTCTAAGGGAGCCATGTTCATCCTGGAGAGAGCCATTTCTCTCTCTCACTCCCAAGCAAGCAGACATTTCCCTATTAGGCTGGGTTCACACAACCTATTTTCATGCGTAAACGAGGCGTTTTACGCCTCGAATTATGCCTGAAAACACGGCTCCAATACATCGGCAAACATCTGCCCATTCATTTGGGTTTGCCGATGTTCTGTGCAGACGACCTGTCATTTTACACGTTGCTGTCAAAAGACGGCGCGTAAAATAACAGCCTCGTCAAAGAAGTGCAGGACACTTATATACAGGACACTTCTTGGGACGTAATTGGAGCCGTTTTTCATTGACTTCAATGAAGAACAGCTCCAAATTACGGCCGTAATTGACGCCTCGCAAAACGCGAGTACGAGCAATTATGTCTGAAATTCAGGAGCTGTTTTCTCCTGAAAACGGCTCCGTAATTTCAGACGTAATGGTCGTTATCGTGTGCACATACCCTTAAAGGGTGCGCCCGTGATCCAGCATACCTGTAATATGTTTATGATGGTCACTCAACCCAAGACAGAAAATCTTCATACCTGAGAGGAGGTCAAGCTATTGTAAGGGCATGTTCACAACAGCATCGGGTTCCGTTTGGGGTTTCCGTTCATCTATTTCGTCAGAAGAACAGGTGAACAGAAAGCCAAACGTAAACTTCAGTTAGGACCAGAATTATTTGGACAGTGACACAATCTTCATGATTTGGGCTCTGCATGCCACCACGTTGGATTTGCAATGAAACAACTGAGATGCAATTGAAGTGTAGACTTTCAGGTGTAATTCAAGGGGTTGAACAAAAATATCCTGTGAAACGTTTAGGAATTGCAACCATTTTTCTACACGGCCGCCTCATTTCAGGGCTCAAAAGTAATTGGCCAAATTAACATTGGCAGAAATAAAAAACATTTTTTTTAATACTTTGTAGAGAATCCTTTGCCGGCAATGACTGTCTGAAGTCTGGAACCCATGGACATCACCAAACGCTGGGTTTCCTCCTCTGTGATGCTTTGCCCGGCCTTTACTGCAGCGTCTTCAGTTATTGCTTGTGGGTCTTTCTGCCTTAAGTTCTGTCTTAACTCCTTAATGACCGGGCATGTTTGTACCTTAATGACCAAGCCAGATTTGTCAAATCTGGTATGTCTGACTTTATCAGAGAATAACTCTGTGAAAGTTTTGAATATCCAAGTAATTCTGACATTGTTTTTTCGTCACATGTTGTACTTTATTTTAGTGGTAAAAGTAGACTGATACGATTTGCGGAAATTAATTAAAAAATAGAGAAATTGAAGAAATTTTGTAAAAATTATCATTTTTCCCTATTTTTAACGGCAATATGTCACATATGTACATACATACTGCACAATTTTTTTAATTAAATATATATTTCCATCTCTTTACTCTATATTTTGGCAGCACTTTTGAAAAAAAATATTTTTTTTGAGCAATTTGGAAGACTTACAAATTTAGTAATCATTTTATACAT
The DNA here is from genome assembly GCF_050947455.1 of Rhinoderma darwinii. Classification (NCBI taxonomy): domain Eukaryota; kingdom Metazoa; phylum Chordata; class Amphibia; order Anura; family Rhinodermatidae; genus Rhinoderma; species Rhinoderma darwinii. The sequence continues at coordinate 341,850,280 of NC_134689.1, forward strand.
TTTGAAGTACATTTTGTTTTCCTGCACCAAGCCAGGTTTTCAGAAGCTCATAGGTGTCAGAATGGTGGAAACCCCCACAAGTGATTCCATTTTGAAAACTACACCCCTTAAGGTATTTATTAAGGGGTGTTGTAAGTATTTTGACCCCACAGTTTTTTTGTAAGAATTCATGCAAAGCAGGCGTAAAAAAATATAATTTCACTTTTTTCATAAAAGTATCACTTTGAAGACCGATTTCTTTGTAAAGCGACCATGAGAATGAAGAATCACACCCCAAAATCTATCACCCTGTTTGTCCTCTTTTCAAAAATGCCCCCATTGTGACCCTAATGCATTGCTTGGACACACGACAGGGCCCGAAAGGAAGGGAGCACCCGGAGGCTTTCAGGACTCATATTTTGCTTGAAAATGTTTTAGGCCCCACTGTACATTTGGATAGGCTTTGAGCTACCAGAGCGATAGAAACTCCCCATAAATGACCCCATTTAGTAAACTAGACCCCTTAAGGTATTTATCTAGGGGTGTAGTGCGTACTTTGACCCCACAGTTTTTTGCTAAATTTAATGCATAGCAGGTGAAAAAAAAAAAATGTCACTTTTTTCATAAAAGTATTTGTTTGAAGACCGATTTCTTTGTAAAGCGAACATGAAAATGAAGAAACACACCCCAAAATCTATCACCCTCTTTCTCCTGCTTTCAAAAATACCCACATTGTGGCCCTAATGCGTTGTTTGGACACACGGCAGGGCCCCAAAGGAAGGGAGCACCCGGAGGCTTTCAGGACTCATATTTTGCTTGAAAATGTTTTAGGCCCCAATGTACATTTGGAAAAGCTTTGAGCTGCCAGAACGATAGAAACTGCCCATAAGCGACCCCATTTCGAAAACTAGACCCCTTAAGGTATTTATCTAGGGGTGTAATTAGCATTTTGACCACGGGTCTTTTGCAGAGTTTATTAGAATTAGGGCGCGAAAATTAATATCAAAATTTTTTTCCACTAAAATGTTGCATTTTCTCATTTTCAGAAGGGATAAAGGAGGAAAAAAACAACCATTTTTTATAAAGCAATTTCTCCCGAGTACGGAAATACCCCACATGGGGTCATACATTTTTTCATTAGAAATGAATTAACCCTTTCAGGACTGATCCAGTTTTTGCTTTCTTATTTTAGATTTTCCCTCCCCGCTTTCCAAGAGCCATAACTTTTTTATTTTCCCATCAATAGAGTGGTGTGAGGGCTTATTTCTTGCGGTATGAGCTGCAGTTTTTATTGGTACTATTTTTTGGTACATAAAAAGTGATTCAAAAGTTGTATTACATTTTTTTTTTAGAGCGAAGGTGACAAAAAAAAACAAACTGCGATTTTGGCGGTTTCAATTATTACATTTTTTTAAGGTGTGCACTGTGCAAATTAAATATTGGTATATTGTAATAGTTCGGACTTTTACGGACGTAGCGATACCAATTTTGTTCATTTTTTTTACATTACTTTAGAAGAAAAAGGCGAAAAGGTGTTTTGTTTTTTAACTTTAAAAAAAAAATTCTCACTACTAATAACTATAATTCTTCTACACATTTTATTAATCAATCCCCTTAGGGGACCTGATCCAGCGATCATTGGATCGCTGGTACAATATACTGCAATACTAATGTATTGCAGTATATTGTTATTCTTACAGGCTTCTGTAACAGAGCGATCGCTGTACCTGTCCGTTAGTACCGAGGGGACTTGCTGTAATACACAGCCGACACCCGCAGCTTATGGAGCGGGCTCAGCACGTGAGCCGGCTCCATACATCAACCGCCGCATCATGACGGGCAATTAAGTCATAGTGCGCAAAGGGGTTAGTGCACAGCGGATGGTTCAAAGTGAAAATTGCAATTTTCCACTGATATGCCATTTTAGTGCATAATATGTTGTGCCCAGTTTGTGCCACAGAAGACAAATACCTCATAAAACGTTAAGCGGGTTCTCTCGGGTATGGCGACGCCATATGTGTGGACGCAAACTGCTGTTTGTGCACGCTGCAGGGCTCAGAAGGGAGGGAGCACCATTTTGATTTTGGAGTGCAGATTTTGCTTGGTAGTTTTTCTGTTTTGGGTTTCGCTGGTATTTCAGTTTATAATGTGGGGGGCATATGTAATCTGTGCGGGGTACATCAGGGTATATGTAATCTGTGCGGAGTACATCAGGGTATATGTAATCTGTGCGGAGTACATCAGGGTATATGTAATCTGTGCGGAGTACATCAGGGTATATGTAATCTGTGCGGAGTACATCAGGGTATATGTAATCTGGGAGGAGTACATCAGGGTATATGTAATCTGTGCGGGGTACATGAGGGTATAATAATGGGGTAAATAAATAATATTTCATAGATGTGTGGCCGGTGTCGCACTGATAAATGTCGCCCGATCTTATCCGCTTTTGGAACTCTGCACATTTTGCATCGCCATATTCTGAAAGCCAGAACTTTTTTATTTTTTCACCACCGGAGCCGTGTGAGGGCTTATTTGTTGCGGGACAATCTGTAGTTTTCATTGGTACCATTTTGGGGTACATGCGTTTTTTTTTTTTTATCACTTTTTGTTCCATTTTTTTGCAATCCTGAGCAAAAAACAGGAATTCTGACACCGTTTTTTAGGTTTTCTTTTTGCGGCGCTCACCGTATGCTATAAATGACATTTTTACTTTATTCCGCGAGTCAGTACGATTACGGCGATACCATATGTATATAGGTTTGGTCCTTTTTTTTAGCATTTGCACAATAAAATGACTTATTTATAAACAAAAATAATTTCTGTGTCACCATATTCTGAGAGACATAATTTTTTTATTTTTTAGTCAAAAAAGCGGTGTAAGGGCTTGTTTTTTGCGGGACAGATAGAAGTTTTTATTGGTACTATTTTCGGGTACATGCGACTTTTTGATCACTTTTTATTCTTTATTTAGGGAGCGGTGGTGACCAAAAAAATTGTGATTCTGTCGTCGTTTTTTATTGATTTTTTTTTTTTTGGGGTGTTCATCGTGCGGGGAAAATAACATTACAGTTTTATAGTTGGGGTCGTTACGAACGCGGTGATACCAAATATGTGTACTTTTTTAACGTGTTCATTTTTTTTCTATAATAAGTCTTATTATAGGAAAAAAAGCATTTAGTGTTTATAGAACTTATAACTTTTATTTTTACACTTTTTTTAAAACATTTTTATTACTTTTTTTTACTTTTTTTACTTGTCCCACTAGGGGACACTCAGACTTGCAGCTTTGATCGCTGCTAGAGTACATTACACTACACACGTAGTGTGATGTACTCTAACTGTCATTGTGACGTGACTGTCAAACTGACAGGAAGCAGAGGAGGAACGGCCGGAGGCTGTTCCTCCGAGGCTTCCGTAAATGGCAACCCGGAGGTCATTATCTGACCTCCGATTGCCGTGACAAGCATCGGTAGCCCCCACGATCACTTCGTGGGGGCTGCCGATGTGCTTCAAACCACTTAAATGCGGCGACGGCAATCCGTCGCCGCACTTAAGGGGTTAACTGCCGAAAGCAGCGGCGATGGTCCGCTGTCCGGCGAGACTGATGTCTCAGCTGTCTAGGACAGCTGTCAGCGCGGGTCTGTCACTCTGTGTTTACACAGAGTGACAGTTTGAAATGCGGACGAAAATGCACGTCCTGGTGCGGGATCTAGCAGCCGACCAGGACGTGCATTTTCGTCCTTGGTCGTGAAAGGGTTAAGCAAGTGAAATGCATGCTCGATCAGGTTGAGATCTGGTGATTGAATTGGCCATTGCAGAATATTCCACTGCTTTGCCTTAAAAAACTCCTGGGTTGCTTTCGCAGTATGTTCTCTGTCATTGTCCATCTGTACTGTGAAGCGACGTCCAATCAACCTTGCTGCATTTGGTTGAATCTGAGCAGAAAGTATATCCCTGAACACCTCAGAATTCATCCGGCTGCTTCTATCTTATTATCAATAAACCCTAGTGACCCAGTGCCTTTGGCAGCCATGCATGCCCATGCCATCACACTGCGTCCACCATGTTTTACAGAGGATGTGGTGTGCTTTGGATCATGAGCCGTTCCAATCCTTCTCCATACTTTCTTCCTCCGATCAATGTGGTACAGGTTGATCTTAGTTTCATCTGTCCAAAGAATCCTGTTCCAGAACTGGGCTGGCTTCTTTACATGTTGTTTGGCAAAGTCTAATCTGGCCTTTCTATTTTTGAGGCTGATTAATGGTTTGCACCTTGTGGTGAACCCTCTCTATTTGGTCTCATGAAGTCTTCTCTTTATAGTAGACTTAGATACTGATACAACCAACTTCCAGGAGGGTGTTCTTCAGTTGGGTAGATCATGTGAAGGGGTTTTTCTTCACCATGGAAAGGGTTCTGCGATCATCCACCACTGTTGTCTTCCATGGACGTCCAGGCCTTTTGGAGTTCACGAGATCACCAGTGCGCTATTTTTTTTTTTTCCAAGAATGTACCAAGCCGTTGATTTGGCCTCTCCTAACATTTGTGCTCTCTCTGATGGATTTCTTCAGTTTTTTCAGCCTAACGATGGTCTGTTTCACTTGCATTGAGAGCCCCTTTGACCTCATGTTGTGGGTTCACAGCAACAGCTTCCAAATGCAAATGCCACACCTGGAATCAACTAGAGGACATTTTACCTGCTTAATTGGTGATGGATTAACGAGGGAATAGCCGATGCAGCCCATTAAATAGCTTTTAAGATAATTGTCCAATTACTTTTGGTCCCTTGAAAAAAGAGGCAGCTACATATTAAAGAGCTGTAATTCCTAAACCCTTCCTCAAATTCTGATGTGTATACCCTCAAATTAAAGCTGAGTCTGCACTTTAAGCCCATATTGATTATATAACTGTAAATTCAATATGTTTTAATAATAATAATAATAATAATAATCTTTATTTATATAGCGCCAACATATTACGCAGCACTTTACAATTTAGAGGGAACATGAAACAAACAATATCAGACATTACATAGTGACAAAGTTCATTTACAATTCAAACCTGGGGAGTGAGGACCCTGCTCGCAAGAGCTTACAATCTATGAGGACATAAGGGAGACACAAAGTGTAACAGTGTTTGTTCTGTACAATAGTCCGGCCATTTTTATACACATGCGGTGGTAACATAAAGCTGCATGAGCCGGTCACCAGCCACTATCCGTGTATGACGGACATGAAGAGAAGGAGTGTGAGGGAATCTTATTCTGATGACTAATCTAAATGGAGGGCCATGGAAAGGAGTCAGATTAGGGAATGTTATAGGCCTGTCTAAATAGATGTGTTTTCAGGGCACGTTTAAAACTGTGGATATTGGGAATTAATCTGATTGTCTGGGGTAGCACATTCCAGAGGACGGGTGCAGCACGAGAGAAATCTTGGAGACGGGAGTGGGAGGTTCGGATTATGGAGGATTTTAATCTAAGGTCGTTGGCAGAACGTAGAGTCCGAGTAGGGTGGTAGACAGAGATGAGGGAGGAGATGTAAGGAGGTGCAGCACTGTGGAGAGCTTTGTGGGTGAGAGTAATAAGTTTGAATTTTATTCGGAAGGGGATGGGCAACCAGTGCAGTGACTGGCACAGATTAGAGGCGTTGGTGTAGCGGTTGGTCATAAAGATGAGCCTGGCTGCTGCATTGAGGATAGATTGGAGAGGGGAGAGTTTAGTGAGGGGAAGACCGACTAGTAATGAGTTACAGTAGTCGGTAAACCGCCAAAATGCCAAAACTAGTCACTGTGCCAAATAATTCTGGACCTAACGTATGACTTTCGTTTGCATTACCATTGATTTCAATGGTAATGCTTCCATTTTAGTTGGTTTCCGTTCCGTAAAGTAGTCGACTACTTTGTTTCTGTGAAAAAAACTGAAACTTTACAGAACGGAAACCAATTAAAATGGAAGCATTACTGTTGAAATCAATAGTAATGCAAACGGAAGCTATAGTTTCTGTTCGGCTTTCTGTTCCTCTGGTGGTATAGATGAACGGAAACCCCAAACGGAACCCGACGCTGATGTGAACATGTCTTTACATATATGCTTGGTCCTCAGACATATTGTCCTCTTCGCTCCCATAGAAACCTAGATTTGCCTTCAAGTAAATCAAGCAAAATGTAGTCAGGACCTCATTACAGGACATCTTCTTCAGTTTAACAGCTCATGGACTACTCATTTGTAAGACTGGTAGTACAGCCAATACTCCCATCAAAACATTGTCCTTCATTGTCAGCAGAAGGCCAGTTGTGTTGTAGATACATTAGTATATACAAATACTTTTGGGCATTATGATGATTTTTCCACCCATTGATAGTTGTGTGTGCCCCTTTTCTTGTGCCTCCCATAATGCCCATAAACCGATAATAGTAAAGCTTCGGAAATATGTAACATACCAGTTCCATTTGACATTCCCCTCCCCCAATCTGTAGTACGAAACAAAAATCCATTAAATGCACATCTCGCTATAGACTCTCTAGAGCGGCTGCTGTCTTCCTCTCCTTGCCAGGCAATGTTCTGATCATCACATCCACTTCCCTTGCACACAGATTTTTTTTTAGTCATTTTTGTATTTCGGTTTTATTCACAGCGGTCACATTTACAAAGAGCACTGGACAGAATGAGTCAATCAGCCGAACCAAACTACGAGGTAAGTTTCAGGTGTCAATCGTGTGTACGACACCTTTTTGTTTTCAGTCGTGATTTTGATTCTTTTTCTCATTAAAGATTTCCACACAATTCCACATAGTAAATTAGAAGTAAGGGCAGCAGCCAAAATTTAGTAATTCTCTTCAATTTTATTTTGGTGTTTTCTGATAGCAGACAGTGTTACAAAAGTAAAGACTGGAAGTGTAGTCCTATTAGTTGTCATTTTTAATAAGCTTGTCAGCTTTTCCGATTTACCATCAGATGCAAATTCACAACCAAAATGGCTGCACTTCCTGTTGCAAAAATTTCCGCCACAAAAAAACAGCTGCTAATGTATAGTGTACAAATATCTGCCATTAAATTCCATTCTAAAAAATATATATAATCTTCACCTTTTCTTAATTGTATGTGTGTGTATAATCTATATTTACAATGTATGTATGTCGACCAAAAAATTGTGTGAATAGATTCTTAAAGGGGTATTCACGATTTTGAGAAAAAAAACCCTGAATCTCTGGGAAATAAAAACAGAAAAAACCCCAGAAATATAATAATAATCTAAATATACTTACCATTGGGTGTCCCCCACTGCTGCAATTCTTCGGTCCTATGTGTGATTGTCACTTGTTATGCTAAATTGCCATTATCTGCAACCCGGCTCTTACTGAATGCTTTTGACTATTGTGCAGCTTCATAACCAGTATCCAGTCGACCTTTACACTTGAGTAAATTAGAATGAGTGACTTTCCATTCGCCCACACTGATTCAATTTTTAGTTTTTTGAATGCGATAGTTGATATGATTCCCCATGTGACCCCGGTAGGGATTAACAGTAAGCAGCTCACGAGAGGGGCTACCACTTAGTAATGTGTAACACCAGTCTAATGTAATCTGTCTTCTTCCCACAAGGTATTATGCGTGTCAGGGATCTTTGTAGAGTTCTCCGACTCCCAGACACCTTTGCAGATACTGCAGTGTCCTATTATGAAAATGCCTTCTACCTCCCACTGTGCCACTCTGCCAGACTGGAGAAGAAAGAGGCGATAATGGGTTGCTGTGTATACATCACGTGTAGACAGCACGGCTGGCCTCTCACTATTGCCACCATCTCTTCTATGCTTTACTCCAAATATGAACTCCTTGCCAGCGTCTTCCTGGAACTGGTCCAGGCACTGAAGGTTGATGTACCATCTATGAGTCTTAAGGATCTGGCCAAAAGTCACTGCAGAAGGTAATCTCATGTAGATGGTGGCAGATTTTATCATAGTATTTTTAGAGGAATGGAGATAATTGAGACCAAAAGGCTTTTTAACTATCACTATCACTAGCACCGCAGCTTCTTTATAATGGCAGCAGGTGGGGGTTTCAGCTTACAGAGCCCAAAAGCAACGAAAAGTGGGTTCCACTTTCATAAGTTGTTATATTATGCGTTCATATTATAAAACTATTTTACATCACTTATCATGAAAACCTTGCACCATAAATTTTTCCACCGTAATTTAAATTATATCGCTAGGATATGCAATCGCTTACTGATCGCCAGGGTCCAACTGCTGGTACCCTCACCAATCCTTGAAAATGTAGGAGAGACAGTGCGGCCCATTTACAGCATTTCCCTGCAAAGCGACGCTCCCAGCCACCCACTGTGCAGATTGTCGGGGATCCCAATGGTCAGACCACTACCAGCCATAATGTTATGGCATATCCTTTGCCGTCGTATTTGGTATGTGAGTAAGGCCCCATACACACAAACGTGATTTTGCGGCCACAATTCCCCCGAAAATCTACGGGAGGATTGCGGCCCCATTCATTCCTATGGGGCCATGCACACGACCGTGGTTTTCACGGTCCGTGTATGGCCCAGGAGCCCGGACTGCAGAAAGAACGGGCATGTTTTATTACGTCCGTGTTCTGCGGCCCAGGCTCATTGAAAATAATGGCCGCGGCAATGTGCACGGCCCGCGATTTGCGGGCGGCTTGCGGCTGACAGTCCGCTGCCGGCCGACCCGAAAATCACGGCCATGCACATGGCTACAGTCGTGTACATGAGGCCTAAAGATTACTGTAAAACAAAATGTTAGAACAATAGAAAGATTTCTTCTGATGATGCGTTTAGTTCACAGAGTGTTATTTAGACTGGATTAGCCCCGAGAACACAGTTTTTTGCCACGGAAACCGGGGCAAAAAACAGCTGAAATTTACTCCCATTGATTTCAATGGGAGGTGGAGGCGTTTTTTTTGTTTTTTTTACGCGAGCAAAAAAAAAAAACACGCTCGCGGTAAAAAGAAGCGACATGCCCTATCTTGAGGCATTTTCCGCCTCAACAACCCCATTGAATTCAATGTGAGACGGAAATAAACGCGTTTTTTGACACGATTTTTTGTGTTTTTCGGTAAAAAACGCTTGTGGTTATTCCATCTTCCTGTTGAAGAGATAGCGGGGAAAAAAAGCCTTAAAAAAAAAAACTAGACAAAAAACGCGTATGGTGCAAACCCACTTTAAAAAGCCGGAGCTGATTTTTCCAGGCAGATTTTTCTGCCTGCAAAAAACTCCATGTGAACAGGGCCTGTTTTCAGCCTCTGGGTGTAAACAAGAATGTTTCCATTAACCGACATCAAACAAAGATTAGGAAATTAGTGATGAAATAAAATATATTAGACCGTTCACACGTTGTGTATTTCTTGCAAAGTTTCGGATGCAGTTCAGTACAACGCAAGTAAATGGGGTTTTAACAGAAAAATCACCTGTGGATTCTAGGTATGCGGTGGATTTTCAGTTCATGAACATGTCCTCTGCAGATTCTCATTTATAGCGGTGATAGCCAATCCTTTTTTTTTCCTTAATTGAATGAGAGTTGTCACCGCCCGCCCCCCGCTTCCTGTAATCTTGTTTAAAAGGGGCCTATCAGAAGAATGTTAGATTTGTAAATGTCACTTTGTGTTACTTCGGGCAAGACACTGGGAGTAAAATAACACGAATGATTCTGATTCTTTAGTTTGTTTTGAACTTTTAAGAGAATTATTTATATTTCTTTTTATTACCTATGACAAAATATCAGTGGCTAAAGTTACAGGTCACCTGTGATAACTTCAATGCCAAGATCCCTATACTAGCTCTGCCTGTTACCGTACTTTGTCAACTCAACGTTGCACTGCAGCCACGACACCTCATGGCAACCAATCCGAGTCCACCTTTCATTACCAGCTGAGGTAAGAAAGTGAGAGAAGAGAACGGATTTGTTGCTTGGAGGCTATGATAACAATGAGCTACCAAAGCACTGGAGAAGGAAGCACTGTCATGAGAGCACAGGCAGAGATTACTTCTCACAGGCGTTCTGTTACTTCCATGTCTGGTATCTATAGAACCTTTCATGTCGCATTTTTTTTTTTAAATGCACTAAAGTAGTTTTAAAGTTTATTTTTGCATTTAAAAAAAAAAATCATTTTAGTGAACATAGAAAGATGACACACTTTTGTATTATATTTACCTTGAAATTTAGCTGCGGTTTCCCACCACGAGTCCCCACCGCCCCAATATTCTGAACCTAGTGCAATGACTTTGTGATGTTGCCAGTGGTGGGAACACCTTTTTGTCGGCGCTTGTCTCCGCCGTAGGCTGTTACCATTCAGCCGTTTCAATGTTTCGGCTTAGGCCTTATTCACACAAAATTATTTGTTATACATGTGCTGTCCGTTTTAACAACGGACAACACACCGACCTATACAAGTCAATGGGGCTTATTCACACCCGCTTTTTTCAATGGAGCGTCTATCCGTTGCGAGAAACTCACAGCATGTTCTATTCTAGTCAGCTTCTGCAGACCAGAGTCGCCTATTGAAGTCTATGAGTGCGTGACAAAAACAAACCGTACACGGACAACATCTGTGTGCCGTTTGTTTTTCACCGGTTCGTTGCTAAGCAATGCATAAAACAAGTGAAACCAGTTAGTGCTTGCAGAACATAGTCATAGTTGTAAAAAACCTAGATACGTAACTTGGAAATTTATATGGATGAAAAATTGTCAGTTTTTTGCGGACGCAAAATCTGACACGCTCGTGTAAACAAGGCCTTAAAAGTGCAATGTACGAAGTGAAATTTAGTGAAAAACTGCAGGTATCATGCAAACACAGTAGTGAGGCCTTTTTCAGATGAGCATATTTCATATCCGTGTCCGTTTTAACGGCTTTAGCATGTACACGTTTCCTATTAGGAGCTTGTTCCTATTCATGTTTTATATTGCTCTAATCCCAGAAAACCCTTTTCATTCAGGCTCACCTATGACATTTTATTTGCAGTTTCAGATTATTCCAAGATTGTCAGTCTGTCCCAAAAGAATATGCAGAGAATGTGGATAAAGTATTGGAACGGACTCTACAGATACTGGAGTTAGCCAGTGAGACATGGCTAATCACGGGTCGTCACCCTATTCCCATAATAACAGCAGCTGTCTATCTTTCTTGGCAGTCCCTCAAACCCGCTCAACGGCTGTCATGCACTTTCCCTCGTTTCTGTAAGTTGTCCGAAACAGAATTGCCTTCTCCAGCGGTAATGCGATTAAAAGAACTTAAAGAAAGGTGTCTAAAACTGGCCTCGCAGCTACCATGGCTGAAGATGCTAACCGTAAATAAAAGAACTGTGGTGTATCACTTGGGTGACATCTTAAAACACCAGGCCTATCTTCTCCGGAAGTCTCTGGAAGCTGTGGAGATGTCCCACGCACAATCAGAAGAGTGCAACTCTTCTGATCAACAACACCCTAGTGCAGCCTTCCTTCCTCCATGCCTGACCAAGCCAAGAAAAAGACGTCATACTACGGCGTTCCCCAATACGCTCCAGAACATTACCGGAGAGGAGGAAATCTCGGACAGTGAGATAGAGCAGTACCTGAGGACACCCGCTGAGATGGCTTGCTTTCAGCAGGTACAGGCTCAACTTGAACTGCATCAGTGAATCCAACTTAATCGTCAAGACTTGTTATAAATTGTAAATATAATTTCATAAAATTATATTTTTTTTCTTTCTTACTAATGACCATAATTTGTTTTTTAATGTGTAACCAATATGTATTTGGTGGATCACTAAATTAATAAATAAGTAATGGATGTCAACAGTTGAGTCCATTCCGATATGGTAATCTCCGCTAGTACACAATCAATAGAAAATGTGGCTTATTGTAAGCATATTAAATAGTAAAACATGTAAACTAAGGCCTCCCACACACGAGCACGTTTGGCCCGTGATATAAACGCGTGATATTTCCCAGACCAAACGCGCTGCAGGGATCCGGGCTCCTAGCATCACAGTTATCTACGCTAGGTGTCACTGCCTTGCTGCGGGACAACTGTCCCGTACTGTAATCATGTTTTCAGTACGGGACAGTAGTTCCACGGAGAGGCAGGGACTCCTAGCGTCATAGATAACTATGATTCTAGGAGCCCGGCTCCCTGCAGCGCTCACAGTTGTAATGGGCAACATTGGGTTAATGTGTGAGGTACATGATGGGGTTAATTACTAATGTGTGGCATATAGAGGTACTAAATTCATAACACCATGTGCCTCACATTAATAAGGGGCTTCATCATTTCCCTCAAATAATGGCAACGCTGGTGTTATTGTGGGTCACATTAACCCCAATGTTCCTCAATGTTGGCTGCAAATAATACTAGTGCCTTTATTTCAAGCTTTTGCTCTAATCTAATACCTGCCTGGGGCCAGTCTGTCACTGTACACTGCAGCGCGAGCGACACAGGCACGTCATCAGGAACGTTGTGCAGCTAGCGACAGTCCCCTCCCTACCCCTTTCCCATATTCTCAGGTTATCATTGGTGGCAGTAGAGAAAGGAAGGAGGAGCGTTCCTCTCGCCTACTGTGACGTGGCCAGCACTAATGACGAGCGGGGCGGTCATCAGGAAGAGAACATTGCTGGCGCTGTACAGTGTGCGCGCACGCGCCATGTTCTCTCCATTTAATTCAATACTAAGGTGTGCGGCCACACAAGTTAGTATCCAGATACCTAAATTGACGGTATTGAACAGTTTGCCCCAGCACAGCATCGAAATGTCGATGCATCGTGCATCCCTTCATTGTAAATAACTGCCTAAAGAGCCAGCGACATTGCACCCAGACTGTGCTACACTTTTCCCAGACTCGGCCAAACTGCCTCATAATAAATATCTGATAAATGGAGGTTCCCTGTTCCCCTGTTTGGCACTCGAGAAGAGCTCTTGCATGAGCCTATCCCCATTGTAGTTTACAGGAGTTATGCAAACAGCTGAGCATTTCACAACTCTTCTGAACTACTATGGAGAGAGGCGCATGCATGCGTGATCATCTCTCCAACTCGTCTCCTTTATGGAGTGCTGCACTCGTCAGACATTTATTGTATGTCCTGTAGATATGTCTTTAGATGGGAATTCCCATGTGTAATGCCTGGTGCATGACGCAAGAAGTCAAAGAACACAAAAGAGAATACCAATCATGATCTGCACGAGGTATAACACAAATTTTGCCACTCTGCAGGAGGGGCCCACTGTGCTGATAAATCCAATACCCTTAAAGGGAATGTGTCGCTAGAAATTATTATTATTTTTATTTATTTTTTTCAGTTAAACAATTAGTATTTGAGTGATTACACATTGTTTTAATTTTTTCACAAGTCAGGAAATATTATAAATTAGATTCTAATTTATAACATTTCCATGTGCTGGGCACTAGAGGGAGCAGTTCCCAAAATTGCTGCATGGTCACTGTGGTAAAGCAGCCTCATTAATATATGCTGCAAATTTGGGGTGGACACACTCTCCTCTAGTGTCCTCACACAATCCCCCCTCCCTTCTGGCTAGTGCCAGAAGACGGAGGGGTTTGAATCTTCAAACCACCTACACTTTGTGCCACCATTTTATGAGCAACTGCACAGTGTAGGAGGATTCGATACAGGGCTCAGCAGACAGTATCACACGAACATAATACACACATCACATACACGAACATAAATTACCTGCTCCTGCCTCCGCTGGTCTGCGCTCCTATTCCTTGCGCCTTCGCTTCGTTGAACATATGGCCGGAAGCCGCGGCTGGAAGTCGTCATCTTACTGTCCGGCAGCGGCTTCCGGTCCACTTGAAAATGGCACTGGATTTCGCTCTGCGAACGAGCTTAGTTCTGGTCTGTGTGGGAGCGGCGCATTCTCTATGGGGATGTATGTGCCGTATTCCATCTCTGTTTGTGTTGTTAATCGGCACATACCGAGATGAAAAAAAAATGGCAGCCCCCATAGAGAAGTAAAAGTTTGAACATCACTTATAGTGACAACACTAATAAATAACATTTTTGTTTATATTTTATTAAAAGCAATATAATAAAAAAAATCATGACACCTTCCCTTGAAGCGGCCTACGTTTCTTTCCCCCCAGGCCAAACTCTTTGAGAGGTGTAAGACGGGCCTTTTCCAGGAGACTTGACCATGACGTGAGAATGGCTTTCTAAGACCAAGCTGTTCACGGGAATAGTTGTTGTTCACCCCTGAGGTAGTGCAAACTGTTGTCTATGTGTAAAAACACGCAGGTGAGTTGCTGAATTTGTTTACAACTGTAAGGGTATGTTCACACAGCTTATTTTCGGGCCGTAAACGGCCGAAAGACGACCGAAAAATCAGAAGCAGAACACCTCCAAACATCTGCCCATTGATTTCAATGGGAAAAACTGTGTTCTGTTTAAAAACGGCCGCGAAAAAGTGCATGTCACTTCTGTTACCGTTCTTGGAGCTGTTTTTCATTGACTCTATAGAAAAAAATGCTCCAAAAACGACTGTAAATAGCACTGCGAAAAACACGAATTGCTGAAATGTCTGAAAATCAGGAACTGTTTTCCCTTGAAAACAGCTCTGTCTTTTCAGACATTTTTTGCTGAGCGTGTAAAAACACCCTAAGGGCATGCCCACACGTGGCGGTTTTCCTCCGCAGCTGTCCGCATCAATGCCGCACAGAATCTGCGTTGCAGATTCTGTGGCGGATCTGCCCAAAATGTGCAGTAAATTGATGCGGACTAGCTGCTGCGTACTGCGGTAAAAGGTGCAGGATAGAGAGAAGGGCCAGCACTTTTCCTAGTGAAAGTAAACAAATTTCATACTTACCGGCCGTTGTCTTGGTGACGCGTCCCTCTTTCGGCATCCAGCCCGACCTCCCTGGATGACGCGGCAGTCCATGTGACTGCTGCAGCCTGTGATTGGCTGCAGCCGTCACTTAGACTGAAACGTCATCCTGGGAAGCCGGACTGGAGACAGAAGCAGGGAGTTCTCGGTAAGTATGAACTTCTATTTTTTTTACAGGTTGCTGTATATTGGGATCGGTAGTCACTGTCCAGGGTGCAGAAACAGTTACTGCCGATCGCTTAACTCTTTCAGCACCGTGGACAGTGACTATTTACTGACGTCTCCTAGCAACGCTCCCGTAATTACGGGAGCCCCATTGACTTCCTCAGTCTGGCTGGAGACCTAGAAATACATAGGTCCAGCCAGAATGAAGAAATGTCATGTCAAAAAAGCAAGACGCATCCGCAGCACACATAACATGTGCATGACAGCTGCGGACTTCACTGCGGAATTTAGAATCTCCATTGAAGTCAATGGAGAACTTCCGCAATGAGTCCGCAACCAGTCCGCCACTGGTCCGCAACATCCATTGTATGCTGCGGACACCAAATTCCGCACCGCAGCCTATGCTCCGCAACAGAATTTTCAGCCTCGTCTAAACGAAGCCTACTAAAAAGAAGTGGAAGGCAATGGAGAAACGGCTCCGCTGCGGATTAACGCTGCGGAGTGTCTGCAGCGGAATTCAAGAGCAATTCCGCCACGTGTGGCTTTGCCCTAAGAGATAATGGGGCAAGTTTACTTAGACTGGCGTTTCATACGCCAGTCTTAATCCAGATTTTGTTTGAGTAAAATGTGCCGCTTAATAAATTCGGCGCTTCCTTGGCTGTCCGTGCTCCTAAAGTTAAAATCTACACATGCTATGAGCAGGTGTAGATTAGCGCTATAATTTCCGATAGTTTCTGTCGCAAATTATAGTAAATCTGTCGTGTGTTTGGGGCCATGCCACCTCTGGTTAACCCGGCCTACTTTTATTGCATGAACCAAAGCCTTTTTATAACGCCACAAAAGTGCTGTAAAGCTTAACAAATTCCCCATAATGACTTGCATATACAGGAAGTAGGCTAGTTGACTTGTCAGACATAACCCTGGTGATCGCAATGATAATGATAATGACAATGACCACATGACCGAGGCACAGTCCAGAGGCACATGGTGAGGCTCTGTGCACATCATGTTTAATGGCCTACATTTGACGCATATGCCGGTAAAAGCTCCCAACCTATATATTATATTTAGATTATGACAGGTGCCTTACAGTGGCATCCGTAAACCACTGGCTATATTAGCATCAGTTTAACAGATACGTCATGAAAAGCTATTGAAGAGCCCATGACGTTTATGTTGAACATACAGATACAGCAAAGTTTAACTTGACTCCGATAATTGCTGCAGCGTGATATCACACGGCAAAAGACATAAAAGAAAGGCCTCATACACACAAACGTGGGGTTTTGTCTGTGTGCCATCTGCCGTTTTGCAGGTAGCACATGGACCCATTCACTTCTGTGGACTAATGCACACGACTGTGATTTTCACACGAATCCGGGCCGCAAAAATTCAGGATTTTACTGACCATGTTTGCGGCTCCCACTCGCCCATCATGTGTGACCGTCCATGCATTTTTTTTTTGTGTGGATCTGTGAATACTGGTGACACACTGATGCACCACGGCAAGATCAAAGGGAGCTACCCGCTTTGTTCTCGTCATCGGAAACCCGGTGACGTGTGATCAAACACTGGGGAATCCCTCTGCAGTCAGCCCTGGGGACCTACAAAGGACCCCAGGGCTGTCTGTTCAGTAAGCCTGCTGTTCGGACACACAATGTGCTGCCCTAACAGCAGCCTGTGTCATAGTGACACAGTGTAATGTATTAGCATATAGGAGTAGGCTAATACATTATAAGTAAGAAATAAAGTTATCCCTTAATGGGATTTAAAAAACGTAAAAAAAAAATTATTTTGCATAAAATATATTTTATTGCCCCTACACTAAATAAAAACAAAACTCCTATGCATATTAGGTATCTAAACGACCGTAATAGCCTGAAGAATTAATCTAACGGGTTATTTAGCGTGAAACATGAACGGGAAATAAATGAAACAAGAAAAATGATGCAGAGAATCGCTTTTTCTTATATTCACGCCGTACAAATATTTTTTTTCTACCTCCAAACTATGAAAAAAAATAATACAATTTCTCCCACATAAAACAAGGCCTCATACAGCCATGTCAATGAAAAAATAAAAAAAGCTATGGCTGCTGAAATGCAGAGAGGTAAAAACAGAAAAATGTAGCTGGTCATTAAGACCTTTTCAGGCCTGGTCATTAAGGGGTTAAGCAATCAACATGAAGACCAAGGAGCTCCCCAAACCGGTCAGAGACAATGTTGGGGAGAATAGATCAGGGTTGTGTTATAAAAGAAAAAAAAATATCCCAAACTTTAAACATCCCATGGAGCACCATTAAATCCATTATAGCAAAACTGAAAGAATATGGCACAACTACAAACTTGACAAGAGAAGGTCGCCCACCAAAACTCAGACCGGCCAAGAGGGGCATTAACCCCTTAGTGACCACCAATACGCCTTTTCACGTGAGTCACTAATGGGCTTTAGGCTAGGCTGACGCCTTTTCACGTCAGCCTAGTCTAAGTCCTGCACGGGTCTCCCGTGCAGGCAGGAGCCGGGGCTCTGCTGTCTGATGACAGCTGAGCTCCTGCTCCAATGCCCGCGATCGAAGTTTACTTCGATCGCGGCCGTTTAACCCGTTAAATGCCGCCGTCAATAGCGACCGCGGCATTTAACTTTGTTTACAGAGGGAGTGAGCTCCCTCTGTCACCCATCGGCGGCCCGCGAATGCAATCGCGGGTCTCCGATGGGGTGTCATGGCAGCCGGGGGCTTGATAAAAGCCCCCAGGTCTGCCCTGGACATATGCCTGTTAGGACGCGCCGGAGGCACATCCTAACAGATTGCCTGTCAGATTTACACTGACAGGCAATAATGCTCTGGTATACGAAGTATACCAAAGCATTATAGCAGCGATCGGAACATCGCACAGTAAATTCCCCTAGTGGGACTAATAAAATCAGTCATCAAAGTAAAATAAAGATTATTAATAAACAGTAAAAAAATAAATAAAATCATTTTTTTCCATAAAAAGTGGTTTTATTTAGTAAAAGTGTAAAAAAAAAAAAAAAAGTACACATATGTGGTATCGCCGCAACCGTAATGACTCCATTAATAAAGTTAATATGTCATTTAAACCGCAAGGTGAACACCGTAAAAAAAAAAACGCAAAAAAACATGGAGAAATTGCAATTTTTTTCCATTGCCCCCCAAAAAAGTCATAATAAAAATGAATCAATAAGTCCCATGCACCCCAAAACAGTACCATTCAAAACTACGTCTTGTCCCGCAGAAAACAAGCCCAAAAGATCACTACATTGATGGAAAAATAAAAAAATTACGGCTCTTGGAAAGCGACGAGGCAAAAACAAATAATTTTAGTTCAAAAGTGTTTTTATTGTGCAAAAGTCGTAAAACATAAAAAACCTCCACATATGTGGTATCGCCGTAATCGTACCGACCCATAGAATAAAGGTAACATGTTAATTACGTCGCACAGTGAACGGCGTCAATTTAAAAACGCATAGAACAATGGCGGAATTTCAGGTTTTTGTTATAATCCCCCCCAAAAAGGTTAATAAAAGTTAATATAAAAATTATATGTACCCAAAAATGGTGCTATTAAAAAGCACAACTAATCCCGCAAAAAACAAGTCCTCATACAGCTATGTAGACTAAAAAATTAAAACGTTATAGCTCTTTGAATGCGACTATAGAAAAACGAATAAAATAGCTTGGTCATTAAGGCCTAAAATGGGCTGGTCACTAAGGGGTTAATCAGAGATTCAACAAAGACACCAATAATAACACTGAAGGAGCTCCAAAGATCCACAGTGGAGATGGAATTATCTGTCCATAGGACCAGTATAAACCGTACAGTAAACTGAGTGGGGCTTTATGGAAGAGTGGTCAGAAAAAAGACATTGCTTAACCCCTTAAGGACGCAGCCTAGTTTGGGCCTTAAGGCTCAGAGCCCATTTTTCAAATCTGACATATTTCACTTTATGTGGTAATAACGTCGGAATGCTTAAACCTACCCAAGCGATTCTGAGATTGTTTTCTCGTGACACATTGGGCTTCATGTTCGTGGTAAAATTTAGTCGATATATTCAGTGTTTATTGGTGAAAAATTGCAAAATTTTGAGAAAATTTTGAAAAAATAGCATTTTTCAGAATTGAAATGCATCTGCTTGTAAAACAGACGGTTATACCACCCAAAATAGTTACTAGTTCACATTTCCCATATGTCTACTTTAGATTGGCATCGTTTTTTGAACATTGTTTTATTTTTCTTGGACGTTGCAAGGCTTAGAACATAAACAGCAATTTCTCATATTTTTAAGAAAATTTCAAACGCCTTTTATTTAAGGTACTTCTTTAGTTCTGAAGTGGCTTTGTGGGGCCTATGTATTAGAAACCCTGATAAAACACCCCATTTTAAAAACTAGACCCCTCAAAGTATTCAAAACAGCATTTAGAAAGTTTTTTAACCCTTCAGGCATTTCACAGGAATTAAAGCAAAGTGGAGGTGAAATTTGCAAATTTCATTTTTCTTGCTGAATTTCAATTTTATTCATTTTTTTTCTGTAACACAGAAGGTTTTACCAGAGAAACACTACTAAATATGTATTGTCCAGATTCTGGAGTTTTTAGAAATGTCCCACATGCGGTCCTACTGCGCTCGTGGAATAAAACACAAGCCCTAGAAGCAAAGAAGCACCTAGTGCATTTTGAGTCCTCTTTTTTATTAGAATATATTTTAGGCAGCATGCCAGGTTTGAAGAGGTGTTGAGGTGCCAAAACAGTAGGAATCCCCCAATAGTGACCCCATTTTGGAAACTACACCCCTCGAGGAATTCATTTATGGGTAATGTGACCATTTAGACCCCATAGTTTCTTCACAGAACTTATTTGAATTGGGCTGGGAATTAAAAAAATATATTTTTTCCAATAATATGTCATTTTAGCTCAAAAATTCTTATTTTCACAAGAAATAAAATACTCCATTTTGTTGCCCAATTTGTCCTGAGTGCGGCAATACCCCATTTGTGGTGATAAACAGCCATTTGGGCCCATGGGAGGGTTCAGAATGAAAGGAACACCATTTGGCCTACTGGGGATTTTTTAGTGCGAACTCATGTATGCAGAAGCCCCTGAGGTACCAGTACAGTTGAAACCCGCAAGAAGTGACCCCGTTTTAATAACTACACCCTTAAGGCATTCATCTAGAGGTGTAGTGAGAATTTTGACCAGAGACCTACACCCCATAAACTGTAATGTGGGTTCTCCCGGGTATGGCAATACCCTACATGTGGCTGTTATCAGCTGCCTGGACACACAGCAGGGCTCAGAGGGGAAAAACGAGGGGGGATAAGCTGTGCGGAGTGCTTCAGGGTAAGTAAAATTGGGGTAAATTATAAACCAAGGGATGTATGATAAATTTTAAAACACTCTTTCATACAGTGCTCTGGTTATTCGGGACACGTGTCACATTGATATATTGTGTCATCCCTTATCGCCCTCTTATAGCAGACTTTGCACCTCTTTTGACTTTTTCCCTTCTTGCCAGTTTGGGGAACTTCTCCTGGAAAGTGTTGCCGCCTTGGTACGATGCGTGTGGCCCCGCTTCCAGAAGTACTGGGTGCCCCCCCTTCTTGGTCCCTAAAGATTAGGTTCTTGATAATCACCTCTTGAAATTCCAGGAAAGTTCCCGTCTGGCCTGCACATCGGCGTAGCACGTACGCATTGTACAAAGCCATCTGTATGATGTGCCCGGCCAGCTTCTTATACCACACCGCATGGCGCTGTAGGGCTTCAGGACTTGATCTGACAAGTCCACCCCTCCCATGTACCTATTGTAGTCCAGGATGCAGTCTGGTTTGGGGGTGGCCTTTCCTTCATATAGCCTAAACCTGTAGGTATACCGGGATGCACTCTCGCACAGCTTATACATCTTCACGCCATACCTTGCCCTCTTACCCGGGAGGTACTCGCGGAATTGAACCCTCCCTTTAAAATGTACCAGGGACTCATCAATAGAAATACACTTCTCGGGGGTGAATGCTTGGCAAACCGGGCACTGGAACGGTATAATAGGGGTCTCCGTTTATACAAACGGTCAAAACTGGGGTCATCTCGGGGTGGGCACGGCTCATTATCAGTATAATGTAAGAAGCAAAGTATTGCCTCATTTATTTATTTTTTTAGGTTCCAGTTCAGTTCTGAAGTTGCTTTGAGGGGCCCATATATTAGAAACCCCTATCAAATACCCCATTTTAGAAACTAGACCCCTCAAAGTATTCACGACAGCATTTAGAAAGTTTATGAACCCTTTAGGTGTTTCACAGAAATGTAGAGCAAAGTAGAGGTGAAATGTACATTTTTTTTTGTCAGAAAATCCTCTTTATACCATTTTTTTTATAACACAAAAGGATTTATCAGAGAAACGCAACTTAATACGTATTGCCCAGTTTCTGCAGTTTAGAGAAATATCCCACATGTGGCCCTCGGGCGGTAATGGACTGAAGCACCGGCCTCCGAAGCAAAGGGGCACCTAGTGGATTTTGAGGCCTCTTTTTTATTAGGCACCATGTCCGGTTTGAAGAGGTCTTGTGGTGCCAAAACATTGGGAACCCCCCAATAGTGACCCCATTTTGGAAACTACACCCCTCGAGGAATTCATTTATGGGTAATGTGACCATTTAGACCCCATAGTTTCTTCACAGAACTTATTTGAATTGGGCTGGGAATTAAAAAAATATATTTTTTCCAATAATATGTCATTTTAGCTCAAAAATTCTTATTTTCACAAGAAATAAAATACTCCATTTTGTTGCCCAATTTGTCCTGAGTGCGGCAATACCCCATTTGTGGTGATAAACAGCCATTTGGGCCCATGGGAGGGTTCAGAATGAAAGGAACACCATTTGGCCTACTGGGGATTTTTTAGTGCGAACTCATGTATGCAGAAGCCCCTGAGGTACCAGTACAGTTGAAACCCGCAAGAAGTGACCCCGTTTTAATAACTACACCCTTAAGGCATTCATCTAGAGGTGTAGTGAGAATTTTGACCAGAGACCTACACCCCATAAACTGTAATGTGGGTTCTCCCGGGTATGGCAATACCCTACATGTGGCTGTTATCAGCTGCCTGGACACACAGCAGGGCTCAGAGGGGAAAAACGAGGGGGGATAAGCTGTGCGGAGTGCATCAGGGTAAGTAAAATTGGGGTAAATTATAAACCAAGGGATGTATGATAAATTTTAAAACACTCTTTCATACAGTGCTCTGGTTATTCGGGACACGTGTCACATTGATATATTGTGTCATCCCTTATCGCCCTCTTATAGCAGACTTTGCACCTCTTTTGACTTTTTCCCTTCTTGCCAGTTTGGGGAACTTCTCCTGGAAAGTGTTGCCGCCTTGGTACGATGCGTGTGGCCCCGCTTCCAGAAGTACTGGGTGCCCCCCCTTCTTGGTCCCTAAAGATTAGGTTCTTGATAATCACCTCTTGAAATTCCAGGAAAGTTCCCGTCTGGCCTGCACATCGGCGTAGCACGTACGCATTGTACAAAGCCATCTGTATGATGTGCCCGGCCAGCTTCTTATACCACACCGCATGGCGCTGTAGGGCTTCAGGACTTGATCTGACAAGTCCACCCCTCCCATGTACCTATTGTAGTCCAGGATGCAGTCTGGTTTGGGGGTGGCCTTTCCTTCATATAGCCTAAACCTGTAGGTATACCGGGATGCACTCTCGCACAGCTTATACATCTTCACGCCATACCTTGCCCTCTTACCCGGGAGGTACTCGCGGAATTGAACCCTCCCTTTAAAATGTACCAGGGACTCATCAATAGAAATACACTTCTCGGGGGTGAATGCTTGGCAAACCGGGCACTGGAACGGTATAATAGGGGTCTCCGTTTATACAAACGGTCAAAACTGGGGTCATCTCGGGGTGGGCACGGCTCATTATCAGTATAATGTAAGAAGCAAAGTATTGCCTCATTTATTTATTTTTTTAGGTTCCAGTTCAGTTCTGAAGTTGCTTTGAGGGGCCCATATATTAGAAACCCCTATCAAATACCCCATTTTAGAAACTAGACCCCTCAAAGTATTCACGACAGCATTTAGAAAGTTTATGAACCCTTTAGGTGTTTCACAGAAATGTAGAGCAAAGTAGAGGTGAAATGTACATTTTTTTTTGTCAGAAAATCCTCTTTATACCATTTTTTTTATAACACAAAAGGATTTATCAGAGAAACGCAACTTAATACTTATTTCCCAGATTCTGCAGTTTAGAGAAATATCCCACATGTGGCCCTCGGGCGGTAATGGACTGAAGCACCGGCCTCCGAAGCAAAGGGGCACCTAGTGGATTTTGAGGCCTCTTTTTTATTAGGCACCATGTCCGGTTTGAAGAGGTCTTGTGGTGCCAAAACATTGGGAACCCCCCAATAGTGACCCCATTTTGGAAACTACACCCCTCGAGGAATTCATTTATGGGTAATGTGACCATTTAGACCCCATAGTTTCTTCACAGAACTTACTTGAATTGGGCTGGGAATTAAAAATATATATTTTTTCCAATAATATGTCATTTTAGCTCAAAAATTCTTATTTTCACAAGAAATAAAATACTCCATTTTGTTGCCCAATTTGTCCTGAGTGCGGCAATACCCCATTTGTGGTGATAAACAGCCATTTGGGCCCATGGGAGGGTTCAGAATGAAAGGAACACCATTTGGCCTACTGGGGATTTTTTAGTGCGAACTCATGTATGCAGAAGCCCCTGAGGTACCAGTACAGTTGAAACCCGCAAGAAGTGACCCCGTTTTAATAACTACACCCTTAAGGCATTCATCTAGAGGTGTAGTGAGAATTTTGACCAGAGACCTACACCCCATAAACTGTAATGTGGGTTCTCCCGGGTATGGCAATACCCTACATGTGGCTGTTATCAGCTGCCTGGACACACAGCAGGGCTCAGAGGGGAAAAACGAGGGGGGATAAGCTGTGCGGAGTGCATCAGGGTAAGTAAAATTGGGGTAAATTATAAACCAAGGGATGTATGATAAATTTTAAAACACTCTTTCATACAGTGCTCTGGTTATTCGGGACACGTGTCACATTGATATATTGTGTCATCCCTTATCGCCCTCTTATAGCAGACTTTGCACCTCTTTTGACTTTTTCCCTTCTTGCCAGTTTGGGGAACTTCTCCTGGAAAGTGTTGCCGCCTTGGTACGATGCGTGTGGCCCCGCTTCCAGAAGTACTGGGTGCCCCCCCTTCTTGGTCCCTAAAGATTAGGTTCTTGATAATCACCTCTTGAAATTCCAGGAAAGTTCCCGTCTGGCCTGCACATCGGCGTAGCACGTACGCATTGTACAAAGCCATCTGTATGATGTGCCCGGCCAGCTTCTTATACCACACCGCATGGCGCTGTAGGGCTTCAGGACTTGATCTGACAAGTCCACCCCTCCCATGTACCTATTGTAGTCCAGGATGCAGTCTGGTTTGGGGGTGGCCTTTCCTTCATATAGCCTAAACCTGTAGGTATACCGGGATGCACTCTCGCAGCTTATACATCTTCACGCCATACCTTGCCCTCTTACCCGGCAGGTACTCGCGGAATTGAACCCTCCCTTTAAAATGTACCAGGGACTCATCAATAGAAATACACTTCTCGGGGGTGAATGCTTGGCAAACCGGGCACTGGAACGGTATAATAGGGGTCTCCGTTTATACAAACGGTCAAAACTGGGGTCATCTCGGGGTGGGCACGGCTCATTATCAGTATAATGTAAGAAGCAAAGTATTGCCTCATTTATTTATTTTTTTAGGTTCCAGTTCAGTTCTGAAGTTGCTTTGAGGGGCCCATATATTAGAAACCCCTATCAAATACCCCATTTTAGAAACTAGACCCCTCAAAGTATTCACGACAGCATTTAGAAAGTTTATGAACCCTTTAGGTGTTTCACAGAAATGTAGAGCAAAGTAGAGGTGAAATGTACATTTTTTTTTGTCAGAAAATCCTCTTTATACCATTTTTTTTATAACACAAAAGGATTTATCAGAGAAACGCAACTTAATACGTATTGCCCAGTTTCTGCAGTTTAGAGAAATATCCCACATGTGGCCCTCGGGCGGTAATGGACTGAAGCACCGGCCTCCGAAGCAAAGGGGCACCTAGTGGATTTTGAGGCCTCTTTTTTATTAGGCACCATGTCCGGTTTGAAGAGGTCTTGTGGTGCCAAAACATTGGGAACCCCCCAAAAGTGACCCCAATTTGGAAACTAGACCCCTTGAGGAATCCATTGTAGTTTTCTTGGGGTGCATGCGGCTTTTTGATCAGTTTTTATTCTATTTTTAGGTGGCGTGGTGACTAATAAACAGCAATCCTACTATTGTTTTTTTATTCTATTTTTTTTACAGCGTTCACCGTGCGCTATAAATGACACATTCACTTTATTCTGCGGGGCGATACGATTACAGCGATACCAGATGTTTATAGTTTTTTTATGTCTTATGGCGTTTGCACAATAAAATACGTTTTGTTAACAATCATTCACTTTTTGTGTTACCTTATTCTAAGAGCCATAAAGTTTTTATTTTTCAATCAATAAAGCCGTGCGAGGACTTATTTTTTGCGTAACGAACTGTAGTTTCGATCAGTACCATTTTTAGGTACATGCGACTTTTTGATCTCTTTTTATTCCATTTTTTGGGAGGTGAAGTGACCAAACAATTGTGATTCTGGTACGGTTTATTATTATTTTCTTTTACGGCGTTCACCGTGCGGGATAAATAACGAAATAATTTTGTAGTTCAGACCGTTACGGGCGCGGCGATACCAATTATGTATAGTTTATTTGTTTGTTTATATATTTTTATTAATAATAAATGACTGATAAGGTAAAAAGGGGGATTTTTACTTTTAATACTTTTAAAACTTTTATTTTCTTATTTTTACACTTCTTTTTTTAACTTTTTTTTAACTTTATTACTTTGTCCCACTAGGGGACTTGAGGGCAGGAGGCCCTGATCGCTATTCTAATACACTGCACTACATGCGTAGTGCAGTGTATTAGAACTGTCATCTACTCACTGACAGCAAGCATAGTGGGTCCTGACGTTGTCAGGACCCACTAGGCTTCCGTCTATGGCATAGCCGGACGCCATTGTTTGGTGTCCGGTTGCCATAGTCACCATCGCCGGCCGCTATCGCGTAGCAGGCCGTTGATGGCAGCTTAACCCCTAAAAAGCAGCGATCTCTATAGAACGCGGCTTTTAAGGGGTCAGCGGGGACACAGCGATCGGTCCCCGCTGTAGGAGCTGCGACAGCTGCTGAACAAGACAGCAGCGTCACAGCTCCTGTATGTGTCGGGAGGACGGCCGAAACAGCCGTTACTCCAGAGACGTACTATTAGGTCATGGAGCGCGAACGATACAGCTGCCATGACCTAATAGTACGTCCAGGAGCGGGAAGGGGTTAAAGAAAAACATGCGAAAACAGGTATTGAGTTTGTCAAACAGCATGTAGCAGACTCCAAAAACACATGGAAGAATGTTCTCTGGCCATCATGGGAAATGCTATGTGTGGCGCAAACCCAATACTTCCCATCCCCCCAAGAACATCATTCCCACAGTTAAGCATGGTGGTGGCGCATCATGCTGTGAGGATACTTTTCAGGGACTTGAAAACTGGTCAGGATTGAAGGAAAGACCCATCTAACCCATCCAACGTGAAGGAGTTGTTGCAGATTTGCCTGGAAGAATGGGCAGAAAAAATTCCAGTGTCTCGATGTGCTGAGCTACTACAGGGACTTGCATATGTAATTGCAGCAGAAGGTGTCTCCACAAAGTATTCACTTTTAGGGGTTCAATACTTATGCACATTAAGGTCTCTGTTTTTTGTCTTAAGTATTGTTTGTGTCACAGTAAAAAGTCTTTTGCACCTTCAAATTCAAGGATGTGCTTCAAACAAAATAGGAAAAATACCAAGGCACTCTTAAATGGGGGCTAGGGAGAGAAGGTGGTGGTGGGAACTTGCACCAGATGTGGGGGTCCCGGTTTGATTTTTTACTCTTGGTTTCCCTCTCTTTCTGTGCACCCTAGGGTGATACTATGTTATTATCAGTTACAGCATACACAAAGTCTTATACACTAAGTGATCGTAAACAAAACAGGTAAAACACATATGTCCTTACTGGAATCTAAGGAAGAACCCCTCCCCTGGTGACAACCCATGCCATCATAACCTCCAGCTCACCACCCACAGGGACACAGAGCTAGGGAACTCTAGAATAGAGAAAATTACAAGGAAAGACCTCTGCCTCTTTACCTTTTTCCTTTTAGTGTATACTAGTCCCATATACATTGCTGAATACTACCACAGACCCTACTACATGGGTTGTAATTTGCTACTTGGATATAACAAGGTGTGGGGGCTGGAGAAACGCCATTAAAAGGGGACTTTCCAGTTCTTGGATGTTTCTCCACTACATTTATTCCAAATTGCTTGTTTTATATGGTAAATAGATCTACATCAAAATGAAATATCCTCCTGAAAAGGTTTGTGGTTTCTTTGTTCATATTGATCGAATTCTTGCATTACACTGGTGGTATCTACTCTGCCCATGAATCTGGTTCCTGTGAAGTCTAGAACATTATTTCCCCGGCATAATCAAGGCCACGTCACATGTAAATTAACATAGTATTGTATAAAGAAATACCAAGTGCCACGTTTTATAGAAGACATAACTCTATCTTTTGCAATGTTTAATATAATTAAAAAAATATTTGGTGAATTCGCATAATACAAAAACATACTTTGGACATCACTTCTTTGGTACAATATACTGTATTTTCCTATTAAGAAAAATGGAAACTACAACATAGAATTTGACTGAGCATACATACGTAGGCATTAGTGGACGATCACTGCCTGTAAATTTAGGTGCAGGGTAATCGTACAAACTCTAACATCTGAATTTAATCCTATAGTCATAACTTGTGGGATCTGTTACCTCCCAATAGTTTCCTTTTATTTTTTTAAGGAATACGGACCTGCAATATAGAAACACCTTTACGTTTGAAACCACATGTAATGTCTCCATAGTTGTCCCTTGATTGTCAAACAGCTAATATTTGGCAATGCAAACAATTCTTTGGGGTTCATGAACAACAGCACATGTAATCCGGGGTAAGAAAATCTGAGCACTAATGCCAGACCTCCCAACTGTCCCATTTTTGCGGGATTGTCCTGCGAAACAGACAATGAAAGGGGCATGGCTTATGTGAATCAGCCTCAAAATGGGTGTTTGTGGGAGGTTTTGCGGGTGACCCCAGGAGAATTGGGGGTGGGGCTTAAAATGCTCCGTGCATGGGGATTCAAATGTCGGGAGCTATGCTAATGCTCAAATCATGAATGGGCAACCTAACTCTCAGACTGTTGGTTTCACATGTATAATGGCTGCAAGACATAAACCCCATCGTGGTTCTATTGAACTGGACATAGAAGACCCTATGGTAGGGACATAATTCGGACACTAATATGTGTTTATATTACGGCTATGTGAAATTGGCCTTAATGGTGGCGAGCAATAGAGTGTATGCTACTATCCTGTAGAGCATTTCAACTACAGTATTTTGACCTACAGCCACCTCTAACTCAATGGCTCTTTAGGATTTTATTATCCCAGTCTAAAACGATAAATATTTAGCAGCAACCACAGATATAGTATTCCAAGTAACTACTACCTGCATCTGTTCCAGCTATCCTCTGCTCATATACAATGTGGGTAGTAGGCCTATGATATTTAAATGGGTTTTCCCATAAACACAAATGAAGTTACATCATCAGAGTACATGATGCAGCCGCTATTGAGATATATTCCTACCTGCAGCCCATGTGCAGAAAACGTTTGCTTTCTGATTGCTGTTGGTCCCGTCCTACCACTGAACCTGGGATTAGGTGGCCGTGCATGCATATTTTCTCCTGTCTGGACTCTATACTCAGAATGGCACTCTTGTGCTTGGCACATGCGCACATGACCCTCCTTGCTGTAAAGCAAGGTCCTGCAGGGATGAAAAAAGTAGATTCTTCGCATGCTTGGCAGGCTCTTTAGACTTCTATGGCCTCCATAGACTTCTATAGACTGCATATACAGTAGTGTTAAAAAAAAAATATCAGTCCAACATCAGGAACCTGTGATCAATCAATGTTATTGGTAGAAGTGATATTTCTACATAGCAAATAATTTACTTGTACGTGTAGTAGAAAAAAAAACAGAGCCAACAATTAGGACATGCGAGCCGCTTATTCTGAGGAATTGAATCATTCATTGAAAGGGACTCGTTCAAAATATTAGCAGTGAGGAGATAAATTTGTGAAGTCCTTCATTCTTGGGAATAACAGGTGTCAATTGTGGCCCTTGTTTAAGGTAGGAGGGTGGCAAATGTTCCACATGTTGGTTATAATGCATTTTCCTTCTGAAATACTGGGGAGAAGGGATCGTTACAGACATTGTTCTGATGAAAAACGTGGGCAAACCCCTATAAATGAAACTTGTAAAGGAAACCTGAGGCCTCAAAATGCTGACAGGGTGCCATAGGGGATGGTGAAGGAATTTTAAACTTGCCCTATTGCAAGTTGCAGGACTGAGAAAATTATGTTTAATTCCCCGATGCACTGATCACAAGTGCCACTGAGGCAGGACTTGATATGCAAGTGCTCCTGTGCTGCACGCTGCAAGCCCCGCCTTTCTGCTCTCAGTAACGGCTCTTGTCTCCTGATTGGCCACTAGAGCCGTCACGTAGAGAGTGGCACTTGCAACCGACACTTGGGGCAAACAAACGTCGGATTCTCTGTCATGCAACTTTCATGACCGAGATAAAAGATAAGTCTAGAATGCCCTTCCCCTCCGCTATATCACCCTGTCAACAGTTTTGAGGCCTCAAAACTGCTGACAGGTTCCCTTTAAGCACCATGCTGGTTGTATTGTAAGACATGGCAATCCTAAGTATAAAGCAGATTCATTAGATAGATATTTCTTATTTTAGCAGCAGCCTTAACAAGGCATAAGATGTTACATTATGAACCCAACATTAGACTAGCCCAGTGATTCCCAATTATATTACCAAGGGGGACCCCTGAAAGCTATCTGTTACTCCCAAGAAACCCTTACTTCTATTCCTAGCTCTAAGAAGCTTGGTGTAGGAGGAGGTAACTCATTTTAAAATTCTTGCCCAGTGCCATATTCTGGCCCAGACTTGTTGACCTTTTAAGTAGGATAAAATTAGTCCATCTGTACTGTAAAAGTGACAGGTCTACCTGCTGCTGTCTTCTGGGGAACCCCTGACTAGGTTCCAGGTCCCTTCCTTTTCCTTTAGTTGTCCGATCCATTCAATTGTTCAGTTGTGTTAAATTGGCACTGGACACCATACAAGATAACCATGTTCTGTTACACTGGCACTGGACTCCATACAAGATAGC
This sequence comes from Rhinoderma darwinii, assembly GCF_050947455.1. NCBI lineage: Eukaryota > Metazoa > Chordata > Amphibia > Anura > Rhinodermatidae > Rhinoderma > Rhinoderma darwinii. Next base: position 341,880,729 of record NC_134689.1, read on the forward strand.
TATGTTGTGTTACACTGGCACTGGCTCCATACAAGATAGCTATGTTTTGTTAAACTGGCAATGGACTCTATACAAGATAGCTATGTTGTGTTACACTGGCACTGGCTCCATACAAGATAGCTATGTTGTGTTACACTGGCACTGGCTCCATACAAGATAGCTATGTTGTGTTACACTGGCACTGGCTCCATACAAGTTAACTATGTTGTGTTACACTGACACTGGCTCCATACAATATTGCTATGTTGTGTTACACTGGCACTGGCTCCATACAAGATAGCTATGTTGTGTTACACCGGCACTGGACTCCATACAAGATAGCTATGTTGTGTTACACTGGCACTGGCTCCATACAAGATAGCTATGCTGTGTTCCACTGGCACTGGCTCCATACAAGATAGCTATGTTGTGTTACACTGGCACTGGCTCCATACAATATTGCTATGTTGTGTTACACTGGCACTGGCTCCATACAAGATAGCTATGTTGTGTTACACTGGCACTGGCTCCATACAAGATAGCTATGTTGTGTTACACTGGCACTGGCTCCATACAATATTGCTATGTTGTGTTACACTGGCACTGGCTCCATACTAGATAGCTATGTTGTGTTACACTGGCACTGGCTCCATACAAGATAGCTATGTTGTGTTACACTGGCACTGGCTCCATACAATATTGGTATGTTGTGTTACACTGGCACTGGCTCCATACTAACTAGATAGCTATGTTGTGTTACACTGGCACTGGCTCCATACAAGATAGCTATGTTGTGTTACACTGGCGCTGGCTCCATACAATATTGCTATGTTGTGTTACACTGGCACTGGCTCCATACTAGATAGCTATGTTGTGTTACACTGGCACTGGCTCCATACAAGATAGCTATGTTGTGTTACACTGGCACTGGCTCCATACAAGATAGCTATGTTGTGTTACACTGGCACTGGCTCCATACAATATTGCGATGTTGTGTTACACTGGCACTGGCTCCATACTAGATAGCTATGTTGTGTTACACTGGCACTGGCTCCATACAAGATAGCTATGTTGTGTTACACTGGCTCTGGCTCCATACAATATTGCTATGTTGTGTTACACTGGCACTGGCTCCATACTAGATAGCTATGTTGTATTACACTGGCACTGGCTCCATACAAGATTGCTATGTTGTGTTACACTGGCACTGGACTCCATACAATATTGCGATGTTGTGTTACACTGGCACTGGCTCCATACTAGATAGCTATGTTGTGTTACACTGGCACTGGCTCCATACAAGATAGCTATGTTGTGTTACACTGGCTCTGGCTCCATACAATATTGCTATGTTGTGTTACACTGGCACTGGCTCCATACTAGATAGCTATGTTGTATTACACTGGCACTGGCTCCATACAAGATTGCTATGTTGTGTTACACTGGCACTGGACTCCATACAAGATAGCCATGTTAATTTTAGATATCTGTTAAATAACTCTGGGTTTATACTGTAAGTGCTACAGACTTTGGGATATTGAAACTGCTGTATTTTGTCTCCTGTTGTCTCTCATACCTTTTGATCCTCCACCAATGACTTGCACTAACAACAGGGTAGACACTTGTACATTACAGCATTAATTATAATTGATACTATGTGTCAAATATGGTATGAAACCATTCTGATGTGATTCTCAGTTCAAGAATATTTGTTGAGTAGCATGTCATTGGGGAGAATACTAGTTCCCATATCTATACAATTGATCTATCCGCTTGTCTATTGTATGTTTTCAGTTTAAGAGGTGACTATTAAACATTTAAAGACAGGGTATGAGATTCTCTGGGAAAGACAGATTTAGTTTTTTTCTGTAGATGGAGACATCTTTGGTACATATTTAAAGAGGATCTGTTAGCTCTCAAGTTGGTTTAAGTAAATACTTGCGTTCAATACTGGAGCATCTTTTTTGGAGGACTGTATATTATGCCGTTCCTCTGTTGTTCCTCTTGAAAATGTATGAATAAATTGACAACTGGATGTTACCATTCCCCTTTTCAATTGGGTGTGTTCCTCCACACTCTAATACTGTCCAATCACTGCAGACTGTATCAGACCCTGTAGGGACATACCCTACTGACAAGTGGAATGGTAACAACCAGTTGTCAATTTATTCATACATTTCCAGAAGGAGTAACAGTGGAACGGTACAATGCAGAGTTCTAAGAAAAGATGTTGCAGATGTTTCAGGGGAATACAAGTATTTACTAAAGCAGACATTCAGGAGAGCTGACAGGACCTCTTTAACGTAGAATTGTAAAGGCACTTCATAACATTATCACTGCACCATGTACTGTTACAGTAACAGTAGACATTAATGAGAATTCTCAATCCTCCACATTGCTTGATCACATCCCATAATGATCATCCCTCTCCGGAATCTTTTATATAACATTGCTTACACATAATTTCTTAACGATTGAAGTTTGCATTTTCATACATAGACACAAGTTTAATACTGATATGGAAATTTACACAGGTCTCCAAAAAAGTGATCCTGATCTGTCTATACAATAAACAATATATTTCTATATTTGAAAAATAAACGTTTCCCTCTGATATAACATTTAAAAATAACGGTTTACACAAATAACATGCAGAAGCGATTTTTGTGAAATTCTGTCGGGATTGTCATCAATTTTCTTTGATACAAACACGTAAAAAAAATTCAAATGCTTTTGAAGCACAACTATGGTCAAAAACAGTAATTTTTGGTCACTGTGACAGATTGTACCAAGGTATAGACTATAGACTGTGGAAATACATTTCATTGTCTGTTTAGAGTTTGAATAAATCTGGAGATGTTACCTACTCTAAAATTCCTTCAGAAAGCTACATCGGGGCACGTAGCAAAAATACAAAAGTTCTCATAAGTCAGGATAGAAACTGGCCCATGAGAATGGGTGAAATCTACATGAAGGTGCGAATTAAAAGCATGAAGAGTGATCTGTATAAGTGCACCACCCAATGGATGCCTTGGAGTAGAGATTCCTCAGAAAGTGCTAAATGAAAAAAAAAAGAGAAGCTTATAAGGCACTTGGCTGTCAATTCAGACAGAGACAGACCAAAAAATAAATTTTTCGGTAACTTCTTTAAGATGGCCCATTGACTTGACTTCTATCTGGTGTTGGCCTTGAGATCCACCGAGATCCCTACAGGAATACACAAGCCATAAAGTATTTTCCAAGGTATGAAACACTGTACATGATTTCAGTTAGTTCCTTGAAACTTTAACTTTCCTTGAATGATTATGGTTTTCACTCTTAGATAACATAAATCCTCTGTACAATACATTTGCACAATCCCACAATCCTTAGTCTTCAAACAAACGTGTGTACATTACCATAAGCCATTGTGATCTCTGACCTTACACATACACACACTTTGGCACAAATTTAATCTTGGTGCTCATGTGGGTCGGATCCAAGCTAATTGCACTAACCAATCTGTGATCACAACACATGTCTGGGGAGAGCCCGTTTTCCTAGCATGTGTTGGCATCTAGGTCATTTTGATCTATGACATGTATGGCACATGCTATTTTTTCTTAATCACAAACTACACAGTAGTTTCACTCTTCCAGAGGCCTGTCTTCATGACTGTGGTACTCTCTGCAGGTGCAAGGTTGATGTCATACTTGCTACCCTTTAGAACCCCATTCTGGTTTCCTGTGTTAAGAGGGTAGGACCTACGTTTGGTCTCCCTTTCCATGCTGTTTGCTTGTTTTAGATTGTCCCGACTGGCACTTTTCCGCTGCGCTCTAGCAGAGTCCTGTGCCTGCTGCCCACTGCTATCACTTCCTTCAGAATGGGTAAGTGCACCCTCTGGGTCCACAGCTGGTACCCCCCTGCCATTGTTTAAAGGGCTGTTCTTGCTGTGATAGCTTTCAGAGTGGCTGTTGTGGACACTGCCACTTTCGCTGGAAGGCAGGTCAGAAGCGGGCCCACGCAGCACCTTTAACCTATGATGCTTCCCTTCCCGATACTGTTTAGTTCTGCTTTTATGGTTTCTACGACCATGCAAATTGTTCATGTATCGACTTGGAGCAGTAACAAATTTATTGTTGGCTGGCTCGCTATCTTCACAGCTTGGTGGCTTAGGTGGGCAGATTTCTGCCTGATTCTGAGCCACCTGTAGATTTGTGATTTTGCAAGGTCCAGAATTAGAGTTAATGCTGTTGCTTGGGGATGATGTAGACTTAACTGAGTGTTCTGCTTCAGGGTTACACCCAATATACACCTGAGGTGAGTCATCTACCGGAGAGCTGGTGTGCACATATGCTTGAATTGGTAATGAATCTGTGTACGATGGGCAGCAAGAAAACCAAGAGCGCTGGACATCTTGTCGTCGTACACAGTGGTGAATAAAAATGAACAGTCCTAAGGCCACTGCTGTTACCCCATAGAGACAACTGAAGATAACATTTAAATACCATCCTTGTGATACAGCAAAGGCACCAAAAATCCACAGGACAATATACAATATGTGGACAATCACCAGAGACCAGAATTGCACTTGCAAGGAATATACGGTGTCTACATCTGCTGGAGATGCTGAGTTCAGGGTCACTGAAATGGAAGTTGAATCACTCAAAAGATGACTTATTCCACCTTGTGCTTGCTGTGCGTCATTGGCCTCTGCAGGATCCTTTTGGTCAGTAGGCTGACGCTTTAAATTTATACCAGCACAAAGGAAATATATCCATGTCACGACAAGGATAAGACCCGCTGGTACATAGAAAGCACCCAGACTTGGCCTCCATACCAAACAACAGCTGTGGAAAGAGACATGCGTTAGTATATAATAGGTTCATACGGTAATGATTTCAACTCTGCGCCATCATGGAGCAGGAGACTTACTGAGGGCTGTTGTCCCTGTAATTGTTGATGTTCACAGCCGCAGTGATCCCACATATTATCAGAGGAATTCCTCCAGCAATCAAATAGAACCTAAAAAAAAACATCAATGTAAGAATGCAAGGACAGGAGTGGATATGTACATGCAGCCGAGATCAGATGTCAAATGTCAAGAATTGTTCTTTAATGTTTTTTATTTACATTTTAGCTAATTTGGATAATTGTTTTCACAAACTTCTATATAGGTGCCATGTTCATTGACTAATACTGTCATTTTAGGTCAGTTTCTCCCAAACAGGATTCTGTGGCACCCTGAGGCTCTTTAGATCCTGGTTTTGGGTTCCCCAGAAGACAGCAACAACAAGAGGTGAGACTTTACAGCAGCGATGGGGTAGTTGTGGGTGCTCCCCATGAGAAGACATTTTTGGTCAGGGTGTCCTCTATTAGTTGGGAATTACGGTCTTAGAAGTTCAGGCAAATATGTTTTATCAAAGTTTTTATATGTTATTATACTATTGTGATACATGGTGACAAATGTTATCGGCAATACAATTGTAAGAAAATTGGATGTGCAATAAGTGCAGAGGTTGGAGAACAAACGTTATCACAAAAAAAATATTGAGGACCCTGGACTTATTAATATAACCTTATGCTCCCTGGGATTACCTGAGCATTGGCCTGTGGGGAGGCTGCGTCACTTCTCCTTCCTGCTGGGGTTGAGGTTTGTGAGTCAGCTCCTTGTAGATAACTCTGGCTTTAAGACCCATCCAAAGAAGTGTAGACAATGAAGAATAATGCAGAATGATGCTGACCTGAGAAGGAACATACGGTCCTGGTGAGAGATGCTTTCCATGCATAGTATATAGGACCTTATTTGCAGGATGAGTAACTTGCATAAGCTATAATAATATACAGTATGGGATCTTTTATGGGATTCTTGGGATGTTCTGGGAATGGATGTTTTTTTATGGTTTGGAAAACAGACTGTTTAGCATACTAAATGATGATTCCACTACCAAGCTGCCCAAAAAAGTTCTCCTCAGACAGACTGGTTATTAGGGACTCTGCCTGGCAACTACATTTGTACAGTTGTTGGTATCCGACAGCCTAAAGTGGGTATGACCTTGAAGGCTATCGCAATAATCAGAGCAATAGTCAAAAATTAATCTCTCTGTCCCGGCTTAAACTAGTGTTGCCTAAAATAATATGGGCTTCTCACAGTGGGGTTAAATTTTGGTTTAGCAGTGACCAGCCAAAATGCACATTACATACACATTGTATTATGTCAACATGAAAGAAACGCCACAATCTGGTATTTTACATTTGTTTACATGGACTTTGGAATAAACGTACATTTTCAATTCCCTAAAAGTCTATGGTCCGCAGAACACTTACAGCTTGGCACACGATGAGGTATCCAGTAAGAGTGATTCCTCCAGCAAACACAGCTGATGTCATTGCAATGTGGAAGCAAAGATTAAGCAGCATGTGCCAACCCTTCCGGGAGATCTGGATGGAGCTGAGAAACCACAAAAAAAGTTAGCATATAACTAAACTGAACCTGATCACTCATCAGATATTAAAAGGACACAAACCCCATATTTTACCTTTTCCCTGCTTTGTTGTAAATTTTGATAATTTATATAAATATAGGACTTTTATTACTCTATGAAGTACTAATCTGATTTAATGTCCTGATGTCCTGTCCATAATGTCATCCATTAGTTTTCAATACTGAAGAGTACAGAAGAGTAGGGAGAACTATATATAACATATATACTAGGACATATACACAGAAAAATACAATATCTCATAGACATTGACAGTCCTTGAGACGTTTGTCTATTCTATGACCCCCGACACGCAAAACTATGGCTTGAGATCATTACATGTTGATTTTCTACTACGGTTGACAGTCCCTAAGTGTGATAATGAGCATTACCAGCCTTCAAAGTGCCACGTATCTCCCACATACACCTGATTGTTGGATATTGGATTCTAAATAACTAAATATTTTGCCCAAATATTAAAGGGATTTTCCAGGGATACTAATTTTTTCCAGACGGGCAGCGCACGAGCACTGAGGAGTTTCATTAAAGAGAAGAAAATAGGGCGGGCATTGAGGCGTAAGCAAAGAATTCAACGGGGCGAGCATTGAGAAGACTGTGAACCAATAGGATGCCTCAAACCTGGGTATACATCAGAAGTCCCGGGTTCGAGGCATCCTATTGGTCCACAGCCTCCTCAATGTCCACTCCATTCATTCTTTTGTTTCTGCATCAATATCGGCACCATTTTGATCAGTGCCAACAAGCTGCCTGTCCCGATGGTATCTACAGTGATGATGGAGATTACACACATTTAGGGATGATGGGGATCACATTAGATATCTGAGATGCGGTTACGTGATTCTGTCACCGCACCTGGGATAAAGCAGGTGGGCAGGATAAACAAAAGGGGAAGGGAGAACTAGTGGGGGGCTAATAGACACAGAGGGGGCGGAATAATTAGTAAAGAACAGCCCTGTGTCGTTACGTAGGTCAGTGAGGTATCGATACAGGACTGTGTGCATACTAACTCTCGTGCATGAGCCCGTGTCGAGAGAAAAAAAGAAACGGATGAAAAGCAGAAATCCCAGCCGGGCAGAGGTAGGGCGAATAGGAAGAAATGTGTTCTGATTTCATACAGACTATTTATTAGGAACTTTATTCTACATAGAATATTAGGTCAAACATTTTGTATCCCTGGAAAACCCCTTAAACAAAAAAAGCTTTTTCTGACTATAATGCTGTTGTCACAAATGAGTGACTTTTCCACAGACCTCACCTACCTGTGATTTACAATGTACGTGATAATGGTGGTGAACAGGCAGAGTAGCAGTATGGCCGTACAGTAGATGACTGGGTGTAGGATGTCGGTTCCATGTGGAGGGGGTGGTGGGAAAGTGTTTAGCTCCTGCAAGGAAATACATAAACATTGACATATAAAGTAAGTAACTTCTACTCTGCGTGAATGAAAAAAACTAGATGACAAATTAACAAATATAAGCGAGTGATACGTGTGAAATAAGTGATTAGTTTAAAACTATATGAGACCGCTATTAAAAACTGTAATTTCAATACAATATGTAGCATAAAATCTTACTCAGGTGTTAAAGTAATAGCTTCACTTTAACAGTGATTTCCTGCACAGGCCTGACGACAAAATTGTAGTTTGTAGTCTGTTGCTAAGTAGAAACTGTCAGAATGTAAAATGCAAGTGCAAGAAATCTAAAGAAAATGTGGAGCTAGACTTTAAGAATATTAGTGTTGACTACAGAGTTTAATATTAAGTGAACGTTACAGTTTCTAAGCAAATACAAAGGAAAATAGATCATATGACGTTACCGTTAGGATGGCAAAATTGCTGAGTTGTAAACATTGCATTTTGGTGATATTTGGCTCCTCTGAAAGAAGCTGGCAGCCCTCTGAGCTCCAGCCGCCATACCCTTCCAAGGCTTTGAAGTTCCACTGTGCAGGGAGTGGATCGGATCCTTTCACCAGGTGCCGCAGTGTAACGGTGACCGGATCAGTGAGGTTACTAATGCCACAACCTCCTGACAAACAATAAAATACCAGAATCAGTAAAATCATTTACATATTTCATTTTGATTTATTGTAAATGTATTTTCCGAAAAATGTATAAAATATGAAATGGCATGACATGTTGCCAAGCTGCATTTTCTCTGCTGTCAGCACAGTGCCAATTCAGCTTTGAAGGGAGACAAATATGGATTGTGCTTGGGCTAAACCGCCTAACTGCTACAACCTTTAACATTGGGTTGTTAGGTAGTCAGGACCAGAACAAAGAGTAGGCGGGTACCATGGGATCCATTGGGGGTTAATTGTATGAATAAAAAAACAATGCTTTGCCTTTGCATTTTTTCGTTCAACTAATTAGACACTGTGTCCAAATGGCTGATCATGCTCTAGGTGATATCCAATGGTAAGTGAACAGCGATGGTCCCACAACAATAGACTTAATTTGTGACAGGTGCCCACTGTAACCAATTAGTGCTTCAATGTAGAGGGATATGGCTGATTTAAGAGAGTGAATGTCGAATGGCTAGGTATGTAATAAAGGGGACCTGTCACTAGGTCATATAAGTTGAATTGGTTTACTGATCTGAATAGGGCTGTCTCCTTGATTCCAGCTGTTTTTCTTTTTTTTCCTGGACCCCTGCCGTTCCAGAGATATGGCCCACTGTTATGTTGGCTTCCTCTGTGCTAATTTGCTGTAGTTAGCCAACAGGGCATGAACTACCCTCAAGCTGCCTCGCAGTGATAGGTTAGCATCAGAGGCAGGGATGCTAGCTCCAACCCATTGGCTAACTACAGCGAATTAGAATATAGGGAGCCAAAGCAACACGGTCATATCTCTGGAAAGGGGGTGGGGGGTCCAGAAGAAAGAAAAATCAGTGCTGGAATCAGGGGGACAGCGCTATTCAGATCTGCTAACCAGTTCAATTTATATGACCCAGTGACAGGTTGTCTTTAGCCAGGGATTCGTGTGGATAGGGGCAATTAAATGAGTGATTGTCTATCTGACAGATACCATGCTGAACTTCAGAGAAGGTGATGTGTTCTGAAACCCCTGCCTTGGTTCTCAAGAGAGCTTTCCCACCCCAGGAGGCAGCAGGTTAACAGTAAGTAGTCTATCTCAGATTACTCATGTCTTCAGCTCAAACTAAATTAAAATTTAGCTGAGAGTATAGGACCGGCAAAGAAGTTTAATCGTAGCTTTTCTCTATCTCTTACTGATATTTTAATTATGTAAAAATAAATTCAGTTGAAGAACCTCTTTAAGGAAAAAAAGAATACCAGGCCTATAAACACACACATGAGAGGCATGTAACCTGTAAGTTGAGCCAGTGTTTAGGAAAGAGTAGCCGGTCAACCAACCTAAGGTTGGCCATGAAAGGCTTAGTGAAGTTACAAGTACCCAGTGATATAATGGCTAAACCAGAATTCATGATTCAACTTTTAATTAGAATTACTAATACAATATTCACATTTCTCTCAGTGTAGTGGTGCTCCCCCACCACGGCTCAACGACCCTGTTTGGAAGACATAGGGACATCCTCTACTTCATGTGACCTGAACAAGGGTCTCTTTCCAAGGTGGTCCTCATGGAAAACCGAAGATGATTGCATCATGTGCCACCTCTTTCCTTCTTAAATGAAGTGGACGTACCTATATCTTCACAACCGGGATGCTAAGAGTATTGTCTGAAATATTTATTTAAAGAGGCTCTGTCACCAGATTTTGCAGCCCCTATCTGCTATTGCAGCAGATAGGCGCTGCAATGTAGATTACAGTAACGTTTTTATTTTTAAAAAAACGAGCATTTTTGGCCAAGTTATGACCATTTTTGTAGTTATGCAAATGAGGCTTGCAAAAGTCAAAGTGGGTGTGTTTAAAAGTAAAAGTCCAAGTGGGCGTGTATTATGTGCGTACATCGGGGCGTTTTTAATACTTTTACTAGCTGGCCGTTCTGATGAGAAGTATCATCCACTTCTCTTCAGAACGCCCAGCTTCTGCCTGATCACGCTGTGACGTCACTCACAGGTCCTGCATCGTGTCAGACGAGCGAGGACACATCGGCACCAGAGGCTACAGTTGATTCTGCAGCAGCATCAGCGTTTGCAGGTAAGTAGCTACATCGACTTACCTGCAAACGCCGATGCTGCTGCAGAATCAACTGAAGCCTCTGGTGCCGATGTGTCCTCGCTCGTCTGACACGATGCAGGACCTGTGAGTGACGTCACAGCGTGATCTGGCAGAAGCTGGACGTTCTGAAGAGAAGTGGATGATACTTCTCGTCAGAGCGCCCAGCTAGTAAAAGAAGTAAAAACGCCCCGAAGTACGCACATAATACACGCCCACTTGGACTTTTACTATTAAACACACCCACTTGAACTTTTGCAAGCCTCATTTGCATAACTACAAAAATGGTCATAACTTGGCCAAAAATGCTTGTTTTTTAAAAAATAAAAACGTTACTGTTCTCTACATTGCAGCGCCGATCTGCTGCAATAGCAGATAGGGGTTGCAAAATCTGGTGACAGAGCCTCTTTAAGCTAACATAACTATAAAATGGCAGTTAATGAATATGAATTCCATAATAAACTCAAAATGTCAGTCTAAATTGAGAATATTTATTTTTATGCAAAACGTCAAATATTTTCATTTTAAGGCTATACGAAAGTTTATTCGACACCCTATTTATTTTAGATGGATACATTTTAGAGCTCTGAAAGCAAGAATACCAATAAATTAACTGATTTTATTCTAAATGTAATATTGTTTTCTTACGTGATCCAACATATATGACAGGTGTAGAGATACTTCGTCTTTTCCCATCTTCTGCCAAGCGCGAGGAGTTCCCTACACTCCTAAACAGCTTTCCATTCCTGAAGGCCAGGACTTGAAGTTTGCAGGTTTGAGAGGAGGACAAAGCAAAGAGGCTTTGAGGTAAATGGACAGAAGCCAACGCAAGGCTGTTCTGCAGATAGAGGAAAACAACTGTTACAAAATAATAATGGAAACTGGTCTTATTCCGCATTATGTCACATACAGTTGCTACATCTTAAAAGGATACTGTGGGTTACAACCCATAGTGATGCCAATAATTGTACTATGATAAACTGTAGATTCTCTAGGATAAGCCTAGATACAACATGATGGACAAACAGTCTTGGGATATTACAATATAATGACATTGGATGATGGTGAAAGTAGAGGTGGACGGTTCTTTGAACTGCATAGTGCCAAGAAAATAATTTCATGATTTGGAATGTAGTGGTTGTCAGATACTGTATAAAGCATGATAGGTTTATATATGACAGCTCACCAAGAGAGATGATATAGTATAGGCAATGAAGAGGGTATAGTATAGGCAATGGTATGTTCATTGTACACTCCCCTGTTAGTGCTGCATATAATACATTGTGCTAAAGTCCTAGAGACCAATGTGAACTAAAACTTTGTTTAGGTACCTTAACATGGAAGTTGGGCAGGGAGATGTTTGTTTGCCCAGTGGTACAACGGAACTTGAGTCTCTGATCAGTATATGTGCTGGTTTCTTGTTCTTTCCTTTCTTTTTCTGCCTTGTTGCCTCGTCCTCCATCCTTTCTTTGAAAGGCCGTGCAACCTAAACCAACAAAACTGTTGGGTATGATGAGGAAGGCCTCTAAGGCAATGTTCCGTGTGCTCTGTAAGAGCAAAGAATGAAATTAATCAGGCACGTAGAATTAAGAAAATAGAATAACAAAAATATTGTGTATTGAATACATAATAATACCAGCTATACGATGAAATGAGTATGTTTAGGCCTAAAAAAGACTACAGCTGTCAATCACTGCTACTTAGTACAGAGTCAAAACTACAGCTGTTATTTGGGTCTCTCACTGCAGGTATAAAGAAGTATTTAAATCAATGGGCTGTTCTTGTGAGGCATGGAAGTACCAGTTCCTCCAAAATAGCCGTTACCGCTCGCTAATAGATTGGTATCCAGAATGGGCCACCCTTCTATTCCCTCCATAAGATGTAACAAGACATATGGGAAGTGGTTGATCCCTTCATGCCCTATATTTTGGTTGGAGTGCCCCATAGTTTGGTTGGAGCTGTTCATTGTTAGTTTGTACACATGTTCACAAATTTTAGCTCCGCTTCATTTTTCTATTTTTTTTCTTCACCCGCATTCCTTACAATCTTTACCCTTCTTCAAAGAAGAACCTAGTTATCATTAGTGAATTTAAAAAAAATGCAGATATTCCTGCAGGAACTCATACCACAGACAGGTCTTGAGAGTCACTGCTCACGGTCAACCCTGCAATCTTCTCCACTGTCTGGACAATACTGCTACAAGCTTTGTCCTCCACCTGGGCCATCCACAAGATATGGTCGTCAACCATCATCATGTTACTGGCCATCTCCAACATAACTTCTGCGAGCTGAAAGGAAGATAAGATTTTTAGTACATCATGTTCCTGCCCCAGCATATTTTTGTCCCCCTATAATCCAGCAAGCCCTAATAAAACTTACATCTTTCACTTGGTCAACTAAACCGATACATTTTTCCATCATCTGAGCCACATAGATGACATCCATCATGTCAGAGAAATTGGCCGCTTCTGCTGTATACATCTGCAGCTGGTGAGCCAGCGTCAGCACATTAGATTCATTGATTGGCATCTACAGAGTAAAAATATGATTTTATATACAGTGGTGGAAATCCAATTGACTTCACAATGTTTGACTAATAGGAGTAACTATTTTAAATGCAAGTTACTACAGTTCAGGGAAACTGAAAACTTGCTGCCAGGTTTCCCCACAGAGTAAACCTTGTAGTTGGGGGGGGTTGTTTTTGCATGTTATGCTATAGTTATGCTACTGTGCCTTCTGTGCCTACTTGTATTAGTAAAATAGAGAAAAGCACTCCAGCGCTGTGGCAGAAACACCCACATGACAGCCCACATACACCCAGAGATTTCCTTCCTCTAAGGTTTTACATTCATTTCTATAGAGCTCACAGTCAGTAAGAATACAGCTGATGGTGGAATGCAATTTGTAAATAGAAAATGTTGGTTTAATAGTACACCCCAAAATATAGCTCTAGAAGAAGAAACTTTCTAATAATAATGATGGGATCATGTCAAATGGCATACCTAGTCTTATGTAGATATCTGGGGTAGTATTATTCCAACCTATTTCTCACTAGTTGTAACGAACTCCTTCCATCCAGTCGACGCACTTCTCTTAAGAGATGTCTGCACATACGGCCGTCCTGCTCCACAGTGACCACCAGGGTGCGCTCACGAGCTCAGTCCAGACTTGAGAAGCCAGAGCGCACGCATGTTGGTAGTTGAGCTGATTGCTTCAGAGCACCCTGGGCTAAAAGAAGGTCCCAGCCCCATCCTCCCACGCCTGAGCTATGTTGTGTATTCCTAGTCTGTCTATGTGATGGCCTCCTAGTGTGTTCCTGTACCTGTTCCTGTTCCTAGCATTCCATACCTTCCTGGTCGAGCACTGTGCTGTGCCAAAGTCGTGTAGTGCTGTATCCACGTCTGACTTGCTTCACCTCGCCTGACGTCTGCCTACTGCCTAGTCCCAGCCGAGCCTGTCCTGCTGCTGTCTGAGCAGCCACAGGTACCTATACGAACTATAGACTTTCACCTGCGCCCTGTTGGCCAGCTGCCTTACTGCCAAAGTGGTACGGCCCAGTGGGTCCACAGACCCTTCGTGACAGTACAGTCATAGAGTGGGTAATACTAAGATGGTGCTAGTGGTCACTTAATATACCCATAGACATTAGTTAATTGCATGTAGATTGTTAGCGGGATCCCACTAGCCACTTGTTTTCGAAGTTTTACGAGAGGAGTCATTTCGGAGATGTTAGACTACCATTTAACCCTCCACCTTCTTTACAAATAATTAGGGATTGTATGTTGAAAACTGGCCGGCGTTTAGTGCATGTCTGTGGCCATCTTACCTAGAATACTGGACCATCTCAACTAATTAAAGAGGACCAATCATATTTTGGGTTATATAGGAAAATGCCTTGCTCATTTACAGGTAGAAATTTTCCAATTCAATCTATATGATAATGTGATGTGTTAAAATATGCAATGTCCAAAATATTAGAGATGCAGTATTAAAATGAGTGTTATTGCTATTTAGATTGTATGTGATAGATTGATAATAAATACAATATTGCTCAGGTTGGCTCTACTCACAGACACAAAGGTGTACAGCACCCTGGTGATATCGTTCTTGTACAGGCAGTTGGAATAGTCTCCTTCCTCCCAATGTCCCGATCGATTGCAACGGCGTGAAGCTTTCTTCTCCTGTCCGTTAGGTGAGACAGACATGAAGGGATACTGCAGGCAGGGTTGATAGGAAGTTATACCAGCCAATGTGCGGGGCCACCTGTGGACACATCAAATTGGGTTGGAATTGATCATGTTTGAGGACCACCAAGAATGAATAGTGTGAAACTCGTACACCCTTGCCCTCCCTAACCCCCTTTTTTTTTCTCCTCTCTGTTTCTCTCTCTCTCTCTCTTTCATGTTCCTCTCTACTTTTTACTCTTGTTCTCTCTTCTTATGTCTGTACGATCTATTGTACAGGTCATCTCTTAGGTTACTAAATACAACCTAGGGGAGGTGGTTTTGAGGTATCAGATTTATCGCAGATTTGCGTCTACTGGTTTGATGCACAATGTAGGCTTCTGTTCTGACCACAAGAAAGATGACAAATAGTGAATGTTTTTAGCTATTTATTTTGCGGTTTGTATTTGATGTCACCATCTCACCTGTTTGCTACCAATATGATACTAGAGAAAATATGAGGGAGGGATCCTCCAGCTCACCTGACACGTAGCTTATGTGTCGTGGACGTCGCTCGGATCCTCGTGTCGGTGCACGATGGGTGGAAGGCAAACAGAAGCAAGGGGTTGAATCCAGCGCTGTAGAAGATAAAACGGAATCTCGTTCCAAGTTTACTAGTATAAAATTAAAAAGGTCCAAAGGTATGGAGTCCTAATGTGCAGGAAGGAATGTCAGTCCAGTCGTAGAGCCTACGCGTTTCAGATGTGTTAGACGTCCTTAATCATGGCTGTTAAGGACGTCTAACACATCTGAAACGCGTAGGCTCTACGACTGGACTGACATTCCTTCCTGCACATTAGGACTCCATACCTTTGGACCTTTTTAATTTTATACTAGTAAACTTGGAACGAGATTCCGTTTTATCTTCTACAGCGCTGGATTCAACCCCTTGCTTCTGTTTGCCAATATGATACTACTTTATGTTTTTATTTTTGTGTATACTTTATATTTTTTAAATTTAGATTAAATAAAAAAAGAAAAAAAGAATGAAAGAAGGATCAAATTATATTCTAATGCCAGTCAGGTAAAAACTTGTAAAAGAAAAATAACTAAGCCTCTCATAGGTGAATGGACTTCTAACAAAATTTGGTGTGGGAGAGTCCCTTGGGGTCAGGAACTGGCACCCCTATAAAATATCTAATTATTTCCATAAGGGATTCTTTCAGGGGGGAAGGGGCAAGATGTGTTTTTATGCCACCAGATGCTGATTGATCGGGGTCTGACCACTGGGACCTTCATTGATGACTAGAATGAAGAAACTACAGCACCTTTGGATTTTTACAAGACAAAGTACCACTCTCTTGCCACTGTGTCTGGTATTGCTGTACGGACCCGCACAGTGCCAGGTCAGGGGTGGCGCTGTGCAGTGAGAATGCTGAAGGAGCCTCTGCCCCTAAATTATTGTGATCAATGGAGATGATCAGACCCCCACTGATCAGCAAGTAATAGTATATTTTAGCGATATGCCACCTTTTTTCTGAACTGAAAAATCCTTTCAAGATAAAATGATTCGTTTTTTTGAAACTTAGTGCACGTATCATGCCATATGTCATAGAATACCAGACTAAATGTGACCCCCTATCTAGGATAAATTACTACAAGTATATGATAGTAACTAGGATTGAAATGGAACCACAGTTATAACTAGATTTGCCTGATTGAATGTGTTTAATATAAAAAATATTTCTTGGTTCTGACATGACTATATTTATGTATAATGGAAAAAAAACAAAAACGCTTTGATTGTCTGTTACTCAGAAGAATCTTAGAGCTCTGGCGAGATCTTAAAGGTTTGAGATGGAAAAGTCTGATCAAGAGAACTGGCGGCAGAGCTTTGTGGGATGTTACTGATTTCAAACTGATCGTTTTTCCTGCAGAGCCCAAGTAAATAATACACGGAGCACTGGAATGTCTGGAATAAATCAAAGTAAATATGTAATCTTGCCAGAGCTGTGCATAGTTGCTAAAGTGGTTACAGCCAGCAGGGGGCCCGACTGGAGCAACGGACAAGAAAATGTTCTACAGACGAACATCCATAATAGTGTTCATTTCATAAAGGGGCCGCGTCATCATAAGGCAAGAAATGTGTTAAATGCCGCACAGATCTAACTGCTGAATTTTGCAGTTTAATTTTTTTTTAATTCAGAGAAATTTGCATTTGAAATTGCACATTAAACTTCAGTTACTGATTTATACAGGGATTGGATAGATAGTAGTTAACAGTAAAGTGGTAGAAGGAAGATGAATAGTTTTTTTAAATCTTAATGGACAAAATTCTGTACTGATTCACTTCCTTAATATATCTTTATAGCGTTTGGAGCTCTATTTTTCTATTTCAGTGGTACAAATACTCTGCATAGTCATAGAATTAAATAGTAAAATGTTGCCACCACTGGGGCGGGGGTCTTACTGTATAACGCAGTATAACAGAGTATGAAGTAAGCTCCTTAGCCCCCCTTTAGTGTAGAGGATTTGGAGGTCTGTATCAGAAAAACAGGAGGGGTATTTAAATACAGTGTACAAGTACCAGTAGGTTATTATAACCACCCTATAGAATATACCTTCGCTAACTGCAGATCTATATAAGAATTAACTTTTAATAATTACTAAAGTAAGGCTAAGTTCACACCAGCGTTGTCTCCCGTTTTTAGGTCTCTTCCATTAGAGGAAGAGATGACCGATTATCCAAACGGAAAGCATCACTTCCATTTGAATTACCATTGATTTCAATGGTAATTCTTTGTTTCAGTTGGAATCCATTTGCCTCCGTTTCGCTAGGTTTTTGTTTTTTCACGGAAGCAAAAGAATTACCATTGAAATAAATGATAATTCAAACAGAACTGATGCTTTCCGTTTGGATTTTCGGTCATCACTTCTTCTAATGGAAGAGACCTAAACGGGAGACAACGCTAGTGTGAACTAAAAGCCTAAAAATGTGTTATTAAGCTTTACTTCGGGAGTTATTAAATGTTTAGTCTAATTTAGGTCTGCAATTAGCAGAGGTATATTCTATTGGTTATCATTATTATTATTATTATTATTATTATTATTATTATTATTATTATTATATTAAATTATTGTATTATATATATATATATATATATATATATATATATATATATATATATATTATTTTATTGTATATTATTATATCTATTATTATATTGGTAAATTATTTATTATATTATTATTACTATATTGATATTTGTACAAGAAATCTATCAACAAAATGTTGAACCTAAAAAAGACTTGGTGTTAAAAAATGGGCATTTACCTTAGGGCCGCTGCCGCTGAAAAGGGCACGTGGAAAAGATATCCCAAAGCTCAAGCTGGTCTTAACCCCAATTTTCATGACTAGTTTGACCCTTGGCTGGGATCCCCCTCTTTACTGGCATCACATTAGCAAAATAAGAGAGGGGAAATCAGCCAGAGGCTCAAGTCACCATTGTCTCCCACAAGGGACAGGTAGGGCCTATGAACAATCACTTGTTAATTCAGTCCTGAAATGGGGATGATATGGTTGATTAAACCAGCATTTGGGCCCCCTACCTCTTTGTACACTCCGGCCCTCACCGTAATAAACATTCTCTAATTTTTAAATTTACTCAAATGAATGTCAGCGAGTAAGAGAGACTTTCACACACTTTTTAGGTGACATATTATACCTGTGTACACAATTCTTTATGGTTAATTCTTTATACCAATTCTAGATTTGGTATATTTGTATTTACTAATTAAGAACGAATGGATACATGTTCCTTTGTATGTTTTTGTTCTTTCTACAAAATCTAAATAAAAAATTATTGGAAAAAAAGGTAACGTATGAATAACCCAATCATATGCACATTCATTTTACATTTTATAATGCAATAAAGTGGTTGTCCTACTATTAAATATTATATTCATTGAATAGATTCTAAACAATGAACATTGTTTCCATGAGTTATGACATTTATTATGGCGCCACCAGGTGTTCAAAGTGTATAGCAATGTGCACGTCCACCTAAAGAACTGAGTGCTGGTGGATACGTATGCTCAGTCACTCTCGCCAAGTCTCTGCGTAGTGATGCTGTGTTCACTAAAGAGCAGCCAATAGAAATAGATTTCTTCCCTGCTTGTCAGGAAAGAAGCAGAGCCTCTGCAGTAGCATGGCAGTATAGTTGAGGAGACTCCTTCATCTCAGCTTGATAGAACTTTAAGGGCTTGTCCACACGTAGCGGAATGGCTGCGTATTTTCCATCAGGAATTGTGGACGGAAAATACAAAGCAGAATACATTAGCAGTAAAGTGGGTGAGATTTAACAAATCTCATCCACACGCTGCGTAAAATTTCCTTGCAGAAATTAACCTGCTTTGTGTATTTTTTGTACCGCAGCATGTCAATTCCTCCTGCGGAAAATGGACTGAATTGCTGCATTTTTCAGAGGAAATGTCACCATCTTCCAGCATTGATAAAAACGCAGCAAATTCCGCACCATTTTCTGCAGTAAAAACCGCAGGAAATGGTGCGGTTTTTCCCCAGCGGAACTTCTGCTAGTTTCTGCGGAATTGCTGCAGAAACTTTCTGCAGCAATTCTGTTACGTGTGGACAAGCTCTGCTTCCTTACAGCTGATATAAACCCTACACATGCCCACTTAGTCTTTATTGTTTTATTTCACTAGATTTTCATTGATTCTTAAGGAAGTTTATGCTGTGGATATCACGTAGTATATATCGTCACTACTCTGGATCCCATGTTACCTATCTGCAGGCACAGTATGCAGGAACTATATTGTCAGCTGCCAGAGGGGAAGGAGACTGATTCTGCTCAGAGCACACCACCAGCAGCACAAATTAGCAGCAGCACCAAGTAGGAAACAGAAAAGCAAAAGAAGATGAGAAAGGTATTCTTATATTCTACAAACACTACAAATTACTTTAAAACAGCTATTAACAGCATTTCTGAACATTTGATATAAAAATGATTTAACTAAAGGAAAATGATCTATATAAGTGTCTGTCTTCTTTACTAAAACACAATGAAACCTCTCCAGGAGACCATCTCATTAAGAAGACCACCTCTGGTATAGATCAGATATTTCTGTGATGTATTTTCAATTCCCTTATAACCTATGTACTGCATATTGGCCCTGTTCATTGAGAGGACCACCGCCCTAGAATTACATTTTTAACTGTAGTTTTGGGTGGTCTCCTCAAGGAGGTTTTACTATATAACCTTACACAAACACAACAATTATTTTCCAATTTTAGGCTTCTAATGACCAAATTGTTATAAAATTGTATCTATAGGATGCATATACAAGTAAATGTTCACTCAGCCCTGGCACTGTGTTTGACACTATATACAGGGGGCATGACTGTATCTACAGGGGGACACTGTGTATGATACTATATACAGGGGGCACTATCTACAGGCGGCACTGTGCGGCACTATTTGCATGGGGCATTGTGTGTGGCACTATCTACAGGGGGTACTGTGTGTGGCACTATCTAAAGGGGGCACTGTGTGTCACTATATACCAGGGGCACTGTTATTGACACAATATACATGATTGTATCTACAGGGGCCAGAGTGTGTGACACTATATCCAGGGGACACTATCTACAGGAGGCATTGTCTGACACTTTCTACAGGGGACACTGTGTGGCACTATCTACAGAGCGCAATGTGTGTGGCACTATGTACAGGGGGCAGTATGTGAAACACTATCTACAAGAGGTACAGTGGGTGACACTCTGTAGAGGGCACTGTGTGTGACACTATCCACAGGGGGCGCTGTGTTTAACACTATAGATGACTATCTCCAGGGGTGACTATGTGTGTGACACTACCTACAGGGGGCACTGTGTGTGACACTATATACAGGGGTCACTGTGTGCGAAACTATCTACAGGGGTTACTGTGTGTGACACTATCTACAG
This sequence comes from Rhinoderma darwinii, assembly GCF_050947455.1. NCBI lineage: Eukaryota > Metazoa > Chordata > Amphibia > Anura > Rhinodermatidae > Rhinoderma > Rhinoderma darwinii. Next base: position 341,901,470 of record NC_134689.1, read on the forward strand.
GGGTCACTGTATGTGACACTATCTACAGGGCGCATTGTATGTGACTATCTACAGGGGACACTGTATATGACACTATCTACAGGGGGCACAGTGTGACACTATGTACAGGTGGCTCAGTGTGTTGCATTATTTTTTACGGGGCACAGTTTTTGGCACTATTTTCTGGGGGCACAGTGTGTGACAATATTTGTATTAGGCACTGTATGTGTGGTGCTTGATTTTCAGGGGGCACAGCCTCTGACTCATCAATACTTATTCATTCTAGGCTCTGAAGCGAGATAATGTATTATTATTATCATCATGGTGGTATCATTCTTTTTTTGTTATACAGCAAACCCAGCATATCCTTACCATTGTTTAGGCCATACTGGGAGCTGTAGTTTCACACTGTACAAATTGATATGGCAAGGACTAAGCTAACTCTGCAAATAATCTCTGTACTGAGCTGTATTTGTACTTGTATTGTATATATGTAATGAGCTTGGTTCTTGTGCTGTATTTATGTACTGAGTTTTGTTCTGGTGCTGTATTTATAAACTGAGCTTGGTTCTAGTGATGTATTTATGTACTGAACTTGGTTCTGGTGCTGTATTTATAAACATAGCTTGGTTCTAGTGCTGTATTTATGAGCTTATTTTCGTATTTATGTACTGAGCTTTGTTCTGGTGCTGCATTTATGTAATGAGCTTGGTTCTAGTACTGTATTTATGTACTGAATTTGGTTTTGGTGCTGTATTTATGTAGTGCTTTGTTCTGGTGCTGTATTTATGTACTGAGTTTTGTTCTGGTGGTGTATTTAGTACTGACATTGGTTCTTGTGCTGTATGAACTGAGCTTTGTTCTGGTGCTGTATTTATGTACTGAGCTTGGTTCTTGTGCTGTATGTACTGAGCTTGGTTCTGGTGCTGCATTTATGTAATGAGCTTTGTTCTGGTACTGTATTTATGTACTGAGTTGGGTTCTGGTGCTGTATTTATATACTGTGCTTGGTTCTTGTGCTGTATTTAAAAATAAAGAACATTGAAGCAGCACTTAAAAAAAGTGAGGAGTTTATTCACCAAACAAATGCAATGTTTCACCTCCTCAATGGAGGCATTTTCAAGCTTGAAAATGCCTCCATTGAGGAGGTAAAATGTTGCATTTGTTTGGTGAATAAATTCATCACTTTTTTTGAGTGCTGTTTCTGTGCTCTTTATTTTTGGATAGTCATCGTATAGGGAGAAGTCACTCCTTATTTTGAAGCATAGCACGTACCATATTGGTTTATTGCCACAGTGTTGCTCCTTCTTTGGTCTATTTTTGGTGCTGTATTTATGTACTGAGCTTGGTTCTGGTGCTTTATTTATGTACTGAGCTTGGTTCTTGTTCTATATGGACTGAGCTTTGTTCTGGTGCTGCATTTATGTAATGAGCTTTGTTCTGATGCTGTATTTATGTAGGATATATTTATAAGGAAAAAAATTGCAGGGCAGCTGGAACTGTTGCATTTCATTGTATTTTCAAAGGGAACCTGTCAGGTTGTTTTAGACCCCTAAGCCACCACCTTGCGGTAATACATGACCTCACAATGCTACAAAATTTGCCCCTGTATGTTTTTTTTATAGGCAGCAAAATCAATAAAATCAACTTTCAAAACGCAAGTGTCATGGGGTCGTGCCCCTATCCGGAAGTGTCACGCAGTCTGGTCTCCTACATGCCTTTCCACATTTGATTGACATCCCCCTGCTCATTCTGCTTTACTACCAGCCTCCTCCAACTCTCAAGTATGCGCTGTTGCATTGTACTCCCCAGGCATGCACAGTGCAGCAAGGTGTACTCTGCCCAGCTTCATCACAGCACCGTGCAGGCCCAGGGAGTACATTTCGCCACAATGTGCATGCTTGGGGATTACAAGGTAACGGCACATCCATGAGAGTTAAAAAAGGCCAGGCAGAGTTGGAAAATTTTCACCTCAGGCAGAAGAAATGCTGGCCCTGATCAAATAAACCATTCTTGGCTGACTGCCGGCAGGTTGAAAACGAAGTACCAGCAACATGGAAACAGGTCAGAATGCTATATGGGGGAGGTAGCACAAGGGCAAAATATTAATGTAAAGCCACTCTCACACCAATCATCCATTGGGGTGCTGCTTAGTTAGTATTATAATTGCACACATATAAGGCTTCTATAGGGTGCCAGTCGCATAGTAACGTGTAGTGCACCATAATGGCTAACAGCCTATTAGTTTCTCCCACACTATTAGATCAGATGGGCTGCCCAACATCTTCTAAGTGTACCGCACAAAATACTTACACCACATTCTCCCCCAACATCATAAGGCCAGACTGCATCCTGCAAAAATGATAAACATGAGGTATTAGTTGATATTTTGGCCAAAATGTGCAAGGTCGCAACCTGCGTCAAGGGTCTTCATTGTCTTGTGAGTCTCTATACTAACATTCGAAAACAAATCACAGAAAATAGGTTCAAAACCCATTTCCAAATTGAGTCGATTTTATCCCATTTTATGTGATCTGTGTGTAATGTTAGTGCAGGGACTCGCAAGACGATGAGGACCCTTCACGCGGTTTACGAACTTGCGTATTTCTGTCAAAATATCAACTAATACCTTGGATGACTGCCATCAACCATACTTGGGATTAGGATTCCTTTCTTAATTTTTTAAAATAGCATTTCATACAATCTAAAAATACCTGCAAACAGTTGTTTCTTTAATATTCTGAAGTTTCTTTATCTTTAACTAGAAAATGCTGGATTTCCAAAAAGTGTCAACCACTAATGCTAGTTTATACAGTGCATATAGGGATTGACAGCCAGCTAGCCATCACTGTCCCAGGTACTGCAGTGGAGGGACTGCGGGCTTCAGCAAAAGCCGATGCCCCTCCATTCTGCTGATCGGTTTGGGGTCTTGGGGGTGGGCTCAACATCGATCATATCTTAACCTAACTTAAGGATAGACCATCCATTTCAAATACAAGAAAATCCTTTTAAATTTCTTCCTGTTCCTTCTCTCCTACTGACTTGCTAGTATAAGACTCTCTGCAGCTCCAAATAATGAAACCAAATGCACTTTGTGTGCTGCTATGTGGGGCCTTTGTACAGTACAGCATTATGGAGATATTCTAGCAAAAACCTCAGTTATACAGCGCACGATGGAGCATTCCATAATTTCTATCTGTTGCATTTCGTATGAGATCTCAGTCATACAGAGGTACAGTAGTGCCCTATACGATTCTATGGGTGTTATATTAGGAGTAATGTACATGACTCGATTATGGCTAGAGCCCTAAGTGCCACAAGAGTTTTGTAGTTCTGGCATCATATTCATGAGCCAGGAAGCTCAGGATGAACAGTGCCATATGGTCCTCCAAGATAGGAGTGCTGCAAAAACATGAAATAAATAGGTAAGATGAAAACATTTGTAAATAAATACTACAGAGAACTCCTGGAATAGCTCTAGTACACAGCTATAAAGGTATAGGACCAAGATCCACTTACTGTAGGTACAGTATGCAGACTGATGCGTATTAGGATTGGGGCACTATGAACAACCATGGAGAAAGATGAAAAGATGGCTCCATCCAAATTCCATAGTGGGCCCCTAAGAATGTCAGCACCTGGTCTATGAACCCTGTTGCATGTCCAACATCGCCGAAGAAGATAAAGCAGGATTTGATGTAACATCTGGTAACAGCTTCTGCCTGGATATTACTTCTGCAAATCTCTCATTTCCCTTGGTACCTACTCCTACATCCTTCTCGGTTTCAGAAGGCACAAGAAAGGAGAGCGGTGGGAGGAGAGGGGACTGGCTAATTGAAGCCACATTGGCTGCACCGATAATTTATACTCCATAAAGCAACAGAGACCGCTTGCTCGGCACGGCATATAGCCCTTTATTCTATGGCCAAGCGAAATTCCAACACCTTGAATTTTACGCCCTGCGTGTTCTGCCAGGACAGAGCATGTGAAAGGAGCCTTCACTACGATTCTTGTTAATAGCTTACAGATGGGATCAGACCTGCCCAGTTTAACACCTTCAGCGCCAAAACCAATTGCTTTAAAATCTGGTACTTTTTATTAACACACAGGTGTGCATTAATGGATATGTTCAATTTTATTTTTTGGGGAGGTGGGATAGGTTAAAGGGGTCTTTTGAAATTAAACCACTTACCTCAACCATTTCTTATAATAAAATACTGCTACTGAGCTTTTACATTCTTTCTGTCCCATGGTTGATATACTAAGCATATGCCAGCACAGACAATAACATTTTGCAAATTTTTCAGATCTGTTGGACAATTATTTCCCCTAACTGTATGATTCATTATGCCATAAAATAAAATCTCTTGTAAATGTGCCAATGACCCTTCTCTAGCACCGTCAGCAGATTACCACCTATTTTCTGTCCCAGGGATAACCATCATCTGATATTGTAAATGATTGTAGTGCACAGAAGGACAGCCATAAAATCGGGTTTTACTGCTGCTGTAGAAACAAGCTGAAGTAATTACATTCCTAAATGGCGGCTTTTGCTAATCTCCTATATATTGCCAATTTCTGGGTAAAACATGGTCATATGTTAATAAATTATAATGTAGTGTCTATTGTAATCACTTTCAAGCCATTCATGTAATCTAGCAGGATTTCTGTCTATTAAAATAATAGACAGCTGCCATATTTATTAAAAAGCGCTTTTTCGTCATGTCAAAGTTTCCATCACTCAGGCCGCGATATTAATTTTGTGAATTTGCCTAATCTGTAGTGGGATAGTCTACCATATTACGTGTTATGTCAAATAATAATGTAGATGACCAGATCATTGCTGGTGAGCTGCTAAATTATTAGGCAATGAAAAGCCAGAAGTTATTTGGATATTTAGACCAAGGTCAGTACTAGATCTGTTATAAGTTGGCCACCTATGATTGTGGAGAAATAGACCATTGATAATCACTTAGTGGTAGAACAATCTCATGTATGGGCTTTACATATTTACTATGACAAAAAACATTTAAGAATACTACTTAGAAGAAAAGCTTGAGGAAACTACCAAACACCATCACCAATACAGAACTTTGTTTCCCCATTTCCTCCTAAGATAGAAGGTCAGTGTAACCAGAACTGAATTTACCTTTAAGGATCGTGTAGGCGCATGGTGCTCTAAAGCATCCAATTCATAAAGTCACTCAAAAACGATGTTCCTTGTGTTTCCCTTATTTACTATACAAGTACCATCATCTGTATAAAAGAATTGGCTACTGCTTCAACACCCACTTCGTCAACTATAACATGGCACCGATCCTGAGTGTCAGCCATCTTTTCTTTTAGGACCGGCCCAGGCACTGGACTTTTGTGCTTAATGAAAAATATAGAACTGCTTAAAAGCCTTGGGCTGGTTTTACTAAAACTGTGCGGCATGTGGAAGACCCTATGCAGTTTCACATCAGAGGGAGAAGAGACCAGCCTGAGCTTGGAGCTGTGTATAAAAATATGAAATTGTACCTAACATCTGACTAAATTTAAATAGGAATATACACTGAGAACAAACTTCTGCGTTGAATATACACTGTGAACTCTTATTTGTGTTGGCTGCCATCCTATGAATTTTACTCGATGCACATTTTAATTTTGTCCTATACCCTGGATACTTATGTATCCCTATGGGGATAAAAACAAAAGGCTATGCCGTTTTTGACGGCATCCGAGTGGTACCCGATAGTCTTCACGGATCCATTCACTTTGACAGGTGAATCGAGTCCGTGAAAAATGGTCTGAGGAAAGATAGAACATGTCCTATCTTTCCTCGGATAACTGACGGGACTCGGACGGCACGCTCGGTCGTGTGCATGAGGTGTGTTTTAAAAGCCATGTTGACAGAAAAAGAAATAGTATTAATGAATGTTGTTGATCTCAATGTTCTTTAAAGTTTGGTTTATGTGAGCCGGCTTGAAGCTAGAATGAAGGAGAAACAGTACCTGAAGTCTCCTCTGTTGTTGGTCACTCTGTCAGCGGGACAGTATGATGCAGAAGTCTCCAAAACCACTAGCTCCACTTTCTTGCTGATGTTGCCATATTCGGTAGAAACACTGCACTCCCACTCCCCATTAGCGGACAGCAAGATATTGGAGAGGATCAGACCACTAAGGGAAAAAAAGAAGGTGAATGATCAGCGTAGTGAGATAACACACCATTGAGAAAGAAAATGTAAACCTTCGAAAGTGATTTTATATATATATATATATATATATATATATATATATATAGTATATATATATATATATATAGTATATATATATATATATATAGTATATATATATATATATATATATATATATATATATATATAAAAAATGTCAGTCGGTGTATTTGGTGCAACTTTCAAATGAGTTTTTATTAAAAATTATGTAACTTTTTGAGATACAGCTGCTCTGTATTCTGTATACAGAGCGGCTGTATAGTTCGCGAAGACCTGAATCCTTCAGGTCCGCGGCGCAGACGGGTTCAGTGACAGCGAGTCTTGCGTGTCTTTTACACGTAGGATCCACCTGTAATATATCACATCTAAGTTATGAGCTTAGATGTGATGGATAACAGGTGGATAATGCGCAGAGTTTCGTGGACCTGACGGGTACAGGATTCAGCGAACGATACAGCTGCTCTGTATAGAGAATACAAAGCAGCTGTATCTCAAAAAGTAAAAATTATTTTTAATAAAAACTAATTTGAAAGTTGCACCAAACACACTGACTGACATTTTTATAATTAAAAAAAAATAACTTTCAAAGTTTTACATAGCCTTTAAAGATCACAACGTCAAGACACTCTAGTTGAGATGTCAGTTCTATGGGTCGACCAACCCTGATTTGGACCAGATTTTTATGTGATGGACTTACAATTACCTTATATTCCTTAAAACTTACTGTTGCTCTGATTCACTCTCGTCTTGACTACTGTAACTCATTACTATTCGGTTTGCCCTCACCAAACTCTCCCCTCTACAATATATTCTTAATGCAGCAGCCAGGCTGATCTTTCTAACCAACCGCTACACCAACAGCTCTACCCTGTGCCAATCACTACACTGGTTGCAAATGCACTTTAGAATTCAATTCAAACTTATTACTCTCCAAAGCCCTCCACAGTGCTGCACCTCCTTACATCTCCTCCCTCATCTCTGTCTACCACCCTACCTGTGCTCTATGTTCTGTCAATGAAGTAAGACTAACAACCTCCATAACCTGAACCACCCGCTCCCATCTCAAGACTTTTTTGGTGCTGCACCAGTTCTCCAGAATGTGCTACCCCAGACAATCAGACAATCCACAAATTTAAGCGCGCCCTAAAACCATATCATTAAAGGCAAGCCTATCTATCAGATTCCATAAATTCCTTTACACACCATTATTTGTTATTACTCGAACCCTTGCACCCTAATGCACTTCATGTCTGCCATGCACAGGTACTGGCTAGTGACCGGCTCATGCAGCTTTATGTGTACTACCCTATCTGTATAAAAGACGGCTGGACCATTGTACTGAACAAGCACTTTTTACATTTTGTGTCTTCTCTATTTTCTCATAGATTGTAAGCTCTTGCGAGCAGGGTCCTCACCCCTCTTGTTTGAATTGTAAATGGGCTTAGTCACTATGCAATGTCTGATGTTGTCTGTACATGTTCCCACTGAATTGTGAAGTTCTGTGGAATATGTTGGCGCTATATAAAGGTTATTATTATATTATTATTATCATCCTATGTATATTGGCACTCTCCTTTGAAAGGACCATTTTTTACTACAATTTTGTCTGGTTGTCTTAGGCCTCAATCACACATTGCAGACTAGGTCAGTAATATGCAGCAGCATTTTTCATGATGCAGGAATTCAAAGAACACCAAAGAGAGAGTGCTTGTGTCATGCACCGCCCACTCAGGCCCTGCCCTAGGCATAACACAGTGTGTCCGTTTTCTGCAGACTGCTTAAAGGTGTTGTCTAGTTTAGAAAATCCATTGTTATATACCTTATTAAGGAATTCTGAGTTAATAGAGAGTAGTCCTTTGTCCAGAATCCTTATCTCTCACCCAGAGTAGAGAACAGTTACAAAGAGCATCTCTCGATTCGGAGGACCTGTCCTGTACTGCAGTACACACAAAGCACATTGGTATGAATGAGCACTGTGTAATACTTCTTTTCCCCTGTGGTAGCGAGCTGATTTCTGGGGGTCACAGCAGGGAGACACTTTGTGATCAACTTATTATCAAGGGTTTCTTTTAGCCAGTAGGGATTCTCCACAACCTTTTATTCTAAATGGAAACCTACCAGCGATCAGATAGCTGCTGAAATTGAAGCTGTGGTTGGCCACGCATTTCACACTGCTGAGTTTTGGGAAAACCTCTAGGACTGATAATCCTAGAGGATCATGTACCTTTCTCCAATAAATATATTTACTGCAGGATTATTGGACCAGTACATGTATGTTACTTGGTGAATTGTGTTCTCTTTATTTTTGATGGCTTAGCTGAAGATTTCGTTCTTTACTAGGAGTGCCGCTGTATGATGCTCCGTGCAATGTGTTGTCTGTGTAAAGCACGACAGTGCCATTTTACGGGGTAATCATCCCTCAACAGTATTTCTTCAAGGGAGGAGTACCTCTGTAATACAGCATCCGATGGAGCAGGCCAATTTTTTTTCTTTTGTATTTATTAATAATATGACAGAAAAAAATCTGTATGCCTTTATATAAAATCAGAGATATAGAGTCTATGGGTCCATATTATAGCTATGCACAACTCATCGGTGAGATGCAGGGCAGTCTCTAGCACCGGGCCAGAGGAAGAACCCGTTGGGAGGGTGGGGTCAGCGAACTGCCTTTTAAATGCTGCTTCCCTGTGCCCGATATATAGCTCATTTGGGCCGCAGGAAAGCAGTGAGGAGCAGCTCGTGAGAGGAGGTGATACAGGACCTTGCTCCGCCAACTTGCCGGTGTCTGGGGCAGCAAACAGACAGTGAAAGAGGCGGTCAACTAAGAGAAACCGCTGCCCACCGGAAGCAGGAGAAGGGAAGGAGAAAGCAGTGAGATAGGATGAAAGGCGGAGCAAGAAAATAGAACATAAAGTAGGGAATGCAGTGGCGAGAGCGGGAACAGTCTGTGCGGACAGAGAGTAGAAAAAAAGAAAAACAGCTAAAGAATAAAAAGGAAGAGTTTGGGGCTGGGTATCAGAAGCCCACGTCAGATCCCAAGCAGCCTGTCCATGGGACTGCAGTTCCTCCGACCCAAGAGTAGTTGGCAGGTGAAAGCTGGCAAGGGTTTGCAGCAAAAGGACCTCCTATTCCCCTTGGAAATGAGCAAACCAGCCCCTGCCTCTGCTATTATAGCCCCGGTGGTCACAGGCCCCATATAGAACCCCATTCTTCAAAAACGCGAGAAAAAAAAGTATGTACAAAATAACACTAAATGAAAAACGGCACCAAAAACAACACTAAATACGCCTTAAAAAACTGCATGTTATGTTTTAATAACGCCAGTGTTTTTAGAAGCGTTTTTGATGCAATTTGAGTTGCTAGAAAATTTCTGTGTGTGAAGGAGGCCTAAGGCTATGTTCACACGGGGTATTTTGCCGAGTTTACCGCGTCGCAAAACTCGGCAAAAACGGCCCGAGAACGCCTCCCATTGATTTCAATGGGAGGCGTCGGCGTCTTTTTCCCGCGAGCAGTAAAACTGCCTCGCGGGAAAAAGAAGCGACATGCCCTATCTTCGGGCGCTTCCGCCTCTGACCTCCCATTGACTTCAATGGGAGGCAGGAGAAAGCGTATTTCTCGCTGTTTTATGCCCGCGGCGCTCAATGGCCGCGGGTGAAAAACGGCGCGATAATCGCCGCGAAAATCGGCGTGCAGGGAGAGGAATATCTGCCTCAAAGTTCCAAACGGAATTTTGAGGCAGATATTCCTCCCCCAAAATACTCCGTGTGAACATAGCCTAAAGCTGGAATAACACATGCAATTTTTGATGCAAAAACACTGGAGTGGATACAAAAGAGAGGAGAAGAATCAATTTTCCCTTTATACTTTTCCTTTCTTTTTTTCATCCACTTCTAGATTTGTCTCAAAAAACTGCATCAAAATATTTGTCTCATAAAAACTGCCTGTGTGATCCTGGCCTAATGCAAAAGTTCTAGGGTCTACAATTTCTCTAGAACCACTGTAGGAAAGTCATAAGAGGGAAAGACGCGAAGCACAGAGAAACAAATGTGCTATGAATCAGGCTGGGTAATGTCCGGAGTTAACTCTTGAAAGACTTATGCATGCTTTGTTTTTGCCACTATAAAAGTGAATTGAGGTCACCATTGTTCACACTGGTTACACACAAATCATCTTATCTGTAAGTGCTGACTTATGTTTTATGTGATATTATGTTCAGGAAATAAAAACCCTTAATCTCCCTAACATAATTCTTTCCAAGAGTCCGGTTTAGCTACCGTGCCAATCCAAAGAAAGCAGAACGAAAGACATTAACAGACTGACACTGCCGTCTCAATTTCCCATGTTAAAATAATGACATTTTGTGGAAGGAAATTTTACAATGTTAAAAATGCTTTTTTTCCCACATGAACAGCGTCACAACTGTCCACGGACTGTGTCAGTCCCACTTATTTGCAAGAACATTGTTCCTTTTCGAGGAGAAAAAATACGGTTTACCTATCTTGTTTTCTATGACACCATCTACTTTATGGAGCTACTATTCATTTGCTTGCTGGTCAAGTATAAGGGTATGTGCACACACACTAATTACGTCCGTAATTGACGGACGTATTTCGGCCGCAAGTACCGGACCGAACACAGTGCAGGGAGCCGGGCTCCTAGCATCATACTTATGTACGATGCTAGGAGTCCCTGCCTCTCCGTGGAACTACTGTCCTGTACTGTAATCATGTTTTCAGTACGAGACAGTTGTCCTGCAGCGAGGCAGGGACTCCTAGCATCGTACATAAGTATGATGCTAGGAGCCCTGCTCCCTGCACTGTGTTCGGTCCACTACTTGCGGCCGAAATACATCCGTCAATTACGGACGTAATTAGTGTGGGTGCACATACCCTAAGTAGTTATGCTGCTGTGTACAATACTGCAGTTGGGTTTTCTAGGTGATGGGGGGCCCATTCCTAACTTTGCTCTGGTGAGCCACTGGTGACAGTCCCTGTGGGAATTGTAATACTAAACATATTACAATTTTTCACGACTTGACAGAATGGGAAAACTCAATGACTTATACAAGGTAAGTTTTCAGAAGAGAATGCTCTATGAGGTCATATGGAAGTCATGGAGAGGGTTCCCCTACTTGAGACCCCCTAAACAAAGTGCAGTTCTGTAAGGCCCAATTCACACTGAGTTTTTTTACACGGAAACCGCGTCAGAAAACGTGCCAAAAAACATCCGAAAATGCCTCCCAGTGATTTCAATTGGAGGTGGAGGCGTTTTTTTCCCGTGAAAAAAAACGCTCGCGGGAAAAAGAAGCGACATGCCCTATCTTCGGGCGTTTACGTCTCTGACCTCCCATTGACATCAATGGGAGGCAGAGAAAGAGTATTTCACGGCATTTTTGACCGTGGCGCTCAATGGGTGTGAGCGAAAAACGCATCGAAAAACGCGGCAAGCGGCTTGCAGGCAGATCAAAATCTGCCTCAAGATTCTAAACAGAATTTTGAGGCAGAATTTTCTGCCTGCAAAAAAACTCTGTGTGAACATAGCCTAAGAGTGGCTCTCGCTTTGTCAAACCTGGCGTCCATGCATTATATAGCCTCTGCAGAAGCCGCTGATCACCACGCCGACTTCTTTTTATAAAGGGGTTTGTGTCAGAAAACCCTTTTAATATATTCCACCATCTCTACGAGCAAACCTGTAGAGAACATTTAGACCTAACAAACATCTCCTGATGTACCGCAATGCCGGTTAGATTGTATATACAGCTAGCTGTCCGGAATGAAACACGTGACCCGAAGTGAACTAGACATGAAGTTTGATATAAATGATTCAGTGTAGTAGTCTGGAGACCTTGGCAGCCTCACTCGTATTGTCTGCTACACATAAACTTCATATGATGTATACGTTTTGTCTGAGCACCAGGATTGTGTCACAATGGAAGAGAAAAAAGCCTTGTTGGAAAGCAGACTGGAACCGGATAAACAAAGAATGTATTACCGGCCAAGCAAGTAAATGGCATTTATGAATAATGTGAAGAAATATGTAATAGCTTTTATGGATCTAAAACCCATTACATTCAACGTGATTGTTTATTGCAAGAATTTGTACTGTAAAGTTGATGCTAAGGGAGTTCTACATAAAACTGCAAATAAAAAACTATGACTTTGCCCCTGGTAACCAATCAGAGGTTAGCTTTTACTTTGTTACACTGCATTTTCCAAATGATAACTGAAATCTGATTTGCCGTTATTAACACCAGTAGATCTATTCTGATCCCTATGTGATTATGGTGGTTAGTGTATACTTTTTGTCAGCATGTACTGTTTATCAGCTGTATACGGGTGACTACATGAATATCAATCATGTGAACATGCATTCAAATTCTCAATACAGTTGACTACACTGTCGTCCAGCATCGGAATGGCCCACCGGAGGACCTGAAGATACTCCAATGGGCCCAGGCAGCGAACTGCATCTCCCTGCCTGCCATTGGCTCTCTATTTCTCTGCCCCACCGTTTACTCTTGTAACCCATAAGCTGTTTAAAGAGGCTCTGTCACCAGATTTTGCAACCCCTATGTGCTATTGCAGCAGATCGGCGCTGCAATGTAGATTACAGTAACGTTTTTATTTTTTAAAAACAAGCATTTTTGGCCAAGTTATGACCATTTTTGTATTTATGCAAATGAGGCTTGCAAAAGTCCAACTGGGCGTGTTTAAAGTAAAAGTCCAACTGGGCGTGTATTGTGTGTGTTACATCTGGGCGTGTTTACTTCTTTTACTAGCTGGGCGTTCTGACGAGAAGTATCATCCACTTCTCTTCAGAACGCCCAGCTGCTGGCAGTGTAGACACACAGCGTGTTCTCGAGAGATCACGCTGTGTCGTCACTCACTTCCTGACCCAGGTCCTGCATCGTGTCGGACGAGCGAGGACACATCGGCACCAGAGGCTACAGTTGATTTTGCAGCAGCATCGGCGTTTGCAGGTAAGTCGATGTAGCTACTTACCTGCAAACGCTGATGCTGCTGCAGAATCAACTGTAGCCTCTGGGGCCGATGTGGCCGACACGATGCAGGACCTGGGGCAGGAAGTGAGTGACGTCACAGCGTGATCTCTCGAGAACACGCTGTGTCTGCACTGCCAGAAGCTGGGCGTTGTGTAGAGAAGTGGATGATACTTCTCGTCAGAACGCCCAGCTAGTAAAAGAAGTAAAAACGCCCCGATGTACACACATAATACACGCCCACTTGGACTTTTACTGTAAACACGCCCAGTTGTACTTTTGCAAGCCTCATTTGCATAAATACAAAAATGGTCATAACTTGGCCAAAAATGCTCGTTTTTTAAAAATAAAAACGTTACTGTAATCTACATTGCACGCCGATCTGCTGCAATAGCAGATAGGGGTTGCAAAATCTGGTGACAGAGCCTCTTTAAGGCCTATGGCCTACTAGAAGCCTAGAGGACTTTGGTGGCCAGTCGCAGGTAACGCAATGACATCACTGTGCCGAGCCACAAACAGCTGGCAGGGGACCCATCCACTTATCGTGGGAACGGGGTTAGGTCAGGTTTTTGTTTTTTCTTGTCATTGGGGCAAATGGGAACCTAACCTAACTACTATATGGGTGGCACAAAGGGGGCCTAAGTAGTATATGGGCGGCAGAAAGGGGACCTAACTATATGGGGCCCAAAGTAGACCTGACTACTACAGTATATGAGGGCACAAAAAGGACCTAACTACTATATGGCAGCACAAAAGGGGACCTAACTACTATAGGTGGCACAAAGGGGGCAATTTCTGGGACATTGCTACTGTGTGGGAGTACATAGGTAGGCATTTATGTGTAAGGAGCACTTTTACTGTGTGAGGCACTAAGAGGAGAATGATTACCTTGCTGGGACTAAAAGGGGCACTATTAGGCCCGGTTCACACTAAGTTTATTGGCGCTGATTTTGACGTGGAAACTGCATTGGAATCAATGCCAAAAAAATGGCCGAAATCATCTCCCATTTATTTTTCAAATTCCGTTTTTTTTCCCATATGGCTTGTAGCCACTTGTGGGGAAAAAAGTGGCATGTCCTTTCTTGCCGCAGTTCCACCTCTGACCTCCCATTGAAATCAATGGGGGGCAGAAAAAGTGTTTTTCTGCCTCCCATTGAGGCAGAAAAATGGCACGAAAGCCACGACAAAAAGAGCGGGCAGGCCAAATATTCCTCAAAATGCAGACTTTTTCTGCCTGCTAAATGCTACGTGTGAACTAGGCCATACTGTTTGAGGGGCAATATTGTGGGGCCTAAAGGTGATACTATTACTGTTTAGGGGGGCACTATTACTGTGTGGAATACTAAGAGGAGAATTTTTACTGTGTGGGGCCTAAAGGGAGCACTATTACTGAGTGGGGAGCACTATTACTGTGTAGAGCACAAAAGGGGGGTTATATTACAGTGTGGGGCACCAAGAGGATGCATTATTTCCATCTGGCATGTTTTTGTAGGGGGTGGGGAATAGGAGGAGAGGGTGCAGGAAAAACGAGGAGTCAAAGATATTTGTGTTGCAAATTTTGGAGAAGAGATTTGTGGCAGGAAAGACGTTGTCATGGCGGTCTGGGCCGGCCGGATGAAGAAGAAAAGGTAAAGTGAAAGATGTCTGAGAAGACGTCACCTGTGAGTCACTGGATGTCACTGTACTATATTCACTTATATGGTCTGCAGAGCGCCTGTGTAGAACTGTTATCTACCACTATATGGTCCCAGTATGGTGATAATATTTGTCTTTGTTTTATTACACATGCTTTAAAACACAATTTTAAAAAATACTCTTGCATTATTTCTGTATAGCTGAATGGTGGGCACCAAGAATTATTTCCTCTGGTGGGCCCAAGGTGCTCCAGTGTGACACTGCTGTCGTTCTATGAACACGTATTCATATTGCCACGGTGATGGTATTTTTCAACTCACCACATGGAGGCGCTCTTCCCTAATAGTTTCAGAAAAAATAGACCTACGCTATATGAAAGTTTGGACATGACTTTGGGGTAGTTTGAAAAAAATATACTGCAGATAAATGCAAATGTTTGCCTATACAGCTGCATACATCTGACATTGAGCTGTGTTATTAAAAAAAACTTAGAACTTTAGGGATTTTTGGCTTTATTTTGCCATATCCTGTTGAACTGAAAAGAGTAGGTGACTATGCTTTTCAGAGCAATAAAAGAAAAGTGTCCAGACTTACGTAAAGCAGCCAAAGGATACCCTTTTGCCATACATCTGGTCCATATAAGTGTAGGGGGATGTCACAGTATACATATGGATACTTTCCAGATAAATACGCCAAATGTATACGCCAAATGTAATCAATCAATGCGGTATGAACAGAGCCTAAATTAAAGGCAACTTATGCTTGTATAGTGCAAGCAGTGATGACTTTAGTTCTATTCAATTCAATTGGCTTCCTCTTATGAATTGAAATGGCTACTTACAAAGCGTGTGGGCAATCTGAGCACTTTAATGATATTATCTTTCTATAACATGCCTAAAGTGTAATTCCACTTATAATTCATAAAGCTCCATTTAAATATGAAATGAATTAAATGTTACCTCCATAAAGAGCAGTACATGGCGAACAGATCCCACTAGGCTGCATCATGGTCATGAATTTGGAAAATAGGGGAAAACAATGCCTTATATAATCAATTATATTTTTGTCCCCTTAGCTATCTGTCCACAGGAAAACTAAATATACCAGCGTAGGTTGTCTATTAAATGGTGTCTGACTGACAATGATATGGGGTAGTCTGGTTAATATTGTTTTGGGGACACTCTAGCTGGCACTGTTAAAGGGGAACTCTGGCTGTCATTGTTATGGGCGAACTATAGCTGTTATGAGAGGACTCATAAATCATCAATCATGCATACATGAACTTGATGGACATGTGTCTTTTTTCAGCCGTACTAACTATGTAACTATGTAACATACAGAATACATAGAGCATATCTTTTCCACAGTTGACAGTTTTTTTTTATGCGAAAACCACATCGGAATCAGCAGCAAAAAACTTCCGAATCCTCCTCCCATTGATTTTAGCTGGCTAATTGGCTGGTGTAAATGATACAAATATAATTTATCATTGATTACATTGATTGTTTGATTTTGGGCGGGTCTGACCTTCAAAACCCCTGCTGATCAGCAGACTTAATTGAAATGAGCTGCAGTACCAGGCATGGCCACCCCTACAGACTAGCCGCTGTGACTCTGTATTCAATGAGGGGGTCTCAGTGATTCAATCTGCCAATCAGCAAGGGTCCTGGGATCGGATCACCACCAGCAATCAAACGTTGATGGTCTATGCTAAAAATAAGCCACCAATAGCTGACTCACGGGAAAAACCCTGTAATGCAGGGGTAAAAAATAGTAGACTTTAGTTGCCAGTTTGATTTTTTTTTTGTGGTCAGAAAATACAAATCAATAGATATCCACACAAAAAAAACTAAAAAGTTTGGTGCCTGCAGCAAAATTCTAGACGAATTGGCTACCTGGCTCCTAAGATTTGTCCAGCCCAGTATGCAAAGGCGTATAGGCTATGTTCACACGGGGTATTTTGCCGAGTTTTTTGACGCGGAAACCGCGTCGCAAAACTCGGCAGAAACGGCCCGAGAACGCCTCCCATTGATTTCAATGGGAGGTGTCGGCGTCTTTTTCCCGCGAGCAGTAAAACTGCCTCGCGGGAAAAAGAAGCGACATGCCCTATCTTCGGGCGCTTCCGCCTCCAACCTCCCATTGACTTCAATGGGAGGCAGGAGAAAGCGTATATCTCGCTGTTTTATGCCCGCGGCGCTCAATGGCCGCGGGCGAAAAACGGCGCGATAATTGCTGTTCACACAGAGTATTTTGGGGGAGGAATATCTGCCTCAAAATTCCGTTTGGAACTTTGAGGCAGATATTCCTCCCCCAAAATACTCCGTGTGAACATAGCCTAAGATTGCAGCAGTTTCCTGATCAGACCCACAGTGATCATGATCACAGTTTTAGCAATGTGAGGTGTCAGGCAGAGTATACAGACTTTTTACTTGACACAAGGATATAGCAGAAAGGGTCGACATGATTACATTAGTAGTCTACAAGTGATGCATAGCTATTATTGCAGTCTGTCCTGCCCGTATTGGACCCTTTTACAGATGGACTATCAATGTTATGCAGCATTTCTCTGTGCCAACATAGCCACTTACCATGTAGCAGTTTGCCATGTAGTTCTGGCCCACTAATTTAATGTGTACATTTTCTATATTTGTCTTATGTGTAGCAGATTTACACAAAAACATGAAATGTATCAATGTACTTTAATGATTGAGCAGAGACTTCTACCCTATGTCATGTAAGAAACTGTAAACGGTAACAATAGTTTACACACCACACTACAGTCTTAGGGGTTGGAATCCGCTCAAGAATGTGGGTATAACGTGTTTTTTTTCCCAAGTGTTATTTTGCCGGTGCAGTAACAATTAAACATGCACAGACTAGGTGGGCCAAGTGACTCTGATATGCCGTCAATTGCTCAGTTTCTTGGTGCACCTTGGCAGGGGAATTGGACATCCGATAGGAGTCCCTGAACGCACAGGATGTGCCTCCACGCTGAGAGGAAACGGCCTGATTTGCCAACTAGGAATAAACAGTTTATCAGGGCTGGAGTCAGCAGGATGCGGGGCCGTAATACCAGAGCCATTTGCTAAATTTAAACTCAGACATTGAATGTAAACAAGACATTCTTGTATTTACTGTGCAGAGCATGCTCTAGAGCTGCTGTATTTCTTATGTCACATATTGTAGTATACATGGAGTTGAAGGAACACCCTAGACAAACCTGGTTCATGCGTTATGCCTAGTGAAGGTCCTAAGGGGGTGATGCATGACACAGGGATTCCCTCTTTGGTCTTCTTTGAGTCATTTGGCATATATCACCCCTGTATATAAGCTTATATGAAACGTTAAACCGCATCTTGGTTTCATAGATAGTTAGGTTGAAAAAGACACAGGTCCATCAAGTTAAAGGGTAACTAAACGTTCAACAAACTTCTGACATGTCATAGTGATTATTAATGTCTGAATAGCCTTTCCTCCACACGTAACATCCTTGCAGAGAAAAAAAAATATTCCCTAGTTCGTATTGACCACACATATTTTTATACATGTAAATTAGATCACATCTAAGGTCCCTTTAACACTGCGTTTATAGTCTCTGTTTGACGTATACGCCAGGAAAGCACCTAACATATACATTAAACAGAGGCTGTGACGGGTGCCTAACAGGAAATACTGAATTTTTCTTGCACTGCCAGCCTGTGATATATGGAGACCCTGTCTACAAAAAAAGAATAACTCTACCCCATCCAGTGAGAAAACGTGGAAATACGTTGGCACACCAACTGTTGAGGACCCCAGGATGACAATAAAGAGGTGCCAGCCCTTAGAAAGCTCTTATGATGCCACATACCTAGTAATAAAGGTACAGTCATGGATAATTGTCTCCTCCAGTATAATCCCTTGTTCTTCACCCTCTTCCACCTGCTTCCCATTGTGATACCAGATGATTTGACTGGTATTGCCCAAGTAACTTGCTGTACACTGAATAGGTATTCGGTCACCCTGAAACACAACTTGTCGCAAGGACGGGATGAGCTGGTGTGTGTGGAGTTCTGGGGTCCTCTCTATAATCAAAAAACATTATTACAATATCTTAAAAAACTGGTTGGTTTCTTATAGTCCCAAAAGGACATGGTGTTCATACATGAAAGATTAAGGATCCCTTACCACAAATTAGCTGACTTTCCTTTAGGTTCCGCAATGGTCGCTCTCTAAGTGCACTTGGATAGGAGCACAATGTCCTATCTGAGATCTTAGCAGAACCATTTTTGGCCCACACAGCCATCCAGTGTAGGTGACAGTCACAGGTGAGGAAATCAGTGGAAAAGTCCCTACATAGAAACAAATATCCATCAGCATTTGCTCGTCTGGACACTAATACATGTGGAGACTACACAGTATGAATACTCACACAAGTTTCAGAGAAGGGAGCTCATCAAACACCCCAGGACTGAGCGTAGAGAAGATATTTCCAGACAAAAATCTACAAGGAGTTAAATATATGTAATTAGAGTACGTTTTCATTCCTACAACGTATTTGCACAAGACAAACATGACTTTCTATTTAACCATATAAATAAAATGGAATTTAAGATAATATCTTCCTAAAATCAAACATCACCGGTAAATATAATTCCTTGAGTTATCCTGTCGTATAGTCTTTTAATAGTCTGTTCACCCATTCCTTAGGTGCAGTGGATATAAAAAGTCTACACACCGTTGTTAAAACGCCAGGTTTTTATCATGTCAAAAAATCTGTAAAATTGAATAATTTCAGAACTTTTTCCACCTCTCATGTAACCCATAATCTGTACAATTCCATTGAAAAACAAACTGAAATCATTTAGAGGAGAAAAAAACTCAATAATGTGGTTGCATAAGTGTGAACACCCTCTTATAATTGGGGACGTGGTTGTGTTCAGAATTAGCCAATCACATTTTAACTCATGTTAAATAGTAGTCAGTACATAGCTGCTATTATTTAAAGTGATTCTGAGTAACCCCATATAAAGTTCAGCTGTTCTATTAGGATTTTCCTGACATTTTCTTTGTTGCATGTGACAGCAAAAGCCATGGTCTGTAAAGAGCTTACAACACATCAAAGGGATCTGATTGTTGAAATACATCAGTCAGGAGAAGGGTACCAAAGAATTTCCAAGGCATTAGATATACCATGGAACACAGTGAAGTCGGTCATCAAGAAGTGGATTACATTTGGCACAACAGTGACGTTATCAAGAACTGGACGTCCCTCAAAACTTGATGAAAAGACAAGACAAAAATTGGTCCGGGAGGCTAGAACATTAAAGGAGCTGCAGGACTTTCTGACAGGTACTGGTTGTGTAGTGCATGTGACAGCACTCTGTCGTATTCTTCATATGTCTGGGCTGTGGGTTAGGATGGCAAGACGGAAGCCTTTTCTAACAAAGAAAAACATCCAAGCCCGGCTATGTTTTGCAAAGACCTACACTACCGTTCAAAAGTTTAGGGTCACTTAGAAATGTCCTTATTTTTTAAAGAAAAGCTCAGTTTTTACATACAGACAAGCAGTAGAAGACTGACTAAGGGCTGAGCATTTCATTGAATTCAGTCTTCTACTGCTTGTCTGTATGTTCATTACCCTGCACATAAACCAATCACGTTCTCCGAATATTCACAGCGCAACCAATCTGAAAGTTTACAGTGCTTGGGAATAATTGACTGGGGCAGAAGAGGATGGAGGCGCAGCCTTATATAGTGGATCGAGCGGGTTCCCCAGCAGCATTTAAAAAAAACAGGATCCTG